>NC_138507.1:31542414-34484756 GCF_964252035.2 Podarcis erhardii | reverse complement strand
CTACACTGTGGCCACCGGCTTCATTTCACTCTAAATTGATGGCTCAACTGGTTGTTTACAAAGATACATCTCCTACACTAAAATGCTATCCCATTAACTTTGAAAGTCGGCATCAGAAGTTGACATGTTCAACAGATGAGTCAGAAACACATTAGATGTTTCTCTCTTGTTTTTCCTTTAGGTGCACTTCTGAGTTGTTTTAGCTTTGCACCTCAGAATATGGAAGAGTCATACTTGCAAACAAGATATCATACAGGTGCATCACTGGGGACTCCAGAATCAGTGCTGATCCCCCCCCTGAGTATGCAACGCAGTTTAAACTGTGATTGCTTCAGGAAGATCCACATAAACATTTTAGAGCAGAGTATATGGAGTGGTTAGATGGGTGCTAAGACCTCCTTTACCCCAAGGTTTCATTTGGTGCAGTCTGTTCATATAAGCGCTTACCTGGGGAGAAAAGTGTTTGGCAGGAGAAGCCATAGGGAAGTAAAAAGGGTGGGTCCATAGTACTCCTTTGGACGCCACTCTTTCCCTTTATACATGATTGGGATAGACTCAGGTTTAAACCAGTGGGTCTGCTATGGTTATCTACAGTGATGTTCTGGGTTGTATTGTGTGTTGTGTAATGCTGTATTGTGTTTTTAACATTCGGTTGGAAGCTGCCCAGAGTGGCTGGGGAAACCCAGCCAGATGGGCGGGGTATAAATAATTTGTTGTTGTTGTTATTCCCTTGACTTCGGTGTGTATTTCAACATTCCTGCCATTTACATCCTCAGAAACTACATGTGAAAAACGACGACGCAAAGTTCCCTTGTGAAATGGGATGAAAGCAGCTGAACATTCAAGTGTTTACAGCATCGTGGGCTTAGATTAGATGGCTTACTGTGAGCTTCGCCATGAAATCAGATAGTGGACATACCTGCATTTTCAACTGTGCAATATTAGAGTCTGAGTGGCAGCAGCCTGTTTCAATACACACTTGTTTACACACCTATTTTAAATATTTTGTCATAAGGTGCCATACTTCAACATTATCTCCATGGATATTGGCTAATGGGCAATTTTCTGTGTTCTGACATATTGCCTTGTTAGTACCTCATTAACACCTGCTGCTAGTGAACAATATTCCTTGGGGACTCTTTTCTGCTGTGCACTCACCTGATGGAAAGCTAATTGCGTCACTGTGTAGCATTCCCATTAAAGCTGCTGAGCATCTGTGATTAATAAGGCACTGCAGTAATGAGGAAGTGAACCTAGGACTCAAAAACACCTCCCACTCCCATTAGGGTTGCTTTTGAAGGCCAGGGCTTTAACTGCAAGCCTCTCTGGGGCAACCGCAACATAACCAGAGCCTCCAATGATCTGGCAATGGGGATGGGGTGGGGGTACATCAGGTAAATGTTCTGAACAAAGTGGTACTGTTGTATTTATCCTGCTTGGCACCTCAAGTGCATGGATACTGTGCGGTCTTTGCTTGCTATCCTGCCTTCCTGTTTCTACCCTAACTTAATATGGAAGAACAAAAGCAAAGTTGTGTTTTATGATGGATATTCCTCTCTCCTGTCAGCCCACAGAGCTGGTTCTGGTCCTGAGAGTGGGGAGAGGATGCCTGTACTAAGGGGGAGAGTGCATAAAAATGGATATATCTGAAAATATATGCAGTATATCAGGAGAAATTGCTTGCAAAAAATTCGTGCACTAGTCAAAACTGTATATAAAAGGTATTAGGAGAAATCTGTACTAAAATGCTGAAGAAATTTCATGGAGATTTACTTATTTTTTAACCCCAAATTGCTGCAGAAATGTGGAGAACTGAATTTAAGACTGGGGGGGGGTAATGAGAAACAGAGTGAGCTTAAATTAACACATTTGTCCATCCCTACTGTAGAATATTGTGGGAAACTCTGTATTGAAAACCAGACATTTAAAATGGGGAGACGAGACAGGGCAGGTATGAGTCATAGGCCCTGCTCAAGTACTGGGTCCTTTGCAGCTGCCCAAGGGGTTTGTGCTGTGGAATTGGGTCTGCCTGTCTGTCCGAGAGAGGGGGGGGGGAGGGAGAAAGTGCCAATATAGTAGAGGAGAAAGGTCTACCTTGTCTGGAACTGTATGTGCTCCATGATTCTGAAAACTGCCAGAGAAGCCCTTAAGAATATTTGCTTCATTCATTCATTCATTCATTCATTCATTCATTCATTGTTCTAGATAGCTAGAGAGAGCCTCAGGTGAGGGTCCTAAAATGCGGGCAAACTGAGAATTTTCCTGTGATTCGCACCAAAAGGCTATTTCATACATTCTGGATATGTATCCAGCCTCTAATCAGACTATGCCAGCAGGTGTACAGTTCAGAGCCAATCCTGCCTCATGAATGTGTGCCTGTATGCTAATACAGTATGTTTGCATATACACATTTCTCTCATGTATCCTTTCATTCTTAGGTGCACACTTAAGAGGCTTAGGTCTTAACATGAAAATATATAATTCATGAAGTAGTCCTTATTTTACATTTGCGATGGGACACATCATCTAGGTCTTCTCAAATTGACATGGAATAAATAAACCTATTTACCCCATGAAGGAAGTGTGATGGGGTCCTTCCTCTCTCTCCCCACCATGATCCTTCAGATCCTTGTATTTCCCTTTCCATTCTCCTTCAGTCTTTCACCTGCCCATCAATAACACACATATGAACAAGGGGTGTCCAGTCTATTTTCTTCCAAACCCGGTCTTTTAAAAAAAGTAATTAATGGGGGGAAATCATTGCATGCAGAATGAAAGAGCTGATGATATCTCAACATATGGTTACAATTAATTAGTACTCAGAGTAGACTCTATCGCAGAAAATCTGACACACATTTAAAATAAACTCCTTAAAGTACTGGCATAAATATAAAGTAGAACAAAGTACAGTTCTGCTCTTTAGTAAGGAACTGCAAGGTACAGCCTGAACCTGCAAGAATATAATCAGATTCCAATTTGTGATAACAAGATGGAGCTCTTAAATTCTGAAGTTGCACTCATGAGCGATGATGACCTAGCCCTGCAGCTATGCAACTCAAGCGAATCATTATCCCATACAAATCTTTGTGCTGCACAAAACCTCTCTAATTTACGCTATGTCTGCCATCCCCATGTGACTCTTGAATCAAGCATGTTGTCCAATAAATGAAGATTTGTGTACTATTATCTCTAGCTACTATTGTACTCAAACTTCATTAGACTTTTGAGATCCAACGTTCTACTCAAAAGGAAGAAGCAATTATCTCTAACGATATGCAATACTGCTAGGAGTGTAACAAGCTTCTTTCAAACACAAGCCATCCTCCTTTAGGAGTGCATTTTAATTTTGTCAGTGCCTGTGTAACATCACATTCCCAGTTACTTAATGACGCCACAGGTAGCTCTGAACTCAGCCCTTTCCTCCTCCTCCCTTCTTCCATTGGTTAACCGTGCAGAGGATCACTGTACCCTATTCTGTTTCTGTTTCAGCAGCTACTGATAGCTGAAAGGTAAAATGGATGTCAAAATAATAAAGTGAGCAAGGCATTATTCGAATAACACAATGGCCCTTCCCTACCAATCCACCCACCTGACAGGTGCAAATGGGTCACCTTTCAACAAGGTGCATTTATTTTTTCGCATTTAGAATGTTGCAAACAATTCAAACCTTTAGAATAGCATACTGTTCTTTCAAATACATCTTTAAACTTAGAATAGGCATAGTGGACATTTATAATAGGTATACACATTTCAGCCAAATATAATTAGAAAGAAAAAGTGCCAAGATATCAGGCCCTGTCATGGTTTAGAACTAAAATGCCAATTCGCTTTGCAAAAAAGGAGGAAGAAGAAAGAAATGTCAATTATTTTCATTCTCCATTGCTCTGTGGTAATGGCTGGCTTTGGGACACCTGGTGTGTTCAGCCAGGAGTTTCAGAGAAGAATGTTAATGGAAGGCTTATACTACAGGCCACAACTTTTCACCCATCTGCACCTGTATTGCTTGTACTTACTTGCTTGCTATATATATATTCCATTTGTATACCACCCTTCCCCACAAAGGAGGCCAGGGCAGCAAATAGAAAAAGGCCTAGAGCAGACTTCTTCAACCTCAGCCCTCCAGACTACAATTCCCACCATCCTTGACCACTGGTCCTGCTAGCTAGGGATCATGGGAGTTGTAGGCCCAAAACATCTGGAGGGCCGAGATTGAGGAAGCCTGGCCTAGAGCAAAACAATACAACAAAAATAAAAAATAAAAATCCTTTACACATTTAAAAGCACCTAAAAGCATTTGAAACAATTCAGAACATCTAAAAATAATCATATACCCTCACAGCTAATCATTTCAAGGTCTCTGGAAACAGTATTGTTTGGCCAGGAGTATTTTTAAATTCCTCCTGAACATTTAAGAATGTAAGAACCACCTGATGGATCAGACCAATGGCCCATCTAGTCCAGCATCCTTTTTTTTCACAATAACCAACCAGATGCCTGTGGAAAACCAGCAGCAGTATGTGAGCACAAGAGCACTCTCCCTTCCTGTGACTAATTTATTTTTACGAGAGACATTACACTTACTTCTGTAAAACAAGAAAATCTTTAATAAAAATAGATTTAAATTTAAAAAAATAAATAAATTATATACTACTAATTCGTTAATATTGAGGGAGACAGGTGCATGTCACCCGCAAGGGCATCCCACAAAAAACTCTTTATGTTGCATCCTCTCTTCCTATCCTGCCCGTTGGACTTTCTTCCCCTCACAAAGGAAGGGCTCAGATCCTCTGACCTGACCTTGCCTTAATGAAACAAGGCTCTCTGTGCTGCTAAACATGGTGGTTGAGCTGAATCCCTGTTGTGGTTCAGCCTGTTTTCTTTCTAGGTCCTCATGCACTTTTTATTCTCCCTCCCACTTTCGTTCCCTGCATGTGGGTGTCAACTCTGCACCTCCTCCGAGCTCTGTCACATCCTTTCTCCTTGCTTTTGATGCTTCACTCTGCCTCCTCCCCTTCCTTTTTTGCTCAAGTCCCTGCCCTTATCTGAAGACTGATTTCTCAGCTTCTTGCTTTCTGTCACAATTTCCTTTGATCAGCATTTCTGCAGCATGCTGCTTTGGTCATATGTTTTTGACTTTGTTCTCTCGATGAGCTTTTTGCTATCAGTAAATTTCCCTTCTCTGGCCCTTGTTTGATCTCTCTTAACCTCCAGCCCTCTCCCTCTCCATTTATTCTACAGCCTCCAGTCCACCTACCACTGTTAAGTTCTTCTGTCTCGCCCTCCCATACTTCAGCACTTCAACTCCTCCCAAGCTTATCCTGACCGCATGATGCATTCTGTCAGTACTTTCACTGCCTTAGCTGAACACTTTTGCATGTCCTTCAGACTGACCTTGGCTGACCCTGGTCAATTTCCCCTGCTTTTGATCACTGTCTAACTAGACAAGCTCAAAATATTGTGCAAGCTCCTTTCACTACACTCTTTCATTCCAAACTCTTCCATGTTAAATCCCATGGGCACTTGCCTTCCATTGCCTCCCTACATCTTTTCCATGTTAAATCCCAAGGGCACTTGCCTTCCATTGCCTCCCTACATCAGAACCTCATTGCCTTTTCTTTCCATTTCACTTGCATACCTTCAGTTCATATCCTTCATTTCAACACACCTGTGCAAACTATATTTCCATCTCAATATGGAAGAGATATTATGCCCCTGATTGTAGCTTATAGAGAACAGTTTTGGAAAGCTCATGATCTCAGGTTTGTCCATGTAGAAGGAAGCCCCAAATCCGCTGCAAGGTTCACTTCAGATGGAGTTCACAAAACACTTCTAGTGCACCAATAAGTTATTTGAAGCAGATGCCTCTTCTTTGGTAGGGGCATCAAATTGAAATATTTCAGTTAGCAAAATAGTCATCCAGTACTGCTTGTTTTAAGCAAACAGAAATATAATGAGAGGGGCATATTTAACCACTTCGTAATATAGCAGTTTGTAACACAGCACCTTACAGAGCTATGTGCAAAAGCACATTGCAATTCACAAAACAATGCCATGCATAAACAATCACATTTATACATTTGGCTACCTTTTCACATTCAAGCATCTCATGTATGAGACATGCATGTGAGTTACAAAAACCAGCCGCTGTTGAATTGTGGGACCCCAATAAATTATGGATGCAATCCTATGCATAGTTCCTTGAAAGGAAAGCCAGTTGAACTCAGGTAGATTTACATCTGAGTAAGCATGCACAGAATGGGGCTGTACATCAACTTTCCAATTTCAAAGCCCCACAAATTTGAGATCCCTGTTTCACTTGATGAACTGTTCTGAAAATTACTGCAATCAGAATCAATGGTAATGTGCGTGCTTGCAGCACCACAGCACGCTTTTGCCGGCATTATGGGTGGGGAGAAAACTCCTAGAAAAGAGAGAAACTTTTCCCAAATGCTCACTGAAAAGCTTGCAAAGCCTGAACTGATTTTGAATTAAGTCTAGGACAACTTGCCTTTCACTCCAGTTTGCATCCCCTTTAGCCTAGTCATCGGGATCATTATCCATGTCGTACATAGGTAAGCCTTTACTTAAGAGCAGCTGGTTTGGATAAAGACCTGCTATTTACAAAAAGCTCTTCTTTCCAAGGTTTCTGTTGCCGTGACACCTTAATCCAATACTTAGTTCTTCTTTTTTTGCAATACATTCCACCACATGCACACTTCTGTCCCAACAAAGAGGGGACTATGTATTATATAGATAATTGGAATCATTTAACAGCAAAGGAGTTGTTCTGCCGAGCTTAGAAATGAATGCAAATGTATTGAATATTTGAAGACTGAACAAACTGAGTGCTTATTTAGAGTGAGATTTAAAAAACAAATAAAAAGCAGTTTGTTTTTTAAAAAAACGGCAAGAATGAAAGATTTATTCTGTTCTTTAAGGTGATGCCTTCTTGTATCTATGTGGACTATTTGACTGTGTATTCTTGTTTATAATTCTCATATCTTGTGGAAATATTTCTTCCTGAACTACTGTTTTATGACTAGGCTGTCTGTTGTGCTTCCAGGCCTACCTGTAGGGCATCATGCTATGATAATGAGTTATCTGAAACAATGATAGCATCTATATAGCGTTGGTTTATCTGGGACTCAGAGGCTGCCACACCACAGTTTTATTACAAAGCATTCCATTCTGTTTTGCAACAAAAGACTATCAACGTGAGTTCATTTAACTGAAAAAGGAGTCTCATTAGGAGCATCTGTTAATATAATGGAATAAAAAAAGCCATTATTTTAATTGATATTTGCTCACATTCTTCTCCTGACCACTCAGAGTTGTTCTGTACTGTGTGTTTTCTCTCTGGATGGCAGAGCTTTTAACCATCCCCATGATAGACTATTCAACAGCATAAAATATATCACTACAGAGATATATTTTCCAAGAGCTGCCCTGCAGTTTCCCATTTGTAATTCTATCCTATTACTTTCACTTCTTAGCTTTTACATCAGTTTAAATAATGCTTTTATTTGTTGTGTTGTTCTTTACATATACATATCTCAACTCCTTGGAGCTGAGATGTTAATACCAACCTCATTTGTGTGTAGTTACATGCACATGCACACACACACACACACACACACACACACATGTATGTGCATCCATGTATTTACAGATGTTGCGCTGTTGTATATATTTAGATTTGAATGGCCCTCATGCAATATTTCAGTTGCAGCAATATTTCTCTCTCTCAGGGTTTTAGTGGTACTGGTCAGTCAGCTGCATCCAAGGGCCGATTCCTGCCCATCAAATGCGGGTCTTAGAACCTGCTCTTTGCTCTGGCCAGCTTGTCATTTGTGTAAGGACCCTGCCTGAGAGTAAGCACCTTTTCTCTCTCCCTGATTGCTGATTCAGATCTTGAACCTTGCCTGTTTTGCCCCAGGCAAAACTTTTAAATTGTTAGTGTGGAAAGTTTTGCTTTCATTGTATTAGTGTAATTCAATTATTTACTTACTTATTTGCATATGACCAGAATATCAGCAAGATGCCTTTTTGAGATGCTGGATGCCATGATGAATGTTCCATTTGCACATGCATTTCAGCTTGCCAGATGAACTGATTCTCCCTCTCGCTGCACACTGTTTTGGGGCTTCTCCTGACCCTTCTAGAGCCAATTTCTGGGGAGGGGGCTACATGAAGTACCAGAAACTAAGGGAACATGGTCATATTCTTTGAGTATCAGTGCTGTCTAGTGGCTAGGATGTAGCTTTTGGAACTGGAGACCTTGCTTTAAATTCCAGCTCAGACAGTCATGGGCAAATCATTGCCTTACTTTTCCATCAACAGCTTTTGGGAGAGGGTGAAGTCCCATAACCATGAAAGGAAGCTCAGCTGTCATACACTGAAAATTAACTGGCTGTGTTGTTTTGAGATATAATTTGTTTCAGACCCAGTTTGGTTACTTCAATCCCTAATTAAAAATGGTTCCTAGGTCCAGATCTCAAGTCTCATGAAGATTAATGAGACCCCAATGTATTTCTATGCCATTTCCAGTAGCCATTTGGAAGGTCTGGAGGTTTAATTGTCCTTTTGAGGGTGTGCCTTTCATGTGCCTTTGGGTGACTTTATCCATTACTATAGAACTGAGGAGGAAGCAATGATGTCCATTTTAACAACAGTGGGACTTCAGGGAAGTATGTACCTAGTATCAATCTATGTTGCCAGCTTTGGCAATCTGTGTTGCCAGGCTCTTAGGAAAACTCAGTGTGAATGCCTTTCTATAACCATTCCATCTTATCCTTTTAAAAATCTTCCAGGAAGAGATGCACAAAGGTAGGGTAGCCAATGGGATGCCTTCTAGATACTCCCGCCAGCCCCACCCAGCATAGCCAGTGCTCTGAGAATCTGGGAATTGTAGTCCAACAACACCTGGAGAGCACCATGCTGTCTATACTTGCACTGGGCTGCAATGTGCATAGGGAAGGAACACTTCAAGGAATCGGAGTGGAGGAGAAAGCAAACCACATTAGCTGCTCCATTAATTCCCTTTTGTGCTTTAATAGTGCCATGCACCACCAAAGGGCTGGTACTTTTCTGCCTTTTGGCTTGCAGCTAACATTTTCTTTTACCCCATTTAAAACATTTCTTTATACTGTCCTTCATGAAAACTGAATCCAGGGCAGTTTGCAGTGCGAAAAACGAAGCCCAAGTTTAATGTTACAACCTCCTTATGCTTTTTTTTGTGCTCAGAATGGAGGGAGATTGTATTCCCCATTTTATGATCAGGCTTCTTTTCCTAGTCGGATGGGGAAGCATTTCCAGCACTGTTTCTGTCTCCTTGCACACACTGCCAGGAGGAGACTGCAGCTTTCAGCTTGACACTTTTCTTTCTCTCCATCTGGTGAAGGCAACATGTTCGCTCTCCCTTTTATGCTCTCCAGTCATAAAAAACCTACCTGGATCGAGTCAAGCTGCTGTACGGTGTTTATAGTAAGGACAGGACAATGAATCAAACCCGCAATGAGTATTCCGCCCCCCCCCAACGCCGCCACTATTTTAGATGTACCAGTCATAACAATCAGCTCCCCACCTTTCAGCAGTCCCGACAGAAGATGGGATGATTAAGGTTGATCCCCCTTGCAAAACTTAAATATTGGTGATTAAGAGAACAGCACGCTCCAAAAGGTGACAACTTTCTTGGCTAGCAGGATATTACAAAGAGTCTCTGGGTGCGTATTAAAAGCAGCCAAGCAGCACTGCAAACCAGTAAAATATGCGGTGACCAGGCTAATTGCTTTCCCTGAGAACCGAATTGCCAGGTGTTTATGAGGGCGGCGGCGGGGAGAGGGGTGCAAGGGAAAGAATTCGGCCCCTGACTCTAACCCAGCGTTGGGTCTGCTGCTGCTTCAGACGCCGGGTCTAGGTTGCTCTGTCCTTCGTCCTGCTTCAGCACCTTGGACAGCGAGCGGAGCGCCTGGTCCTTTCCCCTCCCCTCCTCCCCACAGACAGCAGCGCTCCTGTCTCTTCTCCCCAACCTGCCTTTCAGCCGGCGAGGTTGGGTGGGAGCCAATCCCACCGCAGCGCTGCCCCGCGCATCCCCGCCTTCCAGCCTGCGACCACCAATGTGAAGGGAAGGGAGATGGGTGGGAGGCTTCTTTTCCACACCTCCCTAGTTAAAGCTTCTGGTATGAGGCTGGCGCTCAGTGGCGGGGGGAGAGGCACACACGCAGACGGGCGAGCAAACGCGCGCGCTGCTGGAGGGAGGGGAGCAGGAGGGAGGTGGCCGCGGGAGCGCTGTCCGGGGTCCTGAAGCGGGGACTGAGCGAGGGGTGCTCCACCTGCCGCCGCTTGGGTGCATGGGGAAGTGAGCCATCCCAAGTGCCAAGAGCAAGGGGGAGGGCGAGAGGCGAATCTCACCCGGGGAAGCTCCTGCCACTGTCCTTTTCCAGCACCACCTCGGGCAGGCAGCCGGTCCAAAGTGCCGCCGAACATACTATGGAACAGGAGAAATATTTACCCGAGCTTATGGCAGAGAAAGATACCTTGGATTCCTCCTTTGTTCATGCGATGCGCCTTTTGGCTGAAGGTAAGACTTCGCTCGCCTCCCCTTAACGCGGAGATCTCTCTTGCTTCTCTCTTGTTTCATTTCTCTGCGTTGCTGCTGCCTACAGCAAACTGTTAATCTCCGCTGCTGTCTTGAACCAAACTGAGACGGGTTAAGAAACGTGCAGATGCACATCCGTTGTTGGGAGAGAGGGAGAGAGCGCACGGCTCTTTCTCTGATATGATCTCAGATCTACATACAGGCAGCGGTTGCCCAGACAGAAGCGGGTGATTGGGAACGACTTAATCGCATTAGAGATTGCAGTGCTCAGGCAAGTCAGAAAGTGCAGGGGAGAGAGAGGGGTCGAGTTTTGCTTTAGAAAAAAGGCAGGAAATCCTCCGACACTGTCTTCGCCTTGACACAGACATGCGAACGGGTGCGCAACAGTAATCTTAGCAGTGGGGACGGTATGCTGGCAGCATTGCTTCAAGGTGCAAGGTTAAGCCAGAGATGCTGACAGGTTTCTGTAGAAATGCTGTAGGACAAGTAGGGCAGTTTGTGTTCATGGCAAGACTCCGGAAGAAGAGCCACTTCCCTCTTCTAGCGTCAGTCCAGTTTGCAAATGAATAAGCAACAATTAGGCATGCTGTGAAATGTGTTGGACGCGGATGTTCTGGGAAGAAAGGGCAGACTCTTAGGGAGAGACAAGACTCAGGATTCTCCCCGGTTCTGCTCTGCAATAGATTTTTGGAGCTAGCATACAAAACAACAACTGCTCCTCAGTATACTGAGCATTCCCATTGCCAAATACAAATGTTGCCAGTATCTTCCACTTAATAAATAACTACCAGGACTGTAGCCATGACGGCTGCTGCATTTCCATGGAAAGCATGTGTTTCCACAAGAAGATTTTATTTATTTTCATACTCCTAGTTAATATTGAATTCTCTCCTCATTAAGTGAACAACTGAAGTTGAGTTTTTGTGGCAGGCAGAGCTACAGTTCCTCCTTTCATTTGAACAAGATGCTATTGTCTCACTTGAACTCATTACGTCTTGTGGTGTGTGTATGTGTGCTTTTTAATTTCATACTCAGCTATATATGGCAAGAGCTAAACCCATCACAGTGTCTATAATTCAGCAGTGCTTTCATTTCACTTCATTTGGTTCGTATTTGCCTTGTTGGGTTCACCCTGTCTTTCTAGGAGACGGAACAGGACTCTGTTCATCATGGAGTTGTGCTGTGGGATTCACCATTTTGAGCTGTCAGCATTGCTGGTCAGTCACTAAATAAAACTTTGCAAGTTGTGCCTTTGTCTAACTGTTCTAGTCACATTACTCTGTGCCAAAAAACAACAACAACTGAGGTACAAAAGTATCATCACCAGAAAAATCTCCCTTAAACTTATCCCTTGAGCTTTCGTTTCACTTTACTTGTATACTGTTTGTATACTTTACTTATATCCTCTATTTCTGTACTATTATTGTTTACTTAGCATGTTATTGGAGGATATAAAGTATGAAGAAACTCTGGTAGGCAAAGATGATTATGCTCCATAATTAGTGATAATGTTTAGATAGAAACAACTATACAGAAATCTAGGAATACATGCAAGGACATATGCCTCTGTCCCAACTTAATTTGATGTTTAAACACTCATAATCTGAAAAGCACTAAACTCACAATGCTTAAAAGCACTAAACACGCTGAGGAATCTTCAGGTCTTCTTAAATGACAGAGTATTTATTTGCAAACCACAATAATGCAGTGCTTCTGTTGAGAATGGGAATGCTGATATGAATCAATGATGGATTCAATATACTTATAGTAGCTGCTTTTCTTCTATAGGGGGGGGGGACCATACCCATTTCTGCAGGAGATACTTTGGTACCCATGGGATAAATTTAAGTTTTCTCTCTAACGTTGTGGGTGTAGTTTTCTCTTTTCCCAGCAGGGGGAACTATGTACTGAGACACAGTGGGAGTCTCAAGAGAAGTGAGGGGTGGGGTAAGAGAGAGAGAGAGAAATAAGGGTGTGGGAAATTAAAATATACAACTATTTTAAAAGCCAAAAATAAAAGCAAGTCTATGAAATATATGTTCACAACTGCCTTTCCTATTAAAGCTAGAAATCAACTCAGAACGGCTCACAAGCTTTAGTAAACTGTGGCTATGGCATTTCCATCCCATATGCTGTAGGTGAACATATGTGAATATTAAAAAGAGACTAAGGTGAACTGCTTATGAAAGCTGCAGAGAATGCTAATGTGAGATTCCCACCAGCTACCTGGCATTATCACTCAAAACACCATCTGTCAAGGTTTCTAGAGCCACGTTTTAGATTCCTTTAAAGAAAACACTACAGAAATTAAACTTTCATTGTAGTGAGCATATCTACCTAGGAGAGCACAAACTACATAATGGTAAATGCCATTGCTTGCAGGCAGCCTTCTGGGAAGCAGGTTATAAACATTATACCACTGTTTATCCAAATGCCCAGCAAATAGCAGACTACACAGCAATATTACTGTTGCATTCCACCCCAATCTCTGAGTGGTTTGAGATTCCAGGGGTTCCAGGCACTTACCAAGGTTTTGTGTTTCCTTTTGGGAATGAGGCAGGGCAGAGACTGTGGTGTCTTTATGATATATGCCAGCAGAGCCCCCTTTCCTTTGTTCTCTTAATCACCTGGGTGATCACCTCAACACAGGAAGCTAGCTTGGCTCATGTTTTAACACTTTCTGGATTCAGGGGTTAGAAGGATCTCACATACAGCCTACTCCCCACCCCCACCTCACCCCTCAAAACCCTCATAACATTACTAGCCTTTAAAATGACATCTTTACTGGAACTATAATATTGCTATCTGCTATATTGGCTATTATTTGCTAATAGAGGGATAGCCTTTTAAATCACAACTTAGGAAGTCTTTTTACTAGTAATGTATTTCAATTGCATGCACAAGTAAGGTCCTCTTTGTGTTTCAGGGCTTAAACTTGAAAGTGATTCTTCATGTCACTTGCTAATGCTTGGGGGTTAAAGTCAGACAAGCTCAAGCAGAACTCTTAGGGATATGTGTAAAGAGGGTTTAGGTTAAGGATATCTGATTAAATTAGGAAGAACTTCTGCATTATCTTAGGGGCTAGATCTTCCGAGCCTAGGAATGACTATTAGTATGCCTTGTCCAGTATGCATAACATATTTTTGTAATGGCTAGTTCTAACACTCTCCTTAATACTTATATTTCAATAAGGAAAGGTGCACTTATAAGTAAACCAGCATCAATAATACTGCGCTCTAGTTCAGTTATGTTAATGGTAAGGATCCAACATACGGAAATATTTAACATCATTTGTAATTTATGAAGTTTGGAATGGCCCTGCATCAGACAGTGCAAAGACGTAAGACTGCAATCCCATACACTTTCTTGGGAGTGCTTTCCATTGAATCCAGATGCTGCAGCTCAGTAACTTTGGACTAAGCATCCACTCAACTGAGCAGTTGTAGTCTCAGTAGAAAGTGTACAGGGGAATGTTGATTTATCCACTTTGTTCTGTAACCAAAGTATGCAGTCCTGGTTCCTATTGAAATCAAATATACTGTGAAATGTTAATTCTACAGCCCTATTCACACTTACTTAGGTGTAAATCCCACTGAATTCAGTGGGGCTTGCTCCTGAGGAGACATGTATAGGATTGCACTATTAGCTGCATACATGCCCCTTTGGAATTCTGTACAGACATACTGTATGTTTGTATCTTAGCTTTCATACATTATATGGGCAAGCCCAGGGTCTAATGGTCTCACCACAAAAGCAAACTTCCTAGAGCCTGTTCTTTCTTCCCTGTATCAGTATCATCTTAAATCCTTTATATGTGATTACAGATGGGCAGAAGCAGGGGAAATATTCAGACGCTGTAAAATCTCAAATCCTAAAACAGAATTTCTCCATACTAATTGGATCACATTATGCGGCCACCTGTTGCAACAGGCAGCATAATTACTGATCCTTCTAAGTTCATTGTTACCAGAATTAACTGTACAGTATTTTGCCGTTAACCTTTCTAGGTGGCAGGTAAGAGATCATTGTACATCATTCACCCACGTAGTTTCCAGTGGCTATAAATATATTTAAATACCCAGCAATGGGATGTTTAAACTGCTTATTTTATGTGCCATATTTTATTATTATTATCGTAGAACTTGGGGCAACTAATTCAGATTTTTATGTTGGGCACTGTAGGGCAAACATTATGTCATTTTTGAGCGAACGCAAGTAAGCAAAGTGGGAGGGACCAATCTGAAAACATGAATGAAAAAAGAAAAAAACAGCTTGGTGATTCCTGACATGTGTGACACTGTCCGCATGACTCACTGGAATCTGCAGTTCCACTTTCTATTGTTTGTGGTTTGCCTTCTCTATTTTAATTGTGTTTTTACATCACAATTTACCATGATTAGAAAACACAGCCGAAAATGCAAAGTGATGCAGATTGCAGGGGGGTGGGAGAATTTGATCTCTCCGTGGTCACTGCTGGATTCTAAATTAGATGTGCTGTGGCTCTGAAAGAAAGAGATCTGAACACTCATGAAGAATTTGCAGATAATATCCTCTCAGTGAGCAGCTGTGCTCAAAAGGAACAAGCCATGTTTTAGACAGGGTTGAGCAAACTTTTGAATGTTTAGCACTGTAGTCCTTTAAGGTAATCGCCAGGGGCAGCATACTGGTGGTGTCAAATGTGGGTGAGGCTGGACCTCAAGGTCCATGTGAGCAGAGCCAAAGATGTATAGGGTCACTCTCTTTCTCTCCTCCTGGTACTCCTTCTCTCTCTCTCTCTCTCTCTCTCTCTCTCTCTCTCTCTCTCTCTCTCCCTCTCTTTACCAATCCCCTTTCACTTGTTTTTCTGTGTGCATGGCCAGCTGCTTTTAAAACTCAGCCATATCAGTAACAGTGTGTGTGATGCAACATGGGAGCTTCTGCTCAGAGAAGAAAAGTCAAATATCCCTTTCATCACACAGGTACCTCTTTAGCACACCGAAGGGACCCTTCTGTATTACAGCTTTAGGCAAATGGAAATGTAGGTCCGGGTCTAGTGCATATAGATATGAGACCACCTGGGAATCCTATGGATGCCATATTGAGTTCAGGGGTGGGATTAAACTAATGAGTCACATCAGTGAAAGTACAATGACTTCTGCTTCTGCATGGGATGTTCCCCACCTTTTCTCCACCCACGCAACCCTCCCCCTCAAAAAAAAAAAAATGGCTGTAGGAGGATCAGGGAAAAGAAAGGGGAGGAGAGGATGAATCGCTCCGTTCAGCAAGCCATAATGCTTGCCCTCGTGGAGGAATCACATTAGTGTGATGTTAAATTCCTCCCAATGTCTAGCTTTTTGACTAAAGCCATAGAGAAGTTCATATTTAGACAAAGAAGCTTGGGTATTATTATTTGAGATCAGATTCCACCTTTGCAAAGCAACAGGAAGTGTGAGTGATTCATCACTTCATGCTTCCAAGTCAAAGCTGAAGCTGGATGAAACATATATACACCCCCCCGCCCTCATTTCTCTTACTGCAGGAAGAGAATATGCATCTTTGCTATCCACGTGTTCCCTTTGCACTCTGTTCATGCTTTCCCCCTTGCCTGTGCAGTGGGCGCCCAATGCAGTAATTGCGAAAAACAATCTTCCTGCAGATATTTACATCCATTTCTTTAGGCTTATCAAAAGTCCTAATGGATCTTCACGTGAGCTTATGCTTATAAATACCTTTCCAGGCTTGAAATGAACAGATATAACAAAAGCCAGCTCTTCTGCACCCATGTTTTCTTAGTTTCACAGCCTTGTTACAACTGTACAATACAAGCCCTATGAAGAATGAATGGTTGATGAATGAATGTGGTGCATGTTTATGTGTTTTTGTGTGAATGGATGGATGGAGGTATGAAAGAGACAAAGCAACAGTGATGAATGGATGGAATGTGTGACTGGACATGCATACATGGTTGTAGGGTAGGTGTGTGGATAAGGCCTCACTCGTTTTTTGGTTAGCACTGCCCATCACCAGCTCTAGCCCTCCCTACCATTGGTATGCAAACTTCTGATCATGTTCCCCTGAGGGAATGAGGTCCTGAAAACTTCAAAACATTGCCCACTTTTGCCCTAGATGTGAAATTTAAAAAAGCAACAATTTTTAACATTATTTTCTTCTTGAAAATAATTCTTTCTTCTTGAATATAATTCTATTACAGTACTCAGAGCTAGAGAATTGCATGCCATATAAAGTTTGCTTGACTCATTAATATATACTTCTGCTGGGAATCAAGAGGCTGTGATAAGGTCACTGCATGCAAATTATTTTCAACTGCAAGGTACACTGTTATGAAGAGTATGCCTTTCTTCTCCAAGAGAAAGGTTATTGCTTAATCCAGTGACCCACTGCCATTCAGGCACTTGCTATTTATTTGTGGATGGTTATAATTATCTTTAGCCTTGGCTGCAAGGATAATTTATTAACTGATATTGTCTGTGCAGGGCTTGGAACAAAGATCAACTTATTGTAATGTAAGTTTACTTTATAATTCATTAACTGTTGATGACATTAATTCAGTGTAAGTGGATTTCTGAGTTTTTGCTCTTTTTCATGTGTTACAGACAGGATGGGATCTTGCTTCAATAAATAGCTAGCTGTCTTGCTTAGGATTGGGGTACTTCTTGGTGGTAATGTACTCATTCATGCAAATGATTGCTTTTTGTTTCTTCAAGTGATGGAAGAACACATATGTATAAACTAGTCCTAATATTTTATAACAGATGACTTAAATAATGCACCAACATCTTGAATCTTTTAGTTCTGCTTAAGTTTCTATCATTTGAAAGTTCTGCTTAAGCAGTATCATTTGAAAGAATCCCAACCAACATCAGGCATTAGATGGTCCACCAGAAATTGGAAAGTGTTGAACCAACAGTGAACCCCATCCCTAATCTTATACAGTACACACTTGTGAAACAGTCTCATTTATTTCATTGGAAGAAATGGGAAGAAATCTGATAGTAAATCCTATTGTTACTTATTTTGCCATGATAATTGCATGCATCGTTTAAGTCAGTGTACATACTCTTATATCCAGAAAGCAATACATTTTGTTGCCTGAGAGTGCTTCTCCATTGCCTGGTTAGGATTAACATATTAAACACTTGCTACACCATTCAGACGCCAAGTCTTGCCTTCAACTAGCACAGGGCTGGAGAACCATTTCAAGGCAGCAGGATGGATGCTTCAGTCCCTCAAGCCCTGCAGGATACCTTGACTGGTAGGTAGGGCTGCCCACCTGCCATTCACTGGAAAGCACTATGGAGTCAAACCATGTGGGCAAAGGCAGGGAGCCATGTTTTTACTTGCCCTACATCTGACATCATATATGATGTATGGTGTAGGGCAGGCAAGAGTCACTTGGCCATAATGGCCTCTAGGACTGAATGGTAAGGTCTACTGGGCCTGATTGAGCCCATTGGGCAGAGGTTCCTCCCTGCTGATTTAGTGCTTCTCTCATCTCACCCCCTGAAGCAGATTCCTTTACCTTGTTGTGTGGCAGGGCTGGCCCTGATCTGACTTATCAACTCAGGTCATAATATGTTTTCTACAGTTAAAAGGGCAGCTGCATCAATGCCACAGCTTGCAGTGTTGGTTCCCTAGTGCCAGCAGTTAACCAAGGATATTGTTCCAGAATAGCAGCAGCTGCTATGCAAGGAAAGCCGCCATCCACACAAAGGGCATCATGAAAGTGCATCATCAAAGTGAGATCATGAAAGCAGGTGGAACAGTTCAGAATTCCTCGCATAGAAGCAGAGCTAGTGTGTCAAGTTATTCTGACAAGATTTTGCAGCCACTGGGTATTGCTGTACTTTAGGGGTAGCGAATGTCTTACCTATCAGATCTTGCTGAATTCCAGATCCCATCTTCCCCTGACAATTGTCAAACAATATCTGGAGGGTACCACATTTGTTACCCTTCCTGTACTATATGGCAGAGAGGAAAGTATGAGGTCAAGTGATATTCTGTTTAGCTGAATAGACTTGCCTGGCTTACCTAGCAATGGTGGTGGTTTTCAAAATACCTACTCTTTCAGTCTGCTGTAGAACTCATTGGTGTCTGGGACTCACTCTGGGGTGTACTTTCAGTTTGCATGGAGCCCTAGAAATGTCTAGAAAGCTTTGCCATCAGCCCAACCAAGCTGTGTGTGTAGCCTAAAACATGCCCAACACTACTGTGGCTGTACAGTAGACTGACCACCACTACTCTGGCAATGTCATTCAAAATGCTTTTTCATCTATCAAGGAACTCCTGCGAAGCTTCCGATGCTTGAAGTTTGAAAACCACTGCATTATACTTTCTCACCTATAGTGAGTTATGTAATTGTTGCATTTTATGGAACAATTCAAGTGACCTTCTGCATTTGCATATTGATTTGTGAGTTACATAAAAAGCTAAACTGCAAGGAAGGTGATAACAAAAAAAGAATATATAGATCACAGCCGGCCAATGTGGTGCCCTCCAGATGTTTTGGACTACAACTCCAATCACCCTCAGCCAACATAGCCATCCATTGGGGATGATGGAAGTTGTAATCCACACATTGGCTACTTCTGATCTAGAATAAATTTTGATTAAAGTTTTCATAGCATCTACAATTAAACTGGCCATATTTTATTAGGAGGTGGCACAGTTGTTTCTGGACTGAGTTTAAGATATATATATATAGGCACAGAGTAAACACAGATTCCTGGGTGCCAATAATGACCACTTTAAATTCAAGTGTTGTAGCTGTATCCAAGAATAAAGTGACTTGGAGCAACCCTTGCTTGCAGAGCTTTGGAGGTCTTGGAGATCCACAGAGCTTTGGGTTGGGGTGGCTGTTTGTATAGCCCTGCAATAGTTAGGTCTATGTACCGTATTTTTTGCCCTATAGGGCGCACCGCCCCATAGGACGCACCTAGTTTTTTTGGGGGGGAGGAAATAAAGAAAAAAAATCCCCCCCCCAGGCACGGGGCTGGCGCGGGGGAAGCCCGAACTTCCCCCGACCCCAGCCCCCAGAACAGCCTTCTATCCACAAGCCTAGGGAGCCCGGCGCGGAGTCTGGGGCTGCAGGCAGCTCTGCCAGTGCTCCGGAGCCCAGCACGAAGTCGCGCCGGGCTCCCGAGGGCTGCGCAGAGCTTCCTGAAGCCTGGAGAGCGAGAGGGGACGGTGCACTGACCCCTCTCACTCTCCAGGCTTCAGCGAAAGCCTGCATTCGCCCCATAGGACGCACACACATCTCCCCTCCATTTTTGGAGGGGGAAAATGCATCCTATAGGGCGAAAAATACGGTATTTCTAGTGGGGAAATTTAATAAGCAGACGAGCCTGTGAATGCCCAACCTCTGCAGCTGTTGTGCATTTGCACCTTTTATCTCTTGCAACATTTCTGTTCTCAAGCTAACCAGAACAACTTGAGCAATTGCTGGTTATACTGTCTGGTTTCCCCTCACTAGGCCTTTAGCCAAAGGAGATTTCAGTATTAATGTTGTTCTGAAACTACTTACTACAGAGAAAGTGAAATAAATGTTATGACTGGAATCAATTTGCTACTTTGGCAAAAGAGTAATAAATGGGAGATTGCAGAAGGACAACACACACCCACACCCACACCCACTAAATTATATAGCACACTCCTCTTTTGAGAAGACATTCTTCCTTCATCTATGAAGAAGCATGAGAGGGGGGAAATGATCAGAGCTACATTTCAAAGTGTTTGCCTCTCTTTGTGTGTCTGAGTGTGTGTGTGTGTGTGTGTGTGTGTGTGTGTGTGTGTATTCCTTCCATCCCTTCACCAAACTGAATCCCTGAAATTCTTGAACTGACATGATACATCTTGTCAGAGCTACTAGTGGGCCATGCAAGGGCATGGGAGGGGGTATAACTTCCCGGGTGAGGAACGTGCTTCAGTCCCTCAGGAGTGGAAGTGATGCTACAGTGCACTCCTTGGCAAGCTGCATAAATCACAGGGCTTTGCAGCATGGGAGGCACTGACAGAGAGAGAAAGGCACTGAACTGTGCAGTACAAGGAAGGACTCTGCTGCATCTCTGCCATCATTATTTCAGCCTAGAATATTACCCCCTGCTATTCTGCAAGAACTTTCAGGCATTGAAATGCCAGGTGTGGGCATTGTATGAATAAATACTACACATTGCACATCCTCAAGGCTGTGCAGGGGATGTTGCTGCCTGGACCAAGAACTTTATAACTAGTTGTTCTGGGAATCAAGGGTTCCCTTAATGTTTTCCTTACCATCATCTGAAGACCTTGATCTACCTTATTACCTCTTAACGTTTCTTTGCCCTTGTTTAACTAATAATGTATAATGCCACTTATAAATGCCAAACCTTCAAGCAGTTTCTCAGAAATCCTCTATACTAATTAGTGAAATCGGTCCCTGAGTGATGTTCCCTGTGCAGGCAAAACAGCAGCATCTAAGAACAAGAAGGAGGTGTGGACAGGCTTGGGAGGACTCCAAGGTCTGCAGGAATAAAACTCACACATATAAATAGTCTAGAAAAACAATTTGGGTTGAGGAAATGGATGGGAATATCCTGGAAGTATGACTAGCTACTTGGTTGGTTGGTTGGTTGGTTGGTTGGTTGGTTGGCAACCTGAACATGAGCCCTCCACATGGTGACATTTGTTGCTGATCTACTTTTAAAGTTTAATGAATAAACCCCTTTCCGCAGCAAGTTATGTAATCTTTAAAAAGGATACTGTAAATTAATAACCGGTCCAGCCCCAAAACAAAGCAAGTAAACGTTTTGCAAACAAAAAAAGGAGGTCAGAGTGGTGGGAAAGAGAAAGCATTGTAGAAATGTACACATATACACACACAGCTGACATGTGAGTTCCCAGTGTGGCTAGATAGTATCTTTGTAAAGGAAAATATTCATGTTACTCTTTCCATGAAAATGGCTCAACAAAAATCAGCATCCTGCAGTAATCTCAAGAAAACTTTTGTATTTTTTGTTGAGCCATTTTCATGAAATCACAAGATGAGCATTTTCTCTCAATTAAGGTGCTATCTCAAAATGCATTCGGAACTTAGTATTTGTTACAGGTATTTCCCTTTTCTTTTTTGTGTAAAATTTGTGCATATAGAGGATTCCTGTCATTGAATGTGTCATCTGAAATGTTTCATAAAATGAATAACAGAAAAGCACACAAAGGAAATCCAGTGCACACTCTGCAAATATAGAAAGATACATTCCTGGCTGCCGCTGCAAACTTCCCCTCCCACCAGTGTAAGTTTCCCACAGTCCCACATTCTGTTTCTTTGGTTGTCCTGTGCTGGAATGTGTTATGAAGTTGATGTCAAGTCAAAGGTCTAAAATCTCTTACTGTTCAGAATTTTTTTTGTAACTACAGTTAGAGCATGGTGCTGATAATGCAAAGGTTGCAGGTTCGATCCCGTATGGATCCTGCATTGCAGGCGATTGGACTAGATGATACTTAGGGTCCCTTCCAACGCTATGATTCTACATATGATTAGGCATATGTGTCAAATTTCAGTCTGATGTGAAAGTACCTTTACAATTCAGTTTCCACTTTCATTATTAACACTTTCTCTCAACCTGGAAAGCCAGGCAATTGTTCAAAGAATGGAGAGCTCCTCAAGGTGATATTGAGAGTGTAAGAATTTTTTTGAAAGATAATTTAAAGCACAGTTTTTGTCCTCTCCAGTTAGGGTCATGTGGTTTAGTGGGTAGTTATACTCAGAGTAGAGCCATTTAAATTAATGAACTTAAGTCCATTAGGTCCATTAATTTCAATGGAGGTAATTCAACATTGCACTCTTCTGATCGTTCCATCAGTGCAAGCATTTTGGCTTCCCAGATTGAACTCTCCCCCTTCCCCACCCCATGCACTATTCTGGGTGTGTGTGTGCATGAGGACACACAGGGGAGGACAGGGGGAACACCCCATCATGCAAGCAGAAGTCCTTGGTGAGGGCTTCTGCTGATGGGACGTACTGGTTAAATCATTCCCCTTGGGGCTGTTCTAAGTAGCACTCATGTTACCTATAACCCTTCACACTTTTAATTTGTATATTAAAAAATTATCTCTGGTCTTTAATTTTTCAGAATGGAATGGACTGGTCTTTCTTTCTTTCATTCATTTATTCTACAGTGGTACGTCGGTTTACAAATTTAATCCATTCCGGAAGTCCATTCTTAAACCAAAACCGTTTTTAAACCGAGGCACGCTTTCACTAATGAGGCCTCCCACATCTGGTGCCCTTCCACCATTCGGATTCTGTTCTTAGACCAAGGTAAAGTTCACAAACCAGGACACTACTTCCGGGTTTGTGGAGCTCATAAACTGAATTGTTCGTAAACAGGGCTGTCCTTAAACCAAGGTACCACAGTATATGTGTATGGATGCAAGGATCCAAAAATATACACTGAAAGTTAACCTTCCTAGATTATGAATTCCCCAGGTGGTACTGCTAAAAAGTGAGTCATTTTTGGTATCAGTGTCCCTCATACACTGAAGAAGACAAACATGATATATCAGATATGTACTGCACTGTCTGAAGAACCAGCTGGAACTAAACACACTGCTTTTTACTTATACCGGAGTAAAGTAAAGGTAAAGGACCCCTGGACAGTTAAGTCCAGTCAAAGGTGACTATGGGGTTGCAGTGCTCATCTCGCTTTCAGGCCGAGGGAGCCGACATTTGTCCACAGACAGCTTTCTGGGTCATGTGGCCAGCATGACTAAACGGAACACTGTGATGGAAACCAGAGCGCACGGAAACGCTGGTTACCTTCCCACTTCAGCGGTACCTATTCATCTACTTGCACTAGTGTGCTTTCGAACTGCTAGGTTGGAGCTGGGACAGAGCAACGAGAGCTCATCCTGTCATGGTGATTCGAACCGCCAACCTTCTGATTGGCAAGCCCAAGAGGCTCAGTGGTTTAGACCAGTGTTTCCCAACCTTGTGTCTCCAGCTGTTTTTGAACTACAAATCCCATCATCCCTGACTAGCAAGACCAGTGGCAAGGGATGATGGGAATTGTAGTTCAAAAACAGCTGGAGGCACAAGGTTGGGAAACACTGGTTTAGACCACTTATTCCCTAACTCTGAGCTGGGCTCACTGCAGAGCTGTGGGTACAAAAGTGGACTCCTTAAGTTCACTAGTCACTACCTGTTGGACTACTTGACCCTGTGATACTCTTCTGTTACAAGAATTATGAACACTTTGGCCAAGGTACCACTGTAATTCCTAAAGTAGCTACTTAGGTGTACGCAACAAAATATTCCGGCTTGCAGGCACGGTCTGGGTATCATCAGGGAAGAGGGAAGAGTTCCTTGGGCCAGCAAAAATGGATACAGTGATTTCCCCCAAATCTAGCTGTTTTCATGTTGGGTCCCAGGAAGTGTTAAGATTTGGGGAGAGAGTGGCAGGAACCAACCAATCAGTGAAGAGTAAACCACTTGGGACAACACCTGTGACTCATCACCAAGAGAGGGAATGTGCCATTAGTCCCTGCCATTTAAATCAAAGAGAAGGAATTGGAGTATCCCCAACATCTCTTATTAATGTGAGGGAGATGCTTTGGACATAAATTGCTCTCTGCTGGATAAAAGTATGGATAGTCTCTGGGTACAGATGTTGTTGTTGTTTAGTCGTTTAGTCGTGTCCGACTCTTCGTGACCCCATGGACCAGAGCACGCCAGGCACTCCTTGTCTTCCACTGCCTCCCGCAGTTTGGTCAAACTCATGCTGGTAGCTTCAAGAACACTATCCAGCCATCTCGTCCTCTCCTTGTGCCCTCCATCTTTCCCAACATCAGGGTCTTTTCCAGGGCGTCTTCTCTTCTCATGAGGTGGCCAAAGTATTAGAGCCTCAGCTTCACGATCTGTCCTTCCAGTGAGCACTCAGGGCTGATTTCCTTAAGAATGGATACGTTTGCAGTCCATGGGACTCTCAAGAGTCTCCTCCAGCACCATAATTCAAAAGCATCAATTCTTCAGCGATCAGCCTTCTTTATGGTCCAGCTTTCACTTGCATACATCACTACTGGGAAAACCGTAGCTTTTACTATACAGACCTTTGTTGGCAAGGTGATGTCTCTACTTTTTAAGATGCTGTCTAGGTTTGTCATTGCTTTTCTCCCAAGAAGCAGGCGTCTTTTAATTTCATGGCTGCTGTCACCATCCGCAGTGATCATGGAGCCCAAGAAAGTAAAATCTCTCACTGCCTCCATTTCTTCCCCTTCTATTTGCCAGGAGGTGATGGGACCAGTGGCCATGATCTTCGTTTTTTTGATGTTGAACTTCAGACCATATTTTGCACTCTCCTCTTTCACCCTCAATAAAAGGTTCTTTAATTCTTCCTCACTTTCTGCCATCAAGGTTGTGTCAACTGCGTATATGAGGTTGTTGATATTTCTTCCGGCGATCTTAATTCCAGCTAGGGATTCATCCAGCCCAGCATTTCGCATGATGAATTCTGCAGATACCTATCTGGGTACAGATAGGTTCTCTTAAAACAACAATTAACCGGGGAGGGACTCTATTTTGTTACGACATCATAAAAAAGGGATCTCCCTGATTCATTATTAGCACAGAAGTTGTACTTGACTAGATGGAAGTGATTTATTCTCCTAGATAGTAGGTATTTGATGACAGAGTGTGAAAGTAGGCCTGCCATGTGGCAGTCGGAATCTGGATGCATGGCAACCCATGTCAGAAGTCAAGGTTTTGGCAAATTTCCAAATATGGCAACCCTAGTGAAATACGGCAACCCTAGTGAAATATGGCAACCCTAGTGAAGGGTTTCTTTAGCAAATGCTTATAAAATGTCAAACTATCAGTAGTTAATTTGATAGAAGAAAAATGTTGGATTTCTCCCCCCCCCCACCCACCCCTGTCATTTCATATGGGGTGGTTTTATTCACTTTTAGCTGAGTGTTCATACAAAATGTACATTATTGTTGCAGGAATATGTATTTTATGGATTAACACAAGGCATAGCCCAATGAAACGTCAGTATTTTAGCTACATACATATATTAAGACCAGAAGTAGGCTGTCCATATGGAATGAACTGCCATAGTCAAAACAAAACAAAAAATTTTTTCCTTCCAGTAGCACCTTAAAGACCAACTAAGTTGGTATGAGCTTTCGTGTGCATGCACACTTCTTCAGATACCTGGAAGATACTGGAAGGAAAATTTTTTTATTTTGTTTTGCATATGGAATGAAATCACAGTGCTAGTTTCCCAGGAGTGGCGTTACTGTCTCTTAACTAGAGTGGAGAGAAGGAGAGAAGTGACAGTTGGGAGGTCAGCAAGGTGCAGACGCAATGGCAGGAGCATTAGATTGGTTCTGCTGGAAAGTCCACATCACACTGACCTCCCTACCGCTTGTCCCCTCCCCATCTGTCTCCCAGTAAGCAGCAGCCATGGGAGCTAATGTTGCAGTTCTGCCTCACTGGGTGACTTGGAGTTGATTAGGACTGAGCCAAAATTAGCTCACATTGTCCGCATGTTCATGAGTACACTCAGTTTTTTGCTCCTTATTATTTATTACTATTGCATATATATCCCATTTTACTCCAAGGAGGTCAAGCTGCTGCACATGGTTCCCCCACCAGACTAGCAGATACAATTAAGATGTAGAAAATGGAGCCTTTCAAATTCAATGTTCATCAGACCAATATATTTCTGTGCAATTTTCAAAGGCTTCATTTTTTTAAAAAAAGGGACCCGAAGGTATATAGCTAATAGCTAAATAAAGAAGGATTAATAACCTTTAATTTACACATTAAAGGAATTTAAAGGAAAAAGTAATTTACTTTTACCTCTTAAAATAGAATGCTCAAAAGCACTTAATGTCACCGGTCTAATCACAATGTTTCAAAAGGACTATAATTTCAGCCCTGATTTGTATCTTTGGCAGCATCTGTCTGATAGGAATTGCCGTTGTGATTATTTTTGTGCAAAATATATGCATGCATAAAGCACACACTGTGCCGGAGAGGTTAGCACCGCAGTAATAGAAATCATTTGCAGCTGTAGCTTCCGCCAAAGGTTAGAAATGTTAAATGAAACCTGCTTCCATCATTTGAAATTAAAGGAATTAACTGGCAGGTCATTTAAAATTCTTATTGGCAGCTGCTTTTATCTATTATATTTAATTAGTCAAAATGTAATGGAAATCTTCTGGAGTTGCCTATTAAGCTTTTTTGGGGGGGGGAACCACCATAATGTAGAAGTCAAAATTATATATATATATATATATATATATATATATATATATATATATATATGAGAGTTTCTTGTTTTAGGAATGAGTGGGGGGCCCCCAAACCTCTTACATTTGCATTTTTATAACTTTCCTCACTTTTCCATTTGATTTTCATTTAGAACTTTTCTGCTCATCATCTCCATTCCATTTGCCATTGCACTGAACTCTTCTCCCTCGTCTGCCTCTATCACTCCATTGCTCTCGCGTTTCCTCCTCGGCGCATTTCTCTTTTTGCCTCTCCTAATTTCCTCCACTGTTTCTTTATGGATGCTTATTGCAGTCGGTTAATGAGATATCTCCCAGAACGAACAAAAGGACTGGAGAAATAAGGAGATGGCTGATTAGAGCAAGAAGAGAAAGAAACAGCTGAGCATTGCTGCTAATTTTTAATTACTTCACATCTCCAGTTCTAAAAATTTTCTGTGCTTCAGCATGCCTCTACCATCACAGCAAATCCAGGGCCATAGGGTGTAATGCAAGCTGATTTTTCTTTGTTTTCTCTAATTAGGCTTCTCTTTCTTCTCTCACTGCAGGATGCCTGCTCTTTAGTTAACAGTAAAAATGGTTAAAGATGCAACCCTAAACAAACTACCGCTGGAGTAGGTCCTACAGAAATGGATGAGGCCAATTTCTAGGCTAACTTGGTCAGCACCAAGCTGCTGTGTACAAAATGATATTCTTTTACAATCTCCTTGGCCTAGCAGAAACGTCTCAATTCTCCTTTTGCTGAGATTTTATGTACTTCAAATTACTAGCGCATATTTCAAAGCGCTGCCTTGCATTCTGTCTTGTAAGTGATAGTGCTTCAAAGAGACATGGCTCTCTCTCTCTCTCTCTCTGTGTGTGTGTGTGTGTGTATGTGTAGCTCATGAGTTATTCAGCACAAAGTAGAAACAGGAATTAGTAACAGATAACGGTAAATAAATGCTTCATATTTTGTTTGCCTCTTGCTATTATCACCTAAGGATAGGGCTGGATCCAGCGCTGTTTATCTAGAAAAAGAGGTGCCAGAATTCACCATGAACATATCCCTCGTTCTCTTAGAATGGCAATGGTGCCCACCTGAGAGGTGCTGGAACTGAGTTCCGGTGAGTTCTGCCTGAAAAAAACAGCACTGGTTGTATCCAATGATAGCTTTGCCTTGGCAGAAAGCACTTCCCTTAATATAAGTCAGGGCACCTGATTTACCCCAGTCACTCCTACCTACCACAGCCCTTCACACCATGTACAGTACTGTTCTGTTCCAGAAGATTCCTCAACCTTCAGGAACAGCTTTGGGGGGGGTGCAGGGAGGCATAGGCAAAACTAGGGTGCTTCACCTTACACAAGCAGAAGTGCTTTCCCCTGGCACAAAGCCACCACTGGATACAACCCATGATGACAGCAGCACAAGACATACACCCTAATTTTAGCCAGCTCACAACCCAAAGTGTTTTCTCCTCCCTAGCTTGAGTGCATTTTGTGTTTTGTTCAGTATAGCTGTTAACATGAAACCCAGCCTACTAAAATCTCCAAGCCTAACTGCATGTTATTTCTTATCGCTATCAGTTGCTCTGTGTGAACAAAAGGGCAGAATACTAAAGAAGGAAGGAAGATCTTAAAGCTTAGTGTGCATCTTTAAAGGGTAAAGTAAAGGGACCCCTGACCATTAGGTCCAGTCGTGGCCGACTCTGGGGTTGCGGTGCGCATCTCGCTTTACTGGCCGAGGGAGCCAGCGTACAGCTCCCGGGTCATGTGGCCAGCATGACAAAGCCGCTTCTGGCGAACCAGAGCAGCACACAGAAACGCTGTTTACCTTCCCACCAGAGTGGTACCTATTTATCTACTTGTATTTTGACGTGCTTTTGAACTGCTAGGTTGGCAGGAGCAGGGACCGAACAACGGGAGCTCACCCCATCATGGGGATTCGAACCACCGACCTTCTGATCGGCAAGCCCTAGGCTCTGTGGTTTAGATCGCACCGCCACCTGCATCCCTAGTGTGCACCTTTAACCTGATCCAAATAAGGAGATCCATGAATGAAATCTGGCATCCATGCATGTATCACTTACCCCAGCAGGAACTCTGAGCATCTGCTGGACATGCACTGAGATGCCAGCTGAATGTGTGTCTGAATGTAGATGCCATATAGCTGCATAATATTATTTTCGATAGGGTGTGCTTTCAGATACATACCTCTGTCCATATTCTGACACAAATCTTCATGGGTTAAGTAGCATATTTTGCATGTGGCCAGAGTTGTCTTTGGGTTCAAGCTTAAGTGGCCTGCATAAAATGTGTAATTTTAATTCAGGGCTCAGCCCTAAAATCTGTTTGAAATGCCAAGGTGCATCCACAGTAACAGTCAAGGAAGGGGAAACTGTAGCCCTTAAGGTGTTGTTGTCATCAGGGTAAATGGTAAGGGATGATGCGAGTTATCCAGCAACATTTAGAGGGCCACAGGTTCCCTATCCCTGATACAGATAGAGAATTTCCTTCAAAATATTCATTCTTACTCAATCAGCAAAGTTCTTAAATTAAAATCAGTGGGTCTAACAATACTATAATAGGTTGATCATAGCGTCATGAAAACTTGGCCTACTGTGTCCAATGATCTTTTGCGTCAAATAAAAAATGTATCCATTAAGCAAATGGAGGTAATAGGGGAAAACAAAACAAAACAAAAGGCCATGAAAGGAGATTATATGTATTTCTCATTTATTCAAAACAGCTTTCTTTCCGCCCCCCCCCCCTCCATTCCCCTCTGTCAGATACCAAATCTAGGAATCACTGAATGAATAAGCTGGGATTACTGGTAGGTGACTACTACAAATTTACAACAAAAGCGACAGCATCCAAAACACCATAAAGCTAACAATACTGCTGAGTGCTCAGATGCAAGTCACCAGGGGAAACATGATGCTATAATACAGAGTCATCTGAATAATATTGATTGCAGTGAAGATACATCACCCATTATTAAATTTTCCTTTGCAGCGTCCATCAGGTCCCTTATCCTTCTTGGTTAAATTTATTACTCCAGCATTTCAGCGTTTCTTTGAACTGCACAATAGAATGGACCTTGTTTTGAAGGCTTTGAAGGAAGAGGTTCAAAAATAAAATGCACAATGCAGCTGAAGAGAGTATTGTGCACTCAAGTTTAGGGAATTAACGTTAGATATTTATGAGAAAATGAAATCCTTGCTTTGGTGTTTGCCAAAAACACTTACTTACTTACTTACTTTATCAAACCTTTATTAGGCATTATGGAAATAAAACCTTAAAAGAGAAAATAACATATAAAAGCCTTGAAATATATATAAAAAAGGCAGCAGTTTGCTAAATGCATATATATATATACATATAGAGTCAGTGGTTTTCCTTGTTAACCTGCTCCTTGGAGGACTGCTACCAAAAACTCGGCTACCCCCGCCGTTACCCTTTGGTCAACGTCGGATAGGTAGAATCCCACACATTCACCTTGCTGCGGTTCCAGACCACCCAAAAGAGGGGACAGCACGCGTTGACGGAGCGTACTGTACAATGGGCAATGAAGGAGAATATGCTCTACAGTGTCCGGGACATTCATAGAGCATCTGCAGAGTCTCTTGTTTCTAGGAATGTTTTGATATCTTCCCCTGACAAATGCTGAGGGAAAAACATTCAAACGGGCCAGCATAAAAGCCCTACGTTGGGCTGGGATTATTAGTTTAGTGACGTAATTGGCTCTGCTATCTAAGATATTTAATTCATAGAATATGGGGGAGCAAATTTTGTTTACAGCTGCCATAATATTTTGTCTCTCGACATCCTTTAGTCTAGTTAGGATATTATGGGAAATATATTGCTCATTAGAATTGTACAGGGGCTCCAGCTCGATGCCTAAAGATTCAATCTTTTTTTCGAGGTGCTGATACCATCTTGATTTATAGGAGTCTTTGAGCAAATCAGCGAGCAGACTTGATGGAGGGCAGCGAAAGTGGCAGCGTAACCAATACTTTATTGAGGTGGACCATGCCCAATATTCCATTGTGTGTATGCCTATTTCTGCACACATTGTTTCATATTTGATCGTAGCTGGGAGTCCAAGAATACGTCTCAGAAAGCTAGAGTGAATCTTTTTTAAATCATTGTTATATGCTTGGACCCATAGCGGGATTCCATAAAATATCTGGGATTGCACTTTTGTTTGAAATATCTGATTTGCCGCAGGAATAAATTGATTACCTTTCTGATAATGAAAACGGGCAACTGCTGATGAGATGCACTTTGCCTGTTTTATGGCATTTGTGCGATGGGTTGCCCACCCTAAATTGCTCTGGAATAAGATTCCCAGATACCTATAGATTTTCACTTGTTGGATTTCTTGCCCTCTTATTTTCCATTTCTCTAATTTCCAACCGTTCGAGAAGACCAAAATTTTTTGTCTTCTCATAGTTTATAGAGAGTTTGTTACATTCGCAATAGAGGATCAGTGAAGATATAAGACGTTTCAGACCCAAGCTCGTTAAGGATAGTAGGACAGCATCGTCTGCATATAGTAAGAGAGGAACTGGTTTCTGATTAAGTTTAGGGGCATGTGATTCTATTTTGCCAAAAACACATCCCTGAGGGCATGTCGGGCGTTCCTGGGAAGTGTCCCTGTAGCCATTCTGCAGAGGCTGCCACCAGTACCTGGCCTGATCCCTCTATGATTTGGTTTTGAAGCCACCATTATGGTTTCCAGCAACGTCCCAGAAGATTCCTACATTAGGAATATTGTTGGGAAATTTATATGCACTATTGTTAATCCTTGTGCTGGTACAAAAATGTAATTGAATTCTGCCCCAAACATTTTAGGGTGGTATGGCAAGAAATCTGTGAACTGAAGTCCAATTAGTATTATCATTTGATCATGTGGTAGCTGCAGTGATCATATGATTTAGAAGATCAAAGCCAAAGCGAGAGCATTTGGGTCAAAATTAAGGGAGAGAAGAATAACAGTGACCTCATTGTGGGAGTTTATTATAGATCCCCAAGCCAAATGGAAGACATAGATGATGCCTTCCTGGAACAGATGGCCAAGCATGCAAAAGGAAGGGAGATAGTAGTAATGCTGCTGCATCGTGAGTGCTTGGAGTGTAAGGCCTCTCCCTCTCCCTCCTTCGGCTAACTCCATCTGGCCTAGGGGGCGGGGCCCAGGCTCACCTTCGCCACGGCTTTAAGAGGCCTCATTGAGGCCAGGGACATTGCTGCTGCTGCATCGTGAGTGCTTGGAGTGTAAGGCCTCTCCCTCCTTAGGCTAACTCCATCTGGCCTAGGGGGTGGGGCCCAGGCTCACCTTCGCCACGGCTTTAAGAGGCCTCACTGAGGCCAGGGACATTGCTGCTGCTGCATCGTGAGTGCTTGGAGTGTAAGGCCTCTCCCTCTCCCTCCTTCGGCTAACTCCATCTGGCCTAGGGGGCGGGGCCCAGGCTCACCTTCGCCACGGCTTTAAGAGGCCTCACTGAGGCCAGGGACATTGCTGCTGCTGCATCGTGAGTGCTTGGAGTGTAAGGCCTCTCCCTCTCCCTCCTTAGGCTAACTCCATCTGGCCTAGGGGGCGGGGCCCAGGCTCACCTTCGCCACGGCTTTAAGAGGCCTCACTGAGGCCAGGGACATTGCTGCTGCTGCATCGTGAGTGCTTGGAGTGTAAGGCCTCTCCCTCTCCCTCCTTAGGCTAACTCCATCTGGCCTAGGGGGCGGGGCCCAGGCTCACCTTCGCCACGGCTTTAAGAGGCCTCACTGAGGCCAGGGACATTGCTGCTGCTGCATCGTGAGTGCTTGGAGTGTAAGGCCTCTCCCTCCTTAGGCTAACTCCATCTGGCCTAGGGGGTGGGGCCCAGGCTCACCTCCCTGATAGTTTTAAGGACGGTGCTGCTGCAGCAAATGCTAAAGATGTTTTATATATTTTAATGTGTTTTAAACGTGTTTTTATTGCTTATTTTGTTGTACCACCATGAATGGTGGTTTTTATCTATGTATTCTTGTTTTGTTCTATCTTGTTCTGTTTTGGGGTGGGATATTGAGTGGGGTGGGGATTGGTTTTTGTTTGGGCACAATTGTTTTTGGTTGTTTTGTTTTTCGATTTTGTAAAGGGAGGTTACTATGAGGCGTGGGATTGCTACCGTGGAGGGGCGAGGGAGGTATGGCGGTGGGGGCAGATGTTATAAGCGAAGGGGATCGAGATACGGATATGCTCGTACCCCTTCCAATCTGCGCCCCATCCCGAGAGACGAGGGTAGGGTGAGCAAGGATTACTCACCTCCTTCACTGGTGTTGTGCAATGCCAGGTCTATAGGCAACAAAACCGCCACCCTGCGAGATTTCTTTACCTCGCAGGGGGTCGACCTGGCTTGTGTGACGGAGACCTGGGTGCGCGAAGGGGTAACTGTTACCTTACGAGAGATGGCGCCCCCGGGTTTCTCTGTCCTCCACCAGTCACGGACTGTGGGCCGGGGGGGAGGGGTGGCATTATTAATCCGGGAAGATTGTTCTTTCAGGGCTCTACCATCGCCATCGATCCCCGGCATTGAATGTGTTGGCCTAGTGTGGGGCTCCGAGGAGAGCTTGGCTGTCTGGCTGGTGTACCGGCCACCTAGCGCACCAGCAGCCACCCTGTCAGGCCTGCTGGAGGCGGTGGCTGGCTGGGCCTTGGAGTTCCCTAACCTATTGGTATTGGGAGACTTCAACTTCCATGCTGATGCCGCTCCCTCCTCACAGGCTCTGGACCTGGTGTCTTCCATGGCGACACTAGGGCTCTCCCAGTTTGTTTCGGGCCCCACACATCAAGCAGGCCACACGCTGGATTTGATCTTTGGTGCCGGTATAGATGTGATCATGTCTCCTTCGATGAAGGTGCCATGGTCTGATCACTACGCTCTGAAAGCCAGGATTGACTTTCCACCCCCACCCTGCTTAGGTGGCGAGCCGATTTGGGCTCGCCCGCAGAGGCTGATGGACCCTGATAGATTCCGTCAAGCCTTGCGGGACCTTGCTCTCCCTGGCGACTCATTGACTGAGCTTGTTGAGGGCTGGAATACCCAGCTCCTGGCAGCCATCGATGAGATCGCACCTAAGCGCCCTCTGCGACCCCGCAGAAACCGGGCTCCCTGGTTTACCGAGGAGCTTCGGAAAATGAAGCGGGACCTCAGACGGCTAGAGCGAGTATGGCGGGGTGCCCGTGACGGAGCCTCAAGAACATCTTATAGGGTTTTTATGAAAACCTATGAGATGGCTGTGAAGGCCGCTAAGAAGTCTTACTTCTCGGCCTCCATTGCATCCGCTAGCTCTCGCCCGGCGCAATTATTTAGTATAATTCGGTCTTTAACGTCCCTTGATGGACAGCCAAATTTAAATAACAATCTGACACACAGCTGTGAGGCATTTGCGAGCTTTTTTGCGGAGAAGGTCCTGTTGCTCCGCCATGACCTCCCTGCCAATTTGGATACAATAAAGGAACTGGAGGCCCCTCGACTGTCCTCGGGTCCAGTATTGGACCATTTTGACCGGATATCTCCAGCCGATGTGGACAGACTCCTCCAAGCTGGAAAGCCCACCACCTGTCCTCTTGACCCGTGCCCGTCATGGCTGATTAGAGCGTGTCCAGACGAGGTGCGGGCCCCCCTGGGGGATATCATCAATTTGTCCCTTGGCACCGGGATATTCCCAGGGGAACTGAAGGAGGCAGTGGTGCGTCCGCTCTTAAAGAAAACATCATTAGATCCCTTAGATCTATCCAATTACCGCCCGGTCTCGAATCTTCCATTCCTGGGTAAGGTGATTGAGAGAGCGGTTGCTGAACAGCTTGGTAGGTTTCTGGATGAAACATCTGCTCTGGATCCATTCCAGTCCGGCTTCCGTGCTGGTCATGGGACCGAGACGGCTCTGGTCGCCCTAACAGATGATCTCCGTAGGCAGCTGGATCGAGGCGGGTCGGGGCTGCTGATTCTTCTAGATCTGTCAGCAGCCTTCGACATGGTCGATCACGAACTCCTGGACCACCGCCTTGCCGACGTGGGAATCCAGGGCACAGTCCTTCAATGGCTGCGCTCGTTTCTCTCTGGTCGGGGACAGAGGGTGGCGCTCGGGGGGGAATTGTCATCGCGCCACTCCTTGGTGTGTGGAGTGCCTCAGGGTGCGATTCTCTCCCCGATGCTTTTTAACATCTTTATGCGCCCCCTCGCCCAGCTTGTCCGGAGTTTTGGGCTGGGTTGCCATCAGTATGCCGATGACACCCAACTCTATCTGTTGATGGATGGCCATCCTGACTCGGCCCCCGATACACTGGCGAGATGCCTGGAAGCTGTGGCTGGATGGTTACGTGGGAGCCGGTTGAAGTTAAATCCTTCGAAGACAGAGGTCCTCTGGCTGGGGCGGGATGATATGGGATTGAGGGGGCAACTCCCATCTCTTGCGGGGGTGCAATTAGTGCCAGCACCGTCCGTTAAGAGTTTGGGTGTAATCTTCGATACCTCCCTCTCTATGGAGGCGCAGATTACAGCTATAACAAAGGCGGCATTTTTTCATCTCCGCCAAGCTAAGCAGTTGGCCCCTTATCTCTCTCGCCCTGACCTAGCCACTGTGATCCATGCGACGGTCACCTCCAGACTGGATTATTGTAACTCGCTCTACGTGGGGCTGCCCTTAAGACTGACCCAGAAACTCCAGCGGGTGCAGAATGCCGCGGCGAGACTCCTTATGGGGTCTTCGCTGCGAGATCACATTCAACCGGTACTATACCAGCTGCACTGGCTCCCGGTGGAGTACAGGATCAGGTTTAAGGTGCTGGTTTTAACCTTTAAAGCCCTATACGGCCTAGGACCCTCGTACCTACGGGACCGCCTCTCCTGGTATGCCCCACAGAGAAACCTACGGTCTGCAAATAATAACATCCTCAAGGTCCCAGGCCTCAGAGAGGTTAGGCTGGCCTCAACTAGAGCCAGGGCCTTCTCGGCTGCGGCTCCAATCTGGTGGAACGCTCTGTCACAAGAGACTAGGGCCCTGCGGGACCTGACATCCTTCCGCAGGGCCTGCAAGACAGAGTTGTTCCACCAGGCCTTTGGTCAGGGCGCAGCCTGACTCCCTCCTCTGGCAACCTGCTTAGAATCTTGCTTAATTAGTTGCCATTAATTTGATTTTAATTGATTTTTATAATGTAATATTTTTAGAATGTGTGAATATCTGATGGTTTGATTGTTGATTGTTGTTAGCCGCCCTGAGCCCGGCTTCGGCTGGGGAGGGCGGGATATAAATAAAATTTATTATTATTATTATTATTAATGGGGGACTTCAATTACCCGGATATTTGTTGGATGTCAAACTCAGCCAAGAGCATAAGGTCAAACAGATTCCTCACTGGCCTTGCAGACAACTTCATTGTCCAGAAAGTGGGAGAAGCAACAAGAGGAACAGCCATTTTAGATCTGGTCCTAACCAATGTTGATGACCTGGTTAGTGGGGTAGAAGCGGAAGGATCATTAGGCGCGAGTGATCATGCTCTTCTGAAGTTTACAATACAGCGGGAAGGAGCAGCCAAGCATACTAGGACTCAATTTCTTGACTTTAAGAAAGCCGACTTCATAAAACTTAGGGAAGTGCTGGGTGAGATCCCATGGACAGTAATACTAAAAGGAAAGGGAGTTCATGATGGCTGGGAGTTTGTTAAGAGGGAGATAGTAAAAGCACAACTTCAGGCAATACCAATGAGACGGAAACATGGAAGGTGCCTAAAGAAGCCAGGGTGGCTCTCTAAAGAACTTTTAACTGAGTTAAGATTAAAAAAGGATGTGTACAAAAAATGGAAAAGGGGGGAAACCACCAAAGAGGAATTCAAACAAATAGCCAGCACGTGTAGACAAATAGCCAGCACGTGTAGTCAGAAAAGCTAAAGCACAGAATGAACTCAGGCTTGCTAGAGAGGTTAAAAGCAACAAAAAAGGCTTTTATGGGTATGCTCATAGCAAAAAGAAGAACAAAGAAACAGTGGGGTCACTCAGAGGAGAAGATGGTGAAATGCAAACAGGGGACACAGAAAGGGCTGAACTCCTCAATGCCTTCTTTGCCACAGTCTTCTCCGATAAAGAAAACAATGCCCGACCTGAAGAATTTGGAGCAAATGATTCAGCAGAGGAAACACAGCCCAGAATAACTAAGGAGATAGTACAAGAATACTTGGCTAGTTTAGATGTATTCAAGTCTCCAGGGCCAGATGAACTGCATCCAAGAGTATTAAAAGAACTGGCAGATGTAATCTCAGAACCACTGGCAGTCATCTTTGAGAATTCCTGGAGAACAGGTGAAGTCCCGGCAGACTGGAGGAGGGCAAATGTTGTCCCTATTTTCAAAAAGGGGAAAAGAGAGGACCCAAATAATTACCGCCCAGTCAGTCTGACATCAATACCAGGGAAGATTCTGGAGCAAATCATTAAGCAAACAGCTTGTGAGCACCTAGAAAGGAATGCTGTGATCACCAATAGTCAGCATGGATTTCTGAAAAATAAGTCATGTCAGACTAACCTGATCTCGTTTTTTGACAGAATTACAAGCCTGGTAGATGAAGGGAACGCAATGGATGTAGCCTACCTTGATTTCAGCAAGGCATTTGACAAGGTGCCCCATGATATTCTTGTAAAGAAGCTGGTAAAATGTGGTCTTGACTATGCTACCACTCAGTGGATTTGTAACTGGCTGACTGACCGAACCCAAAGGGTGCTCATCAATGGTTCCTCTTCATCCTGGAAAAGAGTGACTAGTGGGGTGCCACAGGGTTCTGTCTTGGGCCCGGTCTTATTCAACATCTTTATCAACGACTTGGATGATGGACTCAAGGGCATCCTGATCAAATTTGCAGATGACACCAAACTGGGAGGGGTGGCTAACACCCCAGAGGACAGGATCACACTTCAAAACGACCTTGACAGATTAGAGAACTGGGCCAAAACAAACAAGATGAATTTTAACAGGGAGAAATGTAAAGTATTGCACTTGGGCAAAAAAAATGAGAGGCACAAATGCAAGATGGGTGACACCTGGCTTGAGAGCAGTACATGTGAAAAGGATCTAGGAGTCTTGGTTGACTACAAACTTGACATGAGCCAACAGTGTGACGCGGCAGCTAAAAAAGCCAATGCAATTCTGGGCTGCATCAATAGGAGTATAGCATCTAGGAGTATAGCATCTAGATCAAGGGAAGTAATAGTGCCACTGTATTCTGCTCTGGTCAGACCTCACCTGGAGTACTGTGTCCAGTTCTGGGCACCACAGTTCAAGAAGGACACTGACAAACTGGAACGTGTCCAGAGGAGGGCAACCAAAATGGTCAAAGGCCTGGAAACAATGCCTTATGAGGAGCGGCTAAGGGAGCTGGGCATGTTTAGCCTGGAGAAGAGGAGGTTAAGGGGTGATATGATAGCCATGTTCAAATATATAAAAGGATGTCACATAGAGGAGGGAGAAAGGTTGTTTTCTGCTGCTCCAGAGAAGCGGACACGGAGCAATGGATCCAAACTACAAGAAAGAAGATTCCACCTAAACATTAGGAAGAACTTCCTGACAGTAAGAGCTGTTCGACAGTGGAATTTGCTGCCAAGGAGTGTGGTGGAGTCTCCTTTGGAGGTCTTTAAGCAGAGGCTTGACAACCATATGTCAGGAGTGCTCTGATGGTGTTTCCTGCTTGGCAGGGGGTTGGACTCGATGGCCCTTGTGGTCTCTTCCAACTCTATGATTCTATGATTCTATGATTCTATTCTATGATTCTATATGACAAATCTAGGGATGTGAATTAGGTGTGTCGTCGAAGCCCTCTGAAATTGGATCAAAGAAATAAAGCTCCAAACAGAGCTATAAAGGAATGAATAAAACTCTTAAAAAACTGTATCAAAGAAAATATGCTTTCAATAAAGCTCCTTCTCCTGATTGTTACATACGCAAGAAGTAGTACATTTTTGACCCAGTCATCTGGAACAGCTGAATTCAGACACATACCCAGCTATGATCAAATCTACCATGAAGTGCATAATTGCCTACTCTCATTTCAACATCTGTGCATAGACATAAGATGATTTTGCAGTGCTGTGGTAGAGTTTATGATGCTAAGCAAGAATGCTTAGTAGGCTTTTCTAATGTGCTTTGGAATAGTTTGGGGGATGTGTGGGTGGAAATACTGGAACATTTCAATGTAGGCTTGAACAAGCTGCAATTGATTTACAATATGGAGCATCCTGTTTGGAAAAGTAAATATATTTTTTCCCCAATTTGAGTATCTACTTTGTGGCTATGCCAAAGTCAGAGATGTGCCCTGGATTCCACCAAATCCCTGATTGCAGTTTCTTTTCTTGTTTGGATTTATGTTTTATGCATAAAACATATAGAAGGCTTTGTTTATTTGATGCTCCTCAAGTTTATTCATGGTGCTAAATCAGTTCGGCTCCCATCAGGCTGTGATTGGGAAGTTGTAGCAAAATGTTCGGGCAAGTAGCAGGACATCCTGTTCAGTGATGAATCTAATGATCAGGAAGCATGTTTCATCACTGATTTAAACAAATGGGAGCCATAGGAGAGTTACTCAAAAGCTTGCAAAATGGTGCCCATGATTGCTGGAAGATGCTGGAAGATAAGGTCCAATTCTATGGTTCTTTAACTATCCATGGATTTCAGCAGTGGGGTGCCAGGTAAGTGCTGCATTTAACTCTGGGTGATTCCAGATGAAGAGTAAATTCAAAAATGGGCAACTAGGATCTTCCTTTTCAGGTTTTCCCTAGAAAGGATAAATTCGGATTAAAGGGGTAGGAGATATGGACTGGCATTCTGATGTCAATGACATTGTGCGAATGTTAAAAAAATAATAATCTTGCATGCATGAAGAGCACAATAATTGCACAATAAGCACCCATGTGGAAGCACCCTCCATGGTCAAGAGGAGAGTGTGTTCAAACATTGCTGCACTGCTCTTTACCCAAGGCATAGGAACCACAGATCATTGCTGCACGTAGCTATGCATTGTCATCCCTGACTGGCAGTGGCCTCTGGGGTTTTCAGACATGGAATCTTTCTGAGCCTCACCTGAGATGTTGGAGATTAAATTTGGGACCTTTTGCATCTGGAGCAGATTCTCCACTACTTCGCCACGGCCCTTTCTGAAGGCAGTTCACTATGTTTGTTTCTTTCATCTCCTCTCCCCACCCCCGCAAAAAATATGTATAAACTTCATTTTCCATATAAAATGCCTTAAGCAGTGAACCATCCAATGCAAAAAAAGAAATTATTATTATGGCAGTAAAAAGAATTATTACTATGAATTATACCCATGGCTCCCTCTTCTCATTGCCATTGATGGCCTTAGGTGCTCTATAACCTAGTCTTTTTTTCCTTCTGGTGTCATAGAACAAAATGCCCTTGTCTACCTTCCATTTCTTTCTTATGTCAGCTGGTGTGCCTTCCACATCAGTGAGCTCTGTATGAGCTCTTTATCTGCGTATTTGCAAAATATTGGGTAAACTGCCAACGAGTAAGAGATGCCAAAAAAAAAAGAAAGAAAAAGTTTTAATTGTGGCTCGTGAGAATTCTCACCAGATGACAATATTGAGATTTTTTAGGATCCCCTCCACCCCCCAAAAAAGAAATCTAAACAGAATATAGAGTCTATATCTAAGAACATAAGAAGAGCCATGCTGGATCAGGCGAAAGACCTATCTAATCCAGTATCCTGTTGACACAGTGCCTAACCTGATACCCATGGGAAGCCCGCAAGTGGGACATGAGCACAGTAGAACTCTCCCCATTTCTGCTCTCTAGCAACAAGTATTCAAATGCACTTTGCCTTTGACAGTGCAGGTAGAAGATAGCCTCATGGCTAGCAGCTATGTATTCATGTATTCATCCCCCCATTGATATCTGTGCTGTCCCAGTCTTTCGAGAAACCTGACACTAATTACTTTCTTCCTTAAAAGCCCAAAGATAAACACCTTCGTTTGTATATGCTGCTTCTTGGATTGTATTCTGAGGGCAGTTGCCAGGTCAGCCATCCATTCTGGAGACATTGAGATGGTCTGTCTCATTTCCCCAGAGCATCCCAAGCAAATTAACAGTTTGGAGGATGCCAGGGCAAAGTCATCAAGCAATCTGAGGCATAAAAATGTGAAGACGATGTCTGAGACATCAGCTTCTGATAGTACAAATAAGTTAATGGTTGGGAGAAGCAAAATCAGTGTATCTTTGTCAAGCTTTGACACTTTTCACTCAACAGCTTCTATCTAAAGGTGCCTTTCCACTAGCATAAAGCCCCTTTGTTCTTCCATGGGCCGGAGGTTCGTTTTTGATCTGGAACACAGTGATGACTAAATTTTTATTTAAGAGCCAAAACGAAAAACTACAAAGCATTACAATTGACTTATGTCCTGTCCTTTGGTTGTTGGGAACCTTGTCAGCAACAGATGGGACACTAATAAGGCTTATCTATAGATTAAAATTCCCATATGGTATCACCCTAGCATATGATCAACAGTGAGAGCATAATATATTCCATAGAACAACAAGATAGAAACATAACAACCATTTAGAGTTCCCAGTGTAAGGCAAGGTCCCAGTGTAAGAACTCCCAAAACTTCGCAAAATCACCATGATTTTTCATTATAAATACAAAACACTCTTTTGCTCAAAGAAGGGATGTTTGGGGTTAGAGAGGTGATTCCAAATCCAGAGTAAGTTTTCAATTGGTCTGAAAGACTTTGCACAAGCTCTTTTCAAGCTCTCTGCTCTTTATTTGCTACAGTCCTGTTCAACATGCTTCTCTGATGGTCACATAACCCCATAACACATTATGTTGCTGCACTGTGAGAAGCTATCCACTAGCTTTTCGTACAAGAGTTCACAGATTTTGTTTTATGCCTATGGTTCGTGGAATCCATCATGGGACAGGTATACTCACCTGCTAAATTGAAAATGGCACCTACATCAGCCACCACCTTGCTTACTCACTGGCAGAAGCTATTTGCCCCTCTCCCCTGTTCAGAAGTGAAGGGAAAGTGGGTGTCAAGTCCTGAAATGTAGGGATATTTAAGGGGGCATGTTCAATGTCAAAGAGGCTACTGTAAGCCAGTGCAAACATGAAATGTCTCTCGTGTATTGTGAATTTTCAGGGACTATTAACTGACTGCATCTGTGTGGCAAGCAGTTCGTGCACATAGTAACTGGTCACATGATGGAGACCTGACTGTCCCTAGATTTTTTTATTTTATAATCAATTTCATCATATGGCTTCATGATACAGCAGCCCCCGCAAGGACACTTGTTTAGCAGAAACACTCTATGTTTCCCATGTTATTTGTATAGCACAATGGTACTTATTGTTTACATAGATTAAAACTTGTGTTAGAGACCAAATGCATCTGTGTCTGTTGCGGCTGTGTGTGTTTGTGGTGTTGCAATCTAGTCTGAGGTATGAGAGCCTTGTATGGTGGCCATATGAACAGGGCAGCAAATATGTTTGTGTTTGTTGGGGGAGCATACAGTTGTGTCTGTTTTGTGTGTTGCTATTGGTCTACAACTGCTGCGTCAGGACACAGTGTTGGGTTCCAGCCTTATCTAAAGAGGGTGACAAGAACAGCACTGACACCATGGTAATATATGGTAAAAAAAATGCTTAAGAAATGGGTCCCCAAATGTATGTTTGGGGTAAAGGTGAGCCCCTTCCGTGTTCAAAAAGGTTGAAGGCTACTGGTCTAAGGTATAAGATTCTTGAACAGTGGCCAAATTATACCAGTAAAAAACATTAATCTGTGTGAGTGAAAACTCGCATAAGTGGCTTATGACAGGAAGTATATTAATTCCAGGATTATACTTCTCTCATTTTCATTCTTTTGAAGATGCTGAACAGGTTTTTATATACTTTCAAACTGGGTTATGATACAGCATTCCAGCTGCTCTTAAAACGTACTTATTTAAAACTTCAAAGAGAGAAGCTTGAGTTTCAAAGTAATGTCATGGGGTGTCTTTTTTCTCAAGTCACTGTGGGATTTGAATTTTTAAAAAAGCAGGGATTGGTGCTCAGGCCACTGAACAGGAGGGGAGAAGTTGAAATAGGTAAGGTAAATGATACCCTTCAGACACAGGCAAGATGGCTCTCATAGAGCTGACATGGGGGAAATTGGATCTTTCTGCAAGACATTTGTGAATGCAGAGCTGAAGGTTAACATGAGAAAAATGTGAAATTTGATTTTAAAAACTGTGTGGTGTAATGAACAAAGCAACTTTGCCTCTGCTTATGGAGACACTATGAAGTAAAAGGAAAAAGGTGCAATGTGCCTAAAAACGTGAGAAAAAGGGATCAGAAATGGCAGGAAACAAAGTTACCATTTGCTGAGTATATATAATCCTATCAAAGTACAAGGTGCTTGACAGAGTAACATAAACAAAATGGCCATTCCCACTGAGGTAGGGTCCTTCCTCTACATCAGAAGAAGGGGAAAACCTCCAGCCTGCAAGTGAAATTTGGCGCAGCATGGTGCCTAATTTGACCACCAGGGAATTCAGGTGCACAGCCGATCCCTAGCAGAAAGTGGGCTTGAAATCGCCACCCAATGAGCTGATAGGCACAGACTTCAAGACTGCTCATCATCAGCTCTTCAAAGAATCATGCAGAGCCCTTTGCAAAACCTGCATGGTGCTTTGAAGTCCTAATGATCATCACCTGATCACTGTCTGTTCCACCAACTGGGTCAGGTCCCCCATCCCTGTCCTCCAACCTTCATGCACATACACTCTGTGCAGAAGTTGAGATGGAGATGTCGAGGTCTGCTGTTGCTCTGACACCACCTGCCTCCCCTGTTGCTTTCATTCTACATGGACATATCTATGGGACAGGAAGAATAATAAATAGAGGGTTATATTGTATGCTGGCGCCAGGTAGCTGCAGTGGTTGAGGTCATGTTTCTCTCACAAAAGATTCAACTGCAGTTAGTACAATCTCATTATCCCTTACCCCACTGGCTGTGAATCATTCCTGATTCATTCACCTTCTACATAACGGGAAGAGGGGATTGTCAAGGGTACGTTTCATAGTCCTCTCTCTGCATGTGTGACACCTGCTCCTGATTCTTCTTGCTGCTATAAAATTGGGCTGCTCTTTCAGCGAAGGAGTTGAGTCAGGGGCAGCCCTTCTCCCTCTGTCTCCCTCTCTTTCTCTCTCCAGCTCGCCAGCAGGACAGAATTGATCTTTGTGAAATGGTGTTTTATTAGCACACCCTGTTGCTCTCCAAACTCAAAGCAGAAGGGCAGCAGGAATCCTCTACCTCCAGCTTGAGATTCGGTTCATTTGACAGGGCCTGGGGAGCACTGTGGGAATGGCATCCGAATGGAGTGTGCTGGCGCATTAACTTACTCTCTCGGGTTCCCTTCTTTTGATTATATTGGGCCTTCCAATCTTCATTTAACCTTGAGCTGCATGATTCCGGAAAGAAAGGAAAGAAGAGGCTGAAGCAAAGCAGGACAAAAGACCTGCCCACAAAAACATGCTGTCAAGGCTAAAGCTTGTCATCGCAGCTGTAGAATCAAACACTTCAACAGAACAATAAAATACACTGCCATTCCCTGAACTGTGCAAGTACGCTTTTAATGAGGTATTGTGTGCATTTTATTTAAGCCAGACGTCTCATTCATATGTCTCCCCAGCTTCGCTTTTGTGAGGCCATACTTTCTGTGATCATACACTTCATTGTTCCTGATGCAGATTCTTGGTTGTTGTTTTTCCAATTTCTAATACTATGGACAGGACCGGCCCTTTCATGAGGCAGGGGGAGGTTGCTGCCTCAGGGAGTTGATTTGGGGTGTCACTTATTTTTGCAGTTTTTCTGCCGGAGCAGGAGAGAGCCACTTGAGGAGTTTTCTGCCTTGGGTACCAAAATAACATAATCCACCTTAGATGCTATGCACCTTGCCATGTGTGTGTGTGTGTGTGTTTATTTGCTGCTCCACCTCAGGCAGCAAAGTGTCTTGGGTCACTCTTAATCAACCAATTATTTTCATGACTGTTTTGCTGACAGGATGTCATGAGGGTTGCAGTCCTAAAGGTCCATAAAACATGGCACATATATAGTCCTCTTTAATTTTGGGAAGGGGCAGTGGGGGCCTCACATATGGAGGTGGCAACATCAACATTGTCAAATAATTTTACTTCAGCTGAAAAAATATGACATTGACACATATCCATTAAGAAGAAAGGGGGCCCATCCAATGAGCAATTGGTTCTTTTAGAGATTTAAAAGGTCCTGCCTGAGATGAAGGGAAGGGATGTAGTTTAGGTATGGCTAGGAAATCACTGCCTGAAACTCTGGAGAGCTTCTGCCAGTCAGTGTAGACAGTACTAAGTTAAATGGATAGTAGGGGTGATTCCATAAAGACAGCTTCCTGTATTCCTATATACAGAACAGCTTCCAAATTAACAAAGCCCACACAATTCAGATTTTGGCCACTTATCTGCAATAATAGAACTATGCAATTTAACCCAAATTCCATTTCAGTTGAAATTTGATAGTAACCCTTAAAAGAGTATAATTCTGGCCACATATACAAAAGGTAGATTTAGGGGAATCCTGATCACTAATGCACCATCTGTATATGGCCATCATCACACAAGAAACCCAGACCAGCATTACTTTTTCTCATAAAGTTGTATTAAATATGCCAAGTCTTTCTTGGTGACCCTTTCTTTGTAGGAACTTTCAAAGAGGTGGCCATGTTAGTCTGTTGTAGAAAAAAAAACAGTGGCAACTTCACCAGATACAGTGGTACCTCTGGTTACATACTTAATTCGTTCCGGAGGTCTGTTCTTAACCTGAAACTGTTCTTAACCTGAAGCACCACTTTAGCTAATGGGGCCTCTTGCTGCCGCCATGCTGCTGCTGCACGATTTCTGTTCTCATCCTGAAGCAAAGTTCTTAACCCAAGGTATTATTTCTGGGTTAGCAGAGTCTGTAACCTGAAGCATATGTAACCTGAAGCGTACCGGGTATTTAACCTGAGGTACCACTGTATGTGAAGCCTTACTTCTCATGGGTGGCTGTGAGAAGGGAGGCAGAATGGGGCCAAATAGCTATGAAATACAAAAAGTAGAGCGACAATCCTATAGCAAATGTATCATTCACAGCATCGTTAATTGTTGGTGCTAACATACTCACCTCAGCTTTGCTCTGTTAGCTGTATGCAGGACAGAGAACCATTCAAATGAAATAGAGAGAGAGAGCTAAAAATAAAAATAAAAATTGATTTGCAGTCTTTCGATATGCCTGGTCAATCATTTTGTTTCAACCTGTGTGGAATATTTAAGAATGGCTGCAATCTATTTCTTATACATGCTTTAGCATCCAAAGCAGCAGAGAATATAGGGAAGTAGGAAATAGATGCTACCATTTTAGAATCTTGTAAAAAGCAATTCAAGGGAGCGGGTTGTAAAAGATTGAGTTGATAACATCCGTTTCTCCTAAGAAATTTGCATAAAATAGCAAAAATGTTAAATCACTTTCAAGATTAACATCTCAGCATATGAGGTCATATGAACTTCAGGGACTGGTGTTTCTGTCTTATTTAACAGCCCCATGAATGTGACAGAAGTATATTAATAAAATTTGCAGAGGATCCTAGCCTGGAAAAGTGTAATGATAATGGGGAAATCAAGAACTTCTCTGTTTGGAGACAAATTAGAAGTGTGTGCAGGAAATGACAAACCTTTTATTATGTCTCGTAATGCATGCGTTTCATTAGAATGGGATTTGAATTACTGTACTAAAAAAAGATGTCTTTTTTCATCATGGATTTGAAAAACTTTCATGGGAAAAAGAGTTTGTTAAGGGGAGATTCAAACCTCATTGATTTCATTGGAAAGGTTCCAACTTAGTTTTAGAAGATGATATTCAGAGGGATGAATAACTAAGATCAAATCATGAGTGATACAATTTTGCTTTCAGCTTAAAAGTGCTGCCTCTCTGCCTGTTTTCAAGCCTCATAATTATGAAGCCCTAAAGCAATTAATGGTGCTGTTATTATTATTATCATCATTATTATAAGCTGCTTTTTAGCATTTATTGCAATCATGCGGTATATAAATGTTTTGAAATAAATAATAATTATAGTTACTATTCTCATTTATTAAACCACCTTCATCCTGTAGGATCCCCAGGCAGTTTCAAAATAATCAACCTACTCATACAACATTACAAATACCATAAATGCAGAAATTTACAACCAGAACAGTTTCAACGTAACAGCAGCTCCCAAACCCATAGAGCCTTTTCCACTCCCTTCAGTGAAGGCTGCAGAGGCTTGTAGCCCCTGTCCGTACTGTTGTGTAACTTCCCCCTCAGTTGCAATGAATGAGGAAGGGGCTGTACACACACAGGGGACTTTCCGTGTGCATCACCAGATACGCTGGCCTCTAGAGTTTCAGAATCAGGGCAAGAGGCAGTTCAGCCTCCAAGAGAAAGGGCTCTCACTAGGGTTTCCACTGCTCAAGACATACTCACCCTAACAGTTCCCTTCCCCAGTTTCATGGTCCACTTTAATTTTATTTATTTATTTATAGCAAACTCATTTGCCAAGTGTCAATGCCAGATTAAACCCTTTGGAGGCCCCTAGGCAGTCAAAATCTTTGTTGGGGGCAGCCCTCATGCATAGTGGGATAACAGTGAACTAAGTAAGCCTGATTCTAATTTTTTTCAAGATCAAATCAATATTATTTTGATCCATTGTGCCTATTTGGTAATCAGCGCTGCCAAGTGTGGATCTTTATATAATTTAACAACAACAACATCCATCCACACACAAAGAAGATACTTAGCGAAACACAAAACAGCGACAACAGGCGAATGAGGACTGAGTATGCTTAGTAGGCTGGCTGTTGGGGTGGAAAACTGGAGGGAAATAGAATGGTGTATCCTGGACAAGGGCACAGCTGGCTGGCTGGAACCCTGAGCTGGAGCAGCTGCAGTTACTTACAGCTCCAACTATTCCTCCCTGCTTCCCATCAGACACCAGTAGGTGTCTGCTGAAAACTTTTTTCTTCTTCTTTTCTTTACAGAAGCCTATCCAGACATGCAGAAGTTGGTGTGTGTTTTAATCTGTGTGCCCCTTTCTCCCTTCCATTAAAGATTATTCTGCATTTATGCCAGAGTACCTTGTTCATCGTACATGGCACCATCTTCAGCAAGCTGTTGCCACTCTGGCTCACTCTGACCAGTTCCTGTGATTAATTAAAGTTGGTTTGTTCAATCAAGCAGCATCAGCAAAAAATACATGCAATTTGCATAATTTGTTCTGCTTACGGTGAACTTACATAATTTGGCTTTCCAAAGTGCAGGCATTTCTTCTTCCTTTCCCCCCTCTCATTTTCACAGTAAGACAAGGTTTTTGTGATTTTATATTGCATGGTGTTCAAAAAAAGTATTAATATGTATTTATTTTATTTTATTTTATTTTATTTTATTTAAAAGGAAAGCTGCTGCTGGTGGGGTAACCCCTTAATGCAAGCAATAGAACCACATATCAGATACATACTATACGCAGGCACACAGTTGCAAGTTGGCTTCCATACAATTGAGAATTCCTGTGCAATGAACCATTCTTGCACTTAGCTGCTGCCCCTTCTCTTCGCCGTGGAACACTGGGCCATAGACAAGTTTGCCTGAGGGTTTGCCTTACCCCATAAATGCCCACTTGACCACTTCAAAATGTGGAACTGCCATTGGTGCCACAAAACATTAGTTCCACACTGGTAAGAAATCAGTCTTTTGGGAGTCCATGCCTCAGGTAGGTGTCTGCTGAAAACTGTTCTTTTTCAATGGAAGCCTATCCAGACATGCAGAAGTTTTTAGCTGTTTTTAGCTTAACTTGTTTTAATTTTGTTTTGATCTCCCCCCATATACCTGTTTTCTAGTTTTGTATTTTATTGACAATTTTAATATTTGTCTTATTTTTTGCAAACTACTCTGCATTCCTGTTGACAACCAAGTAGCATATACATTTGGGGCAGATCTACACTCATGGTTTTTTAATGTTAAGGAAGGGTTAAGGGATGGTTTTGATAACGTAGATGGGCACATGGCATCCTACTTTTTATGTTTATAATGCCCTATTACCTTGTCTTTTTTATCACTTAATTTTTAATTGTTCTTTGCTGCTATATTGGTGAAACACTGCTCATATGTCCCTATGTAATGCTTTACTTTTTTTTATTTTACTGCATTCAAACTCTGACCCACCCACCCCCTCCAATGGAATTCAAGGGGCAGATAACAAAGGACACAGAGGGAGGGAGTAAGAATTAAAATGTGACACCATACAAGGTTAAAAACATTTCAATTAATAAGTATGCCTTGTGACATTTTAAAATGACATATCTAATATTGCTCTAATAGGGGGAAATAATGTTAAACGGGTCAGTGTAGATCTAGCCTTTGTCAAATAAATAGATATAAACAATGCTCTTCCTCTCTGCCCTGAGAAAGGTGCTCATTCTCAAAGAAGGATTTTAATCCCTGTCCTCACTCTTTCATCCATGACTCTGGTTTGCCCTGTACCTTGTGAGCATTCATTTTCTTTGTAGTCCTTTGTGGAGAACCTTATAATAAGCTTTATGAATCTCCCAACTACAGCATGTGGCTTTATCTCCTTTGATTAGCTTTATTTTAATACAAAGAACTTGATTAGGCTAGAAAAGCAGAATTTCCCCTTGCAAATGATGTGCTGCTTTGACCCTGTCAGACATTACTTTTCCATATGCTTACCTAGTCTCTCTTTAATGAGACTCTTAGTCTGTTTCTCTGCATTGAATGTGAAACACACTTGTCTTGGATTCCCAGGGTGTTTTGAGAAAAGTGTCACATTAGCACAGAAGCATTCTTTGGTCCAAAAATTACTCTTTTTCAGTATGAATTTTTATGGAGTTTTGGTTAACTCTAAACATGAAATCAGTTATGTAATAACAGTAATTGACATAACCAAGTTTTACCATATCATATAATAAAGGAAAGAACAAAGAACAAACATTGAACAAGAATGAGTGACTGAATCTCAGTACAATGTCTTCTAAGTAATAAGTCATATTAAATTCAATGGGTCTTGCTCTCTGGTAAGTGGAGTTAAGACTGCAGCCACAGCAAGGCCCAAACTATGTATATCCTTGCAAAGTGTATGCAAAAATGGTGATGGATGACATGACATGAAACACAGCCATATAAGTGTCATCCTTCCAAGCGTTGACTAGGCAACTTGAGAGGGAAAGTTTGCAAGACAGAGAGAAAGAGAGAGAGATTTAGCAATAAATGTTTGAATAAATAATACTCTGGAAGAAAACTCCCATATACTTCAAAGTAGATTTTTGAATATTTTTAAAGAGGATTTGCAAGAAGGAGAGAGGAAATTACAGGGCGAGGGATTAGATGAGCACACATGAAGGTTCAGGAAGTAAACGTGTGAATTCCACAGTTTTTTTTACAAATGGAAATCACAAATTTTATGCAGGACAAAGGTACAGCTCTTCTGTATGCAGCGACATCCAATACCTGTTGATAGTATTCCCCAGAGTTCCAGTAAGATAGGTATATACTAAGCACGAAGGGACAGGTAGCAGAAGGAACAGAAATTAAGACAGACAAGCACAGCTTAAGCGTCAAATGTTCCTCGAAGTTCCCATTCAGCTTAAGCCATCTGTGGCACCAGACAAACGTATCTCCCCTGAGAGGTTGAGAACCACAACTTATTCTGTCACCTAATATAAACAGATATAGTGTTGCCTTTGCAGGGAGTAATTACACAAATTTTCATCCAATAATTGCTGGTCCTTTCCCCGTAAATCACTAAGGACACTGCAGACACTTATAAGTGTCTATCAGTTGACATGATCCAATCAAAATAAAGCATACTGGAGTCCTATTAACTTAAATGGGAGAAGTAAACGTGTGCTTAATTTTTTCTCATTGAAACCAAAGGTATTTAAAAATGCCTCACTTTGGTTGGATCATGTAATGAACCATCTTTCTGATATGAAGCAGAATTTCACTGGGGATAATGGGGATAATGCAAAGGGTTAAAGCTCCTCTGCTGATCATTCCATACATATTTATTCTGTGTAGCTCACCTCCTTTATTTCAGTTACAGATAGGTAGCCGTGTTGGTCTGCCATAGTCAAAACAAAATAAAAAATTCCTTCCAGTAGCACCTTAAAGACCAACTAAGTTAGTTCTTGGTATGAGCTTTCGTGTGCATGCACACTCCTTTATTTCATCATCCTATCTGAGGCACGCAGTCACGTTAGCTTTGCTTATGCTGACTGAAGATAAACAATGCAGAAAATACACCATGAAAGTTACAGGGTTTTGTGGTGTTGTTTTAACTACAGTAGCAAAATGTAGCTCGTCAGCCCATTTACATTTAGATTATATAGTTTTTCTTTCCTTGTGCAAATGTGCAAGCTAAGCTTTTTAAAAAATGTATGCCTTTTTATCCCCTATAGTGCACAGTAAGTGTTAGCATCCATTTTCAAGTCTCTTTCAAACACTTAAAAGGGAAAGAAAAACCCTCACACTCAACTTTTCACAATAAAAATGCATTTACTGTGGCCATGGTTAGTCTCTAATGAGTTTAAAATATTTTTTTGCAAAGCATGCTACATGAGTTGTAATGGGGCTACCAGGAATGCAATAGGTTCTCCCATGAGATGCTGCTGTATAGCTTAATCTTGCCAATGTGCAGGGTCCAGGCAATATTTTCAATTGATGGAGCGAATGGACTGGGTTTTGAGTGAAGCCAGAACAATATGACTGAACTGAGTCAGTGGCACAATGAAATAAACAGTGCTTACATAAAAACCAGCGATCCAACCATCTTGACGATAATATGCTCACTTTCAAGACTCTGCAGTAAGAATTAAACATTTGTGCAGAGTTTGAATCATGATTGAATAATTCCAAGCAGACATAGTTTTGCCCCTGAGAATGTCTTATCCAAAATTTGCTAGGTGTTTGATATTTCTGAGTAACATTTTGATATATCCCAACCCTACACTGGAGCTGTACAACTTGCTGGACTCATTTATGATTTCTCAATATGCACAGAATAAGTAAACAGTTATGGTGGAGACACATTTCCCCAACCACATCCACAACCCCACCACAAGCTCGCTGTTTTTGATTTGGTCTGTAGAACCATTTCAGGAACTTCCTAAAATGGTATGTGTCTGAAGCCCAGTGGGCTGTCTTGAGTGTTAGACATAGGCAGAGTACACCCATTAAAATTAATAGACTTTATTTTTAAAAGAATTTAAAATTGAATTAATTTTAAAGAAAACCTTAAAATGTAAAAAAGAATCATTTTGATCAATACAAAACAATAAACAAAACATAATGGCAGTTGAAGAATTGTTATACATAAATCATTTACTGTTACATCATCAATTGGAATAATTGAGCAGACAAGCAAATAAATCTAGCTTCTTGTTGTCATAATGTATTACCCACCATAAGATCCCAGGGCAGATTACAACTGTTAAAAACACAATAAAAGCAGTTAAAAACCACTTGCAACCATAGGAATAAGGTGGATTCTAAAAATATACATCTGAAGTCTCAAAAGGCAGGGTAAAGAGGTATTCAGTATTCGCCAGAAACTGTACAATGAATGCCAGACACACCTTTGTGGAGAGGGAGTTCCACAATTTAGAAGTTACCGCAGAGAATGCTGTCTCCCAGACCACCACTCCTGAGCTTCTGAAACCATTTCTACCAATATTAATAACTAAGGTGGTCCATAGGGAAGAGAACAGCTACATCTATTGCTAAGGTTGGCGGTTGTTTAAATACTGTAACCTACAATTAAGGAATTTGGACTCCAGGTTGTGCGGACTGAAAGCTCCAGTTCATTAACTCCCATTTCGTAGTGTCCTAAAGATAGTGACACTTTATTTCCTTTGTGGATTGGAAACAATTCTAGCAATGATTATATGGTCTGACAGCCTCAATGTATGATGATCATAAATGTGACTTGGTGAATGACATTTCAAACTATGCCTGCAGCCAATCATACTTTTTAAATATAAAATGCGTTTGTGGGGAAAAAACCTATATGGATAAAGTCCTGCCCTTGGGAAAGAACTCTAGAGAGTACAGGCCATCCAATATTATCAGGAATAAATGTACATAGTCAATGTGAAGGTCATCTGTGTTGATTAGGAAAAATACTCAGCAGACAAATAATGTTTATTACTATAGCACCACCAGTGTTGTACTGGCATATTGAGGCAGTGTAGATTATTATAGCAGTCATACGTGTGTGTGTGTGTGTGTGTGTGTGTGTGTGTGTGTGTGAAGATCTCTAACCTTCTGCCCACATTTGGTAAAAGCCTTAAATAGTGCTGTGGATCTTAACCTAATTCCCTTGGTGTCTCAGACATACACAGGAAGAACTAGGTTAGGAGTTAGGTCTGAGGTTCTAGGGAGACAGGACTACAAAAGAGCAGCTTTTGTATTATGCCTTCAGGCCATCCCTCTTTATTCATCTTCCCAAGAAGATTATTTTGTTCTTCTGAAAAAGAAAAAGGAAAAAATTCATCACATTGCTGAACCAACAGAAAAATGTGAAAACGTTCTGGTGTCCATCCGTTCCCCAACTACCCTAAGAATTGGATTATTGCAATGCACTTTATCCAGAGATACCTTGAGGTTGGTCCAGAGATTGCAGCTGGTACGAAACATAGTGGCTAAGTTACTTATGGGGACAAACTTGTGCCAACATTTAGCATCTTGCTTTCGAGTTTTTCACTGGCTGCCAATCTGCTACCAGGCCAAGTTCATGGTTTCCATACTAACATAAATGCCCTGTGCAACTCAGGACACAGGATGGAGACAGTGCAGAGAGAAATGTTTTTCTCCTTCTCTCGTAACACTAGAACTTGTGGGCAATCCAAGGAAGCTGAATGTTCAAGATAGATAAAGAAAGTACTTTGTTCAGTTAAAATACGGAACTTGCTCCCACAGAAGGCAGTGATGGCCGCCAGGCTGGATGGCTTTAAAAGAGGATCAGGCAATTTCATGGCAGATAAGGCTGTCAATGGCTACTAGCCATGATGACCATGCTCAGCCCCCATAGTCAGAAGCAGTAATGGAAACAGTAGCGTGCTCTTGTGTTCAGGTCCTGCTTGCAGGATTCCCACAGGTGTTCGGTTGGCCGATCTGATAACAGGATGTTAGACTAGATGGGCCATTGGCCTGATCCAACAGGCTCTTATGTTCTTATGACCAGGTTCCTGGAGAGACTGTCTTATCCTTTACATAATTCGCTTACACTGGGGTCTGCAAGAGAGCTGCTCCTGCATGTTCCAGAGATCTCAGAAGCCCACTCCACAATAAATCACAGTGTGATAGCCCCTTGTCTGTGAAATAGCATTCCTGTTGAGATACAACAGGTACCTGCTATCTGCAGGTTATGGAAACAACTGAAGCCTTTTTTTCTGAACAAGCTTCTCCAGTTGGATGAGTAGACTTCTGCAGTGGGTGTATATTTGGTATTCTTTTTAAAATCATCTACTGATATTTTTTAGGTGGCTTTCAACTGTGTTTAAAGTGGTTTTTATTGCACTTTGTACATCAACTTTGAGATATGTGTGGAAGGTGATGTTGTTGTTGTTGTTGTTGTTGTTTAGTCGTTTAGTCATGTCCGACTCTTCGTGACCCCATGGACCAAAGCACGCCAGGCACTTCTGTCTTCCACTGCCTCCCGCAGTTTGGTCAAACTCATGCTGGTAGCTTCGAGAACACTATCCAACCATCTCGTCCTCTGTCATCCCCTTCTCCTTGTGCCCTCCATCTTTCCCAGCATCAGGGTCTTTTCCAGGGAGTCTTCTCTTCTCATGAGGTGGCCAAAGTATTGGAGCCTCAGCTTCACGATCTGTCCTTCCAGTGAGCACTCAGGGCTGATTTCCTTAAGAATGGAGAGGTTTGATCTTTTTGCAGTCCATGGGACTCTCAAGAGTCTCCTCCAGCACCATAATTCAAAAGCATCAATTCTTCGGTGATCAGCCTTCTTTATGGTCCAGATTTCATAGGAAGGTGGAAGGTGATAGATTTTTTAAAAAAAGTCATCCCATGTGCAGCTTCATCAATTACAAAGAAAATGATGGTATTTTAGTCAAGGAGACTAGGACAGGAACATAACGTGAATTTATTTCAGAGATGTAACTAATTTGGCATCTCTGTGTTAGAGCACGTGCCTTTCAGTTTCAGACCCTGACATCTCCAGGTGGGGGTGGGAAATATCCCTGTTTGAAACCTCAGAATGGCACTGCCAGTCAGTGCAGACAATATTGAACTAGGTGCTGCTTTAGTATGAGGCATCCAGTGACCCCTGTTGTTTGCTGCATGCACAAAGGCATGCACACACCGCAGGATAATGTTTGAAGGTAGATTGGCGGTTGTGTCGACTTTATAATGCAGTAGCCCCAGTCAGCCTTTAGCTGACTCCACTAGAGATCATGCACCCTTTAAAAGATCCACTCATCATTTGTTGAGATACTGTTATCAAAAATGACGGCTGAAGTACATATTCATCACAAAGGCTGGGAAGCTGTAAAAGCTTGTGCTGTTTAAATGTCCAAGCTTGTTTTGCTGTGGCCTACTCTGTGCATTTGGCTTCGCTGCTTTGCTTTTGACAGTCATATGCTGTTTAGCCTATACACCTTGAGGTTAACCCATCTTCCCAAGAGAACTGGGCCTTGTAAACAACAGAAGCAGGTTCAATCAGTACTCCTCTCTTCCCCCTCTCTTTATTTGGCAGCTGACATTGCATGCAAAAGAGGCTTGGTTCTCTCTCTTACACAAGGTGCTGGCAGGCTCTGAATAGGTTTTATAATGTCTTAATGGCATTGGAGTAGAGGGTCGGGATGTGGGTGGAAATCAGTTCAGTGCGCATGTAAAGGCAAATCTGTCTAATGCGCACTTTCTGAAACAATGTGCAAACCAAAACGCGGCCATTCTTTGAAATTTGTATTTCTCCAAACTTTGCAACTATCCAGCCTAGTAAACTGTGCACATACTAGGGTCAAGTGTGCATAAAATGCATATATTGGTGAAACTAACATACAAAAATGTGTTGTTTGGTGAAATTGCTTTGCTAGAATGTGAATATTAGACCAAATTGCATACAAACATGTATATTGGAATAAATTTGCACAAAAATTCTGATGAATGAGGACATCTGCTAATGATGATGGTGATGATATTGCAAACTGATGTGGAAATGCAGAAAATGGAAATAATTAGGGTGGAAAAATGAGAAACCAAGAGACCCAGATTTCACCTGAGAAGACACGCCACCATTGGGGTGGGGTGGAGACCTCATTCACATATTTATGATATTTCTGAATGGCAGCAGCAGAGAAGTATGTTTGCCATGCTCCCCTTGGATTTCCAAGCCACCCAGGAAATATACATCACAACTGCCTGACATATCACTTCTGTCCTCTACACAGGGAGGGCTAAGACTGACCAATTCTGCATGTATGTATATTACAAATAAGCACTGCCAGTTAAAATAGAGCTTGTAGCACCAAGGGCTCATTCAGTTCTTTTTACACACACACACACACACACACACACACACTGCTTTTTTGCCAAAATGACTTCAAAGCATGAGTCTTCTTTGGCCTAACTGAGCTATTCTGCTTTAGCACTCTGAAATTGTTTCTGCAGATGTCATTTCCTTATGGACTGGGAGCTCTTCACCGGTTGAGAAGCAAATGGGAAGGGGTGCAATGACAGTTGTCATTCCAAGCAGCATTCACCAAGGAGAAAATCCCATTGAATTTAGTGGACTTGCTTTGGAATAAATACACTCAGATTTGCACAGTAAAATGCCATGGGAATAATCTGGTACCGCTCAGTCTAGTGCAGGTTAGTGCTAGCATAGAAACAAGAGCACATGAAGCTCTCTTATTATACAGATTATTGGTCTACCCTGGTGTGAGGAAGCTGTGGCCCTCCAGGTGTTGTGCTCCATCTCCCATCACACCCAGTCAACACAACCAACGATCAGGGATGATGGGAGCAATGGCGGAGGAACCCTCTCTGGCACCCGGGGCGGGATGAACCGCCCAGTGGTGCTTGTGTGGCGTCTGTACGGGCTGCCACTCACGCCCTGTCCCTACGGACTGCGCATGTGTGGCATCCAATACTGAGTGCACACACGTGGCAGCCCATACAGACGCCCGTATGGATGGCGTGAGAGAGCGGCAGCCTGTATGTTCACTGTGCAAGAGCGGCCCTTGGCCCCTCTTGGCCATCTTGTCACACACACACCAGAGTGGCACTCAGGGCGGCCTGCCCCCTCTGCCCCCCACTTCGTACGCCCCTGGATGGGAGCTGTGGTCCAACAACATCTGGTGGCTCTCCAGGATTTTAGGCAGGGGCCTTTCCCCTCAGATGTGTTGCCTGAGACCCCAGAATGAGAATTGCCCAGAGATTCAATATGGGACTTTCTGCATGCAAAGCAGGACTCTTGACATAAAGAGATGGCTCCTCCCATTTTGAAAGACTTAAAAAAAAAAATCACAGCAGACAGGCTTGCCTCAGTCTGCTATGCTTGCATGTAGCAAGAACCTTTCTCTTTGAGCTGCAGCAGCAAGCAAACTTGAAAAGACCAGGCTGTTCATTATACTCTATAGGTGTCCTTCCTCTAATGTGCTGAGCAAAGAAAGCTCTACTCTAATGATCGTTCGGCAGAGGCTACTGAAGAGCAATGTTCTCACTGTGTGCCATATTATTTCTGCTTTTTTTGTTTTGGTGTTTGGTTTTGTTTTTCAGTGCGGGAGTACACAGAATGAAAACAATTTCTGTCTTGTTTGTGTGTGTCAGTGGGAGGAGGGCAATATTCATAAGTTCTATATATGAAAGGTTTGTGGTAATTATAGGAGGAAAGCCATTAACTTGTAATTTGGATCTATCTATGCAGATAGAATTGCAGGCTGCGCCTTAGCAGTGCTGAGGCACCTTGTGGGCATTTTAGCATCAGCTGAATCTAGGCCTGTCCAAGTAACCTCATCTAAAAATATACAGAATGCTAAGCCTGTTAGTAGTGACATGGGGCAAACTTTGAAAAAAATAATAATCTCTGAAGGCCACAGCAGGTCCAGAACCTATTCTGCATGCATCATCTTCACTGGCTGTCAATTTGCTTCTAGGCACAATTCAAGTTGTTGGTGATTTCCTTTAATGCTCTGAATGGTTTAAGTCCTGGATACCTGAGAGACTGCCTACTCCTTGAGAAAGAGAAGTCTATCTCTTTCTCCCAACTAGGACAAAGTCATGATTAATGGGGACAAGAAATGGGGCCTTCTCGGTGCAGCTGCATGGGTGAACAGTCTTTCGCTGGCTGATGAAGACATTCTTACTCCAACAAGATTCTTAAAAAAAATATATCAAATTTGTATACAGCCCTTCATTCCTAGATCTCAGGGCAGTTCACAACATAAAAATACAAGATAAAAACAAAATACATAACGAAAACAAGATCCCTCCCTCCCAAGTGTATTTTTACCATTGCACATAAATGGCGAGGAGGTGGAGAGGGTTGGTAGTTTTAAATACCTGGGCACTTACATCTCTGAGGACCTCTCATGGACTGCAAATATTAATATGGTTGTGGGGAAGGTGCAGGGGAGGTTGTATTTCCTGAGAATGCTCAGAGGATTGAATCTATCTCAGCACCTACTTCTGTCCTATTATCATAGTACCATTGAGAGTGTCTTAACCTATAGTATATTATCGTGGTATGGGAGCAGCTCTGGAATGGATAAAAAAGCTTTACAGAGAATAATTAAAATTGCCCAGAATGTTATTGGGCTCCAACTACCAACCCTGGATGAGATCTTCACATCTCGCAGCTTGAAGAAGTCACACAATATCCTGAGAGATCCCACCCATCCTGCTCACAACCTCTTTGAACTGTTGCCTTCGGGCAGAAGATACAGGACAATGAAAACACGAACCACACGCCTTCTGAATAGTTTCTATCCAAGAGCTCTGATTGCACTAAATAATGATCTCAGGGCCAGTTGTAAGAAATAGCAAGCAGTGAGTAGTAAGGAATGAGATAGGTTTTAGGTTATGCTATGCTTCTAATAGGTTGTGTTATATTTTGGATTATGTATGTTTTAATAGATTATGTCTGAATAGGATGAGAGTGTTGGAGATACGTGCAAATGTGTATGTGAATCCGGTCCTGGGTGTTTGATTTTCGTTGTTGTGTATACTGTGTATATACGGACAATGACAATAAATTTATCTAATCTAATCTAATCTAATCAATAAACCCAACCCACCTCCTCAATAAACATACTGGCAGGCTGAATAATAACAGTTGCTGAAATCTCAGCCGGTGCTGTGGAGCTGCAAGCATGAAGTGGCTCTTAGTTAATTTTGTGCTTAATGGGTGGCTTGCTGTTGTTGTTGTTGTTTTTGAGAGGTTATCCTCTCCTTCTGGGTATTTAGCTCTAATATGTTGACTTCAGGGATTTGTGTCACTTTATTGCACTTGCTGCAAAGTTGTAATTGGAGCAGGGACCCCGCTATGCTTAGAAAGCCAGTAGCGAGGCTGAGACTTGGGTTTAGTTTAAACATTATCAAAGCCAGAAGTCCTAGCTGGATTATTTCTGACTCTTATCCAAAGTCTACCAAATCATGGCTTTGTGCTCAGCAATTTGTTCTTTCTTCCCTACTCAGCATGTTGTTTTTTGAATGCAACCTTCACCATGTAAGAATCCCCCCCCCTCCAAAAAAATACACTAAAATCCAGTGTGGTGTAGTGGTTAAGAGTGGTAGTCTCGTAATTTGGGTAACCGGGTTCGCGTCTCCGCTCCTCCACATGCAGCTGCTGGGTGACCTTGGGCCAGTCACACTTCTCTGAAGTCTCTCAGCCCCACTCACCTCACAGAGTGTTTGCTGTGGGGGAGGAAGGGAAAGGAGATTGTTAGCCGCTTTGAGACTCCTGAAGGGGAGTGAAAGGCGGGATATCAAATCCAAACTCTTCTTCTTCTTCTTCTTCTTCAAAGACAGTTGAATGGTGTTTAAAAGATTACATAGCTTGCATTTGACTTTAACCCTGTCATTTATCCATCCATCCATCTGCCCCATTTCCCCTTACTAAATGATCAGTGCTTGAACTCAGAAGGCGGAAATTCTGACAGCATAATCCATATTCTGACAAATAGTTGTGATGTCTAAATTGTAAATTCTGTCTATCCACATCAATATGTATGTTTGAATTAGCAAAATTATATATACATGTACACCTCTTGCAGAGATAACTATATAGCATAATTATTATTGGACCTTCGCACAATCATTCTGTGTACAGTACTTACAACCAGTGGCGTAGTGTGTGTGGGTGCACAGGGGTGGTTGCCCCAGGTGCAAAATTGTTAGGGGCACAAAATGTCAACACCTGGTGCTGGCTCAATACAGCTGTGTGCTTCCGTCGCTGGGCTCCATTGAAAACAGCTTCTCCATGCGGACCAGGAAGCGACCTCTCCAGACAACGGAACTACTCTTCTTTTCTTAATTCTGTGGCTGAGATCTCCTAGGTGACACAGACACCATTAGGCAGTTGAATGTGCATGCGTACATACTCCACTTGTTTCTCTCCCATGCACTCCCTCTGCGCATCCCCAGGTACAAGCAACCCACGCTACGCCACTGCTTACAACATCTGTAAAGGGTTTGAGTTGCAGTTCATCATCCTGGGTCCTCCCTGGATTCAAACACATATCTGTCACATTCAGACTTTTCACCTTCACCCATGCACTTAAACATTTTAGGTGAACACTTAAAAGATACCATAAAGTACCATAACTCTGCTTCACGTCAGTGACATAGGATCCTGCCAGATAATTTGGAACAACACTTCAGCAAGCACCTTTCAGTTGATCTACCTGTTTGCTGAAGAAACAACTTTCGTGATTCACTGACTACCTCAAGATTTTTCAAATATGTCTGTGACTGGTTAACCATAAACCATAAAACAGCTAATTGCCAGAAGTATTTAATTGTCTGGCAATGCTGAGTCTCCTGTGGCCAAGAACAAAAGAACCAGGCTGTGCACTGTGGAGTCTACAACATCTTTTAGTTTGTGATTTTTCACCATGCTGTTCATTTTCCACCATCCTGACCCTTCATTACATCCTTTGCTTTTACTACTAAAGATATAACATAGCACTGCAGGGAGACAAAGAGAAGGAGAGATGAGGCTATAATGAAAAGAAGGGCACAAGAGTGAACTGGAGGAAAGGATTAAAATGAGATGGTGGCTCAGAATTAATTGAGTGACAGCTGCTGTCGTTATGTTTCCCCCCGAAAAGAAGTATAAGCTTTTTGACCCAGCGCTGTCTATCCTCATTAAGCTCTAATAGCTAGATACAACAATCAGTAGAAGTGTATAGGTTAATTACTACTTCATTTCTTCTAATGCAGCTTATACGTGAGGTTTTAATGAATGTTAATTATAGCCTTTGTTGTTCTGTTATTAAGATAATTTGTGCGTGGGATGGAATATTCTGGCAACGAATGACTTCTCAAAGGTGACTAGGGAATAATGAAGGGAAGTGACCAACATGAAGCACAAAGGCCTTTTAGCTCCCAAAAGCTATTTCCCCCACCTTACTACTTCACAAAAGGGTGAGGGGCATTTTGATAAGAAATAGCTTCTTTCTGCAAGCACTGAAAGAGCTGCAAATGAATGCCATGTGATCTAGGAGAAATGAGGTTTCCTTGGCTGAGGAAAGAAAGAAGGAAATGGGAAGGAATGCTAAGGGCCTTTTTGTTAGCCATACACACTGGTTTTAATAATCCACAGTAACAACTAAGAATAAGACAACAATAATATCCATTAACCATATCGATCCATACAATGGGCAGGGGAGGCCCTGTTGGTAGCAGCACTGACCCGTGACACAGCCTTCTTAGTGGTAGTTCCCTGTTTGTGGAATTCTCTCCTTGGTGAGGTACAGCTGCTTCCCTGACTGCTAACTTTCAAATGATTTTTTTGTTTTGTTTTTGTTTGCCCAGGCGTTAGATGTCTGAAATATACTGCTCCTGGCAAACTTGAAATTGTTAGCTGTGAATGTATTTGATTGTTTTAGACGATACTAATTTTAAATTCTCTTTAATTGTATAAATTGTGTTTTTATTTTACTTTTAATTGCGTTGTTCAGACTTTTCTGCATTTGCTGCTCTGGGCTTCTTTGGGAGGAATGGCAGGATATGAATTTAATAAATACATTATTGAACTTTCAGGTTAGAAGGAAGCCAATGAATTTTTCATTTAATCATTTTTTTAAAAAAAATAAAAACACACCTGCCATGTAGAACATATAAAGGCAGTATACAATAATACAGCAATATCACATGTACTATACTAAAAATGAAATATAACAGAAAGAGCAGGTAAGAGCTTAAAACCATAGTGGCTGGTGTCCCAAACAATCAAATGCCAAGGAGAACAAGATTTTCAGCATGCTTCTACACTGCATTAGAGTTTTCCACATGCTTCATTTCTGAGGGGAGACTATTCCAGAGTATTGGTGCCATCACAGAAAAGGCCCCCCTCTGGTCCTTAACAGATGGGCACATACCTACAACTAGGAGGGCTTCTGATGATGACTATAGTGTTCAGGTCTTTATAGGTTGATTCCAAAACCTGGTAGCAAACCAGTGCAGTTCTTTCAGCAAAGGTGTTACATGGCAAAGGACCATGAGCATCACACATCCAACTACCCACTTCATGTTGCACTAGCTGCAGCTTCCAGACCTGACATAAGTCTAGCCCCACATAGAGTGCATTACTGAGTGGATCAGTGTGGCCAAGCTATCCCTGTCCAGGAATAACTGTAGCCAAATCTGGTAAAAGTTGCTCCTTGCCATAAAATCCACTTGGGTCTCTTCCAACAATGATGACCCTGTTGCTTAATCAGGAATGCAACTCCACCCAAAGAAGGCAGTGGCTTATTTAAACATATTTCTTTCCCACTCTCAAAAGGAATCGCAGAATGGCTTGCTATCATAAAGATGTAAACATGATGAAGCCAGCCATAGATAAACATCAGTAAGCATACTAAAATCCCTCACAACAGATTAAATCTAAGCATATAACAGTTTAGTGAAAGATGTGGCCGTGGGTGTTGTGTAGTAGACAAAGTATCAGAAACCCAAAGGGTGGCTCTGAGTTCAAATTCTCAACCCATCTCAAAGGTCATTCAGTTAGACATAGGGGTGGGGGGTATCAGTCCCAGGGTCCAAATGTCATGGTCCAGGCCTTCCTGTCTGGTCCTCTGGACTCTCACCACCCCTATGCAAGTGCATTTGACTGGCCAGAATGCATGGCTGAATGGAGAAATATGTGTGTGTGTGTACAGACAGATCTGTACAGAAACCTCCGGCTTTTGCATTGCCGAAATGGTACCCACTAGAAGACTCACATCAATGGCTCCACCCACTTTTGTTTCTGGTCCAAACCACCACTGGTATGTGGCCCCTGGAAAGTTGCCCAAGAGGGGATGTGGCCCTTGAGCTACAAAGCCCCCCCCCCACTAACCTATATCACAACAATGTTGAGAGGATAAAATGGAGGGATGGGAACTATGTATCCCCCCCTTGAGCATTTTGGATTTGGATAAAAATGCAATAAATTATTAAGTCATGATTGGCCTCCTTTATACAATGGGCTACTAAGTGGTTGCATCTGTCAAACTACTGCTGAGTATCCAAAAAGCTATGATTCATTTTGGATGCCAGACCTTTCAAAGGATGATGTCAGATACCTAGCCCATACATTTCTGATTATATTTTTATTGAATTCCAGCTAAAACCACTTATCTGAGCAAAAAAAATAAATGCATCGTTTCGTTATGAATTGCAAGAAACGTATGGACATAGAATTACATACATCACAAAGCACCAATTGATTTAATGGAATTAATATCCTCCTAGGATCACCGTAGAGCCACACAATTTACTTGATGGATAACGTTTGCACTGGGAGACTTTTGTTAGCTGCTATGCACATTAAAATACCTACACGCGCCATCTGTCTAATGACTTTTCATCCAAGGAGGTTGCTGTGCTTCCATTCTACCAACAAGAGGTGAAAATCGCTTTTTCCTTGAGCTAGCTTTTACTTTTTCTTTCTTGGGGAACATGAGCCCAGGCTGGGATCATTACAGGGCTGAGCCAAAATGAACCCCTGACTTTGAAGCAATGGATGTTTCAGTAATGGGTAAAGGCAATGCCCAGGAATAACATGTTTGCTCATCTAACCAAGTAGTGGAACACATGCAACAGGCAGGGATACACCTGTCAGGAGCTCGTCCTACACTCGAGTAGGACCCTGACTGGCATGTTCTCTCCCTTCTGGTCATTCATTCGGGAGCTTCAAAAGCTTTCTTCAGCCTGAACATCACAGTGACCGATGCCAACAGACATCGGCACACTTAAGGATCCGCAGAGTCTTTGCAGTTTGTGTAACAGACCTCAGCAACTCAGCATTTTGGCTAATCTATGTTTATTTACATATAAACACACATGGAGCACTGCAACATGGCTCCCTCTCTTTCTAGCATCAGACAGCAAAGAGAAAGAAGAACAAAGGACAATAGTCCCACTTCACGGAACACAGTAACACAAGCATCCTGTCTCTGTCACTTCCCACTCTGTGGAGTCAAAACATACACTGTCATGTGAAAGACAAAAATCCCATGACTGCAACCACGGAGCAGGAACTCAAAGAACACCTGTGTTGTCTGGTAGCTATAGCATTTCTGGAAGTGCAATGACTCCAGCAGTGCTAGCATTCCTAATTGTGGTTACAGGAACCTGGCAGTGGCTGTAATAATAATAAAGAGGTAAAGAGGAATGTTTTTGCCTGGCAGTGGCAACTGCACTACCCTTCCTCATCCCACATTCACATGTGGCTGCACTCTCTCAGTCAACCCAGAGTGAAGGCAATGTGACACAGGAAGAATTAGCCTCACTCTGAATTGGCTTAATTTCCCCTTGTCATCTCATGTTATTGTGATGCCAAATCTGACAGACTATTGCAGCATTGTGACATCATTGGTAATATGACGCAATCTTGATGGGATGTGATCGTTTTCTGAAGAAGGAAGCAGCCTAATGGAGAAATAAAACAAATAGATGGTGCTGAAGCAAGTGCTTTGAGGACCAGTGAACAAGAAAGGAAATGTTTTCATGGTCTTTCAGAGAGCATTTTAGGCCCCACAGAAATAGCTGTCCAAGGACATTCAGTGTATCCAGAATAATTTTATTTTGATTTATTTAAGGAGCTGTGTGTTGCCTTTCAAAACAGAACGATATCATAAAAATATTTTAAAACCAGTATCTTAAAAACAACAACTAGAAAAAGGCAGCATAAAACAATTCCTAACCCAGACAATTGAAATAGTATTTAAAGAGACAACAGTAAAGATCATCTTGATAACAACCTGAAAAGATACAGGCCATTTGGCTATTTAAACTCCTTACAAAATGCAGCACATCGCCAAAACTGCCAGCCTTATGAGCGACTGGCTGTCACAGCATTGAGGGGACGGCACGTTTCAGTTCAGTGGAGGGAGCCGCTCAATTTCCACCAAGGGAGCAAACATATCTCTTTATTAGAGTGAATGGGGGATCATATTGGATTTAATGAAGCACTAAGCAGCTTGGATTCAGATTTTCTATGGTTGACCAAGAGGGGCCATTTGAGAGTACTTTAAAGGAGGTGACCTCTCTTCTCCCTCTCCCGACAAGTGCAGCTGGTACATTTTCACTCATGTTTACCCTTTATATATATATATATATATATATATGTATGTATGTATTTATATACTGCTAATCAAAAAATATCAATGCAGTAAACTTTACTCAGAATAGACGCATTTGAATGAATGAACATGACTAAGTTAGGTCCATTGATTTCAGTGGGTCTACTCGGAATAACAGTTTAATACCACACCATTATATACCCCCCCCCAAAGCCCCCAGTAAAAACAATACATCGATGACTGGTCAAGAATACTTAAACAGCTGCATAGGCCCATCAGCATAAAAGTTCTTTAAGTGATGCCTGAAAATCAATAGCAAGGATACCTGTCAAATTTCTTCTGGAAAAGTGTTCCATAGCATAGGACCGGTGACATTCAATGGCCAATTTCTACCTGAAGCCAATCAGGACCATCAAAATGAGAGGGTTTTTTCTTGCACAGGGTATGTAGCCCTTAATTTTGTGGTAAAAGCCCCATTGTGTTTCAGCCCAGTGCTATTTAGCAAAGATAACCCTACTGTACCTTATGAGGTAATTATATCGGCATGGACTCCTGGGCAATGGCCTATTCAATTATGGTAGCTCAGTGACAGAGTACCTGCTTTGAATGCAAAAACTCCCATGTTCAACCACTTTTTTTTTTAGGTAGGGCTGGGAAAGACTCTTGTCTGAATAATGGACAGTTTCTGCCAGTCTGTGTTGATAATACTGAACTGGATGGACCTGTGGTCTGACCTGCTATAAGGCAACTCTTCCTGTGTAAGAATCTAGTCTCTGTTCTAATGTTATGGTGCAAAACAAGGGAAGGAGAGCAATAATATGGAAGGGGAATATTGCCATCGTCTTTTAAAATTGTTTTCTCTGTGAAATAATGAGTCACTGCAAACCCACGGTAGGAAGGCACTGAATCCTTCTGAGGACTGCCTTAATTATAAAGCACATACGTTACCTTTTCTTTCTTTGAGCAACAAGTTATTTTCCAACCCCAAATATTGTTGGTTTGGATCACTCACATCTTTGGCAGGGTTTATGTTTCAGGGGTAGCACGTAAAACCAAAATCATGCATAGTCCAAACAAATCATTGGAACCGTGTTTTCACGAGCCATCTTATCTTCTGGAGCTAACACACCAAATGGATCTTACCCCTGCACTCCCAAGAAAGGCAGAGACCTTTTTAAACCCTCTTGCGAGTTCAGGGAGGCTCTCATGACATCTTGCAGGGCTGCTTGAGATCTCACAAAAGTCCACCCCTCTCTGAAGTTTTGCCTTTCTCACGTTTCTTCCACACTTCCCCCTTTTTTATTTTCGTCAACCTGCCTTTCTCCATTGTGCCGTCACTTTCCCCAAGAAACCCCCTCATACACACATTTACTATTCCCCAGCTGTCTAGCTTTCATTCTTCTGGGAAATACTGACATGCAATCCCAAACAACTTGAACACAATCTTATTGTAAAACCCTGAGGGGGAAGAAGAAAGGGTGTTTAAAGAAACATGAACAGTTGAATCCTAGACAAGCTCCTTACGCATTTTGCATAGTTTGTTTCTCTTTTCATGGAGAATCTTCCTGTAAAGGCCTAGAGCTTTGGAAGTTTGCTATTTCTAGTAATGTGAATGCACCAAACAGATGTTTGCAAACATCTGTTCGCAACAAATGTTCGTGAAGCAGCCTCCGCCAGCCTGGTACATGCTGCCTGAGGCTGATGGTGGTTGCAGTCTAACTCACCAGGAGGGCACCAGGTTGGGAAATGCTGTCATAAGGGTACACATATCATGGAATCAGGCTTGGGCACGGCTTCCAGTGAAGGGGACGCTTGCTGACAAAATGGCTTCCCTGCCTAGGTCTCCCAGGGTGGGAGTTTGGGAGAAGAAATGCAAGCTCCCGGGTGAGAGCTGGAAGGGTTCACCTTTGTGTTGGTCAAGATTTACCATACATGTGAAAGAGGACTTTGTATGCTTCTTCTTCTTCTTCTTCTGTTTTGTTTGTTGTTTGTTTAGATAAGACCTTACTATTACATTACAATTTTAAAAATCTATAATCAATCCATCAATAAAAACAAAATGGCTTCCCAGCCCTGGGATATATGAAAAGGCCCCTAGGCTGGGCAAGGCCATTTCCTCCTTAAAGCAGCTTCTTGTCAACATGATTGAGTTCTGTTCCTAGTTACTCCCTCTCCTTGCTTTCGCCACATCCCCTGATACGTTAAGTACCATGTACACCTGTATTCTGTCATGTGACCCAAGAAAGGTTAAACAAATGTATTTAGCTGCAGAAAACATAACCAAATAAATTAAATCTTCCTCCCTCCTCCCTCCTCTCCCTCCTCTCCCCCCACACATTGTGTATGTGTACACACCATACACTTAAAGCACATATAAAGTGTATGACTCCCCCCAACTGTAGTTCCCCTCCAAAAAAGAGCTACATTTCCCAGCACCCTTAACAAAACTAGAGCTCCAGGAATTATTTGGGAGAAGCCATCTGCTTTATAAATTTATTTTATTTGTGTGGTGTATATGCAGCCTTAGTGGTTATGTCCAAAGGTCCAGCTATTCTGGGATCTGATTATTATCACATTCATGATATTTGCCACTTCCATTAAGGGACAGCTTTACGGGTGCCTCCCATGGTGAAAACCGAGCTGTTCCCACCAGTGAAATGAGAAGTGAAGCTCTTGTGAGTAAGATGGTTCCACATGCTTGTCACTCTATTGAAGTGATTATCCTCGTGGTTATAGAGCGATATCATTATGGAGAGTCAAAAGGGTGCCCTGAACATCTTCTCAGTTTTATAGAATGCTTAAAAGTTTAACTGCATCTATCAATTCCCTGGATTTATAATGCTTGATCTTCAGGCTTCTTTTACAACGCTGCCGTGATTGTTTTTAACTTTTACAATGCTAGAAGCTTGTGGAAACATGTCTAGGGCTAACCCTAGGTGATTTTCATTATGTATTGGCACCTGAGCAATTTCTTAAAACCCATTACTGTATTTATTGTGGGCTAAGCCCCGTACATAATTTATGTGTCTGGTTAGCTTTAACCATTTTCTTTTTATTGCCTTCCTTCCCCACATCACCTTTCTAATATTCAGTGTAAGCATTTTAAATATGCAGTGCCCCACCACTCCAATCCAGAGCACTTTTGCTAGCTCATTTCCCTCCCCAGGTAATTTAGCCATCTCTGAATCATAAGCAGGGGTAGCCCAATTATATACACCAGGGAAAGGGAACATTTGGCCAGATGTTGCTGGACTCCAACTCCCATCAGCCCCAGCCAGCATGGCCAATGGTCAGGGATGATGGGAGTTGTAGTCCAACAAAACATCTAGATTAGGTCAGAGTTTCTTCATCCTTGGTAGTTTAGGTTAGCTAATCTTGCAGTGTTATAATTCAAGAGGCTCACACCATACAGGAAGCAATGGACACATTTGGCCTCTGTTTCAGGCAAATGACAGACTCATCCAAACTGAGAGTAAACCCAAGAATCCTCTACAACCTGCAACAGGAGCTGCAAAGCTGTTGTACTCTGTGAAGAGACACACTCAGCCTGTTCCAATGGCAAGAATCTTGAGCTATTCCTGATTATGTTGCCATCTAGCATCATCAATGTGCATAGCACTTTTCACAATAATTACCACGAAGGGCATACAATCTAAAGCGTGCAAATCAGCAAACACTAAGACCTGGTCATGACGATCCTTTAGTATCCTTGGGGGGAAATGTTTTGTTTCCCATTATTTATTGGGAATTGTAGGTCAAATAATTTGATCCAGGTGCATATTTTGCCTCTGAGTAAGGTTTTAACTTGTTGGCAGAAAAGAAAGCCTGCCTAGTGAAATAAATGCAAAGAACATTTGGTGCAAAATGTGGGCACGATGCAATGGGAAAATGGGTGCCCCGAAGTCCCATTAATTTCAGTGAATGGGAAATATGGAGGACATGCTTAAATTTCGCACCACAGTATCCTTTCCAATGCTGTTCATTTGTAGAAGCAAGAAAGCTAAAATCATGCTAAAGAGTTGCTTGAGCGAGAAGGGGAGGATGAGTGGGGGACTACATCCATCCTCCCACAATTGTCCTGAACAGTTGACAGCTGGCTCATGTGCACACCTGGAAGAAAGAGGCATGATAGGAGGAGGACCATAGCTCAGTGGTAGAGCATCTGTCTTGCATGCAGAAGGTCCTAGGAAGGGCTGGGAGAGACCCCTGTCTGAAGTCCTGGACATCTGCTGCCAGTCAATGTAGACAACACTGAGATAGCTGGATGAATGGTCTGTCTCTGCATAAGATGGCTTCCTGTGTTGGGTACATAGGGCCATGGCACAAAGGAGAAATGCAGTTTTATAGCTGTGCAAGAAATGTTTGCTGAGGTATAAGTCACTTGCCAACTTCTTCCTCCAATGTCAATTAAATGGACCAAATCACTGACCTGCTTTCTATTAGCAAGGCCTTAGATGCTCTCTGAGGCTGTCTGAGCTCAGTTTCCACCCTGAACCAAAGGTCTAAGGATTTTGGTTAAGTACCAAAATAATCCATTTGCTAAACAACCCATCTGTGGAATCCTCAGTCACCATAAAGGGCATTCCACAGTGACTCTGCTGCCACACCTTTTTCTACGGTGCCTATCACTAATGTTAGATAAACCTAACTGGCAGCACACCTGCCTGTTGTCCCCATCCTTTCCACAGGCATAGTATGGAGCAGATAGTGGAGAGGAAGGGAACCCATTGCCTATACCCTATCAAGATGCCAGGCAAAACAATTCATACTCTGCCCCAAAGCAGCCACACTTACCTATATTGCTACCTGTAGGGCAGAAGGGTGATTCATTACACAGAAGGAGTAGCCTGAGTGGTGCTGGCTTATAGAGCATCCTATTGATGCAAGGATGCTATGTGTGTCTGCACTTCCTAGTATGCTTTGCTCTGAGAGCAGGCATAAACTAACCCCATGCCTGCTGAGGGGAAGAGGATCATAAATAGCAATGGGACTGGAGATCTAGCTGTGCATATACATTGGTACCTGGGTTTAATTCGTTTCAGAGGTCCATTCTTAACCTAAAACTGTTCTTAACCTGAAGTACCACTTTAGCTAATGGGGCCTCCCGCCGCTGCTGCACCGCCGCCACGCGATTTCTGTTCTCATCCTGAGGTAAAGTTCTTAACCCGAGGTACTATTTCTGGGTTAGTGGAGTTTGTAACCTGAAGCGTCTGTAACCCAAGGTACCACTGTATATCCTTTTGTGTGTGAGAGAGATTCCTCATCCAGATATCTGTGCAAAATGAACAGCTACCTGTACCTGAAGCAATACTGTATGCTTTTAAACTAATCTTTCATTTCTCATTATACATTTAATTAATTTGTAGCAAAGCCTAGTTTTTATCTGTTCTTATTTGCGCGCACAATTAACATAAAAGTATTTTAAGGAAAAATAAAAGGGATGTCACCAGGCTTAACTGTGGCTGAATCATGATGATCCTCCTCTTTTTAGAAAGAATTTCAAATCCTCCAGTGATCAAACAGTTAGAACATCCTGCAGTTAGAACATGATTGTGTTGTGAACTTAGTTGCTAGCACAAAAAAGATGAATTAGCCTCCTGTTTAAAACAAGCCTGCTTAATTTACATCAAAAAAAGTTTGGGTTTTGTTTTATATATGTATAAAAAAACACTATTATCAAAGGATGAACAAGAAATATCTACTTAGTGGCTTAAGCAAAGCTCACTTCATCTTGCTACATAAATTATGCATGCATCTTCCAAGCATCTTAACTGTATCATCTCTTAAATAACAGAACAGAAACCATTAAGAGACTGTTTGTGCATGCTTCACAATTTGAATCTATCCCTTTGATCACTTCCTGATTTTCTTATCAGTTCTGATTAACAGAAATAGTTCAAACAATGTAATTTAACAACTGTGTGTTTTTCCCCTTTAGAGATTGCAGAAGATATATACACTTTATTAAAAATTCATTTACTTTGTTTATTTGTAATAAGGTTGAAATAAATCATACTGTATCTTTGAGCTACTCTCTCTTGATTGCTTCCCGAAGAATTCTTTACAGGGGAATGCTGTAAAGATTTTTTTTTGGTAAGCACACATTTTTAAATAAACGTGTGGTTTTTTTTAAAAAAATTATAATGTAACTAATCACTAAATCATCAAATAGAAAAACAAAGCCATCACAATATTATGATTATTGACTTGCTGGTCAATAAAAATTATTGAGCACAATCAAGCAAAACTGAATGGCTTTCAAATCCCATTGATTCAGTGACAAGAGTTATGCATGTATTTAAATCTTTTGCCCCTGAAATCAATGGCAGATTTGAAATCAACTAATATAAAAGTGTGTGGCTGTGGCTGGCTCATCCTCATTGCTTCATATTTGCCCTGCTTTTGCCAATTTGTAGAAACAGCCCAGTTGCAAATATTCTAATTTTCATTCAGGTAAGCAGCTGGATACCTTAAGAGAGCTAAACTAATATGGTGGGTTATCCAGGTACAACTCATCTTGAATAGAAGATACATGGAAACCCTATTACGTATCATTGCCCTAAGAGGCAACATGCATGCAGTGGGGCTGTGTGATGTGCCAAAATCTGCCATCCAATTTCTTGAAAGTTTTCTTCTGTTGCAAAAGAGGCATCCATTTTTCTAACTCCTTGTGAAGCAACTTGATAATTTCTTTACAGTGCTTGTAGATTCTTTTTTTTTCCAGCGCAGGGCTTGGGACTTGCCTCATCATTGCAAAGTGGCCACAGGTGTTTTCCAGTAAACATTACTCCAGAATTCTGCAGTCTCCACAGCTGCCCATGCTTCCTGATCTGATCTGCAAAAGCCACATGGGAGGGGTTTCCTAATTATACCTTCCCTTGGTCTTTAACTGAAGCATGAGCACCTGCGAAAGCTGCTGAGTGCAGACCACTGGAAAGATGACTTGCAGAATTAACGAAAGGACACTCACAGCCCTCCAACCCTGGCACTTCAGGAGTAAGGTAAACACAACAGAACCCTTATACCCAACCCATGACTATTTCATTGACATTTTCTATTGTATTGGATAGTTTTGGATAAATATTATTCTTGCATTGACAGAAGGGAAATGGCTGGAAAAATGCAGGAGACTTTTTCAGCACAGCACTGATGCAAAACACCCTACTTGCATGTATGTTTCTACTTCTCACCTGGTCTAGGCAACTGTTGACCACTGCTTGGCTATTTAGCTTGCTTGCCAATCTAGACAATTCTTCACAGAGTGAATCCCTAGCTGCCTTCCTTATACTGGTTTGCAGTTACGATGTGTTGCTTTACATTGTGGAGTAAAAGAGGTTTTGGAAAAGGCATCTAGATAGCCACAACTAGGATCTGACCATGCCACCCACCTCCCATTTTAAAAAAACAACACTTCCCCCCCCCCCTCCTGGGAACATGTACTGCAGATACAACTGGTCTTTGCATATGTTGATTTGTTTAATATTAAGAGCCTATCAGGACCTGGAATTTGTGTGCAAATTGTAGTTTTGCATTTTTTTATTTTAAGAAGCGAACAGATTGTCAAACATCTTTTAAAATAGTTTTGATATGATGACAGAAGAAATGCTATTAGAAAGGGGCAGGGTGTCCAGATTTCCCTGCCACTGAAAATAACTATGCAATATGTAGCACTTATATTGTAGCTGCACCAGTAACATCATAATGGGAATGCCCTCAGGAATAGCCATCTTGTCAGCTGGGAACTCCACTGTCTTAAAACATAAGAATATAAAAATGGTAATGAATATCTTACTTTTGTTGTAAGGTATTGTGGCTTACAATGAAAGGCATTTTGACTAGCCATTTATATGGGTACATAACAAAACTCTCGCTGAACAATCTAGTTTTAGTATGCAGTTCTGATGCATGTGAATAAACGAATAAAATAAAATGCACACATTTAGTTAGTGCATTTGAAAGAGGAGAAGCAATTCTTTTGGAAGCACCCTAGTGCTCCTTCTGATATGTTACTTTGTCCCCTTGGAAAAGTACCTGTGAATGGAAGAAATACACATGGACAGTGTCTTACATTACACTGCCAAATAATCTTTGTCGGGGCGGGATGGGGAGGAGTTTTGCAAGATAGGATGGATCTCTGTCAACTTCACATGATGGATTTTTTTCTGTGAAACATGATAATGCATTCTGGCACTCTGGTTTTTATGCCTATTTCTTTTGCAAAGGTGGGGTGATGATATATGGTCCTGAGCCACTCATGATGGGAGACATTTGCTGTAACTCAGAGGTACAGCATCTGCTTTTCATGCAGAAGGCCTCAGACTGAATAACTGGCATCTCCAGGTAGGGCTGAGAGACACCTTGTCTGAAACCCTGGAGAGCTGTTGTTGACAGTATTGAGCTAGATAGACCAGTGGTCTAACTTGGTATAAGACAACCCTCCTACATTTATTACATCAGGTTTATTTATCTTTTTTCTGCCGAAATGGTCCTAGGTAGTTCATTTTTCTCATCTGCCCTCTGAGGTCCAGACAGAACAATGCAATCGTAGACTTCACCTTTAGGATATAAGAAAGGGCTCAAATCCATAGAGAGGAAGTTTTAAGTACAACTGGTCTAAAGCAGCCAGAAACAGTATTTTAACAGCTGAAGTAGACAACTCCTCTGATGACAGTGTGTGAAATATGGCTGAAATCTTCAGTGTCTGGTCAGTGAGCAACTAAAGGAAAGTGCACAGTTCAGAAAACAGATCTCTCCAAAGCATATGTAAAAATAAAAGGTGGGACCTGTGTCTGACGCTAAGGATTGTTAGAATTGGATGAGTGTAGTCTTGCTTGTGTTTTACTATCAAATTCATAATTCTACCCACAGACTTTGCATGAATGGAAAATGTGTTGAAAGTCTTCAATGTAATTATTGGCAAAGTAGTCATTGGTTTTGACCACACCCACCCATATATATATATATATATATATATATATATATATATATATATGCTTTCGTAGATTTTCACGGGTACAGGAATGCAGGTTTTGGTGTCCTCGGGTGTCTTCCCGTGTAAAAGTTGGGGTGTCTAGGCGACGTTTCGACGAGGTCTCACTCGTCATCTTCAGGCTGGTGCTTTCGGCTTCTTGTTACTGGAACAGAGCAGGATCTCAGTGTTTGAGTTCCTATAAATACTGTAGAGGGATTTCTTGAGTGATATCCTGAGTACCACTTAGGTGGGTCATTAGGTGTGGATTAGTTGTTAAAGTCAAATACAATCCCCCCGAATACATCTTGGACCTGACCAACCACTGCCTAACCAACACGTACTTCATCCACAATGGACAAAGATACAAACAGATAGAAGGAGCACCTATGGGATCACCCCTCTCACCGGTCATCGCAAACCTGTACATGGAACACTTTGAAACCAATGCTTTAGACAAGTCAGAACACAAACCCAAACTTTGGCTCAGATATGTTGACGACACCTTTGTAATTTGGCCACACGGGAAAGAAAAACTGGATAGCTTCCTCACACATCTCAACAACTTACACCCCAAAATACAATTCACTATGGAAATAGAAGCCAACAACCAACTTCCCTTCCTTGACGTCCTAATCTACAAAAAACCTGATGGCTCCCTAGGACACACTATCTACCGGAAAAAAACACACACCAACCGCTACTTACATGCACAATCACACCACCACCCTGCACAAATAAACTCCGTAGCCAAGACTCTCATCTCCAGAACCAAACGCCTGGCTGACAAAGACCACTTGACAACTGAGTTACAGAATCTCTCAAACGTGTTAATTGCCAATGGATACCAGCAAAACAGGATTACGAAGCTAATCCAAAAGGAAACACCCCCAAAAAACCAAGACACAGAAGAAAACAATGGCATGGCCCTCCTTCCTTATATCAAGGGCACTACAGATAAAATTAGCAAAATCCTCCATAAACACAATATCAAAACAGCCTTTTGCACCAACCAAAAAATAACCAATATCCTCAGAAACCCCAAGGATAAAATCCAGTTGGAAAACCAAGGGATCTATGAAATACCCTGCAAAGTCTGCCCAGCCACGTACATTGGACAAACAAACAGACGAATAAATGCACGTATCGCAGAACACAAGAATGCCGTCAAAAAAGAAGAAAAAACTTCCTCTCTTTTCCAACACATGAAAGAAACAGGACACGAAATTAATTTTGCAGATTCCAAATTGCTCTTTAACACGGAACATCACCACAAGAGAATAATCATGGAAGCCATCGAGATAGAGAAACACCCTCACAACATGAACAAGCGTGACGACACATCCCGCTTGCCAGACATCTGGAAATTAGCCCTCCCCACAAAAACTGACACCAGATCCAGAGGCACACAGAACGCCAACACCAATCAACCACACCAGACCCAAACCCAGACCCTCTCCACAGATGAATTACAGACACCATCCAGTAGCCAATCCATGGTGGCACCTCCGGATGCTGCACCCCCCTGCAATCCCTACACAGATCTGGCTGACACAAGCCACAAAACCACAGCTCGCCCCTATACACGAAGCCAAGCCAGAGCACAACTAAGTACAGTACAGCCATCTTCTCAGGAAAACTCTTCACAAAGTCCAAGAGGTCAAGACACAAAGACTTTAACAACTAATCCACACCTAATGACCCACCTAAGTGGTACTCAGGATATCACTCAAGAAATCACTCAAGATATCTCTCAAGTAATTAAGGAACAAAAGAAGAAAAGGCACACTAGCCTGGGAACTTCCTCTCTGCCCAGAACATTGGAGGCTATACACCACACCCCCTCTACAGTATTTATAGGAACTCAAACACTGAGATCCTGCTCTGTTCCAGTAACAAGAAGCCGAAAGCACCAGCCTGAAGATGACGAGTGAGACCTCGTCGAAACGTCGCCTAGACACCCCAACTTTTACACGGGAAGACACCCGAGGACACCAAAACCTGCATATATATATATATATATATATATATATATATATATATATATATAACATGTAAGGTGGTGAATAGATGTGCCTCTTCTCCCCTCTCTGGTTATGGATGCCATTCCATAGATTTTTTTTCTTTAATAAATCAATTTTTATTGAAAGTTTTCAACATAGAATACAATAAAAGCCAAACTAATCTAGAGAAGAAAAATAAGAAAAATGCAAGAATAAGAAAAGGAAGAAAATAAAGAAGAGAAAAAGAGAAAGAGGGGCTTTTATTCCACATCACAATTATATTTTACCCTTATTCCACAGAGAAAACTGAACCCTCCCAGCTCTCACCTGGGAGTTTCCCCCTCTTCCCCCAGCCTCCTACCCTGGGTGATCCACTCTACCATGCCCCTCACACAGGGCCCTTCATCTTCCATCCATTTCCTTCCTGTGTGTATCTTCATTAATTCAAGATAACACAGGAGTGTCAGCAGTCAATGACTAATCTGCCATTTTCCTCCCCCAGAAGTCTTCCATTCCATATTACAAACCATATTCAAAGGAATATGGTTTGTAAAACAGGAGAACCATGGTTGGGTGTGCATGTGACCCCTTTTCCTGGACCTTATTTACAACTTTGGTCCAGGGTAGTGGAATAAGTATGGTTCCCTTCAACGTTTCTCTTCCTCATTCCCTTTCCTAACTTCCTAATGTCCTTCCTTCCTTTCTTCCTTGTCTGCATCTGGACTACAAGGAAATTATGGTAGCATACAGGGAATATTTATTCCTTGTCCTAAAGCTGCAGGTCACCTGGGCTTCAAAAGGCTCACTGGAGTTGCCAAGAGGCACAATGGAAAATCCCAAATATGAGGGGGGCACCTTCCCTCTGCAGCACCTTCCTTGCACAGGAAGTCCCCAAATCACCCAAAAAAGAGTGTTTCAGCAGAGAGAATTTTATGGAAAGTGTGCACACTCCATTTCAGTTCATCTGGAACGGTGCCTTGGCATAGAAGAATCTCTGCAAGTAAGTCCTAATGGAACAGCTGCTGAAAGTTTTTGTTGTTTTTTTAATGCAGCAGATCCTTGTCTTTTTTCCTTTGTGAAATGGAGATTACTCATGCAGCTATGAAGCAATTTGAAATATTAGTGTGTGCATGCTCAAAAGAATGTGTGTTTGTTGTTTTTGAAGTGTATGGGGTGAAACAGCAAGACATAATTGAAAGTGTATCAGTGAAATGGGAAATTCCAACAATATGCAGTCAGAAAAGCAGAGAAGCTCCTACTGACTTTCTCCTACGAGTTTGTTATTTGGTTGGTGCTCAGCTTTTCCACTGTTGTTTTTTTAAATGCTAATTTATTCTAGCGCTTCAAAAATTAAACCCTGTGTGAAAAGATTTACATTGCAACCTTATACATATTTATCTGCCCAGAAGTAAGCCCCACTTAGTTCACTGGGACTTACTACCAGGTAAGTCTGCTTAAATTGCAACAGGATTTACTCCTAGCACAGCACAATTACAGTTCTTCAAAATTTGGGTCCTGTATGCAAAGTCTACAAGATTTACAATGCAATCCTATACCCTATTATTACCTAGAAGTAAGTAGTATAGAACTCAATGGGATGTACATCTGAGTAGACACAGAACTGCCGCATAAAAAATAATTACGATGTGCAGAATAGTGGCTTTATTTATTTATTTTTACATTGTGAATGCGTTCCTTCTTAAATAGACAAAGGGAATATCTACTTTCGGTACAAGCCACCCACCGAGCCTGAGAGTCCTTGCCTTGGCCTTAATGTGCTTAAAGAGCTCATGTGTCAGTGCAAAGCCCCTTGCTGAAGCGATAAGTAGCTTGCTCCAAGATCCATCCTTTGCTCCAAAGAGGCTTCCTAAGCTTATAGTTGCTTTGTCAGATAAGCTTGTAAATGCCTTTAATAAGATAATGGCTCAGTTGTACACATGGAGCTTATGTGTTATGAACCTTGAAGCAAAAAAAAAAAAAAAAAGTTAGATTCATTTTCTGCTTCTCATGATTGCTTTCCCATTAAAAAAGAAACAACAATGCCAGCACAATTTCCATCTCTGTGTTCAGGGGGTAGCGGTGGTAGTGGCTGCAGAGTAAGCATGGCCACATATGTGTTGAAATATTGGGGAAACAGTGATCCATCTCTGAGGACTGTTTAAAACAAACACAACAAAATGATAAAAGGCTTTGCAAATTACAAGTGCCGGGTGAATGATCATTGGTAGAATATTCAGTTTGACTTTTATAATCAGCTGCCATCTGTCCTCTTCAGGGTGTCCTCTTGCCACGGGATACCAGGCTTTCTTTGCAAGAAGGAATGTTTGTTTAGCAAGATGGCGTGCGTCTGCCACAGCTTGGTTGCTTCGTTTCTGCCTTTAACTTCCTTTGATTTTTTTCCCAGGGCTTTAGCCAAAAGGCAAAGGGGCAAACATAACGTACTGGAAAATGTAAGGCTTGTCACTAGCACTGTAGACAGATAACCCAGTCCAGAAAGGGGGGTGGGGTGGGATGGAAGATATCCATATGGATCAGACACATCCTGTGCTAGCATTATTAATTTATTTTCATTTATGCCCTTATTTATTTGTAGATTTATAAACTACAGGCACCTCCCCATTTATGCATGGATTATGTTCCTGGGTACCACATGTATACATGAAATTGCATACAGCGGGGAACACCATTTTCAAAGCCTGTAAACACCCTCCAGCAAAATTCCACCAAACTCCACCACAGTCAATCCCTCTAAAACTCCTTTCTCCAACTCCCAACTCTCCACAGGCCTCAAAGGTCAGTGCAAAGGCTTATGGGAGTACTAGCTGTTTCCCGGCCATTTCGGCAGTTTCCCCACTCTTTCCTGGCCGTCTCTGCCCTTTCCATGCCTTTCTGAAGTTTAAATTGATTTTTTTATTTTCTGGTGCTGTGCATATACATGGTCACACAGGTCAAAATTGCGTAAATGGGGAGACACCTGTACCTCACAACCAAAAGTGACCATAGTGGTGTATAATAAAGATAAAATAAACTACAACAAGATTACAGACTCAGTAAGCTAAAATAAATTATTTCTATTATTGCACAATTATTATTCCATAAAATGCCTGGGTCACACTTTAGGGGAAACCTTCTTAAATAAATAAAAAATGCATCCAAAGGTGCCTAAATATCCAGATGTTAGCACTTGCCTAATTTCAGTTGGTAACTGATTCCAGAGTATTGGAGCTTGGCTTCTAGTTCATACTAAGTGCACCTCTGAGGCATGTGGTACTTTCAGAAGTGCTCTATCTGAAGAGAATAGTTATCAGGCAAGGATATACACACAGGACGAGGCAGTTCTTTTCTTCCATGATGGAATTCAAGATTCCCCCCCCCCCCAAGAACTGACCAAGAGCTGCTCAGCTTCAACCAGCTTTCTTACTGCATCATGTTCAGTAGTGACATCTCTGTGACTTACCAGGATGGAGGGGCTGAGGTGATGGCAAGTACAGCACAGTACAAATGGTAGAAACCAATATGGGTCTCCTGATGGTGTGTTTGCACCATGCCAGCCTTGCCATCCCGATAAGCTGCAGTGATGCCAATAGATGGAGGTCAAGTGAGTGCCACTGCCCTGCTCCACCGACCATCACTGACCATATGCCTTCACATCATACCCCGAGGCTTTGTTGCTCATGAAAAAGATCCTCAAAGCTAGCTTAGTGTTCACTCAAATGTTTGATCAGGCATCCATGTATATATGAGTAAGGTTGTGATACCCCTGTGGAGATCTTTGTAGTTTCCTCCTGGTCGAAAGTGATGAAAGGGGTAGGCAGGTGTTCCTTTCCCCCATTGCAGATCCTTGTGGACCTATGGACTTCGTCACATACTTTCTTCTTTCTCCTTCATTTGCTTTATTTCATCTTTGAGTGCTACTCATCTCAAGACAATTATGACTTGACTACTTTTTCTGTGGTTTGTTTCCAGTGAAGGTACATTCAGAATAATTTCATGTGTGTGTGCGCACGACATAATTTAATAAAAAAAATATTAGAAGGTAGTTGTGAAAAGAAAAACAGAAACGGAAACCTCCTCAATTATAAACACTAATTTGTATTCACCGATGATCCCTGCAGAAATATGAAAATATTGTTAAGATGATACCAGCGAATGGCTGTTTCTGAAAAGTGGCTGAAATGTGGTTCAAAATAGTTGATATTATTCATGAATTCATTATTTCTGTTGTGTCTCATTGACCTTTCCAGTTTATATACAGCAATATAAGTTGTGGGTGCAGTGCAGGCTACTCCACAACTGAAGCAGGGGCCAGCATAGATGCCAACTGGATTCCTTGTTCTGGTTTGACACCCTTTGTCCCACTATTGCCATGTTTTCAGTGGCAATTTTCTTCTGCTTTCTCTCTCTCTCTCTCTCTCTCTCTCTCTCTCTGTGTGTGTGTGTGTGTGATGGAGGCAGAATTGGAGAGAGAACAGCATACAGGAAATCGTGTCCAATCTTCTGCCTCCCTAATTTACGGCTAAGATATGCATGAAACAGTCTCAAAACTGATTAACTGCCTTGCATGAAATTTCCTATGCTTTATTGAAAGCCCAGCTGTCAAGCTGAAGCATGATTTATTCCCATCAATCCTTCAGACTCCAATTCAACACACACACACACACACACACACAAGAGAGAGAGAGAGAGAGAGAGAGAGAGAGAGAGAGAGAGAGAGATGGTTTTGTTGGCAGAATAAGGGTGATGCTCAAGGACTGTTTGCATCCGTGCTGGACTTTGTTTCCCCTTCCTCAAAATTTAGTTGTTCATAGCATCAGAAACAAAAGATCCACAGAAAGCTGAGATCCAAAATTTCAGAACGTTTCTTTGGGGGGGGGAATCTGTCCATTTCTCATGTTCACTTGGCAGCTGTCTAGTGTGGAATCAATCACTCAGTTCTAGCCCATTATGTTCTGAGGGTTTCAGTTAAATGAATGAATAATTGTGGTCCCGCCCCCCACCCCCCAAGACTTAGTGCATTGGTCAGAAGACTCACATTAGAGTGGAGTGGGAAAACCTTTGGCCTGTGTGTCCAGTTATGCACAGTTGGGATCCTAATTTGCCCTACAAGGCCATTTCCCTGAAATCATGCCCATCTGACTAATCTACCCCTGATGTCAAAAGACAGAATGTAGCACGTGGTGGTCTCATAATGTTTTCAAGGTAAGAAGAACTGCAAACTTCTGCACCTCCCTCCTCACAAAGATTTCACAGACGTTTTCACTGCCCACTCCTTTTTTATGGGCAGTTCCCTCCCCAACATGAAAAGAATGGCTGAAGATATTGGCACAGCATTATTCTGAACCAACCAAAGCTTCTAAACATGGATCCATTCTGGACACTACAAGGACTTAAAAGGCTGTACCCAGGTCTGGTTTCCCCTAAGAAGGGGTGCAGCTTTGCTGATGGGAGGGGCCAACCAGAGTGCAACATTCATAAGCCTATCATGTGACAATGGGGGGGGGAGGGAAATGATTTGAACTAGAGATATCAAGAATCACTCAGCCGCTGCTCTACACCAGTTAGGCAATGCACCTTGTGAATGCTCACATGTTTTGGGACCAATTCATATTCTACCACAATTTTTATTTAATCCAGGGCTGGAGTTCAATAAACCTTTGATTCCCACCCCCCTTGAAATAGACCATATTGGTTTATTGGCAAAGATCCACCAAGTCTTGGTTGGGGTCAGTGGGTCTGAACTCTTATAACTGTTATGGGCAGTTATATTTTTCTCTGACAGGTTCATCTTTTCTGAATAAGAATGTTAAAATAACTACAGACCAGTCTGGGTGAGCTCTCTGTTCTTATATCCCACCCTCGCTGCTACATAAATATAGAAAACTTCTAATACCACCACCTAATAGGAAAAAAAAACTCTGCAAAAATAAAGAGAGCAGGGGAGAACAATATGCACAGCCTTGAGCTTCTGGGAGTAAAAGCAGGATGCAAATATATTTGGCTTTTCCAGACCATGTAAACAGAAATGAAATGCACGAAGTCACAGAAGCAGCCTCCTCGCTTCCTTGCTTGAACTGCAACCATCCTGATATCTGACAGCAAAATATTTTTTTAAAAAAATTGCCCGCCCTGATGAACTGAAAAAGAAACAACTCCGCACGTGAGTAGTTTTGGAATTCAGAAAGCGCCCTCTCACTTGGTATAACCTGAAATCCTGTAAGCTTGTTCATTGCTTAGCTAAACCAGGAGATGCTAACTTATGGTCCTCTGCATGTTCTTGCACTCTAGCTTCCATCCTCCCAAGCCAACATGGCCCATGGTCAGGTATGGCAGGAGTTGTAGTTCAATCGTATCTGGAGGGCCACAAGGTAGCCACACTTGCCTTATACTTTATACTGCAAATGTTTCCTCTGAACAAGTGGGAAGCCAAGAAGAGCCACATTAAGAATGGATGTGCAGCTAAAGCTACAGACCCACAGCACCTTTGTTGCCATTTCATGAGAGCAATTAACAGGAAGAGGGCTACAGACTCTTAGCATTATTTAAAGTCTAAGGTTTTCTGAAGCTTTCTATCCTGTTGCCTCTGCTTTGATTCCCCAAAGTCCTCACTATTCCCTGTACAGCAATAACTCTTTCAACTCAAATTTATGTACTGAATCGTGCTGAACCATTCTCTGTCGGGTCTCTTAGCTGGTATCTGAGAGCAGCTTACAACACTGCATTTCATTTTACAATGTTGGAAATCTGAGATAAACCCCAGAGGCTACTATCTAGCAAAGCTTCTGGAACTCGTGATAAGTGGGGAATTGGTACTGGGTAATTTGGAATATAAACTCTCCCAGTTCAAAAAACCACAGCCCCAGACACAACAGGTGACTCCAAGTTCTGGTCCTGCTCAGAATAGGGTTCACCTATACAGAATAATTTACCACAGCAGACATCTCCAGTTGGGACTGTAGGGAAAAGGGGGTGAAATTTTCTGTGCGGAGAGGGTGGTGGCGTGGACATGAGAATGTATTAGAAAGCTGTTCTAATAGGAATTCTAATGGAATGGAGGCCCTCAGAAGGTGGTGGACCTTCATTGGAGGTTTTTAAGGAAAGGTTGGATGGCCATCTGTCAGGGGTGCTTTAGTTGTGATTTCTGCATTTCAGGGGCTTGGACTAGGTGATCCTCAGGATCCCTTCCAACTCTACAATTCTGTGATTCTGTTTATATGAAAGCTGCTTTTGAATGTATGCAGGTCCTCAGGGATATGCGGTTGTATCTGACTAAGTGGGCCCATTGGAATCAGGGAGACTGAAGCTAGTCAGTACTCCCTGAAGTAGAGATACTCTCACTTGGACTTTGCTGGATACAACCCATGGCAGGGAGGGCTCTAAGGGGTGGGTGTTCAGCAGAGATCAGACACCTTACCTTGCACCAATAGAAGTGCTCTCTGCTAACACAAAACCCCACTAGATACAACACTATGTAAATAGAGACGTGTTTCAAAAATCACTACCGAACCCTTAGTATTTTTGTTCCAAACTGTACAAACCTCCACTTCTAAGATTTGCAGTCTTAAATCAAATGTGTCACTCTTCTGAATCTTGAATTAATTAGCCATGGTACAAAAAAGGAGTTTTTTTGTTTTTTAAAATCATTACTTTAATTGCAAAATCGAGTATGTACTTGAAATGAAAGCATAGCAACTGTACTGGTGAGATAATCAAGTTTTCTTTAACCTTTCATGATTTTAATGCATTCTGGAATAAAGTAGTATTTATAGCAGTGGTAGTTGATACACCTACTCTATAGAGCAAATTCTTTTATAATGTTCTTTGATAGTCATTATCATTAGTAGCTACTTTAGGATACAATTCCTGTTTACTTGGAATAAAGCCCCACTGAACTCAGTAGTGCTTACCTCTGGGTAGACATGGAATCACTTACTATGATACTATTATTTTTCACTCCTGACCAATATACTAGCATAAGTTGAAGATATATACAACTCTTGGAGCAAAAAAATTTGGCAATTTTATATTATCACAAAATACATTTTCAGTGGGCAAGAATTGTTGGTGGACAATGCTAGATCATCAACCCCCCCCCCCTTTGTGAATAACATTACAAGAATCCCCATAACTAGTCAGATCCAGAGGTATTTAAAATGGCGGCACCCATAATGTACTTTCAGCCACAGTTACTTTAGGGATCGGGGATTTGTGTCTCTCCAGATGTTGCTGAACTATAACTTCCATCACCCCTGACTATTCGCAATGTTGGCTGGGGCTGAATGGGAGTTGGAGTCCACACAGTGCTATTTTTCTAGAAAAAGAGGTGCTGGAATTAATCATGCACACCTCCCTTATTGTCCCATTATGACAATGGCGCCCACTTGAGATGTGTCAGAACTGAGTTCCGACTGGGGGGAAAAACCCTGTGGAGTCCAGCAACATCTGGAGGGTCTCAGTTTCACCACTCTTGATTCAATGAGCATAATAAGAAACAGTGTGGGTCAGATGAAAGAAATGAATGTTTCTCTCACTAACACCAGTAGCTGTTTCCTTTGACGTTGGGCTGTAGCCTATTGGTTTGGATTGTAGTAGACAACATTTTCTGGTGCATAATCTGTTGACCAAGATGGGAGTTTCCACTGTTATGGGAAGAGGTACTGGGGGATTGTTTAAAACAGGCCAAAGAATAAGAATGAGAGAAGGCACAGGGTTAAAAAAGGGCTTTACCTTTACATTACCTAAATTATGGATTATCCTAGGATGGTATTCTTGCTTTGAGTGAGGAGTGGCCAAGGGAAAAGAAACAACCTTTTCCAAAGGATTTTGTGTGCTACTGATTTACACTACAGTGCTACACCCCAGAGGCTGAGATGGTACTATGTGGACATGCCTTCAGGCAAGGTGAAATACTCTGCTTTCCATCACAGGCAGCCTATGGCTCTTGAACTGGCAATACTAGCAGATTCCATTCCAAAAAGAGAGGCACACTGCATGTGTCTTGAGAGTGCTTATGGAAAATGCTTTTTCATCTTAAGCATTCCAGCCTGAGATGGAGACATTCTAAAAAGCGCTGAAAGCTTTTCTTGCAAAACTTTGCACAATAGTAAAAAGTTTAGTGCTTTGAGAGTATAGAAACAGAAGTCGAAGTTACTCACTTGTAACAAAGCACTGTCTTCTTGGAAATGTTCCTCATCAGCAATGAACCTTTGGTGTTATGTAAGCCCAAGAGGCTACTTCTACTGCTTATCAAGGCAGCTGACAGCATCCTTGAATCAATAACGGGTTTGCACAAGTTTCTTTTCTGTAATGAACATTCTTAGAGGTAGCAAGAGATTGACAGATGTTCCTTTTGACCAGCTGCTGAGATTTGCTGTGACAGATGTGAGCCAGATAAAAGGCAGTTTGTTTAAGAAATGAAATGCAGGCAATCTGAACAATTTGGTTGTGACTTTCCTTTTTTATGAGTGCCTTATGTATTTCCATGTATGTTGAATAATAAAATAAACTTGCCAGCAAATGCAACTCCCAATTTGCAGCCTAATTCAAATCTAGTATATTTGGAAACCATGTCAGATAATTCAGGTGGCGTTTACCACCAAGAATACATGCTTAGGATTACTGTATTATTATTATTATTATTATTATTATTATTATTATTATTATTATTATTTCATTTCTATACCACTTTGTAATTTTAAGGGAAAAAATCTCAAAATGCTTTACAATACATTAAAACATAACATAAAACAATCCAGAATGAAGCATTACTGAAGAAAGTCAAATATAAAGTATACATTGAAAGCAAAAGGAAACTGAAATATTATCTTGAACATTTCAAAACAAAATATTACTAAAGGAAATCAAATATAAAATGCACATTTTAAACAGCATAATTAAGAAGAGAATAACATATTATCATAAGCATGGACCTTATCTGCTGCTGTTGCTGCTAGTCCTGCCGATGGTGGTTCATGGTGGGCAACAGCTGTGGAAGCTCAGGCATAATAATAATAATAATAATAATAATAATAATAATAATAATAATAAATAAATTATACCCTGCCCATCTGGCTGGGTTTCCCTAGCCTCTCTGGGTGGTTCCCAACCAAATATTAAAAACACAGTACAGCATTAAAGATTAAAAACTTCCCTAAACAGGGCTGCCTTCAGATGTCTTTTAAAAGTAAGATACTTGCTTATTGCCTTGACATCTGATGGGAGGGTGTTCCACAGGGCAGGTGCGACTACCAAGAAGGCCCTCTGCCTAGTTCCCTGTAGCTTATCTTCTCGCAGTGAGGGCCAGAAGGCCCTCGGCGCTGGACCTCAGTGTCCGGGTAGAACGATGGGGGTGGAGATGCTCCTTCAGGTATACAGGACTGAGGCGGTTTAGGGCTTTAAAGCTCAGCACCAGCACTTTGAATTGTGCTTGGAAACATACTGGGTCTACGCTAAGAGACAGCCAAGATGTAATCTGGCCTCTTCAGCAGTATCAGCCTTTTTAGCTGGAGTCGATCAGGGCCCCGCCCTCCTAGACCAGGTGGGAAAGGGCCTGCAAGGCAGGGAGCAGGTCCTCCAGGACCTGCAGCCAAGAATGGTTTCTTAGAATTGCAGCTTAACAACCTCCTCCCGTGCATGTTTACTTGCAATGAAGTTCCACCATGGTCAATGGGAGTGACCACAGGCTGCCTGGCCCACTTCACTGCCCGATGCAAAAATGGGAAGGTGCTGTCATATGCGTGCACTCAACCTTGCCACAGTCTCACTTACTGGGTCTTGGGAAGGTTCTGTGTGATTTTGCAGGGCTCTCGCCAGTAGCTGCTGCAACTGCTTCTCCTTGCTGCTTCTGTTTTGTGTGGGCAGTCCTGTGGAGGCGTCCCTTGGATTCCACTGCCTGAGGCGTCTGCCACATGGACAGACCGGCCCTGGAAGTTACTCTCAAGTAAGCGTGGAAAGAACTGCCAATGTAATCAGTGTAACTTAAATTAGTCACGACTAACACTACGCACGGGACGTGGGTGGCGCTGTGGGTTAAACCACAGAGCCTACGGCTTGCCGATTGGAAGGTCGGCAGTTCGAATCCCCATGACAGGGTGAGCTCCCGTTGCTCGGTCCCCGCTCCTGCCAACCTAGCAGTTCGAAAGCACGAGGTGCAAGTAGATAAATAGGTAAACAACGTTTCTGTGCGCTGCTCTGGTTCGCCAGAAGCGGCTTAGTCATGCTGGCCACATGACTCGGAAGCTGTACACCGGCTCCATCGGCCAATAAAGCGAGATAAGCGCCACAACCGCAGAGTCGGCCACGACTCGACCTAATGGTCAGGGGTCCCTTTATATTCACTAACACTACGCAAAACTTATCAGGATATACAGTGGTACCTCGGGTTACATACGCTTCAGGTTACATATGCTTCAGGTTACAGACTCCGCTAACCCAGAAATAGTACCTCGGGTTAAGAACTTTGCTTCAGGATGAGAACAGAAATTGTTCTCCGGCGGCGTGGCAGCAGTGGGAGGCCCCATTAGCTAAAGTGGTGCTTCAGGTTAAGAACAGACCTTTGAAACGAATTAAGTTCTTAACCCGAGGTACCACTGTACATTGTTATTTAGGTCCTGACAGACTGTCCTCTGTGGCTAGTAAGGTAGATGTGCTCCAGACATTTATTTATTTATTTAGAAAAGTATTTATATGCCACCATTTATATTCTGAAACACCAGGATGGTGTACAGCAATAAGGTATCATTAAAAACAGCACAGAAATGATTGGGCAGTCAAACAGGCTTCAAACTGCTGCATAGACATGTCAGCATAAAAAACAAGTCTTTAGGAGACATCTGAAAGTGAAAAGTGAGGATGCCTGATGAACCTCTGCTGGAAGAGTGTTCCACAGCACTGGGATTGCAGTGCTAAATGGTTGGCTGGTAGCCGAGGCCATTCGGGACTTTGTAACATGGGAGCAACTCACAGCACTTCTCTGGATGATCTCAGTGAAAGCACTGGGATATAAGGGTGCAGGTGTGCCATTTATCACTGGGGCAATGAGGGAGAAAGTATGTGTACATAATAAGGGATGGGAAAAGTACAGATTCCTTTATCTTTTATGACATTCTTGCAACCAAAAGCCATCTTTATGGTAGATATGGCCCCTAGTGCTGAGGTTCTCATTCTGCTTAATTGCTTCGGGGTACTACAAACTATGAACTGACATTCTGAAGAAATCTATACTTTTATAGCTTTGTGGGCTAAATATCGCATTGCTCCATTCACGATTTCGCACCATTTAGCAGGCAGAGCAGGAAGGCATATGTCCCTTTAGCATATCCTGCTGCATAGATTCGAAAATGGAAATCCACATGGAACAGAATGTTTGTTTGTTTATTGCAGAGCTGAGGGCCATAAATGGCACAGATGCATTTTATAGTCCTTTCTGGTATGTGGAATATGTCTGCTCCCCAAATGTCCAGATCGATTAATCCAAAGGGCATTTGCTCAGCTGTCACACTTTGAGCATTGCTTAAAGTTAAAAAGGTTAAATTAAAATTTATTATAACGGAAGGCCAAGGTAAACTATAAATCCTAATAAAAACAAAACAGACTTTTCTCTTTATAATGAAAAACTGTGTGATATCTTAGCTGAATAATGAATTTCTAGAACTGTGCATTTCTTCACTCAGAGGTCACAGTAGTATCGCCATGAGACTTAATCTAGTAGCATTTTTTTCAGGAGCAAGAGTAGAAATTGGAAAAGCATGGAAACCTTTGATTGAAGAACTATTTCTAATGACATGGGAAATCACCAAACCAATAACATTAACCCAGAGGGCAGAATAATGAAATGATGTCGAAGTAATGATTTAATTGGATTATTTGCTAGAATATTCATTGCATTATAATAGATAACACTGAAGTATTTTTCCTCTGGCACTGCAATCCTATACTACTTACCTGGAAGTAAGCTCAATTGAACCTAATGGGAGATACTTCTGAGCAGACCTGCATACTGTAGTATTGCACTGTGTTTTCAAAACTTGGCTGCAATGCTGAACATACTTAATAGGGAGTAAGACCCACTGAGCAGAGTAGTGACTTACTTAAACATCCACAATATATTTCTGTGTATTCTGTGTATGAGGGCATAAGTGTGTGCATCTAATGTGCAAATTGGTGGGTTCAAATATTTCCAGATTTTTTAAAATTTTTATTGCAATTTATTTCATTGTTTAATCCTTAGAAATCAATGTGACTTCTTATGTTCTGTAGTTAATTGTATTGCGCAATAAATAAATAAATAGTGGAGAAGAAGCAAATGAAGTGAGGAAGACAACCCATCTCTACATGAGCAGAACCATATCCATTGGGGAGGATCAGCATAGAGCAAAAAGGGATCCCGTTCCCTCCCTAAGAGCCAGTGTGGTGTAGTGGTTAAGAGTGGTAGTCTCATAATCTGGTGAACCGGGTTCGCGTCTCTGCTCCTCCACATGCAGCTGCTGGGTGACCTTGGGCCAGTCACACTTCTCTGAAGTCTCTCAGCCCCACTCACCTCACAGAGTGTTTGTTGTGGGGGAGGAAGGGAAAGGAGAATGTTAGCCGCTTTGAGACTCCTTCGAGTAGTGATGAATCCAAACTTCTCTTCTTCTTCTAAATGGCAAACACACACACACACGTTGCATGGAATGGTGTTATCTTGTGTGTGCTTCCTGTGTACTTATCTAAGCATGGTTTTCCTGCCTGGGGTCCAAGTCCACAAATTACTTAAGGTCAGGGTTGCGGGAGCAACGTCGTTGAAGAGCTGTTTCGGCCAGCACCCAGACCTGTACCTCCAGAGTTCCCATCCTTGCCCAGCTCCTCGCTTTGGACCCTGCTCTGCCCTTGGAGGACAGACTACAGACCCTCGACCCAGGACCCTGACCTCGCCTCCTGGTAACTCCCCCCCCCCGGGACTAGCACAACTCTGTATCCTTTTCTTCCCTGTATGTCACACCTGGGACCTTATTTGATTCAGCAGGCAGAGAAAGGTGGGAAGGCAGGACTGGGAAAAGGATCCGTGGATTCGGCCATGGCTGCTCTTTCTCTCACCCCTTCCCACATCAAGATATTTAAAGGTACAGCATGGATCTCTAACCTGCACCTTGTCTGCCCAATCTGAACAATGCAGGGCAAGCGGATTGAAAGGTCAACCAGCTGGGCAAATAGGCATACTGATGAAGAAAGCTCTTAGAGGAAGGGAGGTGCATTTTGAAGCTCTCCAAAAGTTAATTTGGCAAGGCTGCCAGCAGCTACTCCTACCCCTGGCTCCTTTTGCCGGAAGAGAACATGCTAGCATTGATTACTTCCGTTAGAAGCAGATTGGAACTGAAGTTCCTCAAAGTACACTCCTTGTATTTATTCAAAAATTCCAGTCAGCCTTTCCTTTTATTTCCTTGACAGAACATCTTATTTCCATTAGGAAGCTAATGGGGTTTAAGAACATACTTGTCAGGGTCATTTAGTTCCATTTTATGTAACTCAGTATCAGTTCCTTCATTCAACACCCTCGCCCCTTTTTGTCGTCTCGGTGTGGTGGAAATATTGCCTGGCTTATTCAGTGTAACCTTGTTTGCTTCATGTTTGTGTACCGAGTTCAGAGGGGAAGCAGAAGCTCCCATTGGTTTTTACAAACTCCTGGCTCTGGGGTGTGATTAATCCAATGTGTAGACTGCTTTTCACCTGGTGTGAACTCTAGAGGGTTTTTTAATCCTCATTTACCCGACAAACATTTTTTTCCTGCTGATTATTGTGCCTGTAACTGGAAGTACTTTTTGGTATGTGACACTTGGCACTGTGGAAAATGGTAACATATATGTCCTACTTCCCCCAAGGAAAAGTGCTTTCAAGATTTATGTCTTTGTATAATGTGCTATGAAATTGTTAGACTAACCCTAATGGCCAATTTTATGTGCTGCTCATATTACCATAATCTGAAGGGCAATTAGATGACTGTCATTATTAGAGGTCTGTGCCAACTGCAAAATTCCTTGGGACCTAAGGGGGAGTCTCATGTTCTGGAATCTTTTGATTGGCTCAAAATTCAATATTGATTGTCATATTTTCTGTTGCTTACTGGAAGTCGAAATATAAATAAACCACAGCGTCAAGCATTCATTTGCACTATAATGCTAGATATCTTAAATCACAGCATATGGGCACTGTCAGGAGGGAGGGTGCCAACTGGGTGGAAAAAATTATCTACACTTCCCATGTAGCCAGAATATTAATACACCCTTCTAAGCAGTATTGTGCATGGTTTATCCTCTATGTATTCCAAAATATCTGTGTTTTCTGTGCTCAGGTATCTTTGCTGCAGCACAGGTGGTGCTGTGGTCTAAAGCACTGAGCCTCTTGGGCTTGCTGATCGGAAGGTTGGCAGTTCGAATCCGCTCGACGGTGGTGAGCCTCCACTGCTCCATCCCAGCTTCTGCCAACCCAGCAGTTCGAAAGCACACCAGTGCAAGTAAATAGGTACTGCTGCAGTGGGAAGCTCCCCACCCCCAAACAGCAACAAAAAAACACCCATTGCTGAAAATGCTTCACACAGTTTACAAGACCTCTCCTTGCTGTGCAAACCTGTTCTTTTTAAGTTTGATGTCTGGTAGATGGAAGGGGGTAAACTACAAATTATTCTGGTTTACATTTTAATTGGAGCTGGAGAAGGAGCTTTTCAATGCTTACCTCTTATTTAGAGCAACCATTACAAACCTTGGCTGGATCTACACATATATAAAAAAAAAACCACTAAGGCGGAAAACGTATATAGCGCTTGATGCAATTTTCCATTGACTGCTGTACAGCACCCACTGATGTCACATTTTTATAATGCATTTATAACGTTGTAACTTACCAGTATAATTAGTCCCTTGTGAACTGGGCCGGAACCTGGTTAGTTTAAGTGCGTGTCATGCACCTCTCAGCTTCACCAGACTCTAGCATGGTCTGGTGGCCAGATAGACCAGGAAGAGGAGCAGATTGGGGGCTAAGTGGCTGGCACCAAGGGATGGAGGATGAAGGTCCTCCCCTTTTGGTTCTAGAGGTGACTCAGAGCTGCTGGCTCTCCCCCCTGCCCTTCTGGCAGAGCATAGAGCCTCCTCAGAGAGCAAGGGCAACTTCAAAAAGACATAGGGAAGGGCTTAGCAAGAGGAGATGGCAGTGGATATGGAGGTAGAGGGACAGGACACAATCTTGTTGCCAAAACCTAGGTGCTATATTCATAGGTGAGATCATTTGCATCTGCCCAGATAGAGCGCAGATCAACAGACTTATAGGGCAAGAGAGTCCCATGAGTGAGCTTTGCCTGCTTCATATTTAAAAGCTTGGTGGGAGGGGCATACCAGCTGCTGGGACATCTTTGTAGCTCCTATTTTGTTATGAACCTCTTACCTTGCTCATGGAATCTGGACCTTGTGATCCCTTCCTTGCCCACACACGACAGTCATTGTGTTTTGGTTTGGGAAGTTGACAACATAAGGCACTTGCACTTCCTTTCTGCATTATGTCCAAAGCTAGGCACAGTTATTCACTCTTTCTAGGAACTCATGGGAAACTGTTGTTATTGTTGTGTGGATGGGTGGATGCTAGATTGAGCCCTCTTAACACCATACTATAGTTCCTTTAGCTGTTTGGGGAGGGGGGGGGGAACCATGATTGTTTTCTATGCAGTTATGCTCTGAAACACCTAATTCTGCATATGCATCACTTTGGGTATAACTTTATAGGCTGTTTATATAAGAACCAGGCCACAGAATTCTCAGGTGAAAGGAAAATCAATCTTATGATGGAGATGCAGGATTCTTGAAAACCATGTAGCTGACATCATTAATACTTAAAATCAAATAATTACACACACACACACACACACACACACACACACACAAAACAGCTGCCCAGAGAAAAACTAAGCAAACACTAACATTACTCTTCTGAAGGGGAACCAAATGCTGACAGCTTTGGAAGGTGTATATTCCATTTTATGGTAGGTTGGAGAGGCTGACGAGAAGAACATTTGTTATTTGATGAGTTTTGACATGCTTCAGAATGTAGCAAAGGGATGTTTCTGCTGGGGGGGGGTGCCTTTTTAAAAATGGAAATACTATATTCATGACGAGAGTTTTGTAACAGATGTCAAGTATAGTGAAGAGAAGTATAATTAACTTCCTTTTATTGGCATGGCAGAGGTTTTTTTGGGGGGTGGGGTGGGGGAGTAAGACGCACACACATTCTTTACTGAGTTTCTTTTTGCCAGAACAGTGTAGATTTCTGCAAATCTGTGCTTGGGAATCTACTGAAAGGTGCGATGATGCTTGATCAGGACATGGGCAGCAGGGGTTTTGGGGGAAGTTGCTCCGTTAGAAGCTTACTTGCTCCAATATAGCCCCCCTCCTCCCGCCTATGCTGCTTTGATGCCCAATTGCTGCTGCTTTCTGTGTATGCTTCTGTGTATGCTTCATCACAGAAATTTCGTTTTCAAGGCAAGCCCTCCTGGGGCTCATGTTGATGCATTCAGTGACCAGCTCCACATGGTGATTAGGCTTGTCAGCCCTCTCTCCTTGGTCTGAAGTTTCTGATATCAGCCTCCTTTTGGGAGTCTCCAGAGGAAGGAGTAAAATCTCAGAATGAGGAATCAGAATAGAATGGGCAGGCGGCTTTATTATTTCTTTATCTTGGCTTGATTTCTGTTATTACCTCTGCCTCCATATCCATTGAACTCCACCCCTGAGGTCCTTCCCCCTGGCCTTCCAGCGGGCATCTTCTGCTCCTACCATGTGACACTGTGCGCCATCTTTGTCCCACTAGGCTCCTTATACTAGCCCTTGTGAACTGCCAGGCACCACCTTATCTCTTTGACCTGGTCTAACTCTTTGGCCTGGTGGAAATGAGAAAATAGAGGCCTAAGCTGATAGAGTGAACTGTGGCACTGCAGGCTGCAAATGGCATGTGTTTATGTTTGTTGCCTTTTGCATATGCTCCTACATAGAAAGTTCAATATTAACCAAAAGCTAGCACAGTAGCTTTGTTTGTTTGTTTGTTAATTCAGTGAAGGTTGTTATAGGAGGGAACATTTTTAAAAAATACTTTCTGTAGAACCAAAGAGAGGGTCTGTGATAAATTCCTGTATTATTCCGCCGCCACTTTCTCCTACAGAAGCAGTCCAGGCCTTCAGATATAATAAACCTTAGATTTTGGCCTGACTGCAATCCAATTGCCTGACTTGGTGTAAGGCAGGTTTCTATGTACCTACATAAACCTGCCCAATCAGGGTTTTGTTTTTTCCCCAGCTGAAACTCAGTTCCGGCACCTCTCAAGTGGGCACCATTGCCATTATAAGAGAACAAGGGAAGTGTTCATGGTGAGTTCCGGCACCTCTTTTTCTAGAAAAATAGCACTGTGCCCGATCATAGATGCTCCAGCCGCAGGACATTGGATTTTAGGATGAAGCAATGAGGCCTATTTCATCCATGCATAACAATTACACCCAAACAAATCTGTAATTGTTCTGAAGTGATTTTGTAAGCCTATCAAAGTGAGCTGTATAGTTGTTACTCTGAAGTAAGACCCATTGCGTTTGACCGGTGGTACTGTCCACGAAGGAAGTATGCATAGGATTGCTGCAGATGTGCCTGTCTGTTACACAAAGTAGTACCCTTCTCAGAATGTGTGTTCTGATGTTCATCTCAAACACTTTGGGCTGAGGTATTGTTTGGGTTTTTTGTTAAGTGTGTAAGTGTGTGTTGTTTGTTGTTGGTTTTTTGTATCTTTATTCTAGAGTTTGCAGTTATTCATGTGGAAATTGTCCGGTCTGGTTTTGTATTTTTTTAATGTTTGATTTATTATATATGCCTACTTTTTATGTTTTAATTATGTATTTTTTCATGTTGTAAGGAGCCTTGAGCATGGTTTGAACTGTGGGAAGGCAGCATACAAATATAAGTGCACGTATGCAGTGCTTTTTTTCAGGAGGGAGACACGCAGGGGTATGCATACCCCTAAACATTTTGTGAATCTTTGTACTTTTGTCCATTTACTGTATTCATTTTTCCCAATTTAAACTATAAAATGGTGATTTTCTTGAGTCAAAATGAGAGTACCCCCAAACATTTTTTTTAGAAAAAAAAAACCCCACTGCATGTATGTATACGATGGTCTTTGCCACTCCTTTGCTTTCGTGAATTAGTGTTTCTGGAGTCACTATGGAACAAGCAAGAAATGCATTATTCTGGGCTACCAAAGGGGGCGATAGAGCACCTTGTAAAGAAGGTGCTGGAAGGCTGAACTAAAGTTGTTACAAAGAGAAAATGGTGGTTGTGTGTTTCTGACAGGCCAGATATAAATAAATAAATAACCTCAGGCCAGATATATATATATTTGTTTGCATGTTGCTCCCTGCAGCACAATTTTTATATCTGTAAGTAAAACAGATGATATTACATGAACAGGACAAGTCACCAATACGCTTTCCTCAGAGCAAAATGCAAATGCGCCCTGTGATTTCTGACGATCAGGGAGAATGAATCTCTCATTCATGCACACACACACAGAGAGAGAGAGAGAGAGAGAGCGAGAGAGAGAGAGAGCGTGCGCACTATTTTAGGTTATCCACATTTTATCTTCTTTACAGCAGCTCTTCAACTTTTCCAGAAAGTTCCTGCTGTGCACACATTCCTGGCTCAGCAGGGCCAGGCTCATTAGCAGGTTTCTGTTTGCCGAGAAGTGTCATTACCAGGGGCTCAAGCAGCAAGTTCAGCAACAACATGTTGGTTGAAGAGGAGAAAAGGAAAAAGCCACAACACCCTCACTTGGTAGAGGAAGCAAATCCTACTCTTAAGACAGGCAACTTATAAGGCTGCTGTAAGGCCAAACAAATATGCTCAAGGGAGTCACAAGCCCTTAACTGAGAGAAATTATTATTTGTTTGCCTCAACAGTTCCTTAATTATATTCCGGATTCCTAGTTCACTATTTCATATGAAATAGCAAAAAATAGGGTAATAGAACATCTTGTTTTTGTATAATCGTGGTATTTTTGTAGGAAGCTTCAGTGCTTTTTTTCTGGCGGGGACGCAGGGGTACGCATACTCCTAAAAATTTTGTGAATCTAGGTTTGGCCTCATTGAGGGGCAGTATTTCAATATTAGTAGGAAAATGAGAGTACCCCTAAACATTTTATTTTAAGGGGGGAAAGCACTGGGAAGCTTCAACCTGATCAAAGGACTAGCCATTTTCAGTGTTAGTGCTGAGGCCTGAAACAGCCAACACTATAATAAAGGAGAATGCTGTTGTTAATTGGCAGCATGGCTTTCCTTCAGATGAGGAAATCCCTATGGTTTTCCAGAGCTTACTTCCTCTTATTAATGGGCCTCACATGCAGAATAAAAACTTCAACTGCATATTTCTTCCGCTCATAAATAAACAATTCTTGTTTTCCCAAGAGTGTACCCCTATTTTACAATATTGATCCAGTGTCAGAAACACTAGATGAGAGGAATGCAGGCCTGCAAAGATGTCTGTCCAAAAGTGCAAATCAGTGCTGGATTGACCTGCACCAAGACACAATGGCTTCCATCTGGTTTAGAGGAGCCCATTCTCCACATCATGTATGATGGGATTGAAAATGCCATTGACCCGATTGTTCCTCATGATGCCCCCTAAAAAGGCATAGGATATTAACAGCAGTGAGCAGCTATCATCACGGGTGAAACACACTCCCTTCTTTTCTTGCGAAAGAAACATCTGCCAGGCAGTACTCAACAGACACTTTACTTATTTATTTAACTTATGATACCCCCTCATAAAATCACTTCTCTGAGTGTTGTACAAAAAGAAGAGAAAGATACAATAAAATATTTAGGAATGATTGGCAGACAGGAGCTCAAAGCACAGCTCCTAGCACAAGAGCTGAGGCAAGCCAATGGCTGTTTGGCGCAGGAAAACATGTACTGAAGGAATGACATTTTAATGAAGGGTAGAGATAGTTGAGGAATTGATCCTTGTAACTTTTGATACAAGCTGGGTGGACCATGCTAACACCTGTCATTCAGAATTTAGCCTGCAATCCTAACCCCACCCAGTTACCATGGAAACTCAATAGGATTTACTTCTGAGTAAACATGTTTAGGCTTGCACTGTTCGTTATCCATGCTTTCTGAATGTTTCAAGGTTTGAAGGAAATTGGGATTGTTCAAGATCCTTTGCTTGCAACATTTTTGTTAAATGATTTTTTTAGAACTTGAGCTTTCTCCTAACCAATTACTTGTTGAAATTCTGCAACAAAATTGAGGAGGGAGAAGAGGCAGCTCATTAGAGACTTGAGAGCTTAAAATGGAAACATTGTGGTTTGGGAATTATTTTAGTGAAGTACCATTGTTTGTGGTCACCCTTCAGGAGCATACAAGAACAGGGTGGTGCAACATTGGGCTCCCATGATTTGCCGGTGGTATAAAACTTCCAGATTGGCCAGGCCTGGTATAAATGTCTTGAGCCTGGCCTTCTTCTCTTGTCTAATTGCAATAGTTTCTGTATGCTTCACTCTAGCTCTCAACTTCCATAGCGGAACCCAGCTAATGCTGAGTGTCCTGCTGACTGCTATCATAAAGTCTCCCTACGATTGCATCACAGGTTCTGTTGAAATGTCAGCTGCAGCTTAAGTTGTATAGTATGTTGGGTGGTATTCAACCAAATAGTTGTGCTATTACAAAGATATTTGCCATTAGCACAATAGGAATTACCCCTCCTACCCTCCATGTGTGCCACATATCATCTCCAAATGTTCTCTAGAGGGTTGGTGGAGGCCCTCAGAACAGATTTATGGGTTGCATGGTAGGGGAGATGGGGGAGAATATTCACTCTTGCATGGACATAATTTTCTCCTTAGCACTACTCATTCTTTTGCCTGAGTCTATGTCGTTACTCATATAACTTCCAAATAAGAAAATAATCCTGCATCAAAGAATAACAGCCATCTAATTATAGATTCTTTTTTTTTTTTGTTCACCCTTCCTAGAAATTGAAAAGTTCCAGAGTTCTGATGAGAAAAAGGAGGATGAAGAGAAAAAATACCTCGATGTCATCAGCAACAAAAATATAAAGCTGTCAGAAAGAGTATTGATTCCTGTCAAACAGTATCCAAAGGTATTGTAATACCTATATAATATAAGACAGACTGTGCTATTTTGATAGATGATTGTGGTTATGGTTATAATTAAATGCTGTGCTCAAAGTGCTAAGTCAGGGCAGTATAAAAAGAGAATTAAAATGTATTCATGCCTCTTTATTGTTTCTAATAAGTGTTGGATCAATATTTCAGATTGGATTTTGAGGGAATACACAGAGTTCAGACCAACTCCATTAAATTCAATAGGAGTTTTGACTTCGACTACAACTCAGGGTGGATTGTACCCCTTTACTGTCCTCCTACCCCCACATCTCTATCTCTTGGCTACCTTTACTCATCATGTAAGGAGTTGATGGTGCTGGGATTGGTCTAGCCAAAAGGCTATGGCATGGCTAGGAGGAGGGGCTGGCAAGTGAGGAAGTACTGGACAGGCTGTGGCACTGAGGCCCACATGAAAGTGGCCCAGGTTTTACAGGTGGGTCCTGGTTCTCTGTTTGAAAAGCACTGGTTGAAAGGGAAATAAGAAACTTACTAGACACTCCTCTGAAAAATCCTCTCATATGATAATTTGGTTTCTTCCCACTTACTTGCCTTGAAGTAAAGAAAAATTTACATCTCAAAGGAAGCCAGTATTATTTTGAGCAAATTTGGAAGGTGCCACTTCTGCAAACCAAAATTCCTCAACACAGATCTGCATAACAAAGATCCAGGCAGGAGGTAGTAATATGTGTGTGTGTGTGTATGTGTGTGTGTTTATATATATATATGATGAAGTAAAGGAATGCTGCTTTCCTTGTATTTTCCTGTGCGGCCTTGTATTTTACACAAATAGTTGTTGTCCTGGCAGTATTCAAACTGAAATGGTAAACACCGCCATTTATCTCTAGTGCAATTTTTCCTGCTGATTTATTGTCACATGGTATTTGGCCTCACTATTAGCTTTGATTACACTCTCCACTTTTCACTTTATTCTTTCATCAGCAATAGCAATAAATTACAGTGGGTAAAAAAGCATATCGACCCAAATGAGGGGTGTGTATAAAAAAAGAGAGAGAAGGAGAGGTGCATTGATTCCAAGATGGCATTTACCTCCTGAATTGTGAATATAAAATTGATGTAAAATAATCATCAAAATGGTAAAAGGCACAAGAAATAGGCATTGCTAGAGGACGGCTTGTTATTGCCTTAAGATGTTGCACTGTTCTTAAATTGGTAATGTTCTATAGCATCACTGCTTCTCTGCCCTGTGCCTGTTTTGGGAATCAAAGGTGCTACTGGCAGCACATCCCATATTTTTCATATAATACCAGTCATGGGACAATATACAAATATTCTTAATAATAGATTATGATTATGTTTATTAAATTTCTCTACTGCCCTTCAACCAAAGAGCACAGGGAGGTTTACAATAGAAAAACACAACACATAACAGCAGCAAACAAAAACAATACCCCTCCCACAGTTTAAAAGGCCATAGATTGTTTACCAGTAATTAACCAAAGGCCTGGGGGAAGAGGGATGTTTTTGCCTGGCGACTAAAGATACATAACAAAGATACCAGGTGAGCCTCCCGGGGGAGAGCATTCCAGAAGCAGGGAGGCACCGCAGAAAATGCCTTTTCTCATGTTGGCACCCTACGGACCTCTCATGGAGGAGACATATGAAGAAGGGCCTCAGATGATGAAGGAGCAACCTATCTACAGCAACTTTCTCCTTTTGTGCTATAGAAAGATTTCCTATCCTATTGCCCTTACAACTAGCAAAGCACATGCACATAATTAAATGCAAGGATTTCCATGTATTCAGTTATCAAAGAAGTGGTGTTCAGTTCAAGTGGCCTGGAAGATTATGACAGTTAAATCCTAACCATTTCTACTAAGTAGTGAGACCTATTAAATTGAATGAGTCTTGGACTTCCGGGTTGGCGCCTCCGACAATGGCAGAATTCCTCTGATCGGGAGTAATTTGCTCTGTGGAAATCAGGGTCTGGCCGCCACAGCGAAGGCGGAGACCCAGTAAAAATCACAGGCGGGAGAAGCCTGTGAATGTGGGATTCGGTTGGCACCTTTTGCGCCTCCCCTACTCGCGGGGAGACCCGGTTTCGGGGATCCGGAGCGACGTGGGGTGAGCGGCGCGGTGCTTCGAATTGACTGCTTCTTTCACGGAGTGAAGCCGCACTGCTGTTGCCGGAGAGCGCTGACTTTTTCCTGTGGACAATTTGATCCTAAACAACTACCCATGAGTAGAACGGAAAACTGGATTTTTAAACGTCTTAATTTGGCCCCGAAACGGGGAGGTTTCAAACAGGAAGTCCGCCTCCCCCTTTTGTAAATAGATTGAAGCAAAGAGCTTGCAAGCTAAAGTCTTGGAAAGTCCTCTGTAAAGGATTAAACTTCCATCGGCTAAATCATTAAACCCCCCTTGGAAGCAGGAGAAGAGGGGGGGGGGGGAATTTGGGATCGTGTAAGCCTGCAGGAGAGAGTGAAGAAAGTTAAATTACCACCGCTCTGAACCTGGAAACGGGCTGCTAGTAAGACTGACGTTTTGGGAAAGTTCATTGACTGTGAATAAAACGTATCTTGACAGCTAGTTAAATAAGAGAAATACATTGTTTCCATTGTCTCCTTCTGCGTATAAAAAGGAGTAAAAGTAACTGAAAATTGAAACTAATTTTATTGCTTGAACTGTGCTTAAAAGGATGGATACAAATAGAAATTGTTTCCCTCTAGAGGGAGCCTTTGAAACTGTTACAAGAGTTGAGCTGGTGGAATCTCCAGCTGCAAGATAAAAAACCGTGAGAACCAGGGATTGACCTTGGATAGGTTAAGAATGTCGACAGAAGAAGCCTTAGTGATTGCATTATGTAAGATAAGTGATTCATTGGAACAGCTCCACAAGAAGATGGATTTGATGACTATTAAATTTGATAACTTGGGACAAAAAGTGACTAATTTGGGACAAAGAGTGAACATCTATACAGAAGCCGTTCAGGAATCAATGCAGGAATCTACTTTGGCATGACAGGCTGTGGAGAAGGCGAGGGAGAAAGTTGTTGTTGCTGAACCTAAAGTAATACGGGTGGAGAGGGAGAGAGCCCCAGCTTTACAGAGGCAATTTGATGACTATAAGTTGTTGCCTTCTATGATTGAATTCAGAGAAGGTCAGATTTTGAGGATTGGAGCCCTGCTTGGACTGGAGAAGGAAAGTTGGATAGATCACCTCATGCAGGGATTTACTGACCTTTGGGACCTGGACCTGGGTCAGGAGGAGATTGAAGTTGTGGGGACTTTCAGATTTGGAGGGATTTTGAAACACGTCCTGAAATATCTTTTGGGTTTTAGTTTTAATTATGGAGATTTGGCTGACCTGTCGAGAAGGAATAAAAACATTGCTAGGTCGGAGCTTCCCCGAGATCTACTCTTCAGCATCAAAGGAAGGAAATTAAGAACAAGATCAGCAGAAGACAAAGTAAAGTGCATGTATAAATATGAAGAAGACCTGCAGAAGGGACTTGGAAAAGAGTTAAGAGCCTCGGACAGAAGATCACCAGGTTGATGAACTATATGGAATTGACGGAAATGACTGGCAGAATCCGAGACCAGGGAGAAGAGACGGTGGAAGAAGATTGGAAAATGTTTAAAGTTTATTTATAGAAATACTGTAAAATTAATGAGTGTCAGAAAAATGTTGGAATGAAATTATAAGGCTTTAGTAGAAATGTTATAAGGAGTTAAGCATAAATATTATAGTATTAATGGAGAATAAGGTTAAAATAAGTTAAGATAATTATATGACAGAAAATATAGAAAGAGGGAAAGGAATTGCTGAAACAATTAATAGAAGTGGAATACAAAAAGGGAGGTGAGAGGAGGTCGATGAAACAAGGGAATGAAAGATAAGGCATTGATATGGTATGATGTATGTTTTTAAATTGTTTTTGCTTTGTTTTGTTTAGTCTAATGTGTTAATGTTGCGTTGTGTACTGTTTATATATTGTATCTTATTGTTTTTTTCTTTCTTTTGCTTCTTCTTTTTTTCCTTTCTTTTTCTTCTTTATTGTAAGGTTTAAAAGTAATAAATATTATAAAAAAATAAATAAATTGAATGAGTCTTAGGAATTAGGATTGTGGCCTAAATTGAGAGTGAAGAGGTGATGTGTTCAGAATCCTGAGACTTCTTACATTCAACTGATACATGTTTACAGTGGTGCCTTGGGTTACATACGCTTCAGGTTACATACGCAGCAGGAGGCCCCATTAACTAAAGTGGTGATTCAGGTTAAGAACAGTTTCAGGTTAAGAACGGACCTCCGGAACAAATTAAGTACTTAACCCGAGGTACCACTGTATTACATTTTATCTCCTGCGTCTCTTCCATTACAATACTGAAGGCGAAATAATAATCAGAATGTGGTTTTGGGTGGAAGGAGCATCCTCTTTCTCATTTCTAAGCTTGCAAATCCATGTAAAGAATAATCACATCATATATCTGATTTAAAACTCTGGATTTTACTTTCCGTGTTCTGTCATTCCAGAGCAGCTCAGCTAGTGATGGTGCTGAACCCCCCCCCCCCCAATCATTTATTCTCTTTTAGATGTCTCATCTCTCTAATCCTGACAGTCAGGATTTCACACCACTTGCTTAAATGTGTTTTATTAAAGTATTTTTTCATGAGTAACAAAAAGTACCTTCAGCATCTCTGTTTTCAAATCATAGAGTCCTTCATGCAAATCAGTTGCATTCAGTTTGAGACATGATTGTTATGGGTAATATGTGGCTGAGGGGGAAAGAGAAGTGAGGGAGGGAGTGGGGAGGAGACAGAAATGAGGGGAGACAATAAACTTTCATTCTCTTTCATAATATATGAGCGGAGCTTTTGAGGCACATTTATCACCCCCTGGAAGTGCATTTGGAATGCTTTGTGAGCTTAGGAGCATTTTTAAGTGAGTCTTTGTGAAGAGAAAAATAGGCAGTGGTGACATCATAGGTTTGGCTTTGGGAGATTGGATGTGCCAAGGAAAGAGAAGTCCTGCTGTCAGAATTTAGTGCAGCTAGCCAGGCTTGCATTGCAAGCTTTCTGTTGTCAACCATTAAATAAGGCCCTTGCTGAATTGTGCAGATGCTACAGTTTGTTTTCATCTGTCAGTCAGCCTTGGCAAGATTCCAGGCAATCAGAAACGAATTAAGAATAATTCTATTAAAATTTTTAAAAGAGAGGAAAGTACTGGTGTTAGCAATCCACCTTTTGAAGTGTTTCTCAAAAGACTGTATACGAAGGACATTGACAGCTTGTCTCCTTGATCAGCTTGATCAGTCAATGGTGGTCGTTTACCATGGCAGATCATTCTTGTCTCCAGATTAATTTCACTGTACTGTTGCTTTGTTAGGCATTATTAAACTTGCTTGCTATTTTTAGTTGGTTAGGGCCGTGTTACCCTTCCGTTCCTCTTTGCTGTGTCATGGCTATTACTAAAAATCCACCTGTATTTTGCTCTAAGGGAGGCTCTGCATAGTTGGCAGCAAGGGAACATTTGTTTTCAAAGTTGGGCCTGACACTTGCTTTCCGGTGTATATTTCACTTCCCTTTCCATTGCATTTTGTAGTACCAAGAATCTGCCACATCCTTTTGCCGCATTGTTTCCTGCTTGCTCACCAAAGCTCAGACAAATAAAGAGATAATTTCATTATATATTATGGCTTGAAGGCAACATGGGCAGTTTGTCACAAGCTCTGTATTTATAAACACTGGGTTATTCCAACCTACCATCCCCAATTCTTCAAGGAAAAATGCATTTTCACTGTTCCTTTGTTGCAAGTGGGAAGTTGAGGATGACAAAAAACAAAACAAAAAAACATTTTGTCAAAAGAACTCTTCCAGGTTCTCCAACCCCAGACCAAAAATGGGAGAGAATAACCTTGGTTTTTTTAGTTATTCCTGGGAGTTCATGAAATGAAGGGGACCCAAAGCCCCTTCCCCATCTTCTTCTTTGTCACTCCAAGAGAAACTGAAATGGGCCCTTCTCTGAGCTGAATATTTTTCTGATCCAGAGAAGGGCTAAGCCTGGGCATTTTAGGCAGTGTTTTAAGAATCCTTGGAATTCATATGGAAGCTGGACCCAGATAAACCTAATGTCAGTCCATTGGTTGAACTCTCAGTCTAGGCTCAGATATGGTAAAATATCCTCAGTATGGCACTAAAACAATCATTAGTCATATATTTCATGTATGCAGTTGCATTCAAGGATCTCTGTGTTGTGCTGTGCACAATGGATGGGATGAAGCAACCTCTTGTGGTGCTCTTGAAGGAGTAAAATATCCTCATTATCAATCAGCACTAAATATAATGACTTCAGTTAAAATATTCACACTCAAATCAGTACTGAATCTACTCTCCAACTCTACTTCAGAGAAGAAGAGGAAAATATTTAAAATGAAGTGACATTTTCTGAGGAATAGGAACTATAAAATACGAATATGATTGGAACATGAATTCCAGCCTTGAATTTGTTTGGAAGGGAAAAATTAAGATACACGCTAGACCAGGGTTTCCCAAACTTGTGTCTCCAGCTGTTTTTGTAGTAAAATTCCCATGATCTCTGACCACTGGTCCTGCTAGCTAGGGATGATGGGAGATGTGGTCCAAAAATAGCTGGAGACCCAAGTTTGGGAAACCCTAACCTAATGAATGCAATATATAGTAACGCTTCTTAGACAATACCAGTGAGTGTGGCTGATTCTTCATGGAAGGAGGTGCAGGAAAGTAGTAGAAGGCCCCCTTTTGAGCAACTGACATTCAGTGTGACTTGTCTACAATAGACCCTAAGTCTAAGGGGTTGAGGGGAACTTTTTCAGGCTGAGGACTATATTCCCTTCTGGGACCCCATGGCAGTGGTGAGTGAAACCAGAGGCAAAAGCTGACCAAGTAACAAATGTGATTTTTTCCTTTGTACAGTAGGCTACCACTCTGTATCTTCCATCCAGGCAAACGGGAGGTATTATCAGAGTTCAGGGACACATTTCCATCCAGGAAAAGACACCTAAGGAAAATTAGAAGCAGGCCCACTAAGGGATATGGCTTTGAGAGAGCACTAATGGAGCGAGAGAGAGAGAGAGAGCTCTGGAAGGCCACATTTGGCCCCCAGACCAGAGGCTCCCCACCCCTCCTGAGATACACTGTACTATTCCTATGATCAGAAACTATAAGAAAAGCCCTTCTTTTTTTGACTGAATGAACAAGGCTATGTGCTTGCTATTTGTACATGCATAGGACCTGTTCAACCAGGCTGCTGAGTGATGTAGGTCAGGGGTGAGGCCCACCACCGCGACTCTGCTGTGTAGTATTTACATTCAGTAAGCACACCTAAGTGATCTGCAGATCACTGCAGATGGTGACAGCAGTCACGAAATTAAAAGACGCCTGCTCCTTGGGAGAAAGGCGATGGCAAACCTAGACAGCATCTTAAAAAGCAGAGACATCACCTTGCCAACAAAGGTCCGTATAGTTAAAGCCATGGTTTTCCCAGTGGTGATGTATGGAAGTGAGAGCTGGACCATAAAGAAGGCTGATCGCCGAAGAATTGATGCTTTTGAATTATGGTGCTGGAGGAGACTCTTGAGAGTCCCATGGACTGCAAGAAGATCAAACGTATCCATTATTAAGGAAATCAGCTCTGAGTGCCCACTGGAAGGACAGATCGTGAAGCTGAGGCTCCAATACTTTGGTCACCTCATGAGAAGAGAAGACTCCCTGGAAAAGACCCTGATGCTGGGAAAGATGGAGGGCACAAGGAGAAGGGAACGACAGAGGAAAAGATGGTTGGACAGTGTTCTCGAAGCTACAAACATAAGTCTGACCGGGCTGCGGGAGGCAGTGGAGGACAGGAGTGCCTGGCGTGGTCTGGTCCATGGGGTCACGAAGAGTCGGACACGACTAAACGACTAAACAACAACAAGCACACCTAATGTGATTTGAAGTGGCCTAAGGTCACATTAGAAATCAAGAAACTTTAAAAGAAAACAGTTAGAGAAGCCTCCTACTGCTCTGCTGCAAATTTCCATTAAAGGAGCCAAGTTATGAAGAACAAAGCAATAATGTCCTGAAATTAAGGGCTCACTCACAATGTAAATGCTGACATCAGCAGAACACTAAAGCCATGAATGGTGTCACTATAATTAGGTTAGATGTAGCATAGCACAGATCTCCTTTTTTTAGTATTCTTTCTGCTTCTGCCAAAGGAGAAGCTTTACTTATTTCAGGCATAATTACATTTGTCACGTATTTTGGAAATGCAAAAAAGCATGCTAGCACAAAGAGGCAATATGACTTTCAGAGCAGATCATGTAAATGCTTTTCGTAATATGATTAGAGGGATGAGATGACTGATAGCATGGAAAGCAGAAAACAGTGCTTTTCCTTCTCATTTATTTTCTGCTCTTGATTCCCCATCAGTGGATAACTTAAACTGTGGGGTCAACAGTGAACATGACATGGGAAAGAATGTTTGAAAATACTTTGGCAATTCATATATTTCTCTCCCCAAGTAACAGATGCATATGTGCCTCTTTTCCAGGCGTAATGTGATTTGTATAAACCAAACATAACTGAACAATTTGCATGGGATTTCCTTTACCACATTGCTTTTTGGGTTCCCCTTGTCGGGGTCAGCAGGATATGTCATTGTCACCAGCAGCTTCCCTGAGCTCATCGCTCTAATAGCAAACTTGGACGAAGTGTGCCTGCAGAAATGGAGCCAAAGCAGAGCCAAAAGCAAAAGGGAGGTATCAGCTTGGAAACCCCAAAGTCTAGAAGAGCTGCAAGAGGTCTCAGGGAAAGGGTTGCAGCTCAGTGAGAGAGCATCTGCTTTGCATGCAGAAAATCTCAGGTTCAATCTCCTGATCTCTAGGTTGGACTAGGAAAGAAACCCTGGGCAGCCAGTCAGTGTAGTAGACATATCAGCTAGCTGGACCAATGGTCTTACTCAGTATAAGGCAGCTTCCTATGTCTAAAGGTAAAGGGACCCCTGACAGTTAGGTCCAGTCGCGGACGACTCTGGGGTTGCAGCGCTCATCTTGCTTTACTGACCAAGGGAGCCGGTGTACAGCTTCCAGGTCATGTGGCCAGCATGACTAAGCTGCTTCTGGTGAACCAGAGCAGTGCACGGAAACGCCGTTTACCTTCCCGCCGGAGCAGTACCTATTTATCTACTTGCACTTCATGCTTTCGAACTGCTAGGTTGGCAGGAGCAGGGACCAAACAACGGGAGCTCACCCCGTTGTGGGGATTTGAACCGCCGACCTTCTGATTGGCAAGCCCTGGGCTCTGTGGTTTAACCCACAGCGCCACCCGTGTCTACAGAAGTACAAAAAAATTTTTTAAGCCTATGGGGACAGCCCCTCCTCCCAAAATCCAGGCCAGTGAAGACTGGGTTTGCTCAGCAAGCACTGAGCATTGACTGAGAGTCGGGAAAGGAAAACTGAAAACTACAGGGGGCAGAATGGAGCATTTCATGGACACTTGTCTTTCTGGAAGAGAGGCTATCAGTATTGAAGCTTCACGTTAGATCTGTGGCTCTTTCCATCTGTTGGCTGTTCCTGCCACCCTATCCCACCCAGCGATTGCTTCCATTTCACAAACCAATTTTGCGCGGTTTGGGGTTGCTTCCAAAACCTGCAGATACTATGCATATAATAATAATAATAATAATAATAATAATAATAATAATAAATAAATAATTTTTTATTTATACCCCGCCCTCCCCAGCCAAGGCTGGGCTCAGAGCGGCTTACAAGCAATAATAAAAACAAGATGAATGATTACAAACTTAAAAACAAAAATAAAATACAACATTAAAATAATGGAACATTAAAATATTAAAATGTAGCCTCATCGCAGGAGGAGAAGGAAAAGAAAAGAAAAAAGAGAGGGAGGGAGGGAATCAAATTGGCTCCAAGCCAAAGGCCAGGTGGAACAACTCTGTCTTACAGGCCCTGCGGAAAGAAATCAGATCCTGCAGGGCCCTGGTCTCATGAGGCAGAGCGTTCCACCAGGCCGGAGCCAGAGTTGAAAAGGCCCTGGCTCTGGTCGAAGCCAATCTAACTTCCTTAGGGCCCGGGACCACTAGGGTGTTGTTATTTATGGACCTTGAGACTCTCCGTGGGGCATACCAGGAGAGGCGGTCCCATAGGTACGAGGGTCCTAGGCTGTGAAGGGCTTTAAAGGTCAAAAGCAGCACCTTAAATCTGACCCTGTACTCCACCGGGAGCCAGTGCAGCTTGAAAAGCACTGGGTGAATATGCTCCCATGGCAGAGACCCCGTGAGGAGCCTCGCTGCAGCATTCTGTACCCGCTGGAGTTTCTGGGACAGTTTCAAGGGCAGCCCCGCGTAGAGCGAATTACAGTAGTCAAGCCTGAAGATGACCGTCGCATGGATCACTGTGGCCAAGTCAGGGCGGGAAAGGTAAGGGACCAACTGCTTAATGTGGCGAAGGTGGAAAAATGTTGCCTTGGCTGTTGCTGTAACCTGCACCTCCATGGAAAGGGAGGCGTCAAGGATTACACCCAAACTCTTAACGGAAGGCAATGGCACTAATTGGGCCCCCGCAAGAGAAGGGAGTTGGTCCCTCATCCCCATGCCATCCCGACCTAGCCATAGGACCTCTGTCTTCGAAGGATTTAGTTTCAATCGGCTCCCACGAAACCATCCAGCCACAGCTTCCAAGCATCTGGTCAGTGTGTTCGGGGTCGAGTCGGTGTGGCCATCCATCAGCAGATAGAGCTGAGTGTCATCAGCATATTGGTGACAGCCCAGCCCAAAGCTCCGGATAATCTGGGCAAGGGGGTGCATAAAGATGTTAAAAAGCATCGGGGAGAGAATTGCGCCCGATTATCAGAATTATCAGAAAGGACCAAAACAAAAAACAAAAAAATAACAACTTATGCAGGCAGAAAAGAAAACTCGCTGTGTTGAACAGGTAGTTTTAGTATTTATATCAGCCCTGACCAATCCTGGGACTTCATGCTACTTGTTAACTGTGGGAGCTAATGTTGCATTCCCGTACTTCCTTTTAAGCTGGAAAAACCCTCTGAGAACAGAAGTCCCCATGTTGCTCACATGATTAAGCCCTGACTCATTGTTCACTATATAGACACTTTCTGTATATGGAAAAGAGGTAACATATGGAGCATCCCTGAGCTCCAAAGCCATAGAAACAATGGGAAGTAGTAGAATGATATCGTCAGCTCTTTTGTTTTCAGCACAAACAGTAACTTGGAACAGTATTGCTCCATTAGTGCTGTGAGCCCAACTTGTGGAAAACCATATATTTACAGAGGGTTGGTTACTTTCACACTCCAGCTGGCAAGGAAGCACTCCAAACAAATCACCTTTCATCACACACGTCCCTTTGCAACCAAGTAACAAGAATATGTGCTTTAATAATGCATTGCCTTTTTTATTTATATTGCTGCTGCAGTCTGAGCAGTGCAACCTCAAAATGCCTATTTAGTCAAACAAGAAAATGAATGCTAATAACATGTAGCATCTATAAGAGGCTCACTATCGTAAACAGGATCACAGGGGATGTATTAACTAGGATATGCTGGGAGCTATTTTGTGGAAAGGGAGAGGAGCTGAAAACACTTCCAGTCATATCAATGTGACTTTTTTAAAATTTAGCACTGAAGAAAGTGATCAATCATTGAAAAGCTAACAAAAGATCTCTGCAAACGCAATAGCTGTTTGCAGTTGTCAAGTTGGGCTGAGGATAATAAGAGAATAACAAACTCCTTTCTGAAATGATTTTTCCCCTAAAGCCTCAGCCAGATAAAGTGTGATGAGTTGCTCTTAAATCTGGCTGGAGTTATTGAACATTACCAGGAAAAAAAAATCATAAGCATTCTATAGAATCATTATATACAGGAGGGAGCCTGAAGATATAAGGATTTAGAATGTAAAATATATCACATTTTAAATATGTCTATATAGGTGATAACCAACACTGGTCATATTGAATTCAGAGTTGACCCATTGAAATTAATGAACATAAGTAATTTAAGTCGATAACTTTCAGTGGGTCTACTCTAAACTTCCATCCTCACCCCGGGAGTTAGTCTCACTGAATTACTTCCAGGTAGATATGGTTAGAATCATAGCCAGAGTTGGAGATTACTAGATATAGATATAAGAGGTGTGTGAGAGACCAAATATTTGCCTTGTATCTGTGTGTTGTTCTGTGATCTTTCTGTTTTGATCTCTTTTTGCAGTTCCAAGTTGCTCTGTCTTAAATGAAGCTTTATGTTCCCTATTCACAAAAATGAGGAATCTAATAATGGCTTTAATTCCCCACCCCCTTTTTGGCTGAAGTGGATGAAATTTGAAGGCACATGAACATCTTCAGAGTGAATTAAACATGCCAGATAGGTCTTGGGATGTGTATCAGGGAAACAAATGAATATACTTTCCTCCATTAAAACTCAAAACTTCATATTAGTTTAATATTTTTGAAGGGGGCAGAAGTGAGGATGCTCTGTCTTACCTTAAAATAATTAAGAGTTGGCGAAATGATTTGTATTTTCCTTGTATATCTCTTTGTTCCAAAGGTTATTAGTTAGTTAGTTAGTTAGTTAGTTAGTTAGTTAGTTAGTTAGTTGTTAAACCAAGACAACATGGTTCAAACTGAAACAAAAAAACCCTTGCATTACATTTTTATTTTTTAAACCATCTGTTTCCCTGTTTTAACAATAATATTAAAAACAATCCAGAGGTCTTTGGTGATCTGCAGGTGACATGTTGGATAGCCTCACATTTTGCAAAGCCCAGAGAGTTATAGAAACATACTGTATTTTCCCTGTATAAGATGCCCCCATGTATAAGACACCCCTTATTTTGGGGACTCCAAATTAAGAAAACACCTCTCAGCACTACCCATGTATAATACGAGCCCCAATTTTAAACCTATTTTTTTCTTTTAAAAACCCCTAGTCTTATACATGGAAAAATACGGTAGATACAGGAAAATAAATGAGCTATACAGAAAAAAACAGAATAGCCAAATGAGGATGGTGGGGAGGAAGACTCCTGAATTCAACTTCTTTCAGTGTCTATACTGAGCCAGTGCATTCTGCCCTAATATATAGTACAGTGGTACCTCAGGTTACAGACGCTTCAGGTTACAGACTCCGCTAACCCAGAAATAGTACCTCGGGTTAAGAACTTTGCTTCAGGATGAGAACAGAAATCTCACAGCGGCAGCACAGCGGCAGTGGGAGGGCCCATTAGCTAAAGTGGTACCTATAGGTTAAGAACAGTTTCAGATTAAGAACAGACCTCCGGAACGAATTAAGTTCCTAACCAGAGGTACCATTGTATGTCATATGTCTTTATCATGTCTTACAAATTTAAATACATGGTAAGCATATATGTCTGCGTGTGCTCCTTCATATGAACGTTCATATGTTAAGAGAAGCAGCACAGATCCCAGTATTCCTTTTGGTGTTCTATCTTGGGAATGCAGGAGAAATTCAATTCAATCCACAATTTATCTAATTCACACATTCTTAAACAATGTGCCGACCAAAACACAGCCATCTTTCAAAATTCACATTTCTCTGAATTTTACAGTGCAGCTCTCCAGCAATGTAATGTGTACAAAAACTAGCATACAATAATATTATATATTAGTGAAAAATACTACATAAAAATTATTAGAAAATTTGCTATGAAAAATGTGTATATGAGGCAACATTACATACAAACATGGATATATTAGGAGAAATTTGCACTAAAATGCTGGTGAATTTTTATAAGGTAGGGTTGTCATCCATTTTCTGGTTGAGCTGAAAAACATATACTCTTACATGGCATTGGGCCTGTATTAAATTAAATCACTGCAGAAGCCAGTTCAAGGTTTCCTACTAGTGCAATGGGAATTGCCCTGTCCTTAGCCCATGCACACCCTGTGCCATCCCCAAAATTTGCTCTGGTGGGCTTAGGGAACTCTCGGAACAGATTTATGAGGTACAGGAGAGAGAGAGATGGAATCATACTGATGGAACCTTAGCCTTAGTGCTTTGTTGAATACCAGGCGATGTACAGATTTCAATTTAAAGGCTATTATAGGCAACAATTTTTTGTATAGCCGGTTGCAGACTTTATCAACACCACAAAAGTGTGAGAGTTAATGTGCACAAGAAAGAGGTTTGGGTTTTTTAAAGAACAACATGGAATGGTTTTGTTTCTTCAGCCCATTTTCACAGTTCATTTTGTACTATTGAAACCATAAATGAATTAACCACTACCTCAGATAAAGCTAAAAACTCAACGACAGTAGAATGTCAGGACAGATTTTCTCTGGAGTTCATTGCTTCCTTCTAGTCTCAAGACGGTAATTTAATTGCATATTTTATGCTGTTCCATGTTGACAGCACCTGGTGGAGTCAGCTGAAGAGTTTGAATGCAGAGGCATACCAAGAATATATCTTTCTAAATAAGGCAACTTGGAGAAGATCTCTGAAAAACCTTCCAGTGATGAGAATAGCAAGTAATGATATCCTCTTATCTTGGCAGATAGCTCATCACAGCTATCTGCCAATCACCCATTCCCACCACCCTTCTGAGTAATACCCCTCCCCACCTTCTCACTATATAGAAGGGTCTGGAAACTTCTGTTTCAGTGTATCTGAAGAAGTGTGCATGCACACGAAAGCTCATACCAAGAACTGACTTAGTTGGTCTTTAAGGTGCTACTGGAAGGAATTTGTTTTGTTTATCCTCTTATCTGTTTGTGTTACCTGTGGTCACTAAGGCCCAGTGGCACATACTGGGTTGGATTGAAATATGGTTTTCTGTATGCAGAAGGCTTTCTTTACTCATGGAATTGCCATTTTATCCCTTGTGAAAGAAAAGTGAAACTATATTGCCCAATGTTCTCTGTGTGAAATCTAGCACAAGATGCTGCACAAATATGAGAACTGCTACAGAACTATCCTGTTGTATCATTGTGTGAACTCCTGGTGAAGCCCTTGGGCAAGTATTTGTGGAACACTGCTAGTAACTATTTCCCTTTGGTTTGTGGCTTGTTGGACCCAACTCATAGACTACAGTGAGACCTGGAAGTTGTTAACAGGACACTGGGCTACTGCTTTCTTCAGAGGCCTGCCCGCAAGTCAGTAAATGCTCACCCACTTGCAGCATGTGCAAATGCAATCATTGGGTTAGGGTGGCCCAATGGAGTTGACTGAGAACATAACAAGAGACTGCTGGATCAGGCCAATGGCTCATCTCATCTAGCATCCTGTACTTGCAGTTGCCTACCAGATGCCTGTGGGGAACCAACATGCAGGACCTGACCTTGTTCCCTCATGTGGTTTCCAGTAACTGGTATTACTGCTTCCAACCATGGAGGCAGATCATTGTGTAATCACATTTTAAAGCCATCCCAGTGGTGGCCATCACTGCCCCCTGTGGAGTGAATTTTGCTAATTATTCTGCAGTGTGAAGAAGACCATTCCTTGGTCTGTCGTGAATCCTCCAAACATTCAGTTGTTGTTGTTTTTTTGGATGTCCACAATTTCTAGTATTATGAAAGAGAGAGCGAAATAGACTTTTCTCTTTCCACTTTCTCCATGGCATGCACAATTTTAAACACTTCTGCCATGTCACCCCTTATTCACCTTTTCTCTCAACTAAAAAGTCCCAAATGTTGCAACCTTTCCTCATAGGGGAGTTGCTCAATTTCCTTTATCATTTTGGTTGCCCTTTTCTCAAACTTTTCCAACTCTGTATTTTATTTTTAGGTGAAGCGATTAGAACTGCACATAGTATTCAAAATGCGGCCACACCAGAGATTTGTATAACAGCAGTATAATATTGGCAGTTTTATTTTCAGTTTCTTCCCTAAATGATCCATACCATGGGATTTGCCTTCTCAACAGCTGCCACACACTACACCGTAGGAGGAGAAGCTGAGATAACTCAAGGACAAATAAGCTAAAAACTTAATAATAAATAGGTGCCTTGCTAGCCCCCCAATGTTTTTGTTTTACTAGCTCTTGTCCTGTATTTGTGCATGTGCATGTTAAGTATTTATTATTTCATGCCTTATAATTGATTAAAACCAGAATATCCCAATAGATAGCATATTAGCCTTGGAATTTATACGTTCGTGTGCTCCCACAGCGTGTGCTCGTTGCATGTCAGTAGGTGACCCCTTTTATTCAGCCACAATTTCCTGGGAATTATAATGGGTGCTACCACATTGCAAAGAATAATGAGATACATGTTGCAAAGCACTTTTCACACTTAAAAAAAGTGTTGTAGAGATTATAAGTAATAATCATAAATGACAATTAAGGTAAATGCTGAGTCCATGGTAGGTTTGACTTATCAGAGACAACCTAGATTTGGCCTGAACTGTCATAAAACTGTCATAAAACTATCACCATTGCAGATATGGAAATGAGCGTTTCCTATGAAATGTCTCCACAAGGAGAAATTTGGCTCAGTATTCGCATGTACTTCAATTATAGTATGAACTGGCAACATCAATTTTAAAATTAAGCAGAAAAAAGCATAGGTAATTCTACTCTTCTCACTGCTCCCCACCCCCAATAACTGAAGGCAGATTTCCCTTAATGAAGGGGGAGAGCATCTTGTATTGCTGGCTTAATCTTTACTGAGATGAGAAAGGTGAATTTGCTTCCTCTTTTGCAAAATTGGCAGCATCAACACACACTTCAACCCCACTTAGCCCAGTGGATAGAGTTCATACGCAGTGTGTATTCCGGCTGCAGAAATGCTTCAGCCAGTAGTGCAGTACCTAAGAATGTTTGATCTCCTCTTGTCGCTTCGACAACACAAACTCTTCTTTATTTTATTTGGCCTGAACTGGGAATTGATTCAGTTCTCCTATTCTCTCTTCAAGATATCCCTGACTTCACTCTTTTGCTTTCCTGAATGATTATCTCACCTAACATTCCGACCACACAATAACATTGATACTCCCATCCGGCCCCCTCCACAAATGGTCCTGAAATTGTCGGCAGTATCTTCTCTTCAGAAGCAAAGATATAAATAGGAGCTCTCTTAGATCAGATTTTATTTCCCATGGAGGAATGGTCCAAAAACCTCAGGCTACAAAGCTCTTTACAGCGCAAGTTGGATAGGCAGTAATAGCAGTAGCCAAAACTAATAGTAAGTATTCTTAACTATGTGTGCACTTCATAGCTTGGTCCCAAGCACAAAGGATACAAGTGTTGAAAGCTGGTGTGGGTGACCTGTCTCCATTAAAGTTAGTGGGAAATTTAGGCTGTGGTACTGAACCTAAGTGTTTGACCCATTACAATCAAAGCCAAACTGGGCTAACTGCACATCGGATTGCCCAGTTGCAGATTAAGTTACAAATAGTTTAAGAATGATTTTTAATCACATGTCCATCTTGCCTTCCCTACAGGAGCTTAGGGTCAAATGAGACAATGAATAAATTTAATGAAGTCAGCCTATGTAGACAATATGTTAAATGTGTGAATTTATTTTATGTAGGGGTTTGTTTGTTTTTAAGCTCATGACACATAGGAAGCAGATGGGGAAACAAGAGTGGGGGAACTTTTCCAGCCCAAAGATCACATTCCCTTCTGGATGACCTTTGGGGCCACATACCAATGGTGGTAAAAGTTGTTATATTCCCCAGGACAGAAGTTCCCAGGCTTGGTTGGTGGGGTGGGGGTGGCAGGAGGAAAGTGCTTTCATTAGAGGCTGTGGTGCCATCTTCTCTTCCCATATTTCATAGTCTTGATCCTGATTGGGCTTCCTTGCACTGCAGTTTATTCATTCTTAACAAGTGTGTATGTTGACCTAGTTTCACAAATTCACATCATATCATTCAGTTTGTACCTTAGAATGGCATGTACAGTATGTGGTTGATCCTCACAACCACCATCATGAGAGAAGCTGGCCTCATAGCAGCTGTCCCAAGGCTTATTCATAGGTAATAAGCTATTGGAACTCAGGCTTCCACAGCCCAGTTCACCATGCTGTATGGCACACTGGCTTCCACTTGCTTGTCTCTTTAAGTGGGGAGTAATCACGTCAGTTCTTTCACCCCTTCCAAATGTGTGCACTTTGAGACTTGATTTTTAGCGAAGGTTGGCTTTACGTTTGATATAGGAACCTTCAGATCTTTCCTACGGTCATTGGTTGTCAGGCGCAAGTAAGCGGCCTGATTTACTACTACATTACTGTAAATTTTCCCTCATTTAATTCCCTTGATTTCATGGCCCATGGATTCTAATGATACTTTTTAAGAAAGGTGTGATAGCCTTACAATGACTCATTGGATTGGCAGTAAAAGTGGAGGAATTTATCAGGCAGCTTAATGGATTCTAAGATATATGAGCATGTGGAGAGTACCTGGGAGGCCATAGTGAAATGAGTAGTGTTTTCACACTCAGCTGAAAATCTGTGGCATCTTCAGTTGATAATTTCTTAAGGTTGTTATTTCCCTGTGCTTCATGAAGCACCTTGGCCTTCTTTCCACACCAGTTTTGGTGCATATTTTTCTTCTCCTCTGTTGCTAGTATAGCCACACATTGGCCCATTTCAGGCATATTGGGAAAGGGCATGTGTCTGAGCCTGATCACTCTAGACCGACTCAACAATTTGGCTGTTCCCCCCTAACCTGTTCTGGCTGGCCTGACCAATAGGGCTGAAGATGTGGCAGCAGCTTGACATGCCATCATTGCCCAGCCAAGAATTGGATCGTCCTGTTATTCTCTTAACTGCATTTTGGGAAACTTGAGTAAATGCTGTTACTTATTTCATATTTATTCACTATACATCTATGTAGTTAAGAGTTATTGCCGTGTCATTATGCATGGTGCTTTATAGAGTGGTGTAACCAATAAAGAGGTCCATGCCCCTGAGGAAATTACAATCAACTTTACAAAAGAGGAGTCAAAAAGAATAGAGGCGAAGGAGTGGCTAAGGTAAGAAGGATTGACTATGAGCAAATTCAAATCTAGGCTTTCACTAATGGATTAAAGTAAAAGCTTTACAGACAAGGTAGGCTTTGAGAAAGGAAAGTAGGCTTTGAAAAATAACCCCACGCATTTGCTCTGAGAGGGAATTGAAGACACCCTATCATCATCATTTTTTACATATAATATTGTCTGCTTGAAGACTGCTTCACTCACCATCTTTTCTTAATTTGCTGGTATATAAATGGATTCACACCATGGTGTTGCATCTGTTCTTCACAAGTCACTCAGCAGATATTTCTCATTTCACTTCATGGATTTCTGAATAGGCCTTTCACATTAAGGCTACATTACTTGCACGGTAAAATTAAACTGAAAACAGATATGATTTCAAAAGATTTATTTTTTAAATGATTTATAATTTTATAAGCTTATTTGCAGAAATAGGATACAAACCAGATTCTTAGCAAAGCCTGGGCTGTTGTCTATCTCAAAGCAAAGTTACCATGATAAAGTGCTTGGGTTTATTTATGTTTGACACTGTGGCCCGGTGAAGCTATAGCTCTGTGTACACGAATCCTTTGTAATGGATTACCCTGAAAGTGAGTCTGTTTGGCAACTTTTAAATGAAATTTTCAACACAGGAGGTATAAGGTCATCATTTGACATGCATTGTATTTTAATCTGTAAAACAGTAAAATGTGTTTGTTATTGTACCCATCTGTAGCAACAAAGTGCAATTTTACCGCTTTGGAATAAATACATTTCAGATTATGCACATTTTTCAGTCAAGCCTGACATCTAACTTCATGAATAAAAAAGGAGCTATTAATCATGACTTGATAGAGTCACATGCCTTGTGTTTGTGAGTGAGCAAGCTGTCTTCTGTTAATAACATTTTGAGCTGGTGGATATTCATTATACAACACAAATAAGCTAATAAGGCAGTCCTAAAAAGTGATCACCTTTTTACTGTTGACGGTTGTGGCTATTCAGGTAGCCCATACGCATCCCAAAAGATAATCTAAGACCATAAAATGCTTCAGATATAAGAGTGTGTAAGTTGGGACCCATTCTGGAATCCTTTTCGAAGTGGTTTCTTGATAGAAAATTAGTAATTTCTTAAAGCATTTTAGAAGTACAAAATCAACCACCGGCATGAAATTTACGGCATGTTCTGCCTTGAAAGAAAACATAATGAAAATGATCTATAGGTGGTACATGACCCCAGTCAAGCTGGCTAAGATCTATCATCTGCCTGACAATAAATGTTGGAAATGTAAAGAGTCTGAAGGAACCTTTTATCACCTTTGGTGGACCTGCCCAAAGATTAAGGCCTACTGGGAAATGATCTATAATGAAATTAAGAAAGTCCTTAAGTGGACATTTCCTAAGAAACCAGAGGCCTTTCTCTTGGGTATGGTGGGCCAATTGGTATCAAAGAAGGATAGGACTTTTTTTATGTACGCCACTACAGCAGCAAGAATACTACTAGCAAAGTATTGGAAGTTGCAAGAACTACCCACTCTGGAAGAATGGCAAACGAAGGTGATTGAATATATGGGACTGGCAGAGATGACCGGCAGAATCCGTGACCAGAGGAAGGAGGCAGTGGAGGAGGACTGGAAGAAATTTAAAGTGTATCTTGAGAATTGTTGTCAAATTAAGGACTGAAAAGATGTCGAGGGGTAAGAAATAAAGATTTACAGCTGTAAACTATAAACCATAGGGAAGAAGTTTTAAGGAGGAGATATGTAAAAATTGACTGAAGGGTTGCTAGAGAGAATTGTGAAATAAGGGTGCAGAACAGGAGAGGTATGGGGAAGTCTTCAAGTTTGTATGATCTGTGTTTTTTCTTTTTCTATGTTGTATTGTTATTTTTTCTTGTTAAGTTTATGTTGTTACGTTTATGTTGTGAAAACTTAATAAAAATTATTATAAAAAAAAAAAAAAATAGAAGTACAAAATCAGGGCCAGGATAGATTCTTGCTTTGAATGCACATGGTTTGTTGAGTGGGGCTGTTCAGCCAAGGTCCAAATTGGAAGCAAAACTGGGCTTGGAAGGATTTGGGCTTTGCTCAAAGTGCATTGAGACAGCCCCACATCACAACAGGCAATTTTAAGTGGCCCAGAGCCTTCCAGGGATGTCAAAAGCTTGGACATCAGGCAGGAAGGATAGACCTGCGCAGCTAACACCTTTGGGTGAGAAGGTGCGGGGGGGGGGATGTCTTTCCCACCAGGCCTTTCCTCTTTCCCAGCAGGTCTCTCCTCCTGGCTACCCCCTGAAGCAGCACTGCAAAGAATCAGATCATCCCACTTAACAGTAATTAAGTGGAACTGATCCTGCACTGAGCAGATTCCCTGAAAGCAACTCCTTTGTGAGTGCTTCCCTTGTGTGCACAAAAGCTCCTCATGAAGGAGCAGCACCACACAGGATTGGATCCTCCCATTTAACCAATGTTACAGGGAGGATCTGTTTTTACATGGTGCTGAGTTGCTGCACCCTTTCCCAACTGTACAGCAATAGTATTGAGCTATCTATTTGTAATTCAGAAACAAAGAAAGCATGTATCTGTGAATAATTTAGCCTCAGTGAATAATAGAGTTTTGCACTCACTATTGGTTTAGTTCTGTTTTTAAGTCATAATTTGCTCTTTAGGGAGCAGAATGTGTGTGGTTTTTTCTGAACGAATTAATTGTCCAGTGCTTTGAATACTACTTTTGCTTTTAGTAACGTTAAGGCTGACCAAGGTTGGAATGAAGACCCCCTAGCTGTGGTCAAGAATGGTAACGCATAAATAGGCACTGCAGGTGCTGGAGATGGAATCACCAAGATCACCATTGCTGATTCCACCTCTGTCTTTGGCAATGACCTCCATAAATACACTCAGAGTGGTTTGTCTGCAACAAGGGTGATACGCAGCCGCTGCCACTGAACATGGAATCGCAGCAAAGAGATTGATTGATATTATGTAATGATGCATGACTTCTTGATATTGTATCCAACACCGCCTACACGTGAGCAGAATGAGCTTCTGCTAGTACAATGGGGCATTATTATCCTCTCTTCCCCCATGCGGTCACTTGCATGCCCTCAAAACCTCAGATGGTTTTTTGGGGGGGGGCCTCTGGAGCAGATTTTTGGGATGCACAAAAGGTCTTTGTGTTTTTTGAAACTATATGAATTACAGCAGTTCACATAACTTTCAACGACAAATTGGCCTTGGTTTTTAATTCCACCAAAGAACATAAACTAAGAGACAGCATCTATTTGCTGCTTTTTGCTTCTGCCTGCTTACTTGCGGAATCTTCAGCAAGCCAGGATAAAAGGCTCTTGCTCCTTACAGTGTCAGCAGACAAAGGGCAGTATCTAAAGATGTATGTCAGATGTATGTCAGATGCTAAAGAGACATTTTCAAGTATTTCTGCTCTCTGTTCTTCCTGACTATAGCCTGAAATATCTGGCATGCATTCTTTCCCCCTCGTACCTTCATCTAACTAAAATATGCTTATTCTAATTTCTTCTGAAATGTTTATTGTGTAATCTGAGTATTAGTGTTTTACCAGCATTTATCTACTGTAGAAAGAAATGGGAAAGGGACTGGGAGCAGCAATTTACATGACCGACTGGAGCTTTCCCTCGGCCCTCAAGGTGCCCTTTGTAAAACTGCTAACCCTCTTTATGTGGGCTGAATGGTGGGGCGAATCATTAAAAACATCAGTAAAATGTCGATAAATGCTAGTTTGTTTAAAAAATGGTAAATTCAGATAGTCTGTCTAAACCAGTGTTTCCCAAACTTGGGTCTTCAGCAGTTTTTGGACTATAACTCCTGTCATCCCTAACTAGAAAGACCAGTGGTCAGGGATTATGGGAACTGTAGTCCAACAACAGCTGGAGTCCCAAGTTTGGGAAACATTGGTCTAAACAATATCATTTTCAAAAGTCATGAGAAAGAAGTGAGGGTTGTTCCTGCTGAACATCTGCTGGTCTGCCACACTGAAGGCTCAGTTCCTAGTAGACCAACTGAACCTTAAGGGAATGGGGAACCACCAGAAGTGCCCCATCAAAGGATCTTAGTGGGTGAAGTGATGCATAAGGAATCAGACAGTCCTTAAGGTACTTTAGGCGCAAGCTGCTTAGGGCATTGTGAATTAACACAAGTAGCTTGAAGCTGCCCTGGTAGCAAATTGGCAACCGGCGAAGCTCTCTCAGTAGTGGAGTTGCATGTTGCCAGTAATCTGCACCCTGTGTGCACTCTAGCCACTGCATGCTGCACTAATTGAAGTCCCAGGCCAGATGTGAGGGCAGCAGCATTGTTGTGTTCACAGTAATCAAGCCTTGAGTTTACCCATGCATGGACAGCTGCTGCAACCAGAAACAATTGCAGCTGATATACCAGTCAGAGCTGGTAAACATTATGAACAATGTGTGTGCTAAAAAAAAAACCTTGGGGCGGCTTTTCAGCATGCAGAAATGGAAACAGTTTGACTCTATGAAAGATTTGGAAGGAAAATTTGACTTGGTGATAACATCACACTTGGTGGCACCCAGGAAGGGAAGAAAAACATGAAGAATCTTTAAAAACCACAGGGTATTATAGAAATATTGGACACAGTGGGGACTGACTTGAGACACCTGAGATGTGATATTATCACAGACAAGTAGCATCAACAACAGCATGTTGTGGAATGTTTCCCGTGTCTCTTCTTATAGTTCTGTGGGTTGATTCACTTCACTGAGTTCAATCTATTTCAATTGAATAACTCTCATGTAACCAGTTTGTGGATATGCCGCTTAGTTATTTTCAGAGAGGCTGCTTTGAAGCACCTCTCCTAATTAGGAATGCAGTGTGTTCAGTATTATTCTCTCTCTTTTCCCATTTGTATATATTTTCTTCCATGAAAGTTTATAGTTAAAGAGTTTTTGACTTGGTTTTGATTTCATAACACCATGAAACATTATATAATGAAGGGATGTAACTGATGGATATTACAGAAAATCATAAATAGTACCCAGTTCTTTTTTTATATATAAATATTTATTAAGGTTTTTTTATAAAAGAAATGCACAGATAATAGACAACATTAGTTATGTCATAACAAAATCTCATAACTTCTTTGGACTTCCTCACGTCTCCTGCTCCCACTTACATCGTTGAATAATTTTTTCAAGCAAATTATCATCTTATTTACCATCTTATTTCCACTCATTTAAAAATAGTCTAACAATTCTCCAGAAGGTTTATATTTTCCTTAATCTCAATTATCGTCAAATTCCGGTCTAATTTAGTGGTGGCCAATTATTTTATGATCAAGCATCCTTCTTAACATTCAACCAAATTACAATATTTTTGTAGATAAATCTTAAATTTCTTCCAATCCTCTTCAATCCTTTCTTCTCCCAGGTCTCGGATTCTGCCAGTCATCTCCGCCAGTTGCATATAGTCCATCAGCTGCATCTGCCACTCTTCCAGTGTGGGTAGATCTTGAGTTTTCCAGTTCTTAGCGATGAGTATCCTTGCTGCCGTTGTTGCATACATAAAAAATGTTTGGTCCTTCTTTAACACCTTTTGGTCGACAATACCCAGGAGGAAGGCTTCTGGTTTCTTAGTGAAGGTATACTTAAATACCTTTTTCAGCTCATTATATATCATTTCCCAGAAGGCCTTCACTTTAGGGCATGTCCACCAGAGGTGAAAAATGTTCCTTCATTTTCTTTACATTTCCAACATTTATTATCAGGCAAATGGTATATTTTGGCAAGTTTAACTGGGGTCATGTACCATCTGTATATCATTTTCATTACATTTTCCTTCAATGCATTACATGCAGTGAAGTTCAGCCCATTGGTCCACAACCTTTCCCAGTCCTCAAACATAATGTTATGCCCAATATCCTGTGCCCACTTTATCATAGCCGATTTAACCATTTCGTCTTGTGTGTTCCATTTTAACAGCAAGTTATACATTCTAGATAATACCTTAGTCTTTGGTTCTAACAATTCTGTTTCCAACTTCGATTTCTCCACCTGGAACCCTAACTTTTTATCAAATAGTACCCAGTTCTTAATATAGGTATTAAAGCTTGACCCCTCAGCTCATGAGTACAAACAACCGTATCGCTTGAGATTTTATGCTTTCACCACTTGCTGCAGGGCAGCATGTTTAGTGGCTCACAGTTATGTAGAGGGCAAATATGCAATGGGGTTCCTAGCAAGCAAGACCAATGCAGACAGCTTTGTGTCTCGCTGAATTGAAATTGATTCATGTTTCATCTGCATAAGTATGCTATGTAGGTCATGTGGGATAACCAGCCTCGTATAACTAGCATTTGTTGTGGTTTAGTCGTTTAGTCGTGTCCGACTCTTCGTGACCATGGCTAAGTCTAATTAATGCATGAAGGGGTTAATGCCATAGAGTAAGGTGTTCTAGGTCACACCCCCTCACCTTGGGAGGAAGGTAATCAAGCTTATTGTATCTCTGTCTACCTGAGAACCTCAGTGTGTAACCTCAGTGTGAACCTCAGTGTGAGCTGGTTGCTCTAAACTCAGACTACATGGCTCTAACAAGCCTCTCTTGAGTTCCTATACCAATAATTTAGGAACTTTCAAGCTTTACTGACTGCTGTATGAAAAAGCACATGAACCTGACCTTTGTAGAGTTCGTAAGTGTCAGGGGCTCAGGAGCAGAGGCACAGGGAAGAGAGGGAATGGAGAGCGAAGGGGAAGAATCTGAGGGCAGCGTGGGAGAAGATGACAGTGGCCCGAGAGATTCCATGAGCCTCTCCAGCGAATCAGAAGATTCCCAGAGGGGGGCGCCGATGGCCAGGGCAAGGGGGGTCCCAGGGGGGACGCGCCAGAAGCAAGGGGCCAGCGGGGACTCCTAGAGCAGCGGCTGGAGATCAGGACCAGCTTCCCCACCAGAGCGCAGTGGGGGGGAAGAATCCCAGGTATCAGGGACAGCGTCTCCTCCAGGAGGGAGAGAAGATGAGGTAGGGCTGACCACGCCTCCATCGGAGAGCGAGGGAACGGTCAAGTGGAAGGTTGCCGGCTGGGCGCGCGCGCCAAGTTCAAATGTACAGGCGAGCGGCACAGCAGGTAGCCCGGATAGGGAACCAGGTCCTAAAGCCCGCCGGAGGGAGGGGGAAGAATCAGGGGAGTCAGCGTCAGAAGAGTCCAGAAAGAGTGAAACCCCAGCGGGCAGGAGGGCCCAGAGGAGGAAGGAGCTAAGGAAGAGGTGGAGCAAGGCTAGAGTCTTAAACTGGTGTGGAAGGGGAGGAGATTCAGACGGAGCTTCGGCGGTCTAGAGCTTAAGATGTAGAGCTGCGCGCCAAGGCTTTGAAATGGAAACTGAACTTCAATAAAGACTTCTGTATATATGACAACGACCTGGCGTTGGTCCTCTGTGAGCTGGGACCTAGGGCAGTTCTGACAGTAAGTAAAACATTTTTAAACTTACCAAACATGTGGTCTTTTCTGTGCTAAGGGAGGAGGGAAATTTTGGAACTTACAAGGGCATATTTTAAGGTCTAGCAGTCTATATTTCCACACTTTACTTTGCTGCATATTTTGTGATTTAAAATCTTTGTTGGGGCTCTCTCACCAAAGTATACTTGTCTCAAACTTAGATCTTGGTGTCTAGGGATTTTTATTTTTCTTACACCATTTTTTCCTTGCCATCAACAAGTCAGAGAGTGCTGTGGTTCAAAAGTCATTGTTTTTGAACATATTGAGCTTCTATAGTTTTTAGCAAGGTAATAGGCATCATCCAAAGATGTTAATTAGTACCAACAAAATACTATTGTGTCTGAAAAGCCAGGTTGATCATTGCCTGCTGTTGCGCTATCCTGCACAACAGAGCATATACGACTCCTTTTGCTATTGCTTCTTAAACTGACACAAAGGGATAGAACTCTAAGGCAGGCCTAAGAAACAGAGGTCATAAGCATTTCATCAGGGGACTGTAGTTGTACATCCAAATATTTCTGAGGTTCAGAGGCTAGTGTGGATCCTTTGTAGCCAAATTAGGCACAGCTCATGCACAGAAACAAGCTTGGCAGAATTCCAAGGTTGGCAGAAGTATAAATATGTGTATATTGGGAGGGGGCGGAATCAGTAGATACCTGGAAAATAGCTCAGAGATAGGATGTTCAGTAGCTACAGAATATTTGCAGAATGTTGGGTGCAGGAGATGGAAAAACAGGTAGGAGAGGAATGGAATGGAGTATCCTGGAGGAGAGGCTGGCTGGCTGGAACTTTAAGCAGGGGTACTCTATACCCCAAACTTTTAGTTGGAGGTCCCACTTCTATATCCCACTATGCAACTGTTTACCAGAGGAGGTAAAACGCATTTTAGAAAAGGACCCTCTTTATTGAAACTTATAAGTAGATGAGGAATATGAGCAGCTCCATAGACGTATGGATTTATTTTAATTTGTACTTCCCCTTCCTTCTGTATGTATGCATATCCATTCTGAGCATACCGAAGGTTGAATTGTTCGCTACGACCCTGTTGTGGTTTTGCCTTTGGGAAATAACTGAAATTCAGTGTTTCTGCTAAATCACCTAGTTGCCCACCAATACATATTCAAGAAGGGAAATCAATGAGAACAAGCCGGCAGAAGTGAGGAAAATTTACACTCGCCACCATTCCTGCTGCAGCATCCCCTTGATGAAGTGTGAGGCTTGAGCTTGTCCATTACTGATTGTCCACAGTGGAGGAGGTATATGAACAGCTTAGCGCACACTGTGCAGTGACACTTCCACATCTCCATGGAAACTGTGCATCAGCACATCTCTCAATGGCCATTATTAAACAAGGACACTGTTATTATCCAATAATAAACAATCTCGCTCTTCAAGATAGCTGGGGCCATCTGTTAGAATGTGAAGTGTGTCTGAATTTATAATTCAGCCATGCTGTGCTAAGAGAAACATTAGGGATCTCTTGCTTCATTCTCCCATAGTTAGAAGAGTGCAGTTGTCACTAATGCATCCGCCATCGAAGCATATCATGGCACATTACATTATTTGTTCATGTTCACCATTAAATAAGCTTTCTTTTCAGAGATATACAAGTAATGTCTCTAAAGGTGACGCAGGTGTAGCCACCTGTTCATGCCCGGGTTCTTGCATGATCAGCCCCTGAGCACTTCCACGCTTACATATTTGGCCCTGAATGTTTGACTGCAAGTTGACTGAAAAGTTAGGCAAGATTAGACGTCAGTTCTGTGTAGTTACTTGGATGGACATCTGAAGGGCTTATATGTTTAACTTACATATTTAGTTTAATGCACATGTGCTTATGGTTATTGTATCTGCAATGTGAAATAACCATGGCTTTTTGTTACTGTCAGTATTATTTAGATATTATTTTTTCTTGTATTTTCTTTAGTATTATTATTATTGGTCTTGCACCTTCCTTTTCTTTGTTGAATTTACAAATAAATATTAATTTAAAATGGGTAAAACTTTAAACATATTACAGTAGTACCTCGGGTTACAGACGCTTCAGGTTACAGACTCCGCTAACCCAGAAACAGTACCTCGGGTTAAGAACTTTGCTTCAGGAACAGAAATCGTGCTGCGGTGGCGCGGCAGCAGCGGGAGTGCACATTAGCTAAAGTGGTACCTTAGGTTAAGAACAGCTTCAGGTTAAGAACGGACCTCCAGAACGAATTAAGTTCTTAACCCGAGGTACCACTGTACATTTAACCCAAAGGAGTGCTTGGGAAATGTTTCCTTCCTGTATATGCCTTGAGCAATGGAAATTGCCTGAGAAATTTGTAGAGATTACAATAAGTTTGTAGGCACACGAAAGGGAAAATGTGGTTATGAGCTGCAGAGTAGAGGAGGGGAAGGGTTCCATTACACAAACAGTAATCTTTTGCGCTAGATCATTCTGTGTAGTTAATGTAGACAGAAATATCTTTCTCCTATCCTGTAGGTTTGAGTAAGGAATGGCCTTATATCCTTTTTGAAGAAGAGTTTGGATTTGATATCCTGGTCCTGTGTGAAATCAACATGAAATTGCATTCATGTGATGATTGCTATACATATTGGAATATGTAGAGTGGCTTTGCACGTAGCTCATCAACGACTGCCAACCTAGCAGTGCAAGTAGATAAATAGGTACCACTGTGGCAGGAAGGTAAATGGCATTTCCGTGCGCTCTGGCACCCATCATGGTCCTCCATGCACCAGAAATTGTTTAGCCTTGCTGGCCACATGACCCAGAAAGCTTGTCTGCAGACAAACACCAGCTCCCTCAGCATGAAAGCGGAGATGAGCATCACACCCCCATAGTCGAATTCGACTGGACTTGACCATCCAGGGATCCTTTACCTTTACCTTACCACCAACAGCCCCCTATTTCCCAGAAACATTCCTGATTTTCTAGCCCCTGGGGCTGTTATATCTCTGTTTCACATTTTCTGCTTTGCTTGCAAAGGTTTTGAGCTATCTTTTTGACTCATTTGTACCTCTGCAGACAAAGAATACTTTTAAATCCAGTTAAATTCATACTTTCAGGAAGATTGTACAGTGTGTCAGACTCAACTGCAAGAAATTGTCACCTCTTGTGCTAAAAAATCTATCTCTTCTTTTAATCATTTCTTCTTTCTGTCTTGTTATGCATTGTATAACATGTTCCCCAGTTCTGTAAAAGGAAGTAGTAGTAGTTGCTTCATTCCAATGATTACATAGGTCTTTGCTGGCAATTTTTAAATTTACAGAAAGTTAGGGATGCTATGCTCCTATTAGCTGGTGAGACAAGTTTGTAGCCATGTATCTGAAGAATGTGAATACTTTCCTAGGTGTCTCTGCCTTTTCTATTAATGTGGCTTATAGCTGCTTGCTCCTACTACTGTAAAACATCAAAAAAAGTGTTCACATTGTAGAAATACATACATTTTCATTCATTTCTTTCTGGATTTTGCGTGTGTACTCTCCCTATCACATCTCTATAGTCAATAACATTCCCTATAATGTGAAGACACAAGTGTCAGCAATGAACCACAGCAATATTGTGCATATCTGTTGTTGCACTTTTTTTTTTTTTTTGCAATCAATGCTATTTAACTGCATGCTTAAAAGAATGGATTCCTGTCTGGTTTGTGGATATGAACCTTAGCTTGACCAGCGCTTCATACAGGCCAGTGTTTCCCACCAGTTTTTGGACTACAGTTCTCACCATACCTGGACCACCAGTCCTGCTAGCTAGGGAAGATGGGAGTTGTAGTCCAAAACTGATTGGAGACCCAAGTTTGGGAAGCACTGATACAGGGTTCTCCCCCCCCCCCATTCACGTCATCCACCTCCATACATGCACTGCTTTATAAACTGTCGTGATGCTTGCAATAAAGTATTCCCCCTTTCATTTTTACCAACTTAAATTAATTGTAAAAGACAACCCATTAATGTAAGCATTTGTGATTCTGTAAAAACAGGGATGTACTGGAAAGGCACGCTTATGTGAACGCAAAACTCTCGCACATTAGGGCTTTGCTGCATTGCCACCACTACATAATCAGCAAGCACTAGATGTGCTACAAGCCCGTGTTGGCTGATCCTGTACATTGTTTGTTAATAGGAAGTGAACAAAGGCAGGATGATCAGTGCAGGAGGATTTCTGTGCCGTATAGATTGTCAATATGTGTCATCTTTTATTTTTATACTATTTATCTCTCTCCTCACTGTCTCATAAACTTAAATTAGTTTCCCCTTCCTCCGATTACAGTTGAATTCTACATCCTTCCTATAAGAGGGATTTCTATTTCAATGGCTATTGTAATTGAAGGAAACTAAATGAACCCCTACTATCCCATTTGTCTTTAAGGCAAGATAACCACTTATGCAAGTTTCACTCCAATTTTGGTCACTGAAGCATTTTACTGGTTCTGATTAGTCCCACAGAGTGGGAGCATCATCATCTTGTCAGTTCAGAAGAGTCATTAAACTTGGGTAAGCTGTGGTGATGCATGAGCTAGGGATATGTAAATTCCCTTGTAGTGGGTACATTCTTCATCCTGTCACTTTGCTGTTACCTGCTGTTAACTCTCTCTTCCCTTTCTCCCTCCCTCTCCCTCTCTTTCTCTCTGGTAAAGGAAAATAATAATAATAAAGGTTTGCTTCATTAAAAAAAAATCTCCTTTGTTTTCCCCAGCAGTCCTTTCCTCCTTGCCCCCCCCCCAAGCCAAAAAAGACACCACATTCATCTTGGGGAAGCTAATAATTGAGTATAAGATGTTTAAAAATAGAATCTTGGCATCCGCCCTGCTAGAAATTTTCCTGGATGAAGGAAAAGCCTGCACAACATGAGATCCTTGGTATGGAAATAATAGCCATAATAATAAAGCATGTGAGAGGTCTCATTTGTCCTCTGCTTTAATTTGTGCAGCTGGCACTGGTGCCGTGTGCCTGGTAATCCAACCTGACATTAACCTGGGAAACATTACAGAGGTAATCTTCACATAAATTCGAGCAATTCTTTGGCAATTATTCCACGCAGAGAAATATAAGGGGACAAAAAAAAGGGGTTTCCATTCTTGGCTCATTTATTTTCTTTGAACAAACATAGTTATTCTGTTTCGAGAACGGCACTATTGGCGGGGGGGTGTCCCTGTATTTCAGATTCCCGAGGAAGCTCCTGTCTGGAGTAAAAAGAAGAATGAAAGGACAGTGGATTTCCGAGGCAGACAGTAATTGCCTACACTGGAAAGATAGAATTAAATCATTTTCACATGTTTTTTAATGTACAATCCCCAATGTCATAGAATGTTGAGAATATTCATACATAATCACGTCATCAAAAACACATTTATTTTATTTATTTTTATATTGAATTTATATACCACCCTATACCTGGAGGTCTCAGGGCGGTTCACGGAACAAAATCAAAATATAAAGCCACAAAACATATAATCAAAATAAAAACAACAATCCAATAACCCCCCAACCCCACATTTTAAAAGGGCATAGGATGTTAAAAAAGCAATCAAAAACCATACATTGTCAAGTAGTAGTAAAAAAATAACCTCAAATCATTTTCTAACATGTATACTCTATCTTTCAACCATCAAAGAACCCATGCTTCACTGATGCCATTGTGTTCAGACATCATGCTCACATCCTCACGCAGAAGATATAGAGGGATTGAACCCTGCAGCCAGTTTATAGCTGGCACATCCTTTTTTTCTGCTGGAGTCTGTCAGCAAACCTCCAGAGTTTTTGAAACAGCTTGTTTTGAGTGTTTGTTTTTACCTCCTAGCAGGAACACTGCAGCTCTAAGAACTGACACATGTCAGCTATAAGGACAAAATACACTCTGACTATAGAGAAGTGTATATAGTCACTCAGCCTGCAGACCAGCTTCAGCAAAACCACGAGTCTGCTGGCCCTGTGGCTGTAGCCTACATCCTAGCTCTTTTAAGTACAGTATTGTGCTCATTCTAGCCCTATCTTCTCATCGAGGCAACATCAGCAAAAAAATGTCTGTGTTGCATGAGAAACCTCTCCTTCAGTGGTTGTGCATAGTTGTTCCTGAGCAGATCACAAACCTTTGCCTTTTGTGTGTACAAGGTGAGTGTGCAGAGGAGTGCTCCCACATTATGAGATGGAGATTTCACATTACCTGAAGGTTTACAATTTGTTCACAGGATAAATGACCTACTCCACACTGTTCAGAAATTACATCTTGTAAAAAGACCAATTGATCTTGCAAAGTAAATCCCTAATCTTAGGTTACTGAGCCAGTGGTGGATTTGTTGCCTATTAGATCTATTTTCTGTTCTGGGCAAACAGGAAAATTGGCTTTCTTCATATCCAGATATTGAGCCCTAGCAACAGTAGACTTGGCAGCAATCAACAGTCAGGTTTGAGTGTCAGCATAATGAGATTTTGTAGGGCCACCACTCATCTTCAGGAAGCTTGTTATGTTTTGTGTAAAATGGCTGGCAGTATTTTTGCCTGATGTTGTGGCAAAGCAGTTGTGCAGCCTATAGAAAATGTATGTTTTATTTATGAATAATAATAATATACCACCAACTCTTTCAAAATCATGTTTGTGTACAATAAAACCATTCAAGCATCTTAAAATCATAAAATACATAATAGAACAGCATCATTGAATCAAGATGTAGTGTGTGTCAACCTTTGAAGGTTTGTAACAAATACCTGTAGTTGTATTGTGAACAGTTCATGAACTTTCTGAAAGTATAGCTTGTTCTAAATAATAATAATAATAATAATAATAATAATAATAATAATAATAATAATAATAATAGGAGGATGAATTTGCGCAAAGGTGTAGCCAAACTATTTCATTACTGATACTGTTGCCATTATATTGTCAGTAGAGTGGTACCTCGGATTACATACGCTTCAGCTTACATACGCTTCAGGTTACAGACTCTGCTAACCCATAAATAGTACCTTAGGTTAAGAACTTTGCTTCAGGATGAGAACAGAAATCGTGCTCCGGCAGCGCAGTGGCAGCAGGAGGCCCCATTAGCTAAAGTGGTGCTTCAGGTTAAGAACAGTTTCAGGTTAAGAACGGACCTCCAGAACGAATTAAGTACTTAACCCGAGGTACCACTGTATACATGAATCCTTATGAGTTAATCCTTATGTTTCTATAGGTTAGGCAGTTTAAGGCCCAGAGTTAAAGAGTCATCGTAACATTGCCCAGAGTGAAGGAATTGTCAATGGATTTCAGAATTCAGCAGCCCCTCCTCCCACCTTTTCTTCTGAGGTTTGGTGTAAGATGTATGACCTTTGTTAATCCTAGTAAATATGAACAAGGGGATGCACTTAAATTTCACTTTAAGGCAAGCCTAGCTCTGAGAAGGAGCTTAGGAACATCCCAGGATTTATTATAAATCGGGTTATCTATTGCCACACCACTGATTAAGTCAAGCTGGGAAGGCCAAGGTCACTGGGGGTGCTACAGAAGCAGGGTGCAATGTTGATCCTTCAAGCTGCTCCTGGTTCTTGAATCTTGGGGAGTACTACATGTACACCAAGCTCAGCTCTTCGGTGCTGTCTTTCCACAGAGTTGAGGGAGTCCAACAATTGCATGAACAAAGTAAAAACAGTTTGTAGCAAAAATAGCATAACCTGACTGGCAGCCTCTTATCCTTAAATTGTTTAAAATCAGCACCTGATACCTTTATTTCATTCATTTTCTCAGTTGCTAAAAGAGAACTACATTTAAACAATTGTTTTGTGCAATGACACTTACTTATAGTATACTTGAGCCTCCATCATGTAAGACTGATATTCTCTAAAGGACACTGAATTCACTATAATACATTTCCTGGATTTCAGCAACAATGAAAGGCACAGCTATTTGTAGGTGAAACAACATTACTTTCTTTCAAGACCTTGATACTGAGATGGGTCAGTGCGTTGCATTTAGAAGTTGATGCTGTGGTCTGTGGAGCGCCCCCTGGTTGTATGAGGTGGTGTGTTTTTTAAAAAAGTAATCATAGAACCGTAAAAATAGGTTAATTATGTTTCTCTTGCTATAATTTCTTTTGCTTACATATCCTTAAGTAATCAAAAGTACTTTACGACAGTAATAACCAAATACCCTTGATGTGACCTTGGCTGTTCAAAGTTACATTAAACTAATGACACACTAAATCTTTAGTCCCTTTCAAGGTGGCAGGACGACTAATCACTGTCTGTTGATTTGTGCTCAACAGAGTTGAAAACTAGCGCTTATTAGACCATACTGATAATGTCAAATATTTCTAAGAGAAAGTAGACTTTTTAACAGGAAGCAAATGACTTACCATCTCACCTGGAAAGGGCTCTGCATTCTACATACTTTGCCCTGGAAACTATTTCCGTTGGCAAGACATAGCGACAGAGTCTGTCAGAGAGGGGAAGGAGGGTAATTTGTCTTGAGCCTCCAACTGAAAGGGGGCCTCAGATTTAGAGACTGGGTAACTTTTGGGCATTTGATAAGTTTCACAACTTAATTTTATGAAGCTGAATGTTGCAAGAGTCAGGGCAGGAAAAAGAAAGTTCACACAGTGCATGGTTAAACTATTGGAAGCAGTAATCGCCATCCAACCTGGGTGGCTTTAAAAGAGGATAGTTTTATTAATCTTGTAGCTATATTGGAGGGTTTGTATTTTATTTTATTTTATCTCATTACTATTTAAGTTGTCTTTGATTTAAACCATAGTTAAAATAGTAACAACAAATACAGTTAAAACTACAAACAAGCAGAATAGCAGCAAAAAACCAAACAAACCAGAATTTAAACAATCCTCAAGAACATTTGAAACCTTTCAAACCAGTTGCAGTAGAAACATACTCAAGAGGCCTCTAACCTCATTAAAACCCTATTTAAATAGACAAGAGGAAGGAATTTCACAGCCAAGATGCCACCTCTGAAAAAATGTTAGACTTTCCTAGTGTTATCAATTTATTTAGGGAGCTCTGGGCTTCTAAGTCACCTGAAGCTCATAATACAGTACAATTCAGCAAAGCAGACTTCTAAATTTTTTGTTAGTTTCAATCTTGGTTTTGTATACAAAAGATTTAGTATAGGAAATTTCTGAATTAAATTTTCATTTGTATTAATGAACTCTTTTCAAATAAAACATAGCTATATCAAATTATAAAATAGACTTAATATTAACAATATATTTCTGAAAACATACCTTGTTGCTAAATTTAGCTCTTAAGATTTAAACGTAGAGAACATTTTCTTAGTCCAAAATCTTAACCATTCAACTGTGAAATTTACTAGTATCTTATTGTCACAAACACACACACCATCTTTTTTTTTAGTTTACATATTTCTTATACAAAATTAACTCACCAATATTTGATTGACAATTAACTGGTGAGCAAAAATTTGAATACACTCATATTTGAATGGCAAACGTCAGATAGAATTCCGACTTTGAATAGTACCATTACATATCACATTATTCTTTAAATAACTCTTTGACCTTAAGTGATAAATCCCAAATATGAACTCAGCATTCAAACCAGACCATATGAATTATGTTTATATAGGCTACCCAGCCTTCATTATGAACTTGTCTTGTGTCTACATCTGCCTGTAATATAGCTACAAGACTTTCCTCTTGCTTTCTACACACCCTCCAAATCCCGCAGAACAGCACGGGGTGGGAGGAAAGGGAGAGGAGTATTCTAACTGGCAAGCAGGAATGCTTGGGCTAGTGGAACAATAAGAAGAATGCAACATTGAATTCCTCCTATAATCTGCTACTTGTTTGGAGATGAATTAGCACCTACCCGGACCTTGAGATCATCTTCTGAGGCCCTTCTTGATGTGTCTCCTCCTCGAGAGGTCAGGAGGATGGAAAAACGAGAACGGGTCTTCTCTGCAGTGGCTCCCTGTCTGTGGAATGCTCTCCCTAGGGAAGTTTGCCTGGTGCTAGGCATAAACGTTCATTTTTAACCAGGCCTTCAGTTGATTTGATTGGCATCCTATGCCCTTTTAAAATGTGGTTCTTTTTTGGGGGGGTGTTTTTTACTTTGATTATACATATTATGATATATTTTGATTTTGTTCTGTGAACCACCTTGAGACTTCCAGGTATAGGGCAGTATATAAATAAAAATAAATAAAATATTCCAGAAAAGCTCCAACCTCTAAAATCTGTCACAGAGTTTGGCACTATTCAGTAACTTCCGGAGGGCATTAAAAAAAAAAAGGGTTGGGTAATTTCCTAGAAGAATGTAAAAAATATTGACTTTATCCAGCAACTATGATAGCATTGAATTAGTGGAGTTTTTTTCCTTACAAAATGTGTGCTGGGTCTACCTGAGTAAGATTTCTATTACTCCATTGCCTGCCTCATTCCCTAGATGAAAATCTTTCCATTTTCAGGCTGCCTTGCATGATAGAAAAATGTATTTCCACTGGAGGACTGTGCTAATAACTATAATTTATTTTGCCTGAATGGAAAGGGAGATGCACATGGCTGCAATCAGCAGAAGCCTAGATGCTGGCACCATCTGATTACTATCTTTTTCCATGTTTACCAAATGAAATTGGTCAAAGCATCCATAACAATGGCCTACAGTGCTGATAAGGGAGATCATTTTAGGGACTTCTCATGGTGAACTAGTAATGCAATTCTTTACACATCTACTCAGTGTTGTGTAGTAGTTAATGTGTTGCACCAGGGTTCAACTCTTCACTTGACCATGAATCTCACTGGGTGATCTTGGGCCAGTTACTGACTTTCAGCTTAGCCTACCTCACAAGGTTGTTGTGCAGATTAAATGAGAAGGGGAAAACCCAAGTGTGCCACCTTGGACTCCTTGGAGAAAAAGGCGGGATATAAATGCAATGCAACCAACCAACCAACCAACCAACCAACCAACCAATAAGCCAACCAGCCAGCCAGAAAGTCAGCCCTATTGAGTTTCATCAGACTTACTTCCAGATAGGTATATGGGATTTCAGCCTAAATCTGCTTTGTGGAATATGGAATATTGCATGAATTGAAAGATAGGATCCTGAGTTTCTTATGCATATCCTGTTGAAAGCTTGTAGTGGATATATACTTCTGACTCTAGGTCAAAGTTTGAGCCCAAGAAAAAGCAACAGCAATTAGTCTTAGGATTTTTAGGGGAAAGTCTTATGGCACTTACAAAAGTCTTGTGACTCCTTGAAGATTAACACATCGTTCTTATGGCATAAGATTGTGTAGACTAGTGTATCTGTTTGTGTGTGAGTGACTTTGTGTGTTTGTGTCTGCAACTCAAGATTACGCTTCATGTGTCTAATGGAGTGGACTCTCATCCAGAAAAGCTAACCTACGTATATACAAATGTATATACCAAGATTGTTTTGGGGTACTTAGTGGAAATCCTTAAAACTAAATCTAAAGTTGCCTGATTTATTCAGTGGTGGCTATCTAGTCTTTTATACATTGCATGTGTTTGGATTATCAATGTATTTGAATGACTTTGTATGATTTTACTGTTTTAATTTATGCCAATAAAGGCTAGTAGTAGTAATATATATACAGATATATGTGAACGTGATCACAAACACTGATTGCACCAGGGCTCCAGATCCACCGGAGCACCAATCTATGTTCATCGATAAGTGCATAGGCATCCCTATGCAGACCTTTGGCTTTATGCACAGAGGCCAAGGGTGAGTCTAGAATGGTGCGGTGATGTTGATAGTGGGACCAGTAGTTGTAGTCTTGCTTCACACATTTACTACCATGTATGGAGGGAATATGTGAAAGAGTCAAATGTTAATTGTGATTCTGTGTGTGCGGGTCAGTGTTCAGCAGTTGCGTTGTAGGAATTAGTTACTCTTAATCTTACTCTAGGTAAAAGAAATTGCATTCCGTCTGGATTCCGGCTTTAAAACGATCCTTCATTTTCTGTCTTTATTAATATACACACAAGGTATGATTTTTTTTGTAAGAAAATCTGTTAACTTCCTACCTTCCCTTGAAAGGGAAAGCAAACATTTGTAATAATTTGATTTGTCATGAAACTCATGTTTCAGTAATAGATGGAATGAATTTAATGAGGTATTTAATAGGCTGTGTTCTGTTGGAGATAGACAAGGAATATTTTGATAAGCTTAAGATATCATAGTTGTAAATCCAGACACTGTTCCATGAAGACTATTTAATAAAAATAAATTCTGCTCCTTAGAAACCACATTAATTCTGTTAGTAATCTACACACAATAAGTTAGGGTTTCTGCTGCAGCATTGCTATTCCTTTATGTTAATTTGAAACACTAAAATAAGCTTTTTGTTAAATACTGCCATTGCCGATACTCAACCCATGTGTACTATTCCAACCAAATACTCATTTTTTGCAGGGAAGCATCTTGGAAGGAGATAACATGGGGGTTATATAATTGAAGTTGCAAGTCCTGGCAAGTATTAGAGAGGGGGGAGCCATAGCTAAGACTGCAAATTACTTTAAGCTTCATAGTTGTCCAAGACATTCACTTCAGGAGCGAAAAATCCCAAACATTTCATCTTTGTGATTGCTTCCCGCCCTTTCGCCTGTAAGCACTGACTGAAGGCTTAGGGTTGCAATATAATGTGCAGTTTCTAAAAATGCTACCTTTTAGCTGTAATGAATAGGTGTTGTTCCTTGGAGGCATTCAGAATGTTACAGAATCAGGCCTCTGAGACCAATGTTGTTATTATCAGTCAAGTATGCCTCAAATTTCTGCAAAGTTTGCGTATAAGAGTAGGATTGCCAACTGGGCAGGTTTAGGGCAGCTGGCATCTTTCTCCCTAGCAAACGCAGGAGAGGAAAGCTAGTTTCCCCACCACACTCTGGTTTTTCCATTAATTAACTCCCCCCCCCCTTCCTCATGTACTTTGTGCATGCTTCTGTTATGCATGCCTATATAACAGAATAGGTGGCCTGGAAAGAGCGTGCATAGACTTGCAGCAGCATTTTCATGACAGTCGAAATCACTCTGCTATTGTACTTTGTGCTGGCTGTACTGCACATACGCATTGAAAGCAAGGCTGACAGATGGGTGGCAAAGGCAGTGGCAGTGGTAAGCCAGCCAGTGATTTGCGGGATCAAGGTGGAGGGTTAGAAACTGGGGACTTAACATTTATAAGTGTAGCTAGTCAACAGTTGTGTCTGCTGATGTGACACCATCAACCACACCCTGGTCAATAGAATGCAAGGTGAAAGTTGCTTTTTGACTCAGCCCACCCTCGTTGGTAAACAAAATGAGATGCTTCTTTTTGTGTCTGCAAAGAAGAAGTACTGCAGGGCAACATTCAGGGACTGTAGGGCAGGCTAAGGTTTGCAGGACTCATCATAAAGTCTAGTGGAGGGAAGGGTCTTCAGGAAAAAAAACCCTGCATCATCTTGCAGGCAGGGGAGGGAAGCAGAAAGGACTGGAGCTGCTGGAAGGATGGCAAACGGAGCGGGAACCAGGAGAGGGAAAGAGAAAGGAAGAGGTGGGAAGAGGCGGTGACACAGGAGAAAATGGAGGCTTGCAGGGTATTGAGCTAAGATTGGGTGACTACCCAGCCATTTTTCAAGGTTCAAAAAAACGAGACACTGAGAGAAACTGACATTTGCATAGTCACCCATCCCTACAACTATTGCCCGCGACTAGTGGTAGTAGTTTCACCTCTATAGCACTTTCAGTTTTAAAAAAAGACAAAATGCTTGCAGATTTTTAAAAAAGATTTCCCATTTAAAATCTGCATGGAAAGTGGATGGAATGGATTAACCAGTAAACACACGTGAAATAGAAACAAACCCGTATTAGTGTTCTTTGTCCATCTATAGTAAGTGGAGACAGCAAAAGCCAGATATGGATATACCACACAATCCTAGAACAGAAAATATATTAGCCTTCCATGGTAGCACTGATTATTTGTGCATCTTTCCTTCAGGTTCTGTTTTTGGTTTTTTTAAGTTGATCCACTAAATTCATTTTAGCCTCTCCTTGCATGAAAGCTGCTCTATGACTCAGAATAAATGTGATGCCCTTTTCCCAACTCAGTCAAAAAACCACCACCTTCACTTTCCATTTCTAATTCTCAAAATTTCCCTGTGGTAAATTTGCTCATCCATAGCATTCCTCAATTTTCCTTTGACTTGCCTCTCATGCGCAATGGCCATTTCCAGTTCTGCATACTACTAATGACAAACATGTTTTTTGTTTATCGCTTGACTCCTTTCATTCTTCATCTCTCCCAGAACTCTTGGATGAAAGTATCCTGTGGGTTTAGTGATTTATTGCAATTTAATTTCTCAAGTTTCTCCCAGCTCTGGCAGCAGCTGTTCATATTTATTTTTTGACATCATGTCAGCATCACTAGTTTGGAAGATTTTTTTAAAGGCAAGCTACCACTTCTCCCCACCCCCAAAAATATTCAGATGCCTTTATTCAAATTGGATTGCAGTTTTCGTGAACTGAAAGTTTTGAGAGTGAAGTCATTTTCAATAATGTAGCTGATTCAATTGTAGGTGAAATGCAACGTCGTAACGTTGCACAACAAGCATGCACAACAAGCTTGTTCACACCTGAGCAATATCCAGGTGTCCAGCTTTTACGTATGATACAAATTGTGCTAGAGAAAGGGGGTGGGTGTGCTCTGCTGTGCCCCATCCACTTTAGCACACCCTCTTCTCCTTTTCCTCAGCTGCCCATGATTTGGAAGGTGAACTTATGAAGTGGGAATTCCCCATGCAATTTAGATCCCTGCTTCAGAACTTCACCTTCCGCCTTTTGGGGCTTCGTCACGTAGAAACTGAATGCCTGAACAGAGCTACAAATAATTTGCGCTGAGCAGATGGGAACCGAAAAACCAGCCAAGTAGCTTTAAGCCATAGTTTGCCTGTTTTGCATCTGTACGCTTAAACCATGTTATGGATATTTAATTATGGTTAGACTAAACCGCAGTTTTGCATTAAAAATGAGCCCAGCCATACTTCATAGTGCCGAAGGCTGGATTGAGCTTTAGTATTGAAAACAAATGCCAAGGCGAATCCTAGTGAACTCTGGCACAAATTAAATCCCACTGAGAACTCAGTAACTTTTGATGTTGCCGGGCCTCATTTATAGAATTTCTGTATGTTACTTACGTTAATAAATTTATGTCAAACAGTGCATAAAAACTAGAAAAGGGCAGTTCTGTGCCAGAAGGGTAGGAAAAATAAGCTTCTAAACAAGACATATCTGTGGCACTTTGATCCAGTGTAGTCCTGTAAAAAAGCCATCTGTATATTTTCTACATAATAGATCACCAAGAATAGTTTCTGAAAGTCCATAATGGGATTATATTTAAAGACAGAACTGAAATGTCACTGAACCGATTAGCTCAGCATTCTCACGTCACCAAAAAAAGTGGCCACTCAGAGTTACTGCCTTATTGGGCTACAACTGTTAATTATATACTACAAATTCAAAAGTGGATAATGTGAATTGCCTGTTTAATTTGGGGGTGGCTTGAAAAGAGCCCTATTAAGTGTTACACTGCAAGTATTAAACTGTAACACTTCCATTTCTGTGTTTTTTGTTTTTAATATTCCAGAAGCGGGGACGGATGGATAGAGTTATAGGCACCCATTTTATGTACAGTAGACATATATTTATGACTTGTAATAAATTATTTTTCCTGCTTAGTCTCTGATTTACAGTATTTGTTTTCAGATATGCAGCACTAAATTCTGCTAGGAGACATTGGAACATTGATTACCTTTCATTTGCAGGTCAGCAGGGACTATGTTCTGCTTATAGAGAAATAAGAAATTCCAGTAAAGCTTTCAGTGATTGAGGGATCATTTTAAAGTGCACACAACTTACTTACCAATGGACAATGACATGCAAGCATGTTGCCTTTCAGTAGCAGATGAGGAAAAAGGAAATGTATTGATTGCTTCACAAGTATGTAATTTGGCACATTTCATTGGGGCACTTTAAAAAGATTCCATTTGAGGAAACTTGCAACCTGTTTTGTTATGGCTGAGTCACAGAAAAGATGCAATGAGTTGTGAGTATATAACTACAAATTGGTGAATGACAGTGGCTCACCATGTCCAGAGAAAGTAAGACTATTTCAGTGGATTTCTCCAGGGAAAGGAGAAATTCTCTAACCATTTCTTGGGCGCAGAGTTCACCATTATCCATGGCAGTGGCACACCTTGTTTCCTTTCCTCTTCCCAAGTTTTTTTTTTTTTTATTTCCCAGTGCTGCCATTGCAAGTGGCAACAGCAGCTCCTGTGTTGTCAGCCCAGGCACTATTTTGCACCAACCACAATGCCCTGCTCCTAGAATTATTCTGGGACTGTGTGTATGTGTGGAAATGGTGGCCAGCTCTCCTCCTCTCTAAAAATAAGAAAAAGATGAGAATATATTTTGAGAAAAGTCTTGAATTGCCTTCTTTTTCTAAGGCGGTGAGAAATAATGAGAAAATGCATTCAGAAAAATTGCAGCTCAACTCTAGATAGAACTATCCTTCATGAATTTGTCTAATCCTCTTGGTCATTTTTTAAAATGAGCATTCCGGAAAGATGAATTTGCTTGTTTTCCTTTCACCTCTACTGTTGTTTCTTCCTGATGTTGTGTCTATTACACTGTAATCCATTCTGGTGGACCTGTCTGCTCTATTCTTTGTACAGTGCTGATTAGCATTTTAAGTGGTTAATTAACATCATCAACAACAAGCTGTTAATCAGGAAAGCAGTTTTATTTGTTTTATTTAACAAGATTTATATATTACTTACTTGTCATAAGACCTCTAAGCAGTTTACAAAGAGCAATCCAAAATATTCATTAAAATATATATTAAGGCAAACATTAAAAGTTAACACTAAATATAAACAAAACTAGCAATTTAAAGCAGTCATAAGTAATTAAATTATATGTTAAAATTACATGCCTTGGTAGGCTTGCTGAAACACAGTTTTAGCAGGTGCAAAATGCAATATAGCGAAGGTACCTGCTTAATATTAATGGTTCTGAATTCCAGCATAAATGATTACCTGTTTTTGCAATGAAGGATTATAGGGCTGGGCCAAAATTGTAGCCCAATTTAAGCTACATTTTGACAATTTTCAGTAGCCGGGGGCATTGGTAGAGCTCTTTGCGACTACCATTTTATCTTCCAGAATAGAGGGAAATTTCTGACAATGCAATTTCTTCCCTAGGGGCATTCAGGAAACACAAAATGGTGGCCTCCAGCCAAAATAAGTTCTAATGAGATGTTTGTCCTCCCCACAAGTCATGTGCCTCCAAAAATATGAAAGAGGGGAAGGAACATAGCTGAATGATAGAGGATCTGCCTTTCATGTAGAAGGTCACAGGTTCAATCCATGGTGTCTCCAGGTAGGGTTGGAAAATACGTGCCTGTAACCCAAGAGAGTCACTGCCTGTCATTATAGACAGTACCGACCTAGATGGATCAATTGTCTGACTCAGAATAAGGCAACTCCCTTTCTTCTTATCCCTGACCAACTTTGTCCTGCCAATATCTGACTAAATTTTCACGCTGGTGAAAGTTACGTTAAACCTAATCTTAATATAAATTACTGAATGATTTCTAGTAAGGCTAGGCTGAACTTTTGTTATGTTGTAAACTTTTGTTATGTTGTATTTATGTATTTTTTTTCCTTCTTGTAAGTTGCCTTGAGCATGGTTTGAAAGGAGGCATGCTAATAAAATTATGTATGTATGTATGTATGTATGTATGTATGCATGCATGCGTGTGTGTGTGTATGTATGTATGTACTTTCATCAATTTGAAATTTTCATCAGTGTCATTGTAAATGGATTTCACTCCTCCCACGACATACATCTTTTCAGAATATATAGACAACTATAATTATGCAAATGAAGAATAGTTACAGCAGTTCCATTGTGTTTATGACAAAATTGTTGTCGTATAATTTTTCTTGCATTCTTCTTGTGAATCTCTAGCTACAAACAATCATGAACCTGTCATTATTTCTTTGCTGTCGCCCCTCAGAGCTTCCCTCCCCCCTGTGTAATATTATATGGGAACAAATTAGGCTGCTTTTTAGTGCAATCATCAGTTATTCATCAGAGTAGGACTATTGCCCAGAAAAAGTGATCACTAAGGCATTCCCCAGTTAGCTCAAGCCTGAAGCAGATGACTGTGTCCCCAAAGCTTATAATGATAAGAAAAATGGCCAAGAAGTCTATTAAATAGCTACGCGTTCAAAAAAGCATACATTATTCCCCTCTCTAACCTTTTACTGAATGAGTTTTGTTCTGAGTGTGCATGATGCTTACTTAATGGCAGAATAATAATGAAACGTGGTAAATAGTGTTTCTAGCTGGGAAAAGCCATTTCCATAATGAATCATTTATTTCAATTCAGTTGTGGGAATGAATGCAGATTTGTTGGGAGGGCTGTAAGAAATCTGGGGGGCAACCCAGATTAATTCAATTACAGTACACACACAAAAACTTATTTAGGAAGAAAAATGTGAGGTTTCCAGGCTCTTTCTGTCCTTAAAAAATGTGGGTTTGTGTATGTATATATAAAACATCTGAATATCAATGAATGAAATATAGGAAACATAAAGATCATAAAGAGAGCATAGCCAAAAAAAGTAACTACTCTTTTCTCTCCTTTGTTCTGTGCCTCTTACTGAGGTCCATAACTGCATCATTTGGCCAGGCTAGCTTTCTTATTTTTGTTGCTTAGCATCCAGTAGTGAAATCTCCACCGGAGGGAGGACTAGGGAGTTCCTTATATATTTTTTCTGCCACGAGTGCCGCATTGCTGCATACCTTGCAAAATTCACCCAAAGCTCAACATAGCTCACCTGTCAAATGTTGCCTTCATAAAAAGGAAACGCATGGGAAAGTAAGCTCTCTGCTGCCTGTTTACATAAAGAAGATATGTTGGAAATCTGCAGAACTGTGGATATTTCCAGCTTCTCGCAAGATGTCCACAAAATACCTATGGATATCCATGCTTGTGTTCCATAGGCCCTTGCATGGTCACTGTGAGATCAGAATGCTGCACTAGATGGCTAGTGGCCTGATCCACCAGGTTCTTATGTTCTTATGCAAGCAATGGTTCACAGTAGTGTTTCGTTCACACCTGTTAAGTGAACTGAGTACATTGTCAGTGCAGAACAAGAATTTGCCCTCTGTTAAAGACTTCACTGATTCCCCCTGCACACACACACACACACACGCCCCACCTCTGTATGCAGTTTTTTCATTTCAGGTTGGATCTCCTTTTTTTTAATCAAATTAGGATACCATAAAACCAGCAAGCAAATTTTCCTGTACTGAAGAATACTCAGGGCCATAATGACCTGGAGTATATGTGCGGCTTGTTCTTGTTGTTATTTTGCTGTGGGACTGGATATCAGAGAATATTATTGCATCCCTAGATGAAACCTAAAAATCAGTGTAGGAGGCAGTGAACGGGAACACCTTGACCTTGTAATGCTAGCCTGCTTGTAACAGAGGAAACAATGATCAGGAGCCGTCCCATGCTGCTGCTGCTGCTGCTCTTTGCCAAAGCTTGGTGGACCAGGGAGAAAGCAATTCCAAGGAGAAGGAGCAAAATTGGAGAGTCAGTTGTTTACTCCCCGCCTGAAATGCATGGCACAGATGGATGTGTCAATGAGGTTATTCTGCAACTGCTGTGGATGCTCCCTAGTCACTACTAGCACCATCTCATCTGTCCACCCATCCATGAAGCCCAGTGAGAGGAGAGCACAGAACTCACTTTCCCCACTGGATGCATTTTCTGTCCTTGATCCTGGCCCAGAGAGGAAAGAATCACATTCCAGACATTAAAAAGCATAGGAGAAAGCCCAAGTGTTAGTGATCTGTCAACAAAGTGCAGCCAGGTAGTTGATTCTGTGAGCCCCTTGTTAAGGGATCAGCTTACATTCTATTCACATGTGCAGGTAAATACACAAGTTACATGTATATTCATGGATTTGCAGTTTTAGGGGATCTGGAGGGCAATTAGTTATTTATCAGTACCAATACATTCTTGCTTAATGGGGGGAGGAATTAAGAAGAACATACAAATATCAGAATAATAGCAGGTAAAAGGGTTGTTTACACAAATAAATGGTGGACAGTAACTAAAACAGCTTTGTAGATTAAAGTGGCATGTGCTATATCCACAGATGTTCTTGTCAGTGCCACCTTGTGGAGCTGCTGTATGGAATCTTCTGATTTAGAGCACTGCCACGTTTGCTTAGGAGAGATCAGAGAGCAGCAACCTCAATTTTGCGTATCAGATGCCGTTAGCCTGCTATGAGGTGGTACCTAGGCCCTGCCTTCTGGAGCTTTGAGGCAGCTTTGTTTTTTGTCTTTTGTTTACTTTGACTTTGTGCAGATACTTAGTTTGCTTTAGTAGTACTGTACAGGCTTGGCCCTGTACAGGCTTGGCCCATAGCGGGTATATTCTCTCTAAGCTCGACCCTGCTGTTGATTTTCAGCCTGTCCAGCTGAAAATGTTGATCTCTAGCTAAACAGTGTTGTGACTGATTTCAACTCTAATGGAGATTTGGGCACACATCATCTAAACAAACAACATTAATTGTCCCTCAGGTTTGCCTTTTCACTGAAAGGATTTCCTAAAGTTTCTAAACCACTCCTCCTGTCCAGAGATAGACATTTAATCTTGAATCTGTTGTATTTTTCTGACCCAGTTACTCAAGACTGTATTTTTCTTTCATAGAGGAGAATCCTACTATAAAGACACTTCCCCCAAAACATTTATCAACTTAGCTATTCATTATTCAAATTTATAATGTACCCTTCCTTCTGAAGGGAGCACAGGATGGCACACAATAATAATAATAATACCTAAGAGCAATTTAAAACAATGTCATTACAGCAGTTTAAAAAAGCACTGTAAAAATGTCATACAACTTTTGGCCAGAAGCCAATACAAAAAAGGTATTTACATGTTTCCTAAGTGCAGATAAAGATTTATTTATCCCTCTATTTTCTGCTTTTGGCAATAAATGCTGATGGTTGCACAAGAGTGGAGAGAATCTGCATTTAAAAACAAAAATAAAAAGGTGTGTAATGGCAATGCAGGGTGCACAGACAGTTCCAAGAAGCAAAAACAATGACAGCAAGCCAAGCAGAGTTACACGCTAGCTTGGAGATCAAGACCAACAATGAAAAATTAGGGGTGAAAATGTTATCAAAAGATTACTATCAAAAACTGGTTGTGAGCTCTTGCTTGTAGGCCAGGTTCCTTCATCATCATCATCATCATCATCAATCATCATCATCATACTGGGTTGCCTCAACCATACGGAGTGGCTTCCAACACATATAAAAACATAATAAAATACCAGGCATTAAAATCCTTCTCATACAGGGCTACCTTCAGGTGTCTTCCAGAAGTTGTATAGTTATTTATCTCCTTGACATCTGATGGGAGGGTGTTCCACAGGGAGGGTGCTACTGCCAAGAAGGCCCTCTGTCTGGTTCCCTGTAACTTCACGTCTCGTAGTGAGGGAACTGCCAGAAGGCCCTCGGAGCTGGACCTCAGTTTCTGGACTGAATGATGGGGTGAAGACGCTCCTTCAGGTATACAGGGCAGAGACTGCTTAGGGCTGTAAAGATCAGCAGCAACACTTTGAATTGTGCCATTAGAGGTCAGGGTCATCGTTCGAGTCTTGAAATTGGTATAAAAATGAATGGGAAGCCATTATGTTCTTCATCTATAGCTATGTGAGAAATGTTCCTTTGAAGCTTGCTCTTGCATATATCATTTCAGTCGCATAAGCAAAAATACTAGCAAAGTAAGGGATGTAATTATGCTTCATAAGAAAAGACATGAGGAAGATTATTAAAGTTATTATCTGAGACAAATGCCTGTGCATTTAAATGCTTCAAATGAAGCTTGGATTAAATTTATGTTGTGTGACATTTAAGTAAAACAGTCTGCTTTATAAAGACTGGGTTTTGTCTGAGCCTAGTAATGAAAATATGAGACGGTTGTGAATGTGACTTCGTTTGAAGGAGACTGAACAGAACAATACATTGCATGCAAAAGAGATATGGTAGAGTTTTATTATTAAGCTTGTCCACACCAACATTACCTTGTGTTTGCAGCAGTTCGTGCTTTCATTTAATATGCATAGTTCACATGACATCAACCCTCAAACCCTTGTTGAGTTAGGCACTTCCCCTGCATGCGAAGGTAGGCACTGGCGGATTGAGTGGATGAGGCCAATAGTAGGTTCAGTGGTCAAGAAGACATGCTGTAGAGGGAAATAATGGGGCTTGTCAAACTGGGAAGTTAGCTTAGGAGAAGGAAATCTCTGATCCTAAACCACCTCTGCCTTGAAGCTATACTCATTCATGAGAAAGGCTCTGGAGTACATGCTGTCTTGCAGGAGATCTTGAGGAGAAGAAAAGGCAAAAGAGTAAACCCTACACAAATCTGAAGTGGAGTCCCTAAGACGATTGGATGGCATCTTGTATGCCTCCTTCTGTCAATTCCCAATAGCTCCTATAGCCAAGCTGGTGCCAAATCTATTGCTCTGCTCTCCTTTGGAGAACATCAGTGAGGCCCAGGGGGTAGGTCTTGTCATCTGGACAACCTAGAACTTCCATACACACTGCCCAGGCTTGCACCCCGGAGAGGTCCCTTTGGTGTTGCTAATGCAGCAAGAACAACACAGGAACCAGCAGTTAAGATTTACCAGCCTCTGCAGCCACAACTTTCTCCAGTGGTTTGACTTCACCCCCAGAAGCTCATTCCATTGTCTCTCGAGACAGATATGTGCCGACAACAAGTGACGTCATCCCTCAGATTTTCACAAAGCTCGGCAACTGCATGCTGTATTAATTAGCTTAATAGAATCAACAAATTAGAGGATGGGGTGAAGCACAAAAGGGGGTGCCTATTGGTTTGAATGGAAAAGGCCAACAAGAAGTACTGACGAAAGAAGAGTGGCAGATGAAGATGATGGACTTCGCAGAACTGGTGAAGCTGACAGGAAAAATCCGAAACCAGCATGATCAAGTATTCCAAAAAGAATAGAAAATTTATACAATATCTGAAAGATTATTGTAAGCAATTAACATCACTAGCAGGGTTATAAGAAGACTTGTAATGAGAAGTTTTCTACCTTTCTATATTTATTTAAATTTTGAACTATTTTGTAATGAGTGTAATTAGAATGGGAAAACATACAAAACGCAATGATATAAAGGTTAATTTTGAAAGCCATGAGGCGGAAGGAAAGGAAGTTGATAGGCTCTAAAGAGCCAGGGAGGTAAAGTGGATAATAGTGATATGAATGTATATTATTAAATGGACTCCACATGTGCAAATTCATATGCGCAGGTGTGGACTACTCTGGTCCAATTTGAATGGGGGGAAAGTGGATTAACCACTAAATAATGCTCAAATGTGGACAAGCCCCAGGAGTCAGTTCAGTGTAAATTAGAGATATGTATAGAATGCAATAAACAATGATGTTGGCTTCTGGGATTCATAAAAACCTTTATTCTGATCAAAGGACCATTTCACCATGCATAGAACATTTATTCCAGTCCCCTTCTTGTGCACCTGGAGCTGCGTGGAAGCTGTTCAACACCTAGGGCAGAGCATGTGGAGCACATAGTTGCATCATCCACACGCACAGCCCTTAGCTTTATGGAGCTGCAATACAGAGCAGCAGCTCATAAATTAGCTTTTGGGGTGTGAATGAATGGATCTTAAATTTAAGCACAATTTAATCCACAGGCCTGTGCTTGATGTGAATAAGCCCTAAAGAAGCTAGTGTTGCAACAGAATCAGCATAAGGGCTACTTGGTGACATTTCCCCCCTCTGAATCCCAGTTTGCTTCACAAAGGAAACCAAATGTGTATGTTGCCAATTTTTTTTAACAAAGACAATTATTTTGTGGTAGCCATTGGCAGATGATGTGTCCCCTGAAGTCAGCTGAATGTAAAGTACCATTCCAGGGACTGCTTGCTTAGGCTGAAAGTATAAAACGACAGGTTTGATCATTTGAAGGCTCCACATGGAATGCTTACAACACACTGATTTCCAGCAAGAAAATAATAATAATTTGGCTGCTATAGGACCAGATGGCAGATTAAAAGGCACATCATGTCAGAAAGTAAGCAGAGTTTGCTGTAAAGGCAACTATGTCTTAGCTCAAGGTTTGGCAGCAGTCTTTTCACCGATCACAGACTAGGATCTTAGTTTGGAGGTTTTCATGTTTAGGAGTAAGCAGACAGGAATGCATATAAGCCCCCCCCCTTTTTTTTTCAGTAAGGCAAAACCTTTTAACTGTGTTATAAGCTTGAAGTTTGAAGTTATGAAATATGAAAGTGAACAAATTGCTGCTTTCAGATGAGAGCCAAGGGGTCCCTGACCATCAGGAAACAGTACCAAGGAAATAATAATGCACCTGTCTCAATAAGATGCAATCCTAAGCATACTTAAGTGGAAGTAAGTCCCATGTAAATCAATATGATGTTAGTTCTTGTGTAAGTGAATTTGAGATATGGCTGTCAGTACTGCTTAGTGCGGTGATTCCTGTGGGTTATTCTGCCATGGTATTTTTCATTATTAGGCTGAATTTTATTCATTTCTTTATTTAAAACCCCCTTTGTGACTTTCAGAATGGTTGTTGTATATGTTTAACTAGAATTGACTCAGAATTTGGGATAAATCTGGGGGTTTCCCTTTAGGTAAAGCACCTGCTGAATTTCAGCAGAGACTGAAACAGGTTTTAATAATACCAGTGAAATTTCTATGGGAAGATATTCTCATCTCAGTTGTTGCCACTGAATTCTGTCTTGAGTGAAATCTGAGATTAATTTGGTGGTTCCTACTGGGGCAAAACATCTGAGGAATTTTAAAGGATGCTAAAACCATTAGGTAGGATAAAATTTATTTGCAGGAGAGTGAAGGGGGGGGGAGGTTTCACACATTCTGAGTCGCTTTTACAGGAAGCCCACAAAGAAAAGTGTAAAACCTAGTTGACTACAAGGATGGCAGTGATGGCATTAAAAAAAAAAAAGCTCTCCCACTACATTTTGAGTGCTCAGTAGTTTACAGTGGACAAACCATATTCCCTCACTGGCAACCACCTGCAAGCTACACAGGAATGGTGAGCAGGACCAGAATAAAAAATGGGCAGAACAAGGAGTATATCTTACCTTTGTGCAACAAGCTACAAGCCAGCCATAGAAAAACCAGATGTTTCTACCTCATCCATACCTCTCCATCTTTCCATAAAGGAAAGCAAGGATTATCACCGTTTGAAGACCTATTCAAGCCTTCTCCTGGGCCTTCGGTTAATTAAACAATCTGTGGCCTGTATATGTGTGTGTGTGTGTGTGTGTGTGTGTGTTCATTACTGTGTTTCGTGTTTTTGTGCTTTTATATTATAAACTGCCCTGTGATTTTCAGATGAAGGACGGTATAGAAATTTAGTAAGTAAGTAAACAAACATTTTATTTATTTAATTAATTTACCAGTGCAAGCTTTTAATGCAAAACCTTTTTTTAAAGAAACAAAAACACCAGGGAATGTTGAGGAAAATGGCAAAGAAACTACTCCTGTTTCAGGTTGCTAAGATGATACTGCATAAGCTAGCGTAACACCGATGCACTATTCATTTGCACACACAAATATTAATGAAGACTTGTAAACAAGATTCCAGTTCCATTGAACAAAAAGGAAGAAGGAAGCTATGCTACTATCGTATTTTTCCTTCTATAAGACGCCCCCATGTATAAGATTCCCCCCTATTTTGAGGGACTCAGATTTAAGAAAACAGCCTCAGCATTATCTGTGTATAAGACACCCCCTAATTTTTGACATAATTTATTAGGGGAAAAACCTAGTCTTATAGACAGAAAAATACGGTATATGAACACGCCTTACTATTTCTTTAAAGCAAGTGTCACTAGTTGTGTATTCCAGAATCTAAGCTTTGTAATTTATTTATTTATTTTTTAATTGTTGGCATTAAAAAAAAGTATTCCAGACATCTTTAATGAAAGTTAATAAAGTAAATAAACAAACTTGAGGGGGCATGGCCTAGTGAGAGCCCTGTGGGCCGGACAGAAAGGCCTGGAGCTTCCACTTTCAGCCCTCAGCCCTGTAGCTCCCTGCTCTTGTGGTAGACTAATTGAGAGTGTTACCTTGATGCCATTCTAAATCATGTTGCATTTTCACTCAGGGAAATCAATCCCATCCAGTTTTAATGCAATGTAACAGACTAGCTGAACGTCTCTAGTAAAGCCTGCTTTATTCCCTCACTACATTCACTGTTATGTGAGTAGAAAGGTTCCTGAATTCCTTTCAAACACATGTTTTTGTAGGTTTAGGTTTTGAAGCTTAAAGCTAAAGGAAATGGTAGGCTTTCAGGAAACGCTAATATAACCTCTTTAATTCATTATCCCTTTTTGTTGACGTAAGATCTGGGTACCTCTGTCACTGAGTTGGTCCTAGTATGTACAATTTGCTAAATACTGTCTTATCAAGTATAAATATTAAGGCAAAAAGAGGATTGTTATGCAATGGAAGTGAAGCTCCCTGTAATGTTATTTTAGAAGCCAGCTGAGTATTAACCATATAATCCTCTTAGAAACTGAAAGCCAAATCCTGTCCTTTGATAAAAGTTACAAGTGAAATGTGCTAGGTTATGTTGGATGTTATTAATCAGTTATAGCCTATTAATAGTTAACAGTATTTCAGTTTTTGCACCGGGGCTTTTCCTGTTGTACGTATGTGGTGTTAAGTCATCAGTATATGGTATTTCCCCACAAATGAACAGCAACACATCCAACAAATGCGGTAAAAATAAATAAATATTTCTGAGGACAGATCAGTTGTCCATAGATCACCCTTCACAGCTGCCCACTGATACATCAGACAGACTAAAAATAAGCAAGTACACAGTCATTAAGAAATATTAACATATGCGTAAATTCATACTAGATATGCTTGAGGAATTCAATCTTTGCAAATTCCAGACAAATCAACCCAGTCAGTCCACACTTCCCAGACTAATGTGCCTATCAAAACTTAATTATCCACATACTTTCCAAATGTTCAAATGCAGTACTTGCCTCAAATCTATCAAAGTATACCTAATAAGGCACATTTTGAAAGGAAGTATATTGAGAAATTCGCATTTAAATGCATAATTTTGGCAAACATTTGTTAAAAAATAGCAATATACAGATTAATGTATGAACAGGGCAGAATCGACTTATGGGAAACAGGAACACAGACCATAAACACACACACACACATATCCATCTATTTTCATGAACATTATTATCTTCTGCTTCTTATTCTTATATTCTGTTTTCCTCTATGGCCCAATTTGTTTCCCTTATTACTTTTCCCATGCTACACACATGCACTCAACTCAATCATATCTGTAGGAGAATGGTCAATGAGTCTCATATTTCCTGGTTCAGAAATACAAGTCCCATGAGATTTAATCGCTTGCCTTAACCACAGAAGAATTTTTCCACCCTCTCAAGCCCCATTCTTCTCTGCCCCCTTTCCATTCACTTGCTCATAAACCTTCACTCTTCCAGCCTCTCTCCCTTCCTACCTGTTGACCTGCACTGTGGTGATGTTCTAAGGACTGGAGTGGCAAGGGGGAAGCCTCTTCTCTTTTTTGCACCTGTTCTGGTGCTAACGACTACATCACATGCCAATGAACCTTCGCACTGTAGTTCAGTTGTGAGTGTGACGTGGACAGAACTGATTCACGTTGACTCCATTTAAGTCAAGTTATTTCCCCATTTTGGAAAATACTTTGGCTTTATCTGAGCTTTTCTATTTGGAAGTGTGGCCACTTGCATATCTCCAAAAAAGGAGGACACAAGAGAACCCATTTACAGTGGTACCTCAGGTTACGAACTTAATTCGTTCCGGAGGTCCGTTCTTAACCCAAAACCGTTCTTAACCTGAGGTGTGCTTTTGCATACTCCCTCCCACTGCTGCCATGCTGCTGGCACACGATTTCTGTTCTCATCCTGGAGGAAAGTTCGCAACCTGAGGTAACTACTTTGGGTTAGCACAGTTTGTAACCCGAAGCGTTTGTAACCCGAAGCATTTGTAACCTGAGGTACCACTGTACAAAGAATTTGCAGGTGCTAATTTATAACTTCTAACTTAGAAGCTACTTAAGAGACTTTTGTAAACTGCATATAGGTCTTTTGTTTGAGTAAGTGATGTATAAATTTATTTAAATAAAAAATAAAAATGAATTATGTATATAGAGTTGCACATCATACAGTACTAAGCAAATTGTTTTCTCCTTATGCAGTGGAACAATATCCCTCTCTTCTTTCCCATATGCCCCATAAATCTGTTCTGGGGGGGGGGGTCCCCCAACTCTACAGAGCAAATCTGGAGATGGAGCAGGATACATTTGAGCAGAAAGTGGGATATATTTGAACAGACTTTGCCCATTTTCTGGTCATTTCCCTGCAACATTACCGAAAATCCCCTTGTCGGGTGCTTTATTTTTTCACTAGGGAACTGTGGGGTCATGGGACTTCGGCACGCAAATGTAACTTTGTACATTGCCTTGAGATTAAACAGAACTGCTTTTAAATAAATGCTGTCTCTTTAAAGCTATGTTAATGAGTATGGGCACATCAGTCACATTAAAATAACTACTTTCCTTTGAATATGAACATGACTTGAATAAGAAAATTAATGTTTGCACTACGTTATGAACATGCAAATTACTATGTAAGTGCTGCCTTAATTATAATTGCTATTAATGATGAAATCAAAATTCCAGTGAATTATAATGCATCCTTTAATTAGATTTTGATATACAATTTCTGAAATAATTAAGTCTCCTCCAACTTGGATGTTGGCCAGGTTATATATAATACATAATACAGACTGATCATGTAATTAAGAACGTTTCATGAAACCATTGATAGACCTTGCAGCATAACAATCTCCTTTGACTTAAAATAGAATGGTGCTGTTTTCTTTCATTGGTGAATCAATCTCCAATATGGCAATGTGATTGATGTCTGATTTTGCAAAAGAATTTTCTAGTATGTTTGCTAAATTTGGAGTGCATTTCTGTATATAAATTATATTGAAATATTACTGGATAAAATTTAATAGGAATTTACATATGGAAAAGTGCAACTGAATGAAAAGTACACAAAACAGTTTCACTGTCCTTTTTTGGATGTATGTAAAACAAATGTATCTGCACAGGGCTTGGAAGCTGCTGGTTATGTTTTCAAAAGAGCTGTGTAATATCTGGAGAATCCCTGGGCTTAGACCTTTGAAACTAGCTTAGAGACTGAATGACATTTGCATAAACAGTTTCTCAATACGCTGCTCCCCCCCTTCTTTTCCTTTTGCATAATTTGCCCACTGATCGTACAAAAGGTTCTACAATGCCAAACGGCAAGTTCTGATGTGAAAATGGAAACTTGTGAAAACTCAGCTCAACTTTAACAACAACAACAACAACAACAACAACAACAACAACAACAACAACAACAACAACAACAACAACAACAACAATTTGGCTTCTTGGAGATGTAACATATGTGAATATTTGCCAGTCTGTCTTTCTTTTTTAATCAGCTAGGTTGGGACACTCTACCATCAGTATTCTATTCAGTAAATCCATTCTGTAAGGAAATGGTTTGGGTCCAGAATATCACATGAAGCATCTTTTCCCTCTATATTTTAAATATGCTGGGGAGATCCTGCTCAAAATGCCATTTTTAAGTGATGCAATAATGGCATCTACCAGGAGGAGGACCTAAGTTTCCATATCGATGTGGAGTGTCTCTCCTGAGAGATGCACTCAGCCACATAATTGGTTGCTTTTCAAAAGCTGATTACAATCTGTCTAGATAAACACACACACACAAATTATACAATGCAACATTGTTGTTGTTGTTGTTTTAAAACTTAGAGAATAATAAATATATGTAAGAGAGGAAAAGACGTTGCAGTCATACCCCCCACCGGAGGCCTTCATTATATTCCCCTGCACTGAAAATGGAGCACAATTATTATTATTATTTAACCAGGGAAAAAAATATTACATTTCTTTAAATTCCTTTATTTACATGCCACATGTTACCAAATTCCTATGGAAAATTACTAGACTGAAAACAGAGGGAATAGCTTGTTATATCTGTATGGTCTTGCACTCTGAAAGATGTTTGCGTACAGTCATTGGCCATCTGTTTGATGGAACTGGGCCAGCATATGGGCTTTCTGCGTCTGTGTTTGTCTCTAGAACACTTGGTGGCTGATATAGTCAAATAGTCAAATATTGCACCAGTCTCTTCAAGAGAAGGGTTGTGGCTCGGTGATGGAGCACATGCTTTTTCTTGGTATCTCCAGGTAGGGCTGTGAGAGGCCTTTGCCTGAAAGCCAGGAGAGCTACTGCCAATCAGTACAGACAATGCTGTACTGACTTGGTATAAGGAAACTTCCTGTGTTCCTAAAGACAGGCTTCCAGCTTTTGTAGGATTAAAGGGATTACATTTATAACAGCAATGCATTTACCATAATATTTTTTACAAAAATAGTAAAGTGACTGATTTAGCAGCTGTTTGACCATAGATCTAGGATGATAATCATTTTGTACTGGTGATCTATCTAATTTTGTTCTTCCCTTTGTACAAGCTAATATCTACTCAGCAAATTTATGAGACCAGTTTAGAAGATATTCTGGAAGATATGAAAGACAGAGCATTCTTCTCCTGGGGGGGGGGTGTCCCGGGGGGGTTCCCAGCTGGTGCCTCCTCTTCATCCAGCCGGTCCATGACATCTTACATTCCCTGAAACCCTCAACACTGCTTTTGCCCTTATCATGGTTCTGCAATGGTTTTGGTGATCAAGTAGGGAAATGCAGTTGGAATATGGAGTTGAAGAGGGAAAAACAGACTTGGGAAGGAAACATTATAATCCTTCTTGCCACTTTGCACATCCATGGAATTGCATGTGCTTTGCAAGCTGAGGATGCTGTTCTGTTCTCAATAGTATACCATCTACAATATATTGCTTCTCAATGTGTACTGCACTTCCAGAAACCAACGTTTTCTAACTTCCATCCCTCCCTATTCTGTTTTATTTTTTAGTTTAATTTTGTGGGCAAATTGCTTGGACCAAGAGGAAATTCCTTGAAAAGGTTACAAGAGGAAACAGGTGCAAAAATGTCAATCCTGGGGAAGGGTTCTATGAGAGACAAAGCCAAGGTACTGTACCCAACTCTTGATTTTTAGCCATATCGAATGTAGACAAAGTCATTGTAATATGTCATTTGCTGAGTATTTAAATGGTTATGGTGATCTAACATTGTAGAAAAAAATTCTGTATAATGTTATATTTTTGAGGAGAAAGAACATTACTGGAGGTGTGGGTGGAATCACCCTGAAGTCTAGACCTCAACATATTTTATGGAAATAATGTGCATCATTGCAACTTAAAAATGTTCTCTGCAGTGATTAAGGATCCATGTGAATCTTTTATAACTGGATACGGTGTATAACATAGAGTTTGGATTTGATAGAGTTTGGATTTGATAGAGTTTGGATTTGATAGAGTTTGGATTTGATAGAGTTTGGATTTGATAGAGTTTGGATTTGATATCCCGCCTTTCACTCCCCTTCAGGAGTCTCAAAGCGGCTAACATTCTCCTTTCCCTTCCTCCCCCACAACAAACACTCTGTGAGGTGAGTGGGGCTGAGAGACTTCAAAGAAGTGTGACTGGCCCAAGGTCACCCAGCAGCTGCATGTGGAGGAGCGGGGAATCGAACCTGGTTCCCCAGATTACAAGACTACCGCTCTTAACCACTACACCACACTGGCTCTCCGTTTGCTATGCATGTTCCTAGAATTTGTGTTACATGAAACTCAGAACTTGGAACTGAGTTGACAACATCTTGAAACTTGGACTGCATAGTAATTATCATCTGGTTGATTAATCACACCCTTTGCCTTTCCCTCCTTCTTAAGGCAGGGGCGGGGAGCCCTGGCCTTCTAGGTGTTGTTAGACATCTCTTGGCTTCCATAAGCCCCAGCTAGTATGGCCAATGATCAGATATTTCTTTGCTTTGCAATACTTGCATGCCACTTTTCAGTTACAATGGGTCTCAAAGCAGTTCACAATCAGATTTATAAGCATATTATATTGCCCTGACAATAAGAGACCTGGAATATTAAGCGTTATCATTGATATCATAGGGCCCTTGGCTCTGCTCCCCTGAAAGGTGGTTAGTCCTAGGGGCAGATGTTCTTCTAACTTGTCACCCTAGTCTACCAAGTACAGTGTTTTTGCTGACAATACTACTGCCACTGCTGGTCTGGTAACTGGACTAGCTATGATTCCCAGTTATTAGATAGATAGCAGCTAATGGATGACCAGTGACAGCTGAAATCCTCTCCCCAGCCCTGATGCTTGTGGCAGCTAAGGGAGATCCTGGGAAGCAAATATCCTTCAGAGTGCTGTCCCCAGTTCAACAGGTATTCCTGCTTCTGTTCTAGTCAGGTGGTATCATTGGCTCCCGGGCTTTTATAACTCTCAAACACTGCCCAATCCCCATGCCTGTATTGCTCTTTGACCAGCTCTGCAGCAATGGCCACAGAGAATTCACACACACACACACACAAAAACAACAACAACACACTCCTGAGATAGGCTTCCAGGCATATGCTTAGCAGCTAGATATTTTCAGTCTTTGTGGCAGCTGGCTTCCTCATCCAGTCTGACGTGATTGCTGTGATTTTTGTTCTGCTCCCCTGAAAGGTGGTGTCAGCAAAAGGGCTGCTGGTTGCAGATGTCCTTTATTTTGCTTTCCCTGGCCCTCCAGGTGTTCCTGCTGCCAATGCTACAGTCAGGGATGATGGAACATCTGGAGGGTCAGAGGTTTCCCGTTTCTGCCTTAAGATGATCAGGTATAAATGAAGGCAACATTTCTTGAAGCAGGCACAGTGCCTGCATTTAGTGATTCCAATCACTCTCCTTTATTGTTGTGTCCCAGGCCTGGCATGTTGTAGCAGTTCCACTCAGTTATTTCTGACACTGCTTTCAGAAATCCTGGTTTACTTCTACTTTTCGGTTACTCCCGTCATTCATTTCAACACAATAGAAGAGAAACAATGAGTTTAAGAGAGGGGGAGGGATCATTAAGATTCCACTTTCATCAGTCTGTTTAATGCTATATTATTATCTCTTGTTGCCAGTTTGTGCAAAGAAAAACCAACATATTTTTAAAAGTTACAGTATATGATTAAAATAAACGGGACATTAAATATGATGCTGTTAGTATGAATGGACATGTTTGTTCATTGGTGCAAAGATTCCAGGAATGATTAATTCACCCAGATAATGTTTCTAGAGTATATTGCAGATGTTGGTGCTAGCATAGAGCCTAGCAAAGAGAAGCTACTTGAGACTTCGTTATGGGCACAACTCACTGGGAAGTTCCTGCATCTTTAGGACCAAACTAGATGTTATGTGTGAGCTCCATGAAAATGGGCCTGTAGGCTTTTCCCTCCATGGCTGAATCCAGCTTTGGGGGAATATTTGAATTTTGGTTGCATTGTGGTACAAAGGGTAGAATCCAGCACGCATACTCTGACCACGTGGACCAACTTCTCCCGCAAACATACACTGCTACTTTGTGAGAAAGAAGGAAGATAGGAATTCCCATCACTGAATTCTCGAAGAAACTTTGGTGCTAAAATCCATTTATAAAAGAATGGGAGCTGCACAAAAACTCTACTGTGATTAAGAGAACCCTCCACCTAATCCTAAAACTCCAGTTACCCATCACCAGTTTTATATCAATTCAAGATGCATGCTCACTCTAAAGCTGTGATCTTGTAGAACAGCATGGATCTGAGAAGAATTGTCTAAGACCCCCAACCTTGTACCCTCTAGATGTTTTGGTCTGCAAGAACCATCAACCACAATCTGCATGATTTAAAACAATAAAAGAGATGATGGGTGGAGTTTTGGGAGAGAAATAAATATTTTTTTTCTCATTGATTCGCCTATTGTCCCCCCCCCCCACTCCTGCTACAGCACCGAATTTCAAAACTTTTAGTGCCTAAATTGCCAAGTATGGTTTGTTTGTTTTTAAAAAACCAGATATAAGCTGCTTAATGTGATGAATACAGAAGGGAATTGTGCCCATCATAAGATAACAACCAATTTCCATTGAGTTCCTATGACAGGTGGAAATAACAGGCCCTCCAACTGGAGAACTATGATTACCATTCTGTCTCATATGATGCCTTTAAAGCTTGTCATCTCTGTGCTTGCATTACAAACCTGTAAGTCATCTCTTCTTTGAGTGTTAAAAATGAGAAGATTTTAAACATTCAGGCTTACAATCCACCCCACCCCCCTTCTACTCCCCACCTTGTGTTCTTATCACATCATAAAACAATTTCAAGCAGTCTGGAAGAAAATGATGAAAGAGAACAATTAAAACCTATAGACAAGTGAAATCTGATTACAAGTGGACTTATATATAGGCATCAATTCACTGAAATTGCATATGTGGTATACATGTTTTCTAAGGTAACAATCACTAGTAATTATATTTGTGGCCTACCTCTGAGGTTGTTGGGAGTTGGAGTCCAATAACATCTGGAAGGCCCCACTTTGGTTGTCCCTGTGTTACAGCAGCAAAAAGCCTCAAAGCCCACATTTGAGTAACACTTTTATTAGAACCAATCAAAAAGTAAAAAGAAAAAGTGGGAAACTCTCAGGAACTCTTCATCAGGCATCATGGATATACAGGGGTATACTGTGTGTATAACATCTGTATTTTTGTTGCGGTTACACTGATAACTACAACTTGGTACATGAATCAGGGGAGGATGTTAGGATTCTTGTCCCGTGCTTGCAGTCATAGGATTGTTTTTTATCCCATGGTGGTATATGTTTTCATTCCACATAGTGTAAGGTTACCAGATTTTTTTCAATGAATCCGGGGACACTTTTCAACTTCAATGGATTTTGTATGGGGACTGATTTGTAAATCCGGGGAATGTCCCCGGGAAACGGGGACGTCTGGTAACCTTAACATAGTGGGAAGTGACGCAGACAGGATGTTTGTATTACTGTAGGATTATTGTCCTTTGTTCTTTCTCTTCGCTGTCTAAAGAGAAGGAGGAAGGAGCTAAGTCAGAATGCTCCGAATGTATTATCTGTAAATAAAGTAGTTTACCCAAAATGCTGTACTGCTGAGCCTGTCACGCGAACTGCCAATACTCTGCAGAATCCTGAAGTGTGCTGATGCCTCTCAGAGGTATCCGTCACTGTGATCTTCGGGCTGGAGAATGCTTTTGAAGCTCCTGAACGAACGACCAGGAGGGAGAGAACATGCCAGTCAGGCACGTGTCTCTATCAGAGCCCTACTCGCATGTAGGATGCTCCTGACACTGGTGGGTCTTAATAAAGGTGTTATCCAACTACAGGCTTTGGAGATTTTTCCTTATGGATCAACATGGCTACATTAGCTTTCTAACAGCACAAACACACTCACATTCTGAGACCTCAAGACCTCTTATTTGTTTCTTCTAACATTGATATATTTTACAGTATGTCTAGGTGCTCACATTAATCATGACCTCTTGTGTTACTAAAACCCATCAGCTTTGAGTGAAGTAGTTTGTGAATTTAGATTAAAAAATTATATGCTTTCCCTCAAGTAATACTGAGGATGTTTGAGGTGGCTTGCTAAATCACAGGTGTTCCATTTGCCATGAGCTGTCCTAGGGCAAAAACAGTGGCCACCATTAACAGGGTAGGAGGGTCTATTTGAGCCCCATGGAACAGAAGATGTTAGCAGCATTGTATTAAATATAGTTGTACTTACCTTCCAGTCCCATAATGAAAGCTAATGTTTTAATAACATTAAATTGTTCATTTTGATTATTGAAAGATATTGCTCAATAAAAGCGCAGCAAATAAGACCATATAAAGACTTAAAATTTTATCATTTTGAAAAAAAACATATTATCTATTCTGTGTCTGCAGGGACTTTATTTTTAACTACCTTTCATTATTAAGACATAAAAAATACAATAACACTGAACATACTAAACAAAAATGGTTCATAGAAAACCAAGTTAAGTCCAAAGCAGAGAGGGAGACGCCTTATGCATAAATGAAAAGGAGGGACATAATCTTGTTAAGTACAGTCTGGTGAAAGCGGGGGCATGGTTCGGACCAATCAGTCAAAGAGTCATATGTCATAGGCATTGCCAAATAAAGTAATAATTCACTGGGCTAAATGGCTTCATATGTTGTTTGCTCATGTACGTCACAAAGGTCCACCAAGTGGCAGCAAAGCCATTGGTTTAGCATTCCCCTTCAAAAGCTTAAGATGATAGGAGGTTTTTCTGAGGTGGCTTTCTTATACCAGCAGTTCCCATTAATAACAGAAACATCCTTCCATCCCTGTGTCAGAACCAGTCTAGCTGCAGCTACAATGAAACTTATGAAAGGTTTTAAAGGCAGGTCAGCATTAAGTCTTGAGAAAATAGGTGGAAGAGTCTAGGACTGGCGAATGATAATTTCACTTTCCTTAAGCATTTGTGTCCAGAAAGTAGTCGCATGGAGGCACGCTCACCACACGTGCCAATGTGTGCTAACAGCAGCACATCCTTTCCAACAAGTCTGATCATTTGTATTCTGAACGCATTGAAAGATATTGCACAATAAAAACACAGGAAATGACACTATATATAGACTTAAAATCAATTACATTTTTGAAAACACATATATATTTTATGTTTGCAGGGACTTTTAACTCAGAGTTCATCAAAAACATGACACGATAATAAGTAGTACATTCCATAAGCCCTAAAACATGGCTTAGTTGGACTGAACATTTCCTGGGCTGTACTGTACTGAAATAGATTCCCCTCAAAGCCCTTTCGCTTAAAACCCTATCAGTATTTTCCTTTAGTGGATTTTGAACAAAGAATTCACTTGCAATCGAGCAACTTTAATATAGTAGTTTGATAGAAACCCAACTCCTGTGTAACTTCTCTCTGCAGAGTTTTAATTTTTTTCCCTACAGGTATCATTGCTATATGGTATAGGAAAACATGATATTTGACACTTTGTTGGATCTAGGCAGTTATTCACACATGCTTAAGTTACAGAGCAATTCACCGCTACTCCTTAATGCTGGACTGAAGAGGATTTAGATTGAGTGGGCAGAGTTGTCTCTCTCTGCTCAGCTCTGCTGGTTGAGGTAGTGTTCCACTGGCTGCTAAATGTACAGAGCTCCACTGAGGTTCGGGGCAGAAGTCTTATTAGAATAAAGTTATAAAAAAACTCAAACAAAAAAGGAGCTGGTCCCTGGCACACCCCCCCCACCCGGTAGCTAACTTAGCCCTCTGAGGCCTGGGGCAAGTGTACCTTGGCTGTCCCCCTTTCTGCATGGGCCTTAGGGTGAGAAGCCTGCTGACAGTGTCTCCACCTGCCAGAGGAGCCCAGCAGAAGGCCCCAAAACAGGTCATTGAAAGGGTGGGGAAGAGCTGAGTGGCCTTGGGATCCAGTGGTCTCACAGCCAGAGCTGACTGGCACAGGGAGCTTCCCGCGCTGTCCAGCACAAAAAGTTGGTTCAGGGATCAGGCTGGGTTGCCCTGATGCACCACCTTCTGCTATAGCCATCAAGAATGTTGTGGCTGCAGATTCTAAATCCACACACACACACACACACACACACACACCGAGCTTGGTGTAAGGTGGTGGTGGATCACGTTGGCTGTCACCACGAATTCTGTGCCATCAATTTCAGTGAGGCTGTGGGTAAAACCACAGTGCCTAGGACTTGCCTATCGTATGGTCGGCGGTTCGAATCCCCGCGGCGGGGTGAGCTCCCGTCTTTCGGTCCCAGCTCCTGCCCACCTAGCAGTTCGAAAGCACCCTTAAAGTGCAAGTAGATAAATAGGTACCACTTTATAGCGGGAAGGTAAACGGTGTTCCGTGTGCTGCGCTGGTGCAGGCTCGCCAGAGCAGCGATGTCACACTGGCCACGTGACCCGGAAGTGTCTGCGGACGGCTCCGGCTCCCGGCCTCTAGAGTGAGATGAGCGCACAACCCTAGAGTCTGTCAAGACTGGCCCGTACGGTGGAAAGGAATTGCTGAAACAGTTAATTGAAGTGGAATACAAAAAGGCGTGAGGAAGTCAATGAAACAAGTGAATGAAAGCTAAGTTTGGAAATATTAGAAGTGTTTTTAATTGTTCTTGTTTTGTTTTGTTAATTCAATGTTCTATGTAGTGTTTTTGTTTTTGTATTTGTTTTTGTATTGTATTATATTGATTTGTTTAATTTTTTTTCCCTTTCTGTAACCTTTAAACTCTTAATAAATATTTTTTAAAAAATAAATAAATAAGACTGGCCCGTACGGGCAGGGTACCTTTACCTTTACCTAAGGCTAACTTGAGTGTGCCGCTCAGTTTTATCTTAATTGAGTGCTTCACACAAATCCTTACTGGCCTCAGCACAGGAAATTACCTGATTTTGAAGGAGTTTTTGTATTATGCAGTAATATAAATATATCAATGATCATGTATTTTAGCTTTAAGCCTAACTGGAGTTGTAAAAACAGGCGTGTATCTCTATATGTAACAAAGGGTTTAAATATCCATGAGTGCATTCTCATAAAAGCCTAAATAAATTATATTGTCTGAATTCCGCTCCCCTGATCAAAAAGATTAAAAAGGAAATGCAAATGGACCAAACTGAACCTCTCAGTGTTATGCAGAATATCTGCCATGCAGATGGTGGTATTGCTTTTTGGGGATATCTTTTTCTAATGCGTTCCATGTATCTCTGCCCAAATACATTTAAATCTTGGCAAAAATTAATAAATAAATACATTTTTCAAGGGAAAATAACTTGATTGGTTAAGAAAAATTACTATAGAAAACAGTATGGAGGTAGGCAGAGGCCTGTCACAGCTGGGCCTCTGTTATGAGGTATTTCAATTGAAGCAGCTATGTTTTATTATTTCAAAAGTGTGTAAGAAATGGATGACTCTAGAACAAGAAATATTACATCAAACACTATTGTGGGTCCTTCCAATTTACCATTTAAATACATTCTTATTATGAAAAAAATCATAATCTATTTACATTGTGCATGCTGAACACATAGGGAAATTGGCAATGCCACATACCACCTATCTGCTTCCCTTTATTTCCACTGGGATCCCATTCAAAGTTAAGGATATGGTGTAACACAGCATGATACTGAAATGGGAAAAGAAAGACAGGTTTAGATCGCAGAATTTATACAGTATTAAAAACCCTATTACTTTGGAACAACGTAGGGTCATAGCTGGCAACCCAAACCTTAATTAGCTACAGGCTCTCCGATTTAAATCTTTATCAGTGAATCACATTTGAAGACTCAGGCCAATAGTGAACTTAATAAATTTGAACTTTTATTGTTAAACTAGGGTGCTTCTGGAAATTGGGTAGTTTCTATTATATATAGGGAATTTATTGATTTATTAGTTGCATTCCTGACGGGTCTGAAAACTTTTGGAAACAAGTATATATATTGCTATAGGTAAAGGGACCTCTGACCATTAGGTCTAGTAGTGACCGACTCTGGGGTTGCAGCGCTCATCTCGCTTTACTGGCCGAGGGAGCCGGCGTTTGTCCGCAGACAGCTTCCGGGTCATGTGGCCAGCATGACTAAGCAGCTTCTGGCGAACCAGAGCAGCACACGGAAATGCCGTTTACCTTCCCGCTGGAGCGGTACCTATTTATCTACTTGCACTTTGTGCTTTCGAACTGCTAGGTTGGCAGGAGCTGGGACCGAACAACAGGAGCTCACCCCGTCGCGGGGATTCGAACCGCCAACCTTCTGATCGGCAAGTCCCAGGCTCTGTGGTTTAACCCACAGCGCCACCCGCGCTATATTGCTATAGTATAGTATAGTATAGTATAGTATAGTATAGTATAGTATAGTATATTGCTATAGTGGAGAGCAAATAGAACAATATGTGATCTTCTAAGCCATATAAATCTGTGTCTGAATATATATAGAAGAATGTTGACTAGAACTTCCACTTAGGTGGCATTGAACGCATGACAGTGTTGCCCCATATAGGTTCCAAGATGGCATAGAAATGTTGTTGGCATGGTTGTGGGGCAGGAGGAACATTTCTTTCACCTGCGATGGGAGTGCCCACTCATTAAACCAAAAAACAACCAAACTTTTGATGTCGTGTGCTTTCTCTTATTCTAAATACTTCTATACAAATGACTCTGCAGCTGTCACTCTTGAATATATGGGACAATCATACTCAACAACTGCAATCCAAAGAATTTATAACATGGCTGTTGGCAGCAGCTAAGATATCTATATGCATGGAAAACGCTGCAGGATCTACGGATATCTTTATGATATACTTATGTAAGGACCCTGTTGATTGCAGAAAGTATAATGCATAATGTGAAAGTCTTCAAAGATTGGGAAGATCCGGAACACTTTCATACTGTGTGGCTTTCCCACATGGCAAATATAGGCATCAAGGGAATAATAAATTTATTTATTTATTTATTTATTTATTTCCCACCCATCTGACTGGGTTGCCCCAGGGTGGGTGGCTTCCAGCCCCTATAAAAACACAATAAAGCATCCCTTTGTTTTTATTTTTCTTGTGTTTTTATATTTTATGCATAATTGAAATAAACATCCCTTTTAAAACCCTTGTGAAATTAGTAAGCAGAATTAAAAATATCAGCTTGTCTAAGCAGATATCAGCTTGTAAAGGAAAGGAAAATCAGAGATTTAAATAAAATGAACGTATTATATGGAAACAGTTATCTGGAATGCCTTTCCCCATGTAGAAAATAGAGTCAAACATGAGCAAAGACCATAGTGTACTTTCCTTCAAAATAATTGACTGTCATGAAAGCACACGTAAATGAGCAAGTGACATAAATGGGAACAGGAATAGCATAAAACATTATCTGGATGTGCCAAAAGAAAGGGGACGAGTTAATCGCACCTCTTTTTGGCCAGGATCCAAAAAGCTACTTTAGACATGCCCAATAGGCTTGAACATGATGTATTTGGCTTTTTTTGCGCTTTAAACAGCAGACTTTTATGATGCCATATCACCAGGGATGCACAAATATTCTCTCTCTGTGTGTGTGTGTGAGAGAGAGAGAGAGAAAGAGAGAGAGAGAGTGCATATTTCCTTTGAGCACTTAAAAAAACTTGAGATCTTGCACTGGGGCGGCGTATTCTCAAGAACCAGGTGTGCTTCTTGAAATCAGTGGGGACATGGCCATCTTCGCTGATTTTAAAATGCAGATTTAAGCAGGTTCCATGCCACAAAATAGCTGGAGGGAGTCAATGACCCACGGCTGAAGATCCTTTTACCCCCATGGGTCTTCAGCAGTACATTGCTGTTTGCCCTTATGCCATCTCTTTATTTTTGCAGTAGAACTCAGATACTACCCATTGTTCTGAACAACCAAATAGGACTACAGTGGTACCTCGGGTTACATATGCTTCAGGTTACAGACTCCGCTAACCCAGAAATCGTACCTTGGGTTAAGAACTTTGCTTCAGGATGAGAACAGAAATTGTGCTCTGGCGGCATGGCAGCAGCAGGAGGCCCCATTAGCTAAAGTGGTGCTTCAGGTTAAGAACAGTTTCAGGTTAAGAACGGACCTCCGGAACAAATTAACTACTTAACCTGAGGTACCACTGTACAGTCTCTGTTGATTTGTTTTAGACAATGAATGCTCACTGCATCCCTGCATATCACACCCTTGTTGAAATCCCTTTCAGCTGTTAAGGCATGAAAATTTGCTGTTGTAAAGGCATGGGTGGTTGAGATAACCCTATGCCAGGGCCTCAACCTTGGGCATGTTGAACTGAGTTGATTTTTTGATACCAACTTTTGTGCTCCCAGTGCAAAACAGGCTTTACTTCTTTTATGAGGCAGGTGAAAAATAAATGGATAAATGCATTAAATAAATAAATTAAAGGATTCCTCCCGGTATTTATGGGAGCAGGTGTTTTTTCACTCCTCGAGATGTGTTGTCTCTAGTTGGGGATTAGAAAATACAGGGCTTTGTATATGTGTTTCTGTACCCATGTTGTTTGTATTATATTGAAGCAAGGTTCGTGTTTAGTCATGGTCTCCCTTGACTACAGAAATAATTTGTTATAATAGATGTTCCTAGTCGCTTGCGTGGGGGAATGAAGGTCAAGTGCAAACTACCCATTTTGCCTATTAGCTCTGGGAGCCTGCAGTCCCTGTTGTGTAGTTGTTCACTCCTGGGCCTGGCTGCAGGGCTGGATGATACTGGATTTGTAGTAGAGATTAAGCCATCTGCTTCACTTTAAATGTTTCCTGCTGAAATGATTCATGAAGTGGTATAATATTTGAGTGCAATTAGTGGTGGCATTTTCAAAACTGAATAACCAAGAGGGCAATTTAACCTTCTCTGAGGAATTGCATACTCCAGGGCGAGTTCTTTTTTTAAAAAAAGATTACATTGTTCTAAGGGAACACTTGGCAAATAATTGCAGCAGCCCTGGAACAGATGCTTTGAAAGAGGGCCTCATGTTATTACTTGTGAGACACAGTGGTGATAACTAAAGTATCTAATGCCTGCTTCAAATCTGATGTTAGAACAGACTTTTGTATTTCTTCATACTACTACTGTGTAATATTTACAAGCAAACTAAGGATCTGCCACAAGATTTGTTTTCACTACCAGGATTTAGCATGCAAAGTATTAAATAATAAAGAAGTATGGCCACTGCAGATGCAGGTTAAATTTCCTTTGATATGTTAGAGATGAAGAGAAAGTGGTTCAGAGCAAAGAGAACTACTTACATGCATGTTGTGCTTGTTTTTAGTCCCGCAGCCTGTTTTTATTTTGTAAAGAAGTAAAGTTCTGGAATAAGTGAATTTCAAGTTGATGCAAAGCTGCCTAATTTTGCAAAAAGATTTTATTTCCTTACATTGGACAGAATCTGAGACAGAATTGTTTAACTGATCCATTTGTGTCACAGCATAGATGCCAGAGAGTTGGTTAGATACTGCAGATTGTTGTGGATGAAGGGTTATCTGTAACGAGAATGGGGTCATTGTAGGAACTCTAAAGAAAGGCTTTGCAGCCAATTATAGTATGGGCACAGTTTTCATGGAAGGTAACTGAACCAAATGCCTTGAAGTATGGATGGGGAGAAGTCAGACCTTAAAGGGGCTAGTCAGTTGCCTGGGTTCCTTCATCAAGTTTTCTTTGAAGAATGGCACAATGAAACTTTCAACATATATTTGAAAAAATAGGAAGTTTAGATAAAAATGGAATGATAATACTAGGAACAAAAATGTGAAATAAAGTAAACAATTGACATATTATGATGCTGGTGTATGATGGGTCTTTTGAGAACCATAGTTCATTTTCCTTGAAGGCCTTGCCCATCTGCATTTCTGTAGAGCAATGATTTATAGTCTAAAATGTTTTATTTGTTTTCATGGAACTCCATTAACTCTGGATTTTGATACTGTTGTGCTTTGCTTTATTATTGTTGTTTTCAGTGTTTTACATATAGATAAATGCCAAAGAGCCCATTTTGAAATATTTGCAGCAATTATGTTAAATCCCAGTTCCCCCTGTGCTGTGTTTATCTGTACTCCTGAGAACCATGATAAATACTTTTAATATGCCTTAATAGGTTACTGTTACAAGAAATTCTTGTGCTTGCCACTACTGAGACAGCATTACATTAAATTACAGTGCAGACAATTAAATAGAATAGTGGGGAAGGGGTATCAGGCTTGGAAGAACAGCTAGTTGCAGCCTTCTGTAATTCAATTCCTTGATCAACATAATAAGGGAAGATGGTGAGTGGAATTTAGATAACTAAGGTAGATATGATTGTATTTGTAATATCTCCATCAGGGATTAATGCTCCCTTATTCGGAGACATTGATTAGCCTCTAGATTATTTTTCTGATTGATTACTGTTGTACTGCAACATCCCTTCTTCATATATCTAACCAAGATCAATATCACTTTATAGTTAGAACTTCATCTTGGCACAGTTATGGTACAATCAGCAGTAATTTGTGGTTCCTCGATAACAGTTTCAAAGAAAATGTGCACAGTCTGTTACTTCGGCTTGTAGCCATTTATAACTAGGAGGGGGGAAATTAACTTCCCTTGCATCTTGTCTGGAAAAAAATATGAAGCATTAGTTGTACATATGCTTGGGCATGAGCATCTTTCTCAGGAAATTTGTCTGTGAGTTATCATTTCGCTTCAGAGAACATGGGAGAGATTAAGGTATGCAAAATTCATCCAATCTCTTTCTTGCATAACTCATACACAGTGATTCATTTGTGTAAAAAGATAGTGCTAGGACTCAGTTCTAATAGAGATTCAATAAGCATAGACACAGCTTCTAAAAAAATGAACTTAAAACTGCTTTAGGATTCAGACGCATCTTAGGCCTAGAACTCCCAACTACAGTACATTTAGCCATTTTAATACAGTGGTACCTCAGGTTAAGAACTTAATTCGTTCTGGAGGTCCATTCTTAACCTGAAACTGTTCTTAACCTGAGGTACCACTTTAGCTAATGGGGCCTTCTGCTGCCATCGCTTGATTTCTGTTCTCATCCTGAAGCAAAGTTCTTAACCTGAGGTACTATTTCTGGGTTAACAGAATGTGTAACCTGAATTGTCTGTAACCCGAGGTACCACTGTAGTAGCAAAATAACAAGCAAGGCTCCACCCACAAGAGGGGGCATCTGACCCCCAGGAACAGGACCCACTTTCTCTTTGTGGCTGCTGTTAGAGGAAGACTTTGCCATGACAGTTCCCTCTCAAACCATTTCTCACCTTTGCTATTTCTCATGAGCGCAAGGAAAATTGCACTCAGATGTGTCCCTAGCTGTCAGGCGCAACAGAAACCTGACAAATCTATCCCATTCACGTGGCTCTAATCCACATGTGACAGTTTACACAGTACTGTAGGGTAGGGGTTCAGGCAATCCCAGCCACACCTTCAAAGCATGTGTAATGGCACTTTGGGGCTGTGCAACCTCTCTTTACCCCCAGTACTGATTTGTGGGGTGGCCACAGCCCACACTGGCCATACATTTGGCAGGTTTAAGGGGCCGTACACGTGTATTGGTGTAAGCACACAGATATCTGCCACATGAAGGGAGATCTGGACATTGATGGGCATGGCCCCACCCCCGTTTCACCATGTCAGGGATATTCATTTGTAGACCCCTGCAGAACATTTGGTTCTGATTCCTACGATGTATTTCGGGGGGGGGGGGAAATAAAAAGTAGCAAGGAAGCAAGATGTTGGCCTTCAGTCTTGGCTAGAACTGTCCTTTTGACATTAGCCACAGCCAGTGTAACTAGCCAGCAATGATGTAGAGTGCAGCTGAAGCTTAGAAACAAAGTAGAGGTGAGGTCCTGTACTAAAATGTCTCTATGCAGAATTCATCCCAACTTTTGCAGTTCAGGGAAATTGAAGAACATGGTTTTTGTATTTGAATTCCACAATGATTTGAAGAATTTCTAGTGCTCCTTTCAGTCTCTTTGTGTGCATGTAGCAAAATGCCCAAGGCTCAATTCAGAATCAGCTTGGTATTTATGGATTTTCTCAGCAATGATTCTGAAAAAAGTTCATCTGTTTTCTGAGACTTTTATTCAACTTTGTAATTTTGATGCATGTGCACAGGTGCATATTATCACATTTGCCCCTCGGAATTATAGTTTTGTCTGGGGTCCCAGGTATGGCTTGTGCAACTCCACCAGGTTATGATATGTGTGCACCATAGTAATATTGTTCATGGGAGCGGACCTCAAATAGTTTCACAGAAATTAATGAAAGATTCCTCAGAAGTAAGGACTTGGCATTAAAAATAACACACTTTGTAAGTGCCTGCAAAGTAGCTTGTGGCGGCGGCGGCGGGGGGGTGGTGGTATCTTTTGAACACTGCCTGCCCATGCATAGAATCTCATTTAACATCCCAAGCTGCAGAAGTCTGAGGAAATAGCACTTGATTCATAAGGCAGTTGAATAATATGAGCCAGACAGATCCATATACGGAACATCAGTTACATCACTACTGTCTGTCTGTTTATTTACTTCCTGTATTTCTTACATTCCCTTCATCCAACGGTCCCAAGGAAGGTTACAGCATATCAAAACAAAATATAATCAGAACAGCTATTAAATGGCAACAACTCCCACCCATAGCCCCAAAACAAGAACTGGACATTTGCAGGAGGCATGCTTTGATTTCAAACAGACTGCTATTAAACATTCTAGGATAAACTGCATCTTAATTTGTTACACATGTGCACTAATTTCTCATCAAGCTGTTTGCCTAGGGCTCTATTTTGGCAATCTATGTCGGTGTAACTAACCATACAAAGGAGACTTCTCTTCACAAAGGGGGAACTAATATGAGGCATAACATTAATTTTCACTTAATAGAAGCTGGGTATCACTAAATGATTCATAAGGAGCTGACAAGTGGTTTTTATTTCAAGTTTCCGTCTTTTTATATCAAAAAATGTTAAGCAGTCAATTTCTTGCAAAAAAACTGTCTTGGATTTAATAACATTCACAGGCCACATTTCAAATTAATTTGGTCTGTTAGATAATCTCTTACTCCTTTTTCCACATCAGTGATATTAGAGCTATAAATAGTAATAAGGTTGCAACACTTGCAACCTCTGTATAGCAGCTGGGCTTGTCTGGAATCACCCTGGCCTCACTCAATTCAAATGGAGTACTTCCTCTTCAAGGTCAAGCTCTCAAGCAACTTGCAGTGGAAGCCACCTCTGGTCACTGGCTATTAAGCCAGTCATGAAACCTCTTCTCCATTAAGCAGTCTTAGCCGTATGATCAGACTCAATAAAGTTGTAGCAACAACAGTTTTCATGGGTGAACATTGGTTTGGGCATTTTCAGCAAATGTTCCTGAAAACCTTACCTCTTTTTGTTCATTCCTGTTCACTGGCCTCTTCAGCAGCTGCTTTGGTGCCATTAAGAGAAGTGGGTATGTATCACTGTCTACACGATCTGTATAACCAGATGTTATGGAGCCACCTTTCTGAGTGGGCAAATACTTTTGCTCCATTTTCCCCATGCTGAACAATTACTAAAACTGGAGGGGTGCATTTCAAGGATGCATGGGTATGGAACTTTTCATGAAACACGCCTACTAGCAATTTCAGTTGTAAAGGCATCACTTTCAGGTCTCGATTCAACGTGCCTTGGGCATTGAGAAGCCCTCCATAGGAGACCAATATTGAAGCACGGCTGGTATGTGAGTGGGTGTCCATGATTCCTGAACTCCGTGCATGTGCTTCAGATGGATGATTGCCAAATCACCTGTTTATAAAGTGTGTGGGGAGAGCAGTGATAGGGAAGAGAAAGAATCACAAATGCATGGTGGTGTTCCCTTGTTCTCAACAGATTATTAGCATTGCCAGAGGGAAGAAACTGCCTGGAATCTCTCCCTTTTTTTCCCAACTCAGCAGGGTTTGGAACTAACTTTGGAAGGACAAAAAAGGAGCAGCAACAAAAGACCAAAAGGATGCAAAACATCAAAAAGATGAATTCTTTGAACAGTAAAAGTTATAAGCCCACTTCACTCATTATTGCTCCCATCTTGCTCTACATGGAAGGGAGGAAACACTGAGCAGCCCCACCCACTAGCATCCACACACTAATGTCGCTTGTGACAGAAATGTTGTGGAAAGACTCAGACACTACTGATAATAGCACTCTTTGGGCAAATGAACATGGGTGCCATACTGAATGAAGGGACTTTACGGGATCAAAAATGCATTTTTGTTGGTTGCAACTTTCATTAGGGGCACAAGATTAAGGTTCCTCTCTCAAGGCACTGTTGTTTTTGTCCATGGAGTTTTCTTGGCAGGGATACTGGAGTGGCTTGCAAGTTCCTGCTCCAGGTGGATCACGTTTGGTCAAAACTCTCCACTATGACCTGTCTGTCTTGGGTGGCCCTGCACAGCATAGCTCATAGCTTCTCTGAGTTATTCAAGCCCCTTCGCCATGACAAGGCAGTAATCCATGAAGGAGTTTGACCAAACTGCGGGAGGCAGTGGAAGACAGGAGTGCCTGGCGTGCTCTGGTCCATGGGGTCACGAAGAGTCGGACACAACTAAATGACTTAACAATTACTCAAGGCACTGTCTTAAAGGACAGATGTTGCCTTGATAGAATAATCTTAATCTTCTGCCTTTGAGGAAGATTATCAACTAAAACATCCTTAGGGGCGTCCCCCCCCCCAATTAAGACTATTACTCTTCATAGAGGTTGCTCTGCTTGCAATTTTTTTGAGGTTTTGCCTCCCTTCTTCTTCTTTTGGAGGTAGCATTAGCAACCTGTTGTTGTACCCTGGGAACTCTGGATTGGGGCCAAAAGGTTTTTATTTTGTAATAATTATGGAAATAATGTTCCTTCATCCAGCAATAACCGTTGTTACTGTGAAAGGGAATTTAATCTTGATAATCTACACACAGCACTTTCTCGACTTTTATTCCTGTAACACAGAGTGGTCTAAAAGTGGGCAGTGTAGTTCCTTCTCCCTTCCTGCTGCAGCTTATTGGTTCTTTCTTTTCAAGTACTTCCTCTGATCAAATTGCTAACAGGCAATATTAGTTGTTTAAAGGTTTCTCTTTCCTCCCCCCTTTCTTTTAACCTTTATGTATTTAAATGGTCATGACCTTCTCATCAGTTGATAGACTGGACAATTGTGAATGCTTGAATAGTGCTCCTTTTTTAAAAAAAATAAAAAATTACATTATTTTCAAAAGGCTAACTCTCAGTATTGGTGGACTCACCTTTAGGAAGGAAAAAACCCCTATATTAATCATGACACTTCCAGCCTTTAAAAACACAGAGACATCTTATATGTGTCTTCGTGGTATTTTACTCCCTCCATCTATATAGTGCAAAGGAGATTCTAGATTACATGGTACAAAAGGCAAAGGTCATATATTTGCCTTTTAAGCTCAGAACATTTTCATTTCTCTTTGGGCTATTGCAGCAGAACTTACTGTTCAGAGGCAGCTGCCTTCCAGCAGGTCACACTATCTGCCCATTTAGTCCAGTATTGCTAGCTCTAACTTGTGGCAGCTCTCTGGGGCCTCATTGGTATGTTCTCTATGCAAGTTCCCTATGAAGAGTGCATGGTATATTCAGTAGTTTCCTGCACATGTGTCAGGGACTGGGGAGAGGAGGAGGAGGAATGCTGGAGACCGCCTCCCCAGCTTGATCCTTCCAGGGAGGAGGAAGAGGAAGACAGTTTAGATTTGCAACAGGGGTTTGAGGGAGGTCACAACTCAGAGGCATATGAAGGGGAAAGTTAGAAAATAATGGGGGAGGAGGGGGAGGAAGCACCAGGGGGGTGACAGCTGACGGACACAGTGTCTTTAGAAAGCATTCCAGACCCCCCCTCCACTCCCAGAACTTGGCGAGCCTTGAAAGTAGGAGAGCAAAGAGCTCAAAGATAGAGGCCATGTAGCAGCACCCATAGGAGAGACGATGAGATTGACAGATGAGGAAGTGGGAGAGACAGGGGTTGGAGATTCACTTGGGACAACACCGTTATCCAAGAGTACAGTATCTCTGTAAACACTGAATAAACAGTGGACGGTAAGAAACATTTCCTTGTCTTTGTACGTTCCTGGGCAACCAGCTGGGAGTCGCTGGCAGCAGCCTGACAGCATAACAGTCTTAACTTAGAAGAATAGCATTGCCAATGTGCCATCATTGCGCAGAGTACTCTTTGCTCCGCCCATCCCCCATACCTTTGAAGCATGGCTGGAAAAGAATGGAGACAGAGCTGGCTGAGGATGTGAGGGCTATTGGACATGGCATCCACAGTGGGCCTCCTTAACCTGGAAGAGGCAGGACCTAGAATGCTTTATCTTGACCTTCTTGAGTTCTTTATGCAAAAAAAGAATAGCAGCAATGTCGGGGTGGTGGGTCCTTTGCCAGTTTTGTGGTCTGGGCAAATGTTTACTCTTAATGCTCTCTGGAACTGGCCCTGGGTGCAGAAAGAATATGCTCCAAAAAACATTTATGAACCTTGTGTAGGTTGTGAGATAGACGGGTCAGTTCCCAGTTCGTCTTCTTTTTGATATGGGGCACACATCACCCTTGCCACTGGGATAATATAACATCGGGGTTGATAACCCCCAGAGCTTTCTGACCTGTGACTACTTTGCTGTGGCTGCCTGCTCACCCACCCAAGCAAGCAGCTACAGGAGCAAAGAGAATGACCAGCAACTTCCACTAAGGTTGACTTCTTCGTCTGGGCCCAGAGGGACAGGAGCAAGGAAACTGGCAGAGTCAACAGCAATGAGGGTGAGTTGGGGCTACTTAAGGAGGGCCCCTCCTGGCAGCTCAGGACCCTAAAATACCTTGGAACTGGAACTGTGTTGCAGAGTGCTCAGTATTATAAAGCTGAATCATTTCTACACGGCACTGGAACCTGCAAAGCTGTGATACCTACTTAGAACATAAATTAATTAGATTCCTCTCATCTCTGTCCCATTTTCACCAGCTTCATAAAATGTAAGTGTGTCTGATCTCTATACCCATAATGACTTACATACACATGCACACAGACTTTTGGGTCCTGACTGTGGATTTCTCATAGGCATGTGGTTGGCCACTGTGAGAGCAGGAGTTGGACTATTGGAGGCTGTTATGGTCTCTCAGACAGCCACCTTGGATCAAGAAAAAGAAAAATCCTGAAAGTGGTAGCATAGCAATGTCCTACTTTGGGAGGGTGGAATACCAAAATAAAGCTTACACTAGGAGTTGGCATTTTTATTTAGGTCAGAATAAAGGCGTCACTTGTTTCCCAGGCCTGAGACTTTACCTAGGGATCCACTAACATAGGAAGCTGCTTCAGTATAGTCAGATCCTTGGTAGTTCAGTACTGTCTACACTGACTCAGTGGTGTCGCAAGGGGGGGGGCGGCGGGGGGCAGTGAGCCCTGGGCTGGAGGGGTGCTTGCCCCACCAACCCTGGGTGTGGCGGCGTGACCAGCCATCGTGCCGCCGCAGCTGCATGTGGAGGATTCCACCACCGTCCATACGGTGCTCAGGCAGCGCCGGTGGCAAACTGTTACATACAATGCATACACTGTACATAGCAACGCCGCACATGCGCCCTACGTAGTGACGCCATGCATGCATCGTACGTAGTGGTGCAACGCGTGCGCAGCTGGTGGTTTGTCCCGCCCCAGGTGCCGGTTAGCCTTCGTTTGCCCCTGCACTGACTGGCAGCATCTCTCCATGGTTTCAGAGAGGAGTCTTCTACAGCCGTACTAGGAAATCCCAGGGATTAAACCTTCAGTGTGTGTTCTACCACTGAGTCCTGGCACTTTCACAAAGTATCTTGGGATACATTTTCTCTCTCTAATGAAGACCACAGCCCTCTAAGGAAGTGGCCATTGGAAAATAGTTCTCATCATCTGCCATTCTCTTTCTGAGATACTCCTCTCATGTTTAGTTGCCATAGAGAGCACTGTGGAAGAGATGCCTCCAGCTCCACAGAGAAAAGTAGAAGAAATAGTGTTGCACTGAATGTTTGGGGAGACTTAAGCAAGGAACTAGAATTTATTATGCTATTTAAAGTTTGCCTCAAAGGACATGTGGAAATAGCACCTTTAAAATTTATACAGTTATTTATAAAGACTGTATAATTTTATCTGAACAGGATGGGAACTTCAATTTTTCATATGCAGTAATTTGCACTATTCTGATAAAGTAATTGCACAATGGAATTTATGATGAATTGGGTTTTAGTATAAATGTATTAGGAAGACTAATGCAGTTGGAATTTTCCATTTTCATTCATTTGTAGTGCAGATATTTTCTGCTTTAGTTGTAGGATCTAGATTTTCTTTTTTTAAAAGCAAAATGATATGCAACCTTTGCTTTGAAGATTTATTTATTTTTACTAATTGCCTCTAAAAAGGGAAATAGCATAGTTTCCAAAGCCACAGACAGATATCTTACTATTATTTTGTAGTCTGAATATCTACATAACTACTTAAGAAAAAAAGATAGAAACCAATTAAGAGATATATAATGGAGACAAAGTTTCTTTTTCAGTGGATAGACTATTCATTTCTTTACAAGAAAGCATGAGAAACAGATGCACAAATATTAATAATGTTAAATTATATATGCATTTTTCTTGTTAATGCTGACCATATTTAGTGAAAGTAATCCAAATGAAATTCAGTCTGGGGTAGCTGAAAATATTAAAACAATGGGAATGATATAACATCTGGCTTACTATTAATTATGAAGATATGAGTTGCTATTTTGTTTTTAAAGATAAATTGTATTTTAAACATTGTGAAAAGTCAGTTTATATTCATTTGATTTAAGTTAAAGTAAGGTGATAAGAGAAGTAAAGGTTCTCCAAAGCACTACTGCGAAGATAAACAAAATTTTGTTTGATTTGATTTGCAGTGATGGGACCATCACTTCATTTAAAAGTAATTGTGGCTGGAAGTTGAAAAGTATTTGAAAAGCAATTTCAGCCTCATATTATGGCTTGCTATGCGAGTGCCTAAGTGCTTATGATGCTGGTGTTTTGTGACACTGCAGGTAAAAGCCAATATGATTAGGATGGAAACACTAGTCATGTAACATATTGGTATTCAATTTTTTTTCCTCTTCTGTACATTACCCAGATAGCACAGCATATGCATGTTTTAGATTACAGCAAAGGCATTTCCCCAAGAAGAGGTAGATTTTTCTTTGACAAGTCTTAGGCATTTTTACTAATATTGTTTCATGCTTCAAAATATGAATTCAAAATATTTTGTCATCACAAGTGTCTGTTAATGTTTTATGGTTTGCAGCCTGCCACTAGCGTTTGTCTAAAAGATGGAATCTGAGAATATTTTGTGATACTGAATATATATATAGTGGTTACGTAGTTTTATCAATCTTTTTTTATACAAAGCCCTGACTGCTAGAGTAGTTTCTGCTTCGAATCTGGAGCCTCAAAGAGCCAAGCTAGATGTGACATTTGTCATGGTGTTTAACCTTGTGTGACTGATATTTCTATGAAATAACCATGGGTATAACCATGAAATAACTATGGGTAACTTAGAGTGGGACCATAGTATGTGGGGCGGGGGCTTTAACCCATTCCCTCCCCCACTGTTTATATCAAAATTCTACCCCGCTGCAAGCAGGAAAGCTCCCACTGGGTCTGAAGATAAAAATGAAAAAGGGCTCTCTAAAATTACACACACACACACACACACACACACACACACAATATCAAAGTCTCTGAGATTCATTTCATTATTTTGAAAGGAGCTACTTAAGAAGTATATAACTGAAGCTATCGATTTCTGTGTGAGAATATCACAGAATAAATAGGACTTTTCTGCTAGTGGTCAAACAATACAACAATAGGCCTCTTCTGAAGTAACAAAGAGTTAAACCTTTGGCCATTTGGACCTCCAGATGTTGCTGAACTACAGCTCCCATAATCCCTAGCCATTGACAATACTTGCTGGGGCTGATGGGAGTTGTAGTTCAGCAACATCTGTGGTACGGGGGAGAGAAGCAGAAGTTCCCCACAGATGAGTTAAATAGTAGCATCTAGTTTCTTACACTGTTCCTAGATCCTTGACTGAAGGACTCGCAATTTTTACGTGGCTCATCAGACACACACCATAACATTATCATTCGGAAAGCTCAGTCACACATGAAGGCTAGCAGAAGAACAACTGACACAAAAGACGAGAAGCAATAAGCATAGCTCTGGGCAATGTTTTCTCTCTCACACTCTCCTCTGTACACAGCAATAGTTGTTATTCCTGAGTTTATAACTAGAAACATCAACCTTTTGGACATTTTCTGCACCCCCCCCCCCCGGCCTGGCAATGCATTGTCTCATCCATTAACAGAATGAGCAATTGCAATGACTCAAGTGATGAAGTGTTGCCTTGAAGTTTCTTTGGCATCAGATGAATCCCATCTATATTGCAGCTGTTACCAATACATTTCAAGAATCATAAAGGCATTATTAAGAAGGAATTCATTTTGGAATTCTGTAAAGACATTTTTATGAATACATTATGGCACTTAAATGCATGTGCAATGTGAACATTTTGGTCATGCTGTACTAATACCGCTCCAGTTGTTCTTTTTACTTTAATGCAGTTTATTGCAAAATGCTCAGAATTTTGACAGTTTATCTTGGTGATGTTTTTGCTATATTCTGCAGCTATCTGAGATAAACTACATCAGCTATTTGCTATATATTAGTGCCTGTTTTGCTATCGCTGATGTATTTTTCTTCTTGTTGAGATTGATGTGAAATATACCTGTTGTTTTATCGTACATGTTAAATTTCAACAGTTTGTATGACTCACTCTGGGATGCTATTGTATTGAAAAGCACATAATAAATATTTTAAATAAAATAAATATGGTAATATCCAATGTTAGTCATACTCAAAGGAGACCCGTTCAAATAAATCAACTTTTTAATGAGGCATCTTTAACTGGTTAAAGACATGGTTAAAAATTTACCAGTGGATTTATGATAACTCATTGTTTTCAAACTAGAGTTTGACTAATTCCTTGTTCCCCAAAAGGCATATTCTGGTACTAACACAGGCATAATGTAGGTTTAGACATTGGCTGCATTTGCACGACATCATAACCCAAACCCAGTGTGGTGTAGTGGTTAAGAGCGGTAGTCTCGTAATCTGGGGAACCGGGTTCGCGTCTCCGCTCCTCCACATGCAGCTGCTGGGTGACCTTGGACCAGTCACACTTCTTTGAAGTCTCTCAGCCCCACTCACCTCACAGAGTGTTTGTTGTGGGGGAGGAAGGGAAAGGAGAATGTTAGCCGCTTTGAGACTCCTGAAGGGGAGTGAAAGGCGGGATATCAAATCCAAACTCTTCTTTTTCTTCTCTTCTTCTTACTGGGACCATGAGGACATGTGGGCTCCCCCCTGAAGCAGAGCTCGCAGCCACTTTGGTCTTTTCCAGTCATTTTTACTCCCACACCATGCTGAGCTAAGCCATGGTTTGACTTAGCATGTCATCCAAGCTCCTTCCTCACTAACCATGAGCTGCAGCCATGAACAAACCACACTATTGAAAGTTTAAGTGGTATAAGAAAACATAACAGCTTTGATCTATATGGCGGCAGCAGAGATAAAGTGGGGGGGGGATACGCTCGCCAACCAGGAAACAAAATGTTATGTGGAGGTTAGCATCTAACAGGGGGAAAAATTACTGATTTCTACAACATATTGACGATATAATAGAATAAACATCTCTACAGCATTAAGGTAATAGGTGAATAGGCGTTGGGTTTACAGGATACCTGGGCCACAGCATTCCACATATCATTTTTGTAGTTTCTTTTTCCACAGTTGACCTGCATTGTTTTACTGGTTTAGAGAAATACTCAGTGAAGGCATGATTATTACTTTTAAATTGCAAATGGTGTTGTGCCCATTAACTTCTACTAGTATTTTATTTGTATGGCTGTCATGGGATACGTTGAACCCCAGTACCGGATTGATACTTTAGATTTTTAATTGATGAAAGGTTAAAGAAATAAAAGGACATACCCTAGTACATAGCTGTCAACCTTCCCCTTTTTTGCGGGAAATTCCCTTATTCCAGCGCCGTTTCGTTTCCCACTGCTTCCCGCTGCTATCCCAGATTGTTAGATAACCCGTAGACTGTCCCCGGGACAGGTGAGGCTGCTGATCCCTTATTTTCTAGGCTGCTTTTCCTTTATTTTCAAATCTGAAAGTTGACAGCTATGCCCTAGTACCCTTCCCCCTGGAAAACCTCTGTTGTGAGGGAGAGGGGAAGCCACATGACGTGAATGTCAGTCAATAGGTGCTGGGCTTTGCCATCATTTATCTGTTACTAAAAATGTTTCAGAGCAAAGTCCATTTGAAGAGATCAATACCTGAGTTGCTCAAAACCTGAGGTTCTCAACTGCATTCATATAACAGGGAATCATTATGAAGTGTTCCCATGATATGTAAAGAAGGCGCATCACTCTCTGCTTTATAGAAAGAACAATTCGTTGTGAATTATTCAGAATTTTTTAGTGTATAATTTTAAACCGCTTTCTCTAGAGCAGTTGCTGGAGATAGCCAATAAAACTGTAACGTTGTAGTGAAAAAATGCCTGGTCTTCCTTTTTTCAAAGCTTGGTTTTAGATACAGAGCATAGATCATTGCTAAAACTGCACGATATCTGACTAAAACTGAAACAACCTTGCAGGAATTGCATGTTGTCTCTATAACAGACCAAGATCTATGTGTAGTAGGCCACGTGCAAGATTTCATGTGTAGGAATTTTCTCTGTTGAAAACTGTTATTGATAGCAGAGTGCTAGTCATATGTTTATAAGGAAAGGAAAAACACTGTTCAAATCATTCCACCCAAATAGAGAGGCTTGACAACTGCCATAGGAAAAGCTAAGTGCAGAAAAGTGAGCTGCACACCCATTTTTTTTTCTATGCATAAACTTTAGATCAGGGGTAGTCAACCTTTTTATACCTACCGCCCACTAATGCATCTTTCTTGATGGTAAAATTTCCTTACCGCCCACCAGTGCTCAATGGAAGGAGGATTCAACTTGTACCATAGAACCCCCTACCACTCACCTAGAATCCTGAAACGCCCACTAGTGGACAGTAAGGACCAGGTTGAGAAGAAACCTCTTGGGGCAAGTTTTCTACTGTAGCTCATCCTAAGCAGACTCATCCTTGTACACCCTAAAACTGTATGCTTTGGTCCACCCCAAACACTACAAAAGTCTGATTTTTCTTCATGCAGGATGTTTAGATGCCTTTTTTTCTTTGACTTTCTGGATTCTCCATATTTTAGTACATATTTAATTGTGTCCTTAGTATAAGATGCTCCGGAAAACCTAATCTGCAAAGACTCTGTCTTTTAATTGCATTCATCATTAAATTTTTAACACATTCCTGTAAAGTATTTAGCAAGTCTTTCTTTGTAGATGTTAATTATGCCAGGTTTTCTTCTTCTTTTTTTACCACTCACACACTCCAAAGTGATTTTCAGATCAAGTAATTTATACCAGGTATTTTTGTTTCTCGGAGGGCCTCATTTTGTTGAAAGCCTGCCTAGATTATGCCCTTTTGTCGTGTTCTCTGTAAATGCTAAATCAATGCAAAGTGAATAGATTTCTATTTCTAAAAATACCCTCTTCCACAGGAAGAAGAACTAAGGAAGAGTGGGGAAGCCAAATACGCACACTTGAGTGATGAACTACATGTATTAATTGAAGTGTTTGCCCCACCCGGGGAAGCTTATTCACGGATGAGTCACGCCTTGGAAGAAATTAAAAAATTCCTCGTTCCAGTAAGTTGCTTGTAACACTGTTGCAAATGTGTGTGTGTATTATGCCATTAGTTCAAATGCATTAAGAGCAATACTTGAAAATCAGAGCCACCATTACTCGTGTGTTTCTCCTCCTTCCCCATGGCACCGTCATGGCTGCAAATTTAACAATATAGCATATTCCAGCAACCCTTCATCATTCTGCATTTAAATTTTCTTTTATGAACTTCCGAGTGATCTATTTGAAATTACAAGTGACCCAGATCCAGAGATATTTAAGGAATAGATCCAGTACTGTGGCCAAAGAGTGCATTGTTCCAGGGCAACGTCATCTCAGAGAGGTGCATTTTGAAGAAATGAGTGTTTTTTGTCTGAAATACCCCACCCCCTTTATTTGCTTAGTTTTAGTTCTGTCCACATGGAGTATTGGTCATTGGTAGCAATGTAAACATTGCATTACTACACTGCATGCTTTCCCAGGTATCCATCCAAACTGTACATGGCTAGGGAGCACACACAGTGTGACCTTTTATGTGCCCACGGTACGGTAAATGGTTTTGCAGTTCCACTATTTCCTAAATAATTATGTAATTTCCTGTTGAAACACATTGGACACCCCCCCCCCCCCGCTTTTCTCACTTGAACACAGCTGTTATGGCTAATGATCTTGTCACAGACATCAGGCAAGGAAAGATGTCTAAAAAGGATTTATCTTTACTGTCTATCCAGCCACCTTTTCCCAGCTGTTTAAAAGTTATCAGCTTTTTCAATGCCATTTTTAGATTAAGAGCTTCACTGTGTTCTGGTGTGCCATTCTGGAATAAAGAGGGCATGAACAAAAATAAAAGGCTGTGGTTAAAAAATGGATCATGTCCAATCAGAACTGAGAAAATGTACAAAAAACTGAGAGGATTGTGGCACGACCAACTTATTATCGCACAAGGTTTCATGGGCTACAGCCCTCTTCATCAGATGCATCTGATGAAGGCCACAAAAGTTAATGCAGTAATAATTTTGTTAGGCCTTAAGGTGCCACAACACTCTCAGCTGTTTTTGCTACAGCAGACTAACATAGCTACCCTTTCAGAAACTGAGGAAATATAGATATCCAGAACTTACTATCCCAATAATTTATTGGCAAATTGAATTGTGAGTGATGATTTGGGGGTGAATATATAGTAAGGTCTACTAACTTGGGTGGCTTTAAAAGAAGATTAGACAAGTTCTTGGAGAATAAGGTTATCAATGGCTACTAGCCATGATGGCTTTGTTCCAGCAGGTTTCTTATATTCTTAATGTGCCCCCCATGTACTGAATAATGCTGAAAAGTGGATAGACCTGGTCAGTGCTATTTTTCTAGAAAAAGACATGCCAGAACTCTCCATGAACAGCTCCCTCGTTCTCTTAGAATGCCAATGGCGCCCATTGAGAGGTGTCGGAACTGAGTTGTGGCTGAAGAAAAAGTCCTGGACCTGCTTATAAGCTTGGTTTTTGAGAGCTAGGAGGGTTGGAACCAAGCTGGAAAGGTGTGCTTTTGGAAACAATCTTTTCCCTTTCGTAAAGTACTTGAAACGTCAAGCAGAGAAGGAAATTTACATGTTCATCCTTTTCAGTACTATCTGCAGCGCTCTTGCATTGTGACAAATCAAGAGATTGCACAACCACCAAGGACATAACGTACAAATAACCACAGCACAATATAGTTAAAAAGAAGTGTGGGCAAGGTGTTAACAGCTTGTGCTGTATAAACTGAGTTGTTTTTAGCCAGCATCTTTTAGTGTGGTGCCTGATGCATTTGTGTGTCTTAGCCCTTCTTCATTCAGCTGCTACCCTGAGTTGGTGGCTGAGTAGTGCAGCGTGTGCCACATGCGGCATTGCTAGAAACTGCACACTTAACCAAAGTTTAAATCTCATGCCTCTTCCATTCATAAAGAATGCTACAGCAGAATGAGGAGCCTCAGGGGGGAAATGGAATTATTGACTTTGTCAAAGCAGAACACTTTAATTATGGGCCCTCGTATAAAAGTCCCAGGATGAGCCCATTAAATCAATACAAATTAGAATTCAGAATTTATACATATAGTAGCAAGTCTTAATATACAGAGTATATTCATTTATGGACACTTATTGACTGTACCATAAAAAAAACATTACTTCATGTAGAATGGTAATCTCATGCTAATACCAATTTTCTTCTAATGTATATATTTCATATTGTTGTCACAGACCAGGTATTGTCTGTTACACAAGCATAGCAATCCTGGGGTAGAACCACAGGCTAAGAGCCAGTACACATAAGAGAAGTTTTTTAGTCCCTTTTCTCTCCTCTCAATACAAAACCCCTAATTCCTGGGATAAATCTAATTATGCCTTCCCATTCCTGGAAGGGCTTTTCATCTAGCAAACATTTCTGCTAACAGAAGAGAATGGGAGCTCATTTTCCCAGCACCACTGCAAGCCCCTCCAGAACTGATTGGTGATCTGCAGGAGGTGGGGTTTGCAGGTGCAAGGGCAAATCAACAAACCCATCTCTCACACTCTTATTTTAGTGAAGCTCTCACGGACCAAAGACTTTTAAAAGGGGATAACTACTTCCATTCACAACAGGGACGCGGGTGGCACTGTGGTCTAAACCACAGAGCCTAGGGCTTGCCGATCAGAAGGTCGGTGGTTCAAATCCCCACGACGGGGTGAGCTCCCATTGCTCTGTCCCTGTTCCTGCCAACCTAGCAGTTCAAAATCACGTCAAGTGCAAGTAGATAAATAGGTACTGCTCCGGCGGGAAGGTAAATGGCATTTCCGTGTGCTGCTCTGGTTCGCCAGAAGTGGCTTAGTCATGCTGGCCACATGACCCGGAAGCTGTACGCCGGCTCCCTCAGCCAGTAATGCGAGATGAGTGCCGCAACCCCAGAGTTGTCAGCGACTGGACCTAATGGTCAGGGGTCCCTTTACCTTTACCTTTTTACTTCCATTCACAGAAGGGCAGAATGAGATCCTTCAGCATTTCACAGATGATAACAGGGGCACAGTTGTAGCACTCCTATTCTTCCACTGCCTAAGCACCTACACACACAAACACATACAAGAACACTGCATTGTGGAAGACTCTACTTTCTCTGTTGCATACTGTCTTTGTTTACACTGCAGTAGTCTTGATATAGAATCTAAAATACTATTTATTCTTTTGCTTAAAAATATATTTGAAAAAAGAAAACATAATTATATTACAATGTGTAATCAATTGTTCTAAATGTACCGTAGCAGGTGCACTAGATGCAGTGGCAGTCTGTGGTGCTTTAGCAGTTGTGTGAATGCCTTTACATAGAGGTGCACTAGAGATGAGATGCAACCACAACCTACTTAGGGATTTAAGTTTTAGAAACCAAAGGAGCTGAACAAGTCTAGCAGCTATAGCAATTTTGAGAACATTTTTTTATAGCACATTTCTAAATGTGGGAGTTTGCAGTCAAACATAACTATGCACAACTGCTTGTTAGTGCATGAAGGGGTTAAGGACCACAGAGTTGTATTGCTGGATAGACTTAGGTCACACCCCCTCTTCTCTGGAGAGGAAGTGAACCCTTTCTACTGCCTTTAGTGTGTGTGTGTGTGTGTGTGTGTGTGTGTGTGTGTGTGTGTGTGTCTGTGTCTGTGTCTGTGTCTGTCTGTCTATCTATCTATCTATCTATCTATCTATCTATCTATCATCTATATCTATCTGCAACCTGTAACCAACAAAGGAGTGTGTGTGTGTAAGCTTGCGTCTAAGCTTACAGCACATTTGGAAATATATTCTGTATTTTTTACCCAAGAGTATTCTGCTACATGGAACAATGCATGACTGAGACCTCGAATCTGTAAGTAAAGCATTTTAAACTTATTTAACAGTGTGTGGTCTGTTCATGCAAGAGAGATAGAAAGAGGTCAGCTGCTGTGTGCAGCTGAAAGGGATTAAAAAGCCTAACAACCTATATTCCTAATGCTTTACTGTGCTGCTTATTTTTGTGAATCTAATACTCTGCTTTCTGTGTGCTAGCCCAGTGTTTTGGATCCAGGCAACCCGCTGATTCTTTTGTTGTTCACACACACACGTGGGTCCACAGGGATTCTTATTTAATTCCCCACACTAAAGGGGAAAGGGGACAGTCATCTACCAGGTGCTGGGGCTTTCTGCAAATGGTAGGCATGTAATCAGATTCAGAGGAATACTAAATCCTAAACTGAAGTAGGATGCCTCAGGGGGATTAGGAGCTTGTCAGAGATGAAGCACAAGGCTGCACAAGTCAAAGCACTAACCTCTGAAATGTTTCATGCTGCCTCAGCGATCCGAATGTCAGAAACATGCTGCACACTAGCATCTAAACGTGAAAATAATAACTCTTACATTTACTATATAAGGCATAGCACCAGGTGGAGGAAGAGAGGTTGGAGGGAGAACTCCATTGTGATGGATAAGTCAAGCTTGTACTCAGAGGGAATGAGCTCACCTGGAAAGCCAATCTCTTTTACTTCCCATGCATACTCCAAATCAACTTCAAGTGTGCCTAGCACAAAAGCTCCTGGACATATTTTCCATTTGGCAAGTTTCTCATTCAGGGGCACTGGTGGATCTTGAGCCAAATTGGGCAGCCTATGAAGCTCTTTGAACTGAGGCAGACTGTTTTCGGAAGTACAACGTTAGAACCTGACCCAAAACATTTGGTCATTGCATATCCATAGCAAGTGACCTCTCAAAATTCATCACTCTATTTGTTGGCAGAGAAACCCCATTTCTAGAAGCATAAGGAAAAAGAAAAATCTAGGCATTTCCTTGAAATGTTTTGCACTAATAAAAATAATTATTTGACCAAAACCTAGCATTTTTCCAATTTGTTTCTCCCCTTTAAGAATAGGATATAATATCCAGGCTTTTTGTGATCTATGATTTGTTTATCATTTGATTTGAGCATGGTGCCTTTTTATTAAAACAACAACCTTCCACTTTATCATCTTTGCTGCATTGTAAAGTCTCCACAAATTGTTATAAGGTTTAGGATTTGGTTTACAGCAGCAGTAATGACCTGGAACAAGCAAAAACTATATTTTATGGCTTGTTTTCTAGCTTTATCCCTCAATGCTTTATTTCAGATGTATAATATAGCTAACAAAGCTGTTATTAACTGGCTTGTTAAAGGGTATGCCAAAGGGTTTATTCTGCAGAGGCTTGCACTAGACTATTAGGCCTTTTATCCCCCTTTGACAAAATATATCTTTAATTTGTTTTATGAGGTTGTGGTTTTTTGTTGTTGTTGTTATAAACATTATATTTATTGTGGTAGCAAATAGGTTGTCTTCTGTTACTAAGCTGAAAGAATGAGAAATTAACTTTTTTATGTACTGCGTAGGTGAGAGCTGCTCTGCTGCAGGAAACTTTCCTGCCCAAACAACACATTTTGGGAGGTGTGTGGCTGTCATTAAAAAAAAAAGACACCCCTTATTTTTCTCTTCTCTCCAGTGTGATATAAAGCAGGGGTAGCCAGTGTGCAGCGGCAGAAGAAGCTGCTCGGGCGCCTGGGGCAGCGCGAGCCACCCATGGGGGCAGGGGGTACCGTGGGGCCTCCAGAGTCTGCCTGTCTCCTCCCACTCAGCCGCCCTACGGCTGGGGGGAAGGCAGTGGGTGGACCGTTTTGGCAGTGCGGAGGGTGCGTGCACCCAAGCCACTGCGTTTCCTATTGCCCTCTTCCACTTCACTGGCTGCCTCTAGCAGGGCATGGAAACCTGCTTGCCTGGGGGTCATGTCGGGCTGCTCATCTTCTGTGGAGCAGACCAGGAACAGGAGGGGAACCTTGAGAATGGATTACTGCAATGCGCTCTATGTGGGGATGCCTTTGGCCCTGGTCCAGTAGCTCCACCTGGTACAGAATGCAGCAGCTAGACTAATGATGGGGCCATATGGCTGGCAGCATGTGACAGCCTTTGCTAAAACATCTGCACCAGCTGTTCTTAAGCTGTACAAAGCCCTAAACAACTTAGGCCCAGGATACCTTCAGAGCTGCCAGTGCCCTTATTCTGTATCCCAGCTTAGCCACTGGGATAATCTAGAGCAGGCATAGGCAAACTCGGCCATCCAGATGTTTTTGGCCTACAACTCCCATAATCCCTAGCTAGCAGGACCCAGTGGTCAGGGATGATGGGAATTGTAGTCTCAAAACATCTGGAGGGCCTAGTTTGAGGAAGCCTGATCTAGAGGAGCAGTGTTACTTGTTCCTCCCCATGTCTCAGAAGCTGAGCTGGAAATTGCGCATTTGGTGTCACCCTACCCACACTATGGAGCACTTTTCCAGCAGGCATCCTCACTGCTAACCTTCAGATGTCTCTTGAAGACTTTTTTTTTATGTTGTAAGCATTTTCAGTGGTTAATTTCTTTTTTAAAAAATGAGCCAGCCATTATTGTGGTTATTGTATTATATTGTGGTTATTGTATTGTTTTACGATATTTTAGGTTGTGCACTGCCTTGATATGTGAGTGGGTGGTATATCAAAACTTATATAGATAAACAAACCATGACAGTGACAGCATTCCCACCTGCAGAGTGTTTTTGGAAGTACTTCTGTCTGGGCCCTTTTGTTACTTCCTTGCAGATGCAAACTGAACAAGAAGTCAAAAGCAAGTGTTTCTTCGTTTCTAGTAGTTTTCTTTTTGCCTTTAGCTCAGACATTGTAATGATAACTGGGAAATTCCCCCCCCCCTTCCCCATGGGGAGGAACCAAGTGGTTCAGAGGTTAATTGCTGCTCAAAGAGCACTATCTTGGTGGCGTCTTTGGACCTTTTGAATTAGGAATTCTGCCACTGTATTAAATATGGGCAAATTTGTCAAAGAAGTACTGCTTGATATATATTGTAAATTATGGCCTTGTAGTTGAAGGGTCATTTTCTTTCCTCATTTTGCAGCACACCGATGCCAACAAATGGCTATATAACACCAATGAGGGGCACTTCCTGGCCTTTTTAAAACCCTACAATAACTTGTGGGCATGTTTTATATCGTTCCTGACCCCTACAAAGCTATATTTTCATCTCTCTCATGTTTTAAGACAGAATTTCCATATGGAACTTAATACAGAGTATTAACTTCTTTTCTTGTCTCTCCGTCAGCTGAATGCATATACCTGCATCTCTTTTCCTGCCACAGCCATACACATTTCAAATTACAGTGCTTGAAGTCAGTGGATCAACCCTTATTTTTTTCCTGGCTATAAGTATCACACAGGCATAGAAACATGAGAAGCTGTCTTATACCAAGTCAGACCATCAGTTTCTCTAGCTCATTATTGTCAACACTGACTTTAAGTGTCCCTCCGAGGCTTCAGACAGGGGACATTCCCAGCCTCAGCAGGAGATCCCAGGGATTGAACCAGGACAGGAACAGTTGGAGAAGTGCCACGCTTCTGCCTTCCTGACAGCAGTGCTGCTGCTGCTGCTTATTGGGGTGGTGCAGGGGTGAAGTCAGGGGTGCAGAGGTGCACCAGCAGGAGTGCTGGATTGGCTTTGCCAGTGTGCTTGCACAGCCCCAACCTCGCCACCATCACCCTGCCCCCTTGCAGTAACTGCATCCGACACACATACCATGCCAGCTGCTCTGCTCCTGAATCTGGGACCTTCTGTATTGAAAGCACATGGTCTACAGCTGATCTGTAGCCCTTCCTACCAAACTGGAAAAACTTCATTGGGACTTAAGCTCATCACAGCTGTTCCCTGTTATTGCATGTTCCATGCATTGGGGGGGAAACCCTCAATATATTCCTAACATTTCAAGGGAGAAAGTTAGAACCAATCCTTTCAAAAACCACACAGTTGAGAATATTTTTTTCCTTGGTGTGCTTTAAGAGAGGCTTTCTGAATACCAAGAGCTGAGGGAGCCTTGCCAACATATTTTGGCCTTGAAAAAAGGGTATCACCTGCCCTGCTTTTTTAATCTTCTATTGTCCACATCATGATCAGGTGATTGTTTGCAGAACATACTAGCAAATACCCTTGGCCTGGGATTAGCTGAACAGCTGCTTCAATGTGATATCACTCCTTCACATTTGCACACTCATTATGGGAACTGATATGCTGGTATTTAAGTGGATTAAGGCCTTTTGGGGAGCATATTTAGCCAATGAAAGCAATCCGTTAATAAGCCATTCCAAATACTCTGAGGAATCCCTTTTAGAAGGAAATCTTTATTATTAGAGTCGGCCTATTGTTTACCTATTATGTCTGACTGAAAATATATTTGCAGTTGGTTGTTAGTGTGGGGGCAGTGAGGGTATAACATATTGAGCCTGAATGAAAAATTGAATCACAGCTGAAATTTTATGAAATATTTGCCAGCTAGTCTGGAGACTCAGCATTAGGGAAATGTCTTTTTAAAAAAAGGCTTATCTAATGCACAGCTCATCATAAGGTGTAGGTTTCCCATCAGATGACAGAGCAAGGGCACTGCAATTGAATGTGGATGACGAGAAACACGTATTGTTGTATGAATCCCTAGGTAATGCTTGTGGTTTCTCCACAGTGAAAACAGCTAAGCCTAAATTGCAGGTTGTGGAAAGAAATTGCCTTCAGCTTCTGGGGATGAACAAAACCTCCCCACAACAGCTGGCCTTTTGTTTCCGAATTTCATTCTTCTATATCTCTGGCCACTTTCATCCCCAGAAGTGTTGACTGCTTATCTGGCATGATGAAAGGGAATGCATCAGTGCTACATAACAGAGGATTTTGCATTCTTTCTTTGTACATAAAGCATTGGGAAAACACTCAAGTAGAAGACCAGTTCAGTACATTGCCAAATGTCAGTTTACTTCAGGGTGAAAAAGATTAATCTAGCATAGATAAATTCTGTGTGCTATATGGATACAGGTAACTACGTTTGGATATGAGTGTCAGATGCCTCAGACATTTTATCATAGTTTCACTGCTTCATCTGCAGCAAGTTCGTAAAATTATTTTTGTTTCTCTATGAAATGAAGAGAAGGTCAAGACAGGAATAGGATTACTTCTCCAAGGTGATTTTTCCTCCTCCTCTCAAATGATAGAAACAGCTTGCAATGTATAAATGGTAGCACAAACTTTACTTTGCTTCAGGTGTATGTGTCAGGAAACCACTAAATAGGTGTTCATACAATCTCTCTCAACCATTCAGTTAATTTCTGAGAGGAAACAAAACCACCCTGAGATCTTTTGATGAAGGGTAGTATATAAATTTAATAAGTAAAATTGTGCCAATTGGCTACTTTCTCCCTCCCCCTCCCCCAATTTGTGGCTGAATATTCATTGTTAGGGAGAATGGGGGCATATGCATGTATTAGCCCCTTGGTGTTATGAAGAATCCCAATTGGACAGCAGGCACATCAGCATTGGGGTCTGGCCATCATGGTTTCATTGAATGTATGGAGAAGTTCATAGGAACTTTGAAAGCCAGTATGACATGGTGGTGAGAGCACTGGACTAAGACTGAGCAAGCTGGGTTCAAATCTCTACTCAGTTGTGAAAGTCATTGGGTAACCTTTAGCCAAGTACTGTGTCTTAGTTTAATCTAGCTCACAGGTTGTTTTGAGGATAAAAGGCAGGGGAAGTACCATGTACGCTGCCCTGATCTCCTTAGATGAAGAACAGGAATCTGTGTATATGTATATATGAATTTGTATGTATGAAGTTAAAAATGATACAACTTGTGTCACCAACTGTACATACAGTATATGGAGGTTATATGTCATGATAAATAAGTTTGCTTGTTATGTAGGGATTGGAGCACACCTAGTGCTCAGGGTATATCTGTTGAAGTTAGACCAAGAGGTATAGGACTACTTCAGTAGTTTGCAGTTTCTGTGCCCAAGGTTTCTGGATATCCTTCACCAAGATTAGCAGGTACAAGCTTGAAGGCTACTGTGAGAATCATGTATTACGTAAGGCAGATGTGAGCTGATTTTCAAACCTGGGCTGAGAAGCCTTTGGGACTGTTCTTAAACTGAGGTACCACTGTATAGGGTGCCTACATTCTGCATGGACTAGTTGCATGGCAACATGTAGCATACAGCTGCAGACTGCAGTGCAGCACAGTTGAATGTAGGTCAAGCTGTTGTACCTGTTAACTAATATTAAAATACACATTTTGTTATGTGCAAATGGTTTTAGATACCTATTAGGTCCATAAATTACCATATAGGATATAAAAAAGGTAAAGGACCCCTGACAGTTAAGTCCAGTTGCGAACGACTCTGGGGTTGTGGCACTCATCTTGCTTTACTGGCCGAGGGAGCTGGCGTTTGTCCGCAGACAGTTTTTCCGGATCATGTGGCCAGCATGACCAAGCCGCTTCTGGAGAAACCAGAGCAGTGTATGGAAACACCATTTACCTTCAAAGTGGCTCGGTACCTATTAATCTACTTGCATTTTGACGTGCTTTCAAACTGCTAGGTTGGCAGGAGCTGGGACCGAGCAACGGGAGCTCACCCCGTCGTGGGGATTTGAACCACCAACCTTCCGATCGGCAACCCTAGGTTCAATGGTTTAGACCACAGCGCCCCCTGCGTCCCTTCAATATAGCATATATTCAACACAAAAAACAGCAACAATTTGTTGTTGAAAGGACAGCTGGACATATAAAGGGCCCCATTACCTTCAGTAGCTTAGGGCCTCATTAAACCTAAATCCAGCCCTGTTTTTATTAGACTTCTTTTAGAATCATAGAGTTGGAAGGGACCCTAGTTCAGTCCCCTGCAGTTGTTTTGTTGCTGTTGCTGCATGTAGTAAATGCACCCTGATTTGTAGAGCTGTGGGAAAGCAGGATCCCCAGTTGCTGCTGCTGCCATCCTCCAGGTCCTCCTCATCTTGTCAGCCATGGTACCCCCGCCACTCCACAACACGCTATAAGATTTATTTATTTTTGCCTGTGCTTCTCTCTATAGAGGGTTGTCATCCGCATTTCCATTTTTAAAGAGGGGCCTTTGTGTGCTCGCAGCATCTCCAGCTTTCTTACATTAATGGCAGCACAGGTTTCTATGTCTCTGCAGGGTCTATTTCTGTAGAAAGTGTAAAAAATAAAAATAAAATAAAATCCGCTTGCAGATAAAGGAAGATTCTCCTGCTGATACTCTTGGCAGGCGCGTAGGGAGAAAGTGGTAGACTGCTTTCATAGGACTGATGAATCATAGATCAAAATTTTCTGCCTAGAGACACCTATGTTAAAAGTCAGAAGAAAAGCAATCTCAAGGGATCCTTATATTCGGAAAGTCTGGAGATAATTTTTGGCCCATGAGAGACAGGAACACCTTTGAGAAATAGCCATACATAGCACATCTGCAGGTGTCAGTAGGAGAGAACAAAATATGCCAGGTTTTGGCTTGATGCGGCTTGTGATTATTATTTTTTTGCTATGATTTATGCTAAATCTTATTCTCCCTGAAATTGCTCCCATCCTCGCAGCTTGGACACAGAAGGCACCTTGGATGCTGTTTGTTCCGGGGTTTGTTTGTTCTTTTAATATTTTAAGTGTTTGGCTTTGGTGGAAGGTATTTATTGTGAAATCTTAAGAGAAGAATATACAAGGTAACAGCTTGCGAGCCAAGCTGAAGACAGGTACAGTTAATAGCAGTGATAATATAAGCCTCTGAAAATTGTTTTCTGCAGTCGCAAATCTGACAGACCATTTTGCTGCAGCATTTTGAATGTGCTGCTATGATGCAGATTATAAAATTGTATGGGTCCCTGTTATGCTGTTTCTCTACCTGCATGAGAACTTTAGCTTAACAGGTTCCATCTGTTTCTGAGCCACAGCGGGTGTATTAAGTTTGTTTAAAGGTAGCCTTGTTTTCACATGGCTAATCAGTTATCCCAAGGAGCTCATCTCTTTTCATGACCTGAAACCTTGTTGTTTTCATCTCAGACATGCTGGTTTCTTTGATGCTGTGTGCCTGTTGCCTGTACTGCTCTGCTGTGTCTTATCGGAGAAAACAACAAATGATCCTGACCCAGTTGTCATACTGTGTATATTTTATACTCAGCCAATACCTCATCCCTTCTTCCTTTTTCTGATGGTTTGGGGACATTATGTGCCAACCAACTTATTACTGGCATTTTCAACAAGCATATAAATAAGATGGAGCTAGCTAGCATGTTTCTTGGTTTTTATTTTTGTGCTAGTTTCCCATCACCTTTACAAACAAACCAGAAATATGTTGGACTAGGGATGAGCAAATAATCTGAGGCTCTTTTCAGATTGGCACTTCTCCAAGTCCTTCCTCCTGAAAAGATTTCAGGGGTGGGGGGGAGGAAACACAAAATGTCCAGAGCTATCTGAGTGTAGATGTGTAAGAAGACATCGTTTTCCACTCCACCCTGTATTTGCCACATGTGGTACTGTTTCCATTCTGCTGCAGTTCATCTTCTACCATAAACTACATTAGCTATCTGCTGTGCTAGGTTTATGTAATGTAAAATGTAAGCTGTTGTTACATTATTCCACCCCATTCATTTCATGCATAAGAAATACAATGCAAATGGGGATAAACATAATCAATTTCTTTTTGTTTGTAAACTGAAAGCAACAACAACCGTGAATAATAAACATATCCACTGGATTGATTTCTATTGCTGACATGGTATGAATAAGTGAACATAAGCATTTTCTGTTCCTGCTTTCATTGGAATTATCCAAGATCCCTATTTGAGTGACTCAGAAGAGTCACCTCTTTCCCTCCCTCACCGCCTATGTCTCCTTCCCTGAAAAGAGATACTTCTGTTTGGTTTGCATTTTAATGTAAACCTGTTTAATTTAGTTTCCCGAAACAATTCACAAACCAAAGCATAGCTACCCTTTGAAATTTAGCTTTTTATAAATCTTGTGATCCAGTTTTCTAACACCCTTGCTGAAAGTGTACAAAAATGCATATATTCAGGGACGTATGCATTAAAATGAATATATTAATGAAAATAACATACACAAATGCATTATACTGGGGGAAATTGCTTGCAAAAATATGTATATTAGAGAAATGTACACTACAGTCTTGGTAATATCCTGTAGGACTTTACAAAAATGTTATATCTTTATGTATTCCTTATGTTTCACCAAGTGCTCCCAGGGCAGATTACAAAAATATCACAATTGAAATAGGTAGAAATTACATTAACAATCATAAGACAAAACCTCAAAATTAACCAATGGGCAGAGTTAACAAAGCAGCTGAATGGGATAGCAGTGTGGAAATGTGGTGAACTTAACTTATGATTGGGAAAACGAGAGAAGCAGAAGTTGATAGCTTCATACATCCCCACTGCAAAGCTATCTCTGCCACCCTCCTGCCTCCAAAGAACCTTGTGTTTCCTTTAACTTCAAGCAAGGAGTAGGGAGGACAGTTAGAACAGCACCAAATCCCTTTTCTGCATTCCCATTTCTGTGACTGCTATTTCCTTCCCTATTCTCTACCTGAAGGTAAGGAAAAGAGAAGGAGGGGAACAGTGTTTGAGGAGTAGCTGTGATAGGAGAGGGACGAAAGTCAGAAGCTATTTTCCAGCAGAAATATCCAAGCTGCAGAAGTGTGTGTGTTTGTGTGTGTGTGTGAAAGCGAGACAGACAGACAGACAGACAGACAGACAACCTTTTAAGAATTCAAGAAGTTCGTTTCTGAGCTAACTTCGACCAAGCTTCCCAACATACCAAGATTCAGCCTCTCTTATGCATTGACTTTACACGGAGATACCAGCAAGGTGCATCATTATTTCTCAGCATTTTCCACTTGTCTTCAAGTTCCTTTCTATGTAGTAAAAAGAGAGAGAGAGAGAGAGAGGTATTATTGCCTATGGGACTGAGTGAAGTTTTCCCCTTTCCTGCCAAGCATTGTGGTACTGGAAAATAATTAAGTTTCTCAGGTTATTATTTTGTTGTTGTTGTTTCTATCTAAAGTACCCATCACACCAATGGGAGGGATGCCTGAGGAAATTGATAATTTGGTACTACCGATATGATGCCACCTTCTCCATTGATGTATGGATTGAAGCATAGGTATCCATCAGATTTTACATTTCTTCATATGGACTGAGACAGATCTCAGGTCAGAAAAGTAGTTTAATGCATTTAAAATGTGTGTTATTTGAGACAGAAACACAGTTAGAAATTAGTGCTTTGAGATAGAGGTATGTTCAAAAATACGTATTTAAGTATGTATTGAAATGCAAATGTTCATGCACATAACCCCTCCCCCCCATTAATGCAGAAATGCGATGGAATGGAATGACGATATGTGATAGTTAATAGAGTGATCTGTCCGTCCCTAATCAATGCTCAATCATTCATTATGCATCTGAGCCCATTTTTACAGATTGTGAAGGCATAGAGGTTATATTTTTCAGCGAACTTTTATTGTCTGCAAATGAGCTAGATGGAGAGGCTAGGATTTTTGTAGTTATTTTGTGATACCACTGAAGCAGAACATTCACAGGGTTGGTCCTACTATTAGGCAGAGTGATGCAACTGCCTCAGGCAGCATATGCTGGGAGGTGGTAGTACCTCTCACTTCTTCCCCTTGAGCATCCCGACCAGATCCTTCTGTTGGAGAGGAGAACTGTGTGTCATGCAGTTTCTCCTCCACACTTATAACTGTCTTGATGACCTTCGGGGCAGTGCAGGACCTCATTGCTAGTACTGAGGTAGAAATGAGGAGCATATGTGGAATGGGTGTGTGAATGTGCCATTTTGTCATTTGCCTCAGGCAGCAAAAAGTATTGGGCCAGTCTTGAACATTCTGGTCAAAACATTTTCTATTTTCATGTAATTTTCTATGAATTTTATTATTATTATTATTATTATTATTATTATTGTTGTTGTTGTTGTTGTTGTTACAGTACTTGATTCAATTTTTAAACTGTATTTTATTGAAATTTTAAAGGAATTAAAAAACACTGGGAAATAAAATAAGATATATTAATAGCACAAAGCAAAGCAAAACATTAAAAACAACGTAAAGAGTGCATCGGACGTAAAGTGACTAACATCGGACACATATGCACCTGTGCTAGGCCAATTCTTCTCATTTGCTACATTTTGTTGATTCAGATTGTCTGGTTTTGTTTTGTTTTGTTACTTTTGATTTTGAAATGGTTTCTTTGATTCTTTTGTTTGTGACATTTTATTATTAAAGAACTGTGCCTAGTACATGCATATTTTTAGCTATTTCTGATAGTAAATAAACATGCACTAGTCTGGCAAACAGAAAAAATTGAAACTCAAGATTAGGATTTCAACATAATCTGAATGGAAATTGTCGCAGAATTGTAATACGGGAAGCAAATGTATTTTAAGGCTAGAGAAAAATGCCTTCAGACTATATAAATTCTATAAATAATAGATGGGAAGAGATTTGTGACACTGCTGCAAGGTTCAAAAACTTGCAATGAGAATCATATCTTGGTTGAGTAATACTTATACAAAATGGATCATCACATTGAATGTGGCCGACATTGTCCATTAACAAAGAGAGAACATGTGATATGGAAAGCAAAGCCAACCAGTGATTTGCAACTTCAAGATAATACTGAAGGCAATAAAGCTTTTTTTTTTTAAAAAAAAAAATGTTCAAACCTATTGAAATTATTTTCTCACTTGAGAGAAGGGCCAAATATTGGGAGATGTTCGTGGTGCAATTACTATTGGGAACTAGGCTACTCTTGCATATATTTCTGCTTCTTGGTCTGTCATCTAGAGTGAGTAGCAGTGATGAGGGTGGGCGAGTCTTGAGTATTAGATGAGCTCAACAGTAATATGAATCAGAGAGAAGAATTGTTTTGTCTTGTCATGCATTTGGGCAGGCCTTTTTGAATTCCTTAGTGTAAATGTCTGGCAGTTGAAGAAGCCCACTTGAGTGGGGCGTTTCCCCCCTCCCCTATTCTAAAAGGGGATAAAATTGCTCATCAGTAGCAAATGTTCACTAGTCTTTCAGCACATCCCTTTTCCCCCTTGTTTAGCTATAGTATAGGACAGGCTTCCTCAAACTCGGCCCTCCAGATGTTTTGAGACTACATTTCCCAACATCCCTGACCACTGGTCCTGCTAGCTAGGGATCATGGGAGTTGTAGGCCAAAAACATCTGGAGGGCCGAGGTTGAGGAAGCCTAGTATAGGAGACAAAGCATCTGTGAGTGGCAGGAGTCACCACTAAGCATTGGCCCAGATAGTGACAGTGAGATTCTGATCTTGCACTGGCAACTAGTTTATTTTTGGGGGAGGGAGCGGTAAAGTACTAAATATATGAGACTATATATCTGCGTATCACTTAACTGCATGTAGGCATCCAAATGAAGTAGAATTATCATCCCAATTAACCACTGCCCCTTGCCAGTTAAATCTCATTTGGTTTAATTTTATTCCCTGGGAAATGTCCCAGTTAAATAGATTTCCTAATTAATCACATCCTGGTTAAGTCAAATACGTTGACATTATTTGTGTTGCCAGAAAGGACTGCTGCCATCTCCCTCTCCCCCCCCCCCCGCCCCCAATTTCCTTACATGCTTATCCATCCAGAGAGATTATTTCACTGTAACCTTTCAAAATAGAGGTTTCTTCTTCCTTTGCCTTAGTCAACTACGTACATTGATAAGGCCAGTTAATCAACTGAAATGCATAGAGCTAAACTATCCTAATCCAGATAATTCTATATCCATTATTTAAAATGAAAGTGAATCGCTGTCCACAGCAGGCCTTGCAAGCAAACACTGTTTGGTGCCAAATTGTAAGCCTTACGTTCAGAAAGGAAAATGCTCATTTGCAGGCATGTTTTGAACCTGTACCTAGAAAAGAAGAACAAATTGGGAGCGCTTTGAAATCGGTCACCTGGCATCATGGTGATTGATAGGTGGGCAGCCTATGTAAAAGTAGCTCATGGGCGAGTGAGAGGGAGCTCAGGATCTGACTCAGTGGCTGAGTGGGAATCCCAGCAAGTCTTCTAGAATCAACCATTTACTCAGCTGCTGGAACTCAATAATAAGATTGCACCCTATATGGGCTTTTGCTTTGTTTTGCTTTACTATGTGTTCCAAATGTCCAAAACTACATTGCTTAAAAATAAGGTGTAACTCTATTGCTAATGTTACTGAGACTATGATAAGGTATAAGAAATATATGCATTTCCTCTTAAAATATTTGCTGTCTTGCTGCTGCCGCCCCCCCCCCCCGAAAGAATTTGCACACCCTGAAATGACGTCCCTGGTGCAAAGCCACCCTGACAAACATTTAGCACGCATTTAGATGACAGATTGCCCTTACTCACTTTGCAGTTAGCTCAAAGGCACAGTTTAGTTCAATGACACAACTCCATTGAGATGTTTGCTGTGACTTCAACCTGGGAATAAGTATGATGCTGCAATGCCTGCCTTGTTCTGTGACCCTCAAGCTTCACATCAGATCCACTGAAACATGAAAATGAAATTTCACTTCTAAGCGAAAAGTCAGAGGTGAAGAGGTTTTCTTTTAGAAGCCTGATATCTTTGTGCTGTGTGATTGTGTTTTACGCCCTATCCCATATGAATTCATTATATCAGCAGACATTGCAGATCACAGAAATGGCATGTGGCAGATTAATATTAAGGGACACTCAGGGCCAATACAGACAGCTGTAGTTTAGGGGACTAAGGCCAACTATTCCAGGACTTCTGTGTCCCACAGTGCAGGTACGTAAATTACTGGCATGGGGGCTCACCGCATGAGTTGTAAACTGCTGTAAGCAGACATCTGATGGGCTGGTTTGGTAACCATGGTACAGTCAGACCTCAGTTGTCAAATGTCATCCTTTCCGGAAGCCCGTTCGGTTACGAAACATTCGACAACCGAGGCGCGGCTTCTCATTGGTTGCAAGAGCAGTTTCCGAAAAATGTTTGAAAACCATAACACTTACTTCTGGCTTTTTGGCATTCGGGAACTGAAATGTTAATCAACAGAGCCGTTTGAGAAGCGAGGTTTGAATATTTTTCAGCCTCATCCCCCTACTCTGTAACATGGGGATAATAATATTGACCGACCTTATAGTCTTGTTCTCAATACTGAAATAATTTTTATGAACTGCTGTGTATTGTTGCTCTTATTCCACTGCTGTGTTCCCCTGCCAATCTATTTAGCTCACAGTAACATATAAAGGTCAGGTTGGACTTCCTCTCACAGTGGGAAAAATTATTGCCGGGGGGGGGGGGCGGAGTACTACCTACTTTTATCCTAGAGAATCTTGTTTCTCCTGGCTCTGCACACCAGTAGTGAACCATGTGTGTAGAAAGCCAGGATTTGTGTGAGCCTTCAGATAGATCGGCTGATCCATTGGCCAACACTGAGGATACATCATTACATTTCTACTAATGTGTGGACATCCAGCAATGTTTGCTATCATCTATCCAGATGACTTTTAGGCATTCTTATTTAAGAGTAAATCCATTAGATACAATGGGACTTACAGTGTCAAATGTTTACAGCTGCTCTGCCATTGTGCAAAGTGTCTTTTTTTCTCGCTTTACATTCTTTGTTTTCTCAGAAAAGTTTTGTCCGAGGGGCGTCATTCATATTGCTAGGAAACTGAGGGAGAGAGAGAATATAACCTGTCCAAGATCATAACAGTGAGGCTTTAAGCACGGTTGCAACTAAACCAGTCTATACTTACCCAGAGTGGCATTGGGATTTGTACAATATGCAGTGGTTGTTACATTTAATAGACTATGTATATAAAAAAATGTAGACAAAGGAAATATGATAATACATACTATGAAACAGAGATATGCAATGAAACAGAACTATGAAATGGAGGACGAGCTTTGGGGAAGGGAATAAGTATATTTTGGTCTGTGTATGTACAGAACCACTTCTGTGACTTGCGTAATCTTGGCAGTTATATGCATGTTAGTAATATTGGTGATTGTGATAGTAGCGGTAACAGGATTTCACTTTTGATTCTCTGCTACCCTCTAGCCACAGCACAACCACAAATGGTGGCAGACCTTTTATTCATGGAAAGGACTAAGAACCAGTGGAGTCTGCTGGAGTGAAGGAATTTTTTTCTGGTTTATCCTTCCCTATTGCAGTCTCTTGTGCTACCTCTCTTGCTGTTCCAAAGGGGCTCCCAACCCTCTGGAGAATGTTTTCAGGTGGCTCAAAGGACTGAAAGTGGAAGGAACCATTGTGATGTGGTGGTTAGAGTGTTGGACTAGAAGCTATGAGACCAGAGTTAAAATCCCCACTCAGCCATGAAGCTCAACCTTACTCTCAGCCTAACCTACCTCACAGCATTGTTGTGAGGATAAAATGGGGAGGAGGAGAACTTGAGCTCCTTGGAGGAAAAGTAGCAAAAACAACAAAAACCTATGCACATCTGTGGTTGGCCTTTTCTATGAGTGGAGGTCTGTGCATGAAATACGTGGAAATCTGTTTTGTGAAGTGCTTTCCCTTCAAAATTGCTGGTATTAGTGGTCTGAATTACTTGTGCCTTTGCTGCATCCATCAGTACTGGCGTGCCTAAATGTATGCAAAATTAAGGTACTCAGACTTGCAGCCAGCTACATACCAATTCAGAAATTATTCAAAAGTTGCCAGGTCTTGGAATTTACCCATTTGCCTATTGCATCCAAAAGCGTCAGGAGAATCCGCTCTTGACCATTGATTTTTACAGTCAAAACAGCACCAAAACTGCCTTGGCAAAAATGAATTGTTGCATCTGTTTAAAGCAACTTTTATATGTGACACAGGTTTTGTACTCCGGGAGTGGCATATGGTATAGTACCATGGATAAAAATGCCTGCTGCTCATACATGGGGTGCATGAAGATCCCTGCAAGGTAATGTACGTATTGCTGAATGTTTGTACAAACAGATTGCATTCTCAAAATTAAAACACATAATAATTAACAACAACTTGACCTGACCTGTTGCCTACTGAGTTGCATAAAAGCTGAGGTCTGCTGCCAGCTGTCATAACTAAAACCTCCTCCTTTGGAGACAAATCACTGAATCCCAATAGAAAGTATTTCTCTAGCTTGTTAGAAGTAGGCAGCCAGTTTCCTCGCTTCTTGGTTAAAAATTTAAAATCTAAATTGTGTGTATAGCAGAGCGATCTTCTAACATTTAAATTTATCCTTACAAAGATAGTGTTTTGTTTTTTTCAAAGTCCCACTTCAAACATTTGAATGGCAGTACCCTAAATAAATAATTATGAGAACCAATGGGAAATAAATTGGAGACAAAGGGAACAATAGCTTGTTTCTGGATGGTGCATGAGTCTATATTTAGACATTTAATCAGATTTACATTTATAAAATGTAAAGTAGGAAAGATAAAATTGAATGGCATTGCTGTTTTCAGAGTTTTCACTTTGTAAAACACATATTAATATAACAATAGACTGTATCACAACCATATTTCTAATTGTCTCGAGTCAGCTGGGAAATGAATAAGTTTGACTGCCTTTCTCAAATGAAAACCCTGAATTAAATTTGTTTTTATAGCTCTTATATACTGAGTTCCAAGGCAGATGCCCTTGGCATGCGTTTCTTATCGAATGTGATGCTAACAATGATTCTGGAATATCTCTAGCCATTAATTTTTGAGAGTCATGTAAACCTTGGTGTATTCACTTCACGCTAGATTTTCTTATATTTCGTGATGATTTTAATTCAGATTGTTTTAACCCTGATAATAACATGCTCTTCTACTATGGCGCAAGATTCCTTGCATCAGTGTGACAATGTGCAGCCAAACAGCAATGATAAGGCCCATCGAGCAAGTCTCCTATTTAATTTTCAGATAGGGCTGAGAAAGACTCCGGTCTACCATTGAGAGTTGTTGCCAGGAAGTCTATGGCAGTCTATGACTACAGTGGCCAGGCTTGGTATAAGACAGCTTCCTGTGTCTCCTATAGAGTGACAGAACAGAGGGTTTCCTTCAAAGGCATCATGTTCCTCCTTTGCTTTACATTATTATTTATAGCTCACTTTTCTGTTTTTTATTTATTATTTATCAGTCTTATTCACTACCCTTCACCAATAAGGCCCCAGGGCACTGTGAATTAATTAAAATATAAAAGCAACACAATAAAATACAGGTCAAATGTAATAAAAAAATTCCATAACAGTAAGACACAATGGAAAAGGCTGCATTAATATTCATTTGTGTATTAATTTATTTAGGGAATTTTTAGCCCACTCCTCATTAAAAATAATCCCAAAGCAGGTTTCAGTATACAATATAAGCACATACTACACAATATCCAAGCACATAAAACCAATATATCATTGCATATAAGAATTCAGCAAGTCGAGGGCAGCAGGCTACCTAACTTGGTACTGTATTCAATTTGGCTGAAGGCCTTGATAGATAGATGTGTTTTCACCTGGCACCAGAATCCCATCGGGGTCCGTGCCAGTCAAAACTGTGAGCAGAAGGCATTTCCCAATCAGGGTGCTGATGCTGAGAACGCCCTCTCGCATGTTGCCTCATATGGCACAATTGGCAAATGCAGTCAGCACTGTTAAGGGCCTTTTCCTACCTGACTGTAAAATCTGGGCAGGTGTATATGGGAGCAGACAGTTCATCCATTTGTGGATGTCCTGATAATGAGGTGAGGTCGGTCCAAGGTGCTGGGTCATGTGACATAAAACAATCCCATGACTGCAAGCATGGAGCAAGAATCCTAACACACAATTGGGTGTCAAGTCTAGGGGGTGCCACAACTATGACTTGAATTGAGCAGAACTGAAAGCGAGAGACTGGTGGGTGTCAAATTTTGGCCTTGTTCAGGATGTCGCTGAAATTTGAAAGACCAAAGTCTATCTCTGCCAGCAGCCTGGGCAAGGAACAGTGACAGCAGGAGGCTTCTATATACTAGAAACCATCCTTTTTTCATTTTCATGTCAATAACTGGCTACTTCAGCTTCTGCCAACCTCACAGTTCAAAAGCATACCAGTGCAAGTAGATAAATAGGCACCACTGTGGGAGGAAGGTAAGTGGCGTTTTTGTGCACTCTGGCACTCGTCACGGTGTCCCATTGCTCCAGAAGTTTAGTCATGCTGGCCACATGACCCAGAAAGCTGTCTGTGGATAAATGCCAGCTCCTTTGGCCTGAAGCGAGATGAGTGCCACACCCCATAGTTGCCTTTGACTGGACCTAACCATCCAGGGGTCAGTTACTTACCTTTACCTTTTTACTTCAAAGTATATATGTATATGTCTGTTTTTCATTTTATCTCACCCAGCACTTGAGTGCTTTAGCAACTTTAGATGAATTGATGGCACCACTGATTTTAATTATTTTATTCTAAACACATCACATGGACATTTCCACTAAATCAATAGGAATTGCTTCTAAATTTATGTATATAGGATCATGGTATTAATTTGTTTACCATTCTTGGATATAACAAAGCTGCTTCCATTAGTATTATAATGTCATATGGAAAGGAAGGGGGGGGGGCAGAGATCTCAGCAGATGGCTATCGTAAACTCCAAATCACATTTTGGAATTTGTGTAGAAAGCAGCTTGGCATACATTATGGCATGTAATTTTCCTACATGTTCCTGCCCAAAGAAATCTGGCATAAAAAATGTTTTCCGAAAGATTATCAGGCTTTATTTATTGCTCCTTTTTAATTTGCAGATAGCTTACCTATGAATCTATAGAACACAGGCTTTCAGGAGGAAACCTACAAATAATAATTATATGTTGTGATGATGACATCAAATAGTTATTGTTTTGTGGTCCATTTAGAAGTATTTCGGATGCTACATAAGTATCTGGTATTTTGAGCAATTACTATGAACTTTAAGCATTGTAGGAGGCAATGGTTTTTAAACTTTATATCTTTGTGGAGCTCTTTCTACATCAGCTTATCTGCAGAGAACTCCTCTCTCTCTCTCTCTCTCTCTCTCTCTCTCTCTCTCTCTCTCTCGGAACCACTGTATCTTGGGGAAGTTTCTAGGGGGAATTCTTGAATGTGTACACAGTTCATGGGAGCAGTGGCTAGGCCAGTTGAGCATCACTGCTACCTCGCCATAAATTGAGTGTATATCCTTTACACCAACACCCCCCTGCATATGTGTGTTTGAAGCCAACTTTAAGGGAAGCTTGTCTATCATTATTGATCCCCAACAGTCACTGAAAACCACCAGTCTAGAGTATATGCAAAGCAGATACGGCAAAAATCATTCATGAACCAGACATCACTCACCCTTTGTCATAGCCGTGGTCATTTCATCTTTTGAGGTGTATTTGACATGCTACAGTGCCCAATGGGCAACAGAAGCAGTGAGCCCCCAAAAATGGTGTTCCTGAACAGGAATCTGGTCAAGGGCATAGTTATGTTTGAAGCCGAAGAAGTAGCTTCAGGTTAAGTAAAATTATTGCATTGTAATGCCTGCAGATTCAACCATGCTGATCAGATATAATGTCTAGTAATGTCCACATTGTTCTGATTCATGATTCTTGTTTTGAGGTTAGTAGTGCTGCCAGCAATGATGGTTTAGGCCCTGGAAACAAACAACTAATGAGATTCAGCTAGTGAATGTAATTAAACAATGGCTGCTTGACAGCTTTCCCTCTGTAGCAGAAAAAAAATATAAGTGTTCTATTGATACTTGCCAGATAAACTTGTTTAGCAATTAACTCTTATCTCTCCCCTGTCGGTTGCCAGTGGCTATTATTTGAGGAAGCAGTCACAACATACAACCCAAATCGCTAATATAGGTTCAAAAAGGGTTGAATCTCCTGTAGTTTTGAAGGGCTAAATCAGAAGATGTATTACAACATGAAAGATGGGAGGGAAAGAAAGAATATTCCGAAAGGCTTAATTTACTCTAGGTGCCTTGCTGCTTAAGTTTATGATGACCTCTTTGGAAGGCTGGAACATGGGAATGTAACAACAAAATAATATTAAAACTTTAGCATACCGTACTTTTAGGGCAATGATCGGAATTTGGTGTAGTACAGATAGTATACAATTAGTTTGTTGTTTTCTGTCTTTCTTAATTAAGTCATGTTTAAGGTATATAATTCATTGTATAACACCCACACCCACTCTACTATATTTTTGAGAGAAGGGTACAGATCACAGGACACTTTGTACTCCTTGCTTTGTGATATAAGTGTAGGTAGTGGTGCCTTGACTGTGAAACCTTTGAAGGAACTAGCAAAGCACCAATTGAAAGTTGGGTTTCTAGAACACCAAAGTTGCATCCACGCCATATATTTAAACACTCTCATGCCACCTTAACAATCATGGCTTCCCCCAAAGAATTCTGGGCATGGTAGTTTGTTAAGGGTGCTGGGAATTACAACTCAACTCTCAGTACTCTTGACTACAGTTCCCAGGATTCTTTGGGGGAAGCCATGACTGTAAAAGTGTTTAAAGAGGTGTAAGAGTGCTTTTAAATGTATGGTGTGGTTGGGACCCACGTTGTGGCAACAAAATCCTGACAGTCTGTAGAAAGCCTGTGGCAATTGCCATAGTATTCTTCACCCTAATGAGCTGGATTCTAGGTGGGTCTTTACGCTGATCAGCAAACCTCTCCAAAACCTCATAACACAAAATGGGCATGATATAATCTAATATATTGAGGATGCACATGGAGATAATATCTTGTACAAGATTCTGAGAGCATACAATTCCCCAGGAAGATTTTCTGAAAATCTCACTCACTTTATATAATCAACACATCTTCTCACTAAACATAGCTCTGAATAATTACAGCTCTGAATAAGTCCTGTCTACACAGAACCATATTTAAAGGGCAGCATTTCTAAAGCCTGGCAATCCAGTATCTTGTTTTATTAATAATCTTTGTTGCAAGTTTCTCAGCATCATTTATTTTTCTTTAATGAAAATGCCTTTTTCACATATCATCACAACTTGATCTATATGGATGGATGGGTAGGGAATTCTTTGGTGACTCTTTGATATAGTTGACATGTATTGGCCTGGAAATTCAGATGCATGAGATTTCCAAACTAGTTATGTTTCAACAATAGGAAGGAGGAGGAAAGAAATGGAATAGGCTCAACTCACAACCTGTCCATCTTTTACCATTATGAGGGAGTTTACTTGTGGAATTAATTGGGGAATTATGTGCCAGCTATACTGGCATTTTGTTTGTATACCCCATAGTTATTCTTCAAGGCTCTCTGAGTTAAAAAGAGCAGACATGAAACCTTATATTATTCCACAGTAAATGATTAAATTTATTATTAAAAGGAGTGTTTCTGAGGCATACAAAAACTTGAAAGATTACAAAAATCAAGAATCGGTGAAGAGTCACTGATACTAAGTTTCAACACACACACATTAGAATATACCGTATTTTTCGCCCTATAGGACGCACTTTTTCCCCTCCAAAAATGAAGGGGAAATGTGTGTGTGTCCTATGGGGCAAATGCAGGCTTTCGCTGAAGCCTGGAGAGCGAGAGGCGTCGGTGCGCACCGACCCCTCTCGCTCTCCAGGCTTCAGGAAGCTATCCGTGCTTCGGGCAGATGTCTGCAAGCCTTGCGCGCCCGGCAGGAGGTCCCGCCGGGGGCAGCCTGTTCTGGGGGCTGGGGTCGGGGGAAGCTCGGGCTTCCCCCGCCCCAGCCCCACGCCTGGGGGGGAATAATTTTTTTTCCCTTTATTTCCCCCCCCAAAAAAAAAATCTATGGGCCGGTGCGTCCTATAGGGCGAAAAATACGCTATATGTGTTACTAATTTGTCAGTTCATGAGGGTGGAAGCTGAAACATTTCCCCACATAAATCAAATCCCTCTTTTGTTAAACACGGTAATGTATATATTATGTTAGTACTTAGCCAAATCCCAAAAGGGATCTAGAGCAAGCTTGTGTGAAGTGCCGTTTGATGCAAATCCTGAAGCAAACACTGGGAGAAATTGAAGGGATTATCATGCTAAATCGATGCAGTGTTTTAAATAAGTTAAAAAACTTGATTGTGGGCAATACCCACAAACCAGAAAATGGTTCCAACCTAGAAACCATTATAATGGAAATACTTACATTTATTTGAATGGTCCTGATGTGGATTGAGCTCATGGACATCTTGTTTATGCGTTTTTAGGTGCTGGGATGAATTCAAGTACTCAGATTCTTCACTACCTTGTGAAGAGGAAACAGGGCTCCAAGGCTGGCTGATTACAGCCAACAATATGACAATGTCAAGGGAGGGAAGGAAACATTGCAGATAATGGGAATACACAGGCCCAAAGCAGTTGCATGCTTAGGGAAATAAGCTTGTCTCTCAACTGTTTTGCTTTGTTTTTATATATTGCTTATTGCGATTTAAAAACATTTGTTATACCCCTCCCCTAGGGTAAAGGGTAGGTTATAAAAAATAAAGTAAAATCAGCACTGCACCTTTATGTTGATCCAAATGAATTAGCAGAAGAAACTCTGAAGGAAAGCACACACACAAAACAAATCATCCAGAAAATACCAGAGGTTAGCAGATACCACATACCAGACTCAAAAGCAATCAGAAAAAGTTGGCATTTGCTTGTTTCGTGTTTGTTTGCTTGCTTCCACCAAACATTAAAGGCAAAATTATGCTTATATATCGAATAGTGCTGTACTGTACATGGGAGATGACTGAAGGATAACTTACCATGCCTACAGTTGCCTGCTTTCCAAACATTCATTCCAAATAGTAGCAGCTGAACAGATGCGAAGGTCTAGTCCCATAAGTTAGACTTGGCTATAGGAGGCCAAAACCTTAAAACGATGAACCCACAAAGCATAGAGATGGAACTACAGGGGACCTATTGCCACCAATGAGATTGGCAATAGGACAGAGCTGCTGGAAAGAATTGAATACGGCAGATGTTGTTGGAGTCATTATACAACAACGACATCCTGACATAGTGTGTTTCTCAGTAATATGCCTAGTGGCACTATAAGATGCCTGTGGAGTCTGTAACTGCCAGAGTACATCATACTCTTTGATGCTGTTGCTACTTGCTTGACAGCTCTTGAATTTGTAGCAACTTTGTTCCTTATGTCTTGTTTATTTGCTCCATAATAGTTTGAACACCATCTGTTCTTCCTCTCTGCATCTTCACCCACCAGCTCTCCATTTTCAGTTCCATTGTATTATGGCATTTTGTTTTTAAACCATAACTTGTAGAACTCTCTCTGTTTTGGAACATTACTGCTATAACTAAAACGTCCCCCTTAATGAATTGCCTAGCTAAATAGAAACATTTGGGAAGGAAATATTTAAATAATAATAATAAAAACAAAACTAAACACTATTATCTCCACCAGCAGTTATAGGACAAACTTCCTTGGTCAGCTCAGAGAGGCAAGCTGTTTTCCCTGAAACTCAGAAAATAACTTGATTTATACTAATCCCAAAGCCAAACCAAGGTGCTGACAATGTCAGAGAAGAACGTAGGAGGACATAATGCTCGTTTCATGTTAGGAATTTTAGTAGCTCACAATGCTCATATAACTATCATTAAGCCAGGAAATATGAAGTTTGGAAAAAATCATTATCTATTGATGCACATTTATTACTAGTAATTTAAATTCACAGCAAGTATAATTGATAATATGGATTACAATTTCCTGGGAAATTACAATTTGTTCACTTACACAGGGGTCAGTTTGGCCATGTGGATAAAGTGTTTGACTTAGATCAGGCCCTTCAGTTCAAGTTTCTGTTGAGCTTTAAGGCACACTGGGCAGTCTCCAGTGAACCCCTGTTTCTCAGACTACTCTCAACTTCACAGGGTTGATGTGATTATAAAACGGGCTAGCGCAAGAATGCTGACCTTTATGGAGGATGGATGGATACAAATTAAACCAATAAATAGATTTACCTTTCATGTTGATATACAGTGGTACAGACGCTTCAGGTTACAGACAATTCAGGTTACAGACTCCGTTAACCCAGAAATAGTACCTCGGGTTAAGAACTTTGCTTCAGGATGATAATATAAATCGTGTGGTGGCGGCGCAGCGGCAGCGGGAGGCCCCATTAGCTAAAGTGGTACCTCAGGTTAAGAACTGTTTCAGGTTAAGAATGGACCTCCAGAACGAATTAAGTTCTTAACCTGAGGTACCGCTGTACCAGTTTTGCGTTGATTTTTTTTTTAACTAATCTTGTGCGTTTCTAAACACATGAAAACTACACAAGTAGACTTCAGAATATGTGTTTTTGCCCTATTCCACCCCTCCGAGAAATGCCCTTCAAGATCAAGCCTTTTTAATATTCTTGCTACTTTTCAGAGTGAAATATGATGTGCAGCCTATGGGGTTGTGGTTGTTGCTTTACCTTAAGCATGGAGAGAACAGCAGACATAGGATATGTTTTATCCCAATGTTAGCAAGATAACATTTAGCAAGATAGATTGTGCCTTCAGGGCACAATTTCTGTTTTGTATTCTTCTTTCTCTTTAGCAACAGAGGCGACTAAAAAAAAAGTTTCCTGAAGAAGATATTTGACAAGTGGTTTGGCCTTGCAGCTTCTGTAAATGCTAAATATCCTCAGTGTTGCTTGATAGAAAAATTGACAGCTATAGCTTGAGGATGTGAGTCAATGCATATGTGAAACCTCTAGATTCAGAGGCCATGTGTCACTGAATACCAGTTGCAGGGGCAACAGAGAGATGGGCATTGTCCCTTTGTTCTGCTTGTGGAGTTCCCTGAGGGTTCTGGTTGGATGGACACACTGGGCAATAGGATGCTTCTCAGATGGACCTTGCTTCTGATCCAGCCAGGCTCTTCTTATGTCTATTCTTTCCTCTAGATTGGACACATTTTGGGTTCTGCATCACATATAAGCCTTAATTCAAAGCTTTAGATAAGTACAAAAAATACGGAGCTTCCAAAGGAACCAGTATGTAGATTAGATGGATACCCATAAGGTAGATTCATGCATTTCCCCCCATCAAATTTCAATAATGTTTTTAGTTAAGAAGTAGTCACTGCATCATTAGCTGAAGACACATAAAACTTTTTTACAGTGTGATCCTGTGCATGGCTCTGATTGGCTGCTTGTTGTGATGTCTTCAATAGACCTCTCCCAAGCTCTCAGTAGACCGACACTATAACTGCTCCTCTATTTTCTCAGGCTTTGTTCCCCAATGCCAGATAAGGGACCCATAATTTTTAAAAATATTTTAAATTACCATTACAAATTACCATTAAATATTTTAAATTACCATTACAATTAATGGACACCATTGGGCAATTTTAGGACTCAACATTGATAAAGCCCATTTAGCTTCCAAAATACAGTAAATAATAATAATTCAGTCATTACAAATTCCACTATCTTATAACAAAAAATATCAGATATTTCAGTGTATACATAACCAAAAGTTGAATAAGCTATATCAATATAATTATGGCACAGTTTGGCAACATATTACTACAGAAGGAGCTATATGGAAAAAAATAAACTAAATGTTAATGTATAGAATACATATTACAAAAAGTGGCATACCTATTCCAAAAACTCCCAATTTGGAACCCAGAGAAACAATTAAAAATGAGCAAAATAAGACTGAATTATTTATATTAGAATCAAAGACATTAAGGTTAGCCAAAAAGATGCTCTGTAAGCAGTTAAAGGAAGGGGGCTGGGGAATACCAAATTTAATAACTTATTATGAAGTGCATCAGTTGTGACACCTGGCATTTTTATCCAAGAGGATGAAAACACCCTGTGGATCCAATTAGAAAAACAAGTGGTGGACAGCTTCTTACTCTCTGTTTATCCTTTTTTAAAAATCCAGACTCAATTGCTTATATAAGGTGGAAACCTTTTATTATATATATATATATATATATATATATATATATATATATGTGTTAAAATAGGGATAAAAAGAAAACCTGCACTATTCCATTTAACACATCTGAAGTACCACACAGCTTTTAAAAATACATGCTGTGTATGTGATTTAGAGGGCTGGAGATGCAAAGGCTTATTTAGATTAAAAGATTTTTTTTTAAAGGCAACAGACCACTTACAGAACCAGAAATGAGAGCACAATTACAATTTGTCCCCGTACCTTGGCTGCTATGGAGACAGCTCACCTCTTTCCTGAGCAAGTGTCATATTAAACAGATGGCTTTCATGGACCTAACATTCTGAGAAAGCCTGATAATGAGCAGAGTATTTAACAAAAGCTAAGTATTTTATTATGTCAAATTCTATTGGACATAGGCACAACACATAAACTATCATCTATATGGGTGAAAGAACTTGAATGTGAAAATGAAGACAGACGCTATCCTTGTGGAACAACCCTACATTCAAAACAATCTCTGCTCAAACTTGGAGCCAGAACTTGAGGTTGGTCCACAGATGATATATGATGTAAAGGTAAAGGGACCCCTGATGGTTAGGTCCAGTCGTGGCCAATGCTGGGGTTGTGGCGCTCATCGCACTTTATTGGCCGAGGGAGCCAGCGTACAACTTCCGGGTCATGTGGCCAGCATGACTAAGCCTCTTCTGGTGAACCAGAGCAGCGCATGGAAACACTGTTTACCTTCCCACCGGAGCAGTACCTATTTATCTACTTGCAATTTGACATGCTTTCAAACTGCTAGATTAGCAGGAGCAGGGACTGAGCAACGGGAGCTCACCCCGTCGTGGGGATTCGAACCGCCGACCTTCTGATCAGCAAGTCTGATCAGCAAGTCCTACGCTCTGTGGTTTAACCCACAGTGCCACCTGTGTCCCGATATATGATGTATGGGGTATTAATTAGCCTCCGCAGCAGGAGAAAACAAGCTTGCTCTATCTTCCATGTGACAACCCTTTAGATAGTTGAATTTTCCTATCAAATCTCCTCACGGCCTTCTCTTTACCATACCCAGTTTCATCCACTGTTCCTCATAAGGCTTGGTTTCCAGACCCTTGGTCATCATCTTGTTTGCCCTCCTCTGCACATGTTGCAGCTTGTCAATGTTCTTCCTAAATTGTGGTGCCCAGTACTGGACACCTTACAGTACTATATTATGTTAAAGTAGTTCCTTTTTTAATTTTGGTATAATTTATTTATTAAGGACGCGGGTGGCGCTGTGGGTAAAACCTCAGTGCCTAGGGCTTGCCGATCGCATGGTCAGCGGTTCGAATCACCGCGGCGTCGTTTCCGTATGCTGCGCTGGTGCTGGCTCGCCAGAGCAGCTTCGTCACACTAGCCACGTGACCCGGAAGTGTCTCCGGACAGCGCTGGCCCTCAGCCTCTTAAGTGAGATGGGCGCACAACCCTAGAGTCGGACACGACTGGCCCGTACAGGCAGGGGTACCTTTACCTTTATGTATTATTTGTATTGAAATTGTACTTACATTATTGTCAGCAAATTCTGACAATACTGTATGATGTTGATAAGAACTCTTTCTTTTTTTAAAGGAGTCTGGAGAATTCACTGTGAGGGTTGGTTCTATCTTATATCTCTCAGTGTCAATAGATTGTTTAAAGGAATCCAATACCTGGTGATTTTTCTGTCTACAATAGTTGCCACTGCAGAGGAAAGTAAACTTAAGCCTATGGTCTTGCATCCTATGTTGAACTGTGTATCTGTAAAAAGCTAGATAACTAAAACCATCAAACCAACAGGGCCCATCACATATTATATCCCCTCAGACAGCAAATCTCCACTAGATTCCCCATCATTCAGTCCACTGACATTGTGCATTGGGAAGGAGTGAATTGTATTATTGATGTGTTCATAAATCTAATAACTTCAGTTTATTTTCAAATCTCTGATTTATTATGATTATAATATTATTATGGTTCACTGAGGAGTTACCCATTTGGTGATGGATGCTTGTTTAGTATTTATTGCCTCAAAATGGTTCGCCCTTCTCCCTCTAACTTTTGTTTTTGAGATGTGCAGCCCAATCCCATGCAAATTTACCCAGGTGTTAGGATCCCTGTGCTCAATAGGATTTACTCCCAACTCTCTCTCTCTCTCTCTCTCTCTCTCTCTCTCTCTCTCTCTCTGTGTGTGTGTGTGTGTGTGTGTGTACATGAATTTGCATTTAAATAATATTTTTAGAGTGCAGTTCTAGTTTACCCTTACACATTTTTATACATAATTTAATACATTTTTGAGTTAAGAACTGCATCACTACATGTGGAGAAGTGTGAAAGGATTGCAAATTATAACTGCATTCCAGTTTCGTCATTTTCTATTAGAATTCACAGAGAACCAATTTCTCTAGCTTCCTTAATACAGAGTAACTGTTTTGATCCTGACTCAAGCATTCAAAATAGTCCCTTAACTGTGACATCCCAACATGCAGAAGGACACATGGCTGCAAGGACAAAGAGATGGTAGTGTGTTTTGCTTTAAAACTAAAACCTACTTGGGCTGGCCCACCCATGAGGCAAGGTGAAGCAACCACCTCAGGTGACAGGATCCACAGGAACAACAGTTCCTAATGTTTTTTTTTTTTATAATTTTTATTGGGTTTTTACATTTTATAACAACAGACACACACACAAAGACAAAAACAAACAAATACAATTTCATACCCTAATTTTCTTTACCCTCTTTCATTGACTTCCCCCCACCCCCTCTTCTTACATCCCAGTTCCAATAATTAATTCAGCAAGTTCTTACCTAACCTCTTAAACATATTAATATTACTTTTAAAATTTAATTCTTTTTGTTTATCTATATTCAACTTATCCGATTCTCTTATAATCATTAATTTCTTTTTTTTTAAGGTCGATCTAACTTCCCTTCCACAAATTTTTCCCTTTGTTATATTAATTATAGGTCACATTAACCAAATAAGCAAATCATAACATTTTATAGTTCTATTCTCTCTCCCCCCCCCGCCCCGGTTTCTGTCCCTTCCCAAACAAATGTCCAAAAAACAAACAAAAAATAGTTCTTAGCCCGGATTCCTCACGTCCGAGGCCTCTGATTCTCTGTCAATCCCTCTCTGCCAACTATATTGGTAGTCCTCTTTGTTGGTCCTGAGACCCCGAAGGAGTTCAGTCAGTGTCACATCATATTTTCTTTCATCCAGAATGTTTAAAAATGGTTGCTGCGAAAGATCATCTACTTTTCCATACTCAAGAGGAAAGTCCCAATCATGTTGCTTTATTCTTTTTAGTTTTAATATTCCAAGTACTCCAGGGACTTCCCTCTTCTTCTTTCTCATCTTTCGCAGGTTTGTAATCCAAAGGTCTTCTTGCTCGTACTCTAACAGTGTAGATTCCTGATTGATATTTTCCACTTGTAGTGTCTGCACTCCTTCTTTCCTCTCTGTCAATTCCAAGAGCATCTCTTCCTGCTCAGCTGCAGGTTTTTTATCAGACATCTCCTTTGTGCATTCAGCAGAGTTGTTTGTTTTAGAATTCAAGGTCATAAATACTTCGCTCAAAGCCATACTCTGCTCTTGCAGGATTCCCACGAGAAAGAACATTTTTTCTATCTCCGCCAGTAATTTTCCCTCTGCAGCCATTGTAATATCACTAATTCCCCCTAGGGGGCTTTCAGTTACTTGGTAGTCCTTTTCCAATAATCTGTTACTTTGTTGTTATCACTACTTTGTTTCCAATCACCTCAGTTCAAATGTATCACCTTTAATTCAGAGAGTTATTAAATAACAAAATTCTTTACTTTGTCCACCCGTTTGACAGCTCCTTTGACAGCTCCTTTGACAGCTGTCAAACTCCTTTCACTTTTTCCTCCGGCACACAAACAGGACACTCCCGGGTTTTGGGGGGGGGGATTACACACAAAGTTCCAAAGTTCCTCCCTTTCTCTCCAGCACAAAAACTTCTTCTATCAAATTTGTGAAAAACTTTTAAATCATCAAAACAGTATTCATTCCGCCTTAATTCTCCGTTCCTTGCTTTAAATCGTCTGTAAGTAGAGGGGGTGCGGACTTCCCTTTAACACATCCCCCAATCGTGCCGAATTCAAAAGGTAAAAATTTTTTAAAGTCCAAATTCCACTACTCACGGGTCCTTTATTATCCAATCCGAATTTTGGGAAGAAAGTCAGCGCTCTCCGGCCATGGCTCGCGGCTTCGCTCCACTGAAGTAGCGGTCTACTCTCAGCACCACGCCACTCTCCGTACCCTCTCCGTAGCCTTTAAAAAGGCTCTTCGTGGGTCGGGGAGGGCGCTTAAGGTGCCCACCGAGTCACCAAGTCCGCAGGCTTCCGCGCCTGCGGTTTCTGAGGGTCCCCGTGTCGCCGGCACGGCAAGACCCGTCTTCAGCGGAGCCGATTCCCTCCGGAGCTCGGAGGGAATCCGCCATTAGCCGTTCGCGCTAACCCGGAAGTCCTCAACAGTTCCTAATGTAGTTCTTTATTCTCCCTTTGTAGATCTTCACTCACCTCTCGTTCCCTGTTAGGGAGAGGGTGCTATTTTGTGATTCACCTCAGGTGCCAAAATGCCGGCCCTGAATCTTATGAACTTCATTAAAAAGTGCAGAGGTGAAGGTCTAATTCAGTTTGGTAGTTCAACATCTTAAAGACTGGCAAGCAAGGAGTATTTAGAAAAGCAAGGGTGGAGATGCAAGATAAAAAGATTGCTTGCAGGACATTCACATAGCTCAAAGCTTGCCTTCCAAAGCCAAACTATCAGCCCTTCCATCTTCCTTTCTGCCACTGGTTCTGTCATTCATTACACAGCTGCCTCTTCCTCCTGTTAGGGATAGACAAACAAGTCAATTTGGGGCTCTTTGAGTTTCCCATTTTTCCAGACTCCAGTTCTCCACATTTTCAGATCAGTCTGCAATCCTTGTGAAAACTTGGCATCATTGTGGTGCAAATTTCTCTGAAAATACACGTTTTACATTTTTTGCATAGTATACACATTTTTGCAAGCAGTTTTCATGCATTTTTGTGCAAACTTTCCCCTAATGCTTTTTGCAGTTATGTTTGACATGGTATTTGGTTGAAGCAATGCATTGCACAATTCAGAAAAGTGTTGGATGTCAAAGGATAGCTGCATTTCACTTTGTGTGTTGTTTTGGGAAGCGTGAAGCAGATAGGTTCACACTAAAATGTGAACCCTGAACATAATTTTTCCCACATCTGTACCTTCTGTCCACTACTTCTGCTTCCATCTCCAGCTGTGAGGGATTGGATAGCCTTTCCCAGTTGGAGGAGCACCAGCAGTAGTCAGCTAGCGGGGAGAGGCAAGATTGAAGGGCTCAGTCATTTGACAGTCCAGCTTGAAGGTGGTCTTAGAGTGAAGAATGTGCTCTGAGCTCCCTATATCTCGTATGCTTATCTCCATGCTAAGAAATAAATCTGAGAAGCTAAATATATAATCAAGACCAGTGCTTTTTTGAAAAGGAACAATGCCTTAGATGTAGGATGTATTGTAGAAAATCAATAGGGCACTGCACCACTCAGGTATAAGAGTTAGTGGTGGTTTTGTAAGGAAGCAAAATGAATTATTTGCATACCATTCACTTGTTTGGCAGCTATTCATTTCAGGTGATAAATTTGAAGAGATGTCACAAATTGAAGCATCCACTGAAGAGGCTTTAGAATAAATTGATAGATTAGACAGTGGTAAGCCTTCAGGGTTAGGTTGCATTTACTCAAGAGTTCTGAAGGAACATTAATGTGAAATTCCAAAGCCACTGCTCTGGTTTTGTCTTGACATTAATGATGACCTCTAGAGGGATGAGGAAAGCAATTGTAGTCCAGGTTGGCTAAAGTACCAAGCAATTTGGAAGAACAATTATTCAATGTACGGAGAAGAATCAAGCTTTCGTCTCTAAAGAAAGAGAGCGAGAACTGTCAAAACAAGTGGGCAGAGTGCTTTAGGGAGGGAATAGTACAAAGCTGAGAACATTTGCCCTCCCCAACCCTAGAGAACTCTAGATGTTGATTTATTACAACTGTTTTACAAATCTTGCAGAGGGAAGACATGGCTAAGTCTGGTTAGTTGAGCTCTGGAACACCAAGGAGTCATCTTCTGGTACTAAGGTTGCCTCATGTCAAGTCCAGAGCGTATAGATGAGCTTGCTGTAAGTGGTGGGTCATCCCCAGTCAATCAAGGAATTGAAACATATATTGCAAATTATGGATTTTTAATGGTGTCACCGGGCTGTCAACTCACTGACGTGGTTAAAAATTGGGTTCACATCATAGCCCTCTTCAGGTGTAAAAGCAACACTTGAGTGATGAGATCGGGAATAATCACCTGACACTCCTTGGTTGCCGTCATTCTACACAAGTTGGAGAGAAAGCTCCTGAAATAGGAGCCTCCTTGAGTATTCATTGGAGTTTTTTCCCAACAGCAGATACAGGCTTAGGTGAGGTCTGATTGGAATCATGGGGGAGACAAAAGCGTAAAGCTCTCCACATTATCATAGTGAGATCTCCACATTATAGTTGCATTTCATTACCTGTGGGTATACCCATGTTTAGAGGCAACAGGGTCGTGGCTGAAGTGGCCTCAGGTTCTCAAGAACATAAATCAGGGGAAACATCAAATAAATAAATATGCCTTTTTGCAAATTCAGATTATGCAGTAGCGGTATTCATACGAAGTTTATTGGGAAATCATTGGAAGTCTTTATGGTAGGCAATTTCCTTCTTCGACTGAGAAGAGTACATTTGTGATTGTAAAGATAGTATTTTATCCAATTTAGCAAGCCTATTTGATCTAGAATTAAATAATGAATTAAAGAACCTTTTTGTGATGATTTTGTGGACTTTCCTGACAGAGTGCCAAAAACAATGGAAAGAAAACAAGAGTGAATTATTACTTAATGCTAAAGGTGATGTGATAAACACGTTTTTATTCGCTGCAGGTTAAATGATGCATTTAAAAAACGGCTGTAAATAGCTCTGCCAAGGTCACTTTATGGCTACTGCCCAACAAACACGGGCAGTATAGAAGTGCCCAGTCATTTACTCTGCATTTGAACTGTAGTAATTTGCCCTTTGAAAGCTTCCAGGTATCTGTTTCCTGTAAAGCTAATATATTTTTAACATGGGGATGACTGAGTATTCAAGTTGTTAGGATAGGGAGCAATAATCAATACTAGCCTCATTTATCACATCAGAACGAACCTTTGCAATGTAGAAATGACTCTGCAATTGTAGGCTGCTGAATTATTTTTCAAAAATCATGTTTATTGTGCTTGTATCTGAACTTTTGTCCAGTGAGCTTTTTGCTCTTTCTCCCCCTTTTATCCTTGCAACAGTGAAGTTGCAAGTGAAGTACATATGTTAGGCTAAGCGACAGTGATTGGCCCAAGGTCACCCAGTGAGCTTCATGGCTGAGTGGGGATTTGAACTGTGGGCTTCTAGTTCCCAGTCCATCATTCTAACCATAACACCACATATAACTCTGAAATGTTTCCCCACTGAAACCTAGGTTTCTTGGGGATTCAGCTACGACTAGATTTCCACATTGATTTGCTGTTTGGCCATGGAAACCTCCCCATGGCACTTGTAACGAGATGAAGCGCCATTCATTTTTAGCCTCCTGACTCCAACCACGCAAGGAGCCAGGCACTACTATCTCCTCCTCTGCTTCACTGTATGCCCAACTGGTTCCAGGAATGAGCAGCATGCAATATGGTTAGTGCTTGGTAGAGGAAATATGGCACCACACAGTAAGTGGTCATGATACTCTCTCTTAAGGCTTCATTATCCAGGGTTACAACTTTTAAAATTCCCTGTATGAGAGCTTCAAAATAATCCTATTACCGCTGGAAAGATGACTTATTCAGTGAGAATAGGTACCCTCATATACAACCACACCAGAATGTACACTCTCATATACAAGCCTACCAAGAACATATTTATTTATTTCATAAAACTTACATACCTCTTGATTGTAAAAAACAAAACAAAACCACCCTGCAACCTCAAAGCGGTTACCAATATACATGATTCTCCTTCCCACAAAATGCAACCATCATATTTTTTTTTCATTTATACTGCTTGATTGTAGGACAAAACTGAAAGTGGTCTGCTTAAGACCAAAGGTGCATTTCAGTTCAGTCAGCACTCATATGTAGCTTTCCCATTTCTTGACAAGCACATAGTCTGTATACACATGCAGAATAGCAGAACGAGTCTGGACCCAGGAATCTTGCTCCAGCACTTGTTTTTCTTTCCCTTTCTCCTCACCAAAGCATGGAAGTTGTGTGAAGCAAGGCAGTTATGAAATGTGGTCTAGCTGTAAAAGGCGAGATATATTTGCCTTCTATTACTCATCATCCCATGAAGAAACTTTGCACCCAACAAGAGCCACAGCAACGGCAACAGCAACAGCAACTGCAATGGGAGGGAAGGTACTTTTCTTCCCTTGTAAAGACATAGATGTTTCCTGAGACAGACACAAAAAGGCTGTTCAGTGGCAGCTATGCAGATTACTATTCTATCCGTGGGCAGAATAGATATATTTGTTTTAATTTATAAAATCAATAAAAATGTCACTACAGTTTACAGCAATTTATAGAATCTGGATGCCAAACTAAAATATCAGAAGTTTGGAATTGTATCCTCTATTTAACATACACTGCCTGTGCCCCAAGCACCATTTACTTTTATGCTAGCTAATCCATGATATTCTAGGAAAGATTTTCTGTACAGTTGATGTACAGAAGAGCCGAATCAATATCTTTGCTTTATAGTTTTACAGTATGCTGCTATACAGTGGCACCTCATGTTACGGACACTTCAGGTTACGTGTTTTCGGGTTATGGACTGTGGGAAACCCGGAAGTACCGGAATGGGTTACTTCCGGGTTTCGCCGCATGCACAAAAGCGCTAAATCGCACTTTATGCATGTGCAGAAGCACCGGATTGCGCCTGTGCAGGATGCGAACTCTGCGGGTTGCAGACGTGCCTCTTTTACAGATTACGTCCGTAACCCGAGGTTCCACTGTACATGCCTCCTCAAATCTCAGCTCTTTTGTGCTCAAAAGGATTGACTTACAGGTCACTGGGTATTGCAGCCTTAGTCCAGTTACTGGCTGGTAAGTTAGGAAGTTTGTTTTAATAATAATAATAATAATAATAATAATAATAATAATAGAAAAGAAAACTGAGGAAAACAAATGAAGTATTCCATGGACAAACTTCTTATCTTGAGTAGTCATGGTTCTGAAATTCTCTTCATCTGAATTTTAGAATACTGAATTACCTGGGCTTATTTCTGAAGTAGAACCAATGCATCAGGAATTATCCATTGTTCCTTTTCAAATTTCCAAATGTTGGACAAACACACAATGATGAAACTTTATGTTCATTTATGTCTTCTTTTTCTCTGTTACTGATGAAACACTGTAAAAGTAACTGGGTATGCATTATTACTTAATGATTCTTGTTCCGCAGTGTTTTACTGATGCACTTGTCTGAACTGGTAAAGCATGATAAACAAGCAAATTTGATATGATTCTACAAGAACTATCAATATTCTCTTTATGAGGTGTTTTAAATGTGCACATCAGTAGAATACTGCAGAAGAATTGTGAGGCAATCCTACAGATGATCACATCCAAGGTGCTTTTCTGCAATATTTTATCAATGCAGACTGGCATACACCAGGGATAGAGAGTTGGGGGGTGCTGAAAGCTGTGACAAATTGTACATACAGTACTACCATTTTGAACTGCTCCTCTGCTAAAGCTACCAGAGTGCAAACACTCTTGATTGTTGCTATTAACTCTGTGTGGAGCTACCCTGCAACCAGATCTGGAGACTCCAGCTGATGCAAAATGCTGTGGCTATTCTGTTGATGTGGACAGAATTTCACTAGCACATAGCTTCAGCACTCTAAAGCTTGTACTGGCAGCCTATACGCTATTGGGCCAGGTTAAAAGTTCTTGCATTGATCAGTGCCCTTAACAACTTGGATTCGGGATAGTTCAGGAACCACATGATACCTTAGATCTCTGCTCTCCCATATATCTGATCACTGTGGTCTTCAGGGGAGTCACTGTTAGTGGTGCACCAGGAGCTGCGCATTCAGTATCGTAGGCCAAATTTTATGGAACGCCTTTCCAGTTGAGGTCAGACAGTCGCCCCTCCCAGTTGAGCTTCCAGCAAATGCTGAAGACTTTTAAAATTCTTTTTTAATTGAATTATCTGTTTATCATTTTAACTCATTATTTCCTTGTAGGAAGTCTCTAGAGACAACTGTAATTAAGCAGTATACAAAACTGTCAAAATAATAAATAAATTATTCAGCCTATGAAAGTTTACACCTAAATGGATTGCCTTGAGGACATAGGTCCAGTCTCTTTATAGTTATATGGAGCAACAGTAACAATTTCTGTTAATCAGCAAGTTACTGTTGCAGTTGTGGTCCTAAAATTAGCATTTTGTAAGTATAGCTGGAAAAACCTTTAATATAGAAGTGCATTTATAAAGGTATATAAAAAATGTGCTGCTGTGACTCTTAACTTTCTTCTAAAGAAATCATCTGGCATTTAAGTTTGCCTAAAGGCATCGAAGCTTAAAGGCTGCTGTAGCACCTTGAACTCCTCGAACTAATTTATCTTTCACTACCCATGACGCTCTAAGAAAAATGAATTTTGTATTATTCAAGCTATAGCAACTTAAGCAGAGGGACAGCACTGCATCTCCCCCCCCCCCACCTTCCTCCAAAAGGGATGTGTTTTCTGCTTTTTTATTATGTTGAAAGGTTTATTTCGTGCTTTGGAATTTTTAGAGGCTTTGATAGCTATCTAACATTTGGCACTCTCTTTATAAGCAATCTTTTATTTAAACATTGGGCCTGCTTGATTTGTTGAAGGAAGTAGCTGGGAGGGAACTACTGAACTTCACGAAGCTATAAAGTTCTTTCTTCAGTGCTGGAAATGCACACCTTACCTGACTTTGGAAACAAGGGTTCACATATTGGCTGGAATTTAATGTCACACTAACGCAGTAGTTTAATCAGTACTAACATTCTTGCTTGCCAGGTGGAATTATTTCTCCTCTCTGCCACACTGTTCTGACCCCCCTAGTCTTTATTGGGGTGGCACATGGAAGAAAAAAGCAGCAAAATGCCCTATTACACTAGTGGAATGTGTTGCTGTGGCTCCAGGTTTTTGAAAACTTCTTGAGAATAGCATCTTAAATATAAATAATGTAGGTTATCAACATTTACACCTACTAAACTAACTTACTATAAGCGTTTCAACAGTTGGCTGCCTTAATCCAGGAAATTCATTACCCAACATCTGTTTTAGGAGACAGTTTGCAATATCCAAAAGGGTGCCCATGCCATAGTTTCCATCAGAGTAATATATTAAATTTTCCACATCAGCACTTGCTGTTAAATGGCTTAGCAATTTAGATCACAGCGCTATACAGTATACAAGAGGGGGAGATAGACTGGAACAAAGCAGCCAGTTCCCTCATAAAACAGTTAAATTAGTATACCAATTGTCATCAAAGCACAATGAATGCATTACTTATTCATGAACAAAGGATTTTCCCAGGTGTATTTCTTCATTTTTTGGAATACTAACTCATCTCATTTGTCCATTCCTCTCCCCTTACCCTAAACCACATCACATTTTGTGTATATATAAGGCTACCGATAGATTGCAGAAACTAGAATACTGTATGTTTCCATCAGTATTCTGATGGAACCCAGCAGTTTCTCTCCTATTCATCTAATTTTGATCCTGCATGTGGGTAGCCTGATTCTATGAGTTGTTTACTCAAAAGTAAGCCCCATTTAATTAAATGCTATTTATTCTGCAAGAAGTGCACAAAACAGTGCTTATGTAGTGCTTGTGATGGTTTGGAGCTCGAACAACAATCACAATCTAGAGAAGTGGCATTTCCATTTTTTTTTAATGAATCCTATTTAATTTATCCATCATAAGATACCATCTGGACAGAACAGGTTATAAAACTATTTTTCATTACACACACACACACACACACACACACACACACATATATATATATACTTACACAAACTAGAATTAAACTTTCTGGCTGTCGGTACAATGCAGCAGTGTTCAAGAAACACGATGCAGTAAGCCCTCTTTAGCTATCAGGGAGTGAGACCTTTTCCCCCCCTCTCTGCCGGTGTATTGGAAACTTCAGCACCCTCCACCGTACCCTCCACCCCCAGCCGATGATGCCAGACAGATTTAATTGAGCACATTGAAAGAGAAAAATGACATCTATATTTGGCTAGCCTTGTCCGTGGCACACTGACAGATTTCCCTCAGCTGTCATTTAACCTCAGAAGGAGGTATTCATGATCATGGTTTATGCCTCTCTGCACTCTGCCAGTAGACATTTCTGGGCTTCTGTTACCTGGAAGACATTCTCATTCAGCCTGCAAACTGCCTAGAGATAATGGGCACGTATTGTTGCCTTTCTTGCACATTTTAGATTTATTGTGCTGCCAACAATAAACAAAATAAAAACGAGATACTGGTTTTCCTTAAGATGTACAGCAAAGAGGGCTCTATTTATTGCACTGGGATGTCACCTGGTTGTAGACTGCTTGGAATGAACACACAACAACTGCCCCCCCCCACTCTCGGGTACTCATTTAGATATATTGTGGTCATAGGATAACCATCCTCAAATGTTTGAAAGGCTGTCACATCGATTATGGACCAGATTTGTTTTCTCTTGCTCTAGAAGGTAGGGCCAGACCCAAATGTGTTTAGATTAAAATTTTTGTAATACCTTCCCAAAAGTGATTCAGCAGGCACTATCAATTTGATCTCTCCCCCCCCCCTTCAGTCCTTTTTTTGAGGTTTGGGGGGATTATACTATTCAGCTGTCAATTGTTTTGTTTTAACTTACGGGTGGTTTCCATTTTAATAGTGTATTTGTTATTCTGATTTTTATTGGTAATATTTTGTGATACTTGTAAGCTGCTTAGAGATTTATCTCTAAAAAGTCAAGTGGTATATAAGTTATCTATTTATATTCTAAGTAAACAAAATAGGAAGAACTTTCTGAATGTACGAGCCGTTTGACAGTGGAACAGACTGCTTTCAAAGGTGCTGAACTATCCTTTGTCAGAAGATTTAAGCAGAGTTGGGTTATCATCTATCAGTATGCTGTAGCAGTCAGTTTCCTCCACCAGCAGGAAGTTGGACTAGATAACCAACTCTGATTCTACTATGAGGCTCCTCCTCCTCCTCCTCCTCACTGCTAACTAAGTTTGTCAGCAGTGGCACTTTCGCCTCTAGGAAGTGGTGGTCTTACAGTTCCCGCCACTTCACTGAACCATTCCATCCAGACTTCTTTAGCTCTACCAACACATAAATGAACATATTTACAGTATGAACACTAGACTCTGCCTTGTACTGAATAAGACCATTCATCCACCTATCTCAGTATACTGCACACCGACTAACAGCAGATCTCTGGATGCTCCCCATCTGCCCCTCACTTCCCCTTACAGCACATGCAGAAAACACCTTTTTGACCATTGGACCCACTAGTAGTCTTGTCCACTCAATCCACCAGACCCAGTCTTCACATAAAAGAGGAAGTTCTTAACTCACTGAGGCTTTGAGACCCATTGGCTACCCTCGCCTAGTTTATTTAGCCTGCCAGTTGAAGCCTTTTCTCAGAATGTGGCATTGTCACATGCTTCTAGGAGCCACAGGCGAGAGCTGAGTGTGGGGGGGACAGGACCAAAGCTGGACAAACTACCCCAGGAGGAACATGACATGTCCCCCACCAGAGGTAATATACCTCCCCATACTCCCCATACATCCCAGGTATCTGGGTACTTACCATTTTATACTATAAACCCTCTGTAGCTATTAAAATTGCAGCACCTGGAATTTTAACTTACCACTATAGCACTGATTCAGAATGGCCCTATTAATCTCTATGGTGAAAGAAATGACTACAAGTAGGTAAACACACACACACACACACATCCCGGTCAAAAAAAAAAAAGTAACAGGATGGTCAAACGTTTCATTGCTTGTTCTAGTTAGATTGATTGTCTTAACTGTTTGAAATGTGAAAGTCGTTTTTTCTTCATTGGCATGCATGCGAAGTTCATTCATTCTGCGGCTACTACATGAGAGACTGCTGGGTTTAACACTGCAACAGTCAATAATTCATACTTAAGCAGTGGATTTGAATGAAGGAAATTAAGATTTTCGTGTGTGCAGTGACTAGTGAAGTGTCCATTTTCAAACATACACACACACATACATGCATGTAAATACACTTACCTTATTTTACCTTAACCTTCTCCCTCTACCTTACTTGGGAGTAAACTCAACTGAACACAGCATGATTTCATTCTGAGTATTCATGCATAGGATTGATATCATATATTATATCCATAATTTTTAAACAGTTTTCAGCAAAATAACTGTTTCATTTTAAGGAGAATGTACAGTATATGTTAATAAAAAAGTATTCACATGTAGAGATACTTTCAAATGTCTTCTCCAAATTTCCATCTGTACTTGATATGTCTTGTCCATGTTACAGAGCCGGGTCTATGCATTTGCCTCTCTGCCATTCCTCTGGTTTGGATAGCCATACTTTAGGAATAACTGTGTGTATGCACAACTTGTTCTTGCCAGAGCTTTCCATCTCTGCAATTTATTCTCATGAATCTTTTTTGCTTCCAGCTATGCTTATGTGCAAGTTCATTGTGTGCACGAAACTCCAGAATTGGATGTGATAATGAGCATGGCTCTCTCAATGTTTCAGTTAGAATCTAAAGTTTAGATAACAGAAGCATAAATGTGCATGAGCAGGAAGTTAAGTGAGGCTCTAAACATAGGTATCCACTTCTGCTTATGTATGCTTTTCATTATCTAAATGGAATATTGAGCTGCTTGTGTGCATGATCACAGTCTCAAAAAACAACACCCACACAGTGTTTAGCATTAAAGCATCAAGGTTTGCATTGTCCCAGACCTCTCTCTCTTTTCCATTGGGAGGTTTCAATGAAACTTGAAAATGTTACCGTTATAAAAACTGAGGGCAGGGGGAGGAAGAAGGGTTCTAGCCTCAACCTTTTGATGATTCACAAAACCTCCAATCAATGCAATTGCATTGAACTGTACATTCCAGAATGTTTCCCTTTCAAAGCAATACACTACAGGTAAATAACATCAATGTTTTAATGCAAATTCTGATAAGATGTTTATCTGCATGGTATCGCTTTCAAGAGGAGATGCACTTGAACTTGCATTTCAAATCTGACATGCATTCAGCTGAATCACAGCAAAGAACAGACTTGCTTAGATCCCTTCTCTGTGCCTTGAGCTTTGAAAATGTGGATGATTCCACTCAGCCACTTACAATTTCAGATATACTTTCAATTTAAAAATTTAAAAACGGTGCACTGACAGCAGGGCCTTTTTTGATGACATAGTCATCAGCAACTACAATTGTATATGGGGCAGTTTATAGCAAAATAAAACAATTAAAAGCAACCAAAGTAAAACATCCACCACAAGCAATAGGAAAAATGGAGCAGGAAAAGTATTGAAACCCCGACAGCACAAAGGGAACAGTATGTGGAACTAGCAGAATGTGAAGCCCATTTCTACTACTGAATGTCTTGGTCTACTTTCCATTTTATATTTTGTCGCTATCCCAATTGCAAGCAGGACCCTTATAAAGTCACAGAGCGCTCTGTTGCTGTTTTTTCTATACTTTTTGTACAGAATAGCTGTATATGCATGCTTCTTAAGGTCCAGGGGCTCTGCAAGAGATCAGGCTTCAAAGCACTGAAGATCTATGAATTTTCATGTTCACTTAGCTTTGCAGTGCAGGATTTTAAAAAATAAATAAATTACATTTTTAAAAAACCCTATGCGGCTCTACTTAAACCAACAAAGCAGAGCCGTTCGAAACTTCACAGGCAACATTCTACTATGCAGCATTGTAACGTAAGGCTGATTTTGGAGGCTTATGGCCCACAAAAATGGCTTGTAAGGGCTGGCACAGGGCAGCGGAAACTGTGAAGTGACAGAGTTTTTAGAAAATGTACAATAATACAAACCACTGGATCATCTCTTAAGGTAAGAAAGTGCAAGGGACAGCCTCCTCCAAAGAGGAAAGTGAATCCATTTTACTTAGTCAGAAAAGAAACCCTGAACCTAATTGCCTGCACACCTCTGTCATGTGGCACTTTAAAGACTAACAGGTGTGTGTGTGTGTGTGTAGGTGTGTGTGTGGTTTGAGCATTAAAAGTGGTTCTCACAGACACCCTCTCCAATTAATATGCTTGAGTCTCACTTGATTCAGTCTCTCTCTCGTGTGTGTGTGTGTGTGTGTGTGTGTGTATTTTCCTTTCTATGCATAAGAATACAAGGGAGCAACCAGTTGTTGTTTTTCTGGGAGTACTCAAGGGTATGCAGTAGTGGCACCCCCTTTTTGGTTGTTGAAAACTGTGGCACTTACTGTAATAACTTCCTATTTTTATAGGAAAAAAACTCACTGGGAGCAACTGTACAGGGGTGCCTCGGGTTACAGACGCTTCAGGTTACAGACTTTGCTAACCCAGAAATAGTACCTCAGGTTAAGAACTTTACCTCAAGATGAGAACAGAAATCGTGCGGTAGCAGCGGGAGGCCCCATTAGCTAAAGTGGTACCTCAGGTTAAGAACAGTTTCAGGTTAAGAATGGACCTCCGGAATGAATTAAGTTCTTTACCCGAGGTACCACTGTATGGGCAAGAATGGGCAAGTCTGGAGGAAACCCATGGAAAGAGACTGCGCAGGAGCACTGACTGCTGTAAAGTGCACCCTTGAAAACTGTGCTGTCTTCTTCTTTCTACCCAGCGAACTAACTACTGTTCGTTAACTTGAACCGTCCATAATTAATCGCTTTAAGGATGTAGCTTAACACATTAGAGAAAGAAGCTTGTGTTTGAGCTTGTGCAAACGACCCAGTGTTTGCTCATACCAAATTCTATGGCACATTTTCTGTCTTCATTGCTATTCCTGTGTAGCTTCCATCAGACTTGCCATCTCTGTGTTATTGGAAGTCTTAGGAGCACTGCATCCAGCTCCAGTGCAAGGCTCTGCATTCAGCTGCCTTCAGAAATGCAGCTCCATTTCTAGTATGACTCGTAATAGTTATGAAAGATTCATTTAATGTTGCCTTCCAGATTAATGAAAGAGTTGGAGTGAGCTTTGTAATCTAAAATTGCAGACTTCAGGTTTAGAAGATTGCAGTTTCATTACATGCCAAATAGAGCACATATGATAAATGTTTGCAATTATAAAAATGAAATATTTCAACTCCATAACTACACACACTCTCTCTCTTTTTCTCTTTCTCTGTTTGCATACAGTTGTCTTTCTTTATTATTCCCACTATAAATAGATTGACAGTTCAAATAGTGTATTTAACCAGTTCTTTTTAAATAAGACCTTGTTATCCTACCAGCATGCAGGGAACTCTCTCAGTTTCATCCATTTTTGCTGCTTTCTGGGAGTTACTAAAAGCAAAAAGGGCAGGATAAAATTGCTGGCACAATGCATTGATATTGGCCTGTATTCTCTTGTTGGGTCACAAATTGTAAAAGCCTAATTATATATTTCTAAAAACTAAAAAAACCTAAACCAGTACACTCAAAGATACCAAAGCTTATAAAAGTAAAAATAAATAAATCATAAAATGCATTTTTCACTATATAATAGTTACACTGATCTGTTGTCATACTATACTGACAGAGTCACTGGGAGTGCAAGAGACACGTGGACTGGGCTAAGACTTGGTAGCTGACCCTTGCAGGAATCCACCTCAGAGCCAAATGGGTCACCTTGAGAGAAGGGCAATAGTAGAGGGCATAACCTGTTGGGGGTCCTTCTTCTCCCTGTCACTGGGGGGGGGGCACTTTTTCTGGCAGGTGAGACAAAGAAAGAAAAACAAGGTGGGGGTGGGAGAGATATCGTCCTTTCGGTAGGAGGTTGTGGGTGGGAGTTGGGCCAAATTAAGAGCTTTAGAAGCCCTAAGCACTTAAAAGATTTTGAGGCCCCCAAATATGTAATTCAAAATATAAAGAATAATAAACCATTAAAAAATATTTTTCAAGATGAAATAAAAACCTACAGTAAGATGGAAAATAATGTTTATTTTTGTATACTTCCACTTTATTTATATTTGAAAAATAATAATCCTACTTTTTCTAATTGCTAAGTCTTTGATCAGATCCTCAAAACTAATCTTATGCAACACGTGGTAAATCTAGCAATGACACTGGAGTGGGGGAGAAAGGCAGTTTAAAGCAAGGTTTGAGTACAGCGAGAAGGGAGTTTGGAAAGGCTCTGCTATGTTAGGTTTTGGGGCATTAGGTTTTGTGTTGTACCTGTCTCTGATATTTCTCCTTGTTAAGACTGACTTGTTTGTTTTCTTAAAAACAACCCCTCAACCTTCTCTGGAAGCTGGAGGCAATCTAGTTTTCCAGTGGAAGGCTGGTCCACTGACTTCTTTCAATTCTTCTTCAAGGAGATCAGACGTCACATATTCAGTGACCTGAATTCTAAATGGCTTGGTCCCTAAATAAGTTCCCAACAGAGACAAGGTTCCATAACTCTTATAGGTGGCACACTTTCTGTCTTCTTATTTGGTGTTACTAGATCTCATTATCGCAGAGCCTCACATAAAACATCCAGAAATACCAAGTTTCTCAATGACACCTCTACGTCTGTGGACTGAGAGAAGCCTATTGTCAACTGTACTTCTTGATTTCTGTGGTACTTCATTTTGTTCCCTCACAGCATTGGATATCTCCATGCCAGCTCTTCATCAGATTCCCCATTTCATAGGACAGAAGATTTGTTTACTGCAGCTATAGGCAGGAATGGGAACTAATGTGAAGGCATTTCTCTTTGATGAGCAAAATGTGCAGGCCAGCTCTTAGTTTGATATTAGAATTAAACCTCTCCTAATTATGAAGAACAAATAACATGGGATAAAACCCATGGGGAAAGATAGCTCAAAGGAAGAATTCTGTGTGCAGAAACATCACATATAAGCTAAAAAGCCCTTTGGGATGCCTTTCTAGTAGCATGCCTTGGGGCTCAATACATCAGAGAATATTCCCCTGTCTTTTTGTGATTACGGCAAAATGAAACCACTTTGATATACATTTTTCTCCTTTTTTATAACTGTGTAGGTAGTGCTATTACAAATCTATAGCAAACTGTCACTGTAAGCCACAGTGCTGTGTAAACAAATGACTGTGGTGCTTTTTCTTTTTTCTTAATGCAACAAAGGTGTCGCTTTTGAAACCAGACTGGTCTTTCTGCCACTGGAGCATTCTCTCTATTTGCCTTCTTTGTCATTACTTAGAGGTTGCAAAGAGGAATTCCCCCCCCCCTCCTTTTTGGAAGGCTTAATTAATCTGGTGTGCTGTTTTCCTACCTGAAAGCCACCAAATGCATTAGAGTCTTTCCAGTACAGCAGCAGACATAAGAGAGTGGTGCTAATGCACATTTTTTTTAAATGACTGCTGTAGAATTACTACACATTTTCTCTGGTGGGCATCTTATGTAATTCTGTTATCAGATTCAGAAAAAACATTGGTTCAGTCTTCTGCTTACTGGTTCAGAAGAAGCACACAGAGTGCTCTGGAATTAGTGCACTGAGATTTTATTTGGAAGGCTGTGCCTCATGCGACTTCACTGTGTAATATTTTCCAAATTAATGCAGTTTTTAAGGCTTGAAGGCAGAAACTCCCATTTTGAAGACATTTGCGGCTCTGTGATGAAGACGATTATTTGAAGACACAAATGGTCAAAGATCATTAGGTTCATTGCTACTAAAATATCCTGTTAGTTCTTTCACAGTATAGATCAGGCTTTCTCCTAGGTCCAAGTGACAGCTTTGTAAAGGAGTGTTCTAAAGGAGAAGGGGAGGCATAGGATCATACCTACTGACACTACGTCCGCTACCAGCCTTTGCACATAGAAGTTCCTATTTGCACTGAGGCATATGTGCATACTCTAAATGTGTATAAGCTCCTTGGTATGAGCCGTACTCTCCATTTTTGTACACTCCATTTTTGTAGGATGTTGATTGCACAAAGGATTGATTACTTGGATTTGGGTGTATAAGCATAGCCCCCTTGGCAATCATGACCTTGAACATGTGGAGGTCAAAGGTAGAATCAGTGAATACAGTTCCATCCTATTCTCCATGGATTGTTTTCTCAACTAGATGACTGTCTATACTAGGTGTCTGCACATGGTTTACCTATGCGCAGACAAGGTAGGTTTAAGGCTGAACTCTTAAGCACACTGGCGAAGGAGCAAGGTGTATTCAGCTCAACTGAACATATATGGGTGTGAATGTGCTTAGTATAATGGGATAAGCAATAACTTTTATTGGTTCATAGTGCACTGCATATATTTGAATAATGTATCCATGTAAAATATTTAGGGTTTCCCCCCCAAGAACAAAAAAAACTCTTCTTATAAAAAAAGATTCATTTAAGCCTATATATATATGTATGTATGTATGTATGTATCTCCAATTATTTTGAAATCAAAAGTGACCCAAGTTATACAGATGACAGGATGTTCTTCTGCCTACTCTTTTCCAGGACTATAATGATGAAATCCGTCAAGAGCAGTTGAGAGAATTATCATATCTAAATGGTTCAGAAGAGTCAGCTCGTGGACGAGCCATGCGGGGAAGAGGGATCCGGGTTCCTCCTGCAGCCCCTTCAAGGTCAGTTGCGTTTGCTCTTCTTTACAACCACGTTAACAGGTAAACAGTAGCTGCGACTCTAGGTACAGATGATGTTATTTAAATCAACCACAGTTTGGATAAGCTGCAGAATCTCAGACTTGGGGACCAAATTGACCTTCATGGGCCACATATCCTTAAGTGCTTCTGCCTGTCTGGAATGTGTTCTGGAACACACATTGCCTCTTCCTTCCTTCAAGGAGGGTGGAGGTTTTCGGATGGCTTTTGCATGGCTGGAATGTAGCCTCCCCTGCAAAGGTAAAATTCATGTCCATTCTTTTGCCCACTTTTACATCTGGCACCACACATCACTAGTAAATGTCGCTGGAATGTTGCCCACAAGGAAATGCAAAGTTCCCCACTCCTCAGTCAGAAAGACTGACAGAAGAAAAATATGGATATTTTCTATGTTTTCTTTCAAACAAATCTTCTCACTGAACTTTTAACTGCGGTTGAAATACAAGGGAATTTAAAATAGGTTTGAGAGTGAACTAATGACTGCTGCAACTAAATTCCAGACCAATATGAAAGTTAATTATGGCTTAAGTCCCAGGATTTTAAGTGACAGATTGGGGGTCCATATGTAAACAAAACTGAGTACCCCTGGCTAAATCCATACAACTTAAAGCCTTTCTGTTTGGTAGGGGCTTGCTTTTCACAGAGACTTTAAAGAACTGCTTTGTTACATTAGGTCCTTAAATAAGTTACGAACGTCGTACTCAAAATCAGAAGCAATTCAAGGAACCTTGCCTAGGCCCAGTTACAATTTCACAAAATACTTTTATGTCATGTTACATTAATTAAGGAGTCATTCCATTTGCCATAGAAGGACTTAACTGACTACTGGTGCATTTTAATAGGAGACGTTCAGGGCTAACAAATGGATCTCTTGAGTTTATAAAGCGGCAGTGTGCGGTAGACTGACTCATTACCTTTATTTTACGTTTTGCAAGCCCTCGTAAGTGTTTGTCCTTCTGTCGTTATTTCTATTACCTCAAAGTAATTTTAAGCTCTTGGTCGAGTGCTTTAAAAGATTGAATGAGAAGAATCCTGGTTGCATGTTTTTTTAAGTTGTAGGTTCAGATGGTTGCCTTTTCAACCATCATGAGATAGCCCTTTGTAGACATTTACCTTTATAAGCAATTGTGACTGCACCTGCCAGTCCTGCTCCCATGGCACATGCTTTGGTTTTCACATCTGCGCAGAAGCCTATATGCATAAATTTCAATACATGTAGGCATAAACTATACAGTCTCTACTTTCAGTTTTGCAGGGTTTAGATGGTTCAGTTTATACTACACGTGAAAATCCTTAGATGTGTAGATCTGGTGTCCAATGTATGGGCAGTGGGAATGACCAGGAGGTGAGGCTAACAGGTATGATCACAATCCTTCCCTACATGTACATAACTACATAGACCTGTTAAGTTCAGCCCTTCATTATTGCAAGAATAGGCAGCACAATCCTCTCAATAAAACCAGGAACTTTCATTTGAAATTTTGTTATGTTACTTAACCCATCTTATTACTTCTATGGTTGTTAATAATCATCTACTGTTGTTCTATCTAAATGCAATTCATTTCTCTTTGTTTTAGAGATTCTCCTGTCTCTCTGATATCACTCTGCCTCCCAGTGATCTATTTATATAGAGAAAAATAATATTCTCTGTCAGTTTTCATTAATGCTGGAATGAGCAAATCAGGTTGTTTGAATCTAGTCTCCTTAAATTGTATTCTTCAGTCCCACTGTGGTTTGAAATTGAGTTCCTACAAAACAAACCCTTCCTTGGCTAGTTCGACTACTTTATCTCTGTATTTAGAAAGGCATTAGATTTTGCTACATTATTATTATTAAAATAACCTATCGAATCCTGCTTGTAGTATAATTCCAATTTGAGATTGTTAATTAATATAGGTGGAATATTCATCACTTAACAAAGGGACTAGGCATATGAAAAAGATACTGTATATATGTTTCTACAAATAAGAATACTTATTACACTTGTCAGTATTCTACATGCTGTTTCTGCAAAATCACAAAATTGAAAGTACAATTTTAAAAATAAACCCAGCAGATAGACTGACCTACACTAGCAAGTAAAGAGAACCAAAATAATATTGACTTTTATTTTATAAAACAGTATTGGGTTGAGGATATCTCAATATGTGGGAAATCAAAAGGAACAAACAGACAGCTATGACCATATTTCCAATAGGTCAAAGCTCACAGAGGTGAAATGTCACTATTAATGACATGACGAAAGTTTTAGAAATGTTCTTTCATTATTGAAGCATTGCTTACAAAGGGAATGTTCTGTTTATGACATCTGGGTCCTAGTGTCCTACCATTCCTGGTAGGAGCTCAGATTGGCTTGTATGATTCTTTTCCCCTCGTCCCAATTTTATCATCACACGAAGCCTGGGAGGTGGGTTGGTGACTGGCCCAAGGATCATCCACTGAGGTTCGTGGTTGAGTGGGAAATTTGAACCTGATTCTCCTCTACTAATTTGGTGTAACTAAGCTCACACCAGAGTGCTACATGCCCCCTATATATTAGTTTATCCTTCTCCTATATTGAAATGAACTGGAATATATAAAAAATAAAGAAATTGTCCAGTAGCACCTTAGAGACCAACTAAGTTTGTTCTTGGTTTAAGTATAAGCTTTCATATGTCTGGACAAAATATAAAGACTTATTGGAAAATAAAACTCCAAGGTGGCTTTCACCTCTGGAGGCTAAGGCCCGAAAAAGACCCAATATGGAGGCCAAATGGCCAAAATATTGGGAAATATTAGAAAAAGATGGAGACAATTGGAAATTGCAGAGTTTGGAGAAAATGAAGGATAAGGTGCGAGACTGGTTACATTATGCTCAGATTAAAGAAGTTTTTAAAAATGACAAAAAGTTAGGGTTCCAGGTGGAGAAATCGAAGCTAGAAACAGAATTGTTAGAACCAAAGACCAAGGTACTATCTAGAATGTATAACTTGCTGTTAAAATGGAACACACAAGACGAAATGGTTAAATCGGCTATGATAAAATGGGCACAGGACATTGGGCATAACATTATGTTTGAGGGCTGGGAAAGGTTGTGGACCACTGGGCTGAACTTCACCGCATGTAATGCTCTGAAGGAAAATGTAATGAAAATGATATATAGATGGTACATGACCCCAGTTAAACTTGCCAAAATATACCATTCGTCTGATAATAAATGTTGGAAATGTAAAGAAAATGAAGGAACATTCTTTCACCTCTGGTGGACATGCCCTAAGGTGAAGGTCTTCTGGGAAATGATATATAATGAGCTGAAAAAGGTATTTAAGTATACCTTCACTAAGAAACCAGAGGCCTTCCTTCTGGGTATTGTCGGCCAGAAGGTGTTAAAGAAGGACCGAACATTCTTTATGTATGCAACAACGGCAGCAAGGATACTCATCGCAAAAAACTGGAAAACTCAAGATCTACCCACACTGGAAGAGTGGCAGATGCAACTGATGGACTATATGCAACTGGCCGAGATGACTGGCAGAATCCGTGACCTGGGAGAAGAGAAGATGGAGGAAGACTGGGAGAAATTCAAGAAGTATCTACAAAAACATTGTAATTTGGTTGAATGTTAAGAAGGATGCTAGATTATAAAAAATTGGCCACCACTAAATTAGATTTGAAATTTGATGATAAGTGAGACTAAAGAAAATATAAAATTTTTTGGAAGAAGTGCTAGATTATATTTGAATGAGTGGACATGAGATTGTAAACAAGTTGATAATTTGTTTGGAAAAAACTTTTAACGATGTAAATGGGAGCGGGAGACGCGAGGGAGTCCAAAGAAGTGATGAAATTATGTCTGTGATAGAAGTAAGATTGTTTATTATTTGTGCATTTATATTTAAAAACTTTAATAAATATTTATTAAAAAAAAATAAGTATAAGCTTTCATGTGCATGCACACTTCTTCAGATACACTGAAACAGAAGGCTGAGAAAAACCCTACCCCACCCTCCCACTATATATAAGGGTCTGGTGAATTCTGTTTCAGTGTATCTGAAGACATGTGCATATACATGAAAGCTTATAGCAATAACAAACTTAGTTGGTCTCTAAGGTGCTACTGGACAATTTTTTTTAATTTTTTTAATATATTTTGACTGCATCAGACCAACACGGCTACCTACCTGAATCTGAAATGAGCTGGTCATTCTACAATTACTTTGATATGATGCATTCTTTCCTTACTTTCTTCTCACAATACACTGCAATTTATTTATTTTAGAAAATTTCTTCTCTATTTTCTGGCCCCCAAAATGACTTTTGGGAGTCTTGTAAATTGAAAACAAAGAAAACAAAATAAAAGCAAGTGTAACCTGCCAATTAAATGGTTAAAACAACAGCATGAGTTGGGCATAAAGCAACTGGGTCAGATTAAAAATACATTGCTCCAGCAGGAGGTTAACACAGATCAAAAACCAAATGGAAATAAAAGACTGCTGAAAAAGTCAAGAGAAAGGGAGCTGACTGAACCTCTTTGGGGAGGGCATTAGACAATCTGGATTCTGCTTTTGATCTACTTGATCCTGAAAAGGGATACAACTGGCATACAAACCACAGCTGAGCAAAGACAATAATATAGAGATTATGTAGGTTATTCTTTGAGGAAATAGTTGGTGAAAGGTCTTGTCCAACAGCTAATATCTGTCACCTACCAATGTTCCTTCCAAACACCATCTCCTTTGTTCACTCCCCATCTATCTAAACATAGCCCAGCTGAACTGCCTTTATTCCATGAAACCTTTCATTTGGCACTATCGTTGTACCTAGGGCGAACAAATACCAAGTATGCGAGCAGCGCTGAAAATTTAATGATGATACGAGTGCTTGGGGGAGGGGGGTTGTCAAATTCATTTTCTGTAATCTGTTGCATCGTATATAAGTTGATTAACGCTTACCCTAAAAATGTGTGATAGATTTCGTTTCAGGTGTGGTCAGCCTATGGCTCTCTGGGTGGAGTTGTTAAACTCCAACCCTTATCACCTCTTGCTAGCATGATGGAAGCCATAGTCTAGCAACATACGGAGGGCCACAGGTTCCCCATGCTTGTTTTATAGCTTTGCATTAAGGGCTTGTCTTCACATTAATGAGATTTCTCTATTCCTTCTCAGGGGTCGTGGGAGTGCAATTCCTCCTCCACCACCACCTGGACGAGGAGCTCAAGTACCAAGAGGAACACCTGCGACGCGTGGAGTACTCCCAGTCCCCCCTGTAGCCAGGGGGGTCCCAGCCCCTCGAGCAAGAGGAGTTCCAGCAGTACCAGGTTATAGGCCACCCCCTCCGCCAGCACATGAACCCTATGAAGAATATGTAAGTACCTGTTTTCTTGATAACAACAAATGAACAAAATGAAATACATTTTCTTTAATGTTGGCTATATTTGATGTCTTCACAATCACTGATTCGCAAGTTAATTGCACATCAGATACACAAACAAGCATGTGAAGTGTATCATTTGTACCATGGAGATGGATTTGGTGGTATGATTTCAGTACTAGTTTTTGCACAGTATGATCTTGACAATCATTGTGGCACTGGGCCATCCCCAAGTGTATCCTCTCATTTTAAACAGGTATATTCTGTTGTGAACTGTTTTGTCCTATGCCAATGTCACTTCTAGGTGTACAGACACCACCACGTGAGGTTTGTCTGTTCTGATCCCCTTGGGGTGATTCTTGGTATTATAGACTGCATTCTGCGTTAAGCAAATTAACAATGGTGAATTGATATATGAAAGAATAGGATTTATCAGTGGCTGCTGTTAATTGTTCACCCAGTTGAACTATTCCATTTGTCTTTATTTTTCTGTGCTGCCTTGTCAAATTTCAGCATAGATAATCCATGATGGGGAAAGCGTATCCTTAAAAAAAAACAAAACAATTTTGTGGTGTCGTCTTAAATAATTTCTGCCAAAACCAGAATTAGAAAGGATGAGTTCTTTGCTATTGCTCGTCTAACATTATAAATACTCCTCAGTTTTCTCAGCACCCTCTCAAATAGATCAAGCTTTCAAAGTTGTTTTTTTTTTTTTTTTAGAATTCACATTTTTGTTTTATGTTGTGGCAGTGTTTAGAAATAGACAATGAAATAGTTACGAAGATTTTAAGTAAGCTCTGAACATCTTCAAGACTGAGAGGCAGCATATAAATTTTCAAAGGAAGGAAAAATGTGTACAGTGGTACCTCGGGTTACAAACTTAATTCATTCCGGAGGTCCGTTCTTAACTTGAGGCCCGCTTTCGCTAATGGGGCCTCCCGCTGCTACCACGCTGCCGGCGTACAATTTCCGTTCTCATCCTGGGGCAAAGTTCACAACCCAAGGTACTACTTCCGGGTTAGCGGAATTTGTAACCCAAAGTGTTTGTAACCCTAAGCATTTGTAACCCGAGGTACCACTGTATGAGACTTGCAGGCTTTTGAAAAGCAAATCATTGAGATTTTTTTCACCTTGGGCTTGATATAGTAGCCTAATATGAGGGACAGTGGATTCTAATGGACAATAGGTAGCTCTGAGTATCTGGAATATGATGAATCAGATCCATTTAACATAGTGGAACTCTTGAACCAGTTTTGCCTAGTCAGGCAGGCTTTTCATGAAGTTCCTTGGTAGAAGCAGTTTGTTTTCTTGTTTTAAACCAAAGGTACCAATGTGTTTTAAAGCCTGCCAACATAATAGCTGCTTATCCCTTATATTTTTATACAGTCCAACCATAGCGAAACACTTTAAAGTTCAATTGATTTCCATTAGAGTTATAATTAAGCACATGCTTAGCTTTCCAACAGAAATCAATAGGACTTCGTGTGTTTAACTTAGGCTGGATGGTGCCCTTATTTTTGTAGAGCTCAGGATGCCCTGTTGATTTTAATGGGCCTTGCTCCCCAGTAATAAACTCATCAACAGTGTACTAATGCTGGGAGCAGGGCTGTAGCAGGGGCTGGTGAGGAAGGCCCCTGCCAGAGGCACAGGCGAGGGAGGGGCGCAAAATCAGCTTTAAAATATGTCCATAAAAAATAAATATTGGATTTTCTGTGAAAGAATTCATTACAAGGTGAAGTGCTTGAAGAATTGAATGTGTGGGGGTTGGGGTTGGAGAAGAGGTGGAAAGAAGAGCTAATTTGTCCGTGGGTAGGGGGCGCAATCTGGACAGTTCTGCCAGGGGTGCAAGATCCCCTAGCCAAGGCTCTGGCTGGTAGGTTATCATGTGGAGAACGTAATTCCTCATTGCCTCTGTAAATTTAGATTTAACTTTGCACCCCAGTGAGTAATGCTAAACCAGCAGAAAAGACTTTGCTGAATGTCACCCAAATATCCTGGGTGTTGGGATAGTGAAACCTTTTAATAATCTAACAAGGCATTTTTCATTCTCATACCAGTCCAGGAGCCAAAATACATATTTCAGTAATCAAAATACAACATTGATGTTTGGAATTGGTTGTCCAAAATTGTATTCCTATTTAGAATGAGCTATCCTAATGTCAATATGCTGCTGAGAAAGTACGAATTTTGGCAATGCAATCCTATATGTGTTGACTCTGAATTAGTTATCAATGTGCTCAGTGGGGTATTTCTGCTATATAAATATGCTTAAGAATGCAGTCATGAGTGAGGCAACCACATGTTTTCTGCCCTCTTAACTGCTTCAGAATTAAATGTCTGCTTAAGTATCAAAGATGTATTAACACGTTTTGTCTATTAAAAGCTGCAGTGCATGGTTGGCAGTCAGCTTCATGGGTCACAATATGTCCTTAAGCATATTGGCAGCTTCTTAAAATGAAGTCCCCTCTAACTGAACTATTCATGAGGCCTGACTTATATCACTTCGGTTGTGGTTTTGAGAGCATATTTGTTGCCACAGTGTTTGATAGTTTCTCAGATGCAGATGTTGTTGCTGCTTTGTAGATAGAAGAGCCATGATCCAAATGATGACATAAGCTGTACATTTACAGGAAAACTCCAGCATGCTCATATTTCCCCCAGGTAATTTTAGTTAAGAAATTCCACTGGCGATCTCAAGGTGCTAAAAGGGCTGTGTAATCCCCCCCCCCTAATATTTTAATTGAATTTTAGTAACAAAAAAACAGGTTCCAGAAAAAAAAATTAAAATAAGGTGTGTTTTTTTTTAAAAAATCACAATTGCCAATAAAGAAGTATAGGATATAGCTATGCAATCTATTAAGTCCATAATAAAAACAACCAAGAGGAAAAGGCTGTGTGGTCTATAATTACAAAGCATTCCATGGCCTAAATAAAAATAATTACAAAATTTTAATTCAAAAAAGAAGATAGAAAATAACCTTGGTGGGGGCCATTTAGACCATCAGTGCTTCTGCCAATGTGGGCTTTTGACTGCCTCATTTATTGTTACTGGGGCGTTCCAACATCTGATGAAACAGATGACTATATGGGCTGGGAAATGCCAATAAGTCGCAGTTATAACTAATGAGAAAGGTGAATAATGTATTTGGTGAATTGAAAATACCAATACATGTATTTGGTAAATTGAAATAACATTGTACATGGATATTGGACAAAAAGTATTCAGAGTGAGGATAGCGGTGAGCCGCATCTTAATTGCATCTTTTTAAACCCACATTTTAATCAAGAGTGACTTGAGCACATGAACACGAACCACAGAGAACCACATTTAATTTGAGAGACCTTATTTATTAATGTGTGCTGTTAAGGTATGGGGGAACATAAATGAGCTCTTTGATGAGTTTCTTGTTCTATATTGCATCAACACATCTGTTGGGTGGGTGGGTGGGAATACATTCCTGGGTTTACTCGGCAGGATGGTTGATTATCACTTTTCCTCACACTGAGGCAATTAGCATTGATGGAATACCCATCCATTGACTACATACTTTCTAAAATCACAGAGAAGTCCCCAAACCTCCCTGAGACAAAAGTGAGCACTGTATTTTTGTGAAACATGTAAAGGGCATCTAGTTTAGAGTCTAAATTGCTGTGTGATATATCTGTAGGGCGCCGTAATTTTATGTGAATTTGTGCTTGTAATAGAAACAGTTTAAAGTGTCAGCAGCATATATGTCACTTTACGTCTGTGAAAGGCTGTGGGAGTTATTTTCACTGGAAAAAAAGAATTATTGACTGTGGTTTGAGCCCCTGAAAATCAGGACTGGGGAACCTGTGAGCCTCTACTCCCATCAGTCCCAAGCAGCATTCCCAGGGGTTTCAGGTATGATGGAAGTTGTCCACCTGCAGTATCCAAAGAGCCACATGTTCCCAATCCCTGCAGTAAATTGACAAATCAAATGTCCAATGCTCTGGAACGTTCTCGTTAACACTAATGATAGCTATTCTCATTTAAGATCTCATAATGATTTGTAATAGAACCAAAGTAAATAAGGGGTTGCCTGTTACTAGAAAAGGTCCCATCAGAATGGCAAAACGTTTAAAATGTGCATATTGGGGGTGGGGGGGTGGAGGCTTTGGCTGTATTCAGAAAACACTTTAATCCATTTACCCAGTGTTTCCTTGCCTGATCATTTCCATGTTTTATGTGATCCTTCACACGACATAAATGCCACTTCTGGAAAACTAGAAGAGTCTAGCATTTCTGTGTTATTTGCTTCTGGGGGGGTGTCCATTTGCAGCCCTGTTGACCCAGAAAAGGACAAGAGTTTTGCTTTGTAATGTCATACGATGAAATCTGGGGCGTTATCCTGCTATACCGTTCTTTCCTGGATTTTCAAATTCAGCACAACATGACAGTATATCCATCAGAAAGCCACAGATCTAGAATCCAACAGGTAATAATGCAGTGTAAAAGAAATGTTAGAATCCAGGATTATAATCAGGAAAACTAACCCAATAATCCTCACGTCCAAATGCACCCTCTGTCACTGATACAGTAGAAGATAACCTTAGCTCCTTGCTTGCTCCCAACAAGATTTGAATGAGTTATTTGAGCTCCTCCAGATGGCCTATTTAATGAGAATTCATCCTGATATGCTTGCACGAAGTTTACCCGGTGGTTGGACTATGTCCAGTTTTACTGGGCATTTGTTTTGATTTGTTTATGGGGTGCTGATATAAACGCAGAGTATTTTTCCTGCATTCATCCTGACTGCCATGCAGTATGTTTACATATCTTCCTATTGCCAAGGGAGTAGCTAAAATGACTCCTCAGGTTCGTTCCACGTGGGGAATTCAATAAAAAAACAAAACCAAGGATTCCAGCAAGACAATATCCTTTATTAACTAGTAACTGCAGTAAACTAGTGAAGATCAAACCTATCCATTCTTAAGGAAACCAGCCCTGAGTGCTCACTGGAAGGACAGATCCTGAAGCTGAGACTCCAATACTTTGGCCACCTCATGAGAAGAGAAGATTCCCTGGAAAAGACCCTGACGTTGGGAAAGATTGAGGGCACAAGGAGAAGGGGACGACAGAGGACGAGATGGTTGGATAGTGTTCTCGAAGCTACCAGCATGAGTTTGACCAAACTGTGGGAGGCAGTGGAAGACAGGAGTGCCTGGCGTGCTCTGGTCCATGGGGTCACGAAGAGTCAGACACAACTAAACGACTAAACAACAACAACAACATGTAAAAGAGTATAAAAGGCTATGTGAAACCTGTGATAGGTGCAGCACCCATCACTTATGGGAATGTCCTTTACCGCAGTAAATTTAATAAAAAGGGTATAGCTTTCTCCACTACACACATCAGAAGCTTCCCCACCCCCACTATAACCTGTAGGTTACCCACCCTTAGGTATACATGAATGTTCTGTGCTTCTTGATCCAGATGCACAAAGGCTGAAGCACACAACTGCCTCCTGGTGAAATAAAATCCTCCTGCATTCAAATGATATAATTGTAAATGGTCTTTCTCCCCTCCCCCTGTAAAACCTAAGGAGAGCCACAAATAGCTCTGAGTCTGTGTCCCATGACAACATCTAATGTACGAGTAGTATGGCAGACCATAATTTTAGACAGCTCTTTTAGATATATATATAAATATATATATAAAAGACAAAGCAAACTGGAATGCAAAATGAAGCATACTGTTTTTAATGCCATGTAGTTTCTTCTCTGTGCTGTTTTTCAAGCTGCAATACAAATGATTGAAAATGAAAGCTAATGTCACATTCAACTATTTAAGCTCCGTTGGCCATTTACATTTTTCAGTGGGTTTTAGGCAAGTTGGAACAACTGCACTTATCCAGTGGATTCATGGACAATGACAAGCATTACAAGAGGAGACATTTTGTCACATTTTAGTCTTTCTGCACAGAACCGTTGTGTTTATGAATATGTTACAGTGGCTTCACAGCAGTAGGGAATGCTTTTCTTTAACGTTGAAATTGGTCCTATAACATATACTACAAGTGGTGTGTTAAAGGGAGAAAAGGACACTTCATAAGATAAAAGTATCCAGAACTGTTTCTTATGGGTGATTTCGGCACCATTTTAGAGAAGCGAGAAAACAACTCATCTGTTTGAAAAAGAAGGATCACCACTCATGGGTTGTAAACTTCCTACATTTGCCTCTGTTGTACACATTATCTTTGTTTCCCAACACTCTAGGAACCTTTTCCTGCACTATGGTTATTTTTCAATTCCTCCATTGCTAGCAACTAAAATTGGTTTTTCTGTGTTGGTAAACAACAGATCACAAGACAAACACCTGCAGAAACATTTCCCTCAAAGCTTAATTAGGGTACAGGGAAACTCACAAAGGTCACCCAGTACTGCTAATCACACAGAGTAGCAAATATTGCACCATCTTCACACTGGTGCATTTTCTTAGCTTGACTAAGACCTTGTCAGCATTTCTGCTTGCCCCACACTCCAGACAGAAAAACATTTCTGCCCTTAAGACAGGCAATCAGGCCTATTTTCATCGTGAGCTGGTGCCTCTTGACCAAAGTTTTCTTCCATTCCACAGCTTCTGAGGTGATCATCTACCCTGGGCATGCAAATATGCCGACAAAATTGAGCTCATTTGCACCCCATATAGAGCACATTCCAGTTGTGAGTTTACCATGAATGACTGCAGCCAAGCTAACTCTATATGAGTCTCACAGAGCTTTCCTGTAAAATTTGCTAGTGATAACTGTGTGAGATCACTTCCTTTGTCTGCCTTGGCAGGAAGCTGTAACACTGCATACGGCCTTCCTTCCTAAGCATCTCTCTCTTTCTTTATCATGCTTCCAAGCTGACCACATGTGCATGCCTGAGCTCTGCAGCTCAGACACCATTTTGAACTTAGATTTTATACCTTTGTAACTTAGAAAGTAGTCATAAACCCGCCTACATTTTGCTACTGTAACTGCTGCTTCAAGACCTAGGTTGTGCAAGTAACTACTACTTTTACTTCTTTACCTATACTGTGTATTGTTATCTTTAAGGGGGAGAAAAGGTCTAATACCAGAGAAATTCCAGCTGTCCTTATTGCATCCTGGTTTATTGTTTCTAGAAGGTTAGATCAACCTTATCTTAGCTTACAAATTTAAAGGTGCAAAGGATGGTACTCTGCTGAGCTTACCCATATGAGCAAGGAAGGATAATAAGTAAACAATATATCCTTTCCTAGTGCCTAAATGCATTCCTACAAAGATAATGAGGGAGGAAATAGGCAAGTAGTCGGTTGTGCCCAAGGCACTATGAAATATGAGTAGGTGAGTGAAGGCACTTCATTGGGATGTGTGAGCTGGGGCTGAGATGATTCGAGATGCAGATAAAATAGTGACAAAAGTGCATTCACTTGAGAAAGAGATTAGTGGACAATACAACTGTGGAAATGGTGGCAAATACAGTACTTGGAAAGCCCATGTCTAAGGCAGAGGTACAATTTTCATCAATACTGTACTATTTTGTGATCAAATCTCTTTTTGGGAGGTGTTTGTGTGATTGAAACGGATAAATCCATCCTTGGTTTCTTCATATGAATGGCTTCCTATATAGAATAGTACCTGTGCAATTTCTGGCTGCAGCAGCAACTGCAAAACTAAGGTAAGATGGGAGGTGGGGCCAGGGGTAAGCAATCCGTGTCAGGAGTGACACCTCACGAAACAGGAATGTGAAAGTTCATAGAGTTAGAGAGGGGCTCATATGCCATCCAGAGCTATCCCCTGGTTAGGACATCTCCAGCCGAGATATAAATTCACTGAGAAAGAAACCTGACCTGACACCCAGAACCAGCACAATAGGTGTCATTTACTGGCAATTATTTGCATAAGCATGGTGAATATTAAAAATGAGCTTTCTGCACAGGACTACTTCCAAGTGGGTCATCAGAACTTGACCTATGACCAGCCTTGCACAAGACTTTGGATGCTGTTGAGCTTCCCCATGTGGTGGATTATTATAGGTTGACTCTCCTTTCCACTGGGTTTTGGAAGTTAGTGCTGGCTCTTTAAGCTAAGAGTTAGATGCTTAATCATTCCATGATTGAACATATTCTATTGATTTTAAGTGGGAGGAAGATCCAATATAATTAGATATTTCTAGGTGAGCATATTTAATTGCATTGAAAAGTACTGAAAGCAAGTGTATATACCTAACAATTTATTTGTCAAACATAATATGCCTATCTCTGTAGTTTGAAAATGTATTTTTATTCATAATTCTTTCGATATTGCACTGATTGCCACTATGCACAGTGAATAAAGTGTTGAAAAACACACATAGAACAAAGACGATGGGAACAACCTGACATTACAGACAGTGGAACTTGCCAGACTGAATAGAATATTGATTTAAAGTGATGGATTGTTTTTTATGCCTAAGGCACTTAGATAAAAGGCTAAATGATGTTTCACTAATATTTGCTGTGTCTTGAAAACTCAGATTGCAATTTTTTACTCTAATGACAATAAACAGTAGATTGATTATATATTATTATGAAGACTATATTAGGGGTTTTAGCAGAATATTATGAATAATAATATAACATAGAGAATGAAAGAGGGAGGTAGAATTTGTGCTCTGCTCCTCTCAATGCCTTTTAAAACAACCACCACAACAAAAGCACCACTCTTTGCTTTGGCAAATTTCTTTAAATAATTGTGCCAAATTGACAGCAGTTTTTTTAGGAATCACAAAAGGGAGTTTGCACTTGAAAATTAAAAGATGGTTTTCTATTTAGTGGAGTTGACAGCCTCAAGCATTCTGAAAGAATAATGACTTAATCTGCAGGAGGGTGTTGTGTGCAAGGTCAATTGAAATGTCATACCATGTATGTGCTTGCATAGATGCCATCAACTGTGGTGAGGATTTTGCTGGGCATTGGCATCGTGGCTTGACCTTTATTCATTTCGAAGAAGGTGCAAAAAGGAAATCATGGCCATGTCAATCCAGTTATGGGGACTTAAGTGCATAAAAGTAGGCTTCCGTGTGCATATGCCTAACTGCACAGACAAATATTTTGTTGTTGTGTTGTTGTTTATATTTATTAGTTACTTGAAAGAAAAAGAAGCTTGAAGTGACTTACAAAATGGAACATTGGAAATAAGTATTACAAACAAAATTCAAACAACTTGAATTACACCAGATACATATATCCAACTCCCCCAACCTTGCTAATAAAATAAGCAGAAAATTAGATCCAAAGACCTGGTTGAATAAGAATGTTTTTGCCTGGCACATGAAAACAGATTGTGATGGTACTAGGCATTCCTTCCTGGGGAGAGCATTCCATAAATGTCGAGCCACCACTGAGAAGCCACTTCTTGTTTCACCATCCTCTACACCTCCCTCAGATGAAGAATGCAGGGCATGGGTTGCTTCATGTGGGGAGAGGTCTTGAGATGCATAAGGTTTTATATGTCAAAACCAGCACTTTGAATTGTGCTCAGAAACTACTAAGTAACCCGTCCTGCAGTACCAGAATCAATGTTACATGTTCAGACTGTCCTGCCCTGGTAAGCAGCCTGGCTGCTGAAATCTGTGCCAGAATATAGCCAGCTACTGAGGCTGCACATATGTATTCCTTTAAAAGAAACTGGAATCCCAGAAGTCAACTGTTTGGAAGGGGTAGATTAATTCCCTCCTGCTTTTCCCTTCCAGCAGTATTTCTGTTCACTACAATTCTAGTTTCCTTCTAGAGCTAAGTGTGTGTGCACCTAGCTGTTGCACAGTCTTGGATCAGAGCTGCTGATGATGTATCCCAGGGATAGAGAATCTCAGGCCTTGGGGGTCAAATGCAGCCCTCTAGACTTCTTTCGCTGACCCCCATAATTCTCTCTAGACCACATCCCTTCCTGTGCCACACCCCTCACCAGCCCTGCATCCATTTTACCGGATGTCCTTGAACTCTGATAAATGCTCCTTAGTTGCCTAGATGGGAGGATAGAGAGAGTGTTGAATGTGAAGAAACCAGCCTGCTGCTTTGCCCAATTTTGTCTTTGGCCTTACCCATCACTAGCATGCGGTTCCCAGAAAACTGCTCATAAGGGAATGTGACCTGCAAGGTGAAAAATATTCCTCATTCCTAGCTTGCCCCATGAAAGACAGCAGCAAGAACCAAACAAGAAACCTTTCCTTTTTAGTTTTTTCCTCCGGTGATTTGGCGTCACTTTCTCCTACTTCCACTTCTATACTGAAGACTGGAACAGAAGTATTGGTACTACTACTAGTAATATTCTTTGAAAATCTGAACAGGAGAGCTATATCGATTGTATATATTGATGCTACATCGATTGCCCAGGAAGTCTCCGGATTTAGGAAGGAGAAAGTGTGAGACAGTAGCATTGGAGGAGAATGCCTCATCACGAGAGGGAATTAAAGGAGGCCCAAAGGGGTTTCACAATCCACATTAAGCCAAGGTATGGATAGGCCCATAGTCTCCTCCTTAGTATGATCCTAGTGGTACAGTTCAGCACTACCGGGGTGCCAACTTGAATAAAATATTGAGGGGCCAAGGTAAGCCCTACCCCCCATAATTGGTCACATGACAGGGTGCACCCACACTATTTGAATGGTAGTACCTATCAACTTGGGGGGGGGTCTTCAAAATTTTTATGGGGGACAATGAAGGGAGCTGGCTCCGATATGTACCACTTTGTACTTTGGGATCATTCAGTACAGGTTCCAAACAGCAATAGAAGAGCAACATTTCTGAGGCAGAAGACTGTAGTGATGCTCATAGTTTCCACATTTGAAGCTGTTTAGCACATAATGCACCACAAAGCGTACATTTTTATCATTTTGGTGTTTTTGTTAGGTCAGGCTCTTGGTCTGATACTGAGTCTCTAAGGATTGTTTGTAAAAGAGAAACAATGTAATTTTGCAAAGAGGGCGCCTCTCTTGACTGAAATATTCAATGATACGTTCCAACTTTAAAGGGTTGCTATTCATTGCCAGATGGAGTTGAAAAGAAGCGCTGACGCAGCCTAAAGTGCAATGTTGCTATGTTTGATGCTAATACAACCGCAGCCTAATAAATATTCATATAAATATATAGTAATCTAAGTGAAGGGTAACAGCCAGGGGAATATTTGGCCTTCGCTTGGCCCTTAAATATTCATATTGCCTATCCCTTTTAGCAGAGATGCTTTTTATAAATCCTAAAAATACTGCACTATTGCAAGAGCCCCTCCCCCAACCCAAGGCTTCTTTTCTGCAGCCCAACTAAGTTCTTCATTAAAGCTAACTATTAAAAAGCCATTAATTGCATAAGCTTCCTAAGCACACTTCCTATCTCAATAAGGACCCGCAAACTGCATACATTACATTCTCCTCCTTCCAAGCCCAAGCCAGCTGACACCAGCTGCCTGGCAGAGAAGTTTCTGGTTAAGTTGCCATGTCTTCATATTGCATCACTGTAATTTTGTTTAAAAGTACTTTGATTTTTACTTGCAGGCTGCCTTGAAGGATTTTGTAACCTTAAAAGCATGATGATGAGGATACCGTTGTTTTATTATCAATCAATCAATCAATCAATCAATCAATCAATCAATCAAGATGGACCCAATTCAGAGGCTATCCAGTTAAAACACAATACTGTAGATAAACCCAGGAAGGTTTTGCCAGCTAAGGAGCTGAAGGAGGGGTCTTTACGGCTACTTTGCCTGTGAAAAGAGCAGTCTGCCTATAGGATTGTACTTACACTGCCAAAATCACCCCATGTGGAGCCCATAGAAAGATTTCCTGCTGGAAGTAGGGGCTGAAATGAGGTATGGGAGTTTGTCAGAGGTAGCCAAGAACCCATAAGATTCTTAGGCCTCTTGTTCTGCTGAAAAGCACCCAAAACTACACTTAGATCTGGCTTAGTAATTTTCCTACAACTATGTTTGTGACCACAGAATAAAATCTGTTGCTGTCACTCCCTACTGCTGAAATCAGTTGGAGGGATTTTTTAAAATAGAAGAAAAAAAGTGGAAAATCTGTCCCTTCCATTTTTTACCCTGGCAGGGCTTAAGCAATGTCAGCAGGTCCACCATTGGATCTTCCCGCCTGCAATATAGAATTGCTCTGTAAGGCACCATCTGCCTTATACATTTAAAACAGTATCATACTAGAGTCATGGACTCCCCCAGGACTCCTGGGAACCATAGCTTCTTAGGACTCCTGAGCATTTTGAGGAGACCCCTATTACCCTCACAGAGTTACAGTTCCCAGAGTTTAAAGTGGTATTATACTACTTTAAATGTGCAGGACAGGTGGGACGTGAATCAGTTGCAATTGATCATGCTAATATAGCAAACTCATTCTCTTAAGTGTAGATCCTTACGTAGCCAAAAGGACACAACCCATTCAACAAGAGGGAGACAAATTTTCAGCAAGCTCTGGGGAACCCCAAGGTTTACATAGGTATAAAAATATTTATGGGGAAAGAACTACCTTAATGAGGACTGAGCATGCCCAGTGAGCATGGAATATTGATTGGCTGTTGTGGGGTGAGAGTTGAGAGGGAAGGGGAAACAGAAGGGTGTGACTGGCTGACTGGAACTCTTGACACATCCCAGTTGTCTAATAGATTGACTACCTCTGTGCTCTTAACCCGAACATAACCTTCCAGAATTCTGTTAGTATGGAGCTTTGAGAAGGGTTGCCGTGTCCCATTTCCCGGCACTTCCCAGTTCTCTGCCACCAGCATGAGAACTGATTTATGGCAAGAGCTTGTGAGATCTTGCCAAATATCTGCACCGATGCCTGCACCACTTCTCTGCCAGCATTGGAGGTGGTGGAGCACCCATGGGTGTGCTTCTCTGCGGGGCTTCTGTCACCTGAGGCAGCTGCTTCACTCCATTTCATGGGTTCTGGCTTTAAGATCTGCATCCATAACATGTGCCGATTTCAGTTATATCTGAAAATGTAAACCAGGCGTCATTTCAACCAGAAATAGGCTGTGAACTAGCCGAACCATATTTACCGTTCAGTTTTTAGCTCTGTGTGAATTGCCAAAGAATGATTTGTTTTTATTTGAAGAAAACATTCCTTTTTCTCTCCTGCAAGGAGGACTTTCTGGGCCAAAAGCATAACTCTGTAATTTAAAGCAGCCAAGTTGGTCTTGTGGAAAGAGAAACCTAGAGATGATAACCTTCTGCTGGACCAACCAGTCATCTGTAATATAGCAAGAAAGCTTTTCAAGCTACGCATTATTCACCAGGTGTACAGTGAAAAGAATAAATAAAAAAATAGGTGCAGTTAGTATCCCAGGCTGATTGGGAGGAAATGGTGTCAGCAATCCAGCAACAGGGATCTTCTGTACATAGAGTGCTAGAGGATGTGTTTGTTTGTTTGTTTGTTTGTTTGTTTGTTTGTTTGTGTTTGTGTAAGAGAGAGCTAAATACAGTGATCTTCCTATGCACTCGTAGAACTGCCCATGTGAGGGGTGATATCTCAATGCCTTTCATGAGTAACTGGTAGGAGTGAGTGAGCACCCACTTGTTCAGCTCAAATATCCACTGGGATGCTCATTTGGACTGTTCAATATGATTCGTTTGACTTGGGAAGGGCTTCAGCTCAGTGGTAGAGCAAGTTGTGTGTGAGATTTTGACAAGCTTCGGCCCATCTGAAGCTGATACAGGCTCGTCTTATCTTGAGCCCAAGCAGAGTAGTCCACACAGCAGAAGGATAAGCAGTATGTGCTACATTCTTTAACTTTATTTATACTCTATGCTGAGAGAATACAGACATGCATCTTGCCTCTGTGAAAGCAGAGAAGCAACCGTCTCTCTAACAAAGAAACCGAGAGAACAGTGAAAAACAGGAAACCAGTGAACGTCACATCCAGTCTCCCATTCCCGTGGGAATCCAACAGTAACTTGGTCTGTGGAATGCAAAACAATGTCTTGTGACTGCAGTTAATGCTCAGTGAGGGAAATAGAAACCAACATCGTGTAGCATGGGGAGGGGGCCATGGGGGCCACTGTTCCAGACACAGCATTCTGAGGGGGTGCAACCAGGTGCCCCCATTCAGGCATTGGCTTCTATGGCAATCCCTCCCTGTCTTGGCAAAGATGGCAGAGTAACTCAGGCCCATGGTGAGTGGGCTTGGATGGAAGGATGCAGGCAAAGGGTGACCTCAGCATGTCCCGGCCCAGAGCTCCTCTCTGCAGATGTTGGGGAAATATTCCTGCCAAGAGTTGCGTTGGCAGGCAGGCAGTGCAGTGCAGACCCACTCAGCTCTTGTGGGTGTCAGTTTGCATTTCTTAGCGCAGAAAGTCTTTCCTATTCTACTTAATTTGAGAGGGTTCTGGAAGTTTCTCTGTGTGAAAGAAACCAGCAGAAGGTTCATGTTGTTTGGGTTATTCCTTCAGAGAAGCTGAGTACAGCTGGCTTAAACTGGTTCTGTTATCTCTTTCTGTGAGAGTTATGCTGACTATAATAGTAGGCCAAAAGGAGCCTGGGTTTCACTTTCTCTTTCTATCTTTCTTCCTTCTGGTGTGGTGTTCTGTACATAGTATGCTTAGGGTCAAGGTTCAGTCTTATTATAAGTTATTGTAAATTTAAGTTAAGTTTGCTGCAACTGGATTTCTTATGGACAGTGCCAATCCTGAATGTTACCATTATGCTCATTTGCCTTCAGTAGCAGTAAAGCTCTGCTGGATGAAATACAATAGCCTCTGGTCTATTTTGGGGGAATCCTGCAAAGTGTTTAAGTTTTTACTCAGCTAACTATACGCTGGAATCTGCTCTGGATCAATATTGAGTAGAATTCCATGACAGGGGTGGGGCACGTTCTGGCAGTGGGAGAGCATCCGCTGTGCATGCAGAAGGTCCCAGATTTGATCCCCAGCATCTCTGGGTAGGGGGTCTGAAACCCTGGTGAGGCACTCCCAGTCATAAACAGTACTGTGCTAGATGGACCAGTCCTCTTGCCTCCTTCCCAAAGCCAGGCAAGCACTTACTGGTCTTTGGGGAAGAGATGGGAGGCCTCTAGGACCTTGTCAGAGCCTCACACCTCCTTCCCCAAACCCAGCTTAAGCCTGTGCCACCAGGGCTAGTGGGAGGGCGTCAAATGTTGGCCTCGCACAGGGCTGGCATATTACCAAGGCAATTAGCCTGTGAGGTGGCAATTCAGATGCCACCACCCAGCCACTCTTTGAAAGCATGGGGTATTTAGATTGTTCTGTCATCCAACTCCGATCACTTCTGATGGTTTGAAAGAGGTTATTTTGATTTTAAAACCCACATGCCTTCTTAATTGCAAGGTGAGCACGTGGTAGAGCTCGGTGCTAAATTGGGCATAGCAGCAGGTGGATAATAATAAAAAAAATGTGATTTTTCAAACAGCAGCGTTTCGTTTCGGCTGACAGGGGCCCTATGTAAGGTGATGTCTTGCTAAATGATTAATGAGCTCTCTTCCTAATGGTGATGTGGGTTTGTGAAATATTAACAGCCTCTTCCAAACCTACCTGCCTTAGTGTCTAATATTATTCAATAATACAAAATAGTAATATAATTATATTTCAGGAATGAATAATTGGATCAAGTCAGAATGCAGGAAATTTGGGCAAAGTGTTATGACAGCTCATCGAGTCAAATATATTCTGTAGGAATCTTTTCACATGGTGCGTTATTGGCTTTAAAAACGAAAAGAAAAGTCACCATAACCCATAGTGTTGTTGTCACCTGTCCGTCTCAAGAGACAATGAAATGCACCTCTAGGGGTGAAGTCGAACCACTGCATTAGCAGCACGGAAGTGACCTCTCCAGGGCGCAAGCCAGGGCAATGCATATGGAGATCCTGGGCTTCTTTGGGAAAGCAGAACAATACGTTTGCTGGAAGGAGGCATACAAGGTGCCATCCTACTGTCTTAGGGACTCCCCCCCCCCCCAATTTGTGTAATGTTTACGTAGCTTCCCAAAGATGTCCCACAAGGCAGCGGGTACAGATTTTTCCTTGGGGCTTACTCCCGAAGCCTTTCTCATGAATGAGTATGGCTGCAAGGCAACAGAAGTTTAGAAGCAGAGTTTTCCTTCTCCTAAATGGTCTACCTTGCCAGGTTGACAAGCTCCATCTGCCCCTCAATCAAATAGCCTGTGTTCATTGTTTATAGCGATGAACCCAGGAAATTAAAAGGTCTTTTTCCAGTTTCAAATGTGTTCAGCTCTTTTGGCTGCGTTTCTGACACTTAACTGGCTGGGGACTGATGGGAGTTGTAGTCCAAAACATCTGGAAGGCGCCACTTTGGGAGAGGTCACATCAGCATTGTAGCATCCCTCTCTATGTAATGTTCTGTACCTAATCTCAGTTCTGAAGTGTGCTCATTCTTAATAGATCCCCTTTTCTTACGTTTGATCAGAAGTGCAAGCGTAGTTCAGCTCTTTAAATTGCAATACCAATGATGTGGGGACTGACCTTATTCGAAAGTGTAGTGCCTTAGATTTGACCTGGTCCACTTTGAGCAATCACTATAAGATTGAAAACTGGGATGAGGACCCAGAGGCATTATGCCAGAGTATATTGGCACATTGCTCGTATTTAACAGAGGTCATTCTTAAGGACTGGAAAAAAGACATTATCTACATACCGTCAACTTTTGTGGCTGTTTTCCTTTTAAATTAGATGAGCTTTTATTCCCCTTTGCATTTAGTAACAAGAGACATTCTTTGACATAATGTATCCTTGTTACAAATTTTCTATCCAAAGGGGCAGTAAGTACTGCCTTATATAGCAAAAATTAGAAATTGAGAGGGTGTAGTTTTTTAAAAAACGGGAGTATCTTTGGCAGTTAGAAGATGTTAAATGAGAGAGATAAAATGGGTAAGATGCTACAGAAAACCAGTATAATCAACGAGTACCGTATGTATAATTTTGCTGTTCTTGTTGCCTTTTGCATGAACCAGGGTGCAAAAGCAGAGAGGGATACATAGGAGTACATTGCATTTGGAGGCTGCTGCTGAATAGCAACCAAGGAGATCATGTGCTGGACTAACACCAGGGGGTTGCATTGCTGGGTATCAGCAGAGGGGATCTACTGCCAGCTGCCCCTTCCTTCTGTCGCTGCCTGTTTACCTGCCCTCTCTGAGCAAGTGAGTGGTGACAGAACAAGGAGAAGGAACAACATTCCATTTGCCTGCCTGCCCTTGCCTATTGAGCACAGAGGAACAGGGCAAGTGAATGGGAAGTTGCAGCAATGATCAGGAGGAGGTGGAGCTACTCCATTAAGGACACTCCAGAACCCAGAGCCAACACTGGAACTGTGCATTTATTGGTTGCACCCAAGCAGGTGGTGAGGTCTGATTCATGCTGTTCATGTACTGCCACAATCCCCTGGGTAGAGGATCCTAGCAGCCAGTGCAGACAGATGACATCATCACCTTATTCTCTTCTCAGCACCTTGGAATCTTCACAAATGAACCTTAAAGAACAAAAACGCAGCCGGAATCGCCCCAAATACACCCAAACACACATACATAATGGGCAAGGCATTGCAGTTTAACCATTCAGACACATCACTGTATGCTCATTAATCTGCTTCTTGCAGAACTGTTATTGATTTAAAAGCGCAGAAGTTGTTTTGCTATTAGAGTACATATTTAATGATACAAATTTTTCTCCTCTCATTAGATTATATTGACTTTGTATGAGAATGACAAATTATGCTATTATTATACTATGGTGGACTGTAACTTGTAAGCGTTGAGTGTCTTCTAACATCCTGTGCATTTTAGGATACCTGCTTAATTGAGTCACATTGATGTATAATGTCTTTATAAATTCTTTATTCAATAAGAAAAAAACCTCTGAAGAATACATTAACAAAGCATTTCTTAGCAATAGGATACAGCTTCAGTAATGAAAGAATACATCAGGGTGATGAAATAGGCAGAGGAAACAAAGGAAATAGAAAAAAACTCACTTTTCTCAAGCTGTCAGTGAGGAATGAGACCTGTTTTAATTTGGAGGTTTTTTTAAAAAATAAAAGCCGGTGTGGTAGGAAAGGTAGAATAAATGAAGCATACTATAGTTCAGAATTCAGACTGATTATTTTCCATGACATCACACCAAGCTAAATTATTCTGTGCAGTGCAGTCCTATATATGGGTAACCATGCATAAGGTTGTAAATCCCCACTATGTTCAATGGGGCGTACTCCCAGGGACATAATCTAGGACTGCAACCTAACCTGGTAGTTGACAACTTGGGCTGCCCATGCTTAGGACTTAATTTACTCTCACTTCTGATTGGTTAATGCCATTGCTGACATGTTTAGCTGCCAAAGGTAAGGTGGAGCAATGCAAACTGAGACAGTGGCCCCAAACGCCCAACAGTGTCACCAAGGATTCTGGACAGGACTGCATGCATGCGATGAATCCTGAAGGAGCACAACAGAAGTAAAGAATGCAATATTGGATATGGAATAGAGAGTCCTGAGAAACTACCATTTATAATTCTAGCCCATATGGACACACAGTGTGTGGGCAATGCCTGCACAAATGTCAAGAGCCAAGAGACGCGGCTGAATTAAAATAAGATTCCCAGTGATGGTGGGTGAGGTGTCAGTGCCCTAAATAGCTTCTTGACTAGCAGAACCAGAATAATTCGTGCAAAATCATGGAGAATGAATAAATTATGCAGAGCAGATAAATTATGTAAATATGTTATATCTGCATAATTTATGCAGGTTGTAACTTTTTGACATAGAATTGGGATCTCCTGGGTGAAGAATTTTAATATTTATTTATTAGAGTCAAGTACACATCACCCCAATTCTGAGGGTTGGTGTCAGTTTGCACTGGAAAAAGGACCCAGGCAAGTGTGCTGCTTTCAGAATAGAGACCTATTTGCGAAACTGAGAATGTAACACAGAACTCTCCATAACATTACATAGGATTTTGGTGTATACGTAGCATGCATTAGAAGCCAGCTGTATTAAGTAGATGATCTACACTTGGTGTGTTTCTAAGATTATCAGATTAAAGCTGCAATTCTGAATATGCTTATCCCCAGGTCATCCCCAGCAACTTATCACAAAGATTCTGGATTGGGGAGTACATATTCAGGTCTATATTAAGCCACCCCTGACCTGGCCTCAAAAATATAGCAAAACAGAAAAACACAAATATAATGTGTAGGCATCCTGATTTATATACAATTCTACATGGCTTTCCTTAGCATTTCTGAAAGTTAAAATTGACAGAACAGAACCAAAGCTGCCAGAGTCAGTTGATCAACAGGATTGCTTGTCCTTCATGGCCCTTGAGGAAATAGAGGTGTGTATAATGCATGAAAATGTGTTGCTACATTTCAGTAAACAGCTTGTAGGGGTTAAGTAAACAAGAACTTAAAGGGGTTAAATATGCAGGAACTCTGTTACACGAAGGTGGGGAGGAGAGAGTTGGTGGGATCACATTATACATAATATTTCAAGCAAGAAGTTTATTGAATCCAACATGAATTTAGAGATTGTTCGAAACAGGCCTAGTAAACAGGAGTTGCTGTTTTGATTTACTACTCCAGCTACATGCCTTGCATGAAATTCATAAAATGATATTATGTCAATTCTGGAAGCTATAAAGTTAACCTATATAGATAACAGCCTCAGCCTCAAAATTATAATAGCACCATGATGTGGCAATGATTTCTTTGCTTGACTATGAAATGGCAAAGAGATTTAAAATGTCATGCTTTGGGGTGTATGACAAATAATGTTATTAATCTTCTATAACAGGGAAGCAAGTTATTTATCCTAAGAGTCACATATCAAATTCTTCATATGTTCAAGAGTCACAAGCCAAAGCCCTGCATTCCTGATTGATTGCATTCCCACCCACCCTCCAATTTCTTGCGGCTTCTTCCTTCCTCACCGACACCACAATCCATTTTTGTCTCTGTCTCCATCACTTCCCCACACCCCAGAATTTCCCTCCCCACTGAACCCACTTCTGCTCTTTCTATTTTGCTTCCCTTTGGTGTTCCAATAAGACCACAGAATCAGTGGTTAGCTTAAGTCTAGTCTGCACATTAGTCCAAGGCTGTATTCAGACAGCATTCTGTTCTGGCTTCCTGACATTTTCATGGCTGTTAATTTTAATGTTTTATGGGGTCTTTCACATGATGTAAAAGCCACTTCTGGAAATCTACAAATCTACCAGAAATTTAGCACTCATTTCCATGTTAATTGTTTCCAGAACCGCCCCCCCCAAAAATCTGGAATTCCATAATATTGCAGGAGTGTTGTGTTGTAAGTTTCTCACTGGATTTCATAGATTATGCACCCATCACTCACGCAATGCAACTTTGGCTAGTATTTTGACATCACGCACGATGGATCATGGGAAAACAGAAGCACACATGAGTGGAAAGGGGGGAGGGAATGGCAACATGTCTAATGGTGTTTATTGTTGTGACACCATTCCCACTGGTGTGAATGAAATTTAGTATGTCATGGATGTATATCAATAATAATAACATTTAAAAAAACCCAGAGTCCCAGAATGCCTCAGGAATTAAACCACAGAGCCTAGGGCTTGCTGATCAGAAGATCTGCAGTTCAAATCCGTGCGACAGGGTGAGCGCCCGTTGCGCTCGTCAAAGTGCAAGTAGATAAATAGGTACCACTCCAGCAGGAAGGTTTCCGTGCACTGCTCTGGTTCGCCAGAAGCAGCTTAGTCATGCTGGCCACATGACCCAGAAGCTGTCTGCGGACAAACGCCGGCTGCCTCGGCCTATAGAGCGAGATGAGCGTGCAACCTTAGAGTTGTCCACAACTGGACCTAACGGTCAGGGCTACCTTTACCTTTTACGACAGTGTAAAAAGAATGTTAGAAATCAGGACAGAAGTTGCTAACATTATAACCAGTAAAACAAATGCAATAAACCCCATGTCTGAATGCAGCGCAAGAGGTCATTTACTATAAAAATCATCAATTATAAAATTCCTCAAGTGTCTCTACTCTGAGACTCTTATGTTTAAAAGAAATAGGGGTGAAAAATAAACTTGAATGGTAAGACTTGCTTTCAGACCTGGGGCCCACTTTTAAGCCTAACATGCATTTGGAGACCTAGTTCTTAATTGCTTTACCTTTTATTTGTATGGTGGCAGTGTTCCTATTGCAACCCACCTTAGATCAGGCCATGAGAAAGTAGTGAATCCACCAGCAGAAGAACAATGTCTTAGATCAGGCTTCCTCAACCTCGGCCCTGCAGGTGTTTTTGGCCTACAACTCCCAGCTAGCAGGACCAGTGGTCAGGGATGATGGGAATTGCTGTCTCAAAACATCTGGAGGGCCGAGGCTGAGGAAGCCTGTCTTAGATTATAAGGGAATATGTGGGTTTCCTTTTCCCTGTCATGAGTCTGTGGGACTCACACAGTATTTGCTACTGGATATCACACAGTATTTGTTTTATAGACAGCCAAATGTTAGCCCATATCTAACTGAAAGGGTCAATGCATTTTTTTCCACATTTCTTGTACAAATAAAACATTTAAAAGTCAGGAAATAAATCTGTTGCATTTGGCCTCATCCCACATGGACTGACATTAAATGTAATACATTTTAGTTGTCAGGAAAGAATTGTTTTTCAGAGTTACGCAACAGTGAATCCATTCAAGCCGTCAGCATATATTAAATTTATAGTAATTTAAAGTGTGAATTTTCAATTTTGACTGGTTCTGCTTATTTGCCACAATACATTTCATATTTAAGTTATAGTTTAAATTCAACTTTATAAATAAAAAAATAGAACTTTTGCATTCTTCCCTTGTAGCCTATAATTACAGGTTGTTGTTTTTTAAAAAGTTCAATTTGAATTTGTAATTGATTATTCTTAACATTTTATATTCAAAATTTATTTCTCTTATTTTATACTGGTTTTCCTCCTATGCTAAAAGTACAGAAATGTTGACTTGGTGATTGCCACAAACTTGATTCTACTATTCATATATGTGTTATGTGTTCTTCTGCATGTCCAGGAATGGCAGAGTGAGCCAGATGCGTCAAGCCCATAATTTTCGACACTTCCACAGGACACAGGACACAACCACCTCTAACCTGGTGCCCTCCTGGACTACAGCTCCCGTCAACCCCAGCTAGCATTGTCAATAGTGATGGGAGTTGTAGTCCAAAACCTCTGTAGGGTACCAGGTTTCTGGAAGGCTGGCCAAGAAGTTTATGCAGACAGATTGGCAACGTAAAATGGTGCAGAGTTAATGCATTGTTATTTCCCTCCCCCCACCCCAGAATAATCATGCAGAAGAACGCAGCGTTGCCCACAGTATTAGTACCCACAAGTTAATGTTTTCTGAGTCAGCTTTGAGTTTTGAAAATAATCTGTAGAAGGAAAATGGAACTGTCTTAACACTTAGAAACAACCCACATCCACACCATTTCTTTATCGCCAGCATAAATTCTCTGCACACCCAGTAACCTGCTTTATCTTCATTTATGGCATTTTGTGAACACAGCAACTGGTATCTCCCAACCTGGGTCCTTACTTGCTGGTGCAGCAGTTCTTTGAATCTGGCCATTAGGGTTTTATGAAAACAGTATTTAAGGGAAATGAGGTAAAGTCATAATGTGCATACTTGTGAACATTTCTGATTTATGATTCCATCATTTTTCATACTGATTGCTCTTGTACATATTTTGCTGTGAGAGCAAATCGCCCTCTAGATCACCCTTCCCGTGCGTGCACGTTTTAAATAATAAATGGGAACTCCAAATGAGTTTTCATGTCAATCACTTGAGAAATCAGACGCACTTTACAAAGCCCAGGCATTTCCATTTATATCATGAACTTGGTTTTGAATTATAGCTATTGTGTTGCGAGTTGCAATTTTGAGATGCAAACATTAAGCCGGACATGCAAATCACAGCCAGTTGCTTGGGCAGATGAAACATCCACATGTGCAGCCAGGAAAATGAGGCCAGTCCTAAGAACAGTGGGAATTGTCTTTTTGATTGAAGTGAGGGTACATGCGGAGCAAGGGGGACACACTCTCATGTCTGGATATGGTAATCATAAAACGACTACAAGCCAGTAATAAGGGGGCTGAATGTCAGGAGTGTCATTTTTAATAGAAAAGCAGTAGTAATCCTCAGGCCCTTTGAGAAGAAGGTAGCAGGGTTAAGTATGCTGGCCTTACACATCTAAGGGGCCACACACACAGTAAACTCAGCGAGAACAAATGATGATGACATATTCTGCTCCTGAGCCTCTCAGAATGTGAAAACAGACCTATTAATTATTATCTTTTTTTAATGCACTAGTAAGGTCACACCTGGAATAACTTTGCTTAGTTGTAGTGTCCCCTAGCAGCCAAGGTGAGGCAGCATTGATGGGGGGCTGAAGAGGGCACACATTTATAGGGTATTTCATATTATTCAGTGTTTCTTCCTGAGCCGGGGAGGGGGAAGTAGGCAGATAGGATTGTTGTTTCTTTCAGTGACTCCATCAGCACTTGGCTGCTTGGCGAATCTGAAAAACTGAGGAAGCCGGGCCTACTTCCCATGGATCTTTGTTCCTGCCTGTGTCAGCTGACAAGAGATGTACCCACTCCATTGTTGACAACGTTCCAGTCTTAAATCTCCATTGTTCTTTCTATGGTGCTGAAAACAGTATAGCTCTTCTTAGATAAACAAACATGCTTCAGATTTAATTGACAATTGTATATCCCCATCTACAAAGATGCTCCCTGCTGGCTGCAGATAGTTGCCTTTAAAATAGTGGAAGGCAATGAAAATGGGGACATAGGGAGGCATGCTAGCATGCTTCCCCCCTACATATCCATGGCAACCTCCCCATTTTTGTTATGTATTAATAGGGTTTGCAGACTACTTTTGAATATTACTCTGCTTTAAAAGGACTGACAATGTCAAACCACATTCCACAGTCCACTTTTAGTAGAATTCAACAGCAAGTCAAAATCAAGGCACTCTGGGTGTTAGTAATGCTACAGAATATTTGCAGTAATATTTAAGGTTGTGGAAACGTTGCTATTCAGTTTGAATTCTGTCATCTGCCAGTTTTAGAGTCAGCACTAGTAAAAACGCATGGAGCAATTTTACTCCTAAGTGTCTTTTTCTTAGAATAACAAAAACCTATGATATATGGATCCCACTCATGTATCTCACTTTTTTTTCTAATTTGAAAATGCATGCGTTTTCTACATGTTTTGCAGATTTCTAATTACTGTTCAAAGGAACATTTAAATGTTCAGAAGCACAAAGCTATTATTGGATATGTGTGGGTATCAATGGGACATTATGGAACCAGTGGTTTACAGAAAAATTCAGGCAGCAAAAGTACCGTACTTTTCCGTGTATAAGACTAGGGGGTTTTTTTACTAAAAAAAATGTTAAAGGGGGTAGTCTTATACACGGGGGCAATCTCCCCCCATTTTCTTAACTTTGAGTCCCCAAAAATAAGGGGCGTCTTATAAACGGGGGCGTGTTATACACAGAAAAATACGGTAATTTAACTGTCTTTCAAAGTTCAGTGCCCCAATCCAAATATAACCTGTTGAAAGGTCTGCAACTGCAGCCTTTTGAACACACTTAGCTTTGGCAGAGCACTGGTGATACTGCTAGTCAGCTGTTTGATGAGAGGATGAATGAATCCCACTTCCTATTTCCCTTCTTCAATCTGGCCCGATGTGAAGGGCACCAAGTTTTAGATAGATAGATAGATAGATAGATAGATAGATAGATAGATAGATAGATAATTTCCCATTCATCCCATCCTTCTTGTGCCCCACTGCTATATAGAAGTGTACCCAAATGCAGCTGAACACTTTGCATGCTTACTTAGCAGAAAGTCCCGTTAGGCTTAATGAAGCTTAGCTCCAAATAAGTGTGCATAGGAGGCTGCACTCATGTATTCACTTACCAGGGAGCAAATCCTATTGAACTCACTGAGACTTACTTCTGAGTAGACATGTATAAGGTGGCACTGTCAATTATTCTTTTGTAAATTTAATTTCTGTTCCAGAATCAAGTTTCAGAATTTTCAAAGTCTTGAATCAATTGTTTGCCAGGATCGACTCATGGTGAAATATATATGATAAAATTAATGTATAAACATTGTTAGATGATTAGTGAACTGTCAAGCTGCTAGGCAGTTAGGGTGAGAGCATTTTTTTAAAGCAGTTTTAAAGCCCAATAAAGAAGTGTGTTTCAATTATCCTAAATCCCTAAAGGCTGTATGCTTTAGTAAAACTGTTGAATAGCATACTAAATTTTGTATAGGTTTTGTTTTTTGTTTAAAAAAAGCATGGGCTAATAAAAATGAATTATTGTATAAGGAAATTCATACTCAGTATTTTTTCTCTTCTTCCTATGTAATAGACCTATAAAGGTCAAATTCAGAAGTGCTTAATGCGTTTAAGCCTTGATGCAGAAATTTCCAGCAAAATAACCTCTATGTATCCCACAAAAAATCAGAGAAATGAGGGAGACGTTACTTCAGCTGAAGCATGCATCCCAAATCAATGTTCCAGTGAGGAGTCTATTGGTGTGACTACCCATATAATGTCAAAAGAGTGAACTCATGTAAGAATTTATGAAATTGACTGGCGGAATAGGAAAAGACTAGGGGAAAAAGAAAGCACTTTGGAAATGCATAATTGACTTACTGCTGCAGAATGGAAGAGGAATCCCCTTGTTGTATGAATTTGCTTTTTGCAGTCTTACATGAAAATACCCCATTTACATAAACAGTTATGTCCTAAGCTTATTTTCCTAGTAGTAGTAGTAGTAGTAGAAACATCTTTACTGACTAACATCAGGAGAGATGTGGAATAAACTGGGTTCCGTTTGCATTTTAATGCGAATCTACTTAATCTTCCCGTCCTGAAACACGTGAACCAAAATGCAGCTGTCCTTTCAAATTTGAAGCTCTCCAAATTTTGTGATGCCGTTCTCCAACAAATAATGTGTAGGGGGGAAAACTAACTAAACTATTAGGGGAAAGTGTGCATTAAAATTCATGGAAGTAACATACCAAGTGCTTTATAGCAGGGGAAATTACTTGCAGAAATGTGCATATTAGGCAGATTTGCATATGGGGAAGGGCTATAGCTCAAAGCATCTGCTTTGCCTACAGAGGGTCCCAGGTTCACCCCCCCCCCCAGGATCTTGAGCTACAGCTGGGAGACAATCCTGCCTGAAACTTTGCAAAATTGCAGCTAGTCACTGCAGACAAAATTGAGCTAGGCTGATCAATGCTCTGACTTGATGTAAAACAGCTTCCCACGTTCACAAATGTATATATTGGGAGAAATGCACTAAAAAAACTGATGTGTTTTCATTAGGACTTTTTTTTCTTTTTTAAAAAAGCGCAAACTGATGTGGAAAACCGAGCTTGAGAAGGGAAAAAATGAAAAACAAAGGGAAACAAAAACTGACATATTCGCCCATCCCTAAATATCAGTGAGCATTTACAACAAACCTTTTCCTAGGAATCCGGGCTAGCATGAGAGTTGGGTAAAAGTAGAAAGAAGCAAATTAAAGGAGAGGTTTTACCAGCTTTTTATTAAGCCCAGGGTAAATGATCCTGTTCACAGCATGAGGGAACTTTTCAATACGGGCCTTTGTGCTTTATAGATGCAGAGGGGTGGGGAATCAAGTATGAAACAAACTCTACTATACTTTGGATCCTGGGCTCTGTCAAAAAGATGGGGGAACAAAAACAAAAAGCAATTTGTTTTTCACGATGTATGCCACTGGGAGCCAGCACAAATAATAGCAATTGTGTTCACACACTAAAGTTGTTTTGTGACCTTGTTCTGATAGGTGACAGCTTTCATGCTTTTTCCTACCCAGCTGTGCTTTCTGTGCAACAAATAGGTGACAGTCCAAGGCATAGCTCTGGAAGAAATCAGGAAAGTAATAAGAGAGCAGTTTGGGATGTCATTGGAGCTAAGGGCTGCTGCAAACATTATGTGTTTCCTACAGGGAAAGCGCTTCCATGTACATTTTCTTGATGTATGCAGCTTTGTATACTAGTGGCAGCATTCTGCTATTGTTGTAACACTGAGAAAGAAACCTTTGTGGTTTAGCACTGTTTTAAAACTCATAAGCTACAGCTATAAATCAGCAAATTAGCTAATGATTGCTTCTAGGCAGTGATACATGATGAAAAACAAATGAGGAAGGGCACTCAAGCATCACACTTTGCAGCAACTGGGAGGAGGAATTAAAATTCCATCTTTTTAAAAAGTTGGCATTATGAAGGACTGTGCCTTGATAACAAACTAAACCAAGTTGCATCCAAGGAAGCTTGCTTCCTACTAACTGGCACTTAGAGTGAATTGTTTCCAGTGGCTCATGTGGATGTGAATTAATTCGTTTCCTTTTTCCACATGGACATTATTGAAAAGTAATACTACGAGGAATGGTTGCCATCCTCATATCTGTAGTTTGCCACCAAGCGGTGAAAGCAGTTTCCACAGCAGCAGCACCAATAATGTGTGTACAGTGGTACCTCAGGTTACAGACGCTTCAGGTTACAGACTCCACTAACCCAGAAATAGTACCTCGGGTTAAGAACTTTGCTTCAAGATGAGAACAGAAATCGTGCAGCAGCAGCGCGGCAGCAGCGGGAGGCCCCATTAGCTAAAGTGGTGCTTCAGTTTAAGAACAGTTTCAGGTTAAGAGCGGACCTCCGGAACGAATTAAGTACTTAACCTGAGGTAACACTGTACTTTAACAACTGGAATGGCCCACTCCCTGAGTTGCCTCTCCTCCTTTAGTGACTGCCCCTCCACTGAGATCTTTCAAATGCAGACAGGCTGCTTCTAGCTCTGCAAGACCCCAGGACAAAGTGAATCAAAAAGTTGTGTTGGAAGGGACCCTGAGGATAATCATTCTAGCCCAACCCCCTGCAATGCAGGAATATGCAGTTGTCCCATACAGTAAGGTTACCATACGTCCCCGTTTCCCAGGGACAGTCCCCGGGTTTACAAATCAGTCCCCATACAAAATCCATTGAAGTTGAAAAGTGTCCCCGGATTCATTGAAAAAAATCTGGTAACCTTACCATATAGGGATTGAACATGCAAGCTTGGTGTTGTCAGCACCACACTCTATCCAACTAAGCTATCCAGGCTTTAAAGCTCCCCCCCCCTCCCCCAAGTTCTTTGTCAAGCACTGAAGACTTGGAGGAAGGAACAAAGTCTTTTCTCTCACTTCAGGTTTTGCAGAAGGAAAAACAGCAGTGTTTGTCTGCTTTTTGAAAAGCCTAGCTTGAAGCAAAACAAACTACCCTCCACCTAATTCTTTGGCACTCAAAGGAGATGGGTCAGTGGTGGTGACTGGTCGCAAATAATATATGGTGGTGCATGTGATATTCTAGCAATGTTTAGGAAGTTTTTAATAAATGTTCTAATGTATTTTTAATCTTTTGTTGGAAGCTGCCCAGAGTGGCTGGGGAAACCCAGTCAGATGGGCGGGTTTAAATAATAAACAAATTATTATTATTATTATTATTATTATTATTGCAATGTAACCCTTTTGCATAAGAAAATACTAGTAAGAATGCTCCCTGTCTTTGTTTTGACCTTGAAGATCAGGAAAGAGTTAGCTAAAATATATAGGTAAGCAGATGATAGGTCTGAAGTCTGTGCACGAAGGACAGATTGAGCCTATTCTGTTAAAAGGATATGTTTGGAAGACATATAACCCAAAGAGATAGATGCACTGTAATTCTGGATACCAAGAAAAAAATTTACATTTCACTGGCTGCATTGAATTCTACCTAAGCACAGACCTGGTTGGAATTTCCTAGTTGGAGTTTTGGAATGTGGTTTTGAAGTGATGGATGTGACTTGTAGATGTTAAATGCAATAACGAATGCCAGTGACAGGAAGACAAGGCCTCTAGGTATGCTGTCTACAAGTGACGTGACACCCTTCTACAAAACAAAAATGACACTATTGATTTTATTGACTTTTTAATTTATTTATGTTTAAGTACAGATTGATCCACTCTGACAGCACAGCAAATCTGCAGAGACTTTGCTGATGTCTGTGGGCAATTTCCTATGTCCAGAAGTATGGGCACAGGTGCTGCTCAAATCCAATGGGATCTAAGTACATGTTACTGGCCAGGGCATTGCAGTCTCTGACTGCATAAGGATGAGGAAAAAATCTTAAGATGGAAGTCAGGCAAGGAAAATTTCAGATTCCCCCCCCCCAATTTTTTTATTCATTTTATAACACAAATAAAAAACACAAACAGAAAAGACAAACAATACAAACAAATTCTTGTCATATCCTTATTTTTCTAAACATTGTTAAGAGAGCTTCCCCAAATCCCACCTATCTGATTTTCATTTTACTTCATCTTTAGCATTTTACATATATCACTTACTTTAACCATAAAAAACTTCACATTTTATCACTTATAAAATATACTATCTTCTACTTCTAACCTGTCAGGGAACTGCCATCAGTGCCGGAGGGAGAGAGCAAGCTCCAGAGGGATTCCAGAGAGCGTCCCGGGATGGGGAGAGGCAGCCCATCTTCTGGGGAGCCCATCTTCTGGGGAAGAGAATCAGCGTAGCACCAGTGGAGAAGGGGGGCGGATGGGGGAATCGGTGAAGTGGTCCCTTGACTCCTTGCCGGGGACCAGCGGGGAGAGTAAGGGTCCTCCGCTGCCTACGCCCTCCTTGCGCAGAAGGCTTCCGCGCAGGGAGAGTAGGAGGAGACTAGGCGTCAAAGAGCTTCTTTGCTGGAAGAAGTTTAAGAAACGCCCACTGACGGATTCTGCCAGCGATTGAGACAGCCACGGGTGAGTGGCTGTCCGGACAGAAAAGGTTCACTCAGGCAACCCAGCCAGGTGTTGGCACCGGCTTACACATGAGCAACCCCTAGAACCATTACATAACCCTACCGATTTTTGACTTGGAAATGATTTCGTCAGGTTGCCCAAGCAGAATTGGTGTCTTAGGAGTCCTGCATTGTTTTGTGTTGTACAGTATTTCAAAAAAATTCCCAGAGTACACAGTGCATTCACAGTTTGCCACAGCTTTCAGCTCCTGCCTTTCCCATGTATCTTTTCTCCTCCTCTACATTAACAATGTTCATGTGTGTGTACACTGCTAAAAAGGAGTCTTGATGTGATTTTATGTATTAATGCTTCAAGTTTCTCCCCACCCCACTGCCACGGTGTTTTCTAAAACTGCATGCATGAACTTGTGTGTATTGATTAAAAAACCACCCGGGGGGGGGGAGCAATCTTGACGAGATTATTGAAATGACTGTATCAAGATTCTGGTGGGGTTTTGTGTGTGTGTGTGCGTGCGTGCGTGCGTGCGTGCGTGCGTTTTACAAACACAAAGAAGCTCATGTGTAAAACATCATAATTTTTGTATGTACTTAGTGCAGTGCTTCATTCATCTGTTCTTTCATATTGATAGTACAGAAGGGGGGCAAATATGATGACTTTACATGATTGGATTCTGGAATTCATTTAGAAGGCAGAGTTAAACTAGAGAATTCAGGAGATGAGGGACCTAAAGCAGAGCAAACCCACGGAACAATACAGGAATGGAATAGAGGAGATCTTCTCATCGTAGTTGAAGACTGGTTGTGGCAAAGTGGCATCCCAACATTTGATCTCACTTTCTCCTTGTGATGGAATCAGTCACTATAATATCTTGCTGTGTTATTCCATGAAGACAAGGAGTCAACCAAGAATATAATCCTGTGTTTTGAATAGGGATGCCTGACCAAATACAAGGGATGTGGTCTAAACCACTGAGCCTCTTGGGCTTGCTGATCAGAAGGTCGGCAGTTTGAATCCGACATTGCTCTGTCCCAGCTCCTGCCAACCTAGCAGTTCAAAAGCACTCCAGTGCAAGTAGATAAACAGGTACTGCTGCAGAGGGAAGGTAAATGGCATTTCTGTGTGTTCTGGCTTCTGTCACAGTGTCCTGTTGCACCAGAAGAGGTTTAGTCATGCTGGCCACATAACCCAGAAAGTTGTCTGTGGACAAACACCGGCTCCGTCGGCCTGAAGCAAGATGAACACTCCATCCCATAGTCAAGTTTGACTGGACTTACCTTTACCTTACCTGACCAAATTTCTTTGAATTTGATGCAGACTCACCCATGCCACACCTCTATGACTAATGGATAGATCAGAACATAATTAATCCTAGGATTTTCTCTCTTCTCCAAATTTTATGTGAAATTACTCAGATCAAAAAACACATCAACGTGCATTAAGTAGGTATTTTAGATTCCTGCTGTGTGGAAAATTCTTCCCTAAAAAATAAGACATGCACCAGTGATTATGTGCTTTTGACAGATGCTAAAATCTTTTTTTTTTTTTTACCCAGGCTTTTCCAGATTAGGGTGTGAGTCAAGTGTACTGCTGGTTAAGGGAATGTGAAATTATTGTATTCTGCTGTTTTATGAAGCACTGTTCTTATCTTTTATACAGTGCTTTGTAAATTTTGTTAATTGTTAATCCATTCATACATTTTTCAGAATAATAAAGCTAGAGATAAAATGTATATTTTATTACATATTTTGTGATAAAAGGCATGGTTAAATATTACTTAAAATGCATTTTTTTCATGCATATCTTTTTTTCAAAAAAACAATCACAGATAAATGCAGAAACAGGATGCAGTGAATAGACCTAAATGTGCTTTAAATGTATACTGTGCACACAGCCCAAGACTTCAGAGTTAAGCATACTTAACTCTCACTTTGGAGAGCAGAGCCCCAGTTCAGTGACAATCTGTGTGTATAAACAGATCTGCTACGCAGCACACTTAAGAGTTTGGTGTGTGGAATGTGGGTGGATGATGCCCAGGATCAAGTATATAAGGGAAAATGTGGTGTTGGAGCCCAGAGATCCATGAGCAGAACAGTGAGCTGAATGTGTGGTGCTAGACCCACAAGGGCTCCTTCCCATTGAGTTCACTGTAGCGCCACCCCCTTTCTTTTCTCCACTAACAGTTTGGTAGGGGAAAGGAGGCAAGTGCTGGATTTGGGCAAAGGGCTACCAAGTGTTATTCTCGGGCCCCCGAATACATTTTCCTCAGAACACTTGCAGAACATATACTCAATGTATTTTATGGGGGAGGTGGAAGAAATTGCTGGTATGTTAGCGTTTTAATAAAACACAACCTCCCAAGCTGTCAGCCAAGGTAATGTGCAGTGTGATGTAGTAGCAACTTGGGAAATATGTGAGGAGATGTTGTCAGTAAAAGAAAACCCCCAAATATCTCTTTTATAGCAGTCTCTCTTTTTTGTTGTTACAACATCAGGAGCCACAGTATTTCACAACGTCCTTGTAAATAACCAACTATGCAAAAAGTGTACCGTGGAAGTATGAGAGCAAACATCAATAGCACTGAAACTGGGAAGGTGTCCATTTATAGATAGCGACACATTCTAATTTGCTGCCCTTCAGATTTGTATAACTAAATGTTGGTATTATTATTATTATTTTATTTGATTTAAATGCCACCCTTTATCAAAAGATCCTAGCAGTGTACAGCATTAAAAACACATTACAGAACATCAATGATAAAAACATAATAAAAACAAAGTAAAAAGCATACTGACAGACAGCCTACTATTAAAATAAGAATCACAATAACAGTCCTCTCCCCATACACTTTTGCCGGCTATAGATTATTTAATAGCCATAGGCCTGGATAAAGAGGGATGTTTTTGCCTGGTGCAAAACATGTAATAATTGTGCCAAGTGAGCTTCTCTGGGGATCCACACTTGGGGAGCCACCACAGAAAAGGCCATTAGCATCCTTTAAATGCTGCCGAGACCATCACACCACACTGACTTAAATGGAACAGAAGGCCTAAAGCTGTATACACTGTACATTTAAAATACATTTAGATCACATGACTCTCCCCAATGAATCCTGGGAACTGTAGCTTGTTAAGGTTGGCTGATAATTGTAACTTTGTGAGGGGTATACCAGTGTGGGGGAAGCAGTATGCTTAAAAAATGTATACAGCCCAAGTCAGTGCACTGAGGTAGGACAGTGCTTCTGACTTTTATGCCAAGCCGGCCGCAAGGGCACATGTGTAGCCAATGCTCTCCCAGCCAGCGAGACACACCTCCCAACAAGAGCTGCAATGTAGTAAACAGGTTAGCTGGCAGCTGAGAATCCTCCACATCAGGTGAAGGCTGGGAGAATGTCTCTGGCATGTGCAATTTGCATGGGTGAGTTTACATTTTGTTTTGAATTTTTATTTGCATCTGTGTGCTTATTCTTGCTGAGCTGCCTTGAAGTCCCCCCCCCCCTTTTTTTGGCCGAAATGTGGCATATAAATAAATACTAACTGTAAACAAAACAATTTCACCTACCAGACGGGTAAACTGACTAACCTGTAGTTGGCCCAGCCACTTACCAAGATGTAGAAAGAGACAGAGCATCTTCCTTATTAAGGAGGTAAAAACATGATACACAGCCCTGAAAGGGTACCAGTCCTTGTCAGTCACTTCCACCAAACATATTCCCATCCTTGTTGCTTATTTATAGCCCTGCTGGTGTTGCAGATCCACATTTACCTCACAAATTTGAACCCTGGAACCCTGCAGAAGCAAAAGCGGTTCAAGGGAGGAGGAGAGCTTATTGTGAGAGAAGTGTGGCTTATTGCATCTTTAGTTGTTGTTTTTTTAAAGAAAACTTGCAAAAGGTGAAAAATAGTCATTAATAGCGATGGTATATAAATAGAAAGTAATCTTCCCTCCAATCTTTCATGCTCATAATTCTACAGTATAGACCAGGAGAAAAATTACCTGCACATATCCCTTCCAGCAAGTTGCACCACAGATATAGCTTCATGAATCAATATAATTTAATATAATACAGTGCATAATGATTCGTGTGGGTGGATTTTAAAAGAACCTTCTTAGCCTCCTGAATGCAACGTGATGCACATAGCTACATAGAAAATCAGTTTGTTGGTGTTACCAATGCATCACACCCTCTAAAGAATTATAATCTTTGGTTTTTGTTGTGAGGGCAACTTCAGCTATGAATTTTAAAGCTGCTCTTGCAGTATTTTTGTTTTTTCCATGAAAGGGGGAGTTCTACATATACAAAAACACCCAGGGAAGCTTGCCATTATGGATAACACATATATCATACCATAGAGCTACAGCAGTCACAGCGGCAAGCATGCTAATTGCACAAAAGAAACCTAGCTTATTATTTGGGTATCTGAAAGCCTGCCACACAAGAGCAGCTGTCCTCAACCTGGTGCCCTCCATATGTTTCAGACTACAATTTGCATCAGCCCCAGCCAGCAAAATGTTCGCACACAAACAGGGCAAAATGGAGCTGGTTTTGCAAACATGGAGACATGTTGGCCCATATATCCCTAATCAGCAGTAACATTTATATCTTTTATTGCTGTTTTTCAAGTGAGGGAAATGTTCAGATTTTTGTGCCTTTCCTTGAATCTGCTCTGAGGAACTGGTAAAAACAATCAATACAGAATAACTCCAGGACATGTCCAGGCTCATAAAAATAACTCGTAGCTTTTAGCAATGTGTAGGCATGAATTCATACAGCATGATCCCCTGGTACAAATTAGTCCTGTATAAAATAGTAAAACTTTTGAGCTTTTATGTTAAAAATCTATACCCATTGAATCATCCCGGTCTTGTTATTGCTGCCTGTGAACCCTTACAATCATAAGCTTTCCTACATTGACTAGTAGAGTCCCTCCAGGATTTTAGACAGGGGCCTTTCCTAGCCATGCCTAGAGATGCTGGGGACCGAACCTGGGACATTCTGCATGTGTTCTACCACTGAGCTGCTATCCGGAAGCCCCATTAGTGATTAGGTCAATGGTACCCTTCTTGCAAGGGACGCGGGTGGCGCTGTGGGTTAAACTACAGAGCCTAGTACTTGCCGATCAGAAGGTCGGCGGTTCAAATCCCCGCGACGGGGTGTGCTCCCGTTGCTCGGTCCCTGTTCCTGCCAACCTAGCAGTTCGAAAGCACATCAAAGTGCAAGTAGATAAATAGGTACTGCTCTGGCGGGAAGGTAAACAGCGTTTCCATGTGCTGCTCTGGTTCGCCAGAAGCAGCTTAGTCATGCTGGCCACATGACCCGGAAGCTGTACGCCTGCTCCCTCGGCCAATAAAGCGAGATGAGCGCTGCAACCCGAGTCGGCCACGACTGGAACTAATGGTCAGGGGTCTCTTTACCTTTACCATTCTTGCACAAATCCTTTATTGCCCATTGTGACTCAGTGACAACTGGCTTCCAAAGGGTTACTTAAAATTTCACAGGAACGTATTCATACAGTGCAAACATATCCGATGCATTTCATTAGTTAATGAGAGTTGACTATATGCAGTGTGCAAATAAGTTAATTATAGTATCATGTCTTGAGAAATGTGATTTTATTCTCTGGTATAAATACAGATTAGCTGAACATCTATTTTAAGCAAAACAGGGACATGAGAAAATGTGCTTTTGTCACTTTGATCCCTTATAAACTATAGAATGCAACACTAATTTGATTGGTTATAAGTGGGTGCCCCTAGGGCTGCAGGGGGTGGGAAGATGAATAAATTGCTTCTTTTCTACTGCTGTAAAAAACCAAAACCATCTACTTTATCAGTTATTGGGAAGGCAATACATAGTGGAAACTCTGTTTTTTATCTGTTTTGTAGGGAGAGTTGCCACCACCCACTGCACTTTCAAATCTCTCATGCAAACAATTCACATTGAACTACAGGTTGAGAGCAAATGGGGTGAGATTGGTTTCAGTGTCCCAATTCTTTAGCCGATATGGACAAGTTACCGTACCACTTCATTATGTGTTTCCATAAGCTTCCCAAATACCCTGAACGACTTTTAAGCATTCAATAAGTCCCGTTTAAATTGAGACTTGGTAATTTAGGAAGAGTACTGATAAATGAGAGGCATTTGCCTTGATCAGCCATGGTATCTTCTTGCATTTAAAAAGTAAGAACAAGAATAAAAGGCGCCACAAATAGAAAACGGTGGCGATAACCATGATTATATGTGTGCTCTCTGGAATTGCTCATCTAACACTTCAGTCCTAAAGCCATTAAAACGAATTAAGCTTCATCATGTGGATTCGAGAGCTGATGGCTTTGCGTGAATGGTCATGCCTCATCTTGTCGTAGTTAGTACAACAGATAGTAAAGCTTCTTTGGGGGGATACTTCATTTATCTACATTGATTTTAATTCCATTCAGAGTCCCATGTTTTCTCCATCAGTTCAGAAAAAAAATCAAATATTTGCAGGCAAGCAGGGAGAAAATGTTGAGTCATTAAATTAAGCACCATCCAATGAAGTAATAGATGGCAATTGTGAAGAAATAGGGTGTGTCTTTTTCTTTGCAATTATTGTGGTCCTCTTGGAATGCAGAATTAAGAGCAAACCAATGTCTTTTGCTATACCACACCAGCTACATAACCGAGGACTAGGACCTAAGGAGAACATGTTAATCACTGTTAGAATTCAGGCTCGGTCAGAGGTATGTGCCTATCTCCAGGCACCGGCTGAATTCCTTTGACCTCCCTCCGGCGACTCCCGGCAGGAAAAAACACACGAGGTCCGTTCCGGCGATTTTCCTCAGGCTGTGAGAAAAACACACCAACTGCTTCTCCTCCTTCTCCTCCTCCCTGCATATCCCCAGGGAGGGGAATCAGACACAGACAGAAATGTAACTACATGGCTTTTATTCCTGTCTATAGCAGTCATACAGTCAAAGATGTCAGCTCTCTTCAACAAACAGAGAGAAACTCCAAACTCCACCCATGTACATCCTGTACAGGTCATATGACACACACTGAGCTCATATCCTGTGCTCAATAAGGATGGACTGCCCCTTTGTTTCCATGGCAGCAGTCACACACATCCTGTCTGGCTTTACAGCCACTAGCAGCTGTCTGAGCTGTTAGAGCCTTTGCTTGCTGCAGCATTGCTGCTTTAGAATAACAATCACTACATCCCTTCAGTTACACCTCAACTGTACAGTTCTCTCACAAATGTGAGAATAAAGGCTTACCTTGAATGCCATCTTTGATAACTCCTGACTAGAGACACTCAGCTAATCCCTCTCTTTACTATCAGATTCAAAATGAACAAGGCTACACTAAAGGAGTGTTCTCTTCTTTTCATGCCTATTAAACAATAGCTGCAACTAAGAACTGATTTGACAACATTTTCAAAATTTGAGGCTCTTCCCCCCCCCAACAGCAGTAACTGCAGCTTCCAATAAAATGATCCATGTAAAACAGACAGAATTGATGAAATTGACATTTTAAATACTTTGTAAACATAAACCAAATAGCAAAAAGAAAACAAAATCACAGGGTTATCTTCCAAGAGCTGGGTGGGAGAGGAATAGCTAATGTATTAAGATTCAGCAAAAGATATTGAACTTTCAGGGTTACTCTACAGAGTCTTTTCACTTTAACCATTTCCTGTCCACAACCTCAACTGTCCAGGGACAGGCCAACCCTGAATAATAAAGAGTCAAATTGCATGAATCATGGAGCATAATTACAATAATATGCATAGGGCCCCTTAGCAGGGAGAAGGGTTCAGTAGCCAGATTCACTATGAATCTGTGTTCAGGGACTTTTCTCTGTGGGGTAGCATTCAAACCATTGATCTACCACCCACAGAATGGAGTGGTGATAAAAAGTTTAATCACTTCAGTCTGCTGATTATATGCATACACTCCCTCCTATTAATCAGATGGGATGTATTAGTCTATTCCCAATCCATGCCAGTTCTGTATATGTTCACTCATCATTTCCATCCAACTTCATATTTAGGAACTTATTTAAATGTACATTTTATCTCAATGTATGCTTTTCTAAATGTATTTTATCTTAAAATATGTACTTTATTGCACTTTCATACTTTTGTGGTGAGAATTGTATCACAAAATTCACCTCTGTCCCTATAAATCAGTGGTTGATGGAGTGATAACAATACGCGAAGCTCCATGCTTTCACATCACAAAGAGAACAACATCATTAAGTCAGCATAGCTTGAGATGTTTTGCATATACTACTGGGTTTCTATAGAGAAGTAGGCAAAGAGTTCTACACAGGTTATCTTGAAAATGTTTCAAAAAGGAGGCAGGAAGTAGATTTGCAACATTCATAAGGTTCAGTTTGTTGTTGTTTAGTCGTGTCCGACCCTTCGTGACCCCACGGACCAGTGCACACCAGGCACTCCTGTCTTCCACTGCCTCCTGCAGTTTGGTCAAACTCATGCTGGTAGCTTCAAGTACACTGTCCAACCATCTCATCCTCTGTCGTCCCCTTCTCCTTGTGCCCTTAATCTTTCCCAACATCAGGGTCTTTTCCAGGTAGTCTTCTCTTCTCATGAGGTAGCCAAAGTATTGGAGCCTCAGCTTCACGATCTGTCCTTCCAGTGAGCACTCAGGGCTGATTTCCTTAAGAGTGGATAGGTTTGATCTTCTTGCAGTCCATGGGACTCTCAAGAGTCTCCTCCAGCACCATAATTCAAAAGCATCAATTCTTCGGCGATCAGCCTTCTTTTTCTGGTCCAGCTCTCACTTCCATACATCACTAGTGGGAAAACCATTTAACTATACGGACCTTTGTTGGCAATGCGATGTCTCTGCTTTTTAAGATGCTGTCTATAAGGTTCAATATATAGTCCCAAATCCATTTCTGTTCTTGTAGCTTTGGAATTGTTATTAGCTGCCTTGCTCAGTAGCCTTGAGTGATTAATGATGGAGGAGTATATGCTTGAGTTTAGTTTAATTTGTGTTGGGATAGCATAATATACACCAAGTGACCTTCTGTCATGCAAATAAGCATATTGATTGATGCTGAAGAATATTAGGATTTGTTTTTAATTAAAAAAGGGGGCTTTCAAGATCAGAGCATACAAGCTAAAACTTGAGCAAGTATTACATTTTTTTAAGTATGCCTGAATAAAGTAACATCTTCAAAGCAATTTTCAAATATATTAAATGTTAGAGGCTACTTCTGTTGCCTTTCCTAGAATTTAATCAGCAGCTATGGCCTTCAGAAGACAATAGGACAAAATGCAAGGGTATTGCATGAGTGTCATTCAGGTTAGCAAGCAAGGCTAACAAATTGTTATATATTTGTCAAAAGTCATCACTCACTAGGGGATGAAGCAATGAACATAAAGATGGTAATTTCATAGATTCTGAAAGATGTCTTATCCTAGCCATCATCCTTCTTGTTTCATTACATAGAAGTCCAGCAAACCCAGGGAATACTATGCTCAAGGAAGGCCATAAGGCAATGTAAAAAAAAAAAAAAAGGATTAATGATATAAAACCATTGTTGTTGTTTATTCGTTGAGTCGTGTCCGACTCTTCGTGACCCCATGGACCAGAGCATGCCAGGCACTCCTGTCTTCTACTGCCTCCTGCAATTTGGTCAAACCCGTGTTAGTAGCTTCAAGAACACTGTCCAACCATCTCGTCCTCTGTCGTCCCCTTATAAAACCATGGATTAACATAAATTTTATTTATCCCTTCATAATAAGGCATTGCAAGGGAAATATGTTTCTGCAATAGGATATGATCTTGTTTGATATTTGAATGTCTTTTTGACCCAAAATATGTCATATAAAACCGGTTTGTGAAATATACTTCCCTGTAAATTTCAGCAGATATATCAGTGGCAATGACCGCTCCCCGCTTAAAACGGGGGGCGCCCTTTGCGTGGATGCATGCAGCCCTGGATCTGGAGTGGCCCCATCAGCATAGGCTTTGCCTTCCCTCAGGTGGGATACCTGGAGGTCCCCGCCTACCCCAGTGAGTTGTCCAATCCCACCTGGGGGAAGCGTTGCCAGGGAAACCAGGCCAGGTAGGGGGAGGGATTACCTGCCCACACAATAGAGGGTGGATCTTACCTGGTAATCCTCACTTGGCTCCAGAGCTTCTCCCACCCTACCCACCCTCAGTTAATGTCTTCTTTTGCAGGTTAACTTTTCTTCATAGGTTTTGCAGGTTAACCTTTCTCCACAGGTATGCGGGCGCTGCTACGATAAGGTCGCTGTTAAAGGGAAAGGAAAGGAATTTCCCTACATTGGCAGGTTTCGCCTTTCCCGTCACAACGTCACAACTTTGGCGGTATCAGGCCTTGGGCGGAATCCTTTAGTCCATCTTACTCTTTGCGGTGGTGATACCAGGGTTCCCCGTTAATGGGGTTTCTGAAGGGAGGCTTTGACCGTACGCCGAAAGGTCATCATTGCTCTCCCCTGCGGCGGCGGCGTAACGGGGGCGGCTATCTCTGCTTGAACATATGTTCTCCAGAGCCAGCTCACCCCCCGCCCCACACACACACTGGATAACCCTGTAGCTCCCTAGGTCCCCGGCTGGGGACTGGGGAGGGAGAACGCCCAATGCCTGAGCCAAGGTCTACCCACATTTGAAATTTAATAAAGTTGTGGCCAATTTAATCCCATAGCACGTTGTCTAGAGTCGTTATTCCACATTACGGGGGGGGGGACCACTCGGGATCTGGGGACTCCGCCTGTCCACGCAATAGATAAACGTTTGCCAGACTCAGGGTAGGTCTCTTCTAAAAATGCCCACATTGTAGACATAAATGTTGCAAATAAAACCAACTGAAGTAAGTGGAAATTGTACTTGCAGCTGTACCCCATATATATATATATATATATATATATATATATATATATATAGGAATATTTTGAATGGCTGCTTACTTGATATTTCCCTTAGCATATAACATCTTTATTGAATTTCATTGTGATAAAATTTATTGTAAATGCCAGTTATAAGTTGCTGGGTGTACTTATTGCTGGGTGTACTCCACTAAGCCTATTGATGGTGGGTTTCCTTATTATGTCTCCACTGGGACAGGTATGAAATTTTTGTGTCCTGTTTTGGTGCCCTGGCTATGTTTTTAATAAGTGAATTGTCATGCTTGCTGGAAATCCTTTCTTATTTGCTTTGCTAATGGCCACCACATTTTTGTGGTGGCCACAGTGGTTCTCTCCCCCCCCCCCCCAGGATGCCCTGGAAAAATGCTGTGCCATCATCATTTAGGGGTTAAGAACATGGCAAAAATAAGAAGAACCTTTACCTACTGCTAAAAGTTAGGGGCAAATGTTGCTACACATATTGGCAAACATCAGAAGCACATCACCTCTTTTCAGCGGCATAAATGCCCCCCAAAGAAAGGGATTGAAATGAATAATGTGTGCATCTAAGTGTATGTGATTTAGGTACCCAGGAGGACGGTGTCAAAATCAAGCTTCATGGTTAGAGCGCATGTCCTGCATGCTGACATTCTGCAGCTCAGTGCTCAGAATCTCTAGTTTTAAAAGATCTCAGCAAGCTGAACTGAGGGCCGTGCATGGGATCTCATTAGCAGCACCTTGGGAAATCAGTGCCAATTAGACTAGATAGTACTGAGCTTGTTGGATCAATGGTCTGGCTGTGTATAAGGCAGTTTCACCTAGACACATCTTGACTTATGTATATATATTGCAGGGTGGTACAGAGAACACATTTGTTCATTCGGTATGAAACTGGGTATTAACTGGGTTCACTGGGAAGCCAAGGAAGTAAAAGCTAGCATGCTGAAAGATGGCAAATCTAGCAGTATGTACATATTGCATACTGCCTTTTTATGCTCTTAAGAGTATTGTTTTATACTATTACATTAAACGTACCGGGGATTAATAATCTTCTGCAGCATGTATTATGGATAATATACTTCTAGTACAAGGTTTTAATTATGCTGTTTTAGAAAAATACTGTGCACCCAAATTGGATTTAGTTTGCTAATCCTATTAATAAATATTTGAGCAGCTTTGGCTTTGTTGTCCACCTCCTTGATTACCTTGCTACTGCTTCTTCTGCCTTTGTGCTTTCTACTGATATTGAAATTCCTTATTCTCATTTATAAGGCTCACATGAATGTGATACATTTTTCTTCTTCTGGTGACTGCAGTTGCATTCTCTGTTCAGGATGAGCATGTGAGCCTGTTAACACTGATAAGCTATCACAGATTGCTTATCAAGGCGACCAAAAGCAAGCTGGAAAATGATAATCTATCAGATGTTTGTTATTACTTCAGTTGACTGTATGACAGAATAGTGGTGAATTCAAATGACCAGCTGGAGTGATAGTTAACACTTGGTATGCTTATTATGTTCCAGCAAGATTACCTGAGTGGATTACAAATCTAAGAACTGCCTTACAAGATCAGACAGTGGTCCATCTCTTCCAGAATTCATGCAGTCAGCCAAATGCCTCTGTGAAGTTCAAAAATGCATGTTACATGTTCCAGAATATTTTAATATTCATAGGATATTGTGGATGAATCAGTTTATTTCTGGTTCATATCATTTCTGCTCATAGATTTGCTGCAGGAGTGGGGAACTGGATACGGCCAGCAGGCTAGATTCCTAAATTCCCATTTGGGCAAAGTTTGACAGAGCTCTGCAAAACTCTATAGTCCATTGAGAGGTCTATTGGAGTCCTGTAGAAAGGCAAGGCAAGTGTAAGTGGCAAAGTTTTAAAAAACGTACAAGCAAGAATACACACCACTTAGTTACCACCTCATTGTTTTAATATAAGAAAGAACAAGACATGGACCCCTGCTCCTCCACAAAAGGGATTATTGTGGAAAGTGAAAACCTTTTACTTCCCTTTTACAAAAAAAGCCCCTGGACCTATTCATCTGCAATTTGTCAGGCTTAATCCGGTTCTGGAGTGGCTTCTCCGCCTGTAAATGTCATCCACTTTGACCAAAGGGGAAATTTTTTATAGCCATTTACACTTCATTTTATACAGAGTGGCTTGGAATTTAAATTATAGCTCAAAGTGAACCTGCACAGAGCAGCTCAGAAATAAATGCAAATTTTAAGAAACAGATATAACATGAAACTTGAGGCCTCTAATGTCTTGTGTAAGTTAAATAGCACTGGTCCCAATATCAGTCCCTGCAGGACTTCTTTATTTGTTTGTTTTCCTTCTATTGTGAGAACTAGCCATATTGCTTTTTCTCTCTCTCTCCCCCCCCCCCCCAGCGGCTAACCAATCCATAAGAGACCTTTAATCCAATGACAGCAAAATTTTATTTAGAATCTTTGGTGAGGGACGGTGTTGAAAGCTCAACCATGGTATTCTCCTGGAGCAGCTCTGTGGGTTAGAAATTGGAGGCACCATATTACAGTGGTTCTGCTTCAACCTGCAGGACTATTACCATTGATCAGCACTGGGGCAAGAGCTGCTTTCACCTTGGTGGTTGTACTGTGGGGTCCTGCAGAGATCCATCTTGTCCCTCTGCTTTTTAGCATCTGTCTATATGAATCCACTGGGAGAGGTAATCTAAGGGTTTGAAGCAGGGTGCCACCCATTTTTAGAAGATACCCAGCTTTAGCTCTCCATACGATCTGAATTATCTAAGGCTGTGCAAGTGTTTGTCCGTGCTTGGATGCAATAATGGGCTAGAAGATGGCCAGTAAACTCAGATTGAATCCTGACAAGTTGGAAGCACTGTGGGTGGAAGGTCTAGGAAGTGGGAAGATGGCGTGTTCTAGGTGGAACCCAACATAAATTCAAAACCCTAATCTATATGAAATGATGCTATATAGTGAGATGCTAATATTTACCTACCCTCAGTGGTTATTTCCAAAATAAAACCCCAAAGCCTTCTGCTAGCTGTTTATCATTCCTAGTGGTAAATCTAGAGGTGCAGGAGCTTATCATGACAACCCCATAGTTATCTCCCACAAAGACCAAAGAAAAAGAACCAGATGGTGGAATTATGCCGGTCTTGTTAAAAGCAGCCGAAAGCTGCTCCCCTCCAGTATCTGCCACTTGAGGCAGCTTTTTCAGCCCACCTAATGTCTGCCTAATGCAACAACAACAACGTCAGGTGAGCCCTGATCACACAACTGTCAGTCATTGGGCTGCCAATTTAACAGAATGAAGAAACGAAGCAAGCAAGATCTGCCAGGGGAAAAGCCTGGCTAAAGAGAGAGGGCCCTTTGGGAGAGGAACTGTTTGGGGAGCACTCCAGTTGATGACATACAGTAATGGTAACACTTTCTGAACGTGGAAATCTCTCTCTCCTTTTCCACTGCTATTACATTCCTGATCATTTATCTCTGTTTCTCTTTAGTATGCCTCTTGACCTTTTCCCCTCTATTAATAACGATCAGCATACCTAATATTGATAAATGATATAGCTTCACATATATTGGTTTATTTTCTTTTAACCTTCATATATCCTTTCCTTAACTGTGTTTTAAAGTCTACCATTTTTAACCTTTTATGGCAGAGAATGGTCTAATATTTCATCATGATATTGTGCTTTGGTGTATGTCTGTGTTGTGCATTATAGACAGATAAAATGACACGGATATATTACCCAGCAATTAAGATATTGTTGTAATTATTTTAAAGCCATCTAACCAATCTGGAAATTATTTATTTATGCTCTCATTCATTCCTATTTATAGGTCACTTTCCTACTAAGAGACCGTCATTGTAACTTAACATAATAAAAGCAAATAAGGCCAACAACCACATTATTAAAATATAAAATAAAAATATATAAACGTAAGAGTGTTAGGAAAATGGCAACAGATATAGCAGTATAATAAAGAGCCAGGACAACAAAAAGTCACGTGAGACCAAAGGTGTGGTGGCATAAAATGGTCCTTCAGCCCAAGACAAATGTCTGTGTTGTAGGGGTTGTATAAACTTAAACTTCCAAAAAAAAAGGGATTACATAGCCTGGGCTCCACAACTGAAAAGGCCCTGTCCCAAGTCACCACCAACCACAACCCAGGTTGTTCACCTCGGCTGACAAAGTAGGTTCATACAGGAGAGTGTGGTTATTTTGATGGAAGGGATGCTAAGGAAATCGTTAACTTCTAAATGTGCCGATTCCTTGTGAAATAAGAATCTGAGCCCACTTACACAGCTAGAAGTGTTTGCAAGGTGGTTCTAAATTTTAATAGGTGTAATTCATAATATATATTTCAACTACATTTAATATGAAGAATTTAATTTCACTCTTCCATCTAGTTCTGAAGCTTTAAATTTCCTATGCAGCCACTACATCTTCATTAAGCGTAGAATTTAGATTCATACTGTTCCCTGGATCCCAACTTCACTACCATATGAACATTGACTTGGAATTTATTAACAGACAGAATCTTCATTACCCTTAAGTTAAGTTTTCTAGCTAGTATTAAAATGGAAACATATGCATCCTTTTTTCTTTTTTCTTTAGCCAAGCTTGACTAATCAGCAATGCCTATCTAATTTTTTAGAATCGGAAGGGCAGATTGAACTGTTAATAAATTTGTTGGAAGGTAGGTAGGTGAGTGAAACTTAGCCATGCAAAAACCTCTTTGAAATACATATATTTTCTAGGAATGTAAACTGAAGAATGGGATGTCCAAAGCAAAACCAAAAAGAACATCAGGAAGCTGGTTCATAATGCCATCTATTAACTTGAGATCATTTGGATTTTAAATTGTGAAAGATAATCCTAGATTTCTCACTTGACTCTATTACATGTTGGGCAACAGTGTGCATATGCACAAGTGTGCCTCTTCCCCTGCTGAATTTGAACCAAATAAGAACACAATCAATAAAAGTGAGTAAAATTCAGTTGTAAAAAGTGGGTTCAGAACTCTGAAAGAATTGTTCAGTCATTTGAACCTATTAATATTTCTCTGTGAACATAGTTTTCAGCCTTTGCAGACTGTATATCAGGGTGAACAGAGGTGTACAGAGCAAAGAGACTTGTGAACACATTTATGGCATTAACTTTTATGAACTATAGTTCGCTTAATCAGATGCAGATACATGTATTGGCAGATTGAGTGGGGGGATTGTAAAAAGTGACCTCACTAATATAATAAACCGAAAGAACATCTTCTGTGAGTGAAGAACTGGTATTTCCAGTATAAACGAAACCATCAGATTCCCTAAGATCAAAATACTGCTGTGATTTTGCTAGACTTCAACCTGTATAGCAAGGGGGCATTAAAAATTCTAATTGCTTTGGAAAGTGGAAGCTGTCAATCTATAACACTCAGTACCACTAGTCAGCCCTGGGCACATCAGTACCCTAATTACATAAAGTCTGGCTCTTCACCAATGTTTTAACACTTGATTTATTTCCTATTTGAGTTTGTTCAATAGAGCCAGAGTTAATTGGTTTTCCAAATGAGTGCTAAAATATAAAGATCCAGCTTCATTAAGTGGAGGCTGTACTTAATATGCACCACTGAGTTGTAAGTCCATGTAAAGGTTACTGGGGTGAGATTTCCGGTCTTTCTCTAACAAACCACAGTCTTGCACTAGTCTGCTTTGCTTACAAATAACAGATAAAACGTTAACTTCTCATTGCTGGTGCGTTTTCCCTTCACCTCTTATTTCTCTCTCAAGATGAACTAAAAATATTTAGTGCAATTAATTTCTGGGTATGTACGCTGTTCATTCTCAATTACATGTGCACGTGGTTGTAACATTCTGCAAACTAAAATCTTCCCATTCTAGAGATGTGTTCTGGGTGTAGAAACTCCAATATATTCCCAGAACTGGCACACCACCCTTCAACATTCCTCAGAAAATAGGGACATTCTATTCTACGTCCATGGAATGTCCCTATAAGCTCTCCCATTTAGGGGAACATCTAGCCCTACTAAATATACATAGCCATTCCGTTTACACCCTTTCCAAACTATCTCAAAGAACTAAGTTACTTCTTTGTTTGATAAGGAAACAGCCATTTACTATCTGTATAAAAAATGCTCTTCAAGAATTGCAATTATTGGAGTGTCTTGCTTTATAGAGAGAGTGGGCTCTTTTACAGTACAGTAAAGGACATTAGTTTGCCTGGGGCCACTGTGTAATATACTTAGTTCAATGGTTAATCAGCCTTGTGCACTTGTCTAATGAATGACTCGTAATGCATGACTCTGCCAGGCTTTTCCTTTTGTGTAATTTAAACCACATTATGGGATGATGATAACCCAGGATATTTACTTCCAACCTTGAAATGACTGAGGGGTGCTGCATGCCATAAGAGAATTTTGACTCTGGCATGTCAAATATGCTTTATCAAGTTTTTGTCACAGTTATTAGTCTAGCAACCGTGAAGCATTCCTCTTGGACATGCACCCGTTGGTGTAGCACAATGAAAAGATTTATCAGCTGCATTGGTTTAAGTATCAATAAAATACTCACTTTGGGCTTTATTATTGATTAACAAATGACTTACCCAAAGCCTGGCCATATTGTGAAGGTCACCTGAAATTACATTGGAAAAGCATATTTTAGAAACGTGTCAGCATGCTTCACCTTGCCAGAGACTTGTTAAAGTTCTTCTGTCACATCATGCCCCATTTTGGGGAAACCAAATGACAGAGTGCATACTTGGGCAGCAAACTAATTGTGGTAACATATCTCATTAAGAATGCTGGGTTCAGCACGCAGGGGCTTTTCTTCAACTGCAACTACCTTTAATGAGAAGCAGCACAGCACAAGCCACATTACTAGCCTGACAATTTGTTCTAGTGATTTATTATGCCTGGGCTGCTGTTGCCGACATGAAAAGACTGCAGAACATTTGTCTGATGTTAGTGCATGTTGACTTCCCAACTCCATCAAGGCAGCAATAAGAATAAACTGCACAACATGCTTGGTATTTACTCAGCGTGTTTTCTTTGAAAACAAACAGCAGCATCAGGTGAGGTGCTATTCTTTCTGAAACTATGCGAAAGTAACACAAAGAACATAGGGCAGAACCACCAATATGGAGACCAGTAGGGAGGAGGAGGATGATAAAATAGGTATTGAGAGGATCTGCTTCTTTCTTTCTTTCTTTCTTTCTTTCTTTCTTTCTTTCTTTGGCTTAAATAAATGCGGAATAACACTTGATGCATTCTTTTAATTTTGAAAGGGGATGGAAAAGGGAGCCCTTTGTCTCACTGGTGTGACAGCATTCTTTCATCCCTTTGTAAATTCTTTTTTTTTTTTATAAATTTTTATTGGGTTTTCAAATTTTTTAACAACAAACAACACATATGACTTCCCCCCACCCCCCCACATACATCCCACTTCCCCCATTTAATTCAGCAAGTTCTTATTCCTCTCTCTAAACTTAATCTCATTATTCTCCAACTTAGTTCATCTTATTAAACCCCATATTATTACCCTATCTTCTTATATGCAATAAATCCTTTTTTCCAAGATCAATCAAAATTTATATACCAATCTCCCCTTTTTTATATTAAAGTATAAATCAAATTTACAATATCCAAAAATCATAAAGTTTTTCAAAAATCTGTTTCCCCCCCTCCCTCCCTGCCCGGGTATCTGTCCCTTCCCGGGTAGTTATCCTCCCATAAAATTCCTAGCCAGGATTCCTCACGTCTCCAGCCCTCAAGTCTATTTCAGTCTCTCTCCGGTTTTTCTGTTGATATTCCTTTTTGCTGGTTTCCAGGTCTCGAAGGGTGTCTGTTATAGTTACTTCCTCTTCTCCCAGTTCAAACCTAATTGAGAAAACTTGTTGCCAGGGTTCTACCAAAAGTCCTCCAGGTTGCAGATAATAAAGGCCAGAAAAGAGGAGGAAGTCCCAGTTATATTTCTTTACTCCTTTAATTTTCATAATTCCACAGTTTCCAAGGGCTTCCTCCTTCACTTTTCTCCTCAGTCTCATGTCTTCATACTTTGTAATCCAAAAGGTTTCTTTGTTCTCTGGCAACATAGGTTTCCACACTTTCTCTTCTCCGACTTCCTCCTTCACCCCCTCCAAAGATGTCATATTTGGTTGAGCTACAGAGTCTCTCAAGAACAAGTCTCTAGTTCCATCAGCAAGGTTGTTTGTTTTAAAAATCAAGGTCATGTATTGTTCTTGTAAGATTCCCACGAGAAAAGAGGCTCTCTCAATTTGTGCTAGTAATTTTCCTTCTGCAGCCATTGTAGTGTCACTGGTTTCCCCTAGGGGGATTGCCATTGTTCAAAGTTCTACGCCAGCAATCCTTTACCCTATTGTTTATTACTTTGTTTCAAATCACGTCTGTTTATATGTAACACCTTTAAACCAAAGAGATATATAGTAATACAGTTTTGTCCTTTATTCAGCTGTTTGACAGCTCAGTTGACAGCTGTCAAACTCCGATTCCTTAAGGCTAGATTGGTGCAGGACGCTCCCAGGTCCAAGGGGGGGGGGGTCACAAAAGTTTCCAAAGTTCGTCTCTTCCCTCCAGCACAACTTGACAGAATAAAACTTGTTCTTAAAAGTTATTAAAGTCTCTTACCAGTTTCCGTAGACATAAAATCTTTTTTCCGATCTTAGATTTTCGCTCCTTGCTTCCAATTGTCTGTATGAAAGGGGGGTGCGGACTTCCCTTTAGCACATCCCCCCGTTTGCCCGATTTACAAATAACGATTTTTTTAAAGTCCAAGTTTTCTTCTACTCACGGGGTGTTTGTATCCAATCGAATTTTCAGGTAGAAAGTTGACGCTCTCCGGTGAATGGCTTGCGGCTTCACTCCACTGAGGTAGCGGTTTTACTCTCAGCACCACGCCACCCCCCGTACCTTCTCCGCAGCCTTTAAAAAGCCTCTTCGACTGTCAGGGGGGGCGCTTAAGGTGCCCACCGAGTCACCAGGTCCACAGGTATCCGCACCTGTGGTTTCTAAGGGTCCCCGCGTCGCCGGCGCGGCAAGACCCGTCCTCAGAGGAGCCGATTCCCTCCAGAGCTCGGAGGGAATCCGCCATTACACCGATCGCGTCAACCCGGAAGTCCCCCTTTGTAAATTCTTGTCAATTTTTTATAGTGTTGGAAATCTCTCTGCTCTGATTTTACAACTTTATTCCCTTATCATGTTACCAAGTTAAATAAAATATGAGCATGCATGAATCTTAGTTTTTATTTATTTATTTCTACAAAGAAAAGGTGTTTTGCGTTTTTTATATACACACACACACACACACACACACACACACTTTTATTTATTTTATTTATTTTATTTTATTTTATTTTATTTTATTTTATTTTATTTTATTTTATTTTATTTTATTTTATTTTATTTTATTTTATTTTATTTTATTTTATTTTAATTTATACTCGGCCCAAGACTGGGCTCAGGGCAGCTAACATCAGGTATAAAAACAAGCCCAGATCAAAAACTGTTTTGGGGGGAGAAAACGTCAAATCTTCACCAAGGCCAACTATCCAGACTGGTCCTACGTGGGTCAGAAAAGCCAGGGAAGTCCCCAAATAGGGGTTCCATCACAGAAGAAAAAGGAAAGAGGGGGAGGGGATCAGGCTGGTTCCAAGCCAAAGGCCAGGTGGAACAACTCTGTCTTACAGGCAAGAAATCAGATCCCGCAGGGCCCTGGTCTCATGAGACCGAGCGTTCCACCAGGCCGGAGCCAGTGTTGAAAAGGCCCTGACCCTGGTTGAGGCTAATCTGACTTCCTTAGGGCCCAGGACCTCTAGAGTGTTGCTATTTATGGACCTTACGGTCCTCCGTAGGGCATACCAGGAGAGGTGGTCCCGTAGGTACGAGGGTCCTGTTAAACAGCAATAAATAAATAAAATTGTTCCCATCAGCCCAAGGAGCATGCCCAACAGATAGAAAGACAACATCTAGTTTAGAACATCCAGGAGTTGTCAGGGCATTCAAGTTCTGGAGCTTATCTTTTATTTAGATGGGTTTAGTTACCTAGAGTTCCTAATAACTTAAGTGTTTAGAACCAATGAACTGACCAGAAATATAGATGCTTCTAATGCGTATAATATGTGGCCTGAAACATTAGAAGGGAAGGCCTTCCCTAAAAAGTAGTCCTGTTTTAAGTAGTGAGAAATTTCTTTAATTTGGACCAAAAGCCAAGTATTGAAGCAACTGCTAAATATCTAGAAGATAGTTAATGAAGAAGTGTTCCATATAAAATCTATCTCCTTTTCTCCATCTACTCCCACTTCATATGGAAGAATGTTTAATCAAAGCAAGAAATGACACTGAGCCAGACTGAAATGTCAGATACCTTATTTTTTTTTCTTAAACAAAAGTTAATATCCCCATTGATTCTGTGCATTTTTTACTTTGAGAAACTTCTCGCAATAGTTAGTATACCTCCCGTGCTCTGGTATCCATGCATTCCCCCCCCCCCTCCTTTTTTGCAGTAGTTTTCCACTGGTACTGAAGGGAGGGTCCTTAAATTAGGTCATAATGAATTTCATCTTTGATATTCTTTCTGACTCTTTATATAGAGCTCCCATTGATATCCGTGGGTGTTCTGCATATTGAAGGAGACCAGACCATCTGAACTGAGATCAATCATGCAGATCTGAAAGAAAAAGTTTCCTGTCAATGTGGAATAGAATGTAAAATGATGCAAGTTTCAGGAGGGTGCTTCCTTATACATTATAGATGGCCTCTTTTCTGGCGCTTAAAGCTTTCTTCCTGAAATTCACCTGCATCACTACACATACTTCTTTTAAGTTCATAACTTCACTTTTAGAGTTGACGTTTCCCTATGTCTAACGGTATTTGTGCGACATCAACCCCCACTTTTTTTTGCCTCAGATTTGAAGACGGGAAATAAAAGTTATTAAAAAACTACACTAGACAAAAATTCTCTTTGAACAGGACACCTACCGGGATGATAAGTTACCGAGTGCAGAATATTTAGCATTGATTCATAATGGCTCAGCATCCTGAAGCTGTCGTAAAAGGAAACATAACTAATTCCATATATGTATGTATGTGAATGGAAACTTTTAGTCACTGAAGATAAAATGCTGGTCCTCAAACAACTGTTTGAGGATAGAATTGTTTCTATCCTTAAGGATGAATATGTGTCAATTAGTGGCAGAAAATGCCTGGAAAATATGACACAGTAATGGCAGGATTAAAACTTCTCAGCTATTCCAAAGAAGAGATCCTTCGGGGGCGAATGTTAGAGATTTCAAACTGGAGCTGTAAATCTCTGTTAACACAACTAAATTCTTCCTCTTCCTCTTGTAAGGATGCTCAGCTATTTATAGGTATCATTATTTATCAGGGTGTATCGTCACTTCCCTATTCCCACTTTGGCACTGTAGCACCAGGTGGAAAGGCTTGTGCTAGCAGAGACTTCATTCATCCCAGTATAGTGTATTGACAAGACAGGAGAGTATTTAGGCCAACATGCACACATATAGGGAGCTGTTAGATTGAATGCATAAGGTCCCATGAAATCAACAAGGTTGAGTTTATGATGCACCTCCAGTTAAAAGATCTCAACTTTAGGGATGGGAAATGCTATCAAATGGTTAAGGTGCTTCCACATCACTAAGAAGGATTGATTTTAGTGTGCATATTTAGTTATTATTGAAAGCATTTTTATCCCACTCTTCAGCTGAAAAAGACTCCCAGAGTAGCTTACAAAGGTTAATAATAGGCAAATCAGCTGTTAAGAATTCAGCAGATTGTGATGCTGGATCTAAGCATCATGGCCCTTTCTCCAAGGGTCTCAGTGATGGCAGCTCATAGCAGGAGGGAGAGAGGGGTTAGAGGGGTTTCAGCTGCAGCTGTGTGATGGAGGATGCACACTAGTGGGATTTGACTTAACCCAAGACAACATATTGACTAGAAAGGGGTGGAAGAAGAACAATATCTGTGGGAAATTTGTGCTGGGTTAAAAAAAAAAAAAAGTTAACAGGCCAGGGGTAACCAACCTTTTAGGGGCTAGTGGGCACATTGGAATATTGAGAAAGAGCTGTGGGCACAAGTCACAAAATGGCTGCCAAAGAGGAAGCGTGGCATAACACAAAATGACTGCTACTACATAAAGAGCAGGAAAAGAGGCAGGACCACAAAATGGAGTGGGCATGCTCTCCATTAATGGGGGAAAGGCACCTGTCTTTGCTACTGCTGCACTCATTCACAGAGAGAAACTCTTTACACCTCCCTGTTCAGGATGGAAGAGAGGGTGTCTAATCCTGGCATCCAGTGAAACGTGGGCACGTTTAAGGTGCCATATTCAGTGTAGGAGAAGCTAAGCAAGTACAAACAGAACTTGGGCAGGAAGAGCCAAACTGTTGTGCATTGTGAATTTTTGAGGAGATGTTTACAGAGACTTTTTTGTGGGTGCCATTGGAAGTAGAGTGGGCACGCTGGTGCCTGAAAGTGCTGCAGTGGTGACCCTTTGCTGTTATACTACTAATAATTTATATAGCATAACTAATACATACAGCTTGTGTCCTGTGAGTATTGATGTTTCTGGCTTCTACTGGAAATGTTCCCCCAATATCCCACCCCGCCAGTGGTTTTACCATAGCTCAGTGGTATAGCACATACTTTGGATACTGAAGGTCTCAGCTCATTGACTGCATTTCCAGGGATGCCTAGGAAAAAGACTCCTGGAGATTCACTGCTAGTCAGTGTGAAAAATATTGAGCTAGATGGAACAATGGCTTGGCTTGTTATAAGAGTTCCCTGTGTTCATATAAGTTTACTTCCTTTGTTCTTGAGAACTGCCTTCGATTATAAGTTGAATGTCATGTCCTGAGTTTGTTGTGTCATTCTTTCACCAGCCAACCTTTTGACAAAACGTGCTATTCCACAATGAAAATTGAATCTGGATCCCTGCATTTGCCAGCTGTTGAGAGTGTCATTAGATTACTGAATCCCTGAAGGTAGTCATAGCTGTAAAGACTAGGCTTTTCCAACATGTCTGCTTGATCAGGCCAATGACAACTTTACTAAAGTTTGGAATAAAAATGAGTTGCAAGAGCTACAAAAGTATTGTGAAGCAAGTATTTACCACTTTCATGAATCCCTCAAGACGAGGTGTGCTGGAAGGTGTTGGTTGCTTTTGTAATGGTGGTTGTTGGCGTTGTTATTTTAAATCACAGCTGTATTAGAGCTTAGAAGGCTAATAAGAAGAGGTGTGATATATTTGTTTTAAATTAACCTTAATTGCATGGCAAGGCCCCGGACCTTCTAGCTCCCCCCCGAAATAAATACACCAACACAAGTATATTGGGTTAATGGGATAAATAAGGCCACAACTTTATTGGTTAGAGATGTGAGTGGTTTGGCTTATGCAATTGACTATATCCTGACTCCTGCCTGACTGCAGGAAGTCTCTTAAGGGTCAGCCACCGGAAGGGGGAGCTCTATGATATACATCAATTGAGCACCCCCAAGGTCACCGTTGGGGTCATGGCATGGTCCTAGCCCACGCCCAGGCTTCAGACAGGAACCACCCCAGATCCCTTTAACAGGATACCCTTAACATGGAGGGGCAGGCGGAGGCACAACCTCCCCTCCCATAATAAGGCTTACGTAATGCCTAACCTTACAAAGTTGTGATGATTGCTTCTAGGTAGGCGAAAACCAAATGGCTAATGCCAGTTTTGCCAAGTGGAAAAATTCCTACCCGACCCCAACAACGAGGCAACTGACATAAGTCGTAGCAAGGCCATAGTTAAACCATGCAAGAAAAGAGGGTGGGTGGGCTGGGAGATCCCACAAACTGAGGCAAAAGGACACTGCTTCCCCGGCTGCACCGCTATTTAAACAGGCATAGCTACATCCCCAGGCAACCCTGATTGGCTGTCCAGGGGCATGCTGTGGCCAGGGTTCCTGATGACATGGGAGGCGTTCCTCCGCCCACTCCAGGGTCACTGCGATGACCCAGATTCCTGCCCACAAAGCAGCCCCTCCTAAAAGGGGGAGCTGAAAGCTTAAAGCTCCCTTCACTGCTTTGGAGTCCTTTTGAAGTCCTAGACTTCTTTGCATATGTCTGGAGTGAATTGTGTTCCCACAATTGAGTCTAGAGTTTTGAGAATGATTTCATTCAGTAAGTTCTCTACTCAAAGTCAGGAGAACAGAACTGCACTGTTGTGCAATAGGGCATTCCCCCCCCTTCTTCTCTGCCCCCATGCCTCTCCCAAATCTGCTCTGGAGGGTCATGAGAACTCCCAGAGCAGTGTGTAGGGCATACAAGATGAGAGATCGTTTCATGTTACAAGCAGAAGTACTTGCACTGATGGAACGATTGTTTTTTGCGTGACTCTGAATTCCACCCAATGTCATTGTCAAGGAAATGCCAGATTCTTATGACATATCAAATACTAGATATTTGTGACGCCTCAGTTATGTAGACTGAAAGCTGAGAGTCTTGGCTTACAGGAAAACTTCAGTACCTCTTTTCCCAGGCCTTTGGCTAATTAAGCATTCTAATGCCTTTTAAATGTGTTTGTGGGAGGAGGTTACTGGGTTTTGCTATTATTATTATTATATGTATTTTGTGTTTTCATTTTGTATTTTTATGCTGTAAACTGCCCTGTGACCTTCAGGGGAAGGGCACTATATAAATTTAATAAAGAATAAGAATAAGAACATTTCACAAATAACCACAAGGACAATCTAATGAACAGCCTTTTTATTCTGCCACTCTACTGGGTGCCAGACTTTCTGCTTAAAATATTTCACTATTCTATTTTCAGTGTTAGTACTTAAGCTCTACAATACATAAGTACAATTCAAGATAATCTGTTTGGGCTGTCAAATTGTACTTGTTCGTTTAAAGCTTCACATTCCATATGACCTAGTGTGGAGAAACCTGTCCTCTTTCTTCGACAAAACACGGGTTGCTCGTTGCCCATGACTTTGAACATTCAAAATAGGCACATTTTGGGGATGGATTAAAATTATATACAATCTACTACAGTTTCTGGAAACAAGAGCATTTGCATCCCCCCAGCGGCGTAGCGTGGGTTGTCAGCACCCGGGGCAAGGCAAGTAATTTGCGCCCCCTAACCCGGGGCAAGGCAAGTAACTTGCGCCCCCTAACCCCTAACCATGGTCATTAATACTGACGACTTTACTCTGGGGCAAACTCCGTGGTGACTACTGCCCTCCGTGGTGTTGTTTTTGCAATTAAAGGACCCCTGCCTCAAATAAAGCATCTTGGGGATTGGGGACTGGGATTTGCCAAGGGAGCTGGGAATTGCAGTTCAGTGGCGGGTCAGGGGGAGAGGGTCCCTTCCGCATCTGGGTGCCGCGGGCCCCTTTGCGCCAAGACGCGTGTCTTTGGGCGTCGCGGCGCAGCCTTCTCGGTCTCCCTCCCCGGCCCGGCTAGCCCCGACGCGGCTTCTTTCTGGCGCGGGGAGGGAGCACCTCTGGGGCCAGTGCGTCGGCCGGCCTCCGGCGCGGGTGGGCGGGCCCCGTCGGGGCGGGTGGGCGGTCTTGGCGCGCAGGCACTAGAGCTCAGGTGGCTCCGGCTGGGCGCTTCATTCGCCGCCGGTGGCGCGTTTGGCGGGCTGCGCGCGTCCAGACAGCGACCCGAGCCTGGGCGGCGTGGCGCTTGGTGCCGGAGCCTCCGCCCGCAGCGCCCCGTCGGGAGACCCAGCCGGAAGGAGCCTCGAGCCGGCTGTCGGACGCGGCTGAAGCAGCCAGGGCGGCATGGCAGGCAGCGGCTCCTCGGCGACTCCGGAGGCAGCGAGCGCGCCCCCCCCAGAAGTTGCGCCCGGTGCAGCCGGGCCCCCCTGCACCCCCCACGCTACGCCACTGCATCCCCCCACCTTCCCCTTGAGATTACAGTGGTGGCTTCTCTTACCTCCCTCCCAGTTCTGGAAGTGACTTGCTTGAATTTGAGACTTAGTCCTATGTCTCTCTGGTCTTTTGGACAAAGAATCCCCCCTCCCCCCAGCCTTTTTCCCCACCAGGGCTGAAGGACCTGTGACTCTCTAGATGTTATTGCACTACAGTGCCCATCATCCCTGACCATTGACTCTGCTAACTGGGACGGATGGTAGCTGGGAGTTCAACATCTGGAGAGCCACAGATTCCCCATCTCTGCTTCATATCTGCAATGTGTCTGGACATAAAGAAGCAGTGCAAACCTCACTGAATTCCATTTCCATTCCACATACAAGATATGGTCAGATATACTCATGGCCAGTCTCATGCTCTGTCGGTGGAAGAATGTTTTATTTGGAGAGGAATAAAAATAACTTAGGTGTTTTTTGCCTCAAAGGATTGAAATTGCACTTCCCCCACTAGCAGTCTCATTCTACAGTAAAAAAGCAACTGAAACAGGCTAATGTGAATTTGTTTCGTTTTATTAGATGAGCAAATCCAGCTTAATTAGATCTTTGGCTGTCTATCTTTGAAATTAAGACAACATTATATTTGCATAAAATATGCAATATGCATTTTGCAGAAACAAAATAGAGGAAATTTTGACACTTTACATAAATATCATGCAATTAAATGTCAGGTGCATGCAAACAGAGTAAACATATATCCATATTTTTTGCCTAGGCTTATTTGAAGTATCTGAATAATCATACAGGCAGCCCTCACGCTCAACAATAGTGTTGAAATGTAGCACTGACAGTTTCTTCCTATAAATGGCAACTCATTAGGAGATCCAGAGCTCAAGCAAATAACTCTAGATGGTGAGAATTAGGAAGGGCTCAGTGGTAGAGAACATGATCTGCATGCAAAAGGTCCCATGTTCAACCCCTGGCATCTCCAGGTAGGGCTGTGAAAGACCCCTGCTTGAAACCATAGAGAGCAAGTGCCATTCAGTGTGTACAGGAACAGTCACACTCAGTATAATGTAACTTCCTATGCTCCTATTGTATTTATGTATGTATTTATATCCCAATTTCCATCATGCAATCCAAGGTGTAGGCAAACATATGGCTCTCAGGCAGCCATCTGTCCAGACACTTAGCCGACCCAAGCCTGCTTAGCTCCTGCAAAGCAGTAGCCTCATGTGCCTTCAGACCCAGTGTGGCCTGAGACCGTTTGTCCAGCATGTACTTATTTCCATTCAAGCAGTTTGCCCATGGACACGGCCCCAGAGATCAAACAAGAGCGCCAATGACATATTTGGCGTTCAGGTAGACCCATTAAAATCATTGGCTCCCCACTTAGCCATGTTAACTACAGTGGGTCTGCTCTGAGTAAAACTTTGTTGAGAACTTTCAGCCCCAGGTTCTAAGACTGGGCTGAAATTATTCCTCCAGTTGTTGTTGTTTTTTTTGGGGGGGGGCGTCTCCCTATGAAAATAGGGGGTAATTTTCTTCTGCTTTCTTGGCAGGGGGAAACGAATTTCTGTGACATTTTCAGTTGGTGATTGCCACTTACCTTAATGCGTCTCGTGAGGAAATGCAGGCATCAGGCAGCAGTGACAAGGGCCTAGTATTGTATCGCACCAACTGGATTTCTGAGAATCCATTGGGAGCTATGTGATGTGCAACTATGCGGTATTGTTCCCAAGGCTTTCTGGGATGAGCAGGTGGCCATAAGCTGTGGAGAGAGCTTTGCACCACAATGAGTAGCTTCTTTTTTCAAGTTAGAAAATGGAAAACCTTTGGTCACATCACAAGGTGGATTAAGATAAGTGGCAACCTCATTCTGCCCTGCTGCCTAAGTAAATTTTGAATTACTAAATTATTGTTACATTTCACTTACAATGGACTACCCATTCTCCTATGGTGCAAGTGTCTTTACAGGTGTGGAGCGCCAGTAATTGTATGAATGCTACCACTGTAAAAATTAAAGAACTGGGCTGTTCCACTTCAGTGCCATAAGGCCACTGTGAATATTCCTAGTACAGGAACAAAGTGGTGCAGCTGCAGCAATATATTAGCCATTGTAAATTGGAGTTTAATTGTCTCCTTCACCACAAAATATATTTTGCAGTAGCTGGACAGTAGACCTCTTAAAGATGTCACTATTACTCAGAAGCACCTAGACCTTTAGAAAGTCATAACTCATCAGCAATGCGCCAAGTGCTTCTGGGAATTTGAAAAGTATAAGAGGTTAAACTGATAGCAGCACACAATGCTCTGCATAGGACAGCACAGTTGTAAGATTTTTTTCTCTTGTTTGTTAACCGTATTTTTCCTTTCTACCAGAATACATCATCTGTGGGAATTATTCAGATGAGTAGCTTGGGGGAAGATTGCTGGATGCACAGGGACAACTATTTTGACCTATTGTATTATTTTATAACCAGTGTAATAACCTCAGAGCAGCGTAACTGCATATATAAAACTTCATGATGTGATATGCTGCTTGGTCTCAGGACTGTTAATTAGATGGTTGCTGAAACAGCCTGTATTCTCATCCAGCAAGTCAGTGTGGGTGCTTTCTACTACTGCACTGTACCAATTGTGGGGCAAATGGGACACCTAGTTTTGTATAGCCAAGACACCAATTTTAACATAAGCTTCACCCTGGGAAAACACTCTTGAGCCTATTGGTTTTTTCCTCCCTTTACTTTAATTAGCAATGGGTGCTAGTTAAAGACTGTTGGAAGTTATTCTGGCACCTAAAGTAGAATATTACATAAGCATCCTTCCCTGTAAGTAAAAATACAACAACAACAAAAATAACAATAGGCTACCATTTTATAGTACAAAAATTCACCTGTCTACTGGTAGGGCCGGCCCTGGCAGTTTGACCTGTGCCATAACAATGACTACGTATAATGATGAGCTGTACACCTTCTGGCAGATCTTATAGGAAAGAAGCCACAGCGCGCTTTAAAACTATTGTCGCTAACAAAAGCTGACAGCTGGGAATGTTCCTGTTTGGTGTTTCTGATACACACCAGTTTTTTTGTTCCTTTGTTTTTAAATGTTGGGGATGTTTTGATATCTTTAGTGGAATAAAAAATTAATATACCACTTAAAATGTTCAGATTAAACAGCTGCCAAATTTTCATTTTTGTTAAGCTGCTTTCAGTTTTTGTTGTTGCTGTCGTTCCTTAAAAAAAACAACACGTGAATCTTGGGGTGAATTAAAAATTCATGACCTCTGCACAAGGGTTGGTTCCTGAACTAAACATGCATTGCTCACATGAATACAGCGCATACAGTCAATAGGCCGACTTTTAAAAAGGTAAGACTCAAACTACCCTTGGAAGGCACATTTCAACTGATGTATTTGCATGCGAAATGACCATTAGCCGGGGCAAGAAAGTGGATCGGATTGTTCAAAAACCATGCAAGCTGCAGCAGTGTTCATGTGAAGCAGCAATGCTCATGTGAAGAGGGTCACAGTGTAGCCCTGCACCAGTTGCACCTGTCCCTAAAGTGTGGATGTGTGATGTGCAGATACAGAACTGGGATTGGTTACACCTTCCTACTGATTATGGACTCTTGTGAACCTGTTGTTGCTGCTTTTTTATGGGTAATAGTGCTTAGGAGTTTATTTCTCTCCGTCATACTTCTAACTGGACTTACAAATGTAGCATTCTTTAGGCTTACTCTGAGAGGTTGTGTGTGTCCCTTTTAGTCTCCTTTTGATAATACTAACTCTTCCTCTATTCATTCCCAAAGGCTTACAGCTTGAAATCTGAGTTAATTTATTAAGCCCCTGTGGGCCATATCCAATATGGAAAATCTCTGCTTGAACAATGCACTGAAAAATGAGAATGTTAAACTGCGGCTTTAGATGAGAAGTCTGCAGTCACTAAGTGCCTTGGTTTTCCCCAAATTAATGATTTGAGAATAACAAGAATGCCAAGGAGCAAATCAGTGCCAAGGACAAGTGTATGACAGGGGGAATTATTGCAAGTTTTAGAAAAGGAACTGTGTAAAAAAAAAAAAGAAATACCGTATTTTTCGCCGCATAGGACGCACCGCCCTATAGGACGCACCTAGTTTTTTTGGGGGGGGGAATAAAGAAAAAAAAATATTTCCCCCCCAGGCACGGGGCTGGCGCAGGGGAAGCCCGAGCTTCCCCCGACCCCAGCCCCCAGAAGAGCCTGCTATCCGCAAGCCTAGGGAGCCACGCCGGTCTCCCCAGGATTGCGGACAGCTGTGCGAAGCCCGGGCGCGCTGAGGCTTCCTAATGCAGGCAGCTCTGCGCAACCCTCCGGAGCCCAGCGCAGCTGGGCGCCGGGCTCTGGAGCGTCACGCAGAGCTGCACGGACCCCGGGAGCACAGGCAGTTCTGCGCGACCCTCCAGAGGCCGGAGCGGCTTGGCGCCGGGCTCCGGAGTGTCGCGCAGAGCTGCGCAGACCCCGGGAGCACAGGCAGCTCTGCGCGACCCTCCGGAGGCTGGCACGGCTTGGTGCTGGCCTCCGGAGGGTCGTGCAGAGCTGCGAGGACCCCGGGAGGGCAGGCAGCTCTGCGTGACCCTCCGGAGGCCGACGCGGCTTGGCGCCGGGCTCCGGAGGGATGCGCAGAGCTGCACGGAGCCCGGGAGGGCAGGCAGCTTTGCGCGACCCTCCGGAGGCCGACGCGGCTTCACGCCGGGCTCCGGAGGGTTGCGCAGAGCTTCCTGAAGCCTGGAGAGCGAGAGCCTCTCGCTCCCCAGGCTTCAGCGAAAGCCTGTATTCGCCCCATAGGACGCACCCACATTTCCCCTTCATTTTTGGAGGGGAAAAAGTGCGTCCTATAGGGCGAAAAATACGGTAAAATTATGTTTAGTGCAAAAACCTTTATGATCAGATTTCTACCACAAATGGTCCTCTCTCTCTCTCTCTCTCTCTCTCTCTCTCTCTCTCTCTCCAGGTGAACTAGCATATTATATTTCCAGACTTTAAAAACAAAAACTTCTGTTAAAAGTCATGGTAAAAAAAGAAAAGCAACCATTACAGTAAAGGTGATTCAGTGTTTACTTTTGCTTTGGCTGGCTCCAACGTAAAAGATGGCAGCTATGGAATGTGATGAGGTTTTGAGGTGCTTTAAGACATAGATATATTTATGAATTGCTTCCCATAAAATCAAATAATTCCATATATAAACAATGGAGCAATATTCAACTAAATAGTTGTGCTAGCCCAATAGGATTTACTCCTTTCTCTGCCCACTGTGCATGCCCCATACTATTCCAAAAACTCCTCCAGAAGGGTGGGGTAATCCCCAGAACAAATTTAGGAGTTGCAGAGGGGAGAAAATGTTGCATTACACAAAGAGAGATCCTTGTGCTGATGGGGTGTTCCTCTTAGCACTACACTGAATACAGCCCAATTCAAAGCAATTATCTTGCAACCTTTTACCAAAAAAGAAAGTCATGAAACAGACTTTGCAACAGGTTATTTCTAGATTGAACTACTATCAGATTTTCACATACATTTTCAGCAGTGTTGAAAATAGTCCATGCTGTTTTGACTATTATTGGCATGTGTGTGTGTGTGTGTGTGTGTGTGTGTGTGTATCTTCCTGCTCAGGCACATAGACTGCTTTTATTCTTTTCTTCTTTCCTTACCGAGCCCTTAGCAAAGTTGTCACACAGCCAAATCTGGCTACGTGGCATCCTGATGCTACTGTTAGTTGGTGCCATCTGTGTAGTGACTCCAGATAGACAAGTAGCAACCAAAAGGTGTGCACATGTTGTGTGTGTGTGTGAGAGAGAGAGAGAGAGAGAGAAAAACGTTGTCAAAGAAGCAGCAAACATGGGGAGGAATCGGCAAAAAAAAAAAAGGAACATTAAATCAAATTCCTTTTTTCTTTTTTAGTTCTGGTTTGTTGGTAGGTGTGCTTCTTGCTTTGGGTGAAAGAGGTCGATTTCCAGGCAAGGCTGTGTCTCCAGGGGAAAAGTAGCCATTTTTTTAAAGAAAGTTGTTAATTCTTATATTCTATGAAAATATTTATATTCCTTTGCAGTATCTTTTTTAAAAACCTCTAAATAGACACTATGGAACGTTAAGTGAAGCCTTATCTATCTAGCTGCCTTGCTATGTCATAATGTACTGCATAACTGGAAATAAAAGCAAATTTAAAAACTGCTGCATTAAAAAAAAATCTGCCTTACAAGAAATCTGGATGTCATGGTCTAACAAAGAAAATACCCTCTGCTTAAGGGTACTTTCAAGGAGAGCACATATATTGTTTCTTTGCCCCAGCATAATTTTGTTATAACACAAAGCAGAGTTCCTATCACCAGCATAATCCTCTGTGTGCCTACTCATGCCCTACTAAATCCCATGGAATTTTCTTTTGAGGAAACGACTTTAGGATTTTGTTGCATGTCTGAAAGATCTTTCTCCAGCGCCCTTTTTAACCTGAAACAAATCCCAGACAGAGTCTTATCATCATGTCCCTATTTAGAAATGTGTGCCTCCTTACCCCCCACCAGGTGCTAATTTCAATTGCTGCTGATTCCCAGGTGTTTTGGGACTGGTTCATGTAGCTGTAGTTCTTTAAATGTTATGGCAATGATGCAGTATGGACTCCTAGGACAGGTATTTTTCTACAGCTTCTTACAGTGTGAAGGGCACCTTCATTCTATCTAGATCTGAGATATTTTAAATATCTTCACACCAATTCATTCATTCATTCATACAGTAAAAAAAACAAAAACAGTCCTGTTGCACCCCTAATCTGCCCTTATTGCTTTGTGCCCTGCACCTTGCCATTGCAACTAGCCATCCCTGCTTTGGTATAAAATTAAGCATGCCCCTCCTTTCCCAGTGATTTAATACAACAGTTGTATTTTCAATAATCAGCTTTCACCGTTGATTTACCATATTACTCACCATACTCACTCAAAATGACATTTTAAAAAATCATTGTTTATGAGAGCTTTATGTCACAAAATTGTGTTGTTCTGTCTAAATTAATAAAAGGTGGATTTCCCCCTAAATATAACAATTTTTGAACTTCTCAAATAAGTTCCCTAATTATTTGCTACATATTTCTTCCTGGAGAAATTGCATTTATTGCACTAAATAATTGGTCTAAACACAGCTACTTTTGCCCTGAAGCATGCATTTGCTTAAACCAGCTAACTGACAAATTTGAATACATTCCAATCACATGCAATTACCAATTAGAAGGAGAAATGTAATAGATGCCCTGACTGACTTATGCTGCAAGATATATAAAAGAGGTGAGGAACATGAGATCTTCCAGATATTGTTGCACTGCGACTCTCACGAGCTCTATACATCACAGCCAAGAGTCAGCCCTTCCATGCACAATAAAATTGTGGGTGAGCATAGGCTTATTATGGACTTATCTGGCAGTCAGCAACAACAACAACACCAAACCGGAAAGCTCAGTGGATATGCTACCAGTACCTTCTTGATGGGTGAGAGGACTGGAATGAGGAACAGAGACCAAACATCTAGGCTTCCACCCCAGATGGTAGTCAGCCCCTACAATCTGAATCTAGACTTCCCTCTGCCCACAACCAATGAGATTGGGGCATTATTTTCACAAGTCCCTGCTACCTGCCCTCCCAGACATATTTGAGGACTGTTATCCATCACTACATACAACTGGGAGATTAGACCACAGAATGTCAATTTAAGGCCAAGTAGTATGCACATCTCACATGTCAGGAGAAAGATGGTAAGTCCACAACTACACTCCTCTCCATGCCTCTCACTCAGAGGGAACAGCACCAAACCAAATTTCCCATGAACCAGGCTTTCCCCCTGGGTGAGGGTCATGGGCCTTTTTCTGACAGTGCCTGGCTTACAATTCTATGCCTTGACTGACCAAGGAGGGCAGGTTAACCCCTTTGAGATGCCATCTCTGCCTATAGCAGGGCCTGTTGTTATAGTAAGGTAGGCTGTAGACTAGACTCATTTAGCCAGCAGTCCAGCCCCAACACACTAAACAGTACACACTCTTTCCTGAAGGTAGATCTCTTACTGGACAAGAAAACTGACACGGGCAAGCAACACACACACTCTTGGCTTGCTAGGAGATAGAGCAGGCAGGGACTAGGATAGCCCCTTCCTATTTAGTCCTTCTGTAGTTTTTAAACTTTAGTGTTTAAACTCTGCTGGAAAGCATTTAAATTGGACAGTTTTTTCTCTATTTTGTTTTCTTCCTAAGGTAGTGTTGCATTATCCTCTAGCTCTTGTCTTCTGTTAGCCACCGTTAAGTATGCGAAGAAAGGTGGGGTTAAAATGCTTTTGATAAAAAACTCTTGGGCAACCCTATCTTGCTCATTTTTCAACCTCAGTGCAGACCATGATGTGCATGTAAGCAACACATGAAGTCTCCTGAGTCTACACACACGACACCTGTACCTCTGTCCAGGACTATCCAGGTTATTTGAGTTCAAGAACATGCATAACATCACTGCTTAGAGGAAGAAGAGGGCATAGAGATATAAAAGAAGGACACTGCCCTTCCGTTCTCTGCAATAATTCATTGTGTTGCCCTCTTTAAACGTTATCGCTCACCATCTCTGCAGCAAAATGCTTCTCTGTTGCACATATAAAGGTCTGCTAGTGAGCATGATGCAATAATACTCTGCTCTCCTGGTAACTCCCTATGTGTTTAGCCATTCTTTTCCGTGTCAACTGTGCATGTATATATTAATTGTTTAAACATTTATGGTCTGAGGATGCGAGAGGATAGATTGTGTGCCCAATAGCACTGACATATCTATCTCTCTGGGTTGTTGTTTCTCTCTGTCTGTCTTTCTCTCTCTCTCTCTCTCTCTCTCTCTCTCTCTCACACACACACACACACACACACACACACACACACTACATGCACTTGCACACCTTTAAAGGTGAATAGGCAGTTAAAGAAAACCAGGCCCAGATCAGGTCTCTTGCAAAAGCCATAGTGGGTACACTCCAATGTGATTATGCTGAAAGAGATCACAAGCACATCAATAAAAATAAAATCAGCCCTGCATGCTGTGTTGTACTTCAGCACCTATTGTGAAGTCCTGTTTTTCCTCTTTTTTTTCTTCTTTTTTTTTTTTTTTTGATAAAAAAGGGAAAGAAAATACTGTTAGTTTTCAAAAGGTTTTCAGACTGTCACATTTGACACTATTTATTTAATACCGCTGTTGAAAAGGAGAACTACAAAGGATGTCTCACCAAAGATTTGAATTATGATGAACATCCCTTTCCAGTGCCTATCCGCTGTAGACAGCATTGTCATCAACAGCCTCAAAATTATCTGCAGCCATGCAGCATGGATATCTTAAAGGAATAAAAGCCCAGCAATTACACAAGAGCAAGATAGGAACACGTTAGAAGTATCCACTCTTCTGCTACATAAACGCTAGGATGCAAGAAATCTGCTTCATACAAGACGACCAACTCATTATTTTTTCTATACAGTTTGTCTTGCTTTCAAGGTACACATGTTTCCATGATAACAGAGACAGGCAAAGTGGAGGCAAAAGCTTTTAAAATTCTGTTGAAGAAATACACAATGCACTCCTCGCACTGTGTATGCTTGCTAGAAACAGCTGATGGCCTAAATGCTGGTGAGAGTATAAAAAACATTAAAAGAGCCCTTGTAGAATTGAGGATCATCTAGTCCAACCACCTGCAGTGCAGGAGTCAGTGCAGGATTAAATCATCAGCCTGTTTAGGCCATCACTACCCTAACTGCACACCTAGGGAAATGGTTTGGTTGCTGATTGATTTTGTAGATGTGTAGGCCCTGCCCCTATCTCTCCAAATGGAGAATCAGCAAGAAGGGGTGTTCGCTCTGGTCCACCATGGTCAAACTCGGTCCCTCCCTCCCAGTTGCACACTGATAGGCTGGGGGTGGAACAGAGCAGCAATGGGAGTTAGCATCTGCTGAACCATGCCCTAGGATGCAGTCTCCCAGAAGAAGAGAAATAAATAATTGGCAAGCCTTTTCAGTTGAAAGAGCAGGATGTAAATGCTTTAAATGACGAAAATGGATGTAGATTTTGCAGCTAAGCTTAAAAATAGCAACGGGAAAGAGTCTGAAGGAAACCATCTCGCCTTCCAGAGGCATCAGAATAGATGTAATTATTATTTTTATCTTGAATTGCTATGGGTCTTTAATTAAAATACTTAAATTATAGGTAATAACCATTACCTATATTGATTTTATTTCATTAATCAAATTGCTACCTTTTTGTAGCCGTTTGATTGGCACTCCATTTCAGTCCCAGCCACAAGTCTTTCCCACCCCCTCCATGTGTAACTTTTAATTATACATGACCTTTTGGCAATAGCTCCTGTAAAAGAATGAAAAATCTTTGTCTCTAGACTCATTACTCATGCATATCTTTTAAAGCCAAGACAAAAGTTCTGTACTAGGCCTAATGCTTGGCCATAGCTTAATATAGAACAATCTATCACACCCAAAATATCTTTTCTAATTATCACATGTCTATGTCTGTTCCAATATATATGTTGTGCATATTCCTTTTTCTTCCGAAGTACAGATAGGACAGTAGACATTTTTAAAGTGCATTTAATTGGACTGCAAAGAATGTGGTCGGCCTTGTTAGCTCTCTGCTTTTGCACCCAGTTATGTAGCTTACTAGGGACGTGGGTGGCACTGTGGGTTAAACCACAGAGCCTAGGACTTGGCGATCAGAAGGTCGGTGGTTCGAATCCCCACAAAGGGGTGAGCTCTCGTTGCTCGGTCCCTGCTCCTGCCAACCTAGCAGTTCGAAAGCACGTCAAAGTGCAAGTAGATAAATAGGTACCACTCCGGCGGGAAGGTAAGCGGCATTTCCATGCGCTGCTCTGGTTCGCCAGAAGCGGCTTAGTCATGCTGGCCACATGACCTGGAAGCTGTACGCCAGCTCCCTCAGCCAATAAAGCAAGATGAGCACTGAAACCCCAGAGTCGGTCATGACTGGACCTAATGGTCAGGGGTCCCTTTACCTTTATGTAGCTTACTGGGTGACCGTGGGCCAGACCCTTCCTTAGCCTCAGCTACTCCAAAGGGTTGTTGTGAAGATAAAGTAGGAAGTGGAGAAGAAGCATATGTGCTATCCTAAGCCCCTTACAGGAAGGTTGGCCATGATGAAGCTATTATTTTATCCCACTGGTAGCACCAGTGGTGATACATTTATTCAGGGATGCGAGTGGTGCTGTGGTCTAAACCACTCAGCCTCTTGGGCTTGCTGATCAAAAGGTCAGCAGTTCAAATCTGTGTGATGGGGTGAGTCCCATTGCTCTGTCCCTGCTTCTGCCAACCTAACAGTTCAAAAGCACACCAGTTCAAGTAGATAAATAGGTACCCTGTGGCAGGAAGGTAAATGGTGTTTCCATGTGCTTTGGTACTTGTCATGGTCCTCTGTGCACCAGTAGCAATTGAGTCATGCTGGCCCCATGACCCAGAAAGCTGTCTGTGGACAGATGCTGGCTCCCTCGGCCTGAAAAGCGAGATGAGTGCCGCACCCCATAGCCTCCTTTGACTGGACCTAACCCTCCAGGGGTCCTTTACCTTTACCTTTTTACCTTACATTTATTCTTTTATCCTGTGAATGATTTTATTACTCTATGCGCCTAACCTCACCTGTAAATGTGCAAGTTTTGAACCTTCATAACATCCCACCACTCTGGCATCATATTTTAAGGATCAAGTGTTGTTATATGTTCATTTATTTGACATTATTTGTGCATTTGGTTGTTATGCTGAGGTGGTAGATTCCCTTTTCCAGTCCTATTGTTCTGCCTTCACTTTGTGACTCTTAGGTCTTTAACTCTCACCAGTTGCTACCAAATGTGAAAGATCATTCCACCTCCTGTGAAAAACCCTACCTTCCTGACACTGACTATCAAAGATCTATTCATCTTATTGATTTATCCAACAAATAGGGAAGATTTGCTTTCTTTCCACTACCCTTACATGTAGGATCATTCCCGCAACTACCTATTTGTGGGAGATTGCACCATACCAAAATTACCTTTTTTATTTATGTATTGCATTCACTGCAATTATATCCCCAATTTTTCCCCTATAAAGTAGTGTGCATGGTTTGAAAGATCCTTTATTTTATTCTCACAGAAACCATGTGAAGTAGGTCAGACTGAAAGATGGTGACACTGACCTGATGACACCCAATGAGCTTCATGACTGAGTGGGAATTTGAACCCTGGTCTCCCAGGCTCTTTTTCCAGAATAGCCAGCATGGTGCCATCCAGATGTTGTACTACACTTCCCATTATATATATATATATATATATATATATATATATATATATATAAAATTTTTATTGGGTTTTTACATTTTATAAAGACACACACACACAAAAAGACAAAGACAACACATATACAATTTCATACCCTTACTTTCTTTACCCTCTTTCCCTGACTTCCCCCCACCCCCTCTTCATACATCCCAATTCCGATAATTAGTTCAGCAAGTTCTTATCTATAATCTTAAACATATCATTATTATTTTTAAAACTTAGCTCTTTTTACTTGTCCACATTTAATTTATCCAATTCTCTTATAAACATTAAATCCTTTTTCTAAGGTCGACCTAACTTCCCTTCCACGAATTTCTCCCTTTATTATATTAATTATAGGTCACAATGGCCAAATACAAAAATCATAAAATTTTGAAATTCTATTCTCCCCTCCCTCCCTATCCCGGTTTCCATCCCTTCCCAAGCAAATGTCCACAAAAACAGTTCCTAGCCCGGATTCCTCACATCCGAGGCCTTCAATTCTCTGTCAGTCTCTCTCTGCCGATTTTGTTGGTAATCCTTTTTGTTGGTCCTCAGGTCTCGAAGGAGTTCTGTCACAGTCACATCAAATTTTCTTCCATCCAAAATGTTTAAAAGCAATTGCTGCAAAAGGTCAGCTGCTCTCCCATACTCAAAGAGGAAGTCCCGATCATGTTTCTTTATTCTTTTAAATTCCAGTATTCCAAGTACTCCGGGGACTTCCTTCCTCATCTTTCTCATCTTTCGCAGATTTGTAATCCAAAGATCTTCTTTATTTTCTGACAATATAGGCTTCTGGTTGGTATTTTCCACCTGTACTTTCTCCACTCCTTCTTTCCTCTCCGCCAATTCCAAAGATGTCTCTTCTGGTTTAGCTGCAGATTTTTTATCAGTCGAATCCTTTATGCATTCAGCAGAGTTGTTTGTTTTAGAATTCAAGGTCATAAGTTCTTTGTTCATAGCCGTACTCTGCTCTTGCAAGATTCCCACGAGAAAAAACATTTTTTCTATCTCTGCCAGTAATTTTCCCTCTGCAGCCATTGTAATGTCTCTAGTTCCCCCTAGGGGGATTCCAATTGCTTAATAGTCCTTTTCCAACAATCCGTTACTTTGTTGTTTATTACTACTTTGTTTCCAACCACCTCAATTCAAATGTAACACCTTTAGTTCAGAGAGTTATTAAATAGCAAAGTTCTTGACTTTAACCGCCCGTTTGACAGCTCCTTTGACAGCTGTCAAACTCCTTATTCTTTTTCCTCCGGCACACACACAGGACGCTTCGGGGGGAGGGGTTACACAAAAACTTCCAAAATTCCTCCCTTTCTCTCCAGCACAAAGACATCTTCTGTCAAATTCATGGAAATATCTTTTATCTAGCACCAAAAAGACAGTAATCTCTCCACCTTAGTTCTCCAATCCTTGCTTTAGATCGTTTGTAGGTAGGGTGGGGGTGCGGACTTCCCTTTAGCACATCCCCCGGTCGTGCCGAATTCAAAGGTAAAAATTTTAAAGTCCAAATTCCATTCTACTCACAGGTTGTTTGTTTTCCAGTCCAAATTTTGGGGAAAAAGTCAGCGCTCTCCGGCCATGGCTCGCGGCTTCGCTCCACTGAAGTAGCGGTCTACTCACAGCACCACGCCGCTCTCCGTACCCTCTCCGTAGCCTTTAAAAAGGCTCTTCGTGGGTCGGGGAGGGCGCTTAAGGTGCCCGCCGAGTCACCAAGTCCGCAGGCTTCCGCGCCTGCGGTTTCTAAGGGTCCCCGCGTCGCCGGCGCGGTAAGACCCGTCTTCAGCAGAGCCGATTCCCTCCGGAGCTCGGAGGGAATCCGCCATTAACCGATCGCGCTAACCCGGAAGTCCCTTCCCATTATACCTGTCTATCCAGAGTGTACCACATTGTCTACCCTTCTTCTGTATCTTCCACTGCCACCAACCCTTTCTGGTAGTGTTTCTTATTCCTCTTAGAACACACAATAGCTGAGTTAGACTACAGTGGTACCTCCGGTTAAGTACTTAATTCGTTACGGAGGTCTGTTCTTAACCTGAAACTGTTCTTAACCTGAAGCACCACTTTAGCTAATGGGGCCTCCTGCTGCTGCCGCGCCGCCGGAGCACGATTTCTGTTCTCATCCTGAAGCAAAGTTCTTAACCCAAGGTACTATTTCTGGGTTAGCAGAGTCTGTAACCTGAAGCGTATGTAACCCGAGGTACTACTGTATAGGTATGAGAGAAGTCAGACCAGGATATTTATTTTAACGTTGAACTAAACATATTTACTGAAAACTTGTTTTCAGTATAAAATAAATACTTTGCACATTGAGTAGCAAACTATGTTGTAGTCATCAGTGCTTGTTTAACCAATTCCATTACCCAGTTGCTATCATCCTAACTCACAAATTATCTCAGGGGCACTCCCTGAAGACTCAAAGGTTTCCAAGGTCTGTTGCCTGTAGCTGAGAAATCTGGCTTCAGCCTCCATGTACGTAGGACCTGCTGGGGACATTTTCCTCTCCTTGTAGGCCAGGCATGAGGAACCTGTTTTGGCTGGTGGGTCAGATCCAATAAGTTCCCATTTACAAGAAATCCTAGACACATAGATATAAGAGGTTTGGTATACTTGTGCAACTTTCATTGCCATGTTGACATCACATGTAAATATGTAGCAGATATAGTTTATAAAATTCACAGCACAGTCCAGAACTATCCTATTATTGTCACAAATATGTTTGATCGAACACAGCTTTATTAAGATCTTTATGAGTAAGGTGAAAGATATATTGCGAGCTGCCTGACCAATGTCTGTCTGATGGCAAATACACAAAGTAATAGTGGGTGGCTTGCATTTGTCTTACAATGGTTTTGTGAAGTACATAACAGATTATGGAACAGAGAAGAAATGTCTAGATATCATGATGGCTTTCTGGGACATTTAATTCTGGGATCCATAAAAGGAGAGGCAATCCTTAATTTTAGTGAAATTAACTTCAAGGAAAAGTGCTGAGATGCTAAGAAATACTGATCATAAAGGAGCTGGAATTTTAAATCTTAGTAGCAGAATAGGACAGGAAAAGAAGGAATATCTGACTTTTAAAAGGGCAGCCACTCTATAAAAGGGCACTTGCAGGATATACGTGGAAAAGGTTGCTAAAAGGCTTAGAAATATTAGAGATGGAATGACACTATCTCAGAATGAAATCCCATATAAGAAGAGAGCTAAGATAATGCCAGTAAGGCTGAATAATATGGTTCACAAGACTGGGAGGTTGGGGATCATCTGTCAAAAACGGGAATTACTTTTTAAGTGATTAAATGCACAACAGGTCTGCATTCTTAAATGTACAATGTCTGAGGATCCTGATAAGCAGCTGGGTAAATACTGGGAAAATATTTAACATAATGCAATCAAACCCTTTTTTTATGTTCCAGTGAGTTAAGGGAAGAGTGTTAAGCACATGCTTAACTTGCTTGACTTAGGGCTTAGCCAGAATTACTTGTATCCTTGTTTTGGATCCATTTTCATGAATAGCACCTGCAGTTTTTAAAGAAATGTTCTACACTTGTATTAAACATGATCCACTTCTTAGCTTCATTTGTTCTTATTGAATGGATTGGTTACAGTAGTACCATGTGATTTTGATGTCACACTGTTGTGGCTGACATAATGATGTCATGAATGCCTATGCAAACAAGGAGAAAGGTGTGATAAGCAAGCAGCAGCAGATCTTCTGAGAACAAGATCTGTGAAACAACAGTAGCCGGATAGAACAAAAACCTGCCAGACAACACTAGAAGAATGGAAATGTTCACTGAGATATTTTTTCAGTAATTACTTCAGATGCACTGAATAAGCTAATTTCAAAGCAAATATAACATTTACTGAATATTCAGTGCAGCCCTCCCAAAATGTGCTTAGCTTTGGCTGAGTTGGACACATCGTGTAAAACAGGGATAGCCAACATGGTGCCCTCCAGTTGTTGCTAGACCACAACTCACGTCATGTCAAAGAGCGAGCGGGCAGTAAATCTCACCGTTCAAAGTTGAAGTTAACTCTTTATTAGCAAAAACAGGAGCTTCACAGATTTGGCTGAGTGCCATGCCTAATGAACACAGCAGCTCATCCCCAGTAGGTCTTAACCCATGAATCAGTTGAACGTTCCTGTCTCCCCACAACCATCCAAGTCCCTTCTTCTCCAGGGCTTTTTCCAGGCAGTTGAAGACTGCGCCTGTGTGCAGCCTTCCACTGTTTTGCCCATTTCAGCTCTCATCTTGTTCTGTGAAAGAAGGTTGAGAGGAAGCTTGTAACAGCACGAGGGGGAGACACCTGTGACTCTTCACCAGCCTGACTCATCTCTGCCTCTTGGTCTTCCTCCGCCCATTCACCTGCTTCAGTTCTGCTTCTGCTGCTGGTCTTCTCTCTGCCACCAGTTCTCCCAACTCACTTAGCCCTGTTGCCTCTTCAGCGTGTGATTACCTCCTCCCAGTCTTCTCCCTCTGACTACACATCATTGTCCCACCAACGTGCCCCAGGCTCTGAGCCTTCTTCTCTTGGTGGTAGAGTTGGTTCCTCCCACCATTCATCTGTGCCCAACCCGTCAATGGCATGTCAGCCCCAGCCAGCATGGCCAGTGGTCAAGAATGGTGGGAGTTGTAGTCCTGCACCATCTGGAGGTCACCATATTGGCTACACCTGGTATACAAAGATGCCTGAGAAGTAGGAACCCTCTTATATACACAGCAGAGTTGGTGACACACCAATGAGTAAAAGGAGCATTCCATACGTACAAAGACGTTGCACCAAAAAGCAAACTGAATTCCTCATGGAGAATTATATTGGAGAGATGCTAAAGATCTAAAGCTGTGTGATAGAATGGAGAATAGCTTAAAAAAACACAAAACTAGAGTAATAAAACCAAGAAGAGATGGTATTCATCAAAGAACAATAAAATACTAAATAGGAAATTATTGGGGGAAAGCTAAGTTTTGCATTAGGGCAGGGATGGCTAACCTATATGGCCCTCCAGATGTTGTTGGACTATAGCCCCCATCATCCTTAACCACTGGCTACACAGGCTGCAGCAGAGAATTGCTGTCCATCAACAGCTGTAACACCACAGGTTAACCACCTTTGCATTAAGGGATTTGATTTTTTTAAAAAAATAATATTTTACTATTATTTTTGCATATAGAAAGTCACATTTGTTACTCAGCAATTATATTCCAATTCAACAAAACCAGTGATCTGATTTCTAAGCGATTACATGGGAAATTGTTATTCATTCAACTTTTCTGCAACAACAGACAGAAATCAAAGCTTCTGCTAATGATTCCATTCAGAGGAATTACGCTCCTGTACAGCTCCGTGGGTAGTTTCTCATGTAATAGCTTTCAAAATATAAATCTGTGTTACTTTGGAATTGGCCCTTACTGTGCTGGAGCAATCACAGAACATGTTACATTGACAAATTAACTGCAGTTCGAGTTGACAGGTTTTGTGGTGAGCTGCTGTTTTGCCATAAACACTCTACTGTGTGCAGCAGCCTCTATTGAAAGCGATGTCAAGCAACCTCCTTGTGGCTACTGGTTCATTGGCATCGCATGGAAGATGGGGTGGGGACATTGTAGTGTTCCCTGCAGGAGTCCTCTTTATTGCTTATTCATGATTATTTGCCCTCATGATGCTGTTGGAGAAGCCGTATGCAATCCTACTTTCAATACTATTTGCATCAGCAAAAGTTTTGGGACAGTCGCACATTGCTTCCTTTCCAATTAGTGCATATCCTCTAACTTCCGGCTGGAATCCCATAACTTTTCATGCCAAATATGTTGTGGGGTTTCTTGTCTGTTGTTGCACCACAGACAATAGCAACACAGTAGCATCGGCAAACAGAACAGCTCAGTAGGTAGAGCATGAGACTCTTAATCACAGGGCTGTGGGTTCGCAAGTGCAGTGGTGTGCATGCTATTCCTTTCAAGCAGAGGTTTTCAAGCTTTTTGAGTCCAAGGCTCCCTTGACCAACTACATGCTTTCTGCGGCACCCCGTAGGGCTCAGGAGCCCAGTTATGCGCCCCCCCCCCCGCCGCCTGCAGAGCTGGCAACCTCTCACCCTTTTTCGAACACCGTCCCTTGTGAAGTGTTCCCTCAGCTTCCTCTCCTCTCCCCTCTCCTTGAGAGTCCTCTGGGCAGCCACTGCCCCAGGTCTCTGATCTCCTCCCCCTGCACAAAGAGAGGTGCTGTAAAACTGAGGCACCATTCGTCTGTGGAGCTTATAGCCAGGGCTGCTGCAATAAACAGCTGTGCAAGCCTTTGGGAGGCAGAGACACAAGAGGGCTTCAGTTGAGGTAGGGAGGGACAGAGGCCAATGTTGCCCGTGGCACCCCTGACCATCATTCAAAGCACCCCAGGGTGCCATGGCACTCTGCTTGATAACCAGTAATTTAAAGCATATATGAATCACATTCCCCTCCTCAAAGAATTCTGGCCACTGTACTTAAGGGTTGCTGGGAATTGTAACACTGTAAACTACAGTTCTCAGAATCCTTTGAGGAAAGTTATAGTGCGGTGCTATTTTTATAGAAAATGAGGTGCCAGAACTCAGTGTGAACGCCTCCCTTGTTCTCTTATAATGGCAATGGTGCCCATCTGAGAGGTGCTGGAACCGACTTCTGATGAATTCTGGCTGGGGGGGGGGACCCTGGTGTTTATACAGCCAATGTCAGCTCTTAAACTGAAAAGGAGAGGCAGTGTTGCATCTGTACTGGTCAGTATTACAAATGCAGTAAGACAGACAGATTATTTTGAGTTGAGGAGGTAAAAGATATGGGATTCTGGCTTGATTCTGACTGCACAGCAGCTTCTAGCCACAGCCTCTAATTTTTAGTTGCCTGTGTAAGTGAGGAAGTGTTAAAATATCAACCTTACAGGTTCATAATCTTTATTTCTTATTACTTGCTCCACAATTTATTGATAGTAACTTGCAGAGTTCAGGTTGGCCTGAAGCGAGTAAGTATTCTTGATTTACTCTGCATAGTCACTAGAGTTCATGCACAATTCCCAAAGGAAAATAATACCATCACTGAATAAATGGGACAAGTTCTGCCAGCATTCAAAGCTACAGGTTTAGCCAGAGAGATTATTAGTCAGTTAAAAATGGGTTGGGGGGAATCACATAAATGATGCATGGCAGCAGCGGAGCTTCACTTTGAAATCTGTAGACTCTCATTAGTTAAGAAAACACACTTTTAAAAAGTCTCAAGCATAATAAACACTGTTCATATGCAATCACCTTTCATTTACATGGGGCTTGAGTGGAAATCAAGGCATATTTATTGCAAACATTAAAGTTTGGAAAATAGCATATTGAGATGGTACAGTTTAGAAAGACTGAAACATAAATGAAAATGGAATGTGGGAGGTTTAAGTCTCATGGCCCTGATGCTATAGATGTCCAAACCCCATCTACTGATACAGCTACAGCTACATGTATCTATAGCCTTTGTACATCACATGAATAAAGCTTCATGCAAGTCCATTACAGTGGACACTCAAATGAAAGTGGTTTTGTGCAAGAGTATATATTCTTTAGGATGGTGTGAAGGTTACGTTGTTTTTCTTGCCATCCCAGCATAAGCCAAACCACAAAATTATGCATTATGTAGCTGCTTTTAGAAAAGGTGATCCCCGTCCCCCCGTCCCCATTTGATTTCTCCTTGGATTTGGGGCTTCTGAATGACTTGCTCTCAATCACAGAGTAACACTGTGGACTAATAGTTTGCCATTCTGTTTTTAACTTCTGCATTTTGTTCTACTGGCTGTGCACACACAGTTTGCTGTAGGTTTTAGTTCTTTCCATTTGTTCACATCTTTCTTTTTCCTCCCAATTCATATTATTGATATGTATGAGCAGTGGCATGTATTGATCAGACATTGTGCAAAATCTTGGCTGCATACTAACCTGTTCATAGCACTTTCCCCCCTGCCCTCTCAATCTGGAATCATATATGCTCATCCTCAACATGCTGCTTTCAATTTAGATTAAATCTAGATCCTGATATTCACACGGGTGTGTGTGGTGACTTGATACACATTTGAAACACACACACACACACACACACACACACCCCGTGGTTAGGCTGCCCTTGCCTCCTCCTCCTTCCCCAGGTGAATGAAGGAGGAAATTGTGCTTGCAATCTTGGTGTACCACTGCCGACAACATCTGCTTTAATCTGTTTTCAAACTGACACACTATGGAGTAATGCAGAATCAATCTGCAATGAGGTTTCATTTTTTGGAGTGAAACCAGTTTCTCAAGAAGTGCTTTCAGGGTCAAAAAATATGCAATATATCTAAATTCTGAAATTTGCTTTAGAATTTCTTAATGTTAAAATAGGAAGGCAAGTCGAGTGGAATGCAGAATCTGGGGAAGAAACCCACTTTTGTGTGATGCCCATTTGCCAGTTGCTATATTCTGCAATGCTGGCATCTGTTAGCATAGAAGTGCAAAGTTAGTAGTAGTAATATAGTAATAATATACAGGCTTTAATTTCAAGAAACTTTTTTTGTCATGAACTCTCAGTGCTTTCCCACATTGAACTTGTTTCTGCACCTCATCTATGATGCTCATATGAAAGCATAGCATCTTGCAGAAGTAGACACTTGCATTAAGAAAGTTAATAGGAAGTTATTTTACCATTCCAGAGCTGTTTGAAATGTGTTTAATTTTCCTGACCTTTTTAATGTGCTTCTCTTCCAGTGCTTTCTGAAAAATATCACTAAATGATCTTGTATTCTCAAATGCCGCACATTTCATCCTTGTACAATAGTACTCAAAAAGTCAGTGGTTAAAAATTAAAGTCTCTGTGTGTTTAATTGCATTCTATCTAATGGGTGGTTCACGAAGTATCTCTTCTGTGTTTTTTTCTCCAAGTCTCATTTCCACATGTGAACAATCCCAAATGGCTCAAGGCAAACCCCTCAGACTAGCTCAGGACATTTTTATTATTTTTTAATATATATTTTTCTGGGATAATTCTGGAACCAATCCAAATCCACACACACCCCTTAACCAGAATTCTCTTCTGAAATTTGGTGCTCATTTCATTGAAATCTAGGTATTTTCCCCATTTTTGCACTGGAGTGTGAAACTTGGAACTCTAAGGAAGTTGTTGAAGCAGCTCAGACTGAGAGCTTATGTAGGAGCTGAAGGTTCACCTATTCTGGGCTATCAGCCAGGCTGTTAATTCAGGCTTTTCTCCCCTCCTGGGCAGCCGCACATGCAGCTAGCTGAGCACTTTGCTTGCAACCTTGAAACTCCCATCCGTCTTGCCATGCCCTCTGCTGTTGTGACCCTGGTGACAGGAAGCTCAAGAGACAAGCAACTCGGATAGAAGCTGCCAGTTCCGGGATGAGGATGGCTGGAGCCAGGAATGCCCAGTGGAGAGGGGCAGCAGCTCACAGCTCATCTCCCAGCCATGTTGCTGCTACCTCTTACTGAGAGGGGTGAGATGGCAGGCAGGCCAGTGCTGTGTAGGTGTACTGGTGGAGCCAACCCACTTGCTCCTGCTGACGTAGCCACACAGCACCAACCTCCCCATTGCCTCTCCCTTCTGGTAAGTGGTAGCAATGCTGCTGCTGCTGCTGCTGCTGCTGCTGGGAGGCCAGGTGCATGCTACCACTTCTCCCCACCAGCTGCTCCTGTGCAGAGATCTGCTGGAGGGTCCTGCTCCCCCTACTCCTTTTCGAGGGAAACCCTAGGTCTAGGCAGAGCTGAACCCTGAAAGTACAAATCGTGTTCAGTAATTTGCTGCTAAAGCAGCTCCTTTATCTGATCTCACCTGGCTGGTGAATAGCTGCTTTGAAAGGGTCATTTTATCATGCCTTCACTGTGTTTCCATGCACACTGCTAGTTGCTGTGGCAGAGGAGATCGAAGCAGGGATGGATGGATGAATAAATGAATGAATGAATGCTCAAGGAAGTTAAAAGGCATTCATTACAACGGTTATTTATAATTATTATCTGTGGCTTTCTCCTTAAAGTTAAACCACATTTTCTGAAAAAGAACTGAATGGTATGTTTTATGCTCCATAATGACCTTCTTAATGGGGTAAGGAGATCAATATAGTCTTGCAATCATTTGTTCATTTCTGTGGCTATTATTCACTAGCAGATATTTAGAAAAGCATTTATATATTGAATTCCAGAGAAAACAATGAGTTTCATTAGCACCTTTTTCTTACAGTACAAACTTCATTATGGTGATAAATAAAAACAGGGCTGAAATTATTCATTCATATATATATATATATTCATGCATATATACCACACACACTCTTTCATGTTTCTTGCAAGTGTGTGTGTGTGTGTGTGTGTGTGTGTGTAATGTGCTGCCTGTTAGGTATATAATATTCTAAAAATTCTGTTTCAGGCTAATACTATTTATAACTTACTGACCTTCTAAATTACAAATTTGTGTTTTATTATAGGGATATGATGATGGATATGGGGGTGAATACGACGAACCAGTTTATGAGGCCTATGATAATAGCTATACCACACAAACACAGAGGTAAGCACCAACAAACTAATTTATAGATAAGCTACTTATAGATTTCCTTTAATATCTGTTCTAATCCCTAACTCTGCCAGGAGCTACTGCTAAAACCACATCTCAATGTATGGTGTCTAAAAACACCATAAAAGATCCTCAAGGAATGTTAAATTTACCAGGTATAGACTGTTACCCAGTGAGTAGTGTAATGAAGGTGGAGATTGAACAGCAGAATCCTCCCCAAAATGAAAGTGGAGGGAAGTTCTCTTTCCCAAGTGTTCCTCTCCTTCCCTGTGCCCCCGACTCACAATCCCATCCCATCTAATATTTCTTCTCTAGACTGGATGGCACCAGTCTAGCCTCAAGGAAAAACTAAGAGCAATAATGATTTAACATGAAGTACATAGATACTGTGCCTAATCAATATGTGTTCCAAACTTTGGACCTAAACCATGGCAGATACACAGCATCATGCCCAGGGCTCAATTTCTAGTACAGGAAAACACTCAAAGATCACAAATAAGATCAGGATCAATAATACAATGAGAATCAGTTCAAAGACAAAGGCTCAAGGTGGCACATGGAATAAAAACTCTGAACCAGGACTCTGGGTCTGGAACAAAGCAAGGCAAGCAAAAGTCATGAGTTGATGAGTCAAGTCAGAGTTGAAGGAGGTAGAGAGGCTGAACCTGTGAGGTCACCACTCAAGGATGAATCCAAAAGCCAAAGGCTTTCTAGGCTCCTGAAAAGGATGGGTTGAATAATTGCTTTTGTGTATTGCATTCCCCTCTTTTATGGAAATAAAGGCAGAAGATGTAAAGTGTGCACAAGAATAATAGGGTCACAGGTCATTTTGTCAGCTATGCCTCTTTTTCTCTTTGAACTGTGAAACCATCTCTGTTGTGTAAGATCTAAAAAGTTAGCCCTCCATGTGTTTTGAGTCATCATGTTGGTTTTGGAAAACTCTGCCCTAAAGCTAGCTGAGAATCAACTGCAAAGTTAAGAAATAACAAAGAATCCAGGACATAGCTTGCTTACAAGGCAAACCGAGGTGAGGCGGCGAGGCATAGCTGCCTAGAGGAGTCAGCAGTCCCAAAACATGGTAAATGCTGCTCCACACACTGTGTCCCAAAATGTCTTAAAGCAGAGAAGCTTTGGGGTCTAGCCCACAACTGCAACTCCCACCAAATGCTCTGAAACCTAGCTCAGATCAGATGCTAGGGTGGCTGAAGAGATAATTGCAGAAGCAGCTGCAGGAACTGAATCCTGACATCAGCTGTTCAGCATATTTTGTCACAGTGACTGCCTACTCATCAGAGCATAAAACGCCTTAAAAAAAACTGCTACTGATTTTATGACACAATAAAAGAGAAGGGGGTGAGGAGCTGAAGGAAGGAAGGCCAAAGCCAAGTAATAATAATAATAATAATAATAATAACAACAACAACAACACCCTTTATCTGAAGATCACAGGGCGGTTCACAACATACTGATTGCGCTGGAAGAAACAAAGGAACCCAAGATTGTATGTTGAAATAGGAATAGGGATTTCAAGCCTGGCAAGCTGTCTGCACAATCATTCCCTTGAATGATTGTGTGGCTGGTCCCCCAATATCAATGGCATATTGCTACCTGTTTATTCCATTAACTTCTAGCCTCAGGTTCCTGCTCATATGGAATGCTCTCTCTCCAGTAGTTCTCAAAATCACATATTAAAAACTATGTAATAGCTTGCTGTATAATGCTTGCAGTAATATTCTCAGCAAAACTGAATCATGTTGATTTAATAATTCAGTTTTATTGGAAGACTCAAGACAGCAGCCATCCATTGAGATTGAATTTACAATCAGTTATTGAGTTGAAGGGATTTTCTCCCTAGTTATTCTACTTCTATCCTGTTATTATTTCCCTGCCATCTACTAGATTGTTATGCTGCATGTCTTCATTTCTTAAGAGGTTTAAAGCCTTTACTGAGACAACAGGAATCTTTCACGCACTGCTTTGTTCATCTGAAGTCCAAAGTAACTTTCATTTCAATCCACAACAAAATTGCTTCTAGAATTAACTAGGATTTCCAGATTTAGAATGAAACATGGGCTTTTAGAGTTGTGCAGAAAGGAGAATTTTGGCAGGTGCAATTTTTTCTGATATGATAACAGCATGGCAGGATTTGTTTGTTTGTCATTAAACACCCCTCATAAGAACAAGATTCCAGGGTGGCTTACAAAAGTACAATTAAAATATAAACCAAGCAAAATACAGAGCAATTAAAACAATCATTATCACAGCAATAGATTAAAAAAACCCCAAGGTACAGAGTTGTATTCAACAAGAGTGTTCCGTTCATGCAAGCTCTTCTTCTTGTACAACGGAAATTCCACTCCCTCTCCTTCGTTCCCCAACCCTCCCACCAAATCTGTTCTGGGTTTCCCCCAACACCCTGCAACACGTATGTGGAAGAAGAGAGGAGAGGGGAGTTCTATTGTGCAAGCAGAAATCCCAATGTGAATAGTACAATTTCATTGGACATAACCCAAAATACCTGGGTAAATGAATAAGTTATTTGTATATTAACCTTGCTACATTATTTCTTCTATTTGTAAATGTGATTTTTGTGCTCCTTAAAAAAAAAAATAAAGCGTATGTGTTTAAAAAAAAGTAGACTAATTGTAGAATGAGATGGTACATTCTTTAGCAAGAATGTTTGACTTTGCCTCTTTATTCAGACATATGCAGGGCATCTTATATCTACAGAGTTTTGTGCCAGGGAAGGGATCAGATTGTATTGTGTATAGTTACAGATAATCTACAACTTGGTACTGAGAAAGTTCCTGCTCCTGTGAAAGTATTCGTGGCAATGTCATCTTGCTTCTGTGACAGCATTAATGGCAACATGCATCTTTGGGTTCATTCAGATGTTGGGATTATGACATTAATTCTGCTTTTAATGCTAGCACTTACGTTCCTGGTTTCTGACATCCCTTTTACACTGCAGTTCCTGTTGTATTGTGACACTGTGTGGTTTTTTTAATTGCTACCCCACCATGTCACGCTAACTTTTATTCACCCCAGTGGGTGTCACTGGACATGCCAACACCACCACTCTCTATCCACATATGTGCTTCTGTTCCCCCTGTGATATGCACCCCCCCAAAATGCCAGGAGACCGCCCCAAATTTCATCAAGTGAGCAGCAACGGCATGAAACCTTCAGGGAAATTACAGTGCAAAACTCCTGCAGTTTTCCAGGTTAACTGGGTTGCAAATGGAAGCAATTAACATGGAAATGAGCACTAAACTTCCACTAGAGTCTGCTACATTTCCAGAAGTGACTTTTACATCATATGAAAGATTACGTAAAACATGGGAAATTATCAGGTTAAGGAAATGTATGGAAAATGGAGTGAAGTGCTGTCTGAATGCAGCCTTTGTCTTTTAGATCGCTCTAGAGAAGTCATGCTAATAAGTTAAATCCCTCTTGGTCCAATAAGCTCAGCTTCCAGTTTAGTGTAAGCCCCTTTGTGATCAGGATCCTGGGTGGTATTCAACAATTTTTTCCTGCTAACGCAAAGATTAGCGCTAGTAAAGGGGATCTCCCCCATGAACACCACGTACCATCCCTCAATCTGCTTTAGGAGGTTTGTTGAACCCTCAAAACATATTTAGGGGGAGGAGGAAAGGAAATTGTTCTGTTCTGCAAAGAGAAATCCTTTGTGTGATGGAACAATCAGCTTCCCTCTACATTGAATGCAACCCTTAGAATCTGGTTAATGAAAGTGTTGTTCCTAAACACCTTTGTTCTTTAAGCAGACAACATAGCTGTGTTTTACTCCTCTCAGAGGGTCCTGGGGAATCCCGTTCAGCAGCAGTGAATATCAGATTCATTTGCATTATTTGGAGCATTTGGAATGGCTGGAATTTTCACACGTAAAAAGCCTACCATAAGAATATGCTATGACTATTAGTAGTAATGGCTGAACTGACTTCATAAATCAGCTAAACATTACTCAAGACTTTATAACATTTTAAAATGTCAGCTTTAATTTTCATATAATTTTCTTTCTGGAGATGTTGCAGTCCTTATTGTTATACCAATTCTTAAACTGGAAGCCAAGCTTATTAGGCAAATGGCACAGAAGACTAAGAGAGATTTAATTTGTTAGTATGACATCTCCTGAGCAATCAAAAAGAAGCACGTTGTCATTTACACTTTCACAGCAACATTTGCAAGTGAACTTCCTTAACATCAAGTTGTATATTATCTGTAACAAGCACACAATATATTTCCCCTTTTGAAGTTGAAATGTTCCCGGATTCATTGAAAAATATCTGGTAACCTTAAGATATACAATTCCTTGAATACATTTAAATAAACGGAGGCAAAATGAGCTATTCTAGCAAAAGTGTAGTATTACAGTACCTAATTCTACCATTAGTCCAATAAATGTATTTTAAAAATTGGTTTCAGGATGCTGAAATCAAATCAGTATTTAAAATCCATTCTGGCGCTTACCGTCTCGATAACCTCTCCCTGCTGCTTTGGCTTCATGTTCCCCAGGCACCACTTCCTTCCTTCCTTCCTTAGGTATTATGTGAAGTTTCCACTTGGACTTCTCCTTTCCTCATCCCCGTGCTTTTTCCCTCATGGCAGTGGCGTCTCACAATTCAGTGGCGCCACACGTGATGTCAAAGTCCCGCCCCCTGCCTCTCGCTTTCCTTTTGGATGCTGTAGTTGTGGCACCTGCTGCAGCGCTCTGCCCCCGGTGTGACCAAACCAGCCTCACTGCCTTTGCTCAGGGGAAATATCTTTGCTACCCCATCGTCTCTTCATCTCTCCACTTCTCAGCTTCTTGCTTTCTCTGTCCCTTCTTCCTTCAGCATCTCAGCTCTGGATTCTGCAAAAGCATCTCTCATTCTTAACCCATTCTCATTCCACAGCAATAAGACATTGTGGGCCCAGGTAAAGGGACTTGCTTTCTGATAAATGTGCACAGGATGGCAAACCTAGCTGCCATCACAATATCCTGACTCGATTGCAGGGTGATGTTATAGCTGCTCAGCCAAAGACTGGGCTGGGTTTCAAAGGCAACAGAGAGGTGACAGTTTTAAGCTTAATATTTTAAGATTTCAAAACCTTTGCATAGGCAATAGATGGAACAATCACTATATAGTCTGGTAACACACCATCCTTCCTGTTATTTTTCTCTATTGTATACTTCCCCAGTTTTGAGCTGTATGCACAGTATTTGCACACAGTTGTATTTCATTTTGGGTTTTGTGCTCATATCTCAGTGTTCATAAATAAAGATTCCCTCATATTTTATTTTGAGACTATTGAATGAATCAAGTTAGCAGGCCTAAAAGATGACATTTTATGGGTCTTCACAGCAATCCACTTACAGCATTCATCATCCTAAACTGTTTTGAAATGCCACCTCTCATTTATTTGATTCAATGAGCACAAGTGTGTATCAAATACACTACCCCTGAAGTAGATAAGAAAGTTTTTTCTCTCCTATAAATCACTTATGCCCTCTAAGGTTCTTGAAATACTTATTTCCACTATGGATCTCCAGTGTTATATCTGATAGCCTCAAAAAGAGAAGATCTTAAGTATTTTCTCCTGTTCTGTAATTCCGTTCCATTGCATTCCATCATCTTCCTCCTCTCTCTGTGGCTTTTGGCCTTGTCTGAGCAGATGGCTTATTACACCTACCCATTTCATGTGGCTTTGAAGTATGTATATGTCCATTTGTGATTTAGCAAGCACACAGGCCTCTCTGTATCTTGCTATATTAAGACTGCAATCCTGTGCACATGTACCTGGAGTAAGTCCCATGGAGCTCAATGGCCCTTGCTTCCTAGCAAAGAGGCATAGGATTCTGCTGAAGAATAATTAAAAGCAAAAACAAGGCCCCATTTCTCTAGATAATGTTACCCTGATGATGCAGGCACAGGGAGGAAGAAAATGCCCATCGGACAAGGTAGAAGATACAAACAGTACTTTATTATTACTTTAAAATGAGAAATGCTGAGACTCGGGTTTGAGCAGGAGTTCAGAGACTCTCTTGTCAAGCAATAATCCAGTGGCAGGGATTTATTTATATATATTTTACATCCTGCATTTCTTCCATCATGGAACTCAAAGCCGATTCCATATGATTTGCAGGAAATCGTGATCCTGGAACGTAACATCTCCACTGCAGGTGAATTAGCACATGTTTGAATGCTCTCCCAAAGGGTAGGGAAATCCTGCACATCTAAAGTAGCATGCCTTGAAGAAGGCTATGCTAGAGCCTTGCTCCATGACGTTATGCCTCAAATGACGTGATGGTGGAAGACCAGGGGTAGTCAACCTTTCTGACCATCTTTCTTGATGGTAGAATTTCCTTACTGCCCACCAGTGTTCGATGGAAGGTGGATTCAGCTTGTGCCGTAGAACCCCCTACCACCCACCTAGAATCCTGAAACAACCCCTGCTTTAAACCTAGGTCTGCAGCTAATTCATATGAAGTATGAGGTGGTAGAACCTGAATTTTAAAGCAGATGTGGTGCTCATGGGAGGAGAACTGAAGTGACAATGTGCTTTCCGTTTTTCTCCCAGTTCTCTCTCCTCATAGATGCTTTTTATGGCTGATGGGGAATGCTTCCCAATTATCCACGCTATTTAGGGATGGGTGGGGGGAGACTATTTTACCAAATATGATTGAGGGGAGGATCTCCCTTTCATATTGGTGCATGAAGGAATCAGCGGGTTTAAAGGCTGGACGAAGTACAGCCAAAGCCATTGCTTCTGCCAATTATTTTAAAATAGCACAAAACAACATTAAAACTGGACCCACATCTGCACCCAAAATTCAAGAATGGTGAAATTGGGGAGGACCAAAAGAGTAGTGGTGCGAATAATGAGCACCAGTCTGAAATATATAGCCCAATAGTAGTTTTGCTGGTCTAGACAGCCTCTCACACACAGTGAACTGGAACCCCCCCCCCCTTTCTAATCCCAGGTGTGTTTGGCTGTGGTTGTTCATTGGTGATGTAAAGCCACTTTGCACATGGATATTGCACTTTCTTGGTTGAAACCAAATCTTGCAGGAGCGACAAACATGGCTTTGTGCACAAATAGGTCTCCATGTAGCTCATTCTGGAAGCAAGCCAGTTTGTTCAGGCAACAGGAATTGAGCCAACTTCTCTGATTGCAAGGTAGAGGTAGGAGGACGTACTTGTAAGGAGCCCTACAACGACAAAACGTTTACATTTATCAAATCAGCTTAGCTAGGTTGTGGTAAATTACACCATTCTAGAAGATTGCGGGGTATAAACTCTAGCTCAGAGATTCCATTTTTTAGCCGAGATTTGAACATTTTTCAATAAGAATATTTAACTGGGCAAACAGCTATCATTATAATTGATATACCATTTGAAAATTTGAAGGTTAGCCAAATACATTTATCTCAATTGGGTGAGATTTGTGTCTCCAAGCATTTGAATCCCTTGAGGCAACATTTCCATGGAAAGTTAATTAAAGAGTGCTCACTAGAGGATTACCTGAGGGCATTGTAGCCTATTCACATTTACATACAAATCCCCCATAATACTGTAGGTATGTAAGACTTTCTAAAAAGTGGAAGCTCATGTTTTGCTGAGATAAGGCAGGCCTATTAGTAGCTAAGAGAGCTTTCGTTTTCATAATTAATATTGATTCCAACATATTATGAGTATCCTGTTCTAAGATTCCCTTACTAAAGGTGAAGCAGTGAATGCAACCAAAATAATAAGGGCAAATAATTATTGCTTCCAAAGAAGGTCTCAGATTATGAGCCAGTAAATAATGGCAGTAGGGGAGATGCTCAGCCTTATATCTCTCCTGCAGCAGGAACGGAATATTCCTGAATTATTATTATTTATTAATTCATTCTTTAAAACTAGCATAAGATAGAATCCCAAGTTTCATCTTAGAAGCCGCATTCTAATCACTGTAAAAATGCACATCAGAGTTCCTAAGCCAACCATTTTTGCTAATCATAAATCCAATCTTTCTTGAAGAACGGTTGCTCTTTGACTTTTGGAAGTGTCTTACGTGAAATGCATTTTTAACTCTGACAGTTCATACAAGATTTATTGAAGCTCTACTTTAAGATCCTAATCCCCTCCCCCCGCTGCCGCTTGCTTACGAAACACAGTTTTTGTATACTAAACACAATCCCAATTTATTTCAACAGTACGGAACAGCTGATTGATTGTAATGTATAAGGTGTAGCAATAGCTGTATCAGTAATAAATAAAAACTCATAAAATAACATGTATGGGGACCACCCTGAGATCTTTTGATGAAGTGCTATATATACACCACCACCACCACCATCATCATCATAACAGCCACCCCATCCTTTCATTCTGCAACAACTATGTGTTACAGCTAAGCTAATGCTATTTTTCTAGGAAAAGAAGTGTTGGAACTCACCATGAGCACCTCCCTCATTCTCTTAGAATGACAATGGTGCCCACTTGAGAGGTGCCAGAATTGAGTTCTTGTAAGTTACCTCTGGAAAAAAAAGCCCTGCAGCTAACCCATTTGAGGACTGCAAAAAAAGCACCTAAATCAGGAATGGCCAAACTTGGCCCTCCAGCTGTTTTGGGACTACAAGTCCCATCATCCCTGGGTCCTGGGTCCTGTTAGCTAGGGATGATGGGAGTTGTAGTCCCAAAACACTGTTGCACGCCCCTCCAATCGGTGCGAGATTCCAGGCACTTCCCCAGCGTTTGTGTTTACTTTTGGAAATGCGGCACAGCAGAGACTGTGGTGTCTTTAGGATATATGTGATATATATTGTATATTTGCACATATATACAACCTGAGCCTGTGATGGAGGGGTTCACAGCATCAGTGCCCCCAAAGGGTTTTGTTTCTCCCATTGCCACAGCCTTGGACTCAAATAGAAATCAAACGTTGCTCTCAAACACCGCTCTGACTCTCCCTCCAGCTTGCTGGCTTTACTTCTAGATCACATCACAGCAAATAAACTCTACTCCAAACTCTGGGTTTGCCTATTGAGAGAAGAGGCCCCACACTTTTACCAGATTGCACTAAGCCCCTTAATCCCCCTGAATCACCAGGAGACTACTCCAAAAATTAGAAGCTCTGTTCAAATTCTAACACTTGCTGGACTAGAGGGATCTTGTAAGAATATTTTTTATACACCACAGTTTTTATTACACAGCTAGCCCAAGACCAGTTGTGCTTTATAGGCTGCAAGGCATGCCAATGGGGAATTGTATTTATTTCCCCAACTCCATAGCCCTACTGCTTGGTTTTTCTCCAAATTCACCCCTACTAAATATGTTCTCCAGCCTCAGATGGGGAGGTAAGGAATCCCTCCAGCAACCTTCATCATACCAAGTGGGCATTAGCATTTTTCTTCCTCGTGGTTTTGGAATTAAGTGGAGGCATCAGAGACAGGTTGCCCCATTCTAGCTACCCTCAATCTGGGGTCAGAATGAAAGTATGGGTTTTGCAGGAGTGTTTGCCCCCCCCCCCCCCGCAGCTTTCCCTCTCTAACCAACAATGTGATGTTGGAGTTAATGTACAGAGGCGGAGAAAGCCATTGCTGGCAGTACAGGATCAGGCTGCCCTGAAGCTAAAGGCTAAAGTATAATGTAGTGTATGCTAGGGGAAATACGCCTGGCTGATAATGAGTTCATCTTATATGTGCTTTCAGGCTAGGAACCTGAGCTCTCAAAAATGTGCTTTACTTTATTTTCAGGCTAATGAATGCTAATCATAGAGAACAGTGCCTTGTTTCCCAACTGCCAATGAAACCTGGCTTTCTTGGATGCATGAACACGAAACTTGCGAAATTATAGGATAAAAATTAAAATTTATAAACAGGAAAGCTTTGCTTATGCTGATTTCTTTTGATAATTGCTGAGATGTACTACACTGGTATAAAACATGAATTGAGTTGAGATTTGTCTTCTGATGCCACCTTAAAGCAGTCATAGAAACCATCTGTGCTGGCTCAAGATGCTTGAAATGCAATTCACTTATCAAAGCTCTTGTCCAAGAAATTAGACAAGAATATTATTCGAATAAATATAAGTAATAGATAGCTGCATATATTCAGCTGTATTTAAAGTGGCATGCATTAATGAACAGTTGCCTCCATATTCTGGAAATGCTCAGATTCTAGCAGTGAATTCTGGAAGAGAACTCGTTTGTTACTAGAACCCATAGTGCAGGCATAGGCAAACTCGGCCCTCCAGATGCTTTGAGACTACAACTCCCATCATCCCTAGCTAACAGGACCTGTGGTCAGGGATGATGGGAATTGTAGTCTCAAACATCTGGAGGGCTGAGTTTGTCTATGCCTGCCATAGTGGTTTGTTTGTTTTTGAAGAGGCAAGTCTTAAAATGGTGGATTAGCCAAGAGTCAGAATGACATGAGAAATTATTCTTACATTGAAATCCCAACCCCACTATGAGGATAGCTGAGAGTGGGGCTTAGATGGTGTGCAATCTCCTCTCCACCAACCTCCATTAGCAGAAAGGAGCACCACAGGTTGGGGGGGGGGCTGTCTTGTCATGCAAGTCCCAGCTCCACCCAAGCAGTTCTCCTACTGGCAGCAGGCAGCAGAAAACGCCTCTCAACTTTACATTTGTTGCAGCTTACCTGAATGGTCCAGGGGCAGTGCAGTGGCAAGGTCAGAGCTGTGCAGATCTGTGTGTTCCCATTGGTGTGTCCATGCAGCCCTGACCTCAACACTGCCCTGCCCTGGCCATGTCCAGGTAAGCTGCAGTGAGGCCAGTGTTGGGAGATTCATGTTGCCCACGACACTGGCCTGCTGGTTTCCTGCTCTCCTGCAGATGTGATACCAGAGGCCTTTTCCCCTCCCTCTAAAATTATCATTGGCCGTGTTGACACATCTGTTCTGGCATGATGTTACTGATCTTTCCAAAGCATGAAGGATGCTTTGTTAGGAAAACGTGGTTACGATATTATTGCTGTAGCACAAGGAAATGGACTGAGTGCGCTTTGTTTCTCCTCTGTCTCTTATCATTTGGGGATCTAACCTGCCTGTTCCCAATGACAACACATACATACGTTTTGACAAGAACAGAGCTGAAGCCACTGCAAGTCAAAACAAAAATTCCTGCTGGTTCATTCCAAGAATCACAATGTTTTAAATTTGGGAGGTGTATCATAATGTTTAGTTCTAGTTAACTGTGATCAAAGAACTGGTCGCATAGGCATTTTTTATAGCAAGCTGTAATTCCTTCTGCACATTCATAGTCAAATCTTCAAAACCACTGCCATTCAGGGTTACTTTTATTGGGGGGGGGTGTTAAAATGAACAAAGCATTCTACTGTATGTTGCCTTTTTCCTTTCAGGTTTTCCTCCTTAAATATTGAGTTAGCGGTTGCTTGTCTAGATTTATTTTTCATTTTTTTAAAAAAGGACCAACATAACAAACTTATATTTTCTTGTGTTTGAAGCTTTCCTGTGCCAATAACTTTACTTGCTGTCAATCTATTGCAGTCTGCCTGAATATTATGACTATGGTCATGGAACAAGTGAAGATGCTTATGACAGCTACGGTAAGGCCTGTTCTATTTTTGGTAAAAGTGTGAAGTCAGAAAACCAATCACTCAGTGACAACCTAAAATTACTTGTACATTCTCCCTCTCCTGCTTTTATAGAGGCCAGACTAAGCTGATTTATGTCATTCTGAGGTAAAATGTGACTTGTGGGACTGAAGCCAGGAAACTGAGCAGATTCGTTTTCATCAGAATTTCAAAGACATTCATCACGCTTGTAGATCAGTTTTTAAAAAGTAGTGGTGAAAATGCTGATTAGGGCCCAAATCTATTTCATGGTGATGGTCGTCTGTCTTACTGATGTCACCTTGTTTTACGTATATGCTGTCTCAAATACAGGAAAACAACAAGAAGCATGAAATGCCTCAAATGCTTTGTTCTTGTTGGATAGCAAGTATATGCTACTTTAATTAAAATGCGTTTAAAAAAAAAAGTATTGCATGTATAGTTTCCAGTAGGTCAAATCTTGCCTAAAGTTCATGACAAACCTGTCAGTCCCTAACCAGCAACTGATTGCTCATATAGGGTTGCCAGCTGATGGGCAAGGGGTGGGCAGACTAACAGGGTCAGGGTCTTGTTGTTTTGGGAAAAGTTACCACAAAAGCAAGGCCACTTCTCTTCCGTAGAGAGCATATGAGAAATAAAAAATAGATGTTCTCTACAAGGTTTATCTTTTCCTTCAGCGTGCAGGTTGTGACTGGCATTCAGCCACATAACAGAAATGTACACGCACACATTATATACTCACGCCCACAGATATGAAGAGAAACCGGAAGTTCTGTAGCTTTACTAACACTACACAAGCCACCTCATACTAGAATTGTGTATATACTATAGGGCATATGACCCAGTTGAGATTAAGCTCTCTCAATTGATTGCAATAGAATGAATTTCAGAATGTGCTTGACTGAAATCAACACTCAGCCTGTCATCCTATGCCTACTTTCATGGGAATAAGCCCCAATGAACTCACTGGGGCTTACTGAGTTGACTCGTATAGGATTGCACTGTTAATAGTGCTTAATTTTGAATGTGCTATGGCCATTGGGTGTTAGGGATAATCTAAGCAACAGATATCTACCAGGAATGGTCCCTTTACACAGGCAAAATTCTGACCTCAGAACCTGACCTGCTACCTCTGACCTTCCCAGAACATCTAAACCCTCTGTTTTTATTTTAGAGAACTCTTAACCATTTTTTTTATTAAAAAATTAATTTGGCCTTGAAAGTTTTCTAAAATCACCAGAAGGTATAAGTTTGGATTCATTCTGTTGAAGCAAACAAACTGTGAAAGAATAACCCATCCATCCAGCAAGAATAACTAGAAATTGCAAAAAAAAAGAGAGGTAAAAGATGCATAGGAAGAATAGAAGTTTATGCAAGTTGACAGTTTCAAAAATAATTGTATTTGTTCAGCTGTTGAGAATATATTAGTGCACGGCAAAGTTTCTGTTCCTTCATGCTTGGTTTAAAATAATGATTTCCTAATAGGACAATGTCAAACAAGGATGCTAGCAAATAGAAAATGGCATTATTTCCACAGTTAGTGTTCACTAAGTGTGTAAGGATATGGGGCCAGAAAGATGGGGCTATATAACTTGAGTGGATGAGCTGTGTAGCATGCCAGCCTCAGCTTCTCACCCTACCTGGTTTTGCCTGGCTTTTCTTTCCCTGGGCTTTTGGTCTCTCCCCCTCTCTCTCCATTGAGATGCTCACCCGCATCCATAGCCTTATCTGCCCCGGCTTCTCCTCCTCTTCATTTCATTCATGTTCATCTTTGGTCCAACCCTGTGGCCTTGTTAGAAAGATGCACACCAGGATAGGTGAGTACTTGCAAATTGAGCGGGGTTTGGTTTTTTGTTTGCCCCACATCTTGGCATCTTTTAATGTTTCCCCAAACATTGTACTATAACTCCATTGCACTTTTCCAGACAGCATCTGTGCTAGTTATATGTCTATACACCTTTGCCTCTGAAACTCCTTTTCTTTAGGCACCAAAGGTTAGTGTGTAGTGTGTTGGCTCCTAGTAAGCATACAAAGGAGATGAAGTTGTGAGTGAAGACGTTTGATGTCGCGAAGCTGCTGACAGCAAGGCAAGGCAAGGCAATGGTATTCTCACATGCTTGTTCTCGGGCAAAAGGGACTTCTTTCCCTAGTCAACAATTGTAGCTTCCCCCAGCACAGCCAGTCTCAGAGCTTTCAGGTGGTGCATCTCTCACCTATGTCAGCAAAGCATTTCAGAAGAAGGCAGAGACGGAATGACAGATGTGTAGTGCATTGTTGTATAAGTGATAGGATCCAATTGGTGCCTTTCTACTCATAGTGGGGTTTTGATCCAGAAGAGGCATCCATTAACAGAAGAGGACAGGAGCCAATTCCTTCCTCATCCACCCTGCAGCTCATGGTTCTCCGAGAGAATTTTTTCCTGGGCAACCCCCTAGAACAGGGTGAAAGGTGGTATAGGTAGCTGCAGGGAGGGATATGGGATTTGCCAAAACCACTCCTCCCCTTTCATGACCAGGAACCTCCCTGGGATCAAAAGTCCTTCCATGAGCGGCGTAGTACCAATTGAATTCTGCCCAATGAGAATTATTTGGTTTTCTGTGAAGTATATTGTCAGTGTTAAAGCTACCACTGATCATAACACATTTGTATGAATGTGCTTTTTTTTTTTTTTACTGTATTTGCTGTTACCACTGGCTGCAGTCAAAACAGAATATTAAACTCATATAAATTCCACTGGATATTAAGTGATTTGATTTTAGGGAGGCTCATGCATTGTTACATGAATTCCTCACAACACTTATTTGCAAGTAAGTCCCATTGAGATTTACTTTGGAGTAAACATGATTTGCATGGCAGTGCATGAGTGTGATTCTAATAAAATCCCAATGAAACCAATAGGATTTACTTCTGAGAAAATGTGCTTAGGATTGCGCAGACCTAGAAGTAGATATATTAACTTCATGTTTTACAATTTCATGCTCCTAATTTCAGTATTACTTGCAAAAAACTTGAGAAACTCAAAAATCCTTACTTGTGTTTTGTTTCATTTGCACCAAAAAGATGTAAAGATTTTTAAAGGGGTGATTATCCTGCGCCGCCCCTGGTAGTATGCAATATATAATTACAGAAACTATTGGCCTACTTTTCTGCTTATGGCTGATCAATCTGGTCATCTCATTCATCTGCACCATCATTGCTATTTACATATACCAAATTCTTCAAAGCTGATTAGTCTTTTTAGTTATCCATGCATTCCTTAGATAAATGTTGTTGGTTATATGGGATGGGGGGAAGTATTAATGAAAAAAATTAATGAATAAATCAATGAAAATAAAATAGGCTTCCTAACCATGCACTGTTAGATTTTTTAAGGATGTATTATTTTACTAAATTCTACAGGGATTATATGCCAAGAATGCTGCTGCTGCTAATAATAATAATAATAATAATAACTATTATTTTATTATTTGTACCCTGCCCCATTTGACTGGGTTTCCCCAGCCACTCTTGGTGGCTTACAGTGCATATAAAAACATAGTAAAACATCAAACATTAAAAACTTCCCGGTACAGGGCTGCCTTCAGATGTCTTCTAAAAGTTGTATAGTTCTTTTTCCCCTTGACAGCTGATGGGAGGGCTTTCCACGGGGAGGGCATCACTGCTGAGAAGGCCTCTGCCTGGTTCCCTGTAGCTTCACTTCTTGTAGTGAGGGAACTGCCATAATACCCTCGGAGGAAGACCTCTGAACAATGGGGGTGGAGACACTACTTCGGGCATACTCGGCTGAGGCTGTTAAGGTCTTTAAAGGTCAGCACCAAGACTTTAAATTGTGCCCAGAAATGTACTGTTCTGGAACCTTGCTTGTAACTACTGTCTTTAAAAGTGCGATGAGTAACTGAATGCAGTTCTTAGTGATATAGCTAAAGTTTTCGTTTGATTTTGGGTTTTACATAACACCCCATGGAAAACTTGTCCTTTTTCTCACTCTTGCCCTCTCTCTCATCCTTTCTTCCATTTCTCTTAGTCTTCTTAAGAAATGAACCCTCTTTTTTAGTGTTTGAGTTTGTAGCCTCCCTAAAGGCCAATTAAAACTACTTTTCTCCAAAGATATACCCAAAGTACGGTGTGTTAAATCCTTCAGCATCTTCCCTTTGACACATGGTTGCAGTGGGGGAAGGTGAATAATTTCTACAGACAACTACCTGCTTCTGTACTCTATTTATTGCCCATAGATAAGGATCTGTGATTGTCTGAGGTTAATCAGAATTTTGAAGAATTCAGGACTGTGATTATTGGCATTTTGTAATTCCAGTCTTAGAAAGAACACCTATAGCTTACTCGTACAACGTTTTATGAACTATCAGGTTTTAATTTAAAAAGTTTAACTTGGTGGATGATCAAACGCGTTTTTGATGTTGATCAGCCATCTGGTCCTGTGTGAGTGTCTGGAAGCGGTTGGAGGATGGATGGCGGCTAACAGATTGAGGTTGAATCCTGACAAGACAGAAGTACTGTTTTTGGGGGACAGGAGGCGGGCAGGTGTGGAGGATTCCCTGGTCCTGAATGGGGTAACTGTGCCCCTGAAGGACCAGGTGCGCAGCCTGGGAGTCATTTTGGACTCACAGCTGTCCATGGAGGCACAGGTCAAATCTGTATCCAGGGCAGCTGTTTACCAGCTCCATCTGGTACGTAGGCTGAGACCCTATCTGCCTGCGGACTGTCTCGCCAGAGTGGTACATGCTCTGGTTATCTCCCGCTTGGACTACTGCAATGCGCTCTACGTGGGGCTACCTTTGAAGGTGACCCGGAAACTACAACTAATACAGAATGCGGCAGCTAGACTGGTGACTGGGAGCGGCCACCGAGACCATATAACACCGGTCTTGAAAGACCTACATTGGCTCCCAGTACGTTTCCGAGCACAATTCAAAGTGTTGGTGCTGACCTTTAAAGCCCTAAATGGCCTCGGTCCAGTATATCTGAAGGAGCGTCTCCTCCCCCATCGTTCTGCCCGGACACTGAGGTCCAGCTCCGAGGGCCTTCTGGCGGTTCCCTCACTGCGAGAGGCCAAGTTGCAGGGAACCAGGCAGAGGGCCTTCTCGGTGGTGGCGCCCGCCCTGTGGAATGCCCTCCCATCGGATGTCAAGGCGATGGACAACTACCTGACATTCGGAAGACACCTGAAGGCAGCCCTGTTCAGGGAAGTTTTTAATGTGTGACATTTTAGTGTATTTTTTATCTCTGTTGGAAGCCGCCCAGAGTGGCTGGGGAAACCCAGCCAGATGGGCGGGGTACAAATAATAAATTATTATTATTATTATTATTATCTATACACACGACTACAGTGGCACCTCGGGTTACATACGCTTCAGGTTACAGACTCCGCTAACCCAGAAATATTACCTCGGGTTAAGAACTTTGCTTCAGGATGAGAACAGAAATCGTGCAGCAGCGGCAGCAGGAGGCCCCATTAGCTAAAGTGGTGCTTCAGGTTAAGAACAGTTTCAGGTTAAGAACAGACCTCCAGAACGAATTAAGATCTTAACCTGAGGTACTACTATATATATAAACGACTTTGCATTTTTCCCTCCAGCTCCTCTACCTTTTAGGATAGAGTGTTGCACAGTGGAAGGCTTAACATTTAAGATGCAATGCTTCTCTAGCCTGGTTTCCTAGTTTGTGTTCTAGTCTGAAATGAACAGCCATCACTTAATCAAATTAGTTTGGCACAAAAAAGGGGGCATATTTGGGGGAGAGGCTGTGGCTCATCCACTTAGCTCACTGTTTAAGGGGATTTGGTCCTGGTGGGTATCACAACCTTTTGAATCATAATTGTCAGAGTTGCCTCTAGGTCCCAGCTCACAGAGGACCAACGCTAGTCAGTAATAACGTATAAAAGTCTTTATTGAAGATTAGTTTCCATTTCCAAACCGCAGCGTGCAACTCTACGTCTTAGAACCTAGACCGGCGAAGCTCCATCTGAGTCTCCGCCCCCTAGACACCAGTTTAAGACTCTAGCCTTACTCCACCTCTTCCGTTGTTCTTTCCTCCTCTGGGTCCTTCTGCCCCCTGGGGTTTCATCCTTTCTGGACTCTTCTGACGCTGACCCCCCTGAGTCTTGCCCCTCCTTCCGGCGGGCTTTAGGACCTGGTTCCCTATCCGGGCTACCTGCTGTGCCGCTCGCCTGTACATTTGAACTTGGCGCGCGCGCCCAGCCGGTAACTTTCCTCTTGACAGTTTCCCCGCTCTCCGATGGAGGCGTGGTCAATCCTGACTCATCTCCTCTCGCTGGTGGTGAGAACACTGGTCCCGATGCCTGGGACTCCTCCCCCCCACTGCGCTCTGGTGGGGAAGCTGGTCCTGATTTCCAACTGCTGCTCTGGGAGTCCCCGCTGGCCCCTTCCTTCTGGGGTTTCCCCCTTGGCACCCCCCTTGCCCTGGCCATCGGCGCTCCCTTCTGTGAATCTTCCGATTCGCTGGAGAGGCTCATGGAATCCCTCTGACCACTGTCACCGCCTACACTCCCCTCGGATTCCTCCCCCTCGCTCTCCATTTCCTCCCTCTCCTGTGCCTCTGCTCCTGAGCCCCTGACAATAATGAAGACTTCTGAACACAGGTTTGTCCCACAGTCAGAATATGTGATAGCAATCCACTATGTGATGAAAGAAAGGTAATTTTAATTCATAAAAAGGTGATTAATTTTTTTGCAATAAATAAAAGCAGAAAGGATTTTTTGTATTTTATATATAAAAAAAGTTCAGGCTGACCCACTGAAGTGAGTCTTACCATTTCCTTGAGTTAAGAACTGCCACCAAGTGTAAGTAAGTCGATGCAGTTTTTCCTTAAGATAGTCATAGTGCAATCCTATACATGTCTATTCAGATGTAAGCCATGGTGAGTTCAATGCGACTTCTGCCCAAGTAAGTGTATATTGGAGTGAAGCCGCAATCAAGTGTCTAGAAAGCACACGTTCATATCAATGCAAGTAAGTAAGTGGGAGATCCTCTTGGAAATAGGAATGTAAAATTAACATATACAAAGGATAGAATTCCTAATGAGCCCTGTCAGTGGAAGCCGTCCACAGGGACTTCTCCTTGTGCAACAGGGCTCTTCACCTCTCTTCTTCTCCCCTGCACCCTCCAAAATTGGGTCTAGGGGGGTCAGGAGAACCCCCCCCCCAGACCAGCTTGCAGGAGAGGGAGAAGAAGGATCATGTTGTCTGGCAAGCTGAAATGCTTGTGCAGACAGAACATTTGTCATAGGAGATATATATTAGTGCATGGTCTCAACATCCTCTTTAAACGTGTGCAGATAATGCATCAATAAAGCAATGCTCCCAGCACATACAGGAAGTTTACTGAAAGCCCAGTGAAAGTAATGGCAAAGAGCCAATGTGAATTTTAAGTAAGACTGCTGAAATAATAATAAGTAACTGTCAATTGATCACAAACCAAGGAGGCTGGCAGCTAGTGATAATAGCAATTAACTTCCTATTCCCCATTTAATGGTGGGTTGCTGTATTGATTCAGTGAAAACACAGCAAATTGGAAGTATCCACATTAATAAAAGGTTTCTGCTCATGCATTTAATACTTGTGGCTTTAAAACAAAATCCCATAACTCTTGATTAACTTGTAGCCATGATTACTCATGTCCTTAGCCCTTTCTTTCCAGTTCCTGCAGCCCTCCTGAAATGATTTCATTCGTAAGCAGTTCTCTTTCAAGCCACTTTTAACTTTCTTCTCCCTTCTTCTTTTTCCAATTCAAAATTCAAATCGATAAATGCTAGATTATTTTTTTAAGGGAGGAGCCTATGGCAATCCGATACCCACTTTTCTGAACACAATGGGATTTCCTTTTGAGTAGACATGCATAGGATAGCACAGTAATCATGATAAGTAGAAGCAAAGTGCTCTGGTTGTTCAGGAAAGCAAACAGCCTCTATTAGGCGATTGGGCAAAGATGAATCTGCAATAAAACTGCCCTGCAGGAGAAAAGGGAGCAGATATTTGAAACACTCAAGGCAAGGAGTATTTTTGAAAAAGTTCATCCACAGCGATGAAGGAAAGGTCTAGATTCATAGTCACAGGGGTTCATAAGGCCTCTGGCGAGAACAGTCAGTCAACTGCTTGATGAGAAACAATAAGAGCAGAGGCAGTTTTAGGGTGGCATTGGGTGCCGTGCTGCAGGGGGGTTGCAAAACAATGCTGTAGAACAGAGCGCGATAGGTAGGGGTGTGTGCCAAATTTTAGCACCACACATGGCACTGCTGGTGACATACATACAAACATTAAGCTGAAGATCTAGATGTGTGAGCATAGGCAGCCTTTTTCCTGCTTTTTTGCTCTTCCCATTGTGCAAGCAGCAAAACACACCAAGATTCAGCCTTTAGCCATTGCTTCCCATTACATGTGAAACCAGAAACTGCTACATTTAATAGCTTTTCAAACCAAGCCAGGAGCTTGCTGTGTCTGAATGTTCCCCTCATTCAGAGTTTGAGCTGTCACACACTGATTTTGTTCTACATTGTGTCTGGTTTTTTATACCTATCCACTCCCCAAATACCTGATCCAAGTCGTGCAGGAGTTAGTGTAGTCTGGAGGAGGAAGAGGATAATGGAAGTGATTCTTTGAATATGCCATGGTGACAAAGTATGAGTTTAATCTGCTTGAAATGCTGACAAAACTTTGCCATGCTAGAGGATAACTAATCTGTCTTGTGTGCCCTTACATTTCTACACGACCTATGCAATCTGCTGCATTTCTCAAGCAGAACCCTAGCAGGTCTGTTATTTGCCACTGACCCATGTGAACAGACATCACGCACGCTCTTGTTGTCTAATTGGTGTCTTGACCGTAGGCTGCTTGCTAGTTTGTTCGTGCAGGTGCACAACTTAGATCATTGATTTGATTCATTTGGGAATGAGTTTGCAGACATAATTGTGTATATTTTACTTCCAGAGCTTACTAATCACAAGCTGTCTAACTCTCACCAGGATGTTGTGACCAACAGAGATTTCCCTAGAAAAATGCTGAAGGGCTAGTCATTGATGTTGTAAATGGTCACAGTGGCTTAATATTAAACAACAACCCACTCACCCCACTTCATTAACTGCTAAGCTTACACTTGGTCTTTATATATAATGCACTGTAGTAATATCTCAGGAAAATATTTAAAGAGACATAGTTTAAAGTACAGATCTTAGGACTGAAATGACCCAGGCAGCAACTCATTTAGTACCTGAAAGTTGGCTCCGGGGGAAATAAATAAATAATAATACTCCCAAGTTATATCATAGCCTAGAGGTCTCCTAATTTATTTGGCCTACCGCCCCTTTTGCAGGAAAAAAAAAATTATCTTAAATATTCACTTAAATATCTTTAAGTGAAACAACAGAAAGATGTAGGGACAAATTTGGACAATAAAGTAATCACTATGATTATAACTCTATGTTACATAGGTGAGTGTTATTACACAACAGATGAAATATGTACAAATGTTTTTCAAAACTGGATGAGGAGGTGGACTTGGCCCTGGGATTAAAAACCCATGGGGCAGACCCAAGTGAAGCCTGCCAGCTGATCTGCCCCAGGGGCGGGGCTAGCACCACAGCCTGCCTGTCATTGGCCAATTAAGCTAGGCAAGCTGCGATCCACTTCCTGGGCCTGGGTGAAGCCGAAAAGAGTTCACCCAAGCCTGGGGAAACCCCTCACCTCCAGCACAAATACTAGATTATTGCACAACAGATGAAACAGGTATGAATGTGGTTTTTTTTAAAAAAATCTTCCTTTATGCTTCCAGCGCCCCTTATTTTTATTCAACGCCTCCCAATTGCACCCAAGGCGACTACCACCCCCCTGGATTGTTCCAGCACCCCCTAGGGGGTAGTATCGGCCACTTTGGGAAACACTGTCCTAGCCCTTTTAATGTAAGAATTTATCTGCATGATTTAGAATGTCATCCAGACTGTCTTGGAGGATACTGATTATTTGGGTCCCATCCAGGCTAGCTGTCAATCTGGTTTCAGGACAGAAACTGCCTGGTTGCTGTGGGGCATGGGCAGGGTGTGTGGGGTGGTGGGAATCAGCAGAGATGTTTGTACTACAGGGGCTGAACATTGAATACTGCTTCAGTAAGCCAATGAGCTGATGAAAATTACTCATCCACCACTACACAGAGCTAAGCTGAGAATATCACATGCTGGTGTAATTCAGAAAAGTGACTATGAGTTCACTTAAGACTCCAACTAATACAGTGTATCAATACATTATTGTTACTGAGTGTGTGTGTGTATTAGAGTGTGTGTGTGTGTGTAAAACTAATATTTCATGTATATTGAGAATTATCTGCACACTCTGGAAAATTCTGTCCTAACGCTACTTTAGTTCCAAGTAGTTTCCATTCTACTGTTTTCTTTTTTTAGCTGAATATGGAAGCAGAAAACACATTTCAATTACCCGCTTTTGATTCAACTCCTGATCCAGTTAATGTACCAGCTGCAGAAAACGATATCCACCTCCATGCTTTAGCATAGCGTGTTAGAAACTCAGTTATGGCATGGGGTTTGGAGAGCAGGCGAACTTAAAGCAACCGTTTTCTTATGACTGATTGTGTTACCAGTAAATTGGATATTCATATCTTGCATCAAATAAGGGAAAGAGGTCTGTTGCTCTTTACTGAAAGCTGCCTTGGCTGGCAGGGAAATCTTATAAGTGTGATTTTAGAGAGGACACAGAAATGGATCCCAAAGCTGTCCTTATATTTGGTTTGCTAAATTGCACAACGGGGAACAGCTCGATCTTTTACACACATACATGCCTACTAAAATAAAGTAAATTCTTTCTTCTTCTTTTGTCTGTTTTAGCACAAGAAGAGTGGGCCATAAGCCGTCCCAGCCTAAAGGCACCACCTTCCAGGTCAAGCAGAGGGGGTTACAGGGAACACCCCTATGGTAGATATTGAAGGTCCTCCTCATCTGTGACCTCAACCTTAAAGACAATTAATAACCCGTGATCTCCACATAAACGGCAACAAGACAAGTAATAGCCCATTTCTTTTCTATCCTAGGAATTACTGCTTATGATTACTCTATATACCATACTTCTTGTGGTTTACACAATGGAGTGACACTGGCATTAGTACTATTTTATAACATGGACTATAAAAGACCGTTGGCAAGCATTGGCTAAACCATTCAGCAAGATGATGTTTTCTTGGTTGTTCCTCATTGTTGTGTGTAATTTTAAAGCAAAACGGGAAAAATAAGCATGAAGCTGCATCTATTCCCCTCCACACCCCTCCCCCTTGCCCGGTACAACAAAGGTCAATTTTTTTATTTAGGGTTGCTAAAAATGTAATATGACTTTTTTGAACCAGATGATAATCAAGATGTAGATAAGATGTTTTAAACTGTCTTTTTAATATATGTTAGTTAGATTTAAGATGTTCAATATTAAGTTTGTAAATTTCATTTTAAATGCTGTTTTAATGGGGTTGACAACAAGCGGCTACTGTATGTATGTAGCTAACTGAATTTGTCCAGTGTTTTAACCTGTATTTGTTTTGCTTTTTTATTTTTAAAAAAATCACATAAAGTTCCATGTGTAAAGCTTCTCTAAATAGGAAACCATAATTTTGTCAAATATGTTTGCCATAATTTGTCAATAAAGCTGAAACCTTTTGTAAGAAACTAAATTTGGAATTACGTGTGTTTAGCTTTAAATGCCTGCTTGATTTCTTCTTCAAGAGATGCCTAAAATGTTTTCGATATAAAAACTTTTTTTCAAAAACAAAATACATAAATGAACCCAAGTTTGTTTTAAGAATATGTGCAACACTTTAAAAGTTGTATTAATAGCTTATGGTTGTTAAATAATTTAAAAGCTAGCAAACTAAACTGTGACATGAATCATGGATAGCAGAGACTAATGTATAACATGTTAATGAGAGAGGAAAAAGAGGTTGCTTTAGAACAATAAATGGATTTTTAAACGATCCTCTAAGCTTGATCTTGCTAAACACACACTCTGATTGACTTGTTTGTATTAGCATGTCTCTCGTGAGAATGTAATGGAGTTTAAAGAGGTAAGATTACTGCTTACCAGTGTTAGACTGTCTAAATGCTAGTTCTTCAACCTTTGAGTTTCCCCGCACATTAAATATCCCATTCAACATGTAAGCATTGCATAGACTCACCTTATTGTTTTCACTCCGAGGAGTGTGTTGACTGCATTTGCGTAGTTATCTAATAATTTGTCTTGACAAACCAATCATCAGTGTCACTGCCCAGTTGTTGCTCTTCAACTTCAAAAACTTTATTTGTAATTTTCAGTGCTAATTATCACCTCCCTTGAAGGCAGTTTAGAGGGCTGTTATTTCTTTTGAGAATATCAGACTTGATGGCTGATGATTATTAAGGAAATATGTCGCAGGACTCAAAGGATGACTAAACGTTAAACAGGTAACATTAATAGTAACTCTGTAATTTTGAGTATGCAACAGCAATGTTAAATATTCCAAGTGATTAAGTTACTGATAGTTAAAAAAGTAAACCTGCCAAAACATAACAAATAGGTATTATAGGCTATTAAAACAACTAATTAACATTAACTAGCGGCAACAAAATTATTTTACAATATATAACCCTCGAGGCAATAAACAGAACTAAAATTAACAATAATAGTAATGCAACTCTTGCTAACGGTGAATATATAACCTAAATTTTTTATGACCAAAAAGGAAGACTTTATAGTAGGGATACCAAAACTGTGAAATCTTTTAACTACAATTTTTTGTTTCTGGTGGCTTTTTGTCAATGTGATTGGTTTACTTTTTTGATGAGAACAGAACATAGGCCGGTTGCTGTTCATTTTGTTAAAAAAAAAAATCTCTTGCAGCTGGAGTTGCATGCTAACTTTCTTGAGTAGTCTTTGAAACATATGTCTTGTCAGTTGATTCTTTTGTGTTTATTGAAGTTGACTTAGCTAGCTGTACAGCTGTCACACTGAATGTTCTGTCTCACTGTTTCAGGGATCCAAACACAGTGGACAGCAAACCAGCACAGTTACGTAGTGCTCAGGTAAGCAATAAATACAGTTCTTCATCTGCACATGCAGACACACACACCTCAGGGTAATTGGTTTTTCTTCTTCTTTTCAATCCCTGGAACTGTTGCCCATAAATAACCATTTGTTTTCAGTTTATTAAGTTCCCCAACACCACAGTCCTGTGCACACTTAACTGGAAATAAGTTCCATTGGACACAGTGGGATTTACTTCCGAGTAAAGATGGTCAGGATCATGCTGCAAATGTGTGCTCACATATAAAATACTGATGGTCTCTAATATGTGCCACAGTACACTTTTGTTTGACAAGAAAAAGCTGTGTTGGGGGGGGGGGCAGAAGCAAGTGTTGAGTTGTGTGTCGAACTGCCCAGTAAACAATTTCTAACAATGTTTACAGTAGTTGTGAACATGATGCATTGAGTTGTTTTTCTTTTAAAAGCAGGAGCCCTTTAAAAAAACCACCATCATATAATTTTTGTAAATAAACTATCCATTGTGAGCAGAAATGCATTAAATATACTTTTTTTCCAGAACACAGACAGGTTTGTGGATTTTATTATGGGTTATGTTTCTTCATTTTTGTGCCAGATTTATGTGTGGTAGAATCTTCGCAATAGCTCTCTTTCGTCTTGTTGATTCCTCTTTATTCCACTTTGCAGGTGAATTCATCTCAAATTGGCATGATACCAGTTCATGCCAGGAGAACTGATTGGTCCCCTGTACCTACTGACAGATTTTGCATTCCTGGCATGACTTTTTGTACATGTGTTCCTCCACAGGTATTCTTCCAGTGAGGAAAAATTACACTGGAATTGGCCTAGGAAAGGTGTCGAACTTAGAGTCTTTCTTCCTCTTCCTCCTAATATACCTGAGGGCAAAGGTTGGCAAACCTTGTAGAACTGAAACTTTGCTGTACTGCAGTAAATTAGGAAGATTATTACTTCAACACGAAGGTTTGTGCATAAAGATTTCTAAATAAGACATGGCCTTGCAATAACAATAGAAGTCAACCTTACAGAATATCTCTCGTGAAAGTGGGGCTATTGTTTTTGGTTTTTCCCCAGTTCATGGCTTAGTCATAGAGTGTCTCATCCAAGCTCACATCATGAGCACTGAGTTAATAGATGGTGATTTTGAGATTGACCATTATAGGAAGTTAACTTCAGAAAGAGTGGTCCAGGTCCTAGCTTTACAGCAGGGATTGGGAACTTGTGGCCTGCAGATACTGTTGGACTACAACTCCCATCACCCCTGACTATTGGCCATGCAAGCTGTGGCTAAGCTACCAACACCACCTGAAGATCTCACCCCTGGTATAGCCAATGGTTTTCTTCTTCTTACAGGCCTTTTCTTTTCTTTTCTTTTTAAAAAGTTTTTATTAAATTTTTCCATAGAAACTCCAATCATACAAATTTCCACATCACATATTTTAGCTTATTGGACCTCCCTCAACTTCTCTGACAATCATTCATAATTAAATTCCTGTCTTCACATTCCTTAATTTTAGTATTGCCTTTGAATACCATATTTCTATCCTCATTTACTTTCTTACAATATTCCTTGTATGTTCACAAAGCTTTAAAGCACACTAGCGTTGTATCTTCCTCACAAACAGTTTTCAAATACTCTGTAAATTTTCCCCAGTCCACAAAAAACTTGTAGTCCTTTTGAAATCTAATTTTCCCAGTTAGTTTGTCCAGTTCTGCGTAGTCTGTTAATTTTGTTCTCCATTCTTCCAAGGTCGGTACTTCTTCTTGTTTCCATTTTTGAGCCATCAGCATTCTTGCTGCTGTTATTGCATATTGAAAAAGTTTACAGTCCCTCCTATTTATATCCATTCTTGTTATTCCCAGCAAAAAGGTCTCTGGTTTCTTAACAAAGCTATATTTCAGCATTTTCTTTAGTTCATTATATATCGACTCCCAGAACCCCTTTACTTTCTTACAATCCCACCACATATGCATAAATGTACCATCTTTCTCCTTACATTTCCAACATTTATTACAAGTTTTGTACATTTTTGCCAATTTTACTGGTGTCATATACCACCTATATACCATTTTCATAACATTTTCTTTTAGTGTGGTGCATGCTGTAAACTTCAAATTTTCTTTCCATATTTTTTGCCAATCATCCATATCTATGTTATATCCTAAATCTCTGGCCCATTGAATCATTACCGCTTTTACTTCCTCATCCATTGTATGCCATTCCAATAAGATTTTGTACATTTTTGAAATTATCTTACAATCATTATTAACAATTTCTGTTTGAAATTTCGACTCTTTTTCTTTATATCCTTTTTCTTTCACATCCTTTTTAAACATTTCGCTAATCTGGTAGTAATGCAACCAATCATACACATATTCTTTTACTTGTTCATATGGTTTCAATCTCCATTTCCCTCCTTCTTTCACCACCAAATCTCCATAAGTAATCCATTCACTTCTCATATTAGTTTTTTTAACACCTATAACCTCTAGTGGGGATAACCAATGTAGGACCCCCGTTTCTAATACAGGCCTTTTCTTTTCACATAGCTTCTATGGTTGAAAAATCTTTTTACATCTACTATAGAACCTTAGTTTATTGCAGAAGATTCTAGGTTGTTTTCTAGGCTGCACAGACAATTTACACAAATCCCTGACAAATCAGGTGGGTATTGTCATTGCTGTACTTAAACTGAGAATACATCTAACAATTTGCAGACTAATAGTGGTGGGCAAGCTTGCACAACTGATCTCTTAGAAGCTTCTGAGAAAACACAGGGTTCCCAGGAGCGCAGTTTGAAACCATTATTTTGACTTAAAGTAAATACTACATGACCAGCTTCAAAGGACAAAACGCAGCATCTAGCTTCTTGAATAGTGTCTATTTTGTACTCAATCAAGGACTGATGGCATTGTTTCTCAATTAAGCAATAATACAGGATTGTTGTGAGGAAAAGTAAGTTACAACCAGTGCTTTTTATCTGGGGGTACCCAGGGGTATGCATACCCCTAAACATTTTGTGAATCTGAGTTTGGCCTCATTGAGGGGCAGTTTTTCAATATGAGTAGGAAAATGAGAGTACCCCTAAACATTTTTTTAAAGAAAAAAAGCACTGGCTTCAACTTTTAAAAGTATTCTATTACCTCATGTATGATGACTTCACTTCAAGTAGCAACATTACCAAGCAGCTCAGAAATGTGTTTTCTTTCCCTTTTGCTGCTTCTAGTCCTCCTCCCATGATAAGTGCAGCATATCTCTCTCCTGCTCAACTGGTGGGTGCCAGCTTCTATATTTCTGGCAGGGCCACGTGTTAAAAAACTCCTAACAACTTTTGCTAAATGTTTCTCAGGATGTCCTGGGCATTTCCTCCCCCAAACAAGCATATTTGCAGGAATTCATTTCCCCAAGTCTCGTTCATGTCTGGGAACAATGTTCCCCTTAACTGATGGCATGTACATTGCTGTAGGCTGGGAAGAAGTCTAGGAGGTAAAAGTAGAGTTTGTAGCTGAGCTCCAAGAAAATGTGCATCTCCCAAAGTGCAAAGGCATATGTGGAGTATGTAGTGGACTACAGTTCCCATTATCCTTGAGCACTGGTGGTGTTGGCTAGTGCTGGTGGGAGATGCAGTCCAAAACATCAGGATGACATCATGCTCTACTGCTCAAACTAAGCTGGCTTTGTAAGGTGGTTGGATGGAAGAACCTGGAAACCACATATAAAGTGTTCTTGGTTTTATGGAAGAGGAGCAGGACATAAGTCTAATAAATATATTGACAAGGCCAAAGTCAATCATGATTATCAAAAGTTTATTTATAGCTGAGACAAGGAAGTAATGTAACAGGTACTTTAGTCTCTTTTGCACCTAACATTCATTGAGTTATTGTCTCATTTCATTCATAGGATCATTATTGTTTCCAGTGCATGGGCTTTGGAATGGTCTGTGTTCTAAACAAAGAGCTGACATTTAACGCATTACAAGGAACGAAGCAAGGTAGGACAGCCTTCCTGCCTAGAAGAATGTGGAATTTCATTAAGGTTTAAAAACTTTTACCAATTTGCTTGTTGCCTATATAAATATTTTAGAATTAGGATTGAAATTATTCATCAGTAAATTGGGTTTGGTGGCACTGCTGTACACAAAGTTGATTAAGCCAAGGCATTTGAGATGATTTCCCAAACCAATTATTTCCCATCTTTCTTAAATGGCTCCAACATAACACCCAATTTATTTAAACCATTAAATAGTTGAGACCTTAACTAAAAGCAACTCAGTTACTCAACTGGTGGGTTCACTGCCCTAATTGCACTGAAACTTTACTGTGTGTCCTGATCTACAGGCCCAGAGGAGGGTCTGCGTGAGTGGTTTGATGCAAGGATGCCAAAAATGCCACAGTGATCAGTTCCAGTGCTTTATTAGAAGAAAGTGCAAGCTTACAAAACCCTGCAAAGCCTTGCTGCTGTTACAGACACAGGATGGACACTGAAATATGTTGTGTTATTTATACAAAAAGCAAGCTACATAAACTAGCAACCATAGCCCAGTTAACTCACCCCTGGCTTAGAGGCCCCTTTCCAACTCTCCCATCTCTCAGATAAGGGAGTAGCTGACAGTGTAAGAAGCCTTCCCTCTCCCAACCAACTAAACCAAAACTCAGGCTTCAAGGTAAGCAGATAAGCAAATAGGATCTCATTTTACAGCTCACACCAGTTAGTCTCCTGGGTTATCTTGACTACCAATATGGCATTTACAGGCCTTCTGGGACATTTGCACCATTTGGTTCTACACTCCGTGTTAGATATATTATGGAATGTAGTTTCCAATCTTGTTAAGTATTATGGTCTTCCCACTTTGCTGTGCGACTTACTGTGATTGCATTAAAGTGTGTGTGTGTGTGTGTGTGTGTGTGTAAGAAAGCTCACTTTCCTAAAGGTAAAAAAAAAAATACAGCAATTCCAATTCAATTCATAATCCTTGGTATTTATTAGTTTGAAGGTTTATTTTGGTTACACAAATCTTGTGAAAAGGGCCCATTTACTGCTTATAGCAAAGAAAAACTGAATCACCTTTGGCATCTAACATTTAATCTTGTCATGAGGAAAGCACCATGCTTCAGATTCAGAAAGCATGAAGGCACTTTCCGGCTTTGGCTCTTTAATCTGTAAATCACAACGGAGGTTTATAGAACAAAGGCCAATTTTAGACCTAAGCAAGCAAAATATACAGCACGCATTCATGCACTAAGATATCAAATGGAGTGAAAAGTTGATTGGACATCAAAACTTTACCTATCCAGAACGAAGTTGCCAAGATACTTAATGACCAGTCAGAGGATGGTTATTGTCTTATGAAACCATTTGAATATTTAAATAGGCCTCTGAGGGAATTAGAGGAGGATTCCCATTTTACTGTTGGTTTGTTTATGGTGTTAAACCACCTGCCATACAAATATATGGTCAGAGCAGTCACAATAATTTTAATGCAAGGCTACATAAGACCTACAGAAATCTTGACCATGGTTTTATATATTGTATGTTTTGTTTCCTGAAGTAGACCTTGGGTTGTTGGTTCCCTCCTGCCATGCAGCTATGATTCAGTAAGAAACATAGGGAGCATTCAAAATTGTATTTCCTCCACCTTTAACATTTTAGTGTTCTGTGTCTACCACCTTCTCCTGCTGCCTTTATTGACTAAGCCAAACAGCAAGTGATGAAACAGGGTGATGTACATGCATGTATGAATCAGACTCAATAGGAATCTCTAGCATTAGTGAGAGGTAAACTGAGGTCTAACACATCCTAATTATGCCAGTTTTCACTGGTTACAGAGAGACTGATTTCTGATAAATGCATTTAGGAATAGATTGGAAGAAACAGGTAATTAAGTACTGTATAGATTCTGGAATTTGCATTTTCATTTATAAATATTTTATTTCCTATTACCTGTAGCTTGTCATGTTTGGGGATTTTTCCTTGACCTTTCCAATAACCTTCCCTTGTCAAATGGATCAACCAATTAGAAGGGTTCCCTCCCCACTTTTGTTATGCTTTACATATGGGAGAACATTCTTTGACACATGCTAGCTGCCAAATATAGCCAAGGACATTCTCATTCAAATGATGAGCCCTGATAAGATGGCTTGCTAATAGTGTTTTAAAGTGGTTGTTTTCAAAATCCTGTTTGACACTTTCTAAGGATGTTTAATCACCATATGAGAAGGCACAATGTAAACATGTAATCAGAAGAATATTACATTATGTTTTACTCTGTTTTAGTAAAGACTATTTTGTAATCAGAGATTTAGAGTTCAGTTTTAAACCTGCACATTGGACATACAGATAGAACAAACTCAAGTGGTCAAAAGCCATGCCTCAATATTGGCCTTCCTTTGGGATACCATTTACAAGTGACAAGAGTGTGTCGAGTTTGGCATGTATTGATTCAAAAACCCATTCCATCCTATTTCCACAATAATCTAGATATTTAAATAATAATCTTAGTGTAATCTTAATTTAACCAACTGCCTGAGTAAATGCATGTGTCCTTAAAAGGTGCCTAAAACCCATCAGGGTCAGAACTGTTTGAATATGAGAAGGGAGGGCATGCCAAAATTGCAGTGCTACTGCTGAGAACACTCTCTATCTTTTAACATATTTGCTAAAAAAACACACACCGAAAATCTATTTATTTTCTCTCAAGGCATGCATATCTGAGCATATTAACCTGAGGCTGTGCATTTTGACATGTTTCTGAGCAGAGAACTATATTGCAACATTTGGAGAAGTGTAGAATCCGAGGGAGAACTGCTTTCCACTCCACACATTATTCCAAGAGGTGTGGATCAAACCAGTTCTTAATAGAATTTGCTGCAAATTCCTCAAGGTTAAAAATAACATTATAAATAATAGGGGCTCACAGGAAAGGAACACCAAACATTGGCCTGCCCCTTCATCTTACATTCCCATGGTTAGTTTTTCCACGACTCAAATAGATTTTTTTGTTGTACATATTTCAACAATCCCAATGTTTAAGAGTCAGTAGCATAGATGTTGTAAAGGTGGAGCGTTGCGGCAAGATGGCTGTTCTGAATTCCCCCCACTTTTTAACAGAGGTCATGACCCTTGAGGAGTAACAATGTGTTCATAAAAGTACTTAAGTGGATACCAAAACCACAAACTAGTGGAAAATTTGTGGTGATCTGTTGTGGAACAATCCCACTGAAGAAGATGAAAGTGGTTATCCAGAGCTCATGGCTGGTTCTGAAGAGGCCTCCATAACAGTTCAAGCTTCAGGGCCCCCAAAATGTAGGTCTACCACATACACACTCTGCTTTATATGCAAGTGGGGAAGAGAAGCAAACAACAACAAAGGGGGGGGGAAGTCATGAGTCTCCAATGTCACATCTAGTTAGCCCTCAGTCTAAGCCTGTTCAGAGTCTTAATCTGCTAGCAAATATAATTTATAGACAACTGGAATGATTTACTAATATTTATAATCCAAGCTAGGGACATGATGGTCTTCCCTAGTTTACACTAACCTCTGCTGAAACATCTGAGACAAGCAGAAGCTTTGGGAAGAGCTTCTTGATTACCTGAGACAGTAAGGGGAAGCCACCTTGAATTCCAGCTTCTCCTTGGATTATCTAGCAGTATGGCACCTTGCAAGACACGTAGTCCAGCCATCTCAAACCTCAGTAAAAATCATGTGCAGTTCAACAGAGCATTCTTAATAAGGGAGAGCATTCAAGTCATAGCATTAAAAGAAAACGAAATACTGAATTATATAAGCTATGTTATTACTTTGCTACTTGGCTTAGTTGGTGCTAATAATCAGAGCTAGTAGATATACAGGTTCCAAATCCCTATCTTTAAACCACATTTCAAGGAATTGAAGATAGCATTAACCACATGTTTCTGGACACCTCATTCTTTGAGACCGTTCCAGTGGCGTAGCGTGGGTTGTCAGCACCCGGGGCAAGGCAAGTAATTTGCGCCCCCTAACCCGTGGATTTGCGCCCCCTAACCCTAACCCCCAGATGTTGTGCCCGGTGCGGCCAGCCCCCCCTGCACCCCCCACGCTACGCCACTGGACCATTCCAACAACTCCATGTGGCTGTTAGGAAAGCATTAGTCAAGTTCTTTCACAAATCTCCCTGATATTCCTCAAATTTCAGCCCAAAGCTTCCCATATGAATAACCATACCAGATGTCCACACCTCCAGTGCCAGAGGCAAATCATGTGATTCAATTATAATGATATCAAACATCGACATCCCTCATCCAGATAACCATGATTCTTAACATGATAACTGGTAACTCAGCAGAAGGTGGTACCCTTCTGTGCAGGAAAATCTAAGCCACTAAAAGTACACCAATTAAGAGCTTACAAAACCAGATAAGATGGAGCTTATGAGATACTATTACACACATATTTGTTATAAGTTAATGTCTTGGAGATTGACAGGCATCACTACATTCAGGATGTTCTGTGCATTTTTTTAAAAAAAAATTGCATGAGTTAATCCAAGCTCAGATGCATAACAGGAAGAATATGCATCTCCAGTGCTACTTTACAGAAGGCAGGAAGGCATGGGCAAGGAAGCACAAAACACTTGTATGTCATTACCTTAATTTTTAGGCTACCTCTACCCCATATACACTATGACAATTAACTGTGTGTAGAAGTCTTTATCATATCTGCAATGTTCAGGGATTATATTGTCAAGGAGACTCATTCCTTTCATTTGCTGGTGATATTTCTATCTTTTATACTAATCAAGCAAGACTCCACAAGTCTCATTATATAGCAGGAAGAACATCTGCTTACTCACGAATTATATTCTCAGTGGATAATAGTAACTCATGCATATAAGCAGTCATGCAAATGTTTGGCCAGATGAATCAGAGAGGTGTAGGGGCAAGCCAATTTTATAGCTTGAACACTGACCAAAGAATATTGCATGTTGGTGCCTCCTAAAGGAATCCTTAATCACTTACTAGATGGTATATCTTTATGATATTATATTTTTGCATCTGCGATATAAAACTACAGTTATTGCCCTTGGTGAACAAGTACTTAATGAGAGAACCAACAAATAACTAGAAAAATAATGGAGCACATCTGTGTGCAATACAGATGGTATTGATAAAATAATCTGCCAGCATATGAAACAAAACAAAGATAATGCACAGTAAACAAGGCTTCTGAGATCATGTTCACACATTGCATAATTGAATTGCAGTGCAGTAGCTGAAACGTATCATTTTATTCCTTAGTATCAATTACTGTGTGTGGTGAGTCAGCATTGATCACTGGTGCCCTGTATTCCACACTCAAGAATTACATTCCAAGTGGGCAAATGCCAGCATGTAATGTATCCTCTCCTCCCCCTGAACCCCTAAAATCAACTCTGTAATGTCCCTGAACACTTCAGAACAGGCTGTCAGAGTGGGGGTTACAGGGAAAAGACGAGGAAGGGCAGGTCCTATTGTATGAACAGAAATCCACGGCTCAAGTGGAAGTCTGTTCTGAACCTATATGACTTGGGTGTAAATATGAGACCCCGAGCAATTTTTGGTGTACATCTTACCTACCAATCCCTCATCACAACAGAATGCCTATTAGCTAAGAAATAAACATGCCATCTTAAAAAAGGTAAAGGACCCCTGACAGTTAAGTCCAGTTGCGAATGACTCTGGGGTTGCGGCATTCATCTCACTTTACTGGCCGAGGGAGCCAGCATTTGTCCGCAGACAGTTTATCTGGGTCATGTGTCCAGCATGACTAAGCCGCTTCTGGCGAAACCAGAGCAGCACATGGAAACGCTTCCCGTCGGAGCAGTACCTATTTATCTACTTGCACCTTGATGTGCTTTTGAACTGCTAGGTTGGCAGAAGCTGGGACAGAGCAACGGGAGCTCATCCCGTCGCAGGGATTCGAACCACCTACCTTCCGATTGGCAAGCCCTAGGCTCAGTGGTTTAGACCACAGCGCCACCCGCGTTCCTAAATACCATCTTAAGGACCAACAAATTGATCTGGCAAGTCTTTACCATACTGCAACACTACCTGTTGCTTTTGCTGTAACAGCCTAACATAGCTACCCCTCTGGAAATTATTATGTAAGAGGGGGTTCACGCATTGTATTAATTGTGCGGTTTGCCAGATCATGAGTACCACTTGATTCTAATTCTAATGCACTTAAATTAGCATTACTGTAATTGAGGGGAATCTGGAATATGAGGTACTTGAGCTTCTGTGTGGTTTACAGTTAAAGTAACATATGAACTAGCCCTCAGTAGGAATAAGATTGAAATTCAGGTTGAGTTTCTTATGTGATTTATATTACCTGTGCACTTTTCATAGCCTCTCTTACTGAGAAAGCATTATTATAGCATCAAAATGTTATGCAAACTGGGATTATATAAACCCTCATTACTGAGCCATTCAGTTCCTCAGCACTTAACATCAGTAAGCTGTACTTTTAGGTAGATAGATGCTTCTACTGGCATCTATCTACTTTTAGGTAGATAGATGCTTCTACTGGCATCTAACCCTGCAAAAAACCCTCACTCATTCTACAATCATTTCTGGAAAGTGGGATCACCTTTTCACTGCTGATGGGCAAGTCCAAGCCTACAAAAGGTTCTGAAACAGAACAGTAAGACATATTCAAAACACCAAGAAATATCTCTTGTCTTTCAAGCCCAGAATACTTCTAGGTGCTGAGAGAATCTCAATTAGATGAGCTCTCATCTCCCTCCTCTTTGCAATGCTTAGAACTCAACTTACACTTAAATGTTTTCCTTTTCTTTTCCAAAGTACACTCGGCAGAATGGAAATACAAATGTCCAGATATATTTTTGTCAATACTCCCCTTCTAATGCAACACTATTTGTCTTTTGATTTAGACTTTATTAAAAACACATTAAAATAAAAAGCTAACATCAGAGGTGATCAATGAAGTAGAAGCAAGCTACTACAACCAAATTTTTCAGCTTTGTAAGCAATAGTACTAAATACGTCGATTCAGAAGTAATAACCACTGAGTACAATTGAAGCTACTCCCAAGTAAGAGAAAAGGATTGCATTTAAATTATTCGTATTAAAATATATCCTGCTCTTTTGGGTGCTGTCTTTGTGCTTTTAGATTGAACCTCATTGTGTTCTTCTGCTATTTCATTCATGCGCAGAACCATAGGGCAGAGTGCAAAAATTCATAGCTAGTCCAATAAAATCCAACAAACCATGAAACAGTGAAATGGGTTGTCAGACCCAAGTCAAGGGTCAAGTTATCCAGTCCATGATATCAGACAGACATTAGCTGAAGCCTCTCTAGGAATTTTTGAGAAAAGTTTTAAGAATTCTAACCCAAATTCTCAATAAATGAGGCTTCAGAAGTGTTTTCAAAGAGTTTACTGAGAGAGACTACAGAAATGAAAAAAAAAAAATATTGAAGTTTATCAAGCTTAGTGTGCAAGAGAGATTGGAAAAGTGGGGCTGCCAGAATTCGGAACACCATATAGGATGCGGTGAGAGAGACTGGGGTTTTATTTTCTCTTTGTGCTGCCATAGTGCTTAAAATCAGCTTCATTTTCTCTGTAAGTATGATACTAGAACAGTAGGATTTCTTTCAGAAAACAAAATGTTATATTCCATGCTAGACAGGCAGATCAAATCTGCATTTACTCCCAAAATATCACTTTAGTGCTATGGTAATTATTTTTGTAAAATAAAAAATAATTTTTTTGTAGTACCATACATTGCATAATCTGAATACCATATTGTGCTATGAAGTAGGGAAACCACAAATGTTATCTAGAACAAGTTTCATACAATGCCCACCAAATCTGTTTCTCAATTTCACATCAACGGAGCTGGACAGATCCAAGTTCTCTTTCAAAGTGAATGGAAGCATTATAGTGGTGGAGGAACTGAGAGGTGTGTGTATTGTAGCTTCTGCAGTAAATCTCTGAACAGGCACTCAATAGAAGTGTTTTCTATGAACACACTTTAGCTATATGCATAAACATTAATTTCCAATGTTCCTTCACCCTCTATTGTGACAAAGAAACAGATAAAAAGATAGTTCTACGTAGATGAAAGGTTGGGGAGAGCCTGCTGTCAGGAGCAGGCTTTGCTCTATAGCTCCAGTTAAGTTTCTGAATAGAATGCTACAGTAAAGCATACAGTTGAATAAAGATTGTGCCTGTCCCTCACTTCAAACCCTTGTCTTAGGTACCAGGACTTTGGGATCCTTTAATGTCTCCTTCATGAGTAAATAATTGCAGCTCACTTTAATGGGCTAAAATACCAGGGACACTTGCACAAGGGACAAAAGTAACCGGCCCTACACTAATGAAATTAGGTGGCTTCCCTATCCTCACACAGTGACAGCAAATGCACAGAGGCCTCCTCCTCCTCCTAGTGATCCTTACACTATAAATACCCTCCCTCCACACATACACACCTGTTGTTATGCTAGGCATTTTGCTAGTTCCCTAAGGATAATAGGGACACTAAGGAGAGTTTGGAGTACATGCCTTCTATTGTGCTTGTGGTGCCTCTCTACAAGTTTTGTTCAGTGCTGTTACAGCTTTCCAGCAGAACTCCCTTTATTATTTTTGAAGTTCTGAGTTTGAGGACGAGCTTACTGGGCAGCAGCTATCGAGATGGAATAGAACAAAACAAGCTGGAAGGGTAACCAAGATGGAAGGCTCTCATATTAAAATGCAATAAAACATTTGTTCTTACCTTACAACAGCATCTAGCTTTGTTCAGTTACAGAAAGAACTGATAGCAGATCTTGCAGCTTGGGTGAATTAGATGGAAGTAATAACAGTTTCTGGAGTTCAAAGGCTTTATTCATGCAGGATCTATTTAAAGGATGAAAGGAGATAAGAAACATTTTGTCACAACAAATTGGGAAAGAACAACAAACAAAATGGCTCAGCTTTTAGGGGTGGACTTAAGACAGAACCTATAAGCAAGTGCTGGCTACAGTGCTGTCATGTGGTTTAACCATGCATTAACTAGAAGCTTAAGAGAAGGAAACGTATTTGCTTTTCTCCAACAAGAAAACAAACACAATAAGGTATAGCTCAGAAGAACTGTTTAATGGAGACAGATTCTGCACAGCCATGTTCAGATCAGGACCTATATCTGTTAAAATTAGCAATGATGGTGTTTTTCATCTAATCAAACACAAGCTGCTTCATTCTAGGGAAAGCACTTGGCTTCCAAGTATGCCATGACAAATCTTCTCTCATTTGAAACCTTCATTGCAGATTGTGTATTATTATAAAGATGCGACCTCTATTTCAGTTTGAATACACAATACAGTGGTACCTCGGGTTACATATGCTTCAGGTTACATACGCTTCAGGTTACAGACTCCGCTAACCCAGAAATAGTACCTCGGGTTAAGAAGTTTGCTTCAGGATGAGACAAGAAATCGTGCTCCGGCGGCACGGCGGCAGCAGGAGGCCCCATTAGCTAAAGTGGTGCTTCAGGTTAAGAACAGTTTCAGGTTAAGAACGGACCTCTGGAACGAATTAAGTACTTAACCCGAGGTACCACTGTAAATTAAAGTATAAGCAACAACATTATACTAAGTAAGACTACTTAACCTGCTGGGCCCATCACTGCATACTCTGATAAGCCAGTGGCTTCTTTGAGGTTTGAGGCAGAAGTTTATCCCAGCCTGCTACTGGAAATTCTTTAAGAGGAGGCATGCCAGGAATTCAGCCTGGGATTTGTCCTCTACCACAGCTTGGACTTTTTACACAGTGCAATGTGGGAAGAATTAGTAAGTTGATCCATTCACTTCTGAATACAGGGCAGTTTATGTACAGGGACATCACCATATTTACAAGCGACTTCTTTCCTAACACAGATATCAGTTTGCTGACTGTGTGGACTATTGCCAGCAAAAATCCATCAGCCATACATGGCAGCTGCTCCCCCCCCCCCCCGTAAACTCCCTGTTTTTATTGCCTGTCTAACACTGCAAACAACAGGTGAAGTTCTTCACCCTCCAGCAGGCCACAATACAAGCAAGGTGGGCTGTATTTGCTTTAGTGGTTAAAATTTCTTTAGCCTGTTTTAGAATGCAAACAGCATTGTGCTTTCACAATACGTACAAGAAAAGTAGTAAAATACCAGCCTATGAAAGCAACCAGTGTTTAAGCAGTGACATTGCTTAAATATGACATGCATATAGGGTGGGGGTTTTTTAATGTCAGGCAAATAACCCAGGAAATAAAAATATGTTTTGCACCCTCCTCAATGGTTCTTTTAATGTGCAGCAACCCCATAAAATCTGACTTTATTTATTACACGTAATAAAACTGCGATGTTAAACTAATCAAATACAAATCAGTCCAACTGCATAATTTTCGATGAAGAGGTGCTTAGGAGCAGCAAAATGAACTCCAAAATGGCTCATTGCCTCTTAATCAAAGGCAGTCAGCATCAAACATCAGCCAGTCAGGTGATAACTTTGTCATTGCTCTGCCGCCTTCTCAGATGGAAGTTGTCAGAAAGGCCTGACAGCTTTTAAAACACGCCAACTCATTTGTCTCTGTTGAGGAACAGACCCTGTGATCTATTGGTGTCTCTAGGAGATTAGGAAGAAAGACTACTATATTATTATAGTGGTGCCATTAAAACAGATTTACTGTGTGTCTATCAAGGAGCATTAATGATATAAAAATACATGTAATTTCCGATAAGAATTTTTTGTCAGCCTTCAAGTCTGGTTCTTTTCTTGTCTAATTTTGTCCAGTTACTTTGGGGTACACAAGAATATTAATGATTAATTGCCTTGGCGCTGGAAAAGCACAGGCTTGTAATATATCATTAGAAACTAGAGATCAGGAAGACAAAATGAAAAAATCTTGGATGAATATATTACTGCTATATGCAGTTAACAACAGCGGCTCGAAATCATTTGCGTTCAGAACCTGCAGTGGCACCTCTTCATTGAAAGCATATTATTTATGTTAATTTTACACAGCCTACTAGGGCTTCATACAAAAGAGAAGGTGTTTAATTAATAGGCACCAAAGCAATAGCAGAAAGTCTGTCTTTGAACTCTCATTTTTAATCAGTGTAACCACTTCTGCATAGATGGAGGAAGAATTATGATAAGGGATAGATCATCTCTATGTTATAAAGGGCAACTTGACATCACAGGGATAAGACTCAGCAGTGTGGTGAACTTAGTGTCACCTTTGTATGACTTGGGATGCCCAACTCATCTCTATTTTACTTAACAATAATTTCAAGCAAGGCTATAAAGAAGACAGGCAGACCTTTTGTCTCTCTCTAGATCTCATCTTCTTTCCATTTTGACAATTAATACTACAACCACTGCCATTCTCAGTTTATTTATATACCTCATTTCCCACAAGTCAACCTGTGTTCAGAGCAGTTCACCCCAAAATCAAAGTCTAAACACTGCCACACAATAAAAACAAAAACAATGCCTAGTAAGATACAATATTACTGCAGCATAACACTAAAAAATAATGATCAGCAATTACCAATTAAGATTTCATTAGATACACATAAAACACTAAGGAAGGCTGCAGCTTACCAACAGGCCAAGTAACCATTAAGCAACTCACTTCTGATGGCTCCTAGAGCTGGAAGGTGGGGCAACACAGGTGAAACCAACCATCCCTCATGGTAAATCAGAGGTGCTCTCTGCTCACAATTCTTGCTATGGAAATAGCTCCCCTCTGAAGGCTCTTGCTGCACACAGTTGTTGTTTTTTTCTGAGGGCTCCTAAGGCTGGAGGGCGGGGCAAGGTGTAAAAAAGAAAAAAGAAAAAGCCCATCCCCCGATGGCCAACAAACATCCCTCAAAATGTCAGGAGGTGGAGAGTGAATCTCATAGGGAGCCTGCAAGTAAGAAATTATTTACGGATTCCTCCCCCCGCCCCCTAGCTCTTTTTAAAATATCAGCTGGGTTATCATTAAGCTTCAGAGGTTCTTAAATTGCTTCTTGGAGTTTATTTGTCAAATAACTCATGGTATAAAAGTAGCACCATAAACATTAATTGAGCAGCCATTAAGCAGGATGGCTGTTTGTTTTTGGTTGATAGAGAACATAAAGCTTCACACCCTGTGGTGGAAAACAATTAGATGTGATGATGAAGGTGCTGTTAAATACCACTCTTACCACCCTTTTGATATCAGTTTAGCTGTGCAAGAATAGCAAACAGCTGTAGTCAGAAAGCATGCAGAAGTGATAGGAAGTCATATTTTTACTGTCATGTCAAAGTCTGTTATGAATGGAATAAGAGTTTCTAATGCTTTATGCTAATGGCAGTGACTAATGATAGTCATTATCTCCATTTATACTCATAAAAATCTTTCTCCGGGGAGACTGATCATAACTAGAATACTGTTTAAAATTAAACCATTTCCTCCTCTAAAATACAGGATGTAAAAATGACTTAAATACAAGAGGTTGGCTGACCAATTTATTTTGTTTTGAGTGTGTTTGACAACTGCAGCTGTTACTTTGCCACCTGCTGACTTTGCGTTTAGGAATGTGGTATATTTATATGTATCCTTGGACATTCTGTCCTGGAAAGCTCAGCCCAGGGGGTAATATAGGTGAAACGTGCAGCAGAAAATCAACATGAAGTATAAATTTGACATTGCCATGTCTGAAGTTTCAATTTCTTTTTTTTTAACAAGGACACTGAATTTCCTCATCCATTTCTGATTTCGGTTATGAATTCTGCTTACTTGACAGGTACAGAGCACTTCATTATATGCACGCTCAGAAACCCTTAAACGGATGAGGCAGCTATTTGCATCTGATAGGAGCTAAGTGGGACATTAAATTAATGCCAAACAAGTGAGTGCTCATTTTGGTTTCATTATAAATGGCTGCAGTACAGCAGTAATGTGTTGACTCTTATGTGCTGACAACTTCTATATTTCTTCTAAACTTCCCTGAGAGCTAGACATGGAGGAATAAATTGCTACTCTAGATGATAAAATTAGGAGGAAATATATTCACAATAATTGCACATAGATCTCCCAAAATACACCAAAGTCTGAAAAAAAAAAGTGTTAGTGGATTACTGGTTTTCATGAAGGTTTCATGAAGGTTTGTTGACATGGATATGCATTTTCATATTCAACTATATCCTCACTTGTTTTAGGATACATCCCAATTTTAGGAGAACATCAACCATGGGTCGGTAAGATATGTGCAGTGAAACTTGCATTAATACAATTTTAAATCATTCATGAAAAATTATTGTTGGTGTTGTTCATACGTTGAAGGCAAGAGAATATTTGAACAGTTTGCATCCACCTGAGCCACAATCCCCTTGTTTAGCTTTAAAGAAATAAGAAATAAGAAACATGAGTCTTTGGTTAAGTAAATAAAATAAAAACCAGGAAAATAAGTAGTTTGTAGTTGACCTTAAGATATCAATTGTGTGAGCCATATATTACCTTTTCCTACAGTAGATTGCCATTGGGAACATACTAAGTCCTCGGGTATTAAATTCCAGCTAGCTTTAACAATATCCAAGCCCTATATGAGAACCAAATAATTTGAAATGGATATGCAGATGGTAAATGGACAAATCATAAACCAGAGGTAAATGGGAATCTTTTTTTTTGTTTACATTTTCTTCTCATTGTAAAAGTAGACTGTTCTCTTTGCTTTTGAAGTAACCTGCTCCAGAATGAACCAAAGGCCACAACGTATATGAGAGATATTTGAGTGTTTGGTTGTGTGCATCTACCACCATAACATCCCCCAGTGTAGGTGAATTTATTTTGGTTTGGTGAAGCCAAATTTATTTTGATTTGGAAATAGGAGTTATTTATTTACAGTTATTTTTGTACAGTTGGGATATTGTGCATAGAAAATACATATGTTTGCATTCAGTTATATTTTCTCCCCTTTCTTGATCTCTTTATCATAGAACTTGTTCTCCGTGTATTTCTTTTCCTTCCTCCTTCCTTCCTCTTGCTCAGAACTCAAAACTAACCACACACACACACAAATGAATGAATGAAATTAGGCAAAAAACCCCACAAAAAACCACCCAGGGGCTACCTACCTGTTGTTGCTGAAATGTGTTTATGCATCTCCTATGTAACACTTTGTAAATGTACTAAGTGGCTGAAGTTTCATTCCAATCAGCAAGAGCCATATGGATCCATTATATGACTGGCTGGTTTTATAGCAGGTTTAAGGAAACTGTTTGTGATATTTAAGCAGGCATGGAGTATTTTTTAGGAGCTTCATGCATTCCCTTTCCCAGCACAAGTATTAAAGCATGTGTTGCGATCATATATACCCAATGCCGTATTACATCTAGGCACTCTACTCTCAGGCCAAGACATTCTGGACGAGGAGGCTCAGAAGGGTACATTTCCTGACAGCTAGAAATTCAAATTGGGGGGATCAAATTTAAGTTTAGTTACAAGTTTATATTTACTTTAGCAACTTTAAATGTTTAACTCATTTTAAAAAATACTTTCTAGCCTACAAAAAGTGGTGACAGTGCAGGCACTCTCCAAGGTCACCTTACCCAGAATGTCTCACTCTGGGGAAGGACCCCCCCCCCCTTTATTCGAACAAGACATGAGTATGGAATAGGCACCTTGTTCATATCACCTGACTGCATAAGCTGACACTAACCCCATAACCTATCACTGCCCATAGAAGCCAACACACACCCAATAAAATATTTTTAGGGGGCTCACACACCCCCTGAGTTAATGAACACTGCCATTCAAATGTGCTGTTTTGTGCCACAACTTGAGTTTGATTATGTGGGGTGGGGCTTAAAAAGGTAAAGGTAAAGGGACCCCTGACCATTAGGTCCAGTCGTGACCAACTCTGGGGTTGCGCCGCTCATCTCGCTTTATTGGCTGAGGGAGCCGGCGTATAGCTTACCTGCCCCCATTTATTTGCTACTCAAGTTGGCACTCCTATCACTGCCTATGGCATTGGGAATGTAATAACTGCAGAGTCAAAGTCACTCCAAAGTCAAGCAACTTTATCCTGAAACTGTGTAGCCAGTTGGTCCCTCATCCACAGTGGGAATCAGTAAGCTCTGGACCACCTGAAATAACTCCATCTATCAACTACTAGAGGATGCAACGCAAACTGAGAAATGAGCCTTCTTCGTAGCCTGCATGATTATGTGCACTAACCAGGGTTCAGTCAGCTTCAGAACAAGACTTGAGCCACTTACTCAAACAAAAACAACCATTTGCTTGGCTTGCTTCATAGTCCACCACTCTCCAGAATAAGAAGGAGCCACTCAGGCTCCACGACACCATACAGGACACTTGGAAACGATTGTGTCAATGGCTCGTTTCATCTTACTATTCCATAGCTAAACCAGAGCTTTGATAGTATTGCCAGCTATCTCTGCTAGAAGATCACCCAGAACATTCAGGAACTCCTCAGTTTCCATCAGTCTCCAAGGGTGGGCCATTTGAACAGGTCCACCACCCTTACATGGGAAAATTGCCACTACTAGCCTTCTCCCACGGTTGTTCCAAGCAACTGATATGAAGTGGCATACTATCTGTGAACTTGGAGATTCCATATAAGCGTAATGGGTAATAGCTATTGGTAGACTATTGATGAATTGGCCTCTGAATCCATCTTTGTCTACACAAATGATCATAGTACCCCTCATTGTCAGATAAGAACAAGTACTGTTTACAAAGGTTAAAAAGGATCTAGGACTATCCTTCTCTTCTATAATCAGTTAGTTAGTATACATAATGAAATCTGACCAAGCTTAGGATTCATATATTACTAAACTCCTAATGTAATTACATCCATTGATGCCTAGGCATAATCTGTTCCTCAACATTATAATTACGCTTGCATTGTTAATGCTCTTTCCTAATTTTCAATTCTAAAAGCATAGCTATGCCCAAATATATGTTTTCGATCATTTTAGCCAACAGCTTCTGGAGATGAATAAATTTCCCAGTTTGTTCCTTAATGGGCATTTCACTCTGCTTGAATCTCAGTTTAGAGAAGTATCTAATATTAATTCTGGAATTTGAGGGTGTACAGGCATCATAAATGTCATTTTTCCTTTAACATGACTTTTGGGTAAAAGTAATATTTGATGTTGAACACTAATAGTACAGGATATAGTAACACCTGAAACTCGAAAATGAGTATAGATTAATTTCTCAGGCTTTATTCCTTCTTAAATCTCTTTCTAGGAGACAGAGATGAAACTTTCAAGGGAGAAAGATGGGAAGAGCTGACAAGCAGATGTTCCCAAGGCCTGCATGTAAGCCGCCATGGGAAACTGTTGAAGGGTGGGCTAGAAATTAACAAGTGATCCATCAATATGACACCTGCAACCAAACTATGCATGACAACTATAGAATTAATCTGCTTTGCTTTTACCTGATATTTTGAGCCTATTAACAATAAATTTATTTTACATAAATATAACTGGGAAATCAACTGTACTCAGGGAACTTCTCCATCAAAGCAATCCAAAAGGGGAGGAGAAAGCTTCCCACAGGATCAAGATTCACTCCTCCAGCTTTGAATCATTTTTAAAGGCAAAGGTCACGCTTCTGTTAGCCACTGTTTAATCATAATAATGATTATGATAACAGCATGCCAAAAAATACACCGTTACAAGATCAGAGGGGATTCGAACTGTCACGGGGATTCGAACTGCCAACCTTCTGATTGGCAAGTCCTAGGCACTGTGGTTTAACCCACAGCGCCACCCGCATTATCAGGGTACCTGATCACATAAAGGGTTTTGTTCGCTTTCAAGCAAACACAAGTGGGAGCCCTCTGCAGACCTTCCATCCTCAACATGGGGATGGCTGGGGACTGAGCAGATGGGTTGTTATGAACAGGGATGTTGAGGGTGGGGTTGCATCTGTGTCCCTGCCCCCCAAGCCCAGATTTCACATGTTTAAGCAAATGCATGAACCTGCTTCTGTTTACTGTGCAATCGTATACATCCTTAGAAATAAGCCGCAATGTGGGACTAACTCCCAGGGAAATGTGTATAGTATTGGGAGAGAAAACCTAAAACTGCCAGAAGTACTATCAAGTGTTTTGCTAATTGCTATGCTTTTCAGTATACAGTGATTTAAAAGACAACTTTGGCATGAGATAATAGGCTTAAATACCCCTCTAATAAATACTTGCTAGTATTATTTTATTATTATTTGCCTCCTTGAATATGTTTAGTTTCTCGTAACACCACCTATAAATGACTGTATTTGTAGCATCAGAACCAGAGATAGGGAACCTGTGACGCTACAGATGTGGTTGGATTACAACTTCCATCAACCCTGACCTTTGGCCGTGTTGACTGGGACTGATGAGAGCTGGAATCCAAGAACATTTGGAGAGCCACATCAATCACTGACCTCCATCACTGAGCACAGATAAACACTGAAGCATGACAAGGGGGGCGGGGCACAGAATATTTAAATATTAATGCATCTGCATTTGCACACTAGTGAACTGAATCTGGAGTGCTTTGTCATCCCCATTAGGCCGTGGTGATGGAATATCAAAAACATTTGTATATCTTGTTTGTATTGAACTGCACAGGTATGCTGGCGTTTTCACTGTGTCGTCTATAATTAATGACTGACTGAATCTAATTCCACTGTTTCCACAGGCTAGTGACAGGTGTAAACCAGAAAGAAATGCAGTGCCCAACAAATCAAAACACTGTGTTTGGAAAAGGTCAAGATTATCTTCGCCTCTTTAGCATTCCAAGGAGGAATGACTGGGACCTTTTGACATCCTTCTACCCCAAGGAGCAGGGGGGAAGATAAAGACAAAAACTGTAACAAAGTGGGAAAAAGAGAATAACAAATAAATATTTTACAAATGTTGTGAAAAATGAAGTCTGTGTGCATTACTCTTAGTGGGGAAGGCATCGCCCAGGACCATAATGTGTTTTACTTGAGTGGCGCTATATCTTACATTTTGTAGGAATGCTACTAATTATATTAGTTTAATTGTATTGTATTGCAAGGATTAAAAGTACCCTTCTACATGGGACAAGGTTATCAGTTAAAAACATCACAGGCCATTGTCACATGATATTACCTCCGTTTAATAAATGCACTGCAAGATGATTAAAACTAGAGAAAAATATTTTTAAAGTATATTGAAAAAACATATTTATGCCTAAAAGACAGGTGCTGGGGACAAACCGAGGAACAGTGTGAACTTCACATCCTGTATGCCAGGCATACGCAAACTCGGCCCTCCAAAGGTTTCGGGACTACAACTCCCATCATCCCTGACCACTGGTCCTGTTACCTAGGGGTGATGGGAGTTGTAGTCCCAAAACATCTGGAGGGCCGAGTTTGTCTATGCCTGCTGTATGCCATGAAGCACCCAACACTTTGGTGCCCACTAAGGCCCCTTCTGTTTTTTTGTGTGTGTTTTGTTTGTTTGTTTGTTTGTTTGTATGTTGGACAGTGGCAGGGCTGGCTGACGAGACAAATGCAGGCCTCCCGCTACCCAGATCTCTGGAAGAGAAAGAAAGTGGTTGGGCCTAGTCTTCCAGCCGCCCTTCAAAAGTTTTTAGAAAAGTAAGAGGAAAAGGCTGTCTGGTAAGTTTGGTGGAAGGGTGAGCAAGTGTGTGACTATTTTTCCTGGGATATTTTTAAGAGTGCATGTTGCCACCTTTTTATGGTATTGTGTTGGAAGTGAAGTGTTTTGCCTGTTTTTAATTCTTGAGCTAGTTTCTTTGGAGGTTCTTCTATGTTTTCTTTTGGGATCCCTGCAGGCTGTAATTCCTGGCCCATTTGGTAGTGAGAATGTAGGCCCTTATTTTCCCAGATGTTCAGTACATTTTTAAATGGGCCACAGAGAACATTTTTAATTACAGCTTTACGTATGGCGATTCACCCATAGTGGTCCCCCCCCCCTTATTCACCTCTTCTCTTAATATTATATTCATCAAATCATGTAAACTAACCCTAAAAAAGCAGTGTTGAAACAGATTCATTTATTAAGATCAGATCAATATAATTTATATCCTGCTTTCCCAACAAAAATCTGGTGCCAAAGGCAGCCAACAACAATAATATTCTGGCAAAATATTTCAAATGCATTCAGACCTGATTAAAACGCTTTCTTAACAACATTAGTTCTACAGGATGGTAAAACAGGTCTAGATTCTCAAGTGTTTTTTCAAAAAACCAGTCAGTAGAAATACAGGAGGAGAAATATTATGATTTGCATTTAAGCTCTAGTTAGCTCTTAGCAATCTGGCAGATACTTGATTAGGGAAAACAATTCAATAAAACCCCCTTACAATGCAATTGTATACATGTCTACTTAAAAAAAAAATCACCTTGAGCACAGGCTGCAATTGTATACTCATTTACATGAGTGCAAGCCACATTAAACTGAGTAGGACTTACTCCTGAGTAAACATGTATAGGCCAGTGCTACTAATGTGGTTTACATAGAATCACAGAATCATAGAGTTGGAAAGGCTCCAATGGTCATCTAGTCCAACCCCTGCAATGCAGGAATCTCAACTAAAGTATCCATGACCATGACAGGTGGCCACATGTTATATTCAAACCAAGTCAAAGCTTTATTTGGAAGTAATGTTACTGGAATACTTTTAAATATTTGAAGATATGACAGCTTAATAACTAAATTGTTCACATTTTTAAGTGGGGGTGCGGAATCAAAGCATGGAAAACAGTTAATATAGTCATTTTAGCTTGACCAAAGATCAATGCATTTATATTTATTATACAGTACATTCATTCATGCTTCCCAGGAATAGTCACATGAAAAAGTTAATTAGTACTACAACTCTGAAGCTGCCTATTTGATCTGTATTGTATCCATTCATTATGCTACTAGTAAATTTTATGGAACAATGATTTTTTAAAGAAATTGTACATTTCCCATTGAAAAATATACAGCGGTACCTCAGTTGTCGAACACTTCGGAAGGTGAACATTTCAGTTTTTGAACGCGGAAAACCTGGAAATGCTTCCGTTTTTGAATGCACCTCAGAAGTCAAACGGCTTCTGAGGCATGTTTCTCAGTTTTCTCAGTTGAGTTTGCTAACTGCCCATTGCGCCGCAGTTGTCAAACAATTCAGAAGTCAAACTGTCTTCCAGAATGGATTACGTTCAACAGCCAAGGTACCACTGTATATCAGAAAGTTTTCAACCCTACATCGGGGCTTATGTCATAGGTTTTCAACCTTTTTGAGTCCATGGCTGCCTTGACCAACTACATTCTTTCTGTGACACCCCTGTGGGGCTCAGAAGCCCAGTTATATCACCCTTTTCCTGCAGAGCTGGCAGCCTTTTTTCAACACTTTCCCTTGTGGCATGTTCCCTCAGCCTCCTCTCATCCCCCCTCTCCTTGGGAGTCCTCTGGGCAGCCACTGCTGCCGCCCCTGGTCTCTGAGCTGCCCCCCTGCCCCAGAAAGAGGTGCCTCCTCACAGTGCCCCACAGGGGCCTGGGACCTGTCTGTCCATTCCCAACAGCAAGGGCTGGCAGAGTGGGCTTCCTTGCCCGCTCTCTTGCTTACTCTGAGGCTGCCTCAGCTCCTGGCAGCAACACCCCCTAGCCAGCCCCAGAGGCACCATTCGTCTGCATTGTAGCCAGAGCTGCTGCAACAAACAGCTGCACAAGCCTTTGGGAGGCAGAGACATAAGAAGTCATCAGAGGAGGGAGGAAAGGGAAGAGGGACAGAGGCCAGTGTTGCCCACGACACCCCTGACCACCATTCAAGGCTCCCCAGGGTGCCACAGCACACTGGTTGAAAACCACTGGCTTAGGTCTTTAAAATATCTATGTAGTTGTATAGAATAGCCAAATTATTTTCATCAGTCGGAAGGGTAATCATATAAGAACATACAGAACTGCCTCGTACTCATTGGTTTATGGATGAGTATAATGGTGAATGGCTGATACCTGGTTAAAAAGGTAAAGGACCCCTGACAGTTAAGTCCAGTTGCAAATGACTCTGGTGTTGCAGCGCTCATCTTGCTTTACTGGCCGAGGGAGCCAACGTTTGTCCACAGACAGTTTTTCCGGATCATGTGGCCAGCATGACCAAGCCATTTCTGGCGAATCTGAGCAGCACACGGAAACAGTGTTTACCTTCCCGCCGGAGCGTTACCTATTTATCTACTTTGACGTGCTTTCGAACTGCTAGTTTGGCAGGAGCTGGGACCGAGCAACAGGAGCTCACCCTGTTGCGGGGATTCAAACCGCCGACCTTCCGATCGGCAAGCCCTAGGCCCAGTGGTTTAGACCACAGTGCCACCCGATACCTGGTTAGCAAGCCAGGTATCATGCTTAGCGCTCTCCACTTTCTATTTTTAGAAATATAGGGCCATAGTCTGGATCAGAATCTCAGGGCAAGGGGATGAGGTTGGCATTTTCCTCTCTGTGCTGTTTTCTCTCTGATATCTGGAAAAATAGCAGCAGAGAGAAGCAGTTTTCAGTGTAAAATGGTACAGGGAGGAAATGTCAGGCTGCCTCCCTGTACTACATTGTGCCATTCTGATCAAAGGCCCAAACTGCTGCTGCTGCTGCTGCTGCTGCTGGGGTGTGTGTGTGTGTGTGTGTGTGTGTGTGAGAGAGAGAGAGAGAGAGAGAGAGAGGCAGTGGCGTAGCGTGGGTTATCAGCACCTGGGGCAAGGCAAGTAATTTGCGCCCCCTAACCCATGGATTTGCGCCCCCTAACCCGTGGATTTCCCTAACCCCCAGATGTTGCGGCCGGTGCGGCCAGCCCCCCCTGCACCCCCCACGCTACGCCACTGGAGAGAGGAAAATGGCCAGGGCTAAATACTTATTTTTTTAAAAGCAGCATACTTTAATGTAACATGTCCTTGGACCCTCAGCCCATCCAAGGGAAAGTCACAGGATAGCCTCATACTTTAGGCAAGAATGCTGTTTCTGATTTATGCAGTTAAAATATGGTGCTCTTGGATTTGCTTTTTATGACTCAGAATGTCATTGTTTTGAATCTTCCTTACCTTTGGATCTGAAAAGAGCGATAGACATTTTGCTGCCTAAACTACTTGGCAGGGTTGTGGAAGTAGGGTGTGATACAAATACGGAATTTGTGAAACAGCCATTGTTTTGCAATTGTAGGGGGGGGGGGGACACAGTCCAGAAGCCAACACGAATGGGAAATGTCCAGAATCCATTCTTGGTTATTTCTTACAGAAGAGGTTGGCTTTGGGACTGTGCAATCAGGAAGAAAGTTGATGGACTGCAAAACCTTTCAGTCTGAAGGAAATGCCTTAGGTTTGGAATGGGCAGTAAATGGAAGCTTGCACTGTGATGGTCATGTCCTATATCTGTCCAGGGGATAAATAACATACTTTAACTTCCAGGCATTCAAGCATGCTAACCTTCCTTGCATAAAATCGTTTAGCAAAAGGATCGGTTCAATAACTTACTTGTTAGTCACCTGCTAGTCCTCTAGGCCACACATACACAATTTCAAATGCAACATCTCTAGCTTATTGATTTACAATGTCTATTTACTGTTAATCAAACTATACAAATAAAAACAGCAGCAGTTTTATGGAGCTATATAGTCCGACATCTATCAGCATTGTTCCTGAGGATCACGAGAACTAATTAATCCCTAAATGTAAATTTCCTTAAACAGCCTTGTAAAATGCACATGAACAGGATATTCGTGTAAAAGTAATACAGGTGCTTAAGCTTTCCCAAGACATTTTGCTCTTTGTGGTGAATGGCAAGATTGCACCCCTGCATCCCATATGGCAATTGGAGCCATACATCAACACAACTGGCAACTGAATCTTACAGCAACACTGCTGACAAGACCAGCATATAGGCTTGGTTTCAGGGTGTTCTAGGAGAATGGTAGGGGGCTGTCACCATTGCCACACCTGATTAGATAGATGATAGATAGATTTCATTGCATTTAGGTTCCACTTTTCCTCCAAGGAACTTAAGGTGGCATATATGGTTCTCCAACTCCTCATTTTATCCTCACAACTATCCTGTGAGTTAGGTTAGGATGAGAGAGGGTGCCTGGCTCAAGGTCACCCAGTAAACGTTCTGGCTGAGTGGGGATTTGAATCCTGATCTGCCAGGTCTTACTCCAACACTACCCATTACACCACACTGCTACCTGAGGCAGCTGTCTCAATGCGCCTAATGGTAGGACTGGCCCTGACAGACACTATCGGATCTATCTCTGAGGTAATTCTTACCAGGAGTTGACAATTTCTCCTTTTTCAAGCATGAACAGTGGAGATAAGGAACAAAAAACATCAAAAAGTACACAACCAAATCAAACAATTTCCACATAAATCGTAAGATCTAAAATAAATATAAAAAATAATATCAGTAACAGCAACAACTCCCCCGCCTTCCAACAACCCCCCTAAACAACACCCCTGCTCAAGAGTCTGTTCTGCAGCCTCAGCTTTTGTAGGTGGGGACAGGTAGGGTCCCGCCCTCCCAGCCAGGTGGGGAAAAGCCTGCAAGGCAAGGAGCAGCTCTTTTAGGACTCAAGCAGGTTTTTCAGGTTGCCTGGTCCAGAATTCTATAGTGTTCTGTATGTAGGTAGCAGAATATTAAAATTGGCTTGGTGGCTAATAGGTGTGCATAGTACCTCAAAAAAGCAGCACCAAAAGCTCAATATGCTGCAACCAACAGCAGCCCTGTGTGAGTCCACCAAAGCCATCACAAAGAGCCACAAATGCTCAGCACATCATACAGCATGGTGTCTTTCACCTATGATAAACAGTATGTTTGGATTTTGAAAGCCTCTTCACGTCACAATAGTCTTATACAGCAGTCTAGTGAGGGAGAAGGTTAATAAACCAGGGATACTAATGGGTTAAGTTAGTGCTTTTCAGCCTGATTGGCCCCTTGTAGTTCCCCACTTCTGACTAGAACCCCAATGCCCCTGAACCCCAACAAAACAGACGTTTTCCCATGATAGGCCAAAGGCCACAGCAAAATATAAACAGCAACAACAAATGGTGAGCTTAGTATTTTCACCTGACATACCAGTTTTGTGTTTTTTCCTTAAAACAGTCCTTAAAATAATGAATATTCAGGCAGTAGCAGAAATAGAGCCAAAACGGAGCCATAGAGAAACAAGAGGGAGAGACTAGCCTGCTCAGAGAATCCCTGAGATTTACGGTAAGTTAGTAGATAATATCTTAAAGGGGGGGGCAGGGGAGGCCACACACACACACACACACACACACACACACACACACACACACTGGCAGGGGGAGGGGGGAACCAGAAATACAGATAAATGCTACAGGCTCTGTGCAATGCCCCAAAACAGTGTTCATAATATATCAAGGATCAAGCAGAAAAACGAAGTGGTGGGTAGAATTGAGTATTTTGGAGGACGGCATGGCTGGCTGGAACTTTGAATTGTCTTGTCTCTGTTAGGCGGCAAGGCAGCACTGGCGGTTCATGGAGGGCTGGGCTGGGGAGGGACACAGGAACAAAGGAAGCAGTCTTACACTGAGTCAGACCATTGGTCCATCCAGTTCAGTATTGTCAACACTGACTGACAGCAATTCTCCAGGGCTTCAGCCAGGGTTCTTTCCCAGTGCCACCTGAGGATGCTGGGGACAGAACCTTCTGCTTGCAAAGCAGGGGCTCTGTAACTGAGCTGCAGACCTTCCCTGTTATGTCTGCGACATCCTCCCAAAGGATGTCTGCCAACATGGAAGGCAGCAGTGGGGATGTTAGGGAAGCTTTGCGGCAGCAGCAGTGACTCTACAGGCATATGCACACCTGCAGAGCCTCTGCCACCAACCTGGAGCTCCTGCAACCTCACGGATGCTGCCTAATCCCTGCCCCATCCCTGCCCTAATGAGCATTGTGCTGCACCTGGGAGGAATCTACCTGACCACTAGCACCACTGGGCCATCACTCAGGTGGGGACACACAGAAATATTTTTTGCTCGTTCATATCATTTATGGTTTCTGGATCTGTGTGCACTGATCCCCGTCCTCAGAATCACAATCTGGGGGAAAAATTCAAGTTTTTGAATTTCAGCATTACCTGGAAGTATAACAAGTGACCTCCTGGTATTTTGTGGTACCCATGATCTCCCTTGTGCCCAAACGTAACTCTCCCCATGCATATCTGGGATAATGACTCTGCTCAGAGTTCTGGACAGTGAAGGCAATACAAAGGCTGGCAATTATTGGTATGTAGCTCTTTCCATTCATTGCCATGTATGTGGTAGATACCACATGCTTGTAATGGCAGGAGAAAGAGAGAAATGGAGGCCACTTATAACCACTGTTGCTTGCCATTGTAGCTCAGCTGGTGCCGAATTACATCAGTGTGCATGAAATGACAATCTGGGCCATGCCGTCTCCGCAGCTTCAGCTAATAATGAGCTGCTAGGCTGTGCTCCCAGAGACATATTGGAACAAGCAATTGTCATTGCTCATTGTTAGTCTAATGAGGAGAAAGGGAGAAACATTGTTAAATGTTTCCCTGATAGTCTGAGAGAGAGAGAAGAACAATTCTGTTTTGTCGTAACACCTTCTAGCCTTTCATTATAAGGGCATTCTCATTAGGCGGAACTGAAAGAGGCGGCAAAGATAATACTTTAAAAGGTAAAATTAGGGTTGGTAGACATCCAGGATTAGGATGGATAAGACAGAAATGGATGGTTTTGTACAGCATCCAGAATGTTCCTCATTTTGGATACATGCACACATATCCAGCGAAGTGCATGGCGCTATATCTGCATGCACAATTGAGCCTCTGCATCGTCTTCTCTATTTTTGAAACAGCAACATAAAGATAAAGGTAAGTGGGACCCCTGACCATTAGGTCCAGTCGTGGCCGACTCTGGGGTTGTGGCGCTCATCTTGCTTTATTGGCTGAGGGAGCCAGCGTACAGTTTCCGGGTCATGTGACCAGCATGACAAAGCCGCTTCTGGCGCACGGAAACGCCGTTTACATTCCCACCGGAGTGGTACCTATTTATCTACTTGCACTTTGACATGCTTTCGAACTGCTAGGTTGGCAGGAGCAGGGACTGAGAAACGGGAGCTCACCCCGTTGCGGGGATTCGAACCACCGACCTTCTGATCGGCAAGTCCTAGACTTTGTGGTTTAACCCACAGCGCCACCCACGTGGGAAGGGCCAAAGCTCATTGGTAGAGCATCTGCTGTGGAAGCGGAAGGTCCCCAATTTAACCCCCTGCATCTCCAAGTAGGGCTGAGAAACATTCCCTGCCTCAAACCTTGCAGAGCCACTTTCAATCAGTGTCGGCAACACTGAAGCTACATGGACCATTGGGTCTGACTCATTATAAAGCAGCTTCCTGTGTTGCTAGTTGCCCATCCCCTAGAGAAGCAGCTGGCAGGGACACCTGGGATGGGAGGAAGGTTGGCTGAAGTTGAAAAGCCATGCTGTGCATTTGCACCTTCATGGACTTACTGGATCCTAGCAACAAATCTCCAGAAACAAATTAGTACTACAACAACAACAACATAATAAGGAGGTATACTTTGTAATCTTTCAGACCTGCCTCGTAAGATCCTTTCATATAATTTCACTGGCCAGGTAGTGTTGGCTTTGCTTGCCCCAACCCCCTGCACATTTTTAACCAGCCGGGTGGTATATGGGTTGCCTAAATCATTCACAGGCCACATCTGTGCATACCTGCTATCAACACGCTTTGGATGCATCATGCAAAATGGGATCTGCTGCTCCAGAGGAACAATTAAGACAACCTATGAACCATGACCGTATCTGTACCTGCATAATAGATAAAAGAGATGCGTTGGCAATGAACAAGGTAGTGATATGAATGGACCCCAAAATTAGGCACTGCCACGATTCTTGCCATGACTCTCATTCAGAGAGTCACATGAAAGCTCCCAGATTTGACCTGCTATGTGTGGAACTGAACAAGAGAAATATCAACCCTCTACTCAGAAAAGCAGGACCACCACTCACACCTTCCTCTCCACAGCTGTCTCCTAGATTAAACAGTGGAGGCTTGAAGGAAGGGATGGGAGAATGCACAGTGGATTGGACCCAGAGAAGTGTGAATGGAACTCTATTCATGCAACAGCCTAGCACATATCTCTAAAGTAGCTCCTGAGGATCAGGGCATCCTCCAGAACTGTGTGGCATGGGATCTATTGTTAGAAAGTGTGATTGGCACCAATTCAGGGATATCACTTGTTGCATGAAGCTTCAGGGAAGCCATCAAAGAAAGGCTGCTCACAATCCTAGTGGTGAGGGGAAACCTCCCTCCACCCAGCAAGGACCCTATTGCCCCAAGGATCTTTGGCTGAAGGTTTTCAGGTATGGTTTCTCACTCAGGTATGGTTTCTCTCTCTCTCTCTCTCTCTCTCTCTCTCTCTCTCTCACACACACACACACACACACGTGTTGTCTCCATAGATTTGCATAGGTGAATAATAAAGGCTGAACCCTGGAAAAAGCTGGCAGGGGAGAAGGGTCCTTGCTTAGAGGCCGGCTTCCCCTCCCATCACTCACTCACCATTTGGGAATGCAGCTGTTCTTTTCCTCCTTTGACAGCTGCCCTGATAGTCACCTTTAGAGGAGCACCATTGACGGCAGCCCCCGTGAACCTCCAAAATGGATCTGCAGCTTCAGGACCAGAATGCTTAGCTTCAGTCCTCTTCAGAGGAGATCTGCTTTGCTCTGGAGGTCCAAAATTCCTCTGAGACAGACTGCCTCATGTGGAGCATATGCACAACCATAAATATATATGTAAATGTGAGACACCATTAGATTGTGGGATCCAATCACCAACACCACCTGCATGGTGAAGAGGCACGATCCTACTATGATATCCCCGATGCCTTAGTAGGCCCTGAGACAAATGGTTGTCTCCATTTGGCTCCTTTACTACAATCCTATGCACACTTAACTGGGAATAAGCACCAGTGGGGCTTGTGTCTCAGTAGACATGCATAGAATTGCTGTGACATGCTTATGACTTTCATTTCTTACCTACAGGCCTGTATGCATTTTCGCATTGTTATTGTTGCTGTTAAAAATAGGAGGAGTTAATATGACCCCATGACCTTTTAGAAGTGCTTTGATCAAAATGAGCAGCAATCATATTCAGGGGATATTCCATCCTGATTTGTTTGCACAGAAGTTAAACTTATTCCCATTAATTTGTCATTTATTCTGCACTTGTTAGTGCATTTCCCTACCACTTTCCAACCTGCAAACTTAACTTTCCAGTTTGCAGCAGAATCCCTCCCAGAAAAAAAAAAAAATCTGCGTCTCGTGGTGACTTGGGAGACCATTTCATGATGTTACGGTGAGAAAAACAGTAACTTTGCTACAAATACCTTCAGTATATACAGAGCAACTGAAAATCTGCCACTGATCCTGAAAGACTGTAGAGCTTGTCAGTTGGTTAAAAGTAACAAATATTGACTTCTTCTTTTTTACATATGGAACACTGAGGATCTAAGAATCTCTTGGCTTGTTAGTCAATTTTTCTCCCCATGTCCACACACCGAAACACATGTCCTGAAATAAAAACATTGCTCCAGACATTTACAAGGACTGGGTACTAAGCTCCATTTGATTTAACAATAAAGTTGGCTGTTTGGGGAGCTATAACTTCTCTGTAAATGGAACTGTGTGAAATGTTTGCTTACAAATTCTATCCTGTAAAATGTCATGTTTCGGGGACATTTAACAACAAAGCTCTTTTGTTAATAATGCTTCCATGCTGAGCTTAAGAATCTATTAAAATGAACACAAAGCCCATATCACCATGTATGATTAAACAACGCAGGGGCTGTATTCCCATGGTACCCAGTTTTTATTGAAATAATATGGTTTCGTTGTCACGGAGATTTCCTCTGAGATCTCACTCATCTGTCAGTGGTATCCTTCATCATGACCCCATGTTCTTACATCACACAATGAATCTACTACTTGTTTGTCCTATTTTATTTCTCTTATAGTTCAGTGTGGCTTACTTTGTCAGCTCCTTCGACAATATGTCTTCCAGAGGGTTTCACTTCTTTATTAATTTAATTTACGTCCAGAATTTATGAGCCGCCATTCAGCACAAGCTCTCAGGGCAGTGTACAGCTTAAAGAGCAAAACAATACAGCAACATTCAGCAACAAAACAATATGAAGCACAGAGCCCAGCAATGTCATCAGTCATTCCATAGACCACATGAATCATAAAATAGTGGGAATCAGTGGTTCAACTTGCTGTAATGCATGATCCAATTTTTTAAAAAAGATATTGGAGATGGTTCTCTTGGAAGGACATTCCTAATGTGAGGCACGATGATTGAAAAGACACTTTCTCCTATCCCCTCCTACCCAAACTCAGATGGTGGTGAGACACATAGGGATTACGAACATAAGGCGAGGATTGTCAACTTCAGAGGTTGTTGAACAGCTTCCGTCAGCCACAGCCAGCAGGGCCAATGGTCATGGATCATGGAAGTTGTAGTCCAGCTCTATCTGCATGGCCATAGATTAGGGTTGCCATATTTTAAAAAGTGAAAATCTGGACACCAAAGTTGTTGAGCTTTTGAGCCTTTGGGGGGGGGGACACATCGTAGCAACTGTATTTTGTGCTAAGTTATTGATGTTCCTGTCTTTTACAGTTATTTTGCTTGCCTTCTGTAAAGACTCTCCTCCTGCAAGAGAGGGGAGTGGTTGTGGGCGGGAGCCGAGCTCCGCCTCAAGCAGGGGGCGTTAGCCCCCTGCCTCCCACTCACCTGGCTGGCGCCCACGCCCACCGGCAGGCACCCAACCAGGTGCCTCCGAGGGGGGCGTGTACAGCAGCCTAAATTGCTGCGGCGCCAGCCCCCCCGGCCACACTCTTCGTCGTCCCGTCGCGAGTCACCCACCCTCCACTCCCTTTGAGCTCAGGGTCTCAGTTTTCTTTGGCCTTGCTATGGACCTTAGGTTGGTCGCCCTGGTTGTCCAGGGGGCCTGGTAGGAATTTTTCCATTTGGCATTAGGCTTTTTGGTTTTTTCGCCTACCTCATAGCAATCATCACAACTTTCGTGGTATTGGTGGGTAGGTTAGGCATTGGAATAATGTGTTGTGGTGTGTCGAAGGGCTAGGTGTGGCCATCGCCTACGCCTTCAATTTTTGGGTATTCTGTTAAAGGAATCCGGCGGTCGTGTATTCTGTCCGATGCCTGCGTGGCGGGAGGCCATGGCACGACCCTCGGTGACATCGGGGGAGAGCTTATAGTTGGATTAGCATCAACAGGCTCCACCTACTGGTGAATAAACACCCCTGTTTTAGACTCACCCCTCTCTGAGGGGGTGGAGTCAGCTGACGTAATCCAATGTCTAAGCCAATACCTTTTCACTTGCTGTAATCAATAAAGTTGTGGCCTTTTCTTGCCCATTAACCTTATGTCAGGTGTTCTTGTGTATTCATTCCACTTTGTGGGGATCGGGTCCTCGAACCACAATGGGTAATTTTGAATATTTAAGATCCCAATATATTCATTGGAGATGAATACCTGAAAATATTCAAAATTTCTCACTTTCATTCATATTTTGGATTCAATATTCACCTTTTCAATCTAATCTTTTTAGAAAATAAAATAATTCAAAATAAAGATTCAAATGACTTATTGCCACCTCTTGGTTGTTTGATTTTGGCACACTTCAAATATGTAATGATAAGCTCCAGACTGTCAAATACTGTTAAACATCACTGCATGTTAGATGTAAAAAACTACCATTACGTAACTGTTAGAACTATTAAATATTAAATAACATTGCTTGACAACCAACAGAAATAGTCAAATATTATATGCTAAGTAACTGTCAAATAGTTTTAGGGGAAGCCTGGGGCTCTTTGGAAGCTAACAATTCAATAAAATCCCCTTACAATGCAATTGTATACAGGTCTACTTAAAAATAAATCACCTTGAGCTCAGGCTGCAATTGTATAATTTAGATGGATGTGAGCCACATTAAACTTAGTGAAATTTACTCCTGAGTAAATATGTATAGGCTAGTGCTACTAATGTAGTTTACATAGAATTGTAGTTTACATAGAAGAGTAATCTAGTCCAACCCCTGCAATGCGGAAATCTCAACTAAAGAATACATGACAAATAGCCATCCAACCTCTGCTTTAAAAAATTCAAGAAAAGAGTGTCCACCACCTCCCTAGAAAGTCTGTTCCACTGACAAACAGGTCTTGGTATCAGAAAGTTCTTCCTGGTGTTTACTTGGAACCTCCTTTCTTGTAACTTGAATCCATTGGTTCGGATCCTCACCTGACACAGAAGAAAACAAGCTTGCTCTATGTATCTTCCATGTTAAAGACCCTTAGTTATTTGAAGATAGGGGCACGCTGGCTCATCTCGCTTTATTGGCCGAGGGAGCCAGCGTGCCCCTTCCGGGTCATTAGAGCTTTGCTATTATCTCCCTTGATCGGGACACTATATTTCTGTTGATGCAGCCTAGAATAGTATTAGCTTTTCTTTCCTTTCCTTTTTTGCTGCTGCTGTATCACATTGTTGGCTCATGTGAAACTTGTGGTCTACTAAGACCCCTAGACCCCTTTCACATGTACCACTGGCTATTCAAGTGTCACCCATCTTAGATTTGTACAACTGGTTCTTCCTGCGTAAGTGTAGAACTTTATATCTGTCCCTATTGAAATTCATTTTGTTTGTTTGGGCCCAGTTCTCCCATCTACTAAGGCCATCTTGAATTCCAATTTCAGCTATCAGTACTGTCATGTACTGAAGACCATTGGTTAATTATGCAAACTCTCCTCTGGCAAATAAAATACTGAAATCCAGCATCACTGGGTGTCAAATACAGGTATCAAGTATCTAGAGAATATTCAGCAAATATCAGAGCAGGCGGAACACACCTGGTGAATATATTCAGACACAAAAATGAACATAATTTTTGGGGAACGAATTCATTCAAGTCTAAGAAAGCATACAATGACCAATCACATCAGGTTGGCTGTTGCGATGATCACATAAAGATGTCAAAGTACTATCTAACAAATGACTCAGCCTACCATGATTAGGAGTACAGGTGGTCACTGAACAAGTGTACCTTTGAAGAGGGAGGGTTCCTTGCACAATGTGAAAACAAACATCTGCATGCAGAGCAGCTAGGCATTCTGTCAATTCAAACAGAAACTGACTTGCTGGGCCTGTGCCACAAGACTGTGCACACAACAGCATGTGTTACCTCTAACCTAGCCAGCACATTATATTACCAAGGGGAGGAATGGCCTCTTGGCACAGTTTTTTTGTATGCCCCTGAGCCCACTACTATATTGCCAAAATATTAAACACACACACACACACACAGCCCAACAACCTGAAGACAGCTCTGTTTGCAGGCACTACCAGGACTCTAATTTAGAGTCTTTGAATACAGTGGTACCTCTGGTTACGTACTTAATTCGTTCCGGAGGTTATTCTTAACCTGAAACCATTCTTAACCTGAGGTACCACTTTAGCTAATGGGGCCTTCCGCTACCGCTGCACGATTTCTGTTCTCATCCTGAGGTAAAGTTCTTAACCCGAGGTACTACTTCCGGGTTAGCGGAGTCTGTAACCCGAAATGTTTGTAACCCGAAGTGTTTGTAACCCGAGGTCGTAGCTGTCAACTTTTTCCTTTTCTTCCGAGGAATCCTATTTGGAATACGGAAATGAAATTTCCCTTAAAAAAGGAAAATGTTGACAGCTAGGCCTGAGATACCAATATATGTGCACAGCTACCCAGTGTGATATACCACCATATTTCAGGTTACAGTTTCTACCTGAGCAGTGAATTACCTTCAAGCCCTGGGCTGGCTTCATCTACCAAGGCTTCCCAATGAACCCTCTGAGGCAGGAAGAAGTAAAAGATGGCTTCCTGCTCTAGGTGTGCTTTACCTGAATAACATTGTCTTTCTGACCTTTTCTGTATTCCTGTATTCTTTCATTGCTCTTTGATACTACCCCTCGTCTTGCTCTTCTGGCTTGCCATTAGAATCATAGAAGAGAAGAGCTGGAAGGGACCTTCCATCCTAACTTGCTTTCCGGTGCTGGCTTTGTCCCTTGACTCTGATGCCCTGGTGTAACTCTGTTCCTCACCTCAGCTTGCTGCCTACAGCTTAGCCCTGACAAGGGCCAGGATCAAAGTTTTAGCTCAAATTTGGAGCTTGGGGGAGCAGGAGATTGGGAGAGAAGATTCAAACATTACGGGCAGTGTTAAATCAAGCATAAATGCTTACAAGGTGGCTGAGGGTAGTTTTTAAAAAACTTGACTGCACAGAAGCCACACAATTCTCCATGCAGCAGCAAAGAGCAGCTGGCAATTTTGCTGCCATCAAGGGGTGCTTTAGAAATGGGAGCCAGAAGTGTCCCTAGAAATGAAGCTGTTTGTGTGGCAGATGAAGGTGTGTGAGGGGGAAGAAGGTTTTCCCAGTTGTACTCTTGACCAAATTTCCCTTCCACACTCATTTCTAGAAGAGAATGAAAGGCATGGGTGTTATTGTTGCACTGGCGTTTACAAAAGTTATTAGCCAGACAAGACAAGCCCTTTGAAACCACAAATATATTCCTAAGAGCTGCATACTTTCCTGCAAATCCTCCAAACACAAATGTCAACATCTAGCCCTGTCACCGAACTGTTTAACAAATCTAAGGAATCTGTAGAGTGTGGGAGGGGGAACTAGGGGCTCATCATGTGAAATGCTGCCCTGGTCCTCCATTCTCTGTCTGTCACAGTTGGTAGGTACAAATGTAGCCCAATAACAGAAGACAAGATGCACCACTGTGTTTGTTTTGGATATCCCCCCATGGCACAGGAAGTAATGTGCACCATTTTTGGGTTTTACTGGAAAGAGAGGACAAAGATTCATCATTAAGAAGTCCAAAGTCCTGCTTTTGAATGTGTTCAAGAATTTATTCAAGATGAGATTGCAAAAAAGAACAACAATATCCCAAACCACAGTTTATTCTAACAGTATTTATTGTAGTTACTTTTTATGCCTCATAATAACTAGAGATATATAGATGTTCCTGAGGAATAATCCCCTGTGACCTGAAAGATGGAGGGGGGACCCCCTCCCTTCACTCCCTAAATCATTTGCTTCAGAACTTTCTGCTTTTAATAGCTTTTTTAAAAAAAGCTTTTGTAACAAATCAGCCAACATATGGAAGTGAAATAATCTTCACTTAACATTGTAGCTAGTTTTGCCCTTCCTCGGCATAGTATGCTATGCAAGTTATATAAATTGCATTCTCAACAGCCCCTTAAGGAATCCAGAGGAGTATTACAATTCTGTTTCCTCTTAGCCATGAGCCTATATTAAATAAATGGCTGCTGCTGTGATCAGCAGAATCCATATCCTCCAAACTGATTCTCTCTCTTTCTTTCTCTCTCTCTCCTTCTCTACCATGGATCAGTAAAACTTTATTACCATGCTCAGTTTCAAAAAACCCCCATCCAAATCCACTTTCATTAAGTTAACACAAAAAAGGTCATTCCAGCTATTTTTTCCGATGGGATTGATAATTTGGAGCTGTCCTGAACATTAAACAAAGCAATTTCTTTTTACATACCGGAAAGGAAACTGCTTTGCATCTGGTATATGTAATCCCCTATGTTATTAAAGTACTTCAGTGAAAAATGTCAAGCGTGTTCAGCGGAAAAGAATGTAGAACGCTATTCAAAACATGTATTTCTTCTTTTTTTTAAGGGACCGCTGCATATTTTCTTTTATAAGAAAACCTACTGCTTAATTTGAGTCTCGCCTAACAAGGTTTCACCCCACAACCTTTTTTCTATACCAGGGGGAGCCAGTGGTGCCCTTCCGATGGTGCTATACTGCAGCACCCATCATGCCAGGCTATTGACTATACTGGCAGTGGCTAATGAGAGTTGTAGTCCAACAATATCTACAGGGCACACTGGCTACCCTGGTTCTAGGCTATAGTTAAGCCCTGAAATATCTAAAGCAATTATTTTCTTTACACACTTAATCAGGACAAGTGTCTCTATATGTGTATACAAACAAGGGACTAATAAACCCTTTTGAAACACAAAATACCCAGAGGGGGAATATGTGTTTAGCTCAAATGTACTAAGGGGACCATTTCCCATTGTGATCCTGACTCTTTTCTGCCAGAAGACTGATTGCTGCCCACCCAGTGGAGCTGGCTCAGAAACTAGCACATTTTCCAAATACACAGGAACAGAGGGCTCGTTCACACTTCCACTTGTCTCGTAATCTAGGAAGCACAGGTCTGAGCAGTGTTCTGCTTGCCTTCCAAGTAGTTTTCCATTTGCCCCACCAATTTGCCCAGGAAAACCAGCTCTTTACCACTGAATCAAAGCAATTTACATTTGCTCCGATTCAGAAGTAAAGAGCGGGGTTTTTTCTGGGAGGAAGTGGCAGGACAGGCAGAAATGTGAATGAATCCTGAATGTCAGTAACTTTAGTGTGTTTAGTCAAGGTAGTCAAGTGTCTTTATAAAGTACTTGGGGCAACAGCAAAGATAGGATTAGAGCAGGGGTCAGCAACGTGCGGTCCATGGGCCGGATGCGGCCTATGAAGACCATTTTACCGGCCCATGAGCCCCCCACAAACTGAGCCACCCACTCGGTGAGTCCCCCACACACTGTACTAAACCAGCGCAGCGCGGCACAGGGACTCGCCAAGGGGCGCCGGAAATTGCCTCTGTGAATGTCCAAACGCCAAAAATCGCTTCTGCGCAGGCATGATTTTCAGCATCTGGGCATGCTCAGAAGCAATTTCGGGCACCACCGACATGCGTAGACGCGATTTCTGGCATCACGCTGCGCCAGTCCGGCTCACGGACAATCTCTGTGGGAGTGAACTGGCCCATGGCCAGTAAACCTTGCCAACCCCTGGCTTTACAGTGGTACCTCGGGTTACAGACGCTTCAGGTTACAGACTCTGCTAACCGAAAATAGTACCTCAGGTTAAGAACTTTGCTTCAGGATGAGAACAGAAATCATGCGGCGGCGGCACAGCGCCAGTGGGATGCCCCATTAGCTAAAGTGGTGCTTCAGGTTAAGAACAGTTTCAGGTTAAGAACGGACCTCCAGAACGAATTAAGTTCTCAACCCGAGGTACCACTGTACTGAGAAAATAAGCAAAATGGCAATATGATAACTGCAAAGGCTGTCAATGGTGCACAGGGGGAAGAAGAGCAATAGTGTGATGGCTGCCATCCATTGATATTCTGCTATTTACTACACCATCGTCTTTCGCTAAGTAATAAATATTTTGTCTTTTGTTTCTGTTTTTATCTGCCAGCCACAGGGGTTGTGTGATGATAGTGTGCCTTCTGAGAAGGGGAGGAACTATAGTGAGAATTTAAACACTGTTGAAAGACAAAATTATTCATTTCTTATACTCAGGCTGTATGCAGAGAGAGAACATAGGGGACATCGGGGTGAATACGAAAAGGAGGGAAGAAAAGGAAGAACTTTCCTCAGTGCAGAAAAGCATCAGCAGGTAGAGTTCACTAGAAGGGGAAGTGCATGGGGGGGGGGGGACTCTCAGAACCAGGGTTCAAACTAAGTCAGGCTTCATGTTTTCCAGCAAAACTCTTACCTGGGACTGCCTGGAGTTCAAGTTTTCAGCACTGTAAGAACAGGCACCAAACCAAGAGCAAAGACGAAGTGTCTGCTGGCAAAACTCAAGGAGGACACACAGAAGAAATTCAAGGAAGGAGAGTCATTCAGTTCAGGAGTTCTAGGGCGGCTGTAGCCTTTGATTACCAAAATGTACAGTGCTCCTATAAGAGCAATTTCCAGGTGCACAAAAAAGGAATGTTTCCCTTGTTCGTGCTTATCAAAGGAGGGGAGTCTACGCTTTAGGAGGAATTTAAGTGTACTTCTTATAAAGGACACTCAACATCTCACAGCTGTCCATATAAAATTGATAGGTGATAATAGTGCTGCTTTGATTAGATTCGGATGGAGGAAGAGTGAATATTAATGATTTCAGGGGATCTTGTAGAGAGCCAGCCTGACCTTGAGGCAAGGTGAGCCTCATGGATCAGGCAGCAAATTGGGAAAGTGGCAGAATAGGAAGCCACTACTTGCTCACCCAAAAGAAAATAGCCAGCCATGGTTGCTGGTCCAGATGGCTGCTGGCTTTGGAGCACCCGGCCATCAGCCAGCCAGTTCAGCTGGGAACCAGCTGTGGAGCACCTGCCATTGCCCACTCATTGCCTACCAACTCAGTCTTATACCCTGCTCACAAACCTGCAGAAGCCACACAGTAATCACAGCAAAATAACAAAGCAATCCTATGGGTATGTCATTTATCAGAAAGGTAAATGGCTTTCCCAGACCAGCATTAAAAAAGACTCCAGGGAAGGCTGACGTTGTTGTGCAGATGGCCCACAATACTGAAATGACTAACTCCTGGGATTCTCTGAAGAGGTGTCCGCCAGGAGAAATCAGTTTGCACACTGATTCTGTCATACACAAAGTAGGAGGCCTGCTTCTGGGTGTTAGTCAAAAGAATGTGTAGTGTAGAAAACATGATACCTAACATTTCTGCTCTTGATATTCCCAGATGTACATGAGTGGTGACCCTCAGCAAGGGGAAGATTATATTTATTTAGCATATCACTTAGTGAAATAGCTTGATTTGTATCTTGACAAAATCCTCAAGCAGCCATGGAGATGGGAGGGATGTTAAATGATAGCCTCTATTCATTCCCCTTATTCATATAGGTATTATCCAGGTTTTAAAAGACATCAAGTTCAAAAAGCTACTGCAATGAGCAAAGGCAAGTCACTCTCAAATAATTCTGTGGCCAAAGGCAGCCCACACTACACATCCTGTTACCACAATATGCATAATATAGATAAGGCAGCACACTCAGAAGAGCACAGGGTTATTTAATGTCTGCATCCACAATAAAACTTTATGCCATGTGACCCATATTTTGTGCCCTGGCAAGTTTATCTGACATTATTGCTCCTATTGAAAACAGGCTAGATCCCCTGCATGGCTTGTAAAGTGCACCCTCAGCAACTTATTTAATCTGTCCATTCCAAAGCTTTCACACTTGGAAACCCAAGGAAAGGCTATTTTCTTTCATATCTGGGCCCTGAAACAAGTGGTCTGATGATCAAAGCTTCCTGTACCAACCACCATTTGCATAGCAGTGACCTTCAGTGCATCCTCTCGAGAGACAAAAAAGTGGGGGACACTGGTCTTCTACAGTACAATATGTAGCAAACTTACATTTGATCCAAAAGTGTTGTGTTGGTGTTTAATTTTTTTCCAGAAAAAGCAATAAAATCGGTGGATTTCAATTTGTCTCTTTTAAAAACAGCCCAAAAGTAATATGTGCATAGCACGCAGTCAATTCAAAGGCCTGGGTTTAACCTGATCCCTACACATTCATTAAGACCTGCATCTGAGGCCCTACTCATGCGCCAGACAGTAAGATCTCCGAGGGTGTCTGGCACAAGAGACAGAGACTTCTGAGTGGTGGCCTGTTCTGCATTCCACTCCTCCTGGGTTTTGGCTTAACTAGTAGAATTTCAGTTTTCTAGGAAGGGAACATACAGAGTTTACCACAACTTTTGGTGCCTTCCTTTTATTTGCATCTTTTATCCATGCTGCATTACCGATGTGCATGTGTCCATTGATAAAACACCAATCAAAAAGAAATCCTGAATGTTTTGGGTCGTTCCCCCCCCCCCCCGTGTTTTATCAGTGCTCACATGTATACATCATCAATGTAAATGAGGGGGGAAAGATGCAAAAGAACTGAAAGAATTGGAAAGCTGTGACAAATTGTGTTATGCATGGTGCTCTGCACTAAATTCAGAAATACAAAATGGATTGATGGAAGGTTCTGAATGCATCAGTTTCACTTTGGAAACGGCCCCAAGTAATTTTGAGTTTATTTATTTTCTTATATACTGCTTTTCATCACAGGTGCCCACAAAGCAGTGTGTATATATATATACACCAATACACCAATAAAAATCAATACTGCAGTACAAAACAATCCACAAACAAACCTCTGAACATAGCCTTTCTGCTTTTCCTGCTTGGCGGTTTTCCACAGGCATCTGGGTGACCATTGTGAGAATTGGATGCTGGACTAGATGGGCCACTGGTTCATCCTCAAGGTATGCACTACACAGAGCATGTTACAGTAATCTAGACAGGAAGTTACTAGAGCGCATGCAAAACTGTGGCCAAAGCTTTCATTGTCCAGCAACCACCATAGCTGGTGAAGTAGCAAGAGCTGGAAATGGGCAAAGCTTACCACAAAGGTCAAGACAGATGGATGCCAACAACCACCACTAAGACCATTTGGGTCTCAAAGATACAAATCTGGATCAAGGACCGCTCCCAGACTATGCATCTGGTCTTTCAGGGGGAGTGCAACTCCATCTATAATCAGCATGGCTTGTTTTGCATATGCAATGCCCTTATCACATGGGAAAGAATCACCAGAGCAAGAGGAATAGGACTAGAATGCAGGTGTCTTCACACATTACACTGAACGCGGGTACACACTTTCTCTCTACACATGTACAAGTGATTGTGCGGAAGAGTGTGCACCTGTTCATTTGTATAGATCAACTACTGAAAACAAAGACTGCACAATGCACACATTGAATGTAATGTGTGGACACCTCTCCTGTAAACACGAAACACACATGAAATATAAATATGCGTACTTGCAAATATGAAATATGCGTACTTGCAAATAAACATTTAAGTGATGTGGTTAAATCTTTACTCCTTTTTTTCTTATCTATCTAATGTCCTCCTTCCTAATATCAAACCTGGAGCATTACACCCGCCTCAGCTTTATTGAATTTCAGAACAAATTAAATTCCTACTCCAGCAGGAAATGGCCCATGTTTTCACAAAGCAGTCAGCTAGTGTTTGGGCATCACGGTTATTTTAAGAGACTCAGAATGTGTTTACAAAACACACAGCTATGTAGCAAATAGATAGATATGTGCACTTCAGGGATCAGCTAATGGTTTTCTTTTACATTGGGGATACAGCATGAAGGATAATGTAACTGACAAATTCATACTTTTCCTAGCTCACCAGTGAGCAAAACTTTGCCTTGTTTCTTCTAAAGATGGTGATAATGCTTACATCTGAAATGCAAGCTCCAGAATATCGTGCAACTGCAGCAATTATGCCCCCTGAAGAATAATCTTGGCTTTTTAATTATTATTATTTTGCTTAGGTGAAGCAACTTTTGGAATAACAGCTCAAGTGCGAGTACTGGGAGGAGTAGCAGGTTGGAATTGGCTTCCAGCATTTCATTCTATTTCATTAGGAGGGAATCATCAATATGCTCTCCTCAGGGCTGTTTTAGGGAACAACAGGCTCTATTAGAAGCTGCAGTATGACCACATGTAATGCAGACTCCACTTAAGTACACTTAATGATTCCACTTACTACGGGGGAGAGGGTCAAGGCGGGCGTGTGGTTGTGGGTTACACCAGGGGAGCCAATCTGGTTCTTCCAGTAGTGTGCCCGTACTACACCAACCTTCCCCACTAACTCACCCCTCGCTCTCCCTGTAAGCGGCAGCACCCCTGCTGCTGGGAGACTCGTATTGTGGCTCCATCCAACTAGGGGAGCCATTTCTAGTGGAGCATATAAATTAGCAGCCAGGCTGCCAACTCAGGAGTTCTGCAGGAGCAGAAAGAGCATAAAACAAACCTGGTAGAAAAGTAAGGAACCATGGTGGTGGGCTGAGCCCCCTCCTCCATGAAACTTGGAGAATTTCATCCCACGCTGGAAAATATTTGGTGACATGCCTTCCCCCCTCCATTCCACCACCCACAAATACAATGAAGAATTTCAAGATGCTGTTTTCAGTCAGCCACTGTCTCCAGAGTTGCTGCCCTTCCTCCTCCTCCTCCCTCAAGTACAGGTGGCAGCCTCCTAAAAGTGAAGACGAAACCATTTGTCGGGACAGACAAGGATTAAAAGTATGTGAAGGCAAGTTCTGAAGGGTGGGGTATGTGTCTTCTGCCAATCTTTATAAGGGTAAATTTGAAGCTGATTGTCTCCACCAGGCATAGGCAAACTCCAGCCCTCCAGAAGTTTGTGACTACAATTCCCACCATCCCTGACCACTGGTCCTGTTAGCTAGGGATGATGGGAATTGTAGTCCCAAACATCTGGAGGGCTGGAGTTTGCCTATGCCTGGCTCTCCACCTTTGATCACATGTTATTAGGAAGTGAGTGCAGGGTTTTCATTTCCACACTAATGGTGGGTTGTGCCCAAATTGAGGAAAGTTCTGTGGCTGTTAGTCACACCTCTTATTCTCATGTCTCTCCAACCAATAAATGCCAGAGTTATGAGCATGTGCAGAGAGATCGCTCTTTTGCAGCTTTTTTTCTTCTTCAGAATTCTAATCAAGTGGGGGAATAGGATATCAAAAGAGGAACTACAAGTCTGCCTGAGCTATGACAAACCTGGCTATTGTGATGGAATTTTGTTTGCGGGTAATGACTGCTGTCACGTGCAGTACTTTGACTCAGCACCATTGTCTTTCTGTACCACATCTCTCCTCTGAACTGAGCTCACAAACTGGCTGCTCCCACTGGTCAGAGGGAAATCGTGTAAAATAATTGTCTCTCTAACTACACCTATCAACCATACCTCCTCCACACAGAAAATGGGACGATGTTTGCACACATGTCACACAAATGGAAATGATCAAAGATCCTTTCCAGATCCTTCACAAAAGTTGGATATTTGCAGCAGAAGAAAAGTTGGGGGTTTGAGTACATTTTTTCTGGAATACCTGCTGGAAATTTTTTGCTGTCTTGTGGCAGCATGCCGAAAGCTTCAAACAAGAGAAAGAAAACCCTCAGAAACTCTACCAATACAAATGGTAACTACAGAAAGGCCCTGGGTTTTCAACTTGCTGTCATGAGGGGAGATCATCACATCTCTGATGAGTAACCCAAAACAAATTTCAGAAGATCTTCATTGCATCTGCACTTTGAATGAAATGTAGTAGCAGATGTTGTTGGAGTTGTCCTTTTAAAATTGGAAATGTACTGAATAATCTAATTTGTTCTTTGGCAACCGCCTTCTGGAAGGAATAAGATTTTACTGCTACACAGCTGCATTCTCAGTCATATGTAAGTGGAGCAATAACATGGTTTAATTGTCACAGTAACAGAAAAGTTCAAAGAGGGAACGCTGCAGAACTAACAGATGCACCAGAACACTTCCCATTTCCACTCCGTATCCGAAATCTATTCATTTATCCCATTTGCATCTCACTCTTTCTTCAAGGAGCTCAAGGCTGGGGTTATCCTATTTCTTCCTTTTAACAACCGTGTATGTGACATGAGTTAGTGAGAAGATAGCAGTAGGTTCAAAGGCTCCCAGAGTTTCATGGCTCAGAAGAGAATGAGCATAGGTTCCTCCAATCTGTCGGTGCAATCTTGCTCTCGGATGTAGTCCCTCTGTGCTCAATGGGGCTTCCCGTCACATAAGTGTGCAATAGGGCTGTGCAGTAGGCCTACTCTTATGCTATCTTGGCTTTAAATAATATGTGATACTAACAAAGGAAAATAGAGGTACTCCTGTTACTCCGGCTGCAGGTACATGCTCTTCTTGCTTGAGGACTGCATTTATCACTTCCTGGATTTTCCGGCATGAACAGGGATTTTTACTGACTACTAACTACTAGAGATATCTCCGCCATCCCCCCCCCCCCAGCATCCTCTATCAATTAACAACAACAACAACAAAAAGGAATTGCATCCAACAAAAGCGAAAAATGCCAGTGTTTGTGTCATTTCTTTCCTTCTATAAAACATCTTTATATTTGCACCCTGCAGCCTTCCCAGGTGCCCATGCTTCATTAAAACCCCATGGTATTCTAGGCTGGGCTTTCCTGTAAGTGCAAGGCGGCTGCCTACAATATGATAGTTAGTTTTTTGTTATTAATTTAAGAAAGAAAGAGCTTTCCATAAGGAAGACATTGTGAGGTCGCTCCTCCTATGGGACCTCTTCAGATCAGGAAGCACAGGCAGCCAGGTAGGCTGCTGGATAAGTGCTTAGGGAAGAAAAATGCATGCCACGCATGGCCAGCTGGCAACAATAAAGCAAGCTCAGTTCTATATCTACCAAAATCCTACAGAAATTCTGAAGTGCTCCACAAATGAGGCAAAAAACAACAACCAGAAACGTATTTTGCATATTATTCGGCTTTCAAGAAATTGAAGGATACATTTTGGCACAGCACTAGTATTTAGTATTTAGATTGCATTACTACAGTGCTAGATAACTTTGGCCCCATTTCATGTATCTCTGCACTCAGCGGACAATTGTCCTGACATTCTGAATGTGAAGTTCTTCCCTGCCAACTAGAGGCCAGAGCTATGGTGGTTGTGTGTTGGAGAGGGAAAATGAATTCTGGGAATCAGTCATTCTGTACGCTACCAAAGTTTGACCATATCTGAGCCAACCACAGTTTGAATCATAACTTTAGTAGGGGGTGGGATCAGTGGAACCTGGGTTACTTTACAAAACACTCTTATTCCTGTACTGGGGAGTATTGCAAAGCATAATCTGAATGCAAAAGTCTCTTTGTATGCACATATTAGGAGTTATGCTCTCCAATTCCCATCTGCAATACATTTTTTTTGTGTACTAGGGTTAAAACCACCCTAAATCTTACTGAGATCTCTATGAAAATCAGAGCAAGTCCATGTAAACCCCATGCCCTCCAGATGTTTTGGACTCTGACTCCCATCATCCCAAAGCATTGGCCATACTGGCTGGGGTGAAGGGAACTGGGGCCCAACAACATCTGGAGGCAAACTGGTAGGGGAAGGACAATGCAGCCTAAACACACACTAGATCTCTGTGTTAGTCACTAATAAAATAGTACAATTATGACAATACAGTTATTACAACTTTTCAATTTATAAGTATAGAAGGTGAAATCAGTTTTCCAAAACTAGAGCTTTCTGTGCTTTTCTCTGCTATGCTAAATGACATTAGTTCAAATATCAGATTTAGTTGTTCCCTTTTTCCCTTTCCTTTTAGTTATAACAAATAAAAGGGCTCTCAAATCCCATTATTTCATTAGGATTTTTCTGACTCTTGGAAATTTTAGTGTAATCACATTGGGGCATTTATTATTCATTTAAACTGAAGAGGTGATTGCAATTGTTGAGGGGGGGGCGGGACAGGAGCAGCAGAATATTTCCCTCTCTTGCATAAAGAAACTTATATAGCAACTCCAAGAATAGACTTTTGAATAAAAAAATTGTTGAGGGTTGAATAGGTTTCGACCCTAAAGAACTCCTTTGTGATACTTGCAGGATATTTCATGACTGAGGAGAAAAAAAGTACTGTATATAATGAAGGGCCCTTCAAGGCATCTCAAGTGGATGTATAATCCTTTTCTTCTTCTTTAGTAACCCTCACACAATTGTTTTATTATTATTTCCATTTATACACTGCTTGCTATCCAAAGATCTCAAAGCAGTTTCTAATATATATAAGCATAATAAGTACAATTAAAAACCATACCAAATATTTACATAAAAAATAAAACAAATATATAAACTATATCAAAATACACAACACAACAAAGCAGTATAATGTAAACTTTTTAAAGCAACATAGCACATGTTATTCATACAACCACATAGGCAGTCTTACTTGCCAACCATTCTGCACAACCACTACAATAATTCACTACCTCAAACATTATCTACGTTAACCAACCAAACTCTCATACATAAACCACCTATACAACCCACAATGAAGCACAACCATGCAAGATACATCTCCGAAGCATTAATAGGCTCATTGCCCCACATCTACTGGATTATCTAATACTCCTATCCCATCTCTCACCTGAGAGTGGCCCAGTGGGGGAGCTGCCATTGCCTGGAGTGGGCACCAGCAAGGAAGTATTGTGAACCTTCCACAGTGGTCAAAAAGTATTGTGAATAGCAATCCCTTTTTCCTTACCCCCTGCCCCAGGCCAAGGCAAAGCCAGCCTCCTCCCTTTAATAGTCTTTACAGGAATATGTGACAGGGGGTGTCCCCTGGCACATCAGCCTGGCAGTTCCCTTTAGCAAAAGTCTTCCTGAAGCCAACCCTCCCACTGCGTGACTCAGAGAGCAAGAGGTCAGCCTTCGTTCTACTGAAATGTTAAATCCTTCCCTTCCCTCTGCACCTTTCCTTTGAAAAGAACATGCCCTAAATACCTTCTGTAGGGGAAAGGTAGCACAAGTCATCCTTCTAGGGAAAGACACAACTTTAACAGGATAAAGTATGACAATCCCCTTTGCATATTTTCCAGCCATGCCTGGTGTTCTGCATATCTCTTCTTCTTTAGCCCAGCAATGCCCTGCCAGCGCATATAAATTCAACCACCTTGATAAACAAAGAACCCAAAGGGAGCAGCTACCAACAGCAGTCTAAATATTCTAAGCCCAAGTCAACCAGAATTACACTGTAGCCTATCATCACTTTTTCCCTGCAGCTGCTTTGTTCTCTATGCTTTCACAAAATAGCTTCTCCTTTAAAGCAGAAGCTAGTTTTGCAATATCCAAGGGCTGGTTCACACAATATATTTTTTCACCTCTGCAAGCTGTCCTGGTTTGGCCTGGGCAAGCAAAGTGTGAAAACTGGTGATCTTACCTAGGGTCTGCAGCGATTTCCATGCTCAGGTTAACCAGAGTGGGAAGGGAAACCCACCATAACTCTGGAAGTTGCTCCTGATCATACCCATGATTTTCTAGTTCACACATTACAAGCTAGACCTGGGGGAGGAATTGCCAAAAGGCGTATTGGGTGACCTGGAAAACTGACACTATAGAAGCCAAATATGTTTTGTTTTGCTACACACAAACACACACCTGATCTGTCCTACATCCAGAAAAGTGAAAGGCATTATCAGAGTTTGTAGAAATTTTCCAGCCAAACAAAACAAAATATGTGCAAAGCAGGGCCAATGAGAGGTATAGCACAGGAAGAGTTTTGTGGGCCAAAAAGAGACCTAGACAGCTGAATTTGGCTCCCACACTTGAAGAATAGTCAGTGAGCCCATTCTAAGGACCCACTGCCTTTCATCCCTTTCACCTTGCAATATCCATTCGAAGGCAGAAGTGCCTGTCAAACTGAACTAGGGAGTCAGAAAAGTCCCTTCCTGGGCAAGAGATTTAAATCTTTTCCAAAGTTAATTTCCTGATCCCAGATGGAGAACAAATCTAATCGGGTTTACTTCATTCTTCTTATGAACAAGAAAATGTTGCTTGCATACTCAAAAAGCGTAATGCACTTATAGGCAATTCAACCTTCCCTATCACAACAGACAAAGACGGCACTTCTAAAACATAACTCATGGATTTGAATGTGAATTCGAAGGTGGATTTAGCTTAGCAGACCTGGGAGTGCTTCTGCTAGCCACCTTCTTCGGCAAAATTATGCACTGCCTACAAATCAGTAGAACAGTGTTTCCCAACCTTGGGTCTCCACCTATTTCTGGACTCCAACTCCCATCATCCCTAGCTAGCAAGATCAGTGGTCAGGGGTGATGGGAATTGTAGTCCAAAAACAGTTGAAGACCTAAGGTTGGGAAACACTGCAGTAGAACTTACTCTATCCACCATTTGTACTAGTAATCTTTAAAACAAAAATGGGGGGGGGCACACCTTTGAGAAAGAGTTTCAGAATGATGCCTATGGTAGCAAAGAGTGATCTTGAACCCTGGGGAAAAACTCCCATTGACTTCAATGCTCACTGGGCCAAACAGTCAGAAACTGATAGCACAATTATACCAGGCTTATCATCATAGACGCTGTAAGACAAGAGTTATTATCAAACACTTGCTAGACTTATGTGACAGCTTAACATAAAGTTGATTGAATTAACATCTGAGTTCACTGAATAACAGTACCATCTGAAGGCAGGAATATTAACCAGTGTTAATGTGCTTGTGCAGAGAATTACAAGATTCTATATAAATTGGTTCTTCCTCAGAGTCCATTGGATTGTCGCTGGAGGATAGTTCCAGTTTTCAAAGATCTCTGCCTGAAAAAGTCCACCAAAATTGAGATTGTTTTCATTGGGTCTGTGATCTTAAAACATTAGAGATACCCAACATGGTGCCCCCCAGATGTTGTTGGACTACAACTCCCATTAGCCCCTGCCAGCATGGCCAGCAGTCTTGGAAAATGGGATGAATTTTGAAGGAGAGCTGCATTTTTGTTCCAGGAAGTATGGACCAAACCAAATTTCTCTCCCATCTTTAGGTGGAAGTATTAATGGGAAATTTAACAGTAAACCAGCATTCTCTATTTCCTTCTTCATTCATAGTTTCATTGGTGGCTTTGCATTGCCAGTTTGAGTAAGAAAAGCCACATTATTTTTCTTTTATTATTATTATTTAAAATTGATGACATAGACCGAAGCCATGATAAATTTAGTAATGTGACCTACATATTGATGAAACCAAAAGGGCTTGACAGTGGTCACTAACTTGTCCCATTGATTCCAGGTGTCTTTGGGTAGGGATTACTCTGGATTTGGCCCACAACCTGTAGTCTCCAAGTCTGCATTCAGAGTGCTTAAATCCCTTCAGTGGGATTTAAATAGGCTGTGCATAGGATTACTGCCCAGAAGTTGGTCTTCATATGTATGACCAAATGTGCTTTACCTTGATCAAGAGGTGATTGAAAAACTTCAGTCCTAGTGAGCAAAGAAAACAGAAAAAGAGGAAGATATCAGGCCATTGGTCTATCTAATTCAGTATGACCTACGCTGACTGGCAACAACTCCTCTTGGATTTCAAACAAAAATATTTCCCAGCCCAACCTAGAGGTGCTAAGGATTGAATCAGGAGTCTTCTGCATGCTAATCTGGTGCTAAAACACTAAGCTGTGGTCCTCCCCTTAATGGAGGCATAGCAGGCAATATCCAAAGGTGGCTCCTGCAGGCAGCAATAAAGGCTTTCAGGGAGAACAGGAAGCTGCAGTGAGAAAGAGATAGGGGGAAAACCCATTGAATAAATAGATGCCTGCTTCCATAACTTTGGATTCCACCCCAGTGTTTTCCTTATAACCAATACCTGCAAAACAAACTCAGCATGTTGAACAACACAAGTGTTTCTTTGAAAACAGGGACCAGTTCCTGTCATGCTTTGATGGTTGCTCACAATATAGGTCATGCCTAGGGCAAGCCCTTTCTGCACAATCAGGTCTCTGTGTGTGCATGTGTTCAATAAATGAGCACCGCTTCTCGTTCATTACTGAGCCCTTTCCCAGTTCTCTCAAAGGTTACATTTCTGGTGCAAGGATATTACATTTGTATTCCTCCAGCTTTCAGATTGTAATGCTTTTCTGCCTGGAAAAGCACGAGAGATCCAGGAATAGTGCACTCAATTGCTATGTGTGCGTCATGTGAAGGGAAATATTGTTGGGGCACACTTTGGTCAGGCAAAGTGTCCCTTAGTACTGTGCAAAGTTAAACACAGTCTCCCTGATCTGGCAAAAGTCACCCTGATCTAGGTGCACATCCCTATCTGTGGCCTATTTGCTGCCTGAGTGCATGCTTTTAAAATGTCATTGGAGATGCCACCGGTTGTTATAGCACCTATAGCTGAATTGGGGCCAATTTGTCAATGTCCAATGTAGTTAAATCAGTTTAGTTGCATTAATTTCAAGAGGCTCTAACTTTCCTTTCCCTTTTGCTTCCTGACACCCTTTATTTGGCTGTTACGACAAACAACAAGCCAGAAGGGAGCTCATCATTTTCCCTGGTGACCTTTATCATCTTCATTTTGGAATGAACAAATAAGGTCAGTCTTCAGGTCTGTGCATTACTGCTCAGTTGAATAAGCCTGCAAATGATGTGAAGTTGCTCTGGATAATAATATACAAAAGAACCAATGATGCTGGCTCAGTTGATTTGCCAGAGGATGTCATGCTGCAGAAACCCGAAATCTCCATAGCAACGCATCAGGTCTGCTAAAAGTACTGTGACAAAAGTAACTCAATTTAAGCTTCAATATAGCACTTATAACCAGATTAATATGCAAGGCAACACACAGGCATTTGGTACACTAAATTATTGTATAATGAAATATATACGGCTAAGCCTGACAAGAGGCAGTGAAGGGATTTCCACTGCATGTTAAAGTACCTTGATATTCTGTTGAAGTATATATGATACAAAGTTAAGTGGGCAACTGTTAAATTATTTGTATATAAAATGAGTGGATTCTCTTAAGTCAGCCTGGATAGCTCAGCTGGTTAGAGCTTGGTGCTGATAGCGCCAAAGTTGCAGGAGGTTAAAGATGATCCACATGGTCTCTTGCAACTCTATGATTCTATGACTCTCAACATCTAGCAGTATGTCATTTAATTTAGAGGCTGCTGACCAGAGGGAGTTTTAGGGTAGCATAAATGGTGCAGTCACACCGTGTGTTGCTTTGTGGGGGTCACCAATTCAATGCTGTAGAACAGAACATGAGAGGTAGAGGGTGCCAAATCTTAGCACTGCACAGGGCATCACTGAAATTTGAGAGCCCAAAGTCCACCACTGTACTGACTATGAGGACTTGGTACTTAATTGACAAATGACAAACACTCCCAGACTGTTTTGAGGCCATCAAGAGTGACCCACATCAGTTCAGTGATGTGTCTTTATTCTCTTCCGTGAATATGGATATGCTAATGTGCAGGCCTGTTCAAAATAATTTTTGGTGCAAGCTCCGCATGAATTACAATGGGAGAAAAGGGGTGTGCCCAGTTCTAAATATCTATAAAGGAGCATGGTGTGTCCCCCACCAGATGTACTACCCCTGCCCTAGCACCGCATACACCCCAAGTCACCACAATCCCCCAAGCTCAGTTCATTCAAGATCTACATGTACGGAGAATGTGAGACTACCATCTCCCCAGCCATGCAATTTTACCCACCAATTGTAATTTTATTGCTTGTGTGGGTGAACCATTGATTTTATGAGCTGCAATGAGGATCTGTGAGTACGGGACAGTTTAGGGGAGTTCCCTACCCTAACAGACCAATTTGCTGACTGTAAATGTTCTATTAAGCAATTATTCTCCATTTCCTTGTAACAAGGTACATACCACTGCTTTGTTTTACATACTTCTTGGTTTTGTATAATTAAAAAGTTGATCAACAAAATAGGCTTTTTAAAGCAAAAGAAAGCATTGGTATGGGCTTGGATTTACCAATTTGTGTGTGTTTGTTTGATGTTCATGTTTTTTATTGGGGCTCCTGTTCTTGTACTTCTTTCCTTTAGAAAAAATATATGATTTTTTTCTGTTAAAAAATTAAAAGCTAAAAAGAAAAACGCACCCACCCTCCCATCATGCTGCTACACATCTACAGTGAAATTTGCATAATTTATAGGTTCATAGGACACATTTCCAAACCAACCTGCTATGAGTAATGAAACAGAGTGCCACAGTTCAGCAACTGAATATCAAATGCAGCCACAGGGGCTGATTTCTAAATCACTGCACGCGTAATGAGAGTTCAGCAGAGTTCTTACTCCTCCTTGGTAAAATATAGATGAAACATACAGCATGAGCATTGGTAAAGCATGCAGAAGTCTTGCAATCCTATGCTGGAAACATCGCTCAGCCTGATGTCGCCTTACTTTTACCTTACCTTTTTTTTAACCTTCCCCCTCACCTCCAGGAGACCCTAGTGTGTACACCTTTGCTATTTATATCTCTAAAACATGGGTATCTTTTCTTTACCGTGTAAATGAGCAATAAGAACCAGTGAGTTTATAGCAGTTGTGGGGAACATTTGGCTCTCCAGACATTGTTGGATACCAACTTCCACCAGCCCTAAGCTAGTGCTAAGAGATGTTTGGAGCTGTAGTCCAGCAAACTCTGTAAGGGGCCACAGAACAACCTCACTGCCATAGTGCATGGAGAGCAGCCTTGTTCCCTGGAAGATAGCCTTGCTGCAAGGGAATAATGACCACTCCCCACTTAAAACGGGGGGCGCCTTTTGCGTGGACGCGTGCAGCCCTGGATCTGGAGTGGCCCCATCAGCATAGGCTTTGCCTTCCCTCAGGTGGGATACCTGGAGGTCCCCGCCTACCCCAGTGAGTTGTCCAATCCCACCTGGGGGAAGCGTTGCCAGGGAAACCAGGCCAGGTAAGGGGAGGGATTACCTGCCCACACAACAGAGGGTGGATCTTAATCGGGTTGTAAAACACCCCAACATTAAAGTCTACATGAAGGAGCTATTTCGGCCCGATGGCGTGCACCTATCGGACCGTGGTAACGAGCGTTGGCTGAGCGACATCAGGCATGGCCTGATTGACTGGTTGGAGAATGGCAAAGGGGATTTTCAGATGTAGGTAGTCTTGGCGGTGAGACCGCAATCTTTGCGGTCTCGGGTGGCGGTATCAGGCCTTGGGCGGAATCCTTTAGTCCATCTTCCTCTTTGCGGCGGCGATACCAGGGTTCCCCGTTAAAGGGGTTTTTGAAGGGAGGCTTTGGCTGTACGCCAAAAGGTCGTCATTGCTCTCCCCTGCAGCGGTGTAATGGGGGCGGCTATCTCTGCTTGAACATATGTTCTCCAGAGCCGGCCCATCCCCCCCACACATACTGGATAACCCTGATGCTCCCTAGGTCCCCGGCTGGGGACTAGGGAGGGAGAACGCCCAATGCCTGAGCCAAGGTCTACCCACATTTGAAATTTAATAAAGTTGTGGCCAATTTAATCCCATAGCACGTTGTCTAGAGTCGTTATTCCACATGACGGGGGGGACCACTCGGGATCTGGGGACTCCGCCTGTCCACGCAATAGGAGATAGGAGAAGCAACCATCCTTGAAAGAACTAAGTCTTATTGTCAGAAAGGGGTAACCTTTCTGGTATTCAGTACTTGTTCTGTTTAGACTGGGGAGGGGGAGTTTTTTGGGAAGGAATTAGCATGCTTATACTAAAGAACTGTCCTGTCTCTCTCTTTTTTAAAAAAATGTTAAAAGGGGGGGGGCATAAATTAAACCTTGTTTATAAAGTCTGGAGCTCAAAGCAGAGATTCAATCAGCCATGACTATCACAGACACACTGAAAATGTGCAAGTAATACCCATGGAACACTGTTCCATTTTGCATCTGCAAGAGCAAGAGATACATTAGCAAAAAGAACCACATTTCCCCAGACGTAGATTTATTTTTTTATTTAAGTGCTGGTATGTCCTTATGGTAAAAAAAAAAAGGGGGTTCATGGGGTAAACAGCTGGATCTCCTTGAATGATTGAGCAGGAGCAATTTAGCACTTATTCTGCTAAAATTTACTTATCTGGAAAAGCCATGATTCTTTTCAAAGTTTCTGTGTGAAGCAATGTTGAATATCATGGCAGTCTACATTCAAGCACACATGTTGCGCCTCTCCTTACTGTCCAGTCACACGACTGGCAGTAATAGTACATATCATGGTTAACCATACCTAAAGATTTTAATGGATTTGTAGTTAAATACGGAGGCTTGGATTCAACTGAACGAGCACGCTAGTGGAAACCAGTGCAAGGACTCCCACTACCAGTGCACTGGAAAGTCCTTTCTCTCCTCACCCTGTGCGCCTCACTCAAATTCAATCACTCATCCTCTAGCTCCTCACATTGGAAAGAAAGTAACTATGCACATACTGTTCCACATACAGTGGTACCTCGGGTTAAGTACTTAATTCGTTCCGGAGGTCCATTCTTAACCTGAAGCACCACTTTAGCTAATGGGGCCTCCCACTGCCGCCAGAGCACGATTTCTGTCCTCATCCTGAAGCAAAGTTCTTAACCCGAGGTACTATTTCTGGGTTAGTGGAGTCTGTAACCTGAAACATATGTAACCTGAAGCGTATGTAACCCGAGGTACCACTGTATATGTGAATTTGGCGTCTCCCTAGCACCATGACTACAAACCACTTCTTATCCAAGGACAACATGGGTGGGTGGGTCTGCGCACACTGCAGTGGTTTCCAATCTAGGCCTTACATGACTCTGCTAAGCATTACAATGTGAGGCTTTCTAGAACACTGCTTCTGCTTCTGATGAGCTGCAGCTTTGGTTTTGGTTTTTTATTAAAGCAATGTAAGCTTTTTTAAAACACAAAAAAACAAACTTAATCTCTCTCTCTTAACCCTCTACTGCTGGGCTTTAACAACAACAATCCCAAGCAATTCCATGCTCCACGGGAAACGTTTTAGATAGCCTAAAAAAACCTAGAGAAACCAGACACATATAGGAAAATATAGAGTTCTACAGGACAGGAAACAACAGGATGACATAGCCAAAACTCATAGAAAATAGTTAAGAACAGTAACAGTATTATGAGAGAGTGACCCAGCCCTCAAATATCTCTCTTTGGCTGCCCCAACCCAACAAACATTAAATCTCCAGAGGAGAAACATTATATGATGTGTTCCTGTATTTGTAGGGATTGCAGTCAAGATTCGCCTCTTCCTTGCCCCAAGTTGCCCCCAAACAGCCATACTGTCCCTTGGCTAGCTTCAAACATAGATGCCAGGCTGAAACAAACCAACCAATTTTGTTTAGTGTGTAATCATGATTAATAACTCAGAAAATATGAATGAGGAACTCCAAACTAAGATGGCTGCTGAAAATTCTAACACACATAAACAAAGGGTATGTATTCATCCCATATTCAGACGCAGCACTGTAATTCCAAAACATGTAGTATCTTTCCCAGGATCACTTCGTAATTATCTTTTTTAGCAGATTAGCTGCTGTGTGTTGTTATACTTGGCCTTTGCTTATTGGAATATCAACATGGAGGTCTATGAAACCGGCAAGAATTTCATAACTCACCAGCCATATGTAAGCTGTCACTTTGACAGATGCATTTCCCCAGGCTATTTTAATGATAATTTCATTGAGGGAAACGATCCCAGATTCAATCCTCCCTTGAATTGTCAAGACTCTTCCAATGTGACTTCCTTTCCCTTTCCTTTCTTTTTTTTAAAAAAAAATCAGAAGTGATGAGATTCTGAACAGCATTTCACACTGAATGCCGCTGTCCTGGGATTCTATTTTCACAATGTGTGATAGAGTTGTGACTGCTACCACTTAAAAAAAAAAAGTTCATGCTTCTTTCAGATGCTATTGCCAATTTATGTTCTTTGCCCTCTGAAATTTCCATTTAGAATAATAACTAGAAACATGTCTGAAGAAGGGATAGGCAGAAGATTCTGTGGTCTTTTATGTACAACCTGCACACAAGTTAAGGCATCTCATCATATTTGTGGAGCAAATAAATTATTTAGCGAAACGAATAAAATAAATTGCCTGTGTCTCAGATCTCACCACCACAGCACGCAAGACTCCTTGTAGATAACTGGAAATGTTATTTTCATTCCATTCATCAGGGCCCCTCCACACTAGTGTGTGTGTTTTTGTGGGTGTCATTGACACAATAAAAGTGCATTAGTCACGGATTTATACTGAGCCATCCACACATCATTCCACTTTATTAGCTCTGTGATGCTTCCCCAGCATGAGTACATTATTGCCATCTAGAGAGGTGCTATACAGAGCAACACTAGAGGGACAAAAATAAAACTGGAACGAAGATGTATATCCACCCCAAAACTTTTCCAGGTGCAAACAGTATTGAAGGTAGGACCACCTATAACTGCCCTGATGCCATCATAAGCACAAATCAACATGAGGACTTCTGGGGAAGGCCTAAAAAACACCAGTGAAAACAGGGAATCTAAGATATGTATAACATATAGAGTGCAATTCAAGGTTGCGCTATGGCAAACATTTCAGCTGGCCAGACAGATTACCCCTGCTTCCATGTTCTCCTGACCACTACCACCACCAGAGTCACTTTTAGGGGCATGGGGAGAGGGAGGGAAAAGCCCTACTGTGTATGCCTGATCCAGCAGGCCTCTGTTCTTTTCTTTAAAAAACAAAACAAAACACCAACAACTTTAAATTAAGTAAAAAATGGGTGGGTGAGATCCATTGAAATCCTTTGGGCTGATCTCTGCATAAACCTACATAGGATTCTGATGCGCATGTGCGAAACTCAGGTTGGTAAGCCCCCAATTCAAAATGTACATCCTTACACTGTGTGGAACAGTGATACCCGGCTATCTTTCACAGTTGTAAAATGACTGAGATAATGTATGGGAAGCGCTTTCAATGCTCAAAAATGTGACATGAAGTACTGAGTGAGCGTTACAATGATGAATGTGATCGTCTACTCAGCGTTGAAAGGCCAGGTCTGCTTCTGCCCATGACAACAGCGTCTTCAGACTACAACTGCGTACACACTAAAGTACATGACACCCCCCCCAAAGAATCCTGGGAACTGTACTTGCACTGTCAGCGACTGATTCCTAGCACCCTGTACAAACTACTGTTCCCAGGATTCTTTGGGGGTAGTTGTGTACTTTTAAAGTGCTTTAAACGTAAGGTACCGTACACAGCCTTAGCTGTTCTATCACTTCAGGGACATGGGATTTCAGTTGTAGCTGCTAGGGAAGGAGATACTTGGTACCCGCAGGGCTTTTTTCCAACCAGAACTTGCCAGAAGTGAGTTCTGGAACCATTGCCATTATAAGAGACCAAGGGAGGTGTTCATGGTGAGTTCTGGCACCCCAATGGTACTGGGTACCCCACTCAAAATCATCTGAAGATCTTGGGGAGTAGCCACAAAATCTTCCTTCAGAGTTCGCCTCAGGAAGGCAGAGTATGCTGGGGGTTGATCATATCTGCCTGCTAATTAACTTTCTACTGCTCCAATTTAAAAAGAACCCATAAAAAACTGCCTTTTTTTAAGTGTGTGTGTGTGTTAAAAGTCACCACTCCACATTCCACGGGGGATGAGTTTGCCTATTTCCTGCAGAATAACTATTGACTCTCCTCCCCTTCAAACACACAAACACACACACACACACACACACACACACTCCTTTCATTATGCTGTGATGCTTCTTTAGTTGAGATTCCTGCACTGGAGGGAGTTTGACTACATGACCCTTGGGGTCCCTTCTAACTCTACAATTTTATGCTTTTATGATTCTCCCTCCCATCCTGATTTGGGCCTGCTGCTATTATTTGCTTTTTCTGTGGAAAGATTCCCCACAGACCCTGAAAATGGGGGGAAATTAGTCTTAAAGACCAACAGCATTTTGCCCTGGGCATTTGTTTTATTGCCAGTTTTCTCTAGTGCTGCAAGTCTCTCTCCCCCCCCCATACAGTCAACAGTTTATTTAATGATCCAAGTCGGTGGGGGGGGGGGGGAGGGGGAGCCATACTGTCTAATTAGGGCTTCTCCTGGGAGGAAGTGACAGCCAGAATACGGGAAGGGAGAATGGATTCTTTGGGCAAACTATAATTGGTTTAAGCCTAGTAGAAGAATCTAGAAAAAGACACCCCCCACCTCCCCAAAAAGGAAAAAAAAGATCAACATAAAATATCCACGTAATATTCCTACATCTCATTATGTAAATTTTATTAAATGATAAAACTGCATTTCCAACGACTTCATTAAAACGTCTTCCCCCACCCCAAAATCAAATAGTGTTGCCTGCTCCCACAGTTCTACTCCAAAGTGAGTCCCATAGAATTCACTTGGCTTTGCAGAACAATTCTCTGCATCAGTTCTCAATTCTCAAACAATTCTTTGAGTAGAACTCAAAGGGAAGCCCAGCTGAGCAGAAAGGGACCCACTCCCAGGTATGTGTGTACAGCATTGTAGACAAGCACCAGTAACACACACACACACACACACACACCCTTTCCCAAACCCAAAACAACAGAAAATATGCCCTCTAAGGTGCGCTGAAACTATTAATAGCATTTCGTTGTTAGTAAAACAGCATGTTCTCAGACACTTTAATATCTGCTGTTGTTTTAGGACATTCCATCCCACAATGCAGATGGGGGACCAGTGGGCCTCCAAATGATGGGAGCTGAAAGCCACAGGTTCCCCATCCATATTGTTTCTCTGATTCACTCTGCCTTGCAATCCTACCCCTCCTGAATTCTGGTTTATTAGGATAATTTTAAAAATTAAATTCAGGAATTGGAGCATGGTGGTTGCAAGTTTCAAATTCATTTTTTCATTTACCGGTACATGTTTTTACCAGTGAACATTTGTACACTGATTAAAATATTTTTTTGGGGGGGGGTCACAATATGATTGTGATCATCTAGATGACTGCATCAAGGTTTCCCTTATGTGGTGTTTAACCAGGGCCAACCTAAGGATTTGTCCTGCCTGTGGCAAAGGGCAAGATGGTACCCTACTCCTCTTCCAGGTATTAAAGCCAACTGGACTGATGGGTGGCTGAATTTTACTCAAACACTGGTAATAGGATAGCATCCTCCATGGGACCTTGGGCCAGCTTAGGGGGCATACTGTAGGCTGGATAAAACATGCAACTCTGTCCTCCCAATACCTTGACTTTAATACCCTGCCCCCTAGTATCTGCCTCCTGAGGCAGCTGCCTCATGTCGCCTAATGGTAGGGGCAGCTTTCTGTTTTAATGGTACACATGGGTAAACCACCACACAAAAGAATCCTGATTAATGTACAGTCACAGCTACCTTTTTTGGGTACCATGACATGAATTCATAAACGTAACATATGCAAATATATTGATGCAATCACATGTATGTTGACATCAAGATTGCATTGGGGGGGGCAATGCTCTATAAATGAATGCATGTACACTGCTGATAAAGAAGGCAGGGCATGGGGGGGCAGCAAAGAACCCCTAATGAATCAGTTATACTTCAGAAACAAGAAAGGGTAATTTGCAAAAGGAAGACCAAGTAATCTGAAGCTCTAAACTACATGGAGGAAGTTGATGAGAATTATGATCGTAATGATAGGCAAGAACCAAACAAATAAATTGCACTAACATATTCTGAAATAGACAGCATATATACACACACACACACACACACACACACTATATATATATGTATATGTGTGTGTGTGTGTGTGTGTGTGTGTGTGTGTGTGTGCGCGCGCCAAAATACTGCAAGTCTGAATACTAAAATACTATTCAGTACGCATGGACAGTCAGTTTCCTCCTTAAATTGCATTCTTCAGTCCTTCTGGATGTAATTTTGGCTTGTGGGAGGCCCTCAAGGAAAATAGGGGTGGAGAACAAGGTCATGAGTACATATTCCTAGTGTTTCATAATGCACACTGAGCATCTAATACTAATGGCTGCTTCATATGTCTCCCCATGTCAGCTGCCTCAACCCAGCTAGCTGCTTGTCTGCAAGACTCACCACAGAGTGGGGAACTTTTTCTAACAGCTTCCAGAATCAGGACCGCTGTCAGGAATCTGTCAGTCGCCACAATAGATACTTCCTGCTGGGAATATGCTACAGTAATTTAAAAAGCTCTCTCTGCCAAGAGAAGATGTTGCTGCTATGGTACATCACTTTCACAGCCATATTAGGGAAATGTGTAGCGGGTGCATTAAGAAAATCAGGCACAATGCTGGTCTTTGGGGTCACAAAGTTAGAAATAGGTCGTAAATGGGCTCTTTGCTGAATCTTATTTTCTAGCTCCCCCTGCTGGAAGGAAACTGAAATGTTTAGAGAAGGCACTAGTCCTGTGGCAGGGCTACTCTGCCTCTCTTTGACATGGCCTGTCTGGCCTGGTTTACATGCCGATACTTAGTTTCAACATAGTTGTGCAACTCTGCCAATCACCTGACATCACGACGACATCATGTGACAGGTAAGATGGCAGTCCCGCCCCCCCTGCAAAACTGACCGGGGGCGGGAGAGGGTTCAGCTTTGGGGAAGCAGAATACAGCAGGATTGAACCCTCCACTCAATCAGCTGATGAATGGAGGCTTATTTATTTGAACTATATCCTGCACTTCCACCCAAGGTGCCCAGGGTGGCTCAATCCCACAGGGTGCAGGTGTCTGCCTTGCCAGTGTGTTCACCTTGGGAATACAAGCTGGACGGACAGGGTGGTGTGGTTTGGGAGACCAGGGTTCAAAACCCCACTCGGCCCTGAAGCTCACTAGGTGGACTTTGAGGTAGGCTTGGCTGAGAGACAGTGATGGGCCCAAACGGTTGTTGTGATGATAAAATGGGGAGGGGGAAGAACCATGCACACCAAACTCGATGCCCTCTGGAAAAAAAAAGTGGGAAGTATATGTAATAATAACATTAAAGAAAAAAATCAGGACCGTCATGTCAAGAGAAAAAAAAGACATTCAGACAGCTTACTGTTTTCTGGTCCTGCCTCACTTAATTAAAAACAGTATATTGTCACGCCTGAAAATTCAGTAACTCAGAATGTTCACCTTCAAGAAACGCAACTCCAGGGCAGTGAGGGGGGAAATATAGCATTACTGCTGCATACTGTATTTAAGGACTTGATTATTGAAGTGTGTACTCACCTGCATTATAAGGTTCTGATCCAAATCCTCGGGATACTGGAGAAGAAATAAGAGTAATATCATCTGTAAGACACACGTGGCTCTGGCAGCAAAGGGTTCTTCCATATCTAATCCTCTTGTTTTCATGGGAGTTATTCTGGCTTTACACATGTGTATGTAAGATCAGAATGGATTTATTTTTGCCTTGCTATTCTTCTTGAAATGCCATTAACTTTAATCCTTAATTTTATTTAGCCCTTTCCTGTGCCAGGCTGATGCAGCCGGGCTGACCAAAAGGTAGCAGTATTTTTTCCCAGTCAAGATTCTCCTTTGAAGCACCTTGTCAGCATAATGTGTCTCGGTGTGTTTGATTATCTAATCTACGGAGCAGATCAGCCCTCTCAGAAAAGAATGCTAACTTGCTCCCCCGAGAGCAGAGTCCTTATTACACAGGCAGGTATAGGCATCTATCTCCTAGCTGCATCTGTGCGATCCTAGTAAAAAAAAAAACCCAGATTAGGCCGATAGCATCAGAAAGGCATTTGTGCTTCCATCACCACTTTCCAAACAGGAGATCCCAAAGCATGATTTGGGCATTAACTAAGCAAATCAAGTATGTCAGCAAGATAAGGAGGACTTATTGGCATTTTTAACTCTTGGACAACAACCTATGCAAAGGAAGCATAGGTGACATGTCTCAAAGTCACAAACACAACGAGCTGTTTCCCCCAGAAATTTCAAAGCCCCATCCCGAACTTTGCAGGTCTTACTCACTCTTCCTTAAGTTGTGATTTATCCTATCCAAAAGCTCTTTGGGGTATTAAAGTAAAAACCCTTGAAGATTAGTTTATTATCGTGAAGAATCTTTAATCATGCTGTTGTTATGATTGACTGGGTATTTCTGAAAGCTTTGCATCAAGAGCTTATTAATAGTCCTACTGGGGGTGCTAGAAGACTGAGTGGGCCTGTCAACGTAGTAGTAGTACTGGGTGAGTAATTATATCTATAACGTATTATATATAATTTAGACTGTAAACTCCTTGGGGCAGGCATCTGCCTTTTTTGTTCATGGAACTCCCTAAAGCATCGTTACACATTGATGGTAGTGCATTAACAGCAGCCGCTAGACAGTGCAATCTCCCCCTGCAGGCAGGCAGACAGACAAAATAAAAGTTCCTTTTGTCTACATAAAGAAAATGTGGTTGAAATTTGAAGACATTGGTGCATTGATACATATTAATATAGCCTTCATTCACGTTCGGCCTTGCAAACACTACTTGGTCGAAGCCTGACCTCAGGTGGGTCACTAGAGCAGAGCTATCTACACAAATGTATGTGAGTTTTTTTGGGTTTTTTAAGCATGTGGGTCCCCTGACTGCTGCTTCACGCTCCACCCCACTTCCCCCATTGCAATTGCTGCATCATACATGGTCTCAGAGGCATTTCTGAAGAAATGAAGAAAGGGAATGGCTGGCTCAGGCTTCTGTAGTGCACGTCATAGCTTGCTGCCAGCCCCTATCAGATGCCTGTGTGCTGAGTTCTCACTCTCCCCACTTTATCCCATAGGTTTTTATGTGGAGGGGGTGGGTGTTGGTTCTGAATTCCACACTTAACAAAGCCACTAATGGGTCACAGTTTAGAAAAAAACCTGAAGTCCAAGAAAACATGTGTAAGACAAAGAAAGAAGACAGATGCTGTGCTTGCTTGTGGCAAGTGTGTAGAACCAGTGTGAGAGATATACACTGGAGAATAATCACCACCACATTTTTTCCCCACTTTTCCTCAAAGTTGTTCAAGGTGGTATAGACATATTTTCCCCATTTTATTATCACAACAACTGTGGGAAGTACAGTGGTACCTCAGGTTAAGTACTTAATTCATTCTGGAGGTCTGTACTTAACCTGAAACTGTTCTTAACCTAAAGCACCACTTTAGCTAATAGGGCCTCCCGCTGCCGCCACGCCACCAAAGCACAATTTGTGTTCTCATCCTGAAGCAAAGTGCTTAACCTGAAGCACTATTTCTGGGTTAGCGGAGTCTGTAACCTGAAGCATATGTAACCTGAAGCGTATGTAACCCAAGGTACCACTGTACAGTAAACTGAGAGGTGACAACTGGCCCAAGTTCACCCAATGAGCGTTATGGCAAGGATTTGGTCTCCCTGGTCCTAGTGCAACACTCTGTCACCTAAAGTTTGAAAGACAGTAGAGAAAGACTACACCCCCCCCTTTCTGCCCTCCCCCAACTGTGTCCCTAGCTCTGCTTTGGTTATTTATTTATGTGATCCATAAACTTCATACTGAGCTTCAACAGAAATGATGAGAACCATTTACAATTGTTCTCTTCAGGCAGCAGTATCCCCAGAAGGGACAACACAGGTAGAGTGAAATGCAGCTTTAGCCACACAACTCATGGGAAGGTACTCTTCTGCAGTTGAGGCCCTTATTTAGCCATAGATGCTCCCTGTGCGATTAAGAACCCTGATTCTCAATCACATCAGGAGCCTCCATGGACAGACAATTGGTTTGTTGTTGCTCTTATTTTTACTATGTATTTTGCAGTTTTTATATTGTGATCTGCAGATTAAGAATGGTATACTAATTCAATAAATTATAACAATAATTCATGCAAGGCGTTTCTAGAATTCATGCAACCTTGCAGGTCAGGTTAACATGCACCCCCATTCTACTAATGTGGCCACTTAGGACACTATTGTCTACATTAACTGGCCAGGGATCTTTCCCAGCCAGCAACTTTCTGCATGCAAGGCAGGTAGGCGTCCTACTACCGAGCTATGGCCCTTCCTAATTACATAATCATAAATATACATAAGTATACTCTCCAAAAACAAGGTGGAGAGCTGAGCCTCTGAATCAGTTCACACAGCTCACAGGCAGATTGCTATAGAAGCCATTCCTGCAGGTACTCTAGTTCTAGCCCATGTCAGCTTTTAAAGGTAAATATCAGAAGTTCCAGAAGTAACGTAGTGGTTGTATTGTGTTGTAACCATTTCCCTAAATAAAGGGAATCAAGGAGAACGTACTGCCAAATAACATGCAATAGATGAAGAACCAATGGTGTTTTCCTAAGTTATTCTGCATCCCAAACATGGCAAATGTAAATTAGTTTAAAGTTTATTATTAATTATTATTATTACAGTCCCTTCACCCTGATGTCCCAGGGCGAGTTACAACATTAAAACACAATATTAAGAACAGTTTTTTAAAAACTTACAATCACCAAAATTAAGGCGGGTCTTTTAAACAGTTTCACAGCTCAGCTATATTTAGCAAAATGCTAAGCAGTTGTACAAGCTGCTTTCTATTTTCCACCCTTCATTCTAATAAGTGTTTGCAAAAGGTGTTTCAATCCGAAAGGGTTAAAAAGAAATATGTGATTTCAGGCAGGCACTGTATTTTGTTGTGCACGGGGGGGGGGGGGGGGATCTCAGCCCTGAATCACTATTCTGTCCATTGTTACAAGCGCAACTTTGGGATTACAGAAGTAAAAAATTGCTTTCTCTTTTTCGCTCACTGAGTTCATGAACCAGCCTGTCCACTGATTAGAAATCAGATCAGGCTTTCCTTGGCATTTATCCAGTGGCTGTCTGGTATGAAAGGTTACAGAAAATACGCACAAGCACCCCTCACCTCTGTGAACACAGCAAGGCCATCCACGAGTCTGGAATTTAGAGAATGTGAAGTGCAGAAAATGCTATTTTCCTCTTCTGGTTACTTCCCAAATGAGAATGCTAGTCAAAGGTCACTGCGCATGAGGAAACTGACGGTTTCATTAATTTCCCCCTCAAATGCTTCTGGGTTGATTCAAACAACATTAAAAATAAATGTTTATAGCAGGGTACTTCCTGGTCACTTCTCTTCCCCCCTCTCCCAGATTTGTCCTCCCTCTCCCAAAATATAAGAACACAGGAAGAGTGTGCTGGATCAGGCCAATGACCCATCTAGTCCAGCATCCTATTTTCACAGTGGCAAACCAGAGGTATGCAACATCAGCCCGCTCAACTCTCAGGAACCTTTGCATGGTCAACAGGGTGGAACTTTCTAATGGCAGAAGTCCCCCTTTCCTCTTCCAGTTCAGCCTTTACAACCTGGTACCTTCCAGATGTTGCATCACTCACTTCTGGCCATGCTGGCGGGAGCTGGTGGTAGGTGGTGTCCAACAACATCTGGCAGGCTCTTTGCTGGAGAAGATACCCACTGTGTCTAAATATTGGAATAGCTGCCCATGGCCCGAGCCTGATCTGACATTTCTCATAGTAACAGAGATTTATGGAACAAAATAAAGACTACACTTGGGAGATAATGCTGGGATGGGAGCCAAATTGGCTCTAATCCTCTGGGTATTCGTCTCTTTCCTGTCACCCACCCACAACCCTTTATTTTTTCCCTACAGAACTGTATGGAGTCATGCAATTCAATGGGTGAAATCCGGATACTGATTAAGCCAGCTGCTGAGGGAAGAAGGCATTTTGCCTTGTAGGTTGGCCAACTATGGACCCTGAGGCTAATCTGCTTCACCATGTGTATGGCACACCATACACATGGTGACAGTGCCCACCATCTCTTGGTGATATTTGCCCTGGAAATTCGAAGTGATGAAGAGACAAATTCCTTGATAGAAAGACAGCATTCCCAAACATGGTACCCACCAGATGTTTTGAATTACAATTCCTGTCAACCCCAGCCAACAGCACCAATGATCAAGGGTGATGGGAATTACAGTCCCAAATATTGGAGGGGGGGCACCAGATTAAAGGAAGCCTAATATAGGAGATTGCTTCTTACTATACTTGCTAAGCATGCCAAATGGAAAACCAGGCCCTCTCTTAGCTTGTTAGCATAAAATATGAAAAGGACAGAAAGCTGGATTGAAGCCTGGAATTTTTTTCAATCTGTTAAATAAGAGCAATTGTTCGGATTAGTGTTTCCCCTCCCAAAATTGCTATTTATTCTTAAGCCATGCACTGATCTCAAATGTTATGATATACAAGAAATTCTGTCATCAATACCAGAACTTACCCCCCCCCCCCGCAATATGACCTTATAATAATTGTTGCTCAGTTTTCAGTTTCTTTTGACTTGTTTTTATTTTTCTTGTAAAATAGCTTCTTTAACATATCAACGATGGGCAAAGGAGACACACAATTCTCTAAGGTCTAAATGGATCTCAGGCTACAGGAGATAGTAGCAGACCCATCTGCTTAAACCCAGGAATCCCCCAATCATGTGTACACTGGGAAATAAATTATTACAAGCAAATGTAAGTCACATTATTGGTTTATTCCCCCATGTAGCCTCTCTAATGATGCCAGTCTATCCCCAGCTGAACTCTGATCAAGATCAGCAACAGGGACTGGCATCATTGAGGGAATAAATTTGGTCCGGTTTGTACTTCCCAAAAAAATATGTAAACTGAAACCCAGCCAACTTTTCAAATTCACAGTTCCCCAAATTTTGTGATCGGTTCTCAAAGAAGAAGAAGAAGAAGAAGAAGAAGAAGAAGAAGAGATGTACACAAATGCATATATTAAGGAGAAATGGGCAAAAAATGCACATACAAACATTCAAAAACACATTACATTAGAGAAATTGCTTGCAAAATGTGCATATTAAGAGAAATATGCACTAAAATTCTGATGGAATCTGATGAGTCACAAAAAGCAAACTGATGTGGAGAACTAAATTTAAGATTGGAAAAACGAGACACCAAGAGGAACAAAAAATGGACAGATTTGTCCATCCCTAATTGTTAGGCATGGGGTGAGGTCAATGCCGCAATAAGGGACCCATTGCCAACCACACCAGAGATCCCCAGCCCTTTCTCCTTCCAGTTGCTGTCTGTTTACCCATCCTTGCCATGTGAGTGACCAGCTATGGAAACTAACAACATTATCTGTTCTCCTTGCCCTCTGCCTCTGGAGGTGGTGCAGACTAGGCCCAGAGGGCACGGGGCAAGCAAATGGGCAGCAGCAGCAACAAGGGTGAGATGAGTGCACACTGGCCAGAAGTCAGCCCAGCATGAAGAACATGCTGGAATCTTGGAAGTCGAGACCCATGTTTGGGGCAAGTACCCTTTGGGAAGAAAACCCCAGCAGACATTTTGTATCACAGCAAAGGAAAGCGTGGAAATATAGGCTGTAAAAGCTTTAAACTGTGCCCTTCCAGTGAGCCCCCAAAAAGTACCCATTTAAAAGTTCTCTCCAGTATGGTATAAGAATAAGTTCTCTCCCTAGCAGAGAGATAAACCACACATTTGGCAAGTCATAAAATGGTTTTACTTACAAAACTCTTCAAAGGTCAAATTCATATCATTTTCCATACAGCAATCAGGTATAAGTTTGTAAACTATTGGTATAGGAAGATGTTAGTTTCAGACTATTCTGGTCTGAAGCAAAAGAGGCTAGCTAAAGTCATGTGGTTGGCTGGAGTGACCAGCTCAGAACTCCTTACATACTGAATTCACATGTAGAGTGAGGTAGCAAATATTTGGTTACCCATTTCCTCCCAAGGTGAGGGGAAGTGACATAGGCTAAGCCTGGCAGGACAGCTTACTCTATGGTTTTAACCCCTTCATGCACTAAGTAGACTCAAGGATACTTGTTATATGATGCTGGTTACCCTACAGAAAAGTGACTTGAAGAAGTGTTTGCAGGGCTGTAATCAGAACGTGTGGGTAAAGGTCTACTCCACTTACTAGCATCAACACTTTGTCTTGAAAAATCAGACCTTCCTCCCACCCCCATCTTGCTGTACATGTAATTGGATGTACAGTACATGCAAATCTATGGGCTTAAGCAAATGGGACTGCAGCTTCATAGAACCTAAGCATTTGAAAGTCTGGCATGTACATACTGTATTATCTCAAAGAGGTGCCAAAGGTGTTTAAAAAAGAAAGGACCCTCAAGTCTTTGCAAATTCTGCTAAGCAACAGAGAAGGAAGATACATAGGGCTGGATTCAATAAAAGTGTTGCACTAGAAGGAGGCAATGCAACAGGTCCCAATAGCAAAATATGGCTCTCCCCCCCCAATTGGGTTGCATTGGCGGAACTATTATGAAAGCACGGCACTGAATTCCTCCCTTAAGATTTTGTCCTATTTCACAGGCAACATGGCACTGATGCACACAGCCAATGCCAGTTCTCTGGGGCACACACACCTGCACGAAAGATTCACACAGCACCTAGAAATATGCATTTGCCAGATGCACATGCTACAGTTTTCTTGAAATCCATAATAATGTCTACTTGCAGCTATTAAAATGGAATGTGTGGAGCATTTCTTTGAAGTTATAGTAATAAATTCTCCAATGAGGACTTGCATTTTCCAGTTGCGGATATAAACAGAAAGCAGTCTGTCGGTCGGTCTGTCTCTATTTCTCATGTGCTGTTCTGCCCCCCCCCCCACTTTTATCCATGCAGAAAAATAAGAGCAAATGCACTCCTGTCATACCTAATGCCTGAAACTTTAGTGTTCATTAGTCTTTATTCTTCCCCTCCTCTCTTTCACACATGCGCCACAGCTCCCTATTACTTCTTCAGCCTTCTTCTCCCCTCCAGACTCTCATTCACTCTTTTTTTCTTTCTTTTTGGCAGCCTAGTTATCAGTACCTTGTTATATCTCTCTTCCCCAGAGCCATTTTCTCTCCTGCATTGCCAATTCAATCATCAAGCACAGGACAACTCTTCTCGCACACAAGCTGCATACATTGAAGAAGGGATTCAGGAGAAAGCATGACTGGCAGCAAAAGCAAGCTCCAGCTCTGATAGGTTGGTATGGACAGACCAATTAGTTTCCAGTCCACGTCACCTTTGAATGTGTTCATTCATAACACTATTCCGTCCCATTTCTACATTAATCTGATTTTTTTAAATTAAAAGATGCATGAAAAATTTGATTGAAATCTCTTTTTGAAACTTTTTTTTTCATGGAAACCTGCATTTCAATACATATTTCCTCTCAAAATATGAATTAATCAATACATTCCAATGGTTTTTGAGCTGAGAACTGCATCACAGAATTCAGCGATGCAGAAAACCTTACAAGAAAGGCGATTCCAGCTAAACATCAGGAAAAACTTTATGACCAGGCACAGGCAGACTCGGCCCTCCAGATGTTTTGGGACTACAATTCCCATCATCCCTGAACATTGGTCCTGCTAGCTAGGGATCATGGGAGTTGTAGGCCAAAAACATCTGGAGGGCCAAGTTTGCCTATGCCTGTTTATGACAGTTAAGAGCTGATCCGCACTGTAGCAAACTCCCTCCGGAGGTGGTGGACTCTCCATTACTGGCGGTTTTTAAAGCAGATGCTGGATAGCCATCTCTCATGACTGCTTTAGCTGAAATTCATGCATAGCAGGGGATTGGACTAGGTGACCCTCAGAGTCCCTTCCAACTCTAAAGTTCTATCATTCAATGAAGGAGAGATGCATCCCAGTCCACACATTAGCTGGGCTAGTCCAGATCAGGTCAGTTTGTATCAGAATTAATACAAAACAAATCCTTAAAACTGGATGCCTCACCTCTTTGTACCTATAAGATACCTTTGATTTGCAGAGTGCTTGCTGTGAAGGCCCACAAGAGTGTTTTTCCTACCACAAGACCAACCCTTGGGTGTCCAAGCTTGCTTTGACCAAGCCAGTAGCAGCTATTAGGGCAAAGGCACTTACCCAACCTCTCATCAAGGGTATCGCTGGGGGGCAAGGTCAGTGAAAACACACTGGCATATTCAGTCTGGCTCTCCCATTAGTGTCTCAACACCATACCAATCTCACTGCCACCTTTCCTCTCCCATTAAGCCACAGCAATGCTGGTGGCAGGTGGTCAGATGAGTTCCACTCACTGCACTGCCAACCACTACTGGAACATGGCCTAACAATACTCCCAAACTCACCTCCTGAGAGGATATAAATTATTTCTTCCCTCATGAAGCACTTTTTGCCCTTCTGTTCATCCTGGAGAAAGGTGCTGCAAAGCTTAAAAGTTCATACCATTATCTTAGTGGAAGCTAGCACAATCACTGCTCAGTTGGGGTTTAATCACAGCTTTGGCATCATTTAGGTTATGGGCAGGGGACGTTTTTCAGCAGGAGAGGGCTGTTTCCCATTATAGGCAAGTTTCTGAGGACAGCATTGCCAGGGGAGGGTGTGGCCAGAGGCAAAAGTGAATGGAAGAATGTGTGTGACTCTTCCTTTTACACAGCAGGCTATGTTCTAGCCAAAGATAAGTCAGAGGTTTCTAAACACACACACACCTCCATCCAGGCAAGCAAGAACCATGATCACAGCTCAGGAATGCATTCCAGTCAGGCACAACCCCTCAAGGAAGGCATGGAGTAGAAAAGCTGAGAAGGTTTCGCTAGGTACCAAGTCAGACCATGTAGCTCAGTTTTGCCTAAACTGGCTGACAGTGGCTCTCCATGATTTCAGACAGGGAATATGTTCCCAGCCCTATCTGGAGATGCTGGGGATTGAACCTGCATGCAAAGCAGATACTCAGTCCCTGAGCTCTGGCCCATTCCCTCATCCACAGTTTTTTTAAATGCCATACTAATTTTTCAGTGGGTGTAACCCTTCCCTCTACAGCCACAACAAACATTTCTCATACCAAGGGGAGATTAGTTTTCAGGTGGGTGGGTGGTTGTGTGACTCCCATTGGCACTCCCCTCCCCAGTCAAAATGAAATACAACAGGCTTCCCATGCTTAGTGCTACACACTGCTCATTTAACATGTAATCTAGCTGGACCATATCTAGGTTTATGTACTAGTTAAAGGTACCAAAGACACAGGTGCCTTTCTTTTCACACAAGAGACTATTTGACTGGTCCTTCATATGAGTTATAAAATAGTAACTGCAAGTGTTACCTATTTCTTATCCTTTGCAATCGAATCTTGTTGTGAATCTGGTGTGTGTCCCTCTTCCACCACCACCACTGAAATGTGACCTGGAGGTCCCAAATCATAACACCCTCTTTAAAGGTAAAGGCAAAGGGACCCCTGTCCATTAGGTCCAGTCGTAGAAGACTCTGGGGTTGCGGCGCTCATCTCGCATTATTGGCCGAGGGAGCTGGCGTACAGCTGTGGCCAGCATGACTAAGCCGCTTCTGGCTAACCAGAGCAGCGCACGGAAACGCCGTTTACCTTCCCGCCGGAGCGGTACCTATTTATCTACTTGCACTTTGACATGCTTTCGAACTGCTAGGTTGGCAGGAGCAGGGACCAAGCAACAGGAGCTCACCCCGTCGCGGGGATTCGAACTGCCAACCTTCTGATCGGCAAGCCTTAGGCTCTGTGGTTTAACCCACAGCGCCACACACGTCCCTTACACTCTCCTTACAAACCTGTAATGCAATGGTAGCCTCAATGAGAATGGCCAAGGGTGAAAGGAGGATGGGAGTGGTAATCCCAAACAACTGGAGGACAATATGCTGGAGTAGCTGGGGCAACCCAGTCAAATGGGTGGGGTGCAAATAATGTTGTTGTGTTGGCTACCCCTGTTTGAAATGTTATTGTTGAACTCAGAAAGAAAAGGCACTGGGCTTCTGCTGCTTTTTAATCGAAATTAATTTTCAGGATGTGGCCATTTGTTTCAGATTCACGGAAGTAGAAAATGAGGTCCTCCTTCCCTGGGCAACAGTACAGAATTTTTCCTTGTCATTGCAACATGGTCTGCCATAAGATAGTAAAATGTTCAGGTACAAAAGGAAGGCTAAAAACATCTAATTGTGCTTGCAATGGGTTTTACAAGCCTCAATGGAATTAATTACTGAGAACTTGCACATGTAGTAATTAATTTTATGCAATTCAGCACCATCTGTAGATGCATTATTTCCTTTCAAAGCTACTTTAATTTGATGTAAAAACTGAAATTGTTTAGAGTTTTTAGAAAGAGAAAGCCATTTACATCCTGTTTGTGTCAAAACAATTAGATAAAGAAGTTAAATAGTATTTAGAAAGTGAACTCCCCCGCCCAGCACAGACACACTTTATATTTATTAAGTGTGCAGGGGAGGGGGTGTCCTTCAATGGTGGGGGGGGGAGCAGTCCAAGAACAATGCAGTTGCTTTAAAGTGGTGTATAACCAGCCCTAATAGCTTGGGAAGATAAAATTCTAGGTAGATTAATACACTAGTGGACCTACAACTGCACTGAAGTTCGGGTGTCCATTAGATTGGATACTCTCAACAACCTAAGCACAAAACTTATTCTGATACTAATCCCTAATTCTGCTGATGAGGAGAACAATTATGAGGGAGCATATCCAACACAGGATAGATGCACTGGACCCAAATTCTGACCCATCCTAACCCGTGTGGGTGGTTAAGATGGCGTAGTGCAGGGTAAAGGGAAACCATCACAGTGGAAGGAATGCAGACATTCCCATACCATCCATAGCACTATCACCAAGAGTACCCAATCCACATATAGCTCCCCCAGCGTGTACAGCCACACCTTTCCACCACGGCACCCAAATGTATGCCAAACATCCCCACCAGTGGCACCATAAATATACACATTTGGTGGTGGCAGCAACGCAACAGCACCAATATCCCCTTAGCCTGCCCTCTCCCCAATGGCACCCCTGCACCGCGCACACCCTTACCCTGCCAAGGAAGCACACAGAATGAGAAACAACAATGCAAAAAGAGTACATATTCCAAACTGGCAAAGAAATAAAGAACACAGCAACAAAGCCATCCTCACACCCCCTGCCAAGCACTCATGATGCTTCTAATTGGGTGTGGCACAGAGCAGGGGCATTTGGCCCTTGGAGAAGGAACCAATTCATAATGCTGCGCTCAGGTAAAAAAAAGGTTAGCCACATCAGAGGCAGTTTCAGGGTGGCACAACCAGGGCAGTTGCGCTGGAAACTACACTGCAGAGGGCACCACAATAATGCTGTTGAACAGAGCTTGAGAGGCCGGTGGGGGAGAGATTTTAGTGTTACACAGGGAGCCAGGGAAATCTGAGAGCCCAAAGTTCTCCATCGGCCACACCTGCTGTAAGCCTATGCCCAGTGGCCAAAAGCGTTAGGAAAGTAAGTAAAAGCCAAAGGAGCTTAAAGTTCTCCCAGTTAGACAGAACAGCAGCAACAAACATTGCCAGTCCTCCCCTGACTATTGTTTATGTTTCAGGTGCTTCACGTTTTAATTCCAGGAAAACTGCTTGGGAAATGGCAGGCCTTCCATTAATAACTCCCCCCCCCCCCCCAGAATATGAGAATAAAAGACTTGGATGTGATTTCTTCCAGTAGCACCTTAAAGACCAACTGAGTTTGTTCTAGGTATGAGCTTTCGTGTGCATGCACACTTCTTCAGATGTGTGCATGCACACGAAAGCTCATACCTAGAACTAACTCAGTTGGTCTTTAAGGTGCTACTGGAAGGAATTTTTTTATTTTGTTTTGACCATGGCAGACCAACACGGCTACCTATCTGTAATTGGATGTGATTTATTATACAATGCGAGTAAGGAATTCCAAAACGGAAAATATATTATTAAGCTTTTCTGTTGCACCAGTTAGAACAGAATAAAACTTTATTGTTTAAAGCCACGGGCCACCACAATTTAAATACTGCAAACCATCAATTTAACATACTCAACAAACAGGCATACAAGGAGAAACAGACAAAAAATGATGCTTCCTCTCCTTCAGATATAAATCCTGCATTGCCCTTCCACAGTAAGCTATGTTAAGTGTTAAAAATATGGGAGGGGGAAAGCACCTCTCACGCACCCCTGTAGGTTGTTTGGCAGAACAAATTTTGCTGCTTGAGTGGTAGTAAAAACTTACCGTATTTTTCGCTCTATAAGACGCACCAGACCTTAAGACACACCTAGTTTTTGAAGGAAGAAAACAAGAAAAAAAATATTCTTAATTTCAGAAGTCAGAACAACAAGAGGGATCGCTGTGCAGCGAAAGCAGCAATCCCTCTTGCTGTTCTGGCTTCTGGGATAGCTGCGTAGCCTGCATTCGCTCCATAAGATGCACACACATTTCCCCTTACTTTTTAGGAGGGGAAAGGTGAGTCTTATAGAGCAAAAAATACGGTATTTGCCTGCAAGCAGTGTACAAATCTGGTCCAAGAGGGGTCTACTTGACAGGGTCCAGTTGCACCAATAAATTCAGTGGCAAGACCAACTTTGGGTGGAGATGGAACTGTCAGAATCAAAGGACGTCCCTCTGCTGGTGCAGCCTTCCAACAAGCTCTCATACGTCTGCAATAGTTTGTGTTGCATTCACAAGGTGCACATTTATGGTATGGAAAGCATAATGTATACATTATCAACTAAATACTGTACACAAGCCCCCTTTAAGAGAAATAGCTGTGACCCAGGAAGCCAGCAGAGGTGTGGCCTGGCTGATGAAGCTTAGTTTGTACTCTGAGCGGGCTCCCAGACCTCATCAAGAAAACACACAATTTACAATTAACAATTAATCTTGTGGTGTGTTCATACATAAACAACAGAAGATAAGGCAGAAAGCATGACAATCTAAATGAATCCCAAGTAGGTTCCCCTTGATGCCTATATTAAATTATCCCTCCTTCAACAGTGCAGATGAATAAAGGACTGGTAAGGGAGGTGAGTAACTATACCAGTTTAGGGACTTTTATATCCACTTATGAAAAGAACAACTGGGAGACTTACTAGCCAACATTCAAGTCAAATGGTTTAATATCCATCCTATCTATTTTATTTCTAACAAAGAAATATTTGAGGAAACTGTTAGGGTTCTCACACCTTTGGAGGTTTTGGGTGTGGTAGATGAGTCTGATTCAAAGACATACTATACATTAACAAAAGATAACATGGAAAAGATTGTCAGTTGCAGGGTGGTTTGGGAAGAAATCAGGGTGTAGGGGAAGAAATTCCAACCGCTCAGTGAGGTAGCACCTGGAAGGTAAAAATGCTGGTATATCAGAAAAAAATACATTTTAAACAGTCAAAAATAAATAAACAGATTTCAAAAATAGTCCATTAGTTGGTACTCAGTGAGATTAACGCCAATAATAGGTACAAAGTCCCCAAGCTGTAGGAAGGGTTGCAGTCAGAGATGTGATGAAATTATGAAGATGAGTATCATTAAAAAAAATATTATTCTAACATCAGCATCCTTAATGTGGCTCTTTATTTGAATTCAAATTGGATCCAAACTGGATCCAAACTGGAAGACTTTCTATTTCAGATCTGGAAACTGCACTAAGAACAAAGATAGGTACTTAATGGCTTTTCTAGTCATGAAATTTTAAAAATAGAAGCTTAACTGTGACTGATATCAAGATCCTCATGCTTCCCGTTCCAGAACGTCATGTCTGAAATATAGCATTTGCATCTCCCGAACATGAAATCACCTTCAGCATCTGCTGCAGGCCTTGAGACATGCAACAACATTGTGGTGGAACAGGAAGCGCATGGAATGTTCACATCCTGTTCCTGAACAACAGCAGTACATCTGAAACAGCTCTGTGTGGAAGGTTCTTGAGCTGCAAATGGCTCCCTGTTGAGCTAAGTACCCTTATGCTTGAACAGTTGCACAGCAGGAAAACATTATTCTTGTTTTGAACGAAGGAGTCCAAAAGGAGCGATAAGTCACGTTTGTAAAATGTGCAGTTCTTCACTCAAGGGAAGAAAGGGAAAGAATACAGAAACTGGGCTGAAAGTTTCAATGGCAAAATGTGATAGTCATGGTAGTAACAATAAATGAACCAGGGATTTACAATATTTAGGACAGGACAAACCTTGGTAGTTTTATCATTACAGAAAACGACAACGCAGCAGGTTAATATCTTTGGGGAACCTGTCCTAGTTCTTTATCTCTGCTGCCACCACCCACTTCTGTGTCACCTAGAGACAAGGGTGCAGGATTCCCACTGCCTAATGGTGGTCTCCTTGGGAGTAGGGGAAGATCTGGATGAATACCAAGTCTCCAGCTTGGCAGCTTCACCCTGTCCTTTTCCCAGGCCCTTTGACAACCTGGACAGCCCAGAAATCCAATTAAGTGGTTCATTCAAAAGGAATATATGTAGGCAAAATATGAGGGAATAGTAAGTATGCAGCTCAAAACTGAAATAAAACACTAGCAGAATATTGGTTGGACAAACCCTAACCCTACACTTAATCCAAGCAAACGTACTCTCCAAGGTCACCTCTGGTTCAGGTATCAGTTGCAGGTTGAGAGGTTCATAAGGGACAAAGAACTGCATGGCTACAGCCCATTTTTAAGAGTTTGGGACCCAAGTTAGAATTTGACCGTTTCTAGTCAGTTAGAGCCATGGGGGTGCTAGGGAGATGGTAGGTGCCTCCTGGGGCAGAGGAAGATGGTAGTCTTGGATGGAAATTGCCACTAGATTTCCCCATCTTCCTACTAGGCAGGCTTAATCAGTAACCTTGATGTGACTTCTTTGCTTATCCATGATGGAGTGCTAGGTAATCTTAAAATCACAGATTGGCGGGTAGTATAACTGCACCACATGAGTCACACTAAAACTGCAGACCTAACTCCAGTTACCTGGGAGTAAGCTCCACTTAATTCAATAGGATTTACTTCTGAATAAATGGTATAGTTAAGACTGCTGCAGCCTGAGCTATTTGGAAAAGGACTGAAGTTGGCTCAGCTGGACAATCTCAAACAATAGGAGTAATCCAGGAACTTCTCAGCCATACAAATATGGAAAGAGGGGGGTAGGAAAAAGATACAGCCATCCAGAGACTCCCATGTACACTTCCCTAAATCCTTTAGATATCCCATTCGCCTCAGTAAATGGGAGGATTCATTCTGTGATTACAAAGGAAAGCACAATCTTCTTTCACTGAAGTGAAGGAGGTAGCCTCTGTGGTCAGGAGAGCTGAACCACTGTGTCTACAGCAAATCACAGAATAGTGGGATATGGATTTCATGCTTGGCATACTTCCTTTGATAACTCGTTTTGTCTGATAGGCACATATAGTGTCATAAATTCTTTGTCATAAAAGAAGTTTCATTTTAGGGTTTTTTGTTTTTTGTTTGCAAAGTGGGCAGGGGGGAGCTAAAAACCTCCCAGATTATTTTTTTTTAGAATTGCACTGTTAGGCATAGCTCTCACAAAGAGAAGACGACGGCATAAACTTGTTTCTCAACTGCATCACTAAAGACTACCAACGTCACATAACTGAACGTTCCTCCATTAAAGAAAGGAAACGAGAGGAGGAACCATGCACATAGAAAATTTGCCATCTCCTGTTCTGTATCCTGATCAAAATTAGGAATACAGTTGGATGGTGTGGGGTGTCACACAAAATTGGTTTAATTTATATGCAAATTGTGTGTGTGTGTGTGTGCGTGCACGCACACATGTTTAAAATGGAGAAACTAGGATCACTGAGCACACAAAGAACTGACCCAGAGAACAGAAATAGGTTGACCTTCCCATCTCTAATGGGCATGATGGGAAAAGAGAGCTGTTCACACATTACATCCAACGAGTACACAGTTTGGGGCTAGGACTACGGGAGTCAAAAAGGAGACAGTGTAATCATGGCTCTCGTTTGCATTCATTAAAAACAACAAGCATTTGGGGAAACAGAGCTGATAATAAACAGCCTGTGTGGTGCATCCATAAATAAATTAGAGCCACCTCAAAAGACTTCTCTAGTTTATACCAGAGTATTTTACTGCAAGCCTTTAGCTTTGACAAATATTCACACTTAGGTGGCAAAAAGCCCTCTGACACTTACTTTCTCTTACTCTGAACTGCGGCTCTTGAGCCCCGGAATGTTAAATCCATTCTTTCATTTGGGAACAAAAGCCCTGCTCTATTCTGTTACCCTTATTTAAAATCCGTACCACAGAACTAATTCAATTATGCCATAATACTCAGTTGTCACATTAGTCCCCCGTATTTCGGAAATTCTTGCATTTTTCACAGCTAATTTGCTTCTCCAATTTCACAGAGGATTCAAGTAATAGTGCAGCTTCAATTGTTCATTGCAAGCACTGGGGAATAAAACCCTAAAAGGATTGCCTTCACATCACTTCCAGAAGAGACTGAAAATTGCTCCACAATGTTTGCCTCCTGCGTTTGGCGGTGGAAGATAATGCACTTCCATCCAAGCTGTTAGGCTGGCTACAAAAGCACTACATCTGGCATAGCAATCCTTCAAAAAAAAAATAAAATCCATTTTCGTGCATTTTTAGGGAACTTGGAGAAAAGCAAGAGCTCCAAAGGTCTCCAGCATCAAGCAACGTGGAGTGCTTTTACATGCAAACACAGATTACTCTGTACCTCACAATGTCAAAACAGCAAACCCAAAACAAACCTAAAATGAAACTTAGATTCACAAGGTGCCTGAGGGCTTTCTTCTATGCACTTATAAACTAGGAACACAGCAGGAAGGTGCAGTAAGTGTAGCTGCCTAAAGTTTCATACCAACTACTTACCCCAAAGCCCGAGTCCAGAGCCAACCCACGACATTTCGCAGTCTGAGGTAAGGGACAAGGTGGCATCTCCCATTCCACGCATAGAAGCTGACTGAATCTTGCTTCAACACCAGAGGGCGGAGGGGGAAACAGCATCCACTACCACACCTGAGGACATAGGCTACTTCAGGCACACAATGTGACACACGTAGCTCTGTATTCCAACATCTTGCTGCAGTTGCTGCTCACTCTTTTCTTTTATTAATTTACAATTGTTGCTCACTCTCAAGAACCTGCTACCAGAAGCAACCACACCTCTTTACTAGCCCTGTTACAGAAGCCCTATCATGAGGCCCACTAGAGGCCGACTAAGGACTATCCATCCACCTTATAGCACAGAGGTGGCCAGAGGAAACATGGGGCTACTTGAGACAATGAAATCAGCAGAGCACTCACAGTCCATTCAAAAGTCCTTGTGCCACATGGACTAGGTCAGTGTACATTAGCAGCTGAGTTCAACTTCTCCCCATACAAGCCCAACCACTGCTTAGGCCACACCTGCACCATAAATATTACACACACCCATACCCCAAAGAATCCTGGGAAGTGTAGCTTGTTAAGGGTGCTGGGAGTTGTTGAGACACAGAGCTACAATTCACAGAGTTCCCTAGGAAGAGGGATTGATTGTTAAACCCCCACTGCTAATTGTAAGTATGTGAGGGGAATAGGGGGTCTCTTAACAACTCTCAACACCCTTAACAAATTAGGGTTCCTGGTTTTTTTGGGAGGATGCCATAATTGTTAAAGTGCTATTATAATAGTGCTTTGAATACATTGTGTGGATGTAGCCTGAAACTTCTGCACTGTGATCACTGCTCCACATGCTCTCAGCATCTGAATTGGAAACACCTGTGCCAATGAGCAATTGCTCCACCTTGCTGATATTGTGAGTTGGAGCTGTCTTTGTCTCTGGGGCTTTCCAAAGAAGATGCGGCATCCTACCTTGTCCAGAAGAAACTTCCTATGGCCGATGAGTGGCCCTGTGGACTCTGTTCCGTTTCTGTTGGTTGCTTTTAATTTGTACTGCTGGTTTTTCAAGGACTGGAAAGCAGGTGAAAGCATGATTCTGAAAGGGTGGGGGTGGTCAGAGAAGAAAGGGTTAAACAACACACCTGCATGCCCCAACTGCTATTGTTTCTCCTCTCAAACTTCCAGCTTTCATCATTAAACACATACACTATTGCAATGTTGTTAACATCAGGTCCACTCACAGTGTAACACTGAGTTTGGCTTTAAGTGGCCTTTTGAAATATTCTACAGGGTAACTAAAACGCCTTCACATTTGTAAAAAATATAAACACAAAAAACCCTGGTGGCAACATAGAACATATTTTGATAAAAGAACAAGCTTCACCTATTTTTATTCTAATACAGTATTTATTTTAAAACTCCCCAATGCTATTGCCAGATTCCATTAGCATTACGACCCTTGGTCATGAATTGTGCTCCTGTGCCTTTAATAGTTGTTTGGCAAATAGATATTCAAAAGGCAAGACAGGAGCCTCTCTTAGTCCTCCTGGAGATCCCATGGACCAAAAATAGGACCTTCTGCGTGCAAAGGAGATGTCCCACCCTGAGCTGCTGCCTCCGGTACTGGAGATAATAGCTCGGAGTCATTGGTTATCTTAGGTTTAACTTTGAATCCACTGCAGAATGTAATTTCATGAGATTTTGCTCCCTTCTGTTGCAACGAGACCAACAAGCCAGGTCTAGTCATCCTCAGGAAATTAAGTTTGTGAAATTAACTGCAAAGCTGGAATTGCCTGTTCAGGAATCTCTATGGGCTTCAGGGGCAGTTTTATTCTTGACCAATTAATTATCTCATTGAGGAAGGCTTACCAAATGCAAACAGTAATAAAATATAAATAATAGGATAGGTTTTAATTGATTCCCACCATAAACTTGAGGGGTGGTGGTGGAATGCTTTCATGGATGCTATTCTGAAGAAAAAGAATAATTGGCTCATTAACCATAGCTGTATCAACTTGTTCTCATTAGGAAGGTCAAACAAATAAAAAGAAGTAGTTCTGAGGAGCACACCGTTCTACATAAAAGAGGGCAAAAGTTCTACAATTTCAGTCAAAGGGCTCATGTAGGACATAGGCGCTTCCTGTGTTGTTTTAGCACTGAAGCGGGGTATTTGTGGCAAGCAGTTGCAGGGGTGGCCCAAGGCATCTCAGGTGCTGGGGTAGGGGGGGAATCCCCACCACCACCACACCTTCATAACAAGCCATACCTACTGAAATCCCTTCTTTTTCTAACTATTAAAGGTACAGGAGTGCTGCCCTCTTCTACTATCAAGGATGCAGAAGCCCTTGTCCATTTTTTGAAAACTTGGATACCCTACTCCCCACTGTCTTGGGTTCTGGGGACAGCAGCACTGCCAGCTTTGGGGGCACTAGAGACTTAATGCAACTGTGCAATACTGTAAACAGGGGTGGGGGAATCTCCCCTCCCCCCATTCTATATGGGCTCCATACCAGCTAGAGACAAAGGCAAAATGAATGGGACCAGAGTCAAAAAAATAATAACGGATGGAACAAGCAATGGGTGGAGCAAGGGAACAATGGGTGGACCTCTGTACAGTAGACCACATTCCATCTATAAGAAGGTCAAATGTTCCTGCATCCCCAATCTTTATCCTAACGAGCAACAGGTATTATCCTACAGGACGGGGTGTGGCCTGAAGAGGAGAGAATCACAGTGGTGGCCAAATTTGGCCCTCCAGCTGTTTTTGGACTACCACTGGTCAGGGATGATGGGAACTGTAGTCCCCAAACAGCTGGAGGGCCAAGTTTGGCCACCACTGACTTAGGAAGAGGCCTGGGGGGCTGCATTCAACTCCCAGGAGCCTGAGGTTCCCCAACTCTGCTATAACCAAACAGGCACTCTGACAAGGCAGGTCCCAAGATGCAATTCTCTAGGCTGCACCTCTTGCTTCCCTCTAACTCCAGCTTAAAATGTTCAGCTCCCTTCTCTTCCTTTTCTTCTAATGTCTCTCTTCTCCATGACTTCACCTTCCCCAAGCTGTCAGGGGTATCTAATTCAAAAGCAAAGAGAGATCCCCAGCCAGTAGTAGCCTAACAATTAGTGATGAAGCATTAACTCTCCACCCTGGGCTGTTAACCAGCAATCCACCCAACACAGGAAGGATCAGCAAAGATAACTCTTGTTGCAAGACCCTTTCATAGGCTCCATTTCTATGGTTCTTGTGTTATGGTGTAACAGAAGTGCCAACACCTCAGGCAGAAATACTGCCTGATCATTCACCTCCCTGATGCAAACAGTAAAAAGAAAGAAAGAAAACAATCTTTCTTTTCTTTTTAGCTGGATGCCTGTGCCATATACCTGGCCAACAGAATAAACAGCAGTCACTAACCATGCCATGTTGAAAAGAATGGCAGTTAATCCAAGAGACACCTGCAGATGTTGAGTTCACCAGGAAACCCTGCAATATATCTTTGGAGGGTGTCTGAATCCGTCTTTTATTTATGAGTGTAGTGTCTCTTTGCTTGCTTGGGTCATTATTTTCGGTGTACATTTTACAGTCTGTTTTTGCAGATGGTTTGTGTATAGCCAGGGCACTCAAGCTGAGTTATGTGGTGCTGTGTAAAAGCCTTCCCACAAATATTTTGCAGCGACTACCTAAGGGAGGAAGAGAATGTTCAAAAGAACAGGCAGGAGAGAACCAAAGTTAAAGATCAGTCGGAATCAAAGGCAATGGGCACAAAGTTACTCAACTGTTATTCGTGGTATATGAGACGCAAGGTCCTTTACACGCCTCTCCAATTTGCCCTCAAAGCAATATGCTTGAAGTTTCAATTGAACACATGTGGAACTGAGCCTGGGAGAGTAATTTGCCCAAGGCCTATCAGGAAGTCTAAAGCTAAGTGGGATTTGAAGTCAGGCTGCTAAGTCTGTGTCTACAAACATGTTGTCCTCTGTCTTCCCACAAGACACACACAACCATAAACCCCTTTTGACCTAACATGGCAAAATAACATAAAATGGGGGATTCATAGAATTCCAGAAACAGACACACAGAACCTTTCTACATAATGTTTTCAGTTCAGAAGTTGGATAGTTGAAGCAATTCACCATTTCAGGAATGAGGGCTCCCATCAGAAAGTTAAGAGGGTGAGGGAAATAACAGTATATGTTTGGGAAAACCTGCAATGTTTCTCCTGGGAGAAAGTCCCACTATTTTGTTTCCACTAGGAACAATACAGGGGGGCGGGGATCACAGCAAGGTTGTCCAATACAAAGTTGACTGTTTTTGTGAGCACAGCATCTTGTAAACCAGTCACTTCCTTCTTCCCACATATATTTGCATTGCATCACTGGCTCTAACTAGCAAACAACTACTGTTCATACCATTAAGCTAATTCAAAGAGATGCCTATCAACCAACTTGCTTCTTGATCTATTTCTTAGTGGAAAAACAGCTTAGGAATATTCCCCCCCCCCTTCTTTTGGGGGCATAAGGCCAGTCTAGTTTGGCAACAAAGAACTCATTGCCTAGTAACATTTGCATTAGTATTTATGCTGAAGCAGATCATGGAAGACCCATGGCTCAGTATATACATTCATGCAGAAGGTTCCATGTTTAATCCCTCGCAGCATCTCCAGTTAAAAGGATCAGATAATAGGTGATGTGAAAAATCTGTCTAAGACCTTAGAGAACCACTGTCAAAACCGACAAATAGTAGAAGTTAGTTTCCTATGCTGCTGTCATGGAAAGGTGTTGAGGGATTTGCTAGTATATCATATGGTATGTTGAGGGTGTCTTTTTGAAGCAATGCTCATTGTTGTCACTCAGACAAACAACCTTCAGCTATCATAGCAGATTGTCTTATGCAGTATGACACACCCCTCCTTGATAACTCTGTGATTCATGGTCTTATAATCAACAGTGCTCACTGGGGACTCTGGGTTTTAACATTTTCTAGCTGCTGAAATTCTGGGTATGTTTCCATTGAGTCTGTGTGTATGTACACATAGCCAGAACATGCCCATATGTTGAAACAGTCTGGGAAGGTATAGCAGCTTCTGTGAGGTTTCCTGCGTTCTGGCTTAGTAACGAATGGAGCTTAAGAGCATGCTCTCCCGGACCAACTCCAGCTGCTTATTCACACTGCCTCAGTAATGACCATCATTCATGGGTTACATTGCATCATCAAGGCTGATGCTCCTCCTTGTGATTTTGTTCACTAGTGGCTGGTCTGGTGCCTTGGCACCCAGAGGCCAAAAGATATCACTAGAAGGTCTCAGGTTGCCTCTGCTCCAGTGGCAAGAATGCATGGCAGAAAGGTGAGATGGTCATAAACAGTATGTGAAGAAATGAAGGCACACACATTTGGAGGAGTTGTGAATAGCAATTCACACACACAGAGAAAATGAATTTGGTTACAATGTAAGGCGCGATGTGCACTGATGGCAAAGCAACAAGTATATGGAATACAAATGCATGATGAGGTACATATGCTGTCAGGGAAATAAGTAGTCTCAGAAGAAGCTATGGGAACCTCCAGAAAGTTCAAATGGGGGTAGTCAGTGATATTTTAATAAACTGCTAATTGCCTATGATATGGAAAATTGTGGTGGAGTTCCAGATTTAGTGGCATGTCTAACCTGTGGGGCTGCTTGAAATCAGCTGTTACTTTTTGAGGAATGAATACAGCCAATTTCCCCATTCATTTGTTGCCAAATGCTCCAAATCCCCAGCCAGTTCCATGCAATGACTGGCAGGTCACAGGAAGGAAAGCCAACTGGCTGCCGTACATGATTTTTAAAATCCCAGCATTTACTGCCGTCTTACTCTCTTTGCCCTACAATGAAGGATGTCAGTCTAGCCGTGCTTTAACACTGTGATTGTTTTTTAACTGTTCAGTTTACAGCTGTCGTCTTCTATCAGGGAAAAAAATATCAAAGAGGTCAAAAGTCTCTGGTAGCCATTACTGCAGGCGGAGAAGAGCAACCTGTCCTGTCTCCCACCCAACACATGCAGACAGAGGCTCCTACTTGTAAGTAAGGAAGTGATCTTTATTCAGGCAAGTAATAGTACAGTCATGGCAGCAGACTCAATGTTCAGGAGTTCAAGAGCAGGGCAAGAAGTTGAGAACTAGATGGAAGCCATGAAGACGTCCCAACAAGTTTCCCCACCTCTCCCACCAGCTTTTAAATATGAAGTGTGGCATGCTCATTTGCAAGACTCTCTTGGGAATGTCAAGACTGCAGGTGCAAACCTCTGACCAGGTGGGTGGGTCTGCTTCTATCCACAAAGGTAGACCCTCATTCTAGGCAACAAGGCTACACCCTCCTGTTCAGTCATTGCTACCTACCTCCCTGCCACTGCCAGTCAGCCTCCTTGGCCCCATTGGCTGAACAAAACTCTCTCCAGCCTCCACCGAGGCTCTCCACTCTGCAGAAGATTGGAGAAGAGAGCCATTGTCCCTTCTCCTCCTTCCAAGCAGCTGAAGTTAGTGTGGAAAGGGAGAATTCCTCGCTCCTCCAACTTAGGTTCCCGTAACTCCCTCCGATTCTTCCTTTTCCACCTCCTGCATCAATGTCTGCCAACCCAAGCACAGCCCCAACAATGCTCCAGGGCTCATGACACAACCCTTTTCTTTCAACACTCTCAAGGCATTTGACCATTGCTCTGTAGACAGATAATCTGACTGGCTCCTTTGTCCTTAACCCTTGGTTTTACTTAAACATGGATACTGTTCATTATCTTACATTCTTATCACCATTCCCCCCCTCCCCCGATTCTTTGTGCTTCTTTTGTGCTCTACAAGTCAGCTGCATTGGTCATGATCAAGTTGCTACTGTGCTGTGTTACAAAATTATATATAACACCCTGTCCGTTTTGTCCATGTTTTCATTGTTACAGATTGTGGTAATTTTTGTCCTAGATAGAGCTGTTCCAACTCATCTCTGCATTTACGGCTCACTCTCTTTCTCCAGATGAAGTATATGTCCTCTGCCTCGCACATTACTTTCGCAACAAGGGATTAGCTATTTCTGGAAAATGCTCCGTTCCCTGGCTCAACTAGTCTTTTGTAGTTCAGGCTGCATCTCCCCCTACAGCTATTTATACTGTTCTGATATATATGACTTCCTGAAGGCAAAGGAGACAGCTGCCACAGGTGTCAAAACCACCACAAAGATTCCATAGGTCGTTGGTCTTCATGTGATTTTGTTGGTTCTTTTACTAAAAGGGGGGGTAGAGGGTGCAAAGAAGATGCCATGACAAGAGGATTTTGTTTGGAACATTTCACAGTTGTAATTACATTGCCCAAGAAGAGAGTTACGGATTATGCAGCTCATAATACCATAGTGTAGGTAAAGATTTCCCTCCTCTAAGACCAGTAACACATGGTCACTCTTGGTTTTACTGATGACTGATAGCTTAGGCAGCAAACAAAGACTCAAAGCTCACCTTCCACATGGATAACAATATAAACAAGGTTCTTGCCCATGTTTCATTCATGTGCAAATTTCACACACACTTCCGATGGAGGGTAGCCAGATCTTGGCAAAGTACATAAAGACTAGACATTTATTGAGAGAGGATGAGAAAATGAGACACATACAATAAAACTATTTTATTTTCTTTCCAGAGAAAGGGAGAGAATAAAACTCGAAACTTTCAGGCTATGAGAAGTTTTGACCAGAAAAATTGTGGGTTTTTGGGGAGGTGTGTGTGTGTGTGTGTTTGTGTATGAAAAATATCCTAATGAAACATCATCCACGTTTTAGTGTGAATTTCTCCTAATAGACACATTTTGTATTCAGTTTTGCTTAATATAGACATTTTCCCCTATATAATTCATTTTCACCAATATATGCATGCATCACTCTGGTATATGCATTTATATACATAACGTGGCTGCATAACTGCTCTGCAACATCTGGAGAAGTATGAAGATTCAAGGATGACGTTTCAAGCCATTTGAGTTTGAATATTGTTTCAGAAAGTGCAGAGCAGGTAGATTTGCCTTTAAATGCAACCTGAATCAGACTTCTCCCCCATCCACTGCAACCAATTAATGAACAATCTACTCTACAGTGCTACAAACATGGTTTGTTTGTTTTTCAATCACAAGCTCAGGCAGTGAGTGCCACTCGGATTGTAGCCAAAATGGGGCCACCCCAAGGTTTAAAGGTAGTGCAAAAATATATTTTTTTAACCTAAGGGGACAAACTTGGTAGGTGTATGATCTAAAATTAACAGCAGGGCTTATATGGATGCAGACAGCAAAGAACAGAGAACGTTGGAAAGAACCTGAAGAGGCGTATATCCAAAGATGAATGTGAGATACTGGAGGAGGAGGAGGAGATGATGAGAATTAAAAAACAACAACAGCCCAATTAGGACTAGCAATGCATAACAGCATAACAGTTGGAAAAGGAAGAAGAAGAAGAAAAACACAGCAGGGTGGGAGGACAGAAAGCCAAGCCTGGAGGGAATTGATCCTTGAGCAGCAGCACGTCTTTCAGACAGGAGGACAACATTTTATTGCAGCTCCCTCTTAAACAAACTGTTAGTAATAATATAAAAAGTCTGCCTATTTTTTGTTATAATGCTTTTATTTATCATGTTGTTTTAATGTACAGTGGTACCTCGGGTTAAGTACTTAATTCATTCCGGAGGTCTGTTCTTAACCTGAAACTGTTCTTAACCTGAAGCACCACTTTAGCTAATGGGGCCTCCCGCTGCCGCCGGAGCACGATTTCTGTTCTCATCCTGAAGCAAAGTTCTTAACCCAAAGTAATATTTCTGGGTGAGCGGAGTCTGTAACCTGAAGCGTATGTAACCCGAGGTACCACTGTATTGTTCTCTTATGTTGTGTTTTGCTGTTGTCTTGGGATTTGTAGGAAGAGTACTATAAAAATATTTGGCATACAATATTTTTTACATAAATAGGAGAAGTAGAGAGAGGGCTTGTGGAAGGTAGCACAGATAAAATCCTATGGGAGACAGTATCTTTCACTGGGTATGGCCTGAAGGCACATGAAGCTACCACTTTGCTGAAGCTAAGCTGGTTCGGGTCTGGTCAGTGCCTGGATGAGAGACTGCCTAAGAACCACATGCCTAGGAACAAAGGAAAAGTAGCTTATAACGGAAATAAAATAAATAAATAACATTTCTGTAGGACCCTGCCTATAGGGACTGGACAACCCAATGGCTGGAGCAGGTTTTACTTCTACCTCAGAAACAGGGCCAGTCCTACCATGGGACAAAGGGAGGCAACTGTGTTAGGTGGCAAGTGCTATGGCAGTGGCATTATGCCTCCTCAGGCACCAACATTTATTGGGCCAACCAATCTCATAAATACCATGACCTTTACTTTCTGCTTTGGAGGTGCTGTGAACAAATTTTATTCCAACATCAACAGTATCTCCAAGAGATGTTTATGTTGCCTTCAGGCATGATGCATTAACTGTGCACTGTTCCCTTAAGTACAACATGGACGCTGGGCTACCCACTTCTCTCTATTCCTGTGGACTTCTGCTGCCCTGTGCTTCAGATTCCTGCCAAAGACTTGTTGTTTTTAAAAAGTATGCACACATACACAGACAATTTTTATTTTTATTTTTTTAAAAAATTTTTTACTATGTTACCAACCCTTCCGTGGAGTACGAATGAGTAATTAACAGGTAACAAAATAGTGAATGGTGACCATTCAGTTCTATGGTATAAAAGGCAGTGGGTATGTGCAGCCTTTAAAGTGAAGAACACAGATCACCAAAAGTGAACATCAATCAAAGAACTTGCATCATGCAGTCTAGGATGTTGTCACAACCCACATTGGTCTTTATCAATCTATATACCTACCTACCAACCTGTTCTCAGTTTCAGTGCGGAAGGCAAAACTGACATTAATATTTCTTAAACACACAAAATCAAGATTTTGTTGTTGTTTTTGTTTTAAAGGTAATGTTGGGATTAGACTGTTAAAAAGCTCATCCTATCATAACGGGTGAAAGTGCTTATTTCCATTGATTACAAAGTGACAAATCCTCTTAAAATCCCAGCAGGATCCTAACCAATTTATGGACACCACATCTCAAAGGTCAATCGCCAAAGGACATTCGGAGAGCAGTGCAGTTATCATATTGAATGTCCTTTTCAATACAAAGAGCAACTGTAATTGCTATTGGCTCTGTAGGGGGGAGAATTCGCATTATGCCTGTGAGCCGCAAAGCATCCCTCAGCAACACCGTTGCCATGTTACAGGAAGACAAGGAGGAGGCAGCTTCACGGATACAAAGGGTTTTTGTTCTTCAAGCAACAAGTCCCCATTTCAGCACCTGGTCTCCTTAAGAAACAGTCAGGGCCTACGTACCGGGTAAAACCTACCTAGGCAGATGTCTTTTCTGGGCTCTTATACCTATCTCTGAGATTCAGAATGGAGTGGTGGGCAGCTGGACTGCCACCATTTTAAACTCCCCACAGTGTGCCCTGGAAGGATGTTACATTGGGCCATTATTAGAATAATTAGATAATTAGATAGTTAGAATAGTCACATCATGTCACAGAGCATGGTGTTGGTGCTTGAGGGTATCCATAGAAAGCATTTTGCCAGACCCCTCACACCTAAAGCTAGCCCTGTGAGAGACATTGTCTAAGATGGAGTATATTTATAAATGCTACATTACACTGATTTGGGAACAACAACTGGAGGTCCATGAATCAAAGCTAGCCCAAGAGGTGCCCTCTGCCCTTTAAAGTTACCTAGACCGAGACCCAAAATAGGAAATTTTATTTTAATTTATTTTGCTGTCGACTGCCCAGTCAGTAGAGCATGAGACTCTTAATATCAGGGTCATGGGTTTCGATCCCCACATTGGATGAAAGATTTCTGTACTGCAGGGGGTTAGACTAGATGGTCCTCATGGCCCCTTCCAACTCTATACTTCTATGACAGCAAGCCATTTTGGAAGCTGGGAACTAGGCACTGGCTGAGAGGTCACCATGCGCTTTGGTCTTCTGGTCTGAAAGCAGGCTCCTTACTAAACTACTTGCTGACAGATAGATAAATGCCTTCCTGGAGGCTGCAAGAGCAACTCTCAGTGTGCACCCAATTCAAAGTGATTACCAACCAAATTAAAATAAATGAGCAAACAAAATAATCAGCATTTTCAGAAACTGCTACTAGGCAACCCTTCCCTCACATCACATCCTTTGGCACCATGTAACATAGATTCAATAAAAAATAACCCCCCCTCCCCTGCACTCCAGCTGCAGCAGTCAGGATTGCAAAAACTTGCCGCAATTTGTAAGAGAGACTGATTTAGGAAATTACATAAAAACTTCAAATTAACCAGCCATTTTTATTTATTCATCGAAAATTGGAAATGACCACATATGCCCAATATCTGAACAAGAAGATATAATTGGGTGGGGGGGTGAGGTAGGGAACAAAACTTCATCTTCACAAAAATGAACCTCTAAAACACCCCTAGGGTACATATATACCATACATTTAAAGCACATTCTCACTCCCCCCAAGGGGGTGGAATGGGATCGGGAATGGAACAGGCCTATACATGAGCACTGATACGGGCAATGATCCGGAACGCAACCCTCACACAAATGGGGAGTTGCCTATAGTTCTGCATGAATGTGCCACCCGCTCAAGAATTCCTGCTTCAATGATGGAGCATTTTGCCCCTCTCTGCTGCCCACGCACCCTTAAATATGTTCTGATACTTTGAAGCCAATGTGAGGAAAGCGTGGGATATGCACAGGGAAAGGAAGTTCGCTTGCGCAAGCGTAAACCCTTGCACCAACTGAACGAGGGCACCGGATGCCGCCCTTTGCCATGGCATCTTTGAATGTGAGAACAATGCGGTGGGGCCACCGATAAGAAAATTGCAATAGCTCCCAGTGGATTTATAAAAGGGGCCAACATGCCACTTAATACGTCATCTAAATACCTTTATAAATAATGGGAAGGATTCAAATGTAACTTGAGACTGTCACCATCACTCACTTTATGCAAAAGCCTGTAGAATACCCTGAAAAGCTCAATGGAAGGGAATCCACCTTGCATGCCGGAGGTCCCAGAGCTCCATCCCCACCATCTCCGGGTAGGGCTTAGAATGTCCCCTGCCTGAAAGCTACTGTAGACCATATTGAGCATGATGGACCAATGGTCTGACTCAGCAGCTTCCTATGTTCTTATGTAACCAAAGCAATAGGAGTGGCTCCAGTTAGAAGCACAACATGGAAGTGCCAGAAGGCACAGGCATGGGGCTCTTTGAATCCAGGCCAACAGAGTACTTCTAAGTGCTATAGGCTGCATATCTGAGCCTCCTCCATCATATGCTGGGAGATGCTGCAAGAGAGAGGCAATGAAGCATGCAATGAAATTGGTAAACAAAGCAGATAGCTTAACTACTACTGTATATCATCACAGCAATCTGTTTACTGGAACAAGATAACACTGAATTTGCATGTTTGAAGCCAAACAGTTGTGCAGCTTGCAAATCAAGAATGAAACAGTGGGCAATTACAATAAAATTCATTATTCAAGAAATGTCCTTAGATGAATTCCTTATTCGCTCACTGCGTTCTTTTAAAATTCCTAAGAATGTAACTGAAGTGTTTCTAACACAATTCTCTACCTAAATAAAATAATGCAATTTCTGTGAAAGTGTCAAATGTAATTGCATGTACAGAAAGCAATACTACTTGCATTCACTTAATTGAGTGTTTCAGAAACAGTTAATTCAAACAGACTCCGCTCATTACCAAATTGAGTTTTTAAAGCCAATGTGTTTTTTCTTCCCCCCCCCTCTCTTATGCACACATCCTAAACCAGAGCCCCATGAACAGCTTAATTAGGTCTTATAAGCATGAGCTATCCTATTAATTTCAACAGAGTGAGCACATCTGTGCATGCAAAGGATAGGTATACATGAATGGGGCTGTGCTTGGAAGCAGCAAACTCCAGTGGCACATCAGAGATCCCAAGTACACAAGGAACTACTGTGCTGAAACACCCTCTCAAGGTCATTGTGGACCACATGCTTCCCTGGGTAAGGACCATCTTTGGTGCTCCTTTCCATTTGTTCAACTTTTGAACAATATTTTTTAATCCCATTTTGTAATCTCATGTCTTTGATGCTCAATTTTCAATCCCATTTACCCCCTGTCAATTAAATTGATATACAATTTCACGCATGGAACTGATCCACAACCATGCACATGCACACTCTTTATTTTTTTTATTTAAAATGTTCATATGCCACGCAATTAACTAAGGTTCCCAGACTGATAGAATTATAGAGTTGGAAGGGACCACGAGAGTGATCTAGTCCAATCCATTGCAATGCAGAAATCTTTTGCCTGGCAATGTGGGGCTTGAACCCACAACCCTGAGATTAAGAGGAGAAGGAGAAGAGGAAGAGGAGGAGTTTGGAATTGATATCCCACCTTATCACTACCCTAAGGAGTCTCAAAGCGGCTAACATTCTCCTTTCCCTTCCTCCCCCACAACAAACACTCTGTGAGGTGAGAGGGGCTGAGAGACTTCAGAGAAGTGTGAATAGCCCAAGGTCACCAGCAGCTGCATGTGGAGGAGTGGAGACGCGAACCCGGTTCCCCAGATTACGAGTCTACCGCTCTTAACCACTACACCACACTGGCTCTCATGCTCTATCAGTCTCATGCTCTATCAGCTGAGCTATTCTAATGGACAATTACCAGTAGAAACATGAAGTCTAAACACAACAAAACCGACAAAAGCACAAATCCAAAATACAAGGAAATTACGTCAGTGCAAAGCCTTTAAAAAGCACTGGAATACTCTTAGCTTTGAAAGCTGGGGTGGTGGTCCTAGCATCCAAAAGATCGCAATGGAGGAACCAGGCAAGCCTCTCTGGGGAGGGAATTCCACAAAGGTGCACCACCACTGAAAAGGTCCTTTCCACATTTGGCAGAGGCAGCCATAGAAGGGCCTCAGAAAATGATCCTACAGTGCACCTAAGCATACATGGGAAGAAGCTGGCTAGTGGCCACTGGCTAGAGACATTTAGAACTTTTAAGGTTAATACTAGTACTTTGAATTGAACCCAAAATGCATATACTTTGGTAAAGTGTACCTTAAAATGCAGATATAAAAAAAATAAAATACAGAAATGTCTTATATTAGGGGAAATTGCTTTGCAAATATGGGTATATTACAAAGAATTACATTCAAACACATGTATATGGGAGGGAATTGCACACAAATGCTGAAGAATTTTTATGAGGACTTTTCTTTAATGCAAAGTGATATAGAGTACTGAATTTAAGACTAGCAAAATGGTAAACTGAGAAAAACTGATAAATTCACCCATCCCTACTTGTGTCAGAGCCATAGCACTCTAAACAGAACAAAAGAGGACATACAGATAAGCTCTTTGATTATTATGCTTTGGGGATGGGAGCAGCACACAGAGAATGAGCATGTTAAAGAGAAAGCTAGACAAGTCCTTCTTCTTGAAATGCTAGCTTTCTATGTGTTAGGTTGTGGGCGAACATAGCAGACGACACAGTGATTTCTCCAGAGCAGCTCTTTATTTGTACGCTGGACAGAATGGAACAGCAAACAGCTCAGCCGGCCTGCTTTTATAGGCAGCCGGCTGTCAACATTGTAGCAACAACAACCCAGGGTTTCCACGCCTAAAATAACTGACGTGGACCTGAGTGAAAACTATCTACAGTATCCCCCTGCTGGCCCAGGGTGAGAACTTCAGTACATAACACTATGTGCAGGAAATTTGGTGGGGGATGGATGAGTTATCCAAGCCCAGACATGGCTTTACCACCTCAGCGAGAAATAGGCTATGATACCTTTATAAGATAAGCTTTAAAGGAATTAGTCTCGTTGTTTAAGTCAAAGAGGTGAAAACGGCAAACACAGCTTGCTTTTACCATTCACTCGTCCTTAGAACAAATTTGTCCTCTACAAGATTACAGTAAGTTGCGAGGAGTGTAAGGTGTCAAGAAAGAGCAAGAAATCCTTTATGAAACTGGACAGGGAGACAGTGATGAATGGCAAGAAATCAAGACGGCTAAAGTGATGAGAATGTTTGCACACACACACAAAAAGGTCTCCCAGCTCTCACATAACCGATTCTGCTTTATAATGAATTTCAAGTCCACCAGCCTAATCACAGTAGGCCCATTCTGTTTCAAACTGTCCTTGTTTTATCCGAGTCAATGTCTCTCCTTATCACCTCATATGTCATCCAGCCATAAGGCAGTTCTCCTACTGTCTCAGTACCAATCAACTGTCATATTCTGTTCTTACATCAAGACATTTCACTCTTAGTATATTAAACATGCTAAGGAGCATTCAGAGCACTCACAGGCACAAGTTTGTGTCATTAGTGTTAACTTTTTAATACATTGCTACATATACAAATCAGCATTGTGGGTGAAGTATCGACTCTCCCTGCCAAAACTTGTTAATTGTTTGGAAATGGATTCTGTAACAGCATCTCCCAAACTGTCCATTTTGGGACAACCTTTTGGCAGACATACTTTAAAGACAAGGCATCCCATATCTCTGTTTCTTTAGTCATTTTCTGTTGCAGTAATTATTTGGATTTTTGACTGACTTCAGGTGCAATATCAAGAATTTGGCAAGGCAGCAATCTGGGCTCCCTGCAGGGTAATTTCCTAGAGATGTGTCATTAACGTAAATAAATTACTATTTTCCAATTCTATTATAATTGCTTTTTTGTAATTTATTGATTGTATGTTTTATTCATTGGCCTGGTTTGCATGTAATGCTAAGTCAACTTACGACTTAGTGAGAATGAGCAAGTGTGTAAGTACTCAGAGCAAAAATTGTGACTGTTCCCCCCACCTCCTGGTCCTGCAGCTGCCAGATTCCTAGATCCAAGCCACGGCTCAGCTTAGCAGCTTAGGTGCAATTCTGAGTTTGGTTTATTTTGCTTCCAACAAGCCATGGACTGTTATGTAGTCAAGTTTTGTTCTTGTTTAATCACTCAGATTGTCTGGGGTGCAGTTTTAGAATGACCTGAATAAAACCCTAGGTGGATTCTGGTATCTCATAACTCCTAGAAAAACAAGCAGTAGGCTTCTAAACCTTACAATACAGTCGGGTGGTTGTTTCTCAATAAATTAATTGCTTTTATTACCATGAGTTTCCTGATAGAGTCCTGATAATGTTGTATCACTACTAAATGTAGGACATGGAATAGGGTTAAAAAGTAAAGGTAAAGGTACCCCTGCCCATACGGGCCAGTCGTGACTGACTCTGGGGTTGCGCGCCCATCTCGCTTAAGAGGCCGGGGGCCAGTGCTGTCCGGAGACACTTCTGGGTCACGTGGCCAGCGTGACGAAGCTGCTCTGGCGAGCCTGCACCAGCGCAGCACACGGAAACGCCGTTTACCTTCCCGCTATAAAGTGGTACCTATTTATCTACTTGCACTTAAGAGTGCTTTCGAACTGCTAGGTGGGCAGGAGCTGGGACCGAACGACGGGAGCTCACCCCGCTGCGGGGAGTCGAACTGCCAACCATACAATTGGCAAGTCCTAGGCGCTGAGATTTTACCCACAGCGCCACCCGCATCCCACATGGGTGGGTTAGGTGATAACGGAATAGGGTTAGGTGATGCAAATGAGTGCCTTCTGTCCATGGTGGTCCACAAAATCACCAGGAATCCATACCCAGATGCCAGCATGTATCAGCCATCTCATTCATCAGGTACACAGCTAGCTCCCCCTGCAGGGATGACGCCTGTAAATGCACCCTATGCATACAGAACCCAATGTGTGTAGGCCAAAATTGCACACTCATGTTCAGTGTACATTTCTGCCACAGTGCAGTCACCTTCATGCACCTGAGATTTAGGAGTCAGGACTTACAGTCAACAAGAGTGTTTTTCAAGAAAGCTTCAACTCTGCCACCTTTGTTTTGAGAAAGCACATACTGCCCTCTGATATTGACTATTTAAAAATGTGGTTTAAGACACTGAGAGCAAGCACGTAGCGAATCAAATATTTATAGAAGAGCAAATATTCACAGGGCGAAATATCGGAAGTCAGCTCTCAAATACTATCATGCATTAATCGCCTACTGTTTGATATTGTATCAAATGTCAAATGCCATAGCTGTCCACTGTCAAATGCTGTCAGAGATCCAACAGCTGGCAAACACCAAATATGATCTCATCTCTGCTATCAAAAGCTGTCAGATTTCAAAGTAATATATGACATGCTGAAATTAAATATATCCAGATGTTAAACTATAACATCGAAATCTAATATTCAGACATTCGTTTCAGAAAGGATTGGGAGAATTTGGAGTTGGTACACCGAACTCTCCCCAATCCTTTGTCTACCAGCAAACAAGTGGGGCATATCATACATCGTATGGCTCTTCCTGATATAGGAAGTGGCCTTATAATGAGTCATAATATTGGATCATCTAACTCAGTACTGCCCACACTGATTGGCTAAGGCTCTCTAGGGTCTTAGACAGAAGTATTTTTTCAGCCATACCTGGAGACACCGGGGATTGAACCTGCAACCTTTGGCAAACAAAGCAGATGTTTTACCACTGGGCTATGGTCCTGTTCACATGATCTAGCAGATACTAAATTTTTGGCCTACCCAACACTACAATGTTATTAGGAAAAATGGGATAACATTGCCCATGCCACCCAGAATTCCTGAGGAAGGGTAAGATATAATTATAATAAATTCCTATGTCTAGTTTCAGGGAATTTCTCCACATGTGTTGAAAGGGAAGGTGTTCACATGCAGACATGCATGGGGAAGAAATTCAGTTCAGTTCTCATTTTAATGTGAATCTACCTAATTTGCATTTACCAAAAACAACACATGCACTGAGACCAGCTATCATTCAAAATTCACACTTCTCCAAATTTTGCACCCCACCCAAAATGTGTACCAAAAAAATGGCATATGGAGGGAAAGCATGCATAAAAATAACTATGTAATTGAAAATAACACACACAAATGCAATATATTTGGGGAAATTGATTGCAAAAGTATGTATATTAGGCAACACTGCATACCAAAAAAGTGTTGTATTAGGAGGAGGAATGCACACTAAAGTACTGACAAGTTTCTTGCTTTGTGGGGGGGGGGGATGAGCCTAAGATTAAGGGGAAGGGGAAAGAAGAGAAACGGAAGGAAACCAAAATGGACAGATCTGTTCATCCCTATTGAGAATATACTTAGCCCTCAACATTTATTTACTACTGAAAAGCAAACAGATTTCCCCTTTCTCAGAGTGCCTATACACATTGAATTTCTGTCCATGCACAAAATAGTTTAGCCTGCAGATGCTTGTGAATTGCTACTTAAAATACCAGCTGAGTTAGTTTACTGGGCTGACATGTGCAATAATAATTGAAAGTGATTGCTTTTCATTCTGTAACATCCTGATGGTATCATTTTACTACACTGAAACCAGGTTTCTGCCCATGTTGTAATTCTTATCTTGAATCTCCCTTTAATGGGGTAGTCACTTCCATGGTCTGTTTCTCCATGTAAAACAACCTGTTTAGTGCTTTTGGGCTCCAGAGACCCTGTAAATCACAAACTGAATATTTCCCCCTCCTCTGTGTTGCATTCCTCCTCTTTCAATTTATGTTCCCCTAAGAACTGCTGCTAAAGCTACATGTGTAGAGATTAAAGGCTGGTCTACTGTGGCTTACAGACATCAAAAGCCATGAGCTGTACGCGACTGGAGTAAATTGAAAGGTACTGACTTTTGTTAGGCTACAAAAGCCTCTCATTATCATGCCAGTGGCAAGTGTACCTTCCTAGTGATCGGCGATGTCCATCAAAAGTGATAAATACAACCTCCCATGAGAATACAAGGGCTCTAATCCTTGTGGGACGTGGGGTCTTGTTGTTGTTGTTGTTGTTTTCCACTTACAAAAGGAGCTAGAAGACAACATGAGGCAAGATTTCAAGGAAACAGTGGATCCCTTTGAATACCAGAGATCTGGAATTCTGGCAACCTGATGTAGTTGCTGTACTTTCTGCATCACCATGATTGTGAAAGGAGGGAGGTGAAATGATTGTGACCTGATTGTGAAAGGAGGGAGGTGACATGATTGTGACATGATTGTGAAAGGAGGGAGGTGCAGTACTTAAGTACTACCAGACATAAAGAGCCAATCAGGAAATACCTCATCCTATAAAACATATGTGGGAATCCTTTGGCCAACCAATGTTCTTGAAAGACAATTCAATTACCAAGTGCTTCCTGGGGCTGATGGGAGTTGTAGTTCAGCAACATATGGAAGGCTAAAGGTTCCCTATTCCTGTTATAGAGCCTCCAGTTCTGGCCTGGCTCCTTCACCCTAAGCCACTTCTTCCTTGAAAGGGGACTAGCCTTCTATCAATCTGCAAGTGGCTCTATGTGATTGCATACCCAGAACCAACAGCTTGCTCCACCTTCAGAGTGTTCCTGAGAACATAATACACATTGCCATCCTTGCAAATAATTTGGCATTTTCTTCTTCAGGAATAATACAAGTCATACAACTTGTAGAGGGAGTCACAGAGCCAGAACTGTCACATTTCCTTTCTTTTAGCTCCATAGGAAAAAAATCCTGAACAGTGCTATTTTTCTAGAAAAAGAGGTGCTGGAACTCACCATGAACGCCTCCCTTGTTCTCATAGAATGGCAATGGCACCCACCCAAAAGGTGCCAGAACTGAGTTCCCCCAAATTCCTGCTGGGGAAAAAAGCCCTGGCTCTGAATAACAACATGGGCGAAGGGACCTGAGGGTTGCAACCTCCTGACCTTTGGAACAACATCCTACTGTTCTCAGTATGTTCTCTAATAGTTGGGAACACCTTTCTAACATTTATAATGACTTGAAAGAGACACATCTACTTCCAGGTTTTTGGTGACCGGGTGGTACTGATGAACTAGAATTCCCCATAGTCAAATGTGCTGTTCCAATATAGAAGTTTGGCACATTAATTCAAAAGTGTTATGGACCACTTTGAAGATTGCCATGTTCCCCTTCCACTGCTGGAGACAGCATGCCTCTGACTGAATGCCAGTCACTTGGAGTCACAAGTAGATAGAGTGTTGCTACTCTCAAATCTTGCTTTCAGGATTCCTGTGGGCATATGGTTGGCCATTGCAAGAACAGGATACTGTACTAGATAGGTGATTGGTCTGATCCAGCACACTTGTCTTATTTTGAAAAGTGGGGCACACATTTTTATAAATAGTAAAAAAAAAAAAAAAGCCAAATAAAATATTTTGTATGTGGCTGCTGGGTTTGTTTTTAATTAAATAATAATGATTAGGTACCACCTTGGGTGGAGGGTTCAGCATCTGAAAAATGTAAGTTATATGTGAGTAAGTGATGGCTGACTTGGTGTTTATGAGAGCTAATCACCACAGAGAAGCAAGCTGGGGAATCCAGTTCTTTTATCTCCCATGTGCTGCTTAAGTATGTCTCCTACCCATGCTGCTTATAAACCGCAGGAGGGAAAAGATGCTCTAACCATGTGTGTGCATGTTGATGTTGTTTAAGATGCAGTGTGGGAAAAACTAGCTGAGGAAGCCTAATAAAAAGAAATCCGTCAGGAATATTGGTAAAACTGCTCTGGGGATTTTTCAACGTACCTAGTCTACTTGCAGAAGGAAAGTAGACAGGCACTGCTGCTGTTTCTCACATACACGTTTAAGAAATGGGGGAGTGTTGTACCCCAAACTCGCTTCTGTGCCAGGCAGAACAATTCTACTCAGTGAGGGGAGGGAGAATCAAATCCAAAGTCCTCTTAGGCAGCGGCGGGGCTACTTCCTCCAGCACTGGGAGTGGCGTACACCCAGGGGCATGGCTGGCACGTGTCCCAGGCGGCATGGCACGCCGCTCACATGAGGTGTGGCGCACATTGGGGGGGGGGGTTCGAGGTAAGCGTCCCAGGGGTGGAAACAGTGGTGATGTCACCTCCCAGGATGTCACCTGGGGCAGACCGCCCCGCCCCCCGATCCCACCTTTGTCCGCCAGTGCTCCTAGGCTTGCATTTGCCGGGCAACAGATTGGAAGGGAGTGCCATTTCCTGTTTTGCTTCTCCTCCTTTCGGAGGCTTTTTGTTCAAATAAGGGTTTCTCCTCCCATTGGGACCAATGGAAGCTCCAGGCTTGTGTAGTTCCCCAGCCCATTCCAAGGATGGGGTGAGGGGAAAGGAGGACTCTGTTCTCACAGTTGCGAAGCAGATACCAGTGGGAAGCCCACAAAGCAGAACCAGCACTTTCCCCACCTGCCATTTCCCAACAACTGGTATTCAGAGAAAGACCACCTCCGACAGTGGAAATGTAATCCAGAAGCAATTCTATATAACATATGAGACCTTAATGAAAAATGGCAGGTATTTTAAAAGATACACAGCTCTGGGTCTTTATATAAAGGTGCACACTTCGGTTAATTTGAAGTTTTATATTCATTTTTTTCAAATATATTATTTTGCTAGGGAGAAGAGGAAAGAGGGATATGAAAAGACAGTCCCATAATTTTCTCCACAAGCAGAAGGCCTAAAGCAGGCATGGGGAACTGTTGTTCTCCAGACAGCTCTCATCAGCCCCAGCCAATTGCCACGGACGGTGGAAGATGCAGTTCAGGAACATCTGGAAGGACAAAGGTTCTCCACACCTGCCGTAAAGGGAGAATGCTATTGGGCCCCTGTCCTGCTTGTTGTGGGCATCTGGTTGGCCACTGAGAGGACAGAGTGCAAGACTAGATGGGTACTTGGCCTGGCCCAAGGGGCTCTTCTTGTGTCCTTTGATTTTCAATTCACAGTGCAGACATCTGTACCAGGTTTTGTGTTGGACAAGCAATCCTTAGGATATGCCAAACTCAACAATGCTATGAGAAAGGTGGCTCTTATCTGCAGTTTATAAAGTGATAGTTGAGATACAGGGAATTGCCTAAGAGCACCTAACAAATCCAAGGTCAAACCAGGAGTTTAAACTCAGGTTTCCCACATCCAACTGCAGCCCATTATCCAGTACCCTGCATGGCATCATATTACCTCACTATAAAGTGTGGTGTGTGTGTGTGTGTGTGTGTGTGTGTGAGAGAGAGAGAGAGAGAGAGAGAGAGAGAGAGAGAGAGAGAGAGAGAGAGATGAGTTCCCTGCCCCGTGCCAGTATGTTCCTACTTCCATTTCCAAGGTATCTGGCTGCAGCTAAGATTTATCAGATTATGTCCTTTGTGGATAAATGAACCCATTTTTTTCCCTTTTGAAATAGGAACTGTACATTGCATCGATAGAAGACAGGAATGACATGCATTTTTGTAACACAAGTCATAAAGAGCCAACCCACCCAAGAGGAATGTTGGCTAGGAAAAGATTCTGGCTAAGTTTCCTTATATTTATTTCTGCTTGAGCTTACTGTGTCTGTCCTGGCCCAATGCAGACATGTAAGACTGTTAAAGAAATGGCCTTAATCCCACCAGCATCTCTTGTCTTCCTTCCAGAGGCATGTACAAAAGCTATAATAATGTGTCACTGGCACTGCTACAGTGAGTTGTACAGAAATGGCAGTACGTTAAAACAGCTCTGTATTTTTTTCCTCATACATCTTTCAGGGCGAAAAATGTATCTTGTTTCTCTTCTCAAGATTTCATCTTTAATCCTGCCCCATTATATCATTGCAGGGCTATTAAGGCTCTTACTACAAGGGTCATCAGTCTTGGAACATGTACAGTGATGTTTTTGATATATTTCTATAAAGCAATCCCCTAACAAATCATGGAGCATTAGCCATTAATAGTGGGGATGCAAAGGAATTTTAAAACTGAGATTAGTTTAAAATTGTGGCTAAACCCTTCCAATTCTGGTGTAGGGTAGACAAACCATTGTCGTCATTTGGGTGGGGGGGACAGAAACCATTGAGAAAAGAAAAGTTCTCTTGAGTAATTCCTCCTACCAATGCTGTCTATGAAAAAAAGGAAGCCAGAAGCTTAAGCTTAAGGCACTGATGGGCAAAAGGCTTCCCATTTTTCTTCTACTCTCATCTGGGCTGGTCCAAGAAGTTTTGCTGCCACAAAAGATAAGGTGGAACCTCCCCATGCCACATAACAAAACCAACCAGACCCAGGAGTTGAAGCTTTCTCCAAACCAAAAGCATAAAAGCATCTAAAAGCATAAAAGCATCTAAACACTATTAAAAACTCATGAGAAGAAGGACTTCAACCAGGTTTCCAAAACCATCCTTTGGGAGGAGTTATCCACAGCTTGTGTTCACCACAGGGAAGGCTCTCTCTCTAATAGCCACCCATGGAACCAACCTTCGGAATATTTAGAAAATAATCCCTATCAACTTTTCCAGAAGACAAATTGGGGGAGAATGTCCTTTCTGCTCTAACAGGACCCCTGCAATATATTTTAAAAACATTGGGCATTTTCAGGTCAAGCTGGGCGAATATTAAAAATTCACAAAGGATAATACTATTAGTGTCTGCTGGTCCTGATGGCTATATGCTACCTCCAGGTCCAGATTCAGCAGGCCTGAATCAGATAATACCAGTTGCTGAGGAATGACTGTGGGTAAGGGCTATTGCCCTCATGCCATGCTTCTGGGCTTTCCAGAGGCATCTGATTGGCTGCTGTAGGAAAGAGGGTGCTGGGTTAGAAAGAGGATCCTTGCCATTGGTGTGATCCAGCAGGGGTCTTCTAATGACTCTATGTGTAGCCCAGGATAACTGAAAAAGGGTGAATAGCCCTTTGTTTTGCACTGCATTTTGCTGTCCTGTTCTCTGCTAAAGCTGATCTAAAAATACTGGTGGTCGAATTGTTGTTGTTGTTGTTGTTGTTGTTGTTTAAAAAGCACATTTCTGTACCTGAAGACGTCTTTAAATGAAAGCAGTAGAGAGAGCCTTTATCCCAGTGAATAGAGGCATGATAATTTTATCTCCAGGAAACATGAAGTATAAAGAAACCTGCCAGCTTTTAAAGTACACTGAATCTGCTGAAGCCACAAATGTCTCAAGCTATTTTGAAAATATCTGCTGTGCCTGATATTTGGGAGCCAGATACTGAAATTCAGGGGCTGGGGAAACTGCACAGCTTTCTAGGAATGATCAGCTTTATCTTGGAGATGAGAATCCAGAAAATGGATGAATATTTCCCCATAAATCATTTGTGAAGGTTTATTCTTTATTGTAACCTAGATTAATTCTAACCCCACCCACCCCTTTCTGCAACAAATGATACCAATCTTTATTGGAAGGGGAAGCAAGTCCTATTTCATTTCCAGTTTTGAGATATTTCAACAGCATCTAACCTAGATATTAAATAAACTAATGGATTTGAGAGTTTCATATTAAAAATTCTGGTCCAAACCCAGCAGAGGGTTAGGCTTGCTTAAACCCATTGCAATCAAAGGGCTTGAGCATGCTTAACTCCATCTTGGATTTAGACCTCCCTGTCCCAACTTGAAAAGAATGTAACACGGAAACGACAGGGGAGCTGCATTGAATGGGATACTTCTCATTTTACACTTCATACTTACATAGATCTGACACCCTCTGTGTTAGTCAAGAATAGAACTGCCAAATTGCAAAAGTGTATACACGCATAATCCCCATTTGTATATATTTGGTGGAGAGTCAGATTTATAGATCAGTTATTTAAGACATTTATGTACCACTTACATAAAAAAACAAACAAACCAATACACAGAAAATGGGACAACAAACACTAGCTTAAAATGCCTTCTAGAACAAAGCCACGCACCTGAAGTTTAGCAAGGAGGGTACCTGGCTAATCTTGGTTGGGGAGGGAGTTCCAGAGGCTTGGCAACTACACTGAATGAATGGATGTTATGATTTTTTTGAACAACAGACCAGACTTCAGCAACCTGGTGCCCTCCAGATATTTTGGACAATTCCCATCAGCCTCAACCAGCATGACTGGGGGTGATGAGTGTTGGTAATCCAGCAACACCTGGAGGGCCCCATGTTGACAAACACTGCAATAATGCTGGCTGAGGTTGATGGGAGTTGTAGTTCAAAGCAAATGGAATGCAAAGGCTGCAATGGGCACCAAACTTTCTCTTTCATTTCTGTTGTAACAAAAAGCAAAACAAAAACTTTAAAACGTTTTTAGAGATACTATAAAATACAGTGAAAATGAAACCTGTTGGGAATCAAAGAGACTTCTAATAATTAAATTATATCCCAGTCATTGCAGTATTTGTGGGTTTATTGAATATTTAGTCTTTCAGTAGTAGACTAAAAAAAAGGATGACAATAAAAGGCAAATGAGAGGAAGAGGATGTGAGGCACCCCACTTATGATTCTGCACAGAAAGTCCTACTGCATTTAGACCAGCATTCAAAATACAAAGGAGGTGCATGATGAGTAGTCAACATGGCCCTGGTGTTCAACAAGTCATCATCCACCTAATCTTATCAGTTGCCCATGGATTCTAGTTCAGAGATAATATACTGCAGTTAATCTTATCTGCCCTGCTTGTGGTCACCTTGCTTTTCTCCTTCAGTCTCTAAGGTTCACATAATGTCTTCAAGCCAAGATGAAAACTGATCGATACTTCAAGCATTCAAAGCTTGTTGCTGCAATCCAATAAACATAGATTTTATAATAATAAGAAAGCATTCAAAGCTCTAGTCCATGGGAGACTGCCCCAGGTTTGAAATAACACAGCACAACTCCTTGATTTAATATGTCGCATCAACATGGAACCCAAAGAATCTCTCCTTTGTTTTGCATTCTGTTCCCTTTGGGTGTTCTGCAGTGGCAAAGTGTACTGCAATAAATAGGATTTCTACCATTTGAAAATTATATTTAGATGCAACGCCAGAAGAATACAATTGATTTAATGAATGTGTGCCAAGCAGTTGTGTCTTTAAAGGCTTCAGTTTATATCTTTTCAACATTCAGGACCTGGATAGGCTAATCCATTTGCAAAGCCATTGCTGGAATAACTAGGAAACATAAGGCACAAATAACTAAATAGGAGTTTGGCTGCCTGGGTTACTGGGAATCGGCGGAACAAAATATCACTATTGGTTATACATTTATGTCAACAGATGTGCTGAGTAGCAGTCTCCACCTCACCATATTTCCTTCACACTATGTTTGAGGCTCAGTTATAGTGTTTGAGTTCACTTTTGGGTATAAATCTAAACTAATGTCTATAATTGTATAAACATAGGTATTATAGTTTATTCCCCTCCCCTTTCTTACAGGTTTCTTGGAGCATTTTTTATTCCTTGTGTGGCTTTCTGAAGGGATTTGGACCTTGCTATAAGTAGTTGCTGCCAAACAGACAGCAAACAGAAATCCCTGGGATTGTTTCCAAATAAATCAAAATGCACCTGCACTGTGTTCCCATATATTAGCAGTTGAAAGGAAAGAAAGTATACCGGTAGAATTCCACAGTGTAAAATCCAGCTGTGTATTCATGGCAGTGACAAAAAGCAATGTTCCATTTATGACTGAAGTCAAACATATGCATCTTCTGAAACACTAAAATGTTCATTCTACTAGATTTCTTTCCTTCTTTGGAAACCTTTGGGGTTTTTTTTAAAAAAAATACAGGTGTTGTAAAGGTATAGAAATATCCCATGGGTCATCTTGCCATTCAGAAACAATACAACAGCTTGGTGTACGTTCTGAGATTCAGTCAGGAGGAAGACATGTTTGGCTAGAGAACACGTTCATCTGAATCTTCCCAGAACCAAAGCTACAATTACAAGAATGGCCCCAGTTTAGTCCACCAGGGCAGAGATTGCTTTTGTTAGACCTATATTATGAAAAGTGTACACAGCATTTAGGAGTCTGTATGACTCTCTGCTCTCTATAATTCAGATGCACCCATCAGAAGAACAAGATGGAGAAAGAGAGACCGCTGTAGACAGATGGATGCCCAAGGTCAGAGGTGCTCTATCTGGGGCCTGGAAAGATGCAGTAGCCTCTGTGGTCAAGTGCCATGCACTTATGAATGCACTTCCTTGTTCTAGCTCTCCCCCCTCTCATTTTTTTTTATAATAATAATAATAATAATAATAATAATAATAATAATAATAGTAATAATAAGAATAGTAATAATAAGAATAAGAATAAAAACATGGCCCTCAACTTTTTAAAAAAGTTACTTAGCCCAACTTTAAAACAGTGCACAAATACAGACACTCTCATAGCAATTCCTGGCCATTTCCATAATATCTTTTTGTTTCTTAACATCTGTTTTATCTTTGGTCAGCAGGATCTCCTGGAATTATTTTTGTTCGGGTAATTAAAATACAGTAGAGATTCCCGCCTCCTCCAATGGAAGGCAATCCGTCCTGAAGCAAAGCTTCCTCTCTCTTTCCACACAACTTGACTACAGTGGTACCTCGGGTTACATACGCTTCAGGTTACATACGCTTCAGGTTACAGACTCTGCTAACCCAGAAATAGTGCTTCAGGTTAAAAACTTTGCTTCAGGATGAGAATAGAAATCGTGCTCCGGCGGCGCGGCCGCAGCAGGAGGCCCCATTAGCTAAAGTGGTGCTTCAGGTTAAGTTAAGTTTCAGGTTAAGTACAGACCTCCGGAACGAATTAAGTACTTAACCCGAGGGACCACTGTATTATAAAGCAGAATTGGAGCTGGTGCTGTAGAGCAAACAATAAGGGAGGCAATGCTCTAATAATTGCTCCACTTGAAAAAAAGAAAGTTGTTTGTATTCTGTACACAGCTGTCAGGAACTCCTGTGTTCTTAAAGAGAACTCATGGACCATGCTTGGAGGCAAGATAAACTATGCAAGCTCTGGTAAAACTCTCATGTCCATCCATGGAGAAGGCAAGTGTAGTATTTATTTATACTACTGGCTATAGCAATTTTGTCTCCTTTGGATATCCTTGGTCTGGTCATGCAATTTTGTTTAGTCACTTAACAATGTGAGGAATGTGTAGATCTCTCACACACATAAATATAATTTCTAATTCCTCTATACAGAGACATCCTTCCCACCACCTCCTGTAGGGTGGGGAGGGGGGAACAATCAAAGTTTTACTGACTTTTTTTTTTTTAATGGGAAGTTAGAGTCCAAACCAACCAACTGCACGATATCTTCCCAAGGCCTACCCAAGCAGAGGTAACCATAGGACAGCCAATGATCATTTGCAAATTACAAAGCAAATGTCCTGGCTCGCATCCCAAAACACACAAGCAGTGGCTCTTACTTGCAAGTAAAAAGAGAGAGAGAGAGAGAGAGATCTTTAGTCAGGCAAATAATAGTAAGAGTCAGCAGCTCATGAGTTCAAGCACAGGGCAAGAAGTTAAGAACTGGACAGGAGCAACAAGGAGACTCCAACAAGTTTCTGTACCCCACCCACCAAGCTTTTAAAGACAAGGTGTAGCACTCTCTCTTGCTTTACAGCAGGCATGTCCAACTCCCAAGAGACAGCGATCTACTCCCACTATTAAAAAGAACTGGCAGTGATCTACCCATTGGATTGATGAAAGTTGTTGAGCTTTTTGCGGGGGAGGATTTTGAAACGGTCCTTTGGGGTGGGTGGGTTTCCTCCAACCTGTGAATGCAGTGCTTTTTTCTAGGCAACAGGACTGTACTCTCCTGTTCAAGCTCCTGTATGGTTGATGCATGGTGGCTTCTACCATTTGGCACAGTGAGGTGATGAGGTGACTGCTTCAGGCAACTGATTTGGGGCAACAAATTGTTATTTATTCTAATTTATTCTTCATATTTTTTTACATCAGGGAGAGCAAATGGCACTTGTGGGATTTTCTGCCCCAGGTACTATGCATTTGACTTTGCAGGGAGGAAGAGTTGATTGTTCTACATGAGGCATGAATATACCCCAGGGGGTGCTTTGAAGACGAAATGGGGAGCAAGCAGGAGAACCTTACATGCTCCCTCCCTTGGAGGGAGAAACATGTTAACAGGAGCAGCCAAGCTTCTATTATAATATCTATAGATACAGAGATACAGATATAGAGATTTCTAGCTCAGTAGGTGCGTAGATAGAAACAGTACACAGACCACTGACATATTTAGCACAATAAAGAAATATTAAGCATGCTAATGTAAAAATAAAACCCTTTGTAAAACAGATTAGAAAATCACACTCATGTCGCCTAATAATAGGCCAAAAAGAAATAGATAATGAATGACAATAATAAGGAATGTTTAGTCCTTTTTAGTTTGCTTGTTGTAGAAAGGTGACCCTCTTTGTACAGGGAGAACTGAGATAAGCAGACCAAGTGCCTGTCCCCATTTAATCTGCACCTTGCGTAATGCCATTGCTGATATAATCAGCTTCTTTATGTACGTGTTGGGTAAACAGAGTGCTTAATGCACCTTGCCAATACGCAGAGGTATCCTGCATCTGTTGGCCAATGTCATCTTTTAGAATCAAATCTATACTAATGGGGCTATTTTTCAGATTCCATTGCCTAGACACTTCACGGAACCTGAGCCCCTTTTTATCAAATTGCAATCAACAAGTTGTTTATTGGTGGAGGTTGGTTTTTTTTAATGTTTACAGTTTGCTCCCTTTTCCTCTAAGCACTTTTCTTCTAAGAACTTTAAGAATTCTATTTACCAGGCTTTTAAGTGGGGGGAGAAAATCCATCTTTTAACTATATTACTTACTACAGGGAACTCTATTCCACTAAAATCAAAATCGATTTATCTAGCATAGGTCAATTTTGACTTTTAATGAAATCCACAAGCACGCAGAGAATTGACAAACATTTCCAAAGTCTCCATCCAAGACAACTATTCCTGAAACTGCCCACACAGCACAGCTTATATTGATGATAGTATATAGATAGAGGAAACAACGTAATTTCTCCCACTGCCTTCTCAGAGGCAGCTAGGTACAGTGACTCATAAAAAGAATTGTGTAACAGGGCAGGAGGCACCCAGAGCCCTAAAATGTGAAGGATAAATACCCTGACTTGTGAGGATGCAGCATTTTTTATAAAAAAAAATACCAGGCATGAGTAGGTCTATGGTTTACCCAGAGTTAGTCAGGTTTCACGGCTCAGCTGGAAGTGCTAAGCAACTGTGCTTCTTTTTTTCTTCTATCCTCCTGAAAAGGAACCATGTCAGTTTCTCTTAACCTAAAGGCAGATTTTACCGTTCTAATGGATTGTGTTACTTAGAATAATAGAATTGTAGAATTGGAAGGGATCCTGAGGGACATTTAGTCCAACCCCTTGCAATGTAGGAATCTCAACTAAAGCATCCATGACAGATGGCCATCCAACCTCTGCTTAAAAACCTCAAAGGAAGGAAAGACTCCACCACTTTTCATGGGAGTCTGCTTCAATGCTGAACAGTTCCGACTGTCAGAAAGTTCTTCCTGGTGTCTAGCTGGTATCTCCTTTCTTTTAACTTGAATGGTTTGGGTGCTATTCTTCGGAGCAGGAGAAAACAAGCCTGCAACATCTCCCATGTGACAGCCCTTTAGATATTGGAAGATGGCTATGATATCTCTTCTCAGTTCCTCTTTTCTGGGCTAAACATACACAAATCCCTCAACCATTCCTCATAAGAGTTGGTTTCCAGACCCTTGGTCATGTTGGTTGCCCTCCTCTGCACACATCCCAGCTTGTCAATATCCAGCTTGTGCTTGTTGGATACTTTAACTCAGCAGTGCCAGTCTGCTGGGTTTTTGTTTTTGTTTTCCTTCCACGAGCAGGTACATCTACTGCTGGTACATGGTAAATTAGAAAACTACTTGGGCTGTGGTCCTGTGGTTAGCTTAGAAAACTACTTGGGCTGTGGTCCTGTTAAAACATATTTGGGAATGTTCTACTGAACTCAATAACAACGTATATACAACGTATATAGGATAGTTCAACGTATATAGGATAGTTCTGTGAAAGTCTAAAGGTGTTATCCACAAGAACATAAGGAGAACATGGAAGCTCTGGGATAGCTCAGCATTTATCAAGTATTAGCTAACCCAGTAGAATGCCAATTGCCTCTGGCACTATTCACCAAATGTTTAGTACCTATCAGCTGACTGGTGAACACAAGCCAGAAAGGGGGAAGTTTTGGCCACAGTTCCAAATATCAGGTGCTCCCACACTAAAGGATACATTTCTTGCAAGTATGGCATGAACATGGTGTGGCACTTGTGAAAGTGCTAGTCTTGCAGATCTAAGCAGTCAGGTGAGCACACATCCTGTCCTAAGAGGCAACATCTTCATCCCCACTTAGAAGGTCACGTGAATTCTAGAGGCACTTCAAAAAGTTGCACTTCTGCAGTGAGGATCCTTGTCTATCCATGGAAGTTCCAGGAGACACTGAGAACCCTGGAAAATCCTGTATTCCTCCCTGTTCTTGTAGTCTAAGGAATCAAAATGTTTCTCAAGCTCTTAATGGGCCACCATGTGTTGATGGTGGGAAGATTTAAGCTTACTTTGTATTTTATTAATTGCAGAACTGTTCGAACTGGTTTTAAAATAAATACAGTACTCTTAATCAGCCACTTGGATAAAGGAAAGCATACAATTATTGAGACTGAATACGAAATACGTTCTTCCCCAGTATTATTAGGTTCAGGGTGTATGTCACACGATAACATATTAATCCTCAAAAAGGTATCTACCACCCTAACCGGTAGTTAGTTAGGTCTTGCAAAAGAATACTAATGCTATGTCTCGATCTCAGACACTCATTTAATATGCCGGAATACTTGCCAAGCTCAGATGGAGAGAAAATGGCTTTTTCAGCCATGGCTGCTAAATGAGCAGTGAGTAGCAACCTCAGATTTAATTAAACTCTTAAAATTATGGACTGCAGCTCCTAATGATAGTTATCCTAATCAAGGAAATTCATTTGGTTGCATTCCACAGTGAGCTAACAAGACTTTGCCAACTAGCTCTCATATAGCTTCCAAACTCCGACTCCTACAGACTCTGGTTTACTCATCTCATTATACGCCTTGCTTGTTTACTCATTTCACTACCATCAGCTGCTGAATCAAATGCTAGACATGATGATAAGTATATCAAGATTTTGCAAGGAACAGGAAATACAAAACAGTAGAATGCCCACAGCAGAGACATAAATAAATCATATAGCTATGGAAACAGCAAGAAAGATAAAAGCATGTCCAGGATACCAAAGTATTGGAATAAAGAAGTCAGCACAAACATTTACTGCATGAATTTCTGTGTATGATCACACACCAAAACCACATCCCGCATATATTGAGAAAATGCTTCTCCACACACCCTTACTGACCATAACTAAAGGCCTACTCCTACACAGTAGGGCACCATGGATGAGGACTAGCTCAGGGCTTCCTTCTCTCTCTCAGCCCTGAATGAGACACACCGTCATTTCTCAGCCCCCTAACTGCATTGTGACCTCCTTCATTGATGCTACTTCCACTTGCAACCACCCTTCTAGAACTGGCCATCATGTCATTAATAATAATGTCCAAACCCATCCTTCCACATCACTTTGACCTTTCCCCCATCTCTCTGCCCCTCAATTCAGAAAAAAAGCTGTCTAGATCAAAGGTGCCATCAGCAAAGTCAATAGATCACCCAATGAGTGGCAGCATGGAATGGCTTTAGCAGCAGAGCCCATGATGTGTTGACATGCAGAGGACTGGGAGGCCAGCTGGCAAGCCCCAGCTCGGACGTCTCCTTCCATCAGCCCGTGCTCCAACGTAAATCAGCGACCTGGACTTGAGAAGCCAGGGCACGCTATTAGCAGAGTGTACTAGCACACAGAATAGGCGTGAGGCTTGTGAAGTCATGCTATAGCTACAGATTTATTAATCATAAATCAGAACAAAGAAACATGTCATCTCTCTCTCTCATGTCATCTCAGAGAGAACAGCAAAAGCAAAAGCTATACACAAACGGAAGTTCCCAGCATACTGTGCTAGAATGTAAACAGACATGTGACACACAACAATTCCACATGCCTGTTCCTTAAGGTGGAATGGAAATGTCAACAGGATGATTATCCAGCTTCAGCCAATCAACAAGTTGTTTTACCTGTCCATAAGAATGTAATAAGAGCCCTGCTGGATCAAGTCAAAGACTCATCTACTCCAGCATTCTGTTCTCACAATAGCAATCCAGGTGCCCATAGGAAGCCGAAAAGCAGGACATAAGCACACTATCATACCTTATACCCAAAAGTATATATACTTGTGAGATCTGCGAGTTTTCTGAAATACTAGGTTATGAAGCCATTGCATTTTCGTATTTGCTTCATCTAGTCACATTTTAGTCTAGGTTGTTTCTCTTGCTCAGCAACTTAGTGAGCAAATTACACCCCTTGCCTCCCCCCAAAAAACATGTTCTTAAGGTTCCTGCAGCCTTCTACCAAAGATTTGGAGGAGTGTAGGGGGTGCACAGAGGAGAGGAGAGGAAGTCTTGATCCACAGGCAGAAGTCCTTGCAGTAACGGAATGACCGGATAGCTCCAGTGTGGTGCTGATAACACTAAGGTTGCATGTTCAATCCCTGTATGGAACAGCTGCATATTCCTGCATTGCAGGGGGTTGGCCTTGATGATCCACAGGGTCCCTTCCAACTCTACAATTCTATGATTCTATGAACCCAAAGAATGGATGCTTTAGTTGATATACCTGCATTGCAGGGGTTGGACTCAGGGTCCCTTCCAACTCTATAATTCTATAATTTACAGCTGCTGCCAGTGTCCTATGATACCCTAGTTTGTTATTTAGAGGTCTTGGGGAAATAATGTTTGCAACTTGGGGTAGCAAACTCAGATTATGGAGCAGGGGTGGGGATTGACCCTCTATTTTCTTATGGTGGTTTTATGGGTAATCTCTCTCAAAAAAGTTTCCAATGGGATTTCAAAAGGCATTGGAGAAAGGCGTTTAAAATTTCTCTAACTTACAAATATGCTGTATAGTTGTTGTTTTTATAAAAAAAGAAAATTAGACTTTTTACCTAGTTTAAGGACCAATGCCTTAAACTTTTCACATGACTGTGAAAAGAGGAACGAAGTGAAATACATCCAGTGTGAACTACCTCTAATTAACTGAATAAAACATAAAATGTGATCTTTTATCCAATACTGGCCTATGCCACAGTATTTCCTTCCCAACTTTTAAAATAATCAGTTTTAAAACTTCAGCAATGCTGCAAGTACACACACTGCTATGCCAACACAGAAAGAACGAGAAAACTCCACTACTCTGCAAAGTTGTATTTGAGATCCATTTATTCATATTATTAATGAAAGGTCAGCTGCAGTCAAACAAAACACAACAGTGCATATTTTTACCATTCTTGAGTGTTGCAATTTTCTCCTGCCACACTAGCAGCAATTCAGCTCTGTTAAAAGACCCTTGGCTTAGCTCTAATTCAGCTTGTTACAGAGTCTTTTAAATTAGTTCAATACTGATAAGAACAAAAGTTAAAAGCAAATCATCAGCTATTTCCTTAACAATCAAGCCTTTGGGGCACAGATTCTTCATGTCTAAATGGTTATTTCTTAATTTAAGGAGGCTCACCATGATTAAAATAGACTAACTGTGGCTAACATCATCCTGGAGGAATTGAGCTATTGTTGGGATCTCCAGGTTACCTGCATATTATTATACTATAATTTTAATGGAAAAAAGTTTGCTCATGGTGGGGGAGACTGGGTTTGGGTTGCCTGAGTACCTGTTCAGTCTGCTGTCCAGGTGTTAGCTAGCTGCAGCTTCCAGACCAACATCAAAGGCAGTATCACATAGAGCACTTCTTCCATGCACCCAATCGCAATTCCGATTCCCCCTCCCAACTGGTTTTTCTAATATGCAGTGTTAATGGTGATGAGGCATTTAAAATAATGAGCAGTTTGATCCTAAAAAGCTGGGATAACAAACCCTCAAAATTTTGTTTTTGCTTTTCTCTTAACTAAACTAGACTAGAGAAAGAGGGGGGCCCTGACCAAATTTGCCTCTGGTCCCCCTCAGCACCAGCATGCAGCCCTCTAGATTACCTGTGAAGGGTATTCTGCCCTTAACAGTAAAAAGATTCCCCATCACTAATGTAGACATACTTTCCTCCCCTCCATCTTTTTCTGCCCCTTGTCCCTCAATCCTTAAGTTAGCCCTACTTTTTGCACTGTAACTTCAGGGCTGTGTTTGTTAGTATTCCCACCATCACCAAAATAAATAAACACATGCCCTGTTACTTATGAAAACCATGTTAGTATTTGTACTGTGTTTGTTAGAAAATGCATTTTACAGTTGCACTGGGGAAAAGAAAACATATGTAATGTAACAGCTGCAATAACTCCAATCAAGGTCCCAGAAAAGCTGGATCATTGCCATGTTTACTGCCTTTAAGAGTGTGTGCGTGCGTCTTAGAACAGAGTGTGGGAGTTGGGGGTCGGCTGATTGTCTTGCCATTGCTTTGTTGACTGAGAACATGGGAGTGTGAAGACTTCAAGGAGGCTCTGCCTGGAAGAGTTTATGAAGACAGGCAAGCTATGGACTAATTTTTTTTATTTATGCATTATTTATGCATTTATGTGTGTGTTTTGAAGCAAGAAGACCAAACCCTCTCTTGGGCTCAAGGGAGATAAACAAATTGTATTGAATTTGATAAATATAAATAATACAGCTTGTTAAATTGTTGGCCATCCTGACAAGTAAAAATTCATCTTCGAGTCTTGAGTAAGGAGTCCACTTTAACACTAAGGTTTGAGGGTGAAACTGTTGCATCATGCTGAATGACTCAAAAAATAGGTAACAAACCACACCATGTTGGGCTACCTGCCATTTGGGGGGGGGGGAAATGCCACTTGTCTGATGTTCAGCTGGGATGCAGAGTGTGCATCTAGCTGCATGTATTTTAACAGCTTCCCGACACTGCCATATAGATATATGAATCATAATGTGAAAAACAGCCCTATGACAAAGACTAAAATCTGCAATTGTTCAATCAGAGGAGCAGAGAGTGTGGGATATTAAATTCCCCTTACACTTAAAGGCTAACCTAACTAATTCAAATTTTATGAAACAATATGAGAAATGAAACAGCGTCATTGTTTGAAATGCACACTACATCTGGCTAGAGGAGCTGGCATGTGGCACTGCCACCAACTATCTGTGTCATGTGTTATGTGGTTTTCCCCTCCTCTCACACCATACTACCCCCCTAGCCCAGGATCATTGCAACAGGGTCCCATAATGTTCTCACCAACTGATCCCATCCCAGACACTTATCTGCACCCAAAACCACAAAACCCCAGGTTACAACTTAGCAATATTAGCCGCAACAAGCATCAACTGGGTCCTGTGGCAGCCCAACAGGACCATTAATCAATACTGGGTTCTGGGAGTCTCTCCCACCAATGACAGATAAAGCCGCTGTCATTCTCAAGCAGACAGGTAAATGAAAATAAGTCTAGCAAAGCCTTCAGCTGAGATCTATGTAGTTCGAGGAGAGATGAAGCAACAAGCAGAACAGGGCTGACTGTGCGAATGGTCAAAATGACATCCTATCATTTTCGCAATGACCCACCCCACTCCAGTATCTCTGATATACAAAGGTTAAAAATTACTTCTTGATACCCTGATGTTTAAATGGAAGCTATTCAGAATTATGAGATCAGGCTGAAACAGGTGCCATGATGAAAAGGGTACAGAGTTCTGGGGTTAAACAATCATTGCTCTCCAAATATCAACGTTAACACCTTTCTTTTTTTCTGATGTCGGCTTTAATGTCTTTGGGCTTCGCAGAATGAGTGTTTCCCACAGAAATAAATTGCACACCATCTCCATAGTGCAGGCGGTTAAAGTAATCACTCATCAGCCCAACTTCTCATCTGCAGCCAAGAACATTTGTATTAGCACTGATTAATCTGTGCTGGCATTAGCTGAAGTACAGAACCTCAGCCAAGATTACAGGAGGTCAAAACATTAAGCATATTTTTCTTTATATGCCACAGTATGCCTAACATTACAAAAAATAGACCTCGCTTTAATGCATGCAAGGAAGCATATTTCAATCAAGCCTAATTCCTCCTCGTTATTTTACTGTATTACCAAAACAATAGGTCAGATCTGCATGTGAAGATGAAATCTTGTACTTGCCTCCTTGGAGGAAATTGATTTTAACTAGCAAGTAACTGTTCCCCATCATCTTGGCCTGTTTTACCCAACAGTTTTTTCCTGAGACACACTTCGCACCATTTCCCCTCCCCACCTTCAGATACATAGTTGCATAAGATACACACACACACACACACACACACACACACACACACACACACACACACTTTGTTCAGGCGTTATTCCTGAAAGGAACATAGGAAGCTCCCTTACACTGAGTCAGCCCATTGTTCCATCTGGCTCAATATTGCCTGACCAGCAGAGGTTCTCTAGAACTTCAGACCAGGGTTCCTCCCAGTCCTACCAGGAGATGCCAAGGATTGAACCTGAGACCATCTTCATGCACAGCAGATGCTGAACCACTGAGCTACGGTCCTTCCCTCCTCTAGAAAAGGTGGCATGGGGGCCACCACATATGCTGGCCCTGCCCTCAACATCCCCTGCCCACTCCCAACCTTCCTGTGTTGAGTTGGAAGGTCTGAAGTCATGTCTCTAAGCATGTTCAGTTAAAAGCTTATTAAAAGCTTGTTCAGAATAAAAATGTCTAATGACATACTGTTCAGACGTTTCTGTTCAACATGGGGAGGTAGACGTGGAACATGTAGGGCTGGATATGTTGGGAGTGGGGGGTGCCATGTACATCCGTGTGTTCCCTACTCATGTCTGCATTCCTGTTCAGGCATAAGACCTGAACAGGGCTGCTCTGGGTGAGCCTTTTGAGCTGGAGAGAGAAGCTGTCCAGCGCCACCAGCAGTCAGAGGGTGTGCTGCAGGGCAGAATCAGCACTAAACTGGGAGATGCCTGCAGAAGCTTTTGCTTCAGCAGCTTCTAAGCAGCAACTGAGGATTTAAGAACTTGGCCTGGCTGCCCCACTCTCCCTGAAATACTAGTGCGGCTCTGATCCTGACTCCAACACAAGTTGCCAAGTGAGTGCTTTCAGGACCAAACTTTGCTTTGTGCTCACTGGCACCTCTATTCCCAATGATGATCCCATGGTGCTTGTAGGTTATCTGGTTCTTCAGGTTGGATTGTTGTCCTGGGATATGATTTAAGGGGTCGTTTTTAGGTGCCCTGTCTTGCCCCTGGTCCTGGGTTCATGGTGTGTCCTCTGAATGTGCCTGACTTCAGTTGTGGGAGTTGGCAGGCCCTGATATTTAGTACCCACAGTGGCATTTCACACCGCCATTGTATGCACACGGTACTTCTAATGCACAATCCTTAGAAAATCAGAAAGTTGGTGAAAATAAATTCCTACAATTTATTGAAAGAACTGAGAAAAAGTTCCCTTGAAAAGTAACTGTACAACATGAAATGCATTGAACTATTTCATAAAATAAAACTAATATTCTACAGCGTCTTTTGGATATTTGCCTCTTTTTTCTGTTGTGGATTAGAGCAGTTCCCTGTTTCCTGCTCATGTGAAAAACAGGCCATGTTTCGTCTATCATTCTCCACCTTCGACACAAGCCCATTAAATTCTATAGGAAAAGTAATATTACATCTTGCAGTGGAACTAATATCTATTAAGATATGGTTTTACACTTTCATTAATCACAGAGTCTCTCATTACAGAAAATGAGCCATTGCTAATATTACAAGCTAGAAAGCCTGGTGTGATATTGAACCAACCATGACATTTTCAGAGTTCTGTAAAATATAATTGCTGTCTTTGTCCCTCTAAAATAATCAGAAATAGCCCTGACTTTTCTTCCAAGTAGTATTTTAGATACGCTAAATAGATTGGAACTATATCTAATGTGATATACTAAGTTATGTTCATGGTGACAGCCTAGTGGGTGTATTTTTTTTTCTTAATTAAACCAGAACCAGAATTTTAAACAAATCATTCTGTTTTATACAGTAATATAGCAAAACTGTACTAGCAGACTCTATACAATGATTTGGGCTACAAAATCTGTTTCAACATACCTTCACAATACTTGGCAATAGTCAGCAAATCTACCTTTAATATTTGATTAGCACGTGCACATTTATAACCCCCAAACTCCCTCAGAAAGAGAGTTTTCAGTACATTGGATAGGGTTTAGCTGCATAAAAATCATTAATCACCATTGGAGCCATGCAGCTAATTCTCCATTCAAAATGCAATAAATGTAGCTTATGAGTAATAGCTGCTATAATTTCACAGTGTAGTTGGGTAGGCTTTCAGTGTTCTGTTGAGGCTTAAGCCAAATGATTCCCACACATCACTATGAAAATAATATATGTGAGGTTATCCTCCCCAGTTCATTCTTTCAACCTCCAAAAAGATATCAAAATAAAAAGCCATCACCTTTTTTGTTGTTGTTGCAGCTGAACGAAAAAGCTATTTGGATATGCTTACTCAGATAGGGTCAAAAAGCATGTGATAGTGGCAAGTGCATCTTTTTAAATGAGGAACTTCCCCAGTCACATATAAACTGGTGGCATTGGAGGGTTTCGCCTTAAGAGAAAAGTGGGAGAGGGGGTGAGGGGTGCTAGACGCTCCCTCACACATAACTTATTATTTATTTATTCATTTGAATATTTATAGGTCACCTTTTAGGGCATAGCTCTTGCAACAAAAATAAGATACGTTTAAAACATCAAACCATTTAAAATCACACTTATAAAACAACATCTCAAAAACCACGGGTCAAAAACATTCAGTATAAGCTAACATAAAACAAGACTTATCCTCCTGCAATAAATCTTCCAGCGTCATTTTCCCCCGAGTCACATTCCAATGCCAGAAGGGACCCTAGACATGGGGAAAGTTTTCAGACCTCTTACCGACATGCCCCTTTTGTAAATGTGCACACACATACAGACTGACAGCATTATGTCTAGATTGACCCATGATTCTATTTGCTGATTGCATTTTAAGCTGCTCTGCTATTTTAACATTTTTAAATGCATCTTACAATGCAATCCAACCCATATCTTACTCAGACATTCCATGAGACTTACTTTCAGGTGAGTGTATAGAAGACAGCAGCCTTGTTTGCATTTATTTTCTCCCTTTCAAACTGCATACTGCCTCAGAATTGTATACAATTGAAAAGTGATGACTTCTTTAAAAAAACAACAACCCAGGTTCACTGATGTCCCTCTTAGCATCTGAACATAGGTCGCCGTTGGAGAACAGTTAGCACTTCCACATGCTGACCTTACCTGGTTTTGAAGGTCTGGAAATGAGCTTTTATTACAAGTAAAACCACTTAGGTAGCACACAAAGCCCAACTGATGTTAATCAGACCATGATTGAGGTGCATATGCTTTGCAACCTCAGAATTTCCCAAGGGGAGGCCAGGAACTCAGTTGGCTGTACTGAAGCAGCAGAAGTTCTATTTAGTGTCACAATAACCCTTCAGCTAAGATGTGAAACATGCCCTATAGTGCTTGGCATTTTAGCACAAACTCACTTGCCTTATCACAGGCTTACTGACAATTGGAATCAAAGAGATAACCACTTCAATGCAAAATTCAAGCTCATCATGCACCTCATAACAACATAAAAACCGTATGTTGGCACTTGTTGTGAAATCTCATCTTACAGTTTTATTTACCGATTTGGTGGTGGTGATGGAGAACTTGATCCAAAGAGATCCGGCAACAAACTGGGAAGGAGGCCTGGACAGGCCTCGATTTATCCCCCGGAAGTGGACCCAATCAATGGCTATTGGGCAATTTGGCCCACCCCCTGAGGACATCCTGTGCCTGATCCTGCCTACAATTGGTCAATCCGCAGGCAGGCCGTAATCCCCACCAGTCGACATCCCCAGATGGCAGACAAGGCCGTGGCCAGGCCACAATGTCGCCTAACTGTCAAAGGTAAGCTGACTTGGAAAAAAATACCACAAAAGGTGAAAATCTAGGTTTGCCTCATGTCTTTGCACTGAAAATGGTATACTCCAGGAGAGCCTGTTTTTCTGTGACAAGTCTTTGGGACAAGTTGATTTATCAAGCCCATCAGTTTACAATTGGGCTGTAATTCTTTGGAAGCCCTCACCAAATATGACTGGGAGTATACATTTTGATAACATTAGTAACAGCAACAAAAATAAGATGTGGCACAAACTGTAGCCCTATCCTGGAAGAATGAAAGAAATCACTCTTCTGGACAGGAAGGTGACAAGTGTGTTTTATCAAACTTAATTGAATTCAAGTTACAATTATTAACAGCAAAACAAAAAATTTTCACTGCTGGCAATAAAAATGCAGCATGGTTACAAGCTAGGGTAAACCTAGGGAGGAAGGGAAGAAGGACCAATTGCTCTAAGAATGGAATTACTCCAGGTAAATGTGAAATAGACAGGTTTGCATGATTTTTTTTTTAAGAGAGGAAGTAATCACTGCATGCAATTTTCTCCTTGTAAATATAGGGCTGTGGAGTTTGTTTTGTTTTGTTATTTCAAACATACACCTCCTATTATTTAAGAAGGTTTACAGACACCCAGAGAAGTAGGGCTGGCCCAGTATACTTTGCTGCATTACATATAACAGCAGAAATACAACAGCGTCCCCCAGTTGGTGTTTTCCTAGCATTCATGATACATAGGATCCAAGATCAGGAATGTTCTTTGGTGACAAAAGCACTTTTCCCCCTCTCTGGCAGTAAAAATACAATATAATAATAAATAATGAAGAATGTGCTATTTAGTCCATGACACCAAAGATCTGATACCTGAAGTAGCCACCTTGCTCTGCCAAATGGTAGAGCCAGCCCTACGGAAAAGATGTAAAAATAACAGAAACAATGTATTGTACCAGCTACAAAGGATGTTCAACTATTGGTTTATAAATCACACTTGGGGCTAAATAGATACAATTGCCACTTCTACTTGATGACTCATTACTGGTTCAATTTAAAGGCAATACAGGTAGCACTTATTTCAGTAAGTCAGCAGATCATACCAGATTAGTTAGAATCTGAGACCTCCAGTTATAGGGAGGTATATAAATTCAATAAATGATGATGATGATAATGATGATGATGATGGATGACTGAATACCTATTGCTTGTTTAAGTCTGTATGTGTAAAAGCTGGTTCTTTAGCAGTAGCTCCTGTCAAAAAATAGCTATTGACAACAAAACATGCCTGGCTCCTTGTTATAAAAAAGCACATTAAGATTCAAAGAACTGTATCACTGAAGAACAACAACAATAACAAAAATTGTAAACCACAACTACTGCTATACTGCCAGCATGAAAAATAGAACTTGGAACCTGGATTTGGATTTGGATGAGTAAGATTCAGCTAAGAGTTCAAATTAATTGGGATGAAGTTGGGGCGGAAATCACATAGCAGTTTTTAACTATTTTATTTTCTTTTCAGAAAATACGAGTTGAAAAGCTCATGTGAAACATCATGTGCATGTCTTTAGTTTGTTCCTTTCATCAGCTTGTTTTCCTTCCGGATGCCTTTGGAAATTGTGTGTTAGTTCCATCAGAATCACTTTGAATTAAACCCTCCTGTTACCCATTGCAAAACAGGCTAAAAAGCACCTGGCAATTTTCAAGAGGTTAAGTAGCTATGATCTGCAAGCTGCCCATGCCGCAGCCTGACGAGAAGATGCAATTTGACACAATGTCTAATCTGCTGTGACATTCAAGTTTTAAGTGACGTTCAAGGAGACGGAAGGGCTGGCGCTTGAACGTATCCCAATGTGCACTGGTATTCTGTCTGTTAACTTTCTAATGAAGCATGATTGAGTAAAGTAATGAAGAGTTTACAGAGAGCCCCAGGAAACCAATTTCCAATTTTGCGACCAGCAGGCTTTAAACTTCACGGCAGCATTTGCTTATTTTGTCTAGAAGGGGACTAGGATACTAAATGCCATTTCTACTTTGTGAGTCAGACAGACTTTTCTAATCCCCACACACTTACTTTCTAATGAATGTCTCCTTCTCCTGATCCATTTTCTCCCCATCCATAGTTGTTATGTATAGGGCGAGTGGCTCTAATAAAAAAGAAAGAAAGGAAAAGGGGGTGGGGAGATTACAGTGAGAAATGAAATTCTAATCACTTCAAAAATCAGAAGTATTGCAAGCCTTCTGCACAGAAAGAGATTTTAATCTTCAGCCTGCCCTTGCTGAACTCTGGTGGAAAGAATATAAGAAGGACGTGGCAGGATCATTTTTATGAGAGAAAACCCACATTGATGAAAGCAGAGCTGAACATTTATGCTTTACCTTAGTTCCATGATGTTAAAGCAAATATATAACATCCCCACACAAACTCTATTTAAATATAGCTGCTTCACTTGCACTTATCGGCAAATGTTATCCTTGTATTACAGAATGCTAAAGCAGAAAACCAAGGTTAATGATAAAGAAGTTATTTTCAAATATGTTCTGAAGAATTCTGGGGTGTCTTGGTAGCTCATCAGGAGTTCCTCAATGACAAGATCAGTGGTGGTGGATAAGCATCTCTGAAAGGTGAGGTGCCCATCATTTCTCTGCAATCCCAAATGGAAAACTACACATTTCAGAATACAGTGACACACAGCCTTGCTTTAACCACTCCAGAATGCAGTTAGGGGATTGTCTGATTGAAAGCCCCAGTGGTTTTGGTTGACTATATATCCATGAGGGTCAGAATAAAAGCACTACTTCACATAATGCATAATTAATTTATGCAACAGATGAGAAACCTGTGGCCCTCCAAGTGTTGTTGGAGTCCTGTTCCCATCAAACCCTAGACACCATGGCCAATGGTCAGGGATGATGGGCGTTGTAGTCCCAACAACTTATGGGAGGGCCTCAGGTGACCAAAGAACTTGGCTGACCTTCAAAGAGTTATGAACAGAGTGCTTTAAAAATCAATGCCTCTTCCCAGGAAACACTGGGAACTATAGTTTGGGGGGAAGGGATAGGGGTCTCTCAACACCTGTCAATTCCTTTAAAAAGTTGCATTTCCCGGGATTCTTTGAAGGGGGCCATGATTGTTCAGAGCGGTATAACACTACCTTAAATGCATAGTATGGATGGGACCTAAGTGCTTAGTCAAGCTCTAAGTCCATTGGGGGTGTGCACAAGGGAAGCAAATTGAAGAGAGACAATAAAAGGAATGTTTAAGATGTGCAAAGCTTTCAGTCTATATGAAAGCAAGTCAGTTCATTTCCACTCAGTCTTATGCACTATACCTATTTCTTAATTAAGCCCCCACTCCCAATTTAACAGCGGGAAAAGATTTCAAGGGCAAGGGCTACACAGAGGTTCCCGAGAAAATGATGGGCAGGTCTTTGCCAGGGATACTCTGTATCTCAGATTATCTTGCCTCAGGGCACAAGGTTGTTATTAGGTGGACTGAACCCCAGCCATTATTTAAAATGGCAATCTGTCAGTTGCATGCCATGGAACGTAACATACTTCATACTGGCAAAAAAAAGAAAGAAAGAGCTTTCTTTTATCAAGTGGAGGAAAAAGATAAAAGCATTGCCTACTTGAAAAATCAGACTTGCATTTCCCCACTATAATGTTGCTATCTCACATCCCTGTGACTTGCTGAAGATGGGAGACAACTCATAAATTTGTGTGAGGGGTTTAAGGACTTGAAGAGTATAAAAGGTCATGGAAGCACTCTGTCAGAACTGAATTCTTTTATCACATCACACTTGATTTGGAGGTGGGAAGGGAAGGAAATATTATTTGCTTTAAACAAATAGCAAGGAATCCTTTAGCTGTCCTGTGAAATCCTGTGCCCATTTTAATGCTTAGTGGTCTCCCTTTGATGGTTTGGGAATACTCCACACCCCTTGATTTTGTGACATATCCCTCCTGTTTTGATGGGAAGGGGAAGGAAAAAGAAACCCAAGGTCTTCAGATGGCTGGCCAAGAACCACTAACACACCTTATAAGACTTCTGTGGGAGAACAATGGGATACAATGGAATAAGCCCATGAGCTGTCCTAAGAACCTTGGAGGAAGTGGACTGCATATGCAGTAAATGAAAGCATACTAGGATTTGCTTCTTTTAAACCCACAAATCCAGCAACACATCAAAAATGCCTCTTAACAATTATCTACTCATAAAAAAAAAATGAATTCAATTTCATGCATGTCTGCTCAGAAATAAATTCTGATGTATTCAATGGGCCTTACTCTCAGGTAACTGTAGGAATACAACTGAAGGTCAGGACTAGGGAGTAAGCTCAATTGCACACAGTGGACTTGCTTCTGAATATATGCATAGGATTATGAAGCACCAACACCACTCAAAACATGCAATCCTATCCCAGAGAGATCCATGCGCATGCGCGCACACGCACACACACACACACACACTTTATGAGATCATGCTTAGAACTCCTATATTCAGGCACTGCTGTGCCCATCATATTTGCAGTTACCCCACCACTTGTAGCACTGAACATCTGTATTTAAGTGGGACCACAATGCCTTGCATTCCCTGCTCTAATTATAGAGTTCAAAAACCTTTTGGGCTGCAGTATGCAGAGAAGGGAGAGGCAGCGTTTCTGACAAGAGGCTCCTGTTTTTACAACTAATTGGGCCAGCAGATTTGGGATATAGAAGATTCTGACAGCCAGCACATTTGGTAACACAAAGATGTCAAAACAAACTATAGCTAGCAAAGCCTGACAGCAACTCGCCCCCCCACCTTATGTTAGGAAAGCAGAGGATGTGACCCATTATAGTATAACAGCCCTTCACAACTGTAGCCCAAATCATTATATTGTCTCTACTGCCAGCGTCGTCTTCCTGCTGAGCAAAAGGGCAACATGAAATGCTCCTTCTGAGAATCTCTAGATGTGGAAAAAACAAATGCCTGATAGCTTGTGATAATTCAGATATACATCAACAAAAGAACTGTCATGCAATAGGCAGCACATGGCCTGTGCATTGTAAGGATTCCTATGGATCAACATGCATAGTAAAATAAATGGAAATATGTGAAGTCAAATATTTGAGTATTTGAATAGGAGAATTGGCCCACAACAGCTCAGTGTTCACAGGAGCTGTTGAGTTTCCTGGTCACCATCAGGAAGAAAATATTAACCTAACCTGTAGCTTGAAAACCTAACTGTCCCTTCTTTGAAATACAGCTGGCCAGACAGAATAGGTTTCAAAAGCCCAGGTGGAGAACAGATCAACTCCATTGTCCAAATGTAGCTATACCATCTTTAAATTGAACGTTGTCACACACCAAAACTGATGTGAACAGGCTAAAATCATTAGTACTCATAATATGGAAGCTATGGCCAATGGCCACTGCATTGATCAAGTCTGCAAGAGAGCAGAGGTTGGCATGGGAAGAAGGCAAGGAGCTATGGTATGGACTCCTCCCTTGTTACCATGGAGTTCTAGAAGCCTACTTAGAAGCGATGCTACACCAGCATGGAAATAGCCAAGACACAGTTTTCCAGCATGGGCAGGCTACACAATGCTCAAATTATAGGCAGTGGGGGGAGAGAGAGGAGAGTTGGGCACCTCTGAAAAAGACAATAAAATATTATATGGATTTGCATAAAATTTCCATGTGCTGATCTATATGCGTGTTCAGAAATAATTGCTATAATTTAAATAAAAATACCAAGCATCTCACTATGGTGGAGAACTCTGGGATCAGATGACCTGTTCAATCCAGCTGCGTACTGCAGCTGGGAAACTTCAAGGCCCCTGCTTTACCTTCCTACAATTCTTTAAATGAGATGTGGACCAAAAGTGAAAGATAAACTAAAATTGGTGAGAGTCAGGAGGTGGGGCTTGTGTGGCCTCCTCCTTTTACTTCCATATTTTTGAGCTCTATTGCCATGTACACTAAAATCTGAGACCAAAAACAGGTAGATTTCCTATTACCTGATCTTCTGAATGGGAACATCTATTTATTGTCTGGATTAAGCTTCAGCTTATCCACCCCATACCAATTCCAGGCATTGTTTTAGAAACACTACAACTTCCTTGGACTGTGATAAAAAATTTTTTAGCATTCCCAGATGATGTAGGTAATCGAGATCCATTTTAATACATCTTTATTAGTTCATGTTATGGAAAAGAGACAGCTGTGGTCACCTTGGTGGACAAATTATTCCTTTTGAATAAGTCCTTTAAATGTCTTTTGGCACAATAGCTGTCCATTATCCACACTGTATTTACTCAGTAAAATTAGCAGAACGAAGTGGACAGGAAAAAGCGAAATGGGAAACAAGAACTATGAAAATAATGAAATTTCAATGTACCACTAAACCATAACATGTGTAATGCCATAAACAGCCATTAAATACTTCCCAGTCCATTTCTTTTTATCTCCGTCATCTCTTATCTGTCAATTATTCCTAAGGATCTTTTCTTCTCTTGCTAAGCCTAAGGAAGCAAATTTAATTTGAGTGACTTCTTCCCTGTTATCTCTAAAATGACTGATGGCATTTTTAGATTTAGTAGAAGTTTTATAGCATAACAAAGAAATTAAAATGCAACCATTCTTTCTAAAACTACATTAGCCATTTTAGTTTTCATGGGGATTGGTGCCTTGTTAGCCATCATCAAGTGGTATAATTAGAAGTTAAATAAACACATTTAACATGGGGTAAGTATTTAGCATGGGGTAAGCATGTCAACTTTGTCCTCACATGGTTGTTCCCGTCATCCTCCAAATTATAGAGACTGATCTTCTGAAGCAAAAAGACTTCTGTCCTAAGGGAGACTTCCTACATGTTTTAGAATCCTGGGAAACCAGGATTCTAAAATGTTCAGGGAAACTCCTTGAGCGCAGAAAGATCACCCTATCAAAGGGTAGAGCTTGTGTGCTCATCCCCACTGCTCCACCAAGTGTTTATTTACCATATTTTTTTCCGTGTATAAGACGTCCCCATGTATAAGACGACCCCTATGTTTCTGAACCCAAAATTAAGAAATCAATATTTCTTGAGCTTATTATTATTATTATTTGCTTTTTTTTGCAGAGGTCAGTCTTCAATTGTTGAGGTTTTGAGAGGGAAGTTAGCCAAAGTTATTGAGCTTTCTGGAAGGAGGTTGCAACCAATCGCCCACCCGCCCACTGCTGCCAATCACCCACTCACCACAGCCCCCCCCCTCTGCATTCACTATCCGTGTATAAGACGACCCCCAATTTTTGCCTTTTTTAATAGCAAAAAACATCGTCTTACACACGGAAAAATACAGTAACTTATAGTAGTAACATCTGAAGTTTTTCAACTATCGAGAAAACACTTGAGTTCCTACTGCAACTCCTAATATGAAAGCAGTTTGTAAGCCTAAAACTTATTCTAGCAGGAGTATTTTCGTATGGAACAGTGTATATCCTAATCAGAAATGGTTTTCCACTTTCAAACTCTGCTATCCACTAAAAAAGGAAGGAAATTTAAAGGCTGTGGCAGTTCAGCTGCAAATATATTTGGAATGTAATATCAGTACTGAGAAATTCCAGATGAGGTTCCAATGACCTTTGGAATAGACAACACAGTTGTCAGAATGATGGATGATAAACTGATGTTAGATCTAGGACCGCTGGTTGTTTTAGTCACTCTGGACTTGTATAGCAGCATTTGATACAATTGACTATAGGAGGCTGGTTAGGCAGCTGGCTGTTGCTTCTGCTGTGTCAAGAACTGCCAAACTGGTCATCTCAGTCATAAAAGTGAAGTCACCTGGTAATGGTGGACAAGTTATGTATCATCTTTAAGTTAAGTTGAAACTGGCATCCATCAAGGTTCCATTCTATTACCCACATTATTTGGCATTTATACAAACATACCCTTGGGCATGTAATGGCTAAATGTAGGGATGAGTGCCATTTTATAGGCTAATTATGCACATAGTTAAGTCATTGCACAAGTGGTGGCACTTCCGCCTCTTCTCTGGAAGCAATCCTGAATGAAAACAAGCCACTAACACGTCAAAGCTACCTTGTACTGAGCACAATTTATTCACTCAGTCAGAAGGAGGCTGAGGTGCTGCTAGTAAGGCAATGTAGCAAGTAATGGGGTTGTCTTCTACATCCATGAGCCCTGCATGTTGAAGAGGTCCAAGCGTAGCTAGTGAATTTCGGCGCAATCTTTGCTTCAGAAATGTACAGGCTCACAATATAAATTCATATTTGTCATAGACTGACCTTAATACTGTTCTGTCTGGGAGCGTGAGGAACAGAAAACACTGGGAGGCATTCTCTAGCTACAGCTACCTGTAGCAGCTGTCAAAAATGATAGCTGCATGAGACTCAGACAGCCTTTAGTACATGTGCTGCTTGATTTAGAAGCTATGTTGTAAACCAAATTACCACTACTGGGGTGTGTTTTTATAATGAAAATGCTCTGCGTCTGTCAATAAGAGTTCCCATTAAAGGTTAGGCCACATAGCTTCTATGTTGTTGTCTTTTATTAGTCTGATGTTAAGTGATCCAAATTGCTTTCCCTGCCCCACCTAGCAAAAAGAAAAGTACTGAAATGGGGAAGGACTGGGAAATTATATCCTCAATTAAGGAATGAATAAAGAAAAACTATGGGTCTGTGCAATAATTGTTGGAGAGGCTGGGGGTGGGGAATCTCCTAGCAGAATTAGCACAATGGTGATTGCTACAAAGCACATTAAATTTTGGTCAGATTTTATAGCATCCACACTACATTAAGAAGCTTCAGGGAGACTCCTGGGGACATTTAGAGACTGACTGAAAAGGGGCAATCTCAGGGCTTTTTCTCAGCCAGAACTCACCGGGACTCAGTTCCGGCACCTCTCAGATGGGTGCCATTGCCATTATAAGGGAATGAGGGAGGTGTTCATGATGAGTTTGGGCACCTCTTTTTCTATAAAAATAGCACTGGGCAACCTCATGGAAATAATTAGCCCCTTGTCTGGTTACAACAGTTCTTTACAGAGGGAGAGGGGGCTGAGCAGAGGGGTACAGTCGGCACAAGACCAAGGGTGTCTGGGAGGTAGCCGTCATAATTACATTTATATACCCTTCATGGATCACTGCTTTGTAGTGGCGAAGGGGCTTGAATAACTCAGAGAGGCTATGAGCTATACCGTGCAGCACCACCCAAGATGGATATGTCATAGTGGAGAGTTTTGACTAAATGTGATCCACCTGGAGCAGGAACTGGCAAGCCACTCCAGTATCCCTGCCAAGAAAACTCCATGGACTAAGACAACAAGCATATAAAAGTTACGACGCTGGAAGATGAGCCCCTCAGGTCGGAAGGTGTCCAACATGCTACTGAGGAAGAACAAAGGACAAGTACAAGTAGATTCAGAGCTGATGAAGCGGCTGGGCCAAAGCCAAAAGGACGCTCAGTTGCGGATATGCCTGGAAGCGAAAGAAAAGTCCAATGCTGTAAAGAAAAATATTGCATAGGAGCCTGGAATGTAAGAACCATGAACCTTGGTAAGCTGGATGTGGTCAAAAATGAGATGGCAAGAATAAATATTGACATTCAGGGCATCAGTGAACTAAAATGGACGGGAATGGGGGAATTCAGTTCGGATGACCATCATATCTACTACTGTGGGCAAGAATCCTGTAAAAGAAATGGAGTGGCCCTCATAGTCAACAAAAGAGTGGCGAAAGCTGTACTAGGATGCAATCTCAAAAATGACAGAATGATCTTGATACGAATCCAAGGCAGGCCTTTTAACATCACAGTAATCCAAGTTTATGCACCAACTACCGGTGCTGAAGAAACTGAAATTGACCAGTTCTATGAAGACTTACAACACCTTCTAGAAATGACACCAAAGAAGGATGTTCTTCTCATTATAGTGGATTGGAATGCTAAGGTAGGGAGTCAAGAAATAAAAGGAACAACTGGCAAGTTTGGCCTTGGAGTTCAAAACTAAGCAGGGCAAAGGCTAATAGAGTTCTGTCTGCAACACCAAAATTTGACGCACACACACCACACCTCTCTCGCTGCATTCTAAAGAATAGTTGCAGCATCCCCTGCGGTGCCCCCAAGATTGTGGGGGTGGGACTTCTTGGCAAGTCCACACAAGCTTCATATTAACTCACTGTTTATTAGTGTAAACATGTTCCTTACTTTGATTCTATAAAATCTGCAGGTTGACAATTACATTTTAGAACAAAATTAAATGTACCAAAACCCCTGAGAGGACTTGGGTGTTTTAAATGATACTAGGACTATGAAAGTATTTTGGATGTTGTTATATCTCTGGACAGCATCTTAAAAAGCAGAGACATTACCTTGCCAACAAAGGTTCATATAGTTAAAGCTATGGTTTTCCCAGTAGTGATGTATGGAAGTGAGAGCTGGACCATAAAGAAGGCTGATCGCCGAAGAATTGATGCTTCTGAATTATGGTGCTGGAGGAGACTCATGGACTACAAGGAAATCAGCTCTGAGTGCTCACTGGAATGACAGATCCTGAAGCTGAGGCTTTAATACTTTGGCCACCTCATGAGAAGAGAAGACTCCCTGGAAAAGACCCTGATGCTGGGAAAGATTGAGGGCACAAGGAGAAGGGGACAACACAGGAAGAGATGGTCGGACAGTGTTCTCAAAGCTACCAGCATGAGTTTGACCAAACTGCAGGAGGCAGTGGAAGACAGGAGTGCCTGGCGTGCTCTGGTCCATGGGGTCATGAAGAGTCGGACACGACTAAACAACTAAACAACAACAATCATGTTTTCTCCAAAGAGCTCAAGGTGACATACACACTTCTGCAACTAGCCACAGATTTGAATCCTGATCCACCATATGCTAATCGAGCACTTTAACCACTGCACCACATTGGCTGTAGTCTATAAACTTGATGGTGCAGCTATCCTGCCTCTGCTGAATCCTGTAATTTGAATAATTTAATATTGAGAGAGAGAATAAAACATTAGGTTTATCAACGGAGGAGAAACAGTCACATAGAACCACCTTTGCTCAATCCACTTAAAATGGGGGGTGGGGGGATATTGTGCTGCTAGCATTTTACATGTAGTTATTTCTGGTAGAAGGGTATCAGAACCACTTTTCAGGTTCTATATGAAAAATTAATGGTCCCAGTAATATACCCTAAATGTTAAATGATCTATTTTCCTCCTAATAAAAATTCAGATTGCTTGGCATTGCAATTTAAAGCTAGGTTTCATGTGTTTCCTTCTTACATATACATTCTGGTTATATTCTCCTCCCTACAAAATCAGACCCCAAAATGCATGTGCAAAATGCTTTTCCATTTCCCCTCAGCATAGCTGTCAACTTTTCCCTTTTCTTGCGAGGAATCCTATTCGGAATAAGGGAATTTCCGTTAAAAAAAGGGAAACGTTAACAGCTATGCTCCTCAGGCCCTTTAGTAACAAAACAGAACAAGATATATCTCTTCACTGTAACCTTATTCCTTTGTGAGTCTTCAACATGCTTACACCTACTAGAAGTCACCACAACAACAGAGAGCAGCAGAGGTGAGTTGTTGAAAGTAAAGATTTCTCTTCCAGTCAACTGGATGCTCCCTGGTAATTATTAATGCAATCCTCAAAAGTTTTTTTAAAAAGAAAATAGTTCAAAAAGGTAAGAAGCAAAAAAAAAAAAAAAAAAAGTTGAGTAAAACATTAGGAGAAAAATCAGATCAGTTAAAGAGATTGTGAGTATCAGCAAAGTAGTAGAAACTGAAGCCCCCACTGATCTGTTATCTGTTGCAAGCTTTTTCTTGAGGGCTATCTGGATATATATTGGTGAGACAGAAATGAATAAACAAACTACATATTACAAGCAAATGTGTGTAATGAATTTTATAGCTACTTTGGAGCAGGTGATTTGGATAAATGAGAGGTGTGGAAATGCTTAACATTTTGTCCTCCCAGCACCTCTCTGTTCCAAACTATATGACTGTATTCAAGCATATTATTGGGCCACAAGTGTGGCCCTATGTTATGAATGAGTCTGTTGAAAAACACTTATTATCTTAAGAATTTGGAGCAGGGGCAGGGGCAGGGGCAGTGGGAGTTAGCTCTATGCCTTAGTTAGAAAATGGTTTTAGAAAAAGCATGTGGTGGTTTTAATTTGACCCTCAGATAGCATAATACATGGAATGGGAGCTGCATTTGTACCTTCAAAATGGCTATTCCCTCCCTCTTCTTAAATACTGCAGCATTTTCTTCTTAAAGCAAATAAGGAGAGGGCATGCTTCCTACTCTACGCAACTGTACACTAATAGATTATTATGTCAGCAACAGCACAATCCTGTAGATGTCTACCTGGGAGTAAATCTCATTGAGTTCAATGGGGGTTGCTCCCAGGTAAGTGGGCATATCAAATAGGATTGCAACCTATGAGTTAGAGTGGCAACTAATGAGATTAAATGGACTTTGCAAAAGGCAGTATAATTGTTGCCAGGCTTTAGGAGAGTGTGTTAATTGATAATAATGAACTACCTCAGCCAAAGTGAGTCAGCAGCACAAATGGATGATCCATAGTTCATTTGCTTCAGGGTGGTTGTTTTCTTTAAAAAAAATTGAAATGGGCTAGTCAAAGTGATTTATTTGTCTAACTTGAGATGGTTGAAAAGGCTAATTCCAATTTATGGACTACACCTATTTTGATCAAACTATGCCTTCAGGCCGGTGCATAGGTATTATGTTGCACAATTCCTTCCACCTCCTGCACAAAATTATAAATTGTACTACATTCTAAGCAACAGCAATTATATTTCCTTATGGGTGAACCATACAGCAAGCACATTCACATCTTAATATTTAATCTAATCCATTTCATAGCCACCTATTCCCACCTGTCAACTCAGCAGTTCTTGCTGGTCTGCTCTAACAGACATCTTCATATATCATATTTTTCAACAATTCACAGATAGATAGATAGATAGATGATAGATAAACGAATTGTAACACCTCAGTTCCCGAACTATGAATCACTGTCCACAACATGACATCGCTGAAGGCTCTACGCAACATTTTGGATACTGTGTTTTTATTCTGCACCCCGTGTTTCACCCCTTTAAAAGCTAGAAGGAGATTTACTCATTTGGGTAAAGATAAAATAGGAAAACACATCTGTCCATTGTTCAAAATATACCTCAGCAACTGTGCCCTCAGCTGCACTAGACATTTAAAGTAGTATCATACCACTTTAACAACCATGGCTTCCCCTCAAGAATCCTGTAGTTTGTTATGCATGCTGAGTCTTGCTGGAAGACCCTGTCTGTGACATAATAAATAAATAAAGAAATAAATTAGGTGTCGCCTAACCAGAAAAAAGGTGCCGGAATTCACCATGAACACCTCCCTTGTTCTCTTAGAATGGCAATGGTGCCCACCTGAGAGCTGCTAGAATTGAGTTCCAGAGAGTTCCGACAGAAAAAAGCCCTGCTCCCAATTCTTCTTAACAAACTACATTTCCCATGATTCTTTGGGTGTGAGCCATGACTGGTATAATACTGCTTTAAATATATAGTGCAGATAGGGCCTGTCTCTGTGTAAAACGGGAGGTTCTGCCCTGCACAGGGCATCATAGTTCATCAGTGAACTTTAGAGATGGTGTGTCTGCTCCTCACTGCCAAGATTTAACTTCTAGACCAGCCTTCTTCAACCTGATGCCCTCCTTATGTTTTTTGGGCTACAATTCTAATCACCCACAGCTAGCCTGGGCTGGAGGGCACCAGTTTCAGGAATTAAGGTTTAGAAAACCATAGGAACAGGTGAGGGAGCTGGAACACAAACCCTGAAGACTAACAACTCTAGTAGGAACCCATGCTAAAGAAACAGCAAAAACTAGTGTGATAATTTACTGTGCACAGATACTGGGAAGCAGAGACTGTTCCTGACAAACAGGACTAATTGACAACCGTCATTTTAAACCATCAACTTAACACATAGGAGTGAGAACCTGTAGTGTGTGTGTGTGTGTGTGTGTGTGTGTAGAAACCAGCCAGCCATATTCTAATCCAAGCTACAATGCTGCACCTAATGAAGCTCAAGCATTTTTATGGCCCTCATTCTGGTAGCCAAGATCCTACTTTCAGCCATAGAACCTTCCAGAGGGAAAATAATTTATCCCTCCAAATCTCTAGCTCAAACCCTGGCTCACTTTGAAGTGAGCGTTGGGGAGTGTTTCTTTTTCATGTATTTTCCTTCTTTAGAGTAAAACAGCTGCTATATGTGGATTTGTATTTTTGGCTGATAAAATTCAAGTGGAGTGGGGAATGTGAGAAGAAAACCCGCTGCTTTGCTCCTAACTCATTCACAAGCTTTGCCCCATTGTTCTTGTCGTCGTGGTGGCTCCTGAGAATGAGCCCCGCAAATTAGGTACAGGGGATTCCTTATATGGGCCCGACATAGGTTTGAAATGCATACCTTCTTCCAACGTCTAGTTTTCACGTTTTCACTGTCACATTGTTTCTCAAACACTGGGCCTTGAGCCACTTTCAAGTGGGCCTCAGTGCCACTGCCTGCCCGGTGCCTTCTTACTTCCCCACCCTGCCCCCAAAGCTGTGCCCTAGTTTCTTGGTTGGACTGATGCCAGTGCCATGGATGCTGAGTACAGCTAGCCAGGAGGCAAAAAAGCTTAGAGGAAGGAGTAGGAAGGTCTCCCTCCTCTGAGAGGGAAATGGCCAGAGCAGATGTTGAAGGAATCAGAACCTGAGAAAAAAGGATCATTATTTATTTATTTACTGAAATAAATGCTGAAATACTGAAAAACTGCAGATGAGAGAGGAAATTTTAAAGGAACGGGGAATAGGGATGAGAAAACAAAATAAAACTGGCATTTGGCAGTGTGGGGATAAGGTAAAAGTTGAGTATGAAAGGAGAATGGGAACAAGAAACTAGGAACCAAAAATATATAATAAATATATATATAATAAATATATATATGAAAAATAGATAAGAAAAATATATAAGAAATATATATAAGAAATACACACACACACACACACACACACATGAGAAAATGTCTTAGAGTCTGTGAAACAGTCAATTCTGCCTAAAATGGGGAAGGTGAGTCACAATACCTCCACAGCAAATGTCTGTACTTAATTTGAGGAAAGCTCAGCTGTGGAACCCCTTGCCATGAGGAAAACACTGTGGCAGAGAATTTAGCTATTTCCAAAGATGGATTGGGTACATGGTGTCAGTATTTGCCAACTGTTTATGCCAAACCCAGCCTCCATCTGCAACTGTTTTGTAACTGGTTCTGCCTGCACACCACCATTATGTACTGGTAGATTGCAATAGTTTTCTGTGGGCCTTTTCTGCCATTGTCCTCATTTAGGGAATGCTTTCCCCAGGGAGTCTTGCATGGTGCCATCATTACATATCTTTAGGCACCAAGCAAAAACTTTCATCTGTATCAAGGCCTTTGGCCTTTAACTATTTGTGCCTTTAAGAAGTGGGTGGGATGTTTTTCATATATTTCTTTTTCCTCCTGGTTTTAATGTATCTATGGCAGAAGAGCTGTTTGTCTGTTTTTTGTTGTAATTTGCAATACAAAGTGAATTACAAATTTATAAAATAGTAATTATTATTATTTCACCCTTCTCAAGTGGGCCAGGGGGCAGAAAGTCGGAGAACCCCTGCATTTACAGAAATGAATACATTGTGCCAAAGCAACCAGCATGCATTAACCTAATAGAGAACTGTATGACGATTCAATATCTGTTATAATGTCTTCATCTGTGGATTAAACACTGAACTACAAAACCAGAGCTACCCAAAAACATTTCACCATGCCCTCCTGGGCCTTTGACAGCTGTTCCAGGCATCAGCCGATGAAAATACTTGTGCACATGATACATATATAAAAGGTTTGCCTACTGAATTCAAGAGATGAAGCTTATTCAAGTCTCAACAGCAGATCAAGCTGGATTTTTTTTTAAAAAATCTGTTGGCAACCTTACTGAAACTCTATAAAGGATGTCAAAGGATGACACAATATGAACTTATTTCCTATTCGGAGATCCATGCATAATCGTGCTTGTTTCCATGAAAACGTGCATGCAATCTGAACCCACAAAGTGGTTCAAATGGGTCTGAACTCTCTTGTGAAATGCATGGAGAAGCCCTCATAGGCAGGGGATCTCCATAGAGTTCCTAGGGTCATAACAATTCTATCCCCATTGAGCAGGGGTAGCCAATGTGGTGTTCTCCAGGTGTTGTTGGGTTACATCAACCCTGACACTTGGGACCATGCTAACTGAGGCTGGTGGGAATTGGAGCCAAATAACATTTGTAGGGCACCATGTTGGCTATCCCTGCCATAGGACTGGGTCTTTCTTGGGAATATAGGCTCACTGTAGCGTAAGGAGAAAGAAATACTAAAAGAATCGAAAGTGAAAAGTGTGTTGGCTGTTAACCTTATTGAGAGTAATGTCATTATGCATGAATTCAACAGTAATGTAATCATGGACCATGGAAAGACATGATTCAATTACAAGGACTCATCTCAGACAAACATCTGGAAGTAGTTTGGTCATTTTCACACCTTTTAGTGGCTCGGCTCATCCTTTCCATCCAGATCCAAAATGATACCAAATTCTTTAGGCATATAATTTTCCCCCTGAAAAGATTAAATAGAGCAGGGAAGTATAGGTGGCTTGCTATTCTAATCTACAAGTTAGTTGTATAAAAACAGATAATTAGTACAGATAATTCATAGCTAAAGAGCTGGTTCTGCTGTGGGTCCAGAAGCCTAAACAGAACGCACATTTGTACTGAACATATTGTCCACTTGCTCACACCAATGGCTGTGGAAGTCTGTCATTGCACCAGTCTATCTTCCAGCAACCTTATTCAGGTAGGATGCTACCATTACATCCTGCATGGCAGATCCTTCACTGAACAATTGGGGTGGGGGTGGGGGGTTGAGATCAAAGTAAAATTACAGAACAGAATGCATTTTAACATACGTGAACCATAGAACAGAGGCAGGAGTAACAAAATGTTTCCAGAAAGCAAACCGTGCTTTCTGATGTGAAGAAGGATAAAGAGGTGGCTATTTTATTGAAAAACTGAAAGGAGTATGTCACAACTTTTGAGAAATATTAAATAGTCCAACATTAATAAGCTTAAGGATTAATTCTCCTAACAAAGATGGACATAATTCAATAAGGGCCTGTTGTTAGATTTGGTCTAGTGTCACTGAATGCAGTGCCTAATGAGGATTGGTGGGGGGGTGGAAAGCAGCCTGATTTTGAAGGAAGAATTGTGTCACATTAAAGTAACTATGTCATGCTGAGGTTTTAAACAACTGGAGAGCATAAATCCCACTGTGTGATTTTTATTTTTTACCTTCTGTGCTAGCCTTAACAAAACTTCCCAGCATATTCCCCACCCCCCCTTTACCAAGCAGTTTAATTTTTCAATTTGAAGAGCTATTGGTATAAAGTACGCCTCATTAGCTTGTGGGAGGTAGCCGGTCTTCATTAATTCAGTTCTTCTCACTTCATTTGCTTTGCACACAGTCATAATTAGCTTCAAAATAACTTGGGTAACTTCGATAGATTTACTGCTACAATTTTACTCTGCGGTCCCGCTTTGCCTCCTGTTGTTCCAATGTTTTCCATAAAAAGTGAAGGTGGGGGATTAAAACGGCAAAGATAGCTGTAGAGAGTCATTTAGTGCTGTGCTCTTGAAAAGGGCAACATTCTGCCTTTATCCTTCAAGAGCTCCACAAATGCGATCAAGTAATACTTTGTGTTTGATCCACCTTGTGGCACATAGATAAATGTTCCTCACACTTACAGAACCACAATCTATGTTCTCTTATGCTTGCATGTGATAATAGGAGCCTCTTCTCAACTCCCCCCAGCCGCCCTGCTTCCCAAAAGGCATGGCGTCAGACTGGCATGTGGGATATCGTGCATCAGGGCTGCCCAGATTCTTTCCTCTCTCACCTCCGCTGTTTCATTTCCCCCAGTGAGAGACGACACACCAGAAGTCATTTGTGGTGCTGATATCACACAAATAATCTCTAATGGGCTTAGACAGTAACATAGGAAGCTGCCTTATATTGAGTCAGACCATTTGTCTGACTCAGTATAAGGCAGATACATAGGGGTTATCATATTTTATCTTCACAACAAAGCTGTGAGCTGGCTGTGTAACTGCCCTCTCATCCACCCCAATCCCTGAGTGGTCTTCATTATGAATGGGGCTTCAAACACAGTTTTCCTGGTCCAAACCATACACACTAACCATTGCACCGTATTGCTGCTCATTGCCATTCAACTTCACCACGTAATCTAAAAACAAGCCCAAACCTCAGACAAAGCTTTGGCATGTTCTTTTGGAACCAAGGCTGCACATTTCTGCAAACAGCAGCAGTTGATTGGCTAATTAATTCTTCTGAAGAATTCTTCTGAAGAATTCTTCTGAAGAATTCTTCTTCTGACGAAAGCTCATACCTAGAAAAAACTTAGTTGGTCTCTAAGGTGCTACTAGACTATTTTTTTAAAAAAAAACTTTTTAAATTATTTCGACTTCGTCAGACCAACACAGCTACCTACCTGAAAGTAGGCTGGCTGTGAGGGAATAACAGTATATTATATAAGATTTTATGTAATGCGGCAACATGTACCATGGTATAGTTCTGAAGGGCAGGCATGCTCAGAAGAAATGCTGTCAACATGCCCAACATAATAATAATAATATTTATACCACACCCATCTGGCTAGGTTTCCCCAGCCACTCTGTGCAGCTTACAGAATATATATAAAACATAATAATAAACTCATGCTTCAAACCGCTGTTTTCATGATCGTGTGCATTTAAAAAGGACAGTTAATTAGTTTCCCTCCTTGGTAAATACATTCTTCTGTGACCGGAACCCTAATGTGTGTTGTGTGATTTTTTTTGCTGGAAATCCCTGTGTTTGTCAGGAATACATGGTGTCATTCAGATGTTGTCTGAGTCCAGTGCTGAACAGCACGACCAATTGTCAGGGATGGTAGAAGTTGTAATATGATAATCTGGACGGCACCGTGTTGGCTGCCCCTGCTATAATATATCCCAAGAGATGACCTATTGCTAGTATTACGAAAAGTTATTTCCAGAAAATAATCCCTACAATAATTGTATGATTTCACACTTTGGCCAAATAATCCGTGGCTACTTTATCTCCAACAGAGCAAACTATCTTTACCCACCTGCATGCCCCTTCTTCACAGTCATTATAAAGTATCTGGGTAAGTAATAGAATACTATTGAGACAATTTCAACAAGTGGAATAGAAGAAAGGAAGGATGGAACCACAGGCAAAGTCTGAAGAGGAGGAGTCCACCTCCATCATCACCTTATAATTGGAAAACATTTATTTTTTTTGACTGTTCACAGATAAGCAGGGAGCACAGCTACTAGTTTATGACTTACAGGTCCTAGACAATTCAGTGTATTTTGTGCAAAAATAAGGCATTCAGATATGCCAACAGCTTGGGAAAGGGATAGTGACAATAAAGGAGAAATTATCTGCTTAGAATTTACAAGCACGTGGGTAAGAATCATAACTTTGTAGAGTTGGAAGAGACTCGAAGGGTCATCTAGTCCAAACCCTTGCCATGTAGGATGAGACTGTTGAGATACTAGGCAATATTCAACTAAGTTTTACTCAGAGTAAGTCCATTAGTCATGTCCATGCATTTAAATGGGTCTACTCTGAGTAACACTGAACTGAACACCAACCACTATGCTGAGACAATGGAATAACTTATGAATCACTTTAGTTCCAACTGCCTAATTCCTTGCTTCAATCAGGAAGGCTCTGATTTCAGCGGCTCATTATCCTGCTACAATAAGCTGACTTTAAAGGAGCAGTTGAACAACATTCTCCCATTTATGACTTCTGCAGCCTGTCTGCCAAGCACAGATCCAACAACCAACCTGAAATAATACAAATTTCTTTCAAATAAATTGTGCTTTACATGTGCATGCACATCCACACGCATCCAGACATTTCATTTTTCTTAGAAATAATACAGCTGCACAAATCTGGATAAAGCATCTCACTGTGACAGATGGAGCTGAGCAAAACAATTCACAATGAATATTTCCCCCCACAAATACATTTTCTGCTGCTGGCTTGCTCACAAGCTGATCTTAGCAATCTTTTTCTGTGACCCCACAAGCCATTTTACTTCCTCTGATGTCCATGAAACCAAGTTCCCTTAAATCCTAGCTTACATAGTTTGTCTGCATGGTACACCTAATCAAGAATGGATACTTGATGCATCAGATTAAAATGGGCAAAGGCGCACCTGACTGTAGCTTCCAGGTGAAAAGCTGAGTTCAGAAGCATCCCCCAACTGTGAACTTATTTCTTCAAGGATTCCTATTCCAGAGTCCATCTGTTTCCAGGCAAGCACCTCTATCTTGTCTGGATTAGGTTTCAATTTATTAGTTCTCATCTAGCCCACTACCACTTTCAGGCACCAATTCAGAACACCAACAGCTAGTAGATGAAAATAGCACATCACAATCCTTGGAGAATCTTTCTCAGTTTTCCCCCCTGTAGGTTTTAAATCACATGGGACACAAGACTGAACCCAGAGAAATATCATAACCAATGGACCTGGGGAAGAACAAAAGTCCCCCCAACTTCAGCTTCTGAAACCAACTCCCAAGAAGGACTGGAAGCGTCTTAATATGGTACTCTCTTAATCCCATTCCTACCAGATGGTCCAGGATGATACCATGGTTGATGGTAATGAGTTCTGCTAAGAAGTCCCAAAAAAACCAACAGAGATGTACTCCCACTATCAAGCTTCTGGTATAGATTCTCACAGCAACTGAAGCGGTCTCAGTGTCAAAGTCAGTGACTTAAAACTGGATGAATGAGTCAATATCAAGGGTGAGGAACCACCAGGCCATACAGTTGGTCCATATGGCTGTTTTTGGTCAGCCATGCCCACCAAACACTCACCTGACATATGATGTTAGGTGTGGGACAGGTAAAGCCTGTTTCAGACAGCCACAGCCAGGGCTGTCTTTAGCAGATGTGGTGCCAGGGTACTAATATCCACCCAGTGCCCCCAAATTACCATGGATAGTGTTGGGGTGGCCATAGCTGCGCACTGCCAGCCATCCGGTGGGGGGTGCAACTCTCCCCCATGCCGGTGCGGGAGAGCGATCCCCGCAGAGGCTTGGGAGTGAAGTTGCACCCCTCCCAAGCCTCCGTGGGAGGAAAGCGGTCGCCGCAGAGGCTTGGGAGGGAAGCTGCATGCCCACCAGCTATATGGTTGGCAGGGCACAGCTTCCATCCTAAGACTCTGTGGGGATCACTCTCCTCTCAAGGAGGCTTGGGAGGGAAGCTGCATGACCACCAGCCTTATGGTTGGCGGGGCGCAGCTGGCAGGGGTGCAGGGAAAGGGGAGGTCGCCGGCAAAGCTGCGCAGCTCCCCCACTTGCTGGGGTGCCCCTGAAAGGCTGGCACCCTGGTGCAACGCACCACTAAGCCCTATGGGAAAGACAGCTCTGGCCACAGCTTCCAAGGAATAATCAGGAGTGCACAGTTTAGAGTGTACTTACAACTGTTCCTTTGCAATAATGCATGCATTCAGAGCTGTTTACAGTACTCCCAAGGTTCAATCCTGCCAGGTGGTGCAGAAGAATACCATGGTTAATGGCATCACCAGCTGCCAATATGTTCAGAACTAATAGGATTGCACTGATCTGCTCCAGTTCCTGGCATAGAGCATTGACCAAGGTGACCAAAGCAAGTCACCACTTTTCAATCACCGTACCCCAAAATGGTACATTTGAGACTGCCCCCATTCCATAACTGAGTCCTAACATCTGATCAGGATTTGGGCCATAGCATCTAGTAATTGTTCAAGGGTAACAAATAAATGGGACACAGGTGGCGCTGTGGGTAAAACCTCAGTGCCTAGGACTTGCCGATCGTATGGTCGGCGGTTCGAATCCCCGCGGCGGGGTGAGCTCCCATCTTTCAGTCCCAGCTCCTGCCCACCTAGCAGTTTGAAAGCACCCCTAAGTGCAAGTAGATAAATAGGTACCGCTTTATAGCGGGAAGGTAAACGGCGTTTCCGTGTGCTGCACTGGTGCTGGCTCGCCAGAGCAACTTCGTCACGCTGGCCACGTGACCTGGAAGTGTCTGCGGACAGCGCTGGCTCCCGGCATCTTAAGTGAGATGAGCGCACAACCCTAGAGTCGGACACGACTGGCCCGTACGGGCAGGGGTACCTTTACCTTTACCTAACAAATAAATAGTGCACCTTTTAAGAAAACCAAGTGCTAGTTTCCAAATTCCACAAGAAAGAGTCCCCATTTTCAAGTCTGGAGGAGTTAACAAGTTTAGTCATATGCCCCACTTGAGTGTGAAAATAAGAAGTGGCTCATCACAGGAAGCCTTTTAAATTTTTTGCTATCTTGCCACTTCCTGATTCTTTCTGACGCCCAGGGAGAGCCAAAATATCTGCAGAGTAACTACACAAAGTAGTAGCTGGACACAACAGGGAAGTTTCCCCTTTGCAGTTTGTACATCTGTATTTTCAGAGCATCTTTATCTGTGAAACGCATTTCTACTTGGCTGAATGTTGGGAGCTCAATGGGTTGAAAACTAAAGATAGATAGATAGATGATAGATAGATAGATAGATGCGCGCCCGATGCTTTGAGAAGTCTGAGAATCCATCTGCCGTGCAGCTACAAAGCTGTAGGATGCATTCTTTGCCAGAACCATGGCTTTGTGAATGCTTTATCAGCCATGCTCATAACAAAGATGACTCTTGCCTGCTTTGCTTGCTTGTGAAAACATACCGTTAGCATTCTTTTGCAATGACACAACTGATTCTGCGGATGAATTTTGCAGCAAAAAGAAAAGAAAAAGCCCTAGCTCCTTTTGATTTTCACCTTAAAACCTAACTGCAAAGTAATTAACTTCACAGCAGTTGCCATTTGGCAAAGCAATGCCGTGTATAGAATGAAATATTCATTAATAATTGACTCTACAAAAACTGTAGTTATACTATGTTCAGCCAATTTAATAGCTCACAGCTATAAGGATGTAGAGGGTAAAGATCTTTGTGTGACACCGCCCCCAACCCCTGGAAAAAAAAAAGCACTTTCAGTCTGTTCGGCTTTGAGAGTTGGGTTTTGTGCAAAAGTGCTGAAGTAAAATTTGAAAGACTCTTCTACAATGAAGACATAAAAGGGTGAATATGGGAAATGGAGCCAGAGGCTGCTGGGATTTTTTTTTTTACACACATCACTACTTACCTCTGAAGAGAAGATGATTGATAATATTCTCCAAATCCAAGTAATTTATTTTTACTTTGAAGGTGTACATTGAGAACAGTCAGTGAGAAATCAAATTCTAGCAGGTCTGGATGGGTGGGTGTGGAAGAATGCATTATAAGTAACAAAATCTGATAGCATCCTATGATGGAATATCCAATTAAGCAATTCTAACTGTGCATCGAATCAAGGCCTTTGTTTCTGCAGTAAAGCTCAGGTCTTATCCTTTTACTGTTGTCTCTCCACAGGGCTCTCTAATTGAATTTACTCTTTCTTAACGAGAAGCAAATTTAATGCTCTTTACAATGCCTGGTTGATCGTGATGCGGCTGCCCATTCTCTCCACCCCCACTCCCGCCCCTCCCAGTTTGCATGCATCAAAACCTGCTAAGTGATTTTTGTCTGAATGCAAAGGCAAAGCTCAAAGGAGTTCCTGTCTAGCATCCTACCTTTCATCTGCAAAATGTCTCAAAATACTTTTTTTTGTGCAGAAAAGGAAACAAAAAACGGAGGAGGATGTTTCCTTCCAAGGTGATGATTTGCCACTGTGCCTTCGCAGCTTTGATGGCTATGGTGCCAACGTCAACTGCTTCCTCCGGGGGGGGGGGGGCAAGGAAAAACTCAGGTGTCGATTTTTATTTATTTTTATTTTCAGTGATGATAGCATGTGAGAACCAAAGGATGAAAACACCTAATTGGAAAAACAAATAAAAGGAAACTGGCGGAGTATGGCTTCAGTAAAACAGCTGGAATGTTCACATATTCATCTGCCTTGTTCCCAAGAAACAAAGCAATGCTTTTATTTATCACTAAAAACCATGCATAAAAATATAATAACTACTATTTTTGGTCAGCCATCTGTATCCTGATACCCCCACCCAGGTCCCTCCAGATGTTTTGGGTTACAACTCCCATCGGCCACTATGAGCAGGCCCAATGGTCAAGGGTGGTGGTGGTTGGAATCCCAAACATCTGGAAGGTTGGAGAGGTAGCTCTCCTTGTGAGGGCACCAACATGGCATCCTCCAAACATTGTGGACTATCATTGTCATGGATTGCCTGGGGCTGTTGGATGTTACAGTTCACAACATCTGGAAAGGACTCCATTAGCTACCCCTGCTCCAGTCGGTTATCCATACTCTTCCCACAGTTGCCTGCCCTTTCACAAGATCATCATTCTCCTTTCTATGACCATCCTGTGACCAGAAATCATGCTATATTCAACATAAAGCAAATCATAATGGCAAGTGGGAGAAAGCTGGCTAGGTCCTCCTAGGTCCTAGGTCCTCCATTACTGAAAGTAATGAGGCACAGATAGGAAGCTCCTTTAAAAAGGGGGGGGGCGCACAGCAATTTTTAATCAAGTTATGTTGTTCTTTAACCCACAATTTTATACCTAAAAGGTAAAGGGACCCCTGACCGTTAGGTCCAGTCGTGACCGACTCTGGAGTTGCGGCGCTCATCTTGCTTTATTGGCCGAGGGAGCCGGCATACAGCTTCCGGGTCATGTGGCCAGCATGACTAAGCCACTTCTGGCGAACCAGAGCAGCGCACGGAAACGCTGTTTACCTTCCTGCCGGAGCGGTACCTATTTATCTACTTGCACTTTGACATGCTTTCAAACTGCTAGGTTGGCAGGAGCAGGGACCGAGCAACGGGAGCTCACCCTGTGGCAGGGATTCGAACCACCGACCTTCTGATCGGCAAGCCCTAGGCTCTGTGGTTTAACCCACAGCACCACCCTCATCCCAATTTTATACCTACTACATGCTTAATCAAAGGTCACTTCCACACCATACAATTGAAGTGTATTAACCATCTTTTTCCTCTCCAAAGAATCTTGGCAACAGTAGTTTACGCTTCGCAGATCTACAACTCCCAGCACCTTAACAAACTACAGTTCCCAGCATTCTTTGGAGGAAGTCATGTGTTTAAAACATATGGTGTGTATGTGACAAAGTTACATGAATCAGGAGTATACAGCAGTTTAATGAAAAACACATGTGTTAATTCATCCTTAGGCAAATCCAAATGGGTTATATTTCTCCACAGGCATGAGGAGAAACACACACACACATTTTAACAAACAACAATGAAAATGCAGTATCTGACAGCGAAAGCATAAACATCAATTTCAGCAGTACAAAGCATTTTCATATAACTTTGGAGCCATATAAATACCTACATGGCTGGTTAGTTCTCCAGTATTAAATATAAATGTACAGAATCATCTACAATTCAAATCTCATGGGAGAAAGCCTATGAATGAAAGAAACCATCCAGAGACGGAGGGGGGGGGAGAAAGCCTTTGATTTCAACAAAGCATTACAAATAACTTGGGGGCAGAAATGACCCTCTGGAATTTTTAAAGAATACAGGCAGGTGGGCTAGAGTGGTTCACCAAACCCATAAAGTATGACCAATTATCTCACATAGTATCCTTTCAGGGTTGAAGAAGATAGGGAACTTCAGGGTGCCAGTGCCTACAGGCTATGCTGTTAACAGGGCAAAATACAAAAAAGGTGATACTCCAACATCAGGTCCAGCCACCAAGGTCGTTTACGGTTTAAAATCTTCACACAAACAAATGGTACAAAATATTCAGGCTAACTCCAGAATTGATGGCTCTGATCCCTGGCCTGGGTTTGTTCTCTTCCACCTTTCCTCAGAGAAGTTTCAGGGAAGATGGGTGAGGAACTGCCCCTACAGTTCTCTCAGACCACTGATGGTCCCTTTACAAGTTGATTGTTATTTATGGACACTTCCATAAATAAGAATTTGAAAAACAAATACAGAGGCTTTGTGTGTCCGAGATCAAGACATGTGGCCACATTCGGCCAAGTATGATGAGCTGTTCACTTTTTTTTTTTTTTTTTTGTAAATGTCACTATGGTCATTACTGACCAGCAATTAAATCTCGCCACACAATGAGGCAATCAAAAGAGCTTACCTAGTGTGCATCCACTTCAGAAAATAGCTGGATACTGAACCAAAGTGGGCCACTTTGGAAGTACCCAGACTTGCTCCAAAATGAAGTGGGATTTGTCCAAAGTGGTCCAAAACAAAGCAAGCTGCTCCAAAGCATCATGGACATTTTGGAAGGGTATTTGTATCCTTCCACTCAGTTCTCCTGACTGATCCAGCCCCTCACTGGCTGCCAAATGTACAAATGAGCAGGTGTGTCTGTGATGGACTACCTGTTGGCAGCAGGCAGCAGAAGGTCCCCAAACAGGGTGTTTGCACGGCAGGGAGGTTGTTTTGCTGAGTTGGCCTGGCATCTTCTGAATTCCAAGCTGTCACATAATGGCATTGGGCCCGATCTGGGTCTGAATGATGCACCTGCCCTGTCCCACACCTTTCGCCACAGCTGCCACGAGCAGCAGGGCTGCAGATGCAGCAGTGGCACCACCAAACCCTGCCCCTACTTGCATTTAAGTTCAGTGTTGAATATTTTGTTGGTCTGTGTCTCAATGAATAATAGTGTAATATAGAGCTATTCTGTATATTGGTCCAAGTACTACTTTAGTGCACACTTCCAAATTTTTATAAATAAAATGTTGTCTACTCCATCAAGAACGCAGCAGGAATGTGAAACTCGTGCTGTGGATTGGGGTGTGTGGGTGGTTGTGTGGGTGTGTGGGTGTGGATGGAATTAGATACTCATTGATCCACATTACAGTCAAGGAGGGGCCATACAAAGCTTCAGAAAAGTGAACCAAGGCCCCACTTTAGATGTGAAGTCTAATCCAAAGTGTTTGGAATCAAGCATCTCCTTGTCTGTAACACTAAATCACTTTCTAAAGCAATAAGTAAATAAATTCTGTCCACACTCATATCACATATCCTGTGCTATGGGCAGTTCATGTACCTGGGAACCAGACAGGTCTGTTGTCCAGTTATAACACCTGAAGGCCCCACATGCCAATCAGCTGTGCAAAGTTTTGTTTAGTAATCAAAGCAGGAGTTACTCCAAAGGGGGGGGGGACAACAACAGGAAGTCAACACAGCTTTTCAGCGGCACTTGACATGAATAGCTGAAAGGAACCCGCAACAGGAAGAATCTGTTCAAAGTAGTGTTGAACAAAGCCAAAAGGAAAGGCGATGATTCAAATTCTAATGTGACCTTGTCACAAGAGTAAGCATTTTTGCAATGAAATCACCCCAAATGGAGATTTAGGATCATTTCCTTATCAGCATGTTGCCTGACCTTCCTTTTGGCTGGTTTCTGACTATTCGTGCATGAAGTCAAATGCGACTAAAGCCATTACAAAGCACTGAGACTGCACTGCCTGGCTCATTAGCTAAAATTGCAACCCAGCCACTACAAAAGCCTATCCAGCAGCTCAGATCCAAGAGGGGGACCTTTTTAACAACAAAAGGAATTGACTTGGCTAAATAGTGAAATAATACTTACTCAGCATTGGCCAAAAAAGGGGCTGTTTCTGGCATGAGTCGTCTTTTTTTTTTTTTTTTTAAATATTACGGTTCATAATTCTCCTTTGTGGAACCTAAGCCATCTGAGTAAATTATCCTTCTGAGGAATTCTGCATGATAATTATTTGATAGGATATCAAAGATCTGGAATAAAGGAAGATCACACTTTAAGCGACTTCTTTTCTGAAACCTTTCAAAGACTTCAGTGACCTTTTATCTCAGCATTCTTACCGCTGTCAAGGTTTGATCTTACAGTCACTGCAAGCAAAGTTCCCTCGGTTTCACAGAGATGTCATTGTCAATACATCAATCTTATGCCCACTCACCTGGGAGCAGGCGCCATTGAACTCAACAGCAGTAGACATGGGTAGGGTTACAACCAGATGTCTGGCTGACATCTGGAGAGATTGTGGAAACCAACAACATTTTCTAAATGGAAAGAGATGGAGCAAAAGTTAGTTGACTGAGAGAAAATAAATAAAGTAAACTAAAACATAGCTTCACACCTACCAACCAGGACTGGCCCAGAGGAGATACTGAGTGCATTCCTTAGCTATACAAATCTCTTGGGTAGCAAACCACTTTGGGGAAGAAGCAGAAGCAGATTGGCCGTTCATCAGCTGGGTTGATATTTACCAGGGAAATGAAGGTTATTTCTCTTTGAGTCCGTTTCAGTCCCCCAACCTGGAATTAGTGTCCATTTCCCTAATATAAGAAAGCTTTGCAATGGAGAATCAATACTTTGCAACAAAGCAGCTCAGACTGAGAGTTTATAATGGAAGCTGGAGGTTTCCTTCCTGGTTCTCTGCAGGGCCTTGATAAAGGCAGGTGCTTACATGTGCCTCTCCCATGTTCCGAATAGCTGCACATGCAGCAACTGGGCATTTCACTGGTGGCCCTGAAGCTTCTGTGTAGCTCACCATCCCTTCAGTTCCTGTGGTCCTGGAGGTGATGGGAGAGACAGGGGGACGTGTCAGACAGGAATCCAGGTAATATGTAAGGAGACCTCTGATTCTGCAGGAGAGATTGTGATTATGAGGACACCTTTCCTTTAAGTAGCTCAAGGTGGCATCCATAGTTATCCTCCTCCTCCTTCTCCATATATTATCATCAAAACAACCCTGTGAGCTATGTTAGGTTAAGAGACAGTGACTAGCCCAAGGTTAGCCAGTAAGTCTCATGGCTGAGTGAGGATGCAAACCCTGGTTTCCCAGGTCCCAGTCCAACACTCTAAACACTACACTAAACTGGCTATTCAGAGCTGCTGGCACAGTGGAGATCTTCTCCAAAGAATCCCCTGGTTCCATATCTGGGCATGGCTGAACCCTGACAAGCAGATGCCTGAAACAGGGACTATTCTGCTTTGAGCCTCAATATTTAGAACAGTCTCATCAGGAAGGACCTCTTGGCCTAACTGCTGCTTGCTTTCAGATTGGCGATTAATAATGTTTTGTTTCAGTGAGACTTTGCAGAAATTTCTTTAAAAGTTGATTTCATGCTGCTTCTGCCTTTAAGCAGGAATTCTAATATGTTTGCATCAATGTGCATTGTCTTATCTTTCTGGGTTGTAAACTGCCATTAATCTTTTGTATAAAGTTAGGATATGCATTTTGACAGATAAATAAATACATATTTGGAAGAAGGCGTCTTCTGAGCCTCAAAAAGATTCAAATATATAGTGCAATTCTCTAAGTGCAAGTTGAAAACCCAAGTTGAAGTTATCAGACATCTAGTCTCTTTCAGAACCTCTGATGTCCAGTTTCGCTATCAAGCCACAATTTCAGCTGGGCTTCAACTGATCAAACCTATTTGGAATGCCAAGCTTCAACCATGGAATATGTGATATAGAATATATGTGTGGGAAACATATATAATTATTATATTGGAAAGTGAACCTTTGAACAAATGCAGAACTCGTTTTCTCTCACCACTGTATATCCATATATAAACTTGGGAAGCTGCCTAAACCTTTTCCATACCTAAAATATTGTTGACGCCGACTACAGGGTTTCAGACAGGAAATTTTTCTTAGCCATTATCTTGAGATGCCTGGGGCTGAATGTGGAACCCATTTTTTCATGAAAAGCATATGCTCTGGCTCTGCGCTACAGTCCATCTCTGCACTGGAAATATGCATGTGGGATTAGAGGCAATTAGATTCATGTCAGGAACTGTGACATGTGTTATGTACTGAAGTTCTCATCCTGGGCCAGCAGGGGGATACTGTAGATAGTTTTCACTCAGGTCCACATATGCAAATAAGGGATTGAAAATGACGTTCAGAAAATGGTTACTGTTGCATTCTAGTGGAGCTCTGTATAAGCAGGCTGGCTGAACCCTTCAGTTCAGTTCTGTTCTGGCCTGTGAATAAAAACAAGAGCTGTTTGAAGAATCGCTGTGTTGTCTGATATGTTCACCCACAACTTAACAACATGCAAGAAATGCAATCCTTGTGCCATGTGCCAGGGGCGGGCAGGAAGAGAAGTGAGCAGAGCAAAGGACATAAATGTTACAGTAGGGTAGTTTCTACACATGCCCCAGTCTATTCCTCCACCCACAGAAGCAGGAAGAATTATCAGAGTTCCAGGGCACATTCATTCCAGATTGGCAAAAACACTCCAGGAGGACGAGGAGCAGGGCCTGTGGGGGTGTGACTTGTGGAGAACGGACGTGGCCTGGGGACAGATCTGAGGTTCAGATAGTGGGGTCTGGAGGGCCACATCTCCCCACCAGATGTGAGATTCCCCATCCCTGCGGTAGAGCATTCTCACAACATTGGGTGAGTTAAATCTGTGCATGACTAAAGCTATGCTGCAATAGTAAACCTCCAGTTCTACACAGGCTTACATACCTTCCTCATGGAGTGTTTCCTGCACATCAGTATGTTCAAGGTTGAGACCTCCCATCTGATTTCGCCCTTAGTTTCAAATAAATATGTCTCTGCAGGCTGCTGCAGCTCCCTTTTATTCAAGCAAAATACAGCCCAGTGCCAACACCTTTCCAAAGTTTCAAAGCAAATTATATATATATATATATATATATATATATATATATATATAGTATTTTTAAAACACCTTTTCACTTGAGCGGTTGCTGGGAACAAATGTCGGCTCCCAGCATGCAGGCTGGATGGTAAAATGACAAGGCCCAGGGTGCTGATTTACTGTTCTCACAGCCATCTTTTCCAACTGATTTATGGCAGTGCAGTGGAAAAGCCTTTGTAAGAAGTCAATTCACCTTAACAAGTAAAAATCACCCATCTGCCAGTTGATAAAGTGAGAATGAGCAGGGGAAAGGAAGAGCCTTAAGTTGTTATTGTTTTAAAGGCTAATATAGGGACATCTGAAAGGTTACGTTCTGTGGTCTGTACTAGATGTATCCCATCACATTACTTTAGTCAACCCAAAACTCTAATTGACTTAAATGAAGCCTGCATTTCAGGTAAGCTGCCAGATAATTCACTCTCAGCAAATACAAACTGCCTTTCAAAATTTCACATATTTCCCTTTTGTGAGAACCTTGGTTCCCCTCCAGATACTGAGCACGAGGAGATCAGAGCAGAAGTACTGTACGGGTCATATAAAAAATGCCAACTTTAAGAATGTCAGGCTGCTGTAGAATCCACAAGATGCAGCAAATTGTACTGTATTGTTGTTGGCATCCGTCTGTCTCGGGAGATGATGGAGCAGTGTGCCTTTTGGGGTAAATTTAATCTGTTGGAGAGTTATAGTACCTGCTCTGACTGTAGAGACTGATATGGGAGAGACATGTTTTGTTGCAGCTGGGGCAGATGAAGGCATCCAGTTATGCTGCTGCAGATACACCGGGGCGTTTATTCTCTCTGCACTCCTTCGCAGCAGTCATTTCTCCTCTGGTAATGTATCATATAGCCACAAGGAAATAAGCTGTGCTTTCCTTAGCAAAACAACAACAATCACAGAATAAACAAAAATAAGGGTAAAATGCTCAATAAGAAGTTACAAACATAGCAATAGATATTTAATATTCAATAAAATCCAAACTACAAACACATATTTATAAAGCATTCCTACACTCTATTTATAAAGCACATGCCAATTGAAAACAGGTGCTCCTTGGCCAGACTTGTTTCAGCTTTTAGCCTTCATCAGTGGCCAAGTATAGATGATCTACTACAAAATTAATAAAAGTAATAATGGTTAGTACCTCTGATAGGGGGGAAACTATCTATAAATCTGTAAATTACTGTATGATAGTAACACCCGCCCTTAGGCTTTTGAGTAATAAATTCCTAACTATGCCATGAATGAAACTCATCCAGATGCAGGGTTCTATCAATCCCACACAAGAAATAAAAATACACATTCTTGAATTACAGAGATAATATATAATGTTTTGCTCTACATCCAGGTATGTCTGCCAGTAGTTCCAGTGTTTAAGTATGGCTCCCTGTATTGGGCCATTATACCTGTCAAAAGTCAATGGCACCAACTTCCAAGGTTCTCACTGTTCCCCACCCCTTAGGTTTAAACTATTTTTCCGTTCCATCCTCCTAACCTTATACATGGTTTCAAAATTCTTCTTCTAGGGTATTGACAGGTCTGAAGTTGTCCAAATATAATTTTAGACAGTTTAGCAAAATTGAATATTCCCAAACGATCAGCCTAAGTAGGAATTGCAATACTTTCATATGTCTTATGAAGGAGGAAAGGGGAATATAAAAATGAAGGCTTTTCCCAATGTCTTAAACAACTGATGTTAAAATGTCATTGCATGATGAGGCTGGCGCCCTACAGTGATTGACTAGGGCAGCATTCGAAGGGGTCAACAAGCCTGCTGCCACAGGAGATAAAAAGTGCAACATATGAAAATGACCAAAGACCACTGAGATATTATTTAAAGTTCCATTCACAGAAGTCTCTGTCTGATTTCATCAAGGGCATGCATTAAACTAGTAGGGTTTTTTCACCTGTTAATTTTCACTGAAAATAAGTTTTCCATTCTGACATTGGAGGGGGGAGAGGTATATACTTCAAATGTTTTTACAATGTATTTTCCCCCCATTGTGCGCTGCAGGAAAGTCTTATGTGGAGCTGACTGTCAGTTCCCTAGCAGCCTTCTTGTTTTATGAGGTCTGTGCCATAAATATCCCACAAATGTAGAAAGAGTATCCCCTCTTCTGTAGGATTAGTTCACAGACAGGCCTTGCTAGGCTACAGTTCAGCTTTTCCATGATAACCATTGGATTTATGGCCTAGTCCTCTTCTCAGGTCACATCCACACATACGTTTAAAGCACATTTAACACACATTCAAAAGTACATGCCTTTCTACAAAAAATGCTGGTAACTGTGGTTTGTTAAGGGTATTGGGAATTCTAGTTCCATGAGGGGTTAATGGCAGTTTCCAGAATTCTATGGGGGAAGCCATGGAATCATAGAGATGGAAGGAACCCTGAGGGTCATCTGGTCCAACCCCCAGCAATGCAGGAATCTCCAATAAAGCATTCATGACAGATGGCCATCCAACTTCTGCTTAAAAACCTCCATTGAGGGAAAGTCTACCACCTTCTAAGGGAGTCTGTTCCACTGTCGAACTGCTCTTACTGTCAGAAAGTTCTTCCAAATGTTCAATAGGAATCTTCTTTCTTGTAACTTGAATCAGGTCTCCTGCACCATTCAGTGCAGAAGAAAACAAGCTTGCTCCATCTTCCATGTGACAGCCCTTTAGATATTGGAAGATGGCTATTGTATCTTCTCTCAGTTTCCTCTTATCCCAGCTAAACATGCCCAACTCCCTCAACTGTTCCTCAGAAGGCTTGGTTCCCAGATCCTTAATCATCCTGGTCACTGTCCTTGACACATGTTCCAGCTTGTCAATATCCTTCTTAAACCGTGGCACCCAGAACTGGACACAGGTGTGGTCTGGCCAAGGAAGAATGGAATGGGACTATTACTTCCTTTGAGCTGGACACCATGCTTCCGCTGATGTAGCCTAGAATAGCATTAGCTTTCTACTGCAGTTTCATCACACTGTTGCAGCAAAAAAAATGCTAATGCTATAATCATATGCCTTTAAATGTGCATTAGATGTGCTTTTAAAGTATGCTGTAGATGTAACCTCAGATTAGTAGCCAAACATGTAGCAAAATAATTTGACAGGCCCAGATTAATTGCAATGCAAAACCAAAGGAATTTCAGCAACCGTGTTATGCTTCCGCCCGGCTCACTTTCTCGCCATTTAAACAACCTCCTACTTCAAATCCATATTAACTATAAGTGGTTAGATATTGTTTCATTCCTTTTCAGAGCACATGCGACAATATTCATTCTTCTCTCCATTGTTGCATTCTGTGACATGAGCCAAAAGGAAGATCGAAACTCAGCAGCTCTGTGTCAAGGTGCACAGAGTATGAGAGCAAAAAGCAGAAACTCTTCTGCTTCCCTTGAGTTCAAAATAAGTGAATTCCCTCATTCTTCTCTGCTTGAGATTTGTTCCTGAACACCCACAGCACTATTCCAATGCATTTGCACCAAAAATAAAAGCTTTTATTTATTCTCACCTTCAGCAGAGCAAAGAACATGAAAGAGCTATTTAGATAAAAACTAAAAAGCCTACTAAGAATATTTGTGTTACCAGAGAGATAACAGATACACTTCAAAGTTCTATTCCATGCCATATATATTTTCTATTATTGGGCTCTATGTAACTGTGCAAGCATGCTTACATAGAACAGGAGGGAATCCATCACTTAATACTAATTACACAATATATGGAAGATTTCTACCATCAGCTATCTAACGATTACTGTGCATTCAATAACTTTTATTTGATTAACTCCCTTGGCTGTAAATGGGACTTATTGCTCCTCTGTTGGGCACAAATGTTATAATTTGGAGAATAACATATTGCAGTCCAAAGTATCACTGGGTTTGTTCCCTTTGAGATATCTCAGGCAGACTAATGATTTTCATTTCAGATTTTCATTTCAGTCTCTACTTTTCATTGCTATGAGGCTTTTGTGGCAACCACAAAATGCTAACCAAAGCAAAATGCAGTTTTAATACTGGGTGAATCAAATATAACAAGGCCTGGAAGGTATACAGTTTTGAAAAATCATGCTATTAGGGGAGCCTCAGCAAATTATAAAATAATGCATTTGTGAGTAAACCTATACTTTTTTTCATCCTTCAGCCTCTGGTTGCACTACAAAACAACTTCTGAGGTGGTAGAGTTTTTTTGTTTTTTGTTTACTTAAACAAACATAATTATTTATTCTTTAATGGTGTAAAAACAGCCTATGAAGGAAGAACTGGGCCAAATTCCTTATCTACCTGTGGAAAGAAGAGGTAAGACCAGCTTATTGTTTCTGCCCCCACCCCACCACACAAGACACACTGCATCTTTGCCAAATGAAATATACTCCGAGTCCTGCAGTGATTTCATGCTCTTTATTGCAGCTTGTAAAACAGTGATTGAATTTCCCCCCAAAACCTCAGGCTTTTATATACATTATTTACACAATGAGTCCCATCTGATTGGCTGATTCAGCTTCCCTCCTGGAGCCTGATTGGTCTTCTCCTGCAGGCCAATCAGTTGTAGCATTCTACGATCCTACCAGCCTAACAGGCTGATTAACTTCCTCCTAGAGCCTGATTGGTCTTCTCCTGCAAGCCAATCAGTTGCTGCATTCTAGGATCCTACCTGCCTATTGTTCTAGGCTCCAAGCTTAGTACATAACACCAACCCTAATTACAATGGTAATTCCAGACCTCTCTGTGGTAGGAATTCAAACACATGCCAGAAATTAAGATCAATAATTTAGTATGATATCATTCATATAATATTTTTATAACAATTCTCTTGGTTGATTTTTACAAACTCACTTTTCATCACTGATCTCCATCTTAAATTCCTTCTCCCAGTTTTCTTTTAATTGGCTATATATGTTTGTGCATTTCTCCACCAAGATTTTATACACTTTGGAGATCAGATCCTTTTGTCCAAATAGAAAAAGAAAAGAAAAAGAAAAAAACTTTCACATATTGTTAGATCTCTACTTATCTTGTGACATTTTTTTTATTTAACACAATTTATAGGCTATTTATTTATTCTAAATCTAAGTTTACCTAAAACACTATAAAATACTTACTCAAAAATACAAAAAACACACAACAAACTTTAAAAACAAGTAGACATAATAAAACAATCAGAATACAGATAAAATCAGCAAAATTTAAAAATATGGCTGGCTAGGAACGTTTGCTGAAACAATTCAGTGTTTAGCAGGCATTGAACAGTCGAGGGCACTGGGACTGCCACCCTAAAAAAATTATTTCTGACAAGCTATATATACTATATATAACGTCTAATTTGTATATATGGCGGGGGGAGACTTAATGGTTGTGTTTTTTCACCTATCTGATCATATAATAAAATGATCCCATGTGATAGAAAATCCTTATATTTAGCAAATCTATATTTAAAACAACTAGAATAACCGCTTAGTTATGTTGCGGACCAGAAACACCCATTATTAACAGGAGCCAGTGGAGGGATGATCGGAGCTGTTGTCCAGATTTCCATCCCTATTTTGGGAGGTTCACCAATGCCAGGTTCAAAATGGGAAAACACAGCTTCTGAGAGGAAATTAAGCAGCTGCATATGTTCCTGTCCATTCCCCCATCCCTATCTCAGTCATCTAACATCCCACAACCTGATGCAAATGGTCAGAGCTCCTCCAGGTATGTAAAGAACAAGCAGGGTAGGAAGGTGGATGTCAAGATCAAGGAGGTAATGGGCTGGGGAAACTATATCCATCTTATATTTTGCCACATTTGGGATATTTAGAGGTGCCTATAAACATTATCCTGCTTTGAATCCAAAATCCTAGCCTGTTGAAATTTTGTGTGTTTGTGTGTGTGTGTGTGTGTGTGTGTGTGTGTATGTGATTTCACAGAAGCATTCATCTCTTGGGGGGGGGGCTCTGTCCTTTTAATAACTTCTGCTTGCTGGTTTCATTCTCTCCTTCAAATGTGTTTTCTAACTCTAACCAAGGAAGGCCAGGTGACCTATACACAGCAATTTCACCTATACAAACAGGAGATATAAAATGTTGACATAGCAATATCACAGGTGTCAATAACTGTGTCAGGCAACTGAGTCACAAGTTAAATCTAACAAGATTTATCTTTATAATGAAAACATGCACAACTACTGCATCACTCAGTAAGGCCAAATTCCATCCCGTTCCTGTTTCCTGTGCTGTCTGTCATACTTTATCTCTCAGCAAGAAGTGTTCCAATGCTATTGTTTATGGGTGTTACTATATCTAATAACCACACTTAGGCAACCTATGGACTTTTGGCAATCTAGGAGAGCACTGGGCATCTTTCTTTCAGTTGAGAAAATGTCACCCTGACAAACTAGAATATCTAAAGTTGGTGAGAGATAGGCATGTCTGGCGCACCAGTGATAAGTCAGATCAGGCACTACTGAGGGCCTCAGGTCCAGAAGGGCCCTTCATTTGCCTGATCTGCCTGTTTACTCACCACCTGGCCTGGGTGATGATGTGTGGGTACCATTTGGAAGTCCAACTCAACCTCCACCCACAGATGTCATGTAACCATCCACCTCCACTGTCCATCTCCATGCTGCCTTGCATGGAGGCCAAAGGCTTCTCGGAGCAAAGCATTCTGAACAAGGAGTCTATATCAGTTTGACTTCTTTTGGTCAAGATGAAAGACTTTACCTCTAGCCACTAATAACTTCGGGTTGAATGTTGTAAAATACATACTATTAATTTCCATTTTCATCAGCTGTCGTGTGACCCAGCAAACAAAAAAGCAGAGGGATAGCTGGCACTTGAAGTCTTATGACTGAAATACGCTTCAAAGATAGTTTTTTCAAAAAAATTTTTAAAAAACATGCAGGTCCTGTTATCCAAACACAATGAATTCTCAGGAAATCATTTATTAGTTAAGCGTTCACATAGCAAATCAGCAATTTCCAGTGATTCCTACGAGGAAATTTCAAATGTGTTTGCGACCATGGAATTTTGACTCCAAAACAATGGAAAAACCCGGGAGAACCCAGGAAATGAAAGCTTGCAAAAGCAAATAAATAAAGAAAAAACGGTTCTCTATTTGTCCAATCTCTCCCTCTTCCTTCCAGCTCCTTCCTACCATGGTTTTCAGAGAAGCGGCTGCGGCTGACCAGCAAAACACAAAAAGCAAGGCTTGTTTAAGGTTGCTTACTTGTTTACAGTGGGGGGAAAAGGATAACAGGTGGTTAAGTCCAGTCCAAGGCAACTATGGGGTGCGGCCCTCATGTTGCTTCAGGCCGAGGGAGCCAGCTGTTTGTCCACAGACAGCTTTCTGGGTGATGTGGCCAGCATGAATAAACCGCTTCTGGTGCAAAGGACCACCGTGATGGAAGCCAGAGCGCACGGAAATGCTGTTTACCTTCCCACCACAGCAGTACCTATTTATCTACCAGCGCTGGTATGCTTCTGAACTGCTAGGTTGGCAGGAGCTGGGACAGAGCAATGGGAGCTCACCCCGTCTGTGGATTCAAACCACTGACCTTCCGATTGGCAAGCCCAAGAGGCTCAGTGGTTTAGACCACAGTGCCACCCGGTACCTGCGTGTAGTTGTTTCTATATTTCCCAGTGTAAAACAGTTTAAGGAAACATATTCTAAATTAGATAGTATATTAATTAGAGGTGTGTCACCACATTCTGTCATCAGCAACATAGTGAATCATTTGCATGTAAAGTTCACTGTCTATAAGGGTGAAACCTAAGACCAGACTTTCAAAAAACTGTCTTCCTTTCACATGAAGCCACAGGCAGATGCCTTAGATTATCTAGCTGTTTTTCCATCATAGATATGCTTTCATTGTTCCTGCATAATACTTGTGCAAGTGTCCATCTGCATAGTCAATAAACCAACACACATTTTTTCTTTTCTTCTCAGATTGCCAAACCACAGTCCTAAAAGTATACTGAAAAGTCATTTAGCCCAATCATATGAATCATTGCAGGGTCCACTGTAGCTAAACCATGTCAGCCAGTGATGTTCAGCCTCATCTTAAAAACATCAAAAGCTGATTTTAAAATTCCCCAGGTAAGCTTGTCCCATTGGTCAACTTGTATCACTGCTGAGAATTTCTTATATAATCTAATCTAAATCTGCCTTCCAGCAGGGAAAATCTCCGGCTTCCTTCTGGTAGGCTGCTGTAGAAGCTATAGAGAGCAATTATTCTCCATCTTATTTGAGGCAATCTGAGTATCTGGGGGTTTTTCACCAAAAATATACCCACCAGTCAACATTTCTCTACTTTATAATCAAAAATAAATCAATGTGCAATCACAACTTATTGCAAAACTTTTCTGATATGGAAAGGAAAATAAAAATAAAAATCAGTAACCATAAAATAAGAATGGTTTCCCCAGATATCCAGGTCACACTAACTTGGCCTTATTACCCTGATCCCTATTGTCCTCGCTCTCAATAAGCCCCATGTTTCTGCATTCTGTAGTCACTGACTCCTGAATTCTTTAGCACCTGTGGGTGTGATGCATCAAATCCTGCTGATTACAATTCATTCCATTTGGACAAATTATACAGTATTCATTGGCTGTTCTTTTTCCTGTCTGTGAAATAGAGGCACATTAACAGTGAAATCCTAAGCTCACTTACTAGAGAGCAACCTCCAATTAGCTTAGTGAGGCTTACTTCTGAGTAAGCAAGCTTAGGCTGTCACTGTACTTGTCATTTTGAACTGCTTGTTAAAACATGGTGTAGCCATCCTCTCTCGTTTTGTCATTTATTGACGAGTTCAGCTTATTTTCTTCTGTCTACTTCCCCCCACTTCTACAGCATACTCGCAGAACATATTTGTCACATGCCAAGCATCCTCTGCTGACTCCAATTCCTTCTGTGGATTTTCTACATTGCTGGCATTTTCCTCCCTATTAATAAGTCATTTCGTATATGGAGAGACTTGTATGATAGCCTGATTTCTAGAAAGCATTTTATATATGCAAAGAAAATTGGGTTCTTCATGGCCTTGTCAAACAACATGGAGCTCAAGCTGAACAAAGACTTGCTTAACATTTCTATCCTACTTTCTGCTAATGTTACTTGACCTTTCTGGAGCTAAATCTAAGGTCCTATTTGACATTGTCTTTCTACTCCGTCAGCCTGGGCCTTCAGTGCTGTCAGTCATTCAGAGCTCCTTGACTCCCTCTTCTCTTTGGGCTTTAATTGACAACATCCTCTTTTCCGACTATCTAGCTTCTCTTTATTTCTACCATTTTCTAGTAATCCTACAAAGCTCTGTCCTTCAGCTCTTGTTTTTCTCCTGAGTACCCACATTCACATTCATGGATTTAACTATCAACTTTGAAAAATAATAGATACATCAGCAAGTGCCCTTTTCCTATCAAGTTGGCATAATCCCAAGACATTTAGGAATATAAAGAAAAGCCAGCCGGGAGCTCTGAACAACAATTCTTTTCTGTGCGCTTGCAATAAATGCAGGCACTGAATAGATGCAAAATAGTAGGCAGGTGTTCCGAAGTAGGAAGAGACAATAGAATCACTGGGGAACATTCAACATGATAAAACATTTATACCAGGGGGAGCCAATGTGGTGGCCTCCAGATATTTTTGGACTACAAGTCCCTTCATCCCCGATCATAGGTCATGTTGTGGCTAATGGCCAATTGGCTGTGGCTAATAGGAGATCGAGTCCAACAACATCTAGAGTGTGCATGTGGGTGTGCCGTGTGATCCTCCCTGACATTAGTCACCTACAGTGCTGGAGCAGATGGAGGACTTGTTAATGATGCCAACTGCAACTCACTGTTGGATGACTGAGAGTTGCCCTTGGTACATTTTTCTGCTTTGCTGATTCCTGGAGGTATGCAAGCAAGGCTCACCAAAACTATTTAGAAGCTGATCACCCAAGCAATTCAGAATCTTATAGAGTGCTTTGCCTAGTGAGTCCTTGATTATAGCAATTGCCTAAAGCTTTTTGTATGCATTTGGTTTGAAGTAATCTGAAAATACCAAGCATTTATATGAGAACATAAATGCAAGACAGAGTATTTATTCATTATTCAGTACAGTGGTACCTTCTCATTACAAACTTAATTAGTTCCGGAAGTCCATTCTTAACCTAAAACTGTTCTTAACCTGAGGTACCACTTTAGCTAAAGGGGCCTCCCGCTGCTGCCAATGCGCAATTTCTGTTCTCATCCTGGGGCAAAGTTCTTAACCTGAGGTACTACTTCCGGGTTAGTGGAGTCTGTAACCCCAAGTGGTTGTAACCCGAGGTGTTTGTAACCCAAGGTACAACTGTATTCAGGTCTTTCAAATAAAAATTGAAAGACTTCTGTGTTTACCAACTCTCTTTAATTAAATTAAGACACAGCAGCTTGGTTCAAAAAGAACCACTTGATCAAACCATAGTCATGTATTGAAGCTGGTTTGCAATCCTAGGTTTAGAGGGCAAGTACAAACCAGAATTTATCAGTTTGGATGCAACTAACTGAAGCAGAGCATAGGATAAGAGGCAGGCATAGGGCTCCTTTTCATTGTATCAAACTATACCACCCCTAAGCCACTGTGGTTCCTAGCAGTTGGTGTTCAATAGCATACTGCCATGGATCATTTAAATATATTTTGCATGTTACTTTTATGTGATGTAGAACAAGTTCTAGATTGGTTCAACATGAGGAGTCCATGGGCTAACAATGTTACTCCAAAGCCAGGCCATGTCATTTCTCAGAGAGGGTAGATGTAACGCCAAGGTAATTGCATTTTACTCTTTCATGTGAGCTGACTTGAGGTTCCTTCTAGTTCAAAAAGCACATATAAATCAGAACAATAAGTAACCTCAAAAAGATGCAAGCCCTGCCTAAAACAGTATTGCAAAACTTCTGCGGAGACGGGACTAGAGGAGGTGAAGAGAATTAACCAATTTCTCTCTTTTTGAGAACCTTGGGTAATTTACATAGCAAAGCACAGCTGTTCAGTGCAAACCTCTTTATCCTGAATGCATCTTAAGAAAACTGTAGCAATACATCAATGTTGTGTCCACCTAATACTAATGGAAGAAGTACAAATCATCAATTATATATGATTTACTGCATAAATCATAAAACTACTGAGACTCAGAGAGTATTTTTGAACAGGAAATCTGTTCTCTATTAAAGCAATGTTCTTTCCCTAGATAAAAGCAGACAGAAGACCCTTACTGAGATCATGGAGAGTAGCTGCATCAAGTCAGAATAGGTAGCATCGAGCTAAAAATATACATAAATAAATTTCATATGTTCAAAATCAGAACTGCTACAATTTGTGAAATTGCTTCGGTTTCCTTAGATAAATGTGATTTTTAAAGTGACGAAGGTTGCAATCCTATGGTCCTTATGAGGGCATGCCAGGGGCCATATGCTTCATTTAATTCCCCTTCTCAAGGGTGGATAAAGAGGATCAAACTTCATTTGTGTCTTCTCCATGAGCCTGCAGAAAGCTGCAGAGGCTGGGAGAGACCCCCTGTCTGTCTAAATCCTGGGCAGCTGCTGCCAGCCAGTGCAGAAAATAGTTGGTTAGATGGACCAAGGGCCTGAGTCAGTATAAGGTAGCTTCCTATGTTCTTACATTAGTGCAGGTTTCAGAATATGAAATCATAAAAACTCATTATTCCATGTATGTTTGAAATTTGATTGTGTGCTCTCTTTCCCTAAGATAGTTTAAAATGAAAACTGCTAACCTTCAAAATAAATAATATATAGAAACATAAGATGCAAATCACCCAATCTTGAATGATATATGAAATTGATAAATGAAATCAGATCCACTTTTCATTCAAAGGTAACCAACCCTAGAAATGTCCTTCTGAAATCAAATCGAGTAGCGTTTCGAAGTGGAAAGTTGGTCTATTTTCTGATAAGTATGTTATCAGAAAAACAAGCTAAGTATATCTTGTTTCCCCCCCAAAAAATAACATATGAAGAAAACTTAACCAATATGGGTTTGATACAAGGACTGCAGAGGTCATTGTAAGCTCCACATGTAGGCATGTAATGTACACTTATCAAAATAGCTGATCTCTATATGGCAATTAATCAGTCCATCAGTCATCACAAAGATGTGACTGAATAGGCATATGGCCTTACCTTAGGGCAGATTGCCAATGCTGAGACATGGGTTGCTTTCAGCTATGTGACTGTGATGCTATGATCTGCATCACACTGAAAACTATAGAATAAGGAAGAAGCAACAAATTGATGTGGAATATTACAAGACATCTGCCTGAAACCTTTAAAACATAATGATTATACTATAAAAATTGGCCATTCTAGCTAGGTCTGGTGGGAGCTGGAAGTCCCATAAGATTACCCTTCCTTGGCTTAGACATCAGAAACACAGACTGGTTCTATACAGTCTTCTTGGATAGCATGTTTTCTGTGCTTAACTGCCAGCAAATAGGGTTTGTGGTTTACTTGTAGTTTGGAAATGTGTTCCTTTAACTATAATCTGTTTCTTTGGCAGTGTCAGCGTATTTCATTTACTTCTACTCATAGCATTTTGTGCTGTTGTGGGGGGGAGGGAAACAAATATGCAATGCAGGAGTCAAAATAAAACTCACTCTCTCTTGTTAAATCTGATGTAATTCCTTTGCTTTGACATAGCAGCTAGTGCTTCCTAGGTTTCCAAAGATTCTGCAATGAATAAAGCAACATAGACAGGGATTATATATTACACAGCAGCACATATCGTGCTCCAATTCACTAATAGTTATGCCACCAAGGCAGGCTGGTAAGTAGCAAGTGCTTATTGCCCAGTAACACCAAGTGTGGCTGGACAGACAAATATATTGCATTTGTAAAATAAAAATTTTAAAAATTGGAATATGGCAAATGCACATTGTTTATTGGAAACAGGAACCACCAGTAGCTTAGGTCCAAGATACTACTTTATTCATTACGCACTACAGTGTAATGAGGTGTTTACAGACTGGCCTGCGCAGGTGTATAACTGTATATAGAAAGTGTCAAATCTCACTGTAATTTATCTTCTCTGTTGATGAGATGTGGCATGCAATTTTGTACACTGACAGCTCAGTTAGCTAAATGTCATTGGCCTGCATAAAAATTGAAACAAGAAGGGTTAACACCCACAATATCAATCACTTGCGTTTCTGCAAGGCGATGGCTCATATGCATACTTCACTTCTGCTTTACCAATGTGAACATGCCAAGGAAAGAAATAATGAGCAAACAGGGATGCAACCTCCAGAGACTGAATTGTCTGATGGATAGATAGATAGCTAGATAGCTAGATAGATGATAAATAGATGTGGACTTAACCCACAAAAAATAAGTGGAACTCTGATAACAGAGTTAGAATTGTGCTCTCCACTCCACAGGAGGAAAAAAAACACCCAGCTGTGATTACCAATATAACATTCATGCTATCACTTAACATCAAACCTAATAATACCAGAATATTTTTTTAAAACACTTTTGGAATGGAGTATTTTCCATTATATCTGCAATTACAATCCATCTCCTTTCTCCAATTCCTGCCTTATCTTTGGACACAGAATTAGGCTCCACCCTGCACCACAGAGAACTGGTAGGCTTCTGACTGATTGCATGATTAGCGATAGCTCACCAATGGAAGAACCAGATTGAAATAACACTGAATATAGCAGAATGCAATTATCACTAATAGGGAGAATCTCAGCAATAAAAATGACTATTTCCCCCAAAATGCTATTTTTATTCCAAATGATCCCAATACTTAATGATACATGATGTCTGAAAGACTGGCGAAAAGATCTGTCTATGTTTATTTGGAGGGAGAAGAAACCTAGGATAAAACACAAGATTCTCATTGATATAAAAGATAGAGGAGGTTTTGCACTTCCAGACTTAGAATTGTATTTCGAAGGTGCCTGCTTGTGTCGGATAAAATAATGTGTAAAGCTTCGCTGATTAAAACTAACACCTCAAGTAAGGACTTTAGTTATTTAAAAGATTTGTAGGGTTCAGGTATGCTGAATCAGAGTATCCAGTCTCCAACACAGAGAGAGGTTGATAATCTCTTGCTAGTTCATATGGCAGACTGATGTTGATGAAGTTGTACAACACCGGCATGGTTGACCAGGCTGGCACCCTGCAGTGATTGCCCATGGCAGTATTTTGAGGGGTCGACATAGCAGTTGCAACAGATGAAAGGTGCATGTGGCATAAGGACACATCAAGGACTTCAAGGTGAATGACTGATGTTTTGTTTAAATATGCAATCACATGGCCTTGGTCTGTGGCAATTTTTTACACAGCAATCTGAGCATCATCTCACCAGCAATGCATGTTGGTCTGCAGAATTTTTGAGTGGGTGGGTGTAATTTAAATGTATGGTATATACACAGCTAGGAGCACCCCTTGTACAGCCAGCTAGCCAGTTTCCTCTGTAAGTCTCACATGCAATAAAGTTGCCAGTTGGGTATGCAATGCACCTCTGTCTGACTTCCTCTTCGTGATACTTAATACACATTACTCCACTGCTGGAACACCACACAATATACTGCAATATCATAACTAGGTACTGGACAGTCCATGTATTGCCTAAAGCACCAAGAAAAAAATACTGCTAGCCTGTTTTACAGTGTCTTTGAATTTTGCTTGTTCCTGATTCACTTCACAGCTAGCAAGTGTCTCCATGCTGAATTTGAAATGGTTTACGAATGTAACATAACAGCAAAATAACTGGGGAGGGGGATAAACCAAACCAACAACAACAGAGCAACAAGTAGGAATCAAAAGCACCTTATTATGTATAATTCTCACACAAGTCCTCTGTAATTGTAGACACCAAACCTGAAGGACACTCTTGAATATCCTTTTCACAGCTCTTGCGGTAAACAGAGGCTTCCCCTTGTTATTACAATGCAGCTCCATTTGTTATTATTCCCTGTTCATGTGAAATCTAAAAGCCAACAGGGGAATTTAGAAAGACAAATGTGACATTCAGGAAGAAAATCCAATGTAATTTTATTTGGGGAGTTTCTCGCATAATGCATTCAACTCCCCAGGTACATCAAGTAATTTAGACAGAAGATGTAAGTAAATTCTAACAAATGTACAGGTACTTTCGAAAACGGGTGCTTTCATGCCATATCCCCAGGTTTTATTATTAGCATGACTCTTGTCCTAATTGCAGGGTATAAAAACAAGGCATGCCATAGACCTGCTGAGGAGCAGCGTAGTGCCTACAGGCTGCATTATAAGGGCAGGCCTTCACATTTGTGCAACATGTGATCTTTTTATCACTCTCCTGGCAATGGGGGGGGGGGAATCAGTAGTAAATCAATTAAAAGTGTTAGCGCTATTGGCAGGCTAACAAGTAAATACTGACAGTGTGGTAAATTGAAAAAGCTCCTCCTGGCATGAAAGTGAGAGCGATGGCGTAATTTAAGGGTAGCAGGAGGTTGAAAGCCACAGTACAAAGAGACCAGGGTAGAGTTGCCATTTGTGCAGAGTTTAACAGGATGTTAATTGTGCATTAAGAGTACATAAATAGGCAGGAGCGTGACAGGGGCATTTTGTTCTTGAAACAAAGAACAACCTCCACTGCAGAGTTGGAAAGAAGGACGGGATGGATGCCAGGATGTTCTCTTTTAGATAAGGTGGGATTCTATAGCATCTTAGACTTAAGAAAGACTTAAGAAATCTGGGGCAAAAGCAAGTATCCTGGCAGAGGCATCTGTTACTAGAAGAGAAAGTATATGTTCCAGTGACTTATTCCAACTGGAGTGCCAAAATAAGACATATGAAGGTGCTAAGGAAAGACTTTTGGCCGAAACTCACAGGGCAGTCTTCAGATGATAAGTTGCTACTTTCAGGAACCAACATGAGGCTGGCATCTCCTTTTACTCTTCTGGTCACTGTTGGCCACAGAATGCCAGGCTAGATTACAGAATCATAGAGTTGGGCTGGACTTCAGAGGTAATCTAGGCCATCCTCTTGCCAACGTAGGAAGTCCACGTCTACAGCATCTTCAGAAAGAATCCCTGATACACCTTTGCTTTGAGCCGAAAGCATTCTCTCTGTGTTCTTGATTCACCAAGCAGCATTCTTTCACTTTACTCTTCCTGTTCTAGTAAGTTAACTAGAAAGTTAAAGCAGGATAAAGCAAACCTGTAGGTGAGTCATTATGTCTCTCCCTCCTCAGACCAAATAAATAAAGTAAGAAGAATATTGCATTTTGTTACATTCAACCTATTTATCTACTTGCACTGGTATGCTTTCGAATGGCTAGGTTGGCCGAAGCTGGGACAGAGCAATGGGAGCTCACCCCGTCATGGGGATTCAAACTGCCGACATTCCGATTGGCAAGCCCAAGAGGCTCAGTGGTTAGACCACAGTGCCAACTTTGTCCATTACAACCTCTATGGATAGTGATGTGCTATGAGTTGGGGAGGAAATGAAGGCTATCCAGCATACTGGTATTCACAATTCCTAACATCATGTATTTTCAGAATAAGATTCATTCAGGCTGCTTTGCCCTCTGAATTATAGGCTCTCCTTCACTCTAATGTGTTGTGCTTCTCAGTTGCTGGCAAGTTGGCAAGTGACTATATCATTATTTCTTTAAACATAAGCAACAAAGTCCTGTTACTAGAGCCAGCAATTACCAGTGAATCACATTGTTTGAATTCACTGTTAATTGAAGTCTTGCCATCTGCTATTGCACGGAATAGGATGGGATACCTTCTTAGAACCAATTCCAACATAATATGAGAAGTGTATGCGGTGAATTTATGAAGCAATCCCATGAGAACATATAGGTGAAAAGATGACCCTGAGATAGATTAAGCTTTTCTGGGGGGTGGCTTAAAAAGCAATATCTTAGTTTCTTGTTGGAGCTTGCTCATAGGATTATGCCTGGCAAGTTACAAGAACAGATAGTCTGTGTGTGCATATTCATAGAATCATTGCAAAGAATTATTGTTTGAGTTAAATCAATAGCCTTGAGACCATTTGGTGGAAACAGAGCAGACAAATTTCACAAGCAACCAAACAATAATAGCCAAATTTTCCAAAAAGTGTGCTGCACGTAAAATCCAAAAATTGTGCCACTGTAGTATGCACTTATGCTACAGAGAAAGAGAGAAACCGGTGCCTACATGTAGTTTTGCTTCCAGCCTGCTAAGCCCAAGAGTAGACAGATTTGTGGCATGGAGTGCAAACAGAAGGGTGCCCCTGAAGATATGCTTTAATTAAGTGCATGCATTCCAACATTTGACAGATGAAAACAGGAGTATCTCTGTGCCTGAGTCTAGGAACAGAGTCTAGCCGTCCAGTGGAAAGCCTGTTGCCTAATGGTGGGTCCACACAATCCAGACTCAAATGAACCAGAAGCAAAAAGTATATATTAAAACTGCAGGCAAGCTCAGGCCTCTAGGTAAGAAATGCTTGTGAGACATACCACCGAGGACAAAGACATGTAACATATATAAATGCAACTCTTGAGTTAGAACCAAAGTCCAGGTTCAAAGTGCCCAAAACATAGGAGATAAAACTGGCAATGCTCAGAACCCTAAGTCCTAAATAGATAGCACATCTAAACACCATCCACCCCCAAAATAGACAAAGGAATCAGACAACCTGCACCCCACCCATAATTAAAATAAATAAATAGGGAGGAACAGGGTGCCAAGGATATTGTGCTGCCCACAGCATTCTGGAATTCCAAGTCCATGAGCTATTTTCCTTCTTTTACTCTGTTTTGACTTGAGTCTCCAGGCAGAAAGACTTTGAATCCCTAATCTCAATGCCTGGTAGTCATTTCATCCAATCATAGTGCTATGAGTTAGGATGGCTAAACTGTATACATGAGACCCCTTCAAATTCCTGGATCCAGAACAGATTCAGTTCCTGAAATAGTCAGGCTAGCTTCCTGGTGAGGTAATGGCCCTCTAAGTAAGGGCCATTAAGGTAACAAAGGAAGTGGCTCTGTACCAGTTGTAAAATGGGTGGGGTGCCCTCCCTCAACTCACTGGTAGTTAGAGAGACAAAGGCCAGAGTTGAGAGGTGAGTTATGTGAGCTAGAAGGTGCGTGCTGGGCAGCTGGAGACAGCACGATGCCTGATTTCTGTTGGAATCCAAAGCCTCTTGGGGTGTTAATGCTGTGAACCCCCTCCCTTCATTGTAGACTCAGGTTGTGTATATGTGAAACCCTGGAATCTCACACCATTCAAAGATTGGGGTGACAAGCAACAATGCAAATGTGTGAGATGCAGACAGGCAATAGTATTCACTGAAATTAACAACAATACTCCTGATTAACTGGTTAGTCCAGTTAATCAGGACAGCTGAAGGGTAAACCATCTTATGACCCTGGTGCAGCTGCCCAGCTGTGCTACTTATGGCACACATGCCACACACCGACCATGTGACAGTTGCATCTTACACACACTAGTTCCGTATCTCACCAATCAATTCAGTACAGAGACACCAAAACTAAACACAAGCTCTATTCAGGCATTAGGCTTGAACAGGGAATGTAAACACAAGGAAGGGTGTAGAGTGACATTCTGTGCATGCAAGCCCTCTCCCCATGTCCCCACATGCAATGGCCTTTATGCACTCCACCCTTAAGTTTCTTGCATCGAGCTAGAAAGGTCCCAAGGGATCTTCTAAATGCACTTGGGTGAAAACATTTAAAAGCTTCCTTTGACCTTCCTACTCAATGTGGAAAGGCATGGGAAACTGGGTGTGCAAAGGTATGCTGGGGGTGACCGGCATGCAGACACTTACATACAGCCCTACTTACATACTCTAGTCAAACACAGCACCTGAATAAGGGAACAGATATGAACAGTAAATACCTATCTAGCTATAGGGTGCTATGATGCTTTGGGCTAGCACCCTGGAAGAGGCAGCTAGCATCTCATCAGCAGGGACGCTGTGGTTCTGTAAGTACATTAACATACATTTGACTATTTGCAACTGCTACATTTCTGCTGATGTCCTATCACAACTGTCACCACTTCTGGCAAATTGTTGCTTCCTGCTGTCTCTGAAGAGAGAGACTTTGCTTGTTCAAAATGGCCCTCCTCTGCCCCTTACAGGCCTAATACTAGCATTGCTACTGCCATGTATGGATATCTCAGCATCACGATTAGCCTAAATAAATGCACACGCGCACATTTACAAACACAGACACATAGTATCTTCCAAGGCGTCTATGAATTGCATTGCTAGATCCATTATTCAACAGCAAACACAATGGAGTACCCTTCATTTCCATAGTAATTATGTAAATGAGTTCACCTTTGTAGCAATCTGTGTAAAGTTTATGGAAATCATCCACAGTTGAGTTATAGGATGTCCTTGAAACTGCAGGATATGGGGAGATACGTATGTACAGGAGGAGGGCAGCCACTTTGGGTCTTAGCCTCACTTGTCCTCTACGGTTGCTCAGCAACTTCCATTTATGGAATCTCAGGGAGCACACCGTGCTTAGAGATTTTTGAAATATTAAGCGGTGCATAAGTGCTTTTAAATAAGAGAGTGCACAATCATGTATTTCAGAGAACAGGTGTCTGAATCCCTTGCAACAACTGAGCAAGAACAGCACATTACTGTGCAACAAAATTATTACATGGTGTAGCCCTTAGTCCACCTCATTCACTCACCCTCAGTACAATACCTAAAACAATTCTTTAGCCGTTCGTCTTGTCTGTTTATCAAAAGCACTTTTCTGTGTTTGAAAGGACTGGGAGCATCTGCTCACTGCGATCCACTTTGCTTGTCACCAGCCCACAATATTTTAAAAAGATTATTAATCAATCATTAAACAGTAAACAAAAGCATGTGGCAAAATGGTGGGAGGGCAGTGATCATTTAGCTCATGGTGCCATGGCTCTCTGCTTCGGATAGCAATCACTCAGGTGGCCAGATGGCATAACACTGCTGCTACTGCTGCTGACATAAGCACAATGAACTGTGCAAGGGCATACGGAGGTATAAATACTCCAGTACTGTTTAAGTGGGATGGTGGCAGACTAGCCACGGTCTTCCCATATTCCACTCCTGGATATGAATTCATCTGACTGGAAGGAATTAGTTTATTTTGAATTTGTCATTGGAGGCTTTCCTAAATTCAGACTAACCATGCCTGCCTACAAAAAAGCAAAGATCACATCTAATGGCAGCCTTGCCTGAACAAGTGCTACCAGATTAATAAAAAGAAAGACCACAAGGTTCCACCGCCTTCCCGAAAGGTCCTGAACAATAGGACCTGTGCTCTCAGCTGTTCTCAGGGAAGGAACAGTTTGACCAAATAGATGCCAGGATTACAATGATTACAAAGGAGTGAGAATTAAAAAAAAAACAAAAACAAAAAACTGCATAATAATAAAGGCTTGACAAACAATTATGGGCAAAAGGGGTGACATTCAGTCCCAGCTAAAGACCTGGAAACGGGTGGTGCTGTGGTCTAAACCACTGAGCCTTGGGCTTGCCAATCAGAAGGTCAGAGGTTTGAATCCCCGTGACTGGGTGAGCTCCCGTTGCTCGATCCCTGCTCCTGCCAACCTAGCAGTTCAAAAGCACATCAAAGTGCAAGTAGATAAATAGGTACCACTCCGGCGAGAAGGTAAACGGCGTTTCCGTGCGCTGCTCTGGTTTCACCAGAAGTGGCTTAGTCATGCTGGCCACATGACCCAGAAAAACTGTCTGCGAACAAACGTAGGCTCCCTCGGCCAGTAAAGCAAGATGAGCACCGCAACCCCAGAGTTGTTCGCAACTGGACTTAACTGTCAGGGGTCTCTTTACCTTTACCTTTAAAGACCTGAAAGACTTCTTCTGATCAGCCGATGCACAAGATAAGGTGGACATGGCGGAGAAAAGCTGCTGATAGCAGAGGTGACATGCCTAAAGTGAGATTTGAGCCTTGGATTTGCAGATTGAGTCTAACTATCATATTACATGCCTCCACTAAAACATACACCAAAAGTCCTACAAATTTACATCAACCAAGAGTTAGAGTTAGCAACCTTCAAAAAACAGACGTGGAACTTTCTCCACCCTATACTTTTGTTTTCTGCTTGGAACTTCAACATTATTTCTAATGAGTCCCCCAGGATCTGAAAGCAATACTTATTGATTAAGGGTAGTTACACAGGAAAGTCATTAATTCTTGACTGTTAGTGAAAGAACATGTATATGCAACTTTACACTTTTATGGCTTATTAAATATTCTAAATTGGGGATGGGGGGAAATTAAAGGCGAATCTACCTATACTTGAATACCACAACCATCATTTAAAATTTATACTTCTCTGAATTTTGCAATGCAATTTTCTATATACAAAAATATACATAAAAATATGGATATTAGTGAAAATAATGTACAAAATGCATTATATATGGGGAAATTGCTTTGTAAACATGTAAATTAGGCAAAAATTGCATACAAAAATACTATATTAGGAATTTGCCATTTAAATGGCGAATAATTTTCATGGGTACCTTTTAAAAATGCAAATGGCCATGGAAATGTAGGGAATTAGATTTAACATTAGAAAAATAAGAAACTGAGAGAAATAAATTTATATATTCACTGATTCCTACTCCCACTTCATACCCTTTAAACATCAAACCACAGGAATTTGATTTTTTTTTTTTTTTAGATGACAACTCTATAAGTAATTTGTACTATAGATCAAATGTAATCTGGAGAGAAGAGGGGAGAAGAGGGCACATAAAAGTAAACTTAAACTTTTGTTTTATCACACACAAAAGTCTTTTGCTCACCCCTATTGATTTTAGCCTGATCAAATGGGAAATAAATCTTTAAAAAAAACAAGAACCCACCCATGGCTGTCTTTTCAGTCTCTCAGATCTTTTGAGAAGTGGGAAGGCCCTTAAAACTTAAAAGTGTTGTTTTATCGTTCGTACATCTCTCCATTCCCCCTCCCACACCCCAGTATCGTGGAGACTGGAGGGAAGAGTTATCAGAAAAAGGAAAGACAAAGCAGTCTGATTTTTCAACACATCTGTGGAGTTAAATCAAGGCAAGCTTGAAGACGTTGACAGAAATAGCAGGAAGAAGCCTTGTCATGGCAGTTCAGTCTTTTCATTTTTGCACCATGGTAGAAATACACACAGGGTGGTACCAGAAAGTCCAGAAGCCCCATTCTTTCTTCAGTGACACAAAAGAGAAAAGGCATGGAAGCTGGGGAGGGGGGAGGAACCAGCTGGCAGAAGACTTACACACATAAGATTGTGCCAATGTCAAAACAACTGGACAAGTCTTGCCTCTCCTTATCTTATTGCATTTGACACAGAGGAGAAATTAAGTCTTCAGACCAAAGGAGAATATACCCATGTGATGATTGGGATAATCATTTGGATAATCAATGATTGGGATAATCACTGATGGATCTCCAGAAATGCCCATTTTAACAATCAGATGTGCTCATTTAGTGCTTTCAGCCTCTAAATGATACTAGGCAACAACGGCCTCTTGCCTATCTAGTTTTATTATTTCTGTATATAGTGCCAGTTAGAATTCCTGCTCCATGATTGCAGTCATGGGATTTTTGTCTATCACATGACGATGTATGTTTTGACTCCACAGTGGGAAGTGACGGAGACAGGATGTTTGTGTTACTGTGTTCTGTGAAGTGGGATTATTGTCCTTTATTCTTTTTCTCTTTGCTGTCTGATGCTAGAGAGGGGGAGCTATGTTACAGTGCTCTGTGTGTGTTTATATGTAAATAAAGTAGATTAGCCAAAATGCTGAGCTGCTGAGGTCTGTTACGCAAGCTGTGAAGACTCTGCCGATGTCTGCTGGCCGAAGTGTGCCGATGTCTGTTGGTATCGGTTGCTGTGATGTTCAGGCAGAAGAAAGCTTTTGAAGCTCCCGAACGAACGACCAGGAGGGAGAGAACATGCCAGTCAGGCATGTGTCTCTGTCAGGGTCCTACTTGAGTGTAGGATGAGCTCCTGACAGTACCATCAGTATCCCCAGTGCTTACCATGAAGTGTAGCAAACAAAAAGGACACATTACTCACCTGAGCGGCTTTACAATCCAAACTTCAACATGGAAAAGCAGAGGGAGCATGAGGAAAACAAGGGATGATGATGAACAAATGCACTGGTATCTACATAGGATGTAATACCTGATATACATCTACTTGGAGCCAAGTCCCGTTGAACAAAATAAGGCCACGTTCACACCACACAGTTAAAGCACTATGATTCTACTTTAAACAGCCATGACCTTCCTCAAAGGATTCTGGAACTGTAGTTTGTTAAAGGTGCTAAACATTGTTAGGAGCCCCTTATTCCCCTCCTAGAGCTACAATTCTCAGAGCTGCCTGTAAAGAGGGATTGACTGTTATACCACTCTAGGAATTGTAGGAAGGGATGAGGAAGGGCATGAGAAGCCCAGGTAGATATTTGAAGCAGAGAACCATATAGTCTGAGAAACGAAGAGGCAAATGAACTACCTGTTTAATACTGAACTACAGTACTGAATCAGATGTATGGAAAGCTTCTATGTAGAAAAAGCCCAGGGGAAACCTAGCAAACAAAATGTTACTCCTATGAGAAAGATTAGGAGGACATCTAAGCTGCTTTTACCTCAGGCCAAAACAAAACATTTCAACTGAAGGCACCACAGGGCATGTCAACCAATCCCACACTTTCATATTCACCATCTCTCTCAGGTAATTGTATGCTGAAACAAATTGTACAAGCTCATATAAAAACTGTGAAAGGAAACAGATAAGAGAAAGAAAAACAGTGGCACCTATAATATACTTCCCTAGAAAAGTACCCAGGAAAAAAGCAGCTATTCCTTCTTCCTGTCATTGTTGTCCTTAAATGCTGATTTTAATAGGTTTTTTTATGGTCTTTCTCACAGCGAGCACTAAAAGAAAAATGTGCTGCATTGAACAGCACACAAAAACACACCTAAGGCCAGAGACAGCTTTTTAAATGTTCATCTCTCTAGTGTCCAGCTAAATAATAGTAAAAAATGTAAAGGACCCCATGACGGTAAAGTCCAGTCAAAGGCAACTATGGGTTATGGCGCTCATCTTGCTTTCAGGCTGAGGGAGCCGGCATTTGTCCGCTGACAGCTTTCCAAGTCATGTGGCCAGCATGACTAAACAGCTTCTGGTGCAAAAGAACACCGTGATGGAAGCCAGAGTGCAAGGAAACACCATTTACCTTCCTGCCACAGCGGTACCTATTTATCTACTAGCGCTGGTATGCTTTTGAACTGCTAGGTTGGCAGGAGCTGGGACAGAGCAACGAGAGCTTACTCCGTTTCAGGGATTCAAACTGGTGACCTTCCAATCAGCATTTTTTTCAGAATAAATCCATTGAAGTTAAGGAACATGACCAAGTTAGGTCTGTTTATGTCAACAGGTCTACTTTAAGTAAAACTTAGTTGAACACCATCCTCTTATTTTTTTCAACAGAAGTACCCTTGTTATGGAACCTCATTCCCAAAAAGGCTCCTCGACTTTTCAATGTTTCAGCAAGCTGTCCAAAGCTATATTATTACAGTGGTTCCTTGGCTTAAGAACAGCTTAGTTTATGAACAACTTGGATTAAGAATGCTGCAAACCCAGAAGTAGGTGTTTTGGTTTGTGAACTTTGTCTTGGAATAAGAACATGTTCCGCTTCCTGTTGAGTGTGTTCCATTTGTAAATTGAGTCCCCTGATGCAATGGGAAAGCATGCCTTGGTTTAAGAATGCTTTGGTTTAAGAATGGACTTCCGGAACGAATTAAGTTTGTAAAACAAGGTACCACTGTATTATTATTATTATTATTATTATTATTATTATTATTATTATTATTATTCCTCAAGGTTTTGGAGGTGGAAAATAGGTAAATGCTTTAAAAATAATATTGGCCACCTGCTATATTTTAATTGTGGTTTAGATTTATTGTATTTCCCTACCATTTGTCTTTGTTTAAATTGTGTGGCTTTTTTATTGCACTGTTTATTTCCCCCCACATTGCCTTAAGGACCAGTTTGGTCCAAAAGTGCCACAGAAATTTAACACATCAATGAGACGCTCAAACAAAGCCAGTTGACTGCGCTGCAGGGCCTTAAGCTGCACAAGTAACCAGAATGACACAGCATTTTAAAATTGACTGGGTCACCAGCTGTGCTACTAGGAGGCTGGGCACACTGTAAAACCTGTGCAGAAGCGTATTACACTGTGATGTGCAGCGGGGGAGCCAGAAAAGACAGCCAGGGAAGGAAGACGCTGAGGCATCCAACAGAGAGAAGGAGCTCCCTCCCTATCATTAATGGCTTTTATCATTCTAGCCACTTTGGGGTGGGGGGGGAGGGAAGGAGAGAGGAGGCAAGTAAGAAGAAGAGGGCGCAGTGTCAGATCTGTGTCCAAAGTACTCCACTAGGGTAGAAAAATCACAGTCCATCAGTAAATTTAGTCCAACATGGATTGGCCTCTCAAACTTATTCCTGCATCCCAGAGTGGTCCATACACTGTTCAGTCATACATGAACAGTGCTAGGGGGACTCCTCCCAGCCAGTTGCTCCTGTATTACAGCTGCATAGATCTGCAGTAACTTCAAGTGGACATAAAAACCAGATTGATATGTTAATTGCTGGACATCAGTGTTTTCTGAGGCCTTTACTTACAAGACGGTATTTCTCACATGAGCACAGAAATCGGTGTTTAGTCTCAGGCTTGGCAGCAGAAAAAGCCTCAGCTTCCCAGGGTCATAACAGAAAATTTGGTGTCAAGATAAATACATAGCTTTTGCAGAAATAAGACATTGAGCAGACACTTCAGGCAGACAATCTCAGCTGAGTTTCAAAGGAACTTATGCTCTTCGGTTCAGTCTGAAAGCCTTTATACAACTAACAGGCAATTCCTAAGTGAATCACACAAGCCGTCTTAAACTGCTAGATTCTCACAATATGCACTCTGGTTGTTTATTTACAATTTGTGGTTTTTTTAAAAAAATGAATGCTTTAGTTAAATTTCTTATTAGGCAGTTTTTCAAAGACTGTTAAAACTTATTATTCAAAACTGAATTTTCTCTAGAACAATCCTGCACCTCTTTTGATCCACCAAGACAAATGCAAGCTAAATATCGCCAAATATCCTGGCTTTGCTACCTTTCTGTGACTACAAAACCAGGTGAGCTGTCAAGCTTTGCACAAGGCAGAATATATTGCTGTTGTGCTCAGCTTGCTGGGATACAAACTGTGCAGGCCTGATTCAGGCAGAGGTTTTCAAACATTTTATCTCCAGAGGATGCTTTCCACAGATCCTCTGTGAGTCACAGAAGATTCAGAGGCATATTTTAAGACAGAGACTCTACTTTACACAGCAGGTTGGCCAAACCACCTGGAGCCCCACTGAGAAGATAGAGGTTTCTATGGAATATTGGACAGCAGGACAGGTAACATAGTATTTGGTATGAACAGAACTGCAGAAGAATAGAACCAGCACTGATTGTAATGAATAAAAGTTGAAACAGAAATCACTGTCTTCCTACATCTGGGAATTCAAACTTTCTCAAGTAAAGCATAGTCCCACCCTAAGAAATCAAGAATATTTTCTGCAGAGGAGAAAAATAGTTTTAAAAGTAACTCACCTTTCATGTAGTGAGATATATTATTTATCATAACAAGGATTTTTTGTGTACATATATGAAATATGATAAATATCATCATATCAAATAGGATAAGTATCAACATTAACTATGTGGGCTGCATAATCTTAATCCTTGGAGGGTTTAGCACATAAACATGAATTCCCTGGTGTGTGGTTTATTCATTTGTTTGCAGATTTACAACAGAAAGCTTCCAAAGCAATAAAATGAAGTAAGATCAAATATAAAATACAAAAAAATTACAAACTCAGTAAACTAAAGGCAATAAAACAATTGCTACAATTATACAGTTATTATTCTATAAAATGCCTGGGTCACACTTCAGGGAAAGCCTTCCTGGTAAAGGCTGTTATAACCAACTTCTGAAATCGAAACCATCCTGCCACTGTATTTCATATCCCCTTAGTCCTTTTTTACTCAAAACCAGGAAAACTGAAATGGCCAATATATATAACATTATCCACTCTTCACAATGGTCCTTTCCTGATATAGTGCAGTTATTCTTTCAACACGCACAATCATGCTGTACCCTCAGTGCTTTCAAGGACATTTCTGGCAGCAGAATTGGCCTTTAAATGACTGTTTAGATTGCAGGCTATTTGCCTGAGATCACAGCTTTACCCATGGTGCATGCTGTCATACGTGAAATGCTTTAGTTGTCTTTGCATAACTCAAAAAGTTTGCCTGCTGGCTATTCCTAGCAAAGAGTACACTGCAATATTCTTATTACCCTCAAAACTGGTAGGATTGGTGGGGCAGTCAATACCTACCCATCTTGGACATAAGCCTGAGGGGGGTGTATTGACTTGCTGTGATTATAGTGTGACTTTTCTTGTCAAGAACATCAAGGTTGCTTTGCTCCATGCTGTCTGGTTATTCTGCAATGGTAAATATATGCACCTAGTAAGAATTGGCATTTCAGTTTATTCTTCTTAGAGACTTAGCCAAGAAAGACAGGAATTAAAATTTTGTGCGTGGTTTATTTTATAATCCTACGTCAGCTCTTGGAAACTGGATTTTATGGCAGCAATCTACCAGCTACCAGTTAGGGATAACTTTACTATGAAGTAGCATAAATGAGATTCCAATAGGGGACCATTTTTGCTGCCTCAACTTATTTTTTTTTTTCTCTCTCTCTCTCTCTCTCTCTCTCACGCACACACACACACACACACACACACACATGCACTGCGACTCAACCTCACCACCCCAAATTTGGTGCATAAACACTGTTGGACCAATGTTTTTCAACTAGCCCACACACACATGAGTCTCATAGGAGCCTTTCCCTATGCAACAGTGGTAGCTGTGAGAATACTAGAGCCATGTGGCTGTGTCTAGTTGTCCCCACCCATGTATTTTCAGTATTTCTTCCTGTGGCCACTTTGGATTGCAACATGTGAAACTGTCTTCCATGCTCTCAAGGGGACTACAGAGTTGTAGTTTTCGAAGGGTGTATTGTGGGGGAGAGTCAGCAGCACAGCCCGGTATGGCATCTTAGCAAGCTATACACTGGATCCAGAGCTGGGACCAGCAGACATTTTCTTGCAAACAGGACAGAGCAAAACATCACTGCCCTGCTTGTCATTTATAGTTGCACTTTTCACTGCAGGGGCATAATCTGCTGGTTTCATTTCAGCAATAAAAGCTGATTAAATTATGTTATTATGCAAAGCCTGCATGCCGACTGGACTCCCATCTATAGTATATATACTGTGGTAAGGAAACTTTACCAGTCTTAGTTCTTCCATTGTGATGCATGGGTTTACAAATACAGTTGTACCTTGGAAGTCAAACAGCCTACTTCTCAAATGTTTTGGCTCTCGAACGCAGCAAACCCAGAAGTGATTGTTACGGTTTGCAAACAATTTTTGGAAGCCGAACATCCGTTGGGGCTTCCGCGGCTTCCGGTTGGCTGCAGGACCTTCCTGCAGCCAATCAGAAGCCGTGCTTTGGTTTTTGAATGTTTTCAAAGTCAAATGGACTAACGGAATGGATTCTGTTCAACTTCCAAGGTACGACTGTATCCCAAATATTTTTAGTTATTAGATCAAATGTAATTTACACTTCATGGTCCCAGTAGCATATTCCATAGTAAACTCCAGCTCTTAAATATAACTCTGCAGAGTAGGAGCTTATATGGGAATTATGCTGACTCCTTGTTTCTTTTGTATTCATTTTACTTTTCTGCTGATAAACTCATTAGGAAGGAAGGAAGGAAGGATCAAATTGAGGCTTTCTGTTGCAACTTTCCATACTGTTCATTATTCTGTAAATTGGAATAGCAATCCTTGTTGAAAAGAAATTAGTGGTGTTCAACATTATGAATTTCCTGAGAGCCTTTAATAGAACGCTACAATTGCTGCAGGTGGTTAGGCCAAAATAATATGGATTATTTCATAATTTTTAAAGTCCCTTTGCAACATTCCAGTGGATGATTCAGCGCTGAGAGTGGGTACAGAACAAATACAATCAGTAACAGAGTATGTCCCCTTTCGACCCTATATTCTGTAGCTACAGCTGTTCTCTTTTGACCCATGATGAAATAATGCACCACCAGGCTACTTGGGTCCGTTGTGCACAAAACAATCAGTGTGTGTGTGTGTTTTCCTACAGAAAGAGCAATATAGTCTTTAAGTGCAAAGAGCACATAAGCCATAGTTAATTGAGCACATAACGATTCCTGAGCCATAAGGTTAAGTATAAAAAAATAATAATACAAAGACAAACAAATCCCAGACAGTGCATGACTTATATTAACTGATGCAATACCCTGTTCAGTATTTCCTTGGGATGAAAGAATGCCAGGAAGTGAAGTGTAGCAAATAATGCAATATGCTACATGAAACAGGAGTGGGTGCTTTAATTTGATAAAGTACACTTGCAACAGCAGGCATCCTTTCCAGTGAGCAAAATAGCTAGCACAGAATTAATACATGAAACTGAAAACAATTGGCTTTACACAAGCACTACAGTACTACAAATAATAATTCTGCATGGAGGTGTCCATTTCTGCACTGAACTTTGGGATATGTTTTCTTTGTTTTTGTTTTCCTAGTACTGTAATGAGAATGAGAGAGAGAGAATCATAGAGAATAAGGACATCACCTCTCCCTCACTATACCAGAAGTCCTTTTGTGTACAAGACAAGGCTTAGTGCAGCTGGGAGAGCATCATCATGCTGTGGTTAGCCTCACTCATGTGCTCCCAGGCCTGCAGCATACCAAAGGAGTACGTACTGCTATTATTGAACTAGAGTACTGCTACAATGAACTCTGCTCATTGTATCAGAGGAAGCTGAACATGGGAGATGGGTGCAGTGCAGTTCAGGAACACCACCAGTCGTGCTATGCCAACTTTCCTTTTAACTTCTACAAGAGGTCCCAGAACCCGTCCAAACTGAACAAACCCTGAGCCCATTCCAGAACTGCTTCCACCCTGATTAGAACCCATAATTCTGTCCCAGATCCTGGATGGGCTAAAACCTCACCCTATCCCTAGGAAGAATACACATTTTCTATAAAATTAACGCATAATATTATTACATTTATCATATCTACATTTTCTCTCAAGCTACTGATTCTACATGGAATCTAATACGCATTATCCCACCCTTTTGGCATTGTTCACTTAGCTGCAAGATGAAACTAATTAGACATGCTTCTCAGAAATATTGCAATAAATTAACTGGAGCCTGCCTTCAGGTTGTGTAGAGCAACTAAGCATCTTCTGACAAACGGCATACTAATTTATTAATTTCAGTACACACACACCTTTGAACTTAGAAAAGACAACAACATCTTCTTAAAATTAAGAAAGATAGCCACAACAATTATTGAAACATAAACATTAGAAATTAGTGCCTCATCTGTCCAGATGCATGTTGCTTATTCACTTAACTTTCAAACCATGATTGAAGGAGGATCTGTGCTAGAGAGGATGTAAACTGAAAGGGACATTTTTTCACATGTGATGGGAATGTGAGAACAGTTTACTAAATTACATTTAATTTACCATCCAGAGTACTGTACAGGAATTATCTCCCTCCCCAGTTTTCTATATTGTATCAGTGGAGTAGCACTCAGCTCTAGCTTCTCTCTTCTTGGTGATTCTTGGCAGCAATAATAAACTAGCTGTGATAATGCAACTGACAGGCATTTGTTGTTGTTGTGGTTGTTGTTCTGTAAATAGCCATAGGGGAGCCTGAATAGCATTGGGACCACAACGAGTGAGGAGAGAAAATTTAATATTTCTCCACCACCACTCTCCAGGGTCCCAATGAAAATCCCTCCCCTGACTGCTGTTTGCCTCAAGAAGGAAGCCTCCATTGGTGCCTGGAAACAAAGAGAAGGAAAGGATTCTGATTTCATAGTAAAGCACTTTCTCCTGCCCCACTACTCACAGCTAAAAATTAATCCCCATTCAAGAATTCAGCTAACCTATAATTAATATGCTAACTGAGGTTAACGTATTATCATTCTCTGTACTGAATGATCCCACTTCTGAGCACATGCTCAATGAAGAATGCTTACAAATGCTTACATATTATCAACCCCATAAGCAGTATCAATGTCCCATCTATCTTACTTGTGCTTTCTGCTTACTATCAGCAAGCAACCTTCCTTTTTTATGGAGTGGTACAGATTACGATTACCAAGAAACGAAACAAATAACAGTTGAACCACTCCATCAAAGTGTACAGTGTTTTAGCTGATACAGCTGTAGCACCAATAACAACAGCAGCAACAACAAAAATGCGATAGGGCCTGCAACTGGAGCAAAATGTATTTGCAAGACAATACCCAGCCTCCTGCATGCTAAAGTACTCACTTGAAGCAGATAACGGGTGTGCATGATTATTGCTTGGAGCATGTCACTGGTGAGAAGGTATTACTGGGACCTCAACCCTAGATAGTAATTGAAAATGCCTGACTCATTCATAGTCTCCTTTGAGAGAGCCCAGCTGTGATATGCGTTCCAGTTATGCCCTTCGGAGCCAAGTCATTCTTCTCATTAGCTTCTCTAAACACCACCTGCCCTTGCTGAGAAATTATTCTGGAACAACCAAAACCGAAAAGTATCATGTGGAAAACTCTGGTTTAAAGGGTAGAGAAAAGCGGTAAGTGTGAGAAAAGCTAGTGGCATTTCACAGCAGGATTATTTATTTATTTATTTATTTATTTATTTATTTATTTATTATTTGTTGTTGTTGTTGTTGCTATTACTACGACTACGACTACTATTGCTATTACATGCTTGCCATCCTGTCGTCTACTACCAGCTGAAACCCGACACAGTAGAAACAAACAGGTCATATAGTCAATTGCGTTCGCAGGACACTTTGAAGACCACCACAATAATAGATGAATAAAGTCTTTCCCAGAGCAGAAGCAAACCTCAGTGGGGTTTTTCTTGCACTGCACAGGAAAAAGGAAAGTGTTGCTAGCTTATTTCATGCCACTGATACATTCTGCACAGTGTCTCAATGCTCCCGAACAATGGTTTCTCTTTTCTTACTTCAAATCACACATTCATACAGAAAACAGCTACACCAGAGTTAAGTTGTAAGTCAAGTGGCCTACCAGTTGGCACAAAGTAAGAAATATAGGGATGTACAAAGAACAAGGAACTCAAAAAAAAACAACCACCACCAACCCAGTAGCCTGGAATACAACTAAATTTAGAATGACCGCTTTTCCCACATCACCTCAGTAAGAACTGTGGCATCACCTTCCAGCTATATATAATTGTATAATTATAAAACTTTATATAATTGTAGCTCTCTGTCTTCATTCCAACGTGAGAGCAATTATTGTCTGAGAGGAAGTTTGTGAAAGATATGTTTAAAAATAAGCTGAAAGGAATAATCAAGGGATTATATAAAATCAAAGTAAGCAAAGGATATTAGAACAAATAACATTTAGAGCAGTGGGTTACCTCATACGTTTCCAGGCGCATGCAAATAAAATGCTGCTTTGAACAACTCAGGAGCAGTTGTGGTATAGTACTTGGGATGAACCTTGTTGACTGGCCACTTCATCCACCAAAGTAACATATTGCCATTTGTAAGTAAACAAAAATGCATGTGGTCTCACAGTGCCACCAGTACCACATTCTCCCCTCCTCCCATTATTTGTTTTCATTCGTTTCCCCCCCAAAAATGAAACTCAGAGTAACTTACAACAAATGAACATTAACAAGGATAAAACACAAAAATATACAATTTTAAAAAAAAAAATTAAAATAGACCCAACTCTTCCCCACCTTGCTAAATTTATGTTCCAAAGGCTTAGGTGAATAATATTGTTTTTGCCTCACAATGGTGCCTCCCTGGGGAGAGCATTCCATAAACAGGAGGCCACCACTCAGAGGGGGAACATGGAGTGAGAAGTAACTTTCTACTCAGTTGCATTCTTCTGTGGAACTATACTTAGTGATCTAGTTATTGAGCCAATTCCAAAAATAAATGTGAAGGTGGAGACATGCAACTTATGAACCTCCATTATCAAAGGGAATATATCTGTGAACATTAATGAGGGACAAAAATCAGGGGAGGGCTATTGCCTTCATGTCTTGGTTGCTGCCAGAATACAGTGGTACCTCGGGTTAAGTACTTAATTCGTTCCGGAGGTCCGTTCTAACCTGAAACTGTTCTTAACCTGAAGCACCACTTTAGCTAATGGGGCCTCCTGCTGCCGCTGTGCCACCGCTGCACGATTTCTGTTCTCATCCTGAAGCAAAGTTCTTAACACAGGTAATATTTCTGGGTTAGTGGAGTCTGTAACCTGAAGCATATGTAACCTGAAGTGTATGTAACCCAAGGTACCACTGTAATGTGTCCGGCGACTGCTGGAAAACAGGATGTTGGATTAAGATGGGCTCTTTCTCTGAGGCAGTAAAGGCCACGCTTATGTGCTCTCTGAAAGTTAATGTCACTTTAACTTTTGCAGACACTGGGGTTACCAAATTAACACTGCAATGCTATCTGTAAAATATTCTTCCTGCAAAGAAAAGAGGCATCTTTCCATTGCCTGTTCTATCCCTATCAACTGATAGAAATGCAAAGTTAAACAACAGAACCCTCCTTTAATTTCACAGTCTGTGATTCCTTCATGAAACTTTTAAAGATCAATTATGTCCTATCAGTGTTGGATCCAGGCTGAACTAAGTGATTTATGCATAAATAGCCTCAACACACTACCCTACTGTAGATTGAGTAACTTATCTATATTAAATGTGAACTCAAAGGATTGTTATTTTTGGCACTGTTTAAACCTTCGTAGTTTCTGCCCATTTTTCTTTCCAACATCCTACAGTTTCTTCCATTAAAGGCAGGTCGTAATATATGGCAGATGTGTGGTATTGTGAGACTTTCATAAAGAAAATGTGGCTAGAATCAATCTCTTTAATGATGGGACCACTGCTACCTGATGGGGTTAGTGAGGTAAGAGAAGAGAAGAGGATGAAACTGCATTTTCTAAACCAGGCTCTGGTCACAATACTGAACTCAAGATCCACTTGCTTATTAAGAGGATGTAGGATTTGGCAGAAGGCATGCTACATTGGCATAATTCAGGATACGCCTCCACTAAGAAAGGAACACTGGTGGGGCGGCTAAAACAGGGTGGAGTTGTGGGCAGAAGAGGTGAGGGGCACACCTAGTACATCCCTTGCTGTTCACGACTGGGGATGGCCAACATGATACCCTCCAGATGTTGATGGACTACAACTCCCATCACCCCTGACCCCTGATCACGTGGGCTGGGCTGATGGGAGTTGGAGTTCAACATGTGAAGAGCCACAGGTTTCCCTCTCATGCTGTAGGCTTTCTCAGGCACAGTCTTTCACATTATATACTATCCAATCCCTGATTTTGACTATGTCTAAGGCTGTGCAACTTTACACCAGAGCCAAACCCAACACAATAAATTTCTCCCTAAATGACTTCAGGTAAAGGAGGGGATTACATCAACAACCTCTCCACCCACGTCACCATGACAGGGCATAAGACAAAATGTAATTCAACACCTCACTCACCACACACCACCACTAGTATATAAACTCCTCACAGTCAACCATAGCTCAGTATGATAGTGTTGCAGTAACCAGATATGAAAAGGGGTTACCGTATTTTTTGCTCCATAAGACTCACTTTTTCCCTCCTAAAAAGTAAGGGGGAATGTGTGTGCGTCTTATGGAGTGAATGCAGGCTGTGCAGCTATCCCAGAAGCCAGAACAGCAAGAGGGATCGCTGCTTTCACTGCACAGTGATCCTTCTTGCTGTTCTGGCTTCTGAGATTCATAATATTTTTTTTCTTGTTTTCCTCCTACAAAAACTAGGTGCGTCTTGTGGTCTGGTGCGTCTTATAGAGCGAAAAATATGGTAATTTCCTTCATGAGTGTAAATCACCCCGTGGTTGAACTAATTGCAAGTGCAATTCAGCCAAGCCAGTTGCCATGGTAACAACCTTGTGCCCCGACTATATCTGTGATTCAAGCAAGTTCGCTCAGGGTGAGTGACTGTTAGCCTGCAGTTAGTACGTCAGTTAGCCATTCAGTGCTACTTGTCCAGTGTTATGTCTTGAATTGCTGAACTTATTTAGAGCAGCAATGTACTTGTAAGTATCTGAATACAGTGGAACCTTGGTTTTTGAACGTATTCTGTTCCGGAAGACTGTTCGACTTCCGAAACGTTCAAAAACCGAAAACTGAAAGTGGAAGCCTCAATACAATAGGGAAACTCAAAACAGAAGCCATGTAGCACGTTTGACTTCCAAAAATTGTTCAAAAACCGGAGCAGTTACTTCCGGGTTTTCAGCGTTCAAAAGCCGAAACGTATGACTATGGATGTGTTTGACAACCGAGGTTCCAATGCAAAAACCTACAAGCTGTATATATCTACATCAAGAACTGCTTTACTGAACCTTATCTTCTGCAACAGTAAACTATCTGAACCTTTCTCTGCTTCTGTGTGGTGACTGGTATAGAGAGCAACTTCCACTGTGTGGGTATCTCACCTGAAATTCCAAATTAATAGGGGATCTGTTCTACCTCTATGCTACCCTTCAATAAAGCAACAAGGCAATAAAACAATAACAGTGTATAACAATAACAACATAAAATATCCTTAAGACACACAAGATCAGCAGATGACGAACAATTTCAAATTGAGCAACTCATTACAGTTCACACACACACACACACACACACACACACACACAGAGTAGAGGGTGTGTCAACATAGAATTTTGTTAGGCAATCTCCTACTTAAAAGGTTATTGGGAACCAGTCCAAATAATTTTGTATCTCTTTATTTCATGTGTAACAAGGTCCACATAGAAGCTGAAGCTGTTTGTCTGAACAGATCTGATGGGGAGCAGTTTCCCCTGCAATCACAAATCTGCCTTGCCTCTTGTGCTACAGCCCATCTTATATGAATTCTATTCATAGTGTAGAGCAATGGCTATGATTCACAAACTGTTTACTTGTGAATAATCCTTTCTGAAATCAAAACATATATTCATAAATATTTGCAGTGCTGAAGGAGAAGAAAAAACATTAAGTATTTTTTCCCCTTTGCCATTGTCAGTCCTAACTCAAAGCAGCACACAGTAGAAGGAAAAACCTTAAGCAACGTAGAGAAATCGCATTAAAGCCAAGACGGATTGGGAAACAGCTAGCTAGCCAACAACCAGCACTGTACGACATCTACATTCTTAAATCCTCCTAGAACTTAGCCCTGCTGTCATCCAGTGGCATAAATGACTTGAAGTATATCTCTAAAATCCTTGTGTAGAGACAAATCAGATTACCGAGAATGTACTGCTGGAGCACACAGCAGCAATAAGCTTACTGTTCATCTCCCCCTATTATCTGCAAGCACAAGGAGAAGCAGAAACAGCATAGCAGCAATGAATAAAGCCACTCAGGAAGAGATGCAAAGTGGATAATGCCACCAGCTTTTAGGTGAGGTCACTGGTGACAGAAAGGCAAAAAAATAATTCCATTGCCATCAGACACCGGCCCTTATTCCTTGCCACAAGTTTTCACGCAGAGTGAAAATACACATCTGCGTTACTACTTGTTATTTTATTTGGTCCATATTCTAGTTCATTATTGCCTAGGCTAGCTGCCTCTCCAGAATTTTGGACAGATCTGTTTTCCCTGGTGTACCTGGAGATGCCTAGGATTAAACCAGATTTTTAAATTTTTATTATTGTATGCAAAGTATCTGTTCTGCCACAGTGACAGGTTCATTGCTCCCATTTTATTTCACTCAGTTCTTCCATCTAAACAGTTGTATCACTAGCACACATGACGCTTTATAGCAGGGAGCCTTCTTGTCTTTGTAAAGGAATAGAACACTAACCACCTCCTGAGGATTAAAAAAGAAAAAGAAAACTTTTAAACCCCTGAATTGAAAGGACCTCTGGGCCAGCTGCTTGGCTGCTGCAGGCAGCAAAAGATTTGGTGCTATTGAATCACAATCTACTGTGGCTGAGGGAGGCAGCAAGGGAAATGCCAAACTTGCAAGCTGATACCGCAAGTTGCTGAAACATCCCTTTGCAGGTCTTTCATATCAACTCCCTCCTTCCCTCACACATTGAGAAAATTATAGCTAAATTAAGTACTGTAGATCAGTTTTTTTTTTAAAAAAAATGCTTATTACATATATTATATTAACTTTATCTTAACTGGCATGTTGACCCTGGAAGGAATTGTGTATTTTAATTATGTGTGCTTACACTAATTGATTTTACACTCGGGAAGCAACACAGAAGCCACCTTGGTAATTAAAGTGTGTGTGTGTGTGTGTGTGTGTGTGTGTGTGTGTGTAAATAAATAAATAAATGTTTACAACAAAGTATTATGGATGTGGTACATAGTTCCCCATTCCCAAAATGGAACATATACAGTGATAGCTCGGGTTACATACGCTTCAGGTTACAGACTCTGCTAACCCAGAAATAGTGCTTCAGGTTAAGAACTTTGCTTCAGGATAAGAACAGAAATCGGGCTCCAGCGGCATGTCAGCAGCAGGAGGCCCCATTAGCTAAAGTGGTGCTTCAGGTTAAGAACGGATCTCCGGAACGAATTAAGTACTTAACCTGAGGTACCACTGTACTTGTGGAAAATTGTAAATAGACTGTGCCTAGGTGCAAGATGCATATTTGCTTAGTGACCATTTTAACTGCTAGTAGCACTAGAAATTTGTAGGCAGCAGGCACAGAGGGGGCAAAATGCATTTCTGGGTAGGCAACCTATGTGCCACATTAGTTCCCAAAAGAGAAATAGATAAGTAAGAATGTGAGTGACCGGCCCAAATGCGTGGGAATCTGAACCCTGGTCTCTCAGGTCGTAGTCAGACACCCTGTCCATTACATAAAACAACAGATTTGTAGAACCGGTGATGAAATCTATACTTTTACCCAACTTCTTGGTAAAAAAAAAATACCAGGGGTATTTCAAGTTCAAATCTTTCATCGTTGTGAGCAAACCAAAATGATAATTACAGCTTCAGAATAGCAATAGCGCATTGTGGGAGGAGCTTCATGACTCATTAACAATGGACATTCTGCTTATGTAATGTTGGAAGGAAGGGTCTGAACTCTTAACTGCTCCTGTATTTGAGGATTTGTTCATTTGGTTTCCCTCACCAATCAGTGTCAATCTCAGCAACAGTGGGAGGCCTTTGCCCCTTCCTGTGCTATCTGAACTTTGCAATCATAAGCTGGCTGCAGCAACCTTTGCATTTTTCTTACCATGGTGCATTTGAGCAGCCAGAGCTTAAATAAAGAATGTGAAGTAGGGAAACTTGTGTTTTGCTGAGCCTGCATTAAAGTCCTCCTATGTAATCAATCTACTTTTGTGTGCCTCAGTAACTTTGCTTTTCTCCAGCATTCCAAATTCATATTTCCCCCCTCACTCTCTCTTTATTTGCTCTGTATCTTTTGGCTTTAATAACAGCACATTTTTAATCTTTCCACTATCCCATTTTGTGAGGGCTGTTTAAAAATCAAGTAAACCTATTGTTAACCTGTGGACTCCATTGGTCACCAGTTCTGAGGACTCTCTCATTCTGCCTGTAAGAGACTTTACAAAACTGATGACTCTCCTATGTTTATTACACGGAGGGTTAGAGTCACTGAGTTAAGATCCAGATGGAGAAATATGAAGGTATCCATAGCAAGTCAGAAGAGAGGAGAGGAGGAGGAGGAAGAAAGCATTTAGCAGAAGCAGTGGCAAACTTTGAGCTTTAAAATTTCAGCAGTGCCCTGTGCAATGCCAAAATTGGCTGCCAACCTCTCACCTTCCACTGTTTGTCATTGTTGCAGTGTCCCCTACAATGCCTTCTTGACTCGGTGCCCAGTGCAAGTGAACCAGTCACTCTCCCCTAAATCCACCTCTGAACACAAGTAGGAGAAGAGAAAGGAAAATGAAAGTTCATGCTACCACAAAGGGCTGTATCAGCTCCACAGTGGGTGACACGTAACTTCACTATCTGATATATATTTCCAGTGCCTGTTGATATTGCATTAGAGTAGAATTGTGAGAACTAAAATAAAAATAATTATTAGGAAGTGGTTTCTCTCCCACTTTCTTTTCAAAAGCAAGGAACTTACACACACACACACACACACACACACACACACACACACACACACCCTTTGTGGTGTGGTCAGGCATTTTAGATTTAATGCAGAAAATAGTGCTTTTAGTCCATATTGTGTGGAACCATCATTTTAATTCAGTTTCCAACACATCATGGGACAGGAATTTATTTTCAGTGCTAAAATGTCCAGTTATGGAGCCAGCCTAAGCTTTTGCTTTTCAAATTGCTAAGGTAGAAAGGTTTTTAGAATGAATGTAGCTTTTGCTCCGTTTGCTAATTACACACATACACTTACATTGTATACTTTATTACTGAAAATTGTGTTCTTACTACGCTGCATACCACATTGAACAAGCATCAAAGAATGAGCTAGAAACTTAATCAATAAAGCAGAAAACATTCCCATCAAACAGATGTCCAGGTTCACAGAGTCCTTTATAGCTGTCAGTAGAAGGTGTCTGCAGACCAGAGACCTCCCTAATGCCAACCATCAAAATTACTCACACAGTAGCAACTTCAATTTAAGCTCCTATTTTTATTATAAGGTTAAGTGGGGAAACTGCAGCTTCGCTACGGTTAAGTACAACCATTTATTCAGTAGTTTGATCTATACACGATTCTCATACGCACAGGTGATCCTTTTACAAAGGACAAGTTCTTGAAATGATGTCACTCTTATACAATTAAACCGTGCATTTCACAACATGTCTCCCCCTCCCCTCCTTAAAATTTTAATGCTGTCTGTTGTATGCATAATATTATTTCGTTGTGTTAAGATGTCGGTGTTTCTTCTATTTAGATCTGTAAGCCACTCTAACTGGATGGAAAAGATGCAGAACACAAGTGATATATTATATAATTGATAAACAAAACCTCTGGTAAATGCCACTTATATATATATATATATTGTTACTGACCAACCCACCTCTACTGAGTGGTGCACGAGATTGCAAGGGGTCTTGGCACTTAACTAGGGTCTGTGTTCCTTTGGGGGAACACAAGGCACAGTGGAGTATGCAGTGTCTTTGAAATATGATTTATTTACACATATCGATTTTCACAGCATTCACATCTCAGAGGGAGCCCGTCCTTCACAGCAGCCCAGCATTAGATTCTCCCCCTCCTTCCCCAACCTCTAAATTTCCAAAGGATACATCCCCCCTCCCATGTGATATCCCCTTCCCAACTCTTCTATTTACCCCATGCTTAGGCAGAGTGTCAACAACTGGCCATTGTCCGGTAATTACACCATGGTGGCCCGCTTCTCCAGGCGATTTCCTGCTTTAGCCTGCATTTTAAATCTAACGCCTTGCATCTTTCCTTCAATACTTCAAATACTATCTAAATTCTACCATTTATTCATTTCTAACATTCCCCAACTTTAGCAGTTATGGGTGCCCTTGCACTCCTAAACTCTGTTACCCTAGATCTGCAATATTATATTGCCAAGCTCCCACTGCACCTTTGGTGCCAAAATACTCCTTTCATTTCTATACCACTTCATATTTTAAAGAAACATCGCAAAGTGGTTTATGACACATTGAAACATCAAATAAAACTTGATTTATATTGCTGCCCCATAGCAGGAGAAAGACAGTGTGGTGCAGTGGTTAGAGCAGGCTTCCTCGACCTCGGCCCTCCAGAAGTTTTTGGCCTACAACTCCCATGATCCCTAGCTAGCAGGACCAGTGGTCAGGGATGATGGGAATTGTGGTTTCAAAATATCTGGAGGGCCGAGGTTAAGGAAGCCTGGTTTAGGGTCAGACTAGGACCTGGGAGATCTGGGTTTAATTACTGGACTAACGCTTCAGCCAGCTGGCTGAATATGCCACCTTATTTAAAACACTCCCTATACATATAATATTAGCACACCAGGAGGAAGGTTCTAGGGTAGCCTTCTCCTGGCATGTTAATTTTTCTGTGTGCAGAGGGGCTTGCTTAAGACACACACACACAAACTATGGAACAAAGTATTCAAATACAGTGGTGCCTCGCAAGACGAAAAGAATCTGTTCCGCGAGTCTCTTCGTCTAGCGGTTTTTTCGTCTTGCGAAGCAAGCCCATTGACGGCTTAGCAGATTAGCGCTATTAGTGGTTTAGCGGCTTTTAGCGGCTTAGCGGATAAGCGGCTTAGAAAAAGGGGGGGGAACCGCAGGAACTCGCAAGACATTTTCGTCTTGCGAAGCAAGCCCATAGGAAATTCGTTTTGCGAAGCACCTCCAAAATGGAAAACTCTTTTGTCTAGCGAGTTTTCCGTCTTGCGAGGCATTCGTCTTGCGGGGCACCACTGTATTAAAACTTCCCAACCTGCTCTCACAAATAGCATAGTCCTATCAAATTTGTTTGCTGGTCATGTGTTTCAGCAATAAAGTTTTTTATGTAGACATGCCCTTAAGAGCAGATTTGGTAAATGCAGAGTGGGAAAAAGCATTGCTGCTCCCAGAACTAAGTTCCAGCCCTAGTTCAACAGAGCAATAAAGAAATTCCTGTATCGCCTGCCAATGAATTAAGTTAAAGTCTGTACTGAGCACAGTTAAGAGGCACCAGAAACAAGCAAAAAAAATGGCTGTTAAGTTTTAAGAACGTAACAGAGTTCTCTGCTACCCAGCCAACTGTGCTGCAGTGAATGAGGCAGCCACCCTCCCACCCTGGCTGTTCTTCCCCAAAAGGGTGGGCTTCTTTGTCCTCAGATCCCATCCCTGCAAACAGATCCAGCACTTCTGGCTCTAATGCCAGCTCCACTGCCCAGTTTTGTGAAGCGAGACACTTAATCCCTCCACCACTGTAATAAAGAACCCATCAAATACAGCCTGGCACATTCAAAGCACTGCACAGAGTATTTTATTTGCCTCTGCACTGCCATCTAGTGTACTACTGAAAAGCACTGAAGATTTCAAGAACCAACAATCATTTAAAAAATATATATTTCTGAGCTGTCAGGAGATTAGAAGTTTCTTTTCACTGATTTTCTCTTTGTAAGGAGTTGGGAATCTTCAGCCTTGCAGGTGTCATTGGAGTGTTGGCTCCAGACAATGCTACAAAATACCTAATGTTATGTTCCGTTATTGAAGAAGACCCAGTGGTGATTTGTGCAGCCTGAAAGCTTGAAATCATACACACACACACACACACACACACACACACACTACTTTGCCAGTGTCATAACAGCCATTTCTATGCAGGGTCGGGAAGCAAACCTCCCATCTTGAAAAGTTCCAAGATGGCGGCACGTTCATACGCTGTGGCTCTGAGCTCCCAATACCTCACCTACTCACCCACTCACTTGTATATAGAATCATAGAATTATAGAGCTGGAACAGACCCCAAAGATCACCTGGCCCAACTGCCTGCAATGCAGGAATATGCAGCTGTCCCTTACGGGGATCAAACCTGCAACCTTGGTGTTATCAGAACCACGCTCTAACCAACTGAGCTATCCAGACTCTTTAGCATACACACCATGTTAAAACTAGAGAGTTGGGTATAACCCTTTCAGGACACTGCTACTTAAATTCAGAAAGTCCTATCACTCTTCAGATAAACAGTTCCTCTTCAAATGGTCCCTGCACAAAGCAAAGGCAAAAACAAAACAAAAAAAACCCTCACCCCTGATTTGTCATTCTATATTTCTGATGTTGGTCTGTGTTTGGAGTAGGGAGGAAGAGTTTATGTAAAAGCGGACTAACGTTGAGAAAGAAGGAGGGCTTTACATTTGCGTTTGAGGTCTGTGGATTCACTGATTTTCCTTCAACCTCTAAAATGCTTCAAATGTATTTTATATGTAATTCCTTTACCATATGCTGCATGTGTCTGTGAGACTTGCCCTGCAGCCTACAGCATGGTTCATTTTCTTGAGCTATCTGCTCTATGTAGACTTCTAGTTCTGTCTTTCTGATTGTAGCAGAGTTGTAGACCAGATTGTGTCATGATCTGGGGGCAGGAGGAGGGGGCCGATAACATATGAAGGTGGTTTTGCTTAATGCCAAAGGACTTTAAAAGAAGATACAACACTATGCAGATTAGGTGAATAAACACACTTTTGTGCTAGGTTCTGAACCTCCTAGAAAATCACAGAGCTCTGCTCACCTACCAACATTTTTTTATTTCAAGTGTTAGTAATCTTCTAGTCAGCTTATCCTGCTATATGCCCTTACTTTGCAAAACAATACTATATACTCTAGTACTTTATGAATACATATAAATCCCATCCAAGATTTGTCTCTACTGGTGGAGCACTTTCTCCTCCTACTATTACAGTGGTACCTCGGGTTAAGTACTTAATTCGTTCCGGAGGTCCATCCTTAACCTGAAACTGTTCTTAACCTGAAGCACCACTTTAGTTAGCTAATGGGGCCTCCTGCTGCTGCCACGCTGCCGGAGCATGATTTCTGTTCTTATCCTGAAGCAAAGTTCTTAACCTGAAGCACTATTTCTGGGTTAGCAGAGTCTGTAACCTGAAGCATATGTAACCTGAAGCATATGTAACCCGAGGTACCACTGTACTTTAGACCCAAATTTATCATGCCATATACATCTGCTCAGCAGCGAGTTGTGTGGGGAGAGACCACATTGCCTATGAGAAACTGGACTATGCCTTTGCTAATTGAGAGAGCCCCTTCAGGCATTTGTTCACTGTTAGAAAGTCTGAAATCTTTAGCAAAGAAAATCCATGATTATTCCACAGACTACGTGGAAGGTGCGAGCAATGGTTACCTAAAGGAGATGTGGGGAACTTGCAGCCCTCCAGGTGTTTTCTGGATTCCAGCTTCCATCATCCCCAGTCAACATGGGTAATAGTCAGAGATGATCGGAGCTGGAGTTCAGCAACATATAGAGATTGGACAGTCACCTCTAAGGGATGCTGTAGTATTCGGTTAATCCTATTCCTGTATCACAGGAGGTTACATTAGAGGACCTTTGGGGTCTCCTTGCAATGCTATGCTTCTTTGCTGACATGTTTTTCTTATACAATGGTACCTCAGGTTACAGACGCTTCAGGTTACAGATTCCGCTAACCCAGAAATAGTACCTCAGGTTAAGAACTTTACCTCAGGATGAGAACAGAAATTGTGTGGCGGAGGCGTGGGAGGCCCCATTAGCTAAAGTGGTACCTCAGGTTAAGAACAGTTTTCGGTTAAGAACGGACCTCCAGAACGAATTAAGTTCTTAACCCGAGGTACCACTGTAGTTCCATCCTATATACCAGGTTTGCAGGTGGGATGTGGGGCTAAATATATGAGCACACAGCTTCCTGGGGATGAACTCGTCATTCTTCCCTCTAATAGCATTGATTTCCTATTCATTCTCACTATTGAAGAAAAAGAGGGAACGGTAAATAAGAGAATAAATGCTACTTCTACATTGGCACACAGTGATGAGTGGTCCGATAAAACATGAATGAAAAGCAAAGAGATTCTATTTTTAGAAAAACAGTAGCCAGCATGCCAAAGTGACTGCACTTAACTTAGGAAGTTCAGATTCTCCTTTGCTTTGTCCCACAGTGCACTGCGGCCATCAGCTTGTGACACAAGACCCATAAGCAGCCAGCAAGTCTTTGTTCCTCACTTCCAGGCCAGGAGAGGACATAGATCCATTCTGGAGACAGAATTCCAGGGACTCACTGACTTGGTGAACGGGCAAAGTGTCAACACTCATAGCAGCTTATTAATAATTTGTGTTGTTTTGGTGCTTGTTTTACAGATCTAGAAACTAACGGAAATAAGCTTCCACGTTTTTTAAAAATTGATTTTTTTTCCCCCATACGGAGAAAGGTTTGAAAATGCTAGTTGCATGTCCACACATGCACAAACAGTCCCACTTCACAACATTCAAGTTATTGGCATTACACAAACAGTTGTAGTCCAGCAATACAGACTCCCCAACCCTATTTTAAAGAGAAATTAGTTTCATGACTTGCCTGTCATCAAATATTAGTCATGATAGTTGAATTAAACCTTTCTGTACAGAAGCAATACCCCTCTGAAGATCAAATGCTGGAAATCAACTACAGAGATTTTCCATTGTAGTAAGTGCATCTAAGTTATACTGTATGATAAACAAAGAATGCCCAGAACCTTTGTCCCTTGTTTATGAGCTTCTAAAGACATCTGGCTGGCTTAAACTGCCCTAGAGTCATATTGCAAAAGGGTCAGAAGGCACAGTTTGGTCACCCCTATACTATAAAGCTGATCAAGGCAAATACATGTAAAACAAGGTGAAGACAGCTACATTTTTTTTGTTCATTTTGCCTGGCACAGTTTCAAAATAATTTTTAGCACCCAGGAAGAAAGGGGCATTGGCAAGATAAACCTGTGATTGTATATAATGCTAGAGCCCCCAAATAGCGGGAGAAAGAAAAATTAAAATACTATACCTTTTCTTGGGGAAAATATTAACTTTCATGTCTCAGAAGGAAACTTCTAGTTTTAGAAGAGTCCCGAAAAACTTAATAATGAGTTTTTTGAATGTACAGGGAGAGTCTTTTACAGACAGATATATGTTTTGAAGTCTGGCAGAATTCCCACCCCCCGCAGTACTAACTGTGAAGAAATTCTTAACAAACACTTCTTCGTTCCATAATAAAACAAAGAAAATCTTAAAAGGCTGCAAAAACCCAAGGCAAATTTCTATCTTTCTTTTTTTGCTTTATTGAACCCAGCTGAAAATCTATTTGGATAAGTGGTGCAGAAGCCAATTGTTTCTCTTTTTTAATAAAGTAATTGCCTTCCCAACCTTCTGAACAGTTGTTGCTAGTTACTTGTCATAAATTGTTTGTTCTCTGTGAAGACATCTTAATGGGATTTTTGAGTTGTGATAAATAAATAAAAAATGTTCCGACGAGGACTGAAGTATTTTTTGGCCTGCATAACAGCCAGAGCACTGTTATAGTCATGTTTTGCGAGTATTACCTCAGCGGTTCCCCAAGCTAGATTGTTGTGAAGTAGACGGACAATGAGGCTCAGTCTGTGTCTGATGTAGGGGCTGGCCCAAGACATTTTGGCACCTGAAGAGGACACCAAAATGGCATCCTCCCTCCCCACCAGGGAAGATGGGGTAAGGGAAGATCTACATCAGGAACAAAGGGGGGGACAAAGATCAGCATGGGGATCTGCTGCCTCGCTGGATCGTGGTGCCTGAGGCAGTCGTCTCACTTGTCTCATGGGTGGATCGGCCCTGAGACCAGGGTGGGAAACCATTTTTCTCGGGGGCATTCACACCGGTAGTGGGAAGAACTAGAGGTAAAAGTGTTGGGGACTTAATAATTCAGAATAAAGTCTGTCTTGTTTCAGTCTTCAACATATCGACCTTGGGATTAGAATATACCAGCCCTATGCATGACTACTCTGAAGTAAGCTCCAACAAAGAGGACTTTTTCTTTTTCTTTAGTACAACAGACCAATACACCTACTGTTCTGGAAAGCAAATAAAATTCCTTTCTGATTTAAGTGTCCTGCACACAGACAAGTATTTCAACTTACACTGTTAATTTATTTTATTTTAATTTATTAGATTTATACACCGCCTCTCATCATAAGATCTCAGGGTAGTTCACAGAATAAATAAAAAGGTAAAGGGACCCCTGACCATTAGGTCCAGTCGTGACCGACTCTAGGGTTGCGGCACACATCTCACTTTATTGGCCGAGGGAGCCAGTGTACAGCTTCCGGGTCATGTGGCCAGCATGACTAAGCCACTTCTGGCGAACCAGAGCAGCGCACGGAAATGCCGTTTACCTTCCCGCCGAAGCGGTACCTATTTATTTACTTGCACTGGCATGCTTTCAAACTGCTAGGTTGGAAGCTGGGACCAAGCAATGGGAGCTCACCCCATCGCGGGGATTCGAACCGCCGAGCTTCTGATCAGCAATTCCTAGGCTCTGTGGTTTAACCCACAGCGCCACCCGCGTCCCTAAATACAGGATTAAAAACAAGTAAATAATTAAAAACAAAACAGCAAAACAGGAGTTTTTGGCTTGGCTGGTTAGTATATTTGGGTGTTCCTGGTGCTGTTAAATCTGTGTTTTCTGTATTATTTAAGTTTTGTTTTGAAGTATTAACTCAAGACACCTCAAACCTTGGAAAATCAGCAAATAAAAGCCTTTCATAATACTTCCTTGGTTATATTCAGTACAAAAGGCATCAATGTAAAATATCCTACCACTGGGTGTGGAAGTAATAGAAGCATGATTGAAGACTGATATATAAACATATATTGAAATCAAACATTTTTATACTCAGAAATCATGACGACAATATTAAAATAATAATTGTTTCTATTTAACATTCAGGGAGCCAGATGTTCAAATTCATTTCTTTACCAGCAGGCTTTCCTGCATACATTCTTATAACAGGGAGATGAGAATGTAAGTTGGGTAGTGAATGTGCATGCATAGCAACTGACCACAGGCCACTAGGCAGAGCTGACCCCAAGAGGAACATCTCCTTCTGAAATGAGTGGATGCAACAACCTTTTCTTTACCTGGAGAAGGCTCTGGTGGACAACACTGCAGGGATGCAATGGTGGAGGCAAAAAAGTAACCTCCTTGCCACCAACACTAGAGTAGACTTTAAAACTTTATTTTCCCCATAAACATTCTAAAATACATGTTACGAGTCAGTTCTGGCCTATGAAACCAATAATCAAATTGTCCGATAATCAGTACCACTTGGGAGGCTCTGAAACAGAAATGCTTTATCAACTCGGGAGGAAAAATCACCTGCTTCCAAAAGGGAAACACTAAGATGTTTGCTTCCACTTGTACAAAGGGCAAAGATATTGGACCATAAAACCGTGACATTTTAGGTATCCCACCAAAAATCCATTTTAGATCATTTTTAGATTAGTTCACCATTCCATCTGAAGTTAACTCTAAACAGGAGCGAGATGAAAAATAAACTGTCTTATGCTGCTAAACTAGTTTGACTGGAAATCAACAAATGCTGGCCCCAGATGAAGAAGTAGTTTTAGAGACCTGTGTTTTATACGTATTAAAAAATAGAATTTAATGAACTGTTTCTCAAGACAGCTTCAAACCAATCCATAGTCCTCAAACCATTCTTAATCCCATCTCTAGCCAAGGTGCAAACACCTTTCCAAAAGCCTTCGCTTAAGCTGGAGGTGGTCCTACGTGGGTGATACCAACACGGATGTGCCTCTATAGCTAGTTTTATTGTTTTTCTTTCCCTTGTTGAGCCTGCTTTGCTTGAACCCTGATTGGAGCTCAATTAACTCTGACTGCCTCCGCTGTCAGTTTACTGGTAATCAGTGTTTGACCAATCAGATTAATTTATTTCCAACAGTGATTGTCTGCTATTAACCAAGTCCCTTGCATTTACTACCTGATGCCATTTGAGTTGGGTAGGGGACCTACATTTTCTGCAATTCATTTACTTGGCCCCTGCTTAATTACCTGTGTTTTGAGCCATAAAGATTACCTGAAACCTGCCTCATTGATTAATAGACATGGCACCAATGCGGCCACATTGCCCCAAACAATTCAGTGCATCTTTCATGACTGCAGATTTACCCATAAAAAAGGAAACATTTTGTAGTGGGATATATATATATATATATATATATATATATATATATATATATATGAATGAGACAATACTTTAATCAAATAACCAGATGGTGAACATCCTCACAGCATGAATAAAAAGCTGTCACGTTAAGTGATCTACGTCACAGGGGCCTTCTATTACTACTACTTTTGATCCACAGGCTCCTGCAACAGTAAAAAGCATGTTTGAAGTCAGAGTTTCTTTTGCTGTGGGAAAATAAGAGGTCTGAATTATTTAGCATACAAGACTGAAAGGGGAGCAGTGCAAAAGGCCAGCAAATGAGATCAATTACAATATTAAGCTGCAACACAAGCTGTCAAGGATCCCTCGTCCCTGGGGGCATGAATAAATCCGGTGGTCTCTTAGTTCATCAGGAATAAAGCTGCCTATGGTGTTGCTCTCCCGTTCTCACACCTAAATGCAGTGCTAGAAATAATCAAAAAGCGCAGGCAGTCATATTATAAAAAAGATGTATGTCTCCCCCACAGTTTGAACACTTAATTCTGATCAAATGGTATTTCCTAAAAATGAGGGGCTTCAACAACATGGCCTTTCTGGACAAAGCCCCCTCTATGTATTCTAAGTCACTCTTGTATGAATGAAATTGGCATTCCCCTTTCTGTTGTAGGATTCAATTTTCAGAGAGAAACAATAGAGGAGGAATTCAACATCTCGCTCTTCTGATTGTTCCAAGAGGGCAAGCGTTTTTGACTTGCCAGGCAGCATGACCTCCCCCCCCCCCCATGAACTATGGAGGGGATGTCCTCCTGATCCCCTCCACAGCCAATTTTAGGAGTCCGGGGGTGGGGGAGAAAGAAGTGAAGAGCCCTGTTGCACAAGCAGCAATATTTGCACAAAGCTTCCGTTGACAGAATTCTACATTTGAATCTCCAGCTATGGAAATTATCATCATCATCGTCATCATTAACCAGCCCTTCACCCTAAGGTCCCAGAGAAGGTCACAACATCAAAACACAATATTGAAAACAGTTTAAAACACCTTAAAATCACAGATTGTGAGGTTTTATACACAGAATGTAATTGTTCCAACCAAATCAAACTTTACTGGCATGTCTTGCATCAAACACCTGCTTACATCCAAGCTGCTTGAATGCTCTGGGACTCTGGTTTGTTTGTTTTAAGCCTGACTAATTGTATGCAAAATTGTATGCAGAAATATACATGTGTTGTACATTTAAAAGGAGTGTACACCATGTGGTACTATATTTCTGCAGCAGAATGTATAAATATCTGTTTAAGAAATCTGGTGTGTATATGCATCTAATATGGATAAATGTGCATATGATGTTATACTGATAATAATACGTGCCTAATAAAGTGTATAAAATGCAGAATTCAAGCACACTTTCAATGAAATTAGTAAAATAAAATATGCTTCTGACCAAGATCAAGGAGTGAGATGAGCAGGCTGGATCCATCAGCCCAGGAGCACTGTAGACAGATCAGTGTCAAGGACACTGTCCTGAGCAACAGTCTAGGCTCCGACTCAAGAGGGACCAGTCCAATCCATCCATCGAACATCAATGAAGGGCAATCCAGTAGCAAAGTCTGAGAAAGTATGGCCAGCCCTGAGCTCTTGAGCCTAGTGCCTCTGTGAGTTTTATGAATTGGCATGCTGCTCTTAAAAAAAACCCGAAAACTTAATTGTGTTTGTTGCTTGTAATCACCGTAATTTGAATATATTTTCATGCGAGTAAAAACAACAGCTCTAAAGGAAAACAAATCAAAGCATAGATGATGCTTGCATGCATTATAACAGGGCACCCTCAAATAAGAGACATTCCTTCCTGTATGAGACAGAAAGGGTAACGCCTTTTAAGACGGTGCTTTCCATCTATGCCAGGGTTTTTCTGGATGGTTGGCAACAGTGAGAACGGTATGCCTTGCCCAGGGTTTATCGCACGATGGGGGCTCTGTGTCCCTCTAGATTTTGCTGGACTACTGCTCCCATCATCCCCTGACCACTGAGTCATGCTGGCTATAGTTAAGGGGACTTGGATTCCAACAACATATGGATGGTCACAGGTTCGCTGCCCATGCTTTAGTGGGTTTTTGCTGATCCTTTAACCTTACAGCCAGTTGCAAATGTAGACTGGTATAGCTAAGCATCGGAAAAGATGTCAGCATGAGGAAAAAGTGTAGGTTTTATCACCTAAATTTCACCTTGAAGTGTTTAACTTTTCAAAACAATAAAAGTACAGATGGAGCTGATCTTTTTGTACAGCACAGCATAAGGCCAGTGCTCTGGGAAGAAGAAAGGATAACTTGCACTCAATACAGATCAATATTCAACTGAACAATAAAAAGGGGGGAAACTGTAAAGGGGGGGAGAGTGTGACATTTTACAGCATCAAATAAGTTAGCTGTAGAACAGTGGATATCGGTGGAAGAGTGATGTTGTAACCCACTACTCAAACTAGAAAGGTCACAGAATAGCTGTAGAGAATATTCAAGGGGAACCTTGATTAATTATACTAATTAGGCATACTGAAAATCCTAATTTAATATAAATATAAATAAATCGAGCCATAAAGCACTCTCTTTTTCAATTTTGAACTACTTTGCTTAGGGAATGTGAAAGCCCTATTGTTTCTAAATTGCGATTAAAAGCCTCAGAGGAATGAGGGAACTGATAAACCCTTGGACAGAGAGGAAAAAGTGGAATATCCTTGTGGAAGGTTTCCCAATCACAAATACTAAACATTAGCTGCTTTAGTTTTTCTGGAATTCTTAAGAGTGGCTGCTGACAATGCTATTCATTTGATCTGTGCCCTAATTCAGCACTGTTTTTAAAATAATAAAAACACAATATGAAGAGATTCCCACACAGCCCCAGGGGGGGAAATTTGGAAATGTAAGAAACGTACAAACAGTAACACCTTGACATGCACAAAAAGCTGTAATCCCCCACACACATATTCAGTGGGGCTCACTTGAGGGTAGGCACACATGTGTAAGACTTGCAGGAAGGAACACTGGTGCAGCCAAACCCTGGGAATGACTGATGGACCACATCATAATTACCCTTTCATGTCTGGTAGATTTTCTTGTGAATCATCCAATATTGTTCATAGACAGACGAAGGAATACAGCTTAGGGAGTCATTCATCTGACAGATTTACGGGACATTCTCCTCTCTGGTGTGTAAGTGGAAAGCCAGACCTGTTTTCTGCTTCTCTGTTCATTTTAAGTTAAACTGTTATAATTCTCATTCACAAAGGAATAATAGCTTCTCATGCTTTGCTTAAAATGCATCCGCGCAAGGGAGCGGGTGAAGGAAGCAGCACAGCTACCAATATCATAGCACAGGGCGGCTCCATTATCACCCTCAATGCACACCACTTTGCACTAGCCTATGTACAAGAGATTTTCATTGATTTGTCACTGAATACTCCCAGGAGCCCAATGAACGCACATATATTGTAACCATATGTTTCAGGCTTGCCCTTGGTTGGATAGCAAGTGACATTTTTCCTGTGCAAGCTTTGGAATACAGACACACACACACACACACACACACACACACACACACACACACTGTAGATGTCTCAAAGCCATAAATTGATTTAAAGTAATTGACTGAGATGGTCTCTGTCATTAAGGAAAGGTGTGCTCTGCATATGTAGTCAGCCATAAACTAATGACATGTAAACACCTTTTTTTTTTTAAAACACTGCAATGGTAATATGCTATGAAATAGTGACTCTGTTATTATGACAAAGGAACAGAAGCAATGCATGTAAAGTAATTCTCTTTGAAACCATTTTACTTTGCTAATTAATTCCCACATCTTTGATCCTGCACTTTCTAAATCCAGAAAAAGGCAGAGATTTGCAGATCATGGGCAAGTATCTGAATTTATTCTGTTACAGTCTGAAAAGCTGATCTCTTTTTCCTGTTGCATCAAATGTCATATCAAAAACTTGGATAAGCAGAGCAAAGCCACTGGAATTTCTTAACTCACTGAAATACATTAACGTTTCTCTTTACCCTTTATAGTTTTTTTGATGCAAACAGTATCAAGTTTCTTTTCCTAAGACTGTACCAATTCAGATGGGAGGCGAGGCTGGTGTTTACTGCTCACCAAGGTAGTAAATTTGTATGTGGACTGTACTTTAGACTGCAAATTAGACCTCTTCTCCAAAGCATTCATTTTCTGTATATATGTATGTTTTTCTGAGGAAGCATTTCAGACTTTGAGCTTCCATCTGCAGTCTGAAGTGATAAAGCAACCTGATTTCACTGTCCAAATAGAAATGGTTATCCAAATCTTTCACTAGTCCAATGTGGCATCTGTGGCTGCAAGATCATGCTAGTGTACATCACTCTCTCCCAGAAAATAAATATAGATGCATAAGAGCTAGCTCTGAGGGCCTTCTAGCATTACCCTCACTGCAAGAAGTGAGGTTATAGGGAACCTGGCAGAGGGCCTCCTTGGTAGTGCTACCCACCCTGTAGAATGCCCTCCCATCAGATGTCAAGGAGATAAATAACTATACAACCTTTAGAAGACATCTGAAGGCAGCCCTGGATCAGGTAGTTTTTTAATGTGCAATGTTTTATTATGTTTTTATATATGCTGGAACCCACCCAGAGTAGCTGGGGCAACCCAGTAAGATGAGCAGGGTACAAATATTTGATGTTGTTGTTGTTGTTGTTGTTGTAATGCTGCCTTATACCGAGTTAAACCATTAGTTATCTAGCTCAGTATTGACTGGCAGCAATACCCAACATCTTGTGAATGCAAAGCATATGTTCTGCCAATGAGCTATGACCCTTCCCTAGATATACCCCCCAAAATGTTCATGTTGCCATAGACAAAACAAAATGTAATATGGCATGCCTGCTGGTGGTGAGGCAAAACACTAGCAGATTCAACATAAACCAAGCACAAACTTGTACATGCCACAATCGACTGGGGTCCTCAGCATTTAGTATATTACTGAACACCTTGCCTAGAGCAAGTGACCCAGATTCTAAATTGTACATCCTCTCTAGGCAGGATAGAAAATGATTCTGTTCAAGATAGGACATTTAATTCTATGCAAGGACTTTAAAATAAATAAGTAATAACACTCTCAATGTAAGATGGAAAAAGGTGACTTTTTTTTTTTACCTCCATCTCCTCCAGCTGAGAATCTGTTTTGGAACGAAAGAAGACGCTGTCAAAGGAGATCACTGATGCTCACACAAAAGTTTGCCAGTGTGCACAGGAATTGCTATCCTGCAGAGTCAAAATTGCATTGTTCTGGAAAATATAGGGCAGCAATATTAAAGCAGCTCACCTGGAAACAGCATATCTGGATGTAGCCTGGATACTAGCTAGAGAGTACTTCAACCTTCCTCTAAGAGGGTCACATGAACCATTTTAGGTGGTGATAAGTGCACTGATCAAATGCCATTTAGAGATTTCTCCGCTCCCACCTCCCGGCACACTGTGATATGGTGGCAACTTATCATTTCACGATCGCGTTTTACCATGCCACCCACCCAACCCATATTCCAGATACTTCTTTTGGCAATGCAAGTCAAAGCCTGCTGTGTTGTTGTTTTTTAATTTAAAAAAAAAACCACACAGGCAGAGAGAAAGCTCTCTGCAGTTAGCCATAATAGTTCTCATCACCTAAAAAGAGCTAGATAGCTAAGATCTGAGAAATGCATTTCAAAACAAGCATACCAAGGGCCTATTTGTTTATTAGACTAGAGGCTGTCCCCCACCCACCTGCTCTGCTTGCCAGCCCTGCCATCGCTCCTTCGCTTACACCTCTGTTAACACATTTTATGTTCCAAGCCTCACAGTTCACCACAACACCCACCTTATTTTAAAGGGAGGAGGAGGATGGAGCATAGTTTGCCTGAGAGTGTAATGGCGGCCTAGTGTCAAGGCTCTGCTTACCCACAGGACAACTAAAAGATAAATGGCCCCAAACTATCTTTTTTCACCACAACAATTGCTAAGAGAGCACATTTCTGGAACTCTGCTAAAATCCCTAGGTTTCTGAGTTTTCTGACAGTGAATTTCCAACCCAGCCAAGGCGGCAGGCAGAGGCCTCCTGAGTATCCAACAAAGAGTTGCATACAATACTCGGGAATAATTTACCATTGGTTTGATCCTTTATTGGACAGAGTCACTAAGAAACCTTGAATGGTTCATTATTAAGGTAGCAAATAATATAGAACAAAACAGTAAAGAATCTGCATTGTTTTACATGGGATTTGGTGGGTGAAACAAGTGGCGAAGAGAGTATGGGAATAGTGTTCCTTCTCTCAAGACAGTGGTTCCCAGAAGTATTCCAAGGTAAAATGACACATTTATCTTTGTTTAGGGCTCACCCACCCACATCTGGCACCACTTTTGGTGCCTCACTGCCCCTGTACTACTTCCTGCCAACCTAGCAGTTCGAAAGAACGCCAGTGCAAGTAGATAAAATAGGTACTGCTGGGGCAGGAAGGTAAATGGCGTTTCTGCACGCTCTGGTTTCCGCCACTGTGTCCTGTAGCGGTTTAGTCATGCTGGCCACATGCCCCTGAAAGCTGTCTGCAGACAAACGCCAGCTCCCTTGGCCTGAAAGTGGTGATGAGCGCCACACCCCATAGTCGCCTTTGACTGGACTTAACCATCCAGGGGTCCTTTACCTTTTTTTACTTTACTGCTTCTTAAGCTTGCAACTCCCAGTGGCACTAATGCACACCCAATTGCATACGTACATGCATGCTCGAGGTTGATCCTGTGGAAGATGGATTTGAGGATTAAATTTGTAGATTTAGCTCTAAACCTCCTACCCCACATTGTGTGGGAGAGATACAAAAGTAATCTGACTGCGAAGCCTTTTTAGCAGAGTAAAGCGATTACAAGTTTTGCAGCTTATTAAAGGTAAGGAATTAGGCAATTGCAACCTTCTACCCCTTTCATTTGTGGCCCACTGACCTCCCCCCTCTTCACCCCCAGTGCAGAGAACGAACTACACGTTTTTAGTGAAATAAATAAAGGGGGGGAGGGGAGTTTGCTTACATTTTGAGGCAGGAAGCAAATATAGCAAGGTAGTGTGCATAAAAATACTTCTAAGTTACAGTAAAATAAAAGTTGGTAGTCTTGGCTAACATGGCTGAAGACGATGGTGAAGAGTGCCTTCCTCACAGGCAGAAGGACTTAAAAAGTTTTGCTGCCTTTGTTACACAGTTCTTGACTAGAGGTGGCAAAGGAAGTGACCTCACAGAGTCCTCTCTAGGAAGTTCAAGAATTCTCTGTGTACTAGTCATGCGTTTAGCTAAGCAAAACATGTGTTTGTGATTTTGGCTGCAAACCTCACAGATCTAAGTATCAGAATGTATCTGTAGTGGGACCTGTGCTTTTAAAGTTCTTCCTAAACAATCTGGAAATAGGGGTGAGCAGTGACTTTGCCAAATATGTTGATGACGTCAAATTGCTGAAGGTGGTAAAAATGTAAGGGGTTTGTGAGGAGCTATAAAAGGAGCTTACCCTAAAACTAGTGAGGTTGCCATATTTCAAAAGGTAAGATTCCTGACACCCACAAAGAGTGAGCTTTTTGTGCTTTTTTTTCAGGAAACCGCCAAAATTGTTGAGCTTTTTTGGTGGAACAAACCCAAATTCTTTGGGAGGAAAACCCAAAATAGTGATGTTAATCTTTTGGAGCTGTTTCCGCCGCATTGACATACATCCAGGTTTCCCCGAAAACCAGGACATGTCAGGAATTTTCCTGACGTATGGAAAGCCTAAAACTGGAAAATGCAATTTAATGATATAAAGAAGTGTAAAGTGAGGCACTTGCAGCAAAAATATTAATGACATATGTGCCAATGGGATTTGAAATGGCAGGAATCTGGTGGATGTTGGCGTAGTGTTTGGTAGCTGAAAAAAGAATGAATCCCATGTTAGAGATAATTAGGAGAGGGATTGAAAATAAAACTGCCAGAACCACCATTCTGTTATACAAATAAATGGTGCAGCCACACTTGGATACTGTGTACAGATTCTGGTTGCTGCACCTCCAAAAAGAATACTACTGAGCTGCAAATGGTGCAGAAATAAAGGCAACTGAAATGATAAAGGGGTTGCAACTCCCCTATGGGGAAAGGTTGCAATATTTGGGACTTTTCAGTTCAGGGGGTGGGGGAAATCAATTTCTTGTTTCTTTTCCCTTTGATTTCATTGTTAAAGATTCTCTCTATGCAATGTAGAGAACATGAGAAGGAATAATTAAAATGAATGTGCCCCTGTGTGTCTGCAGAGTTGCCTTCCTTGACAATGGACACCTTCCAGGCAGACCTGAGTCCTCCCACTACCTCTCATTTTGGCAATTAACATGGATTTTAGGCACCCGGATGACAAGTTTACAGGATATGTTTAGCATACAATTTTAAAGAAAACGAGGCTCCTGCAAGAAAGCAAATCACAGCTGAGAAACATTTCATTGCTCAGCTTTTCCTCTGCTTCCAAATTTAAGATTTCTATTTCACTTCCCATTATATAGCATCCAGTATTGCTGAATACAAAACAAAAGGGATAGGAACACATACATACACCAAAAGAAAAAAAAGGGGGGGGGGAGCTTGCATATAGCAATCTTGAAGGCCAACATCTGACCACCACTTATCAAAGCATCAACCCAATGGGGCTTAATGATAGCAATACAGAAATATTACAGAGAGCAGAGGCCAATTGCTTCACTTTCATTCTGGAACAATTTGCAAATATTAGACATTGCATTTCACTTGCACTTGAAGCTTTCACATCTTCAATAAATAAAGAACATCGCAGCTAAGAAATCCCCCCTGCCTTTTTCCCCTTTTGTAAAACACTGTAATTTCGACGTAAGGAAAAGAATTGTGTGGCCATTTGGAAGCGGGCCATTGTATAAAGCTGTTAGCTTTCCCTGCAGCCCATCAAATTGCATGCTGCCCTAGAAAAAGTGTTTAACATTGAGCCAGTCCCGTATTATCTCCTGCTTTCAAAGGCAGATGCTGAACTGGAATCATTTGTCAAACATTAAGAGACTCAGTTAAACTATCAGACGTCAAGGGCTTCCTTACAATGTCAGCACAATATGTTCCTTTTTTTAAACACACACAGTCTTTGCAATAAAGTTAAGGTGTTCATTGTGTATGCACTGGAGTGTCATGACCCATCTACGACATTTGTAAAAAGATTTGTTTGCATTTGAAAGCGGTGGGGGGAGGGAGGGCTGGCCATAAGGAATAATTGCTCTTCAGAGAGAACAGCCCACTGAACTTCAGAAGGGCAGCACCTGATATCCTTCAGCTTGGCCGATTTTTCTGTCTTACATGCATACCAACATCTTGCGGGATTCCTAGAACAGGTGGTTCATCATGGGCTCTGGGAATTAAACTGTTCGGTGGGAGGCAGATGTCTTAATGAAACACAACTGAGTATAATGCAAAAGACCTCAGAGGTGCATCCCCTTGGGCCAATGTTGGATGCATATGGCCAACATTTTGACCTAGTAATATGGTGCAAACAGGGCCCCAAGAACATTAGAGCCCTTCTGGGTCACACCAAAGGCTGATCTAAGTCCAGCATGCTGTTCTTATAGTGGTAAGCCACATGCCTATGGGAAGCTCACAAGCAGGACCTGAAAATGCAACACTGCTCTCCTCACTTGTGATACTCAGCAGCTGGTATCCTGACGCATACTGCTCCCAACAGTGGAGGTAGCAGATTTTCATTAAATGCACAACATGGTTCTGTTGCTGAAGGTAAGAAGGTCTGACTCTGTAAAGCTTTCTGGGTGGGAATCACATGACAGTTCTCTGAAGTTGAAAGCATAGACTTGGATCCAAAAGTGTTTTGCATGAGCAGAAAGGCTGTTCCTCTAGTGCAGGCAACCATATCACATTCTTCCAGGTTCCCCATCTCGTCCTCAGCAGTGGCTTTTGGAGGACACAGGAGACTGTAGTCATGGGGAGGAATTGAGTGAACTCCACCACAAGTAGATAGATATAGATAGAGATAGAGATAGAGATAGAGATAGAGATAGAGATAGAGATAGAGATAGAGATAGAGATAGAGATAGAGATAGAGATAGAGATAGAGATAGAGATAGAGATAGAGATAGAGACAGAGATATAGATATAGATATAGATGATATAGATATGGTCATCCAGTTCTGTAGGTTTTTGTCTACTTGAACAGAGAAGCTTCAGCTATGAAGGACACATACTGGCTACAGGGCACCAAGCCAATGTGCACAGGCATCAGTGTGCACCCCACCCCCGGTGTCCCCAAAATGTTTGCATAAATATCCTACAAAATTGACAATGCATGATAGACTCTTTGATCTTTCTGCTTAGTTCCTGTTTGCATTGGTTCAGCCTCACCGATATTGAATATGCCCCTTAAAACATACACACGTTTCACTGGATGCCAGGATTGGGCAGCCACCCTCCCTTCAATTCTGAGCCGAGGAGAGGAGCAAAGAGCTGCTCTCTTTGAGCAAACACAGCAGTGGTTGATGTAGATGCCTTTTTTGTGTTACACCACCCCAACTGCGGCAGCCATTTTGTGAGTGGTGCCCACAGCACTCCAATTCCAATGGTGCCCCTGAACCCAAAAAGATTGGTATCTCCTAGAGTGCCTGTGTGATCATCAACACTCATTTTCTCCCTCCCTCCCACCCCCAGCAATTTTGCAGTTGGTGTGTGTGCATTAGGGGTGGGGATAGGGTAAGGCAAAGCATAAATAGGCACATAAACAAATGTATGTTGCTTTAAGAATGTAGGCTTTGTTTCACAAGGTAGAAAGTCTGCCAAATGCAGAAAGGGAGAAGCGGTACTGAAGGAGTGGGTTTCTGTGTAGCAAGTTTAAAACTGACTCAACCCTCCCCCTTTTGTTCTTTCAAAAGAGAGCACTTTTAAATGCGTAAAACTGTTGAGCAAAACCATAATAAGGACACAACTGCATAAACAGTTCTGTCCTTTATCAGGACAGGCAAGGGATGGCCTTGGCTCCCCAGGGGAACAATGAAAACACATCAAGAATTTTATCTTATGTGCTGACCACAAAATATGCGCAAGACCAATGTCCGGGGAAAACGCCAAAAGCGTGTTCCCGGAGATTATGACGTCTTCCCAGATAAGAGTAGAAAGAGGAAGATCCTTTTATGGTCAGAAGTACAGGAAGGAAGATCCTTTTATGGTTGAGAGTACCAGAGCAGGAACATATGTGATGTCAACCTGCGTATACTAGTTGACGTGGCTGGGGAAGCGGGAGAGGATGCCTGGAGGATATATATACTGCATGAAACTTGTCATTTCTTTGTACTTGCTGTGGACTCACCACGCAGGTGCCTTCTGCTATCCGGAGAGCAGAATAAACTCTTTCTTTGAAGCAACCTCGGTGTCATTTTGACTTCCTTCCTCCTGTCCCGGAGCAACGCAGACCCAATCGGTGAACTCCAGTAAGGCTACAGTACAGCATATTGGGAGCCTGTCGAATACAAGCCACAAAGCTCAGCTTCTCTTAGGGATGACAAACTGGCTGGGAATACTTTTTAACATTTCACATCCTCTGAGGAGGAGCTGAGGGTGAAGAGCGTAGAAGCATAACATATATTTTACTGGACTAATGTCATTGGCAGTTTGGGATGGGGGGGGGTGAGCGGAGCGGAGCTCATTCAGAAAGGTTCGAGCAAGGTTGTGAGAATGATGGGCAAACTGATTCCAAGACAGACACAGAATCCAGAAGGGAGAGGGCAGAGCAAGTCACTGGACAGCCAAGGCAACACAACAATTGACCCAAAAGCAAAGAGCAGGCAAGGAATCCCTGTTCGTCCTCCCAGCAGCTTCTTCCATGTGCATTAATGTTCCACTGACACTGAGACCAAAACAAAAAACCACCACCAAATGATGACTGTGTACATTACTGTGTGGGGAATTGCAGGCATTAGAGAAGCATTCCAAATGCAGTAATTTCCCCTGTGCCATACCACCGTAATCAATGAACGTGCTCAAGAAAACACAGATTCTAACTTTTTCAGGTTTTAAGTGCAGTTTTCAAGCGTTTCTTCTTCTTTTCCCCCTGAAACTAAGAACAAAAACAAAAATATGGCTCAAAGCTGGTTCCGGATTTCTTCATTTTGGTACCTAATAAAATGTTGTCAGTAGGGATTGGGGGGTGGGGCGTTCATTCATCTTATTCAAGAGGAAAAGCTGCTTCTTGCTGTATGCAGGCAAGCAGAAGTTAAACACACTTTCTTCGGTTGGAGGGAGCCTGTGCTGTACTCAGGTTTCTAATTACAGCGGCTGGTTTACATCTATAATACAGTACAGGAATTCGCCCCCTCGGTGGCCAATTCAAGATGACACATTCCACTAAACTGCAGCTTGGCATCTCAAACCAGTTCACAGGCGGCTGGCTGCTTAAAATTGCTGACCCCAAGCTACTTTTCTCCTTAATCGATAAAAGACAAATATCTTTTATTCTCAAGGAAGAAAGCAGCTTTGGGGGTGTGTGGAAAGAAATGGGTTAAATAGTCTCTTTCATCCACACACACCAAGTCTTCAGCTCAAACTGAAGCCATCCAGTTACTTTCCATGGTAAAATAAAACCATGAGAGAAGGCCTAACATGGTACTGTTCCTAATGGGTGGTGCCAGCCTTGAGGGCAGTGGAGGCCGGTGGCACCTAGGTGGTCACTTGGGTGAGACTTTGCCTGAAAGAGGGGCCTCCCCTGCTTCAGGCATTCATTTTCATCAACCCTCCCACAGATGAGAACACAGAATCCAAGGGGAGCTCCAGACTATATTCTGAGGGACGGATTCAAATGCAGAAGGAACATTTAGGTTTCAGGAATTATAACGGAGCAAAGCACTCGGTTGCCCCAACACAACAAATTCCAAAAGATCAGACTTTTTTTGCGGTTTGGTTAAGTGACAGGGAAATGTGTGGGGAAAACAAGAGGTGGACAAATGACTAACTGGAAAATGTACAAACGCCCCTCAAGCAAATCAGGACACATGGCCACTGTCCTGTAAGCTCCCCACAATCAATCAGTAGGAATGCTCAGCTAGCTAGAATCTCACCTCCATGTAAACTTTGTGTGCAAGCAAATCAGGATGAATGTCCCAAGTGCCTGGCAGCAAATTTCTTCTTAGAAAGCTTGCCCGCGCCATCCAAACTAAGCACTGCAGAGGATGAAGCAGCTTGTGAACCAAGAATCCATTTAAGCACATTCTGATTTTTAACTAAAATCTAAATGAAGAAAATAAATCAGCCAGCAACGAGATGTGCAAGTTAGGAGAACCACCAAAATGTCAATACTGAGCTTTGTTCTTCCAGGAGGGGCAATTAATCTCCTCCTCTAAAAACATGTCCCTCTAACAATAATGGAGAAAATTCTATTGTAATCTCTCTCTCTCAGTAAACTGCAGAGGTGACTGCAAGTTGCTGTAACTGGACTTAGCCTCCAAAAGGAGAAACCATTTGCAGCACAAAAGAACCAAGAGGGGAAATTGCACTGAAGCTACTGGAAATACCCCAGTTCCTGCACTGATGTAACAGTTCTAATTCAAGAGGTTGAGATGGCACTGCTTCCCTTTATCTTCTTTTCATACTACAAATGTCAAGGGTGCTTCAGCCGATGGTGGTTCTCCAGCCACCCATACAATTGACAGAGAATGCTGATCTTTTTTAAAAAAGTTATTAAAAATCGAGAACACTCAAAGAACGCCATTTACAACGAAGAGCACATTCTATATGGTAACATGTCAGTTTCAGCCCGCTTATGTCCCCAGCAAAATAGAGCCTTGCCTTTTCCAGGGGTGGTTCCTGCACTCCTGGATGTGTGCTTTGTTCTCACTAGTTTGGCACGATTAGATTTCTCACAGCAGAACAACAATCCCTCCAGGATCACAGCAGCTGTTTGGAGCGGTACAATCGGCAATTTCAGGGCAAGGCTGAAAAGTTGTTGCTATCAGAAGTTTCAAAATAGCATAATAGTAGCGGGAAGTGCACACCAAACACTTTAAGGAGCTCAGGCAAAATTGGCCAAATCGCACTCCCCATTCATCAAAGCTCCTGTAGTTTTCCATTAGGAAAAGATGGATGATGATGAATGTTGTGCAAACCCATTACATGCTGTTCAGGCCCTTTCCACCAGAGGGATCTGTGCTGACTTCATAGGAAAATGCAATATCTGTTTAAAGCGGGGGGGGGGGGGGGGGGGAGAGAGAGACCTTTTCCAGTTCCAATAATTACAGTACACATGGGGGACTGATCAGGGAAAGTTAGACACAGAATGCACTGGGATTTAAGTTCACAGCCATTTCTGGATAGCACCCATTATGAATATTCTGCCGCTGAAGCGCTGAAAGACATACTTTATGCAATTAACTACACTCAGAAGTTTAGAGCTAGCCTTTCCCTGTGGATCTGTGCTAAATCCAACAAATTTGAACTTCTGTTGTATAGCTTGTGGAGCTGCCTGGGCAACTTCCTAGACTCTACATAACAGAGCAGGGATAGGGAACCTCTATTGGCACCTTGTGGGTTAGCTCTGGCAGGGTGAGAGGACCACTCACCTGCCAGTCACATGCAATCATTAAGGTGTCACTTGACTGGCAGGTTCACTGTCCCCACCGACCTGTCATAATCCTAGGGTTCCCAAGCACCCTGCAGCCACTTGGGAACCACAGAGCAAGGGGCAAAAAACACAGGACTAGAAAAGTGATTCTTCTTCCACCACCACCCCACCCCGAATCAGCTGGTGGGAATGGGAGAAAGAAGCCTGTGTTTTCCAAGCATTTGGTTGTGCATGGGAGGAACCCACTTGTCACTGATGTTTGCAAAAAACAAAACACCTCGGGGCTGCTTGCTTTGGCTGCATGCTCCTGCACAACTGGATTTCACACATGCACACACTCATCAGATGAAAAGCAGGAGTTAAAATCCTGTTTTGGCTGCAAGCACCAGCTCCCTCACGGGAATAGGCAACTGCGGCCAAAGTAAAACTGATATGTGCCCTCCCACCCATCAGCTGACACTACACATGATGCCAACTGATTTACAGGTGTCCATGGTTTGGGGGAAGACAGCCTCATGGGCCAAGTTGGACCTCTTGGTGGGCCAAGATTGGTCCTCGGGCCAGAAGTTCTCCACCCCTATTGTAGAGTAAGATTCTGCCACAATTTTGTGTGGCAATCTTTTTTTTCCCCAGCCCAAGAATTTCATTCCTTTCTGGGTGATCTTCTGAGAGCCACATGTCAGCAGTGTGTGTGGCCAGAGGTAAAGGAGCAGAATAACACACAATCCCACATCCCTCTGAATCTTTTATTCTCCCTCTTGAAGAACCAAGAGGCATTATCAGAATTCAAAGACTCATTCCAGCTAGGCAAAAATGCTTGTGGCCTGAGACAATTCCAGGGAAGCATGGGGCCTGGGGAGCATTCCAGGGGCCAGACACAGAACCCTAAAGGGTCACATTCGGCTCTGAAGCCTGAGCTCCCCCTGCCTTTAATCAACTGAATCCTAGCTTATGGTTTCGATGCTGCTTTTTACATGTTTGAAAAGTTCAGCTATTTTTATTCTGTTTTGACTTTGCAGAAGGGGCGCAGAGCACTGTGGGAAACTTGCTTGAAAGGCAATTGTTAATAACTTTTAAAAAAAGATATTGTTAAAAATAGCATTCGACTGACAATTAACCAGGAGTATAATGCTGCAGTTCGTTAATTTGTGGTGTGTTATAATTGTTTTTGTTGTTGTCTACAACCCAGAATGAGAGAGAGAGAGAGAGAGAGAGAGAGAGAGAGAGAATATGCAACAGCCTAATGTCAACACATCCACCCTTGTTATATCTTGGCTTATAAGCAGTAGAAATAAATTCCAGGTGGAACTTTTGTCTTCAAGGCAAGGGGTGGAGCTGGATGGGGAGTGACAGCCTCAGAGGATCGGTCAACGCTCCAGAGTTGCAGCCCAGACTTACCTATCAACCGATCGGCATTCTGTTGTAGGTAAGAAGTGCCAAGCAAGCCTTCTCTCGGGAGCAATTAACCTCAGGCTCTTCTATTTCCCCAAACACTGTTCTTCTAGTATCTCTCCTTCAGCTAATGGCTGCACAAGCATGAAATGTTAAGAGCCCAGACAAAAGGTAATGCCATTCCCAGCGTAACCATAGCAGTTCCTCTTCAGCCGCCCGGCTGAAGTACAGCCAAAGACAAAAGATGCTCCTAAGGCAGCTCGTCAACAGAAAAGCTGAAAACACGACAAGCCTTATCATCCCACTGTTTTCCTACTACATAGGCATCAAGGATGAGGAACAAGTGAGCTAACTACTCGAAGAGACAGCCAGGCAGCCCAAACCGTTCTCTAAAATTAGAAATTCTGTCAAGCATCTGGAGCTGTAGGAGTTTTGATTTTACAGGGACCAGAGGATGAGAAACAAGAAAGCCAACACTTTGAAGAATTGGACTTGCTTAACATGGCATTGAATTAAATATGGCAAGTGTTAAATGCAGTGTGGTACTGCAAGAAAAGTAGTTTTTACACGAATGAAAGGGGACAGGCCCCTGCCCAAAGAACTTACACTGTAGAATTCGACAGTAGAGCATCCCGTGTCAGAAATAAGCTTCAAAATCAAACATAACAATAAACAGCTTAAAACCTTAAGACATCGACAGCAACCAAAACATACAAGATCCTCTATACATCTTACCTTTCCTCAAAGGCCTGAGCAACGAGATACACCTGCACCTCCCCGTTGCCATAAGTGGATTTGCGGCTTCTGTTGCTTTTAGGGAAGCATCATCATTGTGCTGCCTTATGATTGGTGGGAGTCAGAGGTGTTTCCCTTGTAGTTGTGAGTGTCATTGTGTTCTGTGAACATAAGAATAGCCTGATAGATCAGGCCATTGGCCCATCTAGTCCAGCATCCTGTTCTCACAGTAGCCAACCAGATGCCTGTGGGAATCCTGCAAGGAGAACATGAGTACAAGAGCACTCTGCTATGGTTTCCAGCAACTGGTACCTGGAGTGATTTTTCCCCCTTTGGTGCTTCAAGTATATACGATGCTAATAGGAGTTTCACCAACACAGCAGTGTTGCAAGTGACCAACTAGCATAATGGGGCCAAGGACAATATGGGGACATCCCTAACTGAAGGATTGCAGTCCAAATTAATAGATTTTCTTAAGATGTGTGTACTTTACGCTAAAGGGTAAAAGGTAAAGGGACCCCTGACCATTAGGTCTAGTCGTGACCGACTCTGGGGTTGCGGCACTCATCTCGCTTTATTGGCTGAGGGAGCCATGTGGCCAGCATGACTAAGCCGCTTCTGGTGAACCAGAGCAGCACACAGAAATGCCGTTTACCTTCCCGCCAGAGCGGTACCTATTTATCTACTTGCACTTTGACGTGCTTTCGAACTGCTAGGTTGCCAGGAGCAGGGACCAAGCAACAGGAGCTCACCCCGTTACGGGGATTCGAACTGCCGACCCACAGCGCCACCCGCGTCCCTATTACACTAAAGGGAAAGGGTAACTAAAAGGAGAATGATAAAGGACTCAGGCAGAGGGTACACAGAAGGGGGTTAATTCTATTAAGTTTGCCTACCAAATCCACACTTTCTGAAGCAATTTGTGAACACAGCCATCCTTCAGAATCCAAATTTAGCAATGCAGTTCTCCAGCCGAATAATGTGCACACGAACATTTAACTTGGGTAAAGTGTGTATAAAAAATGAACACATTAGTGAAAGCAACATACAAAATGTAGGAAACGAAACCATTCTAACTAAACTTAAGAATGGAAACAGAAGAAACCAAAATTGGTGGATTTGGTCATCCCTAATAGAAGATCACACACCCTTGTTTGACTGAGCTTAACTACCAGCCCAAGTGAGCTGCAGTAGACTTTGGAGTTGCTGTACATGATGAGTCCTCTTACCGTAGTTCCTGTCTTTTCTGAGTGGCAGTAACAACTGCAGCTTAAACCAGGACTTCACCCAGCCTACCTATGTTGGGCCCAGCTAGAAGCGGATATGAGAACTGAAAAATAACAGCAGTATCAAAACATAACAGGCCTAATGAGTTCTATAAATAAGCAAAATAAGCCAAATTTTGCATTAAGAAACAAAGAAAAATCTGTACGATATGTTGTAAGAAAGTATTAGAAAGCACGTTAAAAGTAAGGTAATAATTAAAAGTACATTCAAAATCATAAATGTCAACTATATGGGGAAATGATGGGAAGTCCACAATTCTTTTATCATTTTATTTTATTTTGATATATGTTATTTTATTTTATGTAATATTATTTTATTTTAGCTTAGCTGAAATCTAAGCAGAATTTGAAGTTTAAATTAACATCTTATAGAAATTCAACTTAATAATTTTTTTTCTTTGTATTTATGTGTATGTGTGAAGTTAAATTTGTAATGCTATTAATGAATTTCAATAAAGGAGATGAAAGCAAAAAAAAAAAAAAGCGCTCTGGCTCAAATTCAGTTCTCTTTTTACACTCTCTGATTTTTTTATTAAACAATTTGTTCTGTCAAAATACACAGACACAGAAATTGTCCCTCCATGAAGCTGAGAGGCGATGGAAGCCCATGATGTGAATGGATGTGAAGCTCTTCATTTTAATTATGGTGGCTATGACCAATCCACCCATTTAAGTGTAAATATATTTGGCACTATGCAGTTAAAACCTAGTTTCATTTTCAAACAGCAGTCTTTGCTACTTCAGATCACAGCAAGACAGCTTTTGTATATTTCTACAAGCCATTCATAACCTGTTATGAATTGCATGTAATGCTATCTAGCAGTTATCACCTAAAAACCGGAAGCAATGCATCCACTCATCTACATTTCAGAATCCGCTTTATTAAGAAAAATAGAGAAGGAAATAAGCTGCATGGTAACAGAGAGCTCAGGGAGGAGGTGGGAGGTTTAGCAACACAGAGGGCTTTGCTCACAGAAATGGAAATGAACCGTCGTTCGATCTTGCCAACGACGTTGCAGTTTTCTTTTCAAAACTGATGCACAAGCTGGATGCTTGACAATGTGTTTTCCTTTTTTCTGTTTAAGGCAGCATTCAAGAGGCCTATGTATACCATGATGCCAGTTCCTGACCGTCAAAAGAGCTACTTCAAAATACAGAGATGGTAAAAAGTATGTTGCAGAATGGAAACAGATGCTTCTTAATCTTCAGCAAAGTAGTCATCGAGTCCCTCCAGTTCCATTTCCTCTGTTGCATTTACAGAAGAGGAAGTGGAGGTTTTATTTATACTTGTCTGGTTGCTGTGCTTTGGTTGGGAGCTTTCGGGCTGCCTTTGTTCTTTCTTGATATCCTTGATGCCACCGAGTAGCTGCTGACTCTCTGCAAAATACTGATTTGGGTGGTTCAAAGAAAACCCAGTATCATTGACCTGTGCAAAAAAAGAAGAAGGGAAAAACATGTTCTGTCACTGTACTTCACACACCCTTGAGTTGAAATGCACACTAAAATTTTCACTTTGTTCAAGCTTTGAGATAGCCAGCGTTGAGAGGAAAGCTATACATTAGTTCAGCCTCCGTGAAACATTGCTCGATAAAAGCTGCTAAGAGCCAAAACATGTTTTGATACTCAGTTTCCCTGTCTTGTTGCAACAGCAACCTAAGAGGACAGGTTTGTTTGTTGTTGTTTTTTAAGAGACAAATACACAGGCCACAATCCGAAGGGTCAATTGCATAATAAACTGCAGGTAATGCTGAAGTTTCAGTTAGCTTTTTGGCTATGGGAGCCACAAACATTCATTCCAGCTGTAAATAAAACAACAAGTATTTGCTCAGGTGAAGTAGCACACCAATGAAAGAAAAAGGAAAATTCCTAACTGCACACTCACAGCATAAGCCTATGCATGTCTACTCAAAAGTAAGTCCCACTGGAATCAATGTGTCCTACTCCCAGGTAAGAGGATATAAGGTTGTAGAGTGGCACATCCAGAGAATGGCCCGTTAAGAGAACAACTGCTCTCAGTGTTAGGCTTGCATCGTCTTTCTACTCAATTGTATTTGAGCATGTCCAGGTTCAAATTCTACACTTCTGTGTGGGGAGACAAGTAAATCGCTGATAGTTTTACAGATCAAAACAGAGAATTCTTACCAACAAGTCAAATGTGGAAGCCGTTGCAAACATCAGAGCCACCAAAATCTCACGGAAATAAATCTATCTTCAGAACAGATTTTACACACACACAAAAACACACACATTCAAACTATGATTAAATTAGCTATCATTAAAGGCAAGCCCTAGCTGTTTTATTCAGAGAAGGCTACTTCCTCTGTGGAGAACGTATTTTCAAAATTTCAAAATATATATATTTTTTTTAAAAAAATTCACTGCATTTCCGAATAGCTTCCTTTGAAACCTCTTGGTGATTTAACAAGTAGCAATAAAAATAAACTTCTGTTTATAACATGCTGCATAAAGCATTAGTGCTAAGATATTAAGTAAAAGCTCTACTTTAAAGATGACGGGTGCTTGGGGGTTTTTTTGGGTGCGGGAACGAAGTTTGCTAATGTATCCTACATACTTTTCAAAAACATTTTGACCTTAATTCCTCTCGAAAGAAAAACCTGAAAAGACATTTAGTTTTAAATGGCTCCTTCCCCCTGCCCTAGTCTAGCTGAGGTAGGAGGGAGGGAGGCCCCACATCATTTATCGTGCCCTGTAAAAAAAACACAAAAAACACAGCAAAGCTTGTAATCTAAACTGACATGAGGTAAAGGACACTGGATTTAAAAACAAGTCTCTCTATTTCATCTGCTCTGTATTTCATCTACTAAGGCCTCAAATCTTTTCTCAGATTCTGATCATTCTAAGCAGTGTCCTTCCATAACACAAAGCCTGGGTTCCTTTTGGTGTCGTATTGTGTGGTTTTACTAAGGATCTGAAGCAATGGTGTTGAACCTGTGCGTTCTTGGGGTTTTAATCAAGAAGCTACAAAGTGGCAAGTGATAATGAGGCAAGCTGCTATTACAAAAAAATACACAACACAAAAAATACAAAGCCATATGGAATTATTTCAGATACTGTATGCTGCCTTGCTATTTACACGCTTTCTCTCTTTCTAACTTGCTCTTAACTAAATTTTGACCACCAAGAAATAAAAAAAGCAAATCAATCCTTTTGTCTATAAACATAAACAAGATGCATATTTCCTGGAAAAGGAAAGCCATTAGAAAGACAACAATAACCACAATATCAAATGCATTGGTCTTTGCAAAGCTACATTTGCAAGTGGCAGTTTCCTTTTAGCCAGGGATATAAGCATTGCCCATTTAAACGGAGCCGCTCTAATTATATTGCTTGCAACCAAATGAGCTTGACAGCTTAGTAAAAAAAAAATGCTTCAGCACATCTGTTTTATTATCCTTATTAATAATATTGGCTCAGCCAAATCACTCATGATAGCAAAACATTTGTAGCTATCAAAGCACAAAGAGCACATTTATTTAGATATAAAAAGGCGCCAGTTTATTAGTTAGGACAAAGAAATAATTGACACACAAACAAACAAAAACCTGAATGGGAACAATTCCAGCAGTTTGCCATAAGTAAGAATAACAATTCATTCCCTCCATTTGCCCCTATGAAAACTATGAATCTATTGGTCTCTGTGACTCAGAGGGCTCTAGAATTGCAATGCCACCAATATCTTTTCCTTAACCATGGACTAAACTATAAATTTAATCACTTATATTTTGTGTTGGTTATATAATTGTTCTGTCTCCTTTTAAGAACACCATATTGTTATAGCTGTAACAATACAACTGATAACTTAAGTATTTTTCCTTACAGTCTGACTTTTGGGGCTCAATTTTAAGATTTTGGCACCAGAAAGTAATTTCATTATATTTAAATAAAACTTGAAGTTCAATGTGGCACCAACACTCCCAATTTCTCGATACATTTCTAAGTAAAATAATAATATGCAAGTACAGTGGTGCCTCGCAAGACGAAATTAATCCGTTCCACGAGTCTCTTCGTCTTGCGGTTTTTTCATCTTGCGAAGCACGGCTATTAGCGGCTTAGCGGCTATTAGCGGCTTAGCGGCTATTAACGGCTTAGCAGCTTTAAGAAAAAGGAAACAAACTCGCAAGAACTCGCAAGACGTTTTGTCTTGCGAAGCAAGCCCATAGGGAAATTTGTCTTGCGAAGCACCTCAAAAAACTGAAAACTCTTTCGTCTAGCGAGTTTTTCGTCTTGCGAGGCATTCGTCTTGCAGAGCACCACTGTAACAAAGAATATCTTCTACATTAGAAAGCGTAACCTTGAATTTCAATGCTTTGCTCAGCATTCTTCTATATTTAAATTCATTTTTTCCTCTTACTGTATTCATAAATATTTTCATTCATCACCAAGGGCGACATATGACTGATTGGTTTTTGTGGGACAGGGCAACAGAAAAAGCCATCAAATTCTGGCATCCAGTGGACAGGAAGATGTAGCAGCATGTTTAGAATGTCTTCCTTTTCAGTAAGACCAAAAATAGCAGGTCTAATCAGGCCCATGGGCTAGAGGTTCCCTACAACTGCTCTACGTGGATGAACTGACCATGGTTCAAATGCAAATGCAAAACCTACCAAGAAAGGCAGCAAACCTAAATCCAAAATGGCCTCCAAAATGTTTGCTAACAAGGACAGCACTATTATCGAGATAGCAATTGGGGGTGGGGTGGGACTAACATACACACACACACACACACACACACACACACACACACCACCCTTTCATGGAGGACAAGGCTATTAGTGATTACAAGTCATGATGGCTTTATGGTACCCTCCAGGTTCAGATACAGGAAGCCTCTGAATACCAGTTGCTATGGGAGGACGATTGCCATTATGCCCTGTTTGTGAGCTTCCTAAGAAACAGCTTGTAAGCCACTGTGGAGAACAGGATGTAGGATTATATAAGTCTTTGGTATTGCCCAGCAAGATGGAGAAGTTATTAGGTTTTTCACAATATGTTCTGCATCTTTAACATACAGAAATAAACTGATCAGAAACATATTCAAAGGCCCTTGCCCCCGGGGCAAATGGAGACAGACAAACACGTGAAATCATCCCATTTTATAGTTTCTCCCAATTGATGGGAAAGGGGCAGAGACAACTATCCAATCAAAAGCAGGGAAATGGTGTGCAGGGTTTTTACCCCTTAGTTGGAGATGGGCCCTTGCTACTTGTCCTTCAATAGAAATAGGAAGAGAGGTGCAAATTACAAGTAACTCCCCTTGGTTATGGTCAGGCAAATTGGAAACACCACTATGGACATTTGAGAGGAGGTGTATGACTTTTAAAATATGTAAACAGATATGTAATATGTAAATAGATATGGGGTTTTTTTTTTCTTCAGTCTATGTGGAATAATGCAAACCACTCTAAATATACAAGAACTGGAATTAAGACATGTGGATTGATGGTGTCTTTGGACAAAGGTGGAGTTTGGGTGCGGGGGGGAGAAAGGTTTTCTGTTAGCAATATATTTAATCAATCTTTATGTACTTTTTTTAATGCAACTTGGAACTGTGTCTTCTTCCATCCTGTAAGAGGGAAAAACTGGAAGGAAAAAATGTAGAAATCAAGTGTTATTGCTTTATCTACATTTCGTTTGCTAGGACCAGTGAAACACCACTCCATAAATGTAAACAGTTTTGCTACAAAATAAAACAGCATAACCTCATAACATATTTGTTGATTATGTATGCACTAAACAGTTAGCAAATGCGGAGTGTCAATCCATACATGAAATGAAAGACATCTGCTATATACTCATTAACTCAGCGTAATTAACAAGGATGGTGGCACGTGGTGAATGTGAACAGAATGTCTGAAGTTTCGCACAGGGTTTCTGCCACCAGTCTTTCCAATAATGAGACACATTATCGCCTGATAAATAAGAACCACTTACATCATGGGTCAGCTCAAAGTACTTCTGACAGGCCAACTGATAGTGCATGCCCTTCACCAGTTCCAAAATCTAGAAAAAGGAAAGTGATCGATATATTTAAAGGGTCTTTAAAACAGCTGAAATGTTCTGCAATGTGAACATATGACCTTTACAATTTATGGCAGGGTTTGACGTAATACAAGAATCTGTAGTCTTATAAGATACAATGTTGCTGACATTTTCCTCCCACTTAGAATTGAAGTCAGATTATCCATAGACAGAGAAGAGGTTCTGCCTTCTCAACCAGAAATCAACAGTTTTACTTCACAAATGACATAGAAAAATGAGGAACGATGTGTACTGTCAGAACATATTGCGCTGCAAAATCTCTTGCATTATTTCAAATAAGTATCCACCATTTGAGCAACTGAAATATGAACTAATCAAGTATGCGGCTATAATTTATTTTGGATAAAACTTGCTCAGATGTGTACAACAACTGTGCTCCCAACTACAAATTGTGGTGGAAGTAATTCAGAAAAGAAGTTGCAGAAAGCACTACATTTCTACCCTCTCTAAGATCAGCTCTCAAAGTTAAGTTGTTTCTAGCAATGCTCCTCAGAACACGAAAGGGAAATCATCTGTTTTGAATTCCTATTAGAAACATCTCTCTATCTCTTGTAAATACAATTTGCTTTCCAATTCTACCTCATGTAATCTCTTCTGTCCTGCATAAAACATTCATTCTTATCAGCAGAATGCAACACCATTTGAAAATTTAAGTTGTCTGTCATTTTCCCCCTCTGCTGCTATATAATTAAACTGTATATTCCCTGCTTATCAAGCTCAGGAAACCGCTGGAACTGAGAGATAGCCTCAGCCGAGAGAAAATTCTTGAGAAATGCAAATTCACACTCCTTTTCAAAAGGCTGACCTTTCCATGTCAAGCACAGAAATAAACTCCAGCACAAATCCCTACTGCCCTCATTATTGGAGGATGCCTTATAGTTATTGACAGATGTACAAATATTTGCTGAATATATCAAGCTACAATGCTGCCAAAGAAGTGCTTACTGGGTTTGTTTTGCTGCTACAAGTGCAACTGATTAAATGTCTGCCTTTCTTGTCATATCCTGTTACATATGTTGTGAAAAACAAATCAACTTGCCAGAAGAGGCTAAAGTCTGGCACCGTCTATGTGCTTTTGAAATGGAACAGATAATAAAATGTAATATATAAAAAACTTGGCTTTGCTAATTAAAAGTGTTAATGCTGCTTTGAATGATACTGAAATGGTACCCAGCAGCAGCACATTTTGTATCAGTGCATCAAGTTTATGTAGTACATTTGATGATGTAAAAAACTTATTTTGGCTAAAGGATGGATGGATGGAACAGCACCTTTTGCTTTTTGTGGAATATTGTATTAAAATAACACTGATCAATTCCAATAAAACTTGTAGAGTGTTGCATGCTTACATCAGTTACATCTGAGAAGAAAAACTGAGCAGGGATGCTGTCAAATAACTGAATCATTGAATGCACTGCCAAAGCTTCAAATATCTGTGACACAGCCTCTCTGTAAGTAAGCACAAGTGTCTGGAGGTCTAACATTAACACTACAGTCGTACCTTGGAAGTTGAATGGAATCCGTTCTGGAAGTCGGTTCGACTTCCAAAATGTTTAGAAACCAAAGTGCGGCTTCTGATTGGCTGCAGGAAACTCCTGCAGCCAATCGGAAGCCCCGTCGGACATTCGGCTTCCAAAAATAGTTCGCAAACCAGAACAGTCACTTCCGGGTTTGTGGCATTCGGGAGCCAAAATGTTCAAGAACTAAGCTGTTCGAAAACCAAAGTATGACTGTACTTCTATTTTCATAGCTGATATATGGGGACCATACCTTGTCAAAACGATCATGCCAAGCTTGGCATCTGACCAACCCTTCTTGTTGCCGCAGATACCCAGAAAAGGCCAGACCCCAAACCATTCCATTACAGCTGTACCTGTCTCGCCAGAGTGGTGCATGCTCTAGTTATCTCTCGCTTGGACTATTGCAATGCACTCTATGTGGGGCTACCTTTGAAGGTGACCCGGAAACTACATCCAGAATGCAGCAGCTAGACTGGTGACTGGGAGCGGCCGCTGAGGCCAGATAACACCGGTCTTGAAAGACCTACACTGACTCCCAGTACGTTTCCAAGCACAATTCAAAGTGCTCCAGTATACCTGAAGGAGCGTCTCCATCCCCATCATTCTCTCGGACACTGAGGTCCAGCGCCAAGGGCCTTCTGGCTGTTCCCTCACTGCGAGATGCCAAGTTACAGGGAACCAGGCAGAAGGCCTTCTCGGTAGTGGCGCCCGCCCTGTGGAACGCCCTCCCACCAGATGTCAAAGAGAAAAACAACTACCAGACTTTTAGAAGACATCTGAAGGCAGCCCTGTTCAGGGAAGCTTTTAATGTTTAATAGACTATTGTATTTTAATATTCTGTTGGAAGCCACCCAGAGTGGCTGGGGAAACCCAGCCAGACAGGCAGGGTATAAATAATAAATTATCGTTATTATTATTATTATTATTATTATTATTATTATTATTATTATTATTAAACAGGTGGCGATCAGTGCTTATCTTCTAGGAAAGAAAGGTGCTGACACTCAGCATGAAGTTGTTATAGTAAGTGCCACACTTAAAACCAGCGCTTTTCTCCTAGAAGAAAAGGTGCCTACCTTTGAGTACCCACAGAAGAAAGCACTGCTGGTGATCATAGTATTCATTATTTCTATTTATTAAATTTGTATGCTCCCCTTCACCTGTAGATCTCAGGCTGGTGCGCATCATAAAATTACAATATTAAAAAACACCACACAGCATACATAGTAAAAATAAGAACGAAAACAAACCAATAATCCCCCCCCCTCCCACAACACATTTAAAAGGGCATTGGATGTCAATCAGTCAAAGGCCTGGATGAAGCGGAACATTTCTGCCTGGCACCTAAAGGTGTATAATGAAGACTCCAGGCAACCCTAACTGGGGAGAGCATTCCACAAATGGGGAGCCACTGCAGAAAAGGCTTGTTCTCATGTTGCCGGACCTCTCATGGAGGAGGCACATTAAGAAGGGCCTCAGAGGATGAATGTGGGGTCCGGGTAGGTTCATAAACAGCAGGACAGTTGGGCCATTCTGTATAAGGAGAGGGTCTAGATTGGTGTTTATTGGCTTAAGGGTCAAAGCAGGGATTGGGTTCAATGGTTGACCAATAATATTAAAAACGATACCAAAAATACTGTGCCCATACTCACACCATGAATGTATGAGGGTTCCTCTCTTGTTACAATCCTGGCAGCATTGGGATGAAGTCACACAGGTGATACGAAATTTAAGCTATAGTCCCAAGTGGCATGGGGCTTGTTTTACGTGTAGTACGTTTTGTTTGGTTTTACCAAGAGCAGCCCACTCACTCCTTTCCATCTGCTTTAGATGCCAACTCAGATGCTCAAGAGAATTTAAAATATAAAAATCAGCCTGGGAGGACACTGTTAGGAAATCCCCCCAACCCTCCAAAAAAAAGAGAAAGAAAAGAATACAGGATGCTGCTTTGCATGTGCAAATCCTTAAAGGGCTCTTTGCCTAGCAGCCTGGGACACCATCCTCAGCGCAAAATGATTGCCAGGTTTCCCCAGTCCCCTTAGTAAGCATCACAGCATAGGCCGAGTTCCCTGTGGAAGATTTAACCATGAAATTGGAAACCTCTCTAGCCAAACAAAACTTTTGTGATTACTGGCTTAGCTATGCAACAACCCTGAATCCTACCAAGGTTCATGTGCTTTTCATAATTAACACTGGTCAGCAATGCTTTGAAATGTGCCTAATCCCATGGCCCAATTTTGTTGCAATGGCAGCTATGATTCTGGGAATCCCCAGGTGTAGGAAGTGTGGTGACAGATATTCACACTGCAGGGTGGAACAAACTGGTCTTCAATCCTCCGAAAAAGATTTGACAGCTGACCTGTTAAATGTTGCCTTTTATTTAATCACTGTATGATGCATTCTAGCCAAGGAAACTGTCTGTACCCAAGCAAATATAAAACCACTTTTAATTTGTTGGCAAATGAAAATAATGCTATAAATCCCACCCACCCCGTCCCTTTACTTTCTGAAGCATTGCATATTATTTCTCTTGTAGCAAAGGAAGCCAAGGCTCCTGTACCTTTAACAACTGCTGAGAAATTTGGCAAGTGCATCTTGTCAAGGAAGGAGAAAAGATACACGTACTAAAATTGTCTCTTCTAAAAAGCTAACAGAAGTGCTGGAACCCTCACCTTTCCATTACTTGAGAGACTATTAAACAGTTCCTTAGCGCTGTAACTCAAAAGATATTGAGATCAGATGACGGGGCACTGCTGTCACACACAAGCTTAAAATAGTTAATTGGCTTCACCTTCCTAATCACTGATATTTTCGGGTACGCAAGGTCAGTTTGAAGCCATTTTCAAATAAAATAGTTACTTCTGTTCTTAAAAGACTCAATCTTTCCAGCAAAGAATTTGTTGCATTTTATCTATTTCTAACCTTCATTTTTATTTCAAAGGTGACTTAAAATGTGATTGAGGTGCAGCTACTGGAACATGCTTAGCAATATTCCCCTAGTTCCAGGTCAATTCTGCAACACCTCAGCTTATTCTCTTAGGGCTTTGCAAAAACCTTCGTTTATTTGCTTATGTGAAGCAAACCGCTAGTATCTTTCTTTGTGCATTTTATTTCTAACATTTAACATGAAAAATCTACAGGAGCTCCACTTTTGATAGCCTATAGGGATTCAACTCAATTTTTTACAAAAAAAAAACCCCACCCCAAAATAAACTCATTTCTGACAAGCACTGAACAAAATTTATACATGCCTGGCTTCACACTCCAAAGGTACATAAAGGAAATAGAAGTTTTGGAGCTTAGTTTTAGAGCAAGTGTTGTGAAATACTACATTACTCCATAGTCAAAGATACTAAAATAGCTCTCCTGCAAATAAACCTGTAACCTTACCCAACCCCCAAAGATCTGCTTTTCAAGCTCCTTCTGGCAGCAAGAATCATGAGGTCAATGAAATGTAGAGAAAGTATCATAGCTTCTTATACGGACTGAATTAATAAAATCTGGGTAATTATATTTACTTAGAAACCTCAATGTGTTCAATCAGACTTACTTCCTATAAAGGCAGGCATAGGCAAACTCGGCCCTCCATGTTTTGGGACTACAACTCCCATCATCCCTGGGCACTGGTCCTGTTAGCTAGGGATGATAGGAGTTGTAGTCCCAAAACATCTGGAGGGCTGAGTTTGCCTATGCCTGTTATAAGGCACTTTTAGGAGGCCCATAAACAGCATTAGTTAACACAGAATTGTTGTGCCTGTTGAGAGTCTAAGTATTCGCACTTGCTTTGCATCACACACACACTACTTGCACATATTATATGTACAATTTATATTTATATTACAAATATATTATATGTACAATACTTGTACATTTTATACATACGTATATTACTTATCTGCAATATGCACATATTACATATTATCAAGTTGGTATACAATAAGCTTGCCATGTATAAATATTTTTTATAAAGACTTATAGAGAAAACCAACAAGGAGACTTGCTGACAGCTGCAGAACTTTCTTTTTTGCAGAAAGAATGCTGCAAAAAAAGTCAATCAGTAATTCAAAGCAATAGTAGCAGAGAAATATGAGTCAACATTATTTTTTTTAGGTACGTTGAAGCGAGGCGACATATATTCCAATGTATGGGAATTCAACGTAGCACTATGACAATTGTTCTGTCAGCGCAAACACCAAACCTGTATTTAGGGGGCAAGCCCTGTTACATTAGCAATTATTTAGCAGGACTAATTAGCTGAATCTATCAGTGTAGCTTTCTTGTGCTTAGTTTAGGGGGCTGCACTTTTTTCGGATGTTTTAGGGTTACCTTGAAGAAGAAGTTTCAGCTAACCTAACTGGGTTCATTTGGAAGCGAAGAAATTTGAAGGTTTTCTACAGAATATGTACAAGATTATTCTAGCATTTCATTAGCAGCTGTTAATGCCAACCACCGTAGTTAATGACTTGAACCACCCAAAAGAACTAGATATACACCAACACTGGATATTTTTATTTGACTACTAGAAATTATCTTATCTCGAACTACAACTGTTGCTTACTGTGATGAAACTTGGCCTACAATGTGGAATCTCAGGAAAATACTTGTCAAGCCAAATTGTCTATATCCTGGAGAAACCTAGCATGAAAATGGGCTGGATGCAAGCAAATTGCTATCACTGCCAGTGTGAGAGAACTTAAAACATTTAAACGTCTTAAATGTTTCATGCAGAAATGCTTTCCTGACAAACTGTGGCACTCGGCATTAAGTCAAAAGACAAACAGGCCACCCACTCACTTTAAAGCAATTTACATCTCTTATATGCAACTACTGTGTAAAAAGACCGAGAAATTATTAGTTTATAAGGTAAAGCTGCAAAGGAATATGAGCTTCATCACTTTATCCCCAGGAACATTTACATACTTGGGAACAGATCTGAAAAGTAACCCACTCCAACGCTCATGCCTAGATTCAATTCTTCCAGCCACCATGGGCTGTGGCCAAGGTCCTCAGAGGAAGTGAAGGTAGCAGCCAGACATCTCTCCATCACACCCTCATCTATCTTCAGCTGAGGATTCACTCCTTAGAAGCATTCTGTTTGTTTTGCATTTTAATTGCTGTTTGCATTGGGATCTGAAGTACTGACAGCCGCTTATAGAAGCCAAGGTTTTTGGCTGAAAAGCAGCTATACGATATAATAAACAAAAGACATATCAGAGTTAGCTCACAAAACTATGAACATATTCAACAGGGGAATCCCTGACCCTAATTTCCTACTGTACAGAATTGAATAGTTAAAGTGAAGTATTTCCTCTGGATGAAAGCAGCTGATCCAGAGATTAATGCAAAGTTTTGGGGCACAAAATCCAAAGAGTCAGATTTTCCCGCACTGTGATATCAGCATTTTGCTTCTAATACATACAGAAGCAATATAGTTTAGGAAAGGTTGCAGCAGTTGTGAGAATCAAAACACCCTGATGGCAAGCCTTAGAGAAGTATACTGATAAATCTCACAGCCTTCTGGGTTTACATGACTGGGTGCTGCTGGAAATTAGATCAACACTGCAATTTTAAAATGAAACAAGAGCTCCTTGAATTAAGCATGGTTTAGGGCAGTGGTTTTCAAGCAGTATGTCGGGATGGTCAGGGGTGCCATGGGCAACACTGGTCTCTGTCCTTCTTTCCTTCCCTCCCTCCTCTGATGCCCTCTTGTGTCTCTACCTCCCAAAGGCTTGCACGGCTGTAAGAAGCAATAGCAGTAATGGTCCCGCTCTATTCTGCTTTGGTCAGACCACAACTGAAGTACTGCATCCAGTTTGGGGTGCCACAATTTAAGAAGAATATTGACAAGCTGGAACGTGTGCAAAAGAGGCCAACTAAGATGATCAAGGGTCTGGAAACCAAGCCCTGTGAGGAACAGTTGAGGAAGTTTGGTATGTTTAGCCTGATAAAGAGGAGATTAAGAGGAGATATGCTATCCATCTTCAAATAACTAAAGAGCTGTCATTACATGGAGAATGTAGCAAACTTGTTTTCTCCTGCTCCGGAACTAATAATAATAATAATAATAATAATAATAATAATAATAATAATAATTTATGTATACCCCACCCATCTGGCTGCTCTGGGTGGCTTACAGCACATAAAAATGCTAGTAACTGAACCAATGGATACAAGTTACAAGAAAGGAGATTCCGACTAAATATCAGGAAGTACTTTCTGACAGTAAGAGTTGTCTGACAGGGAAATGGACTCCCTCAGAAGGTGGTGGAATCTCCTTCCTTGGAAGTTTTTAAGCAGAGGTTGGATGGCCATCTGTCATGGATGCTTTAGTTGAGATTCCTGCATTGCAGGAGGTTGGACTAGATGATCCTTAGGGTCAATTCCAACTCTACGATTCTATGGTTCTATGGTTCTAAGCTGCAGTAAACCAGACTGCTCAACGTCCTTGATAAAATACAAGGGGGGGGGATGGATTACAGTAATTAGTTTTTCATTACTGTAATCCATCCCCCCCCCCTTGTATTTTATCAAGGACGTTGATAAAACTATCAATCTGCTTGTCAGCATTGTGAAAAGAACACTTTGGGGGTGGGGGAGAACATCATTGAAGCAAATACTACAACCTGATTTAAAAGGCATTTTGCATGCATTGTCAGTCACATATTATACATCAGTATTAAACTAAACTGAAAGGAAATGCCTGGTGCCACATTGCTGCTGTAACTGAAGAAAATATTCCCTACCTGAGCAATCCCAGAGGGAGGGATTTTATATGACTGCAGCTTCTGCTTCAGCAGCTCAGGATCACTGTGACGGAATGGGCACCCTAACAACAAAGAAGAGAGGCAAGCACACAAACAAGACTATTTACTCAGAAGTTAGTACAACAGCACACTTGAGAGCCTGGCTAAGCAGTCCTTAATTGTCTAGCAGCAGCTTATTAATACAAAAGCTAATTGCCCATGTGTGCAATAGCTTTACGCTTCTTCCAAACGGCTAGTTCACTATATGGTATCATAGCACTAATAGGCACAAAAGTTATATAATGTGTTACAGAAAAGTAGGCCAAGATTCTTATTCACTTGAACAGAAAACTGCTTTAATTAGGTTCCACACTAAATGAGTTTGAAAATTCACCCAAATATTATAGTATAGCTATAATACAAACAGAAAAAGCTGCATGAGTTTAGCTGTAACAATTAATTTTAAAAAACCCACAGATAACATGTGAGCTATATTATTAAACAGCATGAGAATGTCAACTTGAGGGTCAATTGGGGGGGGCAGGGAGGGAGAGAAATGCTGCTTACGAAAATAATTATGCTGTAGTGTTTGCATCTAAGTGTATTTTATTTCATTGATTTCACTGGGCCTAACTACAGTGGTTTAATACCCAAGTATTGTAGCTTAGCTAGTATACGAAATAACAGCCACAGTTAAATTACTGGTGGTTAAATCACCAGGTACATTTTAAGTAAATGCATAATCATTAGTGTGTAAAGAGATCTCATTTTTATTGCATGTCCTTAGTTTTTCAAAAGAATTGTCTCCTGAACAATGCAGTACTCTGTCTGGAGGTGTCCAAGCTGCGCATTCCAACATAAATGGCATTGCAGAATATGCATTGCAATTAAGATGGAGCTAGGGAATTGTTTATTTACCTTCTTTACCACACAGAAAGTGCGCTCTCTCTCTCTCTCTCTCACACACACACACCTTCACTTTAACACAATTAACAAGGAACCTTCCACACAGAAGATCCATACTTTAGGGTATTGGACTTAATTGACTGGGAAGAATTGGAGGTGAGAGTAAACAAGTCTCCGTAATTGGCTGGTGACTTCTCTTGGAGCAGATTTCCCACCAGCCACTGTCCAGGAGCGGGGAAGGGGGGATGTCTCTTAATTTGACCTTGTCTACCAATTTTAAGGTCCCATTCCTCCAAAAGAGTCCCAGAGACCTTTGTGTGTGCAGAGACTGGGGGCAACATTATTATTTTTAAATGAAACCAAAGGTTTCTGTGGAACATTACTTTGCTGTTACATTACTTTTGATTCCTGCTTAAGAGGGAAAGCTGAATATGTGTAAAGAAACCTGTTTCAATGCCAAGTAACTTTTAGGCAAGTCATAGAAATATGCTGCTTACCCAATTAGTGTTTTATTCTAGGGAGATCATAAGATTTGAAATATTTCATACTATCCCAGAGAGTGTTAAGCTATTAGAAAAAGCCTATAATTTATTACTGTTTTAGAGCAAAGCAAGAGCATTGATTGCAAGCAAAGCAAAAGCACTGAGGAACTTTGTTGTTTGTCGAGAGACATGTTTTTTTGGGGGGGCTGGGGAATAGAAAAGCAGCAGCAGAACCAAGAAGAGAAATAAAAAACTAAACAGCTTGGTGGATTTCATGTTGAAACCCTGCTGAATGAATCTCTCTTGCTTGACCTAGTTCTGTAATAAGACAAATCACCAGAAGAGTAACCGCACACTAGGCTTGACAGTGATGACTGCCATAAGCCACAGAAAACTAGCTTCTGCCAGTAATACGGCCAGCCAATCAGCTGGCTTCCAAAGCAGTTTGGGTTTCCATGCATTGTGAACATGTCAGGTGCAAGCACTTACCGTGATAATCCCCTTGGCCTGGTGGGTTGGACATTATAATTTTCATGCAGCTGAATGGAGTATAGTCAGTTCTCTTGCCTTCTTTTCCATAGGAATGTCGGATGCTGTAAGCATATCCTTTGTCAAACTAAATAGAAATAAAAATTGGGTGGTGTCAAGAGATTTCAGCTACTACAAAGGATGAAACAATGGGATTTTATAATAAATAATAATAATAATAATTTTTTATTTATACCCCGCCCTCCCCAGCCAAGGCCGGGCTCAGAGCGGCTTACAAGCAATAATAAAAACAAGATGAATGTTTACAACTTAAAAACAAAAATAAAATACAACATTAAAATAATGGAACATTAAAATATTAAAATGTAGCCTCATCGCAGGAGAAGGAAAAGAAAAAAGAAAGAGAGGGAGGGAGGGAATCAAATTGGCTCCAAGCCAAAGGCCAGGCGGAACAACTCTGTCTTACAGGCCCTGCGGAAAGAAATCAGATCCTGCAGGGCCCTGGTCTCATGAGGCAGAGCGTTCCACCAGGCCGGAGCCAGAGTTGAAAAGGCCCTGGCTCTGGTTGAAGCCAATCTAACTTCCTTAGGGCCCGGGACCACTAGGGTGTTGCTATTTATGGACCTTGAGGCTCTCCGTGGGGCATACCAGGAGAGGCGGTCCCGTAGGTACGAGGGTCCTAGGCCGTGAAGGGCTTTAAAAGTCAAAAGCAGCACCTTAAATCTGACCCTGTACTCCACCAGGAGCCAGTGCAGCTTGAAAAGCACTGGGTGAATATGCTCCCATGGCAGAGACCCCGTGAGGAGCCTCGCTGCAGCATTCTGTACCCGCTGGAGTTTCTGGGACAGCTTCAAGGGCAGCCCTGCGTAGAGCGAATTACAGTAGTCAAGCCTGGAGATGACCGTCACATGGATCACTGTGGCCAGGTTGGGGCGGGAAAGGTAAGGGACCAACTGCTTGATGCGGCAAAGGTGCAAAAATGTCGCCTTGGCTGTTGCTGTAACTTGCGCCTCCATGGAAAGGTTGAGTGGTTGTATTTGATTATATCTCCTTGCTAAGCAATTTTAAAGTTAAAATTGAAACGATGTTATCAGCCAGCCATGTTGTAGCAGTTACAGAAGACTCTTTTCATGGCACGATAGGACTTGGAAATCATTTCTGAGTATGGCAAGTTGGTCCTGCAGATTTATTCCTCAATTTTCTACAATAATTACCTCTTCTGCTGGGCTTATTAAAAATAATCAAATTAATCAAAGCTAAACTGACAGCCAATTTGAGAACAAGCTTTTAAAACATTATAACTCTTACTCACAAACTGTGAGTTTTTAAAGTCTAAGCTCAGGGCAATCCAGAAGGACCGCTGTACCAAAATGACTGTTGCAACGGAGAGGCAGGTATGAACTTCAACCTAAAAGTGCACAAATATTTTAATGCAAAGCAAACAAATAATTGTTGAGCAATGGTGGGCTATGGGATAATCAATGTAAGTCTGCATTAGTCACACTGAAAAAACAGGTCAGAAGATTGGTGCTTTTTAAAAAATAATCATGCCATAGACATGATTGACTCCTGTCACATCCACATCAAAAGCCAATCACAGGAGAGATGGGTAAAGGACCACATAGCCTATTTTTAGCAGCTAGTGTTAGACATTTTGGACACCTTCTGCTTGCCACTAGAGATAAGAGAGGAATTTGGTTTGATTAGCATCTTAATGCAAAGCTACCCAATTAACACTCCCAGCAACAATGCATGAACCAAAAGGATATTATCCTTCAATAATTAAGCACATGCCACTAACAATCCAATTCTGAAAGTAAAATAAATCCCCACTGCTTCTCCTAAAAATATAAAGAAAGGGTTTTGCCATCTTGTTCAACTCTCATTATTCTTTCCTACCAGCACAACAGTTCAGTCCAAGGAAGAGGGAACAGGCCCTTCAAGGATCAGATTGGCTGCTACGTCAATCATGCAGTTAATGAACCTGTCTATCAAACTGACAGACAGGACATCTCAAAATACTAACAGCCCATGACACAAACCATCTACTCAAACCTTGCTACACCAGCACCTATTTTTCGACTGCATTTCCATGATACAGAGGTTTTACATGAGGCAGAAGATGGAGTGTTCTAAAGAACTTTGCTTTATTCTATAGTTAACTAAGAGGTGAAAATGGTGCAATGGCTTTTATATTTAATGGCATATTTTACAATACATGTTCTTTCTCTAAGCAAAACAGTGGGAGAAGAAAGTGAACAAATCACACAGAATTTTCAAAAAATCATGGTACTTGCATTAAAATACTTTGTAGACTGCCTCACAGCCTAGTTCTTACAGAGAGCAACTATTCAAATTTTGGAAATGAAAATTATACCTCTCAAGCAATTAATCAACAGAACAGTGGTGCCTCTCACTACCTTAAATCAGATGAATATCAGATACACATGGCAGAAAATTCTAATTAATTCTGATGGAAATGCTTTATTGCTTTAAATGGCAGTTTCCACAGTGTGCATTCAAACACACATTCGGATACATGCAATGTTTGTTACAAACTATTCAGAAGGGAACATACAGCAGTGTGCTTTGTTATGTAAGACAAGGAAAACTGATATTTTCATAACAGACACTTTTTCTTTAAAGTAATTGAACTCAGGCTACAATGACACAATTATAAGCTTGCAAAACAGGCATTAATAAAAATTACAATGTTATCTATGTAATATTTCAGATATCTAGCAGCAATAAAAGTTGGCATTCTAGATTAAGGGTATGAAAATGTTACATTTCAGGAAATACATAACATTATGAATAACTTTTGACACACATTTGTGCTTAAATCAAATCTGATATTTTCTGGAAATACTTTAAGTTTGCAAAAGTGCGAGTTCAAGACTGGACAAGAGGCTGACAGACTAATTAGCCAAACATCTTGAAAAGGATAAGACTCCAATGGAATAATAAGAGTATTAAGGGCAGAGTCAAATGGATACATCAATGAAGGGTGACATCTCAAAATGAAATACAAAGAAAAAACAAGGAAGTTTCCTATCTTGCTCTTTGGTACTTTGAAACCAACAGTTAAAGCAGAAAAAAAGACTGCAGTCTGTATTAATTTTAGCACAACTAAATTTTGTAACAAATGACTTGCACCTGAGAGAAAACCCTGCATTTCATTTATTTGAAGTTACATACCTCAATAAGGCATTTAAATAATCCAGTATTTTCATATTCTACAGAAGTGTATTGTGCTGACATCATATAATTGCCTGGGGGAACTAAGCTTTATTCAAAACTGTGTTCCGCCAAGACCATTAAGTTCACCAACTGATAGGACATCTTAGAAACACAACATAAAATCTGATCTGCCACTATTCCTCTAGTTTACTTAACCTTGGTGTGCACCAACGAGCTGATAACTAATTTAAGACCTGAGAAAAAAAAGAAATTTCAGAGGGAAATGCAGAGAGGCATGATTTAGTTTAATATGCATCTACATTAGCTACAGGGCATAATTAAAAGTACATCACTTCTTTAAATCTACATAATTATATCCCAAAGACATTCTCATTAGTATCTTCTACTTTGCAGCTAAACCAGAAGAGGCCTCAGGTCTGCAAGGTCAGACTTCTTTATTTTAAATGTAATAATATAATGTTGAAAATAAAACGGCTGATGCAAAGTGGTGAGGCTGGCCTTTATCATCTATGCATTATTATTGTGAACACAAGAATTCCCAGACATCCATAAAAAAATAATCAAGTAGCCGAAATCTGGTTTTAAAAAAAGCTGAAATCAATCACTGATTAATGATCAGGGCTAATTCTGAATATATGAAGCAAACTGACTAGCTTTATTAATTTATGCATTATTTCATGGTAATAGAACTGCAATATTTATTCAAAATAATTTTCTTTAACCAGCAACTTGGCTCTTAATTCCGTTAACAGATGGATGTTCTAGTTCCAACAGTACAAAACAATCCTTCATATTAATTACTGCATCGTCCTGAGAGTAAGTATGCAATACAAAGACAAAGGGAGGTGTCTTTTGAGTCAAATGCCTACAGACTAAAAACTGCTATGACCAATTCCACAATCTGCGGTATGGTCTAAAGGCTCTTAATGTGAAACATGATTAGAGCTACACTCACTTGACCTAGTCCCTGGTATCTGGAATCAAGGGAAATAACCTCCACTTACTAAGCTTGCTCCCAGAGTTAATTGAAAGCTTCTACCAAACTGAAAGCTATGTTGTAATAGGAAGCCTTTTTGAACAGGGGTGGATCACTTGTCTTGTGGACTGCATGACCATCGGGGTATTTATGAATGGTTGCAGCAGAAAAGTGACACGGCGAATGAGGAACACTTATTCCACACCATCAAAATTCTTTCCCGAAGCTGAAAAATATTTATCAAAAACCTTGGTATAGAATATGCCAAAAATAAAATACAACAAACAATATTTCTACTTAAACTAATGTATATAATCAGGGGCAACCATTTCATTTTAACAACTGACCTATCTGAAACATAATTTAATCAAACCGATGCTTTAATCAAACACATGACTTGCTAGACTCTTGGCGACTTGTGCAAAGAGGAACGATCTGTTCCATCGAAATTTAAATACTAATTGCCATTCTAGGGTATTGTGGATTATTCTTCCTCTTTCCATAAATTTCACAGTAATAAAAATTAGCACTTTGGATATGCAGTACATTTAAAAGCTTAAGGAGAAAGAAAGCAGCTTTATATAAGGTGCCCCAAATTTCAGGGGTGGTGGTGGCAGGGGTAGGTTTAGTGAGTAGAGGGACTGACCACCACCTGGGATGGAGGCCTAGCTGTTTGGTCCCTGCTTCCAGTTTCAAACCTCCCATTCTTTCGGAAGTCTCTTAGAAGCCAATCCCGCACCTGGTGTTGGGCCAAAGAGACAAACTGATGATGCTGCTGGTTTATTGACCCCTCTGCTGACCAGCAACATCCCTGGCCAAGCTGGCTGGAGTGGTCTATGGCATGGTGTTGGAGAACAGCACTATTATAGGCACCACGTAACGCTCATTCTGCGTTGTTTTCTAAGCATGGCAGCATTTAAACTTTGGAAGTCCCTGTCTATTTTTGGCACCGGCTTAAAGCATGCCTTTAGGAGGCACTGGAAATGTAAAAGAAAAACCGGTGCACATTGGCATGCAGTTGCTACTGCACCACAATATAGCATTTGTGTAGAAGACCTCCTTCTATGCCTTTCTGGCATTAGCATCAAGGCTCAGAGAAACGGCAAGATGATCTGTTCTCTTATCCCATGACTTCTACATATACTTAGAAGCCTTTTGCAAAGGACTTTGAGTGCCTGTCGGATTTCCCCTGTTTTACATGCTTCTCAGCACTCTCAAGAATTCCAAAGAATCTGCTCTTCTTGGTGGCAAATTGTTGTTCTGCAAAACTTTTTATTCAGTACAGTAGTCCTTTAGGGACTACTGGTATCTGTGCAGGGGCCTCAGGACTGTGAAAGTCAGCTCTGACCACTCCAACCTGGCTTTCCCACGCAACTTGGGAATGACAGGGCCTGCTTGCATGGTTCTACACCCCTTTCCAAGCACACATTTTATAATGCCCAAAGTGGGTATGTAAGTTTAAACAGACTTTCTACCCAATTATGAAGCACAGACAGGCCTATATGGCCTTTCCTCCCTCCCTGGGGTCCCCATCAATCCCTCTTTTAAAATTAGTGTTATGTTGGCTACCTTTCAGTTGGTAAGGAGACAGAACAAGGACTTCATTCAACCATCCTCTAAACAGAAATAGTTTGGAAAATATTAAGGTTAAGGACTGGAGGACAATGTATGGAAATATTTGTAGTGGAACTTGGTCCTTTTATTGATTTTGAAAGCAAATATTGATATCACTATATATAAGTGTTTATCAATATTGTAAGTAAGTTTTCTGACTTCCTTCTGTGATTTCTGCAAACAACAAAGTTAGGCAATATAAATGTATGCTGAGAGCAGAGTTGAGATGTATATCCGCTGTGAGGAAAGGATGGGAAAGCAGGTGTTTTTTGCTATTGCTATTTATGTTAGACTTGTTTTAGTCTAAGCAGCTGTCCACAGTGCACATGGACGTCTGCAGACTTCGCAAATGTTCAAAGAGAACTATTAAGAACTGAATGGTGCTCCAAACAAGTAATTTACCTTGTCTGCATCCACTTTTCCTCTGATGAATTCAGATTTCCAGAACTGTAGAGCTTGTTCTAGTGTTAAACCGATGCCTTTTAGGAACAAACCATATTGCATACGGCCTCCATGACGGAGATGATGGTTATCACGCAGAGCTTTGTGCAGTTGGCGCATGCAGGGAGGAAATGATTTAACAGAAAGCTGCAACAGGAAAACATATTATTGAATAGATTGACTTACAGGCTGCATTTTGATCACCAATTAAATCTATTTAGAAAGGTGAACAGCTTGAGGAGAGAAGGATATGCAGGGGCTATAGGGACTATGCGTAAATCTATTTTACGACTTCAATATGCCTGTAAGCATTTGAATCTAATATTTTGTTCTATACAAGAGAAAAGAATAAATGCAGCACAGAAATACAGTTATTAAAAAAAGAAATGGTCTTTACTAATTCTAGCCAAAAGCATTAATCAGTATGGTTAATTAGGTACCAGTTAAAAATATGGATTCTGATTGTATATTAATAGTGGTTTTGTTCTCACCCCCCCAAAAAAAAGTATACTCTACTTGATGGCATTGATATCATTTATAGGTATATCTTGAATTTGTTTAAAACATTTTATACTGCCCTTCATCCTATCACAATTTAGGTCAGTGTATAACAGGCTTACCCAACCTGGTGCTGTTGAACTACAACTCCCATCATTCCTGACAACTGGCTATGCTGGTTGGAGCTGATGGGAATTGCAGTGCAAGCGATCTGGAGGGCACTGTGCCGGGGAAGGCTGGTGCATTAACAGATACAGAAAAACAGCAGAGCAGGGGTCAGATAATGCATTTAAAACAGATTTAAATATTTTCAGATACATTGCTGGATGAACTTTAATTAAGTTTATTTTCCCAACTATTACTTGCTTTCATTTCTTGGATACGATATGCCCACTATAATAATAATCATAATCATAATCAGCAGTACAGGCAGTGACCATTTTGCCCACATCTAACTGACATGTGGGCATGGAAGCGCGGGTCATTTTGGACCTGCAAGAGGACAGAATTGGGACAGAACAGGGCAGGCTTATACGTGTGTGGGGGCCAGGAACAGAGCCCCCCCCCTGTAAAATGGTCATTGCCTGTATTAAGCTACCGTATTTGGTTAACAATAAGGTGTTAATAGTTACAGCAAACCTCTAGACCGACTCCTTTATATCACTTTTAAAAAGCAAACAGGACTTCTATGCCACTGGTTTCCTTGAGGATAAATATATTGGAACGGATTCAAATGAGGTTAGTTGTGCATTAGTGCATCACTGATTTCATGTTAATCATAACCTTGTCTCATTGATTTCAACAGGACTAATGCATGGCCAACTTCCTCTGGATCCAACCTGTTATTATACGTAAAGGGCAGTCAGTTTCTTCACACAAACTGCATGCTGGACAAGGGCAATACGGGGTACAGTTTAAAAGCATAAAATACTCACAGTGTCAATCTGTTCTAATGAAATTTTCCCAATGTTTCTTTCAATGCTGTAATCTGGACCAACATATGCATGACTGTGGGGTAGAGACGAAAGAAAGTTTTTTATGGTATATGAAATCTTCAACAATTCACTTCTTGTTACAATGGGAACTTAAATACACAATTGTTTTTATGGATTTTAGGAGGAAATCATTCCAACGTAACAATTCAGCAAATATGACTTGAATACACTAAAGCACTTTGAAACTTTTTTTTATCCAACACAGTTCTGACATTTCACCACACGAGCACTTTGACAGATTTATTTTGTGGCATTTCTTCCTGAGAAACAAGATCAGAATCATAGTCTGGGATGAACATTATGTTCCAAGTATGAGCAAAATACCTGAAACTTGTCAAAGCAGCTGCCCAAAGAAAGTAGTTCTAGACTTCAGTTCTAGATCCTTTATATTTTTCACATTAAAGGAACTGCTAGTAAAAGTGTGTCTTCTTAAAATTTATCAGAAAATTGTGACAACATTTCTATTGAAATACTACAGAGCTCCATGAGGAGACAACCCCAGAAAGTAATAAAATCATGATTGTGGTTTTAAAAAGGGTCTGAGGGAAGGAGAATATTCTGCATGAATTTCAAGTGCAGTCATACCTCATGTTAAGTCGCTTCATGTTATGCTCTTTCAGGTTACGTCCCACGGCGACCCGGAAGTACCAGAAAGGGTTACTTCTGGGTTTTGCCACTTGCGCATGCACAAAAGTGCAAAATGACGTCATGCGCATGCGCAGAAGCGTCAAATTGCAACCCACACGTGTGCAGACGCGCCGCTGCGGGTTGCGCTCTTTTCATGTTGCAAACGGGCCTCCGGAACAGATCCCGTTCGCAATCAGAGGTACCACTGTAGACGGGCTCTTTTTCCCCCCAAAGGACAAAACATGTTTGTTTGTTTGAAATCTAACCTAAGGGATGAGCTTGATGTGTTGACTGAGATGGCGCAGGTGAAATCATGGTAAGAACAGCAGCTCTCTACTACCCACTTGAACCTACCATCTGCAGTGAAAGAAGCTGAGTTTGAGAAGGGAGGGTCCACATGGCTCTCCTGTTCAAATCTCTGGGGAAGTGCAAGGAACAGCCCCTCAATGGGCTGGTTGGGCCCTTTTACTTTTTTTCTTCTGGCACAGACAGGTCCACAAGTTAGCAGTCAGAATGCCAGTGGTCCCACCTGCAATGTAGCACTGCTTAGGAGCTTCGCCATTAAGGCAAATCTTAAAGAGTTGCTTGCTGTAGGCTGCAGTAGCAGCTGCCTGGGCACACCTCAGGGGGATGCTCCATACCTATTCACCATCCGCAACCATTTCCTGCTGCTCACTGGACCACCCAGTAATACTGCTCCCCGAGAACTATTATAGGAAAAATATACTGATACATTACCTGAGATGACTGAGCAGAGGCTGGAGTCTCTCATCTGTTTGTACAATGGGCAATGACCGTGCTGTGAGCTAAAAGGGATTGGGGAGGGGTGGGGAAACAAGTCACAAAGAGCCAATGAAATGCTGCTCTCTTTTTTTTTTAAGTACAAACTACAGTTACTAATAATGCAAATAAAATTAACTTATTCACCCAAAAACTTATTCTTCAAAAAAACCACTGGAACGTTTGTTGTCTCTCACACAATCACACTCTCTTGTTGAGTCAAATCTCCAGAAACCAACAACTCTTCTTTCAGCTTTCTCAAAGATGTCCATTTGTTTATCATCTTTCTACCTCTTCCTATTAAGCTTATAATTTTATCAGCCTTCCACATAAGCTTTAAATCTATTGATTCAATCTATTATTAGATCAACGCAATGTCGTTATTTCAACAAGTTCTTCTCCAGACCCATTAACCATTGCATTTAAACTATTTAAGTTCTGTTGATGGGAAGTAGCATTAATCCACTCCTCTGCCAAATCCACTCCTGATGAAGAGCAGAGGAAATCAATGTTTCAGTAACTGTTTCCACAGAAGGCTCCACTACGAGCTCTCCGTATAGTTAAGTCTTACAAAACAGATTCCTTTCCATCAATTACAGTTGTTTCCTTAGATGAACATCTTATTTTTCTTCTGTGCTGCTGAAGCATATTAGCTAAGGTTTAGCCACGGATCGAGGAAGTGCCCAGTTCAAACCTAACTTCTGCCACTAAATACAGGTAGGTAGCTGTGTTGGTCTGCCATAGTTGAAACAAAATATTAAAAAAATCCTTCCAGTAGCACCTTAGAGACCAACTAAGTTTGTCATTGGTATGAGCTTTTCTGTGCATGGTGTCCAATGAAGTGTGTTTGTTTCTGCCACTAAAATCAACAAATGGCTTTAGATAAGCCATTTTCAGACTCAAGTCTTGCTGGACCACCTCTAATACGGACCTAACAGTATCAACCTACCTTAAAGGGCTGCTACAAGGATTATAAGGTAATATATTTAATTTATTTGCCACTTACTAGAACAAAAGTGCTCCCAGCTACTTACTACTGACAGTCTAAAGTATTAATTAAGAATACCAGTAAAAACAAGTTACATTGAAAAAAAGGAAGAAAAAATGTTAGTAATTCTAAAATATCTGTGCTTGCTAAAATCGCACGTCAAAATTACATCCTTGGGTATGTAATAATACTCATCATCATGCCTAGCAATGTCAGTGAGTAACTTATACCTCCTTTACCCACTGGCTGCTTCTCATTCAGTCTTCATGGTCTCTCACACACATACCTTCCCAGCATCCATCTCTGCCTGCCTAACAATGGGAAACCCTCATGGCTGCCTCAAGCCTACATCAGATTGGAGGAGAGGAATGGAAAAGGGACTCCGAGAACATAAACCCTTTAACAGAGGCTCTCCATGAATGTTGAACATTCTAAGCGTTAAGCATTATTACACTAATCTCAGTTATTCACCCATCTTGCAGTTCGTTGTGCAAATTATTGTTGTTGTTAGCCATAACAAGCAGGAAAGGACGGAGCAGGGAATTCTACTTCACTGTCTTTGGAAAAGCTAACAACCGCCTCCCATTCATACTGTTTCATTCTCCAGATCATACGCTAAGCCCATCTCTGGATATTGCTCCCTAGACAAGTATGATGATTCAGTTGCCAAAGTATGAGAGCAGGGAAGCAACACAGGACGTTTGCACCACATACAGAAACATGAAGCTGCCTTCTAGGGAGTCAAATAATTTGTACATCCAGCTCTGGACTGTCTAGTCCGACTGTCAGCAGCTCCCTAAGGTATGAAGAAGAGCTTTCTTTCCCAGTCTGCTGCCCAAAGATCTTTTAAACAGAAATGCCAGGTACTGGACTGAGGACCTTACATTATGCATGCAAAGCATGCGTCCTACGCCTATGTTTTGGTCATCCCATATGTTCAGAGAACTGGGAGGGAAAGAGGGATTTCTACAGCTGTGAAAAATACCTAGGCAGCTACTTTAAACTTGATCAGAAACTAGCTTGACGGGTGTCAGGGATGCTATAGTAGTCCATTTCCTGCATTAGCAGAGGGCTGGACTAGACAATCTTTGAGGTCCTTTGCAGTTCCATGACTTTTAGGGTTCTATAATAGATAAGATTCCAAAATAGAGATTATAATCAGCAAAACCATAAATGATACGGTTAAATCTGTGCGCCACCAAAAAGATGAAGAAAATGTATATTGTTTTTAACAATCACATCTTTATTTCCATGCAATACCTTTTTGTAAGAAAATAACACAGGTACTCATGCTTAGGTATTGGCACATAATTGCATATCTATTAGGAGCTCCTTCCAACTCATCGCTGCTCTAAAGATAGATCTGGGACATGCATTTGATTGATTGGCTTTCAATGTAAGTATTTCATGCTTTTTGGTGCAGTGATAGCACCAAAAAGTCTGGTTTGATTAATAACCAGACAAGCAACGCACAAGCTTAAAGCAGCGGTCACCATCTTTTACGATTGACAATTCTATGCTTTATTATGGATTTTCTTCCAAAGAGAAGCAAAAATGTAGTATGTTGTAACAACATTCCACAATTTTGCATTGTTCATACCAAGAGAATACTCGTCTGAATTATAAGGGTCACAGAGTTTCACCTTATCATCACCAAACAGCAGCATCTTGTTGAATGTAACATGTGAACACCTCTATAATTGGAACAGATCCATGTTGGAGGTCAAAGGCTGCTACTAGGCTAGTTTGGACCTTAAACTGGGGAGATACAGATTCAACCAGGACTCTTATTGAGAGACACTGGCCCAGTCATTATCTCAAGTCTCATGTAAACTGCAGGATTGTTGCAAGGATTAAACAGTGGGAAGGAAAACAATCACATACACCTGTCTGAACTCCTGGGAGGAACAATGGTGTGTGTGTGTGTGTGTGTGTGTGTGTGTGTGTAATGTCTACTTATTCCTCATATCAGAAAGTCTAATAGGCAAGTTACTGGTAAGTCTTGTTTTACACAATATGTTAGATCGGGGGTAGGAGAGGCAAAAAAATTCAATAAAAAAGGACCAGTATACTGAATCTCTAATACAGCACACACAATTTTATTTATTTAATTAATTAATTACTTTTATATACTGCCCTTCATCAGAGGGTCATAGGGCAGTTTACAGTATAAAAACACAAAAATACATAATGTATCATCAGACAAAACAATATAACAGTATAACAATATTATATATATACTGAATGCAATAAACAGGATTTCATTCAATATATAGGATTGCACTGTCAATGATGCTTTGCCTAGGTACTGTATTTGGTAGTTAACATAACAGCAGTTTTATATAATGTAAGAACTATGCTTGCAAACAGCATCTCTTTTAACACAGCACAATTCCTGCTCCGGGCTTACATTTATATGCACACATACCCATACTTTTTCTGGGTTGTTAATATGTAATTCCAAATAGGTCACGTTGAGTACAGCTGTATGGTGTGTACTACCGAAAGCGATTGATCAAGAAACAACCACTTCGCTAATGTTGCAGCAAAATGTCACAATGCAAATGTTATGCAGCCAGGGAAATCAATATTAGACCAGTGTTTGCATGCTGGTATGTTGCCACAACTAGACAGCTGACATTTCAATGCTGATCAATTTTGAAAAAAGTTTGGTTTTAACCTTTAACACATTGCAATTCTGAAGAAATACTCAAAGTATGCAATCTTAGCAAAGATGTAGTTATTATATTTTAGCACTATGGACATCCAGAGACACTTTTAAAAAACACCTATCAAAAGCACTAATTTCATGTGAAGAATTAGCTCCCCCACCCCATTAACAGCTATCCAGCATTTCTTCACGTTAAAATATATCAGGTGGTTGCTTACCACTGAGTATTCGCATGGATTTCTATCCCTGGGGGGTGGGGGGTTTGCAAGAAAACATTTTGTGATAGATTTCTTGTATTTGGAGCCTGCCCTTTTCCGTAGAAAAAAATCAAAGCAAGTAATAAAGAGCAATACAGTGGTACCTCGGGTTACATACGCTTCAGGTTACACACTCCGCTAACCCAGAAATATTACCTCGGGTTAAGAACTTTGCTTCAGGATGAGAACAGAAATCATGCTCTGGTGGCGCGGCGGCAGCAGGAGGCCCCATTAGCTAAAGTGGTGCTTCAGGTTAAGAACAGTTTCAGGTTAAGAACGGACCTCCGGAACAAATTAAATACTTAACCCGAGGTACCACTGTACACAAAGAGGTCAACCAAGGAAACCCACAGAAAGGACCTTGAGCTCCCCCATCCCACCCTACACACCACAAAGCTTCAACAGTTTAAGAGAGGAGAGGCCATGAGCCAAAGAAGGAAACATTCTTACAAATAGGAATGAGCATATAAAAGTAGCTTTGCTTGCTGTTTTTTGCCACACTGCTTCATGGCACTGTTTAGAAAGCAAAGCTCTGTCTGCACATATTGTTTGATCCTGCCTACATGTGCCCCTTGGGGACGCGGGTGGCGCTGTGGGTTAAACCACAGAGCCTAGAACTTGCCGATCAGAAGGTTGGCAGTTCAAATCCCTGCGACTGGGTGAGCTCCCGTTGCTCGGTCCCTGCTCCTGCCAACCTAGCAGTTCGAAAGCACGTCAAAGTACAAGTAGATAAATAGGTACCCCTCTGGCAGGAAGGTAAATGGCATTTCCGTGTGCTGCTCTGGTTCGCCAGAAGTGGCTTAGTCATGCTGGCCACATGACCCGGAAGCTGTATGCCGGCTCCCTCGGCCAGTAAAGCGAGATGAGTGCCGCAATCCCAGAGTCGGTCACAACTGGACCTAATGTTCAGGGGTCCCTTTACCTTTACATGTGCCCCTTCTTTGATCTCCCCCATTACGTTGGGAAAATTAATCACTTGATATCTTTTGCAAATCCCATGTCTCATTTGTTTCAACACAACGTACTTGCACAGTACTTCATACATTAAGCACCAGGGGGTTGGGCCATTTCTAGTAGGTTACTATCATTAGATGGAAAATGCTCTCCGCAAGAGAATCATCTCATAGCTTAACATTTGAGAGAGAAATAGGGCACGCAACAAAATGTTACGGTGGATTCCCAAGTGGATGAGCACAACTGTAGCATATCTGATAGCGAAGGTTTCTCCCCATTGCTAGGTCAGATGGCCATGTTGTGCTAGATGAAAAAGTGAAGGGGGTTTGTTGGGAGATGCCAGAGAAGGGAAAGGTGCTAGCATTAGAAAGGAGTAATCTGTAGGCCCTTGAATATATATAATGGGCAGTGTGATACACTAAGCAGGTTATAAGTCAAGAATACTTTGATTTAGGATGCAACCCCCATGCAGAGTAGGTCTTATTTCCAAGTAAACATGGGTAGGTTTAGGTTGCACATTTGATATTAAGCCTGACTGCATCAACTGTTACTCCAAATGCTAAAGCGTTTAAGTTTGGATGTAAAACATTCCACTTCACTGTTCAATGATGATTCATGAAATAAATCAATAAAAGAAGCTATTTCAGTTTTCCCTCGGGTCATAATCTCACACACATTTTCAGGTCACACTGAACTAAGTTGACCCACGTTATGTTCGGGCTGCGAGGTAAATTTTCAGAATCTAGGCCTTCTTTTAATTCAACTTACAAGCCTCTACTTTACCTCCTTGCCAATCAGGAAATCTTCAACATTGGCCTGCAGTCCCCAAAGGCTTTTGGGGGAGGGGTTGTTGTTTACGACATTCTTTCTCTCTCAGGGAGCTCTCTAACCCACATCATCACTCCATGTGCATGCTTGCATGTGCCCTTGATTTACTTTGCAATTTAACATTTCAATCTGGTAGTTTTTAGTCAGGAGAGTTCTTTAAAGTGTTGATTCTTTAAACTATTTTAACCTAAAGAGAAATGTGCAGGAACACTCCCCTCTTACCAGATCTTTATATGACTGTCATATTCCTAAAGTGAGGAGTGGGAAGCACAAGTTACCTTAAAATGTGCATCTCAACCAGTCTTTCACTGACTGGCATGGCTAGAAGATACAGCACAACCCTTTGGGCCTTGGTGCCATATTATGACAACATTATAGCTCAAGGTCTTCCAGAATTTAAACAGTGGTGTGCTATTATATACAACCTTAGCGGTTTTAAAATTCTCAGCTCCAGTGGGAGGAACTGAAAGAGCAGTGGGCACAGTTCAATGCATACAATGGGGCTTTCCCACCACTTCCTGTTGCAACCCTTAGTTCCCCCACCCCCCACGGTCACTCCTAAATATTTCAGGCCGTCTGCAACAGTGTAGAATATGGAGAAGCAGGCAAGACGATGGGCTGAACTGGTGGAAGCTGGGTGGGCCTCTCTTTGCTTGAGTGGAAGCACATTTCACTCATGTAAGGGGTTTTCTGCTACATCTTACTCTGCACTAGAACACAGCTGCTACTGAAAACCCAGCTGACTGGGTCGGCGATAGCAGAGAGGGAAGGCTAAACAAAGCTCTCTTAGTGGCTAGGTAAAGGTAAAGGCACCCCTGACCATTAGGTCCAGTAGTGGCCGACTCTGGGGTTGGGGCGCTCATCTCGTTTTATTGGCCGAGGGAGCTGGCGTACAGTTTTCCAGGTCATGTGGCCAGCATAACTAAGCCACTTCTGGCGAACCAGAGCAGCGCACGGAAACGCTGTTTACCTTCCCGCTGGAGCAGTACCTATTTATGTACTTGCACTTTGACGTGCTTTTGAACTGCTAGGTTGGCAGGAGCAGGGACCGAGCAACAGGAGCTCACCCCGTCGCGGGGATTCGAACTGCCGACCTTCTGATCAGCAAGTCCTAGGCTGTGGTTTAACCCATAGCGCCACCCGCATCCCTTCTTAGTGGCTATAACAGCTGGGAAAAAATGTTACACAGTTGTGTAGGTGCTGCAGTCACCTGAAGTCCTTTGCCACCTGAAGGCTTATTGATGGTCCAGAATGGCCCTGTAACCACCTTGGTTCTTGAATTTAATCTGTTCTGGGAGTCTGCTCGACACCCAAAATGGTTCAAAAACCCAAGGCCCAGCTTCCGATTGGCTGCAGGAGCTTCCTGCACTCAATCGGAAGCCGTGGAAGGTGTGTCAGACGTTTGGCTTGTGAAAAATGTTTCCAAACACTTACTTCTGGGTTTGCAGCATTCTGGAGCCGATTTGTTCGGGAGCCAAGCCGTTTGAATACCAAGGTACCATTATATTAAAGAAAACCAATTTGCTTCTGCGACTTTTCCTATTATAATGTCCTCTTTTCCCCTCAATTGTTATGTACGCCACCAATTTTTCTTCTTCAGTTGCAGCAATCCTAAGTGACTTCCAAACAAGTATAAACAATGTAGCAACACAACTCCTTCCTCTTCCAGAAGCCTTTTAAAAATGTTGTGATATTTAAAAACTAAACAAGAATTGAAATCCATAGATGGTGACTGTACTCATTAAAGCGTGTTTGAAAGCTTTTGAGTGCAGTTTGTCACAACTTTTTAGCGCTTTTTGTACTAAACGCACCACTTGCGTGATGGACAGTGAAGCAACACAATTTCCATTTAATTGATTTAAATAAGGCTGAATAAATCTTCACCTTTATGTGACAAGCAGTCAAGACTGACAAGTGATGGTAGGCAGGTAAAAGTAAATGAACAGAAGTCTGAATTGCCCTTGCCATTTATCTTGGTCTTATGTGTCGTAAATCCAGTTTGGGAGAGAGACATTCTGAATTTCACTATTCAAGCACTAAATGAAACTGTCTCCTTCAAAATGATAGTTCCACTACAGCAGTGATACATATCCCCGTTTTAATTAACCTAATGGTCTATTCACCCACCATACTTGGAGGCCTATTTCATTACCCTAAATTAACATTTTCTTTCCATTAAACATCAGATAAAAGATACCAATTGCATGCCTGGTTTACAATACATTCAATCAGTAGCATTCCTTTGCTTAGTGGTAGCAACGTAAAAAAAGAATAGAAGTACCAAAATACACGTTGACCAGATTACTAATAAAGAAGACTATAAGTAATAAGACACAGATATTACACTCTTATACTTCAGAACACCTGTTCATTAGCTAACCCAATATGGCCCTAGATCCTTTGTTGATACTCTAAACTTTTTCTAACTTTGGTGACATTGACAGAGTAAAAGTGTCACCCAAAGTACCTATTGGCTCTTGAGTTATTGTTTAAGAAGGATAAAACTGAACTTGTTTTAAAGGTCTAGGGTTTTCACAGCATTATCCTCTCACCAGATCCACTACCTCACAATGTGATACGCTTTCCAAATCCTACAGTTGGATGAAAAACGACCCAAGGATGCATCTTCTTTTTCTCCTCCTCTTTGTCTTTATTGCTCCCCCCCAAATATCTACTGTTCTTTTCCACTGATAAGTTTCCACCAGAGATACAGCTGATATGTACCAAATAAAGCACTTTTTTGGCGGTAGTTATGGAATGCCCTCATGGGGAAGGCCTGATAGGCTCCTTCCCTTCCAAGTTTTACACACTGTAAAGACTTTTCTTCTCAGGCCTGCGTTTGATTCATGTTCTCTCTCCTAACTTCATTAATTATTATTATTATTATTATTATTATTATTATTATTATTATGTGCTTTACTGCTGCTTTGGTTTTATTCGTTTTCTTACTTTTTTGTATTTGCACTCCTGTTTTTACTCTATGCTGCTTTGCATTTTTATGTAGAAAAGCAGAATACAAATAACATGAAACTAGTTACCGGTAAGTAAGTTTCCTTGCAGGAGATGTAACAATACAGAATTAAATCCAGCAATGTCTGCTAATGGAATGAACACCATTAAGAGAATGGGCTCTTCCCCTCACCCCACAGTTCCCTACACCAATAGTAGAAACTCAGGTATATAAGCTAGGCACCTAATGGCACCTTAAATTAGGGTTACAGTCACCAAAACGGAATGTCTAGTTGACATTTTTGGGCAAGGCAGGTCTAAAGACTTATTTTTCAAATGGTGGGCTGACTGTGATTGATTCTCAGTTAAACGACAATCTTGAGATAGGTTAAGAGCTTTGACAACTTAAATAAGGAAAGTCACTTGATCCAGGGACAGTCCACATATATATTAGCCTATTCTGACCTCTTTTTCTTAATGCTGACTACTCCTGCTCAGGCTGCACAGAAAAAGCATTTTGGTTTCAGAAATTCATTCCAATTTCAGAAATTCATTCTGATAAAATATAACTGGTGGAATTCTACAGGATGGGGTCTTAGTGTGTGAAAACAGTCCAGATCCAATGATCTTCTTCAGGCATGCACCTCCATATGCTGGAGATCTCAGGAGCCATCCTGGCACCAGGCATCTTCACCTGGTTGCAAGTAGTCAAAAGCAAGGTGCAAAATGAGCCTGGCACCTGGCTAATTTTTAACACTGCCCCACACACAGCCCTAATCTGCTCTGAGGGACACTTGGAAGAGCAGGTTTGCAGGGGAGCTACAGTGGAGAGAAAGCAAAGCCTGCTCACACAACAATGGGTGTCAGCCATGGAAGACAGCTTCAATAATGTAAGAGGTACATGAATAACAGGCTTGTGTTTTAGAAGTTATGAGAGCAAAATGTAGTTCTTGGGAGATGCTGAAAAAGGAGGCGTGACAGGAGCTGTCAACTCCGTGGGTGCAGGAAAATGTAAGATGGCCCATGACCCAGATGGAAGGACCATCTCAGACAAACAAAAGGTACACAATTTTTGTACAGCTTCATATTCACATTTTCCATAAGCATGACAATAAAAAGATCTTCCAAACATGTCAGAGATCTTAAATCATTTTTTTTCCTGATGACTGAAAACCCACTGTACCAGTGTTGAATAAAAAGAGCTTGCTAAACAGTCTGAAGAACAAAGCCAAGAGCCATTTATTTCAACTTCCTAGACCTAAAAAGTTCCCTCACATAGAAAAGTAAGCTTAAATTATGCTAGAGCTACAAATTAGACATATTCTTGGAAATCAGAGAAGTAATTCTGTCTCTGTGCGTAAGTTATGAGACTAACCAAGGTGCTAACTCACTTGATATAGTTCAAGAAATGATTATTACAACCCAGTAAGTAATTTGTCTCTTTGCAGTAGGATGCAATAAGGCCATTTCTCTTGTATATATTTTTTAAAAAGGCCAGAAAAGACAAGGATTGCCAGCCCTCTTAATTTCATTTATAATCTGCTTCAAGGAATGGACTTTTTAAATTAAACACCAGAAAAGAGATATTTAGAATAGGCATTAGAGTAATTTGTCATGAGGAACATTAAAAGATTATTGGTTTTATAACATCTTATATCACTGATACCAAGAAATTAAGTCACTCATTACAGTACAGCAGATGTGTACTTTTGGTATTTGCAAAGTCTTTACTAAGTAATTTACCATAACCCAGTCATGTCCATGCAAACTGTGCAGCACAATCCTATGCCTATTTACTCAGAAGTCCCACAAAGGTGCATATGATGGCAGCCTTCAAAATATTATTTAAAACATTCTCTAGCCACTCCATAAAGTGCTTTTAATTTGAGTGTCTAGAAACCTCCGAAATAGTCAAATTAAAATACAGGGAGAAATACAAGAGATAATGGCTACATTCACATGTAACACCAAACCAGGGTTTAGCACTGCATAGGCATGCCTATATAAGCCTGAGAGAAGCATTGGGGGGGGGGTCACACATTCCCCCCTCCCACACAACTTAGGAGAAAGTCAGAGTTTAATTTCACTTTTACAGAATCCCAATTTACTGTTGCATTTGAACCAACCAGGGATCCTGATTTAAAACAAACTCTGGTACGTTTTTATAAGCTGGCTTGCTATGAACACTTGAGTTTGTTTTAAACCAAGTATCATGCTCCAGTGAGTCTCCTGAGAGGCTAGAGCCCCAAATCCTAAGGAGATTTAAGCCTCTTAGCAAAACACTCACCAAACAGGGCAGGGTTACAGGTGCAGCACCATCAAAACAAACCATGTTCAAGCATGGAGAATCAGTCTAGCTCTAAAGTGTGATCCAGAGACAAACAGTCCAAGGTCAGTATGACAGGGAGCTCAGACAAGGTACAGTGGTACATCGGGTTAAGAACTTAATTTGTTCTGGAGGTCCGTTCTTAACCTCAGGTACCACTTTAGCTAATGAGGCCTCCCACCGCGCGATTTCTATTCTCAAAGTTCTTAACCCGAGGTACTATTTCTGGGTTAGTGGAGTCTGTAACCTGAAGCGCCTGTAACCTGAAATGTCTGTAACCCGAGGTACCACTGTACAACATAGCAAGGAGGGAGAACAAGGAGCCAGAGACCTGTGTTGTTTCCAGCAACCAGGCGGTTCAGGATACGTTTGCCTCCTAGACCATACTCAAACCACAGCTACTGGTAGTGAAGGACTTTCAGAGATTGTTAACTCACAACAACCCCTTACTCATGACCTTTGCGAAGAATCTGGGTATGTAGACATGTTATATATTGTAACTTTTCAGCCCGGACAGATCCAAGGGTTCTTTAGCAGGTCTCCTCCTGCAAGGGATCCTCAACACTGGTTCCAGGGAACGCTGCCTGCTTCAAGGTCTCCAACCTATAGGGTGCCTGGTTCATCATCTGAAGACTCCATGTGGGCTAAACATGACACAAAGCCACTCTGCCTAAGTCTTCCTCCAGGCAACGGGGAGGAGGAGAGTTAAACACTCGGGGTTATTCTGACAGTGTTAAATCATGCTTCACTGTTACATGAAAACATGGATATTGAGAAATGTCCAGGCAAAAGGAATAAATGGAATGTTTATACCACACCCGGGAGACTTGAGAGAGATCGTATGTTGGCAGCACTCTTAAGAGAAATCCAATGGGACACATCACTCCATTGCAAAATCAGGAGAGACTTCTCGCCTATTGGGAATATTCAGGCCTGCAGTCTAATTCAAGCAACTACCTCAAGTAAAGAATTCCCAGACCGAGTGAAAAATACTTGTTTTTGTTGTTCAGCAAAGACCTGGATTCCCAGATCAGCATCCAGCAAATACAAGGCAAGAACAACTACAGTGGTACCTTGGGTTAAGTACTTAATTCGTTCCAGAGGTCCGTTCTTAACCTGAAACTGTTTTTAACCTGAAGCACCACTTTAGCTAATGGGGCCTTCTGCTGCCACCGCAGCACGATTTCTGTTCTCATCCTGAAGCAAAGTTCTTAACCCGAGGTACTATTTCTGGGTTAGAGGAGTCTGTAACCTGAAGCGTATGTAACCTAAAGCATATGTAACCCGAGGTATCACTGTACTAATAGTCCAAGGGACTGCACAGAGATATTTCTGCCTTTTTAAAGAAAAGCCCCTAACAGGAACTCCATGCACCACTTGACAAACTATTTTTGAAACTATAATGAAATTTCCTAATAGCTTTCACAGTACGGTGCAAAGAGTCACTGCTAGGCAAAATGGAGTCAAAAGCTCTGTGGATACACAACCCCGGTCTTTGCATACCATTAAAGGTACACTTTGGTTGACAGCCACTCTACACATATGCACATAATACAATCTTCAATGATGGGATGAAGAAGCCAGTTTATATCCCTAAGTTTACGTTACTGAACCAACAGCAGATCAGCCACTGAGTTCTGGCAGACAAGTAAACCTTCTCTTCCCAGTAATAGTTTGCATCTAGTAATAAAGAAACTTGACAAAATTGAAAATATGCTTCTCATTGTCATTCTGCATAACTAAGGTTAGAGGAGGAAGTGGGGGCAGGAGGAACAGAGGCATGCTGCAAAACAGAAATTAATTTAACGTTTTAAAATTGCTATGCTGGAGGTTCACCTTTAGAACAAAGTAGCTCTCAAGCAGTAAAGCTTTAAGTAGCAGAATCCACTCGTGCAATATTACATACAAAGCCTTCTATAAAGCCTCTTTCAATAGCATGGCTGTTTCTCAATAATAGGAAAGCCTTGAAAATGAGAGGAGAAATCACTTGCACACCTCCCATATTGGCTCTAATATATATATTTTTTTGCATTCAGTAACATCAAATACACAAAGCACTAGTAAATCACTGAACCAATGTAGTGTAAAATATAACCGAGGTACTTCCATTTACATGACATTAGAATGGAAATAGGATGATATAAAAGTGTACAAACATCAATTCTTTAAGCAGAGCATGATTTAGAACAAAATTGACTTGGCTAAAGAAAATAGTCCCGTCCCCGTCCCCCCCAATATAAGAATTCTGGTTTCATTTCACAAACCCATTTACCTGCTCTCTTTGATCTCTCTTGAAAGGTACTTAACTGACAGTTTCATGTCAGGATTTTAATAATATCTGTATGCTAGAAGCAATTGCAAAATTAACCTAAGGAACATGATCTTGGAAAAGTTGAAGAGATAATGGCAAGGGGAGAAAAAGTTTTGAAACTGAGAGCTACTGCAGTTAGACAAAGGAAGTTGTAGCAGCAGCAGCAGTAACTGTGATGAGCCTCTAGATTCTAGAACCTCATCACAGTTATTGCTGCAGAGCCTTGAATAAAAGACCATTTCCCTAAAACCAATTTGTGGAATGGCACAAGTAGCAGGCTACTTACTACAAGCTCAAAAAGTATTGTGTGGCTGAGGGGCCTGAAGACATTCAATAGCCAATTTTACAACGCAATCCTATATTCACCTACTTTAAGTCCTATTTAGTTCAATCAGCTTACTTCCAGGTAAGTAGGTGCAGGCTTGTATACAGTTTTTTGCCTTACTCAGAGTAAATCCACCGAAATTAAGGAACATGGCTATCTTAGGTTTATAAATTTCAACGGGTCTATTTTGAACATTTGATGGATTTTTGTTTGTGGTACCTAACAAGAGCCTCTTTTGCTATTCAGGATGGTAATTAATCTCCGCTTTTGAAACCAAAGCAAACTAACACTATAGGAAAACTGAAACACTGAACTGCTCTTTTTATTTTCAAGTTGTATGAATTATTCAAGATGTATGAATTAATGCTAAAATGTGTTTCTTCCCTAACAAGACACTCTTTTCATAGTGGCACATTTATACTAAGTGTGAATATTGCCTAGTTCACAAAGTCTTCTAAAGATTGGTACAAAGGGATCTAGAACCTTCCACCCAGAACTCTAAGGGCTATTTTTGCTTCATTTTACCCTTTGGGAATTACATGTTCCTGCTTCTCAGAATGTCAAAGCACATCTTAATATAACCCCAAACAAAGTCCCCCCCCCCCACTTTAGACATGCTTTTATAGCAAATGTGCTGCCCTCCAAATGTTGAACTCCATTGCCATTGGCCATGTTGGCTGAGTGTTAGAACCATAGAAACTTAAGAGCTGGAAGGGACCCTGAGGGTCATCTAGTCCAACCCCCTGCAATGCAGGAATCTCAGCTAAAGCATCCATGACAAATGACCATCCAACCTCTGCTTAAAAACCTCTCAGGAAGGAGAGTCCACCACCTCTCATGGGAGTCTGTTCCACTAACAAGATTTCCACTACAACATCTACCGGGCACCACTTTTACTATCCCTGCATGGAGTGTTTATTTTCCTTCTAACTTTTCTATCTTACCTTGCAATGAGAAATAATGAAGTGCCTATGTATATTGCTGCGATGTTATGGCAACCCCCTCCCCACAACTCCAGTTCCGACCCCTTCTTTCAGTGGTTTCACTTCAGTAAATCGTCAAAACTTTACCACTAAGTTTAGATTTTGAAACTGAACCAGTACGAAGCTAAAACAGACAATAAAAAAGCCCAAAGAGTTATGCGGCAAACAAAAGTACTTTGTCCTTTTTAACAACTTGCCATCTGTGAACATTTTTACCAGTTAAAAATAGATGGTTAACTCAAATGAATCCATTGGAATTGGAATACGTTGTGCACAACAGATGGCTTGTTTATACAACAGTTCTGGGGAACATATTTGTTACAGCTTCTTCTTGGTTGTTTCTTGCGCCTATAGTCCAACAAAATATCTGAAACACCTCATCATTGCTATATTAGCTCTTTAACCACCAGGGGGGTGAGGGATGGGAAGCCCGAAGGCAATGAGAATCTAGAACATATGGTTGCAGCCTTTAGGATGTCACAAAAGGCTATGCTTCAGCAACTTGAATGTGTGTTTTACAAAAGACATAAAGCACCATTTCTACTGCTGCAGCACAAGAGAAAAAATACTGCTGATTTTTGGGTGTGAAGGTCATTTTATCAGATCTCCATCTTTGCTTTTTAAATACATTGCATTTTAATATATTTAGATATGTATTTCAATATATTGTATTGTATTCAATTTCAATTGCTGTAAGCCTCCCTGAGTAGTGGGTTGGCACCAGAAGGAAAGGGTAGCATGTGTGTGAATCTTAAAATAAACCACCTTTTCATTTTAGCAAAAATCTAGTACTAGGAGATCTATTACTTATCCCATATTTGCTAACAGGTAAATTTTGAAATAAGCGTGAGAGATGCATCAGTATCTCTGATAAAACTTAAAGAAATATACAACACCAACAAGGTCACAAAACTGGCCTTGTATTTAAGCACTCACTGGCATCAAAGAATTGCACACAGGCAAGTGAATGAGCTGGTGGAAGAAGATTGGAGGGATCCATCCCTTCTCCATGCCTTGTGGAAACTAAAGGGGTTGCCATAGGAGAGAAGTCCCCTGAAAAGAAATGTACAGGATGCTGAAGAAGGATGAAATTGTGAGTCTACTAGTATTGGGATAGGAGAGCGGGGGGGGGGGGCAATCACATCTGGCAACCAATGCCAGTTTCAGATAGTAGATGGATAAAGGTAGAGGGACCCCTGACCATTAGGTCCAGTCGTGACTGACTCTGGGGTTGCGGCGCTCATCTCGCTTTATTGGCCGAGGGAGCCGGTGTACAGTTTCCGAGTCATGTGGCCAGCATGACTAAGCCGCTTTCAGACCAGCGCACGGAAACGCCGTTTACCTTCCCGCCACAGCGGTACCTATTTATTTACTTGCACTTTGACGTGTTTTCAAACTGCTAGGTTGGCAGGAGCAGGGACCGAGTAACGGGAGCTCACCCCGTCGTGGGGATTTGAACCGCCAACCTTCTGATCGGAAAGTCCTAGGCTCTGTGGTTTAACCCACAGTAGATGGATAGATAAGTGTAAAAAGTCCAGGACACAAATTCTCAGAGCCCTCTAGTGGCTATGGTGGCTCATCTACCAGAAGTAATGTATTTAGCGTTAACTCTGGAAGCGTATACTTGATCTAACCAAACTAAGCCTCCGAGAGCAAAATATACATCAGTTTTATTAATGTATCATTAAGGCTAATTGCATGCTGTCATCTGCCAGGAGAAGTAAATGCAAACTGATATACTATTGCTAGCAATCGAGATCAAATGAAACTTAGACCTTCCATTTTCCAGCTCAATTCCTATGCACTGAAATACTACAGGGATCCATATAAGCCCTGAATTCTTGGTTCACGGCGGTGACGAAGAATAAACTTGTGGGATTACATCACCACAGTGATTCTCGGTCTACTTGAGTTCCTGGGCCAAACCCTTGAAACTCAAAACACACCATAATAAGATAAACATTACTTTCCTTCAAACAATTCCCATACATTCCCAGCCAGCATGCAATTGATTCTCACTTCTACTGGATTCTAACAGCATCACTATGTGAAAAACAGCACACTAAAACCTTATTGGAGTTCAACACAAAGCGATAAGGCATCAGAGACACAACAGCCTGAATTATGAATATGCAGCTTGTACTTAAAGCACTCTCAATCAGAGGGGAGGGGCACTCATAATTTCCAGATGTGGCCAGAACCACAGCTGGTTCCCAGTGAAGGAATCCAGGAGAAGGGGAAAGTCTGGGTAGAAATGACCACAAATGCTTATGGGTAATTTCGGTCCATCTTTGAGTGCCTTCTCTGTAAAAACAACAATTCTCCTCTAAACCTATTTTGACTTTGTTTTGACTTATTCACTGGCAGAAGCATACCTCAGACAATGGCCTTGCAAGAAATAATATTTATGCACTTCACTGCACAGTGACTGAAACTGTTAAAAAATATTTCAGGAAAATATTGCAAGTACCTTGAACTCACAAGCAATGCCAGACATCTTCTAACTGCTCTGTAGTATCACAAATGGGAAAAAATAATAAATGGCACAGAAATAATAGAAAGGCATTAAACGAAATTATACTAAAATGAAAGCACTTTTCTGCTGCACTTCAGCACGAAGCATCCAGAGGACAAAGTCATTTTAATCATGTTTTATACTGCACTGTCAAAGTTATTACCTTACTAACCTTGTATATGCATATTATAAAAATCATCCATTTATGTTACAGTGAATTACTTTGGGTTAACACTCAAAACTCAATACCTGAAACGAATCTCAAGTGACAAGACCTTCATTAATCATAATTTTCTGATATTAATGCCACAACACAAAGCCTTCTTCTTCACAGTTTGAAACTTCAGGTGATCAAATATTATTGAACACCATCTGTATCAAATTGCATACTCCCTCTCTCATTCCCAAACAGAAATTACTGCTAGGAGCTACATGAAAAATGGTGTTTACAGATTTGAGTAGTGGAGGAAAGGTGAATCCTTGACCAAAAGGTGTAAAGAAGCATGGTTCCATATGTAGCATTTCCACCTATAAGCATCAAAACTAGAAGGCTGATCCCTTCCCACTTGGCGCAACAGAAATACACTTGTGAATATCTCCACCCCCCTCCAGCCCCATCACATGGCCTCAAAGTCTGTTCTGGATGGGTCTCCAACCTTCCAGAGCACATTTATTTTTTAGAAGGTGGGGCAGGGAAACTGAAGCTGCAAACTGGGGGAGAAAGAGAAGCCCCACTGAACAAGCAGACACCTGCTCTGCTTGCGTAATGGAGCTCATCCAGAGACTTTTGAATCATTTTGTCTGGATGGATCAGAACAACCACTCAATGAGTTAATCAGCTCCCAGCTCCATGTTATAATCAGGAAGCGAGAGTGCCAACCAAACTGAAATCTATTCTGGAATTTAAATCCAAACATTCTAGAAGTATATATTATACATCAAAATATTTTTGCATAATGCAGGCTATGAAGCTTTCTGGAATGAACACAAACATGTTAACCAGTGGCAACTGTCCCTCCCTGTGGATGACACACACCCATTCATAAAACAAAGATATTGTCTTATCTTCAAGATCCCAATGAGAAAGGAAAGGGACCAACCTTCCCTTCCTGCCCACTTCACCCAATACTTCAAATTATCTGTCAATGTAAATATGTAGAGCAATGGTGTAAATAAATGCAAGGTCAGATTGGGCAGTGTATCTAGAAAGAAGTGCGAAGTGTTTTCTTGAACTTCTTTTTCTTGCCTCTCGAGACACTGACGGATGCCAAAGAAAACAACAATACCTTTGAGGGACTAGGAAAGTTATGGTACCAGAACAGATCTGCACAACTTACGACAACCCCTAGATATGATTTCTGCTCCTGAAAAAGACCTTTTCAAAACAGTATTTCAACCACTTTTTGAATCAGAGCCCAGCTTAACCATGGATTTTCACCAGGGGTTTAACCCATGACTTTGGTGCCCCTCCCTCAAAAAACCCTATGTTTTCCAATGACTATGCCACCTTTCCCCATGACCCGATTCTTGTTCCTGACCTTCTGCTGTACCTCCAAAATGCAGCATTAGGTGCAGTACAACTTTCTGCTATCCTCCCCATCTCCATGCTTGGGAAGGGGAAGCAAGATTCCATTTTACGTAATGTGGAAACATGCCTCTGCTCACCCCTCCAGGGAGGGCAAACACCAACAAGCATGAAGTCAAGTCATCGCACCTTCCTCTCCCCAGCCCAAGTCAGAGTGCAGTGGGGAGGCACATTTGGTTCTTGATTTGGCTCTGCACTGAACAGGTGCTCCAAGTGCCCCCAACAGCAAAAGATGTGCTAAAACCTCTTTGGTTTAAGGCTTCTTCTCAGCTATGGGAAAACCCCTCCCCTGCAGCTGGTCACCCTCCACAGAAGATGGCAAGAGAACTTGTCATTTCAGCTGTGGTGAGCAGAACTGTGGACCCATGAATTTAAAATATCCCTTCACACTTAGTCTGCATGGTGCATTATCATGGTGGCACCAGAAGCGGTTTAGTCATGCTGGCCACATGACTCTGAAATTTGTATGTGGACAAACACCGGCTCCCTCGGCCTGAAAGTGAGATGAGCGCCGCAACCCCATAGTCGCCTTTTGTTATGTACTGAAGTTCTCACCCTGGGCCAGCAGGGGGATACTGTAGATAGTTTTCACTCAGGTCCACATATGCAAATACGGGATTGAAAGTGACATTCAGTGATTGGATAGTTACAGAAAGTGGTTACTGTTGCGTTGTAGTGGAGCTCTATATAAGCAGGCTGGCTGAACCCTTCAATTCAGTTCTGTTCTGGCCTGTGAATAAACAAGAGCTGTTTGAAGAATCGCTGTGTCGTCTGATATGTTCACCCACAACTTAACACTTTTGACTGGACTTAACAGTCCAGGGGTCCTTTACCTTTACCTTTTGTAGCATAGGCTTGGTGGTCAGAACACACATAGCACCCTGTGGCCTCAGTTTAGCACACTGAACAATCATTTTATCAATATATTAAAAAGCTTCTTAATTGGAGCTTATCCGCATTTAGTTGCATCTGATAAAATCAACTTTAAAACCAAACTATCCAAACTTTAGCTACCGTGAAATGTTTCCCAAACCTAAATAAATAAACATTCAAAATAATGATTGCAGGTTACACTGCAAAATCTTAAAGTGAAAGTTCATAAGGATTTCTGTAGTCTCCAAGAACGGTTTTATTATACAAAACTGCAAAAAAATAAAAAAAAAACCTTTACAAGTACGAAAGAAGCTATTTCAGTGTTCTGCTGTCTCCTAGCAACTAGGATCTGCTGGTGTCTTCTCATCACAAGTAGGCCATTTGTATAAAATCTGTTGTGTTTCGGGGCAGTCATGTGTCAAGCAAAGCAATGGTATGCACAGCAAGAAGCTTCCAGCGATAAATAAAATAGCAATGATAGTATTTTTATTAGGAACCTAAGAAGCTGTCTTACACCAAATCAGACCATTGGTCCATCTAGCGCCATATTCTCAACACTGACTAGCAACAGCTCTCCAAGGTTTCAGGCTGGGAACATACACAAACCTAGAAGGAAATTCAGAGGACTGAACTTGAGGCCTCCTGCTTACTGAGTAGATGCTCTACCACCAAGCAACAGACCTTCCCCAAACAGGTAATGCAACACTGAAGAAAGGTTATTCAGTTCGATCACAAAATAAGCTGGAGCAGAATCATGCTACTTAACAGAAACAGGAGGGGTCAGTGGAAATGCCATCTGTGCAACAGCACCAACCGACCCAAACCATTTGCATGTTATCTGTACAAATAACCTTGTAAAAACCTTGCAAAACTACAGGCGTCCCAGTTCACGTCTCAGCCTTTTAAGTCGCTGTGATACACTAGCGCTGTAAAAAACATCAAGTCTTATGCCTGAAGGAACGAGTTAATTCTGAAGCACAAAGAAACCTTGGCCATGAGCAGAGAAACAAAGAATAAGATCCTCTTCAAAGCCACTTCCATTAATGCAGACACAGGAGAACCGTTATATTGATTTGAACTTTCCACTATAGCTCCTTATGTTTCAGAAACTATCTCACCTACTTCTTACAGTGTTTGGAATTTCTTTTTTAAAAGCTATTAATACATGATGAACAAGCAAGAAAGTGGCTAAGCTGCAGAAACTACTTTTTTAAAGGTTAAATGCTAGCAATCATTAATATATGATGGCTTGAAAAACTGCACTTAAAAAAAGACAGAAGCAGTCAAATTTGCAGATGATAGAAAGATGGGAAGGACCAGCTGAAAATTGGACAACTAGGATAATGGCAAAATGAAAACTCTGGACGAACTGTGGACTGCAACTCTCTCCTACATGAAGATTACAGAATTAATGACCAGATAGCCAACACTTTTGAGAATGGCAAACTAAGCAAGAGTCAACACTGATGTGTCACAGAAATAGCAGATTTCATTTTTTTTACTTGTAGTAACAACCATGTTTTCAAGACACACACAAAAAACAGTTATACTCAGCATCACTCCAACCTTGGTTAGAAGTTCTGGACACTACATTTCAGGATTGCATTAATAAGTTGTTGTTGGCATCCGTCTGTCTCAAGAGACGATGGAATGAGCCTCTGGGGATGAAGTCAAACAGCTGCATCAGCAGCACTAAAGTGACTTGTCCAGATGAGAACTATACGGATTTTTATTTTTTTAAAGAGTGTGCTGGCAACAAATCCTTCCCCAAGCAACAATATTTATTCTGTCTCTAAGAGTAATACAGCTGACTGAATAGCAAGCAAGTTGAAAAACAAGCATCACTATTTAGTATTACAGTGGTACCTCGGGTTAAGAACTTAATTCGTTTCGGAGGTCCGTTCTTAACCTGAAACTGTTCTTAACCTGAGGTACCACTTTAGCTAATGGGGCCTCCCACCACCGCCGCGTGATTTCCGTTCTCATCCTGAGGTAAAGTTCTAAACCCGAGATACTACTTCCGGGTTAGCGGAGTCTGTAACCTGAAGTATCTGCAACCCAAAGTGTCTGTAACCCGAAGTACCACTGTATTGTTATTTATTAAATTTGTATACCGCCCTATACCTGCAAGTCTCAGGGTGGTTCACAGAATAAAATTACAATATAAAAATATATATATTTCTGCCCCTGTTCCTCTACCTGTTCCTAACATTATTCTGAAGTTTGCTGAAATGGAGCAAGCGGAAAACTGCTTGTCGATAAGAATTGCCGTATAAAACCACTGTGTATTACTAATGCCATCTCAAGCAGAAAGGCTCCAATTTTACAATGTACAGTAAGGTGAAGTCTTACATAATGAGAATGAGAAGCTTTTTAAAAAAAAGAAAGAAAGAAAAAAAGCCGAAGCAGTTGAAGTACTTCTCAAATCCTGAAAGACAAATCCCCATGCCCTATCCCAATCACCTTTCGCAGGCTGAATGGAATGTTACCATTTATAAAAATGAAAACCGAAAAGGGAGTGTAAAACACAGAGCAAATTAGGAAGAAAAATACTTACTGCCAGGGCTTTTGACAGTTTGGTTCTGTAATTGTTCAGAACAATGGTAACAAAATCTTGCTGAGGTACATAGGCATAGCCGCCATGCAGGTAAACTTTTCTCACACGGACTAAATCCACAGCATCACAGAAAGGAACCTGAAAGACAGAAATGGCAGATGTAATCTCTGAAAGGGACAAGCTAGGCCATTTTTGATAAACACCTCTATTTATTTTTTCTGTGCACACTCACTGGTCCTGAGAAGCCTAAGGTGAAACAAGAGTGCTTCCAAGTCTAAATTTGGGAAGATTTCTTTAGCAATCATTTCACAGAAATTACTTTCCTTCTGGGTATAATGGGTGAAATTCAACTTAGCACTAAGGAGATTGCTTGCCTTCTTCCTCCCGATTCACATGTTGTTCTGGAAGTTCTCTCAAGCCTCTAGAGTGGATCTGAGGGAGGTACGAGGGGCACAGGAGGAAAGACCCATTGCATTAGGAGGAACCCTTGTGCCAGCTTCTACTAAGAGAACAGCGTAGTTGAATGCAGCCCAGTATTTGTTTTACCCAACTTCCACCCAGGGAAATACATCATCTGCTTAACTGCATAGATATTTGCAGTGTAGGATTACTATATACACTGGCAAATCATTTCCTTTAAGGCAAGTCATATACATAAGAACTGTAGGCAGAAGCAATTAGAAAATGAAGTAGTAACACTATTCGCCCAAATGGGTTGGGAAATTGAGGTTATGAGAATGAAAATATAGTGGTACCTTGGGTTACAGACGCTTCAGGTTACAGACTCCGCTAACCCAGAAATAGTACTTGGGGTTGAAAACTTTGCTTCAGGATGAGAACAGAAATCGCACGACGGCGTGGCGGCAGCGGGAGGCCCCATTAGCTAAAGTGGTACCTCAGGTTAAGAACAGTTTCAGGTTAAGAACGAATTAAGTTCTTAACCCGAGGTACCACTGTACAGATTTTTTTATTTATACAAAATGCTGCCACCACCTCAGCCTGCTCACTTACCTTATAAAAGACAAACTCTTCTATTTTAACGCCACCCAAACCAGGAGTTGAGTTTCGCAGCTTCTCTCCAATGTTCACCTTTTCGGATTTTGGAATCTAAAACAAAAGTCATTGACTTTGAAAATCACTGAAAACATAATGTTACAATGTTAAAATAAATGAGGCATCTAAGCTAAGCCTTGCAAAAATGTGGAACTCAGGTGTACTATTAAAGGAAAAGGAATACAAAAGAATGACAAAGGAAGACTCATCCGAATGAGGTAGTAACTATTTGAATTAGTTCCAAAAATGGAACTAGCATTAAGAAGTTGTGTTCTATTTCCCTCCCCCCTTCAACATCCTCTATCCTCAAAACTAAGCCTTTGAGTAGTAAAAGCAGAAACCGAGTCTACCTTCCCATGGTTCCCATGGTTTTACAATAAGGAGCCTTATGCACCATTAAGCAAGCTGAATGGAATAGAGCCCCATAAGGAAGGCCTTTAGAAGTTCTTCCATAGTTGCTTCCCAAGGCTCCTGGATATTCCACAATTAGCAGTCCTGCCATCACCCCAAAATCATTTCAACCAACCCAACATCATAAGAAGATATGTTTAAGATCTTCAGACGATGCCCTGTTGACTGTGCTGCAGCCTAAGGAACTCTACCTTGTGATAGCACAGAGGTGAATATTCTCCACACTGGCATCTTTTTTTCGTGGAATAAATTCCCCTCACCCCCACCGCCAATACCTGCAGGTGAGGTTTCCATCATTTATTAAAACTCAGCTTTTCACTCAAGCATTGCCTGACCATCGATACCAGTTTTAAACTGCCTTCTAGAGCGTCTTGATAGTTGGATAAGTTATTTTGAAATGAAGCACTTTCCAAAGAAAAACAAGAAACTAGCATGGACACCAACTTTCTTTTTAAATGTTCCAACAAATTTCAAGAACCTGGTGTCTAAAATCCTAATAATAATTCTTGTAATTAAACTCATAATTTTGTTTTCTAATCACATTTCCATTTTTGTAGGGCTGCAAGCTTAAATCAACTAATTGGTGCAGACTACGACTAAACCATTAATCTAGGATTAGACGTTTCTCACCATCATTCAATGGGGATGTTAATTATAGTACTTCAGGGCCTCTCTTTATTGCCCATGACATTTCTAGGGCTGCTTGGACAACTGTCACTATTACTCTTTATCATTCGTCTTCCTTCTAATTAACATTTATTTCCCCCATCCTTTAAAATTCACTGGGGGTTGGTAAATGCTTACAGAGAGGAGCCCCAAGAGGAATGGCGGGCTAGCAGCCACCACTGTTGGTGAGCAGAGTTCAAATGGAAGGTTGCTAGGCAGCTCACAAATGAAGCTGCGTATTGGGCTGCAGCGGGTGGCAAACAAGGGGAAGGTGATTGTCATTCCTTTCAACCCCTGCCTGTTTGCTTGCTTTTTAAAAGAAACAAGCCAAAAGGGAATGAAGACATGGCTGCAGTATGCTGGGCAGGTAGCAACTGCCACCGCTGATGAATCAAAAAGTGAAGTCCAATGGCCCTTAATGAATCTTATGGCCCTTGGTTAGTCAGCAGAGCGTAATAAAGATAAGATGAAGCATTGCAAAACGTAGACCACTAAGATTGCTTCCAGAAGGTTGGTGGCTTAAGCCCATGCAGGGATAGATGCGGGTAGGATTTTTGCATTGCAAGGAGCAGGACCAGTTTTTGGGTCCCTTCCAACTTACAATTTTGTGATTCTGTGTGATTCTTTTTTACCTGGACTCCATCTTCAAGATATGCTGTAAGCTGTGCAGAGTGGTTGGGGAAACCCAACCAGATGGGTGGGGTATTAATAATAACTATTATTATTATTATTATTATTAAGATCAAAAACTTTCTTCTTTGGCTTTCTGGCCTATGTTTTCCCATGGGAATCAATAGAACTCAATAGAACTCAATTTAGTTTCTGGGCTGGGAACTGGTTCACCACAAGAGGTTTAAGGCAACTCCTTTTCTATGCCTCTGGCTGGGCTTGCCCAACCTGTCTGCAACACCTGGCCAAAAAAATATGGGTAGGGAATCTTGCTGAAAATAAAGTTTTCTAGCTCAAGTTCCCACTGAATTGCTGGAAGTGAATACTAACAGCTGCCATTTTTAGAAATGTATTATGTAGACACTAATCTCCAAAACAAAAGCAAAAAAACCCACCATCATAAAAACCAAGTGGTTTTGATCCAACTACTGGAATTCAAATAGGTTAGAAGCCACGCTTCAGCTAGGCAAATCAAAGCACAGGAGATACCAGGCACTTTAAGCTTTTAATTAACTGCTGTCAAAGCACAGTTACCCTTTTGTTGCTTTCACAGAAAGTCAAGAACATTCCATTCACTGAGATGCTGAATTATCAGTGTGCACTTATATCCCTCTACTGCTCAATTAGAAAGGTTTGAAAGTGAAATAAAATGAAAGATGACTGCTCTTTTCAGAACTATTCAGTGATAAAAACAGGAAACTGAAGAACTGCCATTTGCACTACTTAACAAACCTCTCCAAAGACTTTTTGTTGAAAATCACAACAAAATCAAAGAGCAGCTACCTGGGGAAAAACTGAACTTTACTGACTTCTGCTACCCACCCTTATTTTTTGGCACAGCCGGCCGGTAACTGCATTGTAGAGCATTAGCTCCTCCATCTGACTATTCCAGGACACCATTTTTCCTCCCTCGATAGCGCACTGCAATGTACTCTTAACAAAAATTTTGTGTGTGTGTGTGCGCGCGCTTAAATACAGGTGTATTTAAATACAAATTCAGGAGTCAGTAAAGTTCAAGCAGTGGACTGCCTTATGGAAGACATCCAGTCAATAATATCTCAGAAACAATATTAGTATGAACAGAACTATAAACTTCAGTTGTACTGTACCTTGCCATTTTCACTAGCTACAATCATAACTGCAAAAGTTTTAAAATGAAAAAAGGAGTATCCATGTTTAATAACAACAACAACAAAAATAGTATTTTTAAGTCTAGTTAACGGTCTAGGGTCAGTCAAACCACAAGCAGCCAACAGCCTTCCTGGAGTGCTGAAACACTCTGAAGCACTTCTAGGAACTGAAAGTGGATTGGCAAAAAGGTGGGAAAAGGAGCAAGATAACCTTTTGACACCTTGTGCATTTAGGCTCGGTGGCAACCCATGCAGGCAGTGGGAAAGGCTTCCTTCCCCTTTTCTCACCTTTATTGAACAAGTCTAAAAAGTTTAAAAGAAAGGTTAGAAAATGGGAAGGGTCCCTTCCCCATTGCCTGGTAAAAAGAGAGAGGGAATTAGTCTCTCTTCTGTTGAGTGAAAGAGAAAGGGGCCCATTTTCCCTCCATTTCTTAGTTAAGTCCGGGTAGGCCCTTAGAGAGCACCTTGTCTGGGTTGCTCTGAAAATAGTGATACTACAAATACTGTTCCAGCTTCCCAGGATGCAACTCAAAAAGATAAACTGCAATACGGTTTCTACTACCCCAAAGGGTTTTTTAAAAAATGAATGTATTCCGCCATTTGTCAAAGGATTTGAACTGAAGGCTCTCACATATTGTTTATCGGGTTGGTTGCTGTTGGGAGGGTTAACCTTTCCTTAAGAAACACAAGTATAACCAAAGAGAAACCTTCGTACAGATCTTGTTAACCTTCACCATTCCCTTGTACAATTCTGTAGCAACTTTGTCAGCCAAACTGACCTTCGCAAACTTCATTTTAACCCATCCCCTTGACACAACCTTTCTCAAGTGCTTTTTTGGGGGTGGGGAATGATTTCTACTTGGGGAGGAATTCAACGGTTTGCTTTGTTGACCATTCCATCAGTCTCCCTGCATGCTGCTCAGGGGGCTCTGCTGACACACCCCCTGAACTAATTGGGCTTGCAGGAAGAAGAGCCCCACTGAACAAGCTGAAGTCCTTGTTCAGGCTTCCACTGATAGGACTCATGAGCTAAATCTCACCCTTAGTATGCAAGGATCAGGTGTTAGAGTACAGGCTAATTCACACGTCACACTAAGCCAAACCATGGCCTAGTGCTAACACATGACCATACAGGCAGCAGCCACTTTGCTCCTCCCCAGTCCTTTCTTACTATCGTGCCATGCTGAGCTAAGCCAAGGTTTGGCTTAGTGTGACATCCCAAATTGGGCTTGTGGATAAGCTCACTCCTCATTGAGTACAAGCTGTGTGATGTGGCTGGACCCAACTGCCATCAACTCTTTTAAAAATAATAATAATAATTTTTTAATTGGTTTTCTTTTTTAAAGCACAAAATATAGCAACTTTTCGCATACATATCAAATACATTTCCCTCCATCCCTTCAACTGGTTTTCCAATTTCCAGTAAATTGTATGTGTATTTTAACTGTCAGTTTCTGTCCTTCTATTTATATCGAGTCCCTTTTTGTCCATAGTCAGATACCATTTTTACATTACGTTACAAGATTTATTTCAGTCTTCGCATTTTTACATTGACCTTTCAAATACTCAATAAATTTACTCCATTCTCTTTGGAATTTCTGGTCGCCCTGGTTCCGGATCCTAACAGTCAATTTGGCTAACTCCGCATAGTCCATCATCTTCATCTGCCACTCCTAACTGCCATCAACTCTTGACCACTGGTCATGATGGCTGGAGATGCTGGAAGCTGGAGTCCAGTCAAGTCCATAAGGCCAGAGGTCCCCCCACCCCTAATCTAAACTATCTCCAAGACACCCATCACTCCTGTAAAATGATGGCAGCCTGTCAATGTGGTACACACACTAATCAGTAAAATTAATTAATTAGGTGCATCATCTCTATCATTCCCTTCACAGGTTAAGATTATGAATTAGGTATATCATCTCTACCATTCCCTTCATAGGTGTCGCCTATTAGCGCAGATTTTTTCAGTGAGAGCATTACATCTTAAGAAAAATACATCTAGTAAATTCAAAAACCCCAGATAAAGCTGTTGACAGTGTGTATTTTACAACCTAACATGAATGTGTTTTTCACCCAAAAACAAAGCTTGCCCGTAGAAATGAGTCAATCTGTTTGGGATGCATCTTCATAGATGGAACATCAGTTTGTAAAACTCAGAGCCAGAATATGGATTTGGACAGCTGTATAGCATTTGGTCTGCGTACTACATAGTCACATCTTTCCTGCTGTCGTATCAGGAAGAACCATACTCAAGATCCTCAGAAAAGCAATATAAGATTACTTATGAGGCATGGCTGGAGATCAAGTGGCTTTCTACTGACAAGCACAGCAGCCCAAACATGCATTATGGTCAAAAAGGAATGGCGGGGGTGAGATTACAAACTTTGTTCAGATATTAAGCATTTCAACACTACCACGTACACCGTAATTCAAAGTTGTGAAACTTACAACAACATATGACAAGCTGACATTTTCAAGGAACTTTTTAGTCAATTCTCCACTTAGCTGAGTGAATCTGTAGCGGAAAAGATCCATTTCTTGCTGGATAAACCACCGCCTAAGCTCCTCCCTGCGATGGAACATGAAACACGTGTTTTAATTGTTTTTAAAAACACATAACCACAGTTCTCTACATAGTTTTCCTTTGAAAGTCAAATGAACAAAAATGTAACCTGAAATCTTCCTACAACATTCCAATTTCTACTTTTGGATCAGCGTTTCCTATATAATTTATTTCTTAACAAAATAGTTTTCATTGCTCTTTATTATGCTATTTGCTTCTGTTACGTTCTTTTACCTGGACAAAAGAAGTCTCTTCCACTCCATAATGAGTGGCTCCTACAACATTTGAGAACATCCAAGCGCATGTTCACTTAGAATGGTGGCAGTGTGTGTGTGTGTGTGTTAAAAAGTCTTGTGGCTGTGGTTGGCCAGGTCAGGCACTGGCTGAGGGATCCATGGATGTTCATGAGTTCCTCACTAGCCTGACCCAGCTGCATCACTACTCACTGACTTCCACAATGGACCCCTGGGTTAACCACTGCTACACTGGTTGGGTGCTGGTGCAGCTTTTAAATAGCATATTCATATATACTGAATATATATATAGAGAGAGAGAGCACGCACACAAGTTGGGTAAATTAATACAGCAGCAACCACCAAGGATATATGGTTTGTTCCTATTCAAAAGTGGCATCAGTGCCCACCCATCACTAAAATGCTGTTCAGATGCAGCTCTAGGAAGAGAAGAAAAAGAAGAGGAGGAGTTTGGATTTGATATCCCGCTTTATCACTACCCAAAGGAGTCTCAAAGCGGCTAACATTCTCCTTTCCCTTCCTCCCCCACAACAAACACTCTGTGAGGTGAGTGGGGCTGAGAGACTTCAGAGAAGTGTGACTAGCCCAAGGTCACCCAGCAGCTGCATGTGGAGGAGCGGGGACACGAACCCGGTTCACCAGATTACAAGTCTACCGGTTTTAACCACTACACCACAGGGATGTGCCGCTGTTGTTCCTGCAGCAATGGTGACAGCAGAAAAAATACTGCACAGTTGTGGCTGGGTTGGGAAGGGGGGTGTTTAAGCAGCGTGTGTGGAAATTTAGCAAAGACTCCATGGGTTCTGAAAAACGTAAGAGGGCAATGTGTTCTGACAGAGCAAAGAGATAAGAGATAAAAGAGATAAAAAGACATCAGCAATGCTTCTCTTCTAAGCTCTCCTGTTGTTGAGATGCCCTTGGCTCATGCCACGCGCAGAAACTTTGATATGTTGAGAACTGTACATTTTAGAAAACTGGAAAATAGTGAGGGGCCGGGGAGAGAAAAACCCTGGAAAATATTTGTGAATAAAAGCAGTGACAATGCAAGCTTTTGCCTCTTGGTGGCACTATTGGACTACTAAAATCCAGCTTTATTTTTCATTACCATCATGCCACCAGATTCACTGAAAAATAATGTCCAAAGTTACCTCACCAACTTGATACAGGATGAGACAGGATATGTGGCTTTTAAAATAAAGATCATTTTAATGCTTTTAAATAAAGACTTCAAACTTTTGCAGAAAAGTCCAAGGCTAATGCAGCTAACATCATTTAAAATATAATAAACTTGCATCTTAAAAGACCTAGATGGTCACTGATTAAACTGGAAATGGTTACCTGCTTCCTAGAAAGAGTCTCTTTAAGAAGTCTGAATGCCTCCCTCTTTATAATAGTTTTCAGTATTTAATTGTAACACCATATTAACGGGTAAGTTTATTTTATTGATAAGTTGTGTTGCTGTTTTTTTCCTTAAAAGGCACACACACAACACTATACAAATATATGTCCTTTTTAACACACTGCAATTTACACTTACCTCTCCCCACAAGCAATGCCGAGAAACAGGCTCAATTCAGACAGCTCAACAAGTCATGGCTTTCGCTAACAATAATTTAGAACCCAACTCATGGTGTGAACTTCCAAATGAACAAGAAAACCATGGTTTGGATTTGCTTATCTGCTTGGTTTTCCAGTCTTTTAACGTTCAGGTTCCTAAGCTTACTCCCTTCTCCATGGTGCACCTGCCTCCGGAGATGAAGTGATAGCTTTAATTATAGCTTGTTAATTTGGACAACATGCCAAACCATTGTGAATCATTCGTAACAATAATTGGATGGGATGTTTCAACTCGGCCATTATGATTTTCATTCTGAAATTAGCAGTGTTTCCCAAATAAGATTAATCCTAAAAGATCTTGGAATGTGGATCAACAAATGGTTAAAAATACACTTTCTCAAATCTTAAAACCCACAACATGATGTTTGTGCTTATTACATTCAATTAAACAGCAACTGGACAAACAATACCTACGACTGGCAGTAGGCAAGGCGCAATATGAAATGAGAAATGTGATCTTTCCTTCTTGCATCATAATCCTCTTCAGCCAAAGCCTAAATTACAAAAAAGCATGTTAAGAACAATCATATAATATACTGTAACAACCACAAAAAATACTTTAATATAAATAACTTTTAAAATAAATAGACTTGCAGCACAATCTTATGCATATCTACTTAGAAGTAAGTCCACTGAGTTTACATCCAGGCATAAGGATTGCTACCTCAATTCTACAGGTCAGTAGTGGGCACATTGCAGGCTTCCGGAATCTATGCTGGGGTTTTTTACTACCAGCCAAGATCCATCAACTTGATCAGGGACAAAATCACGGCCAGATGCAAAATTACAGGAAAGCATACAAGGCATTCTTCATTATGGGACATAGCTTTAGAACGCTCTGCCCAGAAAGATTTATTCCTTCGCCTTTGTCACTTGAATTTCAGTAGGCATTTCATCTGTTTGATACTATCTGGCTTTTTCAACATCTGATTTTTTTTTCCTTCAACCGAGATTTTTATCTGCCACTCTGCCCATTTCATTTTATTTAGTATGTTATTTCTATGTTATCACTTTTTATATGCAAGTTATTAGACACCTTTGGTGGTCTTTTGTACAGGAAAGCCTATACTGGACATCAAGAGCATCTCCACCCCCATTGTTCACCCCACTGAGGTCCAGCACCGAGGGCCTTCTGGTGGTTCCCTCACTGCGAGAAGTGAGGTTACAGGGAACCAGGCTGAGGGCCTTCTCGGTAGTGGTGCCTGCCCTGCGGAATGCCCTCCCATCAGATGTCAAGGAAATAAGCAACTATCTGACTTTTAGAAGACATCTGAAGGCAACCCTGTATCAGGAAATTTTTTATGTGTTGTAAGCTGTCCAGAGTGGCTAGGGAAACCAAATCAGATGGGCGAGGTATAAATAATAAAAGATTAATATTATCATCATCACCACCACCACCATCATACATGTCACGGGCAAGGGGCCCCTGAAAGACCTAGTGCAACCATTTTAATCTACCAACACTACTATATCTCTAAAATTATTTCTTCCAGTGGCCACAACTACACAGAAATATAAAGTTTATACTCAGTGTTAATTATTCAGTTTTACTTACCTTGTACGGAAATTTAAGAGCCCGAATTTCGGATGCCAGCTTTCTATTATAATCATCTGAACCTTTCACATAACTGACACCCAAGTTCTCTACTACTTTGAGTACTGCAAAGAACAAGACAACGACAGATTTGAAATGTAGCACTGAGTATCTAAGATGTGTCTGAAAACACATATCTGAAAAATGGTTGGGGGGAAATAATTTGTCAACTGATTATAACAAACTTACATAAAAGTATAACTGATAGCCATACTGAAAATAACTCTTTAATGTCTTAACTCTATGATCCTGAAAATGTTGAGGGTGAGTAAGTGTCACATAAGAAAATTTCACAGAAACACATAATCAACCATTCTGAAAATTCAAGGTTTGTTCTAGTCTACACGTTTACTCACATTTGAGTCTGTCCACAGCAAAACTTTCAAATTCTATTAGAGATATATTTTCAGTGGGAGGCTGCAGGTAGAACTGAAGGCTAAGAGGGTATTGATCCTGTCTACCAGCCACCACCTTCAACAACTTCCGTCTGCTGCTTCCAGAAAACAGCATTTTCTCCCTGTAAACCTGTAAGAGGACAAACAGAATCACAGCAGTTTAGGATATAACTAAACAGTAATAAAAGCTGGTCCAAATGTTAACCACACTTCAGAACACAGATTCCAATGGTACACTAAAAAAAACAACACTTTCTTTTATTTATTTTAGGTCTATAGACAAAGTCAGAAGAATTTCAAGATTCAATATTTAAAGATGTATTAGCTGCATCACGTGCACTGATTGCAGGTTGTGGTGGGAGAGGCAGAAGCAAGATAACATATACAGTGGTACCTCGGGTTAAGTACTTAATTCGTTCTGGAGGTCCGTTCTTAACCTGAAACTGTTCTTAACCTGAAGCACCACTTTAGCTAATGGGGCGTCCCGCTACTGCCGCGCCACCGTAGCACAATTTCTGTTCTCATCCTGAAGCAAAGTTCTTAACCCAAGGTATTATGTCTGGGTTAGTGGAGTCTGTAACCTGAAGCGTATGTAACCTGAAGTGTATGTAACCCGAGGTACCAGTGTAGATCAGAGGCAGGAGGACCATGGACTGGATTTAGACTACAATCCTTATGCGTACCTGCCTCAGAGTAAATCCCACAAAGAAGTCAATGCGGCTTGCTTCCTTTTTTATAATTTTTTTTTATTTCGACAAAGTAACAGTCGTAAATAAATAAGAATAAAAACGTGACCCCACCCCTGATACCATTCCACTGTAACTAATCCAACCTCCCAAAAATTCAACATTTCTTGCGATGGTTTGACCCCTTTTATGTTTTAACAGTGCAAATTCTACAGACAACTTCCCTATCTCCTCAAAATCATTCCCCCTGCATATTCCGCGCCTTACCTTAATAGCACATGTTAATTTATCATTAATAGCTACATCCCAGGCTTACTTCTGAGTAAATGCGCTCAGAAGTGAACTGTTGGGGCCTGGGGACACTGGGCGAAAAAAAAATCGAAGAGGGGGAGCGAAAGAGATAAATAATCCTCTCGCACACATACATACCAGAAACCCGCACCTCCAAAGCCACCTGCCACTCACCGCGCGGCCCCTTCAGATCAACACCCAGCAGAACCCAATTTCCCGCGCGAAAAGAAACGCTCGTCCCGCCCCCCGCCCTGACGTCGCCGCCTCGCTTCTTTCCTTCTTCCGCTCGTTCTGATACCGCCCCTCTGAGCTCGCTCCTTCCGCCGGCTTCCCGTGGTTGCCATGGAGGCGGCGACGCCCCGCCTTTTTTTTTTTTTTACTCCTTCACTTCCGGAGCCGGAAGTAGGAGGAACACATCTCCGTCCCGCGGAGAAAAGGCCGCTCTACCCTGTCTTTCAACCCCTTATTCGGCCAAAGCCGTAGAGATAAAGCAAACGCGAGAGTCCAAGCGCAGCTACCGAAGTCCGGTTTCCTAGCGCCACAGCTCCGGCGTCTGAAGATGTGGAGGTGGCATGGTCACTTCCGGCACAATTCGGCCCGCGTTCCGTGTCCATTTTTCCCCGTCTCTCTCTTCTGCCTGCCCTTTCCCCGACCCGAAAAAGATGCAAGCTTGTGCTCCGATTTCTTGTCTTTTTGCGTGCGGAGAGAGACGGGGGGAGGGGGAAAATGTTAATTATTAGCCCAGAGCATCACCTTTGACATCTCCGTAAAAGGCTTGAGTCCTCCGAAGTCACTTAAAAGAGGCTGCAGACATTGCTCTTTTCCAGCATCCAAATTTTATGCGTCTTTAGCTGTTTCTATTTTAGTTGTAAGCCGCCTCGAGTCCAGTTAGGGGGGAAAGGCGGGATATAAATAAATACAATAAAATATAACAATTTATGTTGTCTTCATGTAACATTTTTATAACTGCATTTTTGTAATATTTTGTTTAAGCTGTCAATAATTGTTTAACATCGTTTACAATTGTTGCTTCGGTTTTTTGTACGCAGCTTAGCAATATTTTTAATACATTAAGCAGTACAGAAATTAGATAAGCAAGCAAGTGACAAGCCAAACGTATGAGTGGTATGGCTTCTGCAACATCCACAGTCCCACTGCTTGCACTGGGGAAGAAAAAAAATCCTCTTTCCAGCATTTGGATTGGATCTGTCTGGATTGAATCCATTATCTTCATGGATAGCAAGCAGCAGGGCAGGTTCAAGATCCAGTGGAGGGACCCCTCCACCTCATTACAAAAAAAGAGGCCATGTCTGTAACTATTGCAAGTGAAAACAAGCATGCAAGAGAAGAGCATGCTCCCATCCTATTACCAACCTGATGGTCAGTGCATCTGACTCAAATCACTATATTTAAGATGCTGACAAAAGGCCCAGAATACCTTCAGGATTATATGAAATTGGAACTGGCAGAAGGATGGGGGAAGAGACTGAGCGAGCGTTAATTTCTGAATTAATAGAACTGGGAACAGAAGATTCATACTGACAGATGGTCTTTAATAAATCATTAACTAAAGTGTTTTACTGCATTTTGAATATCTTCTTGTATACAGTGTAGGTAGGCTGTATTCTTAATGCGGGAATGTAGGCACAAGGTTGCTCAGTGCATAATGCCATCTGGTATTATACTTTGCAAATTTGTAGCGAGTGTATCCTTGTTGATTTTTATTTAAGTGTGCATTTAATGGGTTTTAACACAAAGGGGCAGGAGCACTATTCTCATTTTCAGCTTGTTACCTTTCCTCCTCTCCCAGAAATCAAGAGACTCCTATGGCTGTGTAACAGTTTTTACTCTGCTGTAGCAGCAGAAAACTCTGGTGAAAATCAGGCTGCTTGACAAATTACAGTTCTACTCACTGCTTGAAATAGTATTTTGGGAACAGGCACATACTGTAACCTGAGATTATTGTCTTTAGATAGGAAAATATCTTCTCTGCTTCAATCAATAGAAATAATTACACTGTGAAACGGTAAAATCAGCAATGATTAAGTGGGCGCAAGATGTAGGTCATGATATTATGTTTGCTGACTGGGAACAGTTATGGACCACCGGCATGAAATTTACGGCATGTTCTGCCTTGAAAGAAAACATAATGAAAATGATCTATAGGTGGTACATGACCCCAGTCAAGCTGGCTAAGATCTATCATCTGCCTGACAATAAATGTTGGAAATGTAAAGAGTCTGAAGGAACCTTTTATCACCTTTGGTGGACCTGCCCAAAGATTAAGGCCTACTGGGAAATGATCTATAATGAAATTAAGAAAGTCCTTAAGTGGACATTTCCTAAGAAACCAGAGGCCTTTCTCTTGGGTATGGTGGGCCAATTGGTATCAAAGAAGGATAGGACTTTTTTTATGTACGCCACTACAGCAGCAAGAATACTACTAGCAAAGTATTGGAAGTTGCAAGAACTACCCACTCTGGAAGAATGGCAAACGAAGGTGATTGAATATATGGGACTGGCAGAGATGACCGGCAGAATCCGTGACCAGAGGAAGGAGGCGGTGGAGGAGGACTGGAAGAAATTTAAAGTGTATCTTGAGAATTGTTGTCAAATTAAGGACTGAAAAGATGTCGAGGGGTAAGAAATAAAGATTTACAGCTGTAAACTATAAACCATAGGGAAGAAGTTTTAAGGAGGTGATATGTAAAAATTGACTGAAGGGTTGCTAGAGAGAATTGTGAAATAAGGGTGCAGAACAGGAGAGGTATGGGGAAGTCTTCAAGTTTGTATGATTTGTGTTTTTTCTTTTCTTTTATGTTGTATTGTTATTTTTTCTTGTTATGTTTATGTTGTTATGTTTATGTTGTGAAAACTTAATAAAAATTATTATAAAAAAAAAAGAAATAATTACACTGGATATGCAGAAGTTAATTACTACTGCTAAAAAATTAAGCAAGTCCTGTTCTCTCTGGAATTCCCTTCATATAACTGATATTGCATATGAGTCATGGAAGTACTCTCCAGTGCACAAGCTCAATAATTACTGTTTGAAGTAATTGCAGTTGCACATAGCTAGGTTAACACTAATGACCTTTTTCCAATTGTAATAATAGCAAATGTATTCATTTTTAATAAATAGTGCCATGTGTACAAAGATCTTTTTTATCATGAAATAAATAGATCAAATGCTCCCCCCCAACACTAATGACCCCGCTTCAGAATTAGAATTAGTCCTCTTCTGTGGCAACTGTGTACCGTCAAGTTCTCATACAATAATTTTGAATAATGCTTTTTATTATAATTATATATCAAAACACAACGGTGCTGCCCCCTCCCTACTAGTGTGGCTTCCTTACCAGTTCCTATTGCCAAACTCTGTGTAGGTCCTGGGACATACAGTGAAATTGGCTGTAAGTAGGCAGAGTCTCTGGAGCTCCATCACAGTGGCATTCAAGTTTGTTCCACACAGCAGTGAACCTTGGTGGTCTAACCACAACCCCAGTTTGCCAAGTCTCCATCATGTCCTTGCTGCCCTAGCAGAAGGGGATATCAGAGGTGGAAACAGTTCTCTGGCTTCGCCCTCAGCCCATTTCTTGTTCTTGGCTTCCTTTTCCATCTGCTCCCTTCACACATGGTGGCTACTACAGTGTGCCAGCATGAATAAGGCACCAAGTTTGAACTCAGCTGGGAGGACAGTGCATGGACCCTGGCCTACTTCATGGCAGGAACTCCAACCACTCGTAGCCCCTCAAAGGCCAGCTGTTGCCTACGTTTTGAGGCTAGGAGGAATTCTGAGCATCTCCCACAGGAACCCACAACTGCATCAATGGCATTAAAAATAATAATCAATGGCATTAAAAAATGGCTACAGAAGCCCCTTCATTTCTAGGCAGGGTGAGTTACTTTAGCTGTGTGCTGCTTTAAGGCGAAGCAACACTGCGGCTGGCAAAAATTCGCACATCTACCTAAGTTCTCTGATGTTGTCTTTTCTTCTTTGAAAAGGGAAAGTAATTTTTGGTGGTCTTTTTATGTAGGAGGGCAGATGTTGAACACAATAGTGCTTTCATAATGCAAAAAGGAATCCACTATATCAGTCGACACCTGAAATGGTTATTATGCAATGGCATTAAAAGCTAAATAAATTATGATAAACCAGCATTGTGGTCAACAGAGAATGAATGCCACAGTTTGGATGGAAGGAATGTTATCTGCATTTTTTTTTTTCATTTTTGCTACTATATTTGACTTTCACAAAAATGCCCAGATATGTTTCAGTTTGAATGCAACATGAGAAGCTTTTTTATTTCTTTGTGTGACCTGCCACTGGATTTGAATCCTGGCATACATGGTTACCAGGCAATGTCTTTATACATTGCGTGCATATGCTTCCCCAAGTTCCTCGAACAAACTTCTGACATAATATCGACCAGTTATGTAACATCTAAAACCTAAAGGCTAAAAGCAATGGTTGCAATCCCTGTTTGCATCTGCTCCAGCACTTGTCTGCCCATCCTACTTTCAGATTCTAAAACCATAAAGGGCCTCACAATTCAATTCTGCGCATAAGGAGCTCTATCCTAAGCACCCTGGAGCAAAGCTGGGTAACTCCAGCAACTCCAAACTGTGAATCTGATTTTCAAGGGGAATGCAACTAAATCCATATACGGTATGCTAACACACTATACCTAGTTCAACCCTTCTGTCTTTCCAGGAATTAATTTCAGTTTGTTTACCTCCATCCAGTCCATCATTGACCCCAGACCCCTATTCAGAATCTCTCCCCCCCTTCCCAATTTGTGAGGGTAAGGAGAAATAGAGCACATAACCAATGACAACCACCTCTGCACCTCCATACTTTCCTAGCAGCTTCATGCACAAGGTCAAACCCTGCAGGACACCATAGTTAGGCCAAAGAACAAGGTGTGTAATAGGAGACCTGTAAATGCATATAACAATACTGTACCTGCAATGAATTGCTTGCTCCTCCAAACAATCACCCCCCTTACCTCTGACAACTAATCTGTAATGGAAGTCAGTCACACTGAACTCCGTAATCTTTCACCCCAAAAGCATGATGTTTTCAGAAGTCCAGCTAAGTGAGGATTTGAACTCTCATCTTCTTGGCTGAAGTAACAAGGCTTTAAACCAGTGGGGATGCCCGGCCCCTGGTTAGGACCCACAGATCCTTCATTCTTGCCTTAACCCTTCTATTGCCCTAAAACCCGCAACCCTATACGCACTTACCTGGGAGTAAGTCCTGGTGGACTTACACCTCGGTAGGCGTGCACAGAATTGCACTGTAAAACCCTTGATCCTTACTAGGATGGGCGGAGGGGAGAGTTATTGGCGCCCTGGGCGCTGTAGCAAGCGAAACCACCACCATGCAAGGGCTTGCTGCTACCTAGGCGCCAACCGCGCTTGTTTAGGAGCAATAATACCCCGTTCATCTCCGCGGGGTTTTTTTCCTACGTCAGCCTGGGCTTGCATAAGGATCTGGTTGCACATCCAGGACGGAGAGCCGCCAGGCCAGGGCGCTTCGCCTGCTTCGCCCGGGCCGAGCTGCTGGTGGCGGGGGCTGCTGCTCCTCGTCGCATGTGGCGTTTCTCCTCCTCCTCCTTTCCTCCTCCTCTTGCAATCTCCCACCCGGGCCAGCAAGGCTGTTCCCGCCCACCGAGAGCAGAAGCGGGCGGCGGAGCCGGGGACTCGGCGCTTGCTCGGGGCGGTAAGCGCCTCTCGCCTCTGGAGGAAAGCGGAGCCCGGGAAGGGCGGCGGCCCGGGATGTGTTTGCCATTGGGAGGAGGTGGCGGGTGGCGGGGAGAAGCCGGGATGATGGTGATGGGCGTAAGCTGCTGGGAAGGGCCGGCCCTCCGCTTCTCCCGGCTGCCCGTCGCCGTGGAGGCGCCTTCCACGCGCGCTGCCGCCGGTTAGCGAGGCGCCGCTGCTGGAGTGGCATCGGGGAGCCGGCCGGCCAGAGCCTGCGGCCCCGGGCGGGAAGCTGTGAAGCGGGCTGGCTGCTGTGGGAAGGCAGGAGCCGGGCGCCTCCGCCACCGGGGCTGCCTGGAGGTGCTGGTAAGGTCGTGGAGGGAACGGCCTGCGCAGGCGACTTGGTGTTGGCTTGGGAGGCTGCAGGGAGAGAGGTGGAGCGGCCGAGGCGCGCAGCCTGTGCGTAATGTGCGCGCGTGTGTGGTTGGAATTGCAAAAATGTCCCGTCCCCCCACCCCGGTCCGAGTCTCCGAGCGAGCCTTTCTCCCTGCCTGAACTCTCCGCCCTCTATTATTATTATTATTTACATTTGTGTACATTTCCTCCAGAGAGCTCAGGATGGCAAATCTTGGTTATCCTTTTCCCCATTTTAACCGTCACAACAAACCTGTGGGGTAGGTTTGGGCTAGGAGACGGGGACTGACCAAGCAAGGTGAGCTTCATGACAGAGTGAGGCTCGTCTGACTCCACTACACCCGCTTCCCTTGACAGAAACAATGTTCTTTCAGCTGGGTAAAGGTAAAGGGACCCCTGACCGGTAGGTCCAGTCAGGGACGACTCTGGGGTTGCAGTGCTCTGCTGGCCGAGGGAGCCAATATATGTCCACAGACATTTTTCCAGGTCATGTGGCCAGCATCACTAAGCCGCTTCTGGCGAACCAGAGCAGCACACAGAAATGCCGTTTACCTTCCTGCCAGAGTGGTACCTATTTATCTACTTGCACTTTGATGTGCTTTCGAACTGCTAGGTTGGCAGGATTCAGCTGGGTACCTACCCTATAAAAGGTTATTACAATTATTTATTAAATTGGTATACCATCCTCAGATGGTGGAGAAGCTGAAACCGGCTTCAAAATCCTTGGCTATGAGCTCACATTTCAGAGAGTTGTGATGACATGGCACTCAGCACGTACTCTGGGTTTCTGATATTTTTATTGCTCTCCGATGGTCCAAGACAGAGTTCTCAGTCAGATTTATACTTTGTCCTTCCACATTGCGGAGATTTTGCAACCACGGGGTGTCCTGCATTACGAAGCAGGCCCTTGTAGTTATATTGCTTGAAGTTCTGCACTTATGTGCCTGCCTTCATGTACCTGTCACTTGGCAGGCCTAGTATACTCCTTATCTTAGATGGTGATGCTGTGCATTTTGTCTGAATAGCTAACTGCTCTGTTAGTTACGTTTAGGGTGAGACTTGCTACATACAAAATGATGTCCTATGAAAACCACTTGTCTGATATATTTGTTAAGTGTCAGGATGGCTTCTTTTTTTGAAGAATACTAAAAGCCATGTGAACAGGTCTGTAAAAACGAGTTACCCTGAATCTAATATGTAAATGTTGCTTGGGGGAGTGGTAACTCAAGGTGGAGGTACCAACAAGTTTAGGGACCCTGTGGTACAATCACTGATCTGAGCTGGGCTGTACAGTGGTACCTCGGGTTAAGTACTTAATTCGTTCCAGAGGTCCATTCTTAACCTGAAATTGTTCTTAACCTGAAGCATCACTTTAGCTAATAGGGCCAGGCCGCCGGAACACGATTTCTGTTCTCATCCTGAAGCAAAGTTCTTAACCCGAAGTAATATTTCTGGGTTAGCGGAGTCTGTAACCTGAAGCGTATGTAACCCGAGGTACCACTGTACATGCTTAGTCTGCTGCAGTGGCTGTATGTCTTGGAGGGCCTTGCAGAATTCAGGTGTGCAAATTTACAAAATCCTCCAGAAGTGACCTCCGGTCTTAGAATCATAGAATCATAGAGTTGGAAGAGACCACAAGGGCCATCGAGTCCAACCCCCTGCCAAGCAGGAAACACCATCAGAGCACTCCTGACATATGGTTGTCAAGCCTCTGCTTAAATACCTCCAAAGAAGGAGACTCCACCACACTCCTTGGCAGCAAATTCCACTGTCGAACAGTTTACAAATTCTTCACCAGGTGACTTCCTCAAGCAGTGACTATTGTATACTGCACCATTGGCCAGTTGAGCCCAAGCCCCACATACTGCATATACAGTCACACTAGTATTGCACATTCCTGGTGGTGAGTTAGGGGGCTTCAGAAATACAATGAAGACATGCTCTGGTGAATGCTACATGTCACAGCCCCAGGTGGAGCTACCACCTTTGGAAATGTCTTGGTGTCCCATTGTTCCTCTCCCCCCTCTAATTATGGCCTCTAATTAACAGTGTAATGTCAGAATAGTTGCTCACCTAGGGAACTTATATAAGGCCAACCCAGAGAACAGATACTCTAATTATATTAGGAGTAGAATTTGACCTGGCAGGCTGCTTCCCATGGCAGCCAATGTGTATGATGTAGGAAGGAGCTGAATAGTTTTTTGTGTGTAGTTTTTTCTCTCTGTGTGTCTGTGTGTGTTGGAGATTTATGAGATGAACTTGTGGCTGGAAGGAACATTACACAGGGTGGGGAAGGAAACAAGCAACAGATCATACTGAATGGAATGAGGCTAAATCCTCAGAGAGTTTGCACACTGACATCTGACTTAAACCTGGGTGTGTGTATCTTTGGAAAGGCGCTGGTGTAGACATGAAATGCCTCGGAAACAGCAGCCTCGGGTAGCAATTAAGACGTGAAGGGACTGTAGTGTGATAATGTGCAGCCGTAAGATATGTATTGCTGCCGACATTGTAATTCTGAAACAATTAGAGTAACTCTCTTTCAGTTGTTGTATTTGTATGGGCTACTTAACCAATCTTGATTTTACCCTCTTTTCAAATAAGAAACAAATACTTTATGGGGCACTGTTAAGAGGATAAATTTCTGTTGTGCATGTCTCGTAAGAAAACAAGCCACCCTACTTAAAAGAGCACTTGTCGTAACTTGTTACAATTCAAATAGGTATTTTTTAAACTTTCGCTTTCATTTTTTTCATACAGTACTGTTGGCCTTGGAATTTGAGAGTTAATGATGGTGTTAGGTTGATGCAGCTTGGTAAGAGCAATGAGCTAGAAAGAATAGACATTCTGTATGCATCTTCCTCCTCAGGCAGCAAAATTCTGCAGCAGGGTCTTTGGGCATGTGTTAGTATCTGATGCAATTGACCCTGACTATCCTAGTTGTCCTTGGGTTCAAGGTGTATGTGCTGACACTGAATAGTCAACTTGAGTGCATTCAGCTGTACAGTAAGATATTATGCCTTGGGGAAAAGACAAAGACAGGGTCTACAAGCCACTTATCTCCCGTATACACTGTAGATCATAGAAGCTGGAATCTTTGATAGTACTATCTTTAATAGTATTTTTACTCTTTCTCTTCAGATACGGGGAAGATCTAGCTAAGACTGTGAAGTAATTGCAGACTTTGGGGATTTGCCAAGATGTTGGAGGAAGATCTGGAAGTGGCCATCAAAGTGGTGGTGGTTGGAAACGGAGCTGTTGGGAAGTCCAGTATGATCCAGAGATATTGCAAAGGAATTTTCACGAAAGATTACAAGAAAACTATTGGAGTTGATTTCCTGGAAAGAGAAATGCAGTATGTGTTTTAATATATGGGGGCACAGTTCCTTCTTGCCACTCTTTGTATGTCTCTCTCTCCCTCCCTCCCTGTGTGTAATGCTTTTTGTAAGGGCTGAGCTAATGTTTTCTTGGAGAAAAGTGTTGTGACACTATTCTTCCTTTCTTTAACAGAGCTGAAAGTGAGGCATTTATATGCTAATTGTATTCTGCAGACTTCCCATAGAAGTGCCACATTTGCAGACTTGAATAATAAATGCAAAAAAATGCACACAGACTGTGTAAAAGACCAGCCCTTTTAAGGAAAGGTCTCATTTGTCAGATGAGATAGAAATTCAGTTGTGTGAATGAGTGAAAAAGTGGGGAACATTTCTGACAGGGAATAGCAGTATGTTATATAGGGGACAAGAACATCACAGTAAAAGTAAGCTGGAATTTTAAAATTTCACTGACACACAGTAGTGAAGTCATTTTCACAAAGTAAGAGGGGGAAAGTAAGATGCAGGATGGTTTTCAGTTGAAATCAAGCCAGTATTGTGTAGCAGTTACAGCAGTTATTTCTCAACCTTAGGTCCCCATATGCTGTTAAACTGCTGTTCCCATCATCCCTAGTCAGTATGGTTCGTTGTGGGGTGAGGGAAGTTGTAGTCCCACAGCCTTGGGTCTCCATATAATGATAAACTACAGCTCCTGTCATCCTTAATAATCAGCCATTCTGCTTGGTAATAATGGCGATTGTAGTCAAACCAGAATCTGGGGACCTAAGGTTTGACAGGCTGTGTTGGATTAGAACTCAGGAAACCTGGGTTCAATCTCCATTCAGCCATGAAGCCTACTAGGTTACCTTTGGCCAGTCACACTCTTTTCATTCTCACATACCATGCAGGGTTGTTGTGAGATAAAAGGCAAGGGGCAAGAGCTATTGTGATAAAAAAAAAATTGAAATTTTTAGAAAAGGCATAAATAATTTGCAAGGAAGTAGGATGGATTTAGGTGTTCCTGAAAAGATGTGGGGTATAAATGCTACTGCCACAAATGTACTTTAAATAACAAATTTATTTTGCCTTTCATAGTATGATTAAATATTGAGAATGTATGCTGGTGTGTTTTTTTTAAGGGTCAACAATGAAGATGTCCGACTGATGCTGTGGGACACAGCAGGTCAAGAAGAATTTGATGCAATTACGAAAGCTTATTACAGAGGTAAATAGAATTACTAGCATACTGATATGTCCTATAGGAAACTGGCCATGGTTCTAGGCTGTGTTACTTTTGATGTCTCCTAAACAACGTGCATTGTTAGATTCCAGCCAGAGAGGATAAGAGGAGATGATCAGTTTTAATTGTGAAACTTTTTAAGGTGGTTTTCCACATGGTAGCTATAAAGAAAGAAAGTCTGGTGTATTAAAGGCAGCCCTTAATAAAATAAAATTTAAGAACCACTCGTCTAGTTCCTTCTGCACACCTATTTTGTTCATCCACACCTATTTTTATTTTATTTTTTGTATTCCACCTCTCCAAAGTTTGACAGGGATTAATTAAAATTAAAACATAAAACAATATAACTGCACAAAGAAGCAAGTAATATCCTTTAAAGTAAAGCCAGGACTACTTCAAAACTTGAAATAGCTGAGTCTGGCATATTGCCCTTTGAAAATTAATGTAGAAAAGGCCCAACATATTTGATGCTGCCATAAATATTTAAGCTATGGGGTAAAGTCTACAATGTTAATTACACTGTTTTGATAACTGACATTCCAGCTAAATGAGAGAGGACCAATTCATTGGCATATCTCAGGTGTGACCTAGCAGGTATACTCTACAACCCCAGCATCTAAGAACTTTGGCTAAGGCATAGACTATTGGGTTTCATTAAGTACACAATGTTTCGTACTGCTTACAGTACAGGAGTGACTGATCAGAATTCAGGTAAAATGCTTGCCAGTGTATATACTATTACCTTCCATTCACTGTCGGCAGTGGGGAGCTAGATAGAATATCACAAGTAACTAGTTCTTATAATAACAAGCAGTGGTGTTTTTTGTTCAGATCCAAGTATTTGACTCCTGATAAGGGGCTCATTACATGGTTCTTTTGAAAGTGTAGTATAAACAACCCTAAAGCGTGATTTTGATAACTAAGACACCTGTTTACTGTGCAGCCCTTAAGACCTGAGTCAAATGTAAGAACAAAGTCTTTGGGACAATAAGCCATGTTTACTCTGGTATAAGTCCCACTGTGCTCAACACAAACTACCTGGAAAATGCTTGCTTTATTTGAATAAAGTAGGAAGAAACAGTCCTGTTCCAGCTTCTTAATAGGTTTGATGTGGTTAACCAAATTTATCAAAAAAAAAAGGTGCTTAATTGTGACTTTTAGGAGCCCAAGCGTGCGTGCTTGTGTTTTCGACTGTGGACAGAGAGTCTTTTGAAGCAATCCCTACTTGGAAGGAGAAAGTAGTATCTGAAGTCGGAGACATCCCTACAGTGCTTGTTCAGAATAAAATTGACCTCCTAGATGAATCTTGTATAAAGAAGTAAGTGCTGTTGCCATGCTTCATGAAATCAGTTTTCAAATCGCTTAAATGACTTTGTAACGGTCACACAAAAATGCAAACAATTCAAAGAAGCGGCAAGTATTCAGTTTGATAATGGGCATGGATATGTATGGTCCGTTGCTAGCTACCAGCATGCGGGCCACAAACTAAACAAATATAGCTACATGTAACTAAAATACATAGTAAAACAATCTCATCCAAACAACAAAGCACCAATAATTAAAATGTATAATAAACAAGCCCATTAAAACAACATAATAATTAAAGCAGGATTTAGAGAGTATGTAGTGAGTACAAATGCAAATGAGGTGTATAGTTAGGTGTTGGTTAACTCTCCCCATCCCACTGGCCCCTGCAATCTTATCGCTCCTGTTCTAACTCCAGTGGTTATTTTTCTTGTACTGGAAGTGAGCGTGGCTTGGGCAGGCTGGGGGGTTAAGAGGAGTAGCTCAGCACCTCTAGTCCATTCCCAATTCCACTTTAAAATAATTCGTGCCCCGTTCTCCAGTTCACACACTGGTAGGAAAGACCTGTGTCTCACGACATGGGCCTGGCACTCTAGGGTAAGGTTTGGCCACAGGCTGTATTGAAATGAATGGCTCGTTTCCAAGCAGTGACTTTTAAGTCCGGAATACCTATTAAACTTGGGTGGTGTAGGGGTTTGAGTGTCAGACAAGGGCTTGGATGATGAGGGTTGAAAATCCCCACTCAACCATGAAGCTCACTGAGTGACTTTGGGACATTCACTGTCTCTCAGCCAAACCCTCTCCACAGGCTTATTTTGGGGAGTGCCCCTCTGAGCTCCTTGGATGAAAGATGGAATATAAATTTAATAAACAAATGAAGGAGATTTAGTTTAACCTGGTTTATGTATGCAAGAATTATGTTTTCCCTGTTATGGCAGATAACAGATGAACTCTGAATATCTTGATTGATTGCATATATTTCATAAGGTGCTGTGATGGTTTATAACAGGCTACTGTATATACAGTGGACGCTCAGGTTGCGAACATGATCCGTGTGGGAAGCACGTTTGCAACCCGCAGCATTCACAACCCGCAGCACCACGTGTGCACACTCGCCGCGTGTGCTCGTGTGATTCGGCGCTTCTGTGCATGTGCAAAGCGTGATTTAGTGCTTCTGCGCATGCGCAAGCACCAAAACTCAGAAGTAACCTATTCTGGTACTTCCGGGTTCGGCATGGTGCGCAATCCAAAGTGTCTGTACAGGTATGACTGTAGTTTTAGTTACGTTTGCCCGCCCACCATCTGTTAGCTCCACCTCTTCAGTCCTTGTAGCAAATAAACCTAAAGCTACAATATTGTCAACAGCAATCATCTGCTGCTCTTGCATACAGTTACCTTTCAGTAATCTAATCTACTATTGATTAAATATAATCTAAATTAATTGTGTCTGTTGTACTGGGGGGTGGGTGTGGAAAGAACCAGTGTCTGAAACAATTTTCTGCTCCGGTAAACAGTGAAGAAGCAGAAGCGTTGGCAAAAAAGCTAAAATTAAGATTCTACCGAGCATCTGTAAAGGAGGACCTAAACGTAACAGAAGGTAAGAGTTCGCTGTAACTTTTCCAGAAGGGAATTTCAAATGTTGTCTGCTTATTTCAGTGATGGCCAAACTTGGCCCTCCAACTGTTTTTGGGACTACAATTCCCATCATCCCTGACCACTGGTCCTGTTAGCTAGGGATGATGGGAGTTGTAATCCCAAAACAGTCGGAGGGCCAAGTTTGGCCACCACTGGCTTATTTTCTTATTTTCCAACACTAATGTCAAGCCTAGTTCTCACTGAAGTGATCAACCTGTATCAATGCTTGTCTGCAACACCTAATTTTTAAGATACAGGGAATCTCTTGTGGATGGACTGAAGAGCATTTGGTCATGCAAATCTCCATTTGCAGTCTAAAGTGGTACATCCCAGTGTTTGCCACTTCAGTGAGAGCTAGGCCCAAGTAAAGTAACTTCTCAAGCTAAATTCAAATTTCAAAGGGAATGATTGAAAAACTAAGAGCTCTAAGGCTGGCAGCAGAGATGTATGGGAGCTACCATACCTTGGTAGTAGAGCACAGGCTATGCAGGCAGAGGGTCCCTGATATTGCCAGGTAAGTGTAGGAAAGACTCCTGTCTGACACCATTGGTGTGACTTGATAAAAGGCAGCTATTTACATTCCTATAATCATGATGAAAAAGAGATTGGTTTTAATGTCGTAAAGCAGGGTTGGGCAGCTTGTTCAGCACAGAACAAACTGGGTGTACATATTTAGCTGTAGGTCATTCTTATAAATATACCAGGTGTTGGTTGTCCAAATTGTTCTGAAGTGGTTTTTTTTCAAATCAGCCCTTGACAAATAAGGTGCTAGCTTAATAATAATAATAATAATAATAATAATAATAATAATAATTTATACATACATACATACCCTGCCCATCTGGCTGGGTTTCCCCAGCCACTCTGGGCAGCTTCCAGCAGAATATTAAAATGCAATGATTCATCAGATATTAAAAGCTGCCCTAAACAGGGCTGCCTTCAGTTGTCTTCTAAAAGTCCAATGGTTTTTTATTTCTTTGACATCTGATGGGAGGGTGTTCCACAGGGCGGGCACCGATATCAGTGCTACCGATAAGGCACTGTGCCTGGTTCCCTGTAACTTGACTTCTCGCAGTGAGGGAATCACCAGAAGGCCCTTGGCGCTGGACCTCAGTGTCCGGGTAGAACGATGGGGGTAGAGACGCTCCTTCAGGTATACATGTGATTCATCCTGACCTGCAATATGTGTCTTATCTTGCATGTGACCACCTTCGGAGACATTTATGTGGTTGGATTTTTCTTTTTCTATGGTCGGTAGGAGTTTTGTTACTTTGAAATCAGACCTGGATTAGTAGCTAGAATATGTAAAACTATGCTTGTCTCTTTTTCTTAATGCCTGAAAGTTTCTTTATATATATTCTGCAGTTTTTAAGTATTTGGCTGAGAAGTATCTTCAAAAACTCAAACAAAGAATAGTTGAAGATCCAGAAGTAGTACACACAAGTAGTAACAAAATTGGTATGTATGCCGCCAGACAGTATTGCCTGCTGATAAAATGTACTGTTAACTATGGGGTGCCTGTTCTGTTCCTAGTGCATATCAATGAAAGTGAAATAAATAAAAAACACTTAATTTGCCAAATACCTGTAGGGAAAATGTGCTCTGTGTGTGTAGCTATGATTTCTATTCTAGAATGTCAAACTACGGTACTAATGACACGAGGGCATTTCAGCCACTTTTCTTAAAATCTTGTGCACTGAAGTTATGCAAAGAATGGACAGTGCAGAATTCCCTGCATATTGACATTGTTTGAAAATATATAGCTGCCATTAATGGTAATTATGCCGGCGAAGATGTACAAGAGATGGCTGTTTTTGTTTTGTTTTGTTTTTAAAGAAAAAACTGGCACCTGATGAAAATAGCTTTGTAAACTGTCGTTTGTACATAGACACTGAACTTTTGTATGTAGCTCTTCTTTAAAGTATTTCACAGTCGGTTCAACTCTGCTCCCCCCCCCCACCTTCGCCATTTCTTGTGTCTAAAAGTAAGATTTGTTGTGGCAGGGTTATGCCTCTGCTGTGCTTTAGTTGCCAAGTGATGAGTGTGAGTGCCAATGTCCAATAACTGAGGGTGAAATTCAACATAGCATTAACTGGAGTATGTGAGAAACGAGCTTTCCTCGCACAATGGGACTCCCGGCCCTGCACCCCCTAAACTTGGGGCTTCCCCTGACCCTTTAAGGGGAGAAGAGAAAGGAAGGAAATTCCATTGCATGAGCAGATCTCATTCCAAGCAACAACTTAGTTGAATCCTGCCCTTAGGTTTCGTCTTTCCCCCCCCTTTTTTTTTTGCAAAAAGATATATTAAAGAATTGACAGTAGCATACATTAATTTTATTTAATTGTCTCTGGGATCTCGGCTTATAAAGTCATTATTTGATCAGGCACACATTTCTAAAATGGAAAAACTAAGGATAAATTGTGCATTATCCATGCTTTTACATTAAGTTGTATTTCTTTCTATCTATCTATCATCTATCTATCTATCTATCTGTATATAGGACACATCTCACAATGTTCAAGATGCTTACAATTAAAATTTTTAAATCTCTCATATATTTCAAAGATGGTCAGTTTGCATGTATGTAACTCCGTTTTTGTGCCTGTGCTTGATTTCAAATAGGTGTTTTCAACACAGCAGGTGGAAGTCATTCTGGGCAGAATTCTAACTTGCTTAATGGTGGTGATGTCATCAACCTAAGGCCAAACAAACAAAGGACCAAGAAAAACAGAAGCCCTTTTAGCAACTGCAGCATTCCCTAACACTCCCGCATAGAGAAGAAAAGATGGTCTGACACAGCTCCTCGGCTGAAACCCATAAGGGACACAACTGGCTGTAGAGGTGTTTTACCAGTGCTTTAGCAGATGTTGCACGCATTGGATCTTGCATTGATAGTGGATATTCCTGTTGCAATCAATTATTATCAGTACATAATGAGACCCCCGGCAGCACAAAAATAGAACCGTTGCCCCCATGCATTTGTTTTACATTCAATAGGACAACTTTCCAGGCGAAAGATGTGTTGTATTAAAATATACAATAGGTTTCACTTTATTAAAAAGAAAAAGAAAAAGTTCAGCTGAAATGCTTAAGTATTGGTACCGTTCAAGAGAAAATGCCTTTTCCTACTTATTTGACCACATAGCTCAGTTGGGATTAATAGTTTGTTAAACTACCCTATGCACATTCTGGCAATATTGGCGGTGCAATATTTATATAGCTTATGAATTCTAGCTGCAATGTGTGTATATAAAAACTTGGTCAGAGATTCAGGATAATAAATCAGGTACTGGGCCCAATGATAGGTTCCTGATAATTTCTGAACTGGCATCCTAAAGATGACTTTCATTTAAAAAAAAATTGGAACAAACCTTTCCCAAATAGTGTTGTGCATGCTTACATTCTCCCTACTCTGTGGGCCTTAACTTTTCTTTTAAAAAATGGTACGGTGCCAAAGGCAAATACTTCTGCTGCTACACCTAGATGTTTTAGTTAATTTAGTGTCATATGTATATACATATATATTCTAAATTTTAATGAGGCAAGCAGGTGATAAATGGTACAGCCTGGTAGTTCTATTTTCAATCAGCTCTGTTTTTGAAAAAATAGAACCCTATAGCTTATATATTAATGGAAAAACATGGCAAAATATAGAGATTTTTTATCAAAGTGCTTTTGAGGACTCTTTCTAGTGCTTGTTGTAATATCTATTGAGCATCCCAGGTTCAGGGTAATAAGCCCCCCCCCCTTTTTTTTTGTTACTTTAAATACACACTTGTTCTTAATCATGCCGTTGTGGCTCTTATGCATAGTCTTAGAGCAAGACCTTCCAGGTTCATGGGACATGCTTTAAATAAACATGCATAGGATTAAATTGTTGGCCCATTAATGGTGTACCCCAGTAAAGTGGGTTGGAGCCAGAGCTAAGAGTACATATTGGGACTTGGGGAAAACTGACTTCCACATCCCTTCCTCTCCACAACAACCCCCCTGAACATGGTCCACTAACTTTTTGGAAGCTGAATGTGATAGGGTTATGAAGGCTCTCTCTGTGAATTCTCCCTCAGCACTCCTATGTCACAGCCCACCCCATTCATCAGGATGGCAGCATTTTCAGGGCACTTGGATTGAGGGCATTAGTTGTTTTTAAAAAATCTCAAGCTGCAAGATCATTGGTAAAACTTTAACCCTAGTTTTCTTTGTTGAAGCATGCATTTATAAGATTGCTTTCTGTTTACATGTTGTTTAATATTTCTACAGTATTTCTGTAACTAAGTTCTGTCACTACCAAATTACTCTGATTCTAAACTTTGGATATTAGTAGCTGAGGAACGTAATTATATCCAAGGGTGAATAACATGACCTGGAGCTCTGGCAGCTGAATTGTACAGTTCTTTGAATATTGATCTCGTTTCATGAATGTTACTTTTCAGCTACCCGATAGATTTAAAACTATATCCATCAACCTTGAAATATTGCATTGTCCGTCCTAAGAGAACATCCCACAGTAAGTGTTATATTTTGAGAGAGGGCTTCTGAAATTCCATGAACATGCATATGCTAAAACTAACATACTTTTTTCTTCGATGGGAGTCTTTGCCTAGCTATCGAGTAACATGGAATGAAAAGTATATAGTTATACATACATAATGAATAGCATAGGATTCCTTTTGCTTTCATAACCGTTCCCATTGCTGGCAATGAGTTGGGCATTGCAGTAATCAATCCCTTACTTCATTATGAATTGTTGGATTAAGTACCTTATTTTTAAAACAAGTGCATTTACTCACTGGATGGCTGTAGATGTATGGGTCCAAACTGTATTAAGTCTTGCTTTGTTTTGACAAATGCAAGAGCATATCAACAAGTTACCAATTGTCCACTGTAAACTCAATCTTACTTAAGTATCTATGGCTCTGTGTGCACATTATTTTTATATGAAAATTTTTACATTAAACTAGTAGCCTTACATGTTTTGTACTTGTGAACAGAAGGAATCTGATCTCAGTGATTTTTTTACTTGTTTGCCTTTGTATAAAATAGTGCAAATGTAATGTGTGTTTATAACATGTACTTGTGCTGCTGTACGTTGAGGTTTGAGCGCATACTGTTTTCAGAATTTAAAGCTTGAGTCGAGTGCCTTTAGTAGGCTAAAAATTGATAACTGACCATCCTAGATATCTCTAGGATATCTTTTCTTAACGCCAGAAAATTATTACAGAAGTCATCTGTAATGCATTTCCAATGTAGATGTATTAAGTATAGAAGGAAGATGCACTACCAGTCATTTTTGTATCATGTTCAACTATGAGTCCTGTTGGCAGAAGCCCTGCACCAGGATTTCTGTTTGCACAAGGGGGTTCCCCCACTTTTCCTCCCCGCATGCACCCCAGAGCAGCACATAAGAGAAGGAATTGTTCCATCTGGCAAGCCAACATACTTGCACTGAGGAATCAGTCAGTGTTGAATTCCTGCCTAATGAGCAACTGCGTTAATTGAAAGTCATTGCTAGATGTCTAAGCGAGAAGACTTTTCATGCAAAAAACAACAACTTTGCATATGTTGCTAAATGTATGGGTAACACTGCCAGCTTTGATAGTTGTGATAGCTGGCCCATTTTGAAGGAGGGAAGTTGCGCTGTTAACCAGCTATCTACCTTGCTCTTTGTCTACAGTCCCAGGCTAGAAAACATCATTTTTCATGCAGCGCTGGATACTGGAAGTGTATCTCTCTCTGCTTGTTCCTTTATATGCACAAAATAGACTCCATTGGTATTGTCTGTGTGCCAAAGCCTATTTCCATACCCCTGTGCCCCTTAGGTGAATTGGAACCTAAGGATTTTAACCGAAAGCTGATTTTCCATAAAACTGGCATGCAGTCAACTGGTATTTACTAACATTCTTTTCCTAAATCATAATATGCCTTGGATACAATGCAGTGTCTGCCGGGCATTCACCTATTCTCAAATTTTTAAAGGTGCCAGTTATGTTGTAGTGTGCCTGATTCTGACTTATGTTTCAAGTCTTAACTATTGTAGGATAACAAAAGTGACTGGTATTCTGTCTGTTTACTGCATTTATTAATAAGTTGTAGGCAGATTTTCATTTTTTAAAAAAACAGAAAACCTCCAGAGCTGTTTACAGTAGTAAAAACTATGCTAATGAAGTAATAAACATCCCTCAAACAGCAAAATATCATTGCAGTGTTGGAATTATTAAATCAGCATCAGTGGACAAGGGAAATGTCTAAGTGAGGAAGTATGTTTTAAATAAACATTTGAAACAATTGCGCCTGCTATATTGCAGAGGGGAGCTTGTTCTAAGGGGCCTGCCTCTGTTGTTCCCAGGTGGAGTTCCACTGGTCATAGCATAGCCCTTTAATGGTACTTCTCTCACATTATGATGCATCAACCTCCCCCCAGACCCACCTGCATAACCCTAGGCATCTGGCTTGAATGAGCCATGGTGAATAATGGTCAAAAAACATATTGTGATTGGACTACACAAGCATCTTGTCCATGTTTGTAAGATGAACAAAACTGAAACTGCTGCCACCAAGCCAGGCATTGGACACCTCACCTGGACCTGGAAATAATGGCAGGACTCAAGTTCCTATGAAGGCAAGCCATATGCACCTAGCATTGTCACAGCAGGTTTCCGAGAGTTCCACCATCTCATTTGCAGTGGTAGATGCCAATAAACCCCACTGGATGGGCAGGTCAAAGATGCATTGGAGGCGACTATGCAACCTTCATTGCTTCCACAACAACATGGTGCACAGCACATGTTTGGTCAGCTTCACAGTGAGTCTTAACTCCATTTGTGCACCAGCTATCATTTGACCTTCCTCACTACCCAGAGCGTTGCAGAAAACTGGGAAGCAATTTCCACAGCCATAACAGAGATGTAGCAACTGGCAACCAAATTGATACCTACACGTTAAGATTTCTGAGCAGGTAGAATAATAGAGGGAGTGTGACTAGAATATAAAGTTTCTCACAATTTGCCTTGGTCCAGCAATTTGTAGCTCTATAGATAAAAAATAATAATATAACCTTTACAAAAAAAAAAAAAGGCTATGGAAGTGTTTACAGTGTAGAGTGCAATCTACTTTTATTAATTTTCAGCAAGAAAAAAGTGCACATCGTTTTCTTTGCATCTACTGCAGCAATCCGCTTACCCCAGAATCCTCTCCCTATGCAATGTTCATTTACCTGCCGTGTGTGTGTGTGTGAGAGAGAGAGAGAGAGAGAGAGGGAAGGAAGTGTGCGATGTGACATTTTTGCAGATGATGGTAGACACTGAAGCTTTCTAGAGAACAGAGCAAAACAGGGCTTGAGGAGCTTCTGGAATTCAGCAGCAGATATTTTTTATAACAGAGGTATCAAAATACTAAAACAGTTAACTGTATGGGAGCAAACCAAATACAGCTTATGAAAAGTTAAATCATTGGCACATCATCAGATGCCTACATTTTAATACTGATATCAAATATGGCTATAGCTACCTATTTTAATATATCCAGGACGCTACTATTCCCCACACAGAGTAAAATAGGCTGGGTAACTCTGGGGGAAGAAAAGCAATGGATTGAAAACTGCTTGGTGTTCATGTGCTTCTACAGTCCTATAGCTGCTTAATCCTGTATCTGCCGCAGAGTGAGGAAGCGCTTCATATGAGTCCATTTTTTAATTGGTAGTCGTCTCACTGAGGGTAAAGTAAGGGAATTTTGCCAAGCTTCTTCCCTTTTAGCTATGCCTCTGTGCTCTGAACGCCCAAGAGTTGGTTTAAGGGCTACATAGACATGCAAGGTCTATGTAGTGTTGCTTTTTTTTATTCTTCAAATTCCAGGGAAGCAGCAATTCTTTGATTTATTTGATTTCGCTTTTAATCTTTCCCGTTGTTGCAGAGGTGCCTTGCGGTGGATTTCTGGTGCTCCAACAGCATGATGGATTTTTCAGAGTTTTCTATGTTTCTGAGAAGAGTCTCTAGCCGTCTTTTGATTTTCTTCTGATCTTCTATCGCACATCCAATTACAACAGACTGGAATTTTTGGTTAACAGGTCCAGCAGGCACCTCAGATGTACAAGCACCATAAAGCGACATTAAGCGGCTCTTGGAGTCTTCCAAATCATCCAATAGTTTGCCAACTATTTCATCGATCATCCGTGTGGCATGTAATAGGGACTCTTGCTGCTGGGGATTTCGGATGGTTTCTACTGAAACCTCCACCGTGAGGGTTCTGCCCATCAAACGTTTAGCAGTCAGACTGAGTTCTTCTCTTTCACCTGCATTTTGAAAGTGAAAACGTTTTGGATTTAAAGCTTTACATCAAACCAATGTGCTGTACTAAGTTAGAAAAGTCAAGCTAAACTAGTAGTATTATTTGTATAATTGCCTCTTCTACCGCACGACATAGAAGCTGGGAGTGCAGTCATAGTTCTAGTGGGCTTGCAGAGAAATTTTCTCTCTTAGGAGAGGATTTTGACTTGGCCAATATTGCAGCTATCCAAGCAAAATAACAAGTGTTTCACCTATCAGGCGAAGGGGCTCAAACATTGTATGGTGTGTTTTCCAAGAATGTGAAATTATGAGTTTTATGAATGGTATACAGCTAGTGTCGCTCCACAGATGGAAGGCACCCATTAACAATAACAGTGAAGGGAATAATTTTGGGTGATTTCTCCTGCCTCACTGCAACCTTCTATTCCTCACCCCAATAGGACTGGGATATCCACACGCCCATGGCACTTTGGAGTGAATTTTGGGAGCTACAGGGAGTAAGGGAAATTGCAAAAATAGCCTCCTTCCACCAATTGGCTACTACCCTATACGGTAAATCTTTTTTTCATTTGCCCAAAGTGAGTGAGTGATTCAAGAACTGCTGGACTCTTACCTTCACTAATGTTCCTCATATCCTGGCTGTTTTGTATGCCATGAATCATTTCTAGAAGTGATTCCTTTTCCTGCTCCATTGAAGATGCTGTATCGCGCAAAGCTTCAACCCTGGGAAGAGGAAAAACCAAATAGGAAGAGAGTTTGTAAACAATCAAATGTTACCCCTAGTGACGTTCTCTAGCAAATAACTGAAAATAATTGCTCATTCATGGCAGTACCAATTCATTTTACAGTGGTACTTCAGGTTAAGTACTTAATTCGTTCTGGAGGTCTGTTCTTAACCTGAAACTGTTCTTAACCTGAGGCACCACTTTAGCTAATGGGGCCTCCCGCTGCCACCGTGCCGCCAGAGCACGATTTCTGTTCTTATCCTGAAGCAATGTTCTTAACCTGAAGCACTATTTCTGGGTTAGCAGAGTCGGTAACATGAAGCATATGTAACCTGAAGCATATGTAACCCGAGGTACCACTGTACATTTAGAGTAGATAACTAAATTACTTGTGCTGCCCATATTTTTTCCTACCATGCAAATAAGGGCGGAAGAAGGCCATTGCTACTGAGAAAATGGCACAGTGAAGAGATTGATCCGCTTGTGGAAATTGCTGCTTTGGCCTTTTTGAATGGAATTCAACTATTCACACACACACACACACACACACACACACCTGCAATTGTGTTCCTGCAGGAAGGTTTAAAAACATTTTCTTGAAATTGATTTGGGGTTTGCTTTATTGTGGAACGAGGGCCAATTGGGGTAATCTCTCTCAGAAAAGTGATGCGGGGAAGGGGTTTAAACATGGCATGGTTCTTTTATAAAACCTTTGAGACTGCTGCTCATGGATCTGCTGAGTCATGTCTGTTCGATCCTCTGTTTCAGCTTCAGGAGAAGTGATGTATTCAGTCATGAATGTCTACAGAAAGACATTTGCGCTAGAAAAACTCACAGTGTTATGAGAACTGTGTTCCCTGCTCTACAATGTATGAAGAGCTTTTATGGGTCAAATCAATGCTGTGCTTGGTGTGTGTGTGTGTGTGTGTGTGTTTAACTGCCATGCCCACTGTTACATTCATTCACATATCTCATTAGAAATCCCATTAAAATATTCAAAACCAACCTTACCAGCAGGACTAGAATTCCTAAAAGTATGGTTTTCTGCTTCTACAGAAGTAACTTGTTATGTTGGAGTTAAAATTAATTTCACTATCTTGCCGATCACCTACATTCATTCTACACCGACAGTATGGTTGTGTTATCTCAGTGGAGTTTTATGTTTGAAAACAGAGAAGTCCGTATTGTTTTACACCTGTCTTTTTCCAAACTAAGGTAACAGAAAAGCCTTGAGCTTAGTTCTGTGTTTGCCTAGTGCCTCTTCAAACTGCTGATGGGTGCGCACATGATGGGGTGCTTTTTCGTACAAAACAATTATTCATTAATTAATAATATTACATTTATATCCCACCTTTCCTCCAAAGAGCTCAAGATTCCTCTCCAACCCATTTTATGCTCACAACTACCCTGTGAGGTAGGTTAGACTGAGAGACACTGACTGGTCCAAGGACACCTAATGAGCTGCTTTCTGCTCACAGAAAATTAGCGTAGTGGAAAGAAAATTAGGCTAGAACTCCTCTCAGATCTCTAGCTCTGTGTGCAGGGTTTGTTCTGTCAGGAAGAGTGTTTTATCAAGCGTGCAGCCACCTCGTTGAACGCTAGGCCTCCATCAACTAGCTGAACTTCCACAGCCAAACTGTTTACCTCGGCCCAGTCCAGTTCTAGGATATCCTCTCTTATTTTTCTAAGCTCTCTAGCTTCCTTTTTTGGAGATGGAATATATGTTATGAAAGGCAACAGCAGGAGCAGCAAGCTATTTCAGCTTCAGCAGGATTTGAAGGAGATAGCTTTAATGCTCTAATGTAGTATAAGATAGTTTTCTATTTCTACTAAGCAGCAAACTAGTACTGTAGCATTGTCTCTTATTCAACAGGTTACAGCTCTGGCGGGGTTTGTTTGTTTGCTACCAGTGCCTTTAGCAGCAAGCTAACGATGCAAAAATTAAGTATGTGAACCCTTCACTTTATCACAGGAAAAGCTTCCTCGGCTAAGTTCCTTCAGGTCACACACTTTTTAAGGCCCGAAATAGGACAGCTGGGGCGGGGAGGGGGGAGGCTTAATTGTGTGCCCTCGTTTGTTCCCAGGTTTTATTTTGTAGAGTCTATTTTTAAAAGGTGTCCTGTGAATTCTTCAAATGGTAAGAGCTTATTTCCCACCACCTATGCACACACCTGGATGTTAGCAATCAGGCAACTCAACTGTGTGGCTTAAGCTCTGGGGAATGGAAAAGGATTGATAATGTTTCTGATATAAATATTTCCCTGCCTTAAGGAAGTGGAGATGGGATGGAAGGTTCTCATTTTGAATCATATATTCCTGACAAATTAAAACCCTAAGCATATTTAGCATTGAGCAAATCCCATTGAACCGAGTGGGGCTTAGAATCCTTAGGGCCCAGGCATTGCCAACAAAAAAAAAGGTGCTCAGACTCCATATGGTTTGTGGAATGACAGCTGGGGCTCCCAGGTCCCTCCTAGTTTGGAACTATATATAGGCCTCTCCCACCATGGCACCTGTGTACGTCACTCATAAAGCTGGACCATCTTGCAGCAGCAAATTTCTTCCTCATTCTTACACAGATACTGAGGAAAAGTGTGAGGCAGCTGCAACCGGCTATGAAGTTAAAATGCCCCAACATCCTGCACGAGGTTGTAGCTCTTGGAGCTACACATGCACTCAGTTACCGAAGCATAAAATAATTGCTTGCATGAGGGGAAAAGCCATTTCAAAATAAACATGTATGTACATATATCCAATCATATAGCACTATTCAGATAAAGCGACCAGGAGCAGCAAACAAATATTTAAAACAAACATTTAAATATTCAAATCAGCCATCAATCATATCTGTAAAACTCAATAAAAAAGGAACAGCAGGGAATAACAAAGGTCACACTGAACTAAAACAGTTGAGAAAACACAGAAGAAAAGAGCCTAAGCAACTTTTGTTTATTTTATTTGTTTATTTTATTTTGACAAAGTAATAATCATATATAAATAAGAATAAAAATAGCATTTTTTAAATCTGTTGCTGAAATGACATTAGAGAGAGAGAGAATTCCAAAGTTGGGGTGACGCAAATGAAAAGGCTCCATCACAGTCCACCTCACTTCTGCATACAAAGGGGACTCAGTGATGAGGACTCAAGGGAAGATATTAATAAACAAGGATGTATTTGTCGTCTTCAAGGTACCCTGATTCCAAGCTATTTAAACTTTAAAACTGAATCCTGAAATGAACCAGGGGAAATGTGTTTCTATACATCCAGTTTCACTTAATGTTCTATTATTAACCGTATTCTGTTAACAGCCCCACGGACAGCGAGCACCTTGCAGTAAGTTGCAGTAATATGTTATCACCTCCATTCCCTTTGATATATGGCAGCAGAAGACCCATATCTTCCGCAGCCTCCTATCTGACCTAACCAACTCTCCTGCATGCACCACCAGAGCACCTCATCAGATGTCGAGGAGTCCTTAGATTCAAATGGCAACTCAGCTAACAATTCCCTGCGAAAGCTTTCAGCAAATCACTTCCAATCAACCTCTGTTATTATACATCCTGATCACTGGCCAGGATGGGGGTAATAGGTAAATCACCCCATCAAGAGCACTGATTTCAAAATGCTGGCTTCTATTTAAGCAACAAGGCCTTGTTTTTAAAGTAGGAAAGTATCTTGTATGTGTGTATTAGCAACTATAGGACCTCTCCCCAATTAGTAATGACAAAGGTCAAAGTGCCTTCTGGTGGACCCAGTCTTACACAGATAGGTCCCCTCAGGCATATCCAGCAGTTGTGCATGGGGGGGGGGGCAGAGAGATGGCATTTTAATTCTTCACAGTGCCCCAGAGTGCCAAACTCATGTCACTCTGGAAAATATAAATGGTGGCTTGCAGTGACATGCTGGGTGAGCCCTGACAGCTGCCCCAGGGTGTCAGGTGCTGATGCCTGCATTCAACTTAACATGTCTCTTGACACAATACACAGATATTAAAATGCACACAAGAGGTTTGGCGACAGAAGCACCCTTCACATATTAGGCTGAAAGTGGGAGAGCAGGACTGGGTGATCCATCTCACCTCAACTTTCATAAATTCAGCTCAAGGAGAACAAATATTCTCCTCTTCCCCCCGACCCCAACGTCAACCTTGCTTTTCCAACTGCAGAGAAAAAAATAAATTTAAAAGTAATAATCCTATGTGCAAAGGATCTAAAGACATAATGGCTAGCAGTAAGAATGGCACACACGATCCTGTGCCCCCCTCATTCCAGTCAGTATGTGAAAAGTGCTAGGATTTCAGACATCACTTTGGATTGCGAAGGAATAATCGCTGCTTTCCCATGCCTGACACCACTGAAACCATACCTGAACAACAAAAGGAAATCTAGATAGATTAGTCAACATCCCTCGCACGGGGCTTAACAGGGCGCCTGGCAAGCAACAAAAGCCAGCCCCATAAGGAAACCCTTCAAAAGGAAGAACCCCAACGGGGAGAAGAAGTCGTCATACTATGATTTGACTCTGCTTTTTAATGCCCATTGCAGGAGAGCAGTTCTCTCCCTCTCTCTGCCTCCCTACTTTTTGCAAAGCTGCTAAACTCCATCCCTCTCTCTCTCTATATATCAAGCCAAGCCAAGCCAGACCACTGTCCGCCCCGTTCCCTAGCCGAGCCCGGCGGGTGTTACCTCCTCTCCAGCTGGTCCAGGCACTCGAGCAGGCGGCTGGATCGGTCCGCCATGGAGGTGGAGCGGAAGAAGCGGCCCCGCAGCTGCCCCCCACCCGCTTGCTGCTGGCCGCCGGCTTCGGCGACGCTGGAGTTGCTCCTGGAGCTGCTGAGCTTGGCCTGAGCCATGGCGGGCCGCGAGAGCCAAGACGTCGCTGCCTCCACCGCCCGGTGCTCTGCTTCCCTGCCCGCCGCTTGCCTGGAGAGCGTCCCCGCAGGCAGGCAGGCAGGCAGGCAGGCAGGCAGGCAGGCAGGGACTGCAGCAGGGCTGACACCCGACGCGCCGCCCCCTCCCTTAGGAGAAGAGGGGCCCACCCCGCCCCTGCCCGCAGGAAGCGCTCTGCACATGTTCAGAGGCGCTGCCGCCTCCCGGAACCCATCGCATTCTATCCTTGCTTGCTGGTCGCCGCACTGGAAACGGGGTCTGTGGCTTAAGCTGCGCCCTAGGGGTGAGGGGAGCCCAGTGGTGTGTCATTCGTATTTGTTTAAATGAAGCCCTTTAAAGATAATTCCAGCCTTGGTGAGAGAGGTGGCTCCAAATGAATGCCTTAGCAGAAGGGTCATTTGTCTTCGTAATGGGCAAAGGGACCTTGTGTTGGATCAGCAACCCTCCTCCTTCCCGCCCTCTTTCGCGCCTTGCAGTGGGAGCGTCATGGGGCGCCATCCCTGCTTCCCATTAAGGACATGCTTCTCGGTGCTTTCCTTTCGCAGCTCAGCTAAACGTGTCCCTCTTGCTGAGAAAGTGGCTAACCTTTTTTCTCTCCATCATCCTGACGCATATCCTAAAGTGGAGAGGCTGTAGGGTTTTTTTTATTTTTAAGGGGGGGGGGGCACTGCAGTCCCTGCAGTCTCTTGAGCTGGAGCCAAAAGTTTGACAGCAACTTTACTCCCATTAACTGTACTGCAGTTGTTTCTCAACTCTTTCCCCTCCTCTTCCTTAAAAAAAGAAAAGGCAAATGGGGGGGGGGAGAGAACCCCCTGAAGATTTATTACAAACTTCAGCAGGACCAAAGCAATTTTAAAAAATATATGTATTTTAAACAAAACACAAAACCTTACATTAAAAACACATGACACAATGAAAAGGACCTAAAGGCAAGGCCACAGATAAAAGTCTGCTGTATAGTTTCAGGGTACAAAGTAAATTACACTGACAGGAGCCAGAATCTAGTACTAAAAGGGTTTTAGACTTAATTCAAGAATTTGGTCAAGTGGCAGGATTTAAATTGAACAAGTTAAAAACTAAGGTTTTAGAGAAAAATTTAACATTAATTGAAAAAGAAAGGTTTCAGAATGAGACTGGTTTGACTGTGGTTAAGAAAGTGAAATATTTGGGGATTAATATGACAGCAAAAAATGTGAACTTATTTAAAGATAATTATGAAAAATGTTGGACGGAAGTGAAAAAAGATCTAGAAACCTGGTCAAATTTGAAACTTTCCTTGTTGGGTCGAATTGCAGTTATAAAGATGAATGTATTGCCTAGAATGTTGTTTTTGTTTCAAACATTGCAAATTGTGGACAAGATGGACTGTTTCAAGAAGTGGCAGAAAGATATTTCTAGATTTGTCTGGCAGGGCAAGAAGCCCAGAATAAAATTTAAGATATTAACTGATGTAAAGGAAAGGGGTGGATTTGCCCTGCCAGACCTAAAACTCTATTATGAATCAGCAGCATTCTGCTGGTTGAAAGACTGGCTGCTTCTTGAGAACACAGACATTTTGGACCTAGAAGGATTTAATAACACTTTTGGGTGGCATGCATATTTGTGGTATGACAAGGTTAAAGTACATAAAGCATTTAAGAACCATATTGTCAGGAAAGCATTGTTTAATGTTTGGATAAGATACAAAGACTTATTGGAAAATAAAACCCCAAGGTGGTTGTCACCAATGGAAGCAAAAGCTTTTAAAAGACTCAGTATGGAGTACAAATTTCATTAAGATTAATCTGCTTTCAAAATATTCCTTTTATTTATCAACCTACCTCTTAAACATGAAGCTGCTCCTGCAAGATGGCAGAAAACAATACTAAGCATTACTCAGTTCAGTGTGGGAAACTCCACGAGTAACAAAAAGGAATTTGAAGCGGGTGCAGGAGTTGACTGGCATTGGTAGGATTCTTTCTGATAAAGCAACTACAGCAGAACAGGAAGAAATCCAGGTAAATTTAGCTAACCTCTTGTAGTTTCGAAATAATGACAAACACGCAGCTGTCCCATACAGGGATTGAACCTGCAACCTTGGTATGGTTCTTGGCTGTTTTTATTACTTGGAGTAACATTGAACGTTTCCTGAGAAGGGTACTTGTGTAAAAGGTATATATAAAAAAACATGCCACCATACTCGTTTTGGCTGGTGTGAAAAGAACAGAAAGCAAGCTAGCAGCAACTAAGTGAATGGAGTGTTTTGAGGACCATCCTACATATTGCGCTCATCAGAAACATTTTGAGAGATGAATGTGCCCTCGCTGCATATCAACCTTGCAATTCATCCTACAGAAGCTACAAGATCACTCCCCCCCACAGCCTAAATTTCTAATCATGTCATTAATTTTTGGGCTAAAAACTGGAAGAAACAGACCAATGTTTACAAAACTTCCTGAACTGGTTTGCTTTGAGAAATCTTTTACTCCGACAACTTGATGAGTAACTCTGTACAACCTTATCTTATGTACAGATTCACACCCCGTATGTGCATGAGTACATGTGAAGGAGACTTCATGTGATGATCTGCACCTTTGGTAGAGCCTCAGCATCTTTGGAGAGGCTTGCATAGGCTTCTTCGCTGAAGATATCCACCACTGGGGCTGCTCCTCAGTCACCATGTGAAAAGGCTGCCATACCAAGTTTAGCATATATTGCAGGATTTAAAACAGATTTGTTGATTATCATAGAACTGATTACTGAACCAGATCTTTGCTCTTCCTACAATATAGTACGTTGCAAATTTCCTAAGAGCGTTCCGCACTGGAGTCAAAAGGTGGGAAATGGGAATCCTGCTGCCTCTCCCTCTAATGCATGAATACCATGAACAAGCAACAGATTCTTCGTACTTTGGGCTGCTCCTTTGAAATGAGGGTTTTTTGTTTCGCCTTAGAATTCCGAGGATGAAAAGTGTGTTAAGCACACCAAGTGCATTTGATCTCTTCCTGAAGAACAGATAGCCAGCATGCATATAAGAATTAAAGGTAAGGCGACCCCTGACCATTAGGTCCAGTCGTAGCCGACTCTGGGGTTGCGGCACTCATCTCGCTTTTCTGGCTGAGGGTGCCGGTGTACAGCTTCCAGGTCATGTGGCCAGCATGACTAAGCCGCTTCTGGTGAACCAGAGCAGCGCACGGAAACACTGTTTACCTTCCCACCGGAGTGGTACCTATTTATTTACTTGTACTTTGACGTTCTTTCAAACTGCTAGGTTGGCAGCAGCAGGGACCGAGCAATGGGAGCTCACCCCGTCACAGGGATTCGAACCGCCGACCTTCTGATTGGCAAGTCCTAGGCTCTGTGGTTTAACCCACAGCGCCACCCGCGAATTGCAGCCCACCAACCTCTGGCTGGGAGGCGACCACCAAACTTTACCGAAGTGCCATTGTCATGGAAGTTATATACTGTATCCAAGAGCTGTTTCTGCTTTAACCAGTGTAGACTCCAAGAAACATGCCAATATTATCGTCAACAGATTAGGAGTAAAAATTGTATGTTGTGATTTTTGAAGGAAGTTGTATTATAATCCATTCTCCTAATAAAGAGCTTCAAAACAGGATCCAACTGGCAGCCTAGTACATCAGCTTGGTGGCAGCATGGCCTGCAGCTTATCGAGGGAGCCCGTAGCTAACTGGCTAGCTACAGAGGAATGCAGAAGTGGGAATAGGGAAAGTTATTCACCAGGAATAGTACAAGCTACTACTGTTCCAGATCCAACAGCCCAGAAAAGTGATCCTTACCAAACCAAGGCATAACCCTTTCAACCTTAAAGAGATAGGAAACTGTTATGAGACATTCTGAGCACCTTCATTAATAAATGTTCAAGTTTTCCCATTAGAGTGTAGGTTAAAGGTAAAGGGACCCCTGACAGTTGCGAACAACTCTGGGGTTGCGGCGCTCATCCCACTTTACAAGCCTCGGGAGCCATTGTTTGTCCATTCTGCAGTTTTTCCGGGTCATGTGGCCAGCATGACTAATCCGCTTCTGGTGCAACAGAACACCAACACCAGAGCAGTGCATGGAAACACTCTTTACCTTCCCGTCGGAGAGGTACCTATTAATCTACTTGCAGTTTTTGGCGTGCTTTCAAACTGCTAGGTTGGCAGGAGCTGGGACCGAGCAATGGAAGCTCACCCCGTCACAGGGATTCAAACCACCAACCTTTTGATCAGCAAGCCCAAGGCTCAGTGGTTTAGACCACAGCGCCACCCACATCCCCTACAGAGTGTAGGTTACATACTTCTAAAGGTAGGTCACTTTTTTTTAGGTGGGAACCTAGGAAACTAATGAAAACAGTGTGCCTCTATATGGAATACCTTCTTAGCAAGGGTGAGCCTTCCCAATCAGGATAATTTACTAAAGGTTCCTGACATTTTTTAAATGTATTCATGGGTTGATATATAGTGTGTGTGTGTGTGTGTGTGTGTGTGTGTGTGTGTGTGTGTGTGTTCGCAGTTTACTGCCGCAACACAAAGTTAGATGGTCACTCCAAAGCAGTCTTTCAAGAAGCCTGCACTAGAAACAGTGATTTAAAATTACCACCTTTTGCATTCAACACGTCTATGCATGAGTCAAATGGCATTTGACTGAAATGAGGACATACTGCAAAAAGTAACCAATATTTTAATTATGCACAAACGCAAAATTATGTTCCAAAAAATAACCACAATAAATTAACCATGTAGGAATGTAGAAAGGGTTTGCCTTTCTGAATTAAGATGATTTAAAACATGAGGGGGGGGGGAGAAAATAATTTGCTGTACTATTAGTAAGGCAGGAAGCATAATATATACCTATAGCCCAGTCAGTTTGGTGCCACGTTCGCTCTCAAAATATATAAAGTTCATACAAAGATAAAGGTGAAAGAAAATAACTAGGTCCTCAAACTTTTGTTTCACTTCTTAAAGTCACAGTGGAGACCCATCACAAGTTTGCCAGAGCACTGGAGATTGCAGTACTACTTAATTTTCCCCTTAAGGTAAGACAGTAAAAGAAAATGAGGATTCAGTACGTATCTGTTGCAATGTTTATGCTAGAAATGCATGTACAACAGGAAAGAAACATTAACATCCAAAAATGAAAGCCAGGGAGAGGAAGAGAAAGAATAAAACAAAAAAGGCAAGCCTAGTTTACAAATCAGATAGTTTTAAGAAACTAAAGCTTAAGCCATCCTGTCACACAGTGGAACTACGTTTTTGAGCCTCTTAAATATGCTGTTCCATACCACACCGGTATACTGCATATCACCGAGACAAATATGTGGGATAATTGAAATCCAGTTAAGGGTACTCAAGTTCCATTGCAGTTTATGATGCTTAGATGTGTCAGTAGAGCTCAGTTCTTAAAGTGCATTGAGACTGTGAAATGTTAACCTGTACTTTTTTTTTTAATCGTTGTAATAGAACAAACAAATTTCAACTACTTGGGAGCCAGCTTAGATGTTTTTTCGTGCACTGATACCAAGCCATCTTCACATCTCTTCCAAGCTTCGCTTGATGGCCTCTTGAAAAGCTGCATCTTCCTCTGCATCTGCATTAAAGAAGCAGGACTTAAAATTGCAAAACAAATGCATAGCTGAAATACTGACTCAAGCAAGAAATGGCTACCGCTTCCTAATCAGCGGTTGCAGAAAGGTCAGGTCCTGGGTCCGTCTAGCTCAGTTGTGGTTACAAACTGACTGCAGTGGCTCCTCCAGGGTTTCACAAAGGAGTCTCCCCCAAATTTACGTTGAGAAGGCAGCAACTGACCCTGGAAACTTCTGCATGCAAACCAAGTGCTCTACCACTTTTATTCGTTTATTTATTTATTAAATTTGTATGCCGCCATGTAGATCTCAGACACCACCAAGCTATGCTCCTTCCTAAAGCAAGTTCTAACTTTTGTAAATGTTTGTTCACATAGCTGGCAGCTACCAGATGTTAGCCTCTGGGGGTATGCGGGATGGCTAGCAGGCACAAATGGTTTATACAACCTGTATAAAACAGTATCTCCTCCGCTAGGAACTATACACAAGGCTGTCACAATGTGCACGATCCCAACAGCTATAGAAAGACAGCTCACACCATTGCGGGGGGCCACATATATGCCCCCCCCACAAAGCTGCTAGTACATACAACCATTGCCTCCATAAGATCCTCGGTTGTATCATGACTCTGCCAACAACCCGGCTCACTCCTCTGAAGGCCAGCATGCAAGCACTGTATTAACTGGACCTAAATCCATGTCTCAAATGGTAAGCAAAGGCCCATTTTATGGATAGTCCTTTCTCTTGCTATAGCCACTTTTCTCTGTCACAGTGCCTGTACAGGAATATGCACATATGGTGGGGAAAAATGCTTTCTAGGCTCTTCCCTTGTTTGATAATATTGCCAAATCTAATTTTCTACGGCCACTTCATCTCTTGAATAAGCATCTTGTAGCGAAATTAACATACCGTTTTGGTCCTTTGTTACTTCTGAAACCTGCTCCACTGCCATTCGAGTATCTACCACTTCATTTTCTGTAAAAAGACAACACAGAACTAACTATGCAATACCACAGCTCTCACAACTAGCTTTCCTCTTCAGAGTTTTGTTGATTGCTAAAACCTGGCTGTCATAACTTTTCCTTCCTCGCTTCAATACCCAGTACCCTCAAACAGTGTGCAACATATAACCAAAACAGAGGTTTATCTTCACACCCACACTGAGCTAGTTTAGCAATATGGATGGTAAAGAAATTGGGAATGCATTCCCATTAGTGCAATGTCCTTTGAAAGCCACCATTCAACTTGATTTCCATGTAGTTAAAGAACATGAGATCCATGCCAACACTCAACTGCAAGTTCATATTATTTTACAGAACTGAACATGCCACAAAATAGATGAAACCGGCATGTGGCTTTCATACTTTAACCCCCATAACAATTGCACAGAACGGAAAACAGGGAGGACTCAAGTTATAAGCTTTTCAACAACAGTGATGCATTTTGACAAAGTACATCAACACCAGAGATGTATATCATAAAGAGACCCCTGAACCCTCTAAAATCTCAATTCAAGATATTCTGTACAGGCAGGACTAGCATAATTTGATCTCTAGGGTGCTGCACCTGAACTCAAAAAAATTGTTTAAATGAAGCTCCTGTTGGCTTTGTGTGAACCATAACTAAATTCCTAAACATAAGATCTTGCAGTGCACACCTTTAGACTTTTCCTTTGCAGGTTAGGAATGAGCTATGCTGCAGCAACTTCCATGCTGCAACAGGGGGATGCAACTGTCTTGACTTTCCACTGATCTTCCAAGACAAAACTGCTTCAGAACAAGTGATTAAATAATAAGGAGCATCAAAGACAATGTTGAGGTTGGTGTGCCACTGCTTCAAATCTAAAATGAGGCAAGTGACTTATTTTGCACAGTAAGCCATTGTAGGAAGAAGCGGGATTAGCTCTAGCTCCTAAATTTACCCCGACCTCAGGAACCGTTTCTCAGAGTAAAATATGAGCCAAAATCTTACGCGTTATGTAACGAATTGTGAACTTTGCATTGGTTTGCTCTGCATAGCAATACCCAAAGCCCAACAACCATCTGGTGCTTCAGAAGTGCTGTGCAAAGTACATTGAAATTCCTGTGCTCAGAACTTTCCAAGTGCCAAGTAGAGGGCTTTCAAAGCCCTTGTGCTGTGCCTTCTACAGCAATGGCAACATGATGTTTGTCGAATATTGGGAAGCACTGCACTGTGACGGGTGCCAATCACAGGACGTCATCGTGTCACATGATTTGACTGGCAGGTGAGGGGTCCAGTACACCTGTCCATGATGACTCGCCAGTAGTGGGGCAAGATAAAAGATCTGGCCTGCTGGGTCAAAAGCCTTCCCCATCCCTGTCATAGGCTGTTCCTTACACAGAGCATAAACACATTGCTCACTAACGGGCTTTATATTCTTTATTTTGCCTCCATTACTCTTTTTCTTCCTAGTGGCTGGCCCATACTGTAGAGCCCCTGCAAACTAGTTCAACTAAACTAAGTTACAAGTGGACTTTAGAATGATTTTAGAATGTTGTATTATTTTACTGTTGTTAGCCACTCTGAGCCCGGCTTCGGCTGGGGAGGGCGGAATATAAATAATATTTTATTTTATTATTTTTTATTATGTGATCTATTGATGGGGAATTATTCTTAAAGCAGTACAGTACGTAAACAGGTTGCCTCTCCTCACCTCAATCCTGGAAGTAGCTTCCACCAGGCAATGCATACCTAGGCTGTATATATAAATGTATTAGAAAGGATACCTTTGGCTGTATCAGAAATGCTGTTCAATAAGGCATACATCATATCGGCATCAATCTTATGAGGATCTAGAATGCGAGTTGTCCGCTGAGTCATCTTAAGCTGATCCTCAAGCTCTAGAAAGCTTTTGTCTCCCGAAAGAATAGTGAAAGGAATATGCTTTGGTAGATGCTCATCCAGGCGGCCCACCTATGGAACAAAACATGAATTATGCGAGGCAGAGAGACAATGGGCATACAATTTCTTTAGTGAGAGGATTTCAGATTGTGTAGGTAGACAAGATTGAACATTCTAAAACACATTGTTGTGTATGTGTTTTTTTACAATCAAGAGGTATATACGTTTTATGAAAAAAAAAATTATATATTTGCACTGTGATAGGATTCTTGGTGAATGCCAGCAACTGACACCCTAACGCAAAATATTTCCTTTGCATCTTATCACAGCACAGGTGCGTGAAAACTTACATGCACACAGATTGCAAAGTCAGCAGCCTCTCTCCTTGTACCACAGTGTGGATGGAGGAAGAAACACCCGATCTTGTTAAGGTAGTTAAAAATCTTGCAGTTCACAGGTGGCTTCCAGTTGTTGTGCCCACCTAAGCAGTAAACCAGAAGACAGCCACTGTTAAGAAATTCGAGGGACTAGACAAGGGAATAGACAGCTACTTTTTAAAAGTGTGTGTGTGTATATATATATAAAAACCAAACCCTGTGAAATACTAATTATGTTTCTGAGAAGCGGGTAATCTAAATTGCACATGGTTGATATATGCAATGTACATGCTCCAGCTTTGTAACTTTTGCTAATTTGTGCGCCAAAACATGCTCCCATAGTAATGGGCAAAGGACTGAGCTACGCCTAACATCATAAAAGGTGGTCGATCCTCATTTCAACTGTTTTCAGGTAGACATCACTTACAACATTTTTACTACAGTTATACCTTGGGATGAATACGCTTCGGTTTAAGCATTTTCGGGTTGCACTCTGCGGTGACCCAGAAGTAACGGAGCGCGTTACTTCTGGGTTTTGCCGCGCGCGCAGACCATCAAAATGACGTCACGTGCATGCGCAGAAGCGCCAAAACGTGACCTGCACACGCGCAGACACAGGTTACGTTTGCTTCGGGATGCGAATGGGGCTCCGGAATGGATCCCGTTTGCATCCCGAGGTACCACTGTAAATGCAGACAAATGCAGCATCCAGTGGGTGTTAAACTGATACCTAAATTAACACAATGTGGGGGACCATTGGATCTGTGCTGGGAAGTGGTTCAACAGACAAGGTGCTGCTATTAAGGTGACCCTGCTGTGTGCAGGGACCTCTTGAATCATACGCATTGGAGGGGTTATAGCAAACAGGGCGTCCGCCACAGATCTCAAGAACTTGGGTTTGACCGATTCTGGGGGAAGCACTTCAAGTACATGTCAACTATGTCCTTCAGGGCTTAATACCCCAGTATTAGCACACCTTGCCTGAAATAGGAATGCTATATGCCATGAACTTGTGTAAATGTATGCTGCTACATTTGTAGATTACCTGACTCACATGTGCTATACAGTATGCATCAAGGGAAAGTTTGCACTGCCGAGTTCCTTACCTTGAAAACCCCAGATAAAAGTTCCTTGGTTAAGGGTAGCAGGCAACTGATGGAAAAGGTTTCCCCAGTTATCCAAATCCATCATAATAATATGAGTCATGGTACACAAGTAATCAAGATCAGGTAGATCTTTGTCATCTAGATAGTCGGGTGGAAGGGAAGAAGGAGGAAGCATAACAAACATTATACGGATTCCTCAGCTGTAGAAATCTGTACTTCAGAAAAATTCAAAACAAAGCACATCAAATTCTTTAAAAATTCATTGCAATTTAAGTAATTCATACATACTCAATAGGGTACCACCTTCAGCAAATTTATACTAACTTCAACATTTTTCATTATGAGGTTCTGCTTGCTTTTATGCAGCTTGCATTTGGATTTAGATGATTACTTACCCAAACGTAATTGTAAACAGTGAGGAGGAATACAGACAGACACAGAAGGGCTCTCAGGTGCTGGGGAAATTATTTACAAAACAATGCCATGATGAAAGTCTACTGAAAAAATGAATTTCCACACAGCGCCTGAGATTTTACTGTCCTGTAGCCATTTCACAATTACAGTATCAACAAACGCATTCTTTTCCTTCAAAAACAACTACCAAAAATCTCCTAAGCCTTTCTTATTCACATGGCTAGAAAAATTGTCATTGATGACGTAGAATGGGTGAAAGACTAAATACGTGTACCACTATGGAAACAATTATATAAGCAGAGTTTGCCGAGGCTATGAAATACTACATGTTCAGTTTAACCAAGGGCTCGCCAACATTTCTGTTTCCCCCCACCCAGAAAACCTGTGGTTTACTGCTGAATCAAACCAAACAGCAATCGGGTTTTGTGAGCGACAAGTGGAAAACCTCCTGGACCCGTGCTTTCCAGGCACAGGGCAAGCAAATTGTTGACAAGCCCCAGCTGTTCTGCAAGGTTCTCTCAGCAGCCATATTTGTTTGGGCAGCCATATTTGTTTGGGCATCCAAAGTATACCATGGTTTCTACCTACCTACGCCAAACCCTTCAGAATGTGGCTTCTTAACTTGCTCCTTGGGTAGCTCTCCTGGCCACCTCTTCTCTGAAGCACTTGCTGCAGTCTTGTCTTCCGAAAGCATTAAGTTTTCAGGCTTTTTGTCTACACAGGATCCACCGGGGGAAATCTGGAAGACGTCACTTCCTGCTTGAGTTGGGGCTAGCTGGGGCTTTTGTGGAAAGCAGTGCTTGCTGTGAAAGTGCTGGTGGGCAACTCCAATATCGTTGAAGTTTTTGTTGCATGCTCCACACCTCACAATGTACAATTCTTGGTCAGGTTTTTGCTCCGAGTGTGTCATGAGATGAGCCATCACGTCAGGAAAGCTCTGCACTGTTGAGGAGCACAAGGTGCAACGGAACCACAAGTTGCCCTTCTCCAGCAAGGCCTTCTGACACCTCTTGTAATCTGCCTTCCTGTTCTCTTTGCTAAAGTATTTCTCCCGACAACCACAGTTCAGACGATTGCTCTCTTCTACTATTTCGGTACTCTTGATCGATGTCCCCGCTTCCTCAGACACGCATATGTAATCTGTGCTATGGAAGCCCTTGAAGTGAAGCAAGAACTCCTCCTCGGCGTCAAAAAACAGGTCGCCACAAAAGCCACAGAAGTATTTGACCTTTATGACACCGTTATGCTTATCCTGACAGTGTCGATGGAAAGTTTCGTTCTTCCGGAATGTCATTTTGCACAAGTCACAGCTGTACCTGTGGAAGTGGTGGCTCTCTAATGACACACAGTGCTGCTTCACGCTGTCTTCAGAGTCAAAGAGCTCCTCGCACATGCAGCACTGCCATTGGTGAGACGTTGACACATCCATGGGGCTCGAAGGTGGAGACTGCTCCATAGGGCTAGGAGTTCGGTCTTTCTGTTCAAGTGAACTACCGTACAGTGCACCAGAAGATGCTGTAGCATCCTCAGCTGTAGCATCCTCAGCACCAGCACCAGCAGCAGCAGCAGCAGCATCCTCACGGTAAAAGCTGTGCACACCATGATATTCTGTCACATGGGCCTTAACGTCATCTACTTTCTGAAGAGCTACACTGCAGACCTGACACCAGAAGACGAAATTAGTCAAGTGAGCTCCTCCATGGAACCGGCTCATGTGCAAACGGATGACGCTTGCATTTTCCGCAAGCTTGCCGCACACTGCACATTTGCGGCAGATTCTGTTCTCGGAAAAAATGTGGTTTTCTACCAGCTCCTCAGAAGGAAATGCCAGCTCACACTGACACACCCAGGTTTTGATGGCTGGAGCACTGCTAACCTCTTGGCTTCTGCCTTCCGAATCCTTTATTCGTTTTGAAACTGTTTTCCTCTCATCACCAACGGATTCAATCGAGTCCGAAGGTCTCTTCAGAGGAGAAGATTTTAAAAAGCTGCTATTCTTCTGTAGATGAGAGGCACTTTTATTCCTTTCATTGACATGGCATACTGTCAAGATGGATTCTTCCATCGTGGTGAATACTTTAACCTTGTGTAGGGTTTTGGAAATATGCTGACGGATATGGGTGTCATTGATAAACAGCTCGCTACAGGTGTGACAGAAACCTTTGGCTTTAAATACTTCAGCGACTTGGCAGATGCGCTTCTTTGACAGAGTCACTGGGCCAGCATCACGACAACGAGTTCTAAAATGGGAAAGGACATTGTAATACCTACTTAGCTGTGCATTACCAAAAATCAAAAAATCAGTATGGTCTAAAAAACACCATTCTGTTAGGGTGTGAAACCTAAGACGCTGGCAAGTTAGCAACGTCATGTGACTTTAAGTAGTCAAGCTCGTTAAGTTGTTAAGTTGCTCAGTATATAAAGAGTGTTTGTTTTCTCTGCCTGTGGGGCGTGAAGCAAAAATGTCTGAAAGCTCCGGAGGTGTTTCTGTTATCTTTCTGCAATAAACCTGTCTTTGGAAAGACAGGCTTCCCTGTGTCGTTATTTCTTTGCTGCTGAGACTCTGAAGCTTGTACTGCAACGAGAATCTCTGCACTGGACTTAATTAATGCTCTGCAAAGAGAACTGTTGCTGGTTGCGCAGCGGAAGCGTTTACTGGACCAGTACACAAACTCTCTTACATTCACACGCTAAACATTATTTTTGGATATTTGCTTAGTTGGGCCCAGATAAGTTTCCAAGGTTAGCAGCCTTCCAAACAAACAGGGGATGAATGACACTAGGCCACTGCCAGTCATTGCGTCCTAAATCTGCCCCAGATACCAGACAGAGCCCTTTAAAACCAAGGCTGGCAGCTGGTAGAAGCACAGGATTCTGTCTTCTCAGCCCAGGGGTAAGGGGTATCTTAGGCCCTTCAGGCTTCACTACCTGGCCCCTGGGACTCTCCCCAGGCCACATGCCTGACCAGCAGTGCTTCAGACCCTACTGGGGTGTTTTTGCCCCGCTTGAATGTGTCATTGAACTCTGATCAGGCCTCTTGGTTGCCTGGCTAGAGAAGGATGTGTGAGCGTGGGTAGGAACAAGTTCACTGTACAAGCGTAATGCTTGATATCCATTCATCTGCTCACTTTTGCCTCTGGCTCCACTTGCTATTGGCATGTTGCCTCGAGAAGGGAAGGTTGCTCTTGGGCTGAAAGATTCCCTACCTCTTTTCTAGGCCTTTAAGGACAGGAATGTGCAGATAACAACTTAGGGACATTGCTATTTTCCCAGCAGCGAAGACAGTTCAGCACTACAGTTAACATTATTTATCTTATTTATTAAATTTGTGTGCCGTCCTTCACCTGTAGATCTCAGGGATGGTTCGCAACATAAAAATACTATATATGTGTGTGTGTGTGTGTGTGTGTTGTGTGTGTGTATGTATGTATGTATGTATGTGTGTATATATATATATGTGTGTGTGTGTATATATATAGATATATGTATGTGTGTGTGTGTATACACACACGCAAAACAAAAAGCAAACCAATAACATCCTCTCCCACAACACATTCAGAAGGGAATCAGATGTCAATCAGCCAAAGGCCCGGGAGAAGAGAAATATTTTTTGCCTGATGCCTAAAGATATGTAATGAAGGCACCAGGCAACACTCCCTGGGGAGAGCATTCTACAAGTGGGAAGCCACAATAGAAAGGCCTGTTTTTATGTTGCTGCTCCCCAGACCTCTCACTGAGGAGGCACACGAAGAAGGGCCTCAGATGATGACCTCAGGGTCTGGGTAGGCTCATATGGAGAAAGGTGGTCCTTGAGGTCTTGAGCCGTTTAAGGCTTTATATGTCAAAACCAGCACTCTGAACTGGGCCCAGAAACTAATGGCAGCCAGTGCAGTCAGGCCAGGGCTGATGTAATGTGCTCAAACCAGTGAGCAACCTGGCCGCCAAATTCTGCACCGGCTGAAGTTTCCCAACCATCTTCAGAGGCAGCCCTACATATGACATGTTGCAGTGATCTAACCTGGAGGTTACCAGAGCATAGGCGACAGTAGTTAGGCTGTCCCTGTCCAGCTGGGCCATCAGCCAAAGTTGATGGAAGGGACTCTGGGCCACTGAGGCCACTTTTTTAGTCTTCGTTCCCATGTTTAACATGCATGGAGAAAGAGCGCATACATGTCAGAACTGAAAGTAGGCTTGTTGCCCAACAAATGTTTAAAGGAGAAACAGAGAAAGGAGTCCCATTCTACAAGCAGGAAGGCTCTCAACAGACCTGAAGTGTGCTGTTAGCTCCACATGAGAACGCAACACCTGATGGCAGGATGTGCACTTCACTTGGAACGGGATTTCTTTGCACAAGGCGATCAGAAGATTCTTTGCATAAGTTGGGAATGGCAAAGGTTGTGGTTGTGTTGCTTTATCTGCAACGGAATGCACAGAGTTATTTGTATCACTGAGTCAGAAAGGACTAGACATTATTCACTTCCCAAAAGGAAGGCCACCCACATGCTGGTGTCCCCCTCCTCCAACGTAGACACAAGTGCAGCACCAGAGAAGGGTGGCGCACAGCAAGCATGGCCCGGTGGCATCTAGGCCACATCACACTCGAGCACTGATGCTCCACCAATCCTAACCATCTGCAGACTAGAGTTGGGAATCCAACAACATAGATTCTAATGGCCACAGGTTGCCCGTCCCTTGACTTAAGGGTTTGTTGCAACCTGTTGTCCATTTCCAGTCAGTCAACATACAAAACTTACTTCGAGGGACAACTAGGTGGTACAAGGAAAAGAATCAAAGGTTACAAATGAGTCAAGTAAGAGAATCATGTCAACCATGCACCAAGACCAGGAAGTTAAGAACAAGCTAACAAACACCACTTGGTTCCTGAGAAATGTCACACACTCAAGAGTCAAATCTGAGCATTTTTCAGAAGTGTTGTGTCAGGGAACTGCCATCGGAGCTTCAGGTGGTGGAGGGGCTCCAGGATGCTAGGAGACCCTCGGATGCTGAGGAGGGAACCAGCAGGGGGAGAGGGAGAGTTTCAGAGGAAGCCGAGTCGGAGGAACGGCTCCGAGACGCTTCCAGTGAGAACAGCGGGGAGAGCTCAGGACCTCCCCTTGGGACGCCTACTCTACGCAGGAAGCTGTCACGTAGAGAATCAAGGCGTAGAGTTTCTGTCAAAGAACTCTTATGTTGGAAGAAATTCCGGAAACGCCCACTGACGGATTCTGCCAGCGATTAAGGCAGCCATGCACCGATGGCTCCGCGGAGAGGGGGAGTTTTGAAACTGACTACAAAACTCTGAGAGTCTAAGCGCTTACGCACAAGCAGCCCCATATCTCATTACATGTTGCAAGAGTGATGTTTTTGGTCCTACTATGCTGAGACTGGTCAGGACAGGCGTGCAGGGACAGTTTTTTTTAAGCTGTTTAGTTACTTTGAACTCGTTTCAAAATTTTTTAGCTGCCAGGAAGAAGGGCAAAACTAATATACTTTGATATAACCTGAGAAACCAAATTACAGAAAGGCACCCATCATATGGCTGTACCCAGAAATATCCTAAATTTTAAGCAGTACCATATATATTTTATGGACCTTGCATACTAGAGGGAACAATACCATACACCTCAGCCACGCTATAGAGGACAGTCATTGCTCCGGGAAAAAATCTTTCCCTGGCAACATTCTCAATATATATATATTTCCTTATTTTATCAGACTAGTAAAAGTAGCTAAATCAAATTGTGCTGTTCTATATATTAGCTTCAGGTTCTTTTCTGTCCAACATAAGCCACATTATGTTTTACATTTTTGTTATCTTGCATAAGCAACACAGGAAATTGTTTATAACCTTGAAAGTCTTATCTGACCTGCCAAATCTTTTTACTTGAAATATTCAGGAAGGACAAAACCCATCTTAGCTTACAGAGTCTGGGAAGAATTTGCATCGGTGGCAATGCACAAGGAAGTGGGGAATGAAGGCATTCTAGAAAGCAGATTCAGCATACTTGGCATGGAGCTAAGGACACTTCCTTAAAGTAACATTATCATCTTGATCAGTGATGTAAATTTCAATGTATTTTACCACATTCTCCCTCAAACCATGCAGTATCCAGTCATTTCAGATGGAAAAATATATACATTTCAAAAGAGACATACCACTGAATTTAAAAGCCTGAGAGAAGTGATTCTTTTCAGACATATGCTGCAGACACTCATCTCTCATGCTAAAAAGGAGAAAGCAACATGGACATGCAAAGCACTGAATATGCTGAGGAGGGTATTTCTTTTCATGGCCATCACCTTCACTTGCCTTGAGGGGGTGGGAAGAAACAAAACAATAACTCAGTTTTAGACAAACAGATAACGTTTGTTTTCCAACATTATGAAGAACATTTTCTATAAGATGCTATGGAAATTTGCTCTTAATACTAAAAGCATATCTCAAAATATATCAACTAATACCTGCTCCATTTATGAGCCACAACCACCTACAAGCAGCAGATTTTTCCCCCCTCTGGATTTGAAAAAATATCAAAAGCCAAACCTGAGCAGTAAAATCCCTGCAAAGATTCGCGTACGAGTTTATGAAATGGGACTCTTCTCAGGGGAAATATTTTTTTTCCTGCTACTTTTGTGAAAATATGCATTTCCTTAAATTCTTGCCTTAGAAGAAACGTGCTCATTATATAGCTGAGACGTGGGGAATCTTCTGTTGCAGACTATGCAGGCAAATGCATCAGCTGGACATCCATGTAGTGTAATTGATGGATCGCATGGAGAATGATCAAACCTAAGGAAATAAATTTGCAGGATTAAATAATAGATATGAATGATAAGAAAACCTTTAGAGGTTGCCCATTACAACAGGTTTAGGAAAAAAAACATGTTTACTAAAACATATGTGAAGTCTGAATATACTTGCAAAACTGAACATTTCCTGGCATCTAGAAGCATAAAATTTCTGCAGAGCAACTATCAGTGCACTGCACATTTGAGACTACCTGTAAGATTCCGTGTCCCATGTTCAGGCAGTCTAGCAACCTATTTCCTGATCAAACTAAAAAACTCGTACCTCTGAAGGTGGCCCAGGAGAAGATGCCTGTTGTCAAATTTTCTGTAGCAATGCATTATTGGGCATAAAATGGATTTACTGTCAGATTGTATTTGGTCTGATCTCTGAGGTAATGCTCTCCTTCCAGAGTTTACAGTGCCTGGCTTGAGACCTATAACGTAAAACAAAAATACTTAATACATCATGTAATTGATGCTCGAAGACAGGTTAGAAAATAGATGTATTTGTCACACCGCTTCTTTTGTTTAAAACGCATGAGACTGACTATACTGCCCTCACTAAAGCTTTCCCTCGTTTCTCATCCAGCACAAAACTCGACTTGTGAATATGTGAACCTCAAGGAAAGAACACAGCAACACACCCATTCTTGACACTGGGCTAAGAGGAGGCCTGCCACCCCAATCCAAGGGAATCTGCCGGCACAGATGAATGAGGTGAGTGGTGGCTGAGTGGTTCACGTAAGATGTGGCTATGAATGCCTCATGGTGACATCCTGGAGAGCCCGGTCACAGCAAGTGAAGTAATTCTGCATTCTTAGCTTGGCTTGTTCCACATGATGAAACTTACCAGAGCTAAGACAGACTAGGGTGGGTAGGCAGGACTACACAGGGGAAAGAGGCTCTGAAGAACAAGCCTGCCAACACACACACACACACACACACCTCAGCCCTGCTGCTAACAATTCTTTAGCTGAAGACACAGTGAGTGGAGCTTGGGCTCCTCATCTGCAGTGCTTCGCACATCCAGAAAGTGCTATGTAAGTATTTAGCTGCCCCAGGCTCTTCTAGGAGGAAAGATAGGACATACCGTATTTTTTGCTCTATAAGACGCACCAGACCACAAGACGCACCTAGTTTTTGGAGGAGGAAAACAAGAAAAAAAATATTCTGAATCTCAGAAGCCAGAACAGCAAGAGGGATCGCTGCACAGCGAAAGCAGCAATCCCTCTTGCTGTTCTGGCTTCTGGGATAGCTGCGCAGCCTGCATTCGCTCCATAAGACGCATACACATTTCCCCTTACTTTTTAGGAGGGAAAAAGTGAGTCTTATAGAGCAAAAAATACAGTATTTCTTAATATATCAAATGTACTAAGCTACAGCATCTCCTTAAAGCAGTGATGGGGAACTTGCAACTCTCCAGTTGTTGGGCAATAACTTCCGCTATCCCCAGCCAGAATAGGCAACAGTCAGGGAGACAATGGGAACTGCAGTCTAGCAACAGCTAGAGAGCCAAAACTTCCCCATCACTGTATGGAAGAAAAGGCTGAAGCTCAAACACCTCCCATGTTTCTCCTGTGAAGGCTACCCGTACCTTGCTGACTCCTCTACATGTGTCTGAAAGGGAGAAGCGACCGACTGTAACTAAGGTAGAACTATTCACCCGGAAGAACTGTGCATCCCTCTGAATGGTGAAACAACGGTACCAATACATTACCTGGCATTTTCAGCCACTGGTTCACGCACTGCCTTGCTGCTTCTGTGTCACTATGTCCCTGGATAAATTCCAGCTCTTGCAGTCCGTGAGCATGTTGCAAATCCAGTTTTTCCTAATGGTACCAGCAGTCGGAAGATAGTGTGTGCAATTAGTTGCACTGATTTACCGCCAATACGAAAAGCATATATACACATACAAGCTCAAAGCATTCGCTGTACTGACTGGCAGTGGCTCTCCAGAGTTTCAGACAAGGTGCCTCTCTCAGCCCCACCTAGAGATGCCCAAGACTGTATCTGGCACTTTCTGCATGGAAAGCAGATCCACCACTGAACTACAGCGTTGCCAGTTCCTCAACAAGGTACTGTATTTTTCTGTGTATAACATGCCCCCGTGTATAAGACAACCCCTATTTTGGGGGGATTCCAAATTAAGAAAATGGGGGGGTTGCCCACAGTTGTTGAACTTTTTTGGGGGATGGTTTGTGATAATCGCTCACCCACCTGACCAACGCTGCCAGTCACACACATCGACAAAGCCAACAATTGTCTGCCTGCTCGCCGCCAACTGCCCGCCATATTGATGCAGCGGCAGCCAATCAACAGCAGCCCTTGACACAGCCACCAATCACCCTCCAAATCACCGCTTACAATCTCCTGCTCGCGGCTGCAATCAAACGCTCGTCCCCCCTCTGCACTATCCGTGTATAGGACAACCCCCAATTTGGAACATTATTTTTTTTTTAAATAAAAAAACATCAACAGCATCTTATACATGGAAAACTATGGTATATGTTTTGTACTCCTTGAATGCTCTTTTTATAACAATCTTAGAAACAACTACATCCACCCATTGTTAAGATCACAGAAGGGAAGGCCATCTCTTGCAAAGACCTGTTTTGTTTTGTCTGATGTAAAGAAGTATTATACATCCTTCGGAACACCCGCATTTCTTACTAAGGCTCTACAAACTCATGTAACAAAATCTGAAGGGGGGCATGGGAAATAATTTGTCCTCTAAAGGTTGGGTAGTAGCATTATTATTATTATTATTATTATTATTATTATTATTATTATTATTAGTGTAATGGCTGTTTGCAAAAACACAGTAAACTAAATTGAACTGAACTGAACTACTTCTTTGGTCCAGGCTTAAAATCACAGTTTGGCCTCTGCAGTTATTTGTGAGATGAGTAGTTTTACGTATTATAACCACTATCTATTTGCAGAATCCCCAATAGCCTGTGCTGGCTGAATTTCAATTGTTAGAGAGGGGTCAACACTTGTTTGCCAGAACCTGACCCTAGAACAATAAGTCATTTGGAAAAGGCTACCTTAACAGGCTAGGAAGCCTGCATGCTCTATTTACCACAATGATTAACAGCAAAAAAACATGGACAGATTTACCCGAGGCAAACGGATACAGTCATATATTCCTAAGCATGCCAACTTCCCATCTCTAAAGCCTCAGGCTTCATAGGTGCAGAGGAAATGCTGGAAAACAGGACCAGAAGGTCCACCCTCATTAGCGCTTTCTGCCACAGCCATCACGACCGCACATGAACCATAGCATGTGGTCATTAAAATAATAAAAAAGAGTAACTGATCCAAGTGACTATAAAGTTTCAGAAAGAGTAGAGCACTGAGGGAAACGTGGAAGAGCACAACCTGGCAATGTACTACATAAACAAATGTACAGTAGTTACTGAGAGGCTAAACTCATGGGAAGGACTAATGAGTACCGGTGGACACAATGTTCTAGACTGGACACAATGGCAGTATGAAACCAGGTTCAAGGATTAATGAGGGAGGGTGCTTACCAAGATATTTTGGAACCAGAAGAGAAAAATCTAGCTGGAAACATTACCCAACATAGGCCATTTAATCTTTTTTAAAAAACAAACAAGCTCTGCTTTGGAAATAACAGCTGAAGCCAAACAGTGGTTTGAAACCTAGATGATAATCCCTCGCTGTTTTTTGTAAAAATAAAAATCATACCTTGAAAGCTTTATTTTTCTCTTCTTTCAGTTGTTTCTCTACCTCTACATGGCGTGCCAAGCGGTCTAGTGTGGAAGCAACCTTTTCCTTCTGGTAATCGACGTAGTCTTTGCGTTTTGCATTTACCTACAAATGAAGAGAAGTTCTCCCATATTACCATCTGCCACAAACTGCCAGACAATTCAATAGCAACATCTTTTCATCCACTACAAAGGGCTGGGGGTGGGGGCAATTATTTCAGTCTGCCGCCATTTGGAGCTTGGGATAAGTGTCTTGGGGGAAATGCATGCTTAAAAGCATCTGAGGCTCAGAGGCATTTTCTAGACACCAGTCAAGAGAACTCTTCAAAGCCCTCAGTAAGAGGATGCATACTTTAAGACCATTGCTACACCATCTTCTAACAGACGCAAAAATGGGTTCAGATATTATTATTATTTAAAAAAAAAAAAACTCTCATTGCACTATTTTTTAAAAAGTATTTATATGCTGTGTTCTGTACTGTTCACATGGCACCTGTCAGGAATACTGGTTTCTTCAACCTCTATATAAAGTGAGGTTTATACAAACACAGGTTTACGGCATCTATGCTTCTTTAACTTTCAGATGCCATTAATTAAGTCACAATGCTTTCGAAAACCTCCTAGCAGCTGTTATAAGTGGTTTAGGTGTAAGATGGATGCAAGCATTAGAGACAGTATGACCATTTAATTAAGACAGCTGATTTATTAGAGGGTGTGTGTGTGTGTGTGTGTGTGTGTGTGTGTACACACATAGAGAGAGAGAGAAATATTGGGATCTTAACAGTGTTTGTTGACAATTTCTGAAGATTCAACAAACACCTTTGCTGACATCAGCTTCTAAGTGGCTTTAACCTCAAGCCAAATTGCCTAAACTTCCACCCCAGCCAAATGCTCTCACAACCCAGTACTATTACTGAGGACAATCCCTAAAACTCCTCTGGTTGTATTCTTGGCTGCTTGGACAGTTTAACCAACTATTAAAATCCACACGAGTTGTGATCTTCTGGTAAGATCTATCCAGAGGACAGCCTTTTACACCAACTCAAGACACTGGCTCCCTTCCTCTGAAAGGTATTAATAACACAGCATAAATATCCAGTTCCACCCTCAGTTTTTCTTTAGTCAGAATAAATCTAGCTGATCCAGGCCCAGCCTAATAAATTCTCAAAGTGATCATCTGTCTCTCAGAAACTTACATCTGCCATCTGAAGGAAGCCCGCTGTTTTCCTTCAGCCCTTCTTTACTTGGGCTTCCCCAGCTTCTGAGGTTTTACTCCTAGGCAGATGACAACTTACCCTTACATCACAAAAGCTGTTGCTTAATGCTTTGTTCCCTCAGATGTTGAGGAGGTTAAGGATGTCATACTCAACTTAGTTGCTATGTGTCAGAAGGCTCAAGTACGATGCAATGTAAACTGCACAGCATTGTTAGGTGTTTGAGGGATGGGCCTGATTTAACAACAGCCACTAAGTGTACTTCACAACACCAGTTGCCGGTGACGCTGCTGGCACAGGTTCAGTACTGAATTAGACATCATGGTTGGGATTCAGCTAATGAGTCCTGTCAGTAGAAAGTGTAGGCTTTCTACTCGCTCATCCCTAGTTTTTCCAGGGGTCTGGAGAACCCCCAAACAATGTACCAGGGGAGGGGAGAATAATTCTTTAGCAAAAGGTTGCCAAGGATAAAAACATTCACAAGGATAAAAATCCATTCACAAGGGTTCAATACAAGCCATCAAAGACCCACATGGAATAAACGTATAAAAACAAAAAGCACAGAGAATGCAAGAAGCTGCCCTTAGTTTCCTCAGGATCTGCAGCTTGAATTTAAATACTGTTTAAAAATTGGATACAATACAGACATATAAAATATTTGTAGTGGTGATAAAGGAACATTTTTTCCAAGCCTTTGCTTCAAATCTTCCAAGTGAGCAGCTAGCTACCAGCAAGAAAGTCTTTTTGGAGACGGCCCCCTGCTTACAGAATACCTTCCCAGACAACCTTATCTGGCACCTACACTATGATAATTTATGCACCAGGTAGATTTCCATGTTGTCTCAAGCCTTCTTATCGCAATCTACTGGATGCTTCAGTTTTTACATCAGTTTTTTTCCTTGCTGTGGTTTATGCTGGTTTTAATTGTTTCAGCTGTTGTGTTCCATTCTGATCTTACATAGAGGGGGTTGTTTTTTTGTGTTGTTGGGCTTTCTGCTTTTGTAAGTTATTTAGCTTTTAGTGTTTTTACTTCAAGTTTAAGTTTGTGTTTCATTGCTTCTGTAAACTCCCCAGAGAATTGGTTAGATGTGCAGTATACAAATATAACAGGTTAAGAATAATAAAATCATCTCAAGAGCTCTTTTTATAGATAAAATAAGAATATATTTGAACCATATGTACTCCCTTTCAAGTGATACAAACTTAGACAGACAGAATGGAGTAATTCCAAAGAAAACTCTTGTCCAACAATTTTAAACGGCAGGGAACACTCACATTAGAAGAACTGCTACCGTCTTCGTCACTGCTGCTAAGTTCAATGCAGTCTAAGACTGGTCTCAACACAGCTTCCTATGGAAGAGAAAACACAGAATCACAGAATTATAAGGTGGAAGGGACCTAGAGGGTCATCTAGTCCAACCCACTGCAATGCAGGAATCTTGCCCACAGCTATCCCTGGATGGGCTTGAACCACCAACCTTCTGGTTAACAGCCAGACCCACTGAAGATAATGTGTTTACCTTTAACAGTGCCCCCCCGCCCTTCTACACATGTCTGCAAAAGTTACAAGATCTAGGAACACAACAAATTGATTGTATATTCAGAAGCATTGCGTTTATAAGTATTATTATTATTCTTGCCCAATTCAGATTATCATTTGTTGCCATACACAACTGAACAAAGTCCAGCTCTAAAACAGACTGCCTACTAACAGACGGTGGCGAAACATCCAACAATCCAGTAACGCTCTTCTGTTGATGGAAGCCCACCTTCAGAGAAGGACCCAGGCAACAAGTCCTTTATCTCTAGGAACTGCCAATTCAAAACAGGCAGTGGGGAAAACAAAAGAGGGACGGAAGGAAGGGGGAAAATGACATTTATTAATTATATGCATTTACAGATAACCAATCACCCCAGGTGATCCATTACGTGATGGCTAGTGTTCAGCTAGTCAAACTGAAGTGTGTCACAGAACAACATTACCAACACTTCCACCAACATTAACATTTTTGCTTTGGGCAGGGGGGAGGCTGAACCACCAAGAGAGATAAGAGAAATTATTTTCATGTAATTGTTAGAATTCCTGCTCCGTAATTGCAGTCATGGGATTGTTGTCTATCACATGACGGTATATGTTTTGACTCCACAGAGTGGGAAGTGATGGAGGAAGGATGTTTGTGTTACTGTGTTCTGTGAAGTGGGATTATTGTCCTTTGTTCTTTTTGCTGTCTGATGCTAGAGAGAGAGGGAGCCCTGTTGCAGTGCTCCGTGTGTGTTTATATGTAAATAGATTAGCCCAAATGCTGAGTTGCTGAGGTCTGTTACGCAAGTTGTGCAAACTCTGTGGATCCTTAAGTGTGCCGATGTCTGTTGGCATTGGTCGCTGTGATGTTCGGGCTGAAGAAAGCTTATAAAGCTCCCGAACGATCGACCAGGAGGGAGGGAACATGCCAGTCGGGCATGTGTCTCTGCCAGGGTCCTACTCGAGTATAGGCTGAACTCCTAACAGTAATGGCTCTCACCGGTAAGCCTTCCCACCGTGGCTTTTTACATGAAGAGCCAATTTGGTGTAACAGATCTGGACTATGACTGGGGAGACCCAGGTTAAAATTCCCACTTAATCACTAAGCTCCCCAGGTGATCTTAGACCAGTCACTATCTAAGCTCTAGTGCATCTCATAAGGTTGCTACACAGATTTAAGCGGGGGAAAGCAAAATAAAAACTTAAAATTAAAGTACTAACAGAAGGGAACTTTATAAATTGCTTAGCCTTTGTACAAGAAGGAACACATGCCACACACTTTTTCAGAATTCCTCATGTTTTCCTAATGGGAAAAAACAACACATATGGACATGGGTCACAAAAATAAATTTATCTGTATTTGGGCACTGAAGGACTCTGAATGCACTGCCACATAATTCAGGTTAACTATAAAACGAGACACATGAAACAGATTTATAAGGACATCTCATTTTTCCCCACATTCCTCGGATATGTGGACAGTGTGCTAAAAAAAAGTTTAGTTTCAAATCCTTTGTACTTTATTTTAAAGATTCACACCCTACCTATCAAATTATCTCCAAAACAATTCAGAACAGATAAAAGCCTTATATCACCATACCTAGCAGCCCTCTGGCCAGTGTTAAAGGCCAGCCTGTTCTTTGGTCTGCTTGTACTCTGCAGTCCCAGGCCACTGACAGTTGGAGCAGAGTGTTCTGCCTGGTAGGGAGGGGGAAGCAAGTTCTCTGCTGCTTTGGCCAATGCCTGGGGCTACATTGGTTTCCCTCACAATAGCATTCTTCATGGAAGGTATCACAACACATTTTGATTCATTATTTTACATATTTACTAATTATAGACTACTTTTCAGACATAGCTCTCCAGGATCAGGTTGGGGTAACCAACAATGTGCTCTCCAGATATTGTGGGCTGGAAACATTTGCACGGTCCCAATAAGCCATAGTTTGACTTGTCGTGATGTGAAAACCAGGCCATTATCTCAACTGCTTTGAGTTATGGATTTAACTGAATAACTTCTTCTGTCCGCCTGATGTTTCTTTACACCATTTCCCTCTTCTCTCTATGAGTTCAATTGCCACAAGCATTCCTTATCTCCTTGTTGGGCATTTCAAGGGTTGAAAAAAAGTATTTTAATTTACAAGCTTATACAATGCACATCCAAGGAGTTGCCTGTGTCTGTAGAAACCACTATCCGTTTAGTTTCCAAAATGATATGCACTCAATTGCCCAAGTTTGCTATTAGAGGGAACTATGGTGTTGCTTATAGATTTAAAATAGATATTGTTTACATGCCGGTTTTGTAACTAGGTTTGTAATGGCTTTTAGTCAAATATAATGAATGATTGATTGATACTGTTTACATACCCCAACAAACTCAACGTCATCTTCACTTTCCTCTTGTTCAGACGATGCATTCTCAGCTCTTTTAGAAGACACAAGACACTCCATTATCTGAAAAGGGAAGGGAGAGGAAAACACCTTTACATGTCAGCAATTTGCATAATGATGCAATAAATCAGACCCATCGCTTTGACACTTTATTATTAATAGTGACTGTAGAGAATCTCATATACATGATGCTAAGAAACAGAGTACAAATAATTTATTAAAAAGTTTAATATCAATATTTTGCTTTATATCAATAGCCTGTATTTTGAGCAGAGAACTAAAATAAAATGATAAGTTACTTATATGCTACCTAATTATCAAAGTCTCTAATTATCATAACAAAGGGCAACAAGCTACACTATGAGAAAACGCTGCAAACATATTTTGGTTTTGAAGATTACAGGCATATTTTGCAACAAGTTCTTGAAAGAATAATAGTGCGTTAGTAGTGGATTTATTCTGCTTTGTTAGTTGTTCTGTGATGCTTCCCCAATACTTTAACATTATTTCTGTTCAGGGAGACTATAGTGCAGCTACAGTATGTAACTTTTCTCAATCTCAGGTATGTCTTTTATATTATACCAATTTTTTGGGAGGGGGAATAGAGGGGCTGCTAATAAATGTCTTCTATATTGTATACAGGCTCTCTATATCAATGTTTCATTTAAAAAATCTGGATGATGTCCATGGGGAGCTCTGATTTTACCAAAGCCACAAAGGTTATCCATCAATGATGCATCCTGGCATCTCTGCTTTTCAACTTATATATAAATGATGTGGTTGCACAACTGTCTGGCTTTCACTGTTGCCCCTGGAAAAAGGGTACTGTGTGTGATAAAAAATATGTCACCCCTTCTATACACAGGGGACACAATACTGATGTCTTTAACCCTGATCGGGTCATATCTCCTTCAGCCTTTTGGTAATTACTGTAAAAATGAAGATCTGCAGCCTATCAAAAGACCAAACTGATTGACCTCACAAACATATGCAGCCGTTAGATGAGGTGAAAATTGAGCAAGTACTGTACAGTACAGTGGTACCTCAGGTTACATACGCTTCAGGTTACATACGCTTCAGGTTACAGACTCCGCTAACCCAGAAATATTACCTCGGGTTAAGAACTTTGCTTCAGGATGAGAACAGAAATTGTGCTCCAGTGGTGCGGCAGCAGCAGGAGGCCCCATTAGCTAAAGTGGTGCTTCAGGTTAAGAACAGTTGCAGGTTAAGAACAGACCTCCGGAACAAATTAAGTACTTAACCCAAGGTACCACTGTACTCTGTTTCAGATATTTGGTGGTGCCGCTTTCTCAAACAGAAAACGGGACACACCTTCCTTGTAGAGTTTGCTAAGCGGAAAGTGAACAGGATTAGTTTCATTCCTATGGGCGACATTAGGCTTTTCTGAACTAGCATGAGACTCTTATTCTCAGAGTGGTGGGTTCGAGCCCTACATTGGGCAAAACATTCCAGCATTGAAGGGTTCGATTAGATGACCCCTGTGGCCCTTTCTATTTGTAAAAAGTTTTAAACAGAGATTGATATCTCTCTTCAGATGGACAGAGCAACTGCATCAATCTCTGAAATTGCACCATTGTATAAGAATCTTCTATACACGCTTTCTATACTACCTTGCTATTTTAAAGATCTGCAGAAAGAGTGAAAGGATGGCCTTTACTGGAGTCCAGTTAAATCTAATGCCTTCAGCTGTTTTAGGAAGGTTCAGAAATATGCCATACTCTGAAAACACCTGTCCCTGTGGTTTAAACCAGGTTGAATATCTCACATATTATGTACCTTATATACGGCATATAGAGGACAATACTTAGTACAAATTTTAGGGAGAGGCCTGCCCGTGAGTCTGCAACTTATCTACTGGGTTGAGAAGATATAAAATGTGCAGTCTTGACCATTGTATATATTTGCAGTAACTCATGAGGATAAAATTGGTAAAAGGGTATGCTGTGCCATAGAATCGTGGAGATACAGAATTTTATGTTTGTGTTACATTTCAGTTAGGTTTTACATAGTTTTATTCAGATATATTCATGTTAGCGTTGCATTTTAGTATTTGTTAAAGGGTATTTGTTAAAGGAAGTTTTCCTCGACCTTTTAAAAGGGCCACGCTATGATCCAACAAGCAATTTTAGCATTGTAAGCTTGTTTATGATGTAACTTATCTTTAACTCAAGAATTAAACTTCTACTGAGGTCAAACATTCGCTTTGCAGTAGGGTCTGAAGACTAGATGCAAATAAAACACATCTGAACAGAACGGGATATATGCACCGATTGCACCTGAAGCAGACCACCACGAAACCTTTGCATGAGCGAACAGTACTAAAAGCGGACTCATCTATGGCCCAGCGCGGGAAGCATGAACCAGGAAGCACAAACCACGAACGTGCCATTTAGAAAAGGACATCTAGAGGGGACGCTAAAAAAAGATACATTATCTGACTGGGGGGGGGGGGGGAATAGCAGCGGTGACCCAAGGAAATGCTCCAAGTGGGGAGTTATCCGAGTAGCAAGAATATCAGCGAACCAAGGAAACGGTTAGTCAGGAAAACACCACGTTTTCGGGACTAGCATTTTCTGACCCGCGAGGGCTCACTGAAAGAACCGCAGTACTAGGGTGGGTGGCTATGCAAAAGGCCTCCATTCAATGCAACGAAAGCCGACGATGCAAGTGTGGGGAAGAGGCGATTTGCAGGAGAGGGAACAGGCCGGAGCGGCAGCAGGAGGGGCGGGTTACCGAGGGGCAGCCCCAGTGCGCGCAATGCTCACCATCAGGGCACGCGATGACGCCGGCGACGCCTACCTTGCACGCCCGGGCATGCCCAGGCAAGCGACTTGGAGGAAGAGGGCAGGCGCTTCGGAGATCCTCCGCAGACGAGAGGCAGCCCCGCGAACGCCTCCTCGCGCTCTCCAACCGAGCATCTGCGCGGGAACTAGCCCATCGCGCGCACCCTTCCTCCCGGCTTCAAACTTTTGCTGGGGGGGCGGGGCGGGGCGGGGCGGGGCTGGGTCGCGAAAGGGCTGCTGGGAATTGTAGTCCGCTGGTGCTGGTTGGGTGCAGACTCTGAGGATCAGCTGACGACGTGACGCTTGGAATGGTTTCCTCTGGAAAATACTGTACAGATATTCTGGGAGAGTATCCATGCAGAACTGCAAAAAATGCTAAAGATCTCTTTCAATAAAAAACCAGAGGCCTACCTCCTGGGAATAACAGATTTGGATATTCCGCAAAAGAGGAAGGGTATATTTTTATATGCGACCGCAGTAGCAAGAGTTCTGATCGCGGCAAAATGGAAGAGTAATGAAATCCCCTCTATACAAGATTGGATCCAAAAGCTGACAGAATATGCCGAATTAGATGGTCTATCAGAAAAAATAAAGAATAAATCAAAACAGGAATTTGTTTCAAAATGGGAGGTTTTCAAAGAATATCTGAAAAATAAATATAGTAGTTTAAATTCTGTTGCAGCATTCGGGGAACTTCAGTAATAGTTGCAAGGTAGATATAATAAATTAGATATATTAAGAAAAAGTTTAATTATGATAAAAGTGTGTATTGGATAAAAGTAATATCAAATCGAAATATGGAATAGACAGGAGGTCGGGTCTTTAGTGTTAAGACCAATATATGTTTTATTGTTTGCCCAGAAAATTATGTGCCTATGGTTATTCCTGTGTGTAATTTGGTATTTGTGTTTTTGTTTTTTTCCCTTGCTGTATCAATAAAAATCTTTTAAAAAAATAATAATTAATGGTTTCCTCTGCTGTTGCAATAGCAGCGTTTCCCTCCCCTGAAGGAAGCGCCTACTAATCGCCCTAAAGCATAAAGGAGGCTTGCCATCTTGTACAGTATCTTGAACTAAGGGATTTCTTAAGGGCATGAGCTTTTAAGTGCGGTCATCAAAGCCGGTGCACGAAGCGGCAGGAAAAGGAGGGTGGCGCTTCACCTGATGAAGTGGACTCGATGCGTTTGCGAAAGTTTGCCATGCTGTAATCAATTTCTGATACAGGCTCGGGTTAAGGACCTAAGGCTAATAGGAATTCATAACCTTGGGCTAGTCACAGTCTCTAAGCCTAACCTACCTCGCAGGGTTGTGGTGAAGTTGCAATGAAGAGGGGAACCATTTGAGCTCCTTAGAGGAAAGGGGCGGGAATGGATGAAATAATAATAGTATGTCTGCATATTTGCATTGGGGTTTGTGTGTGTGTGCCATGCAACTAAAAATCGGAAAGTCCTCAGATTGTTAGAATTTAAACAAGTGTATGAGAAGATAGAATCCGCAAACAAAAATATCTCACTATATTCGTGTGCGCGCACAGATAGCCTTTTTTTCTGGCTTTGACTACGTACTACAGTGCTGAAAAAAATGTCATTCCTTCAAAATGTCATTCCTTCAATGGGCTCAAGATGGCGCACATAGAAATATTTTCCTCCCTGCACCTCTCCTCATTAAAGGGTTTGGGACCAGGTTATCTTAAAGATTGCCTGCATCCGTAGCAGGTTCGCAATACCCTAAGATCTACGTTGAAGACCCAGTTGAGGTGTCCATGAGGAAACCTATTAGGCTGCTGGGTACAAAAAAATGGGGTTTTCTTTGCAGTTGCCTCTCCTGCTTATGCAATTCAGTCATGGGAAAAGTTATGCAGATGCTCTCTCTGATCTCAAACAAATTTTGAAGGCATATATTTGGAGTTTTAATTGTGATTCTGGATACTGCGAGCAATTTGCACAGGGCTGGTTTTAGTAAGTTTTGACTTACTAAAATGGAATTTAAATGGAATGGTGTTTTTATTGTCATGTTAATTCTTTTGATGTGTCTTATTTATACACTGCTTGGTGAGGCAATTGTCCTAAAAAGTGATAGAGGAGTCTCTTAAATGAATGAATATCCTCATAACAACAACCTTGTAAGAAGCCTTGTGGCAGAAGTGGAAAACTAAAGACTATGGGTTTATTTGCTGCCCTATAGTTAATGCATCATTGAATAAGTGTTTAAGGTTCCTCAAACTTCCATATTTTTGCTCTTATTGACTGAAACTACTGTCTTTCTGGAAACTGAATTCAGTGCCATCATTTTTGTGACATGCGTGGATATTTGTGTACTTAACAAGCTTTAGGCAAAATGGAAACCAGTAAAGGAAGACTTCTATCCACTACGGGACATTTTTAAACATATAAAGTATGGGGGAATTCCCCCCCCCCACTCGTGAATCTTTCCCACCCTGTGATTTCAGCAAGTGCCCTTTTAATTCTGTTTGGCCATTATTATTATTATTATTATTATTATTATTATTATTATTATTATTATTATTTCACTAAATGTAAAACAAACAAAACACGAAGATTGAGACCCTGTTCCAGTTCTTTGCTAGACACTGCCATTTAGGATTTTTCATCCTTTAAGGAAACCTGTGCTTGTGTAACTCCTTGATTAGACTTGTTTCTGTAAGGAGATTCATTTAAGTTTTCAAGCTCTTCTCTGCAGATTGGGCTGAGGAGAAGGGCAGACAAAGGTTTTTTTCCCCTTTCTTTCTGGGTTTTGGAAGCCATCTTGACTAACAGCTGCAGGACTGGAGTACAGGCCTACCTCATTATTTTAAAGAATGAACCCTACCCACCGCAAGTTGTAGTTATGGTATATTGGGGTCTTTCAAATCCACAAGGAGGAAGGAGCATATTAAAAAAACAAACACCTGTGAACCTTTGTAATTAGAATTTCTATACTATAATAGAACTGTGAGTTAGGCTGCCCTGCTGAGAATCTTCCCTGGCCATCTTGCCTTTTAGGGTAGAAAGATTGGAGACAAATGTGTGAGGGAAGGGATCATGTACAACCCCTTCAAGAGATAAATGGAGCAAAATAAAAATGTGGCTGTAAGCTGCATTGAATCCCTGTCAGAGGAAAAGGTGGGGGTTAATAATAATAATAAATAAAAATACTTGAGAGAATGGTCTGAGAGTAAATCCTATTGAAATCAGTAGGACTTGCTACTGAGTAAAAATGCTTAGGATTGCAGTGTAAGGCTGTGTAGTCTTTACCCAATTCCCTGGGAGTAAGCTCCGTTGAATACAACAGGACTTAAGTCTGAGTAGACACATAAAGGCTTGCAGCGTAAGGCTCAATTTACAATAAATGAATAAACACACCGCATGTTTCCTAAAATGGCTACTGAAGCATTGCAATTAAAGAATTTAAAGTGGATTGGTTGCATTTCCCTTCAGCATTATAGGAAGGGATTCGTATGTCAGCTTCACTTCCTTCATTTGGTGCAGGTATTTTATTTTCAGTGTAAACAGGACTCCATCTTTGTACCTATACACAGAAAAAGAGACAGACAGAGGAATGGTTCCTGTTTCCAAAAAGGAATGAAGGCTGAGGGGTCTGATCTCTCCACCACTTTTAATTGTTCTATGAGACGTGGAGGGGAGGAAAAAGGAAAACCAGGGTATTCTAGGATCAAATCAGAAACTGGGATGGCTGCTGTAATTCTGGACTGTCCCTCGAAAATTGGGATTCTTGGAAGGTATGTTCTCCTCACATTAGGCCCGTAATACATTGTGAGGAACTTCAAGTTGAGATGTAGTGAGTAATCCTATGTAGTGAGTAAGACCTATTGCAGTCGTTAAGAGTCGTCAACAGGCTCATCACAGCTATCTGCCAATCACCCATTCCCACCACCCTTCTGAGTAATACCCCTCCCCACCTTCTCACTATATAGAAGGGTCTGGAAACTTCTGTTTCAGTGTATCTGAAGAACTGTGCATGCACACGAAAGCTCATACCAAGAACTGACTTAGTTGGTCTTTAAGGTGCTACTGGAAGGAATTTGTTTTGTTTTGACTATGGCAGACCAACACGGCTACCTATCTGTAACCAAAATCATCTAGTGGGGTTTATGACTGAGTTGGCCATAATTTGACTCTTATCCTGTACTTAAGATTGACTTTCAGTTAAAAAAAACCCTCACAGATATTATAGCCAGAAAGACATGAATCTTGGGGAGTCAATGCCAGGCAGTACTGAGCTAAATGGAGTAATCACCTTGTTCTGTTTAAGGTAGTGGCTTCAGTATTAGGTAGTTTCATATAGTCATATTTTAACTTAAAACCATTGTATGTATGTAAGTTCCAGTTATTCCAATGCATTACGGTCATAAGTTGAATTGCTGAAACAGTTGTCACATTAATGTGGATTGTAGAAAGGAATATAAAAGTGTTTGTTTGTTTGAAAAAACTGCCTATTCCAGAATAGCCCTTTACTGAGGTATATGAAAATTGTTTCATAGATTCATGGCTTCTAGCCTTTTGCTATTTTTTTACAAAGTAAATAACTGGGTTGGCATTGCTTGCTGGACTATGTAATTTACTTCTAATTGTCAGAAGGCTTTGCTTTTGTAACATACTGTACTTCTGATGGAAAAATACAAAAAGCAGTGCATGATAAGTTTTGAAAATTCAGTTCACCAAGTCATGTTTGGTGAAACTGGAAGATCATAAGACACAGCTGGACCCAAGGGCTTCACTAGAGATTATCAATTATTCTTTCTAGGATAGTTATGCATGCATACTGAAAGAAAATAATGAACTGGTGTAGTTATGGAGCAATTGATATGTCCTCTCTCTTTTTTTTCTTTTCAGTCCTTTAATTTTACAGACTAAACATGCTCAGATTACTTTACCTCCATGCTGAGAAAAACATCAGCCAACAGTGTATGTGGAAAACCACACAAGTATAATCATTATCTGTGTCATGAACACTGTCCAGTAAAGCAACACATAACCATACTTCAATTTGCAATGCTTCAGAGGCAAGAATAAAATCCTGCCTTGTTGTGGGAATGTGTTGTTATTTTTCAACTGCTGGGGATTAAAGTTCAGTTTTTGTTACACTTGAAATACAGTACGTACTCAAAAATATTTTTGACCTTAATACATAAAAATGTTAAAATGCAAATTCTGCATCCCTGCTTTTCTGGTTGGTGTCATTATCTAGATTAGTCATTAGGTGGCCCTGCACTTAATTTTGCTACTCTGTTCTTGTTGAGGCCAAAGTTCTTGCCTAACTTGTATACCCTCTTAAATTTCCTATGACACCACCCACAGAAAGGTGTGCTTGTGCCTTCAACAATGTAGGTGAATCCCAGAAATGCTTGAATCACGCCACTTTGTCATAGAGTTAATTTCTCAACCAAGAGACACTCTGAGGATTTAAATTCCTCCACTGAACATTGCCAACAGCTCCTTATTGTTGCTGTCACCATTGTTCTGTTGGCAGGTTTGCTCTGTTTTGGCTTCTTTTAAACAGCCTGTGAACATAGACTCAAGAAATACAGACTCAAAATTTCTTTTCCAGCCTTTTAATAACATTTTAGTTTAATATCTATAGTAAATTGCAGAATTAATTAAAAAATAGCATAAGCAAATAACCACATGCAGCTAATGATAATTATAATAGTAATGGAAATAATTAATTAGTAAATAAAAAGGAAGAGAAGAGAAAGCGAGAACAAAAATACATTTAAGTATTTATTGTTCATTTAAATAGTCCAATCCAATATTTAACAAACCTATATAAGATTGAATATTATCTTTTATGTTATTACAACAATAAACGCCTTCCATTTCCCATAAATAATTCACTATTAAATTGCCTGCTTTCCCTCACCCTGATTATATTAATTTAACCATATTTCCTACTTTTCACATTCTCATAATCCATCTATGTGGCTGCCAACAAATTAGTTTTCATTTCTATATCCCCTGGCAATTCCAAATCATTTATATTTTCTAAAGATGCCTAAGGCTAGGTAAGTTACGGAACAATCTTCCTCAAAGAGGCATTCAAGACAAAATCAGTGATGTTTTAGGTCAGATAAGGGGAACTTGTGGCTCCATATACTCTTGAACTAGAGGTTCCATACACCCTGACCACTGGCCATGCTTGCAGATATGTACAGTGGTATCTCGGGTTAAGAACTTAATTTGTTCTGGAGGTCCGTTCTTAATCTAAAACTGTTCTTAAGCTGAGGTACCACTTTAGCTAATGGGGCCTCCCGCTGCCGCTGCGTGATTTCTGTTCTCATCCTGAAGCAAAGTTAACCCGAGGTACTGTTTCTGTGCTAGCGGAGTCAGTAACCTGAAGCATCTGTAACCTGAAGCGTCTGTAACCCGAGGTACCACTGTAAACCTGTCCTTAAAATCATTTCCAAGTTAGCTTCATCATCCCCCGGTCTATTCCACTCACACATTTTTGTCAGTGACTTTGGTAGTTGAGGACCAGACAACCATGTTGCACCTTCACTATATGTGAGGTAGAGCTTCTACACAAAAGCCAGTTAACCTCTGAGTAACCAGTTGCTGTTGGAGGGCTGCCTCCTTCATGCCCTGTGTGTGGACTTCTAGGAGCATCTGGCATTCCCTGTGTTGGACTAAACAGCTGGTTTCTTCTAACAATCTCTGTGTTGAAAGAGAGGACTGAAATAATGTGGAAAGGACTTCAGTGTGATCAAGCATTAGTGTGATGGTTTGGAGAGGGGACATGGCCTAGGGAGTTCCCACTGGCCAGATAGGGTGGCTGGAGGACCACATATAGCCCCTTGACTTGAGGTTTCCTACTTGTGGTCTAGAAGACCACTGTCTGCTGTAAGAGGAAGAGAATAGGCAAAATTGCTATTCATTTTCATACTTGTGCAAGTGCACCCATGTGGAATGTGGTCACAGAAGCAGATGTGAATTGCTCATCTGTAAAGCTGAGCAATTTTCTTCTGTCTTGCACCAGAGCAATACACATTCATGCAAGCACTCATTACTGCTCTCCTTCCTTCCTTGTTCCAGGGTAAAGTTCCAGTTTGTAGACTCTAATAACCCTTTTGGAATTTTATTTTTAAACCCAATATTGTACAGTACATAAATATGCTTCTGTGCTATATAAACAAAAGTTTTTTTGTCTGCTAGAAATGGGAATGTAAATACGTATCTTGAAATCCAGTTGACATCTGCTTGCTTGCCCACAAATGACTGTGACCTGACCTTATCCTAGAAGGAGTCATAGCCATGTGCGCATAATGTGCTGGGTGGAGATCTGGTGACTCCTCGTCTTGTTGCTAGTTTTCTGGGCTTCTCAGAGCGGTAGATAAAAGTGTTCTGAGCACTAAAAGAACACAACTGATAAATAAACCAGAAAACAGTTTTATAACTTGCTCTTAATTCAGGTTTCACAGCACTGAAGCTTAATTACATTTTAGGGCAATTCATCACATTTTCACAGTGCAATCCTATACATGTTTGCTCAGAAACAAACCTCTATGTTGATTGGGATTACTCCCAGTAAAAGTGCATCATATAGCAGATCCCACACCCCAAACCAAAATCCTATTCATTTATGTCCTTTCTTAATACTACTGTGTTTTTAATTGTATTTTCCTTCCCACCATAGCAATTTATACTTTACAGGCATTATTCCATCAATCCGCACCCTATTTAGAACCTAAAGGTATATTGTCCTTTATTTGTGTTAGCAACAACAACAAAACAATAAACATTTAGGAAATTATTTTTCACTTAATATATATATAAATATCACACATACATACACACAGAACATTAAATGGACTACAGCAGACTCTAGAATGTCTGAGATTGTTTTTGTTGCATGTTTGTTTAGCTTGCACTTTGTCCAGCATGCTTATTAATAATATGCAAGGAGCCACAATTTGATATAATTAGTTGGTTGTCTATATTATTGGGGGGGGGGGGCTACCTTCTTCATCTGTTAGGATTTCATACCTGCATAGCACACCATACAATCAAGGAAATACCAGTGTTTCTGTTCCTTCTATACAAGTAGCTTTCCCGCCTTTATGGAGATAAAGTGAAGAAGGAGTTTAATTTTTAAAGCATGCAACCCAATGAAGGGTGCATCACTTGTGACGCTTTATTTGTGATCACCGCTGCACTTGACTGATGGCAACTTCCACTTTAGATTTATACATAATACTACATTTAAAAGGACTTGTAACCTTGTGATGACTAGAGTTAGCATGATATATGTTCACTTTGATTTGAAGCCATAGAAGACATGTGATGCTTCCTGGCAATATTAGATTTGATTTCTATATGATATGACACACCCATGAGCAGTTGAGGTGAAACCTTAATTCTATTCAACCTCATAACAAAAGAGCTTGATTTGAGCCTTCACTCCAATGCTTATGGACCTTTTGGAATATGCACAATAGATAATGTTATGAGAATCAACTTGATGTACTTTCTCCTTTCATTTTATGTATCAAGTGAATCCTTAATACAGTGCTTGTTAAAGTATCCCTGGCCCACTGCACACACCAATTAAAACCCAACCATTAAATAGTCTATCTGCAATAAAATCCCCCATGTCGAATCAATTGCCAACCAGTTTTTGAGTTTCTAAAAAGATTAGCCAGGAGAAATTGATGTAGACACTCAACGCCTAAGTCTCTTTGGTTCAGAATCTTGTACTCAGCCTGTTTGAAAAAAAAAAAGTTCAGCGGAAGGCAGTGCTTAATTACCAAGGAACATGCAGTGATAATAGTATGCTATGCAAACTGCAACAACCTCTCTGTGCTTCTGGACAGAAGTCAAGAACCTACATGGCTGCTCTATGGGTGTTTGTATGGTGCCAATGAACCTGCTGCTTGTGCGGAGGCTGAGGTGAAAAGCAGTGCTGGCAATGGGACAGCGATGCTTCTGAAGGCTTAGAACAGCTTTTGCTCTCCCCCCCCCTCTCTTTTTGCCAGATTGAAGACGTGGAATAAAATGGATGCAAAATCAAGGACGTGGAATAAAATGGAAGCAAAATCAAGGATGTGGAATGAAACGGGTACACGCCTTTCTTTCCTTCTTATGTGTTTCCCATTATGAATGACTTTGGCTTTCCCCTCACTTCTATTGGTGCTCCGTTCCCTGTAATCTATTGTGACAAACCACTGGCCCTTAGGATAATACCTACCTGTCTTATGGCATCTTCCCTAGTGAGTGATTTAAAAGGGATGGAAGGATGGAACAAAATGTCTGAGATGCAGGAAAAGGACAAGCTGGGAAGCATTGCCTGTCAAGCCAGCCCATCCTTCACACATACACAGATAGGAATGGAAACTGACCAAAGAGCACCTGAAGGGTTTCTGTATCTCTATATTGGATTATGTTCTTTTCCAAAACAAATAAAAGAGAGGGATTTCTTATAACATCATAAAAAGGCAAAAAACCTCTGTGCATATGAGGGCCTTGCAGATCATGTTTTTTATGAAACTTCTGCAAAATAGGTGTTTTACACTATCACTTTCTGTCATAGATTAGTGTTTTATTTCAATAGATTAGTTTTGTGTGTGTGTGTGTATATATATGTATATATATGTGTTTCATGTATCTTAGCTACAAGTTTTGTTGTATACTGCTTCGAGAGTTATTTGATTAAGGATCAGAGTCAAAAAGTGCACTACAACCACAGAACCACCTTAGGGACGTATTACCTTGGCTTAATGTGACCTACCTATGTGTTTCCAGTCTCAAACTTGATATGTTGCTTTAAAACCTTAAAAGGCTTGAGACCTGGATATGTGAGACACTACCTCTCCCCCATCCCACCCATATGTACTCTCCTTGGCACTCCATTCACCATCAGGTGTTGCTTCAGGTGCCTCTGCCAAAAGAAGCGCAACAGACAGACCCTTTGTGGGAGTGGCCTCTGTATTGCAGTACTTGAATGCCCTGTAGCTATAAACAGCACACAAAAAACTTTTCTTTTTAGCTAACCTAGTTGATGAGCTGGTGCAGTTATTGCCTAGCGCTTTTAATTTTCTGGCTCCACACTCTTGATTGCTGAATCCTTGTCAATTGTTTATATTTGTTGATTTTATATGTACCGGTAAGTTGGTTCAGATTTTGTTTTATACAATGTATTTTTTTTTTAACCTATGGATAGTTAGCCACTCTGGAGTGTCCTCAGACAAAAATGGTGCGGGTATACAATTTTAAAATGAATACATGCCTTAGTTTGTTTTTTTGTTTGTTTTATGTCAGCTTTAATGTAAATAAGTTGCTTTGAGTTACTTTTTGGGTGGCGGGGACCCACAAAAACCTATTAAGTTAACCCAGTAAGTTTAATAAGTAATAAAACACAATCCACTTTTTAAAACAGGGAGGAGGGGGAACCCCAGGCCAAACACAGACCTCCATTCTTCTCTATCAGGCATTCATAACTCTCCCCAGGCCACACTCCTTGCCCTCATGCCATACCCCTCACTGCTTTGCACCTTCCTTGAATTTTTGTGCCTGGCTAGAATATGTCATTGAACTCTTAAAATGTGCCTTTCATGCCCAGATAGAAGTTATATGGGGTGTACAAACACACTGTACAAACATACTGTACAGTACAAAAGTAAAATTCACATTAATTGCTGTGCCCAATTTTGCAGCTGGCCCCACCCACCGCAGCCATTTACCTTCATTCTCTGAAATACACGTTTTAGTTGACACAACTCATCATTCCAAAAATTTAGTATAAATACCAATTGTATGCAGGTAAATCTTTTACAACTTCTCATCTTCCAATATAATCAAAGATGGGAGAGAAAGAGAACGGAAAAGTCACTTGATCCTGCAATATATTGCAGCAAAGCACTGCAGGAAGGCAGAGTACAGGAGGCAGACATAATCTGCCTCACCTTGAAGAAATGGCAATCGTATTAACCATCTCAGAGGGATATTCACACATTCACAGAGAGTGACTGCAGTATGCTGCGGTGTTCAGAAACCTTGTATTTGTCACATCATGCAATGTACCCTTAATGTATCTTCAGAAACCAAGCCATAAATCCACAATGTGAGATATACCAGTGACCATTTATAATACAATCCTGCTGCAACATACTAGGTGAAACAGCCGAGCTGTGTAAAATGCTAGGTGACTGAACAGCACTATTCTGTACACATCTACTCAGAAGCAGGTGCAACTGAATTCAAAGGGGCTTACCTGCAGGTAGGTGTAGGAGTAAGATTGCTAAGGCTGCAATCTTAAATACACTTATAAAGGAGTGAACCCTACTAAACATAGTGGACCTCAATTCTGTGCAAAAGTGCACTGAATTGTATCAAATGCTACAGTCTCTCCCTCCCCACTAACTTGCAATGAACTTCCACTGAGCAATGTGACATGTAACTTGTCCGTAAATGTGCACAGGAACAGGGTGCAATGCAGGTACTACCAACAAGAAGTAAGAGTTATTTAGCTCTAGCATTTCAATCCAAATATACTTGACTGCTATTGTATGTAATACTGTTTCCTAATCTACTTTGATATGGAGTTATGTGCTATAAATATGTACTGTCTGCAGCATAAACACACTTTGTATTTGCTCTGTCCCTATCAGATAAAAAAATGAAACTGGGGTTGCACAGCAGGTTTTATTATTTCTAAGGACTTACAAATAGATGCTTCCCTATGTATATGTGGCCACGAAGTCAGTGAAAAACCCAACAACCCCGATTATCAAACCACAAAGTAGGGATCAAATGGACAAAAAAAATATTTCTGTGTTGCATTTTCTTGTCAGCAAGGATATGGCAAAATCTGTAATATCTAAAATATATTTGCTGTTGAGAAACTTATGAGGAAAGAACAATTGCATCATAAATATTCCATCACATATGACCCATTCAAGGGTGGTGGCAGCTGCTAGTAGATTCAGGAAGTTGCAATTCCCTACAGGATGATAGTGTAGCAGCAAGATAAAGCGTAACATGTCTGATGTTGCTGCAGCAACAAGGGAGAACTAGGAACTTCCCCTGTCAGTACGGTATTTAAAATTGCCTAAATATGAATATTACTGATCTTTATCAAGCATGCAGTGTGTGTCACTATGTGGAAATACTGTAACATAAATGGGTCCTGCAACAAAATGTTGCAGCTTTAAATTCTGCTGTTCCATTCCTCCTTTCTGTTCTTCTCCCTTTCTGATAGTATTTCAAGGCCAATGAGCATGCTTAATCCTCATTGGGCTGTTGCAGTGTTCCCTCCCTCTCTGTCTGTGTGCTTCCCCCCTAAATGGTGTTTGTTTGTTTTTTGTTTTTTTGCACTTCTGCAGATCTTGGGAGTTCCTTCAAGCCTGCTGGCAACTCCTTGAGCATGGGTGGTGCTGTTAACTACATAAGCAGTAGCACTCCACACCTGAACCTCAGAAACAGGAGGGACAATTCTTTGCTAGGGACACCTATAAAGGCTCTTTTGCACCCAGAGCTTTTTGACAGGAAGCTGCAACCTGAGCCTGAAGCCAAAAGAAACAGTGCCTGACAAACACTTTGCTCATGATGTGCCATAACCCAAATCACCTCTTCACGAAACTGGGTCTTAAATAGTATGTCCTGCCTTTGAGCTGTAAAAGCAGGCTTGCAGGCCAAAATCCTGTTAACTGGCACGATCACGAAGAGCCATTATATAAGGAAGAGCCATTCCTTAATAAACTGACAGCTTGGTGCCCTTGCAAGGCAAGCAAGCCCCTCTGATCATAGTGGGGCTTACGCGAGATTGCACTGCCAAATCCACAAACAGGCTCAAGCATATAGGCACTGCGTTTTTAACGGCGCACGCCTACCCAGAAGCACGTTCCCTTCAACTCAATTTATCCTCGGAATTCTGGAAGGATCACAGGCTAAAAATCAGCTCGACTTCCAAATGCATCCTAAGAGAAGAGACGCCTGCCTGCCTCTCCACACGTGCAACGTTTAGAGCCCTGGGGAGCAAAAAAGCATGACGTTCATTTGCCAAATCACTGAACTTGAAGGGAGGAAATGTCCACCTGATTCTTCCCCTGCCTGACTCTCCGCTTGCCCTTGCTTCCCAGCTCCTCGCCGCCGTTGCCTCCTTTTCAGAAGCTGCAAGATCTGCAGGGGGGGGGGAGGGAGGGAATCGCCTCTCTTAATCCTCGAAGAAGTGAACAGCAGCAAACCGGGGAGGGCAGCGGATCAGGATGACTGCGACGACGTGCCTGCCCAGCTCAGCCTCTTTCGCCAAGTCTGCTCGCTCGCCTGCTGCGGTGGATGATGCCTTCCTCTCAAGACCCAGCAGTGATCCTCTCCTCCAGCAGCAAGGCTGCCTCTCCCCTTGCTCGCACCTTAAAGCAGCCATTTTTCACTCTGCAGCAGCCTGTGATGTCATCAACCCCCGGGCAGCCAAGTTCTGCTCCCCCCCCAGCACCGCAACACCCCCCCCCACAAATCCCCCTCACTCGTGACAGCCAGTAGTAACAGCAGCAGCAGCAGCAGGAGCGGCGGTGGCGGCAGCAAACTTTAGGAATCGCCCCTTTCTTTCTCTCCTCCCTCCCCTTCTGCAAATCGGTTTCCTGATGGGCAGCGGCGGCGGCAGCAGCCATCTATCCTCCGCCTCAGCAGCGTTCTTGCTACAGGGCATGGCTGAGATGCAAGAGCTGGAGGCGCACAGCAGCAATACCGGGCTGCAAAATCAGCTCCGGAGGGGTGCCCTCTCCCTGTCTCCAGGCAGGACTGCAGCTTAGGTGTTGTTGCTGCTGCTGCTGCTGCTGCTGCTGATCCATCTGCACTTGCTCTGTCCCTCTCTCCCTCTCTCTCTCCCCCTCTCCCTCACGCGTGGAAGGAAAAAAAAAGCAAAGCAAAGCCAGAGGAAAAAAAATCCCCTGCTGTGTGAGCTGCTGCTGCTGTTGCTGCCGCCTTCTTGTCTGCTGAGTCATGGATTGAGGGTCCCTCTCTCCTCGCGGAAATCACTGACACGTCTCAGAACTGGGTCTGCTGCAGCCATTGAGGAGCCCTGATTCCGGGGCCACAAGGACCAAGCCAGGATGATGCTCCTCCTCCTCCTGCTCCAGCCGTCTACATAGGCAAGCTTGCCCTTTGCAGCGTTTTCTCGCCAAGGCTCCTGTCCTTCCTCCAGGCTCATTCGTCCTCAGCAGCTTTTCCTTAACAACACTCCCCCCACCTCAAATTCTCCCTGGAAAAGAAAGCAACCCCCCAACATACTCTTGAACCATGATCGCCGCCGCTTTTTTAGTTCTGCTGAGACCTTACAGCATCCAATGTGCCCTCTTCTTGCTTCTTCTGCTGCTGGGCACCGTCGCCACGATTTTATTCTTCTGCTGCTGGCACCGCAAGCTCCAGAAAGGGAGGCATCCGATCAAATCGGTCTTTTCCGGGCGCTCAAGGAGCCGAGGTAAGAGACGCAGTGCCTGGCTGGCTGGCAGCCTTTTGCCAAAGGGGGACGGAGGAATCCAGCTTCTTCAGAGGGAAGGAGGGAGCATGGGGAGGGAAAGGGAATCCCCCGTCGCCTGCCCAAGCTGTGATAGTTAACGACTTGCTGCTAATGGGAGAGCTCGCCCACTCTCCGGATCTCCCCGGATTATTTGGGGGGAAAGGGCTTTTAAGAGACTGCGGCAGCCTAGTCTCCACCCCATCCCTTAACGAGATCATAAGATGCTGGGTGGGAACCCCTCTCGCTGCTCAAGTACGTTAGAACTTTCCCATCCAACTTCTAGAGAGGAGGAGGGAGAATTAAGATATACATGATGGCTTCTCAACACAGAGACTTCACATCATTTCAGTGGTGCCTGTAGTGATGAGGATTAGCAAGAATAGGAACACTGAGCAGGCAGACGTGTACAAGAACTTAAATTACTTTGAAGTGCAGACAGATGCAGTTCTGCCTTTTTTTAAAACAACAACACACAATTCTCCTTTTCATTTCCAGATGCTGCAATGAGAAGCCACCACTTTCGCTCCGAGGTAATTTATTTAGCGCGCAATCTAAAGGTCAGAACAAGTTTTGTTACCAAAATATAAATCACTGAATATCTGTCTATATATAAGAGCACTTGCCGCTTTAAAATAAAAGTTTTGCAATGTTTTGTATTCATTGAACATACCATTTCGCTTAAATGGTTGCATAGCCTAATGCATTTGTTTAATGCTGTTTTCTTGTTAACTAATACAGTATATTGATTCTTTCAGTACCTGTGTCTGTAAGAATGGCTTTATATTAGAAGATAATTCAATAAATGCAGCTATTAATAGTAGCAACATGGAGGCAAAAGGGTTGGCATCACATCCATGCCTAAATCAGCTTTTGCTTGTTTCATCATCAGTCATTAGCTATATATTGCCACCCTACAGTTTTGAGTTTCAAACTTCATGTGAAAACTCAAGTAAAAGGAGCACTGAAAATGTTTAAGGAACTAGTACTAACTGTTTGTAAGAAAGAGGATTGGTAGCCTTTCTATTTATGGCTGCCACCATGCCAAAATTATAGAGGGTCTCCAAGCTTTCAATGACCACTTGATTTCAGAAAGTTTTTTTCTTTTGCTAAGGAGGAGCAAGGAATGGAGACAATTCTACAGTCTGTCTCCTTTGTTCATTTTCTGTTAATACTTCTTGCATTAAAAATAAAATAAAAAAACTTAGTCATTCCAGGCTTCCTGCTACAGATTTAAGGAAGCAGAGCACATCTAATCTTCTCACAACCTCTCAAGGTTATTTGGTGCTTCTGGCACTTAATAATTCTTTTTTCCAGTGATTTATTTTTCTTTTTGCATTTGTACATTTAAGAACATCCTTTCAAAGCAATCTGCTGGGGGATCCTATTCTAGAGGGACCTCTCCTTTGTAGAACTGCCCCTTTCTTATACAAGAATGTTCAAGGACAATTGATTCTCTATTAAAATTGCCCCCAAATCCCACTAGAAAATTAAAACATTTATCAAGTAACTTTTTTCCTCTGTGTAAAGTGACTGATTTGCATATCTAAAGCTAAATCTGGAGATTTGAGTTGGGGCTTCATTTAACATTTTCAGTTCAATTATTAATAGTTAAATAACAACTCATTTCTTTCATGCAGCCCAGTCCTAGGCATGTTTACTCAGAAGTAAATTCCAATGCATTCTTACTTCCTGGTAAATGCACTAGCCTCACAGCCTGTGATAATAAGCACATTAACCCTCTGTTTTAAATGGGATTTAGTCCCATTCAAGTGTGGCTACACTTCCAGCCTTACCTTCTTAACGTACCGTCTTAGCCACACTTCCTTGGGAGCAAGGTCTGTTGGACTTATGCCTGAGTAAACATACATAGGATTGGGTTGCACAGGATCAGTCTGCTAAAAGTTAAGCACAAATCCCATTCATTTCAGTGGTAGAGCTAATCAACTGAGGGAATTTCCCCCATTGAAATCAGTGGGACTGAAATGTATTTTGACTGGCTGGGTCTTAGTACCAGCAATTTGATGTAGTCCTATTGATCACTAATGATCAATAAGTGATGTGAAATGTTCAGAGGTGCTGGACTGCGCTGACCTTACTGCCCCTAAGCCACCCACCTGCAGGGCAGCCCACCCACGAGACAGTGTGAGACAACTGCCTCAGGTGGCAAGATCCACAGGGGCAGCAGATCCAGCCTCTAAGGAATGCAGCAGCTGTGGTGTGCTCCTTGGAGGCCGGATCTGCCGCCTCCTGGGAACCAGTTGGTGAATAGGAGAGGCTGGTGCTCTTCTCCCACCCTTGTTCCCGATGTAGATCTTCATTCCCCCCCCCCTTGTACCTGATGTAGATCTTCACTCACCCCTTCTCCCCGGGTGGTGGGGTGGGTGGCACCATTTTGTCCTTTGCCTCAGGCGCTTGGGCTGGTCCCACCCACCTGCCAGGAAGCTAGCTTGTTTCCTCTGCCCCTCCTCACAAGCCACTTCTGGAGAGGCAACGTCTAATATGCGAATTTCCAGAGGACGTCTTGCCCTGCTTTGCTGAACCTTACATTTCCATATGTAATTTGTTGTATGTAGAGGATACGGTTCTATGCACAGCTACTTATAACTAAGCCCTCGCAGAACTCGTGACTTACTTTTGCTTAAATTTTTATAGCAAGGGTTTTTTTCCAGCCCAAGGGTCCCATTCCTTTCTGGACAACCTTCTATGGGCAGAACAGCAATTTTTTACCTTTATACAGGTAGGCTGGATTTCACACACACTCAGAACTGCCCCCCCCATTCTCCATTGAGGCAAGCAAGAGGCATTATCAGAGTTCAAGGACCCATTCCAGCCAGGAGAAAACAGTGGGGGGGGGTGAAGCAGGACCAGTGAGGGGTGTGGCTTGGGGAGCATTCTGGGGGCCTGATGGAGAGGTCAGGAGGGCCGCATTCACCCTGAGGTTCCCCACTCATGTTTCAGAATTGGACTACTAGGGATACACTAACAAAAGGACATGGAAACTTATGGCATTGCTAATTTATATTATTAAATCAAAAGTCAGGCTGATTCTGCCTTATCTCAAATTAACTGACTTGGAACACAGAGGCTTCCACATTGTCACTTCTAAGGAGTGGGTTTATTTAATGTTTAATTGCTTTACTTTAAAGTGTGCATAACATTATTTTCCTACATTGAAAGTCCTTGAATAATTGAGCAGCTTTTTTTAAAAAAAACCCTTTCAACAAAAAAGCACATTCAATTTTTACTAATCCTGTCACCACCTTCTTTATTCAAAATTAATAATTTTGCAATCACACACAGATATTCTATATCCGTACGTCAGTGTTTCTGCTGTTCTATTGTTTAGCTGTACCATAGTCTGCATTTTTATATTTTATTGTCAAGTGTTGGTTTTTATTGGCGATTATAAGCTGGTTTGCATGGGAAGTTCCTCAAAAAAGCAGAGTATCTAGGAAACAACATGGTGGTTTTGAGCATTAACTATTAATCATTTGAATTTTATCATGTATCACATGCATATATTTAATGGATTCTCATCTCCAAAGGATAATAATCAATATTACAAAACTACTGGCAAATGTTGAATGATGAGGGTTTTGTTATAATAAGAAAATTAGTATTAGAGTCCAAAGTCCATTCCTTTCAGTGGAATAAGTGAACTGGGCACCACACCCTTTATGACCTCATAGGTTATGATGTCACCTGGAGGCCACAATTTTGAAATTACAAACTTCCTCCCCTTCCCTGCTGGCACCGGGAGGCAGCAGAACAGGATGGAAAATCTATTTTAGTGAGGCGTGGGTTAAGATGTTGGATCTCCAGGCCTTCCTTGCTTATCCAAGTGGCTTTTTAAGGAAAGCTAGTTGCTGGCCAGGACCATAATGTCTGTTCTGGCTCTTACAGCCAAATAACCACAGTCAAAATTGTACTCTGCATGATGTTTGATGTACTGTAGTCAATTGTGAGTGAGTCAGTTAGCGCTCGTTTCTTTTTTAGTGGAACTTGCTTCCTGATAAATTTGCTTGGGGTTTCTGCTTTAGCCTATAGTTTCCAAATATCAGGTATTACAAGATCTGGTAATTTCAGTGGGATGTGGTCTTTTTAGAAGGACCGGGCACCAGCCATGACTTTCTTTGATGTCTAGTTATGATTTTCCTTAAACTGATAAGCTAAACTTTGAAACTGCTGCAGCAGCACAATTCTCAGGAAAGGTAAGCTGCTTGAAGATTGCAGCCTTAGGCTATAATGCTGCACACAGGGCTGCTCAAATCCCATTGACTTCAGTGGGATTTAAAAGCAGTCGAATTGTGTATGGGAGGGCAGCTGTAGGCGGTTGGGAGTACAAGTCCCATTGACTTTCAATGAGACTTAGCTTCCTAAGTGCCTTGGGAAATAGATTTTTCAAAGGAAAGAATTGCAAATGAGGCCAACTCCCCCTCCTCCAGCTTTTACAATGGTTGAAATGTATGCATCTGTGTAAACATAATTAGAACTCAATATCCAGCGCAAAATTCTGAGGCTCCCATAAGATAAGAGTTGCCCATGATGCTGGTTTGAACATGGATGCAGCAGAGCACATACTGCTGTTTAAACACACACACACACATGTCCAGTGAAGTGATTAAACATCCCTTAGCACCATATATCATACCACGGAGTATTCAAGATGACATCAAGAAGATGGCACTCATCAATCAAAGGTTGCATGGAGGTGTGCTTGTCTTGAATTGACTATGAGGAGTAAATGAAATGGCTAAGGGAAACCAGTAAAAGGCCTCTAGGTCATTTATAGCCTGCCATGGTTTTCTATTGTACACTTCTGGCTCTCAGTCAAATAAACCTGTTGAATCCAATCAATGATTAGGGGTGTGCACAGACCCCCGATCCACCCTGTGGCCCAGATTGGGTAGATTTCATCCTGTGATGTCCTAATTCAGTAGCGGAGGTAGCTGGGCACGGTGGGGGCGGTCCGCACCAGGAGGGAGGGCATAGGGCACCATAGGTATCTTTAGGGACAGCACGAGACTCTGCAGTGCAGCACACTGGCTGTTGTGTGTTGGGGGTTGTAATTCTGGGCAGCAGGGGTGCTTGCGGTCAGCAAGGTGGTTCCTGGGCATTTCGGGGGGGGGCACAGCTTAAATCGAGCCTACCAAGTGGCAATGGCGACGGCGAAGAGGGCCTTCTTCACCGCCTCCATTGCATCTGCAGAAAACAATAGCAGGAGACTTTTTCAGGTGGTTCGCAATCTATCAGAACCACCTGTACCACCGGGGCCTGGTAGGGACCCCAAGATCTCCTGCAATGCTTTTGCAAAGTTTTTTGCAGATAAAATCGCTCAGATTCAGAAGGAGGTAGACTCCACCGTGGGAGCAGGGCCAGGGCGGGAGAGTGCTAGAGTTCTGTCTGGTCCTGTTACATGGGATCAATTCCAATCTGTTACCTCCGAGGATGTGGACAGGCTGCTTGGACGAGTGAAACCGACCACCTGTCTCTTTGATCCTTGCCCATCCTGGCTGATAAAAGCGAGCCGGGAAGGGCTGGGCGATGGGATCTGCGGGGTGGTGAATGCTTCCCTCTGTGAGGGAGCCTTCCCAGACCCGCTGAAAGAGGCGGTCATTAAACCGCTTCTTAAAAAAACATCTTTAGACCCAGCCAATTTGGCCAACTATCGCCCAGTCTCAAATCTGCCATTCTTGGGCAAGGTGATTGAGCGGGTGGTTGCTGAACAACTCCAAGCACGCCTGGAAGAAACGGACCATTTGGATCCCTTCCAATCGGGATTCAGGCCTCACCATGGGACTGAAACTGCCTTGGTCGCGCTGGTTGATGATCTCCGGCGGGCTAGGGACAAAGGTGAGAGCTGTTTCCTAGTTCTGCTGGATCTCTCAGCGGCCTTTGACACCATCGACCATAACATCCTTCTGGACCGTCTAGAGGGGCTGGGAGCTGGGGGCACTGTTATACAGTGGTTCCGCTCCTTCCTCCTGGGCCGTGTCCAGAAGGTGGTGGGGGGGGTGAGTGTTCAGACCCCTGGGCTCTCACTTGTGGGGTGCCTCAGGGTTCTGTCCTCTCCCCCATGCTTTTTAATATCTATATGAAGCCGCTGGGAGAGATCATCAGGGGGTTTGGACTGGGCGTTCATCAGTATGCAGATGACACCCAGCTCTACCTCTCCTTTAAATCAGAACCAGTGAAGGCGGTGAAGGTCCTGTGTGAGTGCCTGGAGGCGGTTGGAGGTTGGATGGCGGCTAACAGATTGAGGTTGAATCCTGACAAGACAGAAGTACTGTTTTTGGGGGACAGGAGGCGGGCAGGTGTGGAGGATTCCCTGGTCCTGAATGGGGTAACTGTGCCCCTGAAGGACCAGGTGCGCAGCCTGGGAGTCATTTTGGACTCACAGCTGTCCATGGAGGCGCAGATTAACTCTGTGTCCAGGGCAGCTGTCTACCAGCTCCACCTGGTACGCAGGCTAAGACCCTACCTCCCCGCGGACTGTCTCGCCAGAGTGGTGCATGCTCTAGTTATCTCACGCTTGGACTACTGCAATGCGCTCTACGTGGGGCTACCTTTGAAGGTGACCCGGAAACTGCAATTAATCCAGAATGCGGCAGCTAGACTGGTGACTGGGAGTGGCCGCCGGGACCACATAACACCGGTTCTGAGAGATCTGCATTGGCTCCCAGTACGTTTCCGAGCACGATTCAAAGTGTTGGTGCTGACCTTTAAAGCCCTAAACGGCCTCGGTCCTGTATACCTGAAGGAGCGTCTCCACCCCCATCGTTCAGCCCGGACACTGAGATCCAGCGCCGAGGGCCTTCTGGCGGTTCCCTCATTGCGAGAAGTGAGGCTACAGGGAACCAGACAGAGGGCCTTCTCGGTAGTGGCGCCCGCCCTGTGGAACGCCCTCCCATCAGATGTCAAAGAGATAAAGAATTACCTGACGTTCAGAAGACATCTTAAGGCAGCCCTGTTCAGGGATGTTTTTAATATGTAATGCTGTATTGTTTTTAATACTGATTGGGAGCCGCCCAGAGTGGCTGGGGAAACTCAGCCAGATGGGCGGGGTATAAATAATAAATTATTATTATTATTATTATTATTATAAATCGGTAGCTGCCCTAAACAAAGCTCAACAACTTTGGTCCAACTTTGGGGGTTGGTACGCCTGAATCCATCCCCAAGGTAATTTTAAAATCCTATTTTAATACATTTGATTTTGAAAAGGGCCAAGGAGTTGTACCAGTACTCTGCAGGATTGGACCCTACCAGCTGTTAAGTGGGAGGACGCATTCCTGTTGAGTTCTGGTCACTGCTCCATTGCTAGTCGTTTCCCTGCACATGAAGGAAAACGCTTGTGAAGGAGGAGGACCCAGCACACTGCAGAGGCTCAGATTCTCCTGTCTATCAAGTGGTCAGCAGGAGGGTTTGATCCTGTGAGGTACTGCTTCACAAGTGGCGTTTCTGCATGAAAGCCCCTTACAAAGCAGCACCTACACCTGCAAGATTGATGTGGAGTGCAGGCATTGATCTTGTGGGGTAGGGTGAAAGCCACGGTGTTAGGTCTGCCTCCTCTTGGGAAGAGGCACCCACCAGTTGGGTAGGACTTGACCCTTTTCCTGTGGTTTTCCCACCTTGCCCTCCTCTCCTTTCTCTCCTGCCCCCTGACAGCCACAGATCGTTCTGGGCCTATCAAACCTGACTCGCAGTGGCTTGTGCCTGTCCCTTCCTGACTCGCCCAAAGTCCTCCTAATATGTCTGATTTGGCTTGGGGATTTGGCCTTGGCTGAATCTGGTGCACAGCTCTGACAGTGATAAGGTGTGGAGGGCAACCAGAGATCTAGTATCACAAACCTTGAGCACATTGTATGACTGCATAAGCATTATCCTAACTTAATCAGAGTCTGCTCTGTTAAAGTCAGCAATCCATGGACTCAAACAGCAGCAGGACAAAGAAGCTTGTGTGCAAATTTTTTCCTCAGACAAGGTCCTGGCACTGCTGACTTTATCAGTGTCCATGATACTGCTTATTATATATCTAATGATTAGTACAATGTAGCACAATGCAAACACAATTCATCAAACTAAATTGGCCAATGTTTGATTACCACCAAAGCCCCTATATATACTGGAACTAAATTCAAATGGTCTTCTATGTTGCATAATTAGCAAAATGATGCAATCAGTAGGTCTTAGCCATGAGCCTGGGAACATCAGAGTTGCTTGGTTTGGGTGCATGGTTTAGTGCCTGAGCTTTAAAACAGTAAGTAACAAGTGGCGCCTGAAACAAAATATTACAGTGCAGAGTGTTCCTGTTCAGGATTTCCATTCCCCTCCCTTCACAACAGACACTTTCAATCAAGCATTCAGTGGCCTCTCATCACACTCATTCCTCACTGAGCTGTTTTGGGGTTCCACCTCCTGCAAGAGCAGTTAAACCCTCCCTTAATGGGTGGGTATGAATTGGGTGGAGGTATCCCTCTGCTGAGCTCTGCTGGCTAAGCATCACTCTGCTGGCATGGCCACTCAGCTAGATGAGTGTCCCATTGATGGGATGCCCACTGACAACAGGCATCAGGGCCCCCAAAATGGGGAATTCTGGAGGCGAGGAGGGGCTGAACAGGTCTGGTCCCATTGCTGTCAAGCAACAGCACCAGTCTTGATCATGCCCCCACCCAACCTCTGCTATTACTGCTTGGCCCTACCACTCTGCAAAGGCCCACTGGCTGAATCTGGATTGAGTCCCAAGTGTTATTTTTCCAAAAATATTTTTTGTACCTCTGTAAACTTTGTGGTTGTCCCAAAGCCTGTTGATGCCTTCTTCTTGATAATGCCATTTTGAAGAACTGATTTCACCGTGGATATATAGTATGATGGTGGTGGTGGTGATATTATTATTATTATTATCATCATCATCATCATCTTCATTAGTGACAACCACCATAATTTCTATGATCTTACATTGTATGTCTTTCCCCAAGGAGAAGTCAGAACCAGATCCCCTACCTTTGGCTTGGAGGGAAAACAGTTTCTATGCAGGATTGAGCCACAGCACCTCCCCTTTTAGAAATTAGGATTTGGGTGTGAATTCATGTAACATACACTTGAAAAGGATTGTAAGGAAGTTGTGTTATAAATTAAGTATTGGTATTCTTAAAGTGACTGCCCTACAGATATATATTACCTATTTGAATTGCTTTAATCTACTACTTTGGAAGTTACTTGATTATATCCATAGTGAAAAACTCTTCTGGAGCTGCTAACCTCTTTGGGAACCAAACTAACTTCTAAAGTGTGATCCCAGTTCATAGGTCACTAGACAGCCATTAATCTCTCAGTGAACATGTGGGGGGGTGATGTGCGAAAACAGGCTTTTTAATAAACTCAGATCAAGCCATAGAAGATCTGATCCTACATCCCGTGCAAAACTGTCAATACATTTCAACTGGATTTATTATTCAAAGGGAGAGAAGTGTTCCGTTTTGTAGCCTAAAACATTTTGTACCATACAGCAGTGCCCAAGATGAGTTATTCGTGGCAATTGACCTGGTTCAGCTGTCACTTAAGGGCTTTTTGATTTAGCAGAATTGCTAGTGACAGGATTTTGCTCCCTGCGTAATGGAACCAAATTTGTATTTATTATTATCCTGCTTGCAGGGAGATGACTGCGCATATTTAGTTTTATACTGAAGAAATGCATTTTGGTAGCATTTGCATTTCACAGACTTTACATCTGCTGCTTAGCCTGCTGAAAAGTTACTGTCACTACAGGAGATGACATTTATGTATTCAGTTGTCATGTAGATAAGATGCTTATGCATGTCTGGTGCAAAAAATAGGTCACCCGGGGAAGCAAACGGAAATAAAAAAAAATCCTATTGGTAATGTTGATAACAGAAAACTCCAACTGCTGAATGTTTAGCTCAATATATTCTTCCCCACAACCTCTTCATTTTTGACAAACATTTCCTTCTTGCCTCGTACAAAAAAGCCATCTTCCGTGTGTGACCCATTATCACAGTCAACCCACTTTCTGCTTAACAGGCCAACCAGCTAAAAATATCATTCTTGTTGCCACTATAGAATGATAATGAATAGCCTTGGAAGTCTTCTGCTATAATTCAGTAGAAGAATCCCAGGGTTATTTATAAGCTTCTGAGTGTACGACTAACTCAGATGAAAAGGAAAATCAGAAAAGCCTCTAAGCTGAATTTATAGTTCTGTGTCTGATTTGGGGAAAGTGCATTCAAGGAGAGACACAGACAAATGCAAGCTTCTGTCTATTCAAAGGATTTATTTTTTCAGTAGATGGAATCAATTGTATTTGGACACATTTCTGCCTTAGGGTGTTGGAAATGCATTCCATTAAGCACGGAAGGTTCAAGGAACAAGGTCAAGGGAGGAAATGTTTTTGAATATGAAAATATAAGGTTTCCCTGCAATAATTAGAATAAATCCTGCTGTAGGTAGGAATTAATGTGTAATATAGAGAAGTACTGTATTCTCAGTCCCACATAAAGTTTTATCTCTTATGATGGACATAATTTCAGCTAGTGATGCTGTGCAAATGGCTAGCAAGATACCAAGATGGAGTGGGGAATCTGTGAACTTGGAGATGTTTCTGGAATTTTAACACCCAGCCACTTTGACTAATGGTCAGGGGTGATGGGAGCTGTTGTCCAGCAGTATCTAGAGGTTCACAGGTTCCCCATCCTGACACATGGATTAAATTTAAAATACAAGAAATAATTGTTTTGTCAATTGGTCATTCACTTTAGCTCTTATGGTAGATGTGATTGGAAACGGCTAGCAAGGGAGAGAGAGAGAGTTAGAAACAAATAAAAAGGGAGATGGAAATAGTAATGGACTGATAGATAGAAATGTATAAAAATATATATGAGAGAGAGAACTAGATAGATATAGAGAAAGTGTGTTCCTTACATTACAAAAACTTTTCAATAGGAACTTAGCCTGCATTGAAGACCAGTCAGACCATCTGGTAAGCAGTTGGTGGAAACATGCACAAAATTGCGCAGAGAATGGTGCTTCTTTCTCCCAACTCAAGCAAAATGGGGGGGGGGGTACCTTTTTATAGCTCTGCAAGCTTATATGCAGTGATGATATAGGCTTAGTGTATCTTTTGTGAACAAGGATTGCCTGCCTCTGCAGATAGGGGAGTTCACTTTCTGTGCAGATGGCATAATCCAGAAACTTGACACAAATGTTTTAAGGATCTGTGAACTGAAGGGGAGTAATGACTCAAGTGCCTTCAATGCTACAGGAACTGCCTAAAACTGACACAACAGACAGATACTCTATCCCTCCCCCCCCCCCCCCGCAAATTGCGTCTCTGTCTTGGTTTATCACTCCAGCACAGTCTCTACTTACACACAGCAGTTATCTTCACAATTACTGTCTGGATAAAGGCAGAAAATATTAAAGCTGGCCTCCCTTGGCAATGATTGAGCAGGGGACAGAGAAAACATTCAAACAGATGATTGTTGGAGATCTGGTATAGTAGAGTGAGCAAGGCTGCAATCCTATATCTCCCCCCACCCCAAATCAACAACTCTGTGAGGTAAAGTAGAGAGTTAGGTACTGACTGAAGGTCATCCAGTGGGCTTCCTGGATAAGAGGGGGGAATTGGAATTTGGGTCTGCTTAATCCTAATCTGAAGGGATGCCAGGGGCACTGTGAGTTAAACCACAGAGCCTAGGACTTGCCGATCAGAAGTTCGAAAGCACGTCAGAGTGCAAGTAGATAAATAGGTACCGCTTTGGCAGGAAGGTAAATGGCATTTCCGTGCGCTGCTCTGGTTCACCAGAAGCGGCTTAGTCATGCTGGCCACATGACCCGGAAGCTGTACGCCGGCTCCCTCGGCCAATAAAGCGAGATGAGCCCCGCAACCCCAGAGTCGGCCACAACTGGACCTAATGGTCAGGGCTCCCTTTACCTTTACTAATCCTAATCTAGTACTCTTTTACTAATAGAACACTGTGCTCCTGAGCCATGGCACTATGCTACTCTTATTGGGGGGGAAACCCATAGCCGTATTTATGATGCATTGTTGCATGCCGAGTCAAAGGAAAACCAATCTACAAAACAGAACTAATACCCAATAGTGTTCATCTTCTTTAGGTTCTGCATTGATTGTTGATATCCTGTTCATTCAGACAGCTACTATATAGTACAGTGCTGGGAAGCAGCATACCTCCTTCGAAATGGTTTTCTCATCAGACCTTGTGACCCTGACGTCCTCACAGTGAAATCCACTGAGAGCAGAGCACTAATGGGGAAACAATGTTGAATCATAGTTCAATTAATGCATTATGTCACTGATGCTTTGGCCTTGGCTAATGGGCGCTGGAAGAGCGTATATCCCCTAGCGGGTTATATCTGAACCTCAACCATCTTTCGTTATGAGATGCTGAATCTTTGCTTTCCCTTTCTCTTGAAGTTGGCACAGGTTGCTCCCGGAAGAACGATAAGATTGCTATATGGCAGAGGTAGCCCAGGCAGGACCCTTAGCAAGACTGTTCTCCCTCCACTCAGCTGCACTGATTTATGCAATGGTGGCAAAAAAGGGAGAAAAATAAATTTAAAACATAGCACTATAGTGCACAGAGAGGTTTGTGCATGTCTCCTGTATGTGTGTGTGTGTGAGAGAGAGAGAGAGAGTGTACGAGATAGGCATACCCCTTTATTTGGGAATGTTCAGGGTGGCAGGAGAGGATATTTTGTTTACTAATATCCTTCCTAACTTGCACTAGCAAGTTCCTTATGTAGCAGAGTTACATTCCCCTTCTCACACACAGTAGAAAGCTGGTTGCAGGCTCGTTAGAACCCCTTACTATTATGCAATTCAGTCTGCCTCAGATTGAATTGTACGTTCCTGGTAAATTCACTTGAATCCCTCTTAAAAGAATAAAAACACCACAATCCTATTCATAGTCAACAAAAAGTAAGTTTACTCACGTTAAGGCAGTACACAGTATCAATCCTGAAGGCAGGCTTAAAGACTTAAAGTTGCAAATAGCAACATGTGGATTTACCCCATATGGGGGGCAATCCCTGTGCTGCTGTTGACTGCAAGCCAACAGAGCAGTCCTAGCTGGAAGTAGATGAAACAAGAAAGAGAAAAAAGGGAGGGAGTGCTGCGTGACCTGTCCTTTTGTTACCTGGACAGGTAAAGTCACACCCACCTCTGGTCACATGCAAGGGGAAGGATGCTCCAGGTCAGGAGGAACAGGAGGTTTCGACTGGCTGGAGTCGGAGCAAACATTCCCTTGCATGTCCACTCTAGCATTACAAGGAATGTTGTACTTGTCTGCTACCTGTGGATCACATCCCACACTTTATAGCCACAGTCACCACTGGCATGGGGTCCCAGGAGGATGTGGTCCTCGGACTTTGGTTCACTACTTCTGCCGTATGATGTTGCATTAAGCAGTCTGCATCAGGGAAGAGGTGGTTTTTCATTCAGAGCAGTGGTGGGAAACCTTTGGCCCTCCAGATGTTGTGCAATTCCCATCATCCCCAACCACTGGCCATTCAGCAACATCTGGAGAGCCAAAGCCAGTCACAGAGGGAGCATACAGTCTGTTCTAGCACCTCAAGACTCTACTGTCCCCATTCTTATCTCTTTTGGCTATAATTGGAAGCAGAGGCTTAATTAAGATGGATTGGGAATGCCAGTTATATTTGCTGAATTTAGTATAGGGCAGGGTTAGGATGTGATTAACTGTGGAACCAAAGGGCTAACCTTTGTGCAGGAGAAGCTAATCCCCTTGCAACAGCACTGTGCTGGGAGAACCTATAGTTGCCAACATTCTCCTTTCTATATAGCTATTAAAGTCACAGAATTCCCCAGCCTGAGGAATGCTGAGCTATGGAACTCCTTGCCACAAGGAAAACACTGTGGCAAAGAATTTACCAACTAGAGATGGGTTAGAGCTCAGCAGAAAATGTTATCAGGAATTTCCAAGTAATTATGCCAAACTCTGCCTCCATCTGCCACCATTTTGTGACTAGAAGGCCTCAGTCATTTTTAGCTGTCTCAAATTTTTAGTGCTACCTGCACTCCTTTGCAGGTATATTCTCCAGTAATGTATGTATACTCAGTAGTGAAAACTTTGTTAATGAATTTTTAAAAGTGCTTATCAGATGTTAATATTACAAATCCTCAAAATGGGAGACAGCCAAAATCCTTGCTTAAACAGCCACTCAGACAACCTTAACTTTGGCCTGTAATACGAGCTATAAAAAAGGTAACTCCTCAGATATTATCAAGGTTGTCAAAAGCATGTTTTAGATGTAAGCTAACTTAATTTTGTAGAAAAGTTGTCTTTTTATTAAAGTGTTACGTCTGACAGTTTTAGGATTAGCCAAACTTTGCATTTATGGAAAAAATGAAGCATTGTTATTTTGCTGTCCATAAAGTTTGGACTTTGGTTCTTTAATTATTTTAATAGCAATTCTGTAATAATTCCAATAGTCTTTCAGTAGTCAGTAAATGAAGGCCCGTGCAATTTGTGTACTATATATAAATATGCACAGGCATTGCCAATAACCTTTAAAAAAAGAAACAATGAACTATTGTGTCTTCCAAAATTGTGTTCAAAACAATAGAAAAATTGTTGCAATGCTTAGATTCATATGCAACTTTTAGCTGCTAGACTGGGTAATCTGAGGTAGAGTTGAAAAATAAAAATACTATGTTAGAGGAACAGGCTATACAATAACTGGTAACTTGCTAGTATTTTTTATTTTGCTTCTTTTGGAAGAATTAGAATAATATATTTGGAAAGAAAAATGTGTCCATGAGAGAAACAAAAGACATAGTGCCTGTTCTCTGTCTGTTGGTCAGAAATAATTCATGTGGAGAATACCAGTTTTAGAGAATATTAAGTTAGACATTTCCCCCCTATGCTGCCTTTTGAAAAAAAGGCATTTCAAAAATATTTCCTTTTCCTTTGATTCACTCACAGTGTGGGGGCTTGGGACTAGGTTTACTTGCAAGTGGTATCATTTGTGCAAACAATACACTTCGCTTACCTTATCTACATGACAGAATTTCCCCGGGGAACTTGTGGAGATATAGTTCTCTAGTGGGTGAGCTAGAAAATTCTAACAAATTATTTTCACCACCCTCACTAAACCACAATTCCCAGGATTGTTTGGCAGACGCCATGACAGGTAAACTAGTATAAAACTAATAGGTGTTTATTATAATGTAATCGTACATTACATTATAATGTTTTGCTAGTTCATATATTTAGAATCTTCTCAGCTGTAGTTTCTATCCATGGGACTCTTCCCATATAAAGCTGTAAGAGGTTTGCTTACTTCTGGATATTTGTGATTGCTGAGTTTCTAGTTGGCAGATGCTGTGCCTAATACAGTACTCCTTTTGGTTGATGGTGGTCCTTTTGGAGACAAAACAGCACCATTCCTGCAGAAGAGAGAGGTATCAGCAGGTTTGGGGAGCCCCAAGGTTTGTAGAAGTAAAAAAAGAAAAAAAGTTTAGAAATAAGAGCTGGGCATAATGTCATTTATGTATGTATTCAATACATGTCCACCTTTTAAAAATCCTAGAGAAATGTGCTGTCCACACCTATGACCAGCATACCTCTGTTTCTGACTAGAATGACTTGTGGGGGAACAAATTGGCTGTACCAAAACCTCATTTTTGTTTTCAAAATGCAGGGATATTCTAGAGTAGAGTAACATGACTCAGCATGCTTTAGAAAAACCGAAAGGGTGGCATCAGAACTCTTCATGTTGAAAAACCAAAACAAAGTAAGGCAGCTTTGGGTTGGAAGTAGACCATTTAAACTAAACTATATTAGCAGGCATTCTGCAGAATTATTCGGACCCTGTATTGACTTTAAATATAACGTTTTCCACCTAGGCTTATACCTTGCCAAAGCCAGTGACTGAAATAATGCATGATCCTCAAATTTAAATTATTCTGTGTTAAGGTAACATTGATTCAGTTCAAAGAGGCTGGGATTCTTTCAGACAGTGAAATCAAGCTCCACTTCCTAAAACTTGAGGCAGTATAGATATGCACTGTAGTTTTTGAAAATCAAAACTTAGAGAAATTAGTAATCATTTCCAGTCTTGCAGCCAGCCCATAAAATCTCTAGTTGCAGCCTAATTTGATTAGAAGCAACCCTCACGATATTTCTAAAATGCAGAAAAGGTTGTGTTGGAAAAGATACTGGCTTTAGAGTTAAGATGGAAATACACTGGCATCTGGCACTATGATAATCTCATACTCAAATTCTCAGGGATAGAATGTGTATTTTCTTGAACTGAGCCAGAAACTAAGATCAGTTTTGTTTCCATATAAATAGCAGGTGGAAACATGAGTGTAGGGGGGCAGCTCCCCCTAAATAAGTAAAAATAAATACAAATCAATACAAATCTGAGGTTCTGCCCCCCAAAACAAAAGCCTGCGCCCTAACAAAAATCGTGGCTACGCCCATGGATGGAAATGTTAGAAATTTAGCTTTATACTGATGTTAGTTTGGGCCTTGGTTATAGATGTTGCTTTTAATATGTAAATAGGTATTTTAAAAATAGAAGCATAAAGATGGGTGTCCCTATTTTACACTCTTGCAGTGCAATCCTATACATGATTACTCAGAAATAAGTCCCATTGTGCTCAGCAATACTTACTGCTGGATTGAAACCTTAGGTTCATGGTAGGGGCTTTCATGAGCCCAGTGTGATTCTTTTTCTTGGAACAGCTGGTCCTTGTTCCACATGGCAAGTACTTTGGTACCTGGTCTCAGGTTCAAAGCAGTTTGCTATGTAGCATGGGAGCAAGGTAGCTGAGCTGCTATTCAAAGGTTCAAAGAGTTAGTTTAATTGGATCCTGTCATAATTTTATGTGAATTTTGGTACATTGCAGCAGAATGCAAACACAGCATTTTACAGATATAGAATTTGCTTCCAGGAAAATTTCTCTTTTGTGGGTACTTGCATAGCTTCATGTTCTGCATTTTATTCAGTTGAATCAAGCATCACGTATCTCTTGCTATTTCAGGCTGTGGTTTAAGTAGTTTGTGTTGTGCAAGAGAAAATCCCTTACAGGAGGTCAGAGCTTCCTTTTGATGTTTCCTAGTGCCAAAGAGGCGAATTTTTGCTCAGCTCAAAAAGCAACTTGTCCTTTCAGTAGTTGGAGTACTAAAAACATGTTTTTCAAAAAGCTCTTTTTGTGCAGATAGGTCTCCTATGCATGTATATATGACTTAAGGGTGTTTCAAGACATCTGCTTTTCCCAGCTACAGTAGTGCTTTTGTAGGTAACTGACATTCTGATATGCAAGTATTCACATGCTGGGTGACAGCTGTGCCAACCCCTGGGTGGATTACTGCTAGTCAAAAAGTTACTAGCTGGATCAGCACCCATGTCAGGGGACAGCAACCATTGTATTAAAGCTCCTCTGTGTGGTTTTTCCCGTTTTGCTTCCGGGTTTGTGACTACTGCTGTGGGGAGATCTGACATATGATACCTCAAGGCTACACCCTACGGATTGGTGTACCACCTATGCTACACTGATTACAGGCACTAATTGTGGATAATTATGTACAGGCATGTCTGCGTAAATTAATAGTTTTGCAGCACAGATTGATACAGAAATAAGCTCCACAGAGGTTAAGGCAACCTTCTGCCAGGCAAGTGTGTTTAGGACTGCAGCCATAATTTTGCATATCTTAAATTTTTACTATTTAGGGTTCTGCAGTACAAGCTGCAACTGGTGAGAAAGGTATCCTATGTTGTTGAGTACATGGCACATATTGCTGTTCCACTTGCCTATAACAAGCCCTAACCATCCTTGCTGCTGTAAATCACCAACATAATGTGATGGTTTTAGAGAAACAATGCCAGTGTAATTGTTCTTAGGATATGACAGCTTTTTCCCCCTCTTCAGACATATACATGCACACCCAAATCATCTTGCATTAAAAAAATATTGTTATTATTTATTGCACTTATTAGTTTCTTTTTTTTAAAAAAAGTAACTCAAAGTGATTTACAAAATAGTACAAATATTAGAACCAGTATAAAGCTAAAACAAAATAAAAACATGAAAAACAGGCAGATCTATCACATTCTACCCATAGAAAGAGGCCACAGATATCTAAAATTCTTCAAATGAAGGGCCAAAATCCTGGGCAAAAAGAAATGTTCTTGCCTGGTGTCTACAAGTAGATAGTGAAGATACCAGGCATGCTTCTCTGGGGACAGCATTCTATATGTGGGTTGCTACCACTGAAAAGGTCTGTTCTCATGTCGCTACCCTTAGGGCCTCCCTCAGAGGGGATATACAGAGAAGGGCCTCAGATACCAAATTCAGGGTCTAGGTTGCTTCATGTGAGGAGAGGCAGTCCTTGAGAGATGGGAGTCCTGAGCCACAAATGCTCATAGGCTTCATCAAGAGTGTTGGCATATTAGCTTTGATGGCTGCTGCTGTCGTAACTCAGCGGCTGCTAGACAACATTGAGCAGCCTGCTGTACTAGCGTTCGGATCCTGTGTTTTTCTGATGCAATTACAGGCCATTTCTATGTCTGCATCATCTCAAACCTATTGCTGAAGCCATCGTTTTCCATTCAGGCAGAAAATTCACTACACAAATGAGTCAGGGCATAAACATTTAGGATCCAATATACTGTACCGAGTTAGCTGGGAGTAAACCCCATTAAACTGAATGGGACTTAGGTTTGTGTAAACATGTACAGAGTTGTCCTGTAAGTAGGCTAAAGTCAATTGCATTATGCTGTTAGCTTGCTTCATCCTCATGTGTACTACTCACTTGAAACCAGGACCTTATTCCTCGTAGCACATCATAATCCTATCCAATTGTGAAGTCATAAGTAGAAGATTATGACTTTGAGTGAAGAGCAAGAGTCAGCATTAGAAGCAGATGAAGTCTTAAAGCTACAACGATCTTTCCCGTTGTCATATATATTTGTCCACTAAGAAATGGGAAGTCCACACCTGTATAATTTTCTGTGTTACAGTATTTAAAGCACAGTACTTTGCCAATTATTTTCTGAGGGACATCCATTCATTTTTTAAAATGAAAATAGTAAATTGTTAGCCTGGAAACTTGGAGGCTAAATTATTCCTTAAAGATTCATCCACACACTTAAATCCCTCTTTGGCACGTATCTCTAAGCACTTTGAGAGCTGCTTAGCTACTTACAGATGCTCTGTCTGATGTTCTATCTCAGGGGTAGGGAACCTCAGGTCCAAATGCCAAATATGGCCATCTACCCCCCTCTAGCCCTTCTTTGCACCCTGAGTGAGTGTTTTTGCCTGGCTGGAATAATGCTTTTTGCTTGTCTGGATGTAGGATATAGAGGGGTGTCTGAGTATATTCAGGCTCATCTACTCAGTAGTGACAAGGTATAATTTATATTTGTTGCTGTGCCCATTTTTGCCTACCTATGGCATGTCGCTTTGGAAGGTTGTCTAGAAAGGAATGTGTCCCTTTACTTTTCTTTCCCATTAGGAATTTCCTTACTAACATTCATCCGAGTGAAATGATGCTTAAAAATAAATAATTCAATTACAGTCCTACCTTGGTTGTTAAACACCTTGGTACTTGTCTGTTTTGGCTCCTGAACACCGCAAAGTGTTCCAGTTAGCGAACATATTTAGGAAGCCGAATGCCCAACGCGGCTTCCGTGGCTTCCGTTTGAGTGCAGGAAGCTCCTGCAGCCAATCGGAAGCCGCGCCTTGGTTTTTGGACGTTTTTGGAAGTCAGATGGACTTCCAGAAAGTATTCCGTTGGACAACCAAAGTACGACTGTACATGAAAAGAAACAGCTTGAAAAGGGGGAAATAAAGGGTTTAATGAGAATACTTGTCAGTAATTTGCCAATATTTAAAATGCTGATAGAACCAATAGTTCTACCTTGTATAAATAATATTTCTGTGACATAGAAGAGCAGAAGAAGCATCACACACACCCTATTAACATACTTTCGTGTTTTTTCTGACAGGGTTTTAGACCAAGTCCCCGCCACATTAGAAGACGTGTCGTGCCTCGCCTTGAAGAAACGCAGCCCCTGGTAGAAGTGCATCAGCTGAGTGAGCAGGAAACATCGGTTAAGAAAAGGAAGATCAAGAAAAGCAGCAGAGTCCAGCCAGAATTCTACCATTCTGTTCAAGTCACACCAACTCGAAAGCCAGTAAGTTTTCTTTCCGTTCTCAGTGCAGTGATCTTCAAAATACATTGTGCAGACTGCAGTTAGCCTGGATCTGTCAGATTTAGGCAGTGCAGGAATAAGAAGCCCTAAACCTGATAGCATCTCAGGTTGGATCCTCTTCCCAGCAACATGCAGTCTTGGAACCCTACAGCTAAGTCCCTGTGGCAGCAGAGTAGGTCAGTGAAACAGGGGAGGCATCAGAGAGGTGCATTCCAGGATAAACAGGTGCCCCCAGTTCCCTGTACAAAAGCCAGGCTGCCAATATGTGCATGCACGGACATAGGAAGCTGCCTTATATTGAGTCAGACGGTCAGTCCACCTAGCTCTACACTTGCTGAGGGAAGGCAGACCAAAAAAGTGGAGGCATTTTTCAAGAATGATAAAAGTGAAAATAAAACAAAGAGGTCTTGGGGGCGGTTAGCTCAGCTCTAGGCGTTACACTGCACTGGATTAGCAGTTTAGTTTCATTTTCAAATTGAGATTAGCAATTCAAAATAAAAAAAAGATAAACTTTCGAGAAAGAAAGGATGTTTTTATGAAGGCTTGTAAAGAGCCACTCACCTCCTTACCTGCTGTGAATAGGATCTGCTAGACTAGTTAAGCATTCTGTTTCCCACAGAGGCAAGCCAGCTAGATGCTCTATTTTGTTTTTTATCCATTTTTCAATATCCCTTTAAAAAATTCTGTTCTCATCCCACTGGCCTCTGCTGGGGATAAAGAAACCCTGACCTTGCATGGAAAGAACTATTGATTAGCTACCCCTGATTGCCAGCACAAGGAGCAAAGTAAACTGAGATGTCGAATGAAGGGTCTAACAATATGAAATCTGTGCAAATAGCTTTCATGCGCTACAGACAAGGGTCAGCTGAGTCACTCCAGTGCTGCACAGCTTGTGACTGAAGGGGCACAACAGTGAAATGAAACACGCAGGTGGTAATCTTATTGTGTACGTCAGTGCTTTTTAGTCATCCTTCCTTGACACTTTACGTAAAACATGCTGTTAAGACCTGGTTTATGAGAGCAGGGTCCTTGGACATTGTCAAATGCCTCAAATTATATTTTTGTGTGTGGGACTGCTGCAGCAACCAGCAATTTTTTTAATATCGTAAACTCCTTTAAATTGGGCCAGAATCTTGCTTCCTAAATTCCATGTGCCAAAACCTTGCTTCCCGAAGGCCATGCATTGTGCATGTGGTATAAGAAATATATATAAAAAGCTTGAGATTCAGTCTGAATTTTCATTCCTTTTATTTTAATTTAGTACTCCTTTTTTGTGTGGGGGGGGGTAGTTTTTAAAATGTAGGATTTAGAAACTCCTTTACTTTATAACACCTATATGGAAACCAACATCTAGTTAAATTTGCTGTTTTACAAGAACAAATCAGTTATCCCTTGTCTCCCCACCACACACCTATCCTTATAGCAACATTTATGTAGGTTGCAATCCAAAAGCCCTTTTACACTAGGTTGTGGAGGGGGGAGTTGGACTGGGTGGCAATGTCCTTTCACCCAGCCCTCTCAGCCTCTGCCAGCAAAGAGCTCTCTATTCTGTCTGCAGAATGTGTGTGCAGGTTGTGAAATATCTGCAGGTGATAGTGCTCCTGTTGTGATCCTCCTTAGATCAGGCCGTGATCTTCTGGTGGCTTCCAGAAGAGTTTGGATTTGATATCCCGCTTTATCACTACCTGAAGGAGTCTCAAAGCGGCTAACATTCTCCTTTCCCTTCCTCCCCCACAACAAACACTCTGTGAGGTGAGTGGGGCTGAGAGACTTCAGAGAAGTGGGACTAGCCCAAGGTCACCCAGCAGCTGCATGTGGAGGAGCGGAGACGCGAACCCGGTTCACCAGATTACGAGTCCACCGCTCTTAACCACTACACCACACACCAAACCACCAGTTGAAGACCAGTGGTGTAGGCAGTGCTGAGTCAGATTGACTGTAGGTCTGACTTTATATAAGGCAACTCCCTCTGTTCCTCCATGAGTAGCAGATACTTTCCGGTAGTGTAGGAACAACAGAGTACAAAAATCAAACATCAGCTAAGCGCCTACTGTTATGATGATTCTTCATCACATACTCAACAAGTCTTTGTCTCATAAATGCAAAAAGCTTGGAGCTCAGTCACAGATGTTTCCCTTTCCTGCATAACTCCTTGAAGTAATGGGTGGATAGTATAATATTCTATTATGTCACGTAAACAGTTTCTATCAAAACAGGAAGAGGAGCCCTTTATATTTAGTCACAATATACAGTAACCATGCATATAAACGATTTTACAGACAAAAATACTCTAGGGCCTAATTGTTGGAAATGTTCTTTCTCAGTGTTGAACTTTGAACTATTATTATTCAACAAATGGAAATGTTTTCAGGACTAATTTCATATTTTGTAACAATTTTTCACCACAATTTAAAAAGTGGTGGTGGTGGGGGAAATCAAGATTAAATATGTGAAGCCCAGTTTTCAGGAAAGTCTTTAGCATGTACTTTGGAGTATTGAGTAATGAAAATGATGTTACTAAAAATCAGTAAATGATAAATACATTTTGCTTCCTGAAACATTCAACTATAGAACCCTACATAATAAATATTTCTTTTTAGGAGAATGGAGAATAACTGGAGAAAAACAATTTATTAGTTTTCCTCCTGTATTCAAAATAAGGGGTTATGAGACGGTTTGCTTCATATACAGTTAGGAGGACACTTTCAGATATCTCTCTCTTTCTTTATACTTGGAAATATCACTGATGTAGACATTAGATTACTTATTAACTTCTGAAAACCTGACTGATCCCTCAACTTCTTTCTTTCTGAAAGCAAACTAGCTCAACTTAGTAACAAAACAGGAAAACAAATAACGGTGATTCCACTGAAAATCAGTGGTTGTCATGCTACCTGGCTTTTGTCTTCTGGGTTTCTGGGGGTTTTCCTGTTGTTGTTCTGTCTCTCACAGCTACATTAAGCCTACCATTACAATTATGGACTGGTCATTTCTTCGTCAGAGGGCAAACAGGCAAATTTAGCAGGGGATCAAATACTTTCCCCCCTCACTGTATTTAAATGTAAGAGACATTCAGTGATAGTTATTAAAAATATAACATGAGAGATACTACACTTACTACTCCTTAACTGGGGTGCTAACTCTTTTCAGATGAAGAATTATGGAATGAGCTGGACCAGCCATTTGCATAATGATCCAATAAATAAATATTCAATGAAAAGTATTTTATGCAGACATGACTCTAGGCTTCTGTAGCTTAACAGCTGTTTTACTATAGTCTTTTATTTCTCTGTTCAGCTTTCTAGCCACCAGAGGATGTTGTTTGTACTAAAGAATAAATAGCTGAGGTCAGATATATCCAGTAGAGGGAAGTGGTACACCAGCTACTGCAATATACTATCAGTTCTGTTCATTCCTGGATTTCTTTAATCTTTTCATGTATTCCTCTTGTCTGAATGATTTATTGCTGAGTCTGAAAATAAGCCCCGTGGTGCCATGATCAAAGCTGTGATGCTATCTTTATTTTGCCTTGAAATGATGAAAATGTACAATATTATGATTAGGGAATGGAAATGAATATTTAAGATTAGTATAGGAAATAAGTGACATTTACAGCTGAGCCCTTAAAATCCTAAACCTAATACACAAACACACATACATGCGTGCCAAAACTCAGCTGAAAATGCTTAATAAATTTGACAACGAAATAGAAAGGAATATGCAGAGGGAAAGAACTACAAAAAGAAAACATCTACACAATGTCTACCAAGATGATAAGGTATTTTATTTTAACAATCCATATAATTAAAAAAAGGATAGTGGAACTATATACAGTACAATAGTCTTAATAGTCTATAAATACCAGGAATATTTATAAAAATACAAATTTGTTACTATCATTATTATAGTATTAATAGCTTCTAAAAATAATATGGATCCTCCCATGCTGTGGTTTCTCCCACCATGTTTTCTATTTCATTTCAGAGGAAAAGGTTTTTGGTAGAGGCTCTCCAGTTTGTTTTTAGGAACATCAAACTAAATCTATTAATGGGTTTCTATGGAGCCATCTCAACATAACTTGCCTTTCCCCTCCCTTCCCTAGAGGTTGTTTGGCAGACAAGTTCCTTTAGTTTCCTTGCATATGAGCCAGGAGAGGAAATTCCTAAGTCATCTAATTCCTATGTTACATTTTGAATACTGAAACCCCATGCAAGATGGCCCAATAGTATCACAGAATAAAGCATAAATTCCATTTATTTCTTGTACGGCATTTAATGACTACTAAGACTATTACTACTTCTGATTTATTTATTTAATTTTAAGTGTGGGAGACACACCTGTGGCCGACAATATGTTGTTGGACCACATCTACTGTCATCTCTGACTTGGCAATGCTAGCTGGGGCTGCTGGGAACGGAACTGGAGTCCAATATCATCTAGAGGGTCACTGGTTCCTCACTAAATATTACAAATTTCTACAGCCCATGAAGCAGTCATAACAGATTATAAATGCAGCTTACTAAATTTAAAACAATAAAATCCCATAAAGCCACTGCTGAAACTAATTTAAAAAAAGAGAGAGTAACTTTGTTCATCAAAAGCCTGGCCAAGCAAAACTGTCATAAATTGACCTCTAATGTGTGGGTGTCGAACAAATATTTCTAGATTGCATGTTCTGTTTTGTGATTAGGGCATGATCATGGAAAAAGGCCTTAGCTCTAGTTTTCAGCCACCTAACATTTGAAAGCAGATCTTCTGAAGACAATAATAATAATTTTATTATTTATATCCCACCCATCTGGCTGGGTTTTCCCAGCCACTCTGGGCGGCTTCCGGTACCTTTCAAACATAATAAAACGTCAAACATTAAAACTACCTGATACAGGGCTGCCTTCAGATGTCTTCTAAAAGTTGTGTAGTTCTTTATCTCCTTGACATCTGATGGGGAGGGTGTTCCACAGGGAGGACACCACTGCCAAGAAGGCCCTCTGCCTGGTTCCCTATAACTTCACTTCTTACAGTGAGAAACTCTCCAAGTGTCCCTGTTTTCCCGGGACATCCCTGATTTAGAGGAGCTGTCCCGGTTTCTGATTCAATCTCAATCTCAAAATGTCCTGCTTTTCCTTAGGATGTCCCAATTTTCATTGGAGAAATGTTGGAGGGTATGGAGTTATTTGACTCCTGAGCTGTCTGAAGGCAATCCTGTACATGGAAGGGTTGCTTTTTAAAAATGTTTAATGTTTTATGATGTTTATATATATTTGTTAGAAGCTGCCCAGAGTGGCTGGAACAACCCAGTAAGATGTGTGGGGTATAAATTGCAAAATCATCATTATGGAATGTGATGTCCCTATTTTCATCAGAGAAATACTGGAGGGCATGCAGTAAGGGAACCACCAGAAGACCCTAGGAGGAAGACCTCAGTGTTCGGGCTGAACAATGGGGGTGGAGACGCTCCTTCATGTATACTGGGCTGAGGGCCTTTAGGGCTTTAAAGATCAGTACCAACACTTTTGAATTGTGCTCAGAAACATACTGGAAGCCAATGTAGGTCTTTCAGGACCAGTGTTATATGGTCTCGGCAGCCACTCCCAGTCACCAGTCTAGCTGCCTCATTCTGGATTAATTGTAGTTTCCAAGTCACCTTCAAAGGTAGCCCCACGTAGAGCGAGTTGCATGTAGATTAGTCCAAGCAGGAGATAACCAGAGCATGCACCACTCAGGTGAGACAGTCTGCAGGCAAGCATGGCCTCAGCTGGTGTACTAGATGGAACTGGTAGACTGCATCCCTGCACACAGAATTGACCTGTACCTTCATGGACAGCCATCAGTCCAAAATGATTCCCAGACTGCGCACCTGGTCCTTCAGGGGCACAGTTACCCATTCAGGACCAGGGGGTCCCCCCTCACATGCTCACCCCACCCCTGGTCCCCCCAAAACAGTACTTCTGTCTCATCAGGATTAAACCTCAATCCATTAGTCACCAACCATCCTCCAACCACCTCCAGGCACTCACACAGGACATTCACTGCCTTCACTGGTTCTGATTTAAATGAAAGGTAGAGCTAGGTATAATATTAGAGAAGGTGAACCTGTATGGTAAATATTGTTTTAGCCCTTTTAATTGGCTTTACTGCACTGTATAATTTCTGTTGTGGCTTCCTATTAGGTCATCATTTTATGATGATGTCAGGGTAAGCCGTCATGCTGCAAAAGCTGTTTGAAAGGGGAAATACATAGATGTGATAGACATTTTCTAGCCATTTAAGAAATAGCTGCTATTTAGAGAATTTATATTGCAAACCATACTGGGAAGAACAACACAGGATCAGTAATCATATATCTCAAGCTTGGTACTTCTAAGATGACACAGCAGCCGCCGCCAAGATGACACAGCACAGGGGACCTGGAAGTAGCCTCTCTTTGATCGGCAAATGTAGGCATTGTTTGCCTATCAGGTGACAACACATATCAGCGCCTCATAGTCACTTGTTTTGAAACTGATCCCCAAATAAAAAAATTCAGTTTGTCTCTCAGCCCTTGTCAGAGGGCTCTCCCCCCCCCCCATTTCCACAGTTCTTTGTGCCTGCACTGCATCATTTCTTGTTTACATTCCTGGCTGGCTGGTTTGGAGCCCGTGGGCAGCTGCTGCTACCTGCTCTGGCGACTGGAAAGTCTCTCGTCCAGCCTTTAAGGACAGTGTGTTTACTGAAGCGGCCTCTCGCCCAGTGAGCTTGTGCAACCCGCCCTTTGTGCTTTCCCTTGAGGAAAAGAGCAAATCTACATTTCCTGTCTCCCAAAGTCAGAGCGCTTTAGGAAGCCGGGAGCCCTCCAAACAAAACTGGGGAGCTCCGGAAAGAAGTTGATCCACCACACAAGGAAGGAAGAAGGAAAAAGAAAGAGAGACTTACCAGGGTGTGGTTTCAGGAATATGAGCGCAACAGCAAAGCCCCAGCATCCTGGGTTTGCGATGGGGGTTGAATTTTCCTCACCCCACATTAATGATTGAACCAGCAGCCTAGGGGTGGTACATCTTTTCTTTTGCCTGGTGGGGGAGCCAAATGCTATTGATTTGTAGCCGGGAAGCGTGCTCTCTTTTTTTCAAAATCCATCTCTTCCCTGCTCCCCCCTCCTTTCTGGCTTTATTGTTGGGCAACTCCAGAGGAGCATTGTAAGCTGGTTGCCAGAACGCCAGGCCACTCGTCTCCTTGCCTAAATCTTTCCACATATGGGTTTTCACTAAGCCACCTCTCCAGATCTACCTGTGTGTTGCCGCTGTCTGTGAGATTTAAATACACGAGCAGCAATATAGACAACAATGGTGAGCAAGCTATTCATTCGTGTATTAAAAATATAGATGTATCGACTGATCGGTGGGGTGGGAGGGAGGGAGGTTTCAGTTCCATCTGTTTCTACTGATTTTCCTAGAGGGCGATCTAAACAGCAAAAGGATGCATTGCTTTATTTTGAGAGCAAAAATTGATTCTCTAGTCTCAGGTTTTTATTTTGCTTTTAATCTTCTTCCCCCCACCCTTCTCTAGAGCTCAGGAAACGCTTCCTACAGATGCTCCATGTCATCCTCTGCGGATTTTTCAGACGACGATGATTTCAGCCAGAAATCTGGTTCCCTGTCCCCGGCTCCGGGTGACACCCTGCCCTGGAACCTACCTAAACATGAGAGATCCAAGAGGAAAATTCAAGGAGGCTCTGTGTTGGATCCAGCTGAGAGAGCTGTGCTCAGAATCGCCGGTAAGACCAGGATGGAAATACATCGGAGATGGGGGGGGGGGAGAGAGGGAGGGAGGGGGAGAGAGAGAGAGACTTGCATAGTACAGTAACTGTGCTCACGTGTCCATATTATTGTGGGTTTATTTGTGTATTACAGAGAGCATAAACTGAGAGCCTTGTTTATTGCTTCTGTTATTTGCGTTTTTAAAAGCACACACACGAAACTCATGGTCCTCCATGCTGTATTTTCTAGTGTTGGTAGTGACTAAGCTATTTGGCCTTGTATTTTTTTCTGGCTGGGTGGATTACTGCATGTGTATGGAAGAAAATGCAGCTGCAATACATGCAGGTGCGGGTGTTAAAATTGCATTGGAGGGTTGTGTAAGAGTGAAGAATATGACCATTTCGTATGGTGTATGTAGCATAGCAAGGCTGCTGGTGAGATACAGGAACTTGAAGCATGCTTTAGGAAGGGTGCCATCCTCTGTACCCAGCAGTAAATGCACTTACTTCTGAGTAAACGTACAGAGCGAGGTTTGTTTGTTTTTTATAATGGCTGGGTTTGCTTGAAAGTTGCTGAACTGATGTGGGATCAGCAGAAGTCGGGATTCTCTGACTGGTCTTGTTGTGTTTGACGCTAGCAGGGGTCACCGGGCTCCTGAATAATATAGGAGAGGCCCTGCTGGATGCTTTGTATAAGACAGAAGAGCATTTGATCTTCATTGGTTTTGAAATAGGTCAGGGAGTTTGCTTGGCCAACCCGGCTGCAAATTGAGAAGGAAGAGTAATATGATCCGGGAGAGAAAACGCGGTGGTTGTTGTGTCAGTGCTATTCGTAAAACCTCTCACAGGAATGAAAGCAGCAGCTCGTACATGCAGATACAGAGCAGTTGTTTTGCAAAGACAAATCTACTTTGCAGCACTCGCTAATGGGGTACGCTGGGAAGGGGCCACTTCAGACTGGCTATTTTATTTATCAGAAAAGGGGGGGGGACCGGGCTCACACCAGTGTGGAAGCCCCACCCGGGAAGTTCTGCTGTCTTAGCCCAAGATATATGGGTGGCCTGAGACTGTATGTGGTGTGAACAAAATGCACTTTGCACATGCACACGCGTCCACCCACAGTTTAGGGCTGAGCTTTGGGAAACGCTTCCGGTGCTTGCCACCATGACTGGACGAAGCCGGCGGGGACGCGGTGGCGCATTTTGGAGCCCTCCCTCCTCGCTGCTCCTGTCTTGGCGATCGCGGGAGCCGGGTTTTCGCCCGAGAGTTGTGCGCGTCTGCTTTCTGTGTTCGTGCGTGTTTGGTGCCTGGTTGCAGCTGGCGCTAAGGGAATCGCCGCATGATGCAGATCGAATCCTATTCCCATAGCAATCGAGCCGAACCCTTCTCCACTAGATTCTCAGTAACACCGTGCGGGGCGCAGAGGGTAGGATGGTTAAAAATGACAACGGGGAGCAGAACCTGAGACCGGCCGCGCCACGTGCCCCCGCTCGGAAGTGATTGCGCCGTTTCCTCCCGTTCAGCCCCCCCCCTTTTTTTGCTGCATGTCGCCTGTTTTGGTGTTGGGAGAGAAGGGGTGGGGGCATGGAAAAGCCCCACTTGCCTCATCTCTAAGACACTACAGAGAGAGAGAGGGAGGAAGGGAGGGTGTGGGGCGAGGCAGAAAGGACCCATCCCGGTCTGCTGCGAGGCCGGAATGAAAAGGCTGGGTCGGCGAGCAAGCGGAGCGGGGAACAAAACACACACACATACATATATATATATATATATATATGTATGCCTGGCGCGCACGCGCAGCGATGGCTGCCGGCGGCAACAAAAACAGGGTGACCGGCGGTGACACCTGCAGCGACGGAGCGCCGCCCCTTGGCCTCTCGCCACCCCCCAGCTCTGGCGCAGTTGACTCTTGTTGCCCTTCGCCAGGCAGCCGAAAGCGCGCCGAAGGGGAGGAGGAATGGGGCACCGGTAGTGGCCACTCCATTCCTGCTGAGGAGCCTTCTTTCTGGGATGGGGAGGGATAGGGGGAGCGGTGGGGCTTTGCGTCGCCGCCACCCCCCGGCCCTTCCTTGGGAAGCCAAGAGCTGTTCCTAGCGGCAGTGGCAACGTGCAACGCGCGTCTGCAGAGCGGGAGGAGGCTCTCCTCTCGCAGGTGATCCCGCCGCCGCTGCCGCTGCTGCAATGAGGCTGTCTGGGCTCGGAAAGCGCCGGCTATGGGGGCGAAAGCCCCTTTGAGACGAAACCGCGGCCAAGCAGCCTCCTTGCTTTATTGTGCAGACAAAGCCGAGCAGGGAGTGGGGAGCGCAGCCAGGGAAGGCTATTCAGGAAGGTCACCAGACCAAGTGTTGGGGCGGAAGCCTCTCCTCCAACAAGGAGACAACCTCCAGAGCGGGAGCAGCCGCGTTGTAAGGGTCCGTTGTTGCTGCAGAAGCAGCAACAAAGGGACTTGTGGCACCTTGAAAAGTCAGATTTCGTGGGCTGAAAGCCCGGTCCAGAAGGGGAACAGAGAGTACTGTACCTCCTTCCAATGAAGTTGTAGCCTTCGAAAATGAGAGAGGGGGCGCGATTTCGAAAGCGCGGTCACTCTACAATGTGTGGGGCAATTTAGGGGAGGGGAGAAGAAAGGGTCAACGGTAAAGGGGCTACTTTACAAAAGCTTCCCCCCCCAAGCCAAGAACCTGGTGTCAAACGCTTGAACCGCATGGAGCAACGCAGGTTAATAAAGCTCACCAACACAGCCACGAGCTAGCTGGGAACCGCTAGCTTGCAGCCCTGCATAACACGATGAAGCCGGGTCGATTGTAGTATTTTCCGTGAGTTTCCACTCCAGACCAGCAGAAACTCTCGAAACATAAGAATCGCAGCGAAGGGCCGGCGCTGATTTCAGGGGTGCTTTTTGATAGGACTTACTATAAAGGGGGACTTCAAAGGGAGAGCTCCGCAAAGCCCCTTACTTTTTAAAAGGTTAAATCGATCTTGCACACACACTGACTTGACAGCAAGCCCCATTGAACTCAGTGGCACTTACTTCTGAGTAGGCACGCGTATGGTGGCACTGTGATTTCCCCCGCCCCCAGGAAAAGAGTGTGTTCCCGGCAGTTGAGGTAGACAAACGATTTACAGCGCAACTCTACGCGTCGTTTGCTCAGAAATGCAATGCTCCCGGTTGGCTCGCTCTCCGCTGGGTGCATAGGATTGCCTGAAAAAAGCAGGAGGGAAGGAGGCGAAAAGGTCCCGCGACTGAAAGGAGAATTTGGGAAGGGGGTGGGCGCGAAGACCCAGGAGCCCGTCCTAAGGGAGGGGAGGAAAGAAAAGCAGCCGGCGCCGGAGGTCACCTCCAGGGCCGGGTCTGTGGCATCCATGCCTTGCCTCCTTCCTCCGGTTCTCTTTCTCCGGCTGCTAGCTGGGAGCGCAGAGATTTGCTGCTAATGAAATCCGAGAGGGAGGAAGCCCTTTCTATTGGAGGGACACACGTGCTCCCACACCGCTCGGGGAGGGGGCAGGGGCGTTTCCTCGGACAGCTTGCACGGCAACAGCCCCCTCCCTCCCTCCAGCCTTTTTGTGCCGCTCCCCAAGGCTGCCTCGCTGCCCGGCTCCTTGGAGGGAACTGATCAAGGCAGTGTCAAAAACTTCAACCATGGCTGGTTATCTCTCCCCTGCTGCTCACTTCTATACGGAGGAACAGGAGTACCTGCAGGCTTATGAAGATGTGCTGGAGAGATACAAAGGTACAGTGAAGCTTAAGTTGTGCCCCGGGGTAACCCGGGAGAGGGATTTACCGGTTGCAGTGCTGATGATCTGGAGCTTTGCCTTAAAATAGCTACTGGTGGCTGCGGTGGAACAGGTGGCAGAATCAGGTCCCTAAGACGTTTGGCTATTCAAGCCCATTAAATGGGGCTGTTAAAAGACAGTATGCAGGCAGGGGAGGGGTATAGGAATGCATTGAAGTCCGTTGTATTATTGGGGGGGGGGCACTTATCCTGAAGCAAGGCTTTCTTTCTCTCTCTCCTGTTAAAGCGCTTTCCTCTCTGGGTGTGAGAATGCTGCTGATACCTCAATGAGATTACTGTATTCTAAGACCCTGCTGCCTGATGTTTTTGTGTAGGGCAAGATGTTTCACTCTTCATTTTGCGGCATAGGGCTACATTCTGGATTGCTAAGAAACGACAGCAAAATATGGCTTGGAATATTTTGTTTCAAATAGCAGCTCAAAAATAAAAAAGACGCATCAAAACTATTTCCTTTGCAGTATATATCTGTGCTGAGAATTCCATCCTGTTACGTCTCTCTGTCAACTGCTGTTAGGAGGATGACTTTGCATCTAGGCTAGGAGAACAGTATGAGGCCTTTACCTCTATTTACTCAATGGAGACAGAAGTTTCTAGCCTCCATAAAATCCCAGTGGCTTCTTGTATCACATTAAAAATAAGTTTTATTATTATCTTATCGTGGGTGATATGGAAATGTACCTAAATCAGATTAGGCATCCATTTGGAATAAGGATTTCTTCATAGTAATGACTACAGCAGTTAGTAACTATTGAATGTATTTGTAGCTATAGCTTGGTTTTTACTGTGAAATCCAACATTTTGGCCACGAAATATATGTTGCATGTTTGCCACTTACTGTTGTTTGAGGAACAAGAGGATGTTATGAATTAGTGTTGGTCTTATTTGCATAATTATTTGATTTAAATATTTGAAGTGATAACATGTCCCAGAGTTGACAATGTTTTAGCTGATCTGTACCTGGGTTTTAATGGGGATGGCATAGTTACAATTCTTTTTATTTAATAATCTCATTCATTTCCACCTTTGGCGTTACAGAAAAATACCTTGCAATGTGATATTGCAGATTCTGTCTTATCCAGTTATTGTAGCTTGCACTGAATCTGCCTTGCTTATAATTTATGTATCATTAAAAGGAATTTAATGATTCTTTTGTGTCAATAGCCAATTGCATAATTGCAGCTATGGAGCATGTGCAATGTCCAGCAGTTAAAAAGCAACTATTAGCTGAGGCAACTATTAGCTGAGAACTGGTAGGCTGCCTTAAAGATGCTTATAGAAAGGAAGAAGAACAATTCTATTGTTGTGGCACTTCATTACAAGTACTTTTAAAATAAAATTATTGGCTATTTTTAAGACTGCTGGGATGAAGCTTTAAATCAAACCCGCTCTGCATTACCTATTTCTTCTAAACTTACACTACTACGCTTGCTTATTTTTTAAGGTTTCCTTCCAACTCCAACCAATTTTCAGTAATGCCCAAATTCATAAAAATACTCCATGCCTGACCTCTTTTCAGTTATTCTAATTTTTCTAGGTTTATGTTTTTAGGACCTGTGTTGACAGGATTGACACCCTGTGTAGTCTAACCATGTTCATTTGCATGTTTACTTAGAAGTAAGGATTCATTGTTTTCAATGAGACCTATCGCCAGATAAATTTGTATAGGATTCCAGTCTTGGTTGTGTAATCATAGTCCTATGGAAATGTGGAGTAGCCTTTAAACCCCCCAGTCTTGGAAAGCTTGAAACTGAGACTTGAACATACGCCAAGACACCATAGTGGACACAAGCTCTTGGCACATATCCACTACATGTCTAGAAATGCACCTTTTTTCTTCATGTTTACTATGAGAAACATTGCTGGAGCTTGCTGGTCCTGATGCAGCTGTAGTCATAGCAAACCAGTCACGCTGTAACCCTGCTTTGCGGACCCTAAATACACATTATAATTAATATCAAAAGGCACATCCAACCAGTTCAATAGGAACTGGGTGAGTATTACAGTGTAGTTGGTTATATGTACCCCAATGCACAGTCACACTGGATTTGGTAGTCTGGGCTCCAGATGTCCACTTGCACTGGGTCCAACCTAGTGTACCCAGTCTGTACACTGTGAAGTTGCTCTTAGATTTGAAAATTACCTGCTTTTATTTATCTGGATGTGCTCTGAAGGTGTTGCGATGTCCAAGGGGTACTTGGACTAGGTGCATTAAATCTGAAATGTGAAATACAACAGAAGTTTTATGGTTATAGCATTGGAAAGAGCAAGAAGTATCTAATCCAAATCTCAGTATATCACATTCAGTTTCTTTTTCCTTATGCCTGGCCTGCATAGCTCTTCAATTACTTTATTTGAGGACTTCTGAAGTGTTATATCCAGTCGCTGGGAAAAGAAACAACCTTTTGGACTTGTCACAGAGTATGGAAAAACTGGCAAATTCATTGCAGAATAATATGTCCTTAAGCCAGTTAAGCTTTCCCATCAGAATATCAGTAGTATGACTTCACTACAGTGGCTTATCCTGATGACTTGTTTATGGGAGCTGATCTAATCTGAAAAGAATGACTACAATATATGCGGGGAATAGGGAGTGACATTTTGCATAGCTAGGGAATAAAGCCACGCTTGTGCTAACTTTCCTCATCAAATATTATATGCAGCTTCTGCATTGCAAGATGTAATCAGTTTTCTAAATTCCAACATTTCCCCCTTGGTTACAAAACACTCTTGGTTATTATCAGGGTGCCAAGTTATCTATGGCCCAGCTGTTGAATACTGTAACTAGCAGAGTCAGCTGTAGAAAATTCATTGCCGGTCTTGTGGGTGGGAATCACATGATGCTATGTATGATTAGTAGATCACAAGTGTTTTATTTAAAAACTTGTATATTAAAAAAGTATAAATTAGATCAATATTTTACCAAGGCAGGCAAATAAGATTTTGGATCAGCAACTTAGTTTAAGAGGCATCCACTGTGTGCAAACACATGCCTGTTAAGCATATCTCTAGCTGTGACCATAAATAAAGAAATGGCAACTGCTCAGCAAATATGAGAGCACAGAAGAGTTGTGAGCTACTGGAGAAGAGAGATGTGTTCTAATTTGTGCATAAGACTGAGCTATTTGTTTTTGATTATTGTCTTGATCCTTTTGAAACTTCCATACACAGAAAATTTCTAAAGCTCTCAAATGCACTAACTCAGCTGATACAGAAATAATTATGAATGCAACCACTTATTCATGGATGAAAATCGCTTCTTTGTTGTTGTTTTTGCTCCTTCAGAAATGATCCACTGAGCTGCTTTCTGTGCGATGAAATGTCTTTTATATTATAAATCTGTGACTTTAATTTTGTTTGTGATCTAACATGAAAGTCACTGGCCAAGACTATACATACCTCGTGGTGTTCAACAAAGTCTTACTCAAAGTAAACTTATTGAAATTAATGGATTTAGCTTTGTCATGTTCATTGATTTCAGATAATACTCTTGAGTAAAACTTAGCTGAATACCAGCCAACACAATGTAACAAAATAATGTTGGAATACATTTCACTTAGTATCCCATTGATCTCAGCTAATAGAAGACCGTTGGCAAATCCTATTTGGGAAGTATACCCCTGTGAAAATGAGTAGACATGCATTTTTTAAAAGAATAAATATAATGCATTTGCTGTACCCAATTCCCATTCATACTGTCTTACTATATATACGCCTTACTATATGCACACCATCAGAGTAGTTTTTGTGCGCGTGAAATACATGCTACCGTCGTACGTTGGCTCTCGAACGCCTTGGTGTGCTCGTACGTTTCGGCTCCCAAAAGCCGCAAACCCGGAAGTGTTCCAGTTTGCAAACTTTCTTTGGAAGCCTAATGTCCTATGCGGCTTCCGATTGAGTGCAGGAAGCTCCTGCAGCCAATTGGAAGCTGTGCCTTGGTTTTCGAACGCTTTTGGAAGTTGAACGGACTTCCAGAATGGATTCCATTTGAGAACCAAGGTACAACTGTATAGGTAAACTGTATCAACCCACATGCCCCAATGTTGTTATTTTTACTTGTAACTTAACACTTTCATGTGCATTCCCAGGAAATAAACCATAGAAAGAAGCTACACTTGCTTGCTAATGGTGCCTGTGAATGAGCTAGGTAAAGACCTTTTAAATGAATCTCTTGAAATCCTGACTCATGGAGTTTGACAGGCCATTTATTCACTTTTCTGCACTCTATTCTGCCAGTAGCATACAAGCCTTTCTGCTCTAGAGTTTTTGTTGGGTGCTTTAACTTGCTAACTGTTAGAATGTTTGTGAGAAAGTTCCATGACATCACAGCCTCTCAACCAATGGCTATTTTTGTGCAAATACATGTATTCTGTCCTTGAATTTGACACTACATTGACATCCATGGTCTGAAATGTGTTTATGATCTTAGTCTTAGCTACTGTGTCATTTCAATCATAATAACATTTTTTTAGATAATGGGAAAAGTGTAATTGGCAGTGTAGATTTTTCTGGTTTATTGGTTATTTCCCCCAAAATTGCTTTATAAACGGTTCTGCTCACAGACTAGCAAATGTTAGTAGTGACAAAAATGCATTTCATTGTTTTAGGTGGGACAGCAGGTCACAGCTGACTTCTGCTGAATCACTGTGCTTTTCAGCTCTATTTTATTCCTCACAGGTGGTTAACTTGAATTCTAATAAAGGGACACTCAGAATTAATTCAGTGACTAGAAATATCCTAACCTCTTAAATTCATTTTATTGTAATAATAATAATAAAGCAAAACATCTGGTTAAAAATTTAATGCATAAATTATACATTGGTCTGCAAGCTTTAATATTGTCACAACGTAGTGACTAAAACTTTAATTGCTGGATTTATCCTCCATTAGTACCTGGAGTTTTCAAAGAAACGGAGGTTCCTAAAGCCTTTCATGCTTTTTAAGTATTATATTGATGTACAAGTTAAAGATAGCTGTTCCTTCCAATGAACAATTTTTGCTTACTCAAGTATATGTTCTTTTAAGTACCCTTAAAAGACATTGTCCCCCTCCTTCATGGATCTAAAGATGGTTGATATTTTGTACTAGGTAGATGTAGTTTCATATAATAAATAAATTTGGCAAGCCCTGGGTTCAAATTATAGCTCAGCTGCGACTGCTTGATCCCTCAACTCCACATCTCCATTTGCAGTAACAGCATGATCATATTGGCCTCTCTTATATGGTTGTTATGAGGATTACTCAGATGCTTTTCCATTGCTTTGAGTGTTAGGAAAAGCACTGCATATGTAATTATTTGAATAATGATTTTTAAGTCAATCCTAATTGTACTGATTTTAAATGTGTATTGTGCAGTGAACCATAGTATTTAATTGAAATGCATACCTTTCTGGTTTATATAGATTAAAAGTGACATAAATACTGATCATTAAGATAGCTATTTGATCTCCCACTTCCAAATTATTTTCTCACTACTTAAACGGTTTGTTAAAATTTACTATAAGGGTAACACTAGGTTGTTGTTGTTGTTGTTGTTGTTGTTGTTGTTGTTGTTTACTCATGTCTGACTCTTCGTGACCCCATGGACCAGAACACGCCAGGCACTCCTGTCTTCAACTGCCTCCCGCAGTTTGGTCAAACTCATGCTGGTAGCTTTGAGAACACTGTCCAACCATCTCTGTTGGACATCCCTGTCGTCCCCTTCTCCTTGTGCCCTCCATCTTTCCCAACATCAGGGTCTTTTCCAGGGAGTCTTCTCTTCTCATGAGGTGGCCAAAGTATTGGAGTCTCAGCTTCAGGATCTGTCCTTCCAGTGAGCACTCAGGGCTGATTTCCTTAAGAATGGATAGGTTTACCTATCACTGATTTGGACATGCGCCCGTATCTAAAATGCCAGCAGCCAGGTTAAATTTGTGCATAGTTACAATGCCAAGTGAGGCAGGAAAAAGCAGTCTCATGCTGTCTTCTGTATAGCTTAGCCACAGCCCAAAGAGTGCAGAAGTGTATCTTGTCTGTCCCTTTTCATCCCCCCTGCCAAAATAGATACGTTCTTAAAGTCACAGAATCACAAGGCATTAGAGACAGAAAAGAACAAGTTCAGAAAGCCCGTCATTCTTTTGCCAAAGCTGGATTTCATTCCATAATTGTTATGTAATTAATGTAATATAAAACATTGTTTACATTAGTTTTATGATGAGCCAGAAAAGGACAGCTTTTGGACATCACTTTTCAGTCAGTACTACTGAAAGAAAAAGCTGGTAACTGGTGCCACCTCTCACGACAGTGACAGGTACGAAGACACATCTTAAACATGATTTCAACCTTGCAATGTGCCGTTTCCCTGGCGAAAGTAGCAGTTCCACTGTTACCGATAAGCTGTGTTCAGCTGGAACTCTGTACATGTTGTGATACTCTTTAGCTTTTGAAAATGGAAAAAAATGAATTAATTGGGCATTTACTTATTTATTTATTCATTAGCACACCACTTAAAATTAATTCCAATCTTCCTTAGTATTAAGGCTGCCTACTTTCTCCACCTATCAAGGAATCTGTGTGCTTCACCTAGCGATGTAGATAGACCTGGGTAACATTGTAGCTCTGGAAATACAAAAGCTATCTGCTATTGTCATCTTTCCTCTTTCAAATTGGTCTTGGTACAACCAGATTGCTGCATAGCAACCAATCTTTCGTGGCATTTTCTGATAATTTCTGTTGGCTTAATAAAAGAATTACCTTAATAATGGATTTTGTCTCCAACCCATTTAAACTGGCTGTGCCTGCTTCCCACTGTGTAGTGAAGAACATACATCCTACTTACCCTGCATGTTTTGGCCCTACCCAAAAGTAAATAGGCAGTACATGTGTAGGACCAGGCTGTGGAGTTACCTGGTTGCCGTATTTGCCCACAGACACATTGGGCTGGTTTGTAGGTTTTGCCTATCTCACAGCAATTGTCACAACTTGCTGGCAGTAAAAGGCATTGGGTTGGATCCTTAGTGTAGTCAGATGGGGTAGGGAGGAGCCTTACCCACCCCTCCAGATGAAAGTATCAGGGTACCCCAATAAAGAGGTCCAAGGGAAAGGATTCTGTCCATATCCCCAGATGGGAGCTAACAGGCATAGAACTCCCCAGGTGGCGTCCTAGAAGGGTCACCTGTATTTGATGTGCATCATGTGGGGATCCTTAACCCAGGGTTGACCCTTATGAAATACATCAGCCAGCAATTGGCCATACCCAATGCCTATGCCAAAACCCACTGACAGCCGTAATAAAAAATGTGGCCATTTCGAGCCCAGAGTGTTGTCATGTCATTTATTGTTTCCTGTGCCCTTATTCCAGCGACCTCAGGCTCAGTGTTACTGAGTCTGCAAAATGAGTGCAACATTTGCTGCAGCTTGCTCTCCTAGTGCTAAAGCGTAATTGTTATTATGCAAAAAAACTGCCCATTATCCCTGCACTATACAGTGGTACCTCTGGATGCAAATGGGATCCATTCCGGAGCCCCGTTCGCATCCAGAAGCGAACACAACCCGCATCCGTGCATCTGTGCGCGTGGGGGTTGCGATTCGCTGCTTCCACGCATGCCCGTGACGTCATTTTGACTGTCTGCACATGCGCAAGCAGCAAAACCCAGAAGTAACGCGCTCCGTTACTTCCGGGTCGCCGCAGCACGCAACCTGAAAATACTTATCCTGAAGCTACTTCAACCTGAGGTATGACTGTATTGGAATGATCAGTTTTTAGTTTGCCTAACTTTCAGCCACAGATAGGTAGCCGTGTTGGTCTGCCATGGTCAAAACAAAATAAAAAAAATTCCTTCCAGTAGCACCTTAAAGACCAACTGAGTTAGTTCTAGGTATGAGCTTTCGTGTGCATGCACACTTCTTCAGATACACTGAAACAGAAGTCACCGGACCTTTCTATGGTGAGGTTGATGGACTTCCATTTCATGCGGCTCAATGTGGTGCCTTCCATAGTTCCAGTTACAGATAGGTAGCCGTGTTGGTCTGCCATGGTCAAAACAAAATAAAAAAATTCCTTCCAGTAGCACCTTAAAGACCAACTGAGTTAGTTCTAGGTATGACTATAGGATTAAGTAACCGCTTAGAAATAAAATGTTACATTGAAAGTTAAAAATGTGCATCATGATTCAGCTAGAATTAAGCACTTAACTTAATTGTAGTTAAGACCGGTTGAAATCAATGGGAGAATGAAGAATGTGTTTAACCCTCTTCCCTTAAATCAATGGGACATATAGTAGTTATTCCTGTTTGCTTAAAGCAAGACCTGTACCTATAATACCTTTAATGTTCTTGGAGCTAAGTGTGCTTTTAAGAACTGCTGTTCAGAAGAACATTCTGTAAATGTCAGATACGAATGCAGCCTTATTGCATGCCTGAAATATTTCTTGAAAGACAACGCCTTGATTTTCTGACATTCAAGTAAATATTCCATGTGATGAATTATCACAATCAAATTTCAAAAGGATAATAATACTTGTGCATTTTAAAGTAAGTTAAAATATTGAAGAAGTGATTTTAAAGTGTCCTCACCCTGCATTTTCTTGCTGTCAAATGCGATATAGTGTTGCTGTTGTACAAGTAAAATTATGTATGTAAACTTCATACGCATAAAGTTTTGGGATACCAATATCGCTGAGGTTGGATTGTGGCATACCATGTACAATATCTGCACCCAAGAATCCTTTCAGACTCTATCCAGTCCAATGATGCATAGTGAATAATCTTCTAGGATAAGGGCTCCTCCCTTCTTGAATGAGCTCTCATCTTGGAGAGCTTAATATTAAGCTTTTAAAATCAATAAACACCAGATCTGTAGTGGGTGATGTTGTTACAATCAAAATGGGCTTGATTCAGTGAATACTTGCAAGCCAAGTGAGCATGCAGAGATGCCTTGTCTTCTTGAGATTTATTCCAGTGTGCAACACAGCTCTCGGTTTGCAAAGAGATGCATGCATGGACTGAATCTGCTCATAGATATTTTGCTGCTTGAAACAAGATATTGAGGTACATGTCTGGAACTGGATTTACACATGGGTAATAAACACCCTTCTGCCATTTGCAGCAGCGAACTTAGCAGCAGGACAATGATCCCTGCTATATCTGTTTATACTTCATTAGTATGCTTCCAGGAAAAGTAAATTTCTCATTACTGAGGTACTTTAAAGTGCAAAAAAACTGTAAGTAGAACTATGATCTGGAACATAATCTTAAATGTGGACTGGACTGCACAAGATATTCATGGAACATAACATGGACAAAACTGCTGATTCAAATGTACAGTGAGTCAAAACAAGCAAGCCTAGACCTTGAGACCTACATCTCAAGTTTCACATATCAGTTCATTACATGGGACAGAAGCTTCTTTGCTCTGAGTTGAACTAGCAGTACAGTACTGAGTTATCTGTCGATTCCAACATTTTTTACCACTGGAACTAAAATTAGTCGTGTTCTGCTTCCCTCTCTATCAGAAGCTGGCAGAAGTATGTGTGGCAGGGTGTCTCTCTCTCTCTCTCTGTGGTTTTATAGTATACAAACCATACAAAATTGAAACTCATACACAAATGACTAAAGGAGTGAAAGCACTGTGTAACCATTATTATTATTGACAATAATTTATATAGCCCCACAAAGTGCAAGAAAATAATGTATAGAACTACAATAGAAGTGAGGAGACTTCCATTACCTTTGCTCTGTTCTGCACTGTCATCATAGCCCCTCGTGATGATCACTTTGTAGAGTAAAAATAGCTAAAATGATGACAAATGCCCATAGCAGACACAGCCCTGAGAAGAATAATCCACCCCGCAAAGATCTCCTGTGACAATCGTAGCGAAACAAATGTTAGATGGGTCTATTTTCAGGCAGAGCGCCCACAGACTTCGGTGATGGTAACCGCAAGATAGGACTGCAGGATTAGTGTTCAGATTCTTCTGTAGTTAAACAATTTCATACGGGAGATAAAGCGATTCACCATGCTAAAATTTAGAAAGCTTAGTACAGCTTCATCTGTCTGAAGATACTTGGTGGGATTAGAGATGAGAATTCCTTGTTTGGGGGTGCAGGGACACACGCACGCACAGAGGGAAAATATTTAAAAAGTTTTTTTCTCATTTTCCACAGCCACTCACTAATATTTGATTATGGCACATTGTAACTTAGGGGAAATACTGGAAAAACCACCGCCACTGCCCTCACATAAAATATATTTGGTGTCAAAATGATAGTGTTCTCCTTTCACCACATCCACCCAAATTAAGAGGTTTTCCTCTTTTAAAAAAAGTTTCTTCTGTTTCAGCTTGATAAAATGCAGTTTATAATCTGTTTCTAAGCCCACATTGTTCCTTTTATGTTTACCACAATGTCAGTAATTTCTATTTTCATATTTCATTCCCCCTACTATACTTGTCAAATAGTAAAGACATGATTGGGTACTGTAGAGTACAGCAGTATGCACTCTGTCTCTAATGGGTATATTTAGTAATTTTTTGTTTGTACTAAACATTTTATTTTTTATTTTTTGTTCAGTTTGGTATTCTTATAAAATAAAAAAGGATTTTTTTAAAAGATGGGAAACTTGTTGCATTAATAAGTCACAGAGTACTGCATATATTCCAATGGCCAAATGCCTAGCATCATGCAAACCCATGGCATCATAGTGTTATGTGAGAACCAGACCACTGAGAGACTGTGCATTATACATACACTGAACTCACTGACCTGGTTGTTCAGGTTTTGGAGTCAGTTCAAGGTTCAGGAACTTGCTTTCTGCCATACCCCCCCCTGCTTTGTCCCCTTTCCCTGCACTAGCCCCTTTCCTGGGTTTCTCGCCTAGCTTTGACCAGAATGGACATTTATTTAGGGAGGGGGAGAACCCTTAGGTAGACTCAATGCAGCTTTCATTGCAGCAAAATACAATTATGGATGCAAGATGTTTCTGGTATAAATTGTGACATTCGAACTCACACTCTTTCTAGAGCTCCACATGCCCTTTTGCAGTGTCTCTTGTGACGATCACCAGTTTCCTTGGGTTTTGCTTGAGGCATCTACAGACTCCCATTTGGCAATTTCAAGTGAGTGTATGGTTGTTATATCATGAATCATAAAGACCTTGAGGATCTCCATTGCCACGACAACTGCAGCAGATGGGTGGAATCAATAGATAGCATTCAAACGCTCCCTAAATTCCCAGTGCCTAGAAGAAGCTCCCTTTTGTGCATCAGTCACTTCAGATGGAGTTGAGGCTGGCTGGGAGAGTTAGATCTGTTGCTGAAATCTCTGTCAGATGAGCGTAGATAGCAATCCCTTGCAATTAAGATGTAGACTTCCAACACCGACTTGTTGGCTTTGAAGGCAGGAAATATTTTTCTGTATTGGCAATGAGCTACTCTTGCAAGTGAAATAAAACTGCAACCCTGAAGGCCCTGGATTAGGGATGCTAAATCCTACCTTATTGCCTCTGTGATAGGCAGTAAATCGTTGCTATAAAGCTGTCAAGTAGCACATTTAAGTTGATCAGGACAAAACAGGGGCAATTGGCTATTTCTGCTTCCCCACAGCATCACGTCTATCCATCTCTTGCCTCATCTGTACTTTTGCCATCTGAGCTCATGTAGAAGCTTTGGCTATTGACCCCTGCTTTTGCCTGGCTTGCTTGTATGTATTTCTAGTGTGCCTCTACATTCCAGTGCTTTGTTTGCATTGACGTTAGATTCTTGGCAGCCTCAAGCATAGTGATTCTGAAATATTCCATTCCAACCTGGCCCTTGCATCAAGTCAGAGGTGTTGGCATGCTGTCTTGTTTTTGTGATGGTTTAAGTGCAAAGGGAGAGGACTGAAGCCAGTTGCAATGTTCTAGTGTGGTAGCCTCACACATGCGAATAGTGTTTCCGCAGCCCCCACAGCCTCGCATGCCATAGCAGATAGTGGGAGTCCTGTGTGCATGCTGCGTTCTGGGTCACAGGGACTGTGGGATTGCAATTCAGCTGAATAGTTAATAGTTACTTTATGTATTGAGACCCTCTTCATGCATTTTTAAAGACTACATTAGCATGTTGAAACAATGCGTAGCTTATGTTTTGACATTTAGAGTGTGAAGCTGTGGTTTTGTTTTGTTTTTTTAAAAATAGTAACCATGTAATGCCCAAGGGTGCATACGAAATGCATTTTTTTGAAATAGGGAGTAGCTCTCTTTCTCTCTCCTTGTTTTTTATATTGATTTGCTGTCAAAATCCAGATGTGAGATTTGCAAGAAAAGCAGTAGGATTCAACTGTCTGGATCTGGTGGGATTATTATTAAAAATGCTACTATAGTGTAAGCTTTAGAGGCAGACATGGCTGGTTTTGAGCATTGTATTTAAAACATTTGGGGGGAGGGGTAGACTCTCTTCTTGCAAACTAAATTCTGCATAAATCCACAACAATCTCTTTCCTCTCTTTTCTGTGAACTAGAGTGGCCAGTTGGCCATTTAACTCAGTATTGTTGACAATGAAATCCTGGAAAGCCATTTTGAATCAGAGGGGTCATTTTGGACAGGGGACATTCCCAGCTCTAACAGGACATGCTAAGGAATGAACCTGGAGCCTTTTTGCATGCAGAACAAGTGAGGAGACTTAAGATGGTATAATTACACCAGAATTTAACTGATCCTTCCTTGGTGAAATTAAACAATGTAGGAATCAATCTTAAAATCTGCAGGTTTTCTGACTCTATACTGTACATTGACACTGGTGGATAATTTAATACTGTTGCTTTAGACAGTTGAATGTCTAGTCCCATTTGCATCTGGAAAGTAGTGACTTGCCCGGAATGACTTTCACTCACCCATTAATCTTAGTATGGCCCTAAAATATGGAATAGGACAGATGGAATAGCACAGAACGAACAGGGGCCACATGGGTCTCCAGGCAGACAGTTGTAAGACTGCTTGTGTGTGTTTTCTCTCATGAGTTGTAAAAACAGCCCCAACAAGCAGAGCATGGATACGATTTCTACACTGCTATCCTTTTTCCTAACTCAGGACCTTTTCAGACATTATAATCTCTGTAGAATCAACACTTGTTGGCGGCAGGGGGGATTGGAATTGAGGTAGCAGTCTCCATCCTTAATCTGCACACTTTGATCAGCTCTGTAGTCACAGAGCCTGCGTGTATTTAAGTTGTGTATGCATAGGGTTGTACCCAGTGAAGCTGTCACATTCATGCAAGGACTTCAGTTTGTACAATGGAGTTTCCACTCACTTACCTTGCCTTGCAAACCCACCACACACCCCAGATTTGCTCTGGAAGGATGAGGGAAACTCCAGAGCAGATTTGGGGTGTGTACATGGGGAAAGTAGAAAGAGGGAAACTTCAGCTGCACAAGTGAAAGTTCATATATGAACAGGATGACTTGGTTTGCTACAACTCATAGGCCCTTAAGGAAGCTCATCATAGTAACAGAGAGCTTTAAGGAAGAAATTGAACTGTTAGAAAAAGGTAGTAACTATATTAGCACATTCTCCTGCCTGCTCTTCAATACTCTGTGTATATATTTGCAAATAAACATATGATAAGAGCACCATAAATGTCCACTTTTTCCTCCAAAAGAACCTGAAGCTGTAAGCGGCTCTTTCTCAAATTTCCTACCAATCATTAAAGTTGGGAGCATGAATTGACGCATTCACTAAGTTCATCTAGCTTAAATCATACTCTTTATACATAACCCAAAATTTTAAAAGTTGGCTGTAGTCCTCTGGCTCTTACGATTGCCATCATCTTTCCTGTAAGAGGTCCTTCTGTGCTAGGCAAAAATTTGTACCCAGGAGACTTTTAACAAATGCAGCTTATTCTAGCATGCATCTGCAGTGGCAGAAAATGGTGCATCTATTTAACACACCTATTGCACTTTGCAACATATACTTGTCAACAATCTAAAATGATTTATTGTTCCCCATACTGGACTGCAGAACCTCTTTTAGGTTAACTGGCTACTTTAACCAGGCTAGGAAGGCGTTAGCAAGACTGTTGAATTTGTTCACCTGGCCAGAGAGGCTTGGAACAATAGCATGCAGGATGAGAAAGAAGTTGATCCCTGTCCGTTCATAGAATTGTTAAGCAAAACATCTTCCCAAGATGAGTCAGCTCTTCCAAAGTCAACAACATCAAGAACTGCTGCAGTAGCGGGAAAAGCTCTTTAAATAATAGGAGGCCAGAAATCTGAAGTTGATACAAGAGCACTTAAGCAAAGAGCAGTTGAATAAATGAAGTCTGTAGGTAACTGCAGCTCTCTGATCCACTTGGAAGCTCAAGGAGAGGTAGCAATTTGCAAGTAATAAGGAAGTGCTAATTGCTAAAAGCACTACCCCTGTAGCATTAGAACTGTCATAGACCTATCCCTCTAATTAAAAAGGATATTTCCCAGTTGTGTTCTACTTTGTATTCAGTAGGCTTTCCAGCCCTGTGCTCTTGCTCTGAAGCCCTTAACTATGAGAAGTACTGCTGGAAAGGCCTGTGTTGTTTGTGAAATTATTCAGAATGCGGAAGAAATGTATAATTAATTTTGTTAACATCAGAGACGGGCAACCCATGGCCCTCCAGAAATTGTTAGACTCTGGCTCCCATCAGCACCAGCCAGCATGGATGATAGTCAGGGATGATGGGAATTGTAGTTCAACAGCACTTGGAGGATCACAGGTTCCCCATCCCTGACTTACATTGTATTTCCTTTCCAACAATGGGACCTTGTTGTTCCATTATTTACACAGAAACTCTGTGGGTGCCTCTGTTCCTCAAGGGTTCCTCAAGGAAGGTCACCAGGTCTTTCAATCATATGATATCAACATTATCCTTTATAAAATGCATTTGACTAGCATAATTGCTTATAACCTTTTGGGGGCAGTGCTTGCTTTTAGGATTTTGGTATTCAGTATTTGCTTTAGATGTGTTTTATGTTAATAAGCTGCCACAAGAGTTTGATTCCAAGCCAAAATGTGGGGGGTATAAATTACGCTAATGAAATAATAGATTGCCATGCGAGATCAAATAACGGGTCCATGCAGTCCAACATTCTGTCACTAATGTTCATGATCCAAGCTGATGAAAAAGGCACGGTGAATATATAGTTGTCTCCGCCTGTTAGTCATTAGTACAGGGTAATTAAAGGTAGAGGGACCCGTGACAGTTACCGTAAGTCCAGTTGCGGATGACTCTGGGGTTCGGTGCTCATCTCACTTTACTGGCTGAGGGAGCTGGCGTTTGTCCGCAGACAGTTTTTCTGGGTCATGTGGCCAGCATGACTAAGCTGCTTCTGGCGAAACCAGAGCAGCGCACGGAAACGCCGTTTACCTTCCCGTTGGAGCAGTACCTATTTATCTACTTACACTCTGACGTGCTTTTGAACCGCTAGGTTGGCAGGAGCAGGGACCGAGCAACGGGAGCTCATCCCTTCATGGGGATTTGAACCGCTGATCCTGATCAGCAAGCCCAAGGGGCTCAGTGGTTTAGACCACAGCAACACCCGCGTCCTAGACAGGGTAATTAGAAACCTTCTAACCAGTGATGTTGAGTTGGAGGATTTTCCGAAAATGTTTCTGCTACTCTAAAGCAATAGAGAGTAGATTATGATGTTTATTTGATTTACATTTAGTAAACAAAGCGTATCATGGTTGTTGTTGCTTTACCTGTTATATAAGTGTATATAACATTTCCCCAATAAATAACTTAACTGAAATATTTGGCTAAAGTGAAAAAACAATAAGAACAACATGCACTTGGGGTGGTTAAATGTTTTATACTCAAACAAATACAAAGCTTTATGTGGAAGTTATTTTATTGGGAATGCTTATATGATTGTTTTAAGACTTGTTTGTTCAGTAGTATACTCTTTCCTTACACTATTTAAATTAAAGAGGGAATGAAGGCACTGCAAACTGTTAGCATACTAATGTGTTGGAAGTGTTTTTGCTTCCTAAGTCATCTGAAAAAAGGTAATTCCAGTTTTGCTAGATTTAACTAGCACTTGTCTTTATTCAGTTTCCAGTTTCTGAATTTTGTTCATTGTGTTAATCCATTGGAAGTTACTAATTAGTTTTATTGCCAACAAAGGTCCGTATACTTAAAGCCATGGTTTTCCCAGTAGTGATGTATGGAAGTGAGAGCTGGACCATCAAGAAGGCTGATCGCCGAAGAATTGATGCTTTTGGATTATGGTGCTGGAGGAGACTCTTGAGAGTCCCATGGACTGCAAGAAGATCAAACGTATCCATTCTTAAGGAAATCAGCCCTGAGTGCTCACTGGAAGGACAGATCGTGAAGCTGAGGCTCCAATTCTTTGGCCACCTCATGAGAAGAGAAGACTCCCTGGAAAAGACCCTGATGTTGGGAAAGATGGAGGGCACAAGGAGAAGGGGACGAAAGAAGACGAGATGGTTGGACAGTGTTCTCGAAGCTACAAACATGAGTCTGACCAAACTGCGGGAGGCAGTGGAAGACAGGAGTGCCTGGCGTGCTCTGGTCCATGGGGTCATGAAGAGTCAGACACGACTAAACGACTAAACAACAACAACAATTAGTTTTATAAAAGAATGCATTTTGAAAAATGGACACTGCAATTTTCTGTTGCACATCACTGGGTCGTATCCAAGGGAGGCATAAAATGATTCTTTTAGCAAAAGTCAGGGCACCATTTTTTTGCCAATCCTTCGTAACTACTGAAATTCTGTGTGCTGTGGAAGTGAGTAAGAAGGATAAGTGGAAACTAGCTGCAAGTGGAAGTGCTTGCTTCTAAGGCAGGGGTCAGCAAACTTTTTCAGCAGGGGGCCGGTCCACTGTCCCTCAGACCTTGTTGAGGGCTGGACTATATTTTGGGGAGGGGAAATGAACAAATTCCTATGCCCCACAAATAACCCAGCGATGCATTTTAAATAAAAGCACACATTCTACTCATGTAAAAACACGCTGATTCCCAGACCGTCCACGGGCCTAATTTAGAAGGTGATTGAGCTGGATCCAGCCCCTGGGCCTTAGTTTGCCTACCCATGTTCTAAGGCAAAGCCACCATTGAACACAACCCACTGTGTTCAACCTGTAATCCTGGAAGCGCTCATCATCAATATTTAAACATTTCCCAGCTGCTGTAGTGCGGGCATTGAGACAAATGATTTCAATCTGCCATATGCTAGTTATTGGTAAAAATTAGCGACAATGGGAACTGCAAGGATTCCTGAAGCATCTAATGGACATTGAAATAAAATATATCTGACATTTCGTATTTCCACTTGAATTATGCATGTCTTAACAACAACTATAGTTCTGATGAGAGGGGAAAGGGTCAAAGCGCTGTTAAAACATTGATAAAGTTAGTATATATACTAAATTTCTATTCAACCCTTCCTCCCAGGGAGGCAACAAGGCAAGTGGCAAAGCAATGCAATTAACAATAACAAGAAAACTTTGGAAACGTCTTGAAATGTAAAAAAAAGTTTAAAATCATTAAATGTTACTGCATTATTTTTTTTTGCCTCTGCTCTTTTATCTTTAAAGGTATGAAGTGTTGCTCATCACTTCACCTTCATGCCAGAAAAGCTTCACATGCTGCATTTCTGTGCATTAGATATTGCTGTAGCTTGGGCATCTGTCAGGGGCTATGGAACAAAATCAGTAAAATAAATAAAATAGCAATAATGCATTTGCTGTATAGTTTGATTATGCACCAACAAGCATTTGAGGCAGAAGCAACTGAATGAATGTTGCAAGCTGTGAACGTATCATGTGTCAGTTGTTGGATTGCTTTACATCTAATGCAGAAGCTGCTTGAGGAGTCAGTGGACAGCAAGTGTGAGAGAAGTAACTGCTCACAGTTTGGGTCTAATGACATGTAGCTTATATATGGTAACTCTTTATGGTAGTAACTTAATTTGGGACACAGAAGTAAGATCTGCATCATCCAGCTATGTACCCCCAACAGCCATTTTAAATGTACATTACAAGTGTTCCATAAGATAAGCTCTATAATTAATTTGGGCATATTTGTTAAATGAGAGGTAACAGAGTAACTAGATAAAATAAAACACACATATCCAGTCATAACAAGGAGCTTGGGAAACACAAGAGATGCCTTGGTTTTCTTCCTTAATCTTAGCATCTTTGGACTTGATTAAATGACACTTGAAGCGGTAGAATAAGATGTGTGAAAGAGCACGGATGAAATTTGTTTGAGTGAAAGATATAGCGGTACCTCGGGTTAAGTACTTAATTCGTTCTGGAGGTCCGTTCTTAACCTGAAACTGTTCTTAACCTGAAGCACTACTTTAGCTAATGGGGCCTCCTGTTGCCGCTGGAGCACGATTTCTTTTCTCATCCTGAAGCAAAGTTCTTAACCTAAAGCACTATTTCTGGTTTAGCACAGTCTGTAACCTGAAGCATATGTAATCTGAAGCATATGTAACCTGAGGTACCACTGTACAGTGGTGCCCCGCAAGACGAATGCCTCACAAGACGAAAAACTCGCTAGACGAAAGAGTTTGCCGTTTTTTTAGTCGTTCCGCAAGACGAATTTCCCTATGGGCTTGCTTTGCAAGACGAAACGTCTTGCGAGTTCTTGCGAGTTTCCCCCCTTTTTTTTAAAGCCGCTAATAGCCGTGCTTCGTAAGACGAAAAAACCGCAAGACGAAGAGACTCGCGGAACGGATTAATTTCGTCTTGCGAGGCACCACTGTAGTTCTAAATAGATGCAGTGCTACACTTTTGGAAGATATATACAGTGGTACCTTGGTTTACAACCATAATCTGTTCTGGAGGTCCAGTTGTAAACCAAAACAGGTTGTAACCCAAGGCGCACTTTTGCCAATGGGGCCTCCAAAAATAAATATGGGTTGTAATCCAAAAAAGGGCACGGGTTTGACGGGGTTGTAATCCAAAACGGTTGCAAAGCAAGGTACCACTATACATGGAAGCAGAGGTTCAAAAGAGAAGAATGCATGTTAGATGGCTAGTAAAACAGAGATGCAAATAAAAAACGTGATGCGTTACACCTGAGCTTAGAGTGCCATGCCTCAGGAAAGGAAGGCAGACCATATTTGAGTATGTTTCATGTTAGGGTTTACAGAGAGGATTAATTAGGGTTTAATCAGGGTTTACAGAGAGCATTCTGTGCTTGCTCCTACTCCTTTCCCTGTCTTCAGCATTATGTGGTGGTTGCCTATCTGTGTTTACACTAAACAAGTAAAGCAGCCAGTGTTACTTGCCTAGTCTGCTGCTGTGCCTTCAATAGCAACTTGCTCTGTAGATAATAGGAGATGGTACTTCATGCTGTGAATAGTTTTGTCTGATATCTGAAAAGCGTTCTGCTGTTAAAGGAGATGCAGGCTAGGGTGTGTGTTTCTAGTTCTTTGGTAATTCTGGAACTCTAGATCACTCTGAAACTTAGTTGTAGAAATTTTAGTTGTACAGATGAGGGGATTCTAATAAGCATAATATTTCCCCCCTCCTTCTTTCTGTACACCAATCTGCACTGCTGAAATCCCCTTTACCACACAGAATGGAACTGTCTCTCTTAATTTGCTTTGAGCAGCATTATACTGTATTACTCACCGGCTCTCACCAGTTTAAGGGCTGGTGAAAATCTTAGCATCTCTCCAGTTGTGATGCCTTGGAAAGAAAGGGAGCAGAATGTATTTGGAGCAAATGGTATCATGAGCTACTTAATAGTATTTAGCTCACAGGATGGCGGTCATGGAACAGTAGAATAGATAGAGACCAGATGTCTACACAATTCATCACCCCAGATTCAGGAATCTAAAGAGTCGGACTCCAGAGACGGGATGATAAATTTAGAGCTGAAGAAGTAGCAGATGTCCATTAAGCATCTAGTTATTTATTACAGAAATATTGTATATAAGAGGAAGCAAATGGTCGTCATCATCATTTGAACACCTGGCCTCTGCTCTTGAAACCTCAGAAAATGATCTTTTGGATCTTCTTCCAAAGGGGAACTAGTCAGTAGTTTCCATTTTCTCATTTGCTTTTATAGTTGCTGTTTAATTGTCCATCATCTTTGCACAGCCTGCTTCAAACGCCTTCATTTTTTCCTTAGATTCGGTTTCTGGCAGATGATCCTATAGGTTGTCAGGCAGTCAGCCAGGATGCACACAAAAGTGTTATTATTTCGGGTCCCCCCCCCCCCGCTTTCTCACTGCTATTTGGAAAGTTAGAAAAGAGGTATAAATCTTTCTGGCTACGTCAGATTCTCTCCTTTGGAACATATCCCATCCTCCTGAATTAGGTTTCCTTTTCTCATCATTATACAGTATTATCCATTTTAGTTCCTTATAAACAACCTCTCTGCAGTAAGTCAGATATTCACTGCTATTAGCCATGTACCCATGGAATGCCGTGTGCAGGATAGCAGATAAGAGGTGGCCCTTCTTACTTCTCCCTTTTTTTGTTTGTGTGTGGTTGCCCCTGATGCATATGCATTCTCCCTAGCGTATTCCCACTCATTTACACTGCCATGGACCATGTAATGTGCATTGCCCATACTTTACACAGTGCTGCTTTTGCACAAGCAGTTAGAATTTAGACATGCTAAATCCCCCAATTTAGTAGAAGGTGAGGCAGCCACAGCCTTCCCATTTTACTAGCCCTGGGGGTCCAATCATCCTATCTTCCACCCTGCTGTGGTTAGAATTGTCAATAGAACAGAAGAAACCAGATTGGCTGGAGGTTTGCTGTGTGGCTTTGGGGCTATTTAGGGATGTAGGAAGTGGTCTTCTGTTGAGTGAGGACCATCAGTGCTGCATTCTCAGCATTGCCTTTGCTGGCTAGCAGTTGCTCTCTTGGATGTTGGGCAGGAGTCTTTCACAGCCCTACCTGCACCTGGACCTTTTGCATGTAGAGCATGTTCTCCCCCCTCTCCCAAAACACACACAGAGAGGCCAGTTCCCTATTTTTGTTAAAGCGAGAAGTAGGAAACAATAAATAAATAAATAAATAAATAAATCCAAACAAACAAACACGAACAATAAATAATAAACAAACAAACAAATCTGCTTTTCACATTTCAGCAGACCTCCAAAAAAATAAATAAATGCTGAACCTCAGCTCCAACTCGATATCAGAATTTTTATTTTATTTATATAGTTGGCTACCCTATCTTTAGCGAGCAGAAGAACTCCAGGTTGCAACCCTGCAGCAATGGCTGGTTTTTTATTTCCACAATTTGCCCCAGAAGCATTTACAACAATATGGTGTGTTTTTTTAAAAAACAAATCATGCAAATTGTTGTGCGTATGCAAAATATAAGGACAATAGACTGCCTGGTATCGTTTAACAGACTTCTTCAGCCTGTTGTGCTCTAGCAGTGCTGGCTGGGGGTAATGGGAGTTGTAGTCCAAAACATCTGGGAGGTATCGAGGAAGGATAATTTAAGATAATCTAGTAAAAGGGCAAAAATAAAGTAAAATGGGGAAACTGCACAGGGTTTTGAAAATGGACTGCCATGGGAAACTACAGTGTGAGTGACATTGCTCAGACACTTGCTCATGGTTTCTGACTTGCTAAACAGCAGTAGACCTTTTAGCAACCTGTCATGTGTAATTTAAGATGACGCTCAGTCAGCAATCAAGCAAGCAAGCAGTAATGTGGCCTGTACTTGGCTCCAGTTCGAGCTGGTAGCTGGCATTCATTTTTTAAACGTATTATTGCTATTATTATAAGCAGTTCAATTAAAAGTTGTCAGCAGCAGCTCTCACACTGTTTATATATCTGAAGTGTCTGCTTGACAGGCGACAGGCACCCCAATGAATAAACTCCCTTTTGGAATTCTGGAGAAATGAAAGAAGCAAACGGTCAGACTCTGTTTTGTGTAAAATTAGAAGCCAAATATTTACTTAAATATTGCCTATAAAAATGCTGCTGAAAGACTGCAGTGCTAGACTGTGTTAGATTGCACCAAGTTACTGGCAGAACAACCACAGAGGCATTACTGGCAGCATTGAAGATGCAACACATCACTTAATAGACACTGAGTGCCTGATTGTCATCGTATTTTTAAGTTGGGTATGGCCTTGCTTGCTTCCTGTAAAGCCATTGCAAGCAGGAGCTGATTCTTGTTTGTGCATGTATGTGTAGATGTATCTCATGAGAGAGAAGGCTGGAGCAGGGGGAGAAGTTGAAGAAATGACAAATACCACACCCCGAGTCACCTCCACTTAAGCCTTAACAACCTTCAGGTTTCAAACTGTGACACATGCAGCACAGTCCTAAGCATATCAACTCACGAATAAGCCCCACTCAGTACATTGGAGATTATTCTCTGCTTAGTTTGTTTAGGATTGCAGCCCTATGTGTAGTTTTGACACCAATCAGTTATGTCAGAGCTCTTGCATTAGGGATCAGCAACTGGACACCTTAAGAGTAAGCCAAGCTTCGTGAAAAGCACCAAATAGCTCCTCCTACCTCACTTCCACCCCAGGGAGGCATGAGGAGAGAATGGTGGCAGTAGGACTTAATCCGGTAGTTCACAGGAGTTGGTAGCAGGTGAGCATCCCACCATTCTCAAAGGGACCTTCTTGATGGCTGACCCAGAGCTATGTACCTTTTAAAGGCACCATTAAATGGAGGATGCAAGGTACTTTGTTTTAACCTTACTTTGCTACTGCAGGAGCCCAGTTGGTTGCTGATCTCCTCAGCGCACAATCCTATACATGTATACTCAGAAACCCTGTTTTTTTTATACCTGTCCCTCGCAGATCACTGCCTTTTGGGGGATAGTTAAAGTCCATTGATTTCAATGGGTGTATTTTGAATGAAACCCAATATTATTTATTAGTAATCTTACACAGAAAGTCCCGATGTGATATACAACACTAATGTAAAACGAAATTTACATTAAAATACAAACAAATGAAATATGTTTTATTTTTATTTTATTTTATTTTATGATGTGGCTAACTTCACTGTACAATCCCAGTATCAAATACTGATATGAAGCTCTTGTGTTTTCTTTATTCATATACAGCAAGCTTCTCTCATTGGGGGTGGGGAAGCATTTTGATGTTTAGAATCTAGGTATAGGATGTACTGTGAAAAAAAAAAAGCAGTCTTACGAGGAGCAGTGAACAGGCAGACCAAAAATAAAAATAAAAATAAGGGCATAGGGAGAGAAGTAAAATGTATGTCTTGAGCATTGCAAAAAGAAAAAAAGATATTGGGGATTACACTGAGAAATAGTTATTTTGTTCAAATAACTCTGTGGCTAGAGACGTAGCTGCTGGGAAATAAACATCATATACTTGATAAGAGGAACAAGAAGTAAGCACACTCAGCAGAGTACTGTATTGTAGTGTACTCCCATTGACTTCAACACTTGTTCTGGGACTAAAGATGCCTCCACTGTAGCTTTCCACCAGAGGTGCTCACACTATAGCTTTTCCAGCTGGCAATATGAAAAAAATTACATTAATTCATGCTTCATTACAAAGCAGGGCTGGGGACTCTGTTGTCCTCCATATGGGACTGCAGCTCCCATAATCCCTGAGCATTGGACATACCAACAGAGAATGATGGGAGTTTGATCTGAAGGGGCACATGTTCCGCTGCTCTGCTTCAAGGGGTGGTTGAGATATGGATTAGCAAGTCTGTGCCCAGGCACAGAAGTATGGGGCAGTTGGGGGGGGGGTGTGGCAGGAATATAGACATGATTCCTGTTTTTGTTTTTTCTTTGAACTAAGTTGTTCTACATTTTATACCTGATGAAGACATCCCTGTGCGGATATGGGTTTCAAGGAGCTTCCATATGGCAATTACAATGTGCAGACTGGCCCTGGAGCATTTTAAAATCAACCCAGGGAAGCTGCTTGCAGGTAGGAATGAGCTCATCTAGTATTCTTGGAAGATGTCCTAGGTTTAAATTGATGCAAGACGGAAAAGTCATGGCATCTGGAAATTCATATACGGCTTATTACAACAGGTCTCATCTCTGGTAGCTGATTTATGCTCCATCTATGGTTCAGTAATGAAAGTCCTATAGAATCAATAGCCATTTTCATTATTGCTCTATTTTTAACAACTGCAGATGCAATGTGCAACATTATCTTCCAATCTCAGTACTGTGGTGCTCAGTGCTGAGATGGGAAGATAAAGCCCCTGCCTGCTGTTTAGAGATAAAGCTCTCTGCTTGCTCTTTTAGAGAGGTAATATCTCAGTGCTGTGGTGGCTGACCCCATGCAGTTGTGGGGGGAAGACTGGAAACATACCGTATTTTTCGCCCCAGCAGCTGTGCGAAGCCCGGGCGCGCTGAGGCTTCCTAATTCAGGCAGCTCTGTGCAACCCTCTGGAACCCGGCGCAGCTTGGCGCCGGGCTCCAGAGGGTCGCGCAGAGCTGCGCGGACCCCGGGAGGGCAGGCAGCTCTGCGCGACCGTCCGGAGCCCGGCGTGGCTTCACGCCGGGCTCCGGAGGGTTGCACAGAGCTTCCTGAAGCCTGGAGAGCGAGAGCCTCTTGCTCTCCAGGCTTCAGCGAAAGCCTGTATTCGCCCCATAGGACGCACCCACATTTCCCCTTCATTTTTGGAGGGGAAAAATTGCGTCCTATAGGGCGAAAAATACGGTAAACTTAAAGCTATTGGTGGGAGTCACCCAGAAGCAGCCTTCCCTAGCCTGGTGCTCTCCAAATGTTTTTGACTACAACTGGTGAGGCAGGTATCACTACCATTTTACAGGGGATAAATGAATGCATATGGATACGTTGGTACAAATTTTGATGCCTACCTGTGAAACAATGTGTTTTCGTTTGTTTCTAAAGATCAGAAAAGGTTGCCTAATAGCTCTGTGGTGAAGCTGGGATTTGAGTATCCTAAGTCCCAAACAATTACTCCATCCTTAAGGTCACACAGCTGGCTATATCTTACAATATACTATCAGCTTTGTATTATCACATGGATATGCAAGTATGGATTTTTATAGTTGCCTATGAAATGCTGTCCTCCATCCCTTCCCATCACAATGAAAGAGTTCAGAGGAGGAGATAGTAATGAGCACACTTACTCTGGAATGTCTGGGGGTTGTTAGCTGGACATTCCTGCTGAATTTTGGATCTGGCTTGGCTTCCTGTATTAAGAGATCCAGGGTTGTTTGACCTTCAGACTATGGTATAAAAACTATTCTCTTAATTCTAGGCTTTTTTCCAAAGGGATACGGACAGCTTATATTTGAGTAAATGTTAAAGTATATACCATAGTGAACTCTTCTTTCTCGTTATCCTTGCTGTGTTTAATTTTGGAATTCTTTCAGTATTCACCGGGAGTGGTGTTTGATGTTATTGTTTGCAAAACTCCTGAATTCTATCTTAAGATATTATAAACTGCAGACCTTATGAGCAACTGCACTACTCTCAGTCTCACCCTTTTTCATCTTTCCTTTGAATTTTGTTTAACATCCTGCGTGATTAAGAGTTCTAGAACTCAAATGCTTTCTCACTATTTTTTTTACTTTAAAATACCGTATTTTTCGGCCCATAGGACGCACCGGCCCATAGGATGCACCAAGTTTTTTTGGGGGGGGGGGAATAAAGAAAAAAAATTTATTTCCCCCCCAGACGCTTGTGGGGCCGGCAGCAGAGAGAAGCGCTCTTCTCCCCACCGCCCGCCTGCAGACCAGGTCCGGGGACAGCGGGAAGACATGCTGCGCCTCCCAGCTGTCCCCGGAGCTTGCGGGGCTGGCAGCGGGGATAAGCGCTCTTCTCCCCGCCGCCCGCCTGCAGACCAGGTCCGGGGACAGCGGGAATACGCGCTGCGCCTCCCAGCTGTCCCCAGAGCTTGCGGGGCAGGCAGCGGGGAGAAGCGCTTTTCTCCCCGTCGCCTGCCGGCAGACCAGGTCCAGGGACAGCAGGAAGACGCGCTGCGCCTTCCCGCTGTCCCCGGAGCTTGCAGGGTTGGCGGCGGGGAGAAGCACGCGTCTCCCCGCCGTCAGCCTCCAAACCACAGCGGGAGACAGCGGGATGGCGGCGTTCCGCCTCCCCGCTCTCCCCCGACCTTGTGGGGCTGGCGCTGCGGCTCTCCTGAAGCCTGGAGAGCGAGAGGGGTCGGTGCGCACCGACCCCTCTCGCTCTCCAGGCTTCAGCGAAAGCCTGCATTCGCCCCATAGGACGCACACACATTTCCCCTTCATTTTTGGAGGGGAAAAAGTGCGTCCTATAGGGCAAAAAATACGGTACCTAAAAATGCATAAAACTGGTATTGTACTATGGTACTTTGGGTTCTGGATTGTTATTAATGAATGACCATATTTGTTAATGGAAACCTGCAAATATCTCTATCTATCTATCTATCTATCTATCATCATCATCATCTATCTATCATCTATCTATCATCTATCTATCTATCTATCTATCTATCTATCTATCTATCTATCATCATCATCATATACCGCACACACACTTTTTCAGAGGTGACTGGTATGAGCAACAATACAAATAATGCAATACAAATAATGAGCCCTCATCTCTACATGCAGTGAGATTAGGAGTAAGCTACCATCCTTACTCCCCCAGGCACAGAAGTCAATTCCCAAGCAAGGAGATCATTTTTCTGAATTTCCCTGAAAGCCAGAACATGTTTAGGTTTTAACTGATTTGTGATTTTATTGTTTTGATCTTATTGTATTTTGGATTATTTTATTGTAAGCCATTTTGATTATAAGATTTTAATAGAAAAGTCGGGTGTAATTATAAACTAAATTTGTGTGGAAATGTGTTTTCAGATACTTTGATCATCCCTCTCTCAGATTATCAGTATTGTTTGAGACCATCACTGACATACAGTATGTCCCCAGAAATAAATGAATGTGGAAAACGTTGGGCTTACTTCAATAGTTTAATTAGGTTTCAGACTGAAAAATGGCATGCATTTATTCCCATTTCCAAAGATGTACTTTTTGAATATTTTTACACATTACCTAATTTTATTTGGTTGCAATTGGAGCATTAATATTAGCTTTTAGTATTAAGTAGCAGACGTGATTGCTGTTTAAGGCTCACATAAGTAGACTTCATGCAGCTGTTATGTGTGGGATTTGGGGAGACGATATCCATCACATCATCAGGGACCACATGTCCCAGAAAACCAGGAATACCCGAGTGTAATAAACAGTACAAATATATGTCCTTGACTGCAAAGCTACTTGTAGTTGCTTAGATTCCTTCAGGCTCTTTTGGGAGATGCTAAGTTTTTCGTACTGGTAGCTGGTTGAGTCCTGTCTCAAGAGTTTTGTGAGAGTGTCAACAAGCATATACATAGAGATGATGTGGTTGACGTACTGTGCTTTTGACAAAGTATCTCACCAAAGACTCCTGAGCAATCTTAGCAGTCAAGGAATAAGAGGAGAACTCTTACGGACCACAAATGGTTTATGTTGCAGGAAGCAAAGGGTAGGAATAAATGGACAGTTCTCTGAATGGAGAGATCATAGATCGTAGTATGATGTAGAAAGTTAAGTCCTCTAAGGATCAGTTTTGGGACCTGTGCTTTTGAACTTACTGATAAACAATCTTGAGCTTGAGATGTCCCAAGTTTGCTGATGATACTAAATTGTTCTGGGTCATTAACAAAAAAAGAGATTGTTAAGAGCTCTGAAAAGGACCTCTCCAAACTTAGTGAATGGGTGGTGAGATGGAAAAAGCAATTCAGTGTAAGCAAGTGTACAGTGATGCATGTCAGGGCAAAACAATCTTAATTTCACATACACACACTCATGCGTTCTGAACTAGAGGTGACTGAACAGGAATGAGACCAGGGGGTCATAGCAGAGATAGCAGGCTGAAGATGTCAACCCAGTTTGTGGCAGCTGTGGGAAAAGGCAGATTCCATACTAGGGATCGTTAGGAAAGGAATTGAAAATAAAACTGCCAGCATCATAATGCTATTATACAAATCTATGGAGCAATCTGCATTTGGAATACTGTATACAGTTCTGGTTGCTGCATCACAGAAAGAATATTGTAGAGTTGGAAAAGATTGAGAAAAGGGCAACCAAAATGATCAAGGGAATGGAGAAAGGTTGCAGTATTTGGGATTTTTTTTTAGTGTAGAGAAAAGGTGAACAAGAAATGAAATGATAGAAGTTTATAAAATTATGCATGGAGAAAGTGGATAGGGAAGAGTGTCCCGTCCCCCATAATACTAAAACACGTGGGCATCCAATGAAGCTGAAGGTTGGAAGATCCAGGACAGAAAAATGAAAGTGCTTCTTCACGCAGTGAAGAAACTACCTCTCACAGGTAGTGATGGCCACCAACATAGATGGCTTTAAAAGAGGATTAAACAAATTCAAGGAGGAGAGGGTTGTTGAAGCCCACAACAGTCAGATGCAATAATGCTTCTGAAAACCACATGAATGAAAACACAGGAGGGGAGAGCGCTCTTGTGCTCAAACCCTGCTTGTAAGTTTCCTGCATGCATCTGGTTGGCTACTTTGACAACATGCAGAAATCAAGATAGGGCTGTGCCATTTTCTGTGATTGCCCCATGTTTTCTGCTTTGGGTAGCTCTACCCTAAAAGAGATGCAGGTGGCGCTGTGGGTTAAGCCACAGAGCTTAGGACTTGCTGATCAGAAGGTTGGCGGTTCAAATCCCCGCGACGGGGTGAGCTCCCGTTGCTCGGTCCCTGCTCCTGCCAACCTAGCAGTTTGAAAGCACGTCAAAATGCAAGTAGATAAATAGGTACCACTCTGGCAGGAAGGTAAACGGCATTTCTGTGTGCTTCTCTGGTTCACCAGAAGTGGCTTAGTCATGCTGGTGACATGACCCGGAAGCTGTATGCCGGCTCCCTCGGCCAATAAAGTGAGATGAGCACCGCAACCCCAGAGTCGGCCACGACTGGACCTAATGGTTAGGGGTCCCTTTACCTTTACCTTTACCCTGATATTTCTAGGTTTGACCTACAAGTTAGGTAAATAACAGTGAGAAATTATTACAATAAATATACATGGTGTAAATTAATATGAACCCAAGCATATTTAAGCAGTGATATTGGATACTATTTGTTAGAATGCCATATAAAATTTGAATGTTAAATCCACAGGGTTGACAAATACTTGCACTAACTAAATAAGAATAATATTTGTTTCTGTTGTGCTAAGGAAGAATTTTTAAAATGTGTTTTGTAAACAGAATCGGTGTTGGATTACCATGGATTATTCAACTAATGAAAATTCCTTTAGGCTGTAGCCTAACGTTAATCCCATTCCCACTGGAATTCCATGGGCAGTTTGCCATGCTTTCAGGGGAAGTATGACCTGTGTTTATCAAAGTTTTCCTTAAGTCCACATAAGTGACTCTGTCAGTTCAATGTGGCAGTGCACTTGTATTTGCGTCAGCTAAAAATATACTCTTTGCTTGGACAGGGATTCATTTTTAAAAAAAGAAAAGAAGAAAAGTTGGCAGCCATGCTTCTAGTAATCAATCCCTGTGCCTGAAATAGATTACTTGCTTGATGTGAGCGAATCTGAACCTGTGACTTTTAGTCTGTCTCCATCACAGTCTCTACGTGCTTTTGAGGCATGGTTTAGAAGGGCCATGTTTCATATTCACACAACAGATTAATGATTGTGATGTATTCTTACATAGACTAGGGCCCGCTCTGTCAAGACGCATGAAGTGCGGCTTGCAGTTGACATGCCATGTACACACCCAAATACAGAGGCAGGGTGTGTGTGTAAGCAGTGTGGCCCAAAGGCCATGCAATGAAACCTACCAAGCTAGGTCTGTGATACTTCTATGCAAAGCCAAAATGTACACAGAATCAGTAATTGGTGATATGCCAATTTAATACCTGGACCAGGAAAGAAGCCCATGATCCTGCTTAAATTTAAAATGAAGAGAATCAAACTTGCTGATAAATTATGAATTGGCAGTTCAGCACTGCAGCTTCTGTTTAAGGTTGGTGTTTTTTCCTTTTTTTATTTTTAAGTATAGTGATATGGAGGTCAGCTGGAGGAGAGTGTCCTTAGAGACTGAAATGTTATCTCAATGGGATCTGAATGTTGCCGGTTTTAAAAACCAGATATTCCTGCACCCATTTATTCTCTTGCTTAGAGACTGATTTCTTTGTCCTATATAGGGCATTGTTGGCAGCTGAAGACACTTTGGCAGGTGAGTAAGGTTGGAATCCTAAATGGACTTCCTCGGGCGTTAGTCCCACCATACTCACAGAGACATAATTCTGAGTATAAATGTATATAGAAGTCTTCTGAAAACCCTGATAGTAGCTTGATGTACAAAAAATCAGCAGCTGAGTTAACATGGAGATAAAATAATCACTAGCTGATGTTTGTATAAAGAATGGTAAAAGATGCAGCAGCGTTGAGTAGTTCAGAAGTTTGCAGTCCTACAGTTCACACACTTTTAAAAATCATGTTATTGTCAGCCACATGTCACCATATCTAAAATTTGACTCAAGGCTACTTTGTTTTGAACACTAGAAATTTTATTTATGGAAGCTTTAAATATTTGAAATGCATAACATTCATCTTTTCTTACTATAATTTTACTGTGGTGGAATAATTCATATTTTACAATAAAATGAATGTACCGATTTTTCGTCCCATAGGGCGCACTGGCCCATAGGACGCACCTAGTTTTTTGGGGGGGAAATAAAGGAATTTTCCCCCCTTTATTTCCCCCCCAAAACCAGGTCGGGGAATCCAAACCAGGTCGGGGAACAGCGGGATGGCGGCGCTCCGCCTCCCCGCTGACCCCCAAGTTTGTGGGCTGCAGGCTGCTGCCTGCAAGCCTTGCGAGCCCACAGGAACTCCCACCAGGCTTGCAAGGCTTGCGGATAGCTTCCTGAAGCCTGGAGAACGAGAGGGGTCGGTGCGCACCGACCCCTCTCGCTTTCCAGGCTTCAGCGAAAGCCTGCATTCGCCCCATAGGACGCACACACATTTCCCCTTCATTTTTGGAGGGGAAAAAGTGCGTCCTATAGGGCGGAAAATACGGTAAATAGTTTATTTCCTTCGCCTTTCCCATAATGGTTTAAGTTTTAAGTTTGTGGAAACGGAAGATTATTATAAGTAGTTTATGCCCCTACTGAAACGTTAAAATATTAAGAGTAACATATGCCTTGCTTATATTATTAGTTCTTCTGAAACAACAATAAAATCCATTTGTCAGATTGGTTGTATAATCACAGCATGAAGACAAGGTCAATTTATCTGAAAGAAGGGAAGAAAATTGACATTTAGGAGCACTTGTTTGCTTTTTCTTTTGGGGATAACTGACTGATCAAGTAATGGCACAAAATGGAAAGAGAGGATTGTATGCTTGTTGCTCCACAAAAAAAGAATGGAAAACGCCCAGACAAACACAAATGACACCCACACTACGACTCCAAACCCCAGCAGCATAGTTGTTTTTGGGTATGTGCAGAACTGTATTGAGTTCTCAGTTTGAGCACACAGTGACCTGTGTGTGACCTAAAAAAGCCCCAGAAGGAGGAGGGACCACTAGGGGCACATCAGAAGATGGCTGACAATAACATCTCTCCGACCCACACGAGGTAAATTGGAGGCTGTGATGGGAGTAAATAGCCTCCTTACTGTTGGAATTCAGGCTCGGTCAGAGGGATGTGCCTATCTGCAGGCACCGGCTGAATTCCTTTGACCTCTCTCCGGCGAGGTCCGTTCCGGCGATTTTCCTCAGGCTGTGAGAAAAACACACCAACTGCTTCTCCTCCTCCTCCTCCTCCCTGCATATCCCCAGGGAGGGGAATCAGACACAGACAGAAATGTTTCTACATTCTTTATTCCTGTCTATAGCAGTCATACAGTCAAAGATGTCAGCTCTCTTCAACAAAACAGAGAGAAACTCCAAACTCCACCCATGTACATCCTGTACAGGTCATATGACACACACTGAGCTCATATCCTGTGCTCAATAAGGATGGACTGCCCCTTTGTTTCCATGGCAGCAGTCACACACATCCTGACTGGCTTTACAGCCACTAGCAGCTGTCTGAGCTGTTTGAGCCTTTGCTTGCTGCAGCATTGCTGCTTTAGAATAACATACTCCCCCTAAAGTATCAATGCGTGCTGCGAGCAAAGCGTCATCTAGAGAAGAAAACAAACAGTTGTTATACTTATAACACTCCTCTGTTGTTTCAGTTCCACCCTTGGAACTACCCGCCACTGGTTTTACCAATGTACCTCTCTGGTTGTGTGTCTTCCAAGGAATGAGTGCATCTGCATTACCTTGGTTAACAACTCTTTGTTGTGCCTTTGTCTCTGACTCAGACACAGCTTCAATTTGACCTTGGTCATTTACAATAGCAACAGCTAGGTTAGCAAACTCCTTTGAATACCTCTTGGGTGGTACACCCTTCGTTGCTCTCTCAGACCTACGTAAGAAGTGCTGCTCTTCTATGCTTTCTGGTTCAGCCTTTGGACTCACTGGTGAACCAGTACCAATTGTAAACAGTGGTTCGTCTTCCTCTTCTGTGGGTCTAGTCATTACGTGATATTTCCTCTCAATTACTGTGACAACTGAGCTGTCTGAGCTATCGCTGTCATCAGTACTACTGAACTCAACAAAATCAACATCATCATCATCATCATCAGAATCATCATTACCTGTGGGAAATGTGTGAACTATCACTCTCTCCTGTTCAGGAGCACTCTCTAGAAATTTTGTGAGAATCACCTTACCAGATTCAGACAAAATTACTCTGTAGAGACCCTTTTCATAACCCACAAAAATGCCTCTGGCATTCTTTACTCCACCCGGAGCTTCTGTCCTCACATGAGACCCAAAAACCTTGAAATGGGCAACAGAAGGTTTTCTGTGGAACAGTTTCTCAAAAGGAGAACTTCCCAACTCTTTTGAAAACTTTCTCAACCACGTATAACAATATGACGTTAGCGATTCAGCCCAGTACTCATGTGGCAGATGTGAACTAAGCAATTGCGCTTCCATTCCCTTTTGCAATTCTTTGTTCACCCTAACACAGACACATCTGTTCCAAGCTTCTTCTGAAGCTGCAATTTTGTGTCTTATCCCTTTCTTCTTCAGGAACCTCTGGAAATCCTGTAAAAGAAAAATTGGCTTCTCATCTGTGCAAAGACAATCTATGTCAGCATCATGCATATTTTTAACCTTGTCACAAAACTCTTTAAACCTTTCTAAGGCTTCTTTCGGTCTTTCCAAAAGATAAATCCAGACAAAACCTGTAAAAGAACCAACACATATTAGGTAATACTTTGCATTTCCTCTAGATGGTGCTAAAGGACCAATCACATCAGCATACACCCGCTGAAATGCCTTGTCGACCCTCGAGGTGACCTGGTTGGCGTTCTTCTTGGATACACCTGCAAAAGAAATCATGTTAGAATCACAAGAATTACAATCCATGTAATCACTTTGATCAAAAGTCAACAAATATAGTCCATCTTTCTCTTTGGCAGAAAGATACAACTCTCCATCTTTGTAGATCTCGCAGTGTTGATCATCATAGGACAGTTTTAGTCCCTTCTTGGCAATCTGCGATACGCTGAGCAGATTGTACTTCAACTCTGGAACCAAATAAACATTGTTTATAGTCAAGTTCTGACTTTTAAGATACACAGTCCCAATTCCGGTGGCTTCCAGCTCTTGACCGTTGGCTTGTTGTACAACGAAGCTTTGCTTCTTAAACGACGAAAACAAATCCCTACGATGGGTCATGTGAAATGTCGCTCCCGTGTCTATGATAAAAACGTTCTCCACATCTGGCTTGGTTCCTTTCGACATCAAAGCCTTTGCAGGCTTCGTCTGTGACTTGGTATGACTTCTGCCTGACGCCTCAGACTTCGTGGAGCTTCCCTTGGCTCCCTTGTTCTGACGTGGCTTCCTGCAGTACTGCTGAAGATGCCCAGTCTGTCCACAATTGAAGCATTGGACAACGTTCATAGCTACGGCATTTTCTCCAGTAGCTGTAGCAGTGGGGGTGTCAGAACTCCGTTCTTGTCTCCCCCTGTCCTTCACTTCCAGGGCGGCAAGTCTGTCATGTTCACAAAGAACCACGGCAAAGACCCTCTCTGACGTTAGATCTTGCGCTGGGAGAGACCCCAGCTGACTGGCAACTGTTTTGTAAGTCCGATTCAGACTGTTGATGACCATGAAGCAAAACACTTCCTCCTGCAGACGGAAATTGCGTTCCACCATCTGTTGACGCAGAAATTTCATTTCCGTCAGGTGCGCTTGAACATCTCCATCAGGCGCAAGCCTCAGGTTGGTCAGCTTCTCAAAATACAGCAACGCTGAAGAACCTGCATCTCTCAGATGTGTCCTTCTCAGCGTGTCCCAAACATCTTTCGCGTGCTGTAAATCTTGTATATGGATAAGCTCAGAGTCTGACACGCACAGAATTATAGCAGTTCTGGCCTTCACATCCTGTGACTCCCAAGCACGCGTTGGTGCTGCTGGGATGGGGTTCTCAATCACCCCAAACAGTCTCTGATTCTGCAGCAGGGCCTTCATCTTAATAGACCAAGATGCGTAATTGTCACTGGTCAAAAGGGGCGGAGAAGGCAGGGCTCCCCCCTTCTTAGCATCCATTTTGAGTCCTTGCATTGACTCTCAAACACAAGCCTCTAAAATCCAATAGCTGGCTTGTTTACACTCTGTGCACCTGGCAGCTTTAACGCTGGCTGCTTGCAGAGTCGTTTTCAAGAGTTTTTTTCTAAGGGCCTAGTCAAAACTAACTTGTTTTCGCCTCTCCGAGGCATTGTGTGACTTACAGCCCTTATCTTGAAACTGGCCTGTGTTGCTAAGCAACTGCATTCTTTTCCTTGGACAGGAAAACCACAGGAATGTTTGGAATGCAGAGTTCTCCTCTCTCGGAGCTGTTTTTCCCAAACGCGGCTCCCTCGAAGCAGAGAATGAATCAATCTGCATTCACACTTCTAAGCCCGAAAATCTCATACCTGGGCTCCGTTGCTTGGCTTTCAGCTTCTTCTGGTCAGCTCCTGGCTGCAGAGAATCAGCCCCATTTCAGGCTTCCATGGAGAGGGATGAAAACAGCAGGTCTGCCACTCCTTGATGCAGAGGTCGATGGATCGAAGAAACCATCTGGCTCTTGCTACCACTGTTGGAATTCAGGCTCGGTCAGAGGGATGTGCCTATCTGCAGGCACCGGCTGAATTCCTTTGACGTCCCTCCGGCGAGGTCCGTTCCGGCGATTTTCCTCAGGCTGTGAGAAAAACACACCAACTGCTTCTCCTCCTCCTCCTCCTCCCTGCATATCCCCAGGGAGGGGAATCAGACACAGACAGAAATGTTTCTACATTCTTTATTCCTGTCTATAGCAGTCATACAGTCAAAGATGTCAGCTCTCTTCAACAAAACAGAGAGAAACTCCAAACTCCACCCATGTACATCCTGTACAGGTCATATGACACACACTGAGCTCATATCCTGTGCTCAATAAGGATGGACTGCCCCTTTGTTTCCATGGCAGCAGTCACACACATCCTGACTGGCTTTACAGCCACTAGCAGCTGTCTGAGCTGTTTGAGCCTTTGCTTGCTGCAGCATTGCTGCTTTAGAATAACACTTACCCCCCCCCCCAGGATTGTGGTGGGGGACTGCCCTTGCCTGCTGTGCCCTATACCACCCCCAAATTTGTGGGGATGGGGGCACTAGGCACAATGCCCTCCTGTGGGATTTCGGCGCTCCTGGATGCCGTCTCTGATCCACGCCACTAGCTGCAAGAACTTCAAAAGAAACAATTTGGATGAAGCGAATGCACATATCTCAAGGAAGAAGGGGGAGTAAAGACTGCTAACAGAAGAGATCTCTGATAAAACAAGACGAGTCGGAGGAACAAGTATAAATCATGAGAAGATACGCCAAGACTCGGTATGGCAAAGGGACTGATGGGGGAGGGGAAAAAAACCTTTCCTTTCTTTCCTTTATGTGATTAAACAAGAATCCCCCCCCCTTCACAAGTCAGAAATGCCGTTTTAAGGACTTAAGCTGTGGATTTAAGGCTGTGTGGAGATAAACTTTCGAACCAAAGCATGTTTTAAGAAGTGCGTGGAATGTATAAGGGCTTTGGAATGACGCAGTTAAAAATTCCGTCGCCATATTGGGAAGTTCTGTCGGAGGACTTAAGTCTGAGAGGAGAAATAGAGAAATAGAGCTGTTTTTATATTGTGGGTGAAATTCCTCAGTGGGACTTAAGAACGACAGTTCTGTAATTAATGATGGAAAGAGTGCTGTTATCTATGAAGGTGATGATATATGGAAACCATCTCGATTTGAGGATTGGAGGAACGGAAAAATTCACACAGGATTATTATTGGTGTTTATCGGCTTAAGGAGACTATCAGAAGAGATCATAAAGAAAAAAGAGAAAATATATGAACAAGATGTGATGTGGAAACAGCAAGATAAGACTGGATAGAATTATGAACTTTGTTTGGACTGATTTGGACATTAACGCAGTGGCAAGAAGATGATCAGAATCCCCCTTCGGATCTTGAAATATGGGTTCCCTCAACAAAATTTAAAATTCGGCTTTGTAATTCGGAATTTATGTGATGTGATTTGATTTGATTTGATTGGCCAGTTAATAATTTTTTTTTTTATTATTTTAAAAAAAGCCCCAGAAGAGTTATCCTGGGACTTGCTGCCTGCATAAACAAGTGGCATTGATTTACAGGGGTAGCAACTAAACTGGGTGTCACTGATTCTGCAAGCAGGTCCCGCTCAGTTATAGCCAATTTAGAAAGTTGACTCAATGACATACCCTAGGTAATACAATATGTCTTAATAGTGTGGAACATGTCCCACTGAGTTAAAGCCAGTTTAGAAAGTAGAATCAAGGGCATATGTTAGGGAAGACATTAGGTCCTAATAGTATGGGCCTCTAATTGTAAAGGCTCCTTAACAGCAGTTCTGGTAAAGGCTGTCCTCCTCAGTCACCCTTACTCTTTTACCTTTACTTGTGTCTGGTAAACAAGGCTAACTAATGCCAAGGGTGCCTAATATGTGTTCGCAATTGTCATCCATTCGTTGTCACTAATGAATTTATGAAATTCTTCCATGAAAGATGAAATAGAAAAAAATTCTGCCCCATATGACTGATGGTGACACAATTCACTCACTTGTCTCCACTCATCAAATCTAGATGGTATTTAGTGCCATTTTCCATGTGTCTAGAAAACAAAAATTGTAACCCTGTTAACACAGAGAATCACAGGAGTTTTGTTTGTAATTTCACATGATGAAATTTGGAGTGGTATCCTGGCATATAGTTATTCCTCCCATTTAAAATTTAGTGCAAATCTTTCAATAGCTGTCTCAGTTCTGTATTCTACTGTCCTCTGATCATCAGAAAAGTAAGAGGACTCAGTGTGATTTCCGGTTATAGGCCAGCATCCAGCACTAATTTAGATACTGATGGAAATAAATAAGCTTAAGTATGACTAACATTGTGTTAGATCAAGACAGTAACGCTTCTTACAGCACAATATAGCCTAAGTTAGCTTCCTGAAGTCCCATTTATTAATGTTTTGTCGGCAGACACCATAGTTGTGTAGGACAAGAATACTTTCAGTGTGAACCAAAATAAATTAAATCCAAAGATTTAACATGGTTTTAGGCTGTAGCAGTTTCCGTCTGTATGTGCTCTTTGTATCAGTTTGACATCCAGAAAGTCCTTTTGTTTATTTTTCTACATTTCTTTGTTGCTGAGCAGAATCTTTTGATTGTTCTTCTTCCAACTTCACCAACAAAGGATGGCAGTGTGTTTGTTGGATATTAGTGCAATAGGAATAATAAAATGTGTGTTTGTGGTGTAAACATCAGCTGATGCATTTATATGTCCAGTGACTGGGACTTTTGACTTAATTAACTATTGGTTTGTTTAACTACTCCCTTAGGAGTAGTTGCCTTTTCGCATATTGGCATATAGGAGACCAGGCAAAGAAAAATTCTTGACTTACTGATTCATTATAAATACAGAGTGGTAGTATTATGGTCTTTTCACTCAGTGTTATTTACTTGAAATCTTTGACTACTTAGATATATTGTATTCATGTATTTCCTTTCTTCTGTCATGGAACAAAAAGATGGGATATGTGGGATAACTAGCTTTATATAACCAATAACTTTAAGTCTAATTAGTGGTGCAGCAATAAAACTGCTAGCACATTTCCAAAGCTAAGCAGGGTCCACTATGATTTCAGATTGGATGGGGAGCCGTGTGTTGAGATTCCTGCATTGCAGGGAGTTCTGCTGGACTTTCAGGGTCCCTTCCAATCAACTCTATGATTCTATGAAGGGATTAATGCCATAGAGTAAGCTGTCCTGCCAGACTTAGGCTTGAGAGACTTACCTTGAAAGGAAGGTAATCAAGGCTGTTATTCACCTTCAGTCTACCAGAGAAGCTCAACATGTGACAAGGTTCTGAGCTGGTTGTTGCAGCTTAGACCACATGGCTCTAACAAGCCTTTCTTGTGTTCCTTTACCAATAATTTAGAAACTTTCACCACTGTAACTAAGCCAGGTTTTACTGCCTGTTCTTTCTGACTGATGTATGGAAAAGCACACAGACCTTTAGTATTTTTTTCCTGGAAAGATGGTCATTTCAGACCCCAAGCAAGCCAACAAAAGGCACTTAGTGATGTTCAAAGAGAACGTGGCAAACTTAACAGTGAGAGCATCCACATTTGTACATCGAACCATACCTCCATTTTCCATCTTATGAGATTCAACATCCTTTGTAATGAATTGGCAAGAAGATAGGGATGCAGCTGGAAAGATTCTGTGCTCAGAGAATCGCATGTGGGGAGACCCACACATGCACACACAAAGTTTCAAAGAGCTATAATTTGGCTGCAAACAACTGTTGCGGTTTTTAATCAGAAAGTTGTTGAATCACTTGATGTCTCTCTTGTGCAGTAAGAACCAGATCTAACAAGCAGAGAAATTCAATTGAAAATAAGTGGATTCCTTTCTGACTGTTGTTTTCAAAGCCCCTGTGTTCCTCTGATATTTACACTTCTCTGACTCCTTCAAGTCCATGGCTGCCGCAAGCCTTTGGTAACAGGAGGGAAGAGAGCAAATCTGATTGTATCAAGGAAAGAAGGATGTGAGCAAATACAAGAGGATGCCATTGAGGGTTATTGCACTTGAGGAATTTTGTTTAGAGAATATTGTAGTCATATAACAGTTATGTAGGAGGAGGAGCTTGCCAGTGTCAGAAGTTCATTACAGGAATTTAAAGCTGAAAAACTATCAATCAGTTGTTTTAAAATAACTTACCAAATACCCCTACAGTCTATTTTATGGCACTTGTTAGACCCCTATTAACACATTCTCTAAGCATAGCTGTAAAGGTTTCTAAGGGGTTGCTCGTGGGTAAGCAGGCAACTATCTCCCTGGCTGGGTGCGAACACCTGGCCTGACTGCCTAAGTAAACCTTATCTGTCCGGACGCTACTCACCCATGGCTGATTCAGTCGCTGGCAGAATCCATCAGTGGGCCTTTCTTAAACTTCTTCCAGCAAAGAAGCTCCTTGACGCCTAGTTTCCGCCTACCCTCTCTGCGCGAAAGCCTTCTGCGCAAGGAGGGCGTGGGCAACGGAGGACCCCTACTCTCCCCGCTGGTCCCAGGCAAGGAGTCATGGGACCGCCTCGCTGCTTCCCCCATCTACCCCCCTTCTCCTGGTGCTACGCTGATTCTCTTCCCCAGAAGATGGGCTGCTTCTCGCGATCCCTGGACGCTCTCTGGAATCCCTCTGGCTTTTGCTCTCTCCCTCCGGCACTGATGGCAGTTCCCTGACAATAGCACATTAGGTTTAAATACATACATACACACACACACACACACACACACACTAAAAATACACAACAAGGCATAAAATCCAAGTAGACATCATCATCATCTTAAGTGTTTCCACCATTAATATACTGTGTAAAGATCATTTAGGGCAGAGATAAGACTGCTTTTACTATTTCAGCACAATTAGTATTTATTTGCCTAAAACTACAAAGAAGGCAACATCAATTAAAGCAAAGCTGCAGATATTCCCCATTATGGTTGGTGTGGGAGTTGTCATCCTCACAAATTTATTTCTTTGAAAAAAAAAAAAGTTTTTCCAATGTTGCCAGTGGATACAAAATATCTTTTTAGTCATGGGCCTTTTACTCACTACAGAAGCCTAATCTCGTTGATCCTGAGAAACCTACTTACACATTAAACAATTGTTTTGATGCAATGCCTCTGCAGTACAGTACAGGACAGTAATATGGTTTATGATAACTATGCTGCTCAGTCATTGGTAAAATCTGTTCCAAGTAATCTTTAGCATTTCCAAGAAATGAAAGAGAGACAAGTTGCCAGATAGCCGCTGCTAATTCCTATTTATCCTATGTTTCTTTCTCTTCCCTGTTATGATACCAATTTATCCTAATTTTATTTACCCCTCATCATGTAGCTTCTCGTAAGTCTTAAAGCTTTAAGATACTTACTTTGTAGAACACCACTTTTGGCAGTAATGTCTGGCTCATACAGGTGAACTTGCAGCTTATTTTCACTATGTAGACTCTTCTGTAAGCAGTAGCCAGAACAATTTCAGTCACTATCGTAGCATTATTTTCACCCACTTCATTATCCAAAATGTCTACTGGGAGTTATATTCCCATACACGAGGAGGGGTGTGTGAAGAAAATGTGTCTTGTTCACATGTGAATTGTCTCTCTAGAAAAAATAAGTGTTATATTACTAACAGGCAATAGTCTAGAGGATGATAATAGCTAGATTCACGTGGTACAAATCCATTCCTTTTTCACTACTGACAATATATAGGATGCTTCACACTATAGAGATGCAAATTTGTACAGAACCCTTCAGTACTTGCCACTTCTGTATTTCAGTGCTGAATTGATCCATGGGATTGTGGAACCATTGACAGAGGCAAATCAGTTACATCTGCCAAAAATAAGTAAGAATTGTAAAATAACTAAGTGGTTAGATATGCTGTCTTGCAAAGTAAGCTGTCAGAACTTTCATGGCTGCACTTGCTTTGCCAGAAGCTACTGAATGCAGTCATTATGCTCCAGAAAGGAAGAAGAGAATGCAGACCCTAAATAAAAGATTGCTGCAAGGCTAAGACCTCTAGTGATTTTCTGCAGCTGTTTCATTCCAGTTGATCTCATTGAAAGGTCCAACAAAAGGAAGGGCAGCAGAATAGAGAACATAATACAGAATGATTCAACCAGAACCCTTTTTTCCTTTTTCTTTCAGCCCACACATTCTCCTTGAATTCTGTTTTCTAAGCACTGCACCTAAAGCCCAGTGGGTGGACAGCAAGCTTTCATTCACCCACTCTTTTAAAATACTGTTCAAACTTCAAGAGAAACAACTTGTTTGGTTTGAGAGGCTGGTATATGGATTGCGGTTTAACATTCGTCTTATCTTATCGCTAGGGTTGCAGTTCCTGATCTTGAGAAGCACAATAGTACTGCCTTTCTCCTTCTTTTAGATGCAATGATTTGGCAGTCCATACACTTCCTTCGTTTGTTGTGGTACTGTACAGAACTCAGCCTCACATATTACAACAGGTTGCAGAGGCAGGTGGATTCTTGTTGCATGGTAGTATGAAGCCAGACCATTTCTGGGTTTTGTCATGGAAATGTTAAAGGAATTTTAAAGGAAATGTTGAATTTGGGTGTGGTAATCTCTTTTCTCTTCTAATGAAATTTTCTGAAAAGGGCCACAAGGCACAGAAAATGTTCATTGTTACGGTGGTCAGGGTGTATGTAGTCTGTAGTACAATTCTGTGCAGTATGCATGCAAATACACATTGCTCCCCCTCCTTGCATTCCCAGTGTACAATCTGGAGATGTACCCTTGCCTTTTAAACACCTTGATGCAGCAAAGATACGTAAGCCTTAGCTTCTTTGACTTGTTCCTCCCCAGACCCCATCATTGACCCATTGGTGATGTTATCACCTAGCCTTGGGTGGAAGCATTGTAGCTCATGCATAAGGTTGCAGATTCAAACTCTGGCATCTTTAGGTAGTTCAGCATTTGGAAGTGCCCTGTGACTATGGCGATCCTTCCTGTTTGCCCTACCTGCTTTGAACCATATGCCTCTATGTTCTTACAGCCTGTAGAATACGTGAAACATTGGAACCTGTCAATGACAGGGTATACTGAACAGGAATGTGAAGCTGTGCCTCCTTATCTCCAGTTGCACTAGAGAATTTAAAGGAACAGTGGTGATCTCTCTCTCTCTGGGTTGTAACCTGGCAAATCAAACATGCCTCCCCACATGTAGTTTGGTCAGTGAGGGTCTGGGGTGAAGGGCAGGTTTTTCCTCAAGCACAACAACTCTCTGAAGCACTATGCTCTAATTTCTTTCCTAAGAGCACATTGCAACCATTCACTTAATTGAGAGCCAGTAAAGAGCTCCAGTCAGAATCACTATGCTCAGGTATCCCGGACACTGATATTTAAGCTTACTCATTTCTTCCTCATTCTTGTTCATGCCAAGAGTGTATTGGGACCTGTTCTTTATATATGCTGGTTAACTCCATGCAGTCCGAAAGCAGGGAGACATCTGTTGCATACACAGAAGTCTGTTGTGTGAGCAGGGATACAGCTTCAATATGGAATTTATTAATTTTGCTTGATGTGCAGCTTTTGTTGGCAGAAAAGAGGAAACTCATTATTGAGGTGCTTTCCAAACAAAGCTTCTCCATGGGGAGATGGCAGGGGAAGGGGAAATGCTTGGTTCTCCTGTAAAATATGGTTGTATATGTTAAGCTTTAGGTATTCAGTCCTTTTGTCTCAAACAGCTTTAAACAGCCTAACTGTAGACTTCACCTCTTGAAACCCTGTAGACAGTCTCAAAGATTAGAACAGTGAATATAGCATGACCGCCCTTCTCTATGCGACTGTTCAGAATAATGCCGGAAGAAACTTTTAAAAACACAGCTGTAGAGAGGGCTGGTGCCCACTTAGTAGTGGAGAAAATACATGCCTGAAATACCTTTCTTGGAAGAGCATATGCCGGCTCCTGGCATTTGCCAAATAAGCCCTGTTTATGTTGGTAGCAGTTGACTCTGGTGCTTGAGTTGAGGTTAGGCTGTAATTTGAGAGGAGCCCATATGTTTAAATAGAAAGGGTAGATATTTGTGGTTTTTGTTACTTTAGTTAGTCTTTCTACTTTCCAGTGAATGTTCTTAATCCAGTGCACACTTTTAATGTTACATCAGCTGTCATTTTAGACATTTCGCAAATCAGAGTAATCTGTGACCTAGTTGCTTTTTTCTTTCTTATTCGACCAGACTACGCTTTCCATCATCATTGTCTTATTTGTCATGCTGGTTGGGGCTGATGGGACTTGTATTCCAAGCAGTCTGAAGGGCACCAGGTTGTGGAAGTCTGATAAAGATGTTGAGCAGGAGAAAAGGCTACAGTGCACCCTATGACTTATAATAGGGAAGGTGCTGGAATGATTAGGAAAAATCACCCACCCCTACATTTTAGAACTACCAGAACTGAGGCCTGGTCTTCCCATGAAGCAAATGAGATGGTAGCATGGAGAGCATCAGAATCTCACATTTTTAATACTTACTTTTAGCACTCTGCTAAAAAGAAAGCCAATACAACAGTTAAGGGGGTGGGCTGGAACTTTTCTCCACGATTAGCTAGTTTTCTGCTGAGAACTTTTCACTTTTCTTTTGGGGACGAGAGAGAAATCAAAAGTAATATGCTCTCCCTGTACTCCAAAGTGCCACAGTCTTTCGTACCACCTCAGTCAGTTGCATGTGTAGTTTTAGCTTGAGTGAAATCACTTAAAGGAGGGGCAGTGAATGTCCATTGAATGATATAATGGGCATATGTCTGCTGAGGATAAAAATCAGTATTAATATGTTGGGCCTATATTACACATTAGGTTGGAAACAGGGGAAATATGACAATCCTAGCTGGAATTCTGCACATTCCCCCACCCTTCTAATTAGGTAGGGCAAATCTTTCAGTATGACTGTAAGAAGGATATACCAGAAAAAGCACCCAGTCTATATAAAGATAAAACTAAAAATTGTAACTCTTGCAATAGTTGTGTTTTGAAATACAATGTAAAAGACCATTATCTGGCTGGCTGTAGCAGGCATGTGATTGCTAATGTTTACTTAAAAAGGGGAGTGTGATGGGATAATGAGCTGCTTGTGCGTAAAAGCTTGATCCCTCTGGGGTTTGGCTGGTCATCCAAACCGATGCACTAACGGAGCCCCCAAAGCATGACTCCGTCAGTCGCTGGTAGAATCTGACAGTGGGCGTCTACGGAATTTACGCCAACATAAAAGCTGTTTGACAGACATGCGCTTTCGTGACTCTCTGCGTGACAGTTTCCGGCAAAGGGTGGGCGTTCCCAACGGGGGTCCCGTTACCTCTCCACTACTCTCACTGGAAGCATCCCAGAGCCTCCCCTCCGCTGTGACTCCTGCACTCCCCCTGCTGGTTCCCTCTTCTGCTGCAGATTCTCTCCTATTCTCCTGGAGCCTGTCCACCACCTGTCTCTCCGATGGCAGTTCCCTGACATCCACCTCCCCCCCAGGGCCCCCTTCACCCCCTCCCGCCTCCTCTCCCACTGGCGGTGAGGGCGGAAAGCCCCTGAAGGAACTCTCCTCGTCGTCCGAGGATTCTAACACTTCCAGCCACGGCGTACCGTCTCTCTCCCCGTCTTCCTCTTCTTCGTCGGAGTCGGCTTCTTCACCCACCCCTGACTCTGGGAACCCTTCAAACTCCCCTTCCTCATCGGTGGTCCCAAAGTGTTCCCTTCTAAATCGAGCCACGGGTTGCGGTTTTCTAGGGAAACGCTGATGAAATGTTTCTATTAAAACCTCGTCATTGACTACCTCTGCTGGTACCCAAGTGTTTTCCGACTCTGCTTCCCCCTCCCATTCTACCAGATATTCCACCTGATTCCCCTTCCACCTGGAATCAATGATTCCTGCCACGTTCATGTCGCGCTCTCTCTCTTCTATCACGGGCGTTTGGGTGGCCTCTCTCTCACGCTCCCCCCACTCGCGTCCCTCTCGGTACGGCGACAGTAATGACCTGTGAAATACTGGGTGTAATTTCATGTGACTGGGCAGCCTGAGTTTGAATGCCACTGGGTTGACCTGCTGTGTGACCTCAAAGGGTCCCAATCTTTTGGGCCTCAATTTCTTACTCCCGCCCTTGAACGGTAGCCCTTGGGTGGACAACCACACCCGGTCCCCCACCCTTATAGTTTCACCCTCCCTCCTATTTCTGTCTGCTTGCTTCTTATATTCTTCCTTGGCTTTCTCTAAGTTAAGTTGAAGCTGACGGTGGATCGCCTCCATCTCTTCAAAAAAATATTCCGCCGCCGGCACGCTCCACCTCTCCCCTCCCTCTCCTGGGAATGCCCGGGGGTGACACCCATAATTTGCCAGGAAGGGACTCATCCCTGTGGACACGTTCTCCGCGTTGTTGTAGGCAAATTCTGCTAGAGGTAACTTATCCACCCAATCATTTTCTCTGTCTTTTACATAACACCTCAGGTATTGTTGTAAAACCCCATTTGCCCTTTCCGCTTGCCCATTGGTTTCTGGGTGCCGGGCAGTTGAGAAATTGAGTTCTACGTGCAGTAAGCTCATAAGTTTCCTCCAGAACCTGGAAGTAAATTGTTTCCCTCTGTCGCTCAAAACCCTCAAGGGGGCGCCATGCAACTTAAAAATATGTTCTACAAACAACTTGGCGGTTTCCTCCGCTGTGACTGCATGTGAACAGGCTATAAAATGACACATCTTGGTTAATTGATCTACCACCACCATGACAGCTGTTTTGCCTTTGGATTTTGGAAGGTCCGTCATAAAATCTATGGATACTGCCTCCCATGGCCTTTCGGGCGTGGGTAAGGGTTGTAATAGCCCCGCTGGCGCCACCCTCTCTCCTTTCGCTCGCTGGCACCTGTCGCAACCCCTGACATATTCCCGTACGTCCTCCCTCACCTTGGGCCACCAAAACTCCCTGGTAACCAACCACATGGTTTTGTGCTGTCCAAAATGTCCCGCTGTGGGGCTGTCATGCAACTGCTTGAGTACTCTGCCCCTCAGTTCCCCGTCGGGTATGTACAGTGCCCCTTTGTAATACAACGCCCCGTTCTTTTCTTCGAACCCCCCTGTGTTCTCCTCTGTCCTCCGGAGCTCTCTGAGTTTCTCTTGGGCGTATTCATCGTTCTCCGTACCCTCTATCAGTTCCCTCTGCCCCACCAATGCCGCCCCACACACCCAGCGGTCTTCAGGGATTACATGCCTTGCCTCAGGCGCTCCCTCCCCCTCTAAGTACTCAGGTTTCCTGGAAAGAGCGTCCGCCCTCACATTCTCGGAGCCGGGCACGTAACGAATCTCAAAGTGGAATTTGGAGAACTCCTGGGCCCATCTCACTTGTCTCTGGTTCAGCACTCGGGCTGTTCTCCAGTATTCCAGATTTTTGTGGTCAGTTCGGACTTGAACCTTGTGCTGCGCCCCAATCAGTAAGTGCCGCCATTTCCGGAATGCTTCATGAATGGCGAGCAGTTCTCGGTCGTACACTGTGTAGTTCCTCTCGGATTTGTTCAACTTCCGCGAGAAGAATGCACACGGTCTCCATTCAGACGTATCTTTTCCCGGCTGGAGAAGAACGGCCCCCACCGCTCGGTCTGACGCGTCAGTCTCCACTCTCATTGGTTGTTGTAGATCCACGTGCAAAAGTTGCTCTTCCGACGCAAACGCCTGCTTTAAGCGTTCGAACGCCCTCTGCGCTTCTCCCGTCCAAACAAATTTCTTTTTGCTACTAAGACAATCCGTGATGGGCGCTGTTAAATGGGCAAAGTTTTTGATGAACTTCCTATAGAAGTTTCCGAAGCCCAGGAACCTTTGCACGTCCTTCTTGGTCTTTGGTGTTTTCCATTCCAGTACCGCTTGAACCTTGCTGGGATCCATGGCCAATCCCTTGTCAGACAACCGGTACCCCAGGAATTCCACCTCCTTGGTATGAAACTGACACTTCTCCAGTTTCACCCACAGCCGGTTTTCTCGCAGCTTGCTCAGTACCTCTCTTACATCTCGCACATGCTGCTCCTCGTTGTCTGAGTACACCAGGACGTCATCTAAGAACGCTACGCAGTTCTTGTAGAGCAGTGGCCCCAGGACGTGATTCATGAATGATTGAAAACAGGCGGAGCCCGCTTGTAATGCGAAAGGCATAACCAAGTACTCAAAGGCCCCCAAGGGGGTGAACATAGTGGTCTTCCACTCATCCCCCTTTCTCACACGTATCAAGTTATATGCCCCCCTAAGGTCCAGCTTGGTAAAAATTTTCCCTTTTCTCACCCGTGTTAGAATGTCATCAATTCTGGGCATAGGGAAAGTCACTGGTTCTGACACTGCATTTAGGGCCCTGAAATCACATACAAGCCTGGGCTTGCCCGTGTTTTTTTTGTCCACAAAGAACACTGGGCTGCCCCCCACCGCTCGTGACTCTCTGATGAAACCTCGCTTGAGATTCTTGTCAATGAACTCCCTTAACTCCTGCATCTCACTGTCTGACATTGCATACAGCTTGCCCACTGGCAATTGTGCTCCTGGGAGTAAGGTAATTTGACAATCAAAGGGTCTGTGCGGGGGCAGCTTATCTGCTTCTTTTTCGCTGAATACGTCAATCAAGTCAGCGTATTGTGGTGGCACCCTCCCCTTGTCCATCATTTCCATCCCTGCTAGAGTGGCCCTGGCGCCTGCCTGAGCCTCTCCCTCCTTGCAGTGTTCTAGGCAATGTGCTGATCCAAAGGAAACCACTCTCTGATGCCAGCCTACTAGCGGATCGTGTAGCGCCAGCCAGCTCATACCCAAGATAATAGGAGCTCCTCCCAAGGTGGCTACGTTAAATGCTATCAGTTCGGTGTGTCGTGCCACCCTCATTATCATTGGTACAGTCTGTTGGCTCACTTCTCCTCCCAACAGCTCCCTCCCATCAATCGTGGTAACCTGCAAAGGCTTACTCAATGGGATAGTCTGTATCTGGTGTGCAGCTGCAAACTCTTTGCTCATGAAATTACATGAGCTACCTGAATCCAATAGCGCCTTTATCTTCAGTGGGTGTCCGTTTGCCAGTTCCAGCAACACCTCTATCACAAGCGCTGGTCTTGGAGGTTCCGGCGTGGGCACATTCATTACTCCCTGGCCTGGCTGCTGTGCCCTGATGTTGGCAACCAGGCGTTGGCTTTTACTTGCTCCGTGATTTCTTCTTCCTCCTTCCCCCCAACAGTTCCCGCCATCCCTTGCCATTCCTTCCTTTGCGGACAGACTCTGGCAAAGTGCCCTGGCTGTTGGCAGAGATAGCATCTCTTGCCGCTCTTTCCCTCCTTCTTCCGCCCTTCACTGGTGTTTGAAACTGCGCACGCGCGCGCACTGTTCCAAGTTCCATCGGCTCTGCTGGCGGGAAAGGCTGCTCCGGAATCTCTGGAATGCGGAAGTCCTTCCAACGTTCCCCCTTTCCTTCCCGCTTTTCCATAGCTCTAGCTTCCTGGCGTGCCCCAATGGACAGCGCTGATTTAGTCAGCTGATCCATAGACTCCGCCCTAGGCGCCCGGGAAAGTTCATCTTTCACTGCCGGAGAGAGACCTTCTTCAAACAGCATTTGAATAGGTTCACTAGCAAGGTCCCACCCAAGTCTATGAATCAGCATGGTGAACTCAGTCCAGTACTCACGTACAGATCGGCTCCCCTGTTTACACGCCATTAACTGCCTGCGCACCACTCCCTGCTCGATCTCGCTGGAAAACATCAAGTCCATGGCGCGGAAAAACTTCATTGTGTCCTTTAAGATTTCATTATTGGCTGCCATCAGGGGCCGAACCCAGTCCCTCGCCCCTCCCTCTAGATGGCCAATCACGTACGCCACTCTAGAGTTCTCGTCGGGGAAGTCATCAAACAGCAGATTGAGAGCATATTGCATCTCTGTCCTAAAGGCTTGATAGTTCCGGGGATCCCCCCCAAATTTCTGCACCAGTCCAGGCACCCGTCTGGCAAGTGGGGTGGTCTTCCCCTTATCTGCATCTTGAGCCCTCCTCTCCTCGAGCCTCGCCGTTTGCAGTGCCAGCTGGACCTCCAACGCCCTGTACCTTTGTTCCAGGCTTGGATCTGCCCCGGCTCCTGCTCCCCCGGTTCCGGCTGGTTCGCTCATGATGCCTTCTGCTTGCACAAGCTGCTTTCAAAGACTGTCAGATTGCTGTGATGGGATAATGAGCTGCTTGTGCATAAAAGCTTGATCCCTCTGGGGTTTGGCTGGTCATCCAAACCGATGCACTAACGGAGCCCCCAAAGCATGACTCCGTCAGTCGCTGGTAGAATCTGACAGTGGGCGTCTACGGAATTTGCGCCAACATAAAAGCTGTTTGACAGACATGCGCTTTCGTGACTCTCTGCGTGACAGTTTCCGGCGAAGGGTGGGCGTTCCCAACGGGGGTCCCGTTACCTCTCCACTACTCTCACTGGAAGCATCCCAGAGCCTCCCCTCCGCTGTGACTCCTGCACTCCCCCTGCTGGTTCCCTCTTCTGCTGCAGATTCTCTCCTATTCTCCTGGAGCCTGTCCACCACCTGTCTCTCCGATGGCAGTTCCCTGACAGGGAGTTCCTACTTTCCCCCCTTCTATCAGAAGGAGCCATTCTGTCAACAAAGGTATTTCATTTTCTACACACACACACAAACAAACACACACACGCAAAAGGAAAAACTAGTTTATAGCCTGAAGTTGAAGAGTTTAAGAAAATTAACAGCACCTCACTCCCCTGGAATGATGGGACAGCCCCCTACATGTAAGCAGGAATGGAATACAAAATTGGTGGAACTAATGTGCTGTACGGGTTAGTACAAACTGTGCCATGTTTTATGCTTGTTTTACCAGTTTTGCTTTGGAAAGAAAATGCGCAAAACTAGTCTTTGGAATTGCAAACATATTTTGCTTTCTTGTGGATTAGTTCAGTTATCCGAGGTGTTTTTTTTAAAAAAAACTTTGTTTTCCAAAGCTTCTGGTTTGAAAGACTTGCTGTAAAAGGCTCTGAACTTTAGTCCTGTTGTTTGTGAATGTGCTGGACACTGTCAAAGTTATATGTTTACAACTTGGTTTTTATGTGTCTACATCTGACTTTACTCCCTTTTACTGCTTGTAATCATAGTAAATTTGCGAAGCATTAATGCATGGTTACCTTCCAAGTTCCAGTATTCTCCCAAAGTAAGGATATTATATATTGTGAGATCCAGTCTTTTTGCATTCTGGCCATATTTTCTGGTAGGGCTTTAGTTGGAATTATGGTGGTAAGTAGACATTTGGTTAACAGAGCAATCCTTTACATGCATACACGGAAGTAAGTCCCACTGTGTTCAGTGAAGCTTACTCTAAATAAGTGTGTGCCTAGGATTTACAGCCCAAAGTGTCCTAGCGTGCTCCAAAGACCCAAAATAATGTCTTTGGCTGGTATCCAACATTATTTAATAAATAAAAAATGCTGCAGTGTTTTGTTTTGTTTTGTTTGTTATTGTGTTTTGTATTTCTGTGTTGTTATATTGTAAGATGCCTGGTGATCCTTGGATGAAGGGTGGTATATAAATTAAACAAAAAAACTGTAAAACTTCAAGTCCATTTATTTCTGTGGATCTATTCTGTGACTATCACTATTAGCTTTTTACTGTTGTCATGGCAGTGCTGTTCTAAGTATAACACAATTGCAGTAAGAGGCTTACAGGAGTGGGTGCTAGGAGCCGGTCATCAATAACTCAATAAGAATTCAGTGAAATTAACTCTTTGTTCAAAGAGACAAGACAGCTCAGGAGGCCAGGCCTAGAGAGCACAGCAACTCTTCCCAGTAGAACTTAACCCTATGAGGCAGTTGTGAAGACTGAAGGTCCCTGCCTTCCCACAGCTCCCTAAGTCTCCTCCTCCCCTGGTTGGTTCCCAAGCAATCTGAGACTCTGTTGTCTTGCCTGTCTTTGCTCCACTCTCTTCATACCCCTTCTGGTTCTGGAAGACCAAATGGGAGGGGAGCTAGTCACAGCAGGAAGGGGAAACACCCTGGCTTCTTCATCCATCTCTGCCAAGGCCTCTCCAGCCTCTGCTTCTGCCTCTGCTTCTGGACCACTCTCTGCCACAGAGGCTTCCTGCTCACTAAGCCCTGTTACCTCTTCAGCTTCTGATACCTCCTCCTCCCAGTCTACTTCCTCTTCTCCCTCTGACCACTCATTGTTGTCCCACCACTAATACCCTGGCTCTGGTCCTTCTTCCCTTGGGGGTTCCCCAGCTGGTGCCTCCTATCACTCATCAGCAACTAGCAAGTTCAAAACGGAGGCATATATTAAAACTGAAATTGGAATACAGTGGTGCCCCGCAAGACGAACGCCTCGCAAGACGGAAAACCCGCTAGACGAAAGGGTTTTCTGTTTTGGAGGCGCTTCGCAAAACGAATTTCCCAATGGGCTTGCTTCGCAAAACGAAAATGTCTTGTGAGTTCCTGCGGGGTTTTTCCCCTCCCCCCCCTTTTCCTAAGCCCTAAGCTGATCCGCTGATAAGCCGCTTAACAGCTGATCGCTAAAAGCCGCTAAACCGCTAATAGCGTTAATCCGCTAAGCTGTCAATGGGCTTGCTTCGCAAGACGAAAAAACTGCTATACGAAGAGCCTCACGGAACGGATTAATTTCGTCTTGCGAGGCACCACTGTAAATGGCATAAGCTGGAAGAATCAAAATTTATTTTTACAGCAAATGTTAATATGACTTCTAATATCAAAAACATTTGAGGACTGAGTGAAAATGGCGCTTCTTTTATCTTTTCTTTGTTTGAGGGTAGTGTAATGGGAAGATTTTTTTAACAGATTTTTTTCCAGTGTGAAGTTGATGAAATTCTCCAAAAAAATATTGAGAAAGGGACTTAATATTAGAAATGCCAGCAGCACGGGCTCTTTCCACTTGCTTTTGGTTTTTGCTGCAGTAGCAAGCAACAGCGGTGGCAATGTAGCAGGCTTCCTTTGTTGGTGGCCTAGCCGCCAATATGTATCCCCCACAATGCCCCATACATTGCATAATTCCAGGGCCAAGTGGGGGAGGGGAATAGCTGCTTCTACCAGATAATAATAGTATTACTACTGAGAATGTTTACAGATATTCTGTTTTAAAAAACCACCTTTTTCTCCTGGAGGAGTTTCAAAAATAAAAATTCATTACCTGGTTTTCACAGGCATTTCAGCTCTGTTCTAAAAAATACTTTTGCTTCCCCTTCGTTCTTGAGTTATTCTGTCATCCTGCGCATTGCCTTTCCCAACACAGCAGTGCTTGCTTACCTTGTGAAATAGAGGACAAGAGGAAAAATTTATACATGTGTTGCGATCATCTTAATTAAAATGGAAAAACCTACTCCTTTGCTTCTTTGTCTTCGTTATGTCCAGAGAGACATTGCATACCTTAAAGGTTAGCATCAATTAAGCCTTACTCTGTTAGCAAATCCAGGAAAGGGGGAATCTGCAGATGAGGCAACTCCCACTTGTCCCTCTCCCTTTGTCCTCCCAGAGTCCACTCCTGCTCTGAAATCCTGCTTGTAACAGCAAGCTGGAGGAGGAAGATAATAGGATTTAGAAGGGCAGGGGGTTACGACCGCCTCCTCTCCCAACTGATCAGCAGGTTTAAAAGAAGAGGGGGAATCTTTGGGTTACAGCCTGACAGCCCTACTGGAGATGTTGATTGGTTTCCAAAGTTGCATAGAATTAAAATTCACAGAACTGCTCCATATTTTAGGGATATGTGGAGGTGTTTATGGCTGTCTGTTCTGGCAACTGATCCCATTCACTTTAGAGCTATATTCTTCCACTTTCAATCCCAGGACACACCTTTAGCCCAAACATTCATTTAGGGACCCACTTCCTTTTCTTAGCCCATATAGTTGTATTTCAGTAATTCTGCTGAGATCAGTTTGTGACCTGGTAGTGAGTCCCAACCCACCAACTGAAAGCCAGCGTTTTAGAGGCAGGGGGCAGCAAGACCTGCAAATGGACATGAGTGCTGAAACTGTCCACAAACGTAACCTTCTGGTGTCCTGTAAGCACCTAAAGAAAGTGAACACTGCTTAACAGACAGCAAGTGGGAAAGAGCAGTATGGAAGAATAAAGTGAGTTTGGGACCAGGTGTGAAATGTGGACTGGTGAAAATTAGCAGCTTAAGAGAGTTTTGTGCACTTGTGTTTGTGGTATAATGCCCTAAGCTTTTGACAGGAGCTGGGTGGATGGAGGCTATCATTGCAATATTTCATTTACGTTTAATTGGGCTGAGAAGCAAAGTTGTAGTCAGAGTGCAATTCTGATCTCCTAAGCCACAAGTAGCCTCAGGAGAGGTTACCTTAAGTGAAGGTGACCCACCCTGTTCCCTTTGTGAACGTGCACATTTTGTTCCTTAGCAGAGGTCCTGCTTTGTGTCTGTTCACCCTCTGTTGGTTTGTTAGATGGGTATGTGAGATTGGACTTTCAAAAAATATATGTATTTTTTTCATTTTTGAAACATGGACATGCATACCAGACAAATCCACACCCCCCCACTAGAACTGCACAACAAATGGCGATATAAAATATTGACTCTTTTCTAATGTCCTCTTTTTTCAGTTTATAAGTCCTCACCATAATGTTCCATGGGCATATGACAGTAGACGCAACCAATCAGTCCTGCTAATATATGCAAAAAAGCAATACCAACCTTCACTAATAGTCTTTTTCCTTTTTTGGCTTCTGCTCACCTTCACCCAAGCCATCAGTTTATCCATCAGAACAACATGCCGCAATCTCCCATACTTCTCCCAACATGCGTGTTCCATTCAGTCGCCGCACCTCATCTGTAGGGCAGCAAGGTGGCTTACCAAGTCCTTTCAGCATATGGCTAAGACCATTTTGTTGATGGTTGCAAGCTGGCAGTGTTGCAAAAGTATCTCAACAATGTTTTTTGGGGGAGGTGAGAAGTTTGGGTCTTTTTATTATTTTTGTATTTGTATTTTATTGTTTATGCTGTTTGCCGCCTTGAGTATCCGAAGAGATAGAAAAGGATAGACATTATTTTAATAATATACAAATCAGGGATAACCACTGTGGTGCTCTTCAGATGTTGTTAAACTACAGGCTGCATCATCTCTAACCATTGACTGTGCCAACTTAGGCTTGATGGGCTTTGGAGTCCAACAACATCTGGAACGCAGCATGTTGACAAGCCCTGATATAAATAATCTGGAATGTGTATTTGTTGGTATCCTTCTCTGTAGAACACAGTGCCCCTCCCTATTTAATCAATTTTTTTCTTTTAAAAAAAAATCTGTTTAAATTAGTTTTCAGCATTTTTGGTTCTTAATTTCACCTCCTCTCTCCTGTTCGACTTTGTAAGTGGTTCTCTTGTAGTTTGTTGTAACAGATGTTTCAAACCAGCGTGCGATGATTAATTGAATCGTCACCTTATCTTTTCAAGCAGTGTGAAATTTTTTAACATAACACTCCCAGACGTTAGTAAGTACTATTTTTAGAATTAATGCAATCTCTTTTTTTCCCTCCTCAGATGAGCGGGACAAAGTACAAAAGAAAACATTCACAAAATGGATAAACCAGCACCTTATGAAGGTCAGTTCACAAGCATGCTTAATGGGATCATAATATCTGTGTAGCTGCGTAGCAATCCTGTGAGTGTAAACTTGGCATGGTTTTCCACTGAATATCCTATAGACATTTCCTTTGTTTGTTTGTTTGTTTGTTTTTCTTTAAATGATAGAAAAGTCATGCTTTGTGTCTGCAACTATTTCTTGGTGCTAATGGATGAATGGTCTTAATCATAGTGGTCCAATCCTAAGCATGTTTACTTGGAAGCAAATTCCACTGATTTTGTTAGTAGGATTTACTTCTTCATAAGTATTTTTAGGTTTCCAAACCTAAGTGTGTGAATACAGTGGTACCTTGGTTTAAGAACAGCCCAATTTATGAACAACTTGGATTAAGACCGCTGCAAACCCAGAAGTAGGTGTTTTGGTTTGTGAACTTTGCCTTGGAATAAGAACATGTTCCGCTTCCTATTGAGTGTGTTCCGTTTGTAAATTGAGTCCTCCTCTGCTATGGAAAAGCATGCCTTGGTTTAAAAACACTTTGGTTTAAGAACCGACTTCCAGAATGGATTAAGTTTGTAAACCTCTGGTTATGAACTTGATCAGTTCCGGAGGTCTGTTTGTAACCAGAAACCGCTCATAACATGAAGCACGCTTTTGCTAATTGATGGCTGCCGTGCTGCCGGAGCGCAACTTCCACTCGCATCCCGGGGCAAAGTTTGCAACAAGGGGCATCTACTTCCAGGTTAGCGGAGCGTGTAACCCGAAGCATTTGTAAGGGGAGCGGTACGCAACACAAGGTACCACTGTATGAGATATGTTGTAGGTGATTTGTTTTAACATCAGAGAAGAAGAGAACTGTTTCATTTGAAGCACTCTCTGGGGCTACCATGCCTCCTTATTGGGGCTACTGTTTATACGAAGACTCTGCATCTAAAGATTCCTTTTTCGGGGCTGTGACAGTGTGAGGTAGTCAAAGGGAAGAGTAAGTGAGGGAGAAGAAGAGATATCGCCACCTGAATGCTCCTCCAGTGCTGATGTCTTAGCCTTAGACTGCATTGAGCAGTGCAGTAGACACCATGTGTGGCGACAGCTTATTATGTTCCTTAAATCTGAATTGTGAATCCTGCAAGCAAAGCGTGCTCATAGGTTTTTAGGCAGCTGTTGCAATGACTGCAGTGTTTTGCCTGGCCTTTGCAAACACAAAGCTTACTATTGTTGTTAGCCGCCCTGAGCCCGGCTTTGGCTGGGGAGGGCGGGATATAAATAAAATTTATTATTATTATTATTATTATTATTATTATTATTATGTGTGTGGATAAGTGCCTCCCTTGTTTCTGGAGGGTACTGTTCCACACTACGGGGAAGTAAGGGTGTTAGAGCAATACGGTTCAGACAGTGCACATTATTCACATATATATTATTTGGCCACTCTTCCCCTGCTTACTTGGCTGGGGTACTCTGCCCTGGAACCCCCAGCTGTTGGAGCAGAGTGTGGGTTGATATTAGATGTATCTGCCTGAATTCCTGAGGCACAGTTATTAGTAGGGTTCTCCGAGGACCCTAGTGCAAACAGTGTAAGCAGTATATGCAGGGTCTTCACTACATAATAGGAGAACAAGACAGTAATGAGGGTGGGGGTGGAGCAACAGCAAGCACAGAGTAAGAATTAGATAAAGCCAAATATACTTTTCTGTATTGATGCATTGTAGCACGCTAACATATTTATAGGAAACAGAAAAACACAACTTTAACAGTGCAATGTTATATATGCCTACTCAGAAGTAAGTCATACTTGGTTCATTGGGACTTACTCCTAGGTGCCATATATACTTGTGTATAAGCTGACTTTTTCAGCACATTTTTAATGCTGAAAAAGCCCCCCTCGGCTTATACTCAAGTGAGGGTATAACAGGCTGCTGTTGGCGGCGGAGGAGAAAGGAGCAGCCCAAAAGCAGCCATTTTGGGCTGCTTGTTCTTCCTCCGTCCCTGCCGCCACCAGCCTCTGCTTCTCCGCAGCACCCTAGGTAGGCAGGGGGACGGGAGGGGCTGGGTGGGGAGAGAGAAGCCCCCTTTGCTGTGCGCGCGCACACACATGCACTCCGGCCCACCAGGAGGTTTGTGGTGTAGTGAACTGGCTTATACTCAAGTCAATAAGCTTTCCCAGGTTTTTTTTTGGTAAAAGTAGATGCCTCAGCTTATATTCAGGACGGCTTATGCTCGAGTATATACGGTAAGTATGTAGATGATTGCAACATAATAGCATGGCCCCAACCATGTCCACTGAGAATTAAGTCCTGTTGATTTCACAGGGGAGGTAAGATTGCAGCCTAAGTGTGCTTGCACTAGAGAGCAGTGAACTCTGGAACAATTCCATCCCCGTTTTATGGTTTCTAGAGGTGAAATGGTATTCCATGTCCCAAAACTGTGGGTCAATGAGTAAGGCAGAAAACTATATATGGTAGCATTCAAATTAATGATGTTAAAGTAAATTAATTATTCCTCCGGATTAATAACTTAACAGGCTAATATTGTTAATATATTAATTCATTCTCTTTGGTATGGATTGTTTGCAATTAACACTTGATTAGCATAAACTTTGATTAATATTTTATTATTTGTCCTTGCAAGGTATTAACATGCAGGGTTATTTTACCAGCTAAAACCAGCTGAAGGCTTTAAAATTAATTGATACATTATTCAGCAAGCTGTTTCTTGTTATCTGTACAATATTGCTGTATGCAGATTAGGGTTTGAAAAAATATTGGCTTGTTCCCCGCTTCAATTGTGAACTGTGCCATTTATCCTGAGGGGAGTGATTGGATCTTATACTAGCCCACATGCAGAAAATTGTAGAGATTGGCCAGTATTTATTATGCCACATACAGTGCCCCCCCCATTATTTCCCCTCATTTATAATTTGTGGTTACAGTTGTGACTTTTTGCAAATGAGGACAAAAAAGGTGTCCAAGTAAACAAGCCACCATTTTTTTTATTTGTATAGTAGTTTTGATCTTTAACAATACTTGCTCTAACAGTAATATGTAGCAGCAATCGTGAAAGTACAGCGTCCATAAAGTGATAATGAGTTCTGTTTGTTTTTTTAAAAAACCAACCAACCCAATAATACTGTTGAGCTTTTTAAAATCAAATTTGAAGCCTTCTCTGTCCACTTTTAAGCAAAGATAATGTTATGGATTGCCCATGCAATATGTAGCTTAGACCTCAAAGCAGTCTATGGTTATAAACTGACAGAAATGTAAAGTGATACCAAAGTTAATGCTAACTGCGGAAGGAAGAGGGAGGTGCTCATGAGCCCATGAAGCCCTCCCAATCTCCTAACCATTGCTGCATCACACAGTCTTACCTCTGAATTGGGTCATTGATCCCATATTTCAGTACAGAGTTTAAGGCTATTATTTGGGGCTATTTTGAGCCTTGTCATCCAGAGATGAATCAATACAGATGCCCAAACTACCATGAAGTAAGCTCTCTCACCATGCAGTAGAAATATTTTTACCACTCCTCATGAGGTTAAAACTGACATGCAGCACTCAATGGACGTGCTGCACAAATATATGAGGGTTATTTCTCAACCTGGCATCCCCCCTTCCTTCCACTGCATTCTGTCACAGGATCTCACCCAGGGTCCAATGAGGTAAAGAAATCCACATCCAGTTATGATAGCTGTCTCTTTATGGTTCTGCTTCCTGAGTCTTCCAAGGGAAAACCTGTCCTCCATTGCTGTTTTCCCAGTACTCAGGTTGGGTTTCAAAGCCAGTATTTATATCGGATTCTCTCTTGGCTGTGGATTTTATCCAACTCAGTCATACCCAGTGTAAAAAGGTAAAGGGACCCCTGATCGTTAGGTTCAGTCATGGCCGACTCTCGGGTTGCGGCGCTCATCTCGCTTTATTGGCCGAGGGAGCTGGCGTACAGCTTCCGGGTCATGTGGCCAGCATGTCTAAGCCGCTTCTGGTGAACCAGAGCAGCGCACAGAAACGCCGTTTACCTTCCCGCCGGAGCGGTACCTGTTTATCTACTTGCACTTTGACATGCTTTTGAACTGCTAGGTTGGCAAGAGCTGGGACCGAGCAACGGGAGCTCACCCCATCGCGGGGATTCGAACCGCCGACCTTCTGATCAGCAAGCCCTAGGCTCTGTGGTTTAACCCACAGCACCACCTGCGTCCCTCATATCCAGTGTAGACCTACTGAAATCAAGGGACTTAAAGTTAGTCATGACCCAGTGTGATTCCATGGTCATCTGGGGTGTACTAACGCCGACCAGAGAAACTTCAAACCCAACCCACAGTCTCACACAGTTATTGGCATTTTAAAAGGCTCTCTCTGTTTTGGTTGTTGCAAATGTTATTTCAGGAGGGAGCAGAAGTGTACCTCTTCATCAGTTCTGTAGTCCTTTAAAAAGCGGGTAAGGGAAAAGCTGGGCCTTTCCCTCAAAATAATCCCCCACGTCATAAAAAAAGTTTTATCTTCCTGAAGCAAAGTGCACCTTCCTGTGTTTTGAAAAAAATAAATAAAATAAAAGCGGGGGGGGGGGGAGGAGCAGGCACACCAGCAGCTTTTCCCTACACCAAAATTCCTCCCCTATACTCTGAGGCTTCAATCTCCATTAATTTGATTGTAAGCTGTATTACTTCTAGGAGGCTTGGTACAGAGAGTGGAAATGACACTTGGGGGCTCTTTTTGACTTAGCTATTTTATGCTTCTAGGATTCCTTTAATCAGTGTGCTCTTTTCTGTGGCGAGGTTTTTGGTTGTTGTTTTTTAAAAACCTGTTCCAATCTTAATTATTGTGTGTGCCTGAAGCCAGAATAAAACATGAAAGCCTTTCTAATGTGCATTCTGGATTTATTTATTTATCTACTCATTTCTAGCATTTTGGAATAAGACTGTTTCAGAGCAGTAAAATCAGTTCCACAAGCCTGCCTTTGAACCCAATGATCGTATCACATTCCCTACAGTTGCTGATGTCTTCAGCTATTCAGTACACTAATTATGCATGACTAAGGGAATTGGGGGGCATTTATGAAATATACAGGCAGTTAAGGCACACATCTGTGCTGGCTAGAAATTACTATTATTGGTTGAAATGAGGTTTCATATAGCATGATTATGATTTTGTTAAATAAAATATTTAATAAAATATCCTTGGAGATGGGAGTGAATGTAAGCCCATGGTTATTTAATAATTAGGCACCAATGGAACTATTCCATCTCATCTACAGAAAGGAATAGTAATACATGAGACTTTGGAGTATTGTGCCAGAATATGTACAAAAGAAATAAACAGTGCTGTCAGAATGCCTGGAAATAATGCAGATGATTTTGCACTTAATGTGTCACCTGGGGGATGTAGTACAAAACACGAGAAGGTCTGTGCTGCAAACTCAGATGTATGGTGATAAACACCACATAATTCCTAAACGGATACTTTATATGGCATGACAGAAGAGTGTTTGTGGTAGTTTGGGGGGGGGGAGAGGGAGTGTTACTGGAAGTGACAAACCCAAGTAAACAAGTGAAATGGAATTATAATTTCAGACAGCACAGTGACAGGTTTTAGAGGTCAGTAAGAAGGAAGAGCATTGAACTGTCAGCACTAAGTATGATCTGGGTGATATGCAAATGCCAAAGAAGTTTTATTCGGGAACTTTGGTTGAAAGGTGGTTTAAAATATGTTGTTGTTGAAAGATCCTTGCAATCGAGAACTTTCTACTACAATGTAATTTCAAAGCAACTGAATTTGTAGGAATTATTTAGAGAACATTTGTCAAACATCTTTGAGGTAGCAATAGATACCATTAACTTAAACCTGGGGGTATAGTCATACATATGGTGGGCAGAATTTAATCTTGCCACTGGGCAGCTGCTGCTGCTGCTGCTGCTGCTTCTTCTTCTTCTTCTTCTTCTTCTTCTTCTTCTTCTTCTTCTTCTTTCATCACTTGTAGCCAAGTAAGATTGTCTTTCATGAACATGGTCTTAACAGTGAGTTTGTAAGTGACCGTGGTGGTCAATTCTGGATCCACACAACCTTCCACCGTGGGGGCATAGCTTTCCAGGTGGGAATTGATCAAGGTGAAGGTTTGCCAAACGTACCCTCCTCTTAGCATGTTTCTCTCTTTTGTCCTGAGTTGGAGTGCCTTCAACGTCCATGACACCTTCATGGGGAGATTGCCATCTGCAACACAGGACAAATAGCCCTTTGTGGGGTGGGAGGTCTCTGTGTAGCTCCTCTATCCTCATATAGACATTCCTCTCTGCACAGTGCTGGTTGCCATTTTTTTGTACTCTGGAAGAAGTTGACAAGAAAAAGAAAAAGAAAGTGAATAGATGTTAAAAGATACTGTGAAAAAAGAACAGCCTCATTGTGTTTAGCTTCCCAACTTTTCTGCCTCTTTTGTTGAGAAACAGAATTGATGCCTGTTTTAGCACCTAACTGCTTTTGACAAGAAGACTGAACAAGAGTGAGAGAATAGCGCCATCTGCACAAAGGTCCTTGTATCATGTAGCTGCTATTACATGGACTAACAATGTAATACTTGGGGAACCATACACAGTTTGGGTATGTTGCCATAGGAGTCGCTTAGCAGCTTAACTCAGATGCAAATTTTCTTTGGGGTAGGAGGAGTCAGAAAGATTTACCTTGTAAACAAGAAGACAAATCTGAATAAAAATATGCAATGTTTTAAAATGCAGCAGCGTCCCTCCAAGAGGCAACATATATTGAGAGTTTCAGAAAGGATCAAAGGAAACACTGCCAAGACAGGGAGGACACGGCCATGTGCCCTCCTGCTGTGGCTTGTTCTTGCCTCGGGTCTTAGATAGCAACAGAACACAGCAGGGACCCCAGATGTGGTATCACTCAATTAAAATGGAAGCTAAAAGGTGCTTTGGGAAGCCTTTCAAGTGCACACACCAGCTAGAGCTACAAGTTAGTATTTATCTGGCAACCAGAAGGATATGTTATAGAAAGAAGAAAACAGGGGAGGAGTTGCTGTGTTTTCCTTATCATGTGTGATCCCTCTCCTCCTATGGGTATATATTAATAATGCACTCAGGCTCTCTTTTCCATTTCCAGTGCTAACTGACAAAGTCCAGAAAATGTTGACACCCCACATTATAAAATCTGTGAAAGAGGAGAGAGGGACAGTCCTCATTCCTATAAAAGGGAACTCTATGGCTTTCCAGATGTTGGAAGCAGTGGTCCAGTGGTAAGGGATGATGGATTTGGAGTCCAGCAACATCTGGAGCGACACAGCTTCTATGCTATAGGGACACTTCTTACTCCTCAACAGAATTTTATCTAGTGACAAAATAGAAGTAAAAGATTTTCATACTCCTTCAGCATAACTTCTGTACAGGCAGAGCCACTTACAGTCAGTTGAAAAAGGATATTGTCCTGGTTGGCACTATAGAAATAATAATCAGAATCCTGCTGATAACTGGTGCATAAGATGTATGCATGTACATGCTTACATGCATTCATATATGTAAACCAATCATATATATAAGCACTTTCTATTTTAGGGAGACTTTTTTAAATGGCTTTGCCTTTTGGGGCGCTCTGCATGTTGACCGTAGAATTCCTTGACATTGCAAAGGGTTCTGGGGTGTTTTCTTGGTTTGTGCATTACCAGCTTGACCATTGAGGAATTCCTGAGATCTCCAATGATCTCCAATGAATACTGCTTATAAGCCAGCAATTCAATCCATTGTTTTCCTGGAAATAGGAGATGGGGCAGGCTAGGCAATCATCTCTCCGAGGAGCCGCCAGTACTCAGCCCAGGTCTCTTGGACCAGTTTTGGTCTTCACACAAATGCCTGAGGATGAAGGAAATGTATACGGCACCTGCATCAACCACATTCAGATGTTTCTTCTTTTTTTAGAAATCTCAGTTATGCTGTGGTCAGCTCAAGTGTCATTGAAACTGGCCAAGGCAGAAGAATAGTGAGGTCAGTGAACAGACAGAAGCATGCCAGGAGCCATATAAGCACATGGGCAGGCAAAGTCTATATTTACAGTGTGCAAAGTAGACATTGGGAGCAGGATTATTTAGAGGTGAACAATATAGGAATGATGGCATTCCGGGTGGGGGTGTTGCTTTGTTTTTCAATTGGTATATCACACTAAATCCAGATTATTTTTTATAAAATGTTGTGTAGGGTAAACTAGGTATTTGAAACAAATACAGTGGTACCTTGGGTTAAGAACTTAATTCGTTCTGGAGGTCCGTTCTTAACCTGAAACTGTTCTTAACCTGAGGTACCACTTTAGCTAATGGGGCCTCCTACTGCCGCCACACATTTCTGTTCTCCTCCTGAAGCAAAGTTCTTAACCCAAGGTACTATTTTTGGGTTAGCGGAGTCTGTAACCTGAAACATCTGTAACCTGAAGCATCTGTAACCCGAGGTACCACTGTAGTATGGTGTAGTGGTTAAAGTGTTTGGTTAGGTCCTAGGACACCAGAGGTCAAATCCCCACTTAGCCGTGAAGTTCACTGGGTTACCTTGGATGGTGGTGGTGGTTGTTGTTGTTACTACTACTACTGCCTTGGGCCAGGCACCCTCTATCAGCCTGGCCTACATCATAGAATTATTGAGATGAAACCGTGGAGAGAGGCGCAGAGAAACATGTATTCCACCACGAGCTCCTTGTAGAAAAGATGGTAAAGGTAAAGGGACCCCTGACCATTAGGTCCAGTCGTGGGCGACTCTGGGGTTGCGGCACTCATCTCGCTTTATTGGCCGAGGGAGCCGGCATACAGCTTCCGGGTCATGTGCCAGCATGACTAAACTGCTTCTGGCAAACCAGAGCAGTGCACAGAAACACTGTTTACCTTCCCGCCGGAGCGGTACCTATTTATCTACTTGCACTTTGATGCGCTTTCCAACTGCTAGGTTGGCAGGAGCAGGGACCGAGCAATGGGAGCTCACCCCGTCCCGGGGATTCGAACCGCCGACCTTCTGATTGGCAAGTCCTAGGCTCTGTGGTTTAACCCACAGCGCCACCCGCGTCAGAAAAGATGGTATATAAATGTAATTGATCAATCTACGTCTAATTTACTCCGTGGAAAATATGGGTGGGGGAGGGAGAAGAAACACCCCCCAGTATGCTCAAAAACTATATTTCTTGCTTAGTGAACTCACCCAATTCTGTGAACTGCCATTATTGTTTTATGTACCATTTTAGCTGGTTAAATGCTTCTGCTTTAATCTTGGCAAACACTCTTTTTGCCTTTCCTCCAGTTATGGAATTAAATGACAGTCTCTCTCTTCTCCCCTTCCCCAAGGCTGGCTGGCATTCTTGTTCCAGCTAAGCTGCCAAGCCTCCCACACCCAGCTGTGCTATGAATGTTGCCCAAGTCTGCCTGCCTGAGGCAGCACATAGCTTAGTTCCCAGATTCTCACAGTAAATCGTGGAGGATCTAACAAATTCCCGCAGCCTGCCCTGGAGATCCCAGGGATTTCACTGGCAGCTTAGTTGCCAAGCTTGCTTTGCCTTCCAGTTCAAATCGGTATGCATGCTGAGTCTGAAACGAAACGTTAAGAAGCAGCAATAAAGTATTTTTGCACATATGTGTCCAATAGGCATTAGCATATGAATACGCATTATCGATTTAGTGGCCTTTAAAACCAAATTATTCATCTATATTTGGGTGGCAATAAAACTTCTGTTCACATTTTGGAAAACTTGAAGAGAAAACCAAGAGAGGAATTTGTCTGAAGTATGAGAGAAGGCAAAGGATTGCCAATCTTTTCTTGCCCAGAAAATTGCCAGAGAGGAAAGCCACAGAGGGGGTGGGGTGGGGTGAGGCATCATTAATTGTGAGGGGAAGAACCACATTCCAAATATGCAAATATGCTTTGACTTTACTCATTTGCTTTGTGGGCAAAGTGTACTTGGTATATTTTGGCTCTTTTTTCCCAGCCTTTTAGCTCAATTTCTATCACACATACCTTTTCTATTGTGTAGCCTGCCCACTTTTAGATTTGATAGATTTGTCCTTAACATCTCAGTTTGAAAGTGAGTGCATGCTGAGTGGGCTTTTCATTTTGTGGTTTTGACATCCAACATGAATGGGCCTCGGGGAGGTCACAGAACCTGGGCAGCTGCTAGGGCCAACTTCCTGGGGCCTGACTTTAGTGTGATTGGTCTTTCCTGGTGGTCTCTCTGTTTTTACTGGCCTGGATCATCCACGGCAGTGTGTGGGGCTGCAAACAGGCTTGTAACCTGAAGTGGGATTGTGTAGAGGGAGCAGTTTTACAAACTGGTCCCTCCTCCACATGGGTCTATAAGATGGGTACACAAACTACGGCCCGGGGGCTGGATCCGGCCCAGTTGCCTTCTAAATCCGGCCCACGGATGGTCTGGGAATCAGCCTGCTTTTACATGAGTACAATGTGTGCTTTTATTTAAAATGCATCTCTGGGTTAATTGTGGGGCATAGGAATTCGTTCATTATTATTTTTCAAAATATAGTCCGGCCCCCCACAAGGTCTGAGGGACAGTGGACCGGCCCCCTGCTGAAAAAGTTTGCTGACCCCGGTCTATAATGTATACTGCTTCTTTGATTTCCACACTTGATATGCCCCCTCCCCCTTTTAGCTGTCCGCTGAGAGCCTGAACTAGACTGGCGCTTGTCTTTGGGTATTGATTATTTAAAAAAACAGCTCCTATTGATAAACATCTTTGTTACTTTGGTCTTCAATTATTGCTTAGTGTGTAGTATCTAAAACATCTTCTTTTCACAACCCTCTTTGAATTCTGACAGTTTAGAAGCCAAAATACACACTTGGAGAATACTGCTAAGACTTTTATACCCCCCATCACATAGTTACCTGAACAAATAAACAGCTCCAACTCCAAACTGTAAACTATTAGGGCAATTAGACAAACAATTCCAAACTATACTTGATAATGCTTCAGTATGCACAGTATAGTTATCTGGAAAATAAGATTGCTTTGTAGGAAATTATCAAAATAGGTGGCTGTTTGGTTTGGGTGGATAGATACTGCATATTCATTAGGTTATTATCAGGAGTAATCATTATTCAATGAGATTCAAATTGCCAAGGGGTTGTCACAGTTAATTTAAGATATCCCACTCCTCTTTTTTTTTTAGTAAAAAATGCAAATAGAAAATATATTTTAGCTTGCTGGCCTATAATAAATTGGTTTTAAATGTTATTCACAACATTTTAATTCAATATAATCTGTAACTCTGAGCCCAATCTGCAGTTTCCCCAACCAATAGAATTTATGCTTTGTCTGGATTAAATTTCAGTGTGTTTTCCTTTTCACAGTCTCCAGATAATGGTTCAGGGTTTCCACTGCCTCCTTAGGATCAGATGAAAATGAGAGAAAGAGAGATTGATGGGTGGTATCAGTATACAGACGACCCCTTGGCTCCAAAATATAGATGACCCCAGCCAAAACTGCCTCTGTCAGTTAACCTACGCAGCAAGCGTAGACAGCATGCCAGCTCTGTGATGCTCCTTCATTCCCTTTTAATTTAACACAGGTATTTTGGGGGGCAGTTCCTTTGAAACGCAGCTTCTTCTGGAACCCACAATAAACGTAAACAGAAGGACAAGAAATTAAATAATACTAATTTGCATTTACTGTAAGAGCCCTGTGGTTGAGGGAGCTGTAGAAATTATCGTCAGGGGTAATTAGGGAGCTTGTTCTGATTTATTATCAACACAATCATAATGTACTTCTGATACTATTATTCCCCGTTAAAATGCTAACTCGGTTTGTAACATCGTTTACAAACTCACATAATCATTAAAAGAACACACCTTTGTGCAGAGGTGGTGTGCTTCCAAGCTGTCTTGGGAGATGGTTCGCGCTCTCTCTTTTTGGAAACGCACATTTGAGAATCTTCCCTTCCATTCCAAATATGCAGTACAAAACCACATCTTGGCAGATTTGAGCAGCTGCTTTGGAGGGTCCTCCCTACTTTCAACATACATATATCTATTAATGTGCACACATTTTAATAATTAAGGCATTTGCTGGCAGATGTCCCCTCTTAATGGGAATGCAGTGAGTAGCAATTTAGGCAATTTTATAAATATACGTTTCCACACCACCTATGAAGTATAGAGCTATTTATTTTAGATACCACAAATCAGAATATTCAGAGCTACTGTTTATATAATAATAATAATAATCATTATTCAACCAGATTCATATATGGGTTTCACTTCTGCGGTACATTAGTTACTGATGCATGTTGCGTTAAATGGACCGTGTGTGTTGGATGATTCACAGGGCCATGTTTCAAGGATGTGGTTCCCACTGAATTAGACCAGCCTTCCCTCAAGTAGTGTCCTCCAGATGTTTTAGACTTCAGTTTCCACCAGCCCTGGCCAACATGGCCATTTTTGGCATTATATGCAGTTCTTTTGTTTCTTAAAAAATGTTTAGAGGTACTCTCATTTTCCTACTCATATTGAAATACTGCCCCTCAATGAGGGCAAACTTAGATTCAAAAAATGTTTAGGGGTATGCGCACCTCTGCGTCCCCCCAGAAAAAAACACTGATTTTATATGTCTGTCTGTCTGTCTGTCTGTCTGTCTGTCTTTCTGTGTGTGTGTGTGTGTGTGTGTGTGTGTGTGTGTGTGTGTGTTGTTTTCTCCCATAGCTTTTCATTTTCTTACTCGTAAAGTCTTTATGGAATAAAATGCCAAATTATAGGTGGTGATGGGGAGATACTTCTGCTAACTGGGGTTGAGCTCACTAAGCATTTATGCACTCTGCTGAACAGCCTTACTAATTTATCACTCTCAGGGCCAGTGCAAGACATACTGTTGGCTGAAACAAAGCCACCATCACATCCCCGTGCATCACCCACATGCACTGACCTCTTCCTGCGCACGTGTGCTGAGATTCTCCAGGACCTCCTATGTAACAATGCCTCATTTTGAGGAAGGAGCCTCTGAAACACAGGTCCCTTCCAGAGTGAGACATTGCAGTTGAGGCTGCAGAGCTACTTTGCCACGCTGGCAACAGATACGTTTTGAAGTTGGAGAGTAGTAATTAGGATTTTAGACTTTAAAGTTTCACAATTTGCTCCAGTTACACTGTGAACTTGTTTGGTGTGGCAAAACAGCAAGGCGCTCTTCAATGCTGCCTTACCCAGAATGCCTTGCTCCAAGACAAGACCTTTCTCAGAGCAAGGAGTCATGGCATGAGTGCCACCAGATAGCCCTGTGGGAATGCTGCTGACCTCATTGCTGCAGTGGCAAAGCAGTGGCAGAAGCCCCAGTGTGGTAAATAGCAGTGGATTGCCAGGATTAGGGTTCAGAAATTCTCTGCCCTTCCCATTGCAGCAGCTGAGACAGAGGTGGCTAAGCCTGAGGCTGCAATCTTTGATGTATTCTTATCAGGGCATAAGCCCCATTTAACTCGATGGAACTTGCTTTGAAGTAAATATGCATAGGTTTCGGCTGCACCTCTGCTTGAAAGAGACAGCATCTTAACTTCTGTATTTCATTTTTCTCCTTTAGGTTCGCAAGCATGTGAATGACCTCTATGAAGACCTGAGAGATGGACATAACTTGATTTCTCTTTTAGAAGTTCTTTCAGGAGACACCCTGGTAAGCTTTCAAATCTTTTTCAACAGCCTTAGGCCTCAATGCGGTTGCAGATTCAATTGACCTTTGTTGTTGGGGTTTCTCTCTTAATTCATTGTTTCCATAACTGGGGGAACTAAGAGCAAGTTTCAGAACAGACTACTGAATAGTTCTGAATAGCTTAGCAATATTGTTTGCTATTGTAAGACTTCTTATTATGACCTTTTCTTTTCTATCTTCACATTTAATAAAAGTAATCTGGCAAATGTTGGATGCTAAATATTATTTCTCATTTTTATACTGCAATCTGCAAATAATAACGGGGGCGGAACGTTCCCACCTGTAATTGTCTAACATTTCCTTCTGGTGTCATTTTCTTTTCTCGTGAGCATTACTTTCCTTGCTCGGCACTTGTTCCCTTCATTATATTCTTCTGTTCATATTCTACTCTTCATTTGTGGTCTGTCTTTGCTGTCCTGTCTCCTGTCTGTTATATTCATTAGCCAAGGGAGCGAGATTTTTTGAAGACCTTACGGTTGGTGAGTTCAACAGAAGCATGCGCGTATGAACAGCATGAGGATGAGGAGGATGAGGATAAGGGGGTAGGTGCCGACCCCCATAACTCTACTAATGTAGTATTTGAAGAGTGGTGACTGCTAACTTGGAAGTAACTTGTTAGTTTGGTGCTGTGCAGTAGTTTTATTAGAAAGAATTGATTGGGAAACTGGAATTGTGGGGAATGTGTCTAATGTAGAATAATACTAGCAGTGCTAATGATTTTGGGCAATCCATCAGGACCCTCTGAAACGACTGCAAATGTTAACAGAAAGCCTTTTGCCCAGCTCCCTTTCTGCTGCTGGCGGATTTTCCTTTTTTATCAATCTGGCTCGAAATGGCAGCAATTTAACGTATTTTGTTTCTTTCCTTGCAGCAATAATCATTTATGCTACAACTATGCAGCTAAATGCTCTTAAAGAGGCTCGAACGATGCCACACATTTAGTGAAGCAATTCGTAATTGTATATGTCAACGTGGTTGTGTTACATGACTGGCAACCTGATCTGCAGCCCTTTGAAGCTGGAACAATAAATGTTCCATGTCCCAAGGAGCTTTCAATGAAATTGTCAGTAGTTGGGTAGACAACCAATAGAAGGGGGGGAAACAGAGAGAGAGAAATACATCAAGGGGGGGAATGTGATCAAATGCAGTTTGTCCGGAGGAGTTCAGTTGGTTTTGTGGATTGCTTAACTCATTGGCTGAATATGTAATAACTTTTCCCAAATAGATGTAGTATAGAAATAGCTGAAAGATAGTTGAATGATGCTTCACTAAGTAAATATGTTCCCTTTTCACAGGATTTATTTTTTATAGCAGCAAATGCTGAGGTAGCATTTTTAATGATGCCTTTTGTCTTCCAGATGCGAAATAATCTACTTATAAACAGTACGGCAATGCATTAAGTATTGATTTGTCCCAAAGGGGTTGCGTCATTTTTACAAGAAACTGGCTTTTTTTTATTATTATACTAAAGTCAAGGTCCTTTTGAGATCACTTCTGTTCCTAGATGCACAGATATGTGTTGCCCATGTTCCATACTTATGAAACCTTTGGGTATTTTACCAAGGGTCCGGAAAAAAAAAATCTCAAAACCATCCTGGCTTTATTATGTGTTGAGATATTACAAGGGAAATATCTTTTGTTCTTTCACTTTCTGAAAAGCTTAGATTTATTTATTTGGCTATTTTATATTCTGCATTCAAACCATTTCCCAAATTCTGTGTGTGTGTGTGTGTGTCTGTGCGCGCATTCCATTCATTAGCACTTAAGGCTGCAATCCTATGCTTACCTGAGGCTAAGTCCCATTGAACTCAGCGAAGTTTAATTCTCATACTTTAAAAAGGCACATTTGGGCAGCATCCTTGAAGCACTTACTCCAGAATAGCTTGTTGTAAGGAATGCTGCCTTTGGCAGTGCTTCACTTTCTACGTCCCCAGGATGAATACTTTTGGATAGCACCACATAATGCTAACCACATAATGATTTGGTTGAGAGGCTTGGATGCTGAGTTTTCTTCTGCTGATGAGAGTGTCTTATGAACAGAATTCTATTCATTGGATGATCCTGGCAGCAGAACAGACGGGGTTGGGTGGGGGCAACAGTTACTGATCCCTCACCTGCTACTCCTTGTGTACCCTGATACTCCAGAGTAGCGGGAGGGAGGGAGAACTGCAGGGGGAGGGGGTATTGGTGAAAACTTGCCAGTGGAATTTTCCACTTGATTGAAAATCTTTGATTCGCAAAAGGGATACGTAGTCTCCAAGCTACAGGAATCAATGGAGTTATGCACGTTTGTGCCTTACAGATGTTACGGCTCTCCAGCTACAATGCTCAGTTAATGTAAAGTCCAGAACATGAGCGATATAATGTCATTTCAGTTGGTTTATGCCTTCTGCTGGGCAGCCAGGTCTCAAACTCTTTACTATGCCAGTGGTGCAGGAGTTCCTTTTTAATGCCGCTGCTTCTGGAAGTAGAGGTGAAATCACTATGGGGAGGAACTGTGAGCTTTTCCCATGTGGCCCAGGGTATCTCTCATTATGTGAGAACAAACTGCATTGAAGCAGCTTCTGCACTTCTGGTATAACATGAGCACCGAGTCCATGAAAATTTGTGATTGTGTAGTTGCCTTCCACCAGTGCCATGACAGCACTGAAATTTGGGGGCTTGGGCAAATCTAGGGCCTGCCTCAGCACTTGGTATCATTGGACAGTTGCCAGGGTCCATTGCTGATGCTTTTAACACCCCCTCCCTTTAAACATTTTTAAGAGGAGCACCACATGTCTGGGTGTATTCATTTTCATTTCCCACAATGCCCTTCTAAAACACCTTTACGTGGGAAGTTAAAACGGCACCTTAACCCATATGTCCATGCTCCTTGGAGCACTGCTTGGCATGCAGTTGCTGCCTGTCACCCCCAGATTTGCCCCAGAGCAGCTCCCAAGAGAAGGACCTCCCCCACTAAGTAAACTTTTGCTTAGGGGCTCCTCAAACCTGGATCTGCCCCAGATTCAGGCCCCAGGCAAACCCGTAACAGCAGTGAAATGCAAGCTTCACTGCAAATCTCTGACTAAACAGATGCACCATCAGCAGTAGTGGACAGCATGGTGGAACTCTATGATTTATGTGACCTCTGGTTGTTTGCCTCACTACTGCTTGCTGGGAGGTGGATGAGCAGGGGCAGGTGGTGGCAAGGATGGCATAGAGCATGGTACATTTTCATTGTGCCAACCTCGCCTCACCCCTCTCTGCTGCGCTACTATGCTGTCCGCTACTGACTACAAACAAGAGACTCCCAAGAGATGAGGGTTGCTGTTGGCTTATCATTGGTCTTCCGTCTTTTTTTCCTTTTTGCTTGGTTTTATCAACAGCGTATGTGTGTCTCCAGACCATTTACTGGGCTGTGGCTTATGGGGGAATGGCTCTCAATACCCAGAGCTGTAGGACAGAGCCTAAAGCTCCATGAAAAGGAGGACTCATTGGTTCTTGGTCTTTCTGAAAGCACATGAGAAGCAAATAGCTGGTCCTCTTGGGCTGTGGGTATTGGGGAGCAACTGCCAGTGCTCAGTAGCAGGGAGAGGAGCTTGTTATTGCCTTGGGTAGAAAGCAGCTTGAGGGCTCTTGCAGTCATATATGCAGATAAGTCCTTGTTTTCTTGGCTGAGGAAATACTCATTGCTGAGCTGTAGAAGTTGCTGTGGTGTAGCATGCTTCAGTCCATTACTGCAAAGGTTTGTGGAAAATCTAAAGTCAGGAAGAAGGCATTATTTTTGGGGGAATTATACAGTCACATAAATGTTTACTTCCCTCCACCCCATAGCTGTTCCTTGATAGCTAGCGAATGATTCCTTTTCTGGTGTAATTCTTCCTCTTTGTGATTTTACACTAACTGCTTGCCTTCTGCCATATTATCATCAATCTGCTATATATAATTTGTTTTCCTTGGTAACTTGTGTAGCTTTATCCATGCATGTTGCGTTTTGTAAGCATTTCTAAGGAATAGTTTGTAATTTTCTGAGATAACCCTTGAAATTCTACTAAAAAAGAGAAAAAAGGATGGGAATCATTTTTAAAGAACTTACTCCAGTGTATACTTGCTGCTAATATAGACAGTATGCAGATTGTATATCTTTCTTGAAAAATCGATGTGCTTTTCTAGTTCTGATGCAACACTTTTTATGCACGAATATTTCCTAGAAACTGACCATGTGGACCACTTCACGCATCATGTATGTTTTAAATGTACACCTAAAAATGCAAAATGTGAATGTGGCAAAACATGTGTTTACAGATCAAACTGGTACACTTGTCAGCCGCATTGGATCAAATTCTGCATAATGTGTGAAATGATTCTTAGGCTTTACCCTGTACGTTACGTAGAGGAAAAATAAATAATAGGATGCATTGCAAATAAAAATACATGGTATATTCTACTGGTGCTTAGTAAAATGCACTCTATTAACCAAGAATGTGCCCCTTGCTACATTCCTGGTGCATCCTAACAAGCACTACTGTTCCTTTAAACTCCATTCATTTCAGTGATGTCATAGCAGAAGCATTTGGACAATTGTCACAAAAGGGTGTGATCCAGAGATGTATGTTACAGTTGAAATCACTTGCTATATTCTGATGCTAGCCTTTAGGGCTAGCTTTTATTCCTCCAGTTATTGCTGCGCTCCCAACTACCATCAGCCTGAGCCAGTGCAGCAAGTGGTCTGGGATGATAGGAGTTGTAGTACAGCACAGCAACAACTGGAAGTTAGTCACTCATGTTCTAAAACCTTGTCAAAGAACACTGGTGAGAATGTGGATGGTGGGCACATGTCATCTGGATCCTAATTTGTGCTTTCTAACAGCTAATAGAAGGCATGCATCCAGCCCAAGTGAAGCATTGTTAAGGACCATTGATTTCCATGGGAAAGAAGTTTAACTCTCCTGTTGTCATTAAGGGGCCTTTACAGTGCTTCACTTCGGCTAAACTGTGCCCAAAAGTAGATCACACCTGCGCCACAAGGTAAGTTTTACAGCAGCATTGTGATGTTATCTTCTAAATAAATAACCCTCCATATGCATCCCACAACATCCCCAAGTATGCTCCGTAGGGTTGGGTGATCATATTTAGAGGGATGCAATGAAGAAGGGCTTAGAACCCTCCATTGCGCAAGTGGAAATCCTTGTGCTGATGAGATGTTCACATATGGGTTCTACATTAAAGCCTACTTTATTGTGTCCAAATGAATAAAAAGAGACTACAGGGGTGAAGACAGGGCCTCTTTAACATTTAAAGCAGTGTGGTTTTATCCAGAGTCATTAGGTTTTAAATAAACTTTTTCACATACCCCCCAAATATTCTGACATGAATGTTTTAGAACTTTTTAAAAATGTCGATCATTCTAAAGGAGTATTACTTGCCTTGTAAGTCACATTTGTTGTATAGAAAGCCTCACAGTCTTCATTTTCTGTTTTTAGCCCAGAGAGAAAGGTCGGATGCGTTTTCACAGACTGCAGAATGTACAAATTGCACTTGATTATTTGAAAAGACGGCAGGTAAGATACCACAATTAACTAACCTAGTTAAAAGTTAGAAAGGTGGGATAGCTCAGTCGGTAGAGCATGAGACTATTAATCTCAGTGTAGTGGGTTTGTGCCTCACATTGGGTAAAAAGATTCCTGCATTGTAGGAGGTTGGACTAGATGACCCCTGTGGGCCCTTTCAACTCTCTATGGAAACATACTAATTATTGACAAAGGAAAAATTACAGTTTGTATTTTTATGCTGTTTGTTGATTTTTTTAAAAAAATAAGATTTCTTAGCCATGTTATTTGGACTGAACCAGAGAAGTGGGGTTGATTGATACCCTCATTGGCAGATCCTAAGAAATAGAAGAGTATATATCTTTTTTTTAAAAAAAATCTCATGAACTACAGTATTCATCTCTCCAAGTCAACAGATACACTCACCTTGTTTTCCAATTTCCCCCCCTCTGCCGAAGCAAAAGAAAATCAAAACTGCTAATGTTCCTGAATTGCATGTCCCCTGGGGGCGAAAGAGAGAAAGTGTATCAGAACAATAGCATTCTGATTGATTTAGCATACTTGTGCCCATCAGATCTCGAGGCAGAAAGATGGGACATGTCCATGCATCATTCCCAGTGGATTGCGCTATTTGTGCTAGAACACAGCCTACAGTCGAGTCTTGCTATGTATTCATTTCATCCACATCTTTCCCCATTGCAACCCATTACTACCTGTGCTCTGGCAGCTCTGATGGGGACCGATGAAGGTCAAAACCAGATGGAATAAATGGGCAAGCAATAGGGACTGCTTCCAGTAATATAAGCAGTTATGATCTGGGTCCTGCATTTGTGATATAGAAGATTTAAGCAGCTGCATTCTTACATGTTAGGGCTACATCTAGGGAGGCTTGAGGAATTCATTATTGGCAAAACAATGTGAGCTGACCTGATTGGCATCTCCCAGACTAATGTGTGCATCAGAATGGAGTTGTTGCTTTGATTTTTCACTGTAAGTTTTATTCTGCGGCTCTCAGCTCAAAATATGCACCAAAAATGTAAATAAAAAAAGTATTTTAAAATAAATTACTTTTATGCATCTGTATTTTGTGAGAAAATAATATTTAATGTTTTGGTGAATTTTCATGCAGTATTTTTTTAAATCTGCAAATTAATGTAGAATTGAAATAGAATGGATTTATGAATGAATACATGCATTAATTGACACAGGCTGGCTATAAACTGATCCATCAACCCCTGGCTAGCATCTGATCTTATTTTGGCTGCAAAAAATTGGATACACAATTTGTTGGTTACCTGGTCCAAATGTGCTTTTTCCTCTGGTTCTGCTGCTGCCACTCTGCTATGAATCTAGAACAATCGTGAGGAACCTGTAGCCGTCCAGATGTTACTGAACTTCAACTCCCATCAGCCCCAACAGTCTTAGCTCATGGGCAGGGATGATGGGCGTTGTAGCAACATCTGGAGGACCAAAAGTTCCTCAAACCTACCCTAGAAACTTTGGCTTCAGCTTGTGATTTCTCTAGAGCAAGATAGACCATGAGCCAGGGTTTGATGTACTACTAAGCCAAGCCATGGCTTAACTCAAGCATCCATAAACTTAGCCCTCCAGCTGTTTTGGGACTACAGTTCCCATCATCCCTGACCACTGGTGCTGTTAGCTAGGGATGATGGGAGTTGTAGTCCCAAAACATCTTGAGGGCCGAGTATGGGGATGCCTGAGCCTTAACTCATAACAGTACAGCAGCGGCAGGACTGGAGGAGGAGCGAAGAGGCCACAGTCTTCTTTCCAGGAACCCACATGTTTGTGCTAAGTAATTGGCTTTTTAAAATTTACTTAAATCGTATCCATACCTTTATAGACCTATTAATTTCTAGGGATCTTTGAGGGTTTTCTCTTCTCTTCATTTCATGTACTGCAGCCTCCCTCCCCTTTTCTTTAGGTAGAAAACCCCATAGCAAAATATATTATGCCATTTTGTTAGAAAAGAACAACTTCTTTTACATCTTAGAGATTTATAATTAGGCTTTCCATCTTTCTTAATTGCTTTAAGTGTAGAGTATATTTCTTGTGAAATGTAGTTTTAATAATATGAACAGGTCGGAAAACAACAGGATGCTTGAGTTTAACTGGCTACTAAACAATATCCCCAAATACATTTTTATCAGGATAAGCACCACATACCTCTCTTTAACCAGAGTATTCTTATTCCAACTTAATAAGCAAATAATTGTGTGACAGCAGCATTATAATAGGGCTCCCAAAATACATTGAAAGTATTGCATAAATTAGGAGATATAGAAGTCTCAAATACAACTGAAGTTTATTCCAAAACTGCAGGACTATTATATTGTTAAATAGTCAGTGTGTGTGCTGCTTTTTGAATAGTTGAAGAGCTGTTAGGATAATAAAAATATTACTGCTGCTGTTGGTGCTACTAGTGTAAATATTAATGCAATTTGCTTTCTTTTGTTTTAATTGGCCAGGCTCTCCCTTACAGGCTTTTTTATGCAGCTAAACACTTCCCAGTATAGAGTAGGGGAAGTAGCTGTAGCCTAGGAAAGCTTAATGTGATGTGATCCTGGACAGAATCCAAGATCCTCCATGTTTTCTCTTTGCTATTTCCCTGTGCTTTTGTGTTAGGAAGACTGTCCATTCCTTCTTAGCCATCTAAGCTTGAACAGAAATTGGCAGAAGAGTGTGTACTCAGACACAGGGAGGCAATCTTTTGCTTTGCCTGAAAAGCATCAAGAGGAGAAACCAAAATTGGAAATGCAGCCCACTATGTTTATTATTATGTTTATTATTGAGAATGCAAGTATTCTTTATTGCAATCACGCAGAAGAGTCAGAAGGAATGTTTTTATCTCCAGTTGTTTAACTATCTACTAGCAGTAACAATAATAATAATGTTGTTTAGTCGTTTAGTCGTGTCCGACTCTTCGTGACCCCATGGACCAGAGCATGCCAGGCACTCCTGTCTTCCACTGCCTCCCGCAGTTTGGTCAGACTCATGCTGGTAGCTTCAAGAACACTGTCCAACCATCTCATCCTCTGTCGTCCCCTTCTCCTTGTGCCTTCCATCTTTCCCAACATCAGGGTCTTTTCCAGGGAGTCTTCTCTTCCCATGAGGTAGCCAAAGTATTGGAGCCTCAGGTTCACGATCTGTCCTTCCAGTGAGCACTCAGGGCTGATTTCCTTAAGAATGGAGAGGTTTGATCTTCTTGCAGTCCATGGGACTCTCAAGAGTCTCCTCCAGCACCGTAATTCAAAAGCATCAGTTCTTTGGCGATCAGCCTTCTTTATGGTCCACCTGGAGCAGGAACCGGCAAGCCACTCCAGTATCCCTGCCAAGAAAACTCCATGGACAAAGACAACAGGCATAATAACAATAATAATTTATTATTTATACCCCACCCATCTGGCCGAGTCTCCCCAGCCACTCTGGGTGGCTCCCAATCAAGTATTAAAAACAGTACAGCGTTAAATATTAAAAACTTCCCTAAACAGGGCTGCCTTAAGATGCCTTCTGAATGTCAGGTAGTTGTTTATCTCTTTGACATCTGATGTCAAACTATGTTCTGCCTCCACAGCCAAGGTTTCTGGAAACCTCAGGAAGTAAGAGTGTTCTTGCGCTCAAGTCCTGTTTGCCTGTTTTCCATCTGGTTGGCCCCTGTGAAAGCAGAATGTGGGACTAATGGGCCCTAGATCTGATCCAGCAGGCTCATTCTATGTTCTTATAGTTCTTTTCCTCCTCTCGACAGGTGAAACTGGTGAACATTAGGAACGATGACATTACGGACGGGAATCCCAAATTGACTTTGGGATTGATATGGACCATAATTTTGCACTTTCAGGTAAGATGACTAGTCAGTTTCAGTGCACTTCCAATTTGAAACTCCTCCCCTTGTCAGATGTGATTGGATAGGGATGCTATCTGTGGGTGCTACTACTGTTGCCTCCTTCAGTAACTTACCTTGAAGCTCCAGGAGGAAACAGGCAGTAGTGGGTTCTATTCCCCAGTAGACCAGAGCTCTCCAAACTCTGCGTTGCCACATGTTAGTGTGTCTGTTGCAGCGTTCAGACGTGTTGCACGAACACTCCCTGCACTCCTCCCAGGGCTGAAAAGGGGTTAGTAAGTTTAACCCTCTGTTTGCTAGTAACCAAATTACTGTGTCATGATATGATGCATGTCTAAATAGTGTGTCACCAACATGAAAAGTTTGGAAAGCTCTGCGCTAGACCAGGCATAGGCAAACTTGGCCCTCAAGATGTTTTGGGACTACAACTCCCATGATCCCTAGCTAACAGGACCAGTGGTCAGGGATGATGGGAATTGTAGCCTCAAAAAAATTTGGAGGGCTAAGTTTGCCTATGCCTGCCCTAGACCCTTGTGGAGCACCCTTCCCCATTGGGGATGGGAGTGGGACTTAATGGTCTTAGAACCCCTCATGAGAAATTATAATAGTTTCATAGAATAGTTTCATAGAATCGTGGAGTTGGAAGGGACCCATTGACACTGTGGATGTCATTTCCATCATGTGTTTGAAAATTTAATGTCTCTGTTTTCAGTTCACAGTGTCCTTTCTACAGGTCAGTTGCATTTGCTATAAGACATTGCTATCATAGGCCATTCATTTTATTTGTATGCCGCTTTCCCATACAAATCATGTTTAAAGCAGCTTGCGACAAAGGAAGCAATATACCATCTTTTTCCGTGTATAAGACGCCCCCGTGTATAAGACGCCCCCTGTTTTTTGGGACTCAAAATCAAGAAAATGCACTATGCACTATCTGTGTATAAGACGACCCCTTATTTTAAACTTCAGAAATTTAGGAAAAAATATAGTCTTACACATGGAAAAATACGGTATTTCAAAATCAAACAGTGCAAAAAGAATTTTCTAAGAACATAGCAAAACTACATAGTAGCAACTATAACAACATATAAAAAAGCAACATTTCAGAACTATAAATATAACAAATAACAATATAATATAACAACTTAACAATAACAAAAATAACAAGGGAGCTTTACAGTTTCACCTTCGTCCTAGAAACACCCCACCGAAAGTCCCTCTCCTATACCTGCATCTTGTGATCATTGAAAAGATATACTCACCACAGTAAATTATTTGTGTTGTCAAAACATAGAACCCTCCACAAATTCCATGCAATAGAATGAGAAATCATTACCCTCTCTCTCCCCCTCCCCTCCCTTTCCCTCCAACCGCATGTCTATGAAGAACACTCTATGAATTGAAAGTGGAGACGCTATAAGTGCTTTGTTGTCAAACAATATTTTTTTTTAAATAAAAATCAGTAATAAAAAGAAACTTTTTAAAAAAAGAATAGAATGTGCTGGAATATTGGGTATTTATCAACTTGAACTCTGTTGATTACAAATTTTGTTTAATTTGGCAACTCATCTCCGGCAAGGAGGGGAAATAAGATTTTTCTGAATGGCTGTGAAGTGTTTCTTTGAAAACCCTGAAGCCATTTCGGCTAGAGCTCTTGTACTTAAGCCAATAAAGTCCTGTCCAGCTTTATTTCATACAGTTTATTTTAAGCAGTTTGTATTCTGTCTAGTTATTCTGTCTTTATTTAAACTTTTAATACGTTCTACAGCATATTACAAGTGTGCTCAGCAGTTGTTGTTGTTTATAAAAGAGCTGTTATTTCTTGTTGTAAATGTTGAGTGTGTTGGTTATGGTTGATCACACTAGATGGCACTAGAATTATGGTACTGACTGTACTTAAAGAATTTCTGTAATGTATCCTTCTGGTTCTTATGATATGCAACACTGGTATTGTTGCTTCTCGACTTCAGTGCTTGAGAGTTGCATCTTGTTTGTAAATTCTGTGGCCCATGTGATTCTTAATCAACATTTACCATAAATACCATGTCATTAGGAACTGTGGTGCAGAATTTTAAATGTTATCTGCCATTTAAGAATAGGCAGAGCATTTAAAGCTATGCTGTTCGCATTTATTTGTACTTTGATTTAGAAATTTCAAAAGCAGCACCTACTTGGAGAACTTACATATATTCCTAATTACAAAATCTAAGCAGGAATAGTTAGATGTGCAAATAGTGAAAGGTTTATGGAACAGAAATCGGTATGAAGCGCATGAATTTATCCTGAGCGATTGTTCCTGTATCATTGCTGCTTTCGGGAACCATTTGGATTTTAATTGATGATTCTAATTCCCACCTGGATTCCACACACTCATGAGCAGGTTATGAATTCTTTTACTATCAGTAAGCCAACTTGTGTGTGTTTTCAGCATGCTAGCAAAGCCACTAAGGTACCTCCTTCCTAGTTACAGTTGCTTATGATTGAAAAACAGTGTTATTATGCATGAGGTCATTCAAATATTGCATGAGAGTAAGTAGTACTTTTGCTTTCAATGATGCTTCTCTGATAATGTATATATGAACTTTTGGATGTCACACACCCTAAATGACCTTTGGAATCTGAAAACCTCATTTAATTACAACAGATTGAATTGCATTTCTGCTTTCCCTGCAGTATTAGAACCTTCTCTTGTATTATTGATGTTTTAAATCCAAATTCAGCATTCCCCAACCTGATGTCCTCCACATGCTTGAACTACAACTCCCACAATCCTTGATCATGTGGCCATGCAGGCTGGGGCTGATGGGAGTTTTAGTTCAAAGCATCTACAGGGCATCAGACTGGAGAAAGCCATCCTAAGCTATAGGATGTCTTCTGAAGGGAGGCAAGGCCTATTTGGCTCCCTCAGTTTTTGTGGCAAAAACCTGTGAGGTGACAAAAACATAACAAACAAACCCAACCCCCACACCCTTTGTTTCAGCAAGCATTTGGCTTTATATAAACTGGAATTAGTTTTTTGTTTTTTAGGCTGTCCTGTTCATTTTCCTTTATTTTTCCTTTTATTTACTTATTTCGTTATGAACCAAAATGGAGTTAAAACTGGGTTTTTTTAAAAATGTATGTAGGTATTTGTCCTAAGCTGAAGAAGCTACATCTGCAGAGCAATTAATCATAATAATAACAGCATAGTGAATTAGGATAAACATTATTTTGATCCATTATCTACTCATGTTGTATGTGGTGAAACATAACCCTGTTTTTCCCCCTCCTTTCCAAATCACCATAATATACTTATGCAGTTATTTATTTATTGCAGAAGTCACTAACAAAATATTGAGGGGTTTTTGTTTTTTGAGCCAGGCCCACATCACAACAGTTAAGTTGTCCACACAACCACTAACATCACAAAACTAAGTTCATGCTGTAATGTGGGGTACTCAAACCTCCTTTTGAGCACAAAGTCCACTACAAATTTCATTTAGTTGCTTCTGAGAAGCAATGTGTCTTTTCAAGGGTAGCTCTTCTGTTTATTTCCCCAAGGGAGCATGTGTACAAGCTACCACATGCTCGAGATGTAAAAATTTATCTCAATAAAATGTTCTTGGAGCCCCCCTGCAGTGGAGAGAGACATTTTTCACCACTGCTTCACCTGTAAATGCTTGATGCTGCAGGAATTAATCCCTTAAAGCAGAACCAGCTGGCTTTCCTGCACATTAAGTGAGTTGTTTTATCTTGGGAATACAAAAGATGTTGAGACTGGGAAAGGGGTACCACACCATTAGTGCAGCAGGGCTCTTAAAAGCTTATTCTCTTGTTAGGGCCTGCTACTGGCTGTGTAGCAGCATGTGGTTGGGTAGAAACATCTTCCTCTGAAGCATACCTCTGGACTGTCTCCAGACATTGAAACCTTTCTCCAACTTTTAATCTGCTCATGATTTAAAACCGGCAGGCAAGAGGTCAATGACTGATCCTCTCGGAGATCTAAACACGGAGTTATTTAATGTCTGCAATTTAATCCGTAGCTATAGGAGGTAAACAGTTACCCTTTTCTTTGTGGCTCCTATTAGATATATTATGGACTGTCATTTGTAATAAGAGAGCTTTTAAAGGCCATGTTCTCTTTTTTATATTTATCCATTAAAAAAAATTGATTACTTTGTCTGATATGCCCCCCTTGTTGTGGATAAAATGTTCCCGCTTGGTCTTTTCAGCTGAATTTCACAGCCAGGTTAAGATTGGGTTAACTGCATGTGCAGCAGTTAATGGAAGTACATACCTGGCAAGCAGCTCCATCCCATCAATGCTTCAGCTGCTGCAGCACACGCAGGAGCTTGTGATAAAAAATGACTATAGCAAATTCCTGTGTGAGCCAAATGTTCTAGGAAGCCAGTGTGGTGTATTGTCAGACCAGGACCTGGGAGATCAGGGTTAAAATCCCCACTCAGTCATGAAGTTCACTGCGTGACCTTGGGCCAGTCACATCCTCTTAACCTATCAAGGTTATTGTAGGGATTAACTAAGGAGGGGAAGGGTGAACCATGTACTCCTTGGAGGAAAAGGTGGGATATAAATGCAAAAAATAAGCTCTTCTGCTTACCTGCTTAAGAAAGTGCGTAGTGTCTGGGGCCTGCCATAGTATTAAATCTTTTCCCGCTTCCCTTGTGGAATGATTGCAAAATGATGTAATGGCACACCGTAGGAGATAACTGAGTGTTTCTGGCAGACTTGTCTTTACCGCATCGTGATGTCACCTCGCATTAATGATTTTAGATGGAATAGCAGACGTGCCCAGGAAGGCCTCAAGCCAGCGTTTGTTCTGGGCCTTCACTTTTCCCCTGAGGAGGACTGATTAAAATGACACAGGCTAGGTGATGGTGAAACTTGGAAGCCTTCTTCTTTACATGATAGTGGGAAATCGCATTTCATGGTACAAAATACTGGTAGCATGGAGAGAGACTTGCTCAGAGAACACACTTAAGTTATAAGGCAAGACATGGGGCAAGTGAGAGTTACACCTGGCACTGAGTGCCTGGCCATGATTGGCTCACCACAGGAAGGAAGCAGTCATGCAGCAAACTTTAAGTAGCACCTGGGGTACCATGTTTGTTTGCCCTAAGGAGCTGTGGAGACCTTTGACTCTGCAGAAGTTACTGAGCTACAAGTGCTATCAGCTCCGGCAAGATGACCAATGGCCAGAGATGGTGGGAGTTTTAGTTCAGCAACATCTGGAGGACTAAAGGTACCTCATACCTGACCTAAAGGTACTGTGGCCAATGCCACATTGCTACCTCTAGCTTTTCCTGCCTGTATCTGTGGCAAATTAAGTTGACCAAAAAATCCACAGCGAGCACGGCTTGTGGTTTGGAACACCACTGTTCAGTCCAAAGAGGAGGACTTTGTGGTGTAAGCCCCAAATCAGATGGCTAGCAATGGCCACTCAGGATTCACATGGGATTCCATATACAGTGGTACCTCGGGTTACATATGCTTCAGGTTACATACGCTTCAGGTTAAAGACTCCGCTAATCCAGAAATAGTGCTTCAAGTTAAGAACTTTGCTTCAGGATTAGAACAGAAATTGTGCTCCGGCGGTGTGGCAGCAGCAGGAGGTCCCATTAGCTAAAATGGTGCTTCAGGTTAAGAACAGTTTCAGGTTAAGTACGGACCTCCGGAACGAATTAAATACTTAACCCGGGGTACCACTGTAGGGACTTGTTTGCTGCAACAATGTGTGGCACATCTTAATTCCTGCTGCCGATAATTAAGGCTGCGGTTCTGACCCCACTCATCTCAGAGAAAGCCCCAATGAATTCAGTAGGTCTTACTTCTGAGTAGGGATGGTTAGGGTTGCTTTGTAATTCTAGGTAGAATTGTAAAAAAATATAAATATATAGACTCGTTGGAGGAGAGAAAACAAAAACTTTCCTGCTGAAACCAAAGAAGCTTATAAGATTATACCCTAGTACCAAGTAATCCCCAGTTTGCAAGAATTTTATTCATAGCTTTCTACATAAATTCACCCACTGTGTTTTAGTTTTCTTCGCTTTTCCTGCTATTCAAAGATCTCCAGCTAAATATCAATTTATGGGGCATGTTGCTCTCACTTGCAGGTGCTTGGACCATGGTCAAATGTTTAAGTCTATTAATTTCTGGTATTTTCTTAGTAGTTAGTCTGGAGCATTGACCTGGAAAGAGTAATCTTATATTTTCCCGTGTATTCTTCGTAACCAGATTTTTAAAAACTGACTTCGAAAGGAACATATTTCTTGCCTTGTTGGTGTTGGCTCTCTATCTGTAGTGCTGGTTTAGGGCTTTGTTTTATTGTATTACTTTCTCTTTCAGTTGTCAGGCATATAAAGTCACATCTGCACGAGGCTTTTCTGTTTCTGATAGATGCTATGTCATCGGTGCAAAAAGGCCATTGGCATTACAGTTTAATGCTGAGGCAGTGATGTTTGCTTAAGAGGATTGGTGTCCAGAAATAAGCCTCAGTGTCTAATCAGACACAGGCCCTGCCTGGGCACAATGCCACAACATTTATTGCGTATGCATTTCTCATAAGCAAAATGGCTACGTCCTGAGGACCGGGAGTTCAGCCTGAAAGATATTAGGGATATAAGCTGGAGGTTTTAGCTCAATCTGAAAATGATTTCTGCTCATGTAAACTTAGTAAAATTACAGAGTCTGTGTGGCTTTGATACACTCTGAGCCAAATGGGGAATGTCTGTGGATGTGTGAGGGCTGACAAAGACGAACAGTGTTTGGATCCAGCCAGAGCTCCCTTAAGTCCTGCAAAACATTCCCCAGGAAGAAAATACTTCAGGAGGAAATCAAGAAGGAAACAAGCTGAAGATGAGAGAGAGCCAGAGAAGACTAAGGAAAGTGAGGGGAAAATTCAATTCAAAGCAAATCGTTCTAAAGAGACAGCAACAGCAACTCATCCCGGGGAGCTGGCAATTCATGAGTCCGTTATACAGAAGGCTCTGCTGGACAGAACTGATCTGATTGTGAGTACCGATGTTAACACTGATCTTGTTAAAGCAAAACTGGTGAGTGGGGCAAGCTGTGATTCAAGCAGTGGGAATGGTGCTTGTGCTAAAGGCAGAAGAGCTAGTAAGTCTGAAGAAAAAGAGAGACTGTTAACTGAAGATCTGGAAAAGAGTCCCAAAAAACGCAAGCCCAGTTGCAGCACACAGGACAAGAAATCTTCTCACAACGGGATCCAAGGAGAATTCACATTCCAGAAAAACAGGGGAGTAAATTTTGAAAAGGAATCTGGCTCAAATTGTGTGCTAAACAAGCAGTGTGAAGAAAATGCACTATCCAAGGCTCTTTCTGGAATCGCTGATGATTCCCCCAAATGGGAAAACAGTTATAACCGGCATCCGGCTAAACTTCAAAATCAAACCCACCTGCAGCAAGGATTTCCGAAATCTGTGTCTCTGCCTCTTTCCCAGGAAAATGAAGCTCATAGCATTTTACCAAACAGGAGCAAGGTAAATATACCGTAGCGCTAGAATAGTATATAGTTTTCAAAAATATATATATATTAAAATCCTTGAGCAATATTTGATTTTTGCATGCTGGGTATTTCATAACTACTTCATAACTACTGTGTATCTGAAGAAGTGTGCATGCACACGAAAGCTCATACCAAGAACTGACTTAGTTGGTCTTTAAGGTGCTACTGGAAGGAATTTGTTTTGTTTTGACTATGGCAGACCAACACGGCTACCTATCTGTTACTTCAATAACTGTTGCTGAACTCCTGTTGGTTTTGAGGTTAGCTGCTCTTGCATTGAAAAATAACTTTATAAATTAAAATAAAAAACACAGACCCCCCCCAATGAATGATTTTTCAGAAGAGTTAATTTTAAAATGTTTGTACCCGTTGTACCTAGCATGTGTTTCAGTTAATTTTTGCCATCCAGTTTGTCTACTGGATATAACATTTTGAGTAAGGCGCCAAATAAGTTGCAACATATGGCCATTCTCTAGTGTGTATCCGCAGACTATGTTGCTGTCATCATTTCCATAAAACTAGCCCTAGCGATAGTGATAATGGGCAGGGCTTGCTATCGTAAGTAGGCGGGATCTAAGAGGTACATTCAATACATGGCTCAGATATATAAGGTGGGAACTTGCCACTTTTCACATTACTGCGCTTCTTGCTTCCACATGGAATGCTGTGTTAAGGATACAACATGCAACCATTCAATTGTATATGATTTGAATGAGTGAAATTCCCCCAGTTCTTGAAATGAGAAACAAGCTGTCTCTGTCGCTGGTTAAGGTACACACTGATGTATACATTTTTTTTGTAAGCTACGATCTACCTAAACCCATTATTAATAATTATTATTTTCTGTTTTGTTTTTCAAAATCACTAGGACCTATGTATTCATAAAGGCATAAATCTTTCTTAATTTAAAATGAGAGATGTTTAGCCACATAAGGTGTCTGGTTCATTCAGTTTGGTTTGTGAAATCCTCTGTCTACACCTGTATTACTCTTTGGCCTCCATGTTGCCTTGGATTTTTGAACCATGATCCATTCCTTACTTCTCCAAATTTCACTTGGATATCAATTTCTCCCTTGCTCATACTGTATAACTTTTCCTTTACCAAGGTCATGGATGTGTCCCACCCACCCCCAGCTTGCCCCCTTTCCCCCCTTGACACTTTTCATTTTCAGCTCCTTTTCTCCTCCTTCCCTAACTCTGATTCCTTCATTTCTCTTACACCTTCATCCTTAGATTCTGGCACCTTAGCCCACTGCTGGTGCTGTCTTCTTTCTTGAATCCACCCTGCCCTTGGCAAGAGCCGCTCACCCAGTGGGGCGGAACCACAGCAATAGCCTCCCAAATGTGGTGTTGGTGCCACATACTAGGAGGGGTAGGGACAAGATGGCAGTGAGTTTGGGAATGTGTGGACACAGTGGTGGAGTTCATGGCTTTTGGGCCTCCTGCCTCAGTTCCACTGTTTGCTCCCATTCAAGTTCCCAGCTTTCTGCAGCTCTGATTCTTTCTTTGCTGAAAGCTCATGGACCCACTTATGCTGCTGGGTGTTTCCACTCTTCGAAAAGGCTTTTGTCTTATTGTTTTTGTAGGAGAGCTGATCTTAGCAAACATGATCTTGTTTTATTTATTTATTAAATAGAAGAACTGCTCAATTTGCAGCTGTCCCGAGTCCTCTGATATAGAAAACTCTACCTCTTAGTCCCAGGCATTTGTGACCGGGCCATAATAATTCAGTGGTCTGGTTCACACATAAGTTGTGATTTGTTTAGCAAATCTTAAATTATTCCAAGTAGTCCCACAGATGATTACACAAACCATGGCTTGTTTCTCTGAAGTTTGTTTAGTTTCCCAGCTCCTTTTGTCTCATGCCTTTGTAGTTTGTTGACTGTTCGGTACCGTAGTGAAGAAAGCGTGTTGGGTTTGCATATAACACCAAGCCATAGTTAAAACAACCCAAGGATAATAAGCCAGCAACAAACCATGGCTTCAAATCATGGTTTGTTGGCAGTAAACAAGCCATAGTTAAGCCAGTGGGAAGAGTTTATACATAACACTAAGCCATGGTTTAATAAGCTATAGTTTAGTTAGCCATGGCTTAGTATTTTGTGTGAAGTGGCAAGGGGAATGCATTGTGTACAGTGGTACCTCTAGTTATGAATTTAATTTGTTCCGGAGGTCCGTTCTTAACCTGAAACTGTTCTTAAGTAGAGGCGTGCTTTTGCTAATGGCGCCTCTTGCTGCCACTGCGCCGCTGGCACACGATTTCCGTTCTCATCCTGGGGCAAAGTTCTCAATTCGAGGTAACTCTTCCAGGTTAGCGGAGTTTGTAACCTGAAGCGTTTGTAACCTGAGGCGTTTGTAACTTGAGGTACCACTGTACATTGATCAGAAGTATGCAGAGCTTCACCAGGCATGAACCATTAGCATTGTCAGCAGGTTCCAGTTGGAGCTGAACCCTGGCTCAAATTCTAGCTAGGGTTTGAAGTAGCAACCAGTGCCTCTTTTATAACATCCAGGTTGGTTCTCATACATTTATTGCCCGGCTTAACCTATATTCAGACTATCTCTGAGTGATTGTACAATCATGTCAGCTTCTGTTATCAGCATACACAGCACTTTATTGCAAATGTGGAAAGGGTGTCTCTGTTTGCCCTCCTGCCTCAGAATACATAATCCAGGGCAGAGTATAAAATTGGCTGATTATTGCTGTTGATATAAGGTGTAAGATGTGGCACTTCTGAAGAGAGCCCTTCACGCAAACCTTTGGGTTGTATGCGCTAGCCTCATGATCACACGTATAGTCACATGCACTCTAGATTTCCATGTGAAAAGTCTGATTACTTGAAGTAGCTTATAAGGCATTATACTATTAAAGACAAGCTGGTTTCCTTTTCAATTTGCTGTTAGGCCAAGTTGCTGAGTACGTTAGGCGTCTGGTAATTTGAATGAATAAAGAATGAGGCAAAAAAGAAAGAAAAAAGGATCACACCAACAGCAGAATTAATTTACAATTTTATTATTACTTTTGAATTTAAGGAGTTGGAGAGGGGAGGGATTTAGCTCAGGCAGTACTATTCATCAGACCAAAAGTAGGGACTTTATTTTTTTTTTAAAAAAAGGTTATAGTATGACTAACCAATGTCTGTTAAATCCTTGATGGACAGATTTGCTTCCCTCCTTTCCTTTCCACTGTGAATTTTGTTCTGGTGTCAGGGATCAGAAAGGAAGCAAAAAAGACATGGCCATTTTTTCTCTTCTCCACAACACCTCCAAGCTTGGCCTGGAGCCTAGCGCAAATAAATAAGATGGAGAAGGGAAAGGGTCATGGCTTCCCTCAACCTGGTGTAGTGTGGGTCTTCCCCCATTTTGCATCTGCTCTGTTGCCTCACTGAGGTAGAAAACCTGTGTCTGGCTGTTTGGGCTTCACAGGGTTACATGTTTCTTTGTCCAGCAAGAAGAGAAAAGAAATTCTCAGGTGTCAGGAAGAAGACTGGGGTAGAAATGTTTCCCCTGAGGTCTTTGTGTAGAAAGGGGGGGGGGGCGTGTGTGTGTGTGTGCGCGCGCAACCCAGAAGCAGGTTTCCTCAGGATTTTTAGGGCTCACTCCACTGTCTTGAGGATTGGGCCCTCCTGCCAACTCTCAAAAGTGGACACGGATTTGCATAACATGTCCATGTGCTTTGTGTCATATGCAAATCCGTGTCCACTTTTGCAGGCTAAGGGCCCATTAATAAATCTGTAGCCACACAGGTAATAAAATGTTTCACTTTTGGTTTCAATGGGAAATGTCATGTTCATTGAATTTAATGGGAATTAGAAGAGGTCCTGATCCTGCAGCACGATCCTATGCATATTTATTTACTCAGAGGTTAAATTCCTCTGTGTTCAATAGGGATGGCTGCTGGATCAGTGTATATAGGATTGCAGCCCTAAAGTTTGAGAAACAATGATTTTTCTGTATACTTTTTGGTTCTTTTCAATAATCTTTTCACTTCAATTCTATATAAAGAGAATGAACTTATGCTGATTACTGAATCTCTATGTGATAATTACTAATTAGTGAGTTGCAAGGGATTACCGTATTTTTTGCCCCATTGGGTGCACTGACCCATAGGACGCACCTAGGCTTTTGGGGGGGGGGGATAAAGAAAAAAAAAAATTTTCCCCCCAGGCGTGGGGCTGGGGCGGGGGAAGCTCAGGCTTCCCCCGACCCCAGCCCCCAGAACAGGCAGCTCTCCGCAAGCCTTGGGAGACCGGTGCAACTTCCCGCCGGGCTCCCACGCCTTGCGGATATCTGCCTGAAGCCCAAACCAGGTCGGGGGACAGCAGGATGGCGGCGTTCCGCCTCCCTGCTATCCCCCGAACTTGTGGGGCTGGCGGCAGGGAGAAGCGCGCTTCTCCCCACCGCCAGCCTCAAAACCAGGTCAGGGAACCGAAGCCCGGGCCGCGCTGTGCAGTGCGCCCCAGGCTTCGAGATGCAGGCTGCTATCTGCAAGCCTAGGGAGCCCAACGGGAACTTCCGCGGGCTCCCAAGGCTTGCGGAGAGCTTCCTGAAGCCTGGAGAGCGAGAGGGGTCGGTGCACACCAACCCCTCTCGCTCTCCAGGCTTCAGGAAGCTATCTGCAAGCCTTGCAAGCCCGGCGGGAGTTGCCGCGGGCTCACAAGGCTTGCAGGCAGCAGCCTGCAGCCCTGGCGAGCGTCCGCAAGCCTTGCGCGCCCGGTGGGAGGTCCTGCCGGGCGCGCGAGGCTTGGGGCGGCAGCCTGCCGCCTGAAGCACAGGGAGCCCTCCGGAGGGCTCCCCGTGCTTCGGGCGAGCATCCGCAAGCCTTGCGAGGCTTGGGGTGGCAGCCTGCAGCACGTGGAGCCCTCCGGAGGGTGCCCCGTGCTTCGGGCAGGTGTGCGCAAGGCTTGGGGCGGCAGCCGCGGCTGGGGGGGGGGAATAATTTTTTTTATTCATTCCCCCCCAAAAAAACGCAAGCTCCGGGGACAGCTGGGAGGCGCAGCGCGTCTTCCCGCTGTCCCCGGACCTGGTCTGAAGGCGGGGAGAAGAGCGCTTCTCCCCACTGTCGGCCCCACAAGCGCCTGGGGGGGAAATAAATTTTTTCCCCTTTATTTCCCCCCAAAAAAACTTGGTGCGTCCTATGGGCCGATGCGTCCTATGGGGCGAAAAATACGGTATTTTCTTTTTCTAACTGTAGTGATGTGCATCTAGCTTTTGAAATTATCGTTTGTATCTTAAATGGGCCCATTAATGTAAACGAGTAATTCTTTGAAATTTGGTTTTCTGATCCTGAAAGTTTCTAAAACAGCATTTCTAATTCATGATATTTCATTATTCACACCACTCCCTGTCTTCCACTTTCATTTGAGCCACATTGTAAGGTTGTCAGACAGACTCAGGCAATGCTCCTAGGCACTCTGTAGCATCTCAAGCTGCAGTGAGTGATAAGTTGTTCAGACAAATTGCTGAGGAGCCAGGCTAGAGACAACAGCTATAATTTGAGGCCAGGTGGGAGCTTATTGATGCCTCATGTCATCTGATCCTGCTCGCCATCTGCAGAGGTGGCACTTTAGGGAAGCAGAGATTAGGCTGGCAGTTTTCCTCTGCCTGCAAAGTGCCTTGATGGTATCAGGGAATAAAATGTCTGAGCCTGCCTTCATAGCCACCCAGTCTGAGACCCTAACACCACACAGACTTTCTGGTGGGCCATTTACATTTATCCGATTTTCTTCTCTATATGTTGCTAAAACTGTGGAGATAGGAGCTTGAAGGAAGGTTGGGGCTCTAGAGTTGTCAAATAATAAAAAAAATACCCCTTAGTTTATTCATTAAACCAGGATTTTATTTTATTTTCAAGTCATTTTCTTGACTATAGCAATACTTCTGCAAATGGTGTTTTGCGATATGTTGGTATATAAGTGAGAACAATTGTAACTCACATACTCATTTCAGATCTTCAGTTGAGCTGAAAACAAGAGCATTTAGCAACCGCTGTTTAAAATAGGACTTTGTTCTTGGTTTTGTATCCTAGCTGGTACATGCCATTTGCATGAGTCATGATGGATATAACTGACACTTGGAGATTGTTCTGCTGCCTGCAAATAGTCACTTATGGGAAATGGAATCTGAAGTGCTGTTTCCGATATACACAGTTGTTGAAACTGTGGGTGAAAGGTCTAGAGTCCACTTGGAATCTCCTGTGCTGTAAAAATTACTCTGCACTTCCTTCCACGCTTGAAATAGTCCATAACATTTTAAGTGGGGTGCAAGGGAGGGAAGCATAATTTAAATAAAATAAAGAAAAATTAACAGAAGAAAATTTAGGCTGGTTCTCCTCCCCACCAAAATGCATACCTGGCCCTTCTGGTTGACACCAGCATTTTAATAAACTCTCCCAAATAACATGGCACATGTTTTATTTGCTGTATATGATGGGTCTGGATATTTTGTCATGCATAGAAACTGAGACGACTAGGAAAGATACTTGGCATAATTGCCCTTAAATGTACCAGAACAAAGTAGCTCCTTAAGGGAGAGAGATCATGTCGACACGCCTCTAATTTGGGGTTGGGATTGATGTTTCAGTTTCCCATGGTTCACGTGGCTGACAGGGCCAGGCATGAGACCAGCATAGGCCTTGCAGTCTGCATAGCTGTCTTCCTTTGAATGGGGCCTTGCTAGGAGTGTGAAAAACTGGCTTCCAGAACTACAGCCAGGTCCAAATGTGCTGTTCCTGACAGTTCTGCTGTGTACTGTGTAAAATACAATTTGTGAGGGGAGAGGGGAAGCAGGGAGTGGGAGAAGGCATTTCTCGTGAACAAGCAGCCATCTAATTACATTTTTCTATGCATTTGTAAAGACAACACATCAGAGAGAAGGTGCTTATGCTACCCCCCCAACCTGTTGGCCATCCACTTACAGAAATACTTTGATGTGCTTTCATTTTCAAACAAGCAATCCCCATGTGCATTATTTGCACTCAGCTGTGTATCTGAGTATCACTGGTTCCAGAGTTCCAGCCATCTAGAAATTAATGGGATTTTCCCAGCTGCCTTCTGAAGGTTCAGTGAAAACCTTGATGGTGGCACTGGCCGATTCTAGTTTCTTAAACAGAAGACTTCAAGAAAATTGCTCCCTAGCTTGATCAGACATTTCCTTTTTACTTATTGATGAAGTTGTCACTATTTCTATTCCCATTGCCTCATACAGGATCACTTGCTGAGTGCGTCCCTTGTTATCTTCTTCCGTTGGCCATCCATTGTTTGCTATTATGCTCTGTTTCGTTTCTCTTCATTGCCCTCTTTTAAATTTAGGATCCTTGGAGAAGGATTTTATTGTGCCCCCCACCACTCTGTAATGTCCTGTACTTCCTGTGTGGAGGCGTCAGACTCGGTTCCGTGCACTCGTGATGGGAGAGGCCAGCCAGGGACATGCTTGAATTAGTGGAACTGGGATTCATGCCAAGTTATCTGTGCCACTTTGGGACTTTGCCCAAAAGAGCCAGGGCTGTGATTGAGCTCCCTACCCCCCACCCCATAATAATGATGGACCATAATGAGATGGGTGGGGGAGGGTTTGAGGCACTACTGATATTTGATGGCATTCTTAATAGTGATCTTAATCTATTTTAATTTGGCTGTTTTTATTTTATTTTGATACAGATTTCTGACATCCATGTTACTGGAGAGTCAGAGGACATGTCTGCTAAAGAGAGATTGCTCCTGTGGACACAGCAGACAACTGAGGGTTATGCTGGTATTCGTTGTGAAAATTTCACTACCTGCTGGCGAGATGGGAAATTATTTAATGCCATCATTCATAAATACAGGTAAGCACACACTTGTTTAGATTTTGTAAAGAGTGCTTATGGAAATAACCTGAGTAAAAAGACCGTATGTATCAAGGGCCCTATCTCTTACAATATGTCCTGCTGCTTTCTGTTGGTTGGAGTCCTACAGTTTTTTGACTGCTTGCTTCGCAGCTGATTGGACGATGCTGTTCCTTCTAAACCAGGGATGGTCAGCTTCTTAAGCATTGGAGGCTCAGACTGCCTGGGAAATCAGACTTCCTGGGCCTTGATATAGTTGTCCAAACTGCTGTCAAAAAGAGCACTCATGTAGCTTTACAATAGCCAGGGAATAGATACAAGATTTTGTTTCTGTAGGGACTGCAGGAAAACAACAACATAATATGGAATTGGGCACAGAAGTTTATTTCTCGAAAAACTCAGTTTTTATTTTTAAAAACTTCCTGCCCTTTGAAGATATGCTTGAAAATGCTTGTTAAATATCTGCTGAAATCTTGGAATCCAGAAAACAGACTGAGCGTATGGTCCATAGTTGGGTACAATGAGGCATATGTGCACTGGAAAGTTCCTTGCCGCTCCTGATCTAGTAAAGCCAAGGCAAATTATGTGAAATGAAAAATCAATCATGAAGAGAAATGATGCAATACGCTTTCTCTGACCAGAGATTTTGTTTTTCTCAGCACAGAATTTGGGTTGCTTAGATGCGCTCTCTCTTTCTATATATATGAGAGAGACAGGAATAACACACAGCTTATGGGAAAAGAACATTCCCTTGCAGCGCTGAACTTAGTTGCTGTTTCCTCATCAGATGACAGGATCTAACAGAGATCATGTTCCCAGAAGAGAGAAATTTTAAGATACCGGTAGCCTGCCCAGCATGAGGAACTGAATGAGTATGTGCTTTATGTTGCTATCATGTGTAGAAGGGGCAGGATAGGTTAAAGGTGTCAGCTTGTGTGGATGCCTATGTTACTTCCTGTCTGCCTCTTGTAAACACGGCAGTGGAACATAGTGGTTTGGAGAACTGCAAGACTTCCATACTCTGCTGCTCCAGAAACAGGACACTTAATTATAGATGGATTTGAACTACAGTGGTACCTCAGGTTACATATGCTTCAGGTTACATACACTTCAGGTTACAGACTCCGCTAACCCAGAAATAGTGCTTCAGGTTAAGAACTTTGCTTCAGGATAAGAACAGAAATTGTGCTCCTGCGGTGTGGCAGCAGCAGGAGGCCCCATTAGCTAAAGTGGTGCTTCAGGTTAAGAACAGACCTCCGGAACGAATTAAATACTTAACCTGAGGTACCACTGTATAGACTATGAAAAACAGCTACATTTGGGTTACATAAGTATTAAATGAAATATACGTTGGACCCAGCAATGTTGGAACTGGGTTGCCAACAATGGGAAGTCACCGCGAGGAAAGCAGTTGAGGTTGCTTGGGGATGTTTATGCACACTAGTATTCCAGTCCTGATCTTGCAAGATCTTTTGAGGTATGTAGCAGCCAATCAGAAATGGTGTTAGAACAGGGGTAGGCAACATAAGGCTCGTGGGCTGGATTGCCAACAATGGGAAGTCACCACGAGGAAAACAGTTAAGGTTGCTTGGGGATATTTATGCCTTCTCAATCAATCTGGCCCACGGATGGTCCGGGAATCAGCGTGTTTTTACATGAGTAGAATGTGTCCCTTTATTTAAAATGCATCTCTGGGTTATTTGTGGGACATAGGAATCGGTTCATTATTTTTTTCAAAATATAGTCCGGCCCACCACATGGTCTGAGGGACGGTGGACCGGCCCATGGCTGAAAAAGATTGCTGATCCCTGTGTTAGAACCAGGGAGTGAAGCAGGGAGAGTGATTGTACAATAAACTCTAGCTATACTTTGAGAGACTGAGAGAGGTGTCTTGCCCTGTGTGACATGTGATGAACTCCAAGTCCCCGAGTTCTGTAGTTCGTGGCCGGTTTTCCTTCTTCAAAGGAGCTACAAGATGTGGCAGCCAACTGGAACAAGTGTCATAGTAATTAGGGGCATTGAGATCTATCTCTGGGATAGTGGGACACAGTGGTGCTGTTAGAATTTGCAGCCCTAGAATATCCATGTGTAAATGTGTTAGGCCTCTGGTTCCCAGACAATAGGCTCCAGAGACAGATCTTTCAGCCCCTCCTTGTTTTCATGTATAATGCATTACTTAGCCTTTTTGGCGTGTTGGGGAGGAAGCTGCATGTAATAGACAGCAGCATTCCAAGTCAGTGAATCAGAGAGGTTTGCTTTGGGAGTGGAATTCGAAAAAGTAGTGTGAGAATGAGAGAAAAGGACAAAGATGGAGAGGCTTCTCAGCTGTTTAAAGACCTACGAGTGTTTTTTGTTGTTCACGTGTTATAAGGATTATTGACTAATAAAATAATGGCTCTTTATTATGTAATTCTTCAACAACATTGTACAAGAAGAATTGTGTCTGCCTGTTCCATGTACCTGAAGTAGAACAGCTCTCTGAATATCTTTTGGGGGTCTTCATGACATATGCTTCTCAAGAAGATCTGGGAGAGTGTTTCTTTGTTTTTTGTTGCTTTCTTTCCACTAACTGCACATAGGAATAAATAATCTGTACTTGCTTTCTAAGTGCTGTCTCCCTCTTGTGTTAGCTCATGCTCATTTCACCACAGTGGCGTAGCGTGGGGGGTGCAGGGGGGGCCGGCCGCACCGGGCGCAACATCTGGGGTTAGGGCAAATCCACGGGTTAGGGGGCGCAAATCCACGGGTTAGGGGGCGCAAATCCACGGGTTAGGGGGCGCAAATTACTTGCCTTGCCCCGGGTGCTGACAACCCACGCTACGCCACTGTTTCACCACCCCAGGTAACTGAGCAGTTGCCTTGTGATGGAGATTCACACGGATCTCAAACAGCCATGCCTATAACCTACATTAAGGCAGGGCAAACACATCAGAAGGTGAGTGAGAAGGTCACAGTGAGAGACATAAACCAGCAGAGAGAGGGAAGAGATGGGGAGAGGCAAGGCTAGGGAGGGCACAACGCAAGCAAATGCATATTTAGACTTCATTTAAATTGTGCATGGGCACTAAGGAGTCCTTGTGCAGCAGAGGTCAAGATGTTTTGTGTACATTGCAAAGGTGCATATGTGAGATGTAATTATAAAAGGGTCCTTTGTCTTGTTCAACCAACATGCATTTCCCCACTTTATTTTCCTACTGCTCACTCATTTCATACAATCTGGTGAATGCCAATAAATTGGATTATCTGGTAGCAGCCAGGAGGACAGAAATTTGGGGAGGAGGTGTGCATAGGAAAATCGTTCCTATAACAGAGACCTTAGTGAAGAGCGCACCTGGACTATTGTGTACTGTTCTTGGCATAACATTATAGGAAGGATATTGAAAAGGTTGGGAATTATTACCCAGAAGGGCAAATAAATGGTAAAGATATTTACTGGCTGCATCTCTGAACAGATGCTAGGATAGGTTTACTATTACATTAGAAAGGGAATGTTAAGAGCCCAATTCAGTGCCTTTTGAAAGTGCTAGGAAGGCTTCCTTTGACTTGAATGGGCTATTTAAAAGCTTTAGCGGTATGAGGAGGTGTGGAACAGTAGCCCTCCCTACAAAGAACAGGAAGAAAAGCCAACAAAAGGCCATATGCAGAAGCAGAAATTTAGCCCTGCAGATGATTTCATGCAACAGACACAGCCATGTGAGTTGCCAGATGTTTACAAATGTGGCAGAAGAACAGGAAAAGAATTCTAGGTGGGGAAAGTTTTCAAAAGTCTGAACCCTCCTTCAAGGCAAACCAGCCATATGCAGCGGAGCTTTGGTTTGGAACTTCTGTTTCATGCCAGGCTGCAGGACAAATGCTGGCACACGCCGTACCATAGTGATGTTCAAACATGTTGCAGGCGATCAGGATCTAACTTGAGTACATTCCTTGAGGATAGGAGAAGCGGTGATGCCAACATCTGCCACAACTTGTTGACTGCCTCCAGCTACAAATCAGAAAGAAACAAAACATTACTAAGTGTCAAGCCTTGGATTGCTATGAGATGCGTTTGAAAGGAAGACAAAAGATTTTTATTTAGTTTCTGCTTGCCATTTTCTAAAGAATAGCTTACCATTGCCTTATCTTTTGAAGGGAAAATAAAAGCTCTACTAAGAGGGGGGAGAAGGAAGGAATGTGGTAAGCCTCATTTTATTGAATAGAGACGTTTTGTGAGGACCCTACATGCCTTGGCTACAATGAAGCCCTCAAGACTAAGGATTTTCAGACTGAGAAAGAGAACTAAGCTTCCAGGTTGAGTCAAATGTCTTTAATTTACTCTACAGGCATACTTTTCCATAGTGGATCTTAGCACTAAATCACTTTATATATTTACACTTAAAGAAATGGAGCCTAAGCCAGCAATCGCTACGCATGTTTAACATCCGTTGGATCATGCCACATTTCAGAATGCTAAGGTGTCTGAAACTTTATTAATAATTGTGCAGGCCATTTCATTCTAATGTTTCTTAGGCTTAAGCACAAGCAAAATATTATATTAGGGTGGCCTGTGCCATGCCTCTGATTCTTTCAGATCTTATTAAGCTAGGTTCATTTAGTACTTTGAAGAGGGATTAGGGTGCATTGCCTTGCCAAAGTGGCAGATCTTTCCTTCTGGTGCTGCATTGTGGAATTTTGGGAAGATGCCACTACCCTTTAGATGGAGAAAATTTTGAGACATCCCCTTTTCTTAAAGCGCAGTAGCTGTATAGCTCAGATACCGTACCGGTTGGAAGTTGTTCTTTTCCATTTTTTTTTATTCCCCCCCCCCCAAAAAAAATTAACAAACAAATAAACAAACATAAATCTCAACCATATTTAAACCAAACTTAGTAACTTTGTTAAATGACTTCCTCGTATCCCCCTGGTTGAATTTCAGTCGATATCATTCTAACGGTTTTCCAAAACCAATATTCTTATAAAATTAACTTAATCACTTAAGATCTTTCTTTCTTTCAAATTCCGCATTAAACATATTAATTCATCATATTACCTATTTCAATCCTAAGCCTATCTGTTTTTTGTAAACATCTCCAATTAATTTAACTTAACATATTTAACTAAATAGTCTTTAAATTTCGTCCATTCTTCCTGGTACTCCTCCTCCTTCTGGTCGCAGACTCTTCCGGTCAGATTGGCCAGCTCCGAAAAATCCATCATTTTCATCTGCCAATACCTGTTGGAAGTTATTAATTAATTTTACTTCTCCACAAATGTTAATTTGTTCATTCAAACCTAGCTGGGGACAAGGCTTAGAAGGAATAAATCCTGGTGGTTACATTCCTTCAGTTCCAGTGTCCCCCACCCCCCAAAAAAAGTTCATTCAGCTCTTTGATTGCATGACTCCCTTTTTCTTAGCATAGGAAAGCTGTGCTATATTTCCCTTTCAAGGCAGTCATTGCCTAATTGTCCAAGTGGTTTTTTAACTTCACAGTGATAAAATACTGTGCCCATCAGGGCAAAAATTTGAATTTGAAGTGTGCTGAGATTTCTTTACTACTATCTTAAGCAAACTTACTTTGTCACCATCTTCCATTCCTTATGTTGCTGTATGTGTGAACAGTTGGTGAGAGATCTAAACTGGGGGTTAGAATTTTGAGAGGACTTTGTTGATAAGATTTTTCATTACTTATTTACTTACTCTGAGTAAATATACCCTGCTAATCAATCAAATGATTCTCAATGTGAATTACAGTACAAACAGCAGGTTGTAATAATACAAAAACAAAGCCAAAACTGTTTCTTTACACACATACAGAGAGAGAGAGAGCACAGCAGTAGCACCAGTCCTTAGTCCTTTGGCCTATATAGCTTTGCTAGAGCATGGGACGCGGGTGGCGATGTGGGTTAAACCACAGAGCCTAGGACTTGCCGATCAGAAGGTTGGCAGTTCGAATCCCTGCGACGGGGTGAGCTCCTGTTGCTTGGTCCCTGCTCCTGCCAACCTAGCAGTTCGAAAGCACGTCAAAGTGCAAGTAGATAAATAGGTACCGCTTCGGCGGGAAAGCAACGGCATTTCCATGCACTGCTCTGGTTCACCACAAGCGGCTTAGTCATGCTGGCCACATGACCTGGGAGCTGTACGCCGGCTCCCTTGGCCAATAAAGTGAGATGAGCACCGCAACCCCAGAGTTGGGTCCCTTTACCTTTACCTTAGAGCATAGTCTTCCTTTGGTTCTGCAGCCCCAGAACAACAGGCAGGGAGGGAGAAGCTGCTCCTTTCTCTGCTGGATGGATGGGGCCAGGTTGGCCTTGCACTTGCTGCAGTGTTATTTCTACAAGGCTATGGATGCAGCCTCCCAGTGGCCCTGAGTTTCCAAGCAGTAGAGGCTGGAATGTGCTTCCCATTCAACTCTGCTTCCAAGGCAACGTGGATAGATTATATGGATGGAATTCTTTATCACGCTCTTCCAGTTATTCTCTCTGAGCAAGCATTTGAGCTTGCCAAATGGAACATTCCCCTCTTTTCTCTCCCCCTGTGTTTTTCTAGGGATTATTCTGCCTCCAGCACGCACGTCCCCGCCAATTTGGGGGGAGAGGAGGGGGAAAGCCCCATTGTTCAAGTGGAAGTCCTTGCACAGGGCTTCTGTTGATGGGGCTCATTAGGTGAATCCTGTACATAAAAATATTTTCTAGAGAACAGATTAGCTGGATCTTTCCCGTTGTGTTTAGTGAATGTGAAGATATGAAGGAGAAAGTCCTTCTGCTAGATCAGGGGTCGGCAAGGCTTACCGGGCATAGGCCGGATCACTCCTGCGGAGATCTTCCGTGAGCAGGGCTGGCGCAGCACGACGCCGGAAATCGCATCTGTGCGTCTGTGGAACTGGAAATCTCTTCTGCGCATGCCCAGATGCCGAAAATGGCGCCTGCGCAGAAGCGATTTTCGGTATATGGGCATGCGCAGAAGCGATTTCCAGTGCCACAGACTTGCGCAGCCGCAATTTCCGGCATCTGGGCATGTGCAGAAGTGATTTCCGGAGCCACGGAAGAGAGGCACTGCGTTGTGCCACGCCGCTTTAGCGAATCGCGCGGGGGCTCACCAAGCAGGTGGCTCGGTTTGGGGGCAGCTCGTGGGCTGGTTAAACGGTCTCCGTGGGCTCCTTCTGGTCCATGGGCCGCAGGTTGGGGACCCCTGTGCTAGATGGAGGAAGAAGCCACCACTGCTGTGAAATAATAGCTAAGAGTGTGAATGAAGGGTCTGAAATTTATTCTGTTCAGATCTTCTTGTTTATCAGTAGGCTAGCTGACTTCAGGCAGGCCAAAGTTTGCTCAGCTCCACCCACAACCCCAGTCTGCATTATGGCAATGATCAAGCAGGCCTAACTTACAGTTAATGTTTAAAGGGTTACTGAGGAAATGTATGCACTTGGCTTTGAACAATTGAAATGCACTCTTATTTCCTCATGAATGAGGTATAGTCACTAATAAGGCTAAAGGTGGGTTGTGGAAGTGAGGTAATATGTCAAAATGCAAAGGTGCACACCAAATTGAGCTAAACTTGCATCTAAAGCATTTAATATGTCAACCCTGACTTTTGCATAATTTATTTCATTTTAGACTGAATATGGTCTAATGGAATCACAACAGTTTCTGTAAGTGAAGCCTTTTCAATGAGAAGGTGTGACAGGCGTTGTCTAAATCAGAAATCTTTCCATTCCTTCTTCAGTCACGTGCATTATTTTTAATGAGCAGCACATGTCCTGGCGTGGTCTATGATGGCTTTTAGCAATTCCCTCGTGCAGAGAAATGTATGGCTGTCTCACGCACCTGTCCATTATTATCCTTTATGAGTATGGAGGCTAGGAATTTTTCATATGTGCATGCATTACCTAATTACAGCAATTAAAAAAACAAACAAGATTATACTTGGGTGTTCACTTAATTTTACACTTCCAGCCCTGGCTCCTCTGCTGATAGATAGTAATACTCACAGAATATGAGACCTACCTTTATGTGGACTAAGAAATATCACCATACCATTTGTTTTTCTTCAGTCAAAGATTAATCACACAGCATTCTAAGCACAGCATTAAACCTGCTTCTTGGGAGATTAAAACTGTTTTGGCTAATTGCCTGTCCCGAAAACGCTTGTGCATATTTACTGCTTAAAGGCAGCTTTTTTTCTTTTTTCTTTTTTTTTTGAACTGAATAGCATCAGTCATGCATTGTTGCTCATGTGTTTATTGTACCAATTCCTTGGATCTAACTGTTGGCAAGCAAATGTGAGGCCAATTCATATGGCTGTATGAATTGGCCTTTATTTTTGCCTGCTTGGTAGTCATGCCCAAGTCTAGATAACGTTATTATGTCATCATAATCACCCTGACCAGGTATCATAATCCCATGGTTACAACTAGAGTTGTATACATTTTGTTTGAAAAATACTGTGGGGCCAGGAAGTGGAGCAGAGTATAACCTAGAGAAGTCGAGCGGTTTGGGGTAGAGAAGATGGAATCACGAAGGTACGTTGTAGAGCATTTTCTGGGTGAATCTGGCAAGTGATAGGATTGAGTCTGACAGAATCTAGGGCAGGTATGGGGAATATGTGGCAATCCAGTTGTTGTATTCCCAAATTCCACCACCGCCGCCCCCCCCCCCAGCATGGCCAGTGTTCAAGGATTACAGGAATATTATACAACAGCATCTAGAGGGCCACAGGTTCCCCAAATCCAATCTTGAGTTTACTCGCTTTTCAAGAATTAATTAACAGTGACCTGCAGCAGCATAATTTTACTGTTAAGGCGGTTTGTTATGCCCCTTAAACCCAATTAAGACATACTTTGTGGGGTGCAGTGTTTTGAAGTGCTGCTTCTGAATATTCTGGACTATATGCCTGCAAATCTGTGATGGTGAAACTTTAGTTCAGAGCTTTCTAAACTTTTCATGTTGGTGTTGCACTTTTTAGACATGCATCACTTTGTGAAATGGTAATTCAGTTTTACTAGCAAACCGGAGGCTAAACTAACCCCTTATAATATATATGGACACACGTCGCGTGACACACCTACACACCACAGCCAACACAATAACGTGTTGTGACTCACAGTTTGGAAAGCTCTGCTTTAATGGAAGTTATAAGAAGATAAGAGGAGACATGGCAGCACCATCCTGCTTCCTACAGTGGCCAACAAAACACACCTGGGAAGGTCAGAGCATAGCTTGAAGACAATAACCTCTGTTGCTCACCAGCAACTGGTTTTCTGTAGCCCACTGCCTAAGAACTTGGGAGTTCCATATAGCCATCATGGCTAGCATCTCATTCAAAAACTATCTAAGCTTGTGGCCAGTACCACGTATTGGTAAATTCAATACATCAGATATGTCTTGTGTGAAGAATTACTTTATTTTTTTCCCCATCCTACAATTGCTGCCCGTAAGTTTCATTTGTTGAAGTGGCAGAAAAACTTATTTCTATATGGTTGTATGAATTATCCCCCCCCCCCCTTTTGGTCTCTGATTGTCATGTCCAAGCATCCACCAAGTGTGAGATGAGGTCATAATCACCCTGCCCAGATACCATAATCCCATAGGCACAACTAGGGTTGTTAACCAAAAAATAGTTTGATACCAGCAGGTGGAACCAGGGCAGAACCTGAAGAAGTTTAGCTGTTTGAGGTAGACACAGAATGGAATTGGTAAGGTAAAGTGTACAGCCAAGGGCATTGTCTGGGTGTAATCATTGTCTGGTTATGAGGTTGATGGTTTTTTTCTAGCAGCTAGTACAGGTTACCTGGTAGAAAATAATGGTCAGAGCAATAAAATACCAGCTGGTTTGCAAACCCAGTCGCAACCCTAATTTAAACAGGTTGGGCTGCTTGAGAATATTCTGGGGTTATATGCCAGCAAATCCGTGATGGTCAAACTCTGTAAACATCCCCAGCTTTTTTTCCTGCTGTGGTTGTCCTGTGTTTGCTGTGAATTTGTCCTTAGATTTGTGATCCAGCTGTTAATCTATTGTAATTCTCCCTTATTTTTTATGTGAATTTGGGTTTGTATATGCACAGAATGTGTACCTTTCTTTCTGAACAACTCCCTCTTACAGTGCTATATTGTAAGTGGCTTATTAAATTTGAGGGAGTTTAGAAGTAGCACCCAGGTTTGGGAGAAGCTGCACTTCAGGGTGGGGGAATGAAAAATATGAGAATTTTTTAGCCTGGTTTGCACATCATAACAAAGCAAACCACAGTTTACCGGAACTGTACAAAAATAGGTTACTCCTGGAGAAGAACTTGCAGTTGCAGTGCTTTTCTTTTTAGCTTGGTGCAGCACAGCAGCTAAGACATGTTTTCCGATCCCAGACATGAGTTAAGCTTTTCTCTTCCTTAACCACAAGACCAGAAGAAACATGTTATATATTTATAGAAACAGGGCCTTAAGTTTGCTTGCTTATGTGCATAAGAAATTTTGTGCCTCCTTTGCACAGCAACCTCTAGCTTGGTTCTGCCGCAAGACCATTGTTTTATTTTATTGTTAGATGTGTTGCAGTTTTACAACCTCCACCCCCCCCCCCTTTGTAGTACATTCTAAGCAAAATCTTGTAAGAACAAAATATATTTAGGGAGCACCACTGATTTGTGCAGCTCTGTTCTCTGGTGTCTGTCTTAAAGTTGCATTATATCCTCTGTTTTTGTGCCTGGATCTTCTATAGCTCATGCACACATACTTCTGTGCGTTGAAATGTTGTTGCCCAGTTTCATTTCCATCCCCTTCTGTTTTTTTTTTTTTTTTTATAAATATTTATTAAAGTTTTTAAATATAAATGCACAAATACTAAACAATCTTACTTCTATCACAGACATAATTTCATCACTTCTTTGGACTCCCTCGCGTCTCCCGCTCCCATTTACATCGTTAAAAGTTTTTTCCAAACAAATTATCAACTTGTTTACAATCTCATGTCCACACATTCAAATATGATCTAGCACTTCTTCCAAAAAATTTTATATTTTCTTTAGTCTCACTTATCGTCAAATTTCAAATCTAATTTAGTGGTGGCCAATTTTTTATAATCTAGCATCCTTTTTAACATTCAACCAAATTACAATGTTTTTGTAAATACTTCTTGAATTTCTCCCAGTCTTCCTCCATCTTCTCTTCTCCCAGGTCACGGATTCTGCCAGTCATCTCGGCCAGTTGCATATAGTCCATCAGTTGCATCTGCCACTCTTCCAGTGTGGGTAGATCTTGAGTTTTCCAGTTTTTTGCGATGAGTATCCTTGCTGCCGTTGTTGCATACATAAAGAATGTTCGGTCCTTCTTTAACACCTTCTGGCCGACAATACCCATTTCCATCCCCTTCTGCTCCCCTTCTGCTCCATTAGATTCCACTACGGAAGGCCTCCCAAACGTCAGGGGTGGCTTTTTGGAGTGGGGAGAACAAGGGTGATTATGGAAAGCAGCCTAAAAAATCTCAGAGAATATCTGAAAGAGTTTTCTGTGCTGCCCATCATAATTAAATTAATTAACACATTATCTCCATATTGTTTAGAGGTCTGACAGAAGAAGGTCCTTTTCAGAAGTAAAAAGGGAAAAAAAACACATCATGTATTTGGAAAGTGAGCGGTTTATTTTGGGTGTGGTGCATGTAGTGCTGAGAATTTTTCAAGTGAATTATTCTCTCTCTTTCTGAGTTATTCGTGTGTTTCCTTCGGTGGCAAATACCCAGCTTCTCTGAAATCCCTGCCATAGAATGACTCACAGTGTTATGACTAAAGGCTGGGTCATTTATCCCTTGAGGCACACTGTAGAGTATAATATTCCTATTATATGCATGATGTCACAATTTGAAAGATTTTAGAATTTGCACAAGGTAGCATTTTTCTGTAAACGTTGAATATGGGGATATATATACATACACATATGTACTCAGGCTTGGTGCAGACATAGTGCCAGTGATAGCTTGGTTTCAATCTCTTGTTTAAGAACTATGTTAAAAGCTGCTTGGCAAAGCATTTTTTAGAATTGCTTTAACCAACTTTTACTGAGAGTGGTTACCTCTGGTGCATATGCAATGCTGCACCATGAGTAAGAAATATTAGTTTGAAATCTGTGACAAGTACTTAACGGTACCTTTGCAGTTAATAGCATTATTTTGTTGTGAAGAAAATCCAATCTTGCCCCCTCTTGGATGAAAACTTTGTTAGCTGCCCGTTTTCAGCCAGATAATTGTTGCTTCTGTTTTGTTGTTTTTTCTTTTCCCATGAACAGGCAAGGCTTGCATAACAACTTGCCCTTTCTTGTCCTGAAAAGCCAGCAGCTGAACAGGCATCATTTTGTGTTTTTCATCTCACGTTTTGCTTCATTACTATCGGCATGTATGAAATGTCGTGGATATCAGCAAAATGAAAACAGCAGGCATATGCTTTCAGTTATAAATGTTGTTGTTTTTCCAATTCACTTAGTATATGCTATGATGTGAAATCCTCCTTAATCTTTCCTCTGCATTACTGTGACATAAAATATTAGTGCTTTTCAAGTTCACTCTTCTAACAATTCTTTGTAGTTCTTTGTGTGCATATTAAATCTGTAGAAAATGTTACTGTTTTTCCTTTTCAGTTGAAGGAATTAATTTCACTTTAGACAATAACTTTAGACTGAAGTCATGGGCATAGCTTATCGATATTAAAGTCCTGAGTTTTTGTTGCATCTTTTGCTTGAAATCCATCTTCTGTTTTAAGGAATTGGAATAGGTCTTCTACACAAAGGGAAACTTGACAAAACGTGAACCCAAAATTGGGGAGCAAAATAAATTCAGGTTTACTCTGTGAATAATTTCAATGGTCGCTAGAATTTGTACCGTATCTCATTAATTCTGTCAGCAGGGAAATGAATAAGTCCTTTTGTCCCCTGTTGTTCCCTGAAATTACCTGTTTACTTACCTCTTTTTATGTTCACTTCTCTTTCTTAACATCAAGTACTTTATTTTGCCGCTTAAAAAGTAATTGTATATAATATCATCTACACTGATGCACCATCTCTTAGGTAATGATTGAATTATGGGTCACATTTTCATTCAGATAGAGTACTGCATCTACTTCTGCTTTGCAGGGTCTACTAGGTGCTCACTGGAGACACTATACATCCTTAGGTTTTTCTTAATTTTCTGGTTGCTGCTGCTGCTATGCTACTTATACCACTGGGGATGGGCTTTGCTGAGTCAGTCTAGCCAGACATCAGTCTTTAAAGAATTTAAAGCCTTATAGTGCTATTGATGGAGTAACTGATTGAGAGGTGGTATTAATGGACCTTGTCAAAATTGAGAGATGCAGACAGTATGTGGACCTCTAGAAGAGATGTTCCTCTAATCGTGAATGTTAAAAAGAGACTGTGTGAAGACCAGACAATGTAAGATCTAAGGAATAATTTAACTTTTGGTCCAGCGTTATACAGACCTCGTGGAAGTAAGCTGCTGGACTAGATGGGTCATTGGCATGATCCAGCGGCCTTCTCTTATGTTATTATTGAGGGCAGTTAGCCCAACCCTTTACAGGATCTCAACACATTTAACTCCCTTTCATTTCATAAAATATCCCCATGAGATTTGCCCTATCCCTAGCAGAGAGATGAGACTGCACAGTTAGGGTTTAGAAAAGAACTGAAATGACTCTGATCAAGGTATCCACTATTTTTCGCAAATAATATGATTTGAGGGAAAATTCCTTCCTGAAGCTGAATATTGAAACAGGTTGCATCCTAGGTACGGAGGAAAAACCCCTCTTCTAACTCAACGAAAGAGTCATATCCTTCATAAATGCATCCATTGAAATTAATGAAGATCTTACCTACCACAATATTTTCCAAAATCAAACTTAAATGATTGTTTTTGTCTTGCAGGCCGGACCTGATAGACATGAATACCGTTGCTGTTCAAAGCAACCTTGCAAATTTAGAGCATGCTTTTTTTGTAGCAGAAAAACTTGGTGTTGCCAGACTTCTGGACCCCGAAGGTGAGTTAGTGAATGGGATCCTTAGTAGATCGTAGCATCAGACTGCATTGGAATTGTAACACTCTAATGTATGTATGGTAGACATTAGCTGTGTCGTGTCTTTTTTTTAGATGTTGATGTCTCCTCGCCTGATGAGAAGTCAGTAATCACTTATGTGTCATCACTTTATGATGCATTTCCCAAAGTACCAGAAGGTGGTGAAGGCATCAGTGCACATGTAAGTAAGATATTAGCAATTATAAACTATGTTAACATACAAAACAAGCTTGTCATGGAGAAGGGTTAATTTCACTGGCAATTGAAAAGAAAAGAGGATATTATCTGATTGTTGGGATTTGGACATTCGAATCTGGCTTGGTAGTATGTGAGTAGTCTGTGCAGCTGATTTTACAATTGTGTCACCTTTTGTCGGTCATGTGCCTCCATCAGAAATCTGACCACCACATTCTGCACCAGCTGGAGCTCCAAAACCAGGCTCAAGGGAAGCCCTACATAGACTCCATTGCAATCGCGCCCTGAGGTTACCAAGTACATAGACTACAGTGGTCAAACTATCCCAGGCTAGGAACCGCCACAACTGGTCGATGTGATAAAGCTAAGGTGTTGCAGTGGGTCAGTGTATCCGGCTGTTAAACCACCGGATGGTGGTTTGAGCCTACCCAGGGACAGTTGTGGGCCGGATTCCTGTATCTTAGGGAGTTGGAATAGCTGACCTTTTGATTCTATGGTAAAAGGCACACCTAGTCACATGGGACACTTGTGTCTCTAGTGATAGAGATCTATCCAGGAGTACTTATTCACTTCTCCTTTAGAGGGAGTGTGACTCTGTCCAGAATGAGCATGTTGCCCCATCTCTTAGACATGGGACCTACGCACCCAAAGGACAGTTTATTGACCCCAAAACACAGGTGCCAGTGGGCCACGGAGCACTGCCATGGTTGGTAGGGGCATGAAATGAATAGAAGCAAAGGAGAAATTACGGCTGGGCCCAAACATTGTATTCAGTGCAGCGATGGGAAGGAGATGGATATACAGATAAGGGAGTTATGAAGAACTGGGGGTTGTGGGACCAAGAGCTAAAGAAGCATATGGCTGATGTAGAATCTGAATACTAAGAGTTGCAAAGAAAGTGGATTGCGCTAGTTTTGAATTGTGGGCTTGTTCTATCGCTGCAGCATTATGAGCAGGGAACTCAGTAGGAGCACGAAGGGCCAAGAGAGGGAGATGGCTATAGGAGTCACTATCCTATTCTGAGTTGGCGTAGCGGCCCGTCAGATCTGTTGCTGTAGGCTTCCAGTGCTACAAAATGCTTTGATAGAACTTTATTCCTACTTGTTTGCTAGGATGTTGAAGTCAAGTGGGTTGAATACCAGAATATGGTGAACTACCTCATCCAGTGGATCAGGCACCATGCCACGATGATGACTGACAGAGCGTTTCCAAACAATCCTGTGGAACTCAAGGTAATGTTTACATTATCAAGATACAGAATAAGGTGCATTCTGTATTAATTCTTTTAGAGGGATCACCTACCTATTTAGAGGATGATTTACAAACTCCTATACAAATTAGCAACAGCCTACTCATATTCCCTTGTGTGCCACTGCTGGAGCACATAATATTGGGCTCAAAAATTCTCGACTCTTTCCCTCAGATGCAGCCTCTCTCCTGTCCAGCTACAGCACTGATTCTTAGTCCAACATCACTTATAACTAGGAAACAATCCATACATTCAGAAGAAAAGCATTGGTAGGGCTTTCTTGGGAGTGTGGGTGGTAGTGCAAGTTGCATAATTGAATGCTTCCCAGAATAAAAACATTCTGTTGATGGGAAGCTAGCATGTCAGAAAGAAGGCTACGCCTTCTATTGGTCATGTTAGTTTTATTAATTAAATGTATATATCCCCCTTCTTCCTAGAGGAGCTCAAATAAAGTGTGCCATAAACAGAGTTTTTACACAATGGGTAGTCAACAATACAGCTATCTTCTGACCTTGTAGATTTTGACCCTCAGTCACCCCATGCAGGTAAAAAGCTCGCCAGGTCTTGGCTAGTTACACATTGTGGCCTTTGGGTTCCTAGAAATTTGGGAAGAAGACACAGTCCAGTTGTACAGCTCCCATGTCAGTATTGAGCAGCACAGGGGATTCCCCTGGCTTGGAGGCACTGGGATAAAATTTTAACTGAGGTTGCGTGAACCATTGCCCCATCTAACTCAAAGTTTGGGGTATGCACTGTTAAGTCACATTCTGAAGAAAGAAATTGAACAGAATTCTTTGCCAACTGCTGTTTTCTGGATTGAAACCATGAATGCCAGTGCTCGGGACAGTCAGTATTACATTTGAATTTAAGGCATGCGGATGCCAAGTCAAGGTTGAATTAGGCACTTGACAGTTTAATTCTCCTCTTCCCATTTTAAATCTAAGAAGGGGTTTGATTAGGATAGTGAGTAAACCCACACAAACTGGTTCCACACTTATGGGCATGAAAAGTTTTTCAAAAGCTTCAGTAGACCAACAATTCTGACATGACAGCAATGCTTGTTTGTTTTTCTTTAGGCACTTTATAACCAATATTTACAATTTAAAGAAACAGAAATTCCACCAAAGGAGATAGAGAAATCAAAAATCAAACACCTATATAAATTACTGGAGGTAAGCCATTTTTTTTTAATGTATTTTCGAATGCTGGTCTTGTTTCCTTTTATCTTGGCTTTATGTAATCATTCCTTGTTTTGAAGGTTTGGATAGAATTTGGGCGTATCAAGCTTCCTCAAGGTTACCACCCAAATGACATAGAGAAAGAGTGGGGGAAGCTAATTATTGCTATGTTGGAAAGAGAAAAAACACTTCGACCAGAAGTTGAAAGGTATGTTGGTATTTTTGTTTTACAAGCTTGCTTCTCTGCCTGCTCGTTTGAAAATGGCCAGTGCGGTATTTTGCAAAATGGACAAGGGCACTTTTATTAGAATACTTAAAATCAACTTTAGGTACATTGGCAAGTTAGGATCTGATTTGATAGGCTCAACCATTTATTATAAGAAATCCATCCAAACCTAAGCTTAATTTTATTACTAGGGTCTGCACCCCTGCTTGCTCTGCTTGCCAGCCCCACTGCCACTTTCCCCCCATTAACTTCCAAATCCACACAGCTGCTAAGCTTCCTATTCACCTTCCCAACCCCATTTCTGGAGCCAATTTTTTTCTTCTCTTCTGCAGTCCCTCTTGGCACGCCTCTTTTCACCTTTGCCCCCATGCCCATGTCTCCTCTCACCCTTTTGTGCAAGCCCCCTTGCACACAAAGTACCCCCCCAATAATCTCCTGCATTTCCTCTTCCCACACATTACTGCTAAGCACCCTTTCCACCTTCTGGACAACTATGAAGCCAGTGTCCTCTCCTGCTCTGCAGATTCTTTCATGCCCCTGTTTACCTCTTCGCCCCATTCCGATGCCTCCTATTCCCTTCTTTTTTTTGCAGCTTCTTGTGCATTCCCATTTTCACCTTCACTCTGTTTTTTTCTTCCACCCTCTTTCTGTTTTTCAGTTCTTCTTTGCGCACAGATCAGCCCCCCAACATAGCCATGCCCTCTCTGAATTCCTATTCTGCAGTCCCTTTGCACATACCCACACCACTTTCACCTTCACCTTCTTTTTCCTCCATCCTTTTTTCAACTCTCACTTGCACACAGACTACCTCTCTTTCCGTGTCTCTTTCTCTCTTATTTGACAGCCCTTTTTGCACACACGACCCATCATGATATATGTTGCTGTATCTTTAGATGAGTAGATTAATAAGAGCAATCCTATCAACTATTGAGATCAGATGCCTTCACTGTACTCTTTTCGGCGCCTGCTGAAAACATGGTTGTTCAGACAAGCTTACCCAGATGCGTAGAAAGTTGAGGTGATTTTGATCCATTTTAGTATTTTGCATGTTTTAAAGTTTGGGCGTGAGTTTTGATTTTCTTGTTTTATATTTTTGTAAACCGTTTTGAGGCTTTTTGCAATCAAGCAGTGCATACATTTTACGAAATTAAATAAATAAATAAACTTGTTTTGTTAGGCAGCCTTTCTCAGCCTTAGGTCTCTACATTGTTGGACTACAACTCCCATCATTCCTAACCACCATGAGCAGTGTTCAGGGATGATGGTAGTTGTAGTTCAAGAACATCTGAGGACCGAAAGTTGAGAAAGGCTGAGTTAGAGGATGCTAAGTTCAGTTGGTGGGTGTTGTACATACATATATGTGTGTTTTCTGGAAATAAAAAGCATTTCTTAATTACTACATTGAATCTGGAACTTCATGTTAAAGATAGCATGGTTGCAGGAGTGAAATGCATGACAGTAAGATTGCGCTTTGTAATATTTGAGGGTTCCGCATCCTTCCTTCCTTCCTTCCTATCTATCTATCTATCTATCTATCTATCTATCTATCTATCTATATCTGTCTATCATCTCTATCATCTATCTATCACATGAGGCAATGGAGGAATGGAAGAGGGAGAAGGTTGCAAGTTCATTTCCCCCCCTTTCAGTAACCTTCTAGCTCTGTTCTAACAACCATAGAGGTTTGAGTAAAGTGGTTGTGGAGAGACACTGAGATGACAATTGTGGATTTAAACCAGGCATAGGCAAACTCGGCCCTCCAGATGTTTTGAGACTACAGTTCCCATCATCCCTGACCATTGGTCCTGTTAGCTAAGGATGATGGGAGTTGTAGTCCCAAAACAGCTGGAGGGCTGAGTTTGCCTATGCCTGATTTAAACTATGGTAGAGGTTTAAGTAAAGCAAGCTTTTGTAGTAGGAGCTAAGCAGGGCTTTGCTCACGAGGATTTGCTGTGCAAGGGGTGAAAGCAACATGGGAATGAAAGAACTAAGCCCTTCCCATCTCTTCTCAGTTGCAGCTTTCATCCTCCACTTGCTTTACAGAGGTTTCAGTGGTGATGGAGAGAAGAAGGACTTGCACTTAAGAAAGATGAGGCTGTGTGTTAAGAGAACTGTATTTGCCTTTGTGTGTGGGAGAGGATAAAATGCCAGTCCCTAAGAGTAGGGATCTAGTCTTATAAATGATGGAGGATGTGCATGTATGCTCTACTTGCTAAGTCAATTTCAATTATAAATGGGCTTCCCAAATGATCAACTGCTTCCCATTGTTCATATAAGCAGTTTGGGATCCCATTTTCCAAATGGTTTTTCGTTGTGATAAAGCCCTTTCATGGTGACTTGAACACAATTGTTTTCACATTATATAAATATTAGGTCTCTTTCACAAATCTTCTTGACCTCACAAAAGTAGTGCTGAAGTCAATAGATAGGGAGCTGACATGTCACAGGATCATATAGCAGTAAGTTCGTAGTATACTTTAATACAGACATGGATCACAGGCACCCATGCACCCGGAGTTAACACGTGTAGTTACATGCTATTCAGCAGTCAGTATGATTTTTTTCCGCCAAGCATGCAAGGGCCAAATAGCAAGCCAGCACAGTCTTTTAAGGAAAAGCTCAACTTGTTTATAGCTTCAAGCAGCAATGGCGTGATATGGGTGGGGTTTTATAGAACATGAAATGATTGAATAATAGGAGTAAGAGAAGATAGTGTGCAGGCATCATCCTTGAGGATCAACAGAGGAAGATCCCAGCTGCTCATTTACCATTTGAAACAAGAATAAGAATTGAGATTTTCTGTGAGCTGAAAGCTAAAGAATGCCATTGGATTTCATTTTTGACATTAACATGATTACTGATTGCCAGGATGAGGTAAAATACATATACCAACTTTGGCAAACATTCTGAATTACACACCCACACCCACACCCACCCACACCCCATAGTGATGAAACAGTCCAAATAATTGATTCACTGTCACATTTTAAACCACAGTATCTCCATTAAATTCAACAAAGTGGCATCAATATGGCAAGGCAGGCACTAATTTTCCTATTTAGAAGATAAATATTAATCTTAATATTTTGAATTGATTTTTTTAAATTAATTAATGCATGTTGTATGTACTTAAAGTGAACAAACCACACATACTTAATTTTAGTTCTTTCCAACGAGGGCTATGTATAGTTTTAAGAGGGACACAGCCAGAGCATAAGCTTTAATACTGTTTATAGCAAATGTCTAGACTGCTGTGTATGGGGCCAATGCATGTTTTGGGAGCAGTATTTCTGAAGCAACATTTCTGAAGCAAAGTGGGTATGGACCTGGATGAGAAACTACTGAAAAACCTATGCTAAGTGTAGGGAGACTAAAGGTTGTGAAACTGTTGAAGGGGAGTTCCCTTCCCACTCCTCAAATTGTTTAGTTTGTTGAAATTGGATGAGACTTACATAAAATATTTGGCATCCCTCTTTCCGAGTGAACACCCTAATCATTCTGATTAGTCCATACTTGCACAGGCAATTCAAGCTACAGAAGCCAAGCCCACATTGGCATATATAGCTGAAGGCGAAGTCTTCTGAAGAGGAATGAGAATGTTACTTGCAGGGCTTTGAATATGCATGCTGAGACCTATTTAAGGATGCAGAGCTTGGTTTTTGTCCTTAAAGCCATCTAGTCGCTGGAAGCTGTATGTTTTTGCAGGCATTTTGTCTTCTCGACTTTTTAAATGACCAGCGGGATAGCTTTCTGGCTGTAAAAAAATGAATGCGAACAGTTACGGCTACCACAGCAGTGACTCTGTATTTAGTAACAGCACTAGCACCCGGACCAGCATTGATTCCAATGAAAACTTCTTGTCTGTTAACTGTGGTCCAACCCTTGTTAATTCTTGTATAAGCTTTGGCAATGGTCCCAAGGAAGGAACCAGGTAAGTGCTGGTATTATTCTGCAGAATGTGGTGCGTTTTTATCTGGTAGCAGAATCGAGATGTTAATGACCAGCCCCATGTGATTTGTCTTAACTTCTGACTTCTTTTAGGTTAGAAATGCTGCAGCAGATTGCAAACAGAATTCAGCGAGACAGCCTGGGCTGCGAAGACAAACTAATGCTTGCTCGAAATGCTGTGCAATCAGTAAGTGTATTTGGATAGCTAGTTTCTTGTCTCTTTATCTGTATAAAAAAGCCCCAGCATAGACCACTGGATAAAGGGGTGGAGTTGAAGCTGCAAAATCTGGATTAAAATTCTTGCACAGACATGTACTTCCTGGGTGACCAGTACCAAATCACCATCTGTTGGCTTGATGTCTTCTGTTTGTATAACTGGAATTACCACAATGTCTCTTGGAATTATGAGGACAAGAAGAATACCTCTTTGTTGGTTGGCAGGGGCTAGAACATACTGGGATATCCTAGAAAAGCATGCAAATTATTTCCTCAGTCGTGTAAAATGGAGGTGGAAGCTGATGTTAATAAGTGGCAGACAAAATGGACAGGCTTAAAGAATGTTAAATGTTTTAAATTCATATACTTGTTGGATTCCAAGGTGGTTTGTTTTTAGGGTGGAGAATGTATGTTCACAGCCTCACTTGAGAATAGGATCTGTTTCCACCCTGCAAATGCTAAGGGTGGAGACAATTCTTAGAAAGAAGACAGATGCTATAATTTTGCAAGCAAGGTTTGTGAAAATGATTAAAAGTGCATGTATGCTTTTAGGCAATATTCTCCAAGTCCAAGGTTTTAGAGGGGTCGGTCTGTAAATCCAGGAGTTCTCTGTTCCTTACAGTATCCAAGAATTGGATGGTGTGTTTTTTATAGAGTTTGTAAGAATGTGGTCGTCTGCGTGGAAATGTCATGCGGCAGGTTAATCAAGCTTGTGGTTGTGGTGGAGGACGACTTACAATTTCTAGAACGGGTGCAAAGGTTATGTCCCAAACAATGCTGCCTATGGCTTAGACCCTAGGATTTTACTTGAAGATATGAAAAAGGAACTCCACAACCCTGTCATGATATAATTTTATCCAGCTACCACCTTGCAGTTAAAGACATCTACCTCTTGATAGCCAAGTTATAATACCATTTAAAAGCCACCAGCAAATCTCCTATCACTCCTTTCCTCCAGCCTCCAAACCTACAAAATGCTATCAGTCCTTTGTTACATTATTGTGACTCCAACCATTGCATCAGCTGTAGTTATCTTAGGGCAAATGCCATCAGCAAAAACAGACTGTCTGGCGAACCTGTTCAGTAAAAAAGAATATTGCCTGCAAGTCTTTGCAATGTCGTATGTTAGAAAGGTGTGTAGCAAGGCAACTACACATTTGTAACCATTTTTGAAAGCACTTCAGCCATAACAAAGAGAAAGCTTAATCAACCTTTTGGAAGGCATTTTAATTTAGAAAGTTGCAACCACTCAGAATGGGAAATTTTTCCAACAGAAAAGAAGTCTGATCCAGGGACACTTGAAGTCTTGCACTTTGCTGTAAATTCTCTCGATTCACATCATTCTTTAAGACTATCACCTTATTTTCCAATGACTGACTTGAAAACTAGTGGTGTTAACTGATGAAAGCAAAAGCTAAAATGTTTAATATTTTAAGTGTCACAATCTTCACACACACACACACACACACACACACACACACACACACACAGAGCGCACAATGGGTTAAGGAAGTGGCAGGTTATGGGTTTTTACACATGAACGTTGGTTTAGCTGTCTAAATATCATTGTCACCTTATTTTGCTACACACACTGGACGAAGCATGCTGTTTTATGTATATATAAAAATGTGGATTGCTATCCAAAAAAACCCAAGTTCTGGGAGGTATCTGACTGTCATACTCAGATTAGATCCATTGAAACAATGGACTAACTTAAGTCTGCTGATCTTAATGAGTTTATTCTGAATATGATTTAGTTGGTCATCACCGTGATAATGTGACTTTCACCTTGGGTTTATCTTACCATGTATGTTAATCCACAGATAAACATTGTAAAGCATGTCTGAATAAAGATAACTATTGTAAACTATTGTAACTATTATAATTTTCAGAATATGATAATGGTACAAAATATTCCTTGTATATTATATAAAGTTTCTTCTCCAGTTAAATGCATGATTAAATTCAATTTGTATTTTTAACACAGGATGCAAAGCGATTAGAATCAGGTCTGCAGTTCCAGAATGAAGCTGAGATCGCAGGTTATCTACTTGAATGTGAGAATCTGCTGCGTCAACAAGTCTTGGATGCCCAGATTCTTATTGATGGAAAATATTATCAGGCAGATCAGCTGGTCCAGAGGTTTGTGCATTTATGTTATGTAGAAATATGAGCTTATGTGAATATATGCTTAAGAATTTATTCTCTAGCCCATGAAAGCCCCTTTTCTTTCTTTTTTTGATGCAGAGTAAGCTGTGTAGGCAGATGACAATACTTAGTTGTAACAAGCTCTACCCTCACCTGAGTTATATATTTTTCTTTTCTTTTACTAGTTTATTTTGGGGTTTTTTTTCCTTTTCAGAATTGAAAATTAATGAGATGATGCTATTATGCTATTGATAAATTAAATAACATGTAAAAAGAAAGAAATCGGAGCATTCATCTTACTTCCTATCAGTAGCTATGCAAAAGCATAATGAAGGCTGCAGCTGGTAATATCTGCAATTTTAACAGAAATACACGAAAAGTAAAAGTATGCCCACATACACCAGAAATTTCAGTCTCCCAGATGTAACTAAAATTGTCCTGAACTAGATAACTTAAATGGCATGGCAACATGGCAAAACCTTTTTCCTCTGTAGATTGTGGCTTGGCTGCCTGGACGGCTTATTGGATTTTGCAAGCATCTCTGACATGTAGTGTATGTCTAAGCTTTATTTTCATTTTCGCTTAACTGTAGCTTGCCATGTTGTCCAACCTGAACTGCAGCTAAGCTTAAATCCAGCTAGTGGAAACAAGCCAATTTCAAACCACACATTTTTTTCCCCCCTAGCCATAGTTAAGATTAACCACAGTTTGGTCACACACTAAACTGCAGTTAATCCAAAACTGGAAGTGGAAGCTTCCAGTCTGCTATTCATGACCAAGCTGGAAAGAAGAGAGAAAAGGGAGAGTGCATAAGCCCAGGGGGAGACTAGCCTTGTTATCGTGGAACAGCAGCCCATGGTTTAGCATTATGTTTCAATATAGCCATAGTGTGCAACTTCTTAGTACACTAGCATGATCTCCTATATCCTATATCCTTGGCTATATTTATACAGTGCTGATGCTTTGAGATATTGCCAGTTGTTCTCCCCACACCCCACATTAATATCTATGCACATAAATGATTGTCAAACACAGGCATTTAAGTATCTGTCTCTTTAAAGTGGTGTAGTGGTTAAGAACGGTAGACTTGTAATCTGGTGAACCGGGTTCGCGTCTCCGCTCCTCCACATGCAGCTGCTGGGTGACCTTGGGCTAGTCACACTTCTCTGAAGTCTCTCAGCCCCGCTCACCTCACAGTGTTTGTTGTGGGAGAGGAAGGGAAAGGAGAATGTTAGCCGCTTTGAGACTCCTTCGGGTAGTGATAAAGCGGGATATCAAATCCAAACTACTACTACTACTACTACTACTACTCTTCTTCTTCTTCTTCTTCTTCTTCTTCTTCTTCTTCTTCTTCTTCTTCTTCTTCTTCCTGCTAATGCACAGAAAAAACTTTTCCAAAGCTGAATTTTCTCTGAATTTGTCCCATTGAGCTCAATGTGATCGAGCAAGTTTTTACACTTCTTTGGTCCATCTGCTCCCACGGATACATTCATATGAAAAAATGTATTGTAGAAACTGCATTCCCCAAAGATACAGCCCATGGGTTGAGGCGAGGCAGTTGCAGATCAGGTGGCAGATCTGGGGCCTGAGGAGTGCGCTGTGCCCCTACCTCTGCCACTGCCATGCCCCTACGGCTGGTGCGTGCTGCTGCAGTGGCTGTCTTTCCTGCTGCTGTTTGTTAAGGTTGCTGTGAAGTAGGTGCACTTAGAGCAAAGGGCCTAACTTGGCAACAATGGCAGCAGTGTAGGGCATGCCCAGCAGTGGGGTGTGTGACAGCAGTGTGGTATGCCCATGGAGGAAGAGGAGGGGGCATGGCATGCCCGTGGCAGAGGAGGTTGAGGGGCGGTGGTTGTTTGTTTGGGGTTGGTTTTTTTTTGCCTCAAGCACCAATACCTCCTGGGTCAGCCCTGACACCCACAGCTTCTCTGGGAAGAGTGTTGCTACTGTTATAGACTGAGCACTTTCCATCTTGATTGTGGAAATCACTACTGATTGAGGAGGATCCATAAAGAATCCAGTGCACAACAGATATTCTTTTTGTGCCAAGTTTACAGAGATGCTTGGGAAGCATCACACAGAGACAAAATGGATCCCTTCAATTTTCTCTTACCTTATTATAGTTGTGTTTGGGGCTACAGTTGTTACAACAGTACTGTGTATTACTTTAATCCTTACATTCTATTCTTAAAGAGAAGGATGAGTTTGATCCTGTCTCTGCCTTTCCCAGAGGCACTACTTTTCATTATGATGGCTTTATTATGCCCAGACACACACTATTACTTGGCACATTACCATCTAGCTCCATTTCACTTTAAAATTCCTAATATATCTATCAGTTTATCACCAAGGTTTACTGGAATGTGTGGATTGAACTCTTAATAAACAACCCCCTCCTTTTTTATTTTACACAAAATACAAGATAGTTTCATTATTTTTTGTTTTTGAAATGATGGGAATTCATGAAAATCCCAAGACGATATCCAGATCTTTTCACTTCTATAGTAAATGCTTTTCTGGTTTTTGAAACAGGGTTGCAAAACTGCGAGATGACCTTATGGCCTTAAGAGCAGAGTGCTCCTCAATATACAGCAAGGGGAGGACACTGACTACAGAACAGACCAAGATGATGATATCAGGAATAACACAAAGCTTAAACTCAGGATTTGCACCAAACTTCAGCCCCAGCTTAAACTCTGGACTGAGCCAGGGCTTATCACCCTCCTTGACATCATCGAGTCTAACATCAGGTTTATCATCGGGTCTTTCTTCAAGAATGACTCCAGCCATCACCCCAGCATACACCCCAGGTTTCCCACCACAGTTAATTCAAAGCTACATAACAGGAGTTGACACGGGTGCACTGCAATCACTCAAATTGATGCAGATCCGAAAACCTCTGATGAAATCGGCATTTATCGATCAGAATTTAACAGAGGAGGAAGTCAACATGAAGTTTGTTCAGGATCTTCTCAGATGGGTAGATGAAATGCAGGTAACATCTTTACATGTACATTTTTTTAAAAAAATTCGGTCTGTGCTTGATCATTTTCCTCACGCGCTTGAGGGCTCGACTTTCATTTTCAACTTCTGCTTTCAAGGTGCAACTTGATCGAGCTGAATGGGGTTCGGATTTGCCAAGCGTTGAAAGCCATTTAGAAAATCACAAGAATGTCCACAAAGCTATTGAAGAATTTGAGTCAAGCCTTAAAGAAGCAAAAATCAGTGAGGTACAGCTTTTTTGGGGAGGAGTGTTGTGGTTATATTAAGTGTGCAGGGATTTTGTATATTAAGCAGCATATAAAAATTAGGAATATCCCCCACACATACACATGTGTGCAATGTGCTTCATTTTAAATATATATATATATATATACTTTGAACCAATTTGTTCTTTACAGATCCAGATGACTGCTCCCCTTAAACTCAGCTATGCAGACAAATTGCACAAACTGGAGAGCCAATATGCAAAACTCTTGGTAAGATTGCAGTCCCACCTTTTATTTGGATGCCACTTTGATGACAAAAGGTTTAAAGTAAAAAAAATATGGATTTCTTTTACTATCTTTTTCAAGAACACCTCAAGAAATCAGGAAAGACACCTTGATACCCTTCACAATTTTGTATCTCGCGCTACCAGAGAACTCATATGGTTGAATGAGAAAGAAGAGGAGGAGGTTGCATATGACTGGAGTGAGAGAAATACAAATATAGCACGGAAAAAGGACTACCATGCAGTAAGCATTGTTAAAATAGTCAAAAATAAGTATTGAATGTGACCTTTCCCCCCCCCTTTTTTTTCTCCTGGCTTCTAAAGCTAATTGTCTTTTTATTTGGAAGGAACTGATGAGAGAACTTGATCAGAAGGAAGAAATTATCAAATCTGTTCAGGAAATAGCAGAACAATTGTTATTTGAAAACCACCCTGCAAGGCTAACTATTGAGGTAGGTTGTTAAGCATAACTTAGAAATAGAAACAGAGTCTCTCAAGGCTCTTTTTATGGGCTGTTGAAACAGAATATAGACTTGTTTTCTGGGTGCAGTCTGTAATCCCCATGCTTCATTTCCAGAAAATGTTCAGTAAAATAAGACTATTTGATTTCACAGTCAGGCTCTACATAGACATGTCATAAACCCACTGCCCAACTGTACAGCGGGGAGAGGGTTATTGGTTGGTTGGCTTTCCTCTTGTTTTTGATCATGTATTTTGTACTTTTATATTGAAGTGTGGTATACTGTGCAACATTAATAATAATAATAATAATAATAATAATAATAATAATAATAATAATACTGGAAAAATGAGAAATTGACAGAAACTGAAACAGACAGATTCATCAATCCCTACGTGCATTTGTTGCAGTGTATTGTAGTTCACAAAAGCTTATGTCAGAACAAATGTGTTTATCTTTAAAGTGCAACAGCATACACTTAATTTTGACATGACATGACAATGACATGAAATAAATGGGACCACAACAAAATGTAGCATTTGTGGAGGGCTGCTATTCCAAGGGCTAGCCAGCCAGACATTCTTGCCAGTTCCAGTGTCCAGCCAGCCTACCATACCCTGTTGCAAGATACTCCATTACTTTCCATTCCTATCCTTCTCCTTGGCCCCATCCCAGATTTCTGTTGTTAATGCTTTTGTCCATCAGATGCTCAGCCTTAGACACTTTACTGAGAGCTATGTTACATCAGTTCCCATCAATATTCCAGTGAGGCTGAGTTTTGTAACCTGTGACAGGGCAGTGGTTCTGTGTTTTCATTTGACAGGGAACTTCTGGGCCTTTCTTACGTGCAAAGGTTTCATTGCTTCCATTTAAGGTGTGAAGTTGAGGCACTTGCTGTTGCTCATAAACTCCAGATATTGTTTGGACATTGAATTTATTTCAGACTGGCATCATGTTGTGTGCCTACACAGTGTGACTTGATTCTAGTCCAAAATGCATCAAACGTCCAAACAACACCTGGAAATTTATGAGTGCTTCTGTTTTGGTTTTAAAATGCATGCTAACTGCCACAGGTGCCTTCAGACTTCCAAATGTGATCACGCGGTTGTCAGTTAGGAAACTAGGTTGTGTACAAAGCAGATAGTCATGCAGGGTTTGTGCTCTGAAGCAATAAGGCTTTTATGCAAGCAGATAAGCTCTATGATATTTCCAGGCTATTAAGCAGTACTGTTGGGGCTGATGTTGGAGGGGGTGTTTCTATGTAAATTAATACTAGATATATCCTATTGGTATCTCTTTAAAAGTTTGTATTTATAGACTAATTCAGACTGCATTCAGATGTCACAATGCACCATCATTTATCTAGAGAAGGAACTAGCTGGAACAAATCTTGGACCCACACACTTCCTCTTCCACCTCTGGTGCAGCTGTGAGGAGATTGGAAACTTTCTCTTTTGATTAACCACAATTTAATCTGATGTCTGAGCCCTAGACGGAAGTTAACTTTTAACTATGGTTTGATGAAATAAGGTAGCTTGATGACTCCATGGTTTGTGCTCGACTTGTTTCAAACAAGCCATAGGAAAGCTTAGCTCCAGGTGGAACGTCAAGCTGCAAGTAATCAAAAAAAGAAGCGAAAGCTTTCAGAAACCTTCTTGCAGGTGCAGCAGAGGGGGGGAGCATGTGAGTCTGAGTCTTTACGGTGGCTTGTTTTCATAATGATAGAACAGATCAATTTCACTATCTGTAGGGTATTTAGCAAATTGAGTTGAAATGCGTCTTCTAACAGAGAACAAGGCACCCACTGGTTTCCATGGGAGATGCTTGAGGAGAATTCTAAATCTACAGTATTTAGAGCAGCCTCTGCTGGCCAACAATATTACTGTTCTACCATAGCAGGGATAGAACAAATACTGCATTCAAGAAATTCAAGTTATAAATGACAGTTATTTTAATAAGTAAATTGTTCAGAGAGTTTTATTGCTTTTTGTAGAGAACTTGATATTTTGAGAGGCTGGTGTGATTTCTTTTCCTACTGTTATAACAAGTCGAAGGCATTTGAGTAGGAAAATTGGTCAGGGCAGGGGCTTCAATTCCTCAAATCTCCCCCCCCCCTTTCCTCATTTGAATTGCTTCTGTTGCACAGCGAAACATGACTTGTTTCCTCTGCTTGTATCCCTAAGGCCTACCGAGCTGCAATGCAAACACAGTGGAGCTGGATTTTGCAGCTTTGCCAATGTGTTGAACAGCATCTGAGAGAAAACACTGCATATTTTGAGGTACGTAACACATGGGTATTATTGTAGAGTAACCACAGATTTAACTCTTAACAGCAGCATTAAGAAAAAGATTTTTAAATGCTTTTTTGTGCCAAATAATAGCATATTGACCCTGCAATAAATCTAAACCAGAATTTTCACATTTCACAGGACTTCCTATTTTACTGCTGCAGATGTCTGTAAAAAGTGCTGTGTTGTTTTTATTATGAGTTTTGTTGCATATTTTTTCAGAGTGGATGTGAACTAAAGGGCTTAAGCTACTTTTTTTCACACCAATATTTTCATGTGGTTCAAATGGGCCAAGAAATTGAGTAACCTTTCCCACTTGATTTTGGAAGCAATTATTATTTTGCTGCATGTTCTGAATTCTCTATTCAAACAATACAAACCACACCACAATCATCAATGAGGAAAAACATCTGTGAGTGGCGGGAGAGGGACAGGAAGGGGAAGAAGAAACTTACCCAGGTTGCGCTGGAAAGAAAGTCCCTGTACAGGAATTATTATTTTTCCCAACTGCAAAGAAGTAATGCATATACAGATCATTAAAAGGGTACCCAGTTAACTTCATAAGTATCTAGGCATTGCAGAGTGTTGTAAGCAGCAAGTTTGAAGGCAGAGAGAGTTGTTAACTTTGCAGCCCAGTGGGTAAAGAGGACTGGTGGTTTTATCCCCTTTGGTACTGGAGACCCTGGGGTGAACGGGCTCATTTAGTTTTCTAATTGATTTTAGAAACTTATGTCTCCTTTATCTAATAAGAAAGTATACCACACTTTTGGATTATCAGCCTGGGCTTCAGACTGCTGTACTGACTACTCTCTTGAGGACAGAGCTTGCAATGGTGTGTTTTTTAAATCAAAAGGTGTTTTTTTCATTCTAGTTTTTCAATGACGCCAAAGAGGCCATAGATTACTTGAAGAATTTAAGAGATGCTGTTCATCGAAAATACAGCTGTGATAGGTCCAGCAGTATTCATAAACTGGAAGATCTGATCCAAGAGTCAATGGTAGGTATCATCCATACATACTCAGCTAAAGCCATTTGTGCTCTGCTAGCAGAGTACTAAAGGTAGACAGTGAACCCAAAAGTAAAGGAAGTCTCATCACAAATTGTTCTTTCTTAAGGGGAACTAATCTTATCACCATTGTTTTCACAATTCTAGCTTCAAAAATAATAGTTCAAGAAGCTCATTATCTTAAACAATGTCAGTGAAATATATGGATGAGATGTTTCTCATAATTCCTGATGACCATTTTTGGCAGTATTCTGTACCTTTCTGTTTCCACCGCTGAAGAAGAGCAGTAATTGCAGCTCTTGGCTGATTTGGGGCTTTTGGACAACCTATAGACTGGCTTTTAGTGTCAACAGATTGCACAGTGGCCACAAGCCAGTAAACTGATTAGGACATGCCCAGATATAGAAACTATCCTGTTCTTTTTATTATTATTATTAGTCACTGGCTAACAGCCAGGGAACATCTTCAGCTTGCAGAGCATGAAGTTACATAAAATAAAAATTTAATCCTCTTCACAAACAGAATCTTAGGTCAGGGACATGAATTTTTACCACTATTTCTCAATGTGATTGGTAAGCAGTGCACAGGAATTAAGCTCTGCCCCTCATAGCCCTTACTATTGAAAATGGGACATAAATGGCTGCCCCCAACTATTTCGTGGTGAATTACACAAATGGACCATCGCCGTCTAGGGCTGTTGACCTAATAAACAGTGGTGGTTAGAGAGTACTAATAGCACCATAGATACCATTCTGGTTTATGTGAACAATGCTTTGTAAGATACCACAAATAGCAGAAAATATATTTTAAGTTTCAAAGAAGAACACATTTAATTTGCAGCTGCTTCTAATGTTTCCCCTCCTCTTGTTTTCTTTATAAATTGGCTTTTAGGAAGAGAAAGAACAGCTCCTGCAGTACAAGAACACAGTGGCTGGCCTTGTGGGGAGAGCAAAGACAATAGTTCAGCTGAAGCCGAGGAATCCAGATAATCCACTGAAAACATCCATCCCAATCAAAGCCATCTGTGACTATAGACAAATTGAGGTTGGAACCTTAGATTTCTTCAAATCAATTATGGGCAGTTAATGAAGACAGTTAATGGCATGTTCTTGGAATTCTCTTCCCTACCAAACGAAACAAGTCCCTGCCTTCCCAATTGGGGCTTAAGTTGTTGGGTCCTGCCCACCCCCCCCAGCCCCCAGTTTTGCTCCCCTGTCACTTTCCTAGTGGCACATGTTCAAGGGAGTGTGCTGTAAGAACAATATAAGAATATTACGCTGATTCAGATTTTCTGATCTTTCTGTTGAAAACCAGATAACCATTTACAGAGATGATGAATGTGTACTGGCAAGCAACTCCCATCGGGCAAAATGGAAAGTGATTAGTCCAAGCGGTAATGAGGCCATGGTTCCCTCCGTCTGTTTTACTGTTCCTCCACCCAACAAAGAAGCAATAGACACTGCAAACAGGTAAGCGCTGGCATAGCGTGCACACAACATGGAAATCCTTATTGATCTTATTTGCCTTCCAGGAGCTTTTCTATGCACAGCGTACAGGAAATTTATAACATGTACCCTTTTGACTGCCACTTGACAAATCATTAATTTAGACTCTGTCATTCCCCACCCCCTCTTTGTGCATTTCAGAATTGAACAGCAATATCAGAATGTCCTGGCCCTGTGGCATGAATCACATGTAAACATGAAGAGCGTGGTCTCCTGGCACTATTTGACAAATGAAATTGAAACTGTTCGAGCCAGTAATGTTGCTTCGGTAAGTTCTGTGCCTGTTCCAGCACTCATAACAAAACATACCTAGCTTAATATTCCATGATTTGGAAGCAGTTATCTATAGTGGCTAAAGCTGAGTGTAGCCACACACAGTTCCCGAATATTTGGTTCTGTAACGTGCCGTATTCCTGTGTTATATCTGTGCAACAACAGTTTGCTGCTTGCATCCAGAAGCTACAAACCTCCCTTTATATCATGATAGGCTAAGATTGTGGGAATCTCCATGTTTTCCATAGTAGGCATCATTGCTGAAGGTATGTCAGTGTTGTATTGGTGTTTCTTATACTAAGCACTTAAAATGTGCATATGTCAATGTCTGTAAACACCCAGCATATGTTGTCTGGTCTCATTGGAGTGTCCAGGACATTTATGTGGGTTTTTAACTTGTATGTATTTGAAAGTTGCTGTATGCATTTCATTGAAATGAGTCATTGCAATTGACTTTTCTTCTAGTTACTAAAGAGCAGTTCCTCTACAGGCATCTTCCAATGTGTTGCCCTCACAAAGCAACATGTGTATTACCTTTTTGGAACATTAAAACACTGCCTAAAGAAACTGACAAAACAGTATGTGGTTTATAAAATGGCGTCCAGCGTTAGGAAGACTTTAATTACCCCTCCTGATTATTTCCTAGATAAAGACACTCTTGCCAGGTGAACACCAGCAGGTTTTAAGCAACTTGCAGTCCCGCTTTGATGACTTCCTTGAAGACAGCCAGGAGTCCAAAGCCTTTTCAGTTGCTGACATTGCTCAGCTGGAAAGGGAGGTGAATGTGTGCAAGCAGTACTACCAAGAGCTCCTTAAGTCTGCAGAGAGAGGTAAATATAGCACATCAACTGTGCAGAAGTCTCCCATACAAGATGCTTATGATATTGACCACCCTTTCAATGTTACATGTGTGAACTATACTTCTGTGGCTCTTTCACGGCGGTGCTCATTTCAGAAGCAGAGAGGGAGATAGATACCAGTGGAAGACGTGAGTTGGGAAAGTCCAAAGGCTCATTCTTTTTTACAGTGTCAAATGGAAAAAATGAGCAGCTTGCATGAGTATTTGTTATTTTTTTCTACAGTTGCTGCTGCAGTGTTCTCAAAACAGACACACTCTTTGGCATGTATGCTTTTGGCATGCATATGTAGTACATGTCAGCAATTACATAGGTCTAACAGGGAAGTTCTTAATATGTAATGCTGTACTGTTTTTAACACTTGATTGGGAACTGCCCAGAGTGGCTGGGGAAACTCAGCCAGATGGGCGGGGTATAAATAAATTGTTATTATTATTATTATTATTATTATTATTATTATTAACAACAACAGTGAGCACTCAGAGTCAGTTCAGACATTAAGATGTTGCTTTTCAAATAGCAGAAGAGGAAGTGCGATATTCTGTGTCCCACGTCCCACATGGTATAGGTCAGCTGACTGTAACTCTCTATACTTGTTTTGTGTCTGTTTGAAATCAGTGAGCTGTCATTAACACAGATGCTCCTGAGAAAATCACTTATGAAATGGGAAGGAAAAAGAAGAGCTGATCTCCCCATGACTCCCCTTCTGTTTGTTTTGTTGTTCATAACACACAGAACTGATTCAAATATTGAAATGTTATATTGCAGATAAAAGAACTTGTGCCCCTGCATAATTGCTGAAAATGTAATGTGCATTTTCTGGCACACAGTCTAAGATCTCAATTGGGTTCCTAAAATGAGCTGGTAATAATTTGTGTGAGTAAATAGAACAATTATTTTGGCAGGTTGCACAATAAGAGGAAGAACATCTGTTACTGTTACACACAAATGTACAAGGAACATATTTTCCCTGTCAAAATAAAATACCAGGAGTATCATACCACATCACTTACATTTGTTTACTAACTCTCCTTAAAAAATAAATAAATCTGCAAGTATGTCATAAATGGACCCTATATCCTTTGGAAAAACAGTAAGAGTATCTGCTTAAAAAAAAGTCTTTGAAGTTCTTCCTTGCTGTTGTAGATATTCCATCTCCATTCTGAAAATATATGATATCACTGAGCTTTAAATGCTTCCATAAAGCTGAATAGATGTATTATATTATGCATTCAGGCTGATGCTGATATAGAAAGGAATGCAATAACAGATGAAAGCTGATTAAAGTAAATATATAAGTATGGAGCAGAGATATACTGTGCTCGACTGTGTATCTGGAGAAAATGATAAGGGACTCATTTCTATAGATTTAATACCATCTTATTATGAAATCATCTCTGGACGAACCATAAACAATCCAATTAATCACTGTGCATACACAAATGGGATGATAATACCTATGACTAAAGTGATGTGCATATTAGTTTTTGGGGGGATGCCCATATATAGACATGATGATGATGATACATGGCAAGTAAGAAGCTGATTTTGTGTCCTGCTGTTATGATGCTTACATTTCTCCACTTGAGAAGATGCTCAAGGTGACCTCAATTTGTGAACTTCCACATCTCCCCTTGGGGAGAAAATCTATTTGAAATGGGGAGGCGGGTGGTTTGCTAGATTTGTTTATGCTTGTTATTGCAAATTTACAGAGGTACTTTTGAAATATGATTGGCTGGGGAAATTGTGGGTCTAAATTAACAGCAATCTGAAAATTTTCAAATACATTCAAACTTGTTACTAAAATAGATTTTTTGGGGGTAAAGAGCATTCTTTACTGGCTTTTGACCAATTTGAATGGTGAAACGCCACAGAGTGGGCAATATTCTGCCGGTTTAAAATGTATATTATTTTATGGAAAGGTGGTTTTTATATTATTTATTTATTGAATTTATATACTGCCCTACACCTGCAGGTCTCAGTATACGTGGAGTGTAAGTTTCAGTTTCTGTATATTTTAATAGTTGTAGCAAACATATTAGCTTTAAAAAAGAGAGAGATAGAGAGCCATGGAAACAAGAATTTGAAGACATGTTTCCTTTTCTCCCTACATTGTTAGCACATTCCTTTCTCCTCTTGACCACTTCCCATTAAAGTTAATTGCACATTTCCTTTAGATGAAGCAGAGACACTGCAGACAAGTTACAGATAGGTAGCCGTGTTGGTCTGCCATAGTCAAAACAAAAAATTCCTTCCAGTAGCACCTTAAAGACCAACTAAGTTAGTTCTAGGTATGAGCTTTCGTGTGCATGCACACGAAAGCTCATACCTAGAACTAACTTAGTTGGTCTTTAAGGTGCTACTGGAAGGAATTTTTTGTTTTGACTGCAGACAAGGTTATAGCACTGTGACTTTAGAATATCTGTTGTGTGGTGGCAGAAGAACATTAAATATACTTGGTCTTACTTGCATTCTTCCATTTCCTTCCAACAGAGGAGCATGAAGAATCCATTTACAACCTATACATCTCAGAAGTTCGAAATATGAGACTTCGTTTGGAGAATTGTGAAGATCGTTTGATTAGGCAGATTCGAACCCCACTGGAGAGAGATGACTTACATGAAAGTGTATTTCGGATCTCTGAACAAGAGGTGAGTCTTCTGAGCTTCTCTGTGGGCTCTCCAAAGCTCATGAAATGTAACAGTCGTGTAATGATGAGCTCATAAAGAGCTTATTCAGAAGGGACTGCTACAATTACCTGCATGGCTGCATCTACAAATTAAAACGAGTAATGTGCACTTGTAGAGCTAATTAAAGTGAAGTAAACATTTGAGCCACCAGTTGGTTTGGGGGCAGTCTGTTTACAAATGCCTTCATTTATTGGTTTTTTGAAGATAAAAGTGAGCAAGGATCTTATCAAAGAAGTCTTTTGGTTTTGTGTGGCAGTGGTTACGACTTTGGAGTTCTAGCTTGGATTAACTAGTTTTGCTTTTACTGGCTTGAACCCTAGCTAGTCCTCAGCAAATGGAAGGGCAAACAAACAATGGAAGGACACAACCCCCCTACACTAAGAATAGGTAATAGAATGAAAGAATGATATCCCCATCTCTCTCCCCACCTCCCCTTTCCCCCAACAGCAAGATGTCTATGACAAAAATGTCTCTCAACAAACGTAAACGAACTGTGAAAAAGACAAAGAATTGAAAGTGGAGACAATAGATGCACCGTTCACTGTTTATCTGTTTGTTTTGTAACACAAAAACCCCAATAAAAAGTAATTTAGAAAAATGGAAGGGCTCATTTCAATTTCAGAAGCATAACTGTCAACTTTTCCCTTTTCTTGTAAGGAATCCTATTTGGAATAAGAGAATTTCCCTTGAAAAAGGGAAACGTTGACAGCTATGTTCAGAAGGAACTGAGATTCAGTGGAGGTTCCCCACAGGGGTACAAAGGCAGGGCAGTTTTTGTGATTTCCTCTTTCCCCTGTAGCCTCTCATGCTGCTCCAAAGGGTCCTATAACCCTTTGCTCATATTATCTTCTATAGTGTTAGTGTTTCTTGACCTAAGGATGCTTATTATGATTGTTTGAGAACTGCTGCTTGCTATGGGAGAAAAACATTTCATCTTTGGTTCTGTAGAAACTGAAGAAGGATTTGGATCGACTCAAGGAGGACTTGGAAACAATCACAGACAAATGCGATGATTTTTTCAGTCAAGCTGCTGGTTCGCCCTCAGTTCCTACTCTGCGGTCGGAGCTTAACCTTGTAATTCAAAATATGAATCAGGTTTACTCCATGTCTTCCATTTACATAGAAAAGTAAGTAAGCCATCAAGTCATTCACATTTTGTAACACTTTTTCATCATCATCATTTGATAGGATGATGTAGCGTGTGCTTGGAGGGGAAGCTGAGTATATTCACAGTTTTGAATATTTTGTTGAATTGAATAATAGATACAGAATTTCATATGGCCACCTTGAAAGTGTTTATAAAGTTGAAAGGCCAGAAATAAATTTGCACAAACAAACAAATAGAAGAATGATCTTAGTCGTATAGTCTTCATGTACTAAAACAAGTTTTAAAACTTTAGAACTATTTGGAAATTATGAATGACAATTGATCCCTTTTGTTTCAGGTTAAAAACTATAAATTTGGTGCTGAAAAACACTCAAGGAGCTGAAGCACTGGTAAAACTCTATGAGACTAAACTATGTGAGGAAGAACCATTAACTGCTGACAAGAGCAATATTGAGAACCTTATGGCTACGTTGAAGGTATTCTTATGATGTACAGAAAAATAATAATGAGAAATAGGTGTGCTTTTAAGTAATATATATATCCTATGGTTTTCAGAAACTGGTATTCAGAAGCATTACTGTCTCTGACCTTGGAGACAGAGCATTGCCATCAATAGGCTTCTCTTCCATGAATTTGTCTAAACTTCCTGTATCCAAGTTGGTGGCCCTCATTGCTTCCTGTGGGAGCAAATTCGATAGTTTAACAAGGTAGTACTTTAGAAGAAGTACTTTATTTTATCTGTCTTGAATCACCTGCCTTCTGTTTGGCCTTAAGAAGAATGAAAATGAAGTAACATGAGTGGCATTGAGATGTGGCCAGTTGACTGGTCAAATATTGAGAATTAGAATGAATGTTGATTATTATGTCATTTCCCAGTAACACTTAGCTAAGAGCTGAGCTGCATATTACACCATCTTGTGGAAAGAAGACCAGAAGTTTAGAATCCTGAGGTTTCCCTCGCATCCCTATAGGGCAGGGATTAGGAACCTGTCCTCCTCCCGATGTTGCTGGACTCGTAACTCTCATCAGCCTCAGCCTGCATGGCCAATGGTCAGGGATGATGATGGGTGTTATAGTCCAACAACATTTGGAGGTTCTTTATCCCTGTTATAGGCAACAAAAGATGGAGGATCCTGAAGCAGTCACTGGTCCCTTTCCTTCCCATATGGTTCTTCAGAAAAGAAAAACACAGCCAAATTATACGAGGAAAGAATGCAGCCTTTTCCCTTCCTTCTTATGCAGCTAATTTTCCTTAGCTGCTGAGAAGAGGAAGACCAGGGAAGATTAGCCGCATGAGAGATAATCTTAGCTATGCTTATAATTAGCAAAGTATTCCTCTTCGTTATAGTTACAGAAGCAGTAATGGTGCAAATACAAAACCATTTTTTATAGCATTTCACTGAAAATTCGGGTGCTTTGTTTGTTTCCTGCATGGATACCCTATTACTAATTAGTAATATGATGCATTAGTTAGTAATGATGCATATTGATTTGAAACAGCAGCATTAGGATCTGTATTGAGATGTCACATGTTTTGTGTACCAGCAATGGAGATCTGAGGTTGATGTAAAAAGAGAAGTATTCCATGCTCTAGAAGACGAACTCCAGAAAGCTAAAGCAATTAGTGATCAGATGTTTAAAACACACAAGGAACGTGATCTCGACTTTGACTGGCACAAAGAGAAAGCAGATCAGCTGACTGAGAGATGGCAGAATGTTCATTCTCAGATTGAGAACAGGTTAGTACTCCTACTTTCTTTTCAGAAACTTCAGAGTGAAACCTTTCTTTTGGTGCGTGTGGGGTTACCTTATGCTGGTCTTGGAGTTTTGGCAGAGTGTCTAAATGTTAATTTTAGGTGTTTTCAGGTAATTTCCTTCAGGAAGTCTCAACCATCATGTATAGCATAACTGAGGAGAGAAAGAAATAAAGAAGATAAAACTTCTCTGGTTTGGTCATGCCCATTTTGACAGGAGGGCGGGTGCTGCTTTCTTGAGACTTCTTCCAAAACAGCTCCCATAACATATATATGAAGGAACACTGAGCAGTGAATATGGTTCCTTCATGCACACGCAAGGCCGTCCCTAGGGAAGTGTGTGGAGCCGGACAAATCTTACTGTTTGGGCTCCTTGTTGCCTTCACCTACCCCCTGCCTGGCCCAGTAGTGGCCGTGGCTCCTCTTCAGTCTCCCTGTGGAGAGTCGCCATTTAATATGTGGAGAAACCAGCTGCTGATTCACCAAGCATGTGGAAGTGTTCCTGTTTTACACTGAATTCCACCATTGTACAAATCCATCCAACTGCTACCAGTGCATTGACAGTAAACTTACACATTGCATATGAAAAAACCCTCAGTAAACACATTTCTCTGCATCTCCTCCTAAGGCTTACTTTTTGTTGTTTTGCAGCTGCTGTTAGTAGCAATAGTCTCTCCCCTCCGCCCGCCCCCCCACCGCTTGATTTTTTTTCTTTCTTTTGCTGCGTCTTTAGTATTGGCACTGGGATTCTTTGCCTCCACCTCCCTGCTTTTCTCTAAGAGCGAAGGAGATGGAGAGCTTTTCCTGGTGGGCAAGAGGCTGCAGGGCCAACTAGGCTCATGGCTGTCACCTCCGTGTGGACCCCTCAGTGGCCCTGCCAGGCACATGTTACTGCTGCGATGTGGAAAGAAGCCACAGGGAAGCAACTTTCACACTGTGGCTTCTGCAAGATACATACTGCACGTCTGTGATTCCCTTGGTTCAATCCTTGCTATCTTCAGGAAAGCATGCCTGTCTTAGAAGCACTGTGTGGGTAGTCTTCTGTCCTGACAGTTTAAGGTACCCTTATTTATGGCAAATGAGAATGCTCCTGCGTGCTTGTGAGATAAACATGAAGCAAATGCTGCCTATCTCGGACAGCTTAATTGACTGTGCTGGCAGTTCATCATCAACACTTAGGCACTCTGAGCACAAGAGGTAACAGATTTTGTGTCGACTGCCACTTGTAACTGTAAACAGACTGTTCCCTACAAATGTTCACCCTCCTGTTATATATATATATAATAAAAATAAAACCCTGGCTAGTTATCAGTATAATTTTTCTTCAGCTGTATAAAACTTAGCCATTTTAACTATTGCCCAAATTATTTACTAATTGCTACTCACAGAACAAGAGGGGCCATAGAGAGGTATGGAGATGTGGGTTCTACTACCCCACAGCCTCAGCCAGCCCAGGCCAAGCCGGAAGGTTGGTGAAGGAGCGTTTGCTTTTGCTTTTTCTTCTTCCTGCTGCACCAGTATCAGGCTGGCCCAGGCTGGGGAAATGGACTGAGGTAGGACTGAGCAGGTCCATGGCCCCAGCTCTCAAAATGCTCTGTTTCAGTGTCTTACACTGGGTACTGCTGTTGGGAGCACTGATGGCAACAGTATTTCCACTGCCTCACTTTCCATAGTTTCAGCTTTCTGTGGGGGTGTCCCAAGTGGTAGACAACAGTGGACAGGGGAATCCCTTCAATCTTAACCCCCTCCAGCACCACAGGTCAGTTTTTAGGATTGCAGTTATCGTAATTACCACATAATGTTTCGCTTTCCTTCTTCTCTTTCTCCCTCAAGCTTGAAAACTGCAGGGAAAAAAGTTTATTATTATTATTATTATTATTATTATTATTATTATTATTATTCCTGTAGATTGCAAGGCCCTTTTCTATAAAGACTTTTGTAATAGACTAGGTACCTGTTTTTCCCTAACGACCATGGATTTAGTCAGCATATGAAGAATTGGGTATTTATTCTAAAGTGAGTCTTTTCTCCACATTCTAATCCTGAGGTTTTGCAACTGAGGAATACTGTTTCAGGACATGGAACGTGACTGCTCCATTTTTCCTTTTGTTTTTTAAGCTTCTGCTGAATTCTACATAACTTCCCTCTAGTGGTCACCCTGAGTAGCTTTTTATGTCTAAAATACACTGGTACATGTAAGCATCCTTGTCTGAATCTGGAGGTTATCGTGGCAGGGGATTCACTTATTTTTCAATGCCTGGCATTTGAAATGAGGAACTTGTAGATAGAGACAGAGAGAGACAAAACCCTTTGAAATAAGGAACACAGGGTGTTCCATCTGGCTTCCTATAAAGATGAAGGGATGTTTGATAGAGAGATAGAAGGCTGCCTGGAGCTTTATGAACCTAGGAATGTGTGTTCTTTGGCATGTATTCCTCAGAACTAATACATTTCTTGATAACTGTGAGCTCCTCAAAAAAGGCATGGAAATTAAAAAGAACTCAGAGAGTTCCTTTTTTATGAAATTGGCAAAGCCTTTCATTCTGAAGGTTTGCAGGAGAAACCCTGAGAAAAGGACTTCTAGCTGAATGATGCCTTCTGACAGCCAGCTGTTTATGAAGTGGTGTAGCCTAGCACTGAGCTACAAACCAGGAATTTCTAATTTCACCTTTGCCCTGAACTTACTGTGTAGCCTTAGGCAATCTCTGTTCTGTTTCAGACTTAGCATCCACCCCAAAGATCTTTATTATGCGGGGAATAATAATACTGACTTGCCCTTACAAGGTTATTGTAAGGTTGCTGGTGGTGATGATAGTTAGTTCTTTATTGTCATTGCTACTAGTTTGTTCTTCCTCACTGAAACAGCTTGCTTTTTACTCAACCAGGTTGCGTGACTTAGAAGCTATCAATAAATCCCTAAAGTACTACAGGGATACATATGGTGCCCTGGATAACTGGATCAAGCAAGTCGAAGAAACTCAGCAGAGGTTCCAGGAAAACCCACCTCAAAACAGTAAAGCTCTGGCCAAACAGCTAAACCAGCAAAAGGTAAACGCTTGATCGATTGATTTAATTTGTTTATATGCCACCTTTCTGTAGTGAGCTGATAACAAATATCCACTTATAACATGCAGGTTTTGTTCTAGGGCTTAGATGTAAAGAATTAATAACTAACCTAAAGACAGCCAGTTTCAGTTCAGCTCATAAGAATTTTTCCCTTTTAAGCAGTGTACTGGATATACCTCTGTATCTTACATTATTAATAATCTAGTATGTTTCTGCATATGTTGGTTGAGGGGCAACGTCCCCCCCTTCCATTTTTCTTGTAGAGCCAAAGGTAATTTATAAAGAGGACCACAGGGAAACAGCCTTTCACGTTTTTATACATAAACACAACTTTCACGTTTTCAGTCTAGTATGTTTTAAAAACAAGTAGAACACTAGCCTTTAGGATGGGGAAAGTTGCATAGGTTGATACTGTTAGATACTAAAATTCTCTTGTTTATTTTACAGATGCTAGTGTCGGAAATAGAGACGAAACAAAACAAGCTAGATGAATGCCAGAAGCACTCAGAGCAGTATTCAGCTGCAGTAAAGGTAAAACTATAACTTCTGTGCACAATCATTATTCTTTTTTAATTCTTTGTGGAAATGTGAGCATTGCTCAGCATCCAGAATGACGACAGTGATGCTGCTGCTCCTGCACCTGGAAGTCTGGCTATGGAAATGTGGAAGCTGCCGTGTCTTCTGAGAGATACACTTTACACATTGCTTCACATGTTGCTGTTACTGCCACAGCTGCTGCTCCAATCCACATTATTAGGCTGCATTGTGTCAGTGGGCGCTGGCAGCAGTAGTGGGCTGGGGTGGCGGCTCTCAGCTGACCTCTAGCATAGGGAATCCGGTGCTCCTTCCAGTGCATTTGCAAAATGCTGACTTTGCTGCCACCTCACCTCACCTTGCCCCTCTACCTTGTAGTGGCGCTGTGGTCTAAACCACTGAGCCTCTTAGGCTTGCCGATCAGAAGGTCGGCGGTTCAAATCCCTGTGACGGGGTGGGCTCCCATTGCTCTGTTCCAGCTCCTGCCAACCTAGCAGTTTGAAAGCATGCCAGTGCAAGTAGATAAATATGTACCTTTGCGGTGGGAAGGTAAAAGGCGTTTCTGTGCACTCTAGTTTCCATCACAGTGTTCCGTTGCGCCAGAAGCAGTTTAGTCATGCTGGTCACATGACCTGAAAAAGCTGTCTGTGGACACACACCAGCTCCCTCGGTCTGAAAGTGAGATGAACGCTGCACCCCATAGTTGCCTTTGACTGGACTTAGCCATCATGGGAGCCTTTACCTTTTTTTATCTTAAACTGCAGCAGCACCACGGACCAGAGGTCAGGTGAACAGTGCCACCCCACCACCCATCCTCTCCTGTGCTGCCGGGTGTAGTCTGTAATCAGACAATCCAACCTACCCACTTGAGTGGCAGCTTTACCTGTCACCAAAGCAACAGAGAAAAGCCAAGAGAAATCTCCTGTAGTCCTGTTCAGCTGTGTGCAGGCATTCTTCCTATCTCTACCTCTGTTTCCAGAGTGACAGGTTTTGTATGGAAAACCATCAATGAAACCTGCCAGTTGAGCTGAGGGAAGTTGCTGTTTCCCAGTCCAGTTATAATGTGAGTTCCATAGCAGCTGCATTGTCTTCTTTTACACTCCAGCTTCACTGCCCTAGTGTCACAAGATATCCAGGATATCTTCTGGTGACTGTCAGCTGACAGGAGGTAATCTTTCCCTCCCAATACCTTGCATCCCCTCCCCTTCAAAATCTGTTCTGGAAGGTGTTCCCCACCTTCCAACTGTCCAGATCTAGAGGGTGATCTAGAACTGTCCAGATCGTATGCTATAGGGGGATTGCCTACAATTGCCCCCTTCCCAGTTCTCCTGACAGATTCCCTTCTGTCAGCAGACCAGTCGCCATTGGATATCACCCATAGTCTTTAGTACTCAGATGAATTTATGCAGCACTTGAAAGACTCCTAGTGTGGAACAAGTAGCTTACAGGTTTACCTATTTCCATTTATTTTCTACAGGACTACGAGTTGCAAACGATGACATACAGAGCCATGGTTGACTCCCAGCAAAAATCTCCAGTGAAACGCCGAAGAATGCAGAGCTCCTCTGATTTCATTATCCAAGAGGTAGTTGGACGTGCCTTAATATTATAATGCTTTATAATGACCCACATTCCACTTCTGCATTGTGAAAGCTTTTGAGCTACATTCATGAAATACTTTCAGTCTAAATATACAAAGCTAGTAATTGATCATGTTACACCCTGCTGCTTCATTTTGGGTGCAGCTAGTCTGGCTACAGCTACTATATCCAGTCAGAGAGCCCAATGTGGCAAACCTTAGTCATCTGACGTTGCCAGGGTTACATAGATTAGTTTACCACATTATTCCAGGGTATAGTTTCACCACTTTCCATATCATCAACTTCAGTGTAATGTGCAAATGTACAGTGGACTGTGGCCAGTGCCTGTGATTCAGAAGAGAGGTGGTTGCTCAGAGGTAGAGTACATGATTTGCATGAAGAAGGTTCCCGGTTCAACTACTGGCATCTCTAGCAAGAGGAATCACAGGTTGCATGACAAGGAACATCTGGTGGATGATACTTTGGAGAGCTTTTACTCATCAGCATAGATAGTACCAAACTGGCTGGAACAGTTGGTCTGATTCGGTATAAGGTAGATTAATGTGTTCAAAAGAGTTAATAAGGATTTGTAAACAAAAAACCCGAAAACACTGCAATTTAGAAGTTCAGTGTAGGTAGGGAGTTCTTTAGAGTTAAAGGATCTAAAGAACTTAGATTAAAATGTGGATACTGGTGACCATAGGGTAAAAGTACAACAAACTGGCCAGCGTTTGGAACCTATCCCTGGCTGTTAATGAAATGAGGATGCAAATAGACATTTCTTTGTTCAAGAGTTTGCAAGCTCCTCCATCAGCAAGATAGAGATTAAGTGCAATCGAGACTGAATATAATCGCAGACTCTGTGAATGATAGCCAGAACACAAAGAGTTACAGAATGATATATGAAGGGTTACGTTCCTTTATATGGCTGTAACCCTCATGTCTTTTTGGGACCCTGAAGCATCCTTTTCTAATATAACATACTGAATGATGTCCCTGCCCTGCTTCATACAGAAAAATGTGTTGGGATTCATTGCATTCAATAATTCATAAAATAAATGATTTAAGGCATGAGGGGTTAGGAGGTTAATCCCATGATGAATTTGCTCCTTCATCTTTCATTCTTAAGAGCACCTCCACATCTGCTCCCTCCAAAGCAGACAGAAGTCAACTCCTCTCAACACTCTGTTTGTTACACTGATTCTTCTAAGAATCTGTTGGACTCAGGGTCATCTTTCTAATGTGTTTTGTATATTATGATTTAGGAAGACGCAGTGCATTTTTATTTTAGAAATCATATTGTAACTTTATTTGTTCTATATAAAAGTAAATAAATTTAAGACACTCCATTTCAGCACGAATCAGGACTGTTCCTCTGTTTCATTGCAGTTTATGGACTTACGAACACGCTACACAGCTTTGGTGACCTTGATGACTCAGTATATAAAGTTTGCTGGTGACTCTCTCAAAAGGCTGGAGGAGGAAGAGGTAAGTCAGCAGATAACTTTCAAAGGGATGGTAAAACCACTATGACAGCTATACTTTTTTAAGTATAAGGATAGATGATGTGAACTCCTTATGTACTCTCTAGATATAAAATGAAGGTTGACATCACGTATCTAGTGAACACCAAGACTGACCTGAAATTATCCGCTCTCATTGTCCTTACTATTTTTACTACTTTAGTTTGCTAAAATTCTATTGCAGGATATTGGTTCTATATGAGAATTTCCCTAAGGTACTGATAAACTTGTAAAATACCTTTATATTTATTGGCTCATAAGCTCTCTCACACTGCCGTGCTTTCAACTTAGCAGTTGGATTTTATAGTAGTCTAAGTAGTGATGACAGGATGGACAGGATTGGAAAGTATAGCGAAGGGAGGCATCTGCATGCAAGCAAAGATATTTCAGTAGTTCCTGTGATGTATAGTATTGAACAAGACCAATTCAGAAAAGAGTTTTCTATTCAGTCTGCAAATAAAAATGGCAGGCAGGCAAAGCTGCCAGTGGAGGCAGTGCATGTTGCTGATGAAAGGGAGGAGAAATTTAAATGGTCTATTTCACTGAAGGAGAGAGCAAGAGTACATGGAAAAACTAATTCCGAGCCTGTCTGAAGGCAGGACATTATCCCACGGGAATCAGCCCAATTGAACAACCCACTTGCCCTTCAGAAAGGTTGCACCCTGAGAACCTGAATAAAGGCTTTGAAAAATATTCTCACAGAGTACTGATAAAAGTGGAAGAGAATAGCCTAACAGCTGAATTGTTAGCAATTGTTGCAAAACTGCCCTAAGCAATTTAAAACCAAGGAAGGAGTCAGTAAGACAGTGCAGCAACAATTAAAACATGTGTCCTTCTGATAGGTGAATACTAATACATTACATAATATGTCTCTAGATAGCAGCAATTTTAGAACAGCTACCCCACAAGAAAGACTGTACATGCTCCAAGGAAAATAAATGTTGAAGGCCAAGGAAGCACAACTTGTTTCTGTGCTGTTTCAAAGGTTTACACAGTAGAAAACACAGTTATACAGCATAGTCTAAAAGTGTATGAACTAAATTATGGTATGATGCAAAGCAACATCAACCAAAATATGAATTCAGTATTGTTACATTATTAAAATAAATAGTGATGTAGTGCTGGCCAGTTCCTGAAGCAAAGTAATTTTGAGGAAGGATAATTTGGACATGAACCAAGAAAGGAAAAAATTGAAGATACCCTTTCTTGCAATCTGCTAACGCTGAGAGTTTGACACAGAATGTTGTCTGTGGTTTGACCACTCTATTCACTGGTGTTCACAAAGAAAATGTAGAGATGGAAGTGGATATGTTTTAAAAAAAAGGAAGGATTTTTTTCTAGCTGAGTCAGTGCTGCATAAAGATGTACATGACCATTCATAGCTACTCGAAGAAGACAAAAATCCTAAACTGAGAGAGGATGTCAGGAGAACAAAGTATGGAAACACAGGAAACGAACAGCCAGTTTTTGAATCAAGAATGTGCAGAGAAAGCATAGGCCAAAAGGAAGAAATAAAAAAGAAAGAGGTACATAGTTATAGTAAAAATCAGAGGCAATCATAATGAATATAATAGTATTATAGCAATAAATACAACTTCAAAATCATTCCTAATCATCACTTGAAACTTAAATATGTCTTTGTGTGGTGGGAAAATTGATTTAAAACTGATTCAATGGAGTTGCAATATTTAAACAAACTGCTAAGCTGTTGATTTGCATAATCATTCCTTTTATTCATTTATGTAGCAACATCAGCTACAGAAACCTCCCAGCTGACAACTTGCTTTGCGATCAGGATTAGTGGGCGGGGAGATAATTAAATTATTACATTTTAATGATCTTTAGCATTGGTGTTTCCAAGTATCTTGTGGTTTGTGTTATATACCAGTAGATGTCGCATTTATTGGTGTAATGGGGCATCTACTGGAAAATAAAATCTCATTTAACAGCAATATTTAGAAAGAATTAAATTCAACCCAGAAGGAAATAAAGCTGCCTTTGCATTAGTATGTCTTGGTGAGTTAATGATACTGTAACGTTGTGCTAGTCTTTTGTTAAAAGAAAGAGCATTATGTTCAGAGCCTGAATAACTATTGTTGAAGGACATGGCTAATTAAATGTGGTTTCTTGCTAATTGTATCATGTTTTACACTAAAACGCTCTCCTCTTCTTATTCAACTAACCATCAAATGAGGAAGTGCTTTTTTCTTGCATGGTGTGTTTTGCTGAGAAGTTGCTCTGTAGCTTTTAAGCAAGGACTCATGCAAGTGAGCTTCTGGGCATCACATTCAACCTATGAAACAACTCTTATCCTGAAAGCAAAGGGATTCTTCTTGAGGACTTCAGCTGGTGGATTCCTTCATGCAGCTTTCTCTTTACTCTAACTAACGGTCCCTTTCTGATGGTGACAGTGGTGGTGGGAATCCCTCAGTCTGTGCTGCTGACATGCTGTAGTTGAAGTTTGTAAGTATTTGCAACTGTGCATTTTAACATTACAACATTACCTAACGTTTTAAAAGAATGGATTTCAATGTTTCTTGTTACCTTATCTTTTTTTTGGCAGATCCTGAAGAATAAGGAGGCACTAGTACGTGGTGAATATTCTGATCTGGAGCAGCAGCAAAAAGAAATAATGAGTGAGAACAGAAAACTTATGGAGAGGATAAACGAGCTTGAGGAGATGTTGGATGAGTTGAGGAAACAGAAGTTCCAGTTGGAAGTAGAACTTCCAAAAGCAAAGGCCGATGCAGAGAAAGAAATGAAGAAGCAGCAGACAAAAATGGAGGAGATTTCTCTCCAGAAAGCCAAGGCTGAGCAAGAAGCAAAGCGCTATCGCATGGAACTAGAGGATGCTCTTAAAGAGAAAGAAGACGCAGAGCAGGAGTTGGAGCGTGTGAAGCAGCTCGCTTTGAAGACTGAGGCTCAGAGAAGTATGGTTGAGGAAAAGTTCAGAGCTTTCAGAATGCAGCTAGAGGAAACTGCTGTGGCTAGAGATGCTCTTGAAGATAAGTTAAGAAGGAAGGACACCAGTCTTCAAGATTTAGAGCAGCAAAAGAAAGCACTGATGGAGGAGCTGAGGAAGAAGACTGCTGAAGAAGAGAAGCTTGTGAAACTCATTAAGGAAATGGAACAAGACATGGAGTTTCAAGGTAGTCTGGTGAAAAGCAAGTGCAGAGAAAAGGAAATAACTGAAGTCAGAAGGCAAATTACTATAATAGGACAAGAAACTCTGTTGCCAACAGGTTCAGACATTTTCAGAGAAAAGCAAGAACTGAAAAACATTGAGGAATTCCAGCAACTGGTGGATGAGCTAACATTTGCCAACAAAAAGTCCGAGAAAACCATCAAAGACCTAAAATATGAACTGTGTGAACTTGAACTGCAGAATGCGTCTGCTGAAGAAAAGGCTCGCTTACTAAAAGAAAAACTGGATGATGCCAATAATTCTCTCAGGCGCCTTAAAGTAGAGCTGGATCAGAAAGAGCTGGTAGAGCAAGGATACTTGGAGCAGCTGAAGGAGCTTGACAGGCAGCTGCAGAAAACCACAGGCAAAGCTGAAGAGGTAATGCAAGAAGCCATGGATCTGAAGAAAATAAATATGAAGTATCAAGAAGAGCTGAGGTCACTTCAGAAGGAAAAGGCACTGTTAAAGATGGAGCTGGAGGAGTTGGCTAGGACACACACACACACTGGGATTACTATTCAGCAATTGCATTCCCAAATCACTTCTCTTCAGCAAGAAAAAATGGCAGCTGAACATAGAACTGTTTCATGCAGAGGGGAAACAACCAGCCTACAAGAACAGTTAAAAAAAATGCAGGAACAATTCCTTCAAAAGACAAGAGAAGAAAAAGAAAACCAGCTGAAGATTCAAAGACTGAAGGATGATTTAGCAGATAGCAATCACTTAGTGGAAAAGTTAAAACAGAAGGTTGAAGAGCTTTCTAGATGGAACAGCGAGACCAAAATAATGATGACTGAAGTCCGGACCGATTCAGAGAAGATAATTCTTGAAAGACAAATTATTGACAGAAAAAATGATGAATTAAAAGCCCTGGCTGAAGGTTTCAAAGAGCAACTACGTATCACAAACGAACAACTGCACAAACAGATAATACTTGAGCAGGAGCACTTGGATCACATCAAGAGATTAGAAGATGAGCTAATAAAAGCAAAAGAATTAGCTGGTGAATTTAAGCAGAAATGTGACAGGGACAATGCTTATAACATGAATGCAGAGATGGAAATAAGAAACCTACGTACTCAGATGAGCACATTCACTATGGAAATGAAGATGAACGAGCAGAAGGTCCAGCAGCAGCAGTCCCATATTCATGAGCTCAATAGCAAGATGAAGAAGCTGCAAGATGACTTGCATCAGAAGACCTTGGAGGAACAAATGGCGCGCCAAAATGTGGCTTTACTTCAGGAAGAATCAATTGCGTTCAAGCATTCTGCAGAAGAGTTTAGGAAGAAATTTGAAAAACTCTTGGAAACTCACAACATAGCGGAAAATGACATATCTGGTATCAGGATGGAATGCATCACCCTGCAGCAAGAAAACCACATGGCTCAAGACAACATTAGAATGTATAAACTTCAAATTGAAGACCTGCAAGACAGACTTCAGAAATCCCGTGAGCAGCTTCAGCAAGGCAAGCATGCAGAAATGGAGTATGTGCAGAAATACCGCAAAATGGAAGAAGAGTTGCAAATGCAGAGGCGGACAGTAGAGAACTTGAAGCACCAAATAGACCTGCAGAAAAGAGATCACGGCAATCAGCTGCGTTGGTTTCAGAATGAGATCAACAAAAGGAACATCCAGTTAGACTTTGGGTGGAAGGGAAATGGGTTTAGTTACTTGGGAGACACTTCCCCAAGAGATTTTGAACATATTAACCTCTGTACGACCACATCTCCTTTATTAAGAAGGAGACACCTAAGTGGCTCAAGTTGCAAATCTGAACCGCTGGTTGCACAGAAGTTGCAAACAGTTGCCACTGATTCATTGCAACGAGAGAAGCCATTCCAGTTGTCCGGAGTAACCCACCAACTGGAAAATGGAATAAGTCAACAGTCCTATGCCGAATATGTTTCCCAGACAAGCACAGAGTTTGAGATAACGGTTGATAAGAGCAACCCTATCACAAGAATTTCAGAAATAGATAAATTGAGAGACGGCAAACTCCTCAGTTCCAGGCTTGAAGAGAGTTATGAAGTGGGCTTAGGGAAGCGCCTGCATCCATTGGAGGTACATGGCACATTTGATGGCATTTGATATGGCTTGGATGTTGCTGTTACAGTTTTCTGTTCTCCTGTAATCTTCCTTGCTTTTCTGTTCTATGTTTCATCTTATTTGATACCAAACACTTTCTTACATCTGGCATGCATCAGTCCACCTTATAACCCCAAGACATTTGTGCAGGTGCAGATGTTGCTTGCATGTGTGGAAGCAAAAGTTTCACCCACCAACACCCACTGAAATATTCCCCCTTTATTTAAAAGAGGGGGCCCTACATACCGAAGAGCACACTTCTCTGCAAAATGGTGTGTGCCGGATAAAAGCAGCAGGCAGAATGATGTGTCTTTGCACCATTCTCTGCCCACAGTTGTCCCCACACCCTATGATTTCAACAAGACATGAGGTGAAGCCAAAAAGTGCAGTTCTAACCTTAAAAGCTCGCCATCCAACTGCTGAATGATTATTTGTGGCCTACAGAAGTCCAAGAGCTCTCTTTAGATTTGTACTGCACATACAACAGGCCTGGCTTCCTAGAATGAAGAAAGAAATTCACAAATCCAAGTTGTTCACATCCGCATTAGATTTTTTAAAGTGGCACTTGGAGCAAGAAGGTGCAGTCTCTCATTTCTCCCAAAGGAGCGACCCTGTTTAGGGTTCTCTCAGCAGTTCCCTCCAAACTGGCCATTCCACTCTTCCCACGCTGTGTTTTGTTTTTCTTTTCCAGCTGCACTCTGTATTCCATAGCTACTGAGCATGCTCTGAGCATTGTCTCCTTTGAGGGTTTGTTTGGTTTTGCCCCCTTAGGTTTTAATATATAGTGCTTCTGTGAATCTTGGGGATTTCCTGCCTTCATTCACCACCTGAGTTTGCAATTAGAAGGGTGATGATATTGCTAAGAGATAGTTTCTCTTTTTACACTTTGCTGTCATTCCATCCCACTTTCCTTCTCAAACCAAATTCCATATTGCCAGGGTTAATAAAGTTTGCTGATTCTTAGTGTTTGCTGTTCATATTCTGCATCTCTCCCCCTCTCCCTGTTTATGGGCTAGATTAATAACTTGATGCTATTTTCTAAGTACAGTATCCTTCATTATGTCAAACAATTCCTATTTACAGAATCTCCAAAATGAAGATTTATCAAAGATCAGTGACATCTTAGAGGAAAAGCAAGCCAAGGAGGTTGCTCTGATCCCCTCTGAATATGATAATATCAAATTTCAAGGTCTCCGGCATGATGTAACTGCCAAGCAGTTGATTGAAGTTAAACTTCTAGACCTGAGCACAGCTGAACAGCTTCATTCAGGAAAGAAGGCCATTGCTGAGGTTCAAAAAAATCTTGAGAATTTTTTGACTAAGCCTACTGCAATAGCTGGGTTGTATATTGAATCTAGTAAAGGGAAGGTCTCATTTGCTTCTGCAGCTAAGCAGAGAATAATTGAAAAAGCATCCATATTAGCACTGCTTGAAGCCCAGGCCGCCACTGGTTTTATCATTGACCCCACAGCAGGTCAGAAATACTCTGTTGATGATTCAGTTGCCAAGGGACTTGTAGATCATGAATACAAAAGCAGGCTTCTTGAGGCAGAAAAGGCAGTTTTAGGATATCTATTTTCTGGGAAAAAGCTGTCTGTTTATCAAGCAATTGAAACCAGAATCCTTGAAAGGCAGAAAGGCAAAAGTTTTATTGAAGCTCAGATAGCAAGTGGAGGTATTATTGACCCTGTGAGAAGTGTCCGTGTGTGTCCTGAAGTTGCGGTCCAGCTGGGCTTGCTGAACAACACCGTTCTGAAATTTATATATGAACATTCCAGTAATAAAAAAGTCTTCCAGAATCCAAATAATAGGCAAGCCATGTATTATAATGATTTGCTGAAGCTGTGTTTACTTGATATCGGAAGCAAATGCTTCCTGCTCCCTGTTGGGGAGAGAAAAATAACCACTCCATCTGCAGAAAAAATTCATAAAATATCTGTGGTAGATATTACAACTGGAGCAGAAATGACCTCCTATGAGGCTTATAAGAAGTCCCTGATAGACAAAAGTACCTACCTCCAGCTGTCAGGGCAAGAATTTCAGTGGAAAGAATCCACATGCTTTGATCAGCATGGAAATTCTTACCTTGTGCTGACAGACCTAAAAACTGGAATGCAGTTCAACATTGACGAGGCATTAACTGATGGCAAAGTTGATAGAATGCTGGTCAGTCAATACAAGGAAGGGCAAATCACAGCCAGCGAGCTTGCGGATGTTTTGCTGAGCAATTCTAAACCGCGCACAGATGTCAACAGCCCCATTGCTGGTGTCTGGCTGCCCGAGACAAATGAGAGAATGCCTCTTCTGAAAGCTGCTCGCAAAAACCTAGTGGAGAGAACCACAGCACTGAGGTGCCTTGAAGCACAAGCAAGTACGGGAGGTATAATTGATCCCTTTACTGGGAAGAGATATAGTGTGGCAGAGGCCTTGCAAAGGGAGCTGATTGATGAGGCGTCTGCTAAGCACATCCAGCAGTGTGAACTGGTCTTTACTGGGATTATTCACCCTGTAACAAACAGTGTCTTGTCAGCCGTTGAAGCAATGAATACAAATGTCCTAGAGAAAGAAATGGGCACTCGCTGCCTAGAGTATCAACATCTGACTGGTGGATTGATAGATCCCAAGTCTCATTGCAGATTATCGATGGAAGAAGCTATTAAAAGGGGCATTATTGATGCCGTCACTGCTACAAAGATGAAAAATGACAAATTCTACTTAAAAGGTATTATGTGTCCCAAGACAAAGAAGAAATTGACGTATAAAGAAGCCCTTGATAATGCAGTTTTTGACTGCCACACAGGGCTACGATTGCTAGAAGCAGCTGAGCTCATTTCCTCAGGAATTTCTAGTCTGTATTTTTCCTCACAGTCATAATTTAACAATGGAAGTTATTAAATTGGCCTGCAGTAATTTAAACCATCTGGCTCAGGGAAATGATTCCCTATGATTTAATTGGGTTGTAAAATAGGGTTCCTGGCTGATTTCTAAGCAGAACAAAGCATTTTGAGTTTGCTTATGTATAGTTTTCAGCGTACAGTAGATTTAACGTTGCTCCATGCTTGTAATTATGATGCACAATTTGATAAGAGTTAAGCACTTCTATGCCCCATTGATTTTGGTGGAAATTTAAGCTAATGCTTTAGTTCTCCTTGAAATCATTAGGACCTGAATGTACTTAAAACTATCCCTGAATTGTTCCTCTATGCTGTATAAATGGTATTAGCAGCTTGCTAACTGGGATCATTGTGGTAGCAATGTGTTGCAGAGTTGTTGTTGTTTTTGCCATTCCAGCTGCTCTTGGGAAATTTTCAGAAGTGAAACAATATGCCCTGTTGCATTGATATCAGTGTATGATGCAATACTGTCCTGCAAAATAAAAAAAAATCTAGAGTTGGAAGGGACCACAAGTGTCATCTAGTCGAACCCCCTGCAATGCAGGAATATTTTGCCCAACGTGGGGCTCAGACCCATGACTCTGAGGTTAAGAGTCTCATGCTCCACTGACTGCGCTATCTCCATTGATTCAGCCAAAGTTAAACAGGGAGCTAAGTATGTAAACCCTCCCATTGAAGTCAATGGCACTTAAATATTTGTGTAGAACTTAATATGCAATATCATAAATAGATTTGACAGGATGCTTGCTTGCCGGTGCAAAGTTTACTGTGGTGTGGGTTCTGTCATAAAGACTGGATATTCTTCTAACGGCATGTTTACATGGAAGCAAGCCTCTCTGTGTTAGGTGGCGGTTACGCCTTTGTAACAGCACAGTGCTCCCCATGTCTACTCAGAAGAAAGTCCTGCTGAATTTAATGGGTTGTAGTCCTTAAGTGGGGATAGTATTGCAGCCCAAGTTACATGGAGATAAGATTCTCAGTGACACTGGAAATTTCAGAGAAAATGATAGACTTCTGTTACATGATTATTATTTTTCTGGTTTTCCTTCTACTACATGATTCTTTACATTAAAAAAAACACCATATTAAACTTAAACCTGAAATCGGCAATAAAGTTGGCTACAAAATTAGTAATTTTCCTTCTCAGGAGAAACATGTAAGATGCTATGTTAATTGCACAGGATTGAAGTATGTTATTGAATTTCATTGTCTTCTTCAACAACATGATAATCTAGAACTGGGTGTACATCTAATGCAAAGGCTGAGATTTAGAGTGTTTTTCCTGGCAAACCCTTGCTTAGATTTGGCTTGTGCAGTGGTGGCTGGGAGGTTTCTGTAATGTGAGTTCCATCATCTATGTATATGAATGTGTTTATATGTATCATAATGGCTATCTTAGTTTTTTCAGATGTTTGAATTAATTACTTCAATTACTTTTTTATTATTGTTTACCTTTTTTTAAAAAAAAAAAACATGCATAAGAATGACTGTGGTAATGGGGATAAAAAAGAAAGAAAGTAAAAATAAAGCTCATTATCTGGCATCTTCCACAATAAAATTTTTGACGGTGTAACTGTTTTTCGGGTTGGCTGTAACCTTAATATACCTACAATTTTAAATATATATATATATATATTTGCAATGCACATTGTTCATCAGAAGTCAGTGGAAGAGGAGAAGAAAGAACACGTCGAAAAAGCTGGGGACTTACTGAAATGGGTTTCAAACATCACCAAGAGCCTCGGCAAAGGCGGAGGAGAAAAGTCTGAAAAAGCAGATTCTCCTAAGAAACAGGTATTAAAACACTGCTTGAGAATAGATGCTACCAGATGCATGACACAGTGTTGTTTTGTCTTTAAAGTGCCAAATGTGGCACAAGAACATTTCATTGTATTCAGCTTATATTTTACTCAAAGAAAACCCATTGAACTTCCTGGACCTAAGTTAGTCATGCCTATTGATATCAATGGGTCTGCTCTGAGTAGGGCTGGCATTGGATACAACCTTCACTTTAAAGTGCTTAAGAACAAATATAATTTACATACTAGTGTTTTTATTTAAATTCACCAGACTACATAACTGATACATGGGTGTTTTTTCCTGAAAGACTACATTCAAGACAAAAAGGAGAAACAGTGTTTGGACAATAATATTCCTTACTTATGATGGGAAATGATAATACCTTCATTCCTTTCCCACCAGGTGTTCCTGGCTAGTCCTCTGGATGTTAATATGGAGGTGTAATTTTTTTATAAGTTACAGGAGTTGTCAACCTTTGAGGCCCATTCAGAATTCATAGAGTGTGTACTATGGGTATGATCCATTTGGTTTTTTAATCTCTTCCAGGTCAGCACATGCTAACCCCCCCCCCAAGTTCTTTTACATGGGTTCTAGGTAAAAGTTTGTCTGGTAGAATAGAAACAATCCTCTTGAATTTGCATGAGTTTACATGGGATGCTGCCCACAAAAACCTATCAGATTAAAGCTTACCGTAATAGACTATATTAAAAATCACAAATCTGGCCTTTGCTAATATCACAGAAATCTGGATCCAAAGCACTGCTCTTCATATATTTTCACAGTTTTTACAGAGGATCACAGCAAAACTATCAGAGTAGACGAAGAGGTGGCACACGATTTAGTGATGGTTTAGCAGGGATCTCCTGCAGTCGGCAGCCACAAAGCTCTGTTGTTTGCATCCATCACAAATGGCACCATATCCATGATTTTCATGGTTTAGTCAATGGCAACAGATGTGACATGTGATTTGATGGTGGTTAGGTAGGAGAAATTTAAAAACAGTTTGGAAGGGATCATTCCCTCACTTCCTGACTCCTGTAGCCTCCCCACTTTTTCCCACTGGCCACTTCCATTTTCTTTCTTTCTTTGTCATCCCCGTTTCCCACCTAATCAGGGGCTGAACTGAGCCTGTAGAACTAAACAGAGGAAATGGGAAAGAGCAGCGGCGTAGCGTGGGTTGTCAGCACCCAGGGCAAGTAATTTGCGCCCCTAACCTGCCGCCGCTGCCAGCTTCTTCTTGCTGCTGCTTGGGCTGGGGTATTTACGGTAAGGTAGCCACGGCGGTGGCGGTGGGTCCGTGTCAGGTGATCTGAGGCGAGTTGCCGCTGGCGCTGCTGCCCAAACGACGCCGCTTGCCCGGAGGAGGAGGAGGGCAGAGAGGCGAGGAAAATGCAACATGGCCCAGCAGCTGCAGCAGCAGCGGCGGCGGGGCGGCTGTGAGGAGGGGCTGCGTGGCGCGCCCTCCGCGGCCAGCGCTGAGAGCCGCTGCCTGCCAGACGCCTTCAGCCCGGAGGCGCGCACAGCTCGTCGGTTCCGCGAGACATGGGGCTCTGCTACAGCCTGCGCCCGAGGCTCTTCGGCGACTCCGGAGGCGGCGAGCGCGCCCCCCCCCAGATGTTGCGCCCGGTGCGGCCGGCCCCCCCTGCACTCCCCACGCTACGCCACTGGGAAAGAGAATGACTCTTCTTGTTTCCTCCTTCAACTCCATTGATGTTTCAAGAGGGAACCTCATGATGAAGGGGGCAGTGAGACAGGGTGTGTATCAGATTCTTCATGGGCACAAGGGGGCATTCTCAAGGCCACCACTACCTTGGAAACTCCAGGGACCTCATAAAACCCAATGATTATAGGCCCAAATCACATTGCTTTCCCCAATTTATTAGGGAGTATCAATCACACAATTTAAGTTTATTATATTTTACCCTACACACACACACACCCCATTTCCAAATGTTACACTGTATTCAAAGAAGGGGTGGAGGTGGGGGGGATATTGGAGGCTGAGTAGAACCTGAAATCTCACATCCGCCAAGCACGTAAGAGTAACTCCCGAACCAAACCCATGAAATCTGCAGTCCTGTACCAGCAAGTAATTTGAAGAACTTAAATGATACAATATTTTACTGGTCCCATTGCATGATACCGAGAAACTCTTCAGTCTTTCATACTTGTGTTGTGCCTAATATAACTGGAAATGCATGTGTCCACATGCATATTAAACACATGGAGAAAATGCTACACATGACATTACTCAGCGTAGTTTGTCCTTGAGTGCAAGCTGCTGCTTCCAAAAAATGCCAGGACAATCGGTGGGCAATCTAGATCTGGAACCCTGGCTGTGGGTGGAGTTTAATCTGTTGCCCCTCCTATGTTCCTGATTTTGGGGGACCCCCAGTATGTGGAATTTGCATTGGAGGAAAAGATCTCCCATTGTTACGGACAGATGTCCCCCCCCCCCCTGCAAATTGCAGACACATGGTAAGATCCAAATCATGGTCCCAGCATGAGGCAAAAGGTTAAATACTGCTCCCCCCATCCACCTCACCACGGTCCCATTCTGAATTGGGCTTCCTGTCCTGGCAATTTGTGAAAGAAAAAGTTGCAGACAAGTACAAACTGCCTCGTAAATTGACACGTATCTTTTGGTGCATTTAATTGTATGATTTCCAGAGAAAATCAGCACCATACAACGAAACACTTTTATATTTTCATTAGAAAAGCCCTTGCTTGCAGCTTTTTATAGATACAAAAAAGCCACTTACTGAAATCCGCCTCATTGTCATAACATACAGTGACCAAGAAGCAGTTTTAAACCCCTGGGTTTGCATTCCCTCTTAACCATTAGGTTAAAATGGGCCACCTGTATCACACGGCAGTCTTTTTCTTTCTCTCTAGTTCCTGTAAATTGTGGCTTACCCAGTATGCTAAATAGCAATTGTAAGGGGAGTATCTTGAATATCTGTATCCATTGTAGGATAGAGTAGCTCCAAGGTGCAGAGATTGTGTGCACCAGCAGAACATTTTCACGTGACTTCTGTGAGCAGTTATTGGGTGGTGCTCACAATGAGTAAGACTTCCTTCTTCCGGTACTCGGAACAATTTTGGAATTATTACAACAAAGTGACTGTTGCATTTTAATTTAGTATATGAAAGCATGGTTCCATGCCCTGTATCCATATACTATGTACCCCATGTAGCACTTTAAAGAAAGAAATCTGAAATAGACTAGACCAGAATTGATCTGATTAGTTTCACTTCTGTCAGTTTCAGCTCTGGTTAGAGTTGGCAAGCTATAACTTTTATCCTTGATTTATGGAGAGTTGCATTTAATATTGTTTGAGAACTCCTGGTTTGGAAATACTTGAGAATAAAAGATCAGTATCCTGGGTAACTATACCATTCACATAAAATCCACAAAGGAAGTTAAGTGAGGTAGTTGATTTAACTTATTAAAATACTGAAAACGATAGCTTGGAAATTGCATAGACATCTTTGGTTGCAAGACATCCTATGAGGGAGTAATGTCAGAGCATTTGACTTCACGCATCAAGGCTGTTCTTAATCTAGTAGCTGATTACAAGTTGTCTAAAGCAACTTGGTAAGCATTTGGTCCTCCCATATGTTCCTTACTACAACCTCCACTATCCATGGCCATTAGCCATTCCTACTGGAGCTGATGGGAGTTGCAGTTCAGCAACATCTGGCCGGAAACAAAGACCAGAACAGCTTAGACAAAAGTTTTGAAGAAGGTCATCTAACAAATGTTTTTTAGTAGTGGGTGTCCATATTTATACCCGAAGTTAATTACGGTTCTCGTGTTCCCAGTAATCTATAAACACAACCTTAGTGTTTCATAACCAAGCATGTATTTATGGCTCATTAATAAGGGACAAGTTGGCTAAAAATGGATTTGAAATATAGGCTATTGCTGTTATTAAAGAGACATTGGGTTGTAGCTGATGCTGCTGTCACACGTGTTCAAAAGACTTCCCTTTGTACAATAGACTATTTTGTGTTTTTATCTTGTATTTTCATACTGTGAACTGCCCTGAGATCTATGGATGGAGGGTGGTATACAAAAGGATAAATAGACTTGCCACCCCCTTTCCCCTGCAACTCCCTGTACACCCTCAAAATCTGTTTCAGAGGGTTGGGGGACCATGCAAGGTGAGGAAAGGGAAGTCTGCTTGCACAAGCAGAACACTGTTCATACATCGCTGGATATCACCCATTATGCCCTTGATAATGTTCCTGAAATACTCACTCCTTTCTCATCTTTTTGCTTTATCTTTTATGTACATTTCTTACCCCCACCCCTTTTTAATTTTATTTCTAGAATGGAGTTGTGAACATATTTTGCTCCTTTTTTCAGATATCTTCTGACGAACTGTTAACCAAGAAAGAACAGATATCAGAAGCTTTGCAAACAACACAGACGTTTTTAGCGAAACATGGTGATAAGTAGGTTCATTGGGATTATTGCATTTTAAAATTAGTCATGCCCTTTCAGAATTTGTGTTGAGGACGAGTTTCAGCCATTCCATATATAAAATCAGTATGCAGGCAGCAGATATCCTCTAGCTTCAGGAGTTCTTATACGAAATCTGAAACAATGGGGTATGGGTGGGTACTGCCCCTTCTACCTTATAAATGGCACCTTACTTAATTCAACTAAAGCAGTTTGCATTAATTAATGGTGGTACTAATAATTGCACAGCTTGTTACCAGTGTATCCCTGGGAATAACTGCCCATATGACTTGCCACCACTGTCAAGTTAACAGCTTACAAAGTAAACCTTGTCTCCAGGTCTGCTGGAACATATCTTCATAGCATGATGTTGAATTCCACCCTGTATGTTTATTTCTTGAGAGAACAACTAATGTTTAGAAATTGCTAGCACTTCCATTCACATATTCTATTCCCCCTCCCAAAAGAATGACAGATGAAGAGAAAAATGAAATGGAAAACCACGTGAGGTCCCTGCAAGAAGGTTATAAACTGTTGTCCAGTGAAGATTTGAAGCAGTTGCAGCAGGAACAAGATGCAGATAATGAAAACGTGGATGAAAAGGTAGTCAACAGTTTGAGTTATGTTGCTGGCTATAGTATATATGCTTTTCTGAATCTGATCCATTGCATGGTTTTGGAATTCTGTATGAATACTAAAATCAAAAACCTGCACCAAATTGTGTGTATCACACAAACAAAATCAGAACTAAAAGAATGACAGCTTTCGATCGGTTTGTGGAATTAGAATTATAGCTGAATGTCTATAAACGGACAAGTGGAAAGTTGTACATGGACAGGCTTTTATACCTTGTGTCTTGCATGAACTAAGAGCATAGAATCATACATCACTTAACCCTTCTTTTTAAAAGCCATACTTTGAATTCTGTCAAACGTCTGTACTTCAGAAACATGACACCACGTGGAAGTTCCATAGCCTCTCTACTCTTCTATATGCTCTCCGATAAGTATTTCAGGAAGTATGCCATATTTCCGAAGTTCATTAAATTTCAACTGGGTACATCGTTTGGAGTTTATAGTCACATTAACTGTGAGATAATACTTTAAGATCTATTACATTTCGCACTGCCTTTGGAAGGCATTACAAAATGCCTGGGAGTATATGCAAAGGAAGACTATTCTGCACATACTTCTTAAATGTTGTTCCTAATGGATGACTTTTAATACAGCACAGCTGCAGTGCATTTAAGTAGCTACAATACTTGATCCTTATGTGTTTGGGTGTCTATGTAAAAGTGCTGTATGCTGTAAACATGAATAGCATGTGTGTTTTTGTACCACATACTGTTTTCTCAATATATGCTAACTTCTCACAAAGCACATAGATAGCATGACAGTTTGCCTTTCAGGTACGTGTCTTTTTTGCTCACTATGCGATCATCTACTATTTTATCTTCCACTAACCCTCTTGATGTATGCAGAGCATAGGCTTTTGGTTTACCGATGCATGTTGTGTTTCAATCTTTTATCACACCGTGTGCTGTTGAATCACTGACATCACTTCTGCATTGAACTGCTAACATTCACAGTTTGGGTGGAACTCTGGTAAGTAAGTGACTTTATATTGTACATATATTAAAATTCAAAGTATTAATCATTTACCATTCATAAAATGCTGACAATTCATATTTTTATACTCACTTTTAGGAGGATAAAGTCATAGCTGGCATTATTGATCAAACAACTGGAGAGATGTTTTCAGTCTTGCAGTCAATTTATAAAGGCCTTATTGACTATGACACCGGAATTCACTTACTTCAGAGCCAGCTCATTTTATCAGATATAATTTCACCAGCCCTGGGAAGAAGTTTTGACCTTGAAGAAGCCAAAGCCCATGAACTTGTCGATGACCAAGCTGTATTGCAACTACAAGGTTTACAGCATGCTAAAATGGTCATTTCAGAATTGCAATCAGCAGCACTCCCAGTTGTAGCTGCTTTGGAACAGGGTTTAATTTCAGAACCTCTTGCTATTAAAATTCTTGAGATTCAGCTTTCCAGAGGACACCTAATGATACCAGCCACGGGAGAACAGCTGTCTTTGCACAGAGCTTTTCAGAAAAATCTGATCTCTGCAGCGTTATATACTAAACTCCTGGAAAGACGTGACATGAGCAAAGACCTTATTGACCCCAACACTGCAGAGAAGATAACCCTCGAGGAATTACTTGAAAGAACTGTAGTACATAGAGAAACAGGCTTGAGGCTCTTGGCTGTGACCCCTCAAGAAAGAGGCAAAATAACACTAAAATGTGGAAGGAAGATAACTATTTTGAGAGCAGCTCATGAAGGACTCATAGAGAGGGAGACCATGTTCAGGCTCTTAGGTGCCCAGCTGCTTTCTGGTGGCATAATTCATCCTGATACAGGACACAGAATGACTGTTGAAGAAGCAATGAGAGAAGGGGTTATTGACCAGGATGCTGCTTGTGCTATTTTGACTCATCAGCTTCAGACAGGTGGGATCTTGTGTCAAAATTCATCAAAACGTTTGTCTGTAGATGAAGCTGTGCAGTGCAACCTGATCTCTTCTAGTAGTGCCTTGCTGGTACTACAGGCACAACGAGGCTTCATTGGACTCATCTGGCCACATAGTGGGGAAATATTTCCTGTATCTACATCTTTGCATCAAGGCATGATCACTAATGAGCAGGCCTGCAAAATTCTAAAGGGGCGGCAAAAAATAGCAGCACTCTATATTCCAGAAACTTGTGAAGTGATCAGCCTGGATGATGCAGCCCAGCAGGGAGTCATAGAAAGCAACACTTCATCAATTTTGAATAGTGTTACCCTACCTGATGAAATGCCTAATGTGGAAGATATACCATTGCCTTTGAAAAAAGCTGCAAGATGGCTCTCGTCTTGTGAACTCCAGGCATCCAACCAACATGCTGATGGAAAGGATGTAAACACTTCTGGCACCAGTGAGCCCATACCTTGCCACTCAGAACAAACTCAAAAGCTATTCATGTCTTACCTAATGATAAATAGTTGTATGGATGCGAACACCGGTCAGAGGCTTTTGTTGCATTGTGGTGACTTAAATGAAACAGTCAACCTGTTAATGGATGGCAGTCGTTCTGAAAATAATACAAATGAGACTGAAGGGCAATTGTGTTTAAACACAAAAGCACAACATATTGAGCAACAGCCCAAAGGGGCAATGTTTAGTGATATCACTAGCAATGTTTCAGAACAAGATACAAGTATTCAAAATATGTCCAGCAGCAATAAGAGGGAGGCATTTTGTAAAGATCACCAGAATGACGTAGTCTCAGGGAGAAATGGTTTTCATATTGTGGGTGGTGCTTCAGAGCAGTCAGAACGTGTCACGAATAGATCTGGAAAGGAAATCAATCAAGGTCAAAATCTTGAAAAAGAAAATGCACTTGGAAGTTTACTGAAACTTCCAGAACAAGTGCCAGTGGAAGTGTTTGAAAATTTAACTGACCAAGCAAATGGTGAAAATGGTGAAATGAAAGCATGTCTTTCAAACTGTTCAGAAGGACACCTTCCTCCAATAGTAAATGAAGATAATATTTGCATAGTAGAGGGGGAGAACATTAAGGGGAGTGAAAATGACTCCCCAGGCATCTTCAATAGTGTTTTGGATGCAAATTATTCTTCAGCTGTTAAAAAAGATGAGAAAGCTCAAGCGAACACTAACGTTTCACATCTCATGGACAACAGCCCGCAAAAAAGCATGCCTCAGGTTTTGCAGATTGAAGAAGGCATTATGCTAATGAAGAACGATGAGGTGAAAGATGAGGTAAAAGATGACTTTCAGGATAGTTTATACACTAGTATAGAACCTGACCAAAAATGTTTAAATGAACGCACTAAGAAAGAATTAGAGACTTGTAATGAGAGTGGGGTATTGCAAGCGGAAACGAATGTCACCCCAGTATTGCATAACAATGATGATAGGAATGGCAAGTTGCCATTAGAAGACCACTCCATAATGCATGGTGCATGTCTTCATATGAATGATAGGCCACCACGAGAAGACGTTACAAATAGCTATGGCAATTCACAATTGGAAGACCATGCTAATACATTTGCTGGCTGTCTATTGGAAAATTACACCAGCATGCAAGATCAATTACCATTGGAAACTAGAGTGCATACACATGACAGTCAGTTACTGGAAGATTGCACCAATAACTATAGCATGTCAGTCCTAGAAAATACTTCTAATGGTGATTCACTTCTGGAAGACACCGTAAATTTGATCCATGGATTATTACAGGAAGAACAGACTGAAAGTGGGCAACCTGTAGAAAATCAGATGAATATCAGTGATGGAGAACAACCCATAGATAAGGCTAATATATGTAGTGTATCTTTGCTTGATGACCATACCAGTTCTGATGGCATTGCACTGTTGGAATATCATACTGAAGATAAATATATTGGACCAATTCAGAGAAACGGTGCTATTACTCATGCTGGATGTCCACTCAAGGATTCCATTGATACAAATGCTGGGCTCCCAGTAGGAGTCACTACTGACACTCTTGATGGATCATCCATTAAAATCAATACTGATAGTGAGTCCACATCACCTCTGGAAGTCAGTACTAGTATGAAGCATGATGAACCACCTGTGAATGACAGCAAGTCAACATTTGAATGTGGCTCGCTAGTTCTGGAAGGCAATAACAGCAAGCAATCTGAGCTGTTGCCTAAAAGACAACATGGTACTCAGTCAGAAGATCCTTGTGATCCAACTCAACATAAAGATTGCAGTGAAGCCTGTGATGCTCCACAAATTGATCATAACAATGGTACAGTTTATAGCTCAGACAGAATAAACAAGGGTGACTCCTCTGTTGCTAAAGAAGATGCTACTCCAGAACTCGTCCACAGTGCAGTAGCTATCAATGGAGTAGCAGATAAGCTGCAAGAAAAAGCAAAATCTTCCACGGGCAACCTAAGTAAGGAAGAAGAATGCATTCTGTGCTTTAGTGAAACAAGTGACTCTGATACACTTGAAATTATAAATATGGCAGCATTCAATGCAAGGCTACTAGGCACAATTCTAGAAGACAAGGCAGAAAGCAGTAGAGATATAGAAGATAATGGTCAGAAAAAAGAAAGGGAAGAAAGTGAAGAGATTGACAGCTCCCTGGAAAAGTTGGATGAAGCTAAAATGCAAAGAGGTGAGCACAAGGGCATTAAAATGAAAGACGATGACTCTGAGAGTGAACATGAAAGCATATGTATGGATGACAGTGATGATGATGGCAGTAGCAATAGTGATGATAATGGCAGTAGCGATAATGGTGACAGTGACAGTGGGGATGATTTTGAAGGTTATGATTATGTGGATTTTGATTATGATACTTATGATGAGACAGATTATGAAGATGAAGAGGTATTGGAAATGCATTACTCTCAGTGCCATGATAAAAACATTGGGGTCCAGGTGTCTGCACTTTCAGAGGCAACAGGAAACAATGGTTTACGGTGCCCTGAAAGCTACAGTGCTGATGAATATCAAAATTTAGCTGATGTTGTTAAAGAAAACATTCAGGACCTACCATGTAAAAGTAAAGAGGGAAGCCAGCAAGAAACAGAACAGGCTTCTGACCCTTTCATGCAAGACAATCTTGCATTACAGAACAGTCAAACCTCCCAATTAAGCTTAAGCAATGGTGCAACATCAGAAGACGCAATTGGAACAGAAAATATTAGTGCCAAGTCTGATATACCTTCTCAAAGAAACTTACATGCTGAACACAGGGAAGCTAAAATTCTTGATGATATATCAATGCCATGTTTGAATTGTGAGAAAAGACAAGAAGTAGATAATGGAAAACAAGCATCTACCAGTATGCCACATAGTCAAGTAGAAATTGGTGTGCTGAAACAAAATAAAAATGGAGTGTGCATTCTGAAGGAAGATCATATCCAGGAATCAAGTGGAAGCCTTAGGGAGCCTCATTCATCAGTTATTAAAAATGGTTATGAAATTACTGCCTCATATGATGGAAAAATAAGTATTGATCAAACTTCAAATAAGCCCACATTGGTTACAGACTCCAATGACATTGCTAAAGATGAATCAGTGGACTATGTAGAGGGGTTTGACCTCTCTACATATTTAAAGCAAAGTGCGAAAGATATAATGGCCAAGGATATCTTGGCGATGAGAGAGAATGGTTCATCTTGCCTAAAGGAAGGTGAAAGAGACAGTGAAGAGAATAGAGAGGAGCTTGTGGTATCAGGAAGTGGAAACTGCGAAGGAAAACAGCACCTAAAAGAATTGCACCCCAAACAACAGCTTTTTCCTGCATCAGTTGTATCAGAGCCTACAAGAGATAAAGTTAGCAAAGAGGCTAGTGCTCATTCCAAGGTGTATCATGATGAAAGCTACAGATGTGACTTCAACAATATGGAGCATGTTGAAGCTATTGGAAAAGTAGGGAGCAAGGCTGATGAAACAGCTTCTGGAGAAGATCCATGGGTAATTGGATCTTCTTCTAGTACTTTAGGCACCAGAGATGATAGCCAGAATAGCTCTGAGCAGAAAGCACATGAAGCAGTGGTCACTCAAAACAGTAGTGTGGGGAAGCCTGCAGAAGATGACATTCTAGACCATGAGCCTACTTTCTCTCAAAATGGCATCCAGACAAAAATGCGACAATCACTAAAAGATGTGATGCTTTCTAATTCTGCCCCAGTCAATGATCAGGAAGTTGTTTTTTCTGAAGTGCCTCCTACATTACCTGAAAGCTTAACAAAAATACTTAAAGGAAAAATAAAAGATGTTTACTGCAAGCAGGAAGAGGAACCTTTAAGTTATATTGGCACAAAAGCTTTAATGCAAAATTTACTTAAAATGGTTGATAGCACACACTGGGAAAACGAGGACCCTACCAAATCTGATGTCCAGCATACAAGTGAGGATACTAGAAGTGCCTCAATGGCTGCTTCGTTGTGCATACATGCAAACGAACCTACTTCTACCCCACCTATTTGGCTTGATAATAGAAGTCCTGATCTCCTCCTTGATATACTGAAACAAGACCACTGCAGTCAAAGAAATGAGAGCACCCGTGAGACAATGGACATGAAAGCCCAGACAGAAAGAGAGCAGGAGAAAAACGCTTCTCAGCATGACCATGCCTTTCCCATCTCAAGAGAAACTACAAGTTCATCGGGATTAGAAGCAGAAACTGCTGGAGAGAGTACTGAAGCATGCAGTAAGGCTCTTGGTTTGAAAGGATACCCTCCGCCTGAGAAGCCATACCAGCAACCAAAATGCTTCTCTGAAACCTTGGAAACAGAGGAATCTGGACCAAGACCTGATTCAAAGAGCATGGTGAGTAGCAACTTACAATTTTTGTCTTAAGCAAAGACACGTAAAACAAATGAAAAACATCTTTGGTTCATTTTGGTGCTTGCGCTTGTTAGCATAATCAAAACATGGCACCTATATCGCCTATCACAAGGAATTGAATGTCCCCTGGTTAACATCATAGTAGAATCACAGATGAACATTTAAATTGCATCTCCAGGCATTTGTTTTTAAAAACACACACCCTCCTTTTTGTTTTTAAAAGTGTTTTTCTGCTACTGTGTTGATAAGTTCTAGTTACACTAAAATGACAATAATATTTTCAGAAGCAATGCTCTTGGTACTTGGAGAATATGAGGAGACATTTGACAGTGGTTCAAGATATGAAATTTCTCTTGGATGATCTGCAGCCCATCAGTAATGACCTCGAAGACCTAAAAATACAACTTGAGCAGTTAGAGGTAAGCTTCTTATCTGTACATAGAAGGCGAGGTTAAATAGTGAGGTCAAATGTCATTATTACTAAGTCTCTTTATATGCTGATCTTCCATGCAAAATAATATATTCAAGGTAGCTCATAAGACCCTCAAAACACAAGTCATCAGAATAAGAGTATAATTAAATATGTATTATCTTTCATAAATATGCTAAATCTATTTGACAAATCATTAAAAATATACTTAACGCTAGCCAGTGATCATCACCCTACATTTCTCTCACCCAAAGGCACAGAAATGTGCACCCATTTGTCATCTAATACAAATCAATGGAACAGCACACTCTTGAGTCCTTTCCCCACTGATCCCATTTACGGGCTTGGGCTACACATTACACTCTCTCCATAGGTGATTCCCTCTCTATGGTGCGTGCATTTTGTAGTCCATTCCTGCTAATTTGTAGGAGGAAGAGAGAAGAGAGCATGATGAGCCTGGCCACAATGTCTAAAGTTAAGGTATCCATGGATAGATGGATGCTGAGATGAAGGAAAGGGGTGGTGCAGCAGTGGTGGGAGGAAGAGCTATTGCCGTAGTATGGAAAATTATATGAGCAGTGTGACAGGTGAGTGGGGAATGAGAGATAGCAAAATAAAGAGATGTGTATCTTGGGTTAATTTATCTCATTTGTGTGGCCATTTCCCAAGGTTCTCAGGGCAATTCTACGTGGGGTGACCCCATTTTATTCTTGCATCAGCCCTGTGAGGTGGCTAGTGACTTGTTGAGTGCCCATGAATATCATGACTGGCTGGGGATTTCAGGTCTCCCAGCCATCTCTAGGAATAATGGTACTTCTCCCTAAAATGCAAAGTTTCTTTTTCTGTCTTGCACGCAGTGCTACTAATTTTAGGCAAGACCTTAATGCACCTCATCTGTATTTATTTTTTTGTAGTCATTTGAAGCAGGGCTTGCTGGCTTTGCTGTTACTCTGCGAAAAGATATGAAGTTAGCAGAAGAGTTTCTAAAATTTCAGCACAAGGATGTTCCCAGAGCACAGCTTGTGGATCTAAAAGAAAGCTATGAATGTTTGGAGAAGGATTTCTTTGGGGTCTGCGAAATGTCTTCAAATCGAGCAAAGCAAATAGTCTTGGCAGTAGACTCTGAAATGGTAGGTTCATAGCCCACATCTATTTTACTTCTATAGATTTTTAACCTATCCAACTCCAAACTTAGATTTAGTTCAACCATTTTAAACAAAACCAAGTGTAAAATGCAAAAAAGTATTGTAAAATGGTTTTGCATACGTGGTGACAAATTTATAGCCTGATACTAGCTAGCTGAAACCCATGCTCTAAAAGTTTGTTCACAATGAATGATCACTTGCAGCACAATTCTGTGCGTGCCTTCTGTGTTCATTGGGGCTTATTTGTAGGAAAGTGTGTGTAGGATTGCAGTTGCATTCCTTCTGAATCACAGTGAATACAAAAACTTGTGCATCCTTTGATTGCTTGAACATCAAATGATGATGTGCATGTGTGATTCAGTGATCATAGATCAGCACCGCAGACAAGAGCTTTCTAAAACAATTCATTTTAATGTTTTCATGTTCAGTTGTGTATCATCCATTGATTGTGGTGGTGGTGGTAGTAGTAGTAGACTTATAACCCACCCTGCACTAAATGATCTCAGAGCACGTTACAAAAATACCAACCTAAATTGATAAGCATGTGTACATGAATTTGTTCTTAGTCTCATTATTTAGTGAGTTTTGAAAGAAAAGGAGTTCCATTATTGTGAAATGGTAACTGGGATTGGAAAGAATTTGCTCTCTCCTAAAGAATTTTTGTTTGATAAGTGATACAAACCCTTTTGCCCATTGTTGAAGTGTCAGAATTAAATAGACTTTGCGTATGCAAATGGTATCGTCAGCAAAGTGTTCTTGTAGATCTAAAATATGCCACATGTATATAGTGGAAAAAGTATCTTCTTATTTTTCCAATTATGTCAGTAGCTTTGTTTCACTGTCATCTAACTGAAATCTTTTGGTTTGGTTTTCATTTTAGTTTGGTTTAGATGTTGTCGGATAAATATCTTATTTGAACTACTTTTCTAGGCTAAACTTTCAGTGCTTCATCAGAAACATCTAGTCAAGCTTCAGGAGTTTACAGGTTGGATTGAGGAGAAGAGTGAAATAATGAATAATTTCAAAGTGGATACATGTGATATAGAAGATGTGAAGCAAAGGTTTCAGTTACTCAAGGCATGTATCACTTGGTGCCTAATCTGTCAGTGACTGTTAACTTCTAGATATGATGTTTTGTAGGTGATCTCCACTCTGATTCATACTAGTTACTGATAACCTACATGTTCAAAAGTAGTGGTGGTTTGGGTGATTATTGTTAGTTCAGATAGGTAGTCAGGTTTTGGGCAAGTAACACTCCTATAGTTTTAACAGAATGGTTACAGAAGTTCTAAATCTCAATAGTAGAAAGTAATTCTTCCTTGAGGTTGGTGCTAGGCTCAGCATCAGAAAATGCTGTCAGTAAGTTTATGATTTAACTCATTATCAGTCACATATTTTGCATATATGTCCACCAAGACTGTAGCAAACACAGCCTCAGTGTAATTCCCTTCAGTGCAATGATTCAAAAATAAAGGGTGGTGTCAGCAGAAGACTTGAACAACAACTTCTGCTGACACAATGGGGTTTCCCCCCTCTCCTCCCCAACATTACACTTAACATTATGTAGATCTGATGTTGCGAGTCAATGAATTTGAGGAATGCTCAACAAACCTAAACATCTAGTAATATTCTTTAATAGATTCTGGATTATGAACTGATACAGAGTGAATTCCAGATCAGATATTTGAATGATTTAAAAAAATCAGTGAGTGAGCTTAACCTTTTATTAAATGATAGGGCAGGCTTCCTCAGTCTGGTGATAGATGATTTGTAACAATTCTTATTGGCCCAATAACCATGGTGACTGAGACTTATGGAAGCTGCATGCCAAAACATCTTGAGAGCACCAGGTTGGGAAAAGCTGTTGCAGGGTTTTTTATGCTAACTATTTTTATTACTTAATTTGCAGGACCTGGAAAAAGAGTTTGAATGTACAAAAATGCAGTTGGAATCCACAGCACTTGATATTCAGTTCTTCATTTCTGAGCATGCTCAAGATCTTTCCCCAAACCAGAGCAAGCAGCTCTTGAGGCTCTTGAATACCACACAGAAGCGCTTCCAGGAAATGCAAGAGACAATAAGATCCCAAGTCGACCATTTTGAAACTCTCTTACAGACAGAACAAGTTCTTGTTGACCAGAAGGTTTGCTTCTGTGTGTGATTGTGTGCTTAGCATGACACCGAACCCAAGTGGAGACGTGACAAAATGTTGAAGTGCAGAAATTGTACTCTAGCTGAGATCGAAAGCAAAAGAATCCACTGTACCTATCCTTCAGAATTCTAGAGCCACATGATAAATGTTTGAGGGACCAGTTGTGTGCTTCCTTCAACAGCAAGTTTTGTTTCAACAGCAATATATAGAAATGATAAAATGCTTTACCCAACAGTGGGTAATGATTTGACTTTGACTTTAAAGCTGAGTCATAAATAAACTAATAAAGCTGAGGCAGCAGACCTGGGACTGCACATTAGACTTTGGGTATCTGTTGAAGAAGGATGCTTTGTCATCTAGTTCAGGAATCTAACCAGCTCCCTGTCCCAGGAAGCAACAATGGATGCTTCTGTGATTTGGGGGAATCACTCTGCCACTTGCGTGCTGCCCTTTTGTGGGTGAAATAGCCACAGGTGCTTGTTCTGCATTGAGGGCATTCTAAGAGGTCTGGTCACTCTAGCACAGGTGTGGGGAACCTTTGGCCTCCAGATATTGATGAACTAAAACTGCTGGAGTTCAGCAACATCTGGAGGGCCAAAGGTTCCCTACATCTGCTCTAGTGTATAGAAGGTAATGTACTCAAGAGCATTGGGAATTTGTCAGCAGTAGGGCTAACAGGGAAAAAGAAGAAGCAGAGTTCTACAGTAAGAGCTGTTTGACAGTGGAACAAACTCCTTTGGGAGGTTGTGGACTCTCCTTCCTTGGAGGTTTTTAAACAGAGGTTTAGTTGAGATTCCTGCATGGCAGGGGGTAGGACTAGATGTTCCTTGTGGTCCCTTCCAAACTCTGTGATTCTATTAGTCTGCAAGCACCGAACAAGATTAACTTTGAAGGACAATTTCTTTTTTAATCAGTTGAGGGAGAAGGGAGAGTCTTCAGGCCAGGAAATGCAGGATTTTAAAAATATACTTAATAGGGGTGAAAGTGCCGTTAAGAACAGTGAGTGCCATTGCATGTCTGCTTCTGTATTGCTTAAAACACAATAGCATTTTATATGCGGGTAATATTACATGTACCAACTGATCTAACACATAGTTTTCGACTAACCTTTGTTTTGCCATCCCCTTTTCAGAATTAATACCTGTCTGTTACAGGTTTAAAGCCATTCAGAGATTTGGATTTTCACACGCATAATGCATGGCCAGACTTCTGCTGGGCGGTTCCATCCAAAACCTGGTCTCTTTACTTACAGCATTTGTGAGGTTTATCTCATACCTTCTATATTCAGCTTCTTTAAACTGTGTGCACCTGCTATCATGTTTACAGCATACTCTCAGAAATAGTGTCTGGTGAAAGCTTTGAAATTTGGTTGTTTGAACATTAACCTCTATGAGAGCCTCTGAGCATTTCTATTCAGGTTTCTTCTTATTCTAAATTAGGACTTGGCAGACCAGCACCAGGATTTCACAGAAAAATTACAGGATATATGCGACCTTCTCACACAGACGGAAAACCAGCTGATCGGCCACAAAGAAGCACTTGCTATTGAAGATACCAAGGCAGAGTTGCAGCAATACCAGACCAAACAAGAGGTACAATGCTTGACTAATTGGCAGCAGCAGAGCCAGACTGCAATCCTTACAAATCACATTGGAGTTACTTGTAAATATTTCTGAGTAAATTGCGCTTGGGAGCATTTTGCAAGCCCTGTAAATATATTTTGGACCAGCTGTTTGCACCTCACCCAAAGTCCAGTTGAGTTTATAGTGTGAAAGTTGGTAGGTCATCAATGAGGTGCTAGCAATATCCCTTGTGTACCCTTCCAGCAGTGCCCCTTATGTAGCCTGCACAAACATCTTGGAATGGCTCTCAGGAATGTGGGGCAAAATGAATCCGCTGAACAGCAGAAGAGGAGAGCTAAAATCATCCCTAGTTTAGAGGTTTGTTAGTATGCTTATGCAAAATTGTTAGATATCGCCCTTCATTTCCTCAATTCCAAAGCATTATAAATGAGTTAAAATCACCAAAACAAACAAAAAAATGTTCCTGCAAAAACCCTACAATTTTATTTATTCGTTTTTATTTATTTAACAAGATTTCTATACCACCTTATCAGCAAAAATCTCCTAAGTGGCTCACAAAAAAACATTAATTAAAACATACTGACGAAATCAAACTTTAAAAACAAATTGACACCAAATTTATCAAAATACAGCCAGCGGCTTTAAAACAGGTATTCTTCATGGATTTTTTTTTTAAAAAAAACCTTTGTGTCTGTTTCTATATATTTTATTAACTTCTTTAAGTGAATCCTTTTTGGAGCGGAAGGATGTGAAACAGTTTTGGGGTATTAAAAAAAGAATACTTAAAAAACATAAACAAGCAGTTCCAGTCAATATTCTCAGCCTCTGTAAAGAAGTACCTCTTTGCGTTTGGCTTCCAAATGCTCCAATTCATGCAGTTTTTTGTTTATGCCAGTAAACGGTTCAGGCGAATGTTCACTGCTTAAGTGATACAAGGAGCTAAGTCAGTTGATTCATTTAGTTATTTAGTTATTTTATTGTTATTTATTTATTTATTTTGCCCTCTCAGTTAAACAACCATCACGGCAAGCTTGCAAGTGATTGAAATAACAATTCCTTACACAACCCATCAGCTTCATGTCCCTTGGATGGAGTCAGAGTTTGCTTCCTTTCTGACCTGAAGTTCCTGGATAATTAGCAGTTGGAGCCAAGTGTTCTTTCTTGCAGGGAGAGGGAGAAGCAAATGCCCCACAGCTGCCCCATTTCAGGCTTTTGCATAATGTCAGGGTGGACTTCCCTTGTGGTGGTGTCCCTCCTGTGGCGGGCGGAGGCAGGAGATGAAGCCTTCCAGAAGCCCTTTGTTCCCTGGTCAGTGGCAAAGGCCAGAGTGTGTTTACCTTGACTTCCCAGGGCATCTTGTGATGACGTGAGCCATGCAGTTAGATGTGATGCATGTGTCAGTTTGACCGGTCCATTAGATTTCTAAAACATGCAGAGAATTGTGTATACAGTGGTACCTCGGGTTACATACGCTTCAGGTTACAGACTCTGCTAACCCAGAAATAGTACCTCAGGTTAAGAACTTTGCTTCAGGATAAGAACAGAAATCGTGCTCCGGCGGCGCGGCGGCAGCAGGAGGCCCCATTAGCTAAAGTGGTGCTTCAGGTTAAGAACAGTTTCAGGTTAAGAATGGACCTCCAGAACGAATTAAATACTTAACCCGAGGTACCACTGTATTAGCTTTTTGCAGTGCAAGACGTTAGTAAACAAAATTATTTCTGAATAATTCCAAAAGGTTAAACTTGCTAGCTTGTGCTGTGGTGGCAGGGCCATCTAGTATGCTTGGCTGCTGGAGGCAAAGGACAAGATAGCAAACATAAACACACACACACCATTCCACGTACAGATGCCAACCAGATTAGCAGTTGAATCATACTTCAACTGTGCCAGTGAGATGGCATTCTCCTATTAGAGGTTACCGCTCACACACTTGCACTGCGCTTTTCTGCTAGTGTAGCGGCACCTCGGTAAAACCACTTCTTACTGTTTGTAGCAGAGTTTTCCCCGGAGGCAGAGGACAAGAACAAGAGTCATACTCAGATTCACAGTCAAGAGCTTTTTATTGCTTGGCTGGTTGCACAAGCATTTCTGTTACTATTATATACAAGCTATTTCTTTCTTTATCTCTCCAGCATGGTATAATCTCAGTCCAGTAATTAACAATCCCGACACAGCAAAACTCACAGTATCAGCAGCACACATTGTCTTACTTCCAACCTTGTTGGCAGCTTGCGTGCTGACAGCGTGTGTGTGTGTGTGTGCGTGCGCTTTTGTCGTGCTGAAATTGCAGCCTGCAACTTCCTCCCTTTACTTGCACCTCTAGCTGACACCAGTCAAGCCTAGAGTGCCACTTCTACACACTAAAGTAAATTCTGGAACCCTCTTTAAAGCTTCCAGGAACTTTTATCTGTTTCTTTAAGAATGTTTTCCTAACATCTCCACCATACCTTCGGTCAGCAGGCTAGCTTGGGGATACAGGGCAGGCCCTGTGGCACATGCTACCTTGTCCTCCCACAGAGGGGGATGCCCGAGTGGCTCAAATGGAATGATATTGTGTAATATGAAAGATCTACCCTCTGCATCTGCTGCTTGAGGCGACTGCCTCACATTGCCTCATGGTAGGGTTGGCCCCTGAGTAGTGTGTCAGTTAGCTTCTAATTATCAGGGAAGAAGTTGTGTTTCAGGAAGTTCCACTCTTTTCCAGTATGGAGCAGAGGTCTCAATCTCAGGCTTGTAGAAATTTAGCAATTGTTACTCTCTTGTTGCCATTTTCATGAAACGTGAAGGCAAATCCAGCGTGTACCTTAGAAAAGGGGCTTTCAAAGTGAAAAATAAATGGATAACTCTTCCTTCTGATTTTTTTATTGTTGATTCCACCCCCCAGGAGCTACAGAAAGATATGCAAGCAAATACACAGGCACTGGCAGAAATTGTGAAAAATACGGAGATGTTTTTGAAAGAAAATGGAGAAAAGCTGCGACAAGAAGACAAGACTGCTCTTGAAAAGAAGCTTAATGAAGCCAAGACCAAGTGTTTGCTGCTTAGCCAGAAGGCAGAGGAGTCCAGGAAACAGCTGGATAAAGCTGTGACAACAGCTATTAAGCAAGAAACAGAAAAGGTTCTTTGGCAGCCATTTAATATTTATTTTAAAATGGCTCATTGCTATAATTTTTCCTTGCATGTGAATGCTGACCATCCCAGACAATGTCTGACAATGTTTGTGAATGTCTGAAAACTCAAGGAATTGATTGTCAGTATTATTATTATTATTATTATTATTATTATTATTATTATTATTATTTCACTGTGTGTATTAAATGTAGGGAAATGCATTTATCTATTTTCAGACATTCACCAAATGCATCTGGAATTGTCAGTATTTGCTTCCCCAAAGAAAGGAACATATAGAGCAATTCAGTGTAGCACTCAGTAGATAGTTGCTTCAGCAAAAACAGTTCTGCTTGCCAGATGTCCCCCCCCCCCCCCGTATTCTGTTCTGAGGGTTCTCCCAACTGCCCCTAGCCATTTTTTTCCTTTTTGGGGGGCAGAGTGCAGAGAAGGAAAGTCCCATTGCACTAGCTAAAATCCTTGTGCAGACTTTCACTAATGTGAATGTGGCCTGTAAACATCTGGTTCCATAAGTCTTTCCTCCCAATGGAGGATCCTTTAAACAATAGCCATACCACGGAATAATAATTCATTTTAGTTTTTCCTCATTTTTCCTAAGCATACAGAAGTGCAGGCACACTGCATCATTCTGCAGATGTTTGCACACGACCAGTAGGAGAAAAAGTCCCATTAATTCCCTCCCCCCCAAAAATGTGTTAGTATACTCTTGTTTGCAGTATCACGAATATCTGCATTTGAACTTTTCATGACTGCATAAGATTTGAGCTTGAACTTTAATTGTGCAGGTTGCAGCTAGAGAACAGCTAGAGGAGAGTAAAACCACAATAGAGAACCTTCTGGACTGGTTGTCAAAGGTCGACAAGGATGCTGAACATGGGGGCAAGAAAGACAAGCCAGCAATTAAACAGAATGGCAACCATTTCCAAGAAGGAGAGGTGGAAGAGTTGGCTGGAGAAGACGATGAAGTCAATGGCAACTTGATGGAAATCCAACAACAGAATGAAACACACGTGGATGGACAACTGAAGCCCTCAGAAGATAATCTCAACATGCAATATCAGAAAGCCAAGGTACTACAGGTGTATAATACTAATTGCTTTATCAATTCACACTTATCCTGGAAAAGAAATGAGGGTTGATATAAACCCACCTCATGTGCTGTGGAGCCAGCATTGCCAGCTGTTGTGGTGGCCTTGAAAAGGTACAAAGCAAAAGCCAAGTGCAGCCAGGAGACATAATCTGGTCCACCTCCAGATCTCTGCTTTTCATACCAAGGAATCTCTAGAACGATTTTGTGGGAGGTGATTTCACCACCTCTCACTGCACTACAAGCCTCAGAGCATATTTATTTCCTAACTCTTATCTAATGAACCAATAGAACATTTTCATCTCTAGCTTCTGTGTTGAAAATGCTCAAAGCTGTGGAAAATAAAGGCAGGCCAAAGTAGGAAGTATTGACAAGCACACCCAAACAGCCCAGCCTTAGCACATCTTACATCCACTGGAATGCCAGTGGCCGCACACAGCTCCCTTTAAGCACAAGGTCTCTCTCAAAAGCCTCAGTGTTCTGGATAGCTCCATGCAGGCACGTCCATGCATAAATGGAACTACCCCTAACATGAAGCCATTGAAGAAGCCTTTGTGTGTGTATTGGGATATTTTAATGCTGGTGATTTGTTCTTGCGATTGGGAAGTAGGAATGTAGTTGGTTGGTACATCTGCAGCACACAGCATTTTGATTTGTTTAATGTTTCTGAACCATCGTTAAGTACATTTCCTAAGTATCGGACACATTACAGATTGCACTGCTAATTATATATGTATGTTTTGATTCCCTGCCGCTTTCCCCACCCAGGCTCAGCATGAGAAAATTATTTCCCAGCAGCAAGCTGTCATAATAGCTACACAGTCAACCCAAGCCCTGCTTGAGAAGCAAGGACATCATCTTTCTCCAGAGGAAAAGGAGAAGATTCAAAGGAATATGAAGGAACTGAAGGTGCAGTATGAAACTGCCTTAGCGGAGTCGGAGCAGAAGCTGAAGTTGACCCGCTCTTTGCAGGAGGAGCTTGAGAAGTTTGATGCAGACTATGGCGAGTTTGAAAGCTGGCTCCAGCAGGGAGAACAAGAGCTTGATAACCTGGAGACAGGTGCATCAGACTTTAATGGGATTATCATCAAACTGAAAAGGCAGAAGAGTTTTTCGGAAGATGTCATTTCTCACAAAGGGGACTTGCGGTACATCACCATTTCTGGACAGAGAGTATTGGATGCTGCTAAATCGTGTAATAAAAGAGAAGGTGTCAAATACGACAAGGACGGTATTGATACTTCTTCAACTTACATTGAGGTACAGAATAAGCTGGATAGTGCAACTGGTCGCTTCAAATCGCTCTACTCAAAGGTAAATTGAGTGTTAATTCATGTGGAATGTGTGTCCATGGGATAAACCTTTTAGTTCTCCTAACTGTTACATGAAATTAAAAGCAGAGTGCTTTCTGTAGAGGAGGAGCCTGTCTAAGGGTATTTTGTTGCTGCATCTCTCTGTATCTTATGTTTTCCCTGTATCAGGCAAAATGTATAACTGAATTGAGGAAGCAGGATTAGGGTTTAGGTTTCTCCCTTTCACTCTTAGTTTGTGAGTTTCTACAGTCTCTTGTTCCCACTTTTTGTTGTTACTCACTTCATTTTTATCTTACGCTTTCTCCCTGAGCTCAGGGTGGCAAGCATAGTCTCCACCCCCACCCCACCCCAGTTTATTCTCACAAGCTGTAAAGTAGGTTAGGCTGTGAGTGAGTGGGACTGGCCCAGGGTCACCCACTGAGCTTCATGGCTAAGCAGGGATTTCAGCCAGATTCTCTCCTGTCCTAGCCTGACATTCCCATGCATCACTTGGGAGCATTGACAAGCCAATTTACAGTGGAACCAGATATGATCCTAAAATCACATTCAAAACCTGGATATAATCGGTTCTCACAATGAATTTGTGAGTGTAACTGCTGTCATGTTAATTACGCTTGGAAGTATTCCTCATCATCCCTAAACCATGTTTATATCTGAACCAAATCTTGCAGCGCAATTCATTGCATGCGTCTTCAGAAGGAAGTCCCGTTGTGTTTAATGGAACTTGCTCCCTAGTAAGTTTGCTTAGGATTGCAGCTTTAATGTTAGTGTACTGGCTTTATTTAATGATATATGGTGGGGGTGGTGTTATGTGAAATACTAAATTGCCCTATATATTTTTCTGTATTGTACAATATTTGATCTTTTCAGGGAATCCCATTTGTTTTCTTACCATTGAAGCTTTTAAACGTGTGCTCTGAGACAACTTAGAACTGAATTTGGTCTCTGTAGCTATTTAAACAGCCCTTTTCGTGTGTTAAAAAGAGTGTCTTTAAGTGCCTGAACACATGAATGCAGAAAGTGGGTGGGAGCAGGGACACACACACACACACACACTCCATCCCCAATGTCCTCAGTTGTTGAGCTTTCCTGTGATGTGCTAATAAGCATTCTGCAGGTGACTTCTACTCATGTTCACCAGAATCCAAGTAGAACTCTTATAAAGAGTTGAACTCTGATAAAGCAGTGTCCTCAGTTGCATGGAGGAGTCTTTTTGTGTGCAAGTGAGCAGAAGTAGAAGCCCCTGGCACACTTCCTCTGTGCAACGTGGAAGGCTGGGGACTGCAGTAGTCTGATGTATGTGAGGACATTGGGGAGTGGGGCTTGTGTCTGCACCCCTGTCCACACATTTAACAGTCCACATGTTCAGGTGAATGCCTGAACACCCCTAAGGCAGCAGTCTGATTGCTTCACTATGTGCCCAAAGCACAAATCAAAGCTTTGCCACTCAGGTGACATTCTGTGGTGGTGTGGTAATCAGAAATCTGGGTGATGCCATAAGATTACCACGTAGCCACAGGTTCAGCTCTTGCCACAAGTCAGGTAGCTTCCACTTATTTTGTTCATTTAACTCAAACTTCTAAAACTGAGGTCTCAGGATATACAAACTTCCAGGTTATGATTTTGTCTGCAAATCCTACTTGTCTGGCTTTTCAAATTTGACCACTAGATGGAGCCAGTTGCAATAAAAACCTTTCACATGAATGTCAGAAGTTAGTGAGGAGGGAAATTTAAACAAAAGCCTTGATTCGCGCAACACACTCTAAGCCAAACCTTTGCTTTGCTTGATGCAGTGCGGCAGGAAAGGGGTTTGGTTTAGGGTGTCAGACAAAGCAGGCTTGTGTGTGCTTTCCATGTTCAGCCGTTACTGGAGCAGTATGAAAAGGCATTGTTATCGCTGCATAAATATCTTGCAGTACGAGCTAAGCAGAGTATGTTTTCAAATCACATAAGTCTTTTAGCTAGTAATATATACAAATGCTTTAAAGTATATTTCCATTCTTGAATACCATTTTCTCTCTGTGCACTTCTAGTGCAGTATCCTTGGAAATAACCTCAAAGATCTGGTAGATAAATACCAGAATTATGAGGACACCTCATCTGGGCTTCTGACAGGACTTCAGGCCTCTGAAGAAGCTGTGAATAAACAGTTGTCTGAGGCAGTTGCTGTAGATCCAAAAAATCTCCAGAGACAACTGGAAGAAACCAAGGTAAACCAAGTGAAAAAATACCCAGAGCTGTTGTATTTTAAGAAAAAGCAGTTTATATAATAAAGGAAGGCCATGTTCCCCTTTGGTGCATGTGTGTTTGGCGGAGGGGGGGGGTAACATTAGTTGAACATGTCAGATAGAGAAAATAATAATGCTGATTGTTACAAGGGAAACCTGGAAGTGTCCTGTCAATGACACTTTTTTGATCATTATCTCTTTGGCTTGTTCATGGGACCCCAAGTGCTTATTGAACATTGTGGCTATATGTCAGGGGTCCCAAACCTTTTTGAGCCTGGGTTCATATTTGGAAAGCTAAGGAACAATTGTGGGCCAAAACATCCATCTTACATGGTGCCGGGGGGGGGGGGGACCCACCACTCACACTTGGATCTGATCCAACCACCACACAAATAAAACGGAAAAAAGTGTAAGCAATCCCCCAACCCACCCCCCAAAAACCCTCTCAACAAAACCCAGTAAATTCAGAAAGGACATTGAAAGGGCAAGTGGCCTCATCAGGGACCAACAGTGTCTGTCTAAGAGAACCAGAAGTAGAATCAGGACAATGTATATGTTTTTTTCTCCTTTTTAACCTCACCACACCCCTACAAGGTAGATTATATTGAGAGATAACAAGTGACTCAATATAACCTAGAGGATATCATAGTTTAGCATGGTGCTTTTTTTCTAGACAAAAAGGTGTCAGAATACACCTCCCTCAGAAGGCCCACCCCAGAGCCCAAAGAGGACCTCTTTGGACTTGTGGGGGGTGTCTCCTCATGAGCCAGAGGCTTGTTGAGGATGCTTATCGGAGGTGAGTCTTCCTCGCCTCAGCTGAGCAGCTTAATGAGTCCCTGCCCCCACCTCTCTGGCTCTCATGAGCAATGGGGCTTGCTCAGCTGAGGTGCAGCTTTCCCACATGTTAGCTGGCAGGGGAAAGAGACTCAGCAAAGCCTCTATGCGCCTCCGGCTCTCAAGGAAACCCTTTCTGGAGCATGAAGCAGACGTCCCCTTCAGGCTCTGGGGAGAGTCTCCTAATGAGCCAGAGGTGTAGCGGGGCTTTGCTGAGGCTGGTCTGATTCCTCCCCACCCTCCCAGAGCCCAGCTAAGAGGTGCCGGAACAGCGTTCCAGAATGTTCTGACTGAAAAAAGGCATAGTTTAAGCAAAGATTTGGCCTCGGGCTCCTCGGTCCAAGCCCAGCACTCCTACTCAGAGTCACTACATCACGCTGGCAATGGGGGGGGGGATCACAAGTCAAGTGCAGTGGTACCTCGGGTTACAAACACTTTGGGTTATAGACTCCACTAACCCAGAAGTAGTACCTCAGGTTAAGAACTTTACCTCATGATGAGAACAGAAATCATGCAGCCACGGCAACGGCATCAGTGGTAGGCCCCATTAGCTAAAGTTGTACCTTAGGTTAAGAATGGTTTCAAGTTAAGAACGGACCTCCAGAACCAATTGAGTTCTTAACCAGAGGTACCACTGTATTTGTGTGGAGAGAGGAAACAACAACAACATGGACACTTCTTCATAAGAAGTTTTTTTTGTTTTTTTAAAAAAGAAAACTGGATTAAGGTAGATGAAACATTCTCTTTATCAGGAGGTCTTTCCTCCAAATCCTCCTGGTTCCCGACAAATGTTATCTCTTGTGACATAAAGCAGAAGTAGCGCTATAGGCAGAACAGAGAGGGCTCTCCATCTGCAGCCTGCCCACTTTACCACCCCAAAGGCCGACTGACATCACAGATTGTGTTTTTAATGACAAAACTCTCTTCCCATGGATGGGTAACTGCTTTTATGTGACAGGGAAGCTCTGTTTATGGCAGTTGGTTAGGAGAGCCTGATTTTTTTTTTAATGAAATGCTTATCAGAGTGGTAGCCAAGTTGCAATTTTAATGTATAGCATGAAAAGAATAGTCATTGCGTTAGTCCCATTGTAGTAAGCAGGAGCTATGCAAAAAAAGGGCAATAAGCAAAATATCTTGGGCTGCAATTTGCGTTTGCTCGTGTCAAGATAAGAAGTGCCTATTTTGGATCAGCTCATGGTTTCATTTAGTGTACCTTTCTATCATCCCGAGTAGCCAACTGGATTCTGCTCAGAAGTTCCCCAGCAGAGCAAGATATGTATTGTCATCTGTATGATGTTTAATGGTGTCTACCAAACCGATCTTACTGTTATTGTGTGCCTGTGTGTACATAAACACACGTTAGCAAGCAGTAGAATTGAAAAATTGTACATTTTTACAGGTGCTTCAGGGGCAGGTGTCCGGTCACCAGGTTGCTGTAGAGAAACTGAAAAAAGCTGCCGAAGTGCTTTTTGACACCAGAGGAGAGTTACTGCCAGACAAAGATGAAATCCAGAATACCCTGGGTAAGATGAGTAACTGTGTTCTCCATTTCCTTCTTCCATTGCTCATATTTGTAGACTGGAGAAGATACTAAGTGGTGGTTGCCTCCTGGCCTCCTACAACTCAGCTATTTTTACCATTATTATTTTTTAAGGCGAAGGGCATAATTCACTGAATCAGGTGGAGCAGTTGTTTAGCTCTCAGCCCATGAAAATCAGCAGGACTTAGTAGTGCTCAGGTTTGGCTGGGTCATGTCCCTATAATGTAGCGCCAAACCGTACATGACAGTGACAGGCCCATGTCTAAATGCAGGTCTGCTCCAGTCGCATGTTACAAATGGGATGAGTGAGCCATTTTCAAGGGCAAAAAGGTGGAGGGGAGATGTGTTGAAGTTGCTTACGTGAGACTCCCAGTAGCCTTCCCGTGAGGCACTGATCAGGTTTCCACCTGCTTAGCTTCAATAGCTTCAGGTGATCCTAGGGCAGCATTGGGGTACCTGGGCCCTCCAGGTGCCATCGAATTCCAGCTCCCATCAGTCCCACCCAGTGGTCAGGGATGATGGGCATTGTGGTCCAGCAACATTTGGAGGACCACGGGTTCCCCATGTCCGTTCTAGGACATTTATGAAGCACTTGGGTTTATCAGAACTTAGACCACATGACAAATGGCTTTTGAAACTTGCAGAACTTTCCAAATCCATTAGTGACAAGTCATAGTGTTGGTGTCGGTGGTAGTGTGTCCTGTTGCTCCAAGGCAAAAAGTCACCTTGTGCACATGGAAGCCCCAAAGTCATTGTGGAAATAAGTTTCAATGTAACTACCGTAGCACTAATCATATGTAAACATTTATAGTTAAGAGTAATATCGCTTTCCAGTTCATCACATCTATATTTCTTTATACAAGTATTTATTTACCACTATACCATTTTTAAAAAAATCAAATTAGTTTACTATACACACACAAACACACACACACATTAAAAAGTTAAGATCAGAGGTCATCAACTATCTATTATTCAAAGGCCAGCATAGGCATTAACTGTGCATGTTCAGAATTTGTTTTCCTGTTTCAAGCCGGAAAAGAATTAGGGGAAATGACACACAGTTCAGTGATATTTCTACTTGTAATAATAATCAAATATGCTGAAACAGTGAAACTGTTACCAAGAAGTGCAGAGGTAATGACGGGTTAAACTAAACTTTGGATTCAGGGGTGATCTTGTGGTTTCAGTGAGTTAAAAAGACACACATCCTAAGAGTCTGGAGAAGAGGATATCTGAGCTGATTGAGGTTTCTTTTAAAATTATAACTGTTCTGCCCTAGCAGCCATATGAGATTACTGGAATATGTATAAAGGCCTGCAAGAGAAAGCTGGCTATGCAGACTTAAGCCTTTAATTCCCTGGTTCCAACCGTCAAGTATGCGAAGTCCATCTGTTTAACATCCTGCTGTTACAAGTTAATGTATTAAAATATTGCAATACCTCTTTTCATACTCATGCCTGGCACTGCTTAACCTGCTAAATTTTTGGTGGTTTGTTTTTCAGTGCTCCGTCTGATATTTTTCTAGCTGCTTTTCTAGCTAGATATTTGATGAATAAAGAATGTGTAAAAAAAAAAGCGGGAAACACGACACTACATAATTTCTGGGGAACCCCCCCCCATTTCAGATTCCCTCACCAGCTACACCCCTTCCTCGCTTTGCACCCTCCTTGAGGATAGAAAAGCGTATGGGAGTGTGTGTAGAGACTAGCCTATTGTACAAAGACAAAATTTACATTCATTACTCTGCCTGCTTTTGCCTCTGTTACAGCGCACCACTGGCATGTTGTCCCTGGAAACTTGCCCAGAAAATAATGCTGCCCACAGGCTGAAAAGGGTTCCCCATTTCTGCTGTAAAGAATAAAAGCCAGGTTGTATTTACCTGGCTTGGAGATGTAGGGTAGTTCTGAGCAACTGATAGAATTGTCCCCTTTATGAGACAGTGATAATCAGTTGCTAAAACCAATCAGCAGGAAAAACAGATGAAATCCTTCTTTTGTAGAATATTGCCCTTTGACTTTGGGCCTCAGCAGTCTTTTGAGACATTTGCTTTTTATATAACCTCTCTCTTTTAGATATTTTGTAATCTGCCTTTTTAAAACCTGTGTCAAGCCACCTGAATCGATTTAACTGTTCTATCCAACTGTTTTATCCACAAGCCCGTCTTCTGTGGGCATGCACTTCAGGCATAGAAGGAATCACATGTTCCCAACTCCCTTGTAAAAGGGAACTACGTGTTCCCAACCCTTTGTTGTTCTCAGAGTCGAATATGTCTGACTCCAGTCAGCATACTGATGAAGAATCCATAGTACGCTCTCAGAAAAAAATAACTTTTATCTATGGGTCCCCTATGCTGTGAACTTTTAAGGTTCAGTTTCTAAGGTACAGTTTCACTTGAGAGAACCTCAAATAGAAAATTCTGCATCCTTCTGGGGCTGCTCAGAGAGCCAAGCATTGTTCGCTACTGTGTGCGGCTTGTGTTAACTGGCCTCTTTCCTATATTGTGTGCTGTGCTCCTTGTCACAGCTAGTTATTGGTCATATTGGCTAGCTGTTTGCAAATACTAAATTCTGAAGAATACTCCTTAGGCAAATCTTGAGGTGTGGATTGGGAAAGTGAGTTAGAAGAACCTTTTTGGGGGTGGGGACTGTTCCTTAAGAGGAGAGAGAGTGTGTTATTTCCCAGGAGTGTTCCAGAACATGTGGGATACAGGCAGCTACAGGGATTATTTTTAAAAAGTTGAAACTGGGAGGGGGGGGAGACACCCCCACCACTTTGTCTAGTTGCCTGTCCTGCTCCAAAACTTAGGGGGAATTTCTCCTGCCTGTTTTCAAAGGGATTATGTTTTCAACTTTCTATCTTGTGCATGGTTGAAAGAAGCTTGGCCGAAAATAGCGACCCAGCAATACTTTGAATGTGTGTTTTACATGCAAAGTATTGCTTTGCTGGTATTTTTGGCTAACCTTTCAGCGTTAAGGCTCTTGTAAAATTGACACTTGCGTAGATAAGAGAATATTGTCAGGTGCAGCTTTTCAAACTCCTGCTGCAGTGTGCCAAGGCAAGCTACACTTTACAGATTAGCTTCTCTTCTTCCCCAATAACTTGTTTAAGGTACAGGAGCTATCTTTGATGTATTACAAAATTTGAGGTTCAGTTCCATCGACTCCAGTCATAGGGTGTTAGGGAGCAGCGTTGGCAAAGACTTGTGCCTGAGACCCCGTAATGCTGTTCCCAATTGCAGTAAATTATGTTGTGTTAGCCCTGGGGTAGTGAACCTGTGGCCCTCCAGATGTTGTTTGATTCCAATTTCAGCCCCCGTGGCCAATGGTACCAGGGTGATGGGAATTTTTTTCCAACCACATCTGGGTGGCTATGGGTTCCCCATCCCTGATTTAGCTGGACTATTGGCATAACTCTGCCAAAGGCAGTTGCTTGTATTCTAAAATGGTTGTTAACTTATAAACTATCCTTTATCTACTTGTTTCTTTCAGATACTATTGTGGATAAGTATAATCACTTATCCAAAGCAGTGAATGACCGGAATGAGAAACTTCAGATCACTCTGACACGTTCATTAAGCGTCCAGGATGGATTGGATGAAATGCTTGATTGGATGAATGGTGTTGAGAAGAGTCTTGAGGAGCAAGGTCAAGTGCCTTTGAATTCTTCTGTAATTCAGGATGTCATTAGTAAAAGTATGGTGAGTTAGTTTTTAGCAGAGCAAATTTTCCTCCTAATGCCAGGAACTTAAAGCTCAAAGTGGGGGCAGGGGAAATCAAGATACTGAAAATAGGTTTTCATTAATACATTCAGGTATCTGAAGAAAATTCAGTCTTAAAACAGCATTTCATTAGAGTGCATCTAGACGGTGACTTTCTCTAGTGCGCATAGTGCATTTGTGGGTGAGATGCATACTAATATTGTATGTTCGTATGCCAGACAACCCAAAAGTGCATGTCAGCTGTCCCAGTCTCTGTGCAGACTGCCACAAATCCAAAAATACTACCAGGGTCAGCACAGGGGGCTGCACAAAACCATTGGTCATCACTTCTGCAGCTATTGAGTAATGACTACCTTTTCTAAGAATAGCAATAAACAAATCTGTCTCTTTTAATTTCATATTTTTCCAATAAGTTCCGTTTGTTACATTTCTGCGTCAGTTCGATTTTTTTTAACAAAGTCATCACAACAGTTCATTAGCATTTTTGTGTGCCTTTCTCCTAAATGTACACATATATGTGTCCAATTTTGCCCAGTATACACGTTTTTGTAGGCAATTTTTGCCTGTTATGCAGTTTTGTGTGCTACATTCATTAAATTTTTATAAATATTTCATGCTAATATACGCAGTTTTGTATAGTTTTTTTTAGTTTGAGAACTGTATTGGTAAATTTGGAGACTTGCAAAGGATAGCTGTGCTTTTGCTTCACATATTCTTTCATGCTCACCTTTAAATGCAGTTCAAGTTTCTTCCGCATCTTTATCTTCGGGGTTCTTCCTCATTGCCACTTCTTGTTTGTGGATTCCATTGCTTTAGAAACTGACTACAGGAAGTGCAGTTATTTACATCAGCTTGCAATCACTTCATTCACATAGAGATGCACCCATGAGTATGGCTGTCTTCTCAGACTTATCTATTTATCCCAGGCTCTAGAACAAGACATTGTGGGTCGGCAAAGTAGCCTAAATGCCATGAAAGAAAAGTTGAACAAATTCATGGAAACAACAGACCCTTCCACTGCATCCTCTTTACAAGCTAAAATGAACGAACTTTCTCAGCGGTTTTGTGAAGCAAATAATAAACACAGGAAAAAACTTGAAAAGTTGGAGGGATTGAAGACTAAAGTGGAGCTGTTTGAGTGCCTCACTGATAAACTCCAGTCATTCTTGGACAAGAAAACTCAGGCCCTCGGCGAGGCTGACATCCCAGGAAAAGACGTTACTGAGATGTCCTTATATGTGCAGGTACTGTAGATTTTTACTGATGTGAGCCCTACATAGCCCCTTACTGAGCAATACAATGGCTGGCGTAACTATGCCACCCACAATTATAAGAGAACCTGCTGAGTCCAAGGGATAAATTTTGAACACCGTGCAGTGTGTTCAGGTGTGAAGCAATTACTTTCTTGTCCATTTTAAAGGAAACCAACACTGAACTGATGGAGCAGAAAAAAGATCTTGAAAATTTGCAACACCTCATTGAAGAACTCTCTCCTCATGCTCTTCCTGGAGACAGGTCATTAGTGTTAGAAAAAGTAAATGCCTTGTCAAAGAAATTCAAGGAAATGGAAGAGACTATACGAGAAAAGTGAGTATAATCATCAAATTTTAGAATAGTGTGTGCTGGTGGTGGAGGTGATGAAAATAATCAGGGTTGTCAATGAGTAAATAATTTCTGCTGATTATCTGTCTTGTGACTGATTTATTTTTACTTAATTACAATAGTTTCCATGTGCATATTTCAAACACTTCATTATAGGTGCCTTTTTGAGGTAACTTAGAATTTGATAAATAAAATATCCCACTTAATACTAGAAGTTAATCTTTAATATTCCCCCCATAGTGTACAGCAGAATCAAAATAGGCTCAGCAAAGAAATGCATGCCTTGAACTTGTAATCTTGCCAATTCATCAGTCAATCAACCAACCAACCAACTAAAGGGTTACCAATTACACATATTAAATGCAACTATAAAAGTGAGAGTTCCAAATAATGTGATGCACAGACCTATAAGATGGTTGTGGTGTGTTTTGCAGTTTCATAAAGTGAAGGAGAAGTTACTTGCTTGTAACAATATTGCAGAATTAAGAAACACTCATCACGCTAAGCCAAACCATAGCTTTGCATAGATGCACAAGTGTGTGGACTCCTAGAGAAGAGAACCCAACCACCATACTCATTTCTAGTTCTTTTGCTGCTTGCACCATGCTGAGCTGAGCCATAGTTTGGTGCGACATGTTTTCCAGACCTGAGCTTATTGTTACAGCTCATAGTTTGTCTGGAGAAAACTAAATCATGAGTCCAATTCTAGATGATATGATAAGCAAATATGTGGCTTAGCTCAGCATGGCACAGGGAGGAGTGAAGTGGCTAGGATTTCATCTCCAGGAACTTGTGTGTTTGCACCAACCAGACAACAGTAAAAATACAGTAATAATATATAAGGAAATGCCACTAGTTGGGCTGAGATCTAAAGGGCCAGGTGTGATGGTTTGCATGTACATTGTGACAAGCCCCTATTAGTCCATCAAGACTCTCACTTTGGAGCAGCATTTGAAATGTGAGATGTGGTATGAGGGGCTGAAGTCTGAAAGGAGTGCTTTCAGTCCCAGCTATACATACTGGTTGTTAATACAGCCCATATTATAGTTTTATCTAGAAGAAGGATTTGCCTACATTATCCCGAGAACAAGGAGTCTGCCTCTCCCATATCCCTTCCTTGTTTTCAATTGTGCAGAGAAGAGGATGTGTCCTCTTGCCAAAAGCAGATGGATGAGTTCAATCTTCATGTAGAATCTTTGAAGAAATGGGTAGATGAGATGACGGAAAGAATTCCAGCTATCCAGCCCTCTTTGAACGTGGAGAATTTAAACAAACATTTGCAGAACACCAAGGTGAGAGACTTCTTATCATTTCTGACAATAATTTCATTAATTGGATTTGTATGTCAGTTGATCTGTCAACTGATTGTGTTCTTTTGGTCTCAAAGAATTAAGTAGGAACGCTGTAGATCTTTTGAATTATATCTTTCATTGGTATTCAACTGGGTTTTACTCAGTGTAGATCCATGGAAATTAATGACTAAGTTAGGTCCGTTATTTCAATGGGTGTACATCTAGTAAAACTTAGTTGACCACTGACCATAATGACACAGCTCCAAGGGACAAACGATGCACTTGCAAGAACTTACCAACTCACTTCAAAGCAAAAGACACCTCTGTGTGTGCAAAAGGATGTATGTGCGCAGCCGCACGCATTAGTGAATAGGGAAATTCTTGCAAGTGCGGAGAACTTGGCTTTCAACTAATTGCTAGACTGAGACAGATACCTTTGGTTCCATTTTTTAGCTAGGTTTTTTAGGTTTCAACACAAACTATTGCTGTATATGATTCAAATTTTATAAGAAGAAACTGGGCATGGTTTAAATATGAGTAAAGTACTTACAGTATTTTAGTACCAGTACATCTTCCCAGCCCTATTTCGTTTGAGAGTTCTGCTATCTCACTTTTTAAAAAATGTTCACTCCAGTTTTTGGGTCATAAATGAGAAATGGCAGGGCACAGTTTGATGATAGAGCAAGTGGGATGTGTGGCATGATGAGATAATTTCTGGCCATGTCCAGCCCATCTAGAGTGGAATGTTTTTTGTTACGCTTACAAATATAGTCAGTAGTTGAAAATAACATCTTGTTCATTTCTTAGCATTTGGAGGAGGAATGGAGTTCGAAGGCACCTGACATTCAGAAAATGATTAGCAGAGGAACAGCATTATGCAACCTAATTAGTGCTGTGACTTCCCCTGCAAGGTCAAGGGGAGTAAAATCAGGTATGTTCAATGGACATTTCTACATATTTAAAAGTACATGTGAATGAAACTAAATAGCTAATACAGAACACACACACACACACACACGTCTTTATTAGCTCCCTAGATCAATAGTTGGGGAAACATGCCAGATTGCTTGATAGACATGAATTTTAAGGTTATCATTATCATTTCAATATTTGGCAGTACATTAGGTCACAGGTGGTATAAGAAAAGCCTGAGCCATTGGTACACAGCTTGAACCCATGACCCTGAGATTCAGAGTTTCATGCTGTACCGACTGAGCTATTTCAGTTTAGAAAAATACTTCTCTCTGTCACTCAATAGCATTTTTCTGTTTTCTTCACACAAGGGCCCTATTACTTGATTGTTCTTGCTTCTTGCTTCGAACATAGCTGAATAAGCTTTTAAAGTTATTTTTAACCTCTCTTGCAAACCTGACTTCATTCTGAGCTTTGGCCTGCCTGACCTCCTTGCAACTGTTGGATACTTGTATCTACCCTTCCTTTGTGATTTCTCCTTTCTTCCATTTATAATACATTCCCTTCGTACATCTCAGCTAATCTGTCAGCTCCTTATGCAGCCACACCAGTTTCTTTAGCTACCTCCTGCTTTTCTTTCTTGTTGGAATTATTGGCATTTGGGCCTTTAATATTTCACCTATAATAAACTCCCATCTATCTGGGGCTCACTTATCTTTTGAATATTTCTGACCATGGGATTTCTCCCAGTAGCTCCTTAAACTTTTTGAAATTGAGCTTCTTAAAGTCCAGAGTGCATCTCTTGACTACACTCAGCTTTCCCTTCTCCTCTGTATCATGAAACCAGGAGGGCATGATCACTTCCTCTTAGGTTTCTGAGTATTTCCACCTTTTTGATCAGCTCCTCCCTGTTGGTGAGGACCAGGTCCAATATAGATGACCCTCTTGTTGCTTCTTCTACCTTTTGGGAAATGAAATGGTCAGAGAGCCAATTGTGGGATTTGTTGGACCTTAAATTCTTGGCTAAGGGACGCGGGTGGTGCTGTGGGTTAAACCACAGAGCCTAGCACTTGCCGATCAGAAGATCGGCAGTTCGAATCCCCGCGACGGGGTGAGCTCCCGTTGCTCGGTCCCTGCTCCTGCCAACCTAGCAGTTCGAAAGAACGTCAAAGTGCAAGTAGATAAATAGGTACCGCTCTGGTGGGAAGGTAAACGGCGTTTCCGTGCGCTACTTTGGTTCGCCAGAAGCGGCTTAGTCATGCTGGCCACATGACCCGGAAGCTGTACGCCGGCTCCCTCGGCCAGTAAAGTGAGATGGGCGTCGCAACCCCAGAGTCGGTCACGACTGGACCTAATGGTCAGGGGTCCCTTTACCTTTACCTAAATTCTTGGCAGAGTTTGAGTTCCAACAGATATTGGGGTAGTTGAAGTCTCCCATGACTACTATATCTTTCCTTTTTGAATGTTTGACAATCAGCTCTAGGAAGGCTTCATCCAAGTCTTCAGTCCAAAGTCACTGCTGTTCCTTCTCCTACCATTTTTACCCATATAGTCTCATGGATCTCTTCACAAGTGTACACTTCTTTTACATGTAATGCTATTTCTCCCCCTTCTTGTTTGATCTATTCCTTTTGAATGAGTCATACCCCTCAATTCCTTCATTCCAGTCTCATTCCACCAGGTTCCAGTAATGCCTATTAGATAATATTTGCCATCCTGTATTCTGAGCTCAAGTTTTTCTTGCTTGTTTCCCGTACTCTGTGCATTTGTATAGAGAAAACTGAAACCATGAGTCATTTTTTGGCACACTGCTGCCTCTGTCCTCTGTAGAGAGTCACCTGATACCACCACACAATTCCCTCTTCTTTGGGGAGGAGCATGAATTGTTTTGTATGCTGTACCTTCTACTACCACCTCAGTGTGTTCTGAGGTCTGCAACCACTGTACTTGCTCCTCTGGCTGAGAATTTCCAAACCTCTTCATCTTATGATTAAAATTCTGCCTCCAGTCCCTTCTTAGAGTGTTCCCAGATGCTAGCTTTCCATGCTCCTGACTCAGCTCTCAATGCACAGTTCAGAGTTCAGGTAGTGTCCTGTGAAAATGCAGGTAGCATGAGTACCATATGACCCATGCAGGTTGTGCCACTTCCTGCTAGCTGTATGGGTTATCGGAACAGCATAGACTGAAAACCTCGGTTTGTGTGCACTTTGGAGATCAGATCCTCTTTTTCAAAAAGAAGTGTAGCTTATCCTCCTAAATCAGAACAATTTCCATTTTTTAGTATGGACTAATGAATCCAGCAGTAAAGGGCAACTAAATTCAGGGCAAGTACTGCTCTAATTTAGAAAATTTATATGCTGCTTGTTCAAAAAAAATAAAATAAAAAAGCAAATCATGTGTCTGGAGAGGCTTCCTACAACAGAAAAGTTTTCAGTAGGTACATAAAACAGTATTGTGAAGGAACCTGCTTAATGCCAACAGACAGAGAGTTTCAGAAGACAAGTGCTGCTATGCTAAAGGAATGACTTCTCTCAAATGTGGAATGAACATTGTGTGGCACTTGTAAATGTGAAGTAAGCAAATAGGCACATTTGGTGTAGGGCAATTCTTTAAGTATACTGGTCTCAAGTTGTTAAGCCGCAGACAGTAATTTTTAGTATTCGTACCAACAGAACTTTGTGTACTTGAAATAATGTTATTTTAAAAGGGTAAAATATCTGTTCAGAATTTGTTTACTAAATGTGTTAATCATTTCTTTATTGGGTTCATTATGAGTGAGTTCAAGTACCCTGAGTTTTGTGCCAATGATAAATGTTTCCCTCATGGGAAATATAGAAAAGTCTCAGTATCTTAGTATGTGAACATCTCACTTACTTGGCTGACTTACTTGCTCTCACCATTTCCCAGCTGCCATTAGGCTAGCACTCACTTTCCAGCTGGTGGTGAGGGGTGAATGCTTGGCCTTCTCCAAGGCAACCATTAATTCTACTCCATTAAATAATCATCTTCAGGCTCTCTACTTACATAGACATACAGTAGATTCTACTTAGCGCTCTTATTCCCTTCATAAATAATGGGTACTCATGAAATTGCCTGTGGAACAGCTAAAAGGGGGGCAGGGTTTTTGAAGTTAATTTCACAGTGTGGAAAATCTGTAAACACAAAACAAAGTTTTACACCAAAATTTAACTTTGGAAACCCTCTCATTCCGCATTTTGTCTGTTCTAAATCAGTGTACCACAAATGTTTTGGGGTCTTTGTTCCACAATGCATGGAATCACAGAACTGCAATTACATGGAATATTGTGAGCTGATGACTTAAGGCATGTTTCATTCAAGATTTTAGACATGGGTACTGATAACAGCTCAGAACAAGTTCTGTATATACCAATTCAGTTATGCTGGGTACAAATATGTATTATATTTTGCTTTAAAATGTTTAGAACAGGCAATCTGCAATCAGAGAGTGATTGGGCTCCAAATTCCAAGCTGCAAATAATGGATACATGTGGCTTTCACAATTAGTCTGCAGCAGTGTTATTTTATGCTTAGGACAGCTTCTCACAGAAGGCTTTGTACACAAGTATTTCTGCCAAAGTTATAATGTCATGATGATATTAGCATGTATCTTTATGTTTACAGTTATGACAGCACTTGGGTTGAGCTGATTTGGGACTGATTTTGTAAAAATATCCTTAAAATTTTGTTGTTATGAAGATCCCACTTATAACTAGTCTACTCTTAAACCACTAAGACCAGTGTGACACACATAATAGTCTTAGACCTTGGTTTTACATTATTGTTGAAAATCTCTCTCTCAGTATGCAGTATACAAATATTTTTATAAATAAGAATAAAAAAAAGAATTGGCTTCAACACACTGCTTATCCATTAACTCACTGGGTGCTTTAGGCAAGTCATGCTATGACTGCATTCACATGTCACACTAAACCATAATTTACCATAACATAAATGAGCCTAGGTGAGCCTTGTTCTCACATGCTCCCCTTTCTCCACAATTTATTGTATTGTCTGGACCTAAACATTTGGTTAGCATTAACTATGAGTGATGGTATCTGAACATTACCCCCCATGGAGCAAATAGCATCTTCAATGGGGGTGATTTTCATGGGGAAAATGGCACTGGGGAAAGGGTTAAACCATTACTTCCTAGCACCATGATTCCAGTGAGACACACATATCTCCGAGGCTGTTCTTCTAAATGCAGTGGGAGAGCTGTTCACCTGCCTATGCTACATCTAGTTTGGCCCTTAAATTGGTTTGAAATGGGATCAAATACTTCCATAGTGTCTGAACAATGAGGGAAGAACCCAACATTGCATTATGGTGATTGCTCCATCAGGACAAGCTTGCCAGATGGAATGATCCCTCCTCTCCCCTGCTTACTGTTCCAGGGATTCTCTTGACCTGCCCTGAGCCAGTTGGGGAACATGTGTGGGGGAGACTCCATAATACAAGTGGAAGTCCTTGCTCGGGGCTTCTGCTGACTGAATTCCTTAGTTGAATCCTGCTCTAAATCTCTAATCTCTCTCTTTCAGCTGTAAGCGGAACAGTATTAAATGGTGAAGGAGCAGCTACAGATACCCAGGGATTCCTAACAAACAAAGGTGACTAATAATGGCTCACCTAAATACATAAATCTTGTGAGCAAGCATAAGATGTTTATAATTTGTCCCATTTTAATAGAATTTTCTAAATAACAGTCAAGACCCCCTATTTAGCTGGAGTCTTCTACACTTTGACATATATATGTATATGTCTATGTATATGCATGCATCCGCTTAATTCAACTTCTGTCTGGTTTCAGTGGGTGAACTAGTGATTGTGGTTAATTGAGAGCCAAGACAAGATAAGCAGTTATTTCTTGGCTTTTTAATCCATTAAGAAGTAATCATGAGTAGCAACAGTAGCAAGGTTGTTATCTCTACTAGGTGGAGTTCACTGTTTTTAAGAAGTGACTTGACTATCAAGTGACCCAAGATAACATATGAATATAAGAAGCTGCTTATACTGGAGAGCCAAAGTAGATGTGACATTGGAGATATGTGGAGTCTCTCACACCATTCATTTGAACTTTACTTCAGCTAAAAGGGAGGAGGGAAGCAGCGGGGTGTGTGTGTGTGATGTTCATTGAAAAAGGACAGATTCCCCCTTTCCTACTAACTATTCCAGTCCAATTTGGAGTTCCACAGCTGTCCTTAAGGGGAAAATAAAAGATACTCCATGTATCTCCCATTTTGCCTCTACTTTGGCCTTGAGTTAGAACATTGCAACCATCCAAACAGGGGTGGAATTCAGAAAGGCCCCAAACAGACTAACCTCTTATATTATTGTGTTTGGCCTGCCTAGCTGTTATCATCCTGAGCCTCATTCTTGAATCTTTTGCATGTGTTAACAGAAAACAACAGCAGTATATATTTAAAATTAACAGGCATGGTTTTTAAGGTTTGTTTTAATCAAAAATTAGCATGCACACATCGTACTCTAACAGGCTCTGGAACACCTTGGTTTTCCTAAGAAATCAGATGTTGAAATTAGGATGGTGATAACTAGCTGTGTTCCAAAACCCTTAAATTAGAAACCAAAATAATGCTTGTCTTCATGCAGAATTTTCTTTCAGAAGTCCTTATACAATACAGTATTTCTGTACAAAAGAATTAAAAAATCCACTTTCATCAGCCTGGTAACTGGTTCATTCTTAATCTACTCATATTGGGGTATCAGCTTTGTAAGAAAGAAATGACTGTAACCAATTATTCTGCTTATTATTTCATGGAAGGATTAAAAACTTTTAATGTATAGTATTTGCATCCTTTCTTGCTGTCACGACTGGTAAAATAATAATAAAAATAACAATGTATGTCCACCTCTCTTGCAGAAGTGACCACTGTCCAACACAACATGTCAACTGTAAGCCATAGTTATGATGATTTGGGAGCTGTACTGAAGGAAAAAAGATCGGAACTGGAATCCACTCTTTCAAATATGCAAAACATTCAAAGAGAATCAAATTCAATGATGGAATGGTTACAGAATATGGACACTGCTGCAGCCAAATGGGAAGCAACTCTTATTGACAATGAGGCTGTTAAAGAGCACGTCGATCAACACAAGGTAGTTTCTGTCTCCCCCTCTGTTCAAAACTATCAATTAAGCATAATTAATTTTTAAAGTGAGCTTCCTGTTCATATTAATGGACAGGGTCTGTTTAATAATATATGTAACAGTACAGCAATATATTAGCACTTTGCACTGATTCCTTATGGAAACACCATTAAAAATGTCTTATCAGGCATAGGATCAGAAGTTAGATTGCATACCTGTGATAAAATGTATCAGAGCTGCCTAAACAGATTAAGAGATCATCTCAATGAATCACCGCTTCTGCCAAACACTTTGGTTTTTATGTATTCTCAAGACTACAATGTTCATTCTTCATAGCTATTTGAAACAGAATTGAAACAGAATGAGAATAAAGTGCAAGAACTGAAGGATAGAGTGACAGAGCTATTGGAGAAGAACCCAGACTCTCCTGAGGCACCGAAATGGAAACAGATGTTGGATAAAATAGGTATGGCAAGTTTTATTCTGCAGTGTAGGAGAAGGACAACAATCTAACATTTGGCAAAACAAACCACAGATTGAATGTCTGTGAGCTTTGGAGAGAAGCATTGCACCTCATCCACATGACATACTAGAAACCTCTTCTGGACATGCTTTTGTTCATACATGACTACTGGCTTATGAGGTTTGGTCTATCCTATCAGATCTTATATTTTAAAAGGCACTGGCCACAGCCACATGTCAGAATAAAACAGCTCATGGGAACTATAATCTATCATCCATGGCTTAACGTTGCGTCCAACCCAGGGATCTTGGTTTGCTTAACTCAAACAAACCACAATTCGGAAGTCAAGCATAAACCTTGGCTTTTCATTGTGGTTTGTTTGGACTGAAACAAACGCACCGTTATATAATACTAAGCCAGGGCTTGTGGTTTGTTCCTCCCACTTGCAAAATCAGAATCCCCAGCTTGGCATTTGAAAACAAGCCCTGCTTTTCGTTTGCCAAAGCTTGTTCTCGGTTTCTTGATTGTGGCCTGTGTGAGCAAACCAAACCAAGATCCCCAGGTTGGGTGTAAAGTTAAGCCCAGGGATCATGGTTTGTTCCTCCCCCTTGTTCTAGTAGAGAAGTACAGCAGGAACCATCTGCATGTCCACAGCAAACCACTGCCATTGTTTATTTGTTTGACTATTTCAAGTTAAATTACTACGATTATCATGCAATTTTACAAAATATTCCATTCATTTTTTCACAGATTCCAAATGGAGGGAACTCAGCCAGGTAACAGCTGACAGACAGAAAAAACTGGAAGAGTCATCAAATTACCTGACCCAGTTCCAGGCAACCGAGGCTCAGTTAAAACAGTGGCTGGTAGAAAAAGAATTAATGGTCAGCGTGCTTGGACCACTGTCAATTGACCCAAATATGTTGAACACGCAGAAGCAGCAAGTTCAGGTGAACATTTGGTCCCATTGCATATTATTTGCATATTATTTGTTTGCTTGTGCTTCCTGGATTGAAAACACTGCTATTGTAGACCCATCACCAATTTGGTTTATCCTTTTTTTGGTGGAGTGTAGTTCTGAAAACAAATATGAAAGCACCAAACAACAATCAGTTTTCTAAAAAATAAATAAAAATGGAACTAATAATGTTAATAATGACAAAAAAGGGCTTCTGTGTGGTGAGAGAAGTGCAGCTAGAGGTTAAAGTTTTCAGCAGGGGAAAATGAATGGCAGCGCCTTTCTTCTATGACTCTGTGCATATATAAGCAAGTATCAATCACACGTGAATTACAAAATATTCCACACTCACGACCAGTATAGGTATTGGAAAGGAAATATGGAGTCTCACTGTCATCTTTCCCTCCTAATGCTGTTGCATGGTATGTGATGACACTTGGAAGTGTAGTAGGAGGTGCTTAATCTTTGCCCACTCACTGATTCTTCCTTCCAAATATTCCCACATAAGTGTATAATTTCCCCCTTCAGCACACACCGGCTTCCAAAATCAGGAGTTAGCTTTGACTGGGGGAAACAACAACCTGGATTTGTTTGCCTTTTGCAGAGGAGAATGAGGACATGTGGGAGAGGTTGAGCACCCCTACCCACCACTCCTCCCCACCCAGTACCCACCCCTACCCACTTCCCATTATTTTGACAGACATGGGACCGGAAGCATTCATTTGATGGTCTTCTGCTCTTAGAACTGTCTTCTAAGAAGTTTTCTTCTTCTTTTAGAAGTCAAGCAGGAAAGCTAACAACTAGACATAGTAAACCCTTGGAGCAGTGATCTGTATGGGCTTGTTTGGCCCTCAACATTCATGGTTCCATAAATTGCAGTGAAACGAACATGTGCACTTTAATTGAGAAGTATTGTTTGAGGTGATGTCCGATGAGATTAAAACCACGGTGACTGCTTCATCCACACGTGTCAATGCTCAGGTTGATTCATTTAACATGTGTCTCAAAGCAGGAGACTGGGGCATGCAGATCAGGTGTTTTCCAAGGTGCCTCTTTATCCTTAGTGATAGTATATGCATGGTGGAGTTCACGCAGGGTGCACCTGCTCTTCCACATCATGGGTTGCAGTACTGGATCAGCAGGTTGTCTGAACCAGCCGTAAGGGATAAATATGAATATATTAACCTACCTTAAAGCTATACTGGCAGAATGAATTTATTTTTACGACAAAGAGCTACCGGTATTTCATGTACTCATCAGCCTAGGATGCTACACTAGGTAAATGGCTAGTAACAGTTTGTGATATCTGTGTTTCCTTACACTTTCCTGAAATTACTTTCTCACATCAGATTCTGCTCAATGAGTTTGACACTCGAAAACCCCAATATGAGCAGCTGAACACAGCTGGACAAGGGATAATGAAGAGACCAGGTGAACACCCACCTTCTCACGAAATGGTGAAGCAGCAACTGGCCGCTGTGGCGCAGAAATGGGATGGCTTAACAGGACAGCTGAGTGACCGATGCAACCGAATCGACCAAGCCATTGTTAAAAGCACAGAATATCAAAGCTGCCTGAAAAGCCTTTCTGAGAAGCTTAGTGTCTTGGATGATAAACTCAACAGCAGCCTGGCTATAAGTACAGACCCTGATTCTGTGAAGCGGCAACTGGAAGTGGCCAGAGAAGTGAAAGAAGAAATTGAACAGGAAATGCCAAAGAGAAAGGCTGCTCAAGCTCTGTGCAAGGAATTGTCCGCACTGGTGGCAGAAGATTACTTGAAAGCTGAACTAGCTAGGCAATTGGATGGTATCTTAAAACCCTTTCATGATATGGAACAAAAAGCAGGTTTGTTATCATCATCATCATCATTTTTTATTTGTATGTCACCTTTCCACAGTTAAAAAAACAATGCTCAAGGCGGCTTACAGCATGACAAGATTTACATAATTAGAAAAGTCATAAACAATAAATAAACCACATCAAATGAGATGAGATGATATTGAGGGCCTAGATTCTATGAATGGGTGGGTGAGAATAGCTGCATATTTCTAGACTATGCCAGTTATTTGAATTTTTTAAGGTATCAAATGACATGTGATTGACAGTAGATTGTATATGTATTTACCATATGTATTTACATATTGTATATGTATTTACACATTGTAAATTAATGCTTCTATGTGAAATTTATGTAGGGAAAATACATATATTTCTCCAACCTTTATGTATTTGTCTTGACCATGCCACAGTTTCAGATAGGCTTAGGGTTCATCCACACTTCTATATGCCCCTGGAGAAATTGGCGGTTTAGTGCTGAATCAGAGCACACGGCAAAACCTGATTGCTATTTGTTCCGTTTAGCACTAAAGGGCGGGTTTTCCAGGGGAAAGTGACAGGGCAAAGCCGCTTGGACCCGTGCTTTCCAGGCAAGGAAACTGAATTAGCTAGGCAAGCAGAAAACTGCTTGGACCTGTGCTTTCTAGGCACAGGACAAGTATGGATGAGCCCTTCCTTTGGGGAGGGTGTGTTTCAGACTCAACAAGGGAGTCCCAACAGGAGTTCTGTAATCTTGTAACAGGACTGGCAGTGATCTTTGGAAGCATTTTATCTCAATGACTGTTGAGGGATTACTGCAAGCTTTACTGTTCATAGTGCATGTTGTTTATGTTTGTGATGTTTAAAGTGGCACTAGTGATCATACTATCCTGGTTACCTGATTAGTTCCCCACCCTCAAGAATCCCTTGTTGTCAAGGGATTATTATTATTATCCAAGGGGTTATTATTTTAGGCTGCAATACTATTATTTTCCAATCTGGTGGTCTTCAATAAACTCATCAGCTAACAAGCTCCAATGAAGAATAATGTTTAATAAAACATCTCAAATTGCAATAGGGTGCATTTTCCTATAACATAATGTTTCTTTGATTAAATTAAAATCAACCAAAATCCTAGTTAGAAGCCACTCAAAGACACGGATTTTAAGAACTTTTGTTTGTTTGTTTGTTTGTTTGTCTTCTGCAGGCAATCACATTGAGCAACTTCAGTCAACTTACGTTAGTTCTCATCAGTTCCAGCAAATGTCTAAGGACTTTCAGGCCTGGTTGGACAAAAAGAAGGAAGAACAGAATCAGCCTTGTCCCATCTCTACCAAGCTGGAGTCTCTGTGGACATTAATTGATGATCAGAAAGAGTTCAAGGCTGCCTTGTCTGACCAGACTGGTTCTTATGAAAAAATCATCGCAGAAGGCGAAAGTTTACTCCAGAAGACTCAGGGAGCGGAAAAGGCTGAGCTGCAGGCCCAGCTGAACTTGCTCAGAGGTAACTGGGATGAAATGAACAAGCAAGTTAAAGAAAGGCAAGATAAATTAAATGATTGTTTGGAAAAAGCCCTTAGATACAGAGAGCATGTAGAAAACCTACAACCCTGGATAGCGAAATGCCAAAGCAATATCTCTCAAATAGAAATGAGCATAGATCCTGCTCGACTAGAGAATTCCATCACTCAGGTGAAGAGCTGGCAGAAGGACCTAGACAAACACCAAGGGTTGGTGGAGCTATTATGTAATGCAGCTGAAACATTACTCAGTGCCTGTCAGACAGACAAAGACATTATTGAAGAGGAGAAGACACTGCTGATCCAGAACATGGATATAGTCACAGAACAACTGCATGCTAAGAGAGATGGTCTGGAAAAGATGTCTCAGAGACTGAAAGAGTTTCAAGAGTCATCAAAGGATGTTGAAGAGCAGCTGAAGAATGTCAGAGAACAGCTGGAAACACACGATTCTCTCAAACCCCAGACTTACAGTAACAAACACTTGACGATTATGCAGGCTCAGCAGAAAACACTCCAGGCTGTGAAGGCTCAAGTGGACCTTACAAAAAAGCTTGCCCAAGAACTGGTGGCAGATGCTTCAGATTCATCAGGTGTCTCTGACCTCTTGTTGCAGGCAGAAACATTAGAAGAAGAATTCAGCACCATCAGTCAGCAGGTTGAAGATAAATGTTCATTCCTGGAGACTAAACTCCAGGGAATTGGCCATTTCCAAAACAGCATCCGAGAGATGTTTTCTCAGTTTGCAGAGTTCGACGATGAATTGGACAGCATGGATTCTGTGGGTAGGGATCTTGTCACACTGCAGTCACAGCGAAAGGATATAAAAACTTTCCTGAAAAAGTTGGAGGAACTCATAACCAGTAATGAAAATGCAAATAATACCTGCAAAATGATGCTAGCAAATGAAGCTGAAGCTTCTCCAGATCTTGCAGGTATAAAAAGGGACTTGGAGGCTTTAAATAAGCAGTGCAACAAGTTGCTAGATAGAGCAAAAGCCAGAGATGAACAGATTGAAGGGACTATTAGCCGCGTTGAAGAGTTCTACAGTAAACTAAAGGGGTTTTCTAAACTGCTTGGGGAAGTTGAAGAGCATGAAGAGTCCCAGGGGTCTGTTGGAATGGAAATTGAGACGATAAATCAGCAGCTGAACGTATTTAAGGTAAGAAGGACCTTTCTGAGTTTTTAGAATTCTGTATTGTAAAATGAAAACTAACTGTAAGAATATTGTGACGCGAGCTCCTTAGTAGTCTAGACCCCCAAGGAAAAGTGATTGGGTTGGCCTTCCTTTTTCAGCTTATAGATCATGTGTTGTAAGCCAGTCAGTTTCTTAAGAATTGCGTTCAAAGTCATTTTTCATGTTTCCCAACAGAGGGTGCTTTTTGCCTATTTTAAGACGAGTGAGATCTAACATAACATACATCCCACCCAATGCATTCCCGTCTTGAGATCTAAAGCTTTATTAATAAGCAAGTTTTGTTTGTTTGTTTGTTTATGAATTCAAATGCTTCCTCTAATTTCAACGGATAAACATAATTGCTGCAAAATAGTTACATCATAACATTTTTATTTGCCTTGTAATGAATAAGACTTAAGTTGTCCAACAGGAAGTGATATCACATGCTCCTTTGGTTTGGGGGTCCTTGGAATTTACAAGTAATTTGAGGGTTGTGGTCTGAAGTTGTATGAAGTGTTCTCAGCTCAGTGTTCTCATGAAGCAATTTAGAAACTGAGAAGATGGTCTTCTCTTTGGTCAAAAGTTATTAGAGAAGCATTCTTAAGTTGTTTTAAAACAGAATGTCCTGCATTTTGCTTTGAAGATCTCCAGCAAAGCTGAGCTTCTTGTGTTCTCCTCTCCTCTCCTCTCCCACAGCTGACATTATTAATGGTAATTTTAAAACTGGCTGGGTGCAAATAGACTAAATCATGGTTCCATTCAAGCACGCAGAAGGGTTGTCAACTGCAGCTTTTGTTATTCTAGAGCAAGGCTTCCCAAACTTGGATCTCCAGCTATTGTTAAACTACAATTCCTATCATCCCTGACCACCAATCCTGCTAGCTAGAGATGATGGGAACTATAGTCCAACAACAGCTAGAGACCCAAGTTTGGGAAACACTGCCCTAGAGCTTAACTAACACAGTTCAATTTACTAAAAAAGTTGGGATTCTTTAAGAATCTTTATATTTCCTTTGCTTCCCATTGTTACTATACTGCCCGGCTGAGGAAGCTCAGCGCTTCTGTGGCAAGAGAGCCTTCTCAATGAACAGATTGCTGAATGATGGGATAGAATGAGGGCAGAAGCAGCCCTGAACTTTCCCCACCTCCACACCCTTTCAGAATATAGCCATAATCTTTCCCAGAGAGCAAGACAAAGCACAATGAACACAGCCTCCAGCATCCCACGCCCCAGAGGCATTGCACAGGCATGCAGGAAGAAATAGATCCTGCTCTGAGTAGTGTGTTTATATCAAACAATTCCAAATAAAAGACAATGGGGAGAGGAACTGAAGAAGCTGCAATTCAACTGTCTTCTCTGACAGCTGGTGCTTATATATGTATTAGCAGCAGATATTTATTTCATTTACTATGTGCACCATATGAAGAGCCAGCCCTCCTGTGACAGAGTGAAGGTGAGGTCAAGCAGAGTCCTGGGCGAGGTCCAAAAAGGCTGAGATTAGCTTTCATTCCTGGGGGTTGTCCCAAGAGTCATGACCTGGGATCATGCCAGGCATTATGCAGTCAAGAGGTTTCATCCAAACATGGTTCCCAGGATCAAGAAAAGTACTGATCAATCAGTCAGGGCAAAACAAAGAAGTGTGGAGGTGAGCTAAGGCAAGGGCAACAGGCCACTGGCTGTGCATTTGTTCTGCTGAAGCATAGTTCTGGTTTCTGTCTTGTAACCCCGGCCCTCATCCAAGAAAGCTGTCTGGCAGAATTTATTTTAATATCCAGTGTGCCTAAGATAAACTCAGTGGCTGAAAGCAAAAAAACAACCCTGCTTTGGGCACTAGGTGTTAACTTCTATGCCATAATGAACTTTCATTTCCTAAGATGGCACAGAAGGGAAGCACAACACTAGGTCCTCTTGCCTGCTCAACACCAGAATCAGTAGAATAAAGGCATATAAAGGCCTGAGCAAATGAGACATCATTTACCTGGCATACAAAAAATAACAGAAGGAGCCCTTCTGAGCCAAAGATAGGGCTCCCCTGATGAAAAAGCCCTCTTTCAGGTTATCAGACAATAGGACCTGAAGAGATATAACAGTGGGCAGTGGAAGAAACCACTTTTTAAGGTACACTTGCTTCCAAGATGGGTTTTTTAAACTTGAAAGTCATAAAAAGTACTTAAAGGATTGCTTTTTCCTATGTATTTCCTTCAGTGTGACCAAGCAACGTCAGAGGTCTTGCTTTGCATTTCCCCAACAGCAGATATGCAGTGGGTGAGAACAATGAACAGGGCAATATCAGTTACGGCACCAGTGCTCTGGACTGCCCTCCCCAGGAAAGCATGTCTGGACCCACCATTGCGTACATTTCACAAGCTCTTTAAGAGCTCTTTTGCAAACCCTGTGATGGCTCTTAGCAGATCTCTCTGCTACTGTGATGATAGTGGTTGTGCTACTACCATTTGTTTTTCTATATTGTTTTACTGCCTTTCTTTTCTTTTATGGCTTTCCTTGCCATATAACAATGCAAGGTATCCCCCAGATAAATATGGGATGAGCAGACGTTTGAGAATTTCCCCTGTCTTTCTCCACCACATCCTTGAAAGGGGATCAATGATATCCCTGAGGAGCTGTAGTCTATGCAATCTACTGGCCTGTTCAGGCTTTCTTTTTGTAATTTGCAGTAAGAATTGGAACAATTATGTTACCTCTTTGGGTAAAGTTTGTAATTATTACTTCATTTTATAATGTATATGGAAGTTAGAACAAGAGACAAAAAATAAAATATGAAAAACAAAACTATAAAATAGGAATGTAGAATGAGTTAAAATAACAAAGTAAAGACTTTCAACTTTACCAGATCATCTATAGTTGCAGATTTGCCAGGCACGTGACAAAGGTTGTCTTGAAAATTATGGTGCCGCGGTATATGTCATAAAGCAATGCCAAATCATATCAAAAGTGTAAGATTTGGGCTGTTTTCTCTTGAGTTGCAGTTACTATTCATGCTGTCAAGATCATATATAAGACTAGTTCTTTTGACAATATATATTTACATTGGTATCATCAAAAATATTCAGTAACATTAATTTTGGACAACAAACAATATTTTCTTTAGTGATATTTATCATTTCTCTCAAAATTAAATTAAATTTTGCACCAACTGACATTCCCGTTATAAATGATAATATGTGCCAAGTTTATTGCAAACCCTCTAACAGTCAGGTGATATAGAATAAAATATTTTTGACATTTGCAAAGGCTTGCAACACCATCTGTATAACATTTTAAAGTTTTCCCTAAGGAAAACAGAAACAGATTTTTAGGGTCATGATGCCCAGGTTTTATTCCAGTCCTTGGGAATAATTTGTGTGCCAATATCCAGTTCCCATATCTTGTTAAGGGGTGACATAGATCCATAAGTTACATTGAGCAACGTAGAGTACAGTTTAGAAACTAATCCTTTCTCCCCTCTACCCATTGTGCTTAATAATTTTTCAGATGGTGTTAAGGGTCTTAGAGCTTGTGTTTTTACATGTTCTTTTAAAAATAAAACTATGAATTTAATTAAAATAAATCCACTTTGTGTTAAGATAAGCCTTCTTTCTCTCTGACAGTTTTCAAAATTTTTTCTTAATGTTGCAAGTAAACGCTGCACTTTTTGGGTTTAGACTGCAACAAGCTCTTTCTGTGTCTGATTGTGTTTTGGGAACTTCTGACTTGGAGAACTGGTGTTTCAATACGTGTGTGTGTATTGGGATAAAGGTAAAGGTAAAGGGACCCCTGACCATTAGGTCCAGTTGTGGCCAACTCTGGGGTTGCGGCGCTCATCTCGCTTTATTGGCCGAGGGAGCCAGCGTACAGCTTCCGGGACATGTGGCCAGCATGACTAAGCTGTTTCTGACGAACCAGAGCAGTGCACAGAAACACCGTTTACCTTCCCACCGGAGTGGTACCTATTTATCTACTTGCATTTTTGACGTGCTTTCGAACTACTAAGTTGGCAGGAGCAGGGACCAAGCAATGGGAGCTCACCCCGTCACGGGGATTCGAACCGCCGACCTTCTGATCGGCAAGTCCTAGGCTCTGTGGTTTAACCCACAGTGCCACCCGCATCCCCTGTATTGGGGTACTGTATATTTATTTATTATTTATTACATTGTATATCCCACCTTGCCTCCAAAGAGATCAAGGCAGCATAAAGCTCCCCCCCCTCCATTACCCTCACAACAGCCCTGTAGGCTAGCCTGAGAACTGGTGACTAGCCCAAGGTCACCCAGTGAGCTTCATGACCAAGTGGGGATTTGAAGCTTGTTCTCCCATGGCCTAGCATGACACTCTGATTTATTTGTTTATTTATGAAAACACTCAGCATGTTCATTCCATGTACATTTTATCTAGAACATCTTTGGGTTGTATTCACTTAGTCATGCTTAGAGTAGACCCACTGGAAATGAACGGGACTTAAATCAGTTCTAAAGCCCTGTTGATTTCAATGGATCTACTCGTAAGCACGACTCAGTCTGGATCCAATTTGCTTGGCAGAATGTGTTCATCCCATGCAACAATGCATTTTGGCAACAGTTGCACACAGAGCTTCACAAATCCCTGTTGTTGGACTACATAGATTAGTCTCTTTCTTTGTCTTTAGCATCCGATTCAGGTTATGTGAGGGCAACTTGAATGGGTTTACTAGCACACTTCTGAAGCTCCTTTCAGAAGGACCTCTCTATTTCTTGAAGATATGCACCTATGTTTGCAAAAAGAAGAAAAACAGAGCTTTGTATTATTATTTCTATGAACCATTCTATGAATGGTTACAATGGGGGGGGGGACCAAGGGCTAAAATGTTTTGATTTGAAAGATAGCTAAATTGATCTTTTAATCTACTCCTTAACGATACCTGATGGGTATTTTTATATGTTTTATTACAAATACTGTGTGTTTTAAATTTTGTTTTCCCTCTCTGATTATTTTTTTGGGGGGGTTATTGGGTTGTTCTTGTGTTTATTTTGATTATGTATTTTGTGTTTTTATATTGTGATTTTATCCCTGAGACCTGTGGGTATAGGGCGTTTGTTTAATTAATTAATTAATTAATTAATTATATCATTCCTAATAATCTGTATTATCTATTTTTATATATTTAAATGAGTTTTAAACCATGCTTCATTTACAAATAAGAATATGAAAAGTGGTTCACATTATCCACTTTATCCATTAATAAGCCAACAGTCAACCACAAAAGTGCGGGCTTCTTTCAGACAGTGACCTGGTTTTCACGCCACACTAAGACAAACCACGTCTTAGTGCAAGTGTGCAGCTCCCGGAGAGGAGATAATGGTCATCTTGCTGCTCCACATTTTTTTTGCTGCTGCACCAGACTGAGCTAAACCATGGTTTGACTTAGCCTGTCATCTTAATTTGGGCTTGTGGCATGTCTCTCTCCAGCATAATCATGATCTGTAACCAAGGTGTTTCCTGTGGACGACCACCATTTGAGGCAGAGACCTAGCTTTTTGGTCTCCATTCCTTGTTTTAGCAGTAGTCTCCAGTGAGGGGTTGAGGGTATGTGTATTGCTGTTGTCCATAAATGCACCATCTCCTGGGACACGCTATCAGAGGGTCTGTACCTGGTGCTTGGCCAAAGAAGCAGACTGGGGATGCTGCTGGTCTATCAACTACCCTGTTGCCCAGCAGCATGCTTGATCAAGCTAGTCAAGGTAGTCTCTGGACTACTTCAATATCCATTAGAGGCTGCCACTGTATTGGCTGAACTCAAGACTTAAGGCCTTCATTACAACCATGCAGCTCTCTCAAATGGTCATTGGTCCAACGGAGACACCCTTGATGGTAGTCTTTGCCCCAAATGACCTGAGGGATGGACTGAGGTTGGGTGTGGAAGTGCACTGCTTTGTCATGGTCCGATCATTTCCTGGTATAGTTTAGATTGGTAGCAACAATTTCCTGACTGGGAGTTGCCATTAGAAGTTTTGCGGCCAGGTACCATAAGTATGCTGGTGTCACTCAGCCATAACATCTGAATTAGGAGCAGTTGTGCATGCCTTGGAACAGTGCCTGGACCCAGTTTTAGCTTATTGATGTTTTTACTTGTTTTGAATGTTATAAATACTTGTTTTTAGTGATTTTTTTTTTACTGTTATTGTTACTGGTTTATTCTTTTTGTAAACCGCTCTGAGGTTTTATTATGATCAGTGGTATATAAATGTTGTGAAATAAACAAACGAATATACAACATGACGTGCAAAGCAGACCACTAAGTAATAGTAAAGTAATAAAGGTCAAGTGGTAGTCCCAAGCTCATTGGAGGAAGGGAATAGCAAATTGGAATTGCGACTAGTGACTCTGCTTTGAAATCATTACCAAGAACGGTGGTCCATAAGCATATATTTTTACAATTAACAGTAGTCAGTCCACTTTTAACGAGTATTGCTTTTGGGTAGCTGAGAAGAAGATTGTCTGCTTGTAGTTCTTATATCTTATCTATCGGTATTTACATAAAGAAAAGAGGATTTTGTTTTGTATTCAGAAATCCTACCCAAGAACAAATCTTCCAGTGTTTCCAATCAAAGCTACATTTTCAGTTACTTACAGTAGCTGGCATATTGTATTTCATGGTGTTTCTCTTTCATTCTCTCACTTTCATTCAGTTTTATTGTAGACCTTTGTGCTTTAAAGAAAGTACGCATTGAATGAACGTGGGCAAAAGAAAAATTCAGCAGATGAACTTGCTTTACTTGGGTTACACCATGCCCGTTTCCTCACAAAGAGCCAACCAGCTAAGATGATCCTGAAAAACAAAAGCCCTTGTTTAGTTTGTATTTTGCTGAACATTTTAATGAGCTACTTCATGCTAGGGTGGGGTTGTGGGGACGCAGCATTCAATCTCTGCCACGTAATTACAATCCTTGAAATGTCTGCAAAATATTTCAGCCATAAACCTGCTACACTCTTTATTTATTCTTTTATTTATTAAAGCACATGGAATTTATGTCAGTTTCTATCACTGAATGGCTCATTAAATCCCCTCCCCCATTTAGACCATTACTAGATGCGGAAAGGGTCGTTTCAGTATATTTCCAGTGTTCAGATATATGTCAAGAGGTTCCTTCTAATTGCGCTTCATAGGAGCTCTGGGCCTGGATGAATATTCCAGTTGATGAGCTTGAACTAATATTTAAATTGGTTTAGGTTGGTGTCGTAGATGGTGGCCTCTTACCTTGTTGATTGAATCAGTGCAATGTGTTAAGTCTTCCCTGAAGTATGTGGTTTCTTCACAGGCGCCTTCAAAAGTAAAATTATATTTTGTTGCTGCATCAACTTCAATATTTGCATCTGTTTTGCAGCTTAAATATAAAATTAAAAAAGAATAATAATTTATTATCACTACATTAAAGAAAAAACTCAACATACATTTGGGGTGGCTACCTGCATACAGACCTTATCCTTTGTCCAGAGCCCTCTGTATATTCTAATGCTCACATGGAGCTCCTTTACAGATGGTCTTCCCCATTCTTTTAAATGGAAGGAGTAGCTGCGTGTTCAGGTGCTGCCTTGGACATGTACAGTGCCTGTTCAACAAATCCATGCTCAGCTGACTATAAATACATTCTGGGTTGGGAGTGACAGACTTCCTTCAAAGGAGGGTCTTAAGGTTCATTGTCATTCCAGTACTGACCCATTTTGCTGCTTGAAGCAGAGCCCAGATAGTGTCTCCTGCCCCCCATCCAGGGCCACTGCTTTGAAAACACTTGCTGCACTTTATTTGGGAATATCCTTCGTGGCACACAATAAGATTTAGTTTGGAGTAGTGAATATGTATGACAGTGGACTGTCAGAAACTTCATTCCTATCTTCAACTATCCCTTCTTATAGTGCTGCCTTCCCAAGGGAGTGGATCCTTTTCTGCTGTAGTTTTTGTATATGGTTTGTTGTGACTGCATCTTGTGGTATGAAACATTGTCTTTTTAGTGGGACATGATGGTTGTTAACAACGTGGGCATTTTTATATGTAGATATGCTGGTATACATATGGCAAATAAATTAACAATACACCAGCTTTAAGAAATGAGCTGCTCTCCTTGCTCTGTATTATTTTTACTCTCTTCAGTGCTTTAGCTATTTATTTTATTAAAAATATAATATGCCTTCCATCTAAAGAGATCCAGAAACAAATAAGTAAAACCACTCATGCTATTACCTCAATAGAGTGCGGTTTTTAGGAGTACTGGGTGAAATTTCTGAAAAGTTGCAGCACTTCTTTGCATGTTAGGATTTGCAGTTGTCTGAGAGCTAGGAAGTGTAAAAAAATATCAAGCAAATCCCTTTTCATTGGATTAACTGGATTGTGAATGAAGAATGCATTCTGTAGTCATTCAGAGAGACCAATTTGCTGGCTAAATCCCTAATTATAGAATATAATGTACATGTGTTACAAATATAGAGTGAAGGATGCAATCCTATGGAGATTTTTCATGGGGCTTGCTAAGAAGTAAGATCTGGCTGTTAATTAAAATTGATTTATGGTGATGGTGGAAAGTAATTCAATTTGATTGAATTCTTATTATACAGCTGGTTAGTTTAGTTTAAAATGCTACATACCATTAAAAGTGACCATCCACTATATTCAGATTCCTGTTAATCTGCATGATTTGTAAGTACTGGATTATTATTTTTGTTATGAAGCAGAAAAAGTGCAGTTTGTCAGTGTTTTAGAAGGGTCCTGGGTAGTCTGGTCCCTATTTGTATGGTGTCAGGTTACCCGGTTAAGCAATATGTACTAAATTTTTGACATTTTGAACTAATTAGCACCGGTTTTTCCATTCTGCTTGTGAGCCACCACCCACCCACCCTCTTTTCCTCCAGAATTACAGAGCACAGACTCCGATATGCAGGAGTGCTGCAGACAGGAACTTGCTCCTTTGTGCACCTCCCCCTGAAAAGGCTCAGCCTCGTTCAGAGACAAGACAAACAGTAAAAGTGAAAGATGGCTAAGTAAAGTCATGTGGGGCAGGAAGCGTAAGGGGGAAGAGCTAAGAGGTCAGGCACCTCCTAATGCTCGGTTGGAATAATACTCAGGGAACGAATGCGATAGGAGCAGATGTTGCCTAAAGAATAGCAAAGGGCGTTTCTTTTAAGCTCACTATTGGGAGGGATGCCTGTCAGACCATAAGAAACCAGGGAGAGCCGGAAAGCTTATCAGCTGCGCTGGGCAGGACATGTGAGCGTTTATTGTTGTGAGCTCTTTTTAATGCCTTCTTCGCTACAGCTGCGCTTCAAGACGGAGATGAAAACAGTGACCACGCTCTTTTAGCCACCGTTTATGCAAAAAAAGAAAAAAAAAGAAAAAAAGTCCTGCTGAATTTAAACAGAATGTGAATCTGTTGTGCCTTTGTGCCGGAGTGGAGGAAGAAACGCTCTAGTTTCCTGCTGTGTTGCCTTAAAACAGGACAACAACTTTCAAGGAATGTGTTCTGCGAGTGAAACTGGGGGGAAAGTTTCTTTTTCTACTAATTCTGTTCCGTTGCTTTTTTGTATTATTATTTCATTGGTCTGGCTCCTCAGAAAACTGTTGTGTTTCCCATGGAACTTCTGAACGCGCCACAGAGAAGCTTTAAGGAAGCAAGGAATAAACTGCCTTTTGAATCGAGGTTATTTATAGCTGCTGCCAAAAAAGGGGGAGAAAGCTTCTTCTTTTATTATTATTATTATTATTATTACAACTCTGGATATACCTTTGTTTTTCCTGAAGCCTTTCTCTGTGCCTTGGTCTCCACAGTCCACAGCTCTTCTGGTTTGTTTTTCTTCAAAAGCGTCCACAACATGGCTTATTTATAAAGGAGATGGAATTCTGCAAGCCATTTAAATGGATTACAGTTAATCTGTCACCTCCTGAATATAGCGTGCTGCCTGCTATAATGCTGATTCATTTTGAAGACTTAATCTGGAGATTTAAGACACACATTTTGACCTAAAAATTGAAATGGAATGCTATGTGGGAAGTTCTGAGTCTTTTGAGCCACTTAAAGATTTTCCTGAGGTTTGGGGGTTTGTACATTTTGTTGATGTCTTTGTGCATTGAGTTAGTATTTTAAAATATTAAAAGGTGTGGGGGTTTTTTGTTTCCCCTCTCCCCACCCCCTTAAGCTCAAGCACTTTATATTTTAGGGGCAGGGGGAGAAATGTTTTAAATCACAGCCAGGTAAACTTACACAGATGCACTGATTACGACCTTAACCGCCTCATAAATTATTTCCTGTGTTTTAGTATGTAAGCATCTTTCTGCTGAGGGCAAGTTTACTGTACTTTTTAAAAACTGCTTTTCTATTACTTTATTTTAATTTTTACTTTATGTGTGTTGCGTGTCTCCAATAAGATAGCCTAGCAGCAGTGCTAGACCTGTTAATTCCTGCAGAAATGGGGAAGCCGCTGAGCAGGCCAGACTGTTTACGCCAGAATCCTCCTTGTGTAGGAAAAGGTGATGAAGAAGAAGAGGATATAAATATTGAGGACTGTTATGTTCCCCAGAGGTCAATCTATGACACAGTGCGGCTGAATGAACAGATTGACTCAGGTTCTAAAGGCAGCCTCTCCTCCAGGCATTTCTCAGATCGGACTTTGCCGTATAGTCATAGAACACTGGACCTTAGTACATTGTGCTCCAATGGTGCCCTCTCCTCTTCTAGTGTCTTTGAACTCAGAGGACGGGAAGCCAATAAGCTAGATGAAAAAATGATCTTTGATGCCCTTAAGCTGAACAGTGACATCATTCGAACAGCTGGCTTGCCCAAAGCAAAGTATCACACAGAAAAGAAAGAACATAGGAGATCCTGGAGGATGCTTGTTCCACCAAACTTTGCAGACTATGCAAATAAAAGTGAGTGTTCACTTGCTGGGACTGTTGATGTGTCCGACTTAGCAGCAACAGGCCAGGTCAAATGTGGGACTAGTTCTCTAACTTCCGAAGAAGACGACTCTGGTCTGTGCAGTCCTCCAGCAGAAAGAGAAGAAAAACAAGATGTGCTAGAAGGGGAACAAACTCAATTTAGGAGCATATCTTCCATAGACGATAATCAGTTTGTAGGTAAATTTGGATCATTTTCTCCTATCATTTCTAGTAGTGAACATCAAATTTCATTGCTTACCTCCAGAAGTGCCCCTACCAGTGGACACTGTCAAGTAAAATTGCAGAATGCTTCACATATAGAGCAAGACCCTTTCTGGAACTATGAGGGCAACCAAGGGGAAGGAGATGGACGTTGCAGTCCACTGACATATTTGAAAGAAGACCTCTTAGCACATCCCCAATGGCTCCTGGATGGTGAGAGGGAACATGATTTCACTTTAGACAAAGAGGAAGTGAGGAACAGCGCTAAAGTTAATGAGCCATTAGACACCCAAGACAGGATGATTGAAAAGGACCTCCTGGATATTGCAACTCAGGATATAGATATTTATGATGATGATGCAGCTTTACATGCTAGTGAAACGGACTTAGTAAAATATGTGATTTTGCATGAAACTGAGGAAAGTAATATGGCCCATACAAGTGCAATAGAATTGTCCTGTCAGGCTTTAGAGGCTAATAATACCACATGCTGTCAAAAAGCAAATCCAATCAGCGCTGAATTCAGCTTTTGGACTACAGGCATGCAAATAGAACAAACCTTGGATACAGTGTGCAATGGCATGTTGTCTTATAAGGTAATTCCAAACTTAAATGCATTCTTTTCATGCTGCAGGGTGGGTTATTTTTTAAATATTTTTTTTAAATTTTTCTTCTGTAATTGCATCATGAATGCTTATGTTTAGATTTTGCTAATCTACCCAAAGAATTCCTTTAGAATCATTTGCCCAACAAGTTATTAGAAGGCAGAAATTGGCGAGATGGTCACTTCAGTAAATTGATTAAGGGCAGTTTGTGACAGGGTTGATTGCTTCCAGCTGTTTGGTTGCATGGCTATTTATTGTCCAGATGGTGCCTGTTACCCTTTATTTGGAATGCTTCCACTAGGCATTGATGTTCAGCACCCCCTCCTCCCCTCCCCTCAAATTATGTTTCAAGCAGCCAATGCCATTCAAGGGCAGATAGGCCTTCCCTATTCAGATTTAACCAGATTTCAGCTGCAGCCATATACTGTACACACTTTCATGGGAGTAAGGCCCATGAAACCCGATGGGCATGCTTCTTCTGAGTTGACACGTATAGGATTGCACCGTTCATCATAAAGGTATACACAACGATGCTCAGATTGCTGCGGTTTCCAAAGTACACAGATTAAAGGCTTGTTGCACGTACTGAAATTATTTCCTTGCATCTTCATGCCAAAAAGTAGTCCTAAAGTTGTAGGGGATTTTTTTTACAAGGGATCTTGTAACATTTACTGAGCGGTGAATGAAGTAAGGAAGTAGAAAACAGCTTTGTAATAAGCATGGGGAGCTTGTGAAGTCTTTAATTTAATTTTGTTCTTTTTGTTTTTGGTCACTCTGATCTGGTTGTGTCTTGAGTTATTTTAGGACTTGTTGCTAAGCTGTTCTGGCAAACTCTAGCCTCAAGTCCTACTTTTGTGAGTAGGTATGTGTATCTAAACAACAAATCAAGGGGAACAACTCAGTTTGGATTGCTATGGAATTATCTTAAAAATACTGTATATGAACATCTGAAATAGAAGAGAGTTGGATTGAAGTACTGAATTACTAGTTCCATGGGCCTAAACTGGAGCAGGACTTGTGTTTCTCACACAGCAACCTCAAACACAGGAAGCTTCTTTTGAAAGAGAGGGGAATTTCAAAAGTAGTTTATGGAACCTGGGGTGTGTACATGTGCCTGCCTGTTTGATTGCCAAAGATACTACTGAGCTAACACTTGGGTATGTGTAAATTAGCTTTTGCATCCCAGCCCTTGTTTATTTCTCTAAAGTAAAGAGAACTTGCCCATATTATATATTATTTTGTGGGAAAGGTAAGACCTGTTTGCTGTTTTCAACTACTTGGTTCCTCAGAACTCTGCTTTAACAAATCCCACAATGTCCTGCAAATAGGTAGTGCTATTGAGTGCATCAAAAACAGCATTGTGTGTGTATGTGTGTGTGTGTGTGTGTGTGTGTGTGTGTGTGTTCCTGGTTGCTACTATGTAACACACCACTGTGTCTGAGGATTATTGCATGTAGTGTCAAATGTGTGTGAGCTGTCCATGTTCGGACTTAAGTTCCTTGCTGCCTCTGCGAAACCCCCTTCTCCCGGTTATTTGTGTGGATTCAAGGCCTTGAGGAGAGATGGGTCACACACTGTCCTGTGTGTCAAATGTGCTTGCTGTCTGTTGAAGTGCTGGCCGCTGTTATGACGTAAACTTAGGTGTGAAAATGTGCTGTTTGCAGACTATCCTAGAAAATCTGGGTTTCTTACACTATGTACATAGCAAGTTTCTGCTTTCCTATTAGTGTTGTGCTTGACCATTTTGGTGTACAATTTATGTATCCCAACTTGGGGAGGCTTCTTATCATTTTTGTTTTCAATTATGTGAGCATAAAAATTACTTAAAGCTGATATTGAGGTACATCAACTATAAACACGCTTTATTTTCAGACTGTTCTAGGAATTTGGGTGTCCTGGGCTACTTGAGTGTCTAGCTTCATAGGTTCTGAGAAATAACTTTAGCCATACTGAGGTACACTTGTAGTATCCCCATAACATTGCTTGTATTCAGGGAATGATATTACTAGTGGCAGCTGAAATATATATTCAGGATGTGGACTATATTTGCTAGTAAAGCTATAATAATAAAGCTCAGTACAGTATTGCAGTACAATGGCTTCACAATATTTTGCTGACTATAGTGAAATTGCTGCCAAGGGACAGTGTCTTAGTAGTAGTAGAAGAAGAAGAAAAAGAAGATTTGGGGGGAGGGGAGGGAGTATTTCAAAGGTAAGAAGCTTTAAGACCACAGTTTGTATAGCCTGGGTTCATAACCCACCAACAGCATTTGATGCCTGTGGAATATTTTCTGTCACTAGCCTTTGCAAGTCCTCAAATGAACATCACTTAGGTTGGTGGGTTGAGTTAACCTGCATTATGATATCATTGTGTGAAGCATGCTTGAATTTCTTGCCAATGAAGACCACCTGGGAAATAAAGGGACATGGTCCCCACTGTTTTTCAGTATCTTCTAAAACAATATAACCATTACTAGTCTTATCTAGAAGGTGAATGCTGGTGTAGTTCCTTAGTCACATGATCAGCTCATTCCCCCAGGCCATTCCTGAGGTCCAGGCTCACCATACTATAGTGGCCCCCAAATCGTTGGATAGCGCTTGCATTTCTCCATTGTGCAGTTAGGACTGGGGCAGGTCCCTTCCTGCATGTGCCCAGCATCTCACTGCTCACTTGGTCTGTAGGAGCCACGTTGCCCAACACCAGCTCCTCCTATTAGAACTAAGAGCACTGCATCATCCTTAAATGGCTATGCAAATCATTATGCACCACAGAAACATATGCTGAGCATATTCAGATGATTAATTTCCTCAACAAACTTTAAGCATTTCCCTTGTCCACCAACAAACTTTCCCTTGTCCTCAACAAACTTTAAGCATTTCCCTTGTATCTGAAGAAGTGTGCATGCACACAAAAGCTCATACCAAGAACTGACTTAGTTGGTCTTTAAGGTGCTACTGGAAGGAATTTGTTTTGTTTTGACTATGGCAGACCAACACGGCTACCTATCTGTAACCCTTGTCCACCGTTACTACTCATACTTTCAAACTCTACTATATAGACTCTGGGCACTGTGTATTTGGTCTTTCAGAAAGGGTTTGACAAAGTACTTCACAACAGACTCCTTAGTAAGCTTAATTGTGGAATAAAAGGAGAGGTCCTCCTACTGTTCTGCAATTAATTAAGGAACAGGAAGCAGACAGTAGGAATAAATGGGCAGTTCTCCCAATTAAGGGATCAGCATTGGGACATGGACTTTTAAACTTGATTATAAATTATAAAAGTGATCAGCATCGTAGCTGAGGTTGCTGATGGTACCAAGTTGTTCAGGGTGGTTAGAACAAAAAGATTGCAAGGAAATCCAAAGTGATCTATCCAAATTGGCTGAATCATACTAGTACCCAGGACCATTGTATGAAGCTAAATGTTGGAAGATTCAGGACAGTACTGAAGAAAGAACTTCTTCATGCAGTGAATAGTGGCAAAGAAGTAGTGGTGACCATTACTGTGATTGTCTTAAAAAAAGAAATAGACAAATTCACCGAAGATAGAGCTGTCAGTGGCTGCTAGCTATGATGTCTATGCTCTCTGTTGGAAGAAGTATGCTTCTGTACGCCAGAGTCACAAGTCCTTTTTGCTCTCAAGTCCTGCTTTCAAGCTTCCTACAGGCATCTGGTTGGCCACTGTGAGAAAAAGATGTTGGTCTAGATGGGCATTTGGCATGATCCATCAGGGCTCTTATGTTTTTATGGGCTACTTGTGTCTGCTGGCCATACGCAAAGGATAACTGTTTGCACAGAGTTGCATAGCCCCAAGAAGAATGGGCTATTGTGAACAGATATCTGAACAATTACTACCCACAATATGTCATCCTCTTTAGTTTGACATAGGTGTCCACAACGTGTACCTTTTGCTTTAAATATTGTTTGAGCATCTATATTAGGAAGATTCAGTATGGGGCACTATGTTTGTCTCTTCCTTTTAAATACAGTGCTTGGTTTTTTTTTATGTAATAGCAGTTTCTTAACTCCTGTTTGGGTTAATGTGTATATAATTTACTCTGAGTTGTTTTGTGTTTACAACATTAAGAGCAATTTTACATGTACACTCTGTAGCTAAATACTGTCTTTCAACACTATGTTCATGACATGCTGTGTGATTTTACTACTGATATCTGCTCTGGTCGTTACTTATGCTCAGCATGTTCCAGACTTAATAATCTAAATGTGCCTTTGCCTTTCTTTCTTTCTTTTCCTTTTGATCTGAAGGTATTCGAGAAGGAAAAGATTGAACCACTGCAGGTTAAGCAACAGGAGGTAAATTGGTTGGGTCAAGGCCTTATTCAGAGTGCTGCTAAAAATGCTAGTACTGATAACCTTGAGCGTGATCTTGAGGATGTTAACACAAGATGGAAAACTCTCAACAAAAAGGTATGTTAGTTGTATTTGCACTGTTGTTTACCTTTTTAGTTTGCTGTTGTTTTTGTTTTGCTCTTATTTCTGATTTTCACTACAAAGTAGTACTATACATTATTGTAGTAGACTGCATAATAAAATGCACAAAATCCCCAGTCCAGAACTCCATGTGTGCTCTGGTGCTTATGTAGAGCTCCTACAGAAGCAGACTACCCTTTGTCACATGGGTACCCTGTCATTTTAATGTCCATGGAAAGAAACCTGTAGAAAGTCAAAAGCCTAAAGGAAATAGAGGATTGCAAAACATAATTCATGGTGCTTTCTGTGTCATGCTGATTGAAACAAAATGCCTACTCAACTGTCTTCAGCCCTGTTTAGGGAAGTTTTTAATAACTGATGTTTCAATGTATTTTTAATCTTTCGTTGGAAGCTGCCCAGAGTGGCTGGGGAAACCCAGCCAGATGGGCGGGGTATAAATAAAAAATTATATTATATTATATTATATTATATTATATTATATTATATTATATTATATTATATTATATTAATTATATTATATTATATTATATTATATTATATTATATTATATTATATTATATTATATTATATTATATTATATTATATTATATTATATTATATTATATTATATTATATTATATTATATTATATTATATTATATTATATTATATTTCCAAATAAAGATGCATGCATTCAAGAGGCACATGAAGTACTTAGGCTTCCCTGGGGATTATCCCTAGGCAGGTCTACCTCACACTTTGTTCACCTATGACCTACTGCTACAAAACATTGTATTGTTCATACCTGTATTAAGACAATTTTAATTATTTGCCGAAGTGCACAGAATGTCACTCAAGTCAGTGAAGAGCTTCATAGTTTAGGAGTTGCTAGCCTTAAATTGTTCTTATTTTCCCTAGGGGTTGTTTGATTGACTGGGAAGATGGAAAGAGGTATTGTGGGAAAAGGATAATATTTACAATGTTTTGTTTTGTTTTGTTTTGTTTTGTTTTGTTTTGTTTTGTTTTGTTTTGTTTTGTTTTGTTTTGTTTTGTTTTGTTTGTTAGGTTGCTCAAAGAGCAGCCCAGTTGCAAGAGGCACTGCTCCACTGTGGGAGGTTTCAAGATGCTGTCGAATCTATCCTTAGCTGGCTTATTGACACAGAAGACCTTGTGGCTAATCAGAAGCCTCCATCTGCTGAGTTCAAAGTTGTGAAGGCCCAAATACAGGAGCAGAAAGTGAGTGGAAGTTATTTATCTATCTTTAGATTAATTATATTTTCTCTGTCACCTGCTCAGTGGGGTATTTTAAACTGTTTTTAAAGCTGTGTGTTAATGTTGTAACCCACCCGGGGCCTTAGGATGAATAGTGGGCAATTAATAACAGTAATAACATGTGACGGCCTGGATAACAGTGTGGCTGAGTGTGTATTAGACGTGCGCTATAAGAGGTGCAATTGCAAAAGAACCTGAAAAAAAATACCTTTCCATAGTCTCTGTCATCCCATCACTTAGGATGGTTGTCATGGATGCTTCTGTGGGGGATGTGTTTGGCTTTTTTCAGGGGAAGGGCAAATTTTCTCAACCCAATCTGTGAAATTCTCTTTAAAGATTTGCCCTTTGATACTTTCATTTTGGAATTCTCCACTCATTTTAACAGAGGCATCCAGACTGTAGCATATTAGTGGGACAGGATCTGTTAGTCCTGCCTTTTACTTGTATGGCTCGGATTCAGTGGTAGACAGCGGGTTTTCCTGGGGGAAAGTGGCTAGGCAAGCAGAAGTGTGGGATGAGCCCTAAATTGCTTTGGTTCATTCAATGAGAAAAGTGACCAAGAAATATAACAAATAGTTGGTATGTAAATTTATATCCAGCTCTTCTTTCACCATGGAACTCAATGGTGTTCCCAGGCAGCCTCCCATCCAGGCATTGATTGCATCCTTTGTCCGGGGAAATGTGGTTTTCTTCACTTCTTTGGGAAATGTGGGGAGCTGGTGCAGACTGGGAGGGACAGATGCCATGTATAGCACAAACAATCATTTCATTGGACCAGTTTTCTGTATATATTGCAAGGAAAACTCTGGAATATCTGTGCTGGTTCTTGGCATCATTTCATGCACGTGTACATTTCACTGGATGCACATCAAAAACAATTATTTCAAGGATCAAAAGCAATCTGATGTTTGAAAAGACATCACTGATATTGTGAAAAGGGGCAGGGGGAAGAACATTGTAGAGCTACTCCCTTAAGTTGAAATAAAGTTCAAAATTTTGTCAGGGCTTCAATCCTCCTTCATCATTTTGACAACCCTCCACCCCACCCCTTCTCAGCTAATCTCTTTTTCCCATATATGCCATTCAGTGTGGATTTATACGAGTTGCCTATACATATGGGTTAGCAAGGGATGAAATCTGTACCTGATGTCAGCTTCTGCTCCACCCCTTACTTCCTGACTTCCGTCTCTAGAGTTTTGTAGAATCTGTTTTGATTTAGGGTAACATCTTGGTGTGCCTGTATCTTCAGTTAATAATGTCAAACACCCCTGCTTCAGATTGTTCAACAATTGTTTGTAACACAGTTGCTGATGGATTGTTAGACCCTCACTTAAAAAAAGGGGGGGGGGAGAAGGTTCATATTAAATATTGAATTGGCAGTTGTGGAGTAAATACAGCACAACAAACTCTGTAAACCAGATCCATAATTACTTTCCTGTTCAAAATAAATGTATGAGCAAGGGAAGAGCAGGTCACAGCATGCACAGCATCAGAGAGAAGTTGTGCTCTCTGAGCAGTCTTAACAAAAGGCAGTAGGAGAGAGAAGGGGGGATTTTTGGCTGAAACATAGAAGGCAACCCTCAGGGAAGAGCACTGCATGAAGCTTAGTGAATAAAGTCCTCAGGTTGTCTGGCCAAAGTGAGTATCCAAAGTTGCAGCTGCGCGCAACATAATAATCTCCAAAATGATCATATGTTTGTACTGAAAATTTGGGACAGAATCCAGAGAATGTTATAACATGTTTGATTCCCTATTAAAATAATTTGGTCTTAGGCGCATCATTAAGCCCTGAATTGTGTTCATCTTATTGAATGCGGCCACAAGTGTTTCGAAAGGTGAGCACTATATAAACAAACAGATATTTCTCTGGATTGCAGTGGATAGTTGCAAACATCACCAGCGTATTGAAAAGATGGGGAGGGTTCTTAGGTGAAGTGCAAAATTTCCCATCTTTTCTTTTTCCAAAATGGAAAAGCTTCCCCAAAAGTTCCCAGCACTGTCATGTGTTATAAAATGTCCCACTTGATTCCCCCCTCTCCCTTCACATGTCAACATCATACCTCATATAAGTCATATATATCTGTAGCCCTTCCAGAGCTTCCAGGATAGCATTGAAAAGAAATCTGAATGAAAACATTTGGAAGGATGCTAGACCTTTACAACTGATGCTAAGATTGGCACAGTTTGCTCGCTCTCATAATGAAATTACTTATTTATGCAATTTATGGCACTTGCATTGTAATACTGCTGGCACCCTCACAATTTCCTGCCATCTCAGAAAATTGTTCCCTTAAGCCTGCCTCTTTTTGCCAGTAAACAAGACCTTGAAGAATCTGCCTCCTAATCTTTTTACAGCCTTGTAGTGAACAGTCATTTCCTGGCAATTTGATTTTTGATTATTTTGTCTCCAGCTTCTCCAGAGATTGCTGGATGACCGCAGACCCACTGTTGAACTAATCAAGCGTGAAGGGGAGAAAATTGCAGAGTCAGCAGAGCCCGCTGATAAAGAGAAGATCTTGAAACAGCTGAGCCTCCTGGATAGCAGATGGGATGCACTGCTTGATAAAGCAGAAACAAGGTACCTGAAATGTTTGCATTCACTTAGGGGTACAGTAGGGTGTACTCCTTGATACAGCATTAGAAACTAATGTGGAGCTATAGCAACATTTTCATCCAGTTTCAGATTCGCATTTGAAGCTAAATGAGAAAATGGCTCTGAGTATATTACAAGTTTTATTTTTAGAAATTTCAGTGAAATAATATCGGGAAATCAGTATCACATAATCACCCGTTCTTGTAGTAAAGTGGATGTCTCCCATAATCTTCCATTTATGGGAACTACTTTTAGGTGTAGTTCAGAGATTTTCAAAGTAATTCATTGAACATAATTAAACCGAAGTAGTTCTTTCCAAGCGCTGGTTTTAACTTTTTAGTATTTCATACATCCCTCATGCCACAAAATGTGCTTTGTTTTCACATATTGTAGGAATCGTCAGTTGGAAGGTATCTCAGCTGTAGCACAGCAATTCCATGAAACTTTAGAACCACTGGTTGAGTGGCTAACCATCACTGAAAAGAAGCTTTCAAATTCAGAACCCATTGGAACACAGGCTTCCAAACTACAACAGCAGATTTCTCAACATAAAGTAAGATCTTAATGTGCCTTTCATTGCGGCAATTATTTTATGATTTGTAAACCAAAAGTGGAGTATTCCCCCCAACACATTTTTTTATTACTTTGTTTATATTCTTCTTTTACCATCAAAGTTATATTCTTTTGGTTGTTCTTGAGTTGTCTTCATATTTGGTTTTATGGTTTCTTTTGTTTGCTTGTTTTTCTTTTCTTTTTCTTACTACTTTGAAAACTTCATTTAGGCCTTTGAGGAAGACATCGCCACTCGCAACAAAAATTTGGAGCAAGCTATTAATATTGGTCAGGCTTTAAAGGCATTGAGCTCCAAGGAAGATAAGGAAATGGTGCAGGAGAAACTAGATTCTTCAGAAGCCCAATACATTGAGATTCGAGAGAAAAGTGGCAGTAGAGCTCAGCTTCTACAGCAAGCCTATTGCAATGCTCAGATTTTTGGAGAGGATGAAGTTGAATTGATGAATTGGCTGAATGAAGTACATGAGAAACTGAGCAAACTGGCAGTCCAAGACTACAATACTGACTTGCTTGTGAAACAACAAACTGAAATGCTGGTATTTCCATTTATTTTCTGTTGATTTTATTTTACCATTTTAAGCACTATTTCATATTCTCATTTTTTTGTATTGTTATAGTCGTTTAATTCTGTATCCTATTCATTTATTTTTAAGCCTTTATCCTCCCCGCACCCTGCTCCAATTCTCACTCTGAGAGAATAAGTGGCTGCTTATAGACTTTCAGCTTTATAGATTTTAAATGATGACTTCTCTGATGATAAAAGCATTCTGAAATTTTCTAGGCTCTCCAAGAAGAGATTCTGCTCAGAAAGCAAAATGTTGATCAGGCTATACAAAATGGTTTGGAGCTTCTCAAACAAACAACAGGTGAGAAAGCCATGAGGAAATTAATGATTTATGACAACAAAGACAAGTAAAATAGAAACTTTTGGGGGCTCACTGACTCCTACTGGAACCTTTTTAAAGCTTTTTTTAAAAAAAAAAAACAAAACTTTTTTGTTCATAAGTAATGGGATAAGTAATTATGGGTGCAGTGTGTAATAACATTTCACACCGTAATACTATACCTGTCCACTCAGAGGTAAGCATGGCTGAGCTCAGCAGAGCTTACTCCCAGGTATGTGAAAAGAAAGCAGTAATGAGAGTTGGTGTAGCATAGTGGTGAGAGCATGAGTTGGGAGTCCTCAGTTCAAATTTAACCACAGCCATGAACTTCCTAGGTGACATTAGGCAAACCATTAACTCAGCCTCAGCCTTCCTGCTGTAATATTCTACTGGTCTACTGTGCAGAGCTATTGGGAAAATTTAGGGCTGATAGAAAATTTCTCAGAAGAAAATTTCTTAACATACGTTTGAACACTTGGAGAATTTCACTCTGCTGCTGGGGACTATATGGTGAAATAGCCTTCCATATTTCATCCATTTTGAGCACACACTGGATCCAGTTTTAATATTGTTGTGGGGAGCAATAGTCTCTGCTCCTTCCCATTCTCCTCTCTTAGTCCATTGCTTCCTTGATCAGCCGAGAGGCCATGGGGTAAGGTGATGTCATGAGCCAGCACAAGTGGTTAGCTGCTACTGTTCTGGAGTGGAGCGTTTTCAAAATCCCGGGGCAATACTGCAGGTACTGACCCAGTGTTTTTTGGCATGAGCTCAGGACTATGGCTAGTGATCCCGCAGTGAAGGTAAGAGTTGTTGTCCCATAGAACAGAAACTTCAATTTGGGAAAGGGAGAGAATGTGAAAAAATGCTACCAGCCCTTGACAGAGCATATTTTCCTGCTGAAAATTGGGACTACAAATCCCAGAATGCCTTACAGGAAACTAACTTTTCATGTGTCGTTTCTGTCAGGGAGAGGGAAGGCCTTATCCTTTATGGAAATGGCATATAGATCATTGCTTTGCCTCTGGAAATTATTTCTCTTAGAGTTCCCATTCCAGGTCTCATCACGAAATGTTCTGCTAGGGACAAGACCCCCAAATTTTGGGGAGTCTTAGGGTTCAGGGATTTGTAAATGAAGTACAGTGGAGGGTGGTAAAGAAGCTTCTTAAAATTTTGAACTTAACACTAAAAGCGGCTTGATACTTTTTTTATAGTATTCAGTTGAAACTCTTGAAAAGTTTGGACACCTTTTGGAGCAAACAACAGTGTGATCATTCACTCCTAACTTGAATATGCATGGTTCTGGAAGAATTTGATTATAGTTTGAATAGTTCCTGATTTTATGATTTTTGAGTAGCACTTCAGCATTTTAAAGCAGTTTGTAATGTGTGGTATCATGATGCATGTCCATTTGGATCTCAGCCAGTAGATGTAAAGAAGGAGTAAATAGACTGCTTAAACAGCTGTATAGAAGAATGTTGTAGTAAATGTTTAAAAAAGAGTTTTTTTAAAAAATGGACTGAGTAATTAGTCTACCTATTGCTGTGAGAGAGGCTGCTTTCCCCACAGTGGACCTAGTACTGTGGGAAAGTTGCATTCCAATTGCACACAGCATGTCTGGCTTGTAGACCAACATCTTCTAAATTTTCCAGTCTCTAACTCCATGAACTCTCCAAGATATACATAGTTTGGGGCTGGGAAGAAGGGAGGGAGGAGAGAAGGAGATGAATTACAGAATTAGAACCTGAATTGTTCACTGAAAGGTAAACATATAGTATAACGAACAGTGCAGTTTCAATTCTGACTTTTACTCTCTGTATAACGGCAATTGCATGGACATAGCCACTCAAAGAGGAAAATGTTCTTAATTGTAATTAGCGCTGTCAGTTGATTCATTACCTGCCTTATTTTAATGGATTAAATTTAATTACTGTACATACAACAAAATCTCAATATTTCATGTATATTGGAGAAAAGACATAGTTGGTTTTTTTTTTTAAGATATAGTCAAATAAAGTTGTCATGCGGTGTTAGAAGGAAAGGCCATCCATCTGCTCCTTAGCTTGGAATGCTAGCACGTTATTCCCATATTCAGAGAGACCGATTCTGAACTTCAGAGCAGGCAAAACCCTGAGCCATGAATACTGAGCTCTGCCTACCATACTGCCTGTCACCTACTCAGAAGTCATTAGGGCTCCCAGCTTGTACTGATGACTTAATTGGCGTGAGCCAGTGCATAGAACAGGGATAGGGAGTCCAGATGCTGTTGGACTCCATCTCCCATCAGAGCCAGCCAATAATCATGCAAAGATGGGAGTTGTGGTCCAACAACATCTGGATGGCCACAGTTTCCTCATTCCTGACCTAGAGAATCCTGATTGGCTGAGGCTTGACCTAGATTTATTTTGGTGGAGCCCAATCTAAAATAAGACAGGGATGGGGTGGGGTGGGCTAAAGTTGCATGTGCACAGCGAAGCTTCCATGCTTAGAAGGAAAACTAGCTTGATCAGGATGAAATATTTGTTCTATTTTCACCTGTGGACTTAAACACTAAAAACATCCTGGTCGCTTTAGATGATTAGTGTGTTAAATACCCCTTTCACATTGCAGGTGATGAAGTTGTCATAATTCAAGATAAATTGGAAGGCATTAAAACAAGGTACAAGGACATAACGAAGCTGAGTTCTGATGTGTCCAAGACTTTAGAACAGGCTCTACAGCTTTCTGGTCAGCTGCAGTCAGCTCATGAGAAACTCTGCACTTGGCTGGATAAAGTTGAGGTGGAATTACAGTCGTATGAAGCGCAGGTCCCCAAAGGTGAAGAGTTAAGTCAAGCGCAAGAAAGACAAAAGGTGAGCGTAAAATGCTGTGTTTGCTTGTGGACAGCCTTCCGGGGGCCACATGCCAGTGGGTGGAGCAACAAGCGTGACACTTCCCTTTGTAAAGCTACACAGAAGTTGGGACATTTTTGCATATATTTACACCTCATGCACATCCCTTCACCAGCTAAGCAAGAAGCAGCATCATATTTCAAGAATGCATTTCAGAGTAGGGGAGGGAGGTGGAGAGAGAGAGAGATGGGGTATTGTTCTTTTGCACTATCACCTTTTATTAGTTTAGAGGTATGTGCCAGCATCATGTAGGTAGGTCCTTTGTTTATTTATTTATATTGATAGTGTGAGAGGTTAGGGGGTCCCAAGCATGATTGTAACAAAAGCAAAGGTAGCCAAGTTGAAAAGAGCGATGTTTATAGCTTTGGCTTGCAGCTGTAGCATTTCAACTATGTACTCTTAAACTAAATAAAAAAAACTGAAGATGGGAGAAGGAGAAAACCAAAAAAGCCCCATGAGTGGAACCTTTGAGCTGTGCAGATTTTGTTTCTGTGCCAATGTGTTATTTTTAATTTGTTTACCTTAAATATTCCTTTTTAGGCACTGCAAAAAGAAGCAAAAGATAATAAAAGTTTACTGGACACTCTTAACGAAGTCAGCAGTGCTTTGCTTGAACTGGTGCCATGGAGAGCAAGGGAAGGGATAGACAAAATGATCACAGAAGACAACGAACGGTACAGATTAGTGAGCGACACTATAACTCAGAAAGTGGAAGAAATTGATGCTGCCATTTTCAGATCGCAGCAGGTAAAAATGTCCCTAATTCTCATTTCAGTCTATGTGTGATAGGGAAAAAAATATGTATATTTATCTGTTCTAGGAATACATCCAGGTGTATATCTGGGAATCCTTAACAAAATAAAAGGCTGCTGTTCATATTATTGGCACATGCATGCTACATCTTTGCAAGAACTGGGGCCAAACTTGAAAAGAGCTTGGTCATAGTTGTCAGACATGAGTCCTAGACCAAAGCAAATCCAGTCATTGTTGTAGCCATCTGTCTTCTAGTTGACACAGAAATTACAGATCAGTCTCATACTGAGAGGCATTACGAGTGGCATCATGCAGTGATCTCAGTGGGAATTTCAGTACAGAAAGAATTGTAAACTCAAACCCTGTAACTTATTATTTATGCTGCTATGTAGGTCATATATCAGCTTGTGTAAATGAATGGTTGAAGTAAAGATGTGTACAGTAGCCAGTGGATGCAGTTTTGCAGGAAATATAAACATTATTTGCAGTTGTGGGCAGCATTAAAATGGGCTTAATATACACATCAGTGTTTTGTTCGAAGGTTTTCTTTTTCTTTTTTAGAGCTTCTAATTTGTTGGCCCTTTAATTTAGTATGACTCAGTTTATATGCCTCTCTTTCAAAACAGAATGTTCAGGCCAAAAGTACCTTCTCTGATTATAAATGTGAGATGACAGCAAATGTTTGTGGCTTGTTTCAAATAGATTAAACTGTGATAAAGAATTACTCATGAAAAACATGGAGAAACCTCAGCCCACGTAACTTGCTATTCAGTCATGATTCATAATTAAAGAATAAGATATGACAGCTTATCCATTAAATTTCACCTTCAGTTGGAAGTGACTCTGTCACCACAAACATGTAAATTATCAACTTTCTCAAGCAGCTTAATAGGATTATTTCTTGTTCAACCAGCATATGTTGAAAGCATCAGACATAATGAAGAATTCTGATGACCTCCAAAGGTCGCATGTGCTCCCACCATCATGAGTGGGTCCAATAAAAGTTATCCACCTTATCAGTTTCTCTACCGCTTTCTTTTAGGAACATGATTCACATTGAAACTTGTTGTGTATATTTATTTGTCTGTTTAAACTAGACCATTCAAGTATTGTGCTTCACGAGCATACCATTGCTCTACAGTAGACTTCTCTAACTTGGTGCCCTCAATATAATTTGGACTCCAGATCGCAGCAGCCCCAGTTAGTATGGCCAGTGATGGAAACTGTATTTCAAAGCGTTTGGAAAGAACCAGGATGGGGAAGGCTCTCAAAGTTCTCCAAAGCTCTTGAGTTCAGTTGAGAACTGGTCGGTGAGCCCAGGGGAAAAAACAAAGTTGAGGATGGAACATTTGCATATGACAGCAGTGCCTAGTGGGATAATAGACCCTGGCTTCCCTTCCCCTGCGCCATCCACATGTTGAAGGGGAAGGTCTTAAATGAGGAGTCTGCTTTGTGTGTAGGCTCTGCCTCTGTCAGAACCCTTTGTGATCAGGGTGCTAATATAGGTTTATGCAGTGGGCTCTCTTTTCTTTGGAACCTTCTCCCAGAGTGTGGAAGTCAGGGTACAGCCAGTAGTATTGTCATGGTGGGGGAAACTCAGTGGGCATGAACTTGCTCTCTTCTCCCATGCATGTTCGGAAAATGATATTTGAAAGAAATCCACTAGTGGTCTCTGAAAGGATAAGATTTTCGGGGGGGGGGGGATATGTGTATTCTATAGATACTCACGACTTGCGTTCGCACAACTGGACTGTCAACTTCTACCAAGAAGCAATTCCTAGTTTGCTGCCCATTGATTTTAATGCCATTGATCTAGTCTAACTAAAAAATAATCTCTCTATTGAGGCAGGGAAATAATCTTAAAGATGGACAAGAGCAAGAGGTGTTTAAAGAAAAGCAAGTATTAATATTACCTTTGATGTTTGTGAGAATTTTGACAGAGAATTCTGGTTGAAGTATAAAGTATAATGTGGCTCTGACATTTCCTGCTTTCTCTTTGTAACACTTCTGAAATAAGCTGATTTTGATATACTCCTCAGTGTCACAGAGAGCCCTAGAATTTATTAAAATAAGAATAAACTGTGTGGGTATTATAAGAAGCTGCATTATGTTCAATCACAGCAACGAGTCACCTAGCCTCACACTCTTAACTACTAGCACTGATTCCAGGATGCTGTACTGCTGACCTGAAAGTCATTATTCTTCAACAAAATAACTTCAAAGGGAAACTTTAGCAAGCAGCTGCTGAACAAAAATTAATCAGCAAGCTTGAAGCTACTTGTTTCAATTTCATTCAAGGTGAAGTTTTTTTCTCCTATTACATTAAATTATCATAGCAAAGGGAGGAAAATTATATTGTTGCATATAATTTGTGAATGATCACTGTGTTTATTTCGTATACTTTTGAGCTTTGCACAGAGACATCGCACTTGCTGTTCAAAGATATTTGGCCCACTGCTTACAATCTTTACCTTTCTGACTCTGTAAGTGTTTGACAAATGCCACTGAAGCATGTTGCACTATTCTGCCTTGCCTTATCTGCCCTTTAAGAATACCCAGATTTCTCTCATCCTCCATCATATCTCTTAAGTGAAGAGGCCACATCTCCTTTTCCAGGTCTAAATGCACAAACTGTGGAAAGCTTATGGTCTAGCAGGGAAGTTAACGGGCACTATCTTGTTGCCATTGACACCTTGATCGCTTCATCCTCTATCCCCTCCTGAAGGTGTTGCAACACACGTTCTTAGCTATGTGCAACTCCCTTAGCATTGCAGCTTAAAATACCCACCATTCTAGAACTGGCCTAGAGGCAGCTTTGCAATTTAGGGTTTTACTGGTTCTGATATCCAAAATATAAACAGGTTCTCATAAACTTGGGGCTGTGTAAATGTAACCAGTGCAGTCTTACCACTGAGCTATGATCCCCACCTCTCAATTTTACCAAATGTCTTTTCTGAAATATCTTTTCCATTTAAATCCTCTACCTATCCAGTTGGAGTTATTTGTTTTATGAATTGCTGTTTTATTTTTTCTGTGTTTTCTTTAGTTTGATCAAGCAGCCGACACTGAATTAGCCTGGGTTGAGGAAACAGAAAATAAACTGATGTCTCTGGGTGACATTAGGCTTGAACGTGACCAGACCATTGCTCAGCTACAAGTTCAAAAGGTGAACAAATGTGATTCCATCTGTAATGCAATAATTAATGGCCATTACTTTTTCTGCCATGATTTAATTTTCAAACCATTATAGTGCAGGCTTTTGCTCTATGTCCTCATATTCCTAATACCAGAGTATTGTATTATGTAATTAGGCATTTACCATGGAGATTTTGAAACACAAGGATACAATAGAAGAGCTTGTTGCATCTGGGGATGAGATTATGAAGACATGCACGGAAGAGGACAAACAAACCATGAAGGTAATGGAGCATGACTTGCACTTGCTTACCAATAACTTTGAAAATCTGCACGCATAAGGGATTCCTAAGCCATGTTGCTGGAGCCACTAAGATTATGTAAGAGGGGCTGAAATGTGCCTTGAAAGCTTAAGCTGCCTCGAGTTGGCTGCATCATGCAGCGCATGGTTAAACTATGGAACTTGCAGGAGGCAGTGATGGCCTCTAACTTGCATGGCTTTAAAAGAGGATTAGACAAATTCATAGAGGATAAAGCTATCAATGGCTTTTAGCCATAATGGCTATGCTCTGCGCAGTTGGAGGCAGCGATGCTTCTGAATACCAGTTGCTGGAAACCAGAGGAGGGGAAAGTGCTCTTGTGCTTGAATCTTGCATGCTGGTTTTCCACAGGTCATTGTGAGAATAGGATGGGGGACTAGATCTACCATTGGCCTGATCCAGCAGGTTCATCTTATGTTCTTAAAACTTACTTGAAATGCCTGTTGAAATTTTAAAAGGATTGGATTGGATTGGATTGATCTTTATTACGGCCATTGGCCCGTTACATGACAGTTTCCCATACCAACATATTATACTTAGACCTCCAGAGGTCTTCAGTAGACACTCAAAATTCAACTGGAAAGAGGGCCTGCCTGATATCAACCAGGAAGGAGTTCCATAGAATTGGACCCAGAATGCTGAATCCATAACTCCTTGGTGGATATGCCTTCCCCAAGCACCTGCCTACTTGCCCCCTAAGGAGCTAAAAGATTGCCCACCGTGTTATATAGCAAGACTAGTCACCTGCCACAATGTAAATTTCTCCAACCAAATGCTGGTGTTTGTTGGTAATTTCTTTAATAGAAGAAGCTGGAAGACCTCTTGCAGAAGTATAATACACTCTGTCAAATGAACTCTAAGAGGAATCTGCAGCTTGAAAGAGCTCAGTCTCTAGCCAGTCAGTTCTGGGAGACTTATGAAGAGATTTGGCCATGGCTAACGGAAACAAAAACAGTAATATCACAGCTTCCAGCACCAGCTCTTGAATATGAAACCCTAAAGCAACAACAAGAAGAGCACCGGGTAAGTTTGCAGTCGTCTTACAAAATGCTGTTAATTGCAAAGGTCAACAGAAGTGTAGCTCTCTCTTTAGCATGTCACATTCACCAAACCAACCAATATCAGATTTTACATATTTTTTACTCGCTGTTAACAACAACAATTCAAAATCCATTTTTTATGAAACAAAATTTTACTATTTTAATATAACCACAAGTTTAAGATTATTCTCAAGGCAGAGCAGTCATTGTGAAAAGCGGATTAGTGAATTAATTCACTAATTAATTCTATTATTTATTTATTTATTTATTTATTTTATTACATTTTTTTAAAGGAATGAAAATGTTGAACAGTATCCAAAATAGTTGGAATGCAAAGCAAGCTGTGGTGTTCCCTAAGGGGAAAAAAAATCAAAAATCCACAGTTGGGAAACACCTTAATTTGGACCAGCCAAAATATCACAATCTTTTGAGTTCTCCAGAACTCTTAATCAGTCAGGATGTTATGCAAAGCAGAGAATAGGGGAAAGGGGGCAGGGGACAGCAACAAACAACAAAAATGGTTGCAGCCACTATGTCTGCCTTTAGATTCAGTTTTAAGAGAGATTGCAGGCTGGATTGGATTAGGTGCTGCAGACTCAGTCTGTATCCAGGATTTTGGGGAAAGAGGTGATGGCTGACCCAAATTTTGGAAACATAAAATCCAGCAGTTACAGTGGTGCCCCGCAAGACGAACGCCTCGCAAGACGGAAAACCCGCTAGACGAAAGGGTTTTCCGTTTTGGAGGCGCTTCACTAAACGAATTTCTCTATGGGGTTGCTTCGCAAGACGAAAAAATCTTGCGAGTTCCCGCGGGGTTTTTTCGCTCCCCCCCCCTTTCCTAAGCCGCTAAGCCGCTTATCAGCTGTTCCGCTGATAAGCCGCCTCTCAGCTGATCGCTAAAAGCCGCTAGACCGCTAATAGCGCTAATCTGCTAAGCCGCCAATGGGCTTGCTTCGCAAGACGAAAAAACCGCTAGATGAAGAGAATCGCGGAACGGATTAATTTCGTCTTACGAGGCACCACTGTACTCAGTTCTGCCTCCAGCCTTAACAAACGACAGAGGTTCCTGATTAGGCAGAGTGCAGCAATAAAGAGAAACATGGCTGTCTTCATATTAGCAAAGTTGGAGATTAATTATAGAGAGTGTTCTGGGTAGAAAATTCAGCTAAAGTCTTATTGAGTAGTAGTGAAGGCACACTGAATACAACAGAAACTGGAGACAAACAAAAGAAAAAGTACCCAGAAGCACCTTCTAAAAGTGAACTTTAAAACTGTAACAGTTTGTTCCGTTAAGTTATGCTTTAAAAGGAGCTGAACAAAGTGCAACAGTGTGTTGCTTCCATTTTAAAGCACAGCATTTTCTTCAAGTCTCAAAAATATTGGATGATCTTAATATGATTCCTTGATGTAACCTTGGAGGTTTGATTTGCTTGCTTTTGTTACAGCACTCGAGCCCTAGCGAGCTATTTATAATCATATTTAAACAATTTGGCATCTTCTGGAATGCCATTACTTAATAAATCATTTAGAGTGCCGGACAACTGGCTGAATACTTTTGACTAGTTATATTGTTTTGCTTCCCAGATTCTGTGCTTTTAAATATCTTGGTTGACTAAAATGCTGTTTTTCTAGTATAAAGGAAACATTATATGCTTAGAGCTGAAAACACAACAATAAGGCTAAATGGATATATCCAGTATGAGTTATACTTTGTCTTAGCATGCAGATGGGATTGTTTATTTAGACCACCTTGCCAGCTGAACGTGTTGGACGCACAGACAGCTGGAATGTGGCGATGTAAGGGTTAGATACTGATAAGTGTTTTGCTTTGCTATAGCAACTGCGAGAGTTGATTGCTGAACACAAGCCTCATATAGATAAGATGAATAAAACTGGACCTCAGCTTCTGGAGTTGAGCCCGCGAGAAGGTTTTTCAATCCAAGAGAAGTATGTAGCAGCTGATGCCCTTTATAGTCGAATTAAAGAAGATGTCAAAAAGCGAGCTCAGGCATTGGACGAAGCCATTTCTCAGTCTACCCAGGTAACATTATTTATTAGAAGAGCAATTAGATTCCAACTGCAGGATGTTGTTATCTTAAATCAATAGACTTTAGGTACATAGTGGACTTGCCAAGAGACTACGTCACCAAATATGTGAATACCCCCATCATTGCACATAAATTTGCTCTTCCTATCTGTTAAAGAATTAAGGGCATTGTATTTTCGTGAATCAAACCTTCCCCGTGTGCCATCAAGTTCCTTGAAGGAAAGGCATGATTAAAAAATGGAAATATTCTTATTCTATTTGGGAATTACAAAATTGTTTTTCCCTGAATAATAGGGCCAGTATCCTACATAATAGTGATTTGTTCATGCATGCACACAATCAAAGAGGCGAATTGGTGTCAAGACAGCCCAGGGTTTCTCCTGGTGTCTTTGCCAAAAATAGTGGTGGTGGGACAGTGACTGACTGTCGGTCAGACTAGGCATGAAGCAACTTCCAACTTTCCAATGTAATGCTACTGCATTATAGTTTTCTGACCTGACCTACCTAGGAGCTAGATGCTTACGTTCATACCATGTCTATTAATCACTGCCACATAATGTTAACAGTAATTAACCAATGCAGTAGGATATTTATTAGAAAAAACTTATTAATAATGTGAATTGCTGACATTTTTTAAACGACATAACACATTGTGGCTAAGGATAGGTGAAAGTAAAAATGTGTTATTCCCTCTGTGTTCTAAAACCATGTTCAGGAAACTGTTAATACATGGTATTAATACATGGTGATGATGAGACAGTTAACAATTGGTCTGTACTGTAAAGCTGCCTAGTTCACTAACAAGCAGATATGATTTGGACACCTTGATTGGGAAGCATAAATTTTGCTTAAACTAAGATCATAAATCTGTTGAGAAAGACAAAAAATGTCTCAAAAATAGTTAAGGATGCTTTAAGCATGTTCATTCAGCTATAACTGGGTTTTTTCTGGTTTGACCCAATTCCTTTTAAATGTTACTAATCTGTAACTCACCCAGTCTTCTCTCCCTCCTCCCCATTTGTCTGCATAGTTCCATGACAAGATAGATTCGACCACTGAGAGCCTAGAACGCATTGTTGAACGTTTGAGGCAACCGCCTTCCATCTCAGCTGAGGTTGAGAAGATTAAAGAACAGATCGGTGAAAATAAGAACGTGTCTGTCGACCTTGAAAAACTTCAGCCAGTCTATGAAACCCTCAAGCAGCGCGGGGAGGAGATGATTGCCCGTTCGGAAGGCGCTGATAAGGACATATCTGCTAAAGGTAGACTTCAGAATTTTACATTTCAAAATAAATGCATGAACAAGTTTCCACAAGCAGAACTTTATATACCTGCCCGTGTATATTTTGCTTCCTAGTGGTTCAGGATAAGTTGGATCAAATGGTCTTTATGTGGGAAGACATCCATACCCTGGCTGAAGAAAGGGAGGCCAAATTGCTTGATGCAATGGAATTAGCAGAGAAGTTCTGGTGTGATCACATGGCTCTCATAGCCACTATTAAGGATACGCAGGATTTTATCAGAGAACTAGAAGGAGCTGGAATTGATCCTTCAGTGGTAAAGCAACAGCAAGAAGCAGCAGAGGTAGGTGAAATGTAACTGTTGGGCTTAGACTACTGTCCTGCTCCCATATATTTCTTAGCAATCATCTATAAGCGTGTTGGTGGTTTGGACTATATTGTTATGCTATGTTTAGTGGAAATTCCTTTACAAATCATCATGGCTGGTTCAGATGTAACAGGAAACCATTGTTTCCAGCTATGTGAATGGGCCACACTGAACCACCTCCTCCCGTCTCCAGTGCAAGGTTCTTCACAGCTCATTCACATTGTGGGAACTCCTAATTACCCATTATATATGGACAGGACTAGATATAGAGTCCAGCACCATCTGTGTGGATTTATTTTGCTTCTTTAAGAAACATAAATCCCTGTGTGTAACAAATGCATAGCTACAGGTAATCATGGCCTGCATTTTTTTTTGCCTTCCTGCACTAGTCAGTAATGCCCTTTTTTCTCTTCAGAGTCTATGCACTGCTAAAAGAAAAGACTTGCATGGGGAAAAATGCATTTGAAGTAATAATGAAAGGTGATGGCTGTGTTCTACTTCCTATGTCAAAGGCAGTTTGCCTCTGAATATCAGCTCCTGGGTATCACAAGTGCTGTTGTGCACAGGTCCTTGTGGGCATCTGGTTGACCACTGTGAGAACATGGTGCTGGACTAGATAAGCCTTTGGCCTCAACCCAGCGTTCTTTCTAATGACTATTGTGTCCTTATAAGCCATTTAATGATGATTCAAGCATTGGGCCGGATTCAGTTAACCCAGTTTGTTTATGGAAGCCAGCACAATAACTTCTACTAGCTCAATAGAGATTCACCCCTCTTCTCCCCCTTCACCGCAAATCTGCTCTGGAGGGTCAGGGGAACCCCCAGAACAGCATGGAGAGGGAGGAAAAGGGAGATAGTTGCATCTGACAAGCAGAAATGCCTTTGCTGATGGAATATTGGCATAGTGTGATGTTGAATTCCACCCATTGAGTGGGGGGGGAAATCATGCATTAATCACCCTTAAAAGACCATCCGTTCTCACCCAGGTCAATCTCCCTCCCAACTTGGTGTTCAAATGACTGCACAAGTTTGATCTTTTGGTTTACGTTTCTAATAGGCACTCACATCCCCAGTATTGCCTGTTGAAGTGAGAGACTTTCCTAAGTCATTTGTGATTTGCTGTGGTAGGATGTGTGTGGGATAAAGTGGAAGAGAGGGAATAAAATAATCTCACTGCCATTGGACATGCCTAAAACAGCTCTGGTTTCCAACCTTTATTCACAAAAGTCATAAACATTCATTACAGGGAAATAATAGCAGCCTGGGACCATGTGACATTGAGACATTGCATTTTTATTTGATAATATTCAGAAGCAAGACCTACTAATTTGTTTAAAAGGAGGCTAGTATTCACCTTATTTTCTTAGCATTATGGTGTAATTTTCCCACACTGTATGGCTACAGTGTTAGCTTATTGAATTTGAAAGCTGTTTTTCTAAGCAGGTGGATATGTCAGTCCCTGTAATGTTCTGGATACAGAGGAATTGTTAAGCTCCTGCCACAACAACCATCTGCTCAATGGGTGAAGAAAAACCTACTCTTAAACTCCCTCCTTCATGTTGTCATCTTCTTTATAAATCAATATATTTTTAAAATTTAAGGTCAGCATGGCCTTATGCTATGCTAGTTAAACACTAATGAATAGCAAATAATGTTTGCCACTCTGAATTAATCTTAAATATTAAATTTAATTTATGGAAAGTTTAACATTTTGTTTCTCTTTTCTAGACCATTAAAGAAGAGATAGATGGGTTACAAGAAGACTTAGATGTAGTGGTAAGCCTTGGCTCTGAACTGATAGCAGCATGTGGAGAACCTGACAAACCATTAGTCAACAAGAGCATAGATGAGGTATGAGTCATGTAATTGTTTGGCATTTTATGCCCATATGAAATGGATAGAAAGGTGTTTCATTTTTTTTAACTGATGTATGGTGCCTAATTTAAATACTTGGCAAACAAACAGGGTTCTTTGGGGAGTCAAAAGTAAAATTCACCACACCGGCTTCTGGTTTGATTTTGAAACCTTCAAGGCACTTTGCAGAACTGAAATAAACCTATGAAGCTCATAGTTTAACTTGCACTGATAAGTGGAACCATCCACATATTTAACTATGGTATGGTAATAAGCCACCAAAAACTTGGGTGGATGGAATCCTGGTCCTTGATAGAGACATATCCACCTAGATTTAGTGATGTTCCTTGCTCTTATTATAATATTAGGGAAGCTCTTGCATAATTTTTATATTGCAGATAGAGAAACCTTAATCTAATGTCAATCCTAAATTTTAATATATAGGTTATAGACATTGCCTTCCAGTTTTTTATTCAACTGAATCTCCATTTAAAATGCAGCTAAATTCTGCTTGGGATGCTTTAAACAAAGCATGGAAAGAACGTGTTGACAAGCTTGAGGAAGCAATGCAAGCGGCTGTTCAGTATCAAGATGGATTGCAGGTAAGGTTATTTTAATCTTTAAAATTTACAAGCATTATCTAATATTATTTTTTTCTTTTTTAAGGGTAACATTTTTAATCAGCCAGAGACCCCTGATTTGATTCTGAATTGTTGGTCAAGAACAATTGAAAATGTTGGTTTTCATTTAACCTATAAAGCACTTAACGGTTGTATACTATTATGACCTCATCTTCATCCTCCTGCAAGTTCTTTGATCGTCAACTTTTGAATTTGCTTGGGAACAGCACCCCAAATTTTTCTATTACTATACCAAGTTTGTATGATGAGGAATTCTCAGGCAAAATGCAAGCCTATATTCTTCTTTCTGGCAGCACAAGACAACCTGGTTGTTCGGGCTGGCTTTTGGTGGAATTGGGTATTTTAATTTGATGTTAGTGGATATTCTGTTGGTTTTACTGATCCTGATTTTATAATAATGTTGCATTCCCCTAAAACGGAGGTTGGGGGAACCTGTTGTCCTCCAGATGTTGTTGAACTTCACTTCTCATCAGTGCCAGCCAACACTCAAGGATTATGAGAACTGTAGTCCCAGTAACACCTGGAGGGCCCCAGGTTCTCCATCTCTGCCCTAAAACACAGGGTGGGGCAGCTAAATTTCTAAATGAGCAATAAATAAATATGTATATTAGAGCATGAACCATCCAAAGTTATGGGTCATGCAATGTGCTACATTATGCATGTTATGGGTCATGCAATGTGCTACATTGGAGATGTGTGATTGGATCTCCTAGCATATTATTCTTCTCCTAAAAGTGTGTGTGTGTGTGTGTGTGTGTGTGAGAGAGAGAGAGAGAGAGAGAGAGAGAGAGAGAGAGAGAGAACACCACAGCACAGGGGACATTTTTAAAATTAACCCCCCTCCCCTTTTTTCTTTCCACCCTGAGCTGCTGTAGAAGGAAAATCATATGGGCATGATACTGACCTATGCATAGATATTTTTCCTTGTGACTAGTTCAGATGTAGAGACAAATCTTGGTTTGCTGTTACGTGTACCAGGGCAGTCATCAAACTCACATGTTTTCCCCTCTTCCATTTCCCTCCCCTTTATGCATTGGAGGAGCAAATGTAAAGCTTTAGTTGTGGTTTGCAACAAACGGGTTAGCGCAAATTATTAAATGCTGGTTTGGATGCCTCACGTTCTCAGATTTTGATGGAAGAGGAAACTATGGTTTGTTACAAACCGGTAATGAAAGTTTCACATTTCTACCACTTCATGTTTGAAGTGGGGGAAAGGAGATGAGGAGCACATGATCCTGAGACTTGCTGGTCATTCACATAATGAAAAACCATGACTTTTTGTTGTATCTGTTCAAGACCTATATGCCAGTAAAATGAGGATGCATCAGTAGATCAAGAGAACCTCCGCTGAAAGAGTTTGGTCACTATGATACATTTAGCTCAGACAAAATGTGAGATGGTGACATTCAAACCAAAAGGGGGGGGTAAGCTTTTTTTGGCAAGGTCCTTTGTAGTTTGGACAAAAGATTCACTTGGTAGATTCTATACATTTTAATTTGCTGGTATGTCATGGTAGTTGACATGAAATTTGTCTCCAATAGAAGCATGTCTATAACTGAATATCTTCACATTTTATGGCTGCTAGCTTCCTAACCATCTATTGATAAGGTTCAGGTTATAGTTCAGGTACACTGGGTGTGTAATAGGAGTGCTAAAATTAGCTGATGATTTTTCAAGCGTGTTTTTTAAAAGAAAAGTGGTTAAACAGTGCTAGGAATAGAAATGTTAAAAGTAGTTTATCTAAATTTTTAACATATCTTTTTTCCTCACCACTGTACAATATAAGCATTACATGTCGGTTTTTGACCAACAGATCAATTGTAGAAAGATTACTAATTGCTTATTTCAATAAAGATAGCTTTTCCATATCACAAGGTTTGAAGGTCAATTTTATAGCATTTACCTATGTGATTGTAACTGATCCTATAACCAGGTTTTAATCTGAACATATTCCTGTTGATTTGTTGTTGTTGTTGTTAGAATTTATGTACCGCCCCATACCTCTGGATCTCAGGGTAGTTCACAGAACAAAATCAAAATATAAAACCACAAAATAATATAATCAAAATAAAAACGACAACCCAATAACCCCCTCCCCAAAGAACCACATTTTAAAAGGGCTTGGATGTTAATTAAATCAAACAAAGGCCTGGTTAAAAAGGAACGTTTTTGCCTGGCACCTAAAATGTGTATAATGAAGGCGCCAGGCGAACCTCCCTGGGGAGAGCATTCCACAGATGGGGTGCCACTGCAGAGAAGGCCTGTTCTCATGTTGCCATCCATAACTTATCTGATGGTGATTTGATTCTATTCAGTGAGCAACATCCCACATATTCCAAAATTATCATATTTTATCACTGGCCTTGCTAAATTTTATCTGCTCAGCAGATCTTTGGATCATTTGTAAATTGTAAATGAGGTTCCTGTTTCACTGCTTTGGATCACATACATTGTTTTAAAGACAGAATAACTAACTACCTGTTGGAACAAGGATGAAGACCCTCATGCCTGGGCAGGGGAGACCAAATAAGCCCTCTAGCCCTCTCTGCCTGGCCCTTTGCACTCACCCCAGGCCACCTACCTTCAACTGTACCCACTTCCCCCAGGTCACAGTCAACCTTACTTTATACCCACTTTGAGTGTTTTTGCCTGGCTGGATTATGTTCTTGAACTCTGATAGTGCCTCTTAGTAACCTGGATGAGAGTATGGAGTGGAGTGTGTAAGTGTGTGTAGAATCAAGCCTGCTATATGAAGGTAAACTGTACATTAGTTGCTTTACCCACTTTGCCTCTGGGCTTGTTCACTATTGTGGACTATAGTCTGGAAAAAGGGTTCCCCATCTCTGCATTAGAAACTGCATTGCATGTTGGACCGTGGTAAAATGTTAAGAGGCAGGACAACATCGTAACATCATGCCCAATTACTTTTTAGACTCTGTTTTTTTTATTTAAAAAGACTGTATTTGACCAGAGGGTCCCAGCAATGCTTATTTCTATATTTCAGCTTTCTTGGCTTTAATTCCTAACCTAAAAGCCATCAGTTTCTTAGTCTTTATCCTGCATTGTCTCCAGTATGACATTATGCCAGAAGACACTTGCAGAAGCAGTGTGCGCTCCAAAAAGATGTGGATATTTCCCACCAAATGGAACTAAGCAGGCTAGTTCCTAGATTTTATTGGGGTAGGAGAGGTGCTCTTTGATATATTGACATGCACATGTATGCATGCTCTTAAATGGAATACCTGCTGCCAAATTGGAGGTGAAGTGTGAACACAACTGCTCAGGCATAGCTGATGCATGATCCCCGGTAGTAGTTCACACCTCATTAATGGGGAGTGAAGTGGCCTTTGCTATCCAATGTTATGAAATGTCCTTGAATATTATGAAAATCTAGCTCCCTCTGCTGCATTTTTACCCATCTTGAGTCATAGATATGGCACCGGAAGAGTGTTTGAATATCACCCTCTGAGCTTCCTCTAAAGACCTTCAGATATCTTGAGAATTTTAATAAATGATTTGACTCATACATTCCAGAAGTATAGCCAGATCACACTATCTGTTACCTCAAAAACAACAAAAAGATTTGTGGCACTTTAAAGACTAACAGCTCAATTCTAGGCATGACCCAATGAAACTTATTCGCAGGTAGGTATTAGAGGATTGCAACAAATACGTGACAATAATTTGGTTAGTTCTTAAGATGCCACAAGATTCTCCGTTGATGCCCCAATTGTAGGTTTTATGGGGATAAAAATATGTGACAACTCTTATATTCAGAAATGGAGAAGTGTACAAAAAGTTATCACAGTGGAAAAACCCAGCAGAAATACTTTGAACAGGCAACAACTGTTTTGTGTGGGGGTTATGTTCCTGACCCCCGTGCACATCAGTGGAGTGTGCATAAGCCCACTTTGCCCCATTATGCCTCTGCCCCCCCTTCAGGTCATGTCCAGGTTGTGGTGATGCGCATGTTCACAGTTATGCACATATTAGACAAGCATGAAACAGTTGTTGCCTGTAATACAGTTTTATTCAGTAGCAAATATACAGTACTTAGTAGCATTCACAGATCAATTATTATTATGTTGCACCTACTATGAGGCTATGCTATAGCATTACTTGGACTACTATTTTACCTGATTTTCTTATTCTTATTCAATATGTTTACAGGCCATATTTGACTGGGTGGATATCGCTGGTAGTAAATTAGCTGCGATGTCACCAGTTGGAACAGACCTAGAAACAGTAAAACAACAGACAGAAGAAATGAAGGTATGAAACAGTAACTTCTTATGAATGTACATCTTTCTGTTAGTGTTAGTGTTCCAAATCGCTTTGCATTCAGTCTGTAACAAAAAGTAAATTATTTTCGTATGGGCATGTTGTTTAAAAATCTACAGCCTTTCTGAGTCTGAAAGTAATATGACATCAGTTTCCTCTCCGAGTTAATTGTGGATTTTTTTCAAGAGCGGTTATTTTTTCATCACTGCATCAATTACTTTTACGACACCCAGCTTCCCTTTTAGAATGTGCACAAGTTCCTGCAAAGCCTGTCATTCTTCATACCATGGATTAGTCCTAAACATTCATAGATCTCTTCATTTCCACCGCAGCCCACTGGACTATAAAGCAAAATCCCCAGCCAACTCTAAAAGCAATATTTGGAATGGAAATATGACTCATTCTTTTCATAATACCTGGATGCTGCTGTGTGCTTTGCACAGGAAGCAGAGATGGTATAGGATATCCTGTTTTAGGGCACAGGATTAGACTGGATGAATCCACTCCAGCCCTGTTATTGTACGTGGAAAGCAGGGCTTGAATATGTTGGGAAATTAAACAGGAAATGTAACAGCCAATATTTAAGCCCTGTCTCTCAGCAGGGGTTGAAGATTGAAAATTAGGGTTAAGAAATTACTTCTAAAAATGAAAGTGGGGATTAAGAGATCATCAAAACAGGGCAGAGTGGTGATGGTGACGCATCATCTTGACCCAGGGGTATACAGTAACAGGGGCGAGGGGGAAGCCCTTCTACATTTCTCACTTCTCTCTTATTGAATCAGTGTGTATCTTTGGTAAAAGATGTTAGGCTAGATAGGGAATAGGATTTTGTGAATGGATCACAGCAGGGAGGCTTCAGGGAGTGTTGGCTGGCCGCCCAATGACTTACAGAGTGTGCTGAGGGCAGAAAGAAGTTATTGATGAATCCTTCTTCCTTGGATCTTCAACAAGCTTCGGGTGTGCAAAGGATTCCCTTCCTCTTCTGTGCTTGGCTCATCTGGTTTTGCATAGCTGCTCTTGGTCTGTGGGTCCCTGTACTTAACAGGTTTAACAGCCTTCTCAATAAGCATGCTTTTAAAGAAATGCCTTTTGACAAAAGAGAAAGCATTTGTTAACATCAACCACTGATATTCAAAACTCATGATATAGAGTTTGTCTTTTCCACAACCAAAATTAATATCGGATAAAAAAAATTCTCCGTTGGGTTGTTTTTCTTCCTCCATGCCTTTTGAAAACACTGTAGGGATATTTTGAATAAGGATGTATTATGGACATGTCCACATGGGCATCTGCCTTGAGCTCTATGCTGCTGTGTGCATTTGGAAACCGGGATATGACCCCTGGAACGGCTGTTGCCATTTCCTCTAAGGCTAGCAACGTTCCTCTAGCAACAGAAATTCTGTGTATCCCATAAGTCATGCAGTTGGTGGGGAAACTAATGTCGCTCGAGCACATTCTCACATTGGCGATTGGTTGCTGAAGTGTCATTCTTCCACATCTCTGCATTTATTTATAATTACATCTAATTCAGAAATGTGAAGATGTTAACAAAAGGCATGCCCAGAACTGTGACATGTAAAAATACAAGGGATAGTGTCAGGGAACTGCCATTGGTTCAGGAGGGAGAGAGGAAAAGCCGAATGGATTACAGAGAGCCTCCAAGGATCGTGGGAAGCAGCTCCTCCTCAGCAGAGGAGAGTAACCACGTCTCCAGTGGAGAGGAGCTGCAGGGCTCAGAGGAGGTGAGGCGGAGCCAGGACACCTTGCCTGGGCAAAGCAGGGAGGAGAGGGGTCCTCCGTTACCCACGCCCTCCTTGCGCAGTAAGCTTCCGCACAGAGAGGGGAGGCGCAGACTGGGCATCAAGAAATTGCTTTGCTGGGGAAAGTTTAAGGACCGCCCACTCACAGCTTCTGCCAGTGAATGAGCCAGCCACGGGAGATTGGCGCTCTGGACAGATAAAGTTTATTTTTGAAGCTAAAGCAAGGCTTTACAGCCGAGCAGGCAGGTATTTGCCTGCTTGCTCTCGAGCAACCACTTGGAACCTTTACAGATAGACTCTTCTGGATTCAGCTAATTTATTTATTACATTGATTAGTTACTCCATAACCACATGAGTGTCAAACAATTAAAAGAATTTAAAGTATAAATTTAATAAAACATGAAATAACACTACCAAAAATTGTAGAAAACAACAGCCATGCCAGAGCAGACTGGGTCAACAGTCAGGTTAATATAACAACAAACAAGAGAGAGCCACAAAATATTGTTGTACAGGTAAAACTATATCCTAACCCTCAATGAATGCAGACAGTAATATCTCTCTCTCTGTGTGTGTGCATTGTCGCAGCCAACAAGCTGTGTTTCTCACCTCTCTTTCCAATGCCATACTGCTTACCAAGAGGGGTAGGGTGAACGCAACAAGAGCTCAACATGGCACAGGAGCAGTGGTGGACCCAGTCTGATGCTCCCACTGCTATACTCACACCTGTTGCCTTGGCTCTGCTACTATCCCTCTTGGTAAGCAGCAGCAATGGATGGCATTGGGAAGACAGGAAACAAACACTCAGGTGCAACAGCTGCTACTGCATGCACATGCGCACACGCACACACACAAACTGATTTTTAAATTTGTTTTAAAAGTTCCTGCTTTTGCATGCTGGATGCGTTTTCTTTTCCGGTGCAAGAGTGAAGCGTGCCTTCTGTGTTAATTTGGAGAAAACACATGCCTTGGTTATTGGAAATCCAGAGGCAGAAATATCCGGTGTGACCTATTTGGCAATTTTGAAATAAGGACAGAGCATCCTACTAAGCACTCTTCTCTGGGTGATATTCATTGTTGACTTATTGTCTTCCTTGGTTTCCACAGCAATTTAAGAAAGAAGCCTATCAGCAGCAGATTGAAATGGAACGGCTGAACCACCAAGCAGAGCTGTTGTTGAAGAAGGTGACAGAGGAGAGTGATAAGCACACCGTACAAGACCCCTTGTCTGAACTTAAGCTGTTGTGGGAAAGTCTGGAGGATAAAATTGTTAGCCGCCAGGTAAATGGGAACTAAAAGGGTAATATTCTGCCTTATGTTGCCATGAAATGCATGTTCTCTGACACTCGTGCTCTGAAATTTCAATAGCAACAGTTTCAACATGGAAACTCACTTGTGTGTCAAAGTTTATTACGTGAGCTAGGGAAGGAGTTCTCAAAACTGTGGCTTTTCATTCAGGTAATCCATATCAGGTTGGCATCAAATACTCATAATACTTTTTAACAGTTTTTTTATTTATTATTTTCAGTTAACATATTGCATCGTATTTTTAGTGTAGTACAATTTGAATTGATTGAAATGCAAATTGTAATACAGCAAAATACAATACATTGGAAATAACTTTCTGACAGTAAGAGCTGTTCAACAATGAAACGGACTCCCTCAGAAGGTGGTGGACTCTCCTTCCTTGGAGGTTTTTAAACAGAGGTTGGATGGCCCTCTGTCATGGATGCTTTAGCTGAGATTCCTGATTTGCACAAGGTTGGACTAGATGACCCTTAGGTTCCCTTCCACCTCTACAGCAATAAAAAGGCAATAAAAATGTCACTTAGAATCATACAGCATCTAGCGTGTTACATTACAGTTGCTATAACAGACAGAAAAATCATGGAATGGCCCACCAAGGCCATCAACATTTTTTAGAGGTCATGCGGGGAAGAGGGATTGGAAACCCTGAGCTTAGGGGATTTTCTGCACTGCTATGGAAATGCAATGCAAACTTTAAATTGGGCTATATTTTAGGCTAGCATGGTCAAAATCTTCCGATCCACAAATTGAGCCACTACAGAAGAGCAATTTGACCCAAGGAGACAGCTGCCACATGGAGCAGTTTCCAATAAGCTTCCAGGCAGCAGATGTTTCCTGCAAATCAGGCTGTTGTTGTTGTAGCTATGAAGCTAGAAGCTGTACACCATAGTTATTTTTATTTATTTCTATGGGTTCACCAAAGTGCATTAGCAAAAAATATGCTAGTCCCTGCCCCAAGCAGATGGCAGGAGAACATATTCCAGTGTGTTTAGGGTCAGTGGTTTATTGTAAGTTGCTACACCACAATATTACATCAGACATATGAGGTACATGGGGAGAGATTGTTGGGTTTCGATGGTGGAGCTCCATCTTCAAATTCTGACCCAAACACGAAGCTCAGTAGTTGGTGTTGAGCAACTCTGTCTCTTTGACTAACTATCCAAGTTCCTTGGATGATAAAATGATGCCTTTTATATCACAGCTCATCCTAGGATGGATTTCTAAAAATAAATAATTGCAAAAGAACTTTAGCTTTGTGTCATCTGCCTAAAATTGTTTTCAGATAATGTTGCTGCATTCAAGCGCATTACATAAAATTTAGATGGCATATCTTATTCCAGGAGCAGTTGGTGACAAGGGGGAGGGGGCGGCGCTTTGCCTTTGGCATCCTGGGAGTGGGGTCGCTCCTGCTCACCAAGAGGGTGCAGGACAAGGTGGTGGGGAGGTTGAGTGTTGGGTGGACATGTTGGTGGGAGTGCTAGGTAGGCTCTGCTGTTCAACCTGCACAGTGTCAAACTGCTGGCTGCCTCACCTCTCAATAGTTGGCAGCGACTCCACTGCCAGGAGGCCAGGTGCATGGTGACGCACCTCCTCGCTGACCACTCTTGCCTTATTGCAACCATTCATTTGAGGTTTGATGCAACTAAGGACATTTTAAGTCGCTTGCGGCCTTAACATAAAGTAATAATTCCATCCATTCCCCCTTTTTTTACAGCATAAGCTGGAAGGCGCTTTGTTGGCTTTGGGGCAGTTCCAACATGCCCTGGATGAGTTGCTCGCATGGCTCACCCATACAGAGGACCTGCTGAATGAACAGAAACCTGTGGGTGGTGACCCCAAGGCTATTGAAATTGAGCTGGCCAAACATCATGTACGTAACTGAGAATTCTGAGATTCACTGTTTTAGATATATCTGGATCCTTTTTATGGCAACATTTGCAAAGAGCATTTTCGTACATCACCAAATCATGATTTCAAAGGATCAAGCCCAAAGATAAATTTGTATTACAAAACTTAATTGCTAACATACAGATATTGCTGTTTTCTCCCTTTTTTACGTTTCCCAGTCATGGATGGTTCAGAACATCTCATTGGTAAAAACAACAACGTATTCTTGGCAAAGCATCACATACCTGTCGTGGCTTAATAAATGAATTGCAGGTACAGAAAGGGTTCAGCAAACACTCACTCTTAGGTACTTCCTGCTCATTTAAGTCTTCCATGCTAGAGAGTACTTCCTCTTTGATCATCAAAAAATTCAGGAACTTGGCAAGCAGTTGCCATTGTCCTAAAAGAGTGGAGGGGAGAAAAAGTGGCACCTGTTTCTGTAATAGAAGTTTGACTTTTTCAAATTGATGGACATTTATTTAAAACAATGAATAATAAATCTTTTTCCATGTTCGACTTGTAACACAGAAGTGAGAGTGTATTCAAACATAGTTCTCACTTCACTAAATCACATCATACACAGTAAGTTTCCCTTTCCTGCACTATGAAGACCATTACGGTGATATAATTTCATTTCTCTTACCCCAAATCTGAATGTTACACATAGGATCAATCCACTTAATGATTCCTGCAACAAACATCCATTTCCGTTATTTTCATATGGCAAATTCTCTTTATTTGCCCATTGGCTTAAATACCATTTTCTTCAAACTCCCTACAAATGTTTCTCTTGATTTGGCAGCCATCCCTGGGATGCAATGTCCATTCTCACAGGGTTTGGCATATAGGAAGATTTGGATAGCTTGGCATAACTTTATGAAGAAATTAGCAGAATGTCACATAACACCCCTGAACCCATATACTTTGAGCCTTGATGCACTCCCCATGCTTTGGCCACTTAGCCATACTTAGAAGTCCTAAATAGGAGGAGCTATCCATGGGGACAGGCAATTGCACCTCTCGACTGAACCATAATCCTCAAACTCAGAGCTTTCATTTTTTTAAATAGCAGGTTTCTATAATGAATAGGATAATAGGAGGAGCATAATAGGAGACGAAATATGTGGACAGTATTCTACTACATGGAGAGAAATTAGGCTGCTCCCCCACCTTCATTGTTGGCTGCCAACCAAGATGGCTTTAAAATAGGATTAGAAAAAAATGCATGGAGAAGAGGCCTATCGATTGCTACTAACCATGAACAATATGCCTGCACAATTGAAGTCATCAGTGCTTCGGAATACCAGTTGCTGGAAAGCACAGGATATTGGGAGTGTTCTCATGCTCAGGTCCTGCTTGTGCATTTCCCAGAAGCATTTGGTTGGCCACTGTGAAAACAGGATGCTGGACTAGATGCCCACCCCCCCCAAAAAATAATTCTTGTGAATGCCCATGCCTCCTAGTTAAGTTAATGGGATGCTATCATGTCTGGATTCCCTTTGTATCAACCATTACAGTAATGTTGTAAGAAATACTTTCCTATTAGGAGAGTATAAACAGTTATGATAGTAAAGAAAAATGGTCATAGCTTCTTTTATAAATAGAGCACACTAAAATATGTAATGATTTTTTGGTAGTAAAGATAATGCTGTTAGGTCAGGGATAATTGTAAACTATTAATGATAGCCCCATTCCCTTGAGGCAGACTCTGAATCCTGTATGTGCTATTCTTAAATACTGTCTGCAAAGTTTTTTACTGATATTATTATGTTGCTACTTTAGTACAACTGAGTGAAATTAGCATTTTTAAAATACGGCGAGGCATGACATGTTTGTAACTGCAGGTGCTGCAAAATGATGTCTTGGCTCACCAGTCCACTGTGGAAACAGTTAAGAAAGCAGGAAATGACCTTATTCAGTCAAGTGCTGTTGAAGAAGCGAGCAATCTGCAAAGCAAGCTGGAACTTCTGAATCAGCGATGGCAAAATGTCTTGGAAAAAACAGAAAAGAGGAAGCTGCAGCTGGACAGTGCTTTGATCCAGGTGTGTATGAGAAACTGAACAAAAGGGAAATAAACTTGCATTGAATTAATATATTTGAGCACATTTCAGCCAAGGTTAGGTTCTTTTACAGTCCTACTGATTTCCACAGGAGAATTGGGAACCCAGTTAGTTAGCTCTCTGTCACTGAAATTGTAGGACTCAGAAATGGATAACTTTGGCTGGATTGTACCCTTGGAGAACTAGCAATAATTTGAAGTATCAAGCTATAGATCATAACTATCACTGAGCCTGAGTTTGTGTGCTTAAGTACCCATTTGTACAGCAGTTTTTCTCTGTCTGTGCCTAACTGTACTGTAATTAATATTTGCAGTCGTATTTACTGTATGGATGATTTTAGAAAATGCATTTAAAATTGGAATTATTTGAAATTTCAAATAAAATTATCAAACACCCACATCTATATATCTCCATTAAAAGTTTCATACAATTGATGAAATGTTTGTGGGTCCCTCCTTCCTTCCTTCCTTCCTTCCTTCCTTCCTTCCTTCCTCCTTCTTTCTTTCACATTTTACCCTGTTTCATTATACGGACAACAATTTGCAGTTTTTACTCCAGAGGATATCTCTGGTTTAGTAGCATTTCTTTTTAGAGGTTTTTTTTTCTTAAGTCTGATTTCATAGGCTCAACATTTACAACCCCTTAGCTGATGTAGCATGTTAGGTTATTGAAATATGTTCTGAAATGCTGTGGTGATGTATCGCTTAGGCCCAAGGTTTCCATGGTGAAGTTGAAGATCTGCAACAATGGCTGACAGAAACGGAGCGTCAGCTTTTGGCATCGAAACCAGTTGGTGGTTTACCAGAGACTGCAAGAGAACAGCTTAATATCCATATGGTAAGGATCTCAATATTGCAGATGGTCCCAATTTGGAAGCTAAACTTTTGTGGCCGTTTGTAGTGAAACATTTGCAAAGTGAAATGCCTGTAAGTTTTAATGAGAACACTCTCTTATTTTTTTGGTAATTTACTAAGTAGCAAAACTGATTGAGCAGTACATGTGTATGTCTGAGCAGTTCTCAGCATTATTTTACGGGGAAGAAAAAGACTTTAAGGGTATCGTTGATGACTCTGTTACTCAGCTATAAAGTTTAGCTGAGTACTAGAGTCATCAAGAATACCCTTAAAGTCTTTTTCTTCCCCGTAAAATAATGCTGAGAACTGCTCAGACAGTTGAATTTTTATTTTTTCCTTTTCTGTATATCCTCATCTTTAAACCAGATTGTTTTTGAATTTACTTGCAGTCTCAAATTTGAGAGCTTATTCTATTGTTCCTTAGCTTTTGTTAGAACATTTTTTAAAAAGCTAGCCAATGATTGCAGAACATTCTCCATTTATTATTTCCTGCCTCATCAATACAACTCATGTTACCAGTACACAGAGGCAAAGACTACTCTAAGTTACCAGACAGCACAATGGTGTTCTTCTTTTCAGTGTCTGAATGAAGTAGTTCAGAGCCAAAACCTCATTAACAGTTGCCTGCCCTCTTGTACTTAGAATATAAGATTAAGTTCTTAACTGCAACTAGGTTCAGATTTAGGTTGTCATTCAGTGGTGCTGCAAGCATGTGCAGCATTGCAACCAAGGTCTGGAATGTAAAGAAATGGCACTCACATGTGGGAGAGAGCTTTTCTACTTCCTTCTTAAATGAAACAGCTTTTAAATAGAACAGCCAGCCCCAGGCAAACCAGGCACACAAACTGCCTTTCTTTGCACCCCAGCCTTGGTGTATATTTCTTAGAAAAGCTAACTTAGACGATAAGTACATATTTGACGGAGATGCAAAGCGCAGCTGGTGGGTTTTTCTGTATGCAGCTTCACAATCTTCTGTGGTTATGCCTTTGATCAGCTTTGATCACCATTGCCTGGTAAGATGGTTCATTTCACGCAGAAATTTAAGGGCACAGGCCAAAGCTTATGACTGTCACACACACAAGTAGTAAATCAGATTTTACTGGGCTATTTCTTGTGTTCTGAACAGCCCTTGTTTTAGCCTCTCTTTTGAACCTGGAGAGGGAAGGGAGAAGTGGCATATCCATGCCCCTGGAAATAAGTTGTGGGCTGCAGACTGCCCAGGCCTGGAAATGCACAGTGGCACCTCCTTTGTTCAACTCACATTAACTCCCCAAAATATAGCTAGCATGTTTAAAGTAATATGTGAAACTTTTAAGGGGGTATCATTTTCGAATAAATGTTTATGCATTAACGATTTGCAATACTTTCCCTCTTTGTTTAGGAACTCTGTGCTGCCTTTGAAGCTAAAGAAGAAACATACAAGTGTCTGATGCAAAAGGGCCTACAGATGCTTGCAAGATGCCTAGAGACTATTGAAACAAATGTTGAGCAGGACATAAATAATCTTAAAGAGAAATGGGAATCGGTGGAAACAAAGCTGAGTGAAAGAAAAGTATGTTGCATATCGAACATGGGGATATTCTCTGAAATGTGTCTTAATATTAGAATATTGCAAATACAGAATTTTCCTTTTAGCAGGCGCTAGGGATCCATGCAATTAAACCTGTAAATGATGTCACACACCATGATTCATCTGGAAAAGCTGATCAATAAATTACATGGCAGCAGACCAATGTTTGTAAATGAAAACACCCCCTATTGTAGTCTATAGGTCGCAGACCTAAGGAATGAATAAATCCTTTCTACCCACCCAGTCCATCATCCTGTCAGCTTGGAACTGATGCTTTAATTTTATTGCTGGCATTTGAACATAGCAGTTCTTAAAAGTTTTAAGTGATGAGGCCTCTCTCATGCCCTCTGGGAGGCGACCTCATATTCCTGGATAAGCATCTTACTCATAGCTATGGTTTTCCATGGGGGTGGACATTCTTTTGTAAAAAAATAAAAATAAAAAAATAGTCCAAACATAGATAAACAGTTTACTCTGAGCCAGACTATAAATTACATCTTGAAACAGCTGAAATACAAATGTGTTCATAAGAAACAGAAATGATTAAACAAACAAATGAAGCCATTCTTGGAAAAAGGAGTATTTGCATTCTCATATAATGTAAATTTAAAGGATTGTTTCAATTGTATTAGATGGCCTGGGCCAGCAAAACCTTTGGGTAGTCAGTACGGTTACATATGATATTGTGGACAAACCATGTTGACACCCAACACATTATATTCTTCAGCTGTATGAGAAAGGGGCTCAGTTCACATTATATCACTAAACCATTGTTTAGCATTGGGGGATAAGTCACAGCTAGCCTCAGACTAGCCTCTAGACACATCAAAGAAGTGTTTCAGTTAAATGCGTTGTAAATTTAAACAGGGGAAACAGGTAGAGAAAAACGGGACTCCACAGCACCATCTGGTAGACACTGTTATATCACATATACAATCTAGCTGAGTCCTTGTTCACTCCCCTCTCCTCCAGTGCAGCCCTGAGGGGAAGATCGAAAGCTTCCACTTCTGTTTTGGATAAACCACTGTTTAGCACTGCATCTGAACCATAAACTGCATAAACAAGACAGCTTATTAAACTATGGCTCCCCCCCCTTCATTTCAGCAAGCCATAGTTAAGATTAAACACATGGGTTTGGATGCTATGAAAGGCTATAGTTAATAAATAAAAATGAAACCTATTGAATTTCTCCTTCTGATTGTGCCATAGTGGGGAGGACAGGAGCTTAAGACTTACTCTCATAACATCTGAAACAGCAGTAGTCTATATGGTGGAAGAGAGGGGGGTAGCTTCTGTTCTGCACAAAGACTTGCCAGCCCCAAAGTTGTCTGAACTAGACCTGCATTCGGCAAAAAAGGATAGTCTCCACAGTGCAAATTATCTTCCTAATCCTTCATGCAATGCAACTGCATATTATCCCCTTTTCATGCAAGCAGAATCAAAGCTGAAATGATGTTCCTGGATTACTGTCTGAATACTTGTAAGGCTCATCATTTAGCACTGTGGCAGGAATCTGTATGTGGCATTGGATGCTCTTCTACCTGCTCAGTCCTTGTAGGTTCTCTGTTTTGTCAGTTTCTGCTGAAATATTTTTAGAAATATATTTCTTTGTATGCCGTTTAAATATTCAGAGCATACCAGTATTAAACTGGGGGGGGGGGGTAGGCAAGAGGACAAGAGTAGCCTTTTTCCAAATTACATTCAGACATGATTTGGTTTATTTCTCTATAAAGTTTATATGGTTTCTAGTATAAACTGTCCACTGCTGCTAATTTATGGTGTGTTCTTACAGATCAAACTGGAAGAAGCTCTCAATTTGGCAATGGAGTTCCACAACTCACTGCAGGACTTCATCAACTGGCTTACTCAAGCTGAGCAAACCTTGACAGTAGCTTCTCGGCCAAGTCTTATCTTGGATACTGTCTTATTTCAAATTGATGAACACAAGGTATGTACAGAAACAACAACAGATGTGCAACTTTCTTCTTCCCGTTGCTTGGACCCACAGGCTGGCTGGCTTGTATTAATGTTTAAAACAAGCCAGCACCATTAAAATCCAAAGACGTTTTACAGTTTTTTAAAGTGACATTTTATAGTGTCTCTGACCAATAAAGCAGTGCATAACACCATCAGTTCTTAGGTATATATCTGCTTGCTAGAAGACTCTGAAGCTTTTCAAATACTATCTTTTTTCTTTCTTTCACAAGGTCTTTGCCAATGAAGTGAATGCCCACCGTGACCAGATTATTGAGCTGGACAAAACTGGAACACATTTGAAATACTTCAGCCAGAAACAGGACGTTGTCCTCATTAAAAATCTGCTGATCAGTGTCCAGAGTAGATGGGAAAAAGTAGTTCAGCGCTTAGTGGAAAGAGGAAGAGCTTTGGATGATGCAAGGAAGCGTGCCAAGCAGGTAATGTGGCAAGTCTTCCATAACAATTTGAGCGTAACCTTGCTGTAACTAAACCCATGTTTAAATGAACAGTGTGATGACTTTAAGTCATCTGAAGGAAACTGGAATATTAGATCAACAGGTTTGGCAAGTAGTGGGAACCAGAATGGCTGTTTCTTCAGGCCAGACACCAAAAGTGAAAGTAGAATCTTTACTTTCCAACCAAGCAACAGAGTGGTATATGGATGTAGTGTTCCTGTTTTGCATGGGAAGTTCATCCTTATTTTATTTTTCACAATCATCTTCATTAATCCACCATTTTCTGAAACAAATTGCAACCTCTCTACATGGGTGCTTCTAGCCTTCTCAACATTTTTGTAGTGTCAACTTAGGCTGAGGCTCATTATCAAAGGGATATGACTGTGTAGGGATCATGTCATTTCAGGGTTCTATGTATGTGTAGAGGAGGTGGATGAAAATCAGAGCCCATATTTTGGTGGGACAGAGAGATGGCTACATGAGGCAGGCAACTCAAACTTTTGATTATGTGTGTTAGTTTTTCATGTGGGCTGCAGTTGTCATGTGTGCTATTTTTAAACAAAACAACATCCCATATAAAAAATAAGGAAGTACTGTCTCTGCATGATTGCAATACCCTCAAAACAACACTTTATCATATGTGTGAATCATCCCAACAAGATAGTGTGTCTAAGGAAAGAGTGGCAAACCCATGGATCACATGGGACCCATGAGGCTATGTCAGGCAACTTACTTGCCCCCAGAAAATTTGGGACCTCTTCCTCCACTTAATAGCAAAGGTGCCTCTTCTCCTTCTGCTGTGATGCCAGAGGTAGGACACTGAACTCAAGAGAGACAGAAGCACTTCCTTCTGTTTCCTGAGCTCCAGGTCCTGCTTTCAATGTTTCCTTGCCAAAAGGAGAAGAGGCACATTGGCAGGGTAACTGGGGGCCTCTTGTTCTCATTCCATCCCTGGGCTAGGAGGAAAGGATCCCCTCTTCCTAGTCCAGCACTGATGTTGGCAGAAAAACAGTATGCATGTTCTATTGACCTCTAGGTATGTTGTGTGTATGTATAGTGTATGTTTCTACATGTGGGTGCATGGGTGGCAGCATGTTATTTGCATTTGTGCTGAGCGTATGTGGCCCTTGAAGGGTTCAGCAACCCTCAGAGTGGCCCTTGGGCCAGAAAGGACCACTCCTGGTCAAGTAGATATGTCACTGTGTCAATAGAGGTTGGGAGTCTTGGATTTTCCCAGCATGGGGCTTGAACCTTATACTCTGCTGACTGAGCAATCCCAGAGAAATTTCAAATAATTTGCATCACTCTAAAAGGGAAATTGTCCTTTGGTCCAACATTTATTTGTGTGAGTCCAGTCTGGATTGCCTGGCTTTTAATATTGTGGGCCTTATTCAACTAAGTTGTTGCACCAGTGGAAGCCAGCACCCTGAGTTCTGCCAATGCAACTTGGCTTCCCGTCCTCGCCTACCCTGCACCCTCCCCATTTAAATTAGTAGACATGACTGACTTAGACCCATTAATTTCAGTGCATACACTCTGAGTGAAACCTAACTGAATGCAACCCTTAATATTTTTTCAAAGCTAAATGTGCGTTGAATGTTTTGAATGCATAATCTATGCCTATCAATGTATGTAATTGAAAATCTTGCTTTTCCACAGTTCCATGAAGCCTGGAACAAACTTACTGAATGGCTGGATGATTCAGAAAAGACTCTGGATGCAGAGCTTGAAATTGCAAATGATCCAGACAAAATTAAGATGCAGCTTGCCCAGCATAAGGTGAGTCACTGGTAATGGAATGTAGAGGCTGTCCAATCAGACGGCAGGAAAGCCAGTGAACCAAGCACTGTGTAATTAGCAGGAGGAGGGAGATTTATTGGTCACTAGGTTGGAATGTTTGCCACCATCAAATTCAAACACTGGCAGTTTTCCAGCTTGTAAAATAAATAGAAGCTGGGAGGTTTCTCTGCAGGGTTCCATCTTCTGAAACTACATGTGGAAAGGAAAAGCACAATAATAAAGAATCATAGGACGAAGATATAGGGCACTATGCTATTTTTTCCTGTGTGCAATGTTATAGGACAATAGGATCTGCTAGAGTTTAACTACACTCAAGACGGGCTCAGAGATTGTGTGGATCACCATTTGTAACATGTTTTTTTTAAAAAAAAACAAAAAACAACCCAGCTTATCTCAAAAAAATAAGCAAAGTACAGTTTGATGGACAAATCCTTAATCGCTTTAGTGAAACAATTCCCCACCACCACTTGGAAATGCATTAGATGCAGTGGGGCTGTCAACAACACAAATGAACGTTGCAGAAGGAAAAAAGAGAGTTTTTCTGTTAAGGGTCCACAGCTGTCAAGCGCCTTTCCATAAATCTGGTGATGTGCAGATGAAAAGTAATCTTTAAAACCTGGGCCTCTTCTGAATGGATATAGGGAAAGGGACACGCTGTGCACAGGGATTATATGCTCCGCAAAACTACTTGTATGCTGAAGTTCAAGAATTACTGTTACTTTGGTCTGCCTAGTACTCTCAATATCTTGGTTGTCAATCGCATTTTAGCACCTTACTCTTAAAAAAGCAAAACACTCTTTCTTAATGCTTTGTTTGCTTTGCACATCCACTGCTAGTTTTTGTCGTTGTTGTTGTTGTTTTGCCTTCCACTGTGTTTCTTGTTAGGAGGTTTGATCCTTTTGTAAGAAACCATTGTTTCCATGTGGCAGCATCTATACTTTCGAACTCCCTGTCTGCCTGCATCAGGCAGGTACCTTTACTGTACTCTTTCTGCCATCCCTTAAAACGGGCTTCCTCAAACTCGGCCCTCCCAGATATTTTTGGCCTACAACTCCCAAGATCCTTAGCTAGCAGGACCAGTGGCCAGGGATGATGGGAATTGTAGTCTCAAAACATCTGGAGTTTAAGGAAGCCTGCCTCAAAACATTTTTGTTTAGGCAAGCCTATCCAGAAAGGTAGATGTGTGTTTTAGCCTCTTTTACCTATCTCTAATTCTTAATTGGGACGCGGGTGGCGCTGTGGGTTAAACCACAGAGCCTAGGGCTTGCTGATCAGAAGGTCGGCAGTTCGAATCCCAGCGACGGAGTGAGCTCCCATCGCTCAGTCCCTGCTCCTGCCAACCTAGCAGTTCAAAAGCACGTCAAAGTGCAAGTAGATAAATAGGTACTGCTCTGGTGGGAAGGTAATCGGTGTTTCCGTGCGCTGCTCTGGTTCACCAGAAGCGGCTTAGTCATGCTGGCCACATGACCCAGAAGCTGTACACCGGCTCCCTCAGCCAGTAAAGCAAGATGAGCGCCGCAACCCCAGAGTCATCCGCGACTAGACCTAATGGTCAGGGGTCCCTTTACCTTTAATTCTTATTTATTGTTTTTGCTGTTTTTATTGATATTTTTAATATTCCTTGTTTTATTACAATCAAACAGTGTGTGAATAAAATTGACTGTTGAGGCCTTTGAATTAGCTTTCAGCACTTTCCCCTTCATTATACACAGTTTACTGAGTCCTAGTGCCAAAGACTCTATATGGATGTACAGGGTGTTAAAACTTGTCTTGACTAGATGAATGGATAAGATCATTACTATAAATAAAAGATAACGCGCAAGTAGATTCATATCAACCAGCAGCTCTGCTTAATTATGATAATTATGATAATTATGATAATTAATTATCAGCCTTTTCTGAACACCAGAAGCTGCCTTATACCAAACTGGATGTGATTTCACACAGATTTCACACAGGAATATTCTATACCTGGAGGTGTCAGGAACTGAACCTTCTATATGCATAGGATGGGTCTTACCACTGATCTGCAGACCTCGCCCCTGATCAGATGATAATCCCATCAGTATGTGCATTCTGGAAGGATTTTGAGTTTTAAAAGAGCTCAGAATGGCCACCAGTCTACTTCTGGGACTGGATTTTTACACTCAGCTGGCAACTAGTATGTTTAGAAATGGGTCTTTTGTGGGAAAACATTTTTAGAAATTCAAATTTTCATGTTGTTTTTAAATTCAAAAATGCAGATTAATTCAGAAAAGGAGTGGAATGGATTTATGAATGCACATTTGGTAAACTGACACACACTGGAAACATACTGACTTGTCCACCTCTATTAACCTCTCATTCCCCCAATACATGGACAGTCATAAAATAGCCTCAAAAAATCCTAGCTACTCCTCTTAGCAAATATTTGTATGTTGCATGCCTTTGGTTGCTGTATGTTTTCAATCTTCCTTTTATAAAGTAAACCATTGAGCCATTGTTGAAGGTTTTAATGCTTTTAGTATCTAAGGCTAAAGACCGTAGACTAGGCTCTATTTGATATATGGAATAACTTGGCTTCGTTCTTTGGGAGTTTTCAAGAAATGAAGATTCTAAAAATGAGCTGTCTCATATTTGTTACATATTGCCAAAGATTTGAAGGAGTATTCTTTGGCTTTTTATCAGTCCCCAACCACCACCAAGCTCTTTGCATGTTATATTTAGAAGTCAGTGAAGAAAGAATGGGCCGTGTAGTTTGTCTTAATCCCTTTTTCAAGGATTTTTTTTTAAAAAAAGAATATTGATATATTTTAAGGCAGGGGTATCCTTCAAAAAATTGCTGGACTACACACCCATCATCCCTGACCATTTGTCATGTTGGCTGGGGCTATTGGAGGTCCAAATCATATTTAGGTCACCACATCAGCTACCCCCTCCCCATTTTTAGGTTAATATGCACCTCATTACAAGTCAACCTCCATTTACTTTACAGAAGTGACATTGGTAGGATAAATCTTTTTTATTCAATGACTGTAATTGCTTGTGAGTTTCATTCTAGAGAATATTTGTAAATGATATAGCCACCAAAGAATTCACAAAATTGAGTCTTGCGTTTCTACTGACCAACATTTCTTTGGCAGATTCCTTATTTGTGCCTTCTTGCAAAAGCATGATAGATGTACATCTTGATAATCTTAGCACAGCCCTACTCCAGAGAAAATAGCAATACAGAAATAATCAAGCATTTTATTGTTTACATGGGGGGCACTCACTCTCTGTAGTATTTAGCATTTAATACTTTGTTAAGTAGTGTACTGAATGCAAGTTAACCTAAGGTTTGTCATGTTCCTTTTTTAATGGTAAAGAATGGAATAATATTTTCCAGTGTAGCTTCTTTATTCTAGTCCATAAGTCAGTAAATCTAAGGTATTGGGTTTCAGATGATTTAACATGAACTTCTACATTGATTTGAATGCTAGTGATTTGGTGTAAATGCTTTGTAGAAGACAGTCCAAACTTGTGGACTATCACTTCAAGCTGAGCACCAATGCCTTGCTACCATTTCTCTTGCATAACTTATTTTAATTGCTCAATTAAAGTCATTTGATTGATAGTCTTATTGATCCCAGGGACACGAGGTATATTCTGGAATAAATGCCAGCGGGTTCTGGAATCTAAATATCCCGGTGACATTTCATGATATTTCCTTGCTAAATGTAGTTTGTATGAAAATCTCATTCATTGTGTTTGGCCCTGTTCACACATCTGATAAATCATAGATAATGATTGACCATGAACATGCCTAGCTGGGCTGTTTATTTCCTCCCTACTAATACACAGAAGACTCAAACCCTGATCCTTTGCTTTGGGATCATGCTTTATTTCACTGTCAACAAGCCATGACTGCTAAGCCAAAAGCGGAGCTTTGCTAGAAATTGTGGTTTGTTGGGAGAGAAACAAACCACGATCCCTGGTTCAGATGTAACACTAAGCCAGGGATCGTAGCTGATTCATTTCCTCTGCACATGAGATGGGAAGAGTGAAGTGGGCATAATTCAGCCATGCATTATAAGCCATGCTTTATGGATTACCATGATGCGTGAGTGTGGTCTTCGTCTCCAAACGGCACAAAATACGTTGTGTAGGTTATGTGTGTTGTGCGCTTCATATTGAGTCTCTTTCTTGAACAGGAGTTCCAGAAGGCTCTTGGAGCTAAACATTCTGTGTATGACACTACAAATAGAAGTGGACGTGCTTTGAAAGAAAAAACTTCCCTAGCTGATGACAATCTGAAACTGGATGATATGCTGAGTGAACTCAGAGACAAATGGGATACAGTATGTGGGAAATCTGTAGAAAGGTAAGACAAAAACGCTTTGCATCTTACTTAAAAGAGGCTCTGTAAAGCAGTAGCTAGGTCACTGTCTCCTTTTCATCCCATTTTCCTTTCCCCAGCTGGTCTTCAGTGAATGTCCCTGGTCAGAATAAAATTATGAGTGTCTCACTTTGAGCAGAGGATGTAGGTTCTTGGCTCCACTTCCCCATCCCTTAGAGTGTTTAAGACTGTGTACCCATTATTCGCTTAAGATTAAGCTGATTGGGGAGGGGAGAAGGCATCAGAAATGCAGCATTTAATAAGGAATGGCAGGCTAGATAAAGGATAGGTGTGGATTATCTCTAGCATCATGTGTACACTGTTTCTCAAACCAGCATTGGAAATGCACTGGATGCAGAGTAAATGGGAGCCAAAATCTCAGAATAAGCCAGCTGCAGAATAGGTATTGGTTTGTTCTTCCAAGGGTTTCTGGAGGCAGAGGAGACCCATTTCGTATTCAGCGAAAGTCTCTGGGGTGGTTTAGAGCTCCATTTCAGAAGAGTCCTGTGAAATGGAAAGTGCATGGTCCATCTCCTACGCACTTTTCTTTATGTTGTATATTCCTTTAGTTCTAGGTTTGAGCTCAAATCTTGTCTCCTGAATATATGAACAATATATTCATTTGGCTCCTCCACTTGGTCTTGATAGAGAGGTGTATAAAGCCAGAACATTTTGTTTTGTTTATTGTTACCTCTGAAAACTCCCCCAGCCCAGTTGGAAGAGAGGAAGGGGTGGTGGTAAAACTGGAAGAGCATGTAGCCCCTAGAATAGCGACTGATTGGAGGCAGGGCGAGGGGTCTAGGAAGTAGGAACTAGTAGTTGGCAAGATAGAAGCAGAAATGTCGTCACTGTGGAGAGGCTGTAAATGAAGGAAGCTGCAGGAGGTAGGAGGAATTCTAAAAGACCTAGATTTATGGTGTTAGAGTCATATTGCTGAGTGCATGGGCATAGGGTGCATGTAGATCTGCAATCACTCCCCCCTCCCTTTTTTTCACTGTGTCTGTCTTGTTTTCCCACTTCAGACAAAACAAACTGGAAGAAGCGCTGCTGTTTTCTGGGCAATTTACTGATGCTCTTCAGGCTCTCATAGATTGGCTGTACAAAGTGGAACCGCAGCTGGCCGAAGATCAGCCTGTGCACGGAGACATTGATTTAGTGATGAACTTAATAGATAATCACAAAGTAATGGCCACAAAATTACAGTCATTTTCATATTATTTTGAATCAAGCTGTTCAAAGCATTTTGAGTAAATGCCTTTTGGGTCAATTTGTAACTTTTAAGAAAGATTGATGAGCCCATTCAATAGGTTAAAAACCTTGGCCTGTGGTATAAAAACTGGCTGGAGAGGGAAAAGAGCTTGCTGACTGCAACGATCAAGATTTATCTGAAACTTGCCTTCAATGCTAAAGTTGATCTGCTACATTTTTCTTCATGCAGATTTTAATTTGGATTATTAGAACTAAAAACACTCTTGAAAGTTTCTCAGAAACAGTGGGTAATAGCATTAGCAGCCTTAGCTTTTTAGTCCAATCCATTTATAAGAGATGCAGAAACTACTGCTCACATGTTCCACCATCTGCAAGGGCTGCCCCTTGTCTTTTAAAGGAAGCAAGAGATTTGTGGGCACATGCTTTTGCACATATTGAACTGCTGACACAAAAAGAAACTGTCTCAGCAAAATATTGCAGAAGATGTGGAGCCCTGGATCAGAGTGTAGGAGTATAAGAGAGGCAGGGAGAGTGAAGGAGCCCCATGTTATCAAAGCTTGCACTAGTTTTCAGTTCCTTGTGTGCCTAGAGATTCCTAGTGAAAGTTTCAGGGGTTTTCAATATGTTGTCTTCTTTTTTAATTGGCAGTGTTCACGTGATCCGACATTGCATAAGGAAGATATTGTTGACCTAATGGTTTCTTTCGGAATATATGTAGAACTACTGATTTGTAAGAAGTGAGGGGGACATTCAAATACGGTAGAGTAGCAAGGATTGAATAAAACAAAGCCAGACAGGGGGATGAAGATATTTACGGGACTCACATTACAAAACAAAATAATGTTCAGTTAAGTTTAATTTCTTTAAAAATTAAGTCTATAAAAATGAACTTTCTCCATAGTTGTGATAGCTGTGTTATTCTGTTATTTGGGGAAATAATAGAAGGAACCATTTATTTCCTTTTCTTAGGCCTTCCAGAAGGAACTGGGAAAAAGGACAGGCAGCGTCCAGGCACTGAAACGCTCTGCTCGTGAACTGATAGAAGGTAGTCGTGATGACTCCTCCTGGGTTAAGGTCCAAATGCAGGAGCTGGGCACTCGGTGGGAGACGGTGTGTGCATTGTCCGTCTCCAAGCAAACACGACTGGAACAAGCCCTCCACCAGGTGAAGAATGAACCAATTACACTTATTTCAATCAGATGCAGCCTATGCATGGGTTGGGATTGCAATTATTGCGTATATTGCCGCATAGGAAGCGATGAGACAAGGAGGGCCTCGTCTGTGCCATGCCTGTGCCACCAGGTTCTGCATAAGTTAAGGAGTCCACAGTGAAGCAATGGATAGATAAGCACAAAGCAGCTTTTATGCAAAAGACATTAAAGTTGAAACAGGAGTCCTGATTGCTAATTGCAGCTGTTTCACCAGGCCATGTCAATGGAGTGGTGCTCTTGACTAGACTGAATTGCAAATAGCCTGCCCTACAGGAAACCTTTTAAAAAGTTATTGAATCATGAGGAGAAAGATAGGCCGGTGCTACATTTTTTTTTACTTCATTCTGTTTTTCCTTTGTAGAGAGTTACATGTGCAGAAGCCTTGCTGCTTTCATATACTAAAAAATATAGGGAAAATAATTTCAAAACAATTTCCAAACTCCTCCAGACACACCTGAGGGAGAATAATGTGGTGGTTATGGGCATTGTCCATTAGGTATCTGCAGTAAGTGCACACATAGATACCGCACTAACTCATGTTGCGCCACTTGAAGCTGGAGGCTCAGCCTTTTTCTGACACTTCTTAAAGCACTACCAAAATCTGAAAAACCATTTTGATCAAAGACCATTGCAAGACACACACACACACACACAATGAAAGGCTGTAACTGGCAGCGACAACTCTATAGTGATACTGCTTTCAGCTCTTCTATATACAGTCTCAGTTAGCTCCCCCCACTCCACAGAGTAATTAACATCATTCACTAGCATGACTCCACCTGATAATTTGTCAGTGTGAAGGCAGGTTGCTCTGAATTCCACTTTCACATATGCTATCAATCATATATTTAAAAGCGTGCACAAACAGGCCTATGGGCTTTATTAAATCCTTTTTTAAAAGCATGTGACATTTTTACAGCCATGATATCAGAGTGCTGTATGTCAGATTCCTTAATGGAAAGTTAATGTACCTCCATTGCTGAATGATAAACGATTCCACCAATCTGGGCACAGGTTCATTGTTCATGGTAGGAATCCAACATTGTACTCTTTCAGTCCAGATCCCTTTTACAGCATTCTCTCCCCCCCCCTTTCTTTTCCACTTTCATTTATACAGGCGGAAGAATTCCACTCAGTTGTGCACGTTCTTCTGGAATGGCTGGCTGAGGCTGAACAGGCCCTTCGTTTCCATGGCAATCTCCCAGATGATGAAGAGTCTCTGCGTACTCTAATAGATCAGCATCGGGTGAGTGAGATAATTGAGACAGTGCTGGCTCTTGAGACTAGATTTATGAAAAGGTTGGAATAAAATAAAACTATTTATGACTTATTTGTATCTGGCAATGAAAATTAGTTTCTTTCCTAGAAATAAGGGCTCGTGGAAAACTTTTGATGGGTAATTGATAACTCAATCAGCTAAAGCACCTTAAAATCAGTATACTTACTTTAAATGTTTCCTTCCCAAACCATAATACAATTCTTGATATTCATAGCAACACAGTTATTAAACTGCAGTAGAACCTCTCCTACCCCTTGAAGTCTGGCATAGACCATGTCCCAGGCCATCAATCCTCTCTATCGCAAGAAGTCAGATTCAGCAGAATTCTTGTAGCAAATTCATTCTCTTCCTATTACTCCCAGTCTTTACATACATACTTTGTAGGCCACTTTCCCAGTGGGTTGAGCCTTCTCTTCCAGAAAAGAAAAAAATGCTAGCAGGAAAGACTTCAGGACAAAGGCATAAGAAGGTGGATAATTGGCTAAATATTTATAGTGCCCGTCATACAGGTCAGGTGGTAAGAATGAAGCCATTATACCCCTCTGTTGAACAAGGCCTGCAAAATTTATGACCCATCAGGCTAGCACACCACTAGCAGTTCATTTATAGTGCAAGACATGCAGAAGGTGCAGATCATTACTTGTTTACACTAGTCTAGGAAAGATCTGCATGCTAAGGGAGATTGTGATTATGGTAAATGAAGTGGAGTAGGGAAATTCGCAGTGAAACAACATCATCATGTCATGTGGTCTGTTTTACTATGTATTTTTGAGATGTGTAGCTGCTGCTTTTGTCTCTTGTAACATGTAGTTCTTCCCATAGTTTTACCACTTTCAGTTGGATTGTCATTCCCCACTCCCAACCCACTTTCTCCCCCCCCCACCTTCTTTTCTCTTTTCTTTTGTTTTGGTAACGGTCTACACTATGAGTCAGGCCATTTGTGCAGTTACTCCTCCAGCTCCACCATTCCCCCCCCCCCAGCTAGTCTTTATGTATCTGTTACCATACAATGAGATCATTGAAAGGCTGCCAGACACAATGGTAATGAAGAAGAGAATATCTTGTTTACTGTCATTCCCTCTGAACAGGCTCCAGATGGTTCTCTTTGGATTTTCTCTCACCAAAGAAAAGGCAAATTCTCTCTCTCTCTCCCTCTCCCTCTCTCCCTCTCCCTCTCCCTCTCCCTCTCTCTCTTTCTCATTCTCCCTCTCCCTCTCTCTCTTTCTCATTCTCTCTCTCTCTCTCTCATTCTCTCTCACTCACTCTCTCATTCTCTCTCTCTCTCTCTCTCTCTCTCTCTCCTCACACGCACAGTTCTCTAGGCAAAGCAAGCAATACGTAAACACAGGATAACAACGTACAATAACGGCAGCTAAAATGTAAACCACACTTTAAAAATTTACAAGCTGTAGAAGTTGTGAGTGAAGACGCATTTTAATACAATGTGAAGTTTGGAGTATCTTCAAACATACTTTTATCTAAACCTAAATATATCGCATACTTTAGTTCTGCTGCTTTCCCCCTTGTTTTTGTGAAGGAAATGTCTAATAGGAATCTTTTTGTGTACCACCCTACTCTGGTGGGGCTACTTGATTGCCGGTCTATCAAGGAAGGCATTTCAGCCCTTTATTTTATATTGAAAAGCTCAGTTTCACAACCAATTACCCTTTAAAAAAAAATGCACTTGCTTTAATAGAGGTTAGGTCTCCCAGATAATTTAGATTTTACCTCTCCTTGTGGGCTTTGGGGCTGATAGGCACAGTGGGTAAATGCATTAAACTAGGTATGAATGGAAAGACATTTATGCTCTTGCTCTCTCTACCCTAGTCCACCTCCTACACCACTCAAAAGTCTCATAAATCTTTTCTCTTGTAAAAATGTTATATATCCTTAATTCACTTTCTGATTTTCCCTATCAGCATAGGATGACTTAGGGCCTATAACTTACAATGTGGACACTAAAAACAACAACAATAAAATATAGAAGATAGTCTAAAACAACAGCAGAGAACACAGCAGCCAAAATATCCAGGAGCGCTCAAAACCTGATTAAAAGGGAAAAATAATAACTTTGCATATCCCAGCAGAGGAATTTCGGCGGGGCGGGGGGGGGGGGAACCATCACAGTAAAGGCTGTATTGTGTTTTTTCACCTTACAAATAGAAGGGCATTTGTGGGAGATCTGAATTCTCAGGCATCTTTGAGATGAGCATTTCAAACAAAATTTTCAAGAAGAGGACTGTTCTTTTGTTATCTGAACCCCAGTGAAAATGGGCCACAGACGCTTGCATCCCCTATTCCTTATCCACAGGAAGCAGGAAACAAGTGCAGCAGGGAAGTTGGCATTAGTTTGTAACCCAGATAGATAGGTCCTGATTTCTTCCTGGTTCAGGGCGCCATCCTCCCACATGTGGGGCTTTGTGGAGCAGCAAGGCCACTGCCATATCCGTAAGTCCTGCTACTCAGGGTGACGATACTGGAAGATGCGTGGAGGGTAAAGGATGTTCGGGTCCAGTCCAGACCTGATGCTGTCACACAATAGCAGTGAAACTGGCTTGGGATCCAGTGAATCTCAAGTCAGCACAGCCCTGCCCACTCCCTCCATTAGGACCCCCCACTGTCCCTGGATGATTCAGCAGGCAGCAGGAGGCTGTCTCAGCCAGGAGAGCTGAGTGAAGGGACACTCTTGCCTGATCCAACACACAGTCTGGCCTAAAGGAGGTTTTGATAGCTCAGTAGGTCGGTTGCTTCTGCAGTCGACATGTTAGCATCCTGTAGTCCAAGAATTCAGTGAATGGTCCCTAGAGGTCTGCATCAATATATGCTGGCCCAGTTATACAACTGAGCAGAGGTGCTCTGAGTAGAGAGTGTGGTTTGATTAAATAATCAATCCACTGGGTTTCCTGAAACATGTCCAAAAGTAATTAACTTGCTATGACATCTAAGTAGTGCTATCTCACAAAGTTGTGTGTGTGTGTGTGTGTGCGTGCACATAAATATTGCAGTATTGAATTGCAGACTCCAGCATGCATTTTGTCTCTTCAATTAGCCCTTAGTCTACAGTGGATCTTAAAACATTCTTAATAAGTAAATCACTTTCCTCATGCTTTGCTTCTCTTCTTCCTTCCCTGCCACTGGATCAATTCAGATGCCGAGTGATTCAGTGTAGGCATCTGCGCTTTTTGGCTAAACCAGCAAAGTCTGAAATCACTTGGATTTTACCTTTGAAGCACTGCCAGCACCTAATTGAAATCACTGTTTTTTGCCTTAGGAATTCATGAGAAAACTGGAAGAAAAAAAGGCTGAGCTAACGAAAGCCACAGGTATGGGAGAAGCCATCCTGGCTATCTGCCACCCAGACTCCATCACTACCATCAAGCACTGGATAACAATCATCAGAGCAAGGTTTGAAGAGGTCAGTCCATCTCTAGCAGGTTCTCTCTGGTAATAATAATCAGTCTTTGATAGCTTGGAACACAACTGACAATTAGCAAGGCACTTATATTGTGAGGAAACGATCCAGCTGTCGAGAGCAAAATGTTTAACATACTCATGCTGTCATGTGTAATAGGCTGGTTTTGGCTCTTCCTTTGCAAACGTCTCTTGAGGAAGAAGTAAAACACTCCCCAGATCAGTTCATGTTCAAGATAATCACAATGAATTAGAAGTTAAGCTTTGAAAAAGGGATAGGGAACCTGTGGTTCTACAGACATTGTTGGACTCCAACTCCCATCAGCACCAACCACTATGGTCATTTGTCAAGGATTAAGGAGTATTGTGTGATAATTCTCAAAATGTTACCACATACTAAATATCCAATCGTTAAACCCAGCAGTGCTTTCCAACACTTCTGTGCTGCTAGAAACCTTTGGATCACAGTAAAAAGGCAGTGACTTTTCTTTTTGTACTTCTCTTCATGGGGTGCAAAGAGTTCCATCTTCTACTCACAGAGCTCACTAATGTGGTTGCTCAGCAGTCCTTTGATAATTCAGCCAAATTTGTTCATGTGAAAGTAATGGAGCACCCAAAGCCCTGGGTTGTGTGAATGTGAATATCATGCATAGTTTTCTTTTCAAGGTGTTAGCATGGGCAAAGCAACATCAGCAGAGATTGGCAGGGGCCCTGGCTGCACTTATTGCTAATCAAGAGCTGTTGGAAGCATTATTGACCTGGTTGCAGTGGGCAGAGACGACACTTAGTGAAAAAGACAAGGAAGTCATTCCTCAGGAGATTGATGATGTTAAGGCACTCATAGCTGAGCATCAGGTAAGAGGGCCGTTGCTATGATTATGATCAAACTAGTCAGCTTCAATGTACTTATGTGCATATGCATATTCTGGAAGTTCAGGTGGAACAGAGGTTTTTAAATAAACAATTAAAAAAACATGCTTTGGCCAAGGGTTCTGGTTCACGTAGCCTTCTGTTTTTATTTATGTTGTTTTATTGTATTGTACGGCATTGTTCTGGTAAAAGGTGAAGAAAGGCAATATTAAGGAAAACTGCTCTGTTCTTGTACACAGTAAACCAGTGCACCAATTCACCGTGCAAATGATTTCTCCTTTAAAATAAAGAGACAGAACAGCAAAGAAAAAGAAATTGAAAACAATAAATAAGCTGGACTGTAACATAATACTGTATTGCTTGTGTTCAACTTTACATTCTACAATATGCCTTAGAATTGTTCTGGGACCACATAGTTCCTTCATAAAGTCAAAGTTGAGTATTTTCCTTGTTGGTAAGCCAGTTAGGAGAACTTTGTCATTACTATTTGGGACATGAGATCAATATCCTTATTGTGGGAGAAACATGCACTTTGGAACACTTGGATGTTGGTGGAAGTGCTTTCTTTTAATCTGAGCATGTAGCTCAAGAAGCCACAGCCCATATTGTTGTTCTCATCCATGTGCTCATGGCAGACAAGGTACCGTATTTTTTGCTCTGTAAGACGCACCAGACCACAAGACGCACCTAGTTTTTGGAGGAGGAAAACAAGAAAAAAAATATTCTGAATCTCAGATGCCAGAACAGCAAGAGGGATCACTGCGTAGTGAAAGCAGCAATCCCTCTTGCTGTTCTGGCTTCTGGGATAGCTGCGCAGCCTGCATTCTCTCCATAAGACGCACACACATTTCCCCTTTTTGGGAGGAATAAAGTGAGTCTTATAGAGCAAAAAATACGGTAGTTGTGCAGGCATTCAGCTGTTAGCAAGGAGATGCTGTATCCAATGTAGATGCTAATCTAGATATGAGAGAAATCAGCATGTGAAGTAGGAGTTCTGTGCATACATGGGAGATCCCACAGCCATCTGGATCAGAACCTTTGTACCCCCAAACAGGGTATGTTGCAAATTATTGTTGTGCATTGTTAGCCAAAGCAACCACCCTTTAATTGCAGACATTCATGGAGGAAATGACTAGAAAACAGCCTGATGTGGATAAGGTTACTAAGACGCATAAAAGGAAAGCAGCTGAATCTGGTCCAATTCATTCTCATATTCCTGTACTGGATAAAGGAAGAGGAGGAAGTAAGTAATGATCTCACATATATATATGTGGTATCACATATATCATTGCCTTTAGTCATTAACTGATTATTTAAAAGCTGTCAGAATTTAACTTACTATTTCTAATTTATGAAGTGGACAGGATTGTCTACAGGGTCAGGAACCTGTGGCCCTAAAGCCAAACCTACCTTTCTGTTAGATGCCACCTGGAATCACAGGCATGTTAGGCCTCTCCCTTCTTCCTATAGAAACAGGCATGTATGCTGTGTTACCTTTTGTTTACACTGCCTTGAGAAGCAGAAGTACAGTACATTTTTCTGTATTTTAACAGGAAAGCGTTCCCCAACACCAAGCATGTATCCCTCAGGTGCACAGGCTCAGATTGAAACCAAGAATCCACGGGTGAACCTCTTGGTCAGCAAATGGCAGCAAGTCTGGCTTCTGGCTCTGGAAAGAAGAAGGAAACTTAATGATGCTTTAGACCGATTAGAAGAGGTCAGTAAACAGCAGATTTGTTTGCTATAACTAAGCCTTGGTTCATGTCTTATTGGCCACTCCTCTTCATATGGTGGAGGACCAGGAAGATACCCTTCCTTTGACAGGCAGAAGTAGCTTATGTGTTGGTCAGTGCGTACCAACACCCAATTATGTGAAAGCCCTGCTCGTGCACCATTATTATTATTATTATTCACTTTTATTACAAAGGTAATTCAAAGTGATTTACATTAACTATATCTAAAGCAATTTACATTAATTATGTTAATTTCTCCCTTGCTTTTTTGTGACGGAGATATATCACATAAGCAGACATCAGCATGGAGTGCCATTGGTGTTGTGTAGACATAATATTGGGATGTATGCTCCTTCTGCTTTCCCTGTACTCCCTTCAGAACAAATTCACCACTTTCCTTGTTAGAGTTTGCCATGGTTTAGAGTTACTTGAATGGTGATCATAGTGATGATTAAAGATTTGTAAGCCCCCTTCATACTTTAGTTTCAAAAAAGGGGAATGGGGTTTGGGGGAGGGCAAGGGAAAGACTCCTAAGGTTGACTTCCAGTTTGCACATTAACATCTGCTCTGAACTTTAGCATCATGATTATATGTATATCTCACAAGACAGTTCACCTCTTTTTTTCCATTTTTCCTTTTGTCTCAAGCTGAAAGAATTTGCCAACTTTGATTTTGATATTTGGCGGAAGAAGTATATGCGTTGGATGAACCATAAGAAATCTCGAGTCATGGACTTCTTTAGGAGGATAGATAAAGATCAGGATGGAAAGATAACCAGACAGGAATTTATTGATGGGATTCTTTCTTCAAGTAAGTTTTGAAGCAAAGTTCGATCATTTGCATATTACATTTAATTCCTCAGAGTTTTGGAATGCTAGTAAGTCATCAGTTTCCCGAAAGGTTATTGGTAAGAGTTGTTCATTTTAACTTGAACTGTTATTTTCATCTGCAGAATTTCCTACTAGTCGATTGGAAATGAGTGCAGTAGCGGATATCTTTGACAGAGATGGTGATGGCTATATTGACTACTATGAGTTTGTAGCAGCACTTCATCCGAACAAAGATGCATACAAGCCTCTGACAGATGCTGACAAAATTGAAGATGAGGTGCTCTTCTCCCTTCCCCCCTCCCCCTCCCCGCCCCTCAGCCTCTTTCTTAAAGTATCTTTCTCTGGAATTGCATGTTGAACTTATACAGTGGTACCTCGGTTTACGAACAGCCCTGTTTATGAACTATTCAGTTTACAAACTCTGCAAAACCAGAAGTAGTGTTCCAGTTTGTGAACTTTACCTCAGTCTACAAACGGAAGCCGAACAGTAGAAGGGCACTGGCAGCGGGAGGCCTCATTAGGGAAAGCGCACCTCAGTTTAAGAACAGATTTGGTTTAAGAACGGACTTCAGGAACGGATTAAGTTCGTAAACCGAGGTACCACTGTAGTCCCATTGTTTTCTTGACCTGATTGCACAATTTACCATAAATGGCAATTAATATGATTTGCTTCTGATTGTTGTTTTGACAGGTGACAAGGCAGGTAGCAAAATGTAAATGCGCAAAGCGATTCCAAGTGGAGCAGATTGGTGATAACAAGTACAGAGTAAGTATAGAAAACAGTCATGTTATCTGTTGGATTTAGACTCCCCTATTCTGCAAAGGAGTAATTTAACTAAATTAATAATCTAGTGTGAATTTGATGTCTTTTCTCTTTTTAAAAAACAACACCATCATTATCATCGTTTTGGACCCTATTGCATTTTTCACCAGCCACAGTGCATAAAGTGAGATGCCGCTGTTGCGTCACCCTCTTGGTTACAGGTGCTATCGCTCTCTGGGGTGAGGTGGCAACAGAGTAGTCGTGGTAGGTGCAGATGATTGCGCCCCTGTGGCCACCACTGTTGTCAACCCAGTGGTCTCCTGCCCTCATCTCTTCTCTGGCCCCCCATCGCATCCCAGCAAGCGGCAGCACCACTGCAGCCAACAGGGTACCGCAGTGGCAGGACCCCACCTCATGCACCACAGCTGTTCTTTAATCACCCCATCTGATCTTTTAGCTTGTGATTGAAGAAGAAAAGCTAGTATTATACCACCGAAGTCACAATAAATCTTTTCTTGCATTGGAATTGTAAATAACTTTCCAAAGGAGCCTGGGTTTTGATGAAACTTCCAAGTGTTAGAGCTTAATTCCTGTTACAAATATTCCATGCGTGCACCAAGTTATACCTACAGCTTTCAAGGTTTTATAGTGGAACATTCATTAACTTCCGAATTAGAATTATTATTATTTTTCCAACAGAGCAAACAGTTGGGAGTGTATTTGAATAAAGTTGTACTCTGTCATCACCATCCTGTCTTTTCTTTTTGTTTGATTTTGATTTCATTGAAGCATGCTTTCCTTTCTCTAGATAGAAAATGTGCCAGAAAAACCAGCAAGTAGATATCAAGGGGGGATCTACCAAATTGTCGCCCCCTTCTTTCATTTCAATTCAGCAATATCAATTTCCATGGAGAATTTGGCGGAAGGAAATCAGATTATACAGCAAGCAATAGATAGGTGTCATAGGAGTCAGGTCTGACAGCATTAACAGCCCAGACAGCTGATGTTATCAGCACATCTCTAAGCTACATACTAAATTGGAAGATTTAGAATGTGTATGTGCTGTTAGAGTGTGTTCTAGAGGATTTCCTGTTACACTAATTATGTCTTTCTCCCATTTTCCATCTCTTGTCAGTTCTTCCTGGGAAATCAGGTATAAACAGTGGAATGTGTTATGGAGTTCCTAATATTCTTTTAATATGTCGTCATTTCAGCTTGCAGTGGTTTGTCCTCCCCTCCCCTTTCACCCTAAGCTAATTCATTGTTGGTCAGCTACGATGCCTCTCTGGAAGTGCTTAACTGGTTTTCTTGTTTTGGGAATTGCCTTTTTGCCTGCTGCTGCCTCATTAATGAGATTACTTTTAAGGGAACCAGATAATAGACTGCATTAATTGTTAGTGCAAATGCCTTTGGGCATTCTTCCTGTGGTTTACACACTGGAATTGCTGTTAAGATTTTACTGTGATTCATATATGGAGTATCCTTTAAATTTCCATGCTGCATTCCACTGTAAGATGATCCAGGACCTTGCACTTTTTAAAGCTTTTGCCAAAAACAAAAAGGGACATTCAATTAGAAATTGAATAGGGAAATTGCATTTCTATAAATACCATCACTGCAAATTGGGCACCATGCAGACTGCATCCCAGGTAAAGACTGCCTATTTCTGTTTTGTTTCGTGTGCAGTCCATCATTCTTCTTGCTTCTTAGAGGTTAGTACAGTGGAACCTCGGTTGTTGAATGCCTCCGTTGTCATACATTTCTGCTTCCGAACGCCGAAAACCTGGAAGTAACTGCTCCGGTTTTTGAACGATTTTCGGAAGCTGAACGTGCTATGCGGCTTCCGTTTTGAGTTTCCCTATTGTATTGAGGGTTCAGTTTTCGGTTTTCGAACGTTTTGGACGTCGAATGGTCTTCTGGAACGGATTATGTTCGAAAACCGAGGTTCTGCTGTGTCATCCTTTCTTAGAATCTATTCCCTGTGAAACCTAATAGTAAAGGAAGATTATATAGATTTTTAGAATGAGATTACTCAACATTATGCAGTGTAAAAAAATCCCATTTGTGATTTAAAGTTTCACCTACTCTGACATGAGTACAATAAACTAAATTTTCCTTCTCATGCCATCCATGCTAATACATTATATAATCTTAACTTTTCCCTTTGTTTAGCCCACTTTGCTCCCAATTCTAAAGCCACTCTCATTTTGCATGATACGATGTTCTTGATTTCCTAGATGATGTAGTGAAGGGAGTTTGTTCTCCTGCTTTCTTCAGGAGGGTGGGTGTGGCTTTGCCTCAGCACCATTAAATGAATGAGACAGGAAGCACTGGAGCTGCAAGTGGCAATGTTGAAGCATTGTGCCGTCTGGAAAATGGGGAGAGAAATGTTCCACTCCCAAATGGGAGTTGGGGGACTGGGGCAGGTTGCTTACTCCTGACCGCAGCAGAGTGACACCTGAGATTAGGGATCATTTGGCACAACAGTAGTAGAAGTTAATTACCTAAATGAGCTTGGGGAAAGAAGAACTGGGGGGGTGGTGGTAAGCGCCCCAAAATATCATAATGGTGACAGATGGGGTTTCCCAAAACAAGATTTCCCAGGAAATCTCCCCAGACTTATTCAGGAGCTGCCATATACAATGGAACGCATTCCCACCCTCCACCCCCAAAGGACCATCAGAAAATACAGTTGGTGCAGCATAAAATCTTGTGAGTAAAAAAAGAAAGAAAGAAAATCTTCAGCCACTAATTACTTTATGTATTTTCGATTTGTTAACTTTATATGCTTTCCTCTTGTTTGGTTCCCAAAAGTAACATGCCTTTCCCCCTTTGCTTAAGCTGTGTTTCAGTAAGGTACATGAAAAATTAATCTCAGTTACATGATTTGGCTGTAAAACAAGTAGTGCTTACCTTAGCTTTTTTCCAAGGATGAAATCCGGCATTTTATTCTAGTGTGATCTTTGGGAAGAACTCCCCATAGGTACCCACATGAAGAATCTGGTCTTACATATCACAATAATCTGAGCTAAGAAGTGCTGAATCCCTCGTGACTATTTTTTTCTTCCAGGCAGCAGGGTGGCTCTGAGATCCTACCTGTAATGGAGGATTAGTTGGAGGTGGACAAGATATTTGGATGTGTTGGATTGATAATATGGAAGAGTGAGGTCTTTTGCATTGGTTGGGATTTAAAGGTTGTAACCCTGCAGACTGCCAGTGCACTTTTCAGATTTCACAGTACAGTTAGAAGTGAGGCAGCCATGGCTTGTCCCGCCCTTTCTCCCCTGGTCCTGTTGTCCTTCCCTTCCTCCACTTGCTGTAATGGTCAGGCCTGCAGGTGTGCTGTGCAGCAGTTTGGGGTGAATCCCAATGGTAGGAAAAGAAAAGAGCAGAACACGTTCCTATTACACTGGGAAATGTAAATGAGGAGAGAAGCAGGTTTGAGATATTTCCCCCCTGCAGCCAACCCTCCTTTAAATCTGCTGCACAGGGTTGGACCCTCCATGGCAGATTTAGTGAGACGGGGGGGGGGTCTGCAGCGGGGAAGGGGGAAATATCCCAAACCTGCTTCTCTCCTCATTCTGCTGATGGAAACCTTACTGCCAGCTGAGTCAGGTCTCTCAGTTACAGTCTGACAACATCAGCTACGATTCATAGCCTTTTTGCAATGGTAGTGTAAGGCTTCCACTGGAATTATTGGAGACACTTTATGTATTAGTGATTTAACACTAATGTCATGGAAAGGAGATTTGAAATGTGCATATAAAGAGTGAAGGAGAAACTCAGGTGGCCATCCTTATACTACATTTTAGTACCCTATTGGCCTGGGTCAGATCATTCTATAGCAGCTTATTGAACTAAAGTATGCATGAGCCTTGTTGCCCATACACTCTGTCCTCGCATTGCTCTTCCCTCCTCTCTTCTCTGCATGCTGCAATAATCCTTCAGTTAAACATACTTTCCCACTACGTCCAAACTGGGAAGCTATGGCTGCAATGTTCAGAACAAGCTAGAATCTTAAACCAGCTTCAGACCATAGTTTAAGATCCTGGGTTGTTCTGAACATTGTTAACCATAGTTTCCCATTTTGGACATAACAGGAAATTATGGTTAATTGAAGACTTATTGGCTTATTGCAGTATTTTAAAGAGGGAAGCGTCTGTGTGCTCTGCCAGAAGGCTCATTCATATCTCAGATTAAGGCTAAACATGTTGCCCCAAATGCAAACATGTGTTTACATTCATGGATTGGGAGAAGTAGGCTTTAAGCCACTTGAATGAGCCTGAAAATTATGCTATAATGGTGCAGAGATTTTCACCATGTGTACTAATATACGAAGCAACAGAGTGTAATGAGTCCTTTAGATCACCAACGAATTTTGCTAAGGCTCCAGAATATTTGGGAGGGGAATCAGTTGTTTTTCTTTCTTTATTTCACATTTCAGTAAGTGATTGTTTACTTGTACATATTAAAGGGCCCTCAGACTTGGTGTGTGGTGTGTGCGCTGTAACATTTGGAAAGAATGTTGTTTGAGCACCCCTTTTCAGGTACTTTCTGCATAACTGGCACATTAATGCTTTAAAACCAAAACCAGTTATAAAACCAATGTGGAGAGAGGAAATATGTGTTAAAAGGGAGTACGTCTGGAATGCATGTTACATTCAAAGAGCGGAGCTATGCTTTCAAACTACTTGCATAAGAACATGTGAACAGGCTATAAGAGACCTAAGGGATTTTGCAGCATTTCCAGATCACTAAATTGAAGGACCAGCATTTACGTACTTCCTAAAACTTTGCTTTTGACAAAGTACAGCAGAAGTACAATTTTGCACACTTGTTCTCCTTAGACCAGTGGTGGCGAACCTATGGCACGCGTGCCAGAGTGGGCACTCAGAACCCTCTCTGATAGCATGCGCGCAAGATGGCATGCAGGGCCATTACTGGGGGCTGGCAAAGGGACAGCCGCTCCCCCCATGCCATTGCGGGTGGGAAACGCTCCCTAAGGTGGTTGGCAGATGTGCAGCTCCCCCTCCCCCCCCTCCCACCAATTTGGGCAGGAAATGCTCCCTAGAGTGCACGCTGCCCACAGTAGCATGGGGGAGAGTTGTGTGCTAGCCAACCAGCTCCCCCCCCCAAAAAATGCTGCAATTTAAGACAGACAGGGTGCTGGGTAAGGAAGCATGGAGACAGTGGGTTGTGATGGTGTGGGTTTGGATCCGAAGCAGGTTTGGATTTTTATTTTGGCGGGGAGCGACAGCTCAGCTAGCCATCGATTAACAGAAGGGTCTGTCTCTTACCCCTGAGGACAAACAGCAGGCTCGGGCTGTGCTGCTGTTTTCAAGATCCAAGATGCAGAGCGGGGTGGGGGTGGAGAAGGAGCCTGCCAGGGAGCCTCCCATGCCAGGGAGGGGAGCGCTACGCTGGGCCACGCTTGTGCAAAGCAAAACACACGGAAGAGGGGGCAGCTTTGCAATGTGCCACATCGGGATGCTTCTGCCTGGCTTTTGCATAAGCCTGATTTCCCTGCCTTTCCCTCCTCCTTTTTTTGAACTCAGAAGGAGGTTGCTCTTTCTCCTGTTCTGGAGAGTGCAGACCGGGTGGGGAAGAGGGAGAGCCAGTGAGAGGGTGGGTGAGGTGTAGAAGGAGTGAATGTTATGAAGAGCGGCTGAGAGAAGTGAAGGGGGTGGAGGCGAGCTGCTCCTTGAAGACACCTCACAACAGGAGACCTTGGTGCCTGCATGCTGCGAAACCAGTGAGCCTCAGTTCTCTTTCCTGCCCACCCCAACATAGCAACTCCAGCTTCCCTGATGAAAGGGTCAGTCGCTTGCCAGCTGCGGGTTTCCCCAAGTCCCATGCTGAGTCCTCTGTCTGTCTCTGTCTCTCTGTTTCCTTTCTGCTTCTCTCTTGTTCTCCGATGCACAGGAGAGAAGCGCCAAAGGGGCCACAGAGAGAGAAACAGACAGACATCTATACACATCCACACACCCACATGCAGGGAAAGTATTCTGAGTGCGCTCTGCCTAACAGCCTGCTTCGCAACACACACAAGTGCTGAGGCTGCTGGGTTGCCAGTAACAAAAAGAGCAAATAATAATAATAATAATAATAATAATAATAATAATATTATATTAATAATACCCCATCCATCTGGCTGGGTTTATTTATTTATTTATATTTATTTGTATGCGTGCATGCAGAAAATCATTATTATCCCATATTAAATCGCCGTGTTGGCACTTTGCGATAAATAAGTGGGTTTTGGGTTGCAGTTTGGGCACTCAGTCTCTAAAAGGTTCGCCACCACTGCCTTAGATCCTTGGAGCTCCTGCCCCCACCATGCGAGGGTTTTTTTGTTTGCCCCCCCCAACTCTAAACTGATACTTGTGCTAGTGAAGCTGCATATTTGCAACTGAAAATTACCACATCATTAAAGTTGGGGAGACTATCCTTCTGGAAGGAGATGTGAGCTCTAGCATTGGGGAGAGGGAGTCTGCAGCCTTCAAGCTGTTGTTTTTTTAGGTGTTTTTTTACAAATATAAAGTATTCACAGAATTGCAGCATTATTACTTTGAGTTCAAAGGATAGTCTTGCTGGTGCTGGCCTGTTATTGGTTTACTTTAAAATGCTGCGTGTTGGGGTAGTATAATGGAGTTCAGCCAGCATCTAACAAAATAAGAAAAATGAAACTTAAAAGAATAAAATAGACAGTAAAAACATTTACTGGAAAAGTGGAGACATGCCACTAATGATTCAATAGCTACCTAATTTATGACACTCAAACCCTTGGCCATCCAATGAGGCTGAATGTTGGAGGATTCAGGGCTGATAAAAGAAAGTTACTTCTTCATGCAACTCATAAACTGTGGAACTTACTCCCACAGGAGGCAGCGATAGTTTACCAACCCAGATGGATTTAAAAGAGGATTGGACAAATTCATGGAGGAGAGGGCTGTTTAAGGCTGCTAGCCATGATGGCTATGTCCTGCCTCCACAGTTGGAGGCAGCAATGATTATGAAAACCAGTTGCTGCAAACCACAGGAGGGGAGAGTGCTCTTGTACTTGAATTCTACTTGTGGGTTTCCTGCAAGCACGTTGTTTGGCCACTGTAAGAGCAGGATGGCCTAGATGGGCCATTGCCCTAATCCAGCTTATTCTTTCTTACTTCTCACACTGGCTATAGAAATACACATAATGTGTGGGTGAATGGTCACAAAATGCTAAAAAAAATAGCACCCCTTGAAGAAGGGCATCCCTGAAGAAAGATAACTGGATCCCTCATAAAAACTCTTTTTGTTACATGATACAACACTTGCCTAGAAAAGCCCTTAGTGGCTATTCTAAGGGGCAGCTTTCCAGAAGGCAAGAGGGTGAAAAAGAAATTCTGAAATAACAATAAAAGTTTGTTTTTCTGACTTATTCAGTGGTCATCACTGTAATATTTGTTCTGTGGATCAGTGTCCTCATAATGATGTCTAATCCATATTTTGATGGAAATATTCTTATCATTTTTTCAAGGAGAGATCAGTGAAGGTTTTAGTATTGACAGTACAATTCCATGATACAATAGCTTCCTGTATTACATGACTAATTTTTCTCCTTTGAAAAGATCTGAGAAACATCCATGTGGCTCTCAAGAATCGGGGGGGGGGGGGCAATCAAACCTAGCAGCATTATACCCTTGTGTGCTCTGCCTCCCTCCCCTTCCCCACCAATCTCATTGCTACCTTTTGGGTTAATGCAGTTGCATTCAACTTAAAAACAACCTTTACCATATGCATAATGCAAAACTCTTTGGTGATTTTTCTACTAATGATTTAGGAGCTTATTGTGCGTGGCTAATTTTAACCCTCTTGGCTTGGAGCGCACTGTGCTGTTTAGAACTTGTAGGAAACCTTGAGCTTGATTTCCTGTCTTCCTGCACAGTTTGGTGACTCCCAGCAACTCCGTCTTGTCCGCATTCTGCGGAGCACTGTTATGGTTCGAGTTGGAGGCGGATGGATGGCACTTGATGAGTTCTTAGTGAAAAATGATCCTTGCAGAGGTATGTAGGAAGACTTCTTTACATATGACTATTAAACCCATTAATAGTGTATATTAAACTGCTGTCATGGATTAACTAGGGTAGAAGAGGTTAGAAGGATGAAATGTAAACTGTATAAATCCCTGGTTTAGTTAAACACTGATTCATATGCCCTACTTATATACATCTTGCTATTTTTAAGGGCTACCTACTGAAGATACTGTAGACCAGAGCTTTCCAAACTCTTTGTCGCGACACGTTAATGTGTTGGCTGCAGTGTGTAGGTGTGTCACACAAACGCTCCCCACGCTCCTCCCAGAGCTGGAAAGGGGTTAGTTTAACCTCTGGTTTGCTAGTAAAACTGAATTACTGTGTCGTGGAATGATGCAAAACTGAATTACTGTTCCGAAATGATGCATGTTTAAAAAGTGTCTCACCAACATGAAAAGTTTGGAAAGCTCTGCTGTATACTCTGGCTATGCATTGCATTCACCATGTGAGAGCTTGACTTGCAAGGAATTTCTTTGGCTCTCTCACACCAACAGAATGAAAAGCTGTCAGGAACGCAGAAACCACACATACAGGAAAGGAGGAAGTGCTGGTTTCCCTTTCCTGTCCATTGGTTATCTCCCCTTTTCTCTGTTGTTAGCTAATTTTCCCTCAGAGTTGGGAGGGGGGAAGAGCAGAAACTGTGGTGGGACCACTCTTATGGTGAGTGTAACATGTAGCCTGGCTCATGGTGAACAGCTGGAGGGGAAAATGGCTCACTGGTTTGTGGCCTAGATCTTCCAAGGATTCTAATCTATTGAGCCCAGATTTGTAAGCAGATTTCACTGTAGCATCTTAACAGCCTTATAAGCCTAAAACCTGATTCACAGAAGAGGGTAGCCTGGGTTTAGTTGAAATCATTTCTGGGTCCTAGGTCTGCGTGCTGTGTGTGTTGATAGAATGCAGTAGGCATGGGATTGGTTGGGCTAGGCTCACCAAGAGGTGAAGTGAAGCAATCACTTTGGGGGGCAAAATTCCAGAAGTTCAGTGGAAATGGTAAGTAAAATAGTGACTACTTGCTAATCCCAGAGGGAATAATATAAAGGGCATCACCCAGTTTTATGTTGTGAATGTACAAAGGAATGTTAAGATGGGGTGGTGAACGTAGTGTTGTATTTCTCAAAAATGAAAAGTAGCTACAGAAAACATTATTGGGCATATATTAGATTATTTTTCTCTGTAGTTAAAACTGTGAATTCTATACGTAATGCTGCAAGTTCAGACTGAAAAGTAAACATTGTGGTGGTATACATGCTTCTTTGGGCTATATATTTCTTTTTCCTAATGCTTACTTATCCAGCCACCATTTTATCAGATACAATTGAAACTACAATTTAAAATTCCTTCTGTTTAGTAAAGGATCATATGACTGGATGTTATCTGTAGTGTTGAAAAAAAGAGTGAACTGTGCCTCAGGTGGAAAACTTGCTTCAATTCTGTTTTAATTACATTATGCTTGAGTCACATTTTACATTCCTGCTGTACAGGAATACATGAGATAGTTACACAGCCTACATTGATCCACCTGATTCCATCATCCCATCTCATACTCTACTCTGAAGAATCTTAACAGGACAAAAGTGGAATGTAGCATTCTGACTGAATATAATTGACTCCTATAATAACACATTACATGTGCTATTTTATTCCTACATTGTGAGATGCCTACAATCCACCCATGTTCCACCTAAGTCAGGTGAACAGTACTTGATTTGACATATTGTTGCTGCTTTTAAAAAACAACAACAGCTGGTATCTCCAGCTGATAATCACCAAGCTTCCCGTTACAGGAATTGGGTTCTTCAACACCAGTGTATACAAATATGGAAGATGTGATGGCTGCTACTGTAGTTTATGCCTTTCCCTTCCTCCTCCCGCACAACTACGAGGAGGCATTAACTTCTGTTTTAAATTAACCACAGCTTTTTATCATCTGGATCTGGACAAAATGTGGTTAATCTTAACCACTTATTTAAATAAGCCAACTTCAGACCATAGTTTAAGAAGATGACTTGTTTCAATAAACCATAGTTAAGGTTAATTTGGACATCTAGGTTTGGACATCATGCAAAACTGTAGTTGCTTAAAGCGGAAGCAGAAGCTTCTTATCCTTTCTCACGGTCACACCAGAGGAGGACAAGGCAGGGGAGAAGTCCAGAGCTCACTACAGCTCATCACTAACATAAACCATGGTTTAGCGTTATGTGTAAATTGAGTCAATATGGAGAGATTTTTTTTTTTCTGAAACAGGTTTTCAGCAAGGATAGTTCATTTGTGATTTTCAGTATTACTGAATATGAGTCTGAATTTTTTTGTTTTCCATTTGTGGGGTACTTCACCCACAAAATCCCTTTCAAAGGGCAACATAATTTCAGAGATAAACCTGTCTCAAAAGGATGGAACGTAAGATTGCATTCTTCATCAGATTTGCCATGGAAACACTAGCTCTTATGTGGAAACTAAATCATATACAAACCTGTTGGGTGTCTTAATGGTGACTAGGTTTCATTCTATTAAAGCACTGTGTGATATGTTGTGTCCTCATTTCATGCAATCTTAAGAAGTATGAAGATAGAACATCCCTTTTTGAAGATGGCAAAGAAACTACTTGCTTTCTTTTTTTTACCTACATGATGACATTGGGACTGTCTGCAGCTGAGCTTACACCAAGAGTGGTTTCTTTTGCTGAAGAAAACTCCACGATCTTGCTTAGGAACACTTAGCGAGAACTTTAAATCACTTAAGATCTGTCCTTGGCCTGCAGCTTTGAATCTTCTTGCATATGCAACTGCTGTAATTGATTTCTTCTCCTGCTAACAATTTTCTTTTAATATGACCCATATCCTGTGTCATTTTTTCTAGTTCATCATCATGGGAGTAAAATGTTACGTTCGGAATCAAACTCTTCAATTACCACTCAGCCTACTATAGGTTGGCAAACCCCTCTCTTTGTCTCTCCTGTTCTTAATGTTCTTTTCCATTTCCTACCCACTCTGCTTTGATATATACAAATATATATTTAACACAACGCTTCACGTTTCACATTTTTTAGCCTTAACACTTATTGCACTGGCTGGTGCTTGAGAGCTTGCTTCTAAATTTCCTTTGACACGCTCGGAAAGAGTGTTTCAAAAGCAATTGCCATTAAGACAGAGAAAACCAAATGCTAACCTGTTCACGCATCTGAACCTTGTGGGAAGTTCTCACCTTTGCCTCTATACCTGCGTTTGTCTGTGCCCAGCATCCCATCACTTCTTTACAGTTTGGGAGTTTCTGTTTGTCATTGCATGTTGCCCAACTGCATTACTATATAGCTTAGAATTAATATGGTTTTATGCTTTTCTCTCCATGTTTATTCATCGTAGCCAGCATCTGTTTCTGAATCATCCAAACAGTGGTAGCATTAGTCAAATGGGTCTTCAGGTTGAGTCTGTGCATTGGTAACCAAATAGCATGTTGAGCCATTCCATTATCATGCTGATTTATGTTGACAGCAGTTCATCTCTGCTAGCATAAAATGTTAAATGCGCAGTTCATCTTTTGCTAGCGTAAAATGTTAGATGCGCATATTCTGCAAATGAACTTTTTTTGTCTCAAACAAATGCATTACTCACTAATGTGTTTGAATTGTTTGGCCTGTTTGTTTAGCTCTAGCAAAGCCAGCGATATGGACAGGCAGCCGGGGAAATAATCAGACTTCTCAATTTCTCTCTTTCGCATCCTCTAGCTAAAGGGAGGACGAACATGGAGCTACGTGAGAAATTTATTTTGGCAGATGGAGCTAGCCAAAGCATGGCTGCCTTCCGACAAAGGGGACGCAGATCACGACCTTCTTCAAGGGGTGCTTCACCCAACAGATCCATGTCTGTGTCAAATCCACCTGCTCAAGGAGCTCCAACATCAGCTCTTGCTGCCAGCACACCCAAGGTATGACTGGAGTGGTGCAGATGAAATTTAATGCAGTTAATAAAATCAGGCCAAGCTTGCTACAGTTCGCCATAATGCTACCCTAAAACAAATAGGGGAGATATTGGTTATTTTATTTTTCAAAGAAAGCTAACAAAAATTTTTTATTGTTTCCTCCCTTACAATTGCAGCGGTCGTGCAAGCCTGGGAAAAAACATGTAAGCTAATTAGAAAAGTGGAAAAAAACAATAATGAAAAAACCATTAACCCACCATTGCATTTTAAAAAGCACACATACATTCTCTTTTGTATAGAATGCTTGTCAACTGTTCCTGCTTTGTTTTGGTGTTATTTTGTTTTTGACTTTTACTGTGAGATTCAGTATTCATAATCTGAATATTCCTCTCCATGACATTGTTTTCCATCGCCTGTTCTTCACCCTTGTGATTTGCCATTGTTCCATACAGACACCCCATCATTTAACACGCAACTATGGTAAACCATGGTTGATAAACAGCAAAACATCATCTCCTTGTAAACCTCCAGAGTGCTCTGAATATCAAGTGTCATCCACAGAGGTACAGTAATGGATGGATATTCTAGTCTAACATTCACTAAAACTATCCTGTTAGCTAACATTCACTACAGTTCCTTGCCCAGCTATGCTGTACCTTCCTTACATATTAATGCACTCCGTTTGTTTTCAATCTTCTATCCAACAATTTTACTTTCTCTCTTTTTAAATCTATAAATTGATCAGTCATTTGAGTTTGTTTGGGTCTTGATGAGCATGTCTTTAAATTCTATATAACGATGGTCAAACTAGGAATCAGCACTGTACATGTGGAGTCTAAGATATTTATAACTGAAATCATCTAGTTTGCTCTAGATAAGCAGTTAGATAAATATGAGATCCTGGTGCATTACCATTCTGCCTAATGAAAAGTTATGTGAAATGCAAGAAGTTTCAGATTGCTGCACTAACATTAAGTCAGTCCAATATTATTTTACCTAATAGTATGCCATTGGTGTTCTGGCTCTGTTTGACCCCATTTAGTACTTAGGCCTCTCAGAGCTAAGCACACCAAAATCAATAAACTAAAACACTTTCTATTCCATGCTGAACTATGGCCTGAGTTTAGTTTCAAGCCCATCCCTTCCCAACAGCTCAGAGCAAGAAATGGCATTAAAATAGAAACTATAAATACTATGCCTAGGAAACCTAGATAAAATTGTGAGATTGCATTGCAACTATCCCATATCTGCTTTACTCTGGCCATTAAAAATGAGTGAAAATAAAAATATCTTAGAGTGTATCTGGCTCGGTCCTCCAAGAGAAAGAAGTTCCATATATCTCAAGGAGCCACCAAGAATGTCTCACTTCGTGCCCTCATGGTACAAACACGCATTAAAATTAATTATCTGGTGATTGTGGAACACTGCGTAGGTGGCAGCCACCAGAATATTTAGGATCTGAAGTATCTTTCAGTGCCAATACTGGGGAAACAACCCAAGCTATAATTTCTCAGTTCTCATAGGGAAATGGTTGTTTGTTTAGAACAAGGGAATATTGAGAACTGAAATACATAAAAGATTGAAAGAGTCTACTATGGATTAAGGAGCCAAAGATTAAATCAGTAGACTGTCTCCTGCTGACATAATACTGCTGTCTTCTCACATAATACAAAATTATATTAGGGTATGCAGTACATCAATGGTTAGCCCTGAGAAGAATGTGTTATTACTGCTCTTGCTTGTGGCGGCTACCACTTCTGCTACTTTCCCTCCAGCTTTTTCTACAACTAACTTCTGAGATTTTTGTATGGCTTTGCTTACTAGGTAGCGAAACACCTACTTAGCTATCCTTCCCATAAAATACATTTATTACATGTACAGAATTATTACTCCTAAATATCCACAGGATTTAAAACACAATATAGAATATGAATTTCTGACAGTTTCTAATATTATGCTTTCTTTTTCTCCATACTTCAGCAGATAGCATAGCCTCAATGTAAACTTCCTATTTGCATTTAGCTATTAGTAGCAAACCAAAGAAGTGTCAGCGCAGCAATTTAATTGTCCTCCCTGGTCAGAATTAATTCCATATTGCCTTGATGACTAAACAGTGATCCTTCAGACTAGTCACACTGGTGCATTTTTCAGAAGCATAGGCATGTTGCAGAAAAAATAGCAAAATGTCTTGTCATAGAGTAAACTCATGATTTTGTAGTTTAGAGTTGACTTCATCAGATACATGAAGTGTGATCCTAAGTTGGCAGGTATATTACATCTTGACATGTAAATATAAAAAGCCATTCTTTTTGTTTGTTTGTTTGTATGTTCGTTTATACAATGTCATCAGTGTACAAAGCACCTTACCAAGTTATGTAAGCAAAACCAGACAGGTTCTTGCTCTCAAGAAGTTTATAAACTAAAATTTGATAACTGGGAAACATTGAGGGAGGGAAGGAAGAGATACAGTGACAGGTAAAGTGCTTTACATACTAGATATTATTACCATTTGGTTCCCTTTCCAACTCATTAACTAAATATTCCTATGTCATCACTTTTTGGAATAGCTTTTTCTTTGCCATGCATGTTCCGAAGAAGGTGATATGGATGGAGTCCTAAATTCAGCTCTTGTTTGTTGCAGAACATAATGGGTTTGTTTCATTCAGTTCTCCTTGTGTCCTACAGGGGACTCCAATACAAGGGAGTAAACTTAGATTGCCAGGATATCTGTCTGGGAAGGGTTTCCATTCTGGAGAAGACAGCAGCCTCATTTCAACAGCAGCTACAAGAGTCAGGGCACATTTTGCAGGTGAGCACTGGAGAGCTTGGAATAAATGTCTCTGGGATGCTAGTACCTAATACAAAGAGTCAAAAGTAGACTACTGCATGTACACACATTGCGTTGGATCTGCTTCTTTGGGAGGCTGAAATGTGGCAGATCCTGCTTTGAATCAAGGCCTTGGTACTGATGAAATTCTGGTTCACTGAAGGTGGGATGTAAAATTGGAACTGCATATTGATATCATGTCTAACTTGTGAGTTTCATGATACCAGAGCAGAAGAAGCTAGAGTGAAAAGTTCCACTTGTGATACAAAGCACTTTAAAAGGGAAATAATTGGCATTGAAAACAGTAGATTGCTTTGACTCATATCCACCAGCTGCACATAACAGAGGGGCTCTGATGTACCCATGTAGGATTGAAACAGGGCATACTTGATGTGCCCAGTGGGTAGCATCCAGAACGTCCCTGCTGAATGTGATGAAAGGACCATCCAGTCCAGCATCATGTTTTCACAATGGCCAATCAGGATGGGAAGCCCACAATCAGGATGTGAGTGTAGCAGCAGCCTCCTTACCAGTGAAACCCAACCACTAGTGTTCAGAGATAGAAGCTGCCATGACCAGTAGCTACGGTTAGCTTTATCCTCTGGTTTGTAATGAAAGAGCAGCACTCGCTTGAGTAGACTTCTGGATGCCTATAATGGAGCACCATGAAGCTCTTGATGATGCCAGTACAAAATCAGCCTTCGTTATCCCTGCTCACTCTAATTGCAATGGGTGTATTTCTCCTCCTCATGCAGACACCAGAAAAACACCAAGCAGACCTGGAAGTCGAGCAGGAAGCAAGGCTGGCAGCAGAGCAAGCAGCCGCCGGGGCAGTGACGCATCTGATTTTGACATTTCAGAAATTCAGTCTGTGTGCTCAGATGTATCAGAGACTGTTCATACCCCAATTAGGCCAACACCCCGACCCAATTCTCGCTCAGCATCTGGAAAACCTTCCAAAATTCCAACTCCACAAAGAAAGTCGCCGGCCAGCAAATTAGACAAGTCCTCCAAGAGATAGTGTGGTCGGTTCTGTCAAGACCACCTTTTTCCTGTGCATTAAATATTTAAGTTTTTAAGATGTAAAATATTCTGTAGAAATTATTGTGAAATATTACGAGAGTTGGATTTTTAATTTTGCAGATGGCCTTATTTGTGTATTTGTCTTGTTTATTTTATGTGTATGATTTTTGTCAAATTTTGTTTCGTTTATGCCATATCATATGTGAAAAGGAGAAAGTTTTTTTTTCAATGTAACTAACGGTTGTTTGCAGTAATGTGTAGAGAGATCACTAAAAGCAATTACTGAATGTACAATTGTCTTTGTGTCCTAAGTCAACAAGGCCTGTCACTTCATCATTAGATTTACAGTAAAGGATACCTCATAACTTTGTCTTAAGACAAATGAAAAAGACAACAGTCAACATTATGCATTTTGAACTAACGCAGTGGACTCGAAGAGGCATGTGGCAGGGATACTAAGAAACAGAAGACACAGTTCATACTGCAGTTAATCAAACATTATCCTACAGAGAATTCAGTTACTTAAAGAGCACTTGCCAGTACTTCAGTACTCCAATATTTTGCAGCATTTTCTGTGCCATTGCTTTAAAGGCCAGACACCATCTGGAATCTAGAATTATTACACTTGTATCAGAATGCCAGTATAATCTGCATTCACGTCAGCGTGAGGTTTTCTTTTGCTTGAGTGGATGATAGCACTGTATCATTGGACTCATTTTATATCAAAGCAGTTTTGCTTGCAGAAAGAAAAGGGAAAAAAAATTATGAAATAAAGCTTGTCCCTTCTCTTTGTTGCTACTGTATTCCTTATATCCCATGGAGGTGTGTGTTCTGTGTCAACTTTACTTCGTACATGATTTGCAAGATTCAGATCATTACTTTCAGAACAACCCTTATTTTTTCCCATTTCTCCATCACATTTCATGCAATCATTGGATTCCTTCAGTATACCAATTTTTGCACGTCATAAGGCACAATACACCATTCATGCCTTCAACAAGAATTCCATACTGTTGACTGGTGAATAAAATAATACTGAGTGAATCAGTGTGGAGAAAGACTAGATGAATTGAGGCAGAGCATGGTTTCATTTGCAAGCAGAAAAAATGCACTAGGAAACATCTACATTTCTTCCATGGAATTCTGGTAATTGTATCTCTTCAAGAGACTACAAATCTCCAGTCTTTAAAAAATGGTATGTTTCCATGGTTTTGAGGGAAAACTGTGAGAGTTAAGCTCCCATTTCACACACATCCAGTGGTGCAGGAGTGGGTCCCAAGTAGAGCAATCCCATACAGTGGTACATTGGTTCTCAAACTTAATCCATTCTAGAAGTCTGTTCCAAAACCAAAGTGTTCCAAAACCAAGGCGCGCTTTCCCATAGACAGTAATGCAAAACAGATTAATCCATTCCAGATTAATCCATTCTTTTAAAAACAACCCCTAAAACGGCAATTTAACATGAATTTTACTATCTAACGAGACCACTGATCCATAAAATGAAAGCAATAATCAATGTACTGTACTATAAAATAAATAAGACAGTATTGTAGATGATAAAAATTAAAATTATTATTTTTTCTTACCTGCACTGATGTTAGTCATTGTTTGGATGGGGGGAGTGCTTTTATCCATTTCCACAGTGACACAATCAGTAGCTAAACTGGGTTCCACACAGTCACAAAAACAAATTAACCAAAAAAGCCTAAAAAACAAAAAATGCAAAATAAATAGCAAAACCAAAAGCGCCAATCTTAATCCGTTCTGGAAGTCCATTTGACTTCCAAAATGTTCAAAAACCAAGGCGCGGCTTCTGATGGGTGCAGGCACCCCGGAAACAATAGCCGACAACCACATAGGACGTTCGGCTTCCAAAAAAGATTTGAAAACCAGAACACTTCCAGGTTTTCGGCGTTTGGGAACCAAGGTACTACTGTATTACATGGGTCAGTGTAGTGTTGCAGTTAGAGTCAGACTGGGACCTGGAAGTCCCAGGTTCAGTTCTCTACTTGGCCATGAAGCTAATTGGGAGATCTTGGGCCAATCCGTTTCTCTCAGCCTAGCTTACCAGTTTGTGGTGATAAAATAGGGGAACAGAGAACCATGTGCACCACCCTGGGTTCCTTGGAGGAAACGTCAGAGATATAAATGTATGCGTTTGCTTATTTAACCACATAGGCTGGATCAACAACCACTGCAAGGAATACAAGGTCAAACAGGATTACAAATTATTTATATTGTGAAGGGGTGAAGAACAGTTCTTGATTATTTTTATTACAGGTTTAAAAAAGATACTTTTACTCCTCAGTATTGACCCACTTTCCCCTCTGCTTTTATTACATTACATATTTCCCTTACACTTATGAAATGACAGAGTCTTATGGACTCCCGCTGCTAAGCATTCCTATAGCACTTTTATTTTTAAAGTGCTTTCAAAATCTTTAAAGATTTAGATTTAAAGTTGGGTTGTAAATTAGGTTGCTCTTGCTGTTGTTTCCCATTTATACATGGGAGAGTGAGGCTGATTTGCTCAAGATCACACAACCATTATGGCAGAGGGACTTTAACTCAGCCTTTCTGGATCCATGTTCTTCATCTTGGTCCCAGGAACTCCCAGCAATATTGCAGCAGGGCACAGAGAGTGGTAAAAATTAGGTGTGATCATTCTATATTACACTTAATACCTCTGAGAATATTTGCTTCTAACACCAGAACACAATGCTTTCCGCAGCAGAAATGCCTATTTTTGGTTTTGGATACATTCTCATTATTTTTGTGTGCCTTTTACTTCTTTGGAGCATATGTGTTTAAATTAGAGATTTAATACTCCATTTGGATTTTGCCTAGCAGCAAAATAACAAGCCATACTTGCCACTAAACAGATGGTTACTTGTGGTTCCTGAACTACTGATGAACTTGGTAAGCTTTAAATGGCTTTGTTTTCCTTGTCAAAGTTAGTCTGAGCAACTGCCCACAATTCCAGTACTGGCAAAGCATGAGAGGTGCTCATTTGTGAGATACTAATTATTCTTTATTCTAATAATCCTCAGAAGGATTCATAGTTTGACTACAACTTGTGGGTTTGACTAGTTCAATGGATTGGTTTTTGGGGGCCCTTGCAGAAGTACATTTTATGGTGCATTCATTATGATATGTGATCATTATGTTATCGGAGCAGTCATACACAGTCCCACTTTCGATATTGTTTGCACCTGCAAGGGTTTGGAGGCAGTCACGCTTTCCATTTCCAATCAGTGTGTATCCCTTAACTTCCTGCTAAAATCCTGTAACTTTCTCTACCACAGATATTCTGGTTTATTTTTTGTCGTGCTATAGCTTTTCCAGACAGTAATAATGTGGTAGCATTGGAGCAGCATTGCAGAACCAAACTAAAGCAGAATAAATTCACCTCTAATGCTCTATTACAGTGCCAAGAACATGTTGCAGAATAAGCCCACAATAAAATAGTCTACAAGGTCCCTTACTCAGTTCTTACTGAAGCATGCATGGCATGGCCTATACAGTTTCTTTTTACAATATAGTGGTTTGTGAAATATTGGTGTCACCTCTGCTCATATCGCAGGCAAGGATATGCAACAAAGGGGGGGGTACCTCAGTTTGATCATATTTGTATACTGTTCCCATTTAATGTGGAGATCTGAACCACTTAACACATTACAATTTACTGTCATAGAGATCATGTTATTCCAGGCAAATCAGGGAACTTGTATTACGAAAAACACTTGCAGCCCACTTTTGCACATTGCAGTGAAAATGTGCTTTCATATCCAGAAATTTTCTACGTGCCAGTATGTTGTTTATAATGAAGCACACATTTGATCTGCTTGCCTTTTTAAAAGTCTCACCCAATCCTCAAGGGCAGCTGCATTAGAACTGAAATTAATGGCTGCCTTTAAGTCAAAAGAAGTTACATCCGCGCCACTTAGTCATTTGTCCATTGTTCTAGCTGGTAAGTTATTCTGTTCTCTTTATTTAAGGTGCTTAAATTAACACCGTATTAACACTGTTGAAAAAACGTAGTTTGCTTTATTCTAACATGGCAGTCAAAAGAATGCCTGGCCAGAGAGAGGCTTTATTTTACAGAGAAACAATGAAGTGCAGTGATAAGAAACTAACTTTCATTAAATGTGACCTTTATAACTCTGGACATTATTTCTGCTTCTAATATTTATTTGACACAGTCCAAGAGTGAAAATGCAAAGCAGTTTCACCAATATGATCCCTAAATATTTCAGAGTGTGGCCTGGCAAATCACCAGAAAACTGTAGGCCTCTGAATGTGGTGCCCTCCTAGTCAGCCTCGGTTTACCTCAGAAATGCTTTGATGATTTTTTGCGCTTCCAGCAAACGACTATAACAAACACGATTCTGTTTTCATGCCTTTCATGGTGGAAATGTCCCAAATTTGATTTTCATTTGTAATGCCTCATCCTTACGTCTGGCCATTTTCACTAAATCCTGCTGCAGGTTATATGTTGAGAAATGAATGGCAAATAGGGCATTTTGAAGTGTCAGCATTTTTTTTACAATCGTTAAGAAGAGTTCAGGTTTTCTTATTACATCTTTGATTCTGGCTGAGGCAGAAATAGCCTTTGAAATGAATTTTCAGAGGCTTCTGTGTATTGTCATGAGTAAATGCAAGAAGTGAAGTGACAAGTGAAGAAGCAAAAATAAATATACGTTAATCAAGCCTCTTCAAACCAAAGAGAAGCACTTGTGCAGTTCATACTTCTAAACTGAGGTGATCTTGGAATGCGGAGATGACATTGTACTTCCCCCTCTAGCTTTCTCACAAGCCAAAAATTGTGATATTAATGGGAAAACTTTTCTTTAAACTAAATAGCTGTTTGCGTGTCGAGACCCCAAAGCCACCCCTTTCTTTAGACTAAATAACTGTTTATTGCAGCTTTTGAGCAAAACACAATCTATAGAAGGAGTTAAAATAAGGGGGGTGAAAGGATATATGGGAGATGGGTTAAGGTGTTTTCATCATACAGTAGTACCTCGGGTTAAGAACTTAATTCGTTCTGGAGGTCCGTTCTTAACCAGAAACTGTTCTTAACCTGAGGTACCACTTTAGCTAATGGGGTCTCCCGCTGCCGCCGCGCGATTTCTGTTCTTATCCTGAAGCAAAGTTCTTAACCCAAGGTACTACTTCTGGGTTAGCAGAGTCTGTAACCTGAAGCGTCTGTAACCTGAAGCGTCTGTAACCCGAGGTACCACTGTATAAGTTGTTGGAAATATGAATATACCAAACTGTCAGTTGTGATGCATAGAACATAATAGAAGGTGCCCAAATGTTCTCAGTTTTGTACGGAAGGTGATGGCTGCTCCTTCCATTATTGAAGCACCATGCATTTGTCTATCCATCATGCATGCATGACCCAATGGTGAATTTCGAGTAGGGGGAACATAATTCGACCAATTGTAGAGAGGTTGCTAGTACTCAAGACATATTCACACCATACGTTTAAAGCACTCTGCCCCCACTTTAAACAGTCATGGCTTCCCCAAAGAATTCTGTGAGCTATCATTCATTAAGGGTGCTGAGAGTTGCTGAGAGATCCCCCTAGTCCCTTCACAGAGCTACAATTTACAGAGTTTCCATAGAAGAAGTGTGGATTGTTAAACTACTGTGGGGAATTGTAGCTCTAAATGAATATCAGGACTTCATCCAAAAGGGGGCTTACAGCTGGGCAGCTCCACATTACGTGGTAAGGGGACCTGATTTCTGTCTCGCATGCTGTCACCTGGGGGTTGGATATAACTATTTGCAGCAGAGCCTCTGTGGTCTCCAGTAAGTCTGGAACACTAGTTTTTTCCTTGATGAGACATACCCTTAGTTCAAAGGAGGCATTCATGGAGAAGAACCACTGATATAAACAGGCTGATGGCCCTGCTGAGTACAGTAACCCAGTCAGATCTTCCAGGAGCTCTGGCAACATAGATGCTGGCTAGGCAGTCATTTCAAAAGTGCATGTGACGTGTTTTTAAGTTGGGAGAAACTGCCAATTGTAATTTTTTCTTTTAATGCATGAAATAATTTGAATTCATCCTCCCTATCCAAAGGTTGGTTGAATATCATAACCTGCCAAGGCCTAACACAGAAAGGCTTATTTTTAAAATCTGAGCTGTGTCATAAAGTGAGTCTGCTCTGACTCCAGTGATGAGTGCCTGTCCGGTGTATTGAGCGATGCCTGGTGAATCTCAGGAAGAAAGGTGGAGCATGACCTGGGGGCAAAGGGCTGGATGTTTCCCATCTCTGATTTAAATGATCTCTCTCCCCCCCACCCACCCCGTTTCTAACATTGCTTAGCATGGCACCCTAATTCAGCCTCCTTTCATGATAATCCAAATGACTGCAGAAATCTATTCCCTCATCATGTCCTTTAATTATTATTTTTGTGTGTGAGAATAGCTGGTTGCCATTTGGATTGGCCTCACTTTTTTGTTAGTTGTAAGCTTATGTAAAGAGCCTTTTACTCTTTGTACTAAACTACTTCAAAGAACAGTGGTACCTTGGTTCTCGAACTTAATCCGTTCCAGGAGTCCATTCGACTCCCGAAACAGTTCGAAAACCAAGACGCGGCTTCCAATTGGCTGTAGAAGCTTCCTGCACTCAGTTGGAAGCTATGGAAGCTGCTTTGGACATCCAGCTTCTGAAAAACATTTGCAAACCGGAACACTCGCTTTCTGGTTTGTGGTGTTCGGGAGCCTATTTGTTTGGGAGCCAAGCCATTTGAGTACCAAGGTACCACTGTAGTTAACACATAAGCTGTGTACACATTACCATTTACTGTGGCTCCAGAGCACTCTCACTGCTGATATTTGAAGCCAAGCACGTACATTAGCCACAGTCCATATCTATCCTGAGTTTTCTTGAGATATATTGCTGTTTATTGCACTTTCCCCCAAACTGGCTTCCATCTGATTTGAAAAAGTAAGCTGCAGTAAAGCTGAGCTGTGTGCATTAGAAACACATGTTGTGCATGTACAAATGATAACACATGTGCAGACGACAGCTTAACTGAGCAAGGGTTCGGAGGGGTTGAAGATGTGGAGAAACCAAACAGGTAATGCTCATCAGGGGAAGACATTCCGCTCCCTCCCTGGTGTGTACAACAATGTAAAAATGCAGTGAGAGGGAAACAACTGTGCTGAGTTTTAAACTGCTAATGTGTACGTAGCCAATGCCATCGTCTATCAACATGCTGTTTTTCAGCATGAAACCTCAGCATGCGTCTGGCTGAAAGTCTAAACATTCAGAACTCTGCTTTTTCCCATCAGAGCTATAAATAGCTGGCACATGAATTTGTTTTATACTTGGCGGTCAGCAGTCTGATGATAGCGAAGGAGAAAAAACCCTCATCAGAACACTGAGCACCAAAGAAATGCAGCCCATTCAAGTCCATTTTTATTTCCTCCTTGGTTTTTACAGTTTGTTTTGTTTTTATTGGGTTTGGCCAATCTCTGCTAGAAAAAGAGCAATGCTTAGATGAAGTTCTGCTCATAAACTCGGGAAAAAGTTCAGCAGAAATGACTGAGGTTCCTTTCCAAATTTCATGATGCACAGGAATATATATGGTGGAAGAAAGAAGCTGTCTTGCACAAGCGATAAATCTCATCAGGGTTGCCTGAATAAAAGGACATGACTTTCGGAGGCCCAGAGGGAAAGCTTCTTTTAGGTTCTCCCTATGGGAAAAAAGCTGGAGACACCATCTGCTGACAATGTCATTTGCATAACCATAATTCCCCAGTGTGCACCAGATGGCATTTTGTTAGCCACGTTTGTTTGGACACAATGTTCAATTTTGTTTGGTTAACCTTTAGGGAGTTGGACAGTTTTCCCATAGTTAAGGGATTTTGTGCAAAGGTAAGTTACCCCAACCCACAAGGCATTCTGTTGCAAAGTGCTTATGATTGTTTTTCAGGAAGCCTGGCTAGCATTTCGACAGTGGAACAGGATTAGAATTAGTCACTTGGTTCATGTTGGATGGACACATTACATTTTTGCAGTATTTGGTCTGGGGTTATTTCACACCCAAGGTGTCAACTCCCTGTGATGTTAGTGACAGATTCATTGTTCTGACCCAGCCAGTATTTCAGAATGCCCCTGGTTTAGCCACTGATAAGCCTATGCCAGGTCTTATACTAGGCTGGGAAGACAAGGTGGTGTCTAGAATAGGAGCTGGAAATAAGCCCAAACATTGTAAGTCTCTTCAGATCATTAGGCATCCAGATTCTTTTTTCCAAGAGAGTCCTAGGCCCTCTGATTACAACACTCACCTCAGAATATCATAGGGAAGTTTTTAATATCTAATGCTGCATTGTTTTTAATACTTGATTGGGAGCCACCCAGGGTGGCTGGGGAAACTCAGCCAGATGGGCGGGGTATAAATAATAAATGTTGTTGTTGTTGTTGTTGTTGTTGTTGTTGTTGTTGTTGTTGTTGTTGTTGTTGTAGCAATGCTTGTTTATTAACTGATTCCCCCTGCTGCTGCAGCTGCTGCCCTTAGCAGGAAAATTATAGACATCTCCATCTTTCAGTAATGTCCATTGAGTGAATGGAAGACAAAACTGGGTAAACAGAGCCTTCCAGTGCCTCTACACAAGTCTCAGTTTTGCATGCCAAGACCACATCTAAATTGAGGGTGATTTCTAACTTACTCTGGACCAACCTGCCATTGACCAACAGACCAAAGCGCTGACTGACAGGCTCCACTAAATTCTGACTATCAATGGGGAAACCAGAGGGTGGGAGCGCTCAAATATAACTCACCCTCTTTCTACTCTCCACAACACTCTGTCCACCTGTGCAACACCTTCTTTTTCCTGGAAGTAATGGAAGTAATGTCACCATGGAAATAATTGTTCACCATCACCTGTCTTCCTCTGGACCAAAAACATCATTTCTGTTCTATACAGAACACCCACCTATTGGGGACTAAGTGCACAGAATACAAAAACAAAATCAAATAGGAGAGGAAAAAATGTTGATTCTAACACTGCAGTTAAGGGAATAAACGAACAACAACAAAATGTGCTAAGATCTAAAGTGCTTATAATTTTAAAGGGCTTATATTTAAAGTGCTAATGTATAACATATAAGAGAAAATATTGAGAGAGAAAGCGGTGAGTGCTAATAGATCTACAATCAAGTTATGATATTTCACCCCATCCTCCTCCCAGCCTAACCTTACTATACAAATCAGCCATCTCCATCTGGCTACCACCCAGGTCAGCACACTTCTTCTCCCTGGTTCTCACCCAGGACGTTAATCTCCAGTAAGGTAAAGGTAAAGGTACCCCTGACCATTAGGTCCAGTCGTGACTGACTCTGGGGTTGCGGCGCTCATCTCGCTTTACTGGCCGAGGGAACCAGCGTACAGCTTCCAGGTGATGTGGCCAGCATGACTAAGCCACTTCTGGCGAACCAGAGCAGCGCACGGAAACACCGTTTACCTTCCCGCCAGAGCGGTACCTATTTATCTACTTGCACTTCATTTTTTTGAACTGCTAGGTAGGCAGGAGCAGGGACTGAGAAACGGGAGCTCACCCTGTCACAGGGATTCGAACCGCCTATGGTGGGACTGTTGAATGTGTACAAAGGTCTGGTTGGTTTCGTGAGTCAGGATGTTGCCGGCCTGGTGTATCATGTGAACCAGTCCACACATGAGGGGAGGAACACCTGACACTACAGCAAAGAAGATTCTTGTTGTCTGCCATGATGGAATTCCTCTGTTCAGGACAGACATGCTCAATCTGACATCTTGCTTTTCCCTGCCAAGGAAAACATTGGCCTCTCTGAGCCTTGAGTTACAAGGAACAAGTTAGAGGAGCTAAATTAATGGCACCTCCTGTTTTCTCTTCTACTTATTAGAACCACGACAACAAAATATGCAAATAAAGAACATGTTATAGCTGTCTCCATAGCACTGACATAAAGAGACAGAGAGAGAGGAAGATATCTCCCTCTGCCTTCTGCTCCTCTAATTCAGAAATCTAGCATTTAGCACAAGGATGAGAAAAGTCACATCCAAATAAGGTAAGATGGAAAAACTTTGGCACAGCCCGCAACAGAAAGTCTGAAATGTAATGTGGGGTAATCTATAGAAACATGAAGAGAAGTTTGTGCATCAAAGGGAAAAGATATAAATCAGAAGCTTGCTCTGGAACAAACAAATAGAGTTAAATAAGCCAAGGATAATAATAACAAAGGTTCTGGAAAGTCATTTTGGAGAATTAGATGAAAAGCAGAATAGTCAGAAGTGGGGACTTCAGGGCCTTGGTCAGAATTCCAGTATTAGATACAAAGGAGAGCTAGACACCAGATTCATCCAGAAAAGGTGAAAGAAAATGGTGTGCAGGAATCTAGCTTTCTTTGTACAATCAAATGGCTGGTATACTCTACCTTAGAGCAGTCACTATGTACATTTAAGCGTTTGAACAGAATATATTTTTGAGTTGCCGTTTTTGCTTGTTCATTTACATGTTTGCTTTTATGGCATTTCTATCCCACTTAACCTTATGGTTTAAGGTCAGGAATATTGTAAAAATAAGAACAAATGACACTAAATCAATTTTATATAAATATAAAATTAAAATAATCATTAAAATAACCAGTGTTAAAACACTATACAAATGCAAGTGAATTAGAGCCCCAAAGATATGGGCACACACATGGTCATTCCAAGGATGGAGCAGCATTGCAAAGAAGGCTCTTTCATGTACTGCCACACACCCCTGTTGGTGGAATCACAAGTAGGACCTCCCCTGCAGAACTTCATGCACAGCATAGGAGGAGATAGATTTCACATGTATAATAATATTGATAGTATGAAGGAAATAAACACAGAGAAGGAATGATTCACGTGTGCAGCCAATGATACTCATCTGGTTCCCATTTAATGTGATGGATGCATCTGAGGAGATACACATAAGTTTGGGACAGATGAATCCATGGATTTGGGTTTCTCTATTTTTCCATAATTCTTCATGAGTTTGAAATATGTTGTTTTTTTTTTTTAAAAAAAGTCCTCATGAACATTCACCAGCATTTTAGGGCAAATTTCCCCTGAGTTCAGCATGATCCTCCACATTGTGTGTCCCAGAGCAACCTCACTCAATGTGAACAAAGCAAAGCTACAATACAGTATTTGCTGCTCCTTTCAGTCCCAGTTTTTATTTTCATTGGCAGCTTTACATGCTTTGCCATGGGAAAAGTTTACACCATTCCTATTCAATAGATGTGGAAGAAAACCTTACAGATGTCAAGCACTGTTTTGAAATGTATTCAGCTTGTTGCAAGCATTCTGTATGGACCATCCTTCTTTTAACTTTCCCACTGGCCTGTCAGCTGCTCTACAAATGTTTTGCCACTGTCTTAAATGATGGTTTTTTTAGAAGGAACATGCATGCTTTCTCTCTAAAGGAATAGCCACACAATACAGGAGTCTCCTGCTCATGTATTGCCTTAGGTGATTCGGGACCATGCATAAACAATCACTTATGGGTGCATATGGGGATGAAAGGCATCTAGTACAATCCACACACAACACCACTGTTTGAATGTGGATGTGAATTCTTATTTGGGCTATTCTAGATGCAAAAAAATTGCTGACTGCAGCTACATTTGGTGTTTTGAATATTGCCCATCCAACTAATCCAAATTTTGCATTGAAAAGAATGCTGAATACTCTTATACTGCACAATTCTACTTCTGCTGCCCAGTAGCCTCTCTAACTACTAGATTGCCTGGCTAAATACTTTCTGAGTCTGGTATTTCAGCAGTCATTGCCATGCATTTTCACATATATCTTTGCAGTAATAAGGAATAGGAACTTTATTTTTTTTAAAGGGAAATGAAATTCTTGGGATGCTGAAGCCATTGTGTGTGTGCTGTTTATGTTCCCACTTCCATGTTGAAAATTATTCAGGATACAACAGAGCTTTGAGAATGAAAAGGCAAGGATCATTTTTCTGCTTGAGTAGTATATTTTTTTGTGTCCTGTGAATATGACCTTTTCTTTGTGTAATGGAAGAAACTGATGTAATGGTGCTACATCTAGTACAATGAAGTGCATTGGGATCAGAGCCAGCAGAATATTTCCTTCCAGCGTCTGCTTCTCCAATCAGCTTAATTATGAGCAATTGTTTGGGTTGTTCTGCAAAGAAATATTAGAGAATGGAAAAAAGAAGCATACCTCAAACCATTATTTTGCAACTGATTCATGCTTTGGCAGGAACCACAAAATTTTCTGCTTTACAGCTCTGTGATAGTATCGTTGTGGATCAGCCTTGCCATATAAGCACAAATCCACCCTTTATTTTGACAAGGTTCTAGTCAAGGCATTTGAAAAATGAAGAAATCACATGAGCCATTGGCTGGATTTCTTTACTAATCACAGGCATCCTCATCTCCAAGAGATCCAAGACTTGCTATTGTTAGCACCTCCAACATTCAGCTGCCATGCCCAATTTTAGTGATGATCTTTCCCTCCCTCCTCCTAGACTTTAACAAAAAAATCTCATTAGTGTCTGCCTGGAGAGCAAGCCGCTTGTTGTGAAAAGGAGTTAGAAGAACAGTTGCTGGCATATAGCAATTGCTTACTACTTTTTTGAAACTTGTAGCCTAAATTGAACAAAAGTATTTCCTCCATGCTCTGCATGTGACTTTTTCTCTACAGGTTTAAGGTAGAGAAGCACATTCTCACCCCATGGAATTGCCAAGGAGTGAATAGGAAAACCTCTGAAGATATGTTAACAGCTTGTTTGTTTTAAAGCACTTTTATTGTCTTCTCTCACAATGTCTTGTCCTTCTCACAGATGTTCAAGAAATAAAAAGAACTACATTCATAACCAATGAACCAAACAATATCTCATATGTGTTTTGAGTTCCAAGAGAGCAATTACACATTTACAGGGTTTCATCATATCTAAGATCACACTGAGGAAAGTATATGTCATAAAGATCTTTCCAAAAGAGACATTACAGCCAGGTATATTGCCAGATATGCCAGACTTGATTTGCAGGTCACCTTGTAAAAAAAGATCCTTTTGACACAAATTCAATAAAGGAATGGCAAATCGCAAAAGACTCTGGTGTTCTTCAGTTGATTTGTCTCTCTCTCTCTCTCTCACACACACACGCACCCCCCCCCCCATGACTGCTATGTTGCACAACAAGTGGTCTAAGAACAGATCTTGGTGTGTTTTCTATTGGCTCCCTAGAACAAAATGTGTTGCTGACACTATATAAACTGTCAGTTAATAGTCTTAATGATGTACCTTAGGATCCCTCAAATTTCCTCAGATGTTTTGGCTGAAGAGAGCCCACTATTGATTCTGATTTTGTTTTTGGCTGAAAGGACGATAGCCTTTAGGTTCGCATTTTTGGGAGGTTTGCCTTTGGCAAACTGAATTGACATTCTCCCTGGTTCCTGCTTAAGCCCCCTCACAGCAGATTTTCTGCCTTTGGACCTGGTTCAATGAGGTCATTGTGGCCCATTTCAAGGAGAAAAGAAACTTAAAAGTGCCCTTTGTCCCTGGCACTGTATTTTACTGTCCAGGCCTATGTATGCCCACCTGGAACCAAGTCTCATTGAGTTCAATGGTATTTCCTCTCAGGTAAAGTGTTCCTTTGATAGAGAAGTCCCCTAGCTGAAATTAAATCTAGCCTTTATATGAGGAAATGCGAGATGAATCATGTGAGAGCCGGAGGCATAGCTGTGCCAGAAGACGGAAGAAAAAAAAAGAGTTTGTAGGCTTTGGCAAAGGACTCTGATAACTGGGTTTGATGCTATATCAAGCCCTAGATAATTGCTAATTGAAAAGTTGCTGGCCATAGAGCTGTTCATATTTTGAGAGTGTATTTTGAAAATAATATGCTGGGAATTGATGAGCAGCTGCACATAAGAGACTTCCACTGCTTAATAAGAAAATATATCCCACTGCAATATTGTGCCAACAAGGACAAGAGTGTTCCTTGCAAAGCTGTCTTGCAAAAACTCTTAGCTAAAGGATATTATACAGTTTCATAATCCTTTACTCGGGTGTAGTTATTCCTTGCAGTGGGTTGTTCGAGTCACACAGCAGAGAGGCTCCTTGCCCTCTGAATATAGAAGCTGGTTGGTGTTTATTCTAAGATTATTCATCTAGAGCCTTTTTTATTGATGCTTGTGAGAAGGCAAGGGGAAATGTCTCTCTTCCCCCCCCCCCACATCCCTGCTCCTCTCAGAACAGAAGAGGCTCCACCTAATGCTGAAAAGAATTAGCTTTAAAACCTACTGCCTGGAGCTGCTTTTGAGATGAAGATTTGTGGGCAGTTTGACCTGCCTGCAATTTCTGGGGTTCTATTTGGAGGTTTTGTTGACTTGGTCGTAGACTAAAATAGCAGCTGGCGTACAAATATTTGGCAATTGAGGTCTTCTCTGTTAGAACGCTGGGTTTTGTCCAGACGGCATTCTCCTGTATGTCGGCTGCTTCTAGCGTGCACCAGTAAACCTACAGTTGTTAACTATGAAGGCTGTGACCTATACCTTTTTAAGATGAAACAGCTGAAGCCTGGTAGAGTATGGCAAATGTATTTGGTGCAACTCATGGCATCTCCACTTAAAAGGCTCTCAGGCAGCATAGCTGACAGGGACCTCTGCTTTAATTTGCCAAATCTTTACGTCCTGTGCTTTTAAAGTCACTTCAAACCATGGGTTATGAATCAGACTAGCTTAAACAGACCACAGTTAGCACTTAAGCACAAAGCCTGGTGCCCATGACATGGCAAGCTGACATTAAGGAAAAGGAAAACCAAATCCTTTCAAAATCTTCCTCATGACCATGCAGGAGGATTGCTGAGAAGGAGGGGAAGAGGCATATTCCTGCTTTTGTACATCGGGCTAAATCATGGCTTAGCATGATCTGAAAACATGGCCATAGAAAAGCAGTATATCAGGGCAAAATCAAGGATAGAAACATTTCCCCTTGACACCTATTGCAGGTATTTTATTTTTTGTTTGGGCTCCCAACTGAATCTCACCTACTATGTGAGAGAACCAATTCATATAGTTCTCACTGTTTAGGTACATAGAATTGTAGAATTGTAGAACTGTAAAGCTGGAAGGAACCCTCTAGAATGTTTTGTTATATTATGGTATTCCTAGCACATAGTCCATTGAATGAGTACTACTTGGCAAAACCTTACAAACAATTCACACCAAAGAGTCTCTTCTCTTTGTGAGCCCCCCCCCCAAAAGTGCTTTGGTGTTTTCACATTATTTTTTGAGGTGGGTTGCTGTTCTTTTGCTTCCCCAGAAACTTTTCCCATTTGCACGGAGCTCCTCTGTTTCTTTCAATGGCGATTTGAAGTTGAGCAGTGGGGGCTTCATTTCCAAAAACTGGTGGGAACCAAGCATCTGTCTCCCCACTGCGTTGCCAAGGGTGAATTTGGTGATGAGAAACAGTTTCAGTGCATAGAATGAACAGGCAGGGCAGGGGGCAATAATGCAAACATCCTTTATTTATGCATATTCCATTTATTTAGATTTTTTTCCTCCGCTTTACAACTAGCTGAAGTCCTCAAGGCAGCTAATGACATTTATAAAACACAAGAGATGCACCAAGGACTGGGAGCTCAAAAAACAGCCACACTGTTCCTTCCCTCAGGGCAGTTAATGACAGTTGGCCCTGGGTGGGGGAAGGGGCGGGATCAGCCTAACGATTTTCCACCTTCCCTGACTCCTTTATGTCATTACTTTTGTATAATTTCCTACTACATTATGCGTTACTGTCCCCACAGAAATCTGCTGGAAATCCTGTTTCCTGGACAGTAGGAAAAAAACATGTTTGACAAGGAGTTGTTGTTTTTTTTTTTTAAGGGCTATAAAACATGTGGCAAGCTTTTGGTTGGACCTCATTTCCCTCACTTTAAGAACAAGTGAGATCTCATGGGCGGGGCGGGCGACATTGATAGATAAGGATAATGATCTCTGAGGAAATGTGTTCTCTGGGAGCCCACATCCTCCTCTAGAGCCCAGGCTGAAACAACACAAAGGAAATGTACCCTGAGGAGAGGGGTGGTAGCCAAGGATGAGAGTCAAAACCACACATTTATACTGAACATGTAGTTCGGCAGTTGTGTTTTCTTTCAACAGCTGGGGGGAAGGATCAGGGCCACAGAGAGGAGTTTGATCCTTTCCACTCTGCTCTGGCCCCAGTGAAAACTACCCTCCTTGCTGCAATTTGCCTCAGGGGGGGAAGCTGACATTGTTCTCTTCTTTTAGGTCTCAGGCTGAAGGAAGGTGAGGACAGGTGACCTCACCTAGGCCCGAAGTCACCCCCCACCAAAGCAGGCTCAAAGCTTCTCAGAGCTTTTCAAAATCATTTTTCTCAGCAGCTAAAAGGCATTAGCTAAACATCAGAAACATTCCACTTGCTGTAACTAAAAAGATTGCAACAAAGGTAGGGAACACAGTCCATTGTTTCTCAGGCCTTTCTGATGCCTTCTGGCCTTGCTAAAGAACCACATTGCAACTTACTTTCTGTCCAGGAACCATGCCAGAACAAGAGATTGAAACATATCTGAACACTCTGAAACCCCTTTCCTGGGAAGGGTGCCAAGAGTCCAATAGTCCCAAGACAGCTTTCTGTTCATGCTCAGTGGAACTCATGGGGCAGGACTCTGGAAGGAGGAGAAAGGGGGAGGGATCTGGAATGGGTATATATGCTTGTGCACATGATTGTGAACTCGTGCATGCTTTTTGTGACTTATCACACTTGCTCCTTCCACCAGTTCATGGATGGTAGAAATAAAAGCCTTTTCTCCAAAACTATTCCTTGAGTGTCTGTTGACTCCCACTTCCCTTTCCCAGGCGCAATATTTTTCCCACCCGAGGGCAAAGCCTCATAAGGCTACAAGGCTGCCAGGAAGCATGGGGCAAACACTGTTGTCTAACTCCCAGCACCAAGGATCAAGTCTTTTCTTCTCTGTATCTGAGGAATAAGGAATCAAAGTCATGCTGTGCCTGCAAGATTGCTCAGCAATGGATATAAACCCCTGCTGAGTGAGCAGCAAGATTTCCTCAAGAGAACATTTTTAAAATTAGCATTTGGGTGCTCCTATACCCTGCCACAAATGAAATATTGATGTCATTTATAAAGAATGCCACAAGTCTCACTGCAGAACTATTTGCACAGAAACCATTGCAGTTTATAAGGGGAAATCTCTACTTTTATCATTACAACCAGTTTAGGAACACCACAAACCAGAATAAATTGTTCCAATCTGACTGTGTTTGTGTCCTGGCCCTCCCCGTCTGATGGAGAACTTGAACTCACAACCCTATTTCTGCCAAAGGCTTTAATGTGTGGATAAGGCAAGCTACAATTTACAAGGGTAAGCAGGTTTATGACAGACTAAATGCAGGGCTAGGTGCGAGCTCAGACGTTGAGCCAACAAGCGCCACTCTGCAGTTTACTTTTGAAGGAAGGAAGGGTGCCCAGGGTGGGCAGCTGAAGTCCTGAGACTGGGCAAAAAAAGGCATCCATTTGAGTGGGTTGGCTATACTAAATTTGATTGCTCTGTGCTGGCATCTCCATGGAGATGGAGGCAGGGTTACTCTCAACCGCCTCTCCAGAGGGAGAAGGCTTGTGAGTGACAGGAGGTGGCACAAAAGGCAAACAAAAGGCGTATTTGGAAGGAGAGTGCTGGGACCCTCTTCTGCTAGCTCACTTGAGCCTTCCCTGGGGTCTAACTCTCCACCCTTACCCCCTGCCAGAAGACTGGTTTCCTCCTGAGGGATCAGACACCTCTTGAGACCTGGAATCATCAACCTGCAGCCAACTGGGTCCCTCCAATACAAATTCTTAGAGTTCCTCCTATTCTTTTTCTGTGACACCTCAAAGGAGTTTGAGACTCAAGGGAAAGCCAGCTACATTTAAATATGTTGCAATGCCATTAGTTTCAATGGGACAGATTTAAGCACACACTTAACATTCCAATATAAATTAATAAGCTGGGTTTGGGTTCAATAACACCCCTATTAATGAATCCATTGCCCATTATCCCAATATGGTCTTTTCGCAAATATGTAATACTTTGATGCCCTCTAATGGGCTACTATTAAAAAGCATCCTGGGGGGAAAAAATCATCTGACTTTTTAAAAACAAAACAAAACGAAAACCCTGTGGTGTCCAGGCAACTTTCTTTAACAGTGCGCACACACGGAAAAGTTGTTTCACAAGCTCAGCTCTGTCCTCTCCCATGTCGGCAGAAACATGCCTTTGTGTATGTGTAAAAAGCAAACTGTTTCTACTTGTGTGTGGGTATGTGTGTAAGCTATGCAGAGTTCTGATTCATGCAGGCAAAGAGGATGCCACTCCAGCCTGCAAGTCTCAGCTCTCAAGCATAACTAATTCTCTTCAAATGTGCATTGCCGTCAAATGGCGGCAGGCAATACTGGTTGTATTAAGATTGTTTTCAAGTGTACATATCTCTGGACCAAGCCGTTATTCTGTTTACCATAGCTTCTGTCAGGGCCGTCTTTATACAGGGGTGCAAGGGGTGCAGGGCACCCAGGCGCCGAATTCTGGTGGGTGCCAAAAGTATATCTACTGTATACCAGTCCCTCTTGATTGGCGGCAGCGAAAAGCAATGGAATGAAAGTTCCTGCCCCCCTCCTCTGTAGCGTCAAATATTCCTGATGAGTCAGGAAACAAAAGCAGTTATTTCTGCTGTGTCGTCGTTACTGGTGAGTGATTTCCCTCCCCCTGAAAAAGCTCAACAACTGAGTTTGCACCCACCCCCCCAAAAAATTGGGGGCAGCTGAACTAAATTTGGGGACGCTGGGTGGATCTTTGCACCCCATCAATGCATATGCTAAAGATGGCCCTGGCTTCTGTAGTCCAACTCTTTAAATGTGAATAATCATTGGCCAAGATTTTGACATGTTTTCTAATATTGCTACTGTCTCTGAAATCAAATAAGAAGAACACTGTCCAACTTGCAGTGACCAATATTACAGAAATATACTTTCTCTATCAGCATGCCTGATTCACCAGTCAGGCAGTCAGAAACCAAGTTGCATAAATCAGCAGGCTTTTTCATATAGACTTCATCCCCAAACTGGTAATCGTTCTTTATTATCTCCATTTCATTCTTCTCTGATTCAGCTGCAGATAACTCTTAATAATAAGACTGAGATCGTATCAAGTTATGTTTGGTCAGAGGTGTTCAGAAGACATTATGTTTTCTAGACAAAAATACCCACTCGTAATGAAGGGCTTAAGAAAAGCAAAGTGTCATTGGGAATACAGAGGCCTCCTTTCATTGATTATGGGTCAAAGTGGCTGGTGGTGATTGATGAAACAAAGGGGATTGATAAAGCAGTAATGGTAGAAAGTGACATGCGTTGTGGAATGGGACTGTTTTGAACAGAGTTGCATGGAATAAAAGAGTTGTTTATCACGTTGCTCCCAGGGATGTCTGGCAGCAGCTACTCTTACATGTGGTGTACTACCGGGGCTTTTCAACTTTTGAACAATGGATGAAAAGGAGATGCCTTCATCTTTTCAGGTATTGAGATCAGATGTTTTCTTCCTGAAAAGTACTTGTGATTAAAGCTGCAAACCCTTAATCCAAAGGGGAGTCTAACAGTTTAAGCTTAGAACCAAACCTCGGGGGGGGGGTGTCTTTAAAAGTTGCCCACAAGGCAGCATATCATCAGTTACTCTGAGGGTCTCCACAAGTTATCAGTGGCTGCCATTTGCAATTCTCTTGCTATTACACACACACACACATTCTGAACAGTAAAAATGAGCACATTTGATCTCACACAGCTTACAATGCTATCTCTGAGGAAATGCACAAAAGTTGCACTGTGCCTGGAATGCCTTCCCTCCTACCATGGGATCTTTATCTTGGACCTAGTGAGTGCTTATCAATTCTAACACTCTTTCACTCACAGCCATTTGCTGTAACAAGGGTTTACTTTGTGGATGAAACTGAAATTTTCATACAAGTTTGGGCTCAACATTGACTGCTAGTGTCGAACCACTAACTGTACAACAGGCATAGGCAAACTCTGCCCTCCAGATGTTTTGGGACTACAACTCCCATCATCCCTAGCTAATAGGTCAGGGATGATGGGAGTTGTAGTCCCAAAACATCTGGAGAGCAGAGTTTGCCTATGCCTGCTCTACAATAGCCCCATCAGTTTCAATGTTGTTTCTAGAGGTGGGTTGACCAGTTAATTTTGGTTTCTCTCCGTTTCTCACTTTTTCCAATCTGAGGTTCAGTTGTCCACATTTCCCAATCAGTTGTGTCCTCATAAAAATTAATCTGCAAATTCATACGAATTTCTCCTAACATCTTCATTTTGATATGCAATTATGCCTTACATGATGCATGTTTGTATGTTATTTTCATTAATATATGCATTTTTGTGCACATTACTTTGCTGGAGAACTGCATGGCATAATTCAGAGAAGCGCACATTTTGAAGAATGCCTAAGTTTCATTTTGCATATGGTTTCAGGAAGGACAAATGAAGTTGCTTCACCTTAAATATGAGCTGAATTGAATTTCTTCTCCATCCCTAGCACACTTTAGTTCCAAGTTAGCTAGCATAAGACCAATTAATTTGGATCCTTCATACTAATTTACACACCTATTGTTTCATTTACTAGGCTTGCACAATGTTAGGATGGAGCAGGAAGTACTCATAGGGTCATGGAGGATGGCAAGGGGATGGAGGTCAGTGCACAGGAACCAGAGCAGTAGGACCCATCACCAGAGGGGCCTCTGTCTCTACCAACATGGTGGGCTCTGAGACATAGGGAGCAGCAAGAGTTCTAGGAGGCTGAGGCAGACAAAGGCCCACAGCCCATCTCCCTAGCTGGCCAGGTGGGGCTCGCTAGCTCTGGGAGGAGGGGTGTGATTCCTCAGCTGGATTAGGCTTGAAACAGGTGAGGGTCACATGCCTCATCAAGCCCAGGTGCTGCCATCAGCAGGCAAAGTACAAAAGGGAAGTAGAGCTCAACTGCCCATGTTGATGGACCTTGTCTTGATGAGAATGTGCTAGAACCTCTACAGGACTGTGCTTTTGGTTTGATTCTGGACTGTGTTCTGACTGCTGGACTTCAGACTTGATTACTTGAATTGACCCTGGACTTTGTCTCCTGGCCTTTGGACTTTGCTTGTGTGGCTTGACACCCAGACGTTGGACTAGACATACTGACTTGCTGCTAGGTAGGTCAGGGGTTCTGAACAATTGTTCAACCAGGCTTTTTCAGGGGTGCATTTTCAGGGGCGTATTATCATTTAAATAACATTGTACACCTACATGTGTCTGCCTGTGACAGTTAGCTCAGACTTCAGGCTTTTGGACCTATTGCCAGAGAAACATGGCCAAGTCCAGCCTTGCACCATAGCTGTGTTTTACCTATATACCTAGGCAAACAGATGGATTTTGCATCCCTAGAACTACCAAATAATGCAGAGTTCCACTCCCTTGGACACACTAAAATTGTTTGGCTTTGCCTGAGGTAAAAAAACAGCAACGTCAGAGAAAGAGAGTGACTAATTTTATTTTTGGTGTTGTTAAAGTGAGTGGTTGTATCAGAAGCTCTTTAAATTACCTGTTTGCCCATCCTTGTAACAAAGATGTCACATTTGTATGGAAAAAAGAGTTCATGGGGAAGGGATATTGACAATGCATGGCTCTCAGCAAGGACTTCCCAGACCCTTTATTTGGGAAGCATTTCTCCCAACTGGGGCTGAATTGTAGCACACATAGAGCAAAAAGGAAGTTTTCTAAATGAGCCTGAACAGTGAACTACCTCAGGCCATCTGTGGCTCTAATTTCTGCCCAGCACCCATGCAGACATGGTCTGATAGCCCACCTGAATGTTTCTGATATTTCTACTGGGCCAGTTCTGCTTTTCCTTTTCCTTTTGCTTCAGCTGGGCATGATCCCCCTCCCCTATTTTTTGTGGTTTTAAATGTTTGCTACCTTCAAAAGTATTGCTGCTTGAAACACCATCCTTCAATACAAAACCAAATGGAACACTGATTTAAATTATTATGCATTTTGTATTTCCGCTGCTGATATATCCTTAAATTTATAATCTCTGCAATATGTCTCCTCTTTAAGAAATTGCTCTATTGACATGTGTGTAAAGAATCAATGTTTCTTATAAAATTTTGCAGTGAGGTTAACTATTGATCTAGGATTAATCCTTAATTAATTTCAAAGACAGCAACAGTAGGAGGTGGAATGACCTATTGAAGCGTGTTTCACTTAGAATTGCCAACTGACTTTTTTTTTAATAGAGCAAGTAAAAAACCAGCTAAGTCAGCATATTTATATATACGCTAGCCTGCAGAGTGCTGGATGATAACACTGGGCTGATTAGATGTCTTGATTTTAAGCAACTAATTAGATTAATTGCACAATGATGAAATATAAAAGAAACACACACATATCACAGCATTGTACAAGTTTTTACTAAAAAAAGGTAGCATGAAATAAGGTGCTGCTCTAAGTAATACAATGTTTTATTTTAGGGGGTCAACTTAGATTCAGCAGCATTTAGTTCAACCCCCTGAAATGCTGAAGTACATTTTTTAAAAAGGAAAACCAGAACCTAAGGTGACAAAACCCCCACAAAAACCCACGTTCAAATAAGACCATGAAATATTGTATCCCTTATTGAGGAGGAGAATGGACTACTAAGGGGGAGAAGGGGAAATGGAATAGAGTATCCTGGAAATAGGCATGGCTCGTTGACTGGAATAAAGGTAAAAGGTAAAGGACCCTTGGATGATTAAGTCAGTCAAAGGTGACTATGGGGTTGCGGCGCTCATCTCGCTTTCAGGCTGAGGGAGCTGGTGTTTGTCCACAGACAGCTTTCTGGGTCATGTGGCCAGCATGACTAAACTGCTTCTGGCACAACAGAACACAGTGACAGAAACCAGAGCGCACAGAAACACCATTCACCTTCCTGCCACAGCAGTACTTATTTATCTACATGCACTGGTGTGCTTTTGAACCGCTAGGTTGGCAGGAGCTGGGACACAGCAATGGGAGCTCACTCGGTTGCAGGGATTCGAACCGCCGACCTTCCAACTGGCAAGCCCAAGAGGTTCAGTGGTTTAGACCACAGCACCATATTGAACAGAACATCACACTGCTACACGCAAAGGGGATGACAATGGGTATCTTCTCCCAAAAGTTGACTATTGTATCAAATCCTCTAATTGCATGAGGTTTTTAGCCTCTACTCAACCCAACATGCATTGCATTGCATTGTTGTGGAGTTTTGGACTACAACTACTTTCTCAGTCAAATTAGATCAGACATTGATTGAAAATTATGTTTAATAGTGAACACATTTTTTTAAAAAAGCACAGATTAATATCAAACTTAATATACATCAATTGTCACTGTTGCTAAGAATTTATGCTGGTATATCAATATTGGCTCAAGGCTCCAGTGTAGAAATCCTGTGATGCTGCTGTGTTGCCCTAATTCATTGTGACTTATGGCAGACACCACCCTAAACAGCTATGCAACTCACCCAGAAAAGTGTTTCAGAAAACACCATTTAATTCTGATTTATTAGTTAATCTACCACACAAGTTAATCAGTTTCATGTTTTACGCTTCAGTGATGCTGTAATTGTGCAAGTCTAGCCTTGTTCCAAACAAGACCAGCAACTTCTGTAGCATTACCTGACATGATAACGAAACAGAACATTTTTAGTATCCATTGTAAGGCAGTAATTATATAGATTTCAAAAATTACCACTCGCCCTCCTTTACAAGGATCCTCATAGATCAGGATAGTGGTGGAGAACAAGAATGTATTACTCATTTTTGTTTATATTTCCAAAGTGAGTATTCTCCCTGCCGCTTTTTACTGCACTGTCCCAAGAGAGAGCTTGTGTGTAACTTGAAATCTCGGAATGTCAGCCATGGCCTCTTGATAGCCTCATTAATCAAGTGCTTGCCACACTTCATCTTGCAGATGTTACAGAGCTGGACTAACACCCTGAATGCCGACTCAGTGACATAGTTTTAATACCTATTCCCTCGCTCCCTGTGGTAATCCAGTTTGGAGAAGGGCTCTATGTGACTTCCAAGAAGAAATAATCTACCTTCCTGGGTTATTTTTAGAACCACAGTCTGATTTGGGGAAGTCCCACCAGCCCACAATGCCCCATCTCCTCTTAACCTCTCAGAGGATTCTTTTTGGAAGTTGCATGCAGGGGTGAAGATGAGCATGAGAAACATGTCTTCCAGGAACGTCCACAAACTAACTGAAATTTGGGTCCAATTGTTGATTAATGGCATCAATACCAACCAGTATTATTAACTATGCATTGAATCTCCTTTTAGGTGCATCTGTTCAGTGTTAAACAATGAAAGTTCCAGTCCTTGTTCCTCTGATGAGTCTCTAGAGTGCTTCATTGTCTGAAGAAGGTATGTGGATATCCTCTACTGGAGATATATAATCATTGCAAACCAGCTTTTGTCTGCACCAAGTATTTTTTTAACCTGTCCTTTGATGACTTCTTGCTGTGGATCCAGTTTGCATCTGAGCTCCCAAAATTAAAAACAGCTGGCGTTCTTCTTGAGCAGCAACTCACTTCTGAGACATGTCCTGATGCATAGTGGGGGAATTGAAAGAAAACTAGAGCTTCCATTTAGTTATACAGTGCTCAAAACACATCTCATTCATTAGGCCTGAATACAGGTCAGTGTCATGAGTCAGAATTTTATTTCACTAGATTTAGAACAGAAGACTAAGGTTCTTGGTCCTCATTGACCCATATAAAAAAAGATCAAGAGCTGGAATTCAAAGTAGGGCTTGCCTGATGGAATGATGACCCCCTCTCTCCTCCTCACATATGTTGTGTTCTGGAGATTTCTCCTGATGCCCGGAGCAAATTGAGGAGAGTGGGGAAAGCCACATTGCAGTAGTGGGTGTCCTGGCGCTGGTTTATGCTAATGCAACTATTTAGTTGAATCTGGTCCAAGGTTTGAAGGCTGCATGGTATGGCTTCAATTAAGTTTCGTAGATTCCTTCTTAAAAAGTCCAGAGTGTCCTGGTCTGGAGTTCTGTGTACTCAGAAGTGCTCAATGTGCATGTAAACCTGCCAGTTAGCTCAGCACTGTCAGTTCCAACACAGCTTGCTGTATTCACACTCTACATTATTAGGTGCACAGATATAACATCCTAAGTGTGCACCTAAAGAAACATTGCGTGGAGAGGCATTTAGGGTGGACTACATATCCTGTCTCTATTGTGTATCTTCAAAGTCCAGCTGCTGCTTTTTCTTTGCAAAAAGGGTGGTAGGTAGGAACAGTTCTCAGCAGAGAGCAGCAGATGGGAGGGGCAGGGGTATCAACTTGAATAAAATATTGGGGGCATGCCCATCAACTTTGGGGGCCTTGGCCCCCTCAAATATTTTATGGGGAGAGTAGAGCCCATAGGAATTAACTCCTATGGAGAAGGGAATCCTTCCACCTTCCCACACCCACCACTCCCTCCTAATTTCCCCATACTAGTAATTTTTCTCTCTCCCCATCACCTGAATCTGTTAACTGGGGCTTGGGAAAATCTTCTGGGAGTGACAGCAAGAGACAGAAGGGAATGGCTGAGGGATAAGGAACCTGTTGCCCTTCAGATCTTGTTGTATTCCAAATCTCATTGGCCCCAGCTAGCAAGGACAATAGTCAGGAGTGATAGGGGCTATATTCTAACGATATCTGAATGGCCAGGGGTTCCCCACCCCTGGATTAAGCACTCTCCTTTCCCCCCACTGCTTCTCCACTGAAAGCTATTCCCTCTACTCCCCTGCTTTGCAAGGGAGAAAGTCTGGGCTTTGAAGAGATGCAGTGGAGGAAGTACATGCTGTTCTGCATTAAACCCACCCAAAAATGTGAGCAAGAATTTGGTGCTGTGTTTTGGTTTATCCACTCCCTTCCTTCAGGACTCAGCACAACTTGTGCACAAGCTGGGGACCTTACAAGTGCTATATTAGAGGATCTGAAGTTGAGGTGTTATCAACTCTTAAAATTATACCAGTTTCAGGGCCTTTTTGTAAAACTGGGATTTCACTATGGGGCCAATTGAGTCAAATGAATGGTAATCTTGACTTGGTGCTCAGCCTTTCCTGGCTCACAGCATTGTTTAAATTACCAGTCTTTCCTTGCACTTATGGCTTGAAGTGGCTTTATTTGAGCAAAAGGGAAAGCAGACTAGAACTGGGAGAGGGGGGAATGATAAATGGTGCCCATGTTGTGCACACGTGTGTTCCCTTTACTGCAGTCCAATAAATGTCCTGATAACTTACAACAGAGCCACAGGGTCACACATCTGTTAATTAAAGCTTTCCATCTGCACCATCTGATGATCATTGAGCCTGATCCGTCTCACTCATGCAAAACACCCATCATTTATCAGTAGACTTTTAGTGTGCATGAATACAAAATTCACAATTAATCCATCTATGAGAAGCTTGTCCGCTGTCTGTCTGGGGCTATTAGTTTGCAACTTCATTAATGGAGTCTTCTGTGGATCAACCCATTCATTGCATGGCTGCATTCTACCACAAGTATGAGGATTTTTGGCCTCATCTCCATATATGACAGGAGATAGGTAGGTCTGGATTGCAGCTACAAAATAGGGGGGGGGGGTCTCTCTCCCCATCTCCTTTCCCCCTCAAACCCTGGTTTCTGTTTTCCTTTGGCTAGGATTCTAAATACTTTTGCTGGTTAAAGGGATTTGTATTTCTGCCTGGCCTTTTGCCATCATCCAATAGACCATATATATTTGGTCCTACACTTGTTTTTAGTGGCATGGCAGAACAGTAAGGTCTGTATAAATCAGGTGTGAAGTTTCAAAGGAACATGGTGAGAGTTTATCCCTTGCTCCATTGTACTGTTATTGGATAGAGGGGTTGGAGAGAATGGTGTCTGAGGAAAAATGTAGACTGCATAGTTCTAGTTACAGGTAGGTAGCCGTGTTGGTCTGCCATAGTCGAAACAAAATAAAAAATAAAAAAAATCCTTCCAGTAGCACCTTAGAGACCAACTAAGTTTGTAATAGGTATGAGCTTTCGTGTGCTTCTGGAAGGAATTTTTTTGTTTGTTTGTTTCAACTGCATAAAAAGGTAAAGGGGACCCCTGACCATTAGCTTCAGTCGTGACCGACGCTGGGGTTGCGGCGCTCATCTCACTTTACTGGCCAAGGGAGCCGGCGTAGAGCTTCTGGGTCATGTGGCCAGCATGACTAGGCCACTTCTGGCGAACCAGAGCAGCGCACAGAAATACCGTTTACCTTCCCACCAGAGTGGTACCTATTTATCTACTTGCACTTTGACGTGCTTTTGAACTGCTAGGTTGGCAGGAGCAGGGACTGAGCAATGGGAGCTCACCCCGTCGCGGGGATTCAAACCGCCGACCTTCTGATCGGCAAGTCCTAGGCTCTGTGGTTTAACCCACAGTGCCACCTGCGTTAACTGCTTTCCATTTAAAGCACACACACTTTCCATTTAAAGCACATCCCACCCACCCACCCAAGAGAATCATAGTACCTCCACAGAGCTACATTTCCCTGGAGCCTTAAACTACAGTTCCTAGGATTCTTTGGGGAAAGTAATGCGCTTTAAATGGATGGCGTGTATGCTTTAAAAGTGTGGGTATGTTGTGAAGATCTACATATGTGTGGGAATGTATATTAATGCCTGCATCTATTACTGGACCACTGTAATTGCTTTTTGTGTTTCTGATACGGTCCATAGTGAACAACTCCAGATAGCATGTACATAATACATTGTCCAGCCAATGAATGTCAAACTGGTTGAGTGTTAAAACCTTTACTGATATTCACTGAACTTGGCAAATATAACCCTGGCCAGATACTAAACAGTTCAGAGACATACATGTCATGAAAAATTACAGGGTTGCTGCAGAAATTAGCATTCCTGTGCCAAAATCCCGCCCCCCCATAAAAAGCAGTAATACTTAACTGCCATTAACTTGTGACCTCACTTCACTGTGTGTTTCTTCATACTTGCTCTACATAATAGGCTGCTGATGAAGGGAGAAAGGATTCATATAAGATTATGGACACAGAATCGGGGTTAGTACATTTATAGAGAGGATTTGGAGAACCCAACAGGGGGTGCTGGTTTGGGAGGCAACTCTGTGCTTTCCATAACATGTCGCTTTGCAGTATGAAACATGAATAAAAAGTAATAAAGACCATGTGTGTGTATGTGTGATCCTGAGAGAAATTCTGCCTTTCAGAGGCAAACCAGTGGTCCAAAGTGCTTAATGTGTACCCTACCTGGAAAGAAATGTTCCCACTTACACAACCAAGTTACCAAAACATTATACAAATATAACTTGAATGTATTGATAAAGCATTTCTGATAAACTATATTGATATAACTTGAATGGATTATTGATCATGTTCACGTCACACTGAAGATGGGTACAAGCAGTCTCTACAAATACACTGTACAAATGGGTTTTTTGTGAGTGTACGCTAGTTGATTTTTTTCTTCAGCTCACCTATTGCATACACAGGTTACACTGGTACATGAACGGTACGCTATTTGTGAACACCCCTTACTTTTAACAAAAGCAAACTTGAGTCTCATTTACCAAACTAACGGTGATTTTGAGAATTTGTACTGTAGTTCCTTTCATCCAGATGGAATTTATTCAGGTGGTATTCCTTCAGAATGTTCCATCATAATTACCTTTAAGATGTCAGCACATGCGCGCGCGCACACACACACACAACCTATGGCACTGGTGGCAAGTTAATGACTCTGAAGGCGATGCCAAAATAAGCAGAACATAAGAAAACCAGAACATAAGAAAACCATGGATGCTCTGTATGCCTTGCTTGATAGCAGTCCCATAAGCGGGGCGTTCACCAACATTGGCCAGATTTTCAGTGGTTCGTGGCACAAATAGGCTTTTAGTCTGACTGCTGGAGATAATGTGCAGTTATTGATTGTCATGAGATTAGTGCCAGTTCCAGGGAAGGAAGAGGCTGGTGTTTACTGAAATGGATGCTCTTCAATTGGAGAAAGGTCCATTGATGAATCTGACATTTTGGTAAGTAGGGTTTTTGAGTTCAAGTAATAGTTAATATAATCATCTCTTGGGGGTGGGGAAAAAGCCATCTGGGAAGGCTAGCACACCTTGATAGAGTTTATTGATTTTCTTTTAATCAATTTTCTTAATAGGTTTACAGCTGCAGCTCTTGCTATCTTTGGGAATCCATCCCACATATTATTTATGCTTTGTAAAACGTGGCATAGACAAGCCCATTCCTATTGCATTATTAATTTCCCTAAGTGTTTTATGCTGTGATCTTTCTCAGGAGGGTGTTTCCTGTTCGTTAGCTATCCTTTATGCTACAATCTGTAGCTAAAAGAGAACAGTCTCAGCCCTCGTTATCTTACTGAATTGGAGCCCCCTCTTGTGGTGATAATACAGCTCTAAAAACCTTGATGAGAAATATTTAGGTCTGGCCTGCATAGAGTAAGCATGTGGACTGATTAGGGCCCCCTACTGACTGTGGGACAAGAAGCTACGGAACAACTGATTGGTTCAAAATTGGAAAAGGAGTACAACAAGGCTGTATATTGTCTCCCTGTTTATTTAACTTATATGCAGAATTCATCATGCAAAAGGCTGGGCTGGATGAATCCCAAGCCGGAATTAAGATTGCCGGAAGAAATGTCAACAACCTCAGATATGCAGATGACACAACCTTGATGGCAGAAAGTAAGGAGGAATTAAAGAACCTTTTAATGAGGGTGAAAGAGCAGAGCGCAAAATATGGTCTGAAGCTCAACATAAAAAAAACTAAGATCATGGCACCTGGTCCCATCACCTCCTGGCAAACAGAAGGGGAAGAAATGGAGGCAGTGAGAGATTTTACTTTCTTGGGCTCCTTGATCACTGCAGATGGTGACAGCAGTCACGAAATTAAAAGATGCCTGCTTCTTGGGAGAAAAGCAATGACAAACCTAGAAAGCATCTTAAAAAGCAGAGACATCACCTTGCTGCATAGCTGTCAACTTTCAGATTTGAAAATAAGGGATCAGCAGCCTCACCTGTCCCGGGGACAGTCTATGGGATATCTAACAATCCGGGATAGCAGCAGGAAGCAGCGGGAAGCGGCGCTGGAATAAGGGAATTTCCTGCAAAAAAAGGGAAGGTTGACAGCTATGACTTGCTGACAAAGGTCCGTATAGTTAAAGCTATGGTTTTCCCACTAGTGATATATGAAAGTGAGAGCTGGACCATAAAGAAGGCTAATCACTGAAGAATTGATGCTTTTGAATTATGGTGCTGGAGGAGACTCTTGAGAGTGCCATGGACTGCAAAAAGATCAAACCTATACATTCTTAAGGAAATCAGCCCTAAGTGCTCACTAGAAGGACAGATCCTGAAGCTGAGGCTCCAATTCTTTGGCCACCTCATGAGAAGAGAAGACTCCCTGGAAAAGACCCTGATGTTAGGAAAGATGGAGGGCACAAGGAGAAGGGGACGATAGAGGACAAGATGGTTGGACAGTGTTCTCAAAGCTATGAACATGAGTTTGACCAAGCTGCGGGAGGCAGTGGAAGACGTGCCTGGCATGCTCTGGTCCATTGGTCACGAAGAGTCGGACATGACTAAATGACTAAACAACAATAACAACTGACTGTTTTGTGCTTATTGTTCAGTTTCTGTTAATTGATTCTCATGAAAACTTGCAGATTCTGGCTTCACACAATTAACTCAAGGCAGTGTCAATTTACTCTTGGCAGAAAGCCAAGGTCTGCTTGACCTAGAAACTACTCACTCCGATTGGTTAACGACCAGCACTCAACTCTGTTATCTAGGAATGCTAGTACGTTTGGGGTGTGGTGTGTTAGGAGTAGGAGTGCTGTGTAAGGTTGAGAGAGAGAGAGAAAGAAAGGATTTATTTTACTTTGTTTTGTATGCAGAAACTCTGCTGGTTTCTTTTTCCTTTTAATAAATCCTGTAAATAGTTATTCTGAGTCTAGCTGACTAGTCATTTCCACCTCAACCAGCTTCTTCGCTGTGCAGGAAAACTCTGCTACGTTTGGGCTAAAGCCATTAGAGCTATGCCTGACACTTCAAAGTTCCAAGAGGTTATGGGTATTGTGCTGCCAGCCTGAGTTGTGGTGGTGTCAGCATCAACGGTGTTGGTTCCAGTAGTTCCGGAAGTTTTTGTTCCTGTTGGTGCAGCAGATGGACACTGGTTGGTTCCTGACTGTTGTGAGCTGGTGACGCAGTGGACACAAGGACAACAGTTGCAGCGTGTGAGTGCTGGGTTGCTGTGGTTCCTGTTCTCTCTCTCGGTGGTCGTGAGTAGCTGGTTCCGGGTTCCAGGGACATCGCTCTCAAGATGGCCTCTCAACCAGTTCAGATGGCTTTTGAGCGTCTGAATGACTCCAATTACTTGCTGTGGTCGGAACGCATGCAGGCAGTGCTGCAGAGGGATCGTCTCTGGCAAGTGGTGAGTAAGTTTCCTGCGAAGCCTGATGATGAAGACCTCGATAAAGACCAAAGAGCAAGGGCCACAATTGTTTTGGGGCTAGAAGATTCCCAGTTGCCGTATGTGAGGGGAATCAAGACAGCTAGAGGTGTGTGGCAAGCACTTAAAGAACTTCATGTGCGTGAGACAGCGGTTTCCAAGCTGTTCATTCGCAGGGCATTGTACAAGGCAATGTTACAGCCTGGGGTTACAATGCAGGAACACCTACACAATTTACAGTTAAAGTTTGCTGCTCTACAGGAAAGAGACTGTGCGTTAGACCAGCAGGAGAAGGTGGCTATTATTTTGAGTTCTCTCCCGGAAAGCTGGGATAATTTAGTTTTGTCTCTAGAAGGCATACAGGAGCATGATTTATCAGTCAGTTACGTTACTGGGCGTTTGATTGAAGAATGGCAGAAGAGGCAAGAAAGGTCGTTTGCTGCAGAGGCTTCTACAGGCAGGCGGTTTGAAAGGAGTTCTCATGCCGTGCCAGAGTTGAAGCAAAAGCAGCGTACCAGTGAGGAGTCAGCGTTTGCTGTTAGGCGTTGTTTCCGATGTGGGTCTTCGGCGCATCTAAAACGGCAATGTCCAGAGTTGGTCAAGTCTCAGTGGCCGGTGCAAGAGCAGAGACGAGATCAGCAGCAGCAGCAGCAGCGTAAAAAGAAATTCTTCAAACGAAAACAGTCGGCTCAGCTGGTGACCGCCGAGGTCAAGATTGCTGATGAGAAACAAACTGTCTGGGTGGTCGATTCGGGCGCGTCTCGGCACATCGTAAATTCAGATGAATTGTTTGTTTCCAAGAACTCAGCACAGCGCAGCCAGGTAGCCCTAGCAGACGGAAGTACTTCCGAAGTGATTTCGGGGGGTGCAGTTTTTGTTCCTTGTCTTCGTGAATGCCTGCAAAATGTACTTTGTGTGCCTTCATTAAGGAGCAATCTGATGTCTGTAGATTGTTTGCTAAAAGCTGGGTTTAAAGTGTATTTTGAAGGAGACAGTTGCATTATTAAGAAGGCTGGTGAGATTTTAGGCACTGCTAAGTCAGAGGGAGGCTTGTTTTGGCTTAAAGCAGGATCTCAAGTTGCAGCAGTAGTCAGTAAATCTCAGCCTGCAGTGAATAACAAAGCTATACATGACAACTGTGTGCACTTATTGCATAGGAAAATGGGGCATGCTTGCTGGAAAAGTGTACTAAAAATGTCTGAATTGGCTGATGGGGGTAATTTAAAGAGTTGTAACAAGTACCTTGATTGTAATGTCTGTAAAAAGGTTAAAACCCACAGAGTCTCTTACCCCAGAAGTGACAGAGTTAGTGAGTCACCGCTACAGCTGGTTCACATGGACGTAATTGGTCCATTTGCTGTAAGCAGGGGTGGATCGCGTTTTTCATTAACAATTGTGGATGACGCCACACGTTACTCTTGGGTTTTTCCCATGAAGAATAAGGGTGACGTGTTCACTAAGTTTAAAGGCTGGGTGGCATCTGTGGAAAGATTTCTGTCCATTAAACTCAGAAGGATTCAGACGGACAGAGGTGGCAAATTTATGTCAAATGCTTTTAGAGATTGGTTACAAAAGCGTGGCATTGGGCATAGAAAAACGAACGCTTTTTCCCCAGAGGAGAATGGCGTTGCAGAGCGAAAACACAGATCTTTACAAAATATGATGTTTGCCATGCTTGATGATGCTGATTTGCCCATGTCTTATTGGGGGGAGAGCATGCTCACCGCGTGTTATCTCCAAAATAGGCTCTTTCATCAAACAATAGGTACAACCCCGTACTTTAAATTGTTTCAGAAAAAACCCAAAATTGACCATTTGCATGTGTTTGGATCAAAAGCCTGGGTACTAATTCCAAAACAAATGAGAAAGAAGGGAGATCCTAAGACCAAACAGTTAGTGTTTGTGGGTTACCAGGAGCTGGGAAAAGGTTTCCGCTTTGCTGAAGGGACAAATGGCATTGTGATCTCCAGGAATGCCAGTTTTTGTGAACATAGTGGCTGGGAGAGACTACATGCCAATACTGAGGTTTGGTTTGAACCTTCCCAGGAGCTTCATGACTCTGAAGGTAAATATAGAGAATCAGAGTCTGAGGGGGAGGAAAGTTCAGATAAGAGCTCTCAAGAAAGTGGAATTAGCCAGAGACCAGTTGCTACGCAACAAAAGAGAGGTCGTAGTTCTGAGGAGGAAAGTGGGTCAGAAGAAAAATTTTCTCCCAGAAGATCTAAAAGACAAAACAAAGGAGTGCCTCCGGTGCGTTTTTCTCCAGATACTGCAAACGTGTTTAGTGTAATTGCAGAGCCCAAGAGTTTTCAGGAGGTGTTAAAGTTACCAAAAGAGGAGGCAGAGCTCTGGAAACAGGCAGTGATCAAGAGTTTTGTCTGATTTATGTAGATGATGTATTGTATGCTTGCAAAACAGATAAACAAACTAAAAGGTTTGCCAAGCAATTGTCCAGCAAGTTCAAAATGAAGGACTTAGGCCCGGTTAGAACATATCTAGGGTTGGAAGTGTGCTGGGCCCAAGATGGCAGCTGCCTAATTAGTCAGCAGAACAAAGTTAAACAACTACTGACTACATACAGGATGCAGGATTGCAAAGGGGCAGTGGTGCCTATGGATCCAGGTTTCATAAAAACACTTCATATAGATGAGAGTCCTGAATTTGAACATCCTGATATATATCATTCTGCAATTGGAAGTTTATTGTATCTAGCACAGTGGTCCAGACCTGATATTAGCTATGCAGTAGGCATATTGAGTAGATTGGTCTCAAAACCCACACTAAATGCCTGGAAAGGGGTAAAACAAGTTCTGAGATACCTCAAACAGACAATTGGCTATATGTTACAATTAAATTCTTCAGAGGATGAAATGTTGAGTTGCTTCTGTGACAGTGACTGGGGAAATTTGCCAGATAGAAAATCTGTCACAGGACTAGTCATAATGGTCGGTGGAGCTTTAATCAGCTGGCGGTCACGCAAACAAGACGTTGTAAGTGTGTCATCAACAGAATCCGAGTACGCCGCATTGAGTGAATTGTGCAACGAGGTGATTTATTTCAAGCATTTGTTAGCAGATTTAAATGTAAATTGTGGAGAACCAGTACGAGTTTACATTGATAATCAGGCTTGTATAACCTTAAGTAAAACAGAGGGTTTCAAATCACGTTCCAAACATATCTCTGTAAAATACCAAAATGTACGTTGCTGTGTACAAGACAATATAATCACATGTACTTATGTACCAAGTGAAGAAAATGTAGCAGATGTATTAACTAAACCATTGGCAAAGATAAAGAACAAGCAAATGTGCAAGGGTTTAGGTTTGCTGGAAAAACAATCTCCTACATAGGTGTTATTTGATGTTAATTGTCCAGCAGAATCTGTGAGGGGGTGTTCAGTTTCTGTTAATTGATTCTCATGAAAACTTGCAGATTCTGGCTTCACACAATTAACTCAAGGCAGTGTCAATTTACTCTTGGCAGAAAGCCAAGGTCTGCTTGACCTAGAAACTACTCACTCCGATTGGTTAACGACCAGCACTCAACTCTGTTATCTAGGAATGCTAGTACGTTTGGGGTGTGGTGTGTTAGGAGTAGGAGTGCTGTGTAAGGTTGAGAGAGAGAGAGAAAGAAAGGATTTATTTTACTTTGTTTTGTATGCAGAAACTCTGCTGGTTTCTTTTTCCTTTTAATAAATCCTGTAAATAGTTATTCTGAGTCTAGCTGACTAGTCATTTCCACCTCAACCAGCTTCTTCGCTGTGCAGGAAAACTCTGCTACGTTTGGGCTAAAGCCATTAGAGCTATGCCTGACACTTCAAAGTTCCAAGACTTATTTGGGGACTTTCCAAACATGTGTTGTTTGCAGTCTATTCTTGGCTTTTTCTGGGAATATCTGGAGCCCACACTGGACCATCAACAGCAGGGGGTGGGTTGGAGAAAGCCTGCATTGTATTCAGTGCTGCTTTCCCTCTCCTTGGATTCAAAGGCATGTAGTGAGATACTTGCTTATTATTTATTCTCTCTGTTCCCCTCATGCACCCCATATCACCACCAGATATGCTCTGCAGGGTTGGGGGAATACTATAACAGATTTAAGGGATGCACGGGGGAGGAGAGGGGGAGAATGTTTCATTGCACAAGGAGAATATTTGCCTGAACACTTCATTGAATTCCACCCTTAGAATTAAGCACAGTAAACCATAATTGCTGAAAATAAGCCAAATGCATCTCCTTTCTGGGAAACTGCCCAAAGCAGTATCCAGGAACATCAAGATTACCAAGCAGCTTGAAAGGCCACTGATCATCTTGTCACCAGGTGGTTGGTGTCAGGTTTCCACCGGCTTACAACCACTTCTTGGATTGACTTGCATCTAGATTCATACCTGGCTCCTCTGTGTGCATGTAGGCTGTGCAGCACCTTCACTGCATCTTGACTAATGCCATTCAAAACAACCATAGTTGCTTCTATCACAAGCTTGTGGAACCTGTGGTCCTGCTGAACTATGACATTGACTGTACTTGCTGTGGCTGCTGGAAGAAGTTGGACTTCAACAGCATCTGGAGGACTGCAGATTCCCAACTTCTGTTGCAGCACCTGTTTTATAACTTGTCCTCCTGTCTGCCATGGGAAACAAAGCATGCATCACTTGCTCTTCCACTTTGCCTCATTTCAGCATAACAGGATGTGAACCAGCCAACCTGCAGCTTCAGAGTTATTTTGCTAAATTCATTTGTGGATATATTGTGGGAGAGAGGGACATTAGTACCTATTAAAGAAGTTTCTGAATTATAGGAGGACAATTAAAGGATGACCCCACTTTCTTGGGGTCTTACACATATTTATTATCAACTGTCTCTACCTTAACTCACCCAGAAGCCACATCTCATGATATACTCTTGAAACACTTTAGGTCCCTTCAGACATTACTCATGTGAAAGTGGGGCATGCATAGGATGGTAAGTGGGACTGCTCTTCCTTACAGATATCTTCAGCTGAGAGGCCTATTTGTATGTGCTCAACAGTGATCATGTAGTGCCCAAGATGACATGGATGCCTGTGTGTGTGTGTGTGTGTGTGTGAGAGAGAGAGAGAGAGAGAGAGAGAGAGAGATAGCACGCACTGTACAGATAATTCACAAGAACAAAAAGCATTTTATTCTTGACCCCAGCCCTAAGAAGCATTCATGGAATCCACTAATGGCTCCCACAGCAGCCTAACTGAAATGAAGTGTGTAGCATTGGTGTGTGTGTGTGTGTGTGTGTGTGTGTGTGTGTGTGTGTGTGTGTTTTACCGACATTGTTATGCAATTCCAAGATCTCTTAACTTTGAAGAGAACCATGCAAAGCCATTTTAAACTGCGTTCAAACAAAGTACAATGCATCCCTGAGAGACACTTTTTACAGATGTTCTTTGTTCCAAATGCTCCACAGATATGAAAAATTATTCCTCAATGTTTATTCTGCTACATCATGTCAGTAGTTAAAATTGTTTTCTGTGCTCACAGTTTCAAAAGAAACTTTGCAGACCGGGGTGGGGGGTGGGGGCGGTGGTCATTAAGTCTTAGGTCTGTTTCACCCATTAGGAGACAGCAAGCCTGGGGTTGCCATCATGCATGTACATACTTTCAGCAGGGAGTGGCACCCAATCCCCGCTACCTAACAAATGCATGTGTAGGTTAATGCGCATGTTTCAAAAGATTTGTCGAATTCACACTTTATGCTCTACCTTATATCTTAAAATATAATCTTGAAACATACTGGGTACATACCTAAAATGTGTTAACTGTGAAACAGCCCTCAGAGCATATTGACAAGAGGAATGTAAAGTTGCCTTAAATGTATGGAGAGAAAAATTGCACAGCCAGAAATATTTCACTTTGTATGTATGGGTTATCCCTTGTCTTATTTTTCAGGGTGAAAAGGCTTCTCTGGAGCAGATAGCTCACATGGTCAGAAAGGCCCATGGGTAATACAGTCAAACCTAGGTTCCCGAATGCTGAAAACCTGGAAGTAACTGCTCTGGGTTTTGAACGATTTTCAGAAGCCAAATGTGCTATGTGGCTTCCGTTTTCAGTTTCCCTATTGTATTGAGGCTTCCACTTTCAGTTTTCAGTTGTCGAATGTTTCAGAAGTTGAACAGTCTTCCGGAATGGATTACATTCAACAACCGAGGTTTGACTGTACTGGCAAAATGTTAATTTTGAAACACTTTCTATAAGCTAAGTATTTGCCATTTCTAACAATTCGTTGAGATGGGTGGGATTGATCAAATTTGTCATAATCTGGCATTCAAGACTTGATTTTACTGCACTACAGCTCCAAACACCCCTGACCGCTGGCCATGCTGGCTGGGGCTCATTTGAGTTGGAGTCCAACAACATTTAGAGGGCCACAGGTTCCCAATCAGTTTTATTTGGGTAGCTGTAAAGTAGAATAGTACCTGAACGACACCTACTCCCATATCAATCTGCTGGAATGTTCACATGGAAGCCTGCCTCTGCGTGCTTCATTTTCTTAGGTGAAGTGGGTGGCTATCAGAGAAGGAACCTTCTCAGCAGTCCCTCACTTGTTGAACCCTTTCCTTTCCTTTATCTGGCACTGAATCTGCTGGCTTTTAGGTCCCAGGTAAAAAACATTTCATTTGTCCAGGCTTTTCATGGCTTCTTGGTGTCTTTTGATGACTCCTGTGGTTTTACTGGTGTTTTAAATCCATGTTGTGCTCTTTTAGTGCACTTTTATTGTTAGCTGGATTTTACTGTTATTAAGGGCAATGTTCTAGGTCTCATAAAGAGACAACCAGAAACCAATGAAATATAGCAAAATGTGTTTATTGAGACGGTTTTATTTTGAATGGCCAACGGCCATAATCGTACCATGCGTGTTTAGTTTAAACTGGCTATTGTTGTTGATACAGAAAAAATCAATAAAACATTTTGGGAGGAATTCAACATCACTTTTCTGCTTGTTCTGTCAGAGCAAGCATTTCAGCTTGACAGAGGGAATGATCCCCCTCTCCTCCCCCTGTGTGCTGTTTTGGGGGTTCTCCCTACCCCCTGCCAATTTTGGGGATGCAGGGACAGAATGTGGGGAAGAGAGGGGAAAGCACCATTTTGCAGGCAGAAGTCCTTGCACAGTTCACAAAACCATCTTGCCCATTTATTCTATTTTTTAATGAGCAATTAAGTAGCAAGTATACAGTGGTACCTCAGGTTAAGTACTTAATTTGTTCCCGAGGTCCGTTCTTAACCTGAAACGGTTCTTAACCTGAAGTACCACTTTAGCTAATGGGGCCTTCTGCTGCCACTGCGCCGCCACTGCGTGATTTCTGTTCTCATCCTGAAGCAAAGTTCTTAACCCGAGGTAATATTTCTGGGTTAGCGGAGTCTGTAACCTGAAGCGTATGTAACCTGAGGTACCACTGTACTAAGAATCAAAACTTCCTTTTACCGGGCCATATAGGGCTACTTGGATATGCTGGATTTAAGTTATGTGAAAATACTTTTAATGAATGCATTTTAGTTTTGGCTTCAGAATGGAAGACTTAAGGAGAACAAAGGTCTTGTCCACACTTCCACTTATCCTGTGCCCAGAAAACACATGTCTGAACGGTTTTCTGCTTGTCCCATGCTTTCTAGGTCAGACTGGTTTAAGAGGGTACCTGGGATCTAGAGGAACTCCAGGTTTCTGCACAACAGGTTGTTCACTCAGTTCTTTCCTAGTGCTGACTAAAAATCTGTTATAGCTTTGGAAGAGCTAGTCTCATAGGGAGAGGCTGGAGGAGATTGTCACAGAAGAAGAATGTGCCCTGTTTCCTTTTAACGTGAAAATCCTTGTAATACAGTTGCATGCCACTCTTTAATTTGGAAGTAATTTAGCTTCCTGCAACTGCTTGTGGAAATCTGTACATGATTAAAAGGCTTGTAATCCTCTCACTCCCTGTCTCACTCGTGACAAGGGATTTCACATAATGACAACGTGTTCACTAAGGCTTCTCATGCAGTTACTTATAGCGAACACGTTCAATTAAAGTGCAAGAGTAAGAAGAATTATACTTTAGTTTCAAACAACTTTTTTTTAACCATCCAAGGTCTTATAAGAGAGCTTGAGGGGTGGAAAAACTACAGCTTGGTATAATTTTTGACAGCTCTACTGTTTCAAAATACTAACTTGTATTTGACACCATGTAAGCATATTAGGCACAGTCATTTCACTTAACCTTTTCCTGTCCGAAGAACAGCTGCATTTATTTTTCTTGTTCCCTTGTGTTGTGTCTTTCCCCCTCTGTTGTTCCTCCCTCTGCAGAATGCTAAATTTTTGAGTTCCTCATGGCAGGAACCTCCTTTTCCTGTATTACTCTGTAAAGCACTTTATACATAAACAGTGAATAAAACAAACAAAGCAGATCAGGATAGGTGCAGGGAACCTTGATCTCTTTGTCATCTGAAAGTCACTCTTATGCCACCGCACCCCACTAAGTCCAGAAGCACTACAGTTAAACAGGCCATTTTGATCTTGAGTGGCAAATTAGCCCCCATTTGTGAGTAATCTACTTATTACCTCTTTGTGATTACAGTGGTACCTCAGGTTACATACACTTCAGGTTACATACACTTCAGGTTACAGACTCCGCTAACCCAGAAATAGTGCTTCAGGTTAAGAATTTTGCTTCAGGATGAGAACAGAAATCGGGCTCCGGCAGTGCGGCAGCAGCAGGAGGCCCTATTAGCTAAAGTGGTGCTTCAGGTTAAGAACAGTTTCAGGTTAAGTACGGACCTCCGGAACGAATTAAGTACTTAACCTGAGGTACCACTGTATATGGTTTCACTGATTTTTTCCCCTAGACAATGCTTGACAACACTAAGTTTGATAACCTTAGCAAGACCTCAGTTCCTTGATGCATTTGCTGAGGCAGCTCATATTTACGTTTATGCTGGGTCAGCCTGACTTCACAGGTAATGCGTAAGCCTCCTTGGTGTGTTCATTGTATGACAGAGGCATCATGTGATTAAAGCAGAGCAAGCAGGCACTACTGGCCCCACCCCCTTGCACACAGCTGGCCCTGCCATGGATGTCTGCAGTGAAGAAGAAGCCTATCCATGAACAGAGGTTTGTGCATGGGCTTTCATTCAGTTTGGGCACTGCACAATCATGCTTAGGCTTTTCCACAGCAGACATTCATGCAAACACATGTGGACATTCAGGGCCAGCTGTGTGCCTTGGTAGAAGATCCCAGCAGCATGGCCATATTCCCTGGCCATCATTGTGAGATGCCCCCTCCACGTGATTCAAAAGGGAAGGAGCTAGAAGTCAGCTAACAAGATGAAAGCAAAACAAATTCCTTCCAGTAGCACCTAAGACCAACTAAGTCAGTTCTTGGTATGAGCTTTCGTGTGCATGAACACTTCTTCAGATACCTTCTTCAGATACTTCTTCAGGTGCTACTGGAAGGAATTTGTTTTGTTTTGACTATGGCAGACCAACACGGCTACCTATCTGTAAGATGAAAGCAGTTAAATAAGGTAAACGTTTTGTGAAGAGCACTTTTCTTCAGGGTACCGTAACAATGTCAATGAATTCTTAGCTAATTCCATCCTAGAATTTTCAAATGGGAAGAAAAGGATACTGAGATACAGCTCTCCATATGAACTTATCCACTGTGGGGCAGCACAAGATTATAAATGCTGCAGCAGTAGCAGTATTTTCCCTGAGTTTTTCTAAGTATTCCTTCTCCTTCATAACACAGAGACACACCAAAATAGAACCCCTTCATTTGTGTATCTGTGAAAAGCTTATGCAATTAACAGCCCTTGATACTGTGGTAAGTTAGTGTAACACGTGCAAACATTTATCAAGCTATTTCTGAAACTATGCAAGTTTGTCTATTCAATAGGTATGCAAAGTTTTAATTCTCCATTCCTCTTTCCTTTTTCCAAATGGGCACTTGACTGCAGCTCCCACATTATTCATTGCTGCTGTTGAATTTTGTATTATGGGAAGATGCAAAATAATCAATTAGTGTAATTAGTGACCCAATATCAGATGGGCCAAACATGTTTTTGTTATTACTTATCAAAACACAGAAATCTGATGTCGGCTAGTGCTAGCTGGAGTTCTCTCAATCTACAATAAGCACGCACACTCAAACTGAGCTTTAATCATTACCCGCCCCCGCCTTTCCCCCAATGGCATGTTACTGATTAGGAATCTGATATTTGAGACTGTGATTTAGAGGACAGTGCTCAGCATTGCACCTCAACTTAGACAACCTCTGAAATTCAGCAGCCCCTTCTCCTTGCTATCTTGTTCAAACACCCTAACTCTGAACAGCTTTGTTTACCTGTACAGTGGTACCTCGGGTTACAGACGCTTCAGGATACAGACTCCGCTAACCCAGAAATAGTACCTCGGATTAAGAACTTTGCTTCAGGATGAGAACAGAAATTGCGCGGCCGTGGGAGGCCCCATTTACTAAAGTGGTACCTCAGGTTAAGAACAGTTTCAGGTTAAGAATGGACCTCCAGAACCGATTGAGTTAATTAAGTTCTTAACCCGAGGTACCACTGTAGTGGTATCAGTAGGTAGCCAAGTTTGACTAGTTGTCTGATAACCTAGAAAGAACCACCTTTAAATTAAAAAAAAAAAAGTGCAGAAGTATCAGTGGTTTAGCTCTGCTAATATCGGTGAGCTGTACTGAAAAGGGGAAGCGTTTGGAGGCACTTTTTGGCTTCCCCATAATCTCTTCCTTCCCCCTTTTCCACTTATGGAATTATCTCCTCCTAAATTTCTCCATGGATGTTTGCTTAGAATTACTAGAAAGCAGCAAGTTGGCATCTGCCGCTAGAAAGGCAACTCTTTTTCTTCCTTTGAAAGCATGCACATTTTAGTCACTCAAAGGAACAAGCATGTCTTTCAATGAAGTAGGTCTTGTTTTACCTACAGAAGGCTTGGCAGGAGGAAATCCAAAGTCTTTCTGGACATTTGCTGGCAGCACAGAAGTGAGGACAGAGGGGTTTTTTATTATTACTCTTTCCTCCTTGTTGGGAGTAATGAGAAGGAAATAGGAGGGAGAAATTCATGTCTAGAGCTGGCACAACTTCTCCCACAATTGGGGGCATATTGGGTGATTGTAAAGGTACTGGATCCAAGCATTTTCCTGGTTCTCCTCTAACCCCCCTGCAACCACTCTGACCCCACCTTCCTTTGACCCTGTTGATGTCGGAGCTCTGAATTTGGTAGCGCCAGGGCTGTGGAAGTTGCTCAGTTAGGGGTGTGTATGTGTGTGTCCCAATATCGGATCATCTTCTTGCAAATTGGAGCTCTCATGTAAACCTTAGAAAAGATGATATGATGTATTTTACAGCCCTTGGGAGACCCTCTCTTGCATGTTTTCTTTAATTCAGTCTTACGTTTTAGATTATTTTTAATGTGTTATTTGTTTTTTAAATGTTATGCCTGGAGTTCTCCAGTGCTCTAGCAGTAGTTAAAAAAAATAAACAAAACAAATCTGAAATGTGTATTTTAAAATTCCAATCTCCTTGAGTTATTTATTTCAAAGTTGCCTATCTGCAGGCATGCACCAGTGTTCTAGCACAGACCCCAATTCTCTGTAAGAAAAGTTTACACTTCGTTTGAACGTTTCAGAATTTAAACACCTTGCTTGAGTGCTGCTATACTCCAGCATTTAACAAAAAAGACTCAAAGGAGTGACCATGTTTTTCTACTGGAATCCCCTCCCCCCCCCCAATTTTCCATTATTCTAAAATTCTTAATTCTTGCTAGAGGACAGCTGGGGCAGAGCCCAGTGTGAAGCTATCCACTTTTCCCTACAATGAACATTGTAAAAAAATTGTGTATCATGATGTGTCTTGTTCAAAGAGCCAATGCACAGTTGGGACCATCTGTTGTTTTGTTTTTTTAAGTGTCCATTGGTAGATTTTAAGACTGATGAACACCCCACAGGTATTCAGAAATATGATTAAGGTTCCTCTGCCCAATCTTCGAATGAGGGGCTTTTTTGTGACATGTGGAATGGTAGTAGGCCACTTTGGGCAGGTGTATAATACTTTCCAGTTCCCTAGAACATCTTGGGCTGATCTTGGAAAATGGTGCCTAGAGCTGGTTTTGTTACATATAAGGAGCAGCATGTGTTGGTGGAGTGACTGGCCAAGAAACAAACAAACAAGCTCAAGGGAGTTAATGTGAGCAAAAATACTAGGGATGGGAAGAATTCCCCTTTATTTTTACAGCTATTTCTCACCTCCCAACACACTGGCCTTACACTCTGAGAGGTGGTTTCACTTGGCAGAATTCCTATTGGAATTCTCACCCACACTTGGAATAATTGTGAATCAATTAGCATTTAAAAGCTTCTTTTGTTGTTGCCTTAAATGAAAAGTTGAATTCCTAGCAGGAGAAGGATTAACCTTTTCCTTCCCATATCCAGGCATGATGGGGGAGAGCAATTACCCCCAGTCTGGACTGTCTCTGTCAAACTTAAGGTTGTGCTAGGCTTACTAAGGCTCAGCTCCTGAACCTGCATTTAGTACCAGAACTTAGCCATGAGATGTAATAAAGAAGGCTGTTTCGGAACATGCTGAAAGTGCCTTTGTTTTCATTAGGGAGAAGTGTAAACAATCTAGAACTTCAGTAGCAACTGTGCTCCCACCCTTAATCTATGCCCCCTACACCCACCCACCCACCCACCCACCAGATATGTACACCTTGACATCATGGACCAAGCCTCTTCCATTTCCTGGGTTGCAAAAATCTCCCTAGCCCAACACCTTCATGCCTTTTGCTCCTGCTTGGTTCAGGATTGTACCAGTCCAGCTGTTTTGTTCTGAATTGTTTAGAGCTAAAGGAGAGAAACTGAGATCCATTGGTGGTGGGATGGCAACAAAGGCGGAAAACAGCCCCTCCCCCCTGCCACCAACACCACTGGCCACCACTGGCTTTCCTCTTCCCGGGGTGGACAAGGAAGCAGGTCTTTCTACAGAAGCTTACATTTTCCCCTGCTACGGCCGCTCTTGGCAGCGGCAGGGTAGGGGGCAAAAGTGCAGATCTTTGCCTCCTAGGGCAAAATGTGTAGATTTGACACTGAAGCTGGCTACAGCTCCCATAATCCTTGACCATTGGCCATGCTTTGCAAGAGGTGGTTCTAGTTATAGGCCAAAACATCTGGCATACACCAGGTTGGGAGAAGGCTGTGCTAAACAGTGGCACTCTTGACCTGTTTCTTATGCTCCTCTTCTGCCAAGGAGCTCATGGTGGGATATGTGATGATCCACCCTCCCTCCATTTTTAAACCTCATAATCCTGTGTGGATGGGATAAGTTGAGAGATGGGTGATTGACTCAAGGTTACCATGTAGGCTTTGCGGCTGAGTGGTGATTTGAAACTGGATCTTCCCAGTCCTGCTTCAACACTCTAATCACTACACCACACTGCATTTCCTAGCAACAAAATAAAATATAAGAGATAAGCATAAATTTCCCTTTTGTTTGCTTAAGTTTTCATTATGGGAAAAATATTATAGGGCTAAATTAAAAGCAGCAGTTTTCTCTTCTGGAGCAGTAGCACAGTGGTTTGGAACATTACGGACTGGGGGTTCTAATCCTGCTGGGTGGTGCTCCCCCCCCCCCCCAGCTCTATGCCCTTTCCACAGTTAACATTTTAATACAATTTAAACTTAATATGTATGTTGCCAAACGTTGTCATTTTCTCCAGATGTTAATTATATTCAATGGAAACATTTGGAGAAAATGTCAAGTTTTGTAGGCAGCAGGATCAAAATGTAGGTTTCTTTGCTTGGCAGAACAACACATAAGCAAATAAGGAGAGGCGGGCTGGATCCGGCCAAGGGCCCAGTTAGTCCCGCCGCCTGTCTCCAACAGTGACCATAAGTTAATTATGCATCGTGTGTAGAAGTTGTTTATTTTGTCTGCCCTGGAACTACTGCCAGTCAAATTAGTTGGGAGACCCAAAGCTCTGGGAGAAGGAGAGAGAATTTATCTTCATCTGATTTCATCACATCATTTGGTGATTTTTACAAGCCTTTATCAGAGCTCTCTCCCCAATCCCACAGTGTCATTTCTCCACCCCCGCAATGCCCAAATGCTTTAGCAGTAAGTGGGTAGGGCAGGGATAAGAGAGAAGGCTGCATGGTAGGGAGGAAAAAAGCTTTTAAGGTGGATTTTGATGTGGGTTAAACCACAGAGCCTAGGACTTGCTGATCAGAAGGTTGGCGGTTCGAATCCCCACAACGGGGTGAGCTCCCGTTGCTCGGTCTCTGCTCCTGCCAACCTAGCAGTTCGAAAGCACATCAAAGTGCAAGTAGATCAATAGGTACCGCTCTGGTAGGAAGGTAAACGGGGTTTCCGTGCGCTGCTCTGGTTCACCAGAAGCGGCTTAGTCATGCTGACCACATGACCCGGAAGCTGTACACCGGCTCCCTCGGTCAGTAAAGCGAGATGAGCGCGCAACCCCAGAGTCTTCTGCGACTGGACCTAGTGGTCAGGGGTCCCTTTACCTTTACCTTTTGTTTATAGATGAGCATATACACTACATGCATACACTTTTGCACTAAGTAAATAACACTTCAAGTCCATAGGTGATGCAAACAGCTGCTGCATATGATTAAATTAGTACCCACTGTGCAATCTAACTGTGCAGCTTCCAAAAATGCAGCAGCCTCTGGGTTGTGTGGCAGATTTGATCCAGCAGTGCAATGGGAAAAGGTAGAGTGCTGCTTTCTCCCTGGCTCAGCCTTTCTATTTACCACGGTTTAAAGAGGAAGCATCTGAATGCAGCCAGACCCAACCCAGTTTCACTGGGGAGATCAATCCAATCTGAGAGAGGAAACTGACCTTTATTTAGATTTGCAGGTCTCTGCCAAGGTTTCCATAAAAGTTTGCCCGAGATGTGGAACTAGTTGTTCCACATGGCTTTATAGGGTCATGGGCTAATGGACAGGATAGCTTTGATTTATTCCCACCAGAAATGTTCCCAAATAATTTTTTCCCCTGGAAAATTGATCAATTTAACAAAGGCATATACTTCTTCAAAATTGTCTCCATGTTTATTTATTTCTTTTTAAAAAGAAAAAAGCAGTATAGTGCAGGGGAGGCATCCTGCCCTATCCCTCTTTTCAGCTCCAGTCTCATTATAACTGCTTATTTTGTGCAGTTACAATTTTATTGTGGAAATATCCTTTTATCTTGGAAATATCACCGAATTAAAGACCATCAAAAAATTGCTTGCCACACAGCTGGACATGCAAAATTAGTCCTGAAGCATGTGACATGTGACACATACATAGCCTAAAGTTAAGTTCCACTGCGTTCAGTAGGACTTACTCATTAGGATAAGTGTGTTTGGAATTGCACTGTTAAGCAAGTTGAAGCCCAGTTCATACGGTCAGGAGAATGAAACTGGTCAAGTGGTAATGTTTCCCCCTAGGCAGAAAACATTGAGGCAGAAGATTAGGTGACTGAATATTTGGATATTCTTCCTAACAGTAGAAGGGATATCTCCCTGAACATAGAAAAATGGAATGTCAGGGAAAAGGCTAGCCTGAACCCCTTCTGCTATTTTTCTGCACACAAGATGGTTTCCCCCCCAAACTCAACCATACAAATTCGACGTGCAGCCTGGCTGTGGGTGCTATCAAGGAAAAGATTCACCACTTGATTCTTCTGTTTGTACAAACAGGCATTGAGATGAGTTGCATGCTAATAGGGGCTAGCAAACCCTTAGGATTAGTCTGCGGAAGGAGATCAAGTCCTGCAGGGCCCTAGTCTCATGGGACAGAGCATCTAAAGGCAGCCCTGTATAGAGAAGTTTTAAATGTTTGATGTTTTACTGTGTGTGATGTCTTAATTTGCTGGAAGCTGCCCATAGTGGCTGGGGCAACCCAGTCAGATAGAAATAATTTATGATGATGATGATGATGATGATGATGATGATGATGATGATGACGACGACTGACCCTATTGCCAGTCAGATAGAAATAATTTATGATGATGATGATGATGATGACTGACCCTATTGCACCATCACAATCATTAAGTAGAGTTGCCATACATCCGGAACTTTCCTGACATTGCTGGTATTCAGCCCCCTTAAGCAGCGTCTGGGAAAATCTGGACGTATGGCAGCCATGTCGGTAGTGTAGATTTTGGTGATTTTCATTAAAAATAGCTCAAAAACTTTGGAGAGAGAGAAAAAAAGCTCAGCTCCAGATTTTCACTTTTTGAAATATGGCAAGACGTTGGCAGAGCACCACAAGTTGTGAGATTGTGTTGGTGCTGCAGTCCAGAGAGGCAGAAGCACTTGCATCTAACCAGCAGATGCATTTGCCAGCACAGCAGGTCACAGGATCAGACCATTAGACTAATCTTCTCAATGTTTCTTTAGCAGTAAAGCAATTTTCTCTAAAGTGAAAGGGGATACTCTTCAGGGCAAAGGAAACAATAAGTTCCAAAGGGCCTTAAAAGCCTTTAAATGGATAAATAAAACAAGAGAGAGCCTGGGAACAGTTGTAACTTTTCTGGATTCAGGCCATTTGGCTAGTAGTATGTGGAACAGCCTGTTGGATTTAAAAACGATCACATGGTTAGATATTGTTTCTTACTATTACAGTAATTGCACACAAGCTGCAAGTAATAATTGGTGTGGAAAGCCAGTTTTTAGTTAGGAAAGAGTTCTGCAGCGAGAAACGTTTTTGCAGCTATTTCCCCCTCCTCTTTCCATATACAGCAAGTGAAGACAGTTGAAACCATGTTGTTATTTCAGAAAGTGAAAGAAGACCTCGCCACCACTTTCTTCCAATGGGATTTGTGTCCATGCCATCAGTGAAGGACAGAACACTGGGGCAAATACTGCTCATCATCTGTCCAAACACTGGCGATGAAAGGTCCAGTTTCAATTAAACAGGATAAAAAAGGAGCATGTGGATCCACAGACATTCAAAGAACCAAATTCGAATAGCAGCAATCATTTCCCACTAGAATTCTGGCTATCTTTATGGCAAGTAACTACCAGGACTGCTATATGTAAGGCTTAGAAAAGTGGCAAAATGTATAGAACAGAACAAAAGAATTGTTGGAGGTGTAAAGAAGGGGAAGGTACATTTTATCATATGTAGTGGGGTTGTAAGATTATTTTAAAAATTTGGGAAATGATCTACAATGAACTAAAAAAATGTTTAAAATAACATTTGTTAAAAAACCAGAAGCTTTTTTTGTTAGGTATTTTAGGACAGGAGTTGTCGAAAGAAAAAAGGACATTATTCATGTATGCTACAACAGCGGCAAGAAAATAGCTCAAAATTGGAAGATCGGAGAAGTACCATCAAAAGCACAATGGCAACATAATATTGATATAACATAACATAACATAACATAATATTGTATATAAACAGCAGAATGTATCATCTGATGTATTAAACCAGAAATGGTAGTTGAGGGAAGTCAACAGGGAGGGGGGAAATTGGAAAATGTATGTTTAACAATAATATTGGATATTTGTTTTGAGAAAAGAAAATAATTATTTTTTTTTAAAAAAAGGAAATAAAAAGAAAGGAACGCATTGTCTGCTGGCTAAGCAGCAAGAATATTCCAAAGAACAATTAGAACAATAGGAAAGCAGAATATGTTCCAACACAGAATTAACCATTTGAAAGACTTCATAATAATTATGCCTTATAATGCTAATATCATAATGTGGTCCTTTAAGTGTAGCCATGGACACGCTATCTCTCTCATATAGTTATTAGTTCCACCAGCTCTTTGGGTCAAAAAATTCAATATGCTATCATTTGTTTTTGAGTGTCTTTTAACTCTGGCTCAGCGACTTGGCAAATGTATTACTGAGCTGGTGAGCTGGACAGAGGTTACTAAACTTTGTTTTGGTAATCCTAGGATTCAAGTAGCCTTCTCTAGTTTGCTCCTGAAATGTTGGCTCCCAGATCCTGCTGCATCCATCATATTGCAGATCTAACTTCTCAGCTCTCCTGTCTTCCAACAGTGAAATTTGACAAAAAATACAGGACAGACAGACAAAAATGTGGCAAAGTTCCAGCTCTCTGATGCCTTCATACAATGTGGAGTGGGGCCTAATGATTTCATGTGGTATGGTGTGTGTGGATTGTCTTTTTAAATTATGGGAATCCTGAATAATGCATTAACACTATCTGTGGTCCTCAAGGAAGCATCAGTGCAGCAGCTTTCAGGCTATTGATTTAGCACTGTACAGTCATTCTATACTGGAAATCCAGAATGCATACAACAGGGGAAAAACTCATTCTTTCAAAACACACAGCCAGTTATGTAGATGGCATGGGCAGTGCTGATGCCTGGCTGTGTATGCAAGGCGATGGTTGGGAGAACCAAGATGCTTATACAGGACTGGGCCAACCCATTACCATCACTGTTGTGTTTGTGAACTGCAGCTTTCAAAAGTGCAGAACCTCTGTGTGGATGGTTCTATGAAACCCAAGTAATGGATGCATGTCATTATTTAGCACCCATCTTGGGTTCTTAGCCTTGCCTTGCTCTGTGTTTGTGTTACCGAAATTGATTATAACAAACCGACTAGGTCATCTGCATGCAAATTCTTCCGAAAATTCAATTACTCCATTGTTTGTAAAGGTATGTGATGGTAGTTTGTAGATTTACAGGGAGAATATGCTCTCTCTTGCAAGGTACTTACTCTGTCCTTGGACTATAGCAGGGATGGGGCACCTCAGGCTCAGGGGCCAAATGTGATCCTTCAGGAATCTCCATACCCATGCTCCTCCCCAAACCTTCTTTCCATTCTGTAAGTCTTTCCCTTCTACCATTTCAGATTGTTTCTCCACCACCTCCCACTCTTTCATGCATCATGTTTTTAGATGCACCCCCTCCTTTTTAAAGAGCACAAAATGTAATGTGACTGTGACAAATGTGACAGAAAAAAAATGTGTTCATAAAGCTGTGTTCATTTAAGAGCTGGGATTGGCTGCTGTTGTATTGAGCCCCCATGTTGTTGTTTTGTCATGATGTGTGAATCCGAGCTTGGTTTGTCGCTCTGCCATGCAAGGTAACTGTTTAGCTTGAACTTCATGGGGGCTGCTGCCCCCCAGCTCTTTTGACTATTCACACTGAGTTTCCCCACTGAATTCCCTGTCCGCCTTTTTAAACACCCCTCTTGCAGGTGAGCAGCTAGTCACCTTCTCTATCTTTTCAAGCTCTGCATCAAATCTTCCATATAAGTGCCTATAAAACCATTTTACTTTAGAGTCATACAGTGTGCGAACCTATGTCTCATCTTTTTATATCCCCAAGGTTAAAACACCTGGAATTTCCATTTTCCAGATGATGTCTTTTTATATGAATCTTCTACATTCTGCAAACTTAATGGCATTTTTTGTACATTCTGGACAATGATACTTTCCCCCAGTCACTGAATTCCTAATGTTTCTCAAAATCAATTGATTTTCAAAAACTTAATGTGGCATTAAGATGTTGACATATGTGTTTCAATCCTTTATTTTACACTTACTTGGGACTCAGCACTGTTCAATTCAGTGGGGCTTCTTTCTGAGTAGATATAAAGAGAATTGACTGTTAAAATGTAATTTGCAAATATTGGCAGTCTAAAATTCCCCCTGGCACATCAGCCAGCACATGAGATATAATTTGGTTGGCAATGATTCAATCCTTGTAGTTGGATCTAAGTACTCTCTCAGATTTCCAATTCGAACACTATCCAGTAAATCCCTAGGATTGAATAATGTGTCTTGAGTAATAAATGCTCATAGAGAAATAATGGAGCTTAGCTTTTGCTTGCATCTGCCCTACGTCATAAAAAGTTGATCCAGCAAGGAATTTGCCTCAGTGTTTATGCTTTGTTTTCTCTTAATGCATATTGCACTGACCTTGGATGCAAATCAGTTTGGATGCTGAACTCTTACTGATGTCGGTGGGATACAGGCAGCCTAAATGTATGCAGGATGCCACAGAATGTATGCCACAGAAAGGGGCCTCTCTAGGACACATGGGCAAACCCTCTTCTCTAGAAAAATGGCTTGAATCCTAGGCTGCGGCATTCAAAAAAGTAGGACCTTCTTGGGGTATAAATGCTGTGAACCTCATTTGTGAACACCTTCATTTAGGTCTTCCTTCAGGCTATCAGTACTGGAAATTCCAAAGGTGGCATTTTGGCTTGCCTGCCCATCTGATGGGTGGAATAGGGAGTTCCAGGCTAGAGGAATGCATTACTCTAGGAACGGATGCCACCAGAGCTGCTTTAGGTTGAATGTAGGGCAAACAATGTCCTGTCCAACCACCTTGCCCTAGCACAGCAGTCTGGGCCTTTGGATTGCAGACCTGCTCCCTAGAAAGCATGTATAGAATTGCAGCCTTTATGTACTGTTTTAAATCTGAATCAGACGCCCAGCTTTATTTTTAGATGATAGCAATTTAATTTTACATTACAGCTTCTTCCACAAGAGTTTTCTGTCCAAATACGTTTGGCCATCAACCAAAAGCAGTTGTTGAATCACAAGAAACTTTCCATCTAGCCACGAAACTTTTAACTTAGAGAAAGAAATACAATATTTCCATACCCAAGTAAAATAATTAAATATGATATGTCAAGTGGGCTTGCTGAGGCAAATCCTGAACACAGACAAATAAGCCAGTTTAACAAGTATTGTAATCAGATTTTTATTCTTCATTTAAACTGGAGGCCCTTCAATAACATCTGCCTAAGTCCCACCAGCCCAAGATTTATGGGAGTTGTAGTCCAGCAACAGAGGGCCAGAGGTTCCCCATCACTGATTGCATTGGCATGGGCAAAGTTATGTAGAAGTTTCAAGCTTATATCAGTGGAACTGGCATCTATGGGCTAGTTTGGACAATGATCTGGCTAACTGCATGGAATCTCCGCCATCTCTCACCTCTTCCTTACTGAGTTTACCCGCGCACAGGCATACTTGGGACCCCTCCTTTTTACTGCGCATTCATGCTAACGTTTGCTCATGATGTTATCAGGATGGTCATACACGATCCGACTTCCAATGCTATTTGCACCTGCAAGTTTTGGGTTGCATACTGCTTCATTTCCAATCAGTGCATATCCTGCAACTTCCCGCTGTTATTCCGTAACTTTTCATAACCCAGATTTGTGTGTGTGTGTGTGTGTGTGTGTGTGTGTGTGTGTGCGCGCGCGCGCGCGCGCTGTTGTTTTTTGGTCCTGCTTTGCGATACGGCCCCTGTGGAAAGCATCAATGTTGTGGAATAATTAGCGAAGCATTGCAGAATAACTAATAAAGCCAATGGCCCCCACCCACCCAGTCAGCAATTTATCTGCATGAAATTCATTCTTCACAAGTGCTCCGTCCGCCCCGCCCCCAGCAGTCTTACCAACATTCTCTCGCATCCTTTTCTTCCTCCCGCCCGGCTACTTTCCTCATATTACAGTTTCTCCACGTGGAGGCGCAGCGTAGATGGCAGAAAAGCCTCCTCCCTCTCCCCCCTCCCTCTAGGGCTCCTTATCTCCCAGGCTCCGCCTCCACCCACCTCCTGCGAAGTGCCTAGCAAGAAAATTTCTGCGTTAAGTTGCAGAGAGGCTCAGCAGGCTGTAAGCTGTTGGATACACAAGGGGGCAAAAAGAAACACGTTATCTGGATCCCCCCCTTTTATTTTGGAAGAGAAGGCTCCCACTTGAACTGCTTTCTTTTTGCCTTTGTACACATAATACATCATTCTTATCTCAGCTTGGATCTATCAGCAAACTCTTTGCAGTCAGTCCGCAGCTGCATCTGCCGCTACTCTGTGCACTCTAAAGCAGGTAGGAGATCCCTTGCAGCCTGGGTTTTTTTGCAAACTGTGAAATTAAAGGTGTCCTTTTTATTCATTTGCCTAATCAGTTAAATGTAAATACTGCAAACTGCATGCTAGGAGACTGTTGCCGAAGTAGAATAGCAAAGTTTGTTGCCTTTCCAGAAAAGGACAAACATCACATATTTTCCTCCTCTTGGCATCTTGTTTCCTTTCTTTCCTATGTTCTTTTTTCCCCTTGGATGGGGCATTTATTCCTAAGTAATTGCGCAAACGAGTGAAGCCTCTGCTGAATCTGTGTTTTCAGACCGGGAACTGTGTTTGGGTGGGTATGTCAGTGATAACGAGTTTCTTTGAACTCTCTGGTGCCGTGCTTTAGACTAACAAAACGCAGGAATGCAATAAGAGCGTTCGGTGAAAGCTGAAATTTGGAACACTTTGCGCTTCCACGGATTCTCTGCCATCAGCACGGACTCTCTGCCCCCTGTTTCTTGTTTGTAAAGTGTAGGGACTTTACTCAAAAGGCTGTTTTAAAGATGAATGAGTGCAGCTTTGCTCAAACCTGAGATATATAAATAGTTACTGTGGACATTTAACTGCATAGCAGTCTACAGGGTGATGGGAGAAGTACCTTTCTGTATTTCAAGGCTGACATCTCGCCTATTATGTGGGGAAATCACTGACTCCTTAAATGTGCAGCTGTTTATCTCCTAACAGAGGGGATACTGAGGCAAAGTTGAAGGGTAGTGTCTAAATGGAGTTGACCAATATGTGTGAAACTTGCAAGTACTCTTGACAATGGTATTCATTTTCAAACAGTGAACACAGTGGGAACACAATGAGTTACTGAAGTCCATATATCATGGTGTGTTCTTAATATGAATTTTGTTTGCCAAAATATGAAAAAGTTTCCCAGCTCATTGGCACAAGTGCCTGATTAACACAAACAAGCAGCCACATAGTGATTGCTTGAGGTTTGAAATCCAAACTTTATGGCAACTGATTCATGTGGGAAGCCATTTGTGTGTGGCAGCATGCCAGGTGGATGTTTGCCCTGTGGATTTTGCCATCCCACTGTAGACTGTCAAAAATGATTTGTGGTGGCAAATTATCAGATCTGTGCAATGTGTGGTTATATAGATTGCTGCACAAATCAGTGTCCATGTGGTTTGGATTTCAAGAGACCTCCCCTGCATTGCTGCGTTGCTTAAGTTGATGTATAGACTAACAAGCTTTTGGAAGACCAAAAAAAGACTTCTGTGTTCCTCTGATCCCAATGATGTAAGGAGAGTTGTTTTCATGCGGGGTAAGGAGACCAGTTTGGGCTAGATGGCTGATTTATTCCTGTATTCTAAACTAGAATGTAGTCCCTTGATACAGTGCTTGGGTTTTTCTCAGGTACTTTGCAAATTGTAAATATAGCAAGCTGGGAGTAGCTTTCTTCTGAATATGATTATTGGTTGAGGGAGCAATGGTGGTGGAAGGATCACTGCAGATACAACATGGTAATGGGTGGGGTTTGTGCGGTTGTGGGTATTTTAAACAATTCCCATCCCCATACTATTATATTCAGTCCTATATAGTACTGAAGCATTAGACTAGGGGGAACTGCTGCTCTCTCCTCTTATCAAGGCAAAATGGTTCAGTATCTTCTAGAAGAGCCCTTCTGGATCAGACCAAAGGCCTATCTGGTCCAGCTTCTTGTTTCACACAGTGGCCAGCCAGATGCTTTGGGGATCTCAAAATCAGGACACGAGGGTAACTACCTGTTCCACCCTTATTCTCCGTCCACTAGTATTCAGAGGCAAATTAACCTGCATTAATTTGTTGAAACCCGTTTTAAAGCCATCCAAATTGGCGGATCCACACCTGCTTCACGGATTGGTTGTAAGGGGAAATTGGGAGGGAGAGAACCATGTATGCTACAACTTTGAGCTGCTTAGAGAAGGGGTGGGATATAAATACAATCAATCAATCTAATGAACAAACAGGGAGCTGCTCCACCCCCTGATAATTTTGGTTGTCCTTTTCTGTGCCCTTTCCAGTTCTTATGACGTCTACAGTTGGCAAGCAGATCTGTGCACAGTACTCCACGTGTGGGTGCGCCTTTGTCTCTCTCAGGGTGCCCCCAGACTATGCAGAAACCTCAAACCTTGTCTGTGGATGGTCACATGTTGAATCTTACGAGTTATGTGGGACGCGGGTGGCGCTGTGGTCTAAACCAGTGTTTCCCAACCTTGGGCCTCCAGATGTTTTTGGCCTGCAACTCCCATCATCCCTAGCTAGCAAGACCAGTGGTCAGGGATGATGGGAATTGTAGTTCAAAAACAGCTGGAGGCCCAAGGTTGGGAAACACTGGTCTAAACCACTGAGCCTCTTGGGCTTGCCGATCAGAAGGTTGGCAGTTCGAATCTGTTCAACAGGGTGAGCTCCTGTTGTTCTTTCCCAGCTCCTGCCAACCTAGCAGTTCGAAAGCACACCAGCACGAGTAGATAAATAGGTACTGCTGCGGCAGGAAGTTAAGTGGTGTTTCCGTGTGCTCTGGCACTCATCGTGGTCCTCCGTGCACCAGAAGCGGTTTAGTTATGCTGGTTACATGACCCGGAAAGCTGTCTGTGGACAAATGCTGGCTCCCTTGGCCTGAAAAGCGAGATGAGTACTGCACCCCATAGTTATCTTTGACTGGACTTAACCATCCAGGGTGCTTTACCTTTACCTTATGGGTTATGACTGGGTATCTACTTTACCTTTAAATGATTGGTAATGATTATTATGCAGTTCAAAAATGCCAGCATTCATAAGGCTATACAAGTTTGGCACCACTGGTGACACCATTCCTCAGAAAAGAGCTGTAATGGCATGCTGGAGAAATGCACATGTATCAATTTATAAAGCCCCTATAGTTGTGCACAAATCACTTTCCCAGAACCGACATCAACACTGGGAGAGCTTTATAAAATGATATACATCAGGGCCTACTGGTGCTGCTGATCCCTGCCCCAGGCAGCTATGAACCATCATTTTAAATTTCCCCTGGTGCCCTACAGTCCCTAACGAAACATTACTCCAGTGCATTGTGAGAATCTTAAATGACAATTTGTAAACGTATGACAGGTAAGCTTGCAGCCAGGTTGGCATTAATGATGTAGGAAGGGGCCCATGGAAGGCATTGAGTTGGGGGCCCCTTCAAATCATGCGCCAGAGTTGTAGAGTGTTGTAGAGTGCTGGAGGTTGTACATCTGATGATTGTCAGTGTGTTTGTGTTGGAACCAGGGAACTTGGCAAAGAGGAGGAACTGAAGCAGAGGATGAGCTGACATTCTCAACAGAGAGAAAGATCAAAGGAACATAGTGAAATTTGATGGACATGGAGAAAGCCAGGAACTCATTTCTTCTCTCCATCACATACACCAGTCTTTGCCAATCTGGTGCATTCCAGATGTTTTGGACTACATCTTTCATCAGCTCTTCCCAGCTTGGCCAGTTGTCAAGGATGATGGGAGTTGTAGCCTATCCCCTAGTGGTGCTTCCTGCCCTGACCGCTACCAGACTTTAAACCTAGTTCCTAGATCTCAAATATAGTTGTAAAAATGACTGAAACTCAACCATGGAATGAAAAAAGGTCACTGGATAACTGTGCTGGGTCAACAGCATATTTCTGCACCATCTGGAAAATCCTGGCTCAGGAGTTCCCTTGGCTGCTTGCCTTGCAAAAGTATATGGAATCCTGGCAAACTTGTATGCAGTTTTGTAACAAGTAGATTTGGACTGAGCAGGACACTTATGGCTATAGCGTTCAGAGGAAAATTGTATTGGCAGGGTCGGGGCAAGATGACCTAATGGGTTTGTTTCAAAATTGTGCCCTAAGATCTTGGATTGCAAGATGTTTAAAAACAAGAAAGTTATTGAAAGTTTTCACGCTGTAAAACAACCTGCCAACCTAGCAGTTCGAAAGCACATCAAAGTGCAAGTAGATAAACAGGTACCGCTCCGGCGGGAAGGTAAATGGCATTTCCGTGCGCTGCTCTGGCTCAGTCAGGCTGGCCACATGGCCCGGAAGCTGTACGCTGGCTCCCTCGGCCAGTAAAGTGAGATGAGTGCCGCAACGCCAGAGTTGTTTGCGACTTGACCTAATGGTCAGGGGTCCCTTTACCTTTTTTAACATCTATGCTGGGCAAGTGATTCCTGCAATGCAGGGGGTTGGACTAGATGACTCTCGTGGTCCCTTCCAACTCTACAATTCTATGCCTCTATGAAATAAAATTCATTGTGGGCTATGGATGAATATTTCATCCTGGAGTTTTTTGGCTTCTGGCGCAGAGTCACTCCCTTAGTTACCTTAAAAACCCACACTTAGCCTGGCTATTCCAGGAATTTGAATCCTTGCTTAGATTTTAACACTCGCTGGATCCAGGGTTTAGGCATACAGCCAACATTTCCAAAAACTCTTAACAGTATAGAACAGGGTGGTCCAACTTTTTATACCACGTGGGCCGCAATAGTACTTCAACAGGGAACCTGGCGGTTGCCGCGTAGAGTTTTTAAAAAACTGGGCAATGGTGCGCTGCCCGCCCGTGACTCCCGAGGCTTGCCCAATCTCCTGCCCCCTTCCCCCTTTGTTTTGACAGATCACGGGAGGCTCGGGAGTCACGGGTGGGCGACCGTTGCCCAAGAGGGGCGGAAGGCACGTGGTTTCTCTGCCAGGCAAGGTACAAAGCACTTCTTTTGCACCCTGTGAAACAAAAATGCATAGTTTTTTTTTAAAAAAACTGGGCAACGGCCACCCGCCCGCGACTCCTGAGCCTCCCCCGATCAGTCAAAACAAAGGGGGAAGGAGATCTGTACCGCCGGACATCCCCAGTTCCCCTTCGGCAGTGGCGGCGGCAGTCAGCAGCCCAGAGCCAGCCTGGTAGCACAGTTGGCTCTGGCTGGCTTCAGGAGCTGCTCGCTGCCGTGGCGCCCACCATTTTTCCTCTCCAGAAGTCCCCATATGATGTGTCTTGTGTGCAACACATCATATGGGGACTTCTGGAGAGGAAAAATGGCGGGTGCCACGGCAGCAGGCAGCGAGCAGCTCCTGAAGCCAGCCAGAGCCAACTGTGCTACCAGGCTGGCTCTGAGCTGCTGAGGCTACCGCTGCCACGTTTTCTGGGGACAGATTTGCAAATCTGGGGACTGTCCCCGGGAACCGGGGATGTCTGGTAACCCTAGCAGAGTGGCTGGGGAAACCCAGCCAGATGGGCGGGCTATAAATAATAAATTATTATTATTATTATTATTATTATTATTGAGTTATTGGTTAATGCAAACTATGTTGGTATTAAATATTGGTTAATATAATATTGGTTAATACAAAGTAAGTTGGGAATTTTTTTTTCTTTAGAATTTCTGTGGGTAGCATCCAATGATGTTTGCCCTGTGATGGAAGCAATCTGCTAATGAAACAAGGGAGAGAATGTGCTAAATTGCTTCTAAATATTTTCTAGCTCTACAAATCTGGATTGTATAAACTGGTATATTTTCCTTTGTAGGGGTGAAATAGCTGAAAGTGGGGGGAGTGATTCTTATTTGGAAAATGGTGTGAAGGAAAAGGGTCTACCACTTAGGCCACCTTCAAATCTGATGCACCAGCAGCTTTATTGTGTGCTTTAAAAAAAAAAACCCAAAGAAGGGGGAAAGGGAAATCATGGAACTGGGTGCAATGTTTAGCTTCACTTAGTGAACGTAGAAGACAAAAGAAGGAAAAGTAATAATATAAAGCTGGCCAGGCATGATTTTCTGTAGCTGCATGCAGAGTACCAAATTATAAAGCTTTAGTACTGTAAGATCAAAGACTTCATGAAAAGTCTTTTTTGTTTTGGACATCTTACAAGAAACATTCCAATTTGGTTCACAAATAGTATAAAAACTATTGCAGAGCAAATGATGCACAAGAATAGAGTTTCTTAATACCAGGCATCCACATATGCTGCTGTTATGTTGCACATATTTGGCAGTTGATGTTAACTTGTATTTCCTTTACTCATGACTTCCTTAAAAAAACAGATTTGGAAGAACACCGACTTCTTATAGGCCTGTTATAACAGATTTTCCAAGATAGAACAGCCATTTTTTGATCATGAAATTCTAACTACATTTAACATTCATTTTCATATTCTTAGTTGTGGCTCTCTACTACGCTTACTGCAAAGTGCACGATTCGTAACTATTTGTAAATAGCAATGATGTTTTAGGTTCCATGGAGATACACACAATGAGCTTTGCCATGTAGTCTTACGGTTAAGACTCAGATGCAAGTCACACTTTCTTGGGTGGGCTTTCTTCCATGACTGCAACCTCAATGGCCTGCAGAAAGCAGCCACTGAACATAAATTTACCTTGTCTTAGCAAAGAAAATGTAGACATTGCCATTGATTATATAATCTGAAACCGTTCACCCATCAGTTTCTTGCAGATGTAGGGCACTCGATGGCAGTAGAAGTGACCATGTACTCATGTTGAAGTTGCTTTCCCCAGGAAGTTCGCCAAGCCCTGCAGCCTGTAGCTCTAAGGCAGCATCAGAAATAATAATAATAATAATAATAATAATAATAATAATAATAATAATAATAATAATTTATTATTTATACCCTGCCCATCTGGCTGGTCTTCCCCAGCCACTCTGGGCAGCTTCCAAAAAATAAAATAAAAATAAAATAAAATAAAATACTGTAATACATCAAACATTAAAAGCTTCCCTAAACAGGGCTGCCTTCAGATGTCTTCTAAAAGTCTGGTAGTTCTTGTTCTCTTTGACATCTGGTGGGAGGGCATTCCACAGGGAGGGCGCCATACCGGGAAGGCCCTCTGCCTGGTTCACTGTAACTTGGCTTCTTGCAGGGAACCGCCAGAAGGCCCTCGGTGCTGGACCTCAGTGTCCGGGTAGAACGATGGGGGTGGAGATGCTCCTTCAGATATACTGGACTGAGGCTGTTTAGGGCTTTAAAGGTCAGCACCAACACTTTGAATTGTGCTCGGAAACGTACTGGGAGCCAATGTAGGTCTTTCAAGACCAGTGTTATGTGGTCTCAGTGGCCGCTCCCACCAGTCTAGCTGCCGCGTTCTGGATTAGTTGTAGTTTCCGGGTCACCTTCAAAGATAGCCCCACGTAGAGCGCATTGCAGTAGTCCAAGCGGGAGATAACCAGAGCATTCACCACCCTGGTGAGGCAGTCCGCAGGCAGGTAGGGTCTCAGCCTGCGTACCAGATGGAGCTGGTAAACAGCTGCCCTGGACACAGAATTGACCTGTGCCTCCATGGACAGCTGTGAGTCCAAAATGACTCCCAAGCTGCGCACCTGGTCCTTCAGGGGCACAGTTACCCCATTCAAGACCAGGGAGTCCTCCACACCAGCCCGCCTCCTGTCCCCCCAAAACAGTACTTCTTCCTTGTCAGGATTCAACCTCAATCTGTTAGCCACCATCCATCCTCCTGTAGTTGCAGAGAATCGTGTCTAGAATCAGCACTGAAGGAAAGTGAAAAGCTGTTTGAAAGTTGCAAGATACTTTGGTCTTTTACATAAATTAGTACGAGTTGGCACCATAGATTCCAATGTAATATATGTGCCTCCTGCGGTTTTAATAAGGAACTCCACCCATTTTTTTCCTCTCTCAGCAGAATTTAAATGAGCTCCAAAAATGTGTATGAAAATGCACTTGCCACCTTTAGTAATGTCAGATTTCTGGCATGACAAGTGTTCTCTGTTCCTCTCAGGTTTCCAGAACATTGTGTATTCGCAGTCACAAAGCTGTCATTCTAACACTGTAGAAAGTTAGGGATTTACATGAGGAGTCACTGCATCTCTGTACAGGCCCAGAGCCGTGGAGGGGCCAGCTGAGGGCACAGGCACTCCAAGTGGTCCACTAGCAGCCTTCACCTTCAGGACCCCAACTGTATGCATTGGGCCAGCAGGCAGGAACTGCTGCTGTGCCAGCCTCTTCCTTCCACAGACTGAGAGCATCCATTGAGGCTGTCCCTGGGACTCAAAGGCAGCATGAAACCCATGGGGTAATGCAGCCACCTGGCTCTAATGTGCCGGCCACTCACCCGTCTGCACTCCTCCCTTCTAGGTCTCTGGAGTAGTAGCTAGAACTTTTAAATGGGAGCCTCACAGTTCCCATATGCAGGGCCCACCCACTATCAGATTACCCAACATGCAATGTGATAAGCTTTACTTTGTTCTTGAGAGCTTCCATCAGTGTGGCTGAAAGTAGTGACAGCCCCTTTTAGTGAGTAAGCCATTTGAAAGCACAATGCTAACTAGGTCTACTCAGACAGGGGGCTTCAAAGCCCTAAAGTTGAAGCAGAGGGTCACTTGTTGGGGAGAAATGGTGACAGGTGCTTCTCTTATTCGTTGGTTGTTTCTTGCAAATTTACCCCTCAACAGCTTTTGAACCCCCCATACTAGCTATACTAGTATGTCAGGCTTCCTCAACCTCAGCCCTCCAGATGTTTTGAGACTACAATTCCCATCATCCCTGACCACTGGTCCTGCTAGCTAGGGATACTAGCATAATGCTTATCAGATGGCAGGAATGTACTACCCGGTATATGGAAATGTGGCCTTAAATGTTCAGGATTGAGTTTTAGCTCCATGTTCCTTTCTCCAGCTGTCTTTCTGCCATGCGCCTCCCATCTTAGTTCTGCTTCTCCTTTCTCTGTTTTGTGGCAACTTCCAACTTTCCAGTATGTATCCCTAAGGTTTGGGGTCTTTCCAATGCTGCTTATATTCAACCGGAGCTTCCAGGGATTGAACTTGGTACCTTTGTCATGCAAAGTATATACTCTGCCATTGAGCTTTGCTTCTTCCTCCTCAAAACAAAATGCATACACTTCAATTTTAGTGTGCCTTTGTGTTGAAGGCAGCCATTTCTAAGCATGCCTCTTGCTTAAAACAATGCCCACAGTGTGAAGAAAGTGTATTTTCAGCTCTCTTGAATCTGTGCCCATTCCCTCTCATTGATTAGCATGTTTTATTTTTGTTAGATTAATTTATGAAGGGAGAGCGCTGTGGAATCGCACGTTCCTTGACAGAGAAAAAAATAACATCTATGTTCTCTTTTTCATAGGCTGTATGAAATCATGGTTTCCAGGGAAAACCATTGACTTAACTGGTTGTTAACAGCCAACATCCTGAGCTTGCAATTCTGGCATGTTACGCAATTCATTCACCCTACAGCGTACATGTTTTTCAGTAAATCAAGCATATCAAGTCAAGGATCTCCTATGTTGTGGTTAAGACTCCCCCCCCCCGGCCCCCTTTCCACCCTCTTAATGACTAATGACTAATTTCATTCTAGCACAATGTAATCTTAAAATGGGTCGACTTTAGCAGGCGGGATCACTTGCCAGAACAAACTGCGTTTAGCAGGACAGACCTTCTGTGTTGCTTCAAACACTAGCGCACAACAAGAACTTCCTCTGTTGTAGACAAGGAGTCTGTTGGTTCAGTGGCCTCGATTGAATCATATCAAAAATAAGCTCTGTCTCGTCCAGAGTTGTTGGTTTTTTTTTTTTTTAAAAAAAACATTTCAATGAATGATTCCACCAATCCAAAACGTTACTACCAACTCATCCATACACTTTGTCTTATGCAATGGAATGCAGCTATCCCTGAAGATGTATGCAAAACTATGACTTATCAGTATTCCTGTATCAAACCTGAAGCAACACTATGACTATGGTACTAATTGAAGGGGTGCTGGTATGAGTTCTGTTGTTCCAGTATTTGTTCACTCCTTGCTATTTTGATTTCTTGTCTTTTCTATTTGCACATCACCATAAATAGATGTATCCCTATGTGCTGGGTGCCAAAATTAGACAGTGCTCTCTGTGTGTGTGTGTGTGTGTGTGTGTTCCTTATGCTGTAAATATGCATGGGTTTTTATTGTCCAGTGAGGTGAACGAAGTTGTTGGCATCAGTTTATCTCAAGAGGCAATGGAGTGTGCCCCTTAGAGTGAAGTCAACCCGCTAGAGAATCACAGCGCCTGCTGTAGCTGCAGAGACCCGTAACTTGTAACTGCTGCCTCCCATGTTGTTTTCGCTGTATTAGCAGCACCAAAGTGAGCTCTCTGTGGTGCAAGTCTGGGCATTGTGTATGAAGGTCCTAGGCGGTATATCAGAAATAAGATAATTCTAGATCTGTTTCCTTCTTTCATTTTCTATTGCAGTCATTTTTAGGTTTTTGTGTTTAAGCCAAATGTGAGAGCTGATTGTGAGAGCTGTTCATGTCACAGTGCAACATGAGAAAAGTGTTAAGTTTCTCTTGGGACACAGGCTAATCTAAATGACCTTTAACATGTTTTTGGAAGATTGGAAAAAGGTTGAGCTCATGCTGCTTCGGCATTAAACTTGGGAAGATTATTTAGCAAAAGGACACTAAGGAACTGAAGTACAATACTTTTTAAAGCTCCCGTGAACCAGTTGGATACAAAAGGCTCAAGCTGGAAGGAGTGAATTAGACATCATGTGGAAGCCAAGGAGAGACTCTGGTTTCAGTACGTGTTTCATGGATGTGGGCTCTTTTGAGTTCCATTATTCATAACTGGGGGGATTTTCTGTGGTTTCTGTTTTGTTTCAGGGGCGTTTGTGTGTTAGGGCAGATTTACCCTCAATGTTCTTGCAAGCTCCACATAGTTTTCTTCTGCTGATACTTAGATGTGCACCAGGATTTGGGAGGAGGGCGATCGGATGTCCTATTCTTGGAGGAACTTCTCGCTGTAATGTTTATGCTTCTGTCAGGACAATTTAGTGTAGTGATGTTGCTGAAATTTTAATCAGCTGGTTCAGTCTATGGATTTATCCAGGTCATAATGGTCAAGTGTTTTGCAAATTGACTGGCATTCCTCCAGAAGTTTTATCCAGTTTGGAATGTTACATGAGATCTATGCATGCACAGTTAGCATTCAGAAGAGCAAGTGCCCCAAAGATAGAAGTTATTTAATATTAAGCCTTTTTCTTGATGACCCTCTTGGGTGGCTCATTATGAATTCCATGACCTGACAAAGCAGTCTTTAGTTTGGTGAGTATCTTCTTTAGTGAATTATCTTGATTGCTTCTTGCTGCAAATGTTTGATGTGCTTGTGGTCCCTTCCTTTCCAGATCTAAAACCCCTTCATTTTACTTAAGGGTGTTTGTAGGGGGAGGGGAGTCGAATTTCTAGATAGCTCCCCATGATGGCAGGTGAAACTAAACTATAATTTCTCAGGAACAGTACAATAACGTAGATGCATGCAGCACTATGAATGTATTTGCTAACATTGTACCTGGGACTCTTGAGAGCAAAAACTCAAAAACATATCAGCAGAGAAAGCTCATAAAATACAAAGTTAATTCAGAATTGTTTTGCGGGGAATTTGCCTATCACTTATTTAGGACTGAATCAGTATGTTTCAAATTATCAATGTATAGCTTCTGTGGTAGATTCTTTCAACTACAGTGGTATCTTGGGTTACATACGCTTCAGGTTACAGACTCCGCTAACCCAGAAATAGTACCTCGGGTTAAGAACTTTGCTTCAGGATGAGAACAGAAATCGTGCGGTGGCAGCGTGGCAGGCCCCTTTAGCTAAAGTGGTACCTCAGGTTAAGAACAGTTTCAGGTTAAGAACGGACCTCCGAAACAAATTAAGTTCTTAACCCGAGGTACCACTGTAGTGGTATCAGTAGGTAGCCAAGTTTGACTGGTTGTCTGATAACCTAACTTTAGAAAGAACTACCTTTAGAAAGAACTAGCTGTACAGTGGTACCTCTGGTTATGTACTTAATTCGTTACGGAGGTCCTTTCTTAACCTGAAACTGTTCTTAACCTGAAGCACCACTTTAGCTAATGGGGCCTCCCGCTGCTGCTGCGCTGCCGCCGCGCAATTTATGTTCTCATCCTGAAGCAAAGTTCTTAACCCGAGGTACTATCTCTGGATTAGCGGAGTCTATAACCTGAAACATATGTAACTCGAGGTACCACTGTATTGTCTTCTGGGAGATGCTTTATCTAGAACTCTCATTTTTAAATAGGCTTCTCGTGTGAGGGATGTCTTAGAATCATAGGGCAAAGCATGATGGCTGTAAGAACAAATGCAAGAGCAGAGTTCCTCAACAGTCCTCTCTCCGCTGTCACTCCCGTTTTAACTATCAGCAAAACTGGTGTTCTGATAATCATGATGCTGTTGTCATAGGTTTTACTCAGTTAGGCTGCTGTGCTGCTGCAGTCCTTAGTGAATCCCATTCCACACTTACAGCGCGATCATTAGCAAGTTCACTTGGAACAGTCCTATTGAACTCACCGTATTAGCTGTGCTTCAGATTGCAACCTTGGATGGTCTAAACCAGCCTCCCACAAACTGGTGCTGACCATGCATTATGGATTGCAAATCTCCTCAGCCACAGCAAGCATGGCCGATAGTCAAGGATGATGGTTGTTGCAGTTGGGAACATTTAGAAGAAAGCAATGGAAGAGTGGTCTAAACGACTCCTTAGTTTAGAAGTATATAAATTTTGGTATCATAATTTTCTAAATGGAACATAGGCCCTGGGGTAGGTGGCATTTTAACACCTCATTCTGTGCTGTTTTTCCTTTCTAACCCACATACCTGCAGTGCTGTTTTCCCCAACAGAGAAAAATAATATAAATACCCACAGCAAGCCTGTCTTCTTCCTCAGTCAGTCTGCTAATAGCAGCTTATAGGGTTGAGAGTGAACTCAGATATGGGTTTGGGTCAGATTGGATGGTATCCCTTGTCCACTCAAAACTGCAGCAGTCTTGTTAGCTGCTTTAAAGTAAAGAAACAAAATGCTGATCAAGCTTCTCTGGCCTCATGTTCTTAAATGTTACAGGTATAATTTTTTTAGAGTTCTCTCTTGTTACATAGGGGACGTGGGTGGCGCTGTGGGTAAAACCTCAGCGCCTAGGACTTGCCGATTGCATGGTCGGCGGTTTGAATCCCCATGGCGGGGTGAGCTCCCATCGTTCGGTCCCAGCTCCTGCCCACCTAGCAGTTCGAAAGCACCCTTAAGTGTAAGTAGATAAATAGGTACCACTTTATAGTGGGAAGGTAAACGGCGTTTCCGTGTGCTGCGCTGGTGCTGGCTCGCCAGAGCAGCTTCGTCACGCTGGCCACGTGACCCGGAAGTGTCTGTGGACAGCGCTGGCTCCCGGCCTCTAGAGTGAGATGAGCGCACAACCCTAGAGTCTGTCAAGACTAGCCCGTATGGGCAGGGGTACCTTTACCTTTACCTTTACCTTGTTACATAAATAGCAGGAACTTGGTTTGAGTGGAAATAAACGTTGCATGTAGGTTTTGTTACTATTCCCTTTCATATAGTCCCAAGTCAGCAGTGAAATATCCAAAAGTTGTTCATAGAGAGAAGTTTTTTTTAAAGTTGGACCATGATGGATTTCATATAATTGTATACAAATGTAACACTACGCCAATATATGTTGGCTTGCTATCAGAGACTATGTGCAGGATTGGAGCCTAAATGTGCAAGTTAAACAAACAACAAAATGCAGTCCCCTTTGCACGCCCAAACTGGCTAAGGCTATAATCCTGTATGAAGTTTAGGCTGCTTAAATCTCATTAAAGTCTGGGAGTAAAACAATGCAAGTTTGTGCGAAATTGCACGCTAAGGCCTGGTTCAAATAACAATGACTATTGCTTATTGAGAATCTTGCTCTAAGTCCCAGCACTCTTTTATTCACACATTAGCTTTAGCACTTCTATTTTCCTTTGTTTAAATTACATTTGAACAACAACAACAAAAATGGGTTAAAGATTCAATCTAAACTTAGTGGTGCGAGCAGGATGAAGGGCCTGATTCTTGCTCCAGCTCCAGTTTGGCATAGAAATTGGGACTGGAAAGAGCCTGATGTTAGCTGTCCGTGGCTGTGAGACCACCTTGAGATCCTGCAGATCCCAGGACAGTGCAGCCCCACCCTCTCCCTTCGAGCGCCCATTCTGACTAGTGGGCCTCCTATTCACTTTCAAGTTTGATGGCTGGCTGGAAGCCAGTTTGACTGGCAGAGCTGAGCAGGGTGTAAGGGCTGGATTGCTTTGCAAACATTGACTTACAAACTAGGTTATGGAATCAGCACAAGGCTGAGATTAAATCACACTTTCCCAGTTTGGACGTACAGGAAACTTTAAATAAACCATACCACAAGTGCCAAAGCCTGTATATCCGGGGATCTTAGTTGGCTCCAAATATGCAAGTTGAACCCCCACCCCCCAATTTGGCACATTTTATTTATTTAGAATGTTGTTGTTCTGTATAGTACCTATTAAATTCACAGAAGTGTACAGAAACATGAGACTCATGCACACATGTTAAAACCAACATATAAACATAACGAAATATATGCATGACAAAAACAACAACAACCCAGGCAGCTAAAAGCAGAATCAAATATAGTTCCCAAAATCATATTCCCAGTCTGTAATGCTCGCACAAATAGGAAAAGCTTCACCTAAAAATCTTGTCATGCTGGTGCTAGCCGTGGCACTCTGGGGTGCCAGCACAGAGAAGGCCCCCTCATTTGTACCTCCATTAAAGAGGAGAGTTGGAGCAGAACCTTAACCATTGTTTACTGTATTTGCACCTTCTGTTTTCCTTTCCTGTGCTCTATAAAACTTTATTTTGCTCACTGTTCTAATAAAACCCTGGCAACCCTTGTACTGGTGTTTGTGAAGCCAAGGGCTTGTTGAAGTTGAGGTTTCCATCTGCTGGATGGCTGTATGCATGTTAATGGCAAATCAATGGCATTCTTTTCATTGTACTTCCCTGGCTGCTCTTTGCAAAGGAAATAGCTATTGGTTTCCATAGACTTGCAGCTCCGAGGATGCTTGCAAATGCCAGACTAGAGCTTGGCATCCTTGAAGCAGGTTCTCAGATTTTATGCAGCTCTTTGAGAAGTTTCATAACAGGTCACCGGCATGCCACTTGCGCAGCAGTCTCTGTATGGACAGTTATGCCTTTCTGGAAAACCCAGTAGGAATTCATCATAGAGCAGTGTTTCTATAATAAACATTTGAAGGAGGAGGAGGAGCCATAAGCATGCTGCTCCTTGCAAGCAGTTTTATCCCCTCTTCCATGCAGCTTGGGTGTGCCATCTGGGTATACTTTGGGACTTTGCCAGGGCCGAAGTCTTAGTGGGCGAGCACTAGCACAATACTCTAGTAGACTGAACCCACTGTAGTGAATTTCTGACTCTTATATCCTCAGTGGCAGAGAAGCCATGTGGGCCAGATATGGTGAACTTGTGGGCCTCCAGAGTTTGTTGAGTTGCACCTCCCATCACACCTAACCATGCTGGCTGGAACAAATGAGTGTTAGCTACCAAAAACATCTGGAGGGGCCCAGCTGCCCCACCCCTGATGTACACTTTAGTTTCTTGCATAAGTGCTGGTTTTGACCTATAAAGCCTTAAATGGCTCAGTACTATAATGCTTGAAGGACTGCCTCTCCCCAGGTAAGCCATCCCAGACCCCACGTCTGAGCTCCTTCATGTGCCTTCTTCACATGAAGTCTGGAGGCCGGCAACACAAGAATGGGCCTTCTCTATAGTGGCTCCCCATTTGTTGAATGCTCTCTCCAAACTCTTCATTACAGACTTTTAGGCACTAGGCTAAAATGTTCCTCTTCAATCAGGCTTTTGGCTGGTTAATATTCTACATTCTTCTAAATTTGTCTGTGGGGCGGGGGGCGTTATTGTTTTGCTGTTTTGTTTTACTTATTTACTTGTTTTTATTCAACATTTTATTCTGTGAACTGTCCTGAGATCTTATGATGAATGACGGTATATAAATCTAATAAATAAGTAAAATAAATAATTTTGAACTCTCAGAAATGTATTATACATTTTAGCGCTATTCATTTCGCTCAGCGCCATTAAAGTCATGAAATGCACACAGTAGGACTAGTTAGAAAACTATAGAAAGCCAAAACAGTTCAGATATGTTGCATCTGTATTTTAATGCAATTATAATAAGGTAACTTTTCTTTTCCCAGTTTATTTTAGGATTTGAAGTGCTGGAAATACTGTATACATGGCAAAGAACATAAAGTTTCTTCAGGCATTTTTAATGTTGTTGCTGCGTGATTACATATCGGCTGAAGATGGTGATGTAAGATCAAGTAAGAATCAACTTTATTTGCTAACCATGGCTGTTTAATAAATTGTGGAGGCATCTCTAATGGTCCCCATTTTCTCTCCTCCATGAGGTTCCTTCTTTCATTAAAATAATGTGTAAGCAATTTTTCATTGTAATGTTTCATTTAAAATATTTTAATGCGCTTGATAATATCTTTGGAGATAGATTTGCATACCTTATAAATGTACTTTTAGGACTATATTAAGGTACTATATTTAAGCTACATAGCATGACAGTTCAAAAGTGACAAGTTCAGACTTCTTCCACAGGAAGGTAATGTTGGTTTTGTACAGCTTGGATCAGAGATCTTTACAAACCAAAGGTCCATCTGCATTATATATTTAAAACAGTATCATACTACTTAAAACAGTTGTGGCTTCCCTGAAAGAATCATGAGAAGTATAGTGTGCTATTCCTTTCACAGAGCTACAATTCCCAGAGTTCCCAGGGAATAGGGAGTTTATTGTTAAACCACTCTGGAAATTGTAGCTCTTGTGTGGGCAATATGATTCTTTGCCCGGGGGGGCGGGGGGCGGGGAGAGGACCAAGACTGTTCAAAGTGGCTTGATGCAGTTTTAAATGTATAGTGCAAATAAGTCTTTACATTAATTCCCTAGCTTCTCTGGCCCCAGAACAACATTACAGTCTTTTCCTGGGTCTGCAGTACTGTTCTATCTTGGGTCCTTTTTACACTTGGTCTAGTTTAGACATCATCTTCCCTGTGGGGGAGGAAAGGGGAGAGAGTATTTGGGTGCATGGCAGGACTATGGCACCTGAATCAAGTCTTTATGTTGTTTTATGTATAACTTAACCTTTTATTTAAAAGGAGCATATACCTAAAATGTAAAGAGCAAGTTCACCAAGCCGGTGTTCTAAAATATATGTCTCACAAATGGAACCTGCAACAAAATGTTTTGTGTTCTGGCCAATCAGCTGTTCCCCTTTCCACGATAATTTATTCTTTCCCCTGTAAGTTATTTTCTGCCTTACATGTCACTCGGCAGTCTGTGGCAAATGAGCATGCCCAGTGTTCATTGGACTGTTTTGGGTCCCCCGCTTTTGTTTTCCACCCTAAATAATTTTTTTGTATTTCTTCAAATCCTCCAAGCATGCTTATACGTCCTTCTTGTGTTTAGGTAGCACTGTTTTGAGGTCTGGAATTGACCTTGGATGGCCTTGGCATGTGTGCTTTGTGACAAAGCTAAAGTATTTTTGGTTTTTTGGTTTGTTTGTTTTTTGCTGAGCAATATGCAGCCCATTTTTATTTTTATTTTAGCTACCCTCAATGAACTCTAAATCATCTCAGAGAAAATTATATTGAATGATGTTGTGGGGAAGCGATGTGGCAGGCTTGAGGTTATTTAACAGTACATTGAAGCTAAGCTGTACTCTGTTTTATACATTATAACTGGTTGAAGCCAGCAATAAAAATTGTGGAATTCAGGTTCACTAGTAAGTTATCTTCAAGGGATAGGTCTGTATTTCCCTGTAGGATTATTTTTCTTTACAGTAGGATTTTTTTATTTACAGTCGCTCAAAAGATTTAAACCTCAGACACACAAATGGTTGATTGATTTAAAAAGATCTATAGACCACCCTTTAATGTAAATATTTCCAAAGTAGCTTACAAGTTTTTTTAAAAAATAAGATGTATATGACCAAAGTAAAATAAAAGAATAGTAGATAAAAACATTGCAAAAAAATGGAAAAGCCTGGAAATTTTTTTAAAAAGTATTTGCTTAGCACCAATGAGATGTCAGAATGGGTACTATGCAAGTCTCCCTGTGGAGAACATTCACAAGCAAGATGCTACCACTGATTAAGCCTCCCCCCCCCCCATTGTCAGTTGCTTCACCTCATACACAATATGTACCTGAAGAAGGGCGTCCAAATATAACTTTAGTGCAGGGGTAGCAAAATCCAGGTACTGTACTTTGGACTATGTATTCCATTCGCTTCAGCCAGCATGGTCAATGATCAGTGTTGATAGGAGTTGTAGTCCACTCTGCTGCACATTGGCTGCTGTCCAGCAGCTGTTGAGACACCCTCAACATCTAGATGGGAAATGCCTTTGCATATGAAGAGTGTTTTCCATTGACAGAAGAAAAGCAAGAAAACCCACATAGGTACCAGTCTCTGGATCACTGGCCATGTCTTTTGACTTAATTCAGGTGAAGCAATCAACTAAGTATGTCATGCTGAGTGATCAGTGTAGTGGATACAATAAAATGAAGGCACAGGAAAGATATTTCTAGGATGTGTGTTAATCTGGTGCACTTTTGAATTTAGTTAAATACTGTGTGGTTAGACACAACCAGATGTGGTTAGGTGTGACCATTTACGGATGATGTCTGAGAGCTTGTGGTTTCTCTCCAGTGCATTATGATAACCACAAACCACTCTGCAGAGTTTTGAATGGTTTAAAGCACTCCCTATGTACGATGGAAAAGCAATGCGTACTGCTGTATTTTGCCCTCACTCAAATGACTACCACATCTGTTTGAAAGTTCTCGTTTCTCGATGTAATAGCCCAGCAATATATACCACATCAGAAAATTGTAAATGTATGTGACAAATTATATACCAACAATTAAAAAGCAATGAAGGTCTAGTAAAACACACACGCACACAAAATCCAACCACCTGAGGCATGGCTTGCAAGCAGAAAATACCTATAGACACAGAAACTTGCAGGTGGCTCCATCATCCGTTTTTAGGCTACTGTTTCTTTCCTATTCCCTGCCAAAACCATTGCAAAAAAAAAAAAAAAATTTGAAGCCCAAATCCATTGGAAAATCACTAGATGGAAATGGGAAAATATTAGCTCAATGCACATCTTTCGGAAAGGCTCATAATACTCAGGTGATGAGACCACAAACAGGAAGCACAGGCTCCAACTCAAAGAAAGCTGGTTTTCCTTAAATCCGGCTGAACCTTTTGTAGTCATGAAATATGTAAGGCCTGTTAATTTTGGTGAGAAATGCAGCACAATCCTGTGCATGTTAACTGCACTGGGGCTGTGGGGGAGGCACTTGTTGCCTCTGCCCAGGGTTGTCCACACCACAACTGCCTCAAGGGCATCTTCTGGGGCTTTAGGAATGGAGTGCATGTATTCCCTGCCATTTCTGCCCTTTAGTCATGAGCATCTCGTAGGGTGCTTTCAGTGAACTGTCCTTTGGCATCTCCCTGTGTGTGCCATTCTTTAGGGGTGTGCGGCTGGTGGCAGCAGCCTGTGCGGATGTTTGAGGTGATTGTCAGTGGTGCGATGTGTCAGTGGTACAGAGTGTGCTTCACATGTGTTTGTCTATCTGGTTGTGCTGTTTTGCGCTGTTCCTGCTTGTGACAGTGCAGTTGGTGCGGTGAGTGTGCCTTCTGGTGCGTGGCATGCAGTGCCTGCTGTCTGGCTGCTGTGGTGATTGTCTATAGGGATGCCATGTGCACTCTGTCCCCTGTTTATCTTCATGCTTACACTTGCAGTTTTGAGCTGCTTCCCATGAGCTGTCTTTGAGCATTATCGCAGTCCATATACACCTGTTAAGGGCACTTGTGGACTCTCCTCTGTGCACAAAAAAGGTGGCTGCAGTTCCCATAGTAATGCTGGCTGAGCTGGCTCTGTGTTTTGCTGGCTCCTTTTCTCTCTGCTGGGCTGGAGCCAGCTCATCTGGTATTTACCCCTCCCTGGGGCTCCTGAACAGAGTTTGGATCTAGCATACTTCACCAGTTTATTTTAAGACAACGTAATTTATGACAGCTCCCCCTATTTAGGATTTCTCTGCCGATTAGTTGAATTCAGTACCCACTGAAATCAGTGGAGCTTAAGTCATGAATAACTCCCCCCCATTGATTTAAGTGGAACTTAACTTCAATTAACTTTGTTTCGATCCCACCCAATCGTGGCATAAATGTTTGCAAAAATATCATGCCCTTGACCCTTGAAGATAGAACACTGAGATTACATTCAATACAGATTACTGAATTTGATTTCTGTTTTTCTCTCTCTCTCCTCTCTCTCCATTTTTAAGGTTGTCGAACTGCCCCAACAGATCTAGTGTTCATATTGGATGGCTCCTGGAGTGTTGGCCCAGAAAACTTTGAAATAGTCAAAAGGTGGCTTGTCAATATTACAAGTAACTTTGACATTGGACCAAAGTTCATTCAAGTTGGAGTAGTTCAGTACAGTGATTATCCTGTGCTTGAAATCCCACTTGGGTCTCATGATTCAAATGAAAACCTCGTCAGAGGAATGGAATACATACAGTACTTGGGTGGAAATACAAGAACAGGGAAAGCCATTCAGTTTGCAATCGATCACCTATTTGCCAAATCCGCAAGGTTCCTTACAAAAATCGCAGTGGTACTTACCGACGGAAAGTCACAAGATGACGTCAAAGAAGTGGCAGCTGAAGCAAGAAAAAACAAGATCACTCTGTTTGCCATTGGAGTTGGGTCAGAAACCGAAGAGGATGAACTAAGAGCCATTGCCAACAAGCCCTCGTCAACATATGTGTTCTATGTTGAAGATTATATTGCAATATCCAGAATAAGAGAAGTCATAAAGCAGAAACTCTGTGAAGGTAAATATTAATGCCTTTCTGCAGAGTCATTAACCTCTTTTTCCTTTAAGGAGTATGATGTGCTGTAGTGGTATGCTGGCCTCACTTATTTTAGTACTTGGTTGTATAGGATGCTGCCATACCATCAGGCAGGCCATCACTCCCTCTAGCTCAGGGGTGGGGCATCTCTGGCCCTTGGGTGTAATTAGGCCACCAGACCTCCCCATTTGACTCAGGAGGCCATTTTAGCCAAGCCACGCCTACCAGTTGTATAGCTGTTATCAGGTAAAGATGCAACTGGGCTGAAAGGAGGTTTGAAGACACTATCAGTTAGCGGCTTGGTGGCATCTATAGAGCCCTTTGCCCATGTGTGAGCAAAACTGAGTCACCTGACATCATTGTGACATCATGTGATTGATGGGGTGGGGGTGATATACTGACGCAACAGCTGGATCCAGTTCTCTACCCCGACTTTCTCTCCACTGACTGCCAGGAGCTTTCCAGGGTTTCAGAAATGGGCCTTTTCTAGGATTTACGTATATCCTTCCACTCAGTGGGAGATGTATGGATGTGCCTGCTGCCCCATTATGTGTACAGGATAATTGATGGTCTGTGAGCTGTCTGTTAAAAATCAGAACCCTAATAGTCTTAGAGAAGTTCTTGATGTATGGATCAGAATTTTTTTGTTTTATTTCTGACAAAGGGCAGATATAATTTGATTAATGCCACTCAGTAGATCTGAACAAGGAACCATTGTGTACAGCAGAAGGACACACAGGTTTGGTATGAAAGAGAAACGCGTTTGCATGAGAAGTGAGGAAATGAAGCTCACTGCCAAGGCAGACTTTGTAATCATCGCATCTGGCAATTCCCAAGTCTAGACTAGTGGTTAAGAATATGAAACTTTTGCTGGCTGACCTTCCCCAAGTCTTTGCAGCAGCCTTAGCGGTGAACTGATGACTATAGGGGGTTATTGGGTTGTTGTTTTTATATTGACTATATTTGTTGTGGTTTTATATTTTGATATTGTTCTGTGCCCTGAGACCTCCAGGTTATAGGGCAGTATATAAATTCAATAAATAATAATACTAAATAAATAATATGGCTTGGCCATTGTGAGTGGAGAGGCCCAAGAGGGACTGGTGACTTGATTGAGTGTGGAAACCACTGGTATGGTCAGAAACTATCGTCTTCAGTTGGTTCAGAAACTGAAAAGGCTGAGATGGGAGCAAGCTCTCCTCAACACAACACAATGTTCCTCATCCTAAGCAGAATCTACCTGTGCTTGTGGTAGGGTTGTGCGCCTACTTACCTTGTCATGGTTTTGTTTTAGTCTAGCTTTCCATGCTTTTGTAGTATCATGCATCAGCAGAAAGCAACTGCAGGGCTTGACCTTTTCTGACCCTGCCAGTGGAATGACTGAATCAGGGATGAGGAACCTGTGCCTCTCCTGATGTTGTTGGACCACAGCTCCTATCATTCCTGACTATTGGCCATGCAGGCTGGGGCTGATGAGAGTTGAAGTCCAACAACACCCAGAGGCTCCTGGGTTTCCCATCCAGTTGTGTTACTGAAAAATCTTTCTCTCCCTCCACGTACTCTCTCTTTGCAGGGAGGTTGTGTGTAGCTACTCTACCACAAAGTTGTTTTTGCAATGTTCCTCAGAACCTTTCACGCCCACCCCTCTTGCACTTTCCCTATGCTTCAAAAGTTGCTGGCAAAGGATACTTGGGGCTGTTTCAGAGACATTCAAAATATTCCCCACATAATGTGCTGCAGCTATCCCTGGCAATGCAGAGACTACCCTCTGGGATTTTAAAATAAACTATATGACATAGCTGTGTTTCAGGCTTGATGCGAGATGAAATTTAAGCCCTAGCACTTGAAGTCTGCTCTCTTTCTATGTTTTGAAAAGAGAAGATCCTGGGTAGGATCCAAAGGTTCTGTTCCATTCATGGAAAGAGTCTTCTGTGACTTGAAAGTTGCCTTCGGATCCAGACCCCTGACGTGTAATGTACCCACTGCAATGCATAAGATTTCAGAAGGTTCTCTGAATATTTATTATAATTTTTAAAAATCCTTTAAACAAGTCAGAAACAGTGCTGTTCCTAAAGGTGCTGGCACTTTGCACACTTAACAGAAATAAATCCATGACTGCAATTCTCTCCAGCATTGCCAAAAAGGAACAAGATGAGTCAAGGCAGCTGTTCATCCATGATGGATGCACCATTTGTTTGTTCTTTTAAGGGTAAACTGAGCCCTTTAAAAGGGTGAAATGAGCCATAGAGAGGGCCCAGCTTGGACTGGGCTGTGGTGGAAAGGGATTAACCTAGTGGTAGCGAAGTGATGCTCTTCAGATGTAGTCCAACTACACTATAACTCCCAGCTCCAGCTAGCATGGCCAATGGAGAGGACATACCATTAACTACCCCTGGGTTAACCCTTTTCCTTAGCTGCTGTTTTCTGATCAGAGTCACTCTCCCAGAACTGCTGTTTGCCTCGTGGGGCAAAATACATATGTACTGTGTGGCTTCCTTCCCCAGCTCTGATCTGAATTCCACTTTCTAGCTACACTTATCGTAGGAGCATACGCTACAGGAGATCTGATCAAGGCCCTCCTCACCTTTGTATCTAGTTGTGCCTCAGTGTCAACTCTTTAGGTCAGGACTTCTTCTCCACATATTTCTTGCTTCTTCCACTCTTTAAAGAACCATGAATATGGATGGTGCAATCATTTGTTGTTTTACGATGATGATGATGATGATAATAATTATAAAGATAATGCTAATAATAACAATTTTATAATATTTCTTTTATTTATGGGTCAGGAACTAACAACCATCAAATCCATGTATGCCTTCTGTTAACCCCCATGTGACTTGCTACTTCCATTGTAATTGAATGTAGAAACTGGATTTGTTTTACTTAGTAAGATGAAAATAAAATATCAAGATTCTTAAGTAATAGCAGAACTACATTCTGAACCTTGCAGCTGTGTTCTGATGTCACAGATGTTTAAAAAATGGTTTGCGGTGTACAAACTGTACTGGTGTCTTTATTAATCAGATACCTTATGATTATTTGTACTTTCTGATTTAAGTAGATGTTTGCTTTCATGTATAATTGTAAGCATTCCATTGTCATTGCCTAATACGTTACTGTACAATGACATATTTGGGAACAGATTATCTGCCCTTAAATTCATGTCTCTCAACAGGAATTGAGATTAAAAACCCATTTCCCCAACCAGTTCCAGAGATATGATTGTTGGTCTTGCTGACTGCTGAACTGTCATTACCATGATGAGAAGGAGTTTGATAATGGCATATATGCAGAAATTTAGGGTGGGGGGCTGGGTTTAGTATTTCCTGGCAAGGGCATGACAAAACTCAGTTCTGAATTCATTCCCAGGTCTCATGTGATTGCTTGCACTCATGGCACCAGTGGCTTCCAGTAGGAACAGCAACTACCATTCTGGAGCTAGTTGTGAAAATGGGTGGCTGGTCAACACACAACGAAAGAGTGGGTTGCCTATTTTTGTATCTGAAACAAGACTCATTTTATGCAGTGCTTTGAATGTGTGCATCTTAGCAAAGCATGCTACAAAATCATCATTAGTTCCACATCTTCATTTCTCCATTCCCTAAAGTCTTAAAAACAGAGCTTTCGCCATAAATTCTGTGTCAGTGCAAAGAAAAGTTGGCACATTCCTACTTTTTAAAATTCCTTTTTAACATTGTACCTTAAGTGCCCAGTATTGTATTTTGTGTTATTTTTTAAGTAGCATTCAGCCAGCTACAATTTTTTTCATATCACATTCTTTTAGAATGAAATTCATTTCCAGTCTGTAGCAGTCTTGGTGAATGCAAAGAAGTCAAAACACAGCTCGTTGAATGCAAGTAGTTTGTAGTTTGCTTGACTCTGGGTCTGGCCCTTGATTTTTTGTAGGGTCTGCTTCAGTGGGGCTTCAGTGGATAATCCTTATTATATCAGGAGGGACTGTAGAATGAAGGGCAACCAGCACAAAAGGTTAGAATGGATCCTTAGGACAGGAGCAACAGAGAGGAGTTAGTAGTGTCTGGCACAAGGTCTGCCTCTTTTTGGCTTGCCAATAGCTCTAGAAGGGAAAGTGTAAACAGTGGTCTAGTTCAGGTATATTATCAAACCATGGTTTCCTGTTATGAGAGAGAGCTGTGGCAAGCTTTGGCACACCACCCTACATTCTCCTTTCTATCTTCAAGTATGAGCAGAGCAGACTGAAAGCTGTAATTTTTATAGTATTACCTTCAAACTAAGGAATCCCAAGTTTGTCAATGAAGCATAGTAAGATTAAACTACAGATTCCTGAATTTGGACATAACAGAAGACTGCAGTTTATTATAAAACAAAAGTGGAAGTTTTTAGTGTCCTCTTCTTGCAGAAAGAGCAGAGAGAGAAGTGCATAAACTTGAGGCTCACCGCAGCTCATAAAGCTAAAGCAAGGTTTGGTGCATTTCAAATTTAATGACTTTGTGTTTCTCAGTCCCTTCACAGCAGCAAAGTATGTCCTGCTGAAACAAACTGTTGCACTATCTTGATATCCCTCCACGTTGGTGGCCCCTTGCATGTTCACACAGAACTTCTCTCAGATAGTTGTGGTGCAGGTAGCTGCCCACATGTGTGGCTGCATATATGAAAACTTAAGAGTACCATAAAATGCTTTTGAGCATCAAAACTATACAGGGGTGGTCAATGACAATTGCAGTCCGAAAGACTTGATATTTCACATAGGAAAAAATATGATCATAGTTCACATTTATGCCAGAGGTGGGAAACTTTAGGTCGAAGGGTTGAATATGAGCCTCCACACCCCTCTGTCTGGTCCACAGGACTCGACCCAAGCCACATCCTCCCAGACCTCCCAGATCTCTCAGGGTGCCCTCCTGTTGGAATTTTAGCTGGCTAGAAATGTCCTCTTGAACTGTGATTCTACTTCTTCCTTGCATGGAGAGTGGTATGTATCTGTCTACATCTACTGGTGTCATACCCATCACTGGGGTGCTTCCTAGAAGGTTGAAAATACGTTTATTATCTCTGATTTACATAGCACACTAAAGTCAATGGTGAGCTTCTTATTAAGTTTTCCAAAGGATGCTTTGAGCTGGACTCTCAGTTCAAACAACACAATAATTTAATTACAGTACTTGTGCACCAGCCTAATGGTATAAAATCGCACCTCATGCTTTCAAAGTTATACATCGGTTACTACATCCATGAATTAAACATGGTATGTATTTTGGTTGCTTTTCAGAATCAGTTTGCCCAACAAGAATTCCTGTGGCATCACGAGATGAAAAAGGATTTGATATACTTCTAGGTTTAGGTGTGAAGAAAAAGGTGAAAAAGAGAATCCAGATTCCATCTACCAATGCGAAAGCTTATGAAGTAACCTCGCGTATTGACTTGTCAGAATTGACAAGGTACAGGTTTTTTTTTGTTTGGTTTTTTAAAAAGTTTATATCCTTTTAAATTAAAATAAGACTTCCTTATAATGGACTAGATAATTGTTTAAGAATTAGGAATTCAGAGTGTATGTTCTTCTAATTTTTTTAAAAAATTGCTTTCTAGGAATGTCTTTCCAGAAGGCCTTCCTCCATCATATGTGTTTGTATCCACTCAGAGGTTTAAAGTCAGAAAAACATGGGATTTGTGGAGGATTTTAAGCCTGGATGGAAGGCCACAAATAGCTGTTACTGTAAATGGAGAAGACAGAACGCTGTCATTTACTACAACAAGCCTAGTAAATGATACGCAGGTTGTTACTTTTACTGCACCCCGTGTGAAGGTAAAGAAGACATCACTCATGTGTTGATATATCTGTTATCCATATTGTGATTTTGAACGTGAAGTGATCCAGTGTTTCACTGTTCATTATAACAAAGCATCAGAGATGATTCTCATTTTTTGAAGTTAGTGCTTGAATACGGATCTCTGAGGACAAAACGTTCATTCCTCTTTGTCACGTCTGAACGGCATGCCACATAAAATGTGGCCTGTGTTCCTTTAGAAAACTTAAGAAGTAGACCCAGAAACCACCTTTTGGTGGCACGTCCCTGCTCATGTTGTACAATGTGATTCCATTGTAGCACTGTTTGGGAAAACCTGTAATCTGAAATGGTGCAGTACTAGCTGTGCCGTTATCTTTCCCACACAAACCAAATTAAGCAATTAGTGTTTATATATAGATCGATTTATAGATGCCATCTGCAAAGTGTGTGTGTGTGTGTGCATGTGTATTACACAAGCAAACACACACAGAGGTTGCTCTTCTATTTTGTTATTCTATTTTGTTACTCACTTACGGACTCATTGTTAAAACCGTGTTTATGGAAGACAATCTTACTCGGCTATGAGTGATTGCCAAAGATACACCCCTTTCTATGCCTTTGGTATAGGAAAGTATGATAGAAATACAAAAATGGATACGTAATCTCTATAAAGAAGATGGATATCAATGTTATGCCTAGCTATCTTCTAGAGAAGTGCAAGCTGGACAGATGAAGCTTGGCATGGTTATAACTCACCTACATGTAATAATGGGAAAATCCAAAAAGAATTTTGGGTTTTTTCCCAGTCTGATTTAATTATTAGGCCATTTCTTTAAGTTGTTATAGTAGATAATGCACTTTAGTGGTTGAGCCCTTAATTCAGACTGGTGGTAGCAAGTTTTGAAACTTGTATTAGTTTATGTCTTTACATTTATGGACATGAATGTTGAATATATATTTACAATTCTCTCCCTTTTTTCTAGATGTTGTTTGATGAAGGCTGGCATCAAATCCGTCTCTTAGTAACAGAAGCAGATGTTACGTTGTATATAGATGACCAAGAAACTGAAATAAAGCCATTGCGTCCTGTTTTAGGGATCTATATCAGTGGAGTAACTCAAATTGGAAAATATTCTGGGAAGGAGGAGACTGTACAGGTATGTATGCTCAGAATACTACATTTGTGGAGTGCAGTTACACCGACCCAATGTTTAGATTTAAGCCTGATCCTAAGGATGATTATTTGGAACAAGTTCAATTAAGTTTAGTGAATAAGGGTGAACAGATGGAAAACAAAAGCAGATGAACATTAACAAACAATAAGCCTGTTGTATGTTTGGTAGCTCAAACCATGGTGTGGATTCTTAACTATGGTTAGCATAAACCATTATTTAGTGAGATGTCAGGACCAAACCAGTATTTGCCTTGAATGTTTTTGAAGAACAGAATAACCAGTGTGAATTGTTTGCACAAGGGGAATATAAGAGTTGTAAGCAGCTGTTTCCCTTTTGCATTCATTGACCTTGGTGTCATTACAGAGGACTTGGTGTACAATAAGTAAATGCATAAACTACCAATGTGTGAGTCTGAACTGTTTTTAAGGAACTTTCAGCACTTTCTGCCCACGTTTGCATTCTGCTACACAAATATAAGCACAACCTGCCCTTTTACAAGTAATTCCTTAGCTGTTATGAAATGGATTTTAGAATATAAGATGTTCCAAGAGATTATGGATGTTATTTCTGATTATGAATGACCTTTATATGTTTCTAATTTGTAAAATAGTGCTGTAAATCAGTATGAATAAGACAGAATAAGTTATTTCCCCTTGGACCATCTGAGGCTCAAGATATTTGGTTGGAGTGCTCATGAGTATGAATGGAGGGTTCTGTCAATTTCGATTCTATCTGTTTCTCCTTTTTCCACTCTTAAATCCAATTCTCCCCATTTCTGCAGCAATCTGTTATTTTTAATTAAAAGCATCAAAAATGGGTATCTAATGAGTTCATAATCTTCATGTTATAGTTTGATGTCCAAAAGTTAAGGATCTACTGTGACCCAGAACAAAATAACCGAGAAACAGCCTGTGAGATCCCTGGATTTGTGAGTATGATAGGATTTATTTATTTTTGGTAAAGCTTGTTTTTCATTTTCATAAAAAACAAACGAAACCATATCATAGTGGGAAGGACAGTTCTCCTATTAAGAGAGTTCTTTATCTATCTCTCTCAAATAAAAGAAAGAAAGAAAGAAAGAAAGAAAGAAAGAAAGAAAGAACGCTTGAGCTATAATTGTGTTACCTGTCTAAGATTTTTTTTTTTTTAAAAAAAAACACACTTCTAACTGTCAGCCTTCAAATTCCTTCAGGACAGAATTTTCTGCAAAATGTGTTTTGGAGAAATTGTTGTTTACCATTAGAGGTTGTTACAGAAGTCTCTCTATGCTAGGGAGACACTGGTAACATGTGACATAGTGTAATTAAAAGGGTCACAGGGGGTGATGCTATGGGTTAAACCACAGAGCCTAAGACTTGCCGATCAGAAGGTCGGCAGTTCGAATCCCCACGATGGGGTGAGCTCCCGTTGCTCAGTTCCTGCTCCTGCCAACCTAGCAGTTTGAAAGCACGTCAAAGTGCAAGTAGATAAACAGGTACCGCTCCGGCGGGAAGGTAAACGGCATTTCTGTGCGCTGCTCTGGTTCACCAGAAGCAGCTTAGTCATGCTGGCCACATGACCAGGAAGCTGTACGCCGGTTTCCTCGGCCAATAAAGCGAGATGAGCGCCGCAACCCCAGAGTCGGCCACGACTGGACCTAATGGTCAGGGATCCCTTTACCTTTACTTTACAACTATATGGGATGTGGATGGCGCTGTGGGTTAAACCACAGAGCCTAGGGTTTGCCAATCAGAAGGTTGGTGGTTCAAATCCCCTCAACGGGGTTACCTCCCATTTGCTGTGTCCCAGCTCCTGCCAACCTAGCAGTTTAAAAGCATGCAGTGCAAGTAGATAAATAGGTACCTCTCCAGCTGGAAGGTAAACGGCGTTTCCGTGCACTGCTCTGGTTCACCAGAAGCGGATTAGTCATGCTGGCCACATGACCCAGAAGCTATACGCTGGCTCCCTCGGCCAGTAAAGCAAGATGAGCGCCTCAACCCCGGAGTCGTATGCGACTGGACCTAATGGTCAGGAGTCCCTTTACCTTTACAACTATATATGCTTTGATTTTAACAACTTCTGCAGGCTTTCTAAATTCTTGAACTGATTTTGTTTATTTATTTATTTATTTATTCCAGAATGGAGAGGTAGGCAAAAACATGCCTATTCATATGGACTTTAAGGTAGTATTTAGTATCACCCTCACCCTTGCTTCCTTTGTTAATACATCACCAGGTAAGAGCATGCTGTTTGTCTGGGATAGTGAGGATATTTTTGTAAACATTTTTTTTTCCTGTTTTCAGCTTTTGTGCTCAGTGAACAATATGTGCAACCTTTTTTTGTGGGGGAGTGTTAAATTATTTTGGACTGAATTTGGCATGCAATTTATATGCTATTTTTTACATGGGTAGTGGCATTTAGTTCTCACATTGTTGAATCTCTTTTATATAGTCTGCTTTGTCATAGAAGGAATATGCTTAACATTTAAGAAAATATATGCACTTAGAGAGCTAAACCATGAGCCCAGGTTTAGATGGCATGCTATTCCAGCAGCAAAATGGGGAGAGAGGAGAAAAGCAGTCACATTCTCCTCTCCGGGAGCCTGAACATTTGCTTGTTCCATACTATGGAATAGTTCAGCTTAGAATTACCTGTGAACTGGGCCACTCTCTGACTTCCTCATCATACATTGGTATCATGAAATCACTGTCAAGCCAACATGGTAGATTTCAGCAGGGATTTCAGGGGTGAAGGACTTTGTGGAGTAGGTTGTTAATAAGCATAAAGTTGGTTTGGTGTGCACAATTGAAAATTGTTTTTGGTTTTTGGTAGTGCATGAATGGACCAAGCGATGTAGGATCTACACCACCTCCTTGTATATGCCCTCCAGGAAAACAAGGACCACCAGGCCCCAAAGTGAGTGGAGCTTTTCATAATGTATAGTTGCTTTCATTATGTTTAACTCTGCGGCCATAACATAAATTATGATCATAATGCCTTATTTATATGCCCCCTTCTAGTTTAAAGGCCCAAAGCGGAAATTGCATTTATTATTTCTTAGTTTACAGTTTTATATACTGCTTTTCAGGTTGACCTTACAAATCTGTTTACATAAGATCATTACAACAATAAGTGCCAAGTTAAAAAGAAGTTAAAATAGAATGGGAAAGAGAATGGCTGTTTAGAAGAAGCTGTTACTGTTGCTATCAGTTCCTCTTAGCTAGGGGTCAGTTGGGGAGAGTGCATGTACCCTTGACCATTGGCCATGCTGGCTGAGCTTGGTTGGAGCTGGAGTTCTACAACATCTGGAGCGACAGCTTGTTGACTTTCCTTAGAATAAGATTTGTTACAGTTTCTGGAATCTAAGTGTGTATTAGGAGTGGAGGTGGGAGAATAAAATGAACTGCATGCTTCATAAAATGAACTGCATGCTTCATTTAGAAATAAAATGAACTGCATGCTTCATTTGGGCCATCGTCAGCTAGACAGAGATCTTAAGTATAGCTTTTAAATGTAATGGGTTATTATAATAATGTTGGATTAGGTAAAGGTAAAGGTACCCCTGCCTGTACGGGCCAGTCTTGCCAGACTCTAGGGTTGTGCGATCATCTCACTCTATAGGCCGGGAGCCAGCGCTGTCCGCAGACACTTCCGGGTCACGTGGCCAGCGTGACAAGCTGCATCTGGCGAGCCAGCGCAGCACATGGAACGCCGTTTACCTTCCCGCTAGAAAGTGGTCCCTATTTACCGGGGGTGCTTTCGAACTGCTAGGTTGGCAGGCGCTGGGACCGAACGACGGGAGCGCACCCCGCCGCAGGGATTCGAACCGCCGACCATGCGATCAGCAAGTCCTAGGCGTTGAGGTTTTACCCACAGCGCCACCCGCATCCCTACCAATGTTGGATTAGAACGTAGCAATTATCTCGTTATTTGGTTTCTGCATAGTACTAAGACTTAATGCAGCTGCAAAATTAAGGCCAAGCATCTTTGCCCAGGTTTTGGACCACACAGTTGTAGCTGAAGACATGGCCCCTGGCAGACCCCACCATCTTCAGTTTTTCACCCAATGTTCTCTTGTAATGGATGTTCTGACACTCTTAAATACTCTAGAAGACAATGATCTCAACTCAGCCAACTCCCTGAGTCTCCACTTGAACATCTTCTCTTCAGAACATGTTTATGTAGTTATGCATGTTATAAAAGTCTGTAACATCTTAAATATGAAGCAGAAGAACATATCTTGTGAAAACAGAACCGCAACCAGTGAGGATGTATTGCGCTGAGAGATTAAGGACTGTATTTTAAAGGCCAACTGTTGCATGAAATATTTCTGGGCTTCCCTCCAAGTTTTTATGACTTTGAAAGTATAATTTCCTGAAGTGCCAAAATATGGATGAACAGCAAATGGGTGCATTCACTTGCAACCCACCACCCCATCTTGGCAACATGTGATCAGGTTCTCTTGTGGCTGAAAGGCCCTTGTGGGAAATATTAGACATGGTGTTAGTCATGTGGGTACAGTTAACGTGCAAATGTTTACAAATGTAAATGTCAGCCTCAGGGAGGCTCAAGCTTGCCATTGTCCCTATCAATTCCACCACCCCATCCCTAGTTTATATTTACATTGGCAGGGAAGTCTCTTTTGGCACCAATGTAAATAGCACCTTCAGAGGTGATTTATGTTGGGGCCATAATGGAATGGGTTAAACTCCCCATTCCTATATCCCGTGGTCTTTCTTCTGCTTGGGCCCCTTTGCAGTGGTAATTAGTAGTTTGAAAAAAATGTACTGCTTTAATCCACACAATTAACATTAGCTACAATTAACATTAGCTTGGCCCTCCATGAATGAACAACAGAGGGAGATAGGAGGTGGTTGGTTAGGGGTTATACCTGCCTAAGCTGCACCAGGCAAATGAATGGGCAGGCTTATTTCATTTTCCAGAAGAAGCATGAATGGCTGATGTTAGATGAGGTAACCCTTTGGGGAAACACACACATGCACAGAGAAGGCAAGATGGCCACACCAATTCCGCTGTAGTTTCCGTGCAGATCTATGGGTTGTGAGTTTCACACAAAGCAGAAAATTTGTGCGTCAGAATTTACTATGTCAGAATAGAGTGAGGCAAAACAACCTTTCCTCCCTGCACTATTTATGAGGAGGTTTCAGAAGGGACAAGAGGAAAAAGGACATATTTCCCTTCACACTCTCCAGAAACCTCCCCCATATTTATATATAAACCCTGGAAGAGTTAGGGGGATATGTACTATAATGTTAAACTCCTCTTCTCCATGTTATTTCAGAAGTGGAAAAGATATATTTTCTACTGTATAACTTTCCCAGGAGAAACACCCACTCCTTCCACCCGTGGAAGCAATAAAGAGTTTAGTTTCAGGGCTGACAACTAGCCCTGAACCACGAGCCCTTTACCACTTTATAGGGCAGTGTGTGAAGGTTTCAGAAGAGCTGGGGGGAGGGCACCCACTTCCTTCCTTTGTCCTCATCTTAAACCACCTCCTTCCTTTCAGGAACCCTGTACAAGGCTCCTGTTTAGGTTGATTGAAACTCTGAGTAGCATCTGTTAGAGGCGGGGGTATTGTGCAGCATTTAGTTGCTGCAACCTTCTCAGTTCTGTTCTGTTCTAATATGTTTGTTTTCTCCCTAGGGGGATCCTGGACAACCTGGGAATCATGGCTATCCTGGAGAACCTGGTCGAGATGGTAAGCCTGTGAGTACTAAAAACTTAGTCATCTATAGTAACTTTAATGCAAAACTGACATTAGAATTGTATCAGAACATTATTAAGGGTGGCAAATGCTCATTATTAACATCAGGATCACGAGTAAGGGGTGACAGTTGGAATTCCCAATCAAGGAGGATTCAGGGAAGATCCATACCTTTTATTGAAAAAGCCACGGAAGTAATATGTAAATGCTACCCTTTCCTTTAAATTTATAATTTACTGGGGTTTTTTGTGCAGCAATTTCTAATCTTACAGTCGGGCGTCATAAATTGTTAATTGTTATTGTGGAAGGGGCATAGAATGTCAACAAGGATATATAATCCAAGTTTCAGAAACTGAAATGATGGCAAGTTAGGATTAGTTTTGTCTTTTCTTTAAAATAGTTTCAGCCATTAAAAAACAACAAAAAAGAGTTCTGAATGCTGTGCTCGCTCAGTTCTGATGTGATATCTTCACAATAGCATTATGAGTGCAAGCTGCAGCGAGCCCTCGTTCACATGGCTGATTTTTGTTAAGAAAGAGTAGAAGGAAGAGGAATGCAGCTAATTGCTCACTAGCTAGTCTAATGGCTTCCTCCTTGGGGTAAAACAATATGTAACTGTATCCCACCCAAAAAGAAATAAGAAATGTAATATCTTGTTCCTGTTAGTTCTTGCAAAAATGTGGATGGATGGTTATCATTAGTACTGCGAATAAGTCTGCAGTGCCCATACTCACCCTGGGAATAAGCTTCTCTGCACATAACTTCTGAATAGACATTTATAGTACTGTGTTGTGAAAGTGTTAGAAGGTAGGCTTTAAAAGGTTCAAATGAGTTCAGTTACTTTACCAGGCAATTAAAGTAAGGGCAAATTAAAATGTTGAAGCAGAAGTTTGGGTCTTTTCCCAAAACCATTCATCTCCTTTTGACTTTGGTAATAATGAATTCAAAGAATTTGGTTTTAATTCTTATGGGCCTTTAGAAGGTTTCCAGAAATCTCAAGAAAATGAGCTCCAAGTTAAGCAATGTGGCCTTTATTATTGTTAATGCCACTTAAGGCATTTGGTTCTTGCCCAGAATGTATGAGGCCTGTGATTTTTTATTTTTTGCATTTCACATTCTATTTCTGGTAAGGAGTCTTTTGATGGTGGTGGTTGTATATTTGGTTTTCTGTATCAGCTCTGTATGGAAAATCTTAAACAAATCCTTGCTGGAAACTCTGTAAATCTGAGGAACATTGCCAATTACTTGGAGAACTCCATGTTGCACTTTATAAAATGTCCAAATTTCTTATTTTGGTTGCTTAGTTACATTTTGGCCATGTTCGTAGGTATAACAGATGGTTGAGATTATTGTGGTGGTTCCCTTTGGATGCTGACACAATGCTAGTATGAAGAGCAGTAATACCAAAAATACACTTCTTTCCACATACTGGAAGATTATATTAGGGAAGAGTCCAGTAATTTCAATAAGCAATACTGGAGCCATGTTCAAAGAGAACTCCTAGTTGCAGAACCTGGGAGCAATTTAAAGAACTCTTTTCATGGGTTCATTTTGAACCCTTCAGATAAATTATAAATCTACCATTTCAACAAAATGCTAAAATGCTCTAGGACAAAAAGAAGAAGCAACTTCTAATGTAGCACAAATTATTTCTTACTGTTTGCAGCAATCGCTTTCTTAGTTAATTATCAAGTAATCCCTTGATAATTATGACCACGCAAGCAAGGGTAATTGGAAACAACAACAACAACAAAAAAAACAACAGAGCATTGTAGCCCTCCACTGTACATGAGTGGAGCTGTGCCAGCTAGCTAACATCTGGCCAGAATATTCCTGACTAACACATGAGATAGATAGTGTGTAGGTAGTATATTATTGAACGGAGGCCATCCTTTGAGTTTCCTTTGCCTTTAGGAGTTTGGCAGGTGGTGACCAGTGAAAGAGCTTTTTTGGTTGTGATACCCTGTACATGAAGTGCACTCTCTAGAGAAACTTGGGTGTTGTCAATTTTGATGTCTTTTCTGTACCATATACTGTAAGAAGAACATTGTCCAGGCTTTCCACTATGCATTGTATGTGGTTTTCAGTGATCTCTTGTTGTGCTGGAGAGGTAAGTACCGTACCTAATCCTGCAGCTCAGTGCACTAAAATGTGGATTAGCATGACATCCAAGCATGGGCATTGTGAACAATTTCATTGCACTTATGCAAATAGATTTCCTGTCTATTTTATGTAGGCTTCTCCTTTTGCAATTGGATTTATCTGGCCACTATACCAGGAAGGAAATGTAATTTTCCACAACAAAACAAGCTGCTTGCAGCAGGTTTGGATTAGCACAACTCCCCTTTTCATTGTGTTACCAAGTTTTTTGTACTTCTCAGGATTGTTGTGTTCTTGATCAAGCAAATATAAGCTATATTTTAGGTTTTATATGATTAATCGTGATCTAACATAATAATAATAATAATTTATTATTTATACCCCACCCATCTGGCTGGGTTTCCCCAGCCACTCTGGGCGGCTTCCAATAGAATATTAAAATACAATAACCTATTAAACATTAAAAACTTCCCTAAACAGGGCTGCCTTCAGATGTCTGCTAAAAGTCTGGTAGTTGTTTTTCTCTTTGACATCTGGTGGGAGGGTGTTCCACAGGGCGGGTGCCACTACCGAGAAGGCCCTCTGCCTGGTTCCCTGTAACTTGGCTTCTTGCAGCGAAGGAACCGCCAGAAGGCCCTCAGCACTGGACCTCAGTGTCCAGAAAGAACGATGGGGGTGGAGCCGCTCCTTCAGGTATACATTGCTGTATGCAACTACCTACTTCCATTCAGTCTCTTTCCCCCCTCACTAACAGAGAAAAGATACTGCTAACAAAGACTACCATAATTTAATACTGTATCTCAGATGTGATAAGACAGCCTTCTGCTATCAGTGGTGACAGCCTACATTTTTTAAAGAGAAATCCACATCTTTGCTGTAGCATTTGATTCTAGCTTGTGACATATATTCCCAGTACTGATATAAATAATAGCATAATGAACCATGGAGGAAAAATAAAATCATTTTTGTAGTCTTGTAATGTGCCAGATATATATATATATATATATATATATATATATGTGTGTGTGTGTGTGTGTGTGTGTGTGTATGTGTATGTGTGTGTGTGTGTGTATATATATATATATATATATATATATATATATATATATATATATATCTTCCTCAGATGTCAAGTTGGTCGTTTTCCCAAGTGTAGAAAAGTTTTAGGAAAAATGATAGAAAGTTAGGGTAGTAAGAAATAGTAATGGAAACGTCAGAACACTCGAATATTGCCTTGATCTACCTAAAGTTAGTGATGACTGAGGTTGCAATCCTTACCTCCTCAACTGCAGGGCTTTGCAGAACCACCACTGCATCCACAGCCCATCTGCTCATGGTGGCCACAGCAGAAGATGATGGTGGCAGGATGATCAAGCTCATCACTGCACCAGCTGCTGGTTGGCATAGCAATGGAGTCTGGACTGAGCCTGATGCTGGCCTGTGATGACTGTGAGACTGGCTGGGGATCCTAGACTGGCTCAGCCCCTCCACACCTTTGAAACACCCCATTTTGGGGCTATCCTCTGAGCTCCACCGGTACAAGTACCACCACTGAGTTTCCTGGTTCTAGTTGGGAGTAACTGCTGAAGTTGAAGTCAAGTTCAAACCTAGATTTCTTAGCTTGTGTTTGATCATGATAGGCTGAGGAGAGTGAAGTCTTCATTTCACTCTTTCCCAGCCAACATTCCATATACAAATTTCTGCTTTTGTCAATTTGTTTGCAGTGCAATAATTCCACTGGATCCCTCCCCTGCAAGACACACATATTGGAGTGAAATTTGGTACACATGTTTGGGGCCCAGTTCTAATACCATCTTAGTCTCCATACACATTTTTAAAGAAGATGAAAAAATGCAAAATACTGGACAATGCAATATCTCTTATTTCAAATATGAACATTTAACACAACATAATGCACTAGCTCCCTTGAAGATTAAGAAAGGAACTGGAAAGTTAGTGTTGTGTATTCAGGTCAGCATTCTGCATGGTAAGAACCTCTTCTCAATCAGCAAATGGTTTAATGGTGGAAGAGCCAAGCAACATCTGAAGTGCAGCCTTTCAAATCCTGTGCTTTGCTAATTTTAAAATCAAATCCCTACAGGAAAAAATATAAATAAAGTTCAGGTAGTTTGTAATTGCACAGAGAAGTTTGCTACATAGGTAGAGAAAAAGAGAGCCAGTAGTACGGGTTGTGCGCAAGTTCATGCACAAGATACTGACATCTGCTTATAGAGCGGTACAAGCATAGGCTTGTGTTGCCAGGCTTAGTGGATTGCCACATGCCCACACAGTTATACTCCAGGCTGCAATATTATGTTCACTTACTAGGGTGTAAGTGCCACTGACCTCAGTGCTTTTGAGTAAACATGGTTAGAAGATTGCACTGTTGATTCCACTGATTTCAGTAAACTGGTTTTTTGGGGGGTGTTTTTTTTAAAAAACAGACCTTTCTATGAGTCAGTCATTACATGTAGGCTGAAATCCTAAACAAACTTAGGCACAATGAACTCGATGATCGCATGAGTCATGACTCGTAGGCTGTAGTCCCAAGCACACACTGAACTCAGTGGAATTTACTTTTAAGTGTTATTATTTTTTGAATAATTGGGGCTGTAAAACACAGATCACTCGTCTGAGTAGATCACATAGCCAGAATAGAAAGGGCTATATGAAAGGACTAAAATGTAGCCAGAAAAATCCCCCTCCCCTTAAGCTGTGTGATGTTAGATGCCTCTCCTGATGAGGCTTTACAGAAGTTCTAATAAAAGTATACAGGCCATGTGCCATAAAACTTTAAATATGATGGAATATTCCACTGAATTAGAGACATTTTATTTTCATGCATGCAGAACTAACTTCCCATGGGTAATGTATGCTCAGAGAGACATGTGACTGGCAAACCATGGATGTAATCAGCAGCAATTCCCAATGTGAGAGTCTGTGTGGAGAAGACTGGTGTGGAGGGGAAAATGTATAGTGTGTAAACTTGTACTCAGATTTTGGTAATTTGGAACTCAGGACATCACGTGGACTCAACTGTGCATTCCTTTTCTTGTGTACATTGATTTCCCATGTCAGTAGCCAAGAATATAAGCAAAAGCAAAATATATGCTGGATCTCATACCAAAAGTCTGTCTATTCCAGCAGCTTATTTTCCATTGTGGTCAACCATATGTTTTTGGGAAGCCCTCAAAGCAGGTCATTTTTCAGTGTTGTTCCCGAGTAACTGGTGTTCAGAGCCATGGTGTCCCTGTCCCTGGAATCAGCAGATAGCTGTCACGACCAGTTGCCATTAATAGCCTTAGCCTTAGTGGATTTGTCCCTGTTTAAAATCATCTGAGTTGGCTGCTGTCACCCACTGTTTGGAAGTGAATGCCATACCTTAACTATGTGCAGTTTGAATCAAGGAAATGGTACTAGAAATGGGGGCAATGAAATCCCAGTCTAACTCCCCCCCCTCACCTAAAAAACCTCCCACAGGAGATTTGATTAGGGAATTGCCTGATATATCTCTGTTTCACTGAATTGTGCATAATTATATTACGATTATGACCATTGGTTTTGCAGTGATTGAATGTAGAAATTAAAGTGATTTTTTTTAAAAAAATGGCAGAAATAGAAAGTACTTTTTTTATCTAATTTTAAAAAAATATATATATTTTATTTCTAAATTTTATAATCACAATAATTCATAAATTCAATGTTTTTCCAATCAAGAACAAAAAACAAACAAACAACGTAGACTCCCCCCCTCCCCTCCCCTGGATTCTAATCTTTTCCCACAAAATTTCTTGCATCTCATTTTATCTCAAAATTCTTTGTTTTTCCCTCTTGTTCATCTTAATTTCCAATTATTAGATTACATAAATGTTATATCAAACCTGCTAACACTTTAATATATTTACAGTGGTCTTTTATAATCTATAAATCTCTTCCATTCCTGCTCAAACTTTTTCTCATGCTGATCTCTGATCTTCGCGGTCATCTTTGCCATTTCGGCATAGTCCATCATCTTAATTATCCATTCTTCTTTTGTTGGTATCTTCTCCTGTTTCCAATTCAGGGCTAGCAACATCCTTGTGGCTGTTGTCGCATACATAAATAACGTTTTTAGGTCTCTAGGTTTTTCAACCCCTGTTAGTCCAAGTAAAAAGGCTTCTAGTTTTTTAGGGAAAGTTATCTTAAACATCTTTTTCAATTCATTATACTGTACATCATTTCCCAGAAGTCTTTTACTTTTCTACAGGACCACCACATGTGGTAAAAAGTACCTTCCTTTTCCTTACATTTCTAACACACATTAGCTTTTCATCTAAAATTTAAGGCTATCTTGAAAGTCATATACTTTAAAGGTCAGGTGTAAATGTTGTAAATGAACTAATTTGCCTTATTTATTTATCAGAATAGTACTATCAGCATAAAAATATGTTAGGTGTTTCAATATAAATGAGAGTTTCATTGACTGATTGACTGATTGATTGGTTGGTCCTGCTTAGATTCCTTGCTATAGCAAACCTGTTTCCTATTCCACAGCTTGCTTAAGTATGTCAGATAGAAAGTGTGATATGGTCACTGGAAAAAGAGGACAGTATTTTTGTTTTTTAAAAATACAAAACCAGTATATTCTGTTGCAGCTCTTATATGGAGGAAGCACAGGGGAAATTATTCTTGACATGCCTACTGGAAAATAAGGTATCCAAACTGAGAGGGGGGAAATGAGAAGAATTTGTCCTCCGGAAGAGATGTGCACCAACATCCCATATTGCATCCTTTTCTGGAATTTTATTATAATATTTATTCTTCCTTCATAGTGTCCAGTTAAGTGCTGTGCAACTTAAAACTGACCTGGCAGAGCTAGCTTTACTGAGATATCCAGATGCAGACTCTACACGTGGAGCATTGTTGCTGACCTTCTTAAAAGAATATCAAATGTTTCACCTAATAAAGTACTTTTTTCTTCTTCTGGTGGTGCCAGCATTTCCTTGAACAAAGAGCTGCAGGATATTGTTACTGACTTTCTGTCCAACAATTTTGTGCTTCTCTCCCTGTTAAGGACCTAAAGAGGAATCTTCTTCACACTGTGTACTTTGTATAAAAGCCAGATACATTAACACCATTTTAAGGCTTAAAAAAAACAAACAAAAAACCCCTCATCTTATCTTCATTGTCTTCTGTACATATGGCCCATCTTAGCACACCACTATTGGCTGCGTTTTAGGCTCCCACTTAGATGCTGTCTGAGATAGCCCAAAGAGAATTCCTCAAGTGCCTTATGGAGGCATTCCTTCCACAAATTTTACAAGCAAGGAATTCGTTTAGAGAATGATGGCCCTCTACATCTTCATTAAATTAGTTAGTATTGGGTATGGCTTTCCTACATTTTGTTGCAAGAATTATAGGCATTAATCAGTACCTGGTCTCTGTGGCACCATGTGATCTTTACTTGTACAGGTCAAGCTTGGACAGGTGGTGGTGGTGGTGACCCTTTGTTTTGGTCAGGGGTGGGGTAACTGTGGCTCTTCAGATGCCACCAGAGTATAACACCCATGATCCCTTACCACTGACCATGCTGGCTGGGACTGATGGAAGTTGGAATTCAAAATCAGGAGTGGCCACAGGCTGCTTTAGGTTGAAAACTGAAAGGGATTACCAGCCATTTTTAAGCTAGATCTTTTCTGTCTTGTCAGACATTTTGGACCACATGGTGAATGGAGCTCTTATGTCTAATGCTTGATCTGTGTGGTTGGCTGTTGTTTGTTTGCTTATTTGTTTAATGTGGACATTTCTGTCACTGGCCTGTTATAATTTATTTTCTTGACAATATTCATCGGTTTCCAAAGGATAGTAGTGAACAACAAACCATTTTCAAAACAGGTTCTGATAGCAGTAGCAAAAACATCAAGACTGCAGTTCTAACCCCACATTTACTTAGGAGTAAGTATATTGAATTCATTGGGACTAGTACGAATACTGATTATTTGAGTAGCCGAAGCCATTACAAGAAATAAAATACAATCAATTAAACAGTTGAAATAATGATTTAAACCAGGCATTCTGCAATGGGACTTGCTTTTGAGGAGAGATAGTTAGGCTTGCACTGCAGGTTTGTACATTCAGTGACCATGAAGCTACTGAAATGCCTTTGGCAAATCCATTAACGCTCCTTATTTCTCTGGAAAAATGAGACCAATAATGCCATATACATACAATTACAAACAGCTGCTGCAAGGATGAATTAAGTATGGATTGTGGCATGTTCTGTATACTAATTAAGATATGAATGAAAATTTGCTACAGATAATTGGTAATAATAAGTTTGGTCACCAAAGAGATATTTGTGGCAGCCTTCTACACCAGTGTTGCCACAGTTTCTACAGTGGGGATGGGCAACTCTTTGAGGTGAGGGGACGAGAACTGTACACAGTATTCCAAATGCAGTCATGTAATAGACTTGTATGGTATTGTGATATTGGCAGTTTTATTTTCTATTTCCTAATCATCCGTAGCATGGAATTTGCCTTTTTCACAGCTGCTGCCTCATACTGGCTTAACATCTTCATTGAGCTATTTACCACAACAACCCCAAGGTCTTGTTCTGGATCTGTCACCTCCAGTTCAGACTCCATGAATGTAGATGTGAAATTCAGACCCCCCCCCCCAAAATCATAGTTTTGCACTGCATTACATTTGCCATTTCACTACCCATTCACAAAATTTGGAGAGGTCGTTTTGAAGCTCTTTGCAATCTCTTTGTATTTTAACAACTGAATGCTTTAGTATTGTCAGCAAGCTTGGCCCTCTCAAGTCCTAAGGGCTTAATCCAGTTGCAACGGGTTTTACATCTGAATTGCAGAAGTATTGCTTTTAAAGTACACTTTGGTGTAATGTTTGGGTTTCTCTTCTTAGGGCTACCAAGGAGTAACAGGGACTCCAGGGATTCCAGGATCCCCAGGGATTCAAGTAAGTTCACGGCACCTTTTTATAGTTCTAAAGTGAAGTCCTTATAAAGAGGTTAAATGAATTATAACTATAAATAACATTAGTAATATGTAATTGTTCCTTACTAGGGGCCACGAGGCCTTCCAGGTGTGAAAGGTGAAGCTGGGTCAGATGGGGCAAAGGTAAGCCAAGTTTTGATAGCTGTAGTTTCTGTACATTAACACAACACCTTTATGAATAACTATATATTTAGAATGTTCCAAAGATGAACTTACAGCTGCCACATTATAACTACTTACATGACTATTCATATATGCCTTTTTGTAGATAATAATACTTCTGGAAGAATTGTGCGTTTGCTAAAAAATTATTCTGCATTTCTTTTCAAATCAGTTCCATCTTCCACCCTTGCTTGATTTGCTTTGGTTTTTTCCTATGTTCCAAATTTCCATGGGTTCACGGGATATTCAGCCAATCACACATGGAACTTTCATTACATCTGTATGCTTAGATGTATTTTTGAATGCATTTAATTAGTAAGCAATGTTTCTAAAAGCTTGGCGTACTAAAAAGTTACGATCTTGGTGTGTGAGGCTTCTGGGTGTAGCTGCGCTCATGCCAAAGTGGGTGTGATTTTATTGGCTAGATTTCAGCTCTTTTTTTATAAACATAATTCTACATGTGTGGAAAATTCAGATGCTTCAGCTTTCTGACATGTCTTTTTCCTGGAAATGTAGCATACTTTTGTATGACATGGAATCCTTCTAACCATCCTTTTATATAGTTCTTGTTCATCTACAGAAGTATGTAAAAAATCATTGACTGAACCAAATTCCAGTGAGCTCTTCAGTGTGCACATAGAGCTCCCAATGATCACATGATTCTCTATAATGTTAAAGGGAACTTAGCATGCATAGTGAAGAGGTATGCTTGGAAATGTCTCCTAACATTTGGGGCAAATGAGGGAACCCATGAGTGTTTGGGCTCCTTCCTAAATATTAGTGCTTCTAGCTGTGCCATGAGCCTTTAAATCAGATGCTTAAATTCTTCATTCCATGTGAGGTAGGCAGCCATTATGATTTAGCTCAATAACACCTGTAAAATTCATGTCTGAACTGAAACTTGAAGTCAGGTTTCCTGAGTTGAACCTCATATCCTTAATCCAATGAGTGGGAGCAGCTGTTGGGAGAACTTCTTCCTCAGTGAAGTTTAGTGAAATGATCCCTTCAATTTCTATATCCACAAATGGAACAGAGGATTTTAAGAGGAGAATTTGCATACATCTCTGGTTGTTACCAGATTCAGGCTGCAATTCTCTACCCACTGAATTCAATGGAGCAAAGGTCCTCTACTTGCTCAAGGTGTGGTGCCTTTGGGTGGCTTATATTCTTCTGCTCTTTTCCTTATCTTGTCTCATGGTTCCTTTTACCTCCTTTTTCTAGGGTGAACGTGGACTTCCAGGTTTCCCTGGATTGCATGGGATGCCAGCATCTAAGGTTCAAACCAAATGCTTCTTGTAAAAATTGGTAGGATGTTAAAAAGTATCAAGGGATGTTGAAAAGAAAAAAATGGTGCCTAGTAGCTCGTTCAATGAAAATGTAAATGGTGCAATTATTTCATCCAAGAACTTTTAGCTTCATTTATTTTCAATTAGTGTAGGCAGGCAGCTATACTTACTTAGGATGATAATCTTTTATCTACTATTTTCTATCACAGGGGCCGTGACACGGTGCTAAGCAGACAATTCTTTAGTATACACCCCACCCTGGCCAAGGAAAATGGCATTCTCATTTAATTTATCTAGAGTGTTTTAAACTACTTTTTAAATACTGTAATTTAAATAGTTTTAACTGAAAATAATAATAGATGGCATATGAAAAACTATGGCTGTGAGCACATGCAATGCTAATCAATAGTTTAGTGTCATGTGAATGAGCAACACTGTAGTCTCCTGCCCCTCTTTTCCTTCTTTGTAACCAGAAGGAGGATTTAGTGGTATTTAGATTCACTGGATTAGTGTTAGATTTGAACCAGGGGTTCTGTTTTAAAAAGAACTCTGGTAAGTTTTATAGCACATCAGCTTCAAACCATGGTTTACAAAGCGGTCTTGTTAAACTAACCACACTTCATTTGAAACCAGGACCCTTTGCTGGAACATAATGACAAACTGATGTCCTGTGAAACTGAAGGTAGAGGCTAACAAAGTTGGTTTCCTGGCCACACAGGAAGAAGAGAGAAAAGGGGAGTGCAGGGGCTTGATGTTTTGCTTGGGCTTGTCCACAGAACCATGGTTTAGTGTAACATGTAGATATGTTGTCCAATGTCAGTTCAAAACCTGTCTTTTGTTATATATTCCTCAGATAGCCTTGTACTTTAGTATACTTCTGATAACCTACGACATGCAATTGTTTGAAATTTTGCTTAGGCATTTGTTTGAAATTTAGCTTTTCTATATTGAACTTGCTATAAATTGTTACCAGTGGATTTTCATACAGTGAAAGACCATGGGTTTTCATTTCTCCCTGCCATTCAGTTATTTGGTTGAGGTGCAGAGCTGCTTCCCCAGTACCAGGCATTGCTGCTGTTTACTGGGGCAGTATAGGGACAGAGTAGGGTTGAAGCAAGGTTGGGGCTGTGTTGAGTGCACCAGCAGCAATGCCAGATTGGTTCTGCTGGTATGCCTGAGCAGCTCTAACCTAGCTGCCACCCTGAGCTTATCCCACCAAGCAGCAGTGATGTTGGTATTTTAGAGGGCAGCTGTGTGGCACCGTCCCATCATGTGGCCATTCTGACTCCAAGGTGGTGAAGGCAGACTTGCATTCTATAAGGTGGTGGCTTGAACATATATTTGCTGCAGTCTTAGGCGCTGGTTTCCAGGCAGCAAATGTGTATTCAAACCACATCCAAATCACTTAAATTGTTGCCTATCTCACTGATTCCCAGTGAGATATGTGGGAATCAGTGAGATATGTGGGAATCAGTGTCCTGAACAGTATAAGTTGTTTTCTTAAATCAAAATGATTTCTGTATGCACATTCTTTAATCCAGGGTGACAGGGGACCTAAAGGAGACCAAGGGCTACCAGGAATTTATGGGAAAAAGGCAAGTATAAATTTAATATTTAAATTTGTATTGCTGGTAGAGATGCAGGCAAAGTTCCCTGAGCTCAGCATTGCATACAAGCTTTGGGGTTCAGGAAGGCTTCCAAAGGAGAGCTGAATGTCACTAGCTCCCAAATTCCTTCCTCCCACCTGCCCTGCCAGCTCTCCTTAACCCCACCCCAACCCCACCCCAACTAGCCCCACAATCTTCGCAACATGTTCCTTCCTTCTGTGCTTTGCACAGGGAGAGGGAAGTTCTGTCCCCCTACCCCCAGTGCTCTGGCTACATCTCTTCATGGCTAGCAGGACTTCACCCTGGTGCCCTGCTGTGCTGTGATCTGTCCTGGTCTTTGCTTTAGAACAATGGCTGCAAATGTGGCATCCACCCAAATGCTTAGAAAGTTGAGGTAATTTTAATCTGCTTTAGTATTTCAACTTTTGTATGTTTTTAAGAATGGTTGTAATTTTTTCTTGCTTTTATTATTGTACCTTTTTGTGGGCCACTTTGAAGTTTTTCGGGTTGTTGTTTTTACAATCAAACAATGTATAAACTTTGTGAAATGAAATGAAATAAACTCCTACTAGCCTCAGCCAACATCACCAATATTTAGGGGTAATAGGAGTCCAGCAGGATTTGGAAGGCACCATTTTGGCCAGACCTTGGTCTAGAAGACGTTGGCTGAGGCTTTCTTTCCCCCGCAGTGGTTATGTTCAGTGTAGTCCTAATGCCACAGTCCTGTCAGTGCAAGGATTTCTCCCTCTCTCCTTGTTTCACGTGCTTGCTAAATCTCTTCCCACAACCCCCCCAGAGCAGATTTAGGGAGGTGTGGGGTGTGTATGGGGAAAGAGGTTGGAAATTCTTTTGTGTTAGGGCTAACTCTTGTACCAGCACAAAAGGTTGGTAGAATACCCCCCTGTGCCTTTCAAACAACCTCCTTCTCTGTTACTGTCCTACGCCTGGAGTACTTGTGGCATGTTTAAATCTCTCATTTTTGTGATTGCTCTGGAATTAGCAGGATGATGGTCCTTTCTCTTGTGATGGAGGGCAGAGCGTGCAATGATGTGTTCCTTTCACCTTTTCCCCCTGGTGACTCCCACCTTAGCCTTGGCAGGAGCTCTGTATTCTCCAGTGAAAGGCTGCCAGGCCTAAAATCACTCCAGATATTCTATACACCAAACACACCCTACGTGCCATTCAGCTGTAGAGTGTAAGTGCTCCAGGTTTATGAACAATGGGACAATAATCTATCCTGCCACGGTCATTCTAGGAACTGATGAGCTGACTTCCCCTCACTGCATGTGTATGGATGTTGTGTCATGGATTAATCACTCTGGAATTGCCTCAGGTTGTGATGACACACAGGCTTACTTTGCTTAAACAATACAGTTGCCTTGCTTATTGCCTTCTTTTATTCTTTTGACAGGGTGCAAAAGGAGAAAGGGGTACAGCAGGGTTTCCTGGAATGCCTGGGAGGCCTGTAAGTTTCATGTTGTTGCTTTCCCTTTTCCTTTTGATGGTTCTCTCTCATTACATAATGTGAATAATAGCATCTTCACTATATTGTCACAGGGAAATCCTGGGAGCAGCGGGAAAGACGGCCTACCTGGAAATCCAGGTTTTAAGGTATTTGAAATATTGAATCTATTCAAATGCAATAGGACAAATACCTTGTACTGAGAATGAACTTGCATTAAGAATCTGTGAGCTTGTGCTTGAGCTCCCTGTGTTTTATTATTTGTTTATTACAATTTTTATCCCATTTTTCAGGTGCATATTTTCTCCCCAAAGAGCTCTCATCAGTCACACAGGCTTACAGACTAAAAAGACAAGGCAAATAAGGGAAAGGGAGTTAGTGGGGAAAGACAGAGGAGGGAGGTAAATTTGGCAGTGCTGGAATGCATTTGCTTTTCAAGCAGTCATTCCTATTCGCATTCCCTATAGTCATTCATATTCTTCCTCTGCTGGTGTTCTGGTTTGGATAGAAGCAAAGCAGCTACCCCCAGCGTTTAGTCTTTTGGCCAAAGTCCCCTTCTCTTCACTTCTGCAACCCCAAGGCAATTGGCAGAGGAGAGGATGAAAAGATTTAGCACACATGCCCCATGCAAAGAGCTAGCAAAGATGTCTACCAGGAAAAAAGAAAAGAAGAAAGGAAGCACAGTGTTTACTTAGTCCCAGGAGAGGTTGTCTGGGATCTCCCTTGCTAAGGAAAGCCTTAGTGGAGTAGCCTCCCTGGAGCTGGGGAGGAAATTGATTGCAGGCAGGCATGGTTTTTTTCATAAAGCAGCCTGGTTGTTTCATTGCCTGTAGCCAGACATTATATTAGAGAAGGGGATAGATGCAAAACATTTGTGAAACTTCCTGGGTCCTGTTAACTCCTGCATGCCCAGCTCATTAGTTCTCTTGAGACAGCTTGCACCCATGAAAGAAAGCAAGTAGAATGATCCTACAGGTTGTATGTGGGGGAGGGAGGGAAGGGAGCTTGTATTTATTTGAGGGTATGTGTGCATGCCTGTGTTTCAGTGGTTACCCTGTTGAAGCTGCAGCCTAATCAAAGAGCAATACAACTCAGGACCAGGTTACTTGAGAGGCTGCCTCATCCCTTGAATACACAGTAGGACACTGTGTTCTGCAGGAGAGCTTCCCCTGCTAGTTCCAAAGAGATCAGAGGCCCCTGCATAGTAACTTGGAGAATTTTCAGGGTGGCTGCCCCCGTTTCGTGGAACAGCATTCTGGTTAAGATATGACAGGCACTCACTATCTGAACTTTCTGGTCAGGCTAAGACAAACACCCTCTATTTGCACTTCCTGGAAACAATTGAAGACATTATCTGTGCTGTTTTTAACTATTTTTATGCTGTTTTTATATTGCATACATTGCCTTGAGACATATATGTGGAAGGTAAAGTAAAGGTAAAGGGACCCCTGACCTTTAGGTCCAGTTGTGACCGATTCTGGGGTTGCGGCGCTCATCTCGCTTTATTAGCCGAGGGAGCCGGCATACAGCTTCCGGGTCATGTGTCCCGCATGACTAAGCTGCTTCTGGCGAACCAGAGCAGCACACGGAAACTCTGTTTACCTTCCTGCCGGAGTGGTACCTATTTATCTATTTGCACTTTGACGTGCTTTCGAACTGCTAGGTTGGCAGGAGCAGGGACCGAGCAACGGGAACTCACCCCGTCACGGGGATTCAAACCGCCGACATTCTGATCGGCAAATCCTAGGCTCTGTGGTTTAACGCGCAGCGCCACCCATGTCCCTATGTGGAAGGTAATTAATAACTAATAATAATGAAATGTATGTGAGAAGGAGGACTGAAGTCATATGCAGTTACTTGCATTTCATTTACCTTTTAAATGCTGCCATTGGTGCTGCCCCCGTACCAAAGCTTTCTTTGTTGCTGCAGCAGAGGCTCTTGTAGTTACCCCTGTTCCTGTAAACTCAACACATGTACAGTCCTCATGGATGCTTTTTCTTCATGGGTGGTGCTGGTTTGGCTGCATAACCAACAGCACTCAGTAGCTTAAGATGAGAAATAGAGGGAATAGGGAGAATGTATTGGATTGTCATCTGAATGGTTTTTCCTGCTGGTGATGTGGGCGCAGTGCATTCTTTTAAAACTGTATGTCTTTATGAAAAGCATTACATTCTCAAGTCACTCTTTGATAACAGGTAGATACAGAAAAGGAAGAGTTTTCTGCTCATTTTCTTTAAGCTATAAAAGCAGTAGTCTCTTATTTCTGCTGGAGTAAAATGTTGTCAGCTTGCCTTTGAACATCTGCTCTCCATAAAACACCACTTTACTTTGGGCTTTATTGTAATCAAAATCAGAGGATTTTTACAAGCATCTTTGGAGATTTCTGCTGGAGCCTTCCTTATTTTCTTAGAAAAATTCAGAAACAGATTTATTCTTGGAAACAGTAAGAAATACTTTGCTGCACACCAAACCCATCCTTTCTACAATTTGGCCTCTGTGTGGTCACACACATGGGGATCCTCTTCTGTGGAATGATCCAAAATGCAACCCTTCTTTGTGAAATGGGTGAGTTTTTCTCCCCTGTCTCTTTCCATTGATTCTAGAAATGCTGCAAAAAAAATAGATTCAGCCAGCCTCACCCTTCTTACTGCAGACAGATCTGCATCAGGCATGATTTGCAAATCTCTGAATCATGGTTGCCGAGTTTCAAAGCTATAGCTAAATCAAGCCTGCACAAGATGTTCCCTATTGTTTCCCCATAACTGCTATGCTTCTTATGGCAACCAGTGCTCTATTTTTATCATGCTGGCTCTTTGGTAACTATAGTTAACAAATTATGAACCACAATTGAGATCATGCACTCCCATTCCACAGCTCCTTCCCCTTGCAGAAGGAAGAACACATCCAGTCCTTAACCACAGCTAAGCAATTAGTCATTCAGCACCAGTGCTAACCATGGTTAAGGCTAGCTAGGATTTCCCCTCACAGTAGTATCTGAAATGTAATTTAAACTGCAGATTTGAATTCTGGGTGAAAGGGAACTGGACAGCCTTAATGTTGGCACTGACAGTGCTTAACCATGGTTTAAGGGGAAGGAGTGTATCTACTTTGGGGATGGGTGAGGGCAGATCACAGCATTTCTGAGACTGGCTCCTGGTTTCTTAATTGTCAGGGAGTCACTGTTAATTTGCACCATCCCTTCTTGTTCAGAGGTGAGTCAAGCTGTGGTTGCAAAGGAAGGATCTCACTTGGTAATTCAAGCCGGGGCTACACTTTCCTTAAATTCAAGCCACAATTCAGTTTTATCCTCACAACCCTGTCAGTTATGTTTAGTGTGAGAGATGGTGACTGATCCACTCTCAGCTTTATCGCTGAGTGGGGATTTTAGCATGGGTCTCCTCAGCCCTTGTCCGACAACCTAACCACTGTACCCCAGTCTCCCTTACAATGGATATCAGTGACTTAAGGGCTCTGCAGTATGAACCATCACAGCTAATGAACCATCACAGCTAGCAGACAGAAAGACAGCCAGGCTTTTAACAGGTTCCCTAAAAAGAAGAGGTTTGGCAGCATTATGCCCAGAGTTAGTTTTACTGCCAAGGCTGCCAAGTCAGCCTTTCAAATCAGTTTGTTTAGATTTGAATAAATATGTCGAAGTACGAGCAAGGCAACCTTCTTCCTTCGTTCTCATGTTCAAAGAAAAATAGTGACTGGTGCAGTCACAATTCCAAAAAAATAATGAGGGTTTACATCTAAAGGACCATGTCTGCATATGTGTGTTTCTGAAATTTGAGTAAAGCAGCCACTTAGCCTGTATTGGATGCCATTCCCAGAGGGTTCTCTGACATTCAGGAGCAGCTCTTCAGGGTGGGGAGGATGAGAGGCTGTAGTAGGGAGGAGCTTTAAGATATGACTAGTAGTCTGAAGACACCTCTTTGGATCTCGTGCAATGTCTGCAACTCAGATGAGTGCAGGAGGATAACCGAAACAATGGCTTGGGGCAGTGGGAAGCTATTCATGGTGATGTAATACTTTTCCAGCAGATTTTGCTCATTTCCTCTATATTGGCTGAAGAAAGTGCATGTCCTTTTATGAAATAAAGCCCTGCACTGAAAGGCAAACATTTTAACCAGTTAATATTTTGAACTAATTTTAACTGTTTGTCATCAATATTAAGGGAGAAGCTGGACAACCAGGTTCTGCAGGACTAGAAGGACGACGGGGAGAGCCTGTAAGTCCACCCCAATGTTTTATTCTTCAGTTATATTTTGCACTGATATTTTGTTACAGTTTTGCAGGGGTTCTACATTTTTCTTGGAAATATATGTTTTTAGAGGTCTGGTGTCAAGGAAGTTTGAGTCCAGTTTGCTCTATTATACTGATGAGTAGATCAGGCTTACCCATGAACCAGACCTCCTCAAAATAGTGGCTCACATGCATACATACATGCTTAGAATCAGGGAACAGTGGGACCTACTTCTGAGTAAATAAACAGAGGTTTGCATTGCATTTCTATGTAGACCTCAGTGTAAGGATCTCACAGTGTGATGAGCAGAGATGGAAGGGATCTGTCATTTTTGGTTCTCTCCATTTCTCATTTTTCCAATCTTAAATTCAGTTCTCCATATTTTGGTAGCAATTTGCAGAAACACATATTTTTTAAAAGCCCCACCAGCATTTTTGTGTGAATTTATTTTAACAAGCACATTTTTATGCAGTTTTGTATTTTTGCAAGCAATTTCTCCTAATATAATTCATTTTTTTATGTTCTTTTCGCTAATATAGGCATCTTTGTGCAATGACTGTATTTGGCTTCTTCTCATATTATTCTGGAAAGTACAAATTCAATAGATTCAGCTTTAAATGTGAACTGAATTGAATCCACCCCCCATTCTCTAGTGATAAGAGAAAGTGGTTCTCTGAATTCACTTGCTGACATACATAACCAGAGTGCACCTGCGCTTGGGAAAAATAAATTCTGAGGCTGCACTTCAAATTAAGATTCTGCCAATGTGAGTGACCTCATAGTTACTAGGATGCATAAACATTGGATGAGCAAGAGAACTGGAACTTGCTTCTTCTGATCAGCAGTCTCTGTGTCCTAGATAATGACTACTAAATATATAACAAAAAAGTTGAATTAACTGTATTGCCCACTCCGCCTATAATTCAAAATGATATATGTGTTTAAATGTTAGGTTGTTTCAAACACTTAGATTTACAGTTATTCTTGGGAACGAACATCAGAGAAATTATTATGTAGTTACAGTGGTCTGAAACTAGTGTACAGTGAGGATAAAAACTGGGTCAGTAGAAACATATGATACCTTTCCATGTCCAAAATCTCTGCTAGTAGGAGATGCTTGAGGAACATGCCTGGACCGCTGTCTGCATTTTTGTTCATTGTGCTGACTTCAGCCATGTTTGGTGCCAGGAAAATCAATGTTTGTATTCCCTATAAACAAACAATGTTATTCTTCTGCCAGTGAAATTTGGATGCAAATTGTTTAAGTCCTTAAAATTTAGGTCTGTGTTTTATTATCCACTAGCCCCTTTGAGTCTGTAAGAAGGTAGAATATAAATCCAAAAATATAACCAGGTAGGTAAGTTGCCATGTGATTTTCAGATCTTCTTTCTTATATTTGAACTTGCAAAATAACAGATGCATTGGAATACAATTTCTGATGTAAGTGGAAACTATGGTTTCTCACTACATGAATGTGCATTCCTCCTCTTGGATGCATGCAAGGCGGAGACCAGAGGCTTTCATTTCCACAGTTCTCTGTGACATCTAAAACTGAACTGTGGTTAATGAGAACAAGCCTGGACCTAACCATTGCTTTCCATTATGTCTGAACTGGGCCTGTGATTTGTTCATTATTATGCTTGATGGTAAAAGACTAAATATTTTAGTAATCTGAGAAACAGTGATGTGTGTGATCTGGACAGAAATTTGTGTTCCGGAATATGATGGTAAAGCCCAACAACCAAGGATATGCATTTGAGTGGGTCACACAGTATATTTTTTAATAAAGCAAACCTCAAAATATATCCAGAGGCAGACTTTGGAATTTTGAGGCCCACGGGATATCCCATGATACATTCAGTCCATTAATCACTTGATCTGCTGAGAGTTTCTCTAGGGAAATATGCTTTGCATATGATTAGAAATGGACAGATTGTCTATTTCTGATCCATTTCAGTTTCATGTATGTTCATTGATAACTCAATTCTTGTTTTCCCATGAATCGATGAGCTTTTTTTAAAACAACACAAACCCTCACATAATTCCTAATAAATATTCATTAATTTCAGCTGTTCAGTGTTAGCCAAAGACATTACCGTATTAAGACAAGACTGATTACAGCTTGTCATTGAGTCTAGCCATCTCATTCAACTGAAGTCAGAATGGGTGCAGCACTTGTTCTGGATCGGGAACCTCGTAAATTCTATTTAGAAAGGGTGGCAGATGTTAAAAAGAAGAGACATCCATCCTTATATCATTCTAGCTGTCCTCCAGAACGTAGGGCTACTCTACAAAGATGGCTTAAAAGTAGCGGGCGATGTTTCGCTACCTTGAGTTACTGTGAATTCCTTGAGAAAATTGTATCCCATGGTAGCTTTCTTGGATTGATATACCCCTTGGAGGAGTTCTGTAGAGGAGCAACCTGGGTATCTTTTTGCATGTTCACTGAAACCCTGTTCATGCATTTTTGCATGGACTTGTGCAGAGAGTCCAATCTCCAACTTCTTTGGTTATGGCAGCTTTACCCCCAACCACCCAGGGTTCCAAACCATGAAGGGAAGTCTAAATGTATTCAGCTGAATGCACCTAGATTCCCTATTCAAACCTTCCTGCTCTACACATGAATGCACGGGTGGAGCCAGCATGCACTGGGTCTCTCAACATGGTGAATCCCTTTTCCTCCATGAGTGCAGCCTTTAGGGAAGCTAATTCCTTGATATTTGCCCAGACCCAGACTATAGGCTTGATGAGCGGTTTTTTTTTTTTTTTTTTTAATTTTAAAGGATGATTGCAACAAATACTTAAACAATCTTAGCTGTGATCATTTGGAATGATTAATGTTTTCATTTTTCAGACAAACCTAATGGCTATGAATTCAACAGAGAGTTAGGAACTCCTAATCTCATTGATTGTGCTCAGTTATTCTGTTACACTAGGAATGTATTTCATAATTCTTTTGGCAAGGAATTTGTTTTACAACATATATGTAGCTCTGAACTTCCTATGCACTGGAATAATTTATAGGGAGAGAAAGAAAGGAAGAGAAAGAAAAGGTGCTGTGTCTGGTTTTCAGGAAGCAAATGGAGATGAAAGAGAATATAACTTTTTTACACAATTTTATATTTTAAAAATACGTAATGCACGCTGTGGGCTTCTTTTAAAATCTGGTTTCTTCTCACTTAATTTCCTTTTTGAATGCACTTCTAATTCTATTTGTGATTATTTTACTGTAGTCAAATGTTTTATCTAGCCAGGCATTGCATAATTTTACTTGACTTTCTTCTCTTTTCTTTTACGTTCCTAGTTGTTTCCACATGTATAAGATGTTTGAGAATGATGCAGTCTAGCCATAAATGAGGAACAGAAGCCCACTCAGCCAAAGCACTGCATGGTTTCTTTGGAATGCTTTCCAGCTACTTCTATCTTGTCTCAGCTTCCTGCCTCCTTTGTCTTTTTCCTCAAGCCTACCCTAACTTCACTTGCTCCTTCTCTTGCCTTTTCTGCATCCTTCCTTCAATCTTCTCTCTGGCCTTTCCCATTACATTAGCTTCTCTTTGTTTTCTCAGTAGTCCTCCTGCTCCTGTGTGGGGTTTAAATTGCAAATGTGTGTATGTGTATGCACATACGCACAGAGGGACGAAGCCTCCACCAAACACTATATACCTCTCTTTCCTATGCACAAATCTGCTCATAATTGCAGACAGCACAGTGTGGCTAATGGTAGCCACATTTAAAGCCATATGGTGGAATTAAAAGCATGTTACCTGAGGGTAACTCTTCAGGACTGAATCCAGTGTCTTGTTCCACTCATGAATGGGGCTCTCCTGTCTTCTGCACCGTCCACTCTCTGTGAATCTGCTCCGATGTGTCCCCCAATCATCTAAAGCAGATGTTGGGGGGCTTATAGGGAGGGCATGGGGGTAGGAGAGGAAGAGGAAGTCCAGAAGTGCGAATGGAATTCCATTGGATACAATGCTAAGACTGCTGGGCCATTGGTTGGACTGTGCCCAAGTTTTTTTAATGGCTAATTCTTCCAGTGCAGAAGAGAACTGAGTAAGAAAGTTTGAAGAGCAGCAGACTAGACATGTCATCAATAGTAGTGATAGCAGATGAAGGGATTGGTGTTAAGATATAGCTAACAACAAGAGCAGGTATGGTGGTCTGAGTACTAGCCAAGGAAAGATTTTAAGGATATTTATTTTCTCCAAAGACTCTTTAAGTTTTTGAACAGAGATCAGATACATAAAATGGCACGTTTGAGTTTCTGTTTAAAAGTGGTGTTTATCCCTGTTGCTCTTGCAGAAAACTTCTGTACAGAGAAAAGAAAGATATATTGGAGATGTGTGTCCTGTTGAATAGGGTTAATTCTACAAAGGACTTCCCCAATGGCTATTTTCCCCTTAAGCCAGTGAATCATGAATTATTCCATACAATTTATTCTAACACTCCCAGAGAGTGGCACTTTTCCCATTTGTAGTGCTTCCAAAGATCCTGTTTCCCTTGGTGGTTTAACAATTGCATGAAAAATCTGTTTTGTATTAGCGTTTGATTAGAGACAGGCATTCCTTATCATTTCAGTTAATGCAACCCTTGCAAAATTTGTATTTTTTAATGACACGGATTGAATTTAACAAGTTTTGTGGCAAGGCCTAAAAGATAGGCCTGATCTTTTGATCACCCAGAAATATTACCCTGACAATTAAGGTAACGTCTGCCTTTCTAATCAACCACATACAGTACATTGGCTGTTAACTTACTTGGGCTATGAATCTGTGTGTTGCATGTAAAGATTTCGTTTAGTGGCTTTCTAAAACAATTCCAGAACTCAGGATGGTTTAAGTGTGAAGCAAACTCTTAAAAGGGGTTTTGAATGCCTTTCTTGAACATCTTCCTTTGGGCCCAAGCCAGCCCTGTCACTTAAAATGAATGCAAGTTAGGAAAGAGAGTAAACTATACCCGGAAAGCAAAGGAAAAACCCAATTTTGTAGGCCCTTCTGGGGTTGAACAGACATTAAGTAGCCTTTGCAGCTGCTGGTAAGTGATATTTGAATAGGAAAACAAGGCTGATGGGAAACTACTTTTATTTTAGCAGCCTCTAAATTGTGCAGGGCATTTCTCAATGTTCCATATATTAATCATTAACTTTACTATGCTTGCTTCGGAGATTCACCCAGATATTCCAGATGTGTCATTTATTGGTGAGTCATAGGAAAGTGGCTGAATTCAGAGAGGCTTGATCCAGATACCTCTCTAACTGGGGCTGCTCTGCCAAAAAAAATTAGGATAAAGCCTAATTCCCATAGGTGATAATAGGCTGCAGCATTTCTTCTGCTCGTTTCCAGGGCTTGCTTCATTCTGCCTTCTTGCCATCTTATTTGCCCTTATCAGAGATAGTCAACTTGGTGCCCTCCAGATGTTGGACTACAATCTGCCACAACCGATGTTGGCAGTGGTTGTAGTTTCCTACCATCTGGAGGGGCGCCATATTGGCTTCAGAACAAATGCCAGATGTGTATTGTTCAAGAATGACTGACTGAATGCCTTGCCTAGTGCCCATGTGAAACTCCCTTCAGGAGATAATCCCCTCTCTAAGGCAACCTTTGTCAGGCCTCCAATAGAGCTATTTCTCCAATTCCCACAGGCGGCCCATGTGCCACCTGCACGCACAAATCTGTGGATTTAGGACACTGATCAAACACTAATATTAGAAGTGGAACAGGACAAGACATTTCTGACCTGCTCCTAAAATTATTAGGTACCAATAATTTCAACAACTACAATATAGATAAATGAGGATCCTTTACTAGGGGTAGAGTTGGCACACCAGTCAGTTGACCTGTCAAATATAATTTGGCTGTGGCCACCCACTGTCAAGAATTCCATGAAGCCAAGAATACTATGTGTAGGTGGTGGTGGACTAGCTGTGACAAGCATCTCTATGGTGTCATTAGTTAGCAAGGGCAGGAGTGAGACTAGTTTGTGTCCAGGAACAGTGGCTGGTGGTGCCATACCAAGCATGGCAGCATGGCAAAGGTTCTTCTACTGGGGCTTTGCTTTTACCTCAGGCATCTCCACAAACAAGCACAGAAACAGTCACCACTGGGAAGGTCACACTAGCAAGGGCCACCCATACTGTTTTGAATCTGACTTCTATTTATTTAAATAACTGTTATCCCTAGTTTTATTTCTGTTTAAAGTTCTTCTTTAAAATAAACAGTTGTAACTATAGGCTGACCTGGATATTCCTCAATAAAAGTCAAATAGAGTAGGTGTTGAGTACACTGTTTGTATTTACAGAAACATTTACCTAACATTGTAGTAATTCATTCTGATTTTTTCGAAACTTGGTTTCATTGTTTCACAGTAGCTGCTAATTTGATTTTTTTGAAAATAGCATCAGTATAAAAACTGTTGGTGGTTGAAGTATCTCTGCTTGTTTTGTTCTTGTCAGTGGCGTAGCGTGGGTTGTCAGCACCCGGGGCAAGGCAAGTAATTTGCGCCCCCTAACCCATGGATTTGCGCCCCCTAACCCGTGGATTTGCGCCCCCTAACCCTAACCCCCAGATGTTGCGCCTGGTGCGGCCGGCCCCCCCTGCACCCCCCACGCTACGCCACTGGTTCTTGTAATGTTCATGCTTTAAAAATACTGGTTCATTATTTGATAATGGGCCAGTCAAATATCCAATACTACATAGGGATTATTCATTTAACCTACACAGTTTTAGGTGGGAGGCGGGGTAGGAAGAGGGAAGAGCCCCCTGTTGCAGGATCATGTCCATCACTGGATCTCTCTGCCCATTTTCTCAGTGTCTTTCACAACCCGTTTAAGGCTCACCCCACAGTTTGAGAGCTCATGCTATGTTTGAAACTTTCATTGTTGATCTTCTTGCCAAATGTTCCATAGTCTGGTTATTCTCCTGCCAGCCTTCTGTGTATCAAGGAAGAGATATTGTGTAACTAGGAAATTTAATTTTGAAGGAAAAAGTAAATGTGTCTGGCCTGTTAATAAAATCCATCCAGATGATGACTGATTCTTCCATCACTTGTTCTTCATACAAATGTTTATACCAACAGAATCAGCCTTCTTTGCGCATTATCCAAATGGGGATATTGAGGAGGGCAGTGGGAACAAACATATTGGTTTTGCCCCCTTCCACCTTGCATCTTTGTTAGTTGCTGAATCATGGAAGATACGTAACTATAGGCAGGCGGGGAGCTGGTTGTATCCATGGAAGATCCCTACACATTTTGGAACATTCCACAAACTGGAATGATGAAAGTGGGATGGAGGGGTCAGAGGTTTTGTCCCTGGTGATTCTCTTCATGTCTTTACTTCTCCACTTGGATACTTCCTTGAAGTGGGCTACATAGAAGATACAAAAAGGACAACTTGTTTCGGTGTGTGTGACCTCACTTTTTGAAGGTGAATTTCACTATTTTGCTGTTGCTGCTGGTGACCCCGCATTTATCCAAAACCAGCTATCAGAATTACAATAATTCCTCAGAAAACTAAAGCTAATGAATGAATGAAAAACACTTGGGTTTAAGCCTATTGGCTATGACCCCACCTAAAATCAAAATAATGTAAGTCACGTTTAATACCATGTTGTGGTGTTCATGGATTACAGGATATTGGGGCAGGTCAATTTTAGGAGAATGTTGGAACTATGAAAAACCTTGAATTAAGAAAATGAAAAATCTCTGTTGCTCTTTTTGTCCATGTAGTGGTGAATCAGCCAGAAAATACTTATGGATTAATTTACAAAGTGTTGCCTGGGCCTCATTTTTTAGAACATCTTACTTGGGTTTGTTCAGTCTTCACTGGCTACCAGATAATTTGTGAATTCAGTTCATGGCACTGGCTTTTAAATCTAATGCTCTGGTTTGAGTCCAAGCTTTTTTTGAAGGAACTCCTTTTTCCTCATGAGTCTGCCAAGACCCTGCCTGCTCCTTTGCCACCAGAAACCTGGTCTCTTAAAATGCAGAACAGGGAATTTTTGGTTGTGGAACCCAGATTGTGGATCTTCTTGCCCAGGAGCAGATGGCATGATGGAGCTCTGCTGCTCTCCTGACCTCCCTCTGGCACAGTCACTTCTGCATCTGGCAGGAGCACTGAGTTGGCTTGATTGGCAGTTTTGCACTGTGCCAGCCTTGCCATTGCCTCTGCCCTCTGCCCTCTGCCTGGTATGCTGCAGTGAATTAGCCAGAGGACAGTCAGATGGGCAGCACAGTTCCACCCCACTGTCCACTGTTGTCCTTACCTCAGCAGGTCCCGATTGGCTTTTTGTGATTATGTTAAGAACTTGTTTTTCATTTTTGCCAAGCCTTGGGTTGGTTTAAGATTTTCATCCAGGGCTACTGTTAGTTATTTTTAGTTGTTTTTGGTTTAAAGGTCTGTTACTGTTTATTATTTTCACATTGTGTTACATTTTTTAACTTGGTTATGAGGTGCTTTGGGGCCCCATGGAGGGCTGAAAGGCAGGATATATTTTGTTGAAGAAAAATATAAATTGAAAATGTACAATGGGGGAGAAATGGAGAGTCCTGGGCCCTTCAGTATAACATGTAGATGGGCCTGTTGATGTACTGTTGTTGGTTGTGTTTATTTGTCCTGTATCAGTCATGCTCTCTGTAAGAATAATTGCTGTAGCATTGATTCTGTGTTTGCTTACCATACCCCCCCCCAATCTTACCACCACGTTCCTACAACTGATGAAGTGGACTCTAGTCCATGAAAGCTTGTTGCATAATACAGTTTGTTAGCCTTTAATGTGCCACATGGCTTTTGTTGATTTTTGTTTGCTTTTTACTTTTTATTTTTTACTTTGCTCTGAAGCGCATTTTAGTTTTCTTTTCTTTCCCTGGCAAAGGCAGCTAGACAAAATGTGTTTTCACCTTACTTAGCTCAATTCATGGGCATGAAGCCCAGTTGCTATTGTATTTGGAAGAGTCAACATCAAGAAATTCTGCACCACGCCGAGATTTCTTGAATTGCGGGAGTTCCCAGCTTCAATTTATATTTCGAACTCATAGTTTCATATAATGCTTTGCAGCATCTCTCTGCAGTAATTGGTTTGTTTGTTTGTTTATATTTAGCCTGCAACATTTCGGGTGGAATTCAGTGTTGCACTGTTCCATTCGTTACACCTGTGCAAACATTCTAGCTTGCCAGACAAAATGATATCTCTCCTCCCCCCCACTATGTTCTGGGGGGTGCTCTCAAAAAAGCCAATTTTGGGGGGGGGGGACCCAGAGGTCCATGCACAGGGCTTCTGCTGATGGGCTGGTTAGGTCAAACTCTGCCTTTTGCATTTGGGTCCAGTCCAGAAAGGATAGCCTGTTCAAAGAACCAGTTTGCCATTCCAGATTGAACCTTCGTATACATTACTGTGCTTGACGTGCTGAAAAGTCCACAACTCAGCACTAGGGGATGTGTATGTTAATCACTCTGGTTTAGTTTCCATCCATACAATAGACACAGTAGTGACCTACCTCACAGGGTTGTGAGGGTCAACACAATAGAAACTGGGAAATGCTTTGCAAATTTGCTCTAGAAACGATTCTCAATGCTTGTAGCAATCTATCCATGTTGCCAATATATAACAATACAGATATTTGAATCTCCCCCTCCCCAAAAAAGTTGTGCTGTTGACGGTGTAGGTCTTTGCTCATGTTGTTCCATAGCCAAATGTCAAAACTCTCACTAGTAGCGTCATTCCAATCCTGTTAGGTCTTGCTACTAACTTCTGAATACAGTGCTTGTTGCTGCTGAGGTCGGTGAGGCTTGCTCCCTCTTCAGTGTGCTTAAAATTACAGACATTTGAAAAGCCATTTCCCTCAGTGTTTTTATAATTACCACCTAATGGGATAGGCTATGTCCAGGTCACAAGATCAACATGTGCCCTTCCAGTACAGGACAATTCTTGGCAAGCAGGTCACGTGACACGTTCACAACAAGCAGGATCAGTTTTGCGTGTTGTCATTTCAACAGGGCTTTGTGGTAATGATAGCAGCTTCCGCTTGTCAGTCAGTCAGTTTTATTGCACATAGCCAAAGGCTGCCACAATGTACACGGAATCATTCAACAATTAAAAGAAAATCTACTGGATTGATACAGAAAACTTAAAACATTTATATTATCAAGACGTTACCTACTCTAAACAGAGCTATAAAAGTACCTTAATATACAGGTTAAGACAATAAACAATAAAATTTATAGGCTAAAATTATCACATGGCTGCTAATATATTAAAAAATAATGTTAATTAATACAATGTACAATTATATTCAGAGTTTGGTGATAAAGCTAGAATATAGCTTGATGTAGATAGGGTCAAATTAATTCATCACCTTTACAGTTGGTGGCTACCTTGGCTATATAATTTGCTCTAATTTTCCTAGCGGCAGTTGCAAAGAGTGTTACACACCAGGTCACATACTTATCTGTGTCTGCAAGGAGATATAAAACAAGCCATGTGACCGGCTCACTTGTGGCCTGATCCAAATTATGGTAGCTGCCATGTGTCTTGGTGGTCATTTGAGTGAGTCACTAGAAATACAGTGTGGGGAGATAGTTCAGGGCAATATTGCCAAACCAAAAAGAAGCATTATAATCAGGTAGTAGAGACACTGAGTACTTTTCTCAGTATTCCCCTGCCAGTGTTCTTTGGTGTAGGAGGGAAGGGTCACAACGCATCCCCCAGCTACAGTGGGGGTGGGAAATGGGAATGAAAATGAAAATCCTCACAGGAGCAAGACAGGAATAACTGTCTTGTTTCTCAGAAATTTTCCAAATAGAAAAGTAAAAGATGACTAACCTAGCCACAACCGGAGCTTCAGATAAACCAGCTGTTTTTTAGATTTATTTTTTTAAAAAATATATTCTCCTCCAGGCCAGTATTTCAAAAAATGAAAAGGAAGTTTCATACAAAAAAACAAGAAGCTTACTGGTAGCGGGCTTTCTGAAACCAAGAAAACAAACAAAGTGCCATATACACAGAGATAAAACATTCATAAAATAAAATCCAATATAGCATTTGATAGAAGTGATATTTAATGCCAAAGGACTGAACCAATTTTAAAGTGGGTAGTATAACTTGATAGGTTAGAAGCAGAAGATACAAACTGTTCAGCAAAGTAAAGTCTAGGCAAGAATATTAATACACCTGTAGCTGGTGATGCGGAAATTAGAGATTTCAAATGCTATATTCTATATGCATTGTCAATCATTCTGGGCTGCTTCGTATGTACACAGTTCAAGAATCTTGTCAATTCACTGAGTGAGTTTGTACCCTGCCTTCTCATCATAAGGAGCAATGTGCAAAGTTGTCAGGATGCACAAGTTTATGATCAAGTGTGATTTTTCTGCTTGAAAATTGTGATGGACTAAGCAAATTTTGGGGTGCATACACACACAAATGTATCTTGCACCTCATGTTGCCTCATATGCATGATGGAAGGTGTGTGTTTGCCTGTTTCCATACCCGTATCTATGGGAACCCTGCACAGTAAATGTGTAAGCAGCCCGAAGTGACAACCTTAAATAATGTTGCTTCATTAACTTTCAAAATGTTTCAACTTCTTTTCAAGGGAATGCCTGGGATCCCTGGAGTTCAAGGAATAAAGGGAGAAAAGGTATTCATATATAAAATTATAATACAGCAATTTTTACACACACGCACGCACACACACACATATATTCTGTGACTGCATAAACTCTTTGGGTGGGGTCCCTGATGCCCCTTTCACTGATGGAAGACATCTGTCAATGGATGGGGAGGGCAAGATCCCTGAAACAGCAGGCAAGGTGTTGGGGGGAGGAGAGATTGTGCTGATATAACAATCTCCTTAGCACTATGCTGAATTCTAGCTCTTACCAGGGATACAGTCTAGTTTATATCCTTTAGTTTTAAAAGGTAATCATGGGTTGCCGCTGGTGTAGATGTAAAATGGGGTATTCTTTGGAATTCATATTACAAATACTGAATTTATTTGAAATTTGTTATTGCATTTTAGGGTGAAATTGGACCACCAGGACATGAAGGAACTAAAGGATCACCAGGGACACCTGTATGTCTGTGGTATTGTATTTTAACAGTTTTTTTTAAATTAAAAAATAGAATTATGGAATCAATAAGTTCATAAGACTGAATTAAGCAAAGGGACAAATGTACAGTATGGACTTGATAATCAAATCGACTTCGTTGATCATATTACTGCAGAAAATACAAACAATATTCTGTTTGTTAAAAAAAAAAAGTCTAGTGTTACAGTCCATTGAATATAACTGCACTAAATCAAGCCTCAAGAATTAGAAACTTCAGGTCAATACTGTAAGCACACCATTCTGAATTGTATTACATTTACGGTGAGTATTGTGTGTAAACTTCCCCTAAAAAGGGTAAGCTGTCTGGTATCCCAAAGATCCTTCGAAAGGCTTGCGTGTGAGCTTTCAAGAGGACAAATGTCACCCATTTATTTGGGAACTTGAAAGCGATTGTTTCCAGTTTATTAAGCTCTTTTATAACTACGAGGCGCCTCTGTTCTGATCTGGTAATAACTTCCACAAATGATCTCTTTTCCAGAGTGGATGGTATTAATTTTCAGCAGATGCTAGGCCTCATCAGTGTAGTTCAGAACTGATGGCAAGTGGTGCATCTTTCATTTTGTTGGTGGAGATGGTTTTGGAGGAGCTGGAGCTTTAGTCAGCTTTACAACTTGTGAATATGACTTCTGTTTGAATTACTCATACGATAGACTTAATCAGCTGAAACCTTGATATATATAATATGGCACTAAGAGATTGCTGTTGCGAGTATTGGAGACAGTGGCCTGGCGCAGACATCTTGCTGGCCACCTCCCAGCCTTGGTCAGCAGATGGAGCTGGGAAGCGTGCTGTGTGTGTGTTTATATGCTCTCTCTTCCGCTTGAAAATCACTCCAAGTCTTCTTTGCTTAGAGTTATATTGTTATGCATTATATTTGCACTGCTCCTAGCTCTCACCGGGGATGCCGTCTACTTCATATCCTTTAGTTTTAGAAGGTAATTGTGGGTTGTCACTGGTGTAGATGTAAGGAGGAGAAAATTCATGAAAGAAGAGGGGCAGGAGAGCAAGCTTGTGAGCTTGTGGCATGCTCCTAATCTCCTCATGTATTTAGGTTGCTAGCATTAACTCTGCACCAAGCCAATAAGGAAGCCAAATGGAGTGTAGGCTCTTGTGTGTGCTCTGGAGCACAAACAGGAACTTTGCATCAGAATGACAAAATTAGTTCACACGTGGATTGGAATTAAATTCTGCTCACAATTGTGGAAAGCTATGAGAAACAACCTAAGGCTTGCAAATTTATCCATCCATCCATCCATTCATCCTGCAACTCTTTCCATATAACATTGTCCATGCATGTTGCAGCAACTTGCCTGTCAACTTTTATTTTCCTGGAGAAAAATAGGAACAGTTTTCAGTAGTAAATAACGCTGAAGTCATGTATGTAGGCTGTTATGAGTTGGTGGAGGGTGGCAGACCCCTCTAATCTCTGGATCCAACAAAGGTTAAAAGCTAATCAAGACTTCTAATTCTGGGAAATAGCCAAGCTAGCTTCCTGGTGAGGTGATGGGGGATTAAGTAGGAAGGGAGATGGGTGGGGGCCCTTTCCTCAACAGATGAAGTCAGTTGCAGAATTTAAAGTAGCAGTGATGTGAGCCAGTGGAAAGGCAGTAAACTGGATTAAGAGTCAGAGAGCAATGTTTGATGTCTGTTTGAATCCAAGGCTGTGGCAATGGGAGATGCTGTGAACCCCTCCATCGCAGGCTCAGGTTGTATTAATGCATAAATAAGCCAAATATCATAGAGACACTCTGCCATGCCTTATTCCCAAAGGAAACACAAACCCCGGGTAAGCTGCTGGAAACAATCCCTGGAATCTCACACTGCTTGGAGATTGGGGTAGCATGCAACATGGACCTTAAATATCCCACAAGTTTTATATATTTTTTATTGTTAGTAATTGCTGTCTGAAAGCTTTGCATTGCCTGTGTTCCAGGTTTAGATCTGCCCTGTGCTGTTTTGTTCCAATATAATTTCTATTTTCCTAATGTCTTAACTGACAGCTATTCTGGTTCCTATAATTTTGTGGGATTCATTTCCTGGAGGATTCATTACTATTTTTATTACCAATTTAATTACCAAACCATTTCATTTAATTACCAGTTTATTCCCATTTTATTCTGTCTCTATTTCCCTTTTAAACATAGATGTACTCTCAATGCATGGAATATTTGAATATTGTGAGTGCCACAAAGGAAAATTGACCAAAATATAGAGTTGGTTTTTCCTTCTATTAGTCACACAGTTTGTTCCAGAAAAGAACAGATGGAAATCCTGTTGACAGTTTATATGTAATACATTAGGGAAATTCAGTAATAAATTATTATTAAGTAACAATTATCCTCATTATGGTTGCCAGTTTCAATAATTTATTGATTTATCTGCCACAATATTGGAAAAGGAAGCAGTGATGGCTAAATTATTTTGTTTTTACTCAAGTGGAAGCCTTACATATGAAATCTATTAAGTGATGAAACAACAATTTAATACATTTTATCTTATTTATTAAATTGTTGTTTCATCACTTAAGATTTCATACGTAAGGTTTCCACATACTCTGCAAGTAAAAGGTTTTTAGTAAAGTAGAATTTTCTCTTTAAAAAGTATAGAGAGCTACCTCTTATGACCTTGCAAAACTCACAGGGAGATCCTTATTTCAATTCCTTGTACTTCAGTTGTGTGATAGAAGGCAGAAGTGCTCAACACCTACTTAGCCACTGTCTTGACCCAAAAGGAAAGCAGTGCCCAGCCTGGGGATAACAGAATAAATGATGCAAGGAGGGAACTGCAGCCCAAGATAGCAAGAGGTGGTAAAGGAACACCTTGCTACTTTAAACAAAACTCATATCTCCAGGGACTGATGAGCTGCACGCAAAGATACTAAAGGAGCTTGCAGATGTAATCTCAGAGCCTCTTTCTATAATCTTTGAGAGGTCCCTGCAGACTGGAGGTGTGCACATATTGTCTCCATCTTTTTTTAAAAAAGGGGGGAGGGGAGAAGACCCAGGTAACTTCAGACCAGTCAGCTTGACATTAATACTAGGAAAGGTTCTGGAACAAATTGAACAATCTGTGAGCATGTGTTACTCAAAAACAAGTCATGTGAGACGAAACTCATCCCCCGCCCCCCGATAGAGTTACAAACTTGCTGGATCAGGGGAATGCTGTGGATGTAGTGTATATTGATTTCTGTGAGGCTTTTGACAAAATCCCCCATGATATGCTTGCGAGTAAGTGGGTAAAATGTGAGCTGTATGAGGTAACTGTTAGGTGGATTTGTAGATGGTTGACTGACCGAACCCAGAGTGTGCTTACTAATGGTTCCTCATCATCCTGGAAACAGGGGACAAGTAGGGTGCTGCAGGGTTCTGCCCTGGGCCCATTGTTGTTCATTGTCTTTATAAACAGCTTGAATGAAGGAATTGAGATGATGTGCATCAAATTTGCAAATGACACCAAACTGGGAGGGGTAGAAGATAGAATCGAGATTCAAAATGACCTTAACAGATTGCAGAACTGGGGCCAAACTAACAGAATAAAATACAATAGAGACAAATGTTAGATCCTGCATTTAGGCAGAAAGAACCAGCTGCACAAATATAAGATGAGGGACACCTGGCTTACTAGTAGTACATATGGAAAAGACCTAGGGGTCTTAGTGGACCACAAGCTTAACACGAGTCAACAGTGTGATGCAGCAGCTAAAAAAGCTAACACTGTTCTAGGCTGCATCAACAGAAGCCAAGTGTTCCAGTCAAGGGAAGCACCTCTCTATTCTGCCTCTACAATTCTATGATTCTATGAAGTATATGCTTAATTCTGTCCCTAAATTTTAAGATCAAGACACAGCTTGCATATCTATTAAGATTTGACTGGGCAGGCTCTCCCTCTGATATTTACTGGAGACTTTTATTTCTGTTACTTAGGGTCTTCCTGGACCTGAAGGATCATTGGGTTTACCTGGAGGGCCTGGGCCGAAGGTATGCTGTATGCCTCTAGGCTGAATGTTTAATGCCTTGGGATTTTAGCTTTTGCAGACATCAATTTTAAGAACGTGAGAGGGAATTAAAACATATAAGGAGCTCTATATGCTGTGTAAGCATATTGAGCTTAGTCTTTGGGAACAAAGTTCTGGAAAACGTGGCGACATCAGTAAATTAATGTGAGAAACGAATGCTTCTTTGGACACTTTATTGTAGCTTACGGTGGAAACAATAGAAAAATCCTTCCCACATTAATTGCATGAAGGGCTCCATGCACAAAAAGGGGTTGCGAGGCCTCACTTCTAGCCATACCCTTGAGGTCACATGACTCCTTGGTGCTGCCTCCTGATGTCCACATATTAATCATGTACAGCCCAGCTGACACAATCTGCAAAGGGAAGCTTGTCTGATCAGGGTACCAGCTCCTGGGCTGTCTGTGGTTTTCCCAAATCAGCATCTATGTTCATTTCCATGACCAGTAGCAGTTGGTGGCATGGTTGGCTTACCATTGCTCACCTGGCTTCCCAGTGCTGAGCTTTGCTGCCGGTTACTGAGAGCACTCGAGAAGAGGTGGCAAGGAGGCAACAGATTGGCTTAAACACTTTGCTTACATTCTTCTGAGCTCCCCATCACCTCAGTTGCTTGTCTCCCTAACTGGCAGTGACACTCAGTGTTGGGAAGCCAGGTGAGCAGCCCCACCTTGCTAGCCACTACTGGCCATGATGACCCAGGAATGGTGACATGGCGGAAGATTCTGATGAGAACAAAATTCAGGCTGTTTTCTCAGGGGAAGAACCACCAAGTACATTTTAGAGGTCCTTCTGATCAGAAGACAAAACCCTGCCATCATCCTCTGCTCAGATGATAAATTCTCTGTCGTACTTTTGTCTCCCTAGCCTCATATTGTCAAGGACTGAAAAATGAGGCAAGGGCCCATTAACCTATAGGCAGTTCCTCCAGGTAGACAGACAGCCTCTACCACATTCCAGGCCTTGTCGACCTATATAAGGCTTCAATTTTGTCTGGCTCCCTGCTGAGGAAGAGAATATTTCCGCCACCAGGTAGCTCTTTGAGCTCTTCAAGATCCTGATATTCTCTGTCCTCTATTTCCCCCTCCTTCCTATTCTTTCTGAAAAGAAAAGTTAATAACTTTTTAAAACAAAAGACTACAAATAATGAATTACCAACACATAAGAGAAATCCCCAGAATTAAAATAAAACAGTTCTATTTACTATTTAGTTGGCTAGTTTAACATGACATTGCCTATATCCCTTGCGAGCCTCAAACTCCCACAGAACTGGATAGTGGGTGGGACTAGGAAACCACATGACTTTGGGTCATGGCATGGGGCTTGCTGACTCTCACAGTATGTGAGCCCCCTTTTATTAATTAATGTGTGAACTTTGGCTATTCATTCTTCATTCTCTCACACACAAATGTACTCAGTCACACATATTCAAACCACTCAGTTCTCACCATTTTGCTACATTTTTTTGCTGTTGGAGATTTCCAAAAGGACCTAGCTCCACAACCATGTTAAAATGAATTGTGTCACTGTTCAGCCTTATTATACGTGGGGGAAGTAGAACTACTTAACAGTTCAGAATTCAAAAGCTTCAAATTTCTGCCTAGTTTCAGCCACAGTTTGACAGGTATTTTTTTTTCTTGTAAGTTAACTGTTTATGTAGGTGGTTCTCTTCCCAAGTGACTTCAATGGTTGCTTCATCAACCTGTCAAAATCATTATATTCACAGGGTGGCAAAGGTGAACAAGGGCCGCAAGGGAAATCAGGAGTGCCAGGTATTAAGGTAAATGTGGCTAAGATTCAATTTGTAATGATATCATCTTTGTGTTGAGAGCATCAATATAATGTTGTTCCGTACGAAAACTCAACTAGTGACTAATAGAAAAATTAACATTCTTGGTCTAAATCACAATATAAGCCTGCCCAGATTAGTTGATGAACTAACTTTCATGTAGTAGTTGGGAACTTGATCCATGGATTACACTATGATTGTGATCCAGTGGCTTATCCTTCCAGGCATGAAAGAGGAGGAGGGGAGAGCACAGGAACCCATGGTATGGTGTAGCTTGTGCTCAAAGCCAGAAACCATGGTTTCCTGCGTTGGTCCATTTCACATTTAACTGTAAGCCAAACAAACAAATGTGTGGGTTGTTGGAGAAAAGATCACCTCTGTTTTGCTCTTCCTCCAGACCTGCTGCTGTTGAGATCAGCCATTGTTTGGTTTAGCACAGGGGTCAGCAACCCGCCGCTCCGGAGCCGCATGTGGCTCTTTGTCGCGGCTCCGGGGCGGATACTAGCGAGGGGAAGAGGCCCATTTTGTGCCCCGACACTCCTCACTGTTTTAAATGTCGCAATGGTTTTGCGGCTCCCAGTTTTTTTTCCTTCGGTCCAAGTGGCTCTTTTTGTCTTAAAGGTTGCAGACCCCTGGTTTAGCATTACATCTCAACCTGACCTCATGGAATGAGACAATCCATGAGCCTTGGTTCAGACATAATATTAAGCCAAACCATAGCTTAGCTCACAAACGGCATGGTAGCAGCAGGAACAGAGGAGTAACAAAGTGGCTGTTATCTTTTCTCCAGCAATCCACATATTTGCTTGCTTGTGCCAATACATGGTAACTGGGTCTATGTCTTAACAGTCCTTTGTTCTGACATGTATAAACACCTATTCAGTCAATCAACATGGTTGTCTGTGTTGTTGTTGTTTTTTTAAAAGAAAGATTGCAAAACAGGTTATCTTTACAAATGTGTATTTCCAAACCACTCTTTGCTGAGACATCCCAAATGTGGAGGCTGGAGTTATATACGTAGGGGAGAATAAGAAGACGAAGGAGGTACAGAACCCTTCCTTCGCTCACCAATGGGCAGAGCTGCTCATAAATGGATTATGAAAAATAGTTCAATGTCTTTGTAAAATAGTTCAATGTTTTTCTTAATTTAGATTAGTATTTTCAGTGGCTTAAGAAAAGCTTAACAGCAAAGCAAAATATTGGTGATTTTTCTTTGGTACATATAGGATGGTTAAAGCAATGCATACTTTAATCATTCATTATATAATCTCAGATTTATAGAGCTGTTGTATTATTCAGGGAGAACAAGGGAGACCAGGTACTTCAGGCGAACCAGGCTATCCCGGGATACCTGGCACACGGGGTTTAAAGGTATGTCTGCTGCTGTTTAAAACACTGTGATATATGGAATAACTGCTAAGTGGTTTGTGTTTTACAAGCACCCTGATAAGAGTAATGCATGGTAATTACCTTTACCTTATGAGAACTAGATAACAATTACCCCCATTCAGGATCACAATTTCTGAGTCTGTTGCCAGTTTCCATGCTTGTTCTGCTAACTTGTATTAATGAAAAATAGACACAATCCTAACTATACCTCTTACTCTCTGGCAATACACTTCCTTAGTTCCTGTCAGTTCTTTCAAAAGAAGATACAAGAACAATCAAGGACTGGATTATATATGGTTTATAATCAAAGACTGTGAGATACATGCCAGTGGGTTAATTTTCACAGTTTATTTTATTATAGATTTATTTCATAAAATTTATACACTGCTTGATTGTGTGTGTGGGGGGGGGGGACCCTTTACCTTTACAAAAGGTAAAGCAGTAAAATCAAGGAAAATTTACAACCATAGTTCAAAAGATACAAAATACTAAAACAGATTAAAATTACCTCAACATTCTAAGCATCTGGGTAGACATGTCTAAACAATAATGATTTTCATTCAAATTAATTTAAGTTTATCCGTGCTAAAGAAATGAAATAGGGACCACAGACAATTAAAATAAAAGTTTTTCTTTATTATATAACAGCTAGTAAAATTAAATGAAATATTTAGAAAACATAACTTTTTGGGGAGGGAGGACAATGACAGCATTATGCTTTTCCCCCAATTTTATAAATGATACATGTGTTTTACTATCTACAATATTACTGACATTTTGTGTTTTACTCTTATTCATACTTTTTTTAAAAAATATTGACCCATAGAAATCAGTGCATTAAGAGGACAAGGATCAAAGAGAAGCACAATTGATTATTATTTTATCACAAAGAAACAGATAGAGGGGAAATTACTGACTGAGATTCTAGATGAAAGTTGTCCATTCTTGGACAGTTGGATTAGTGAGACTTCTAGTGGCCATTATGTGCATGAGATTGCACAGTGCCTTGCCACAAACATAAACACACTTACATTAAGATTTCTGTTCTCATTTTCTATCACAGGGATCTTGTGTAGTTGGAAAAAGCCTCTGTGTCTGACAGTTTGATGTTTTGTGACTCTAGTGTAGTTACATATATTATTACTTATATATTATACTTGTGTGTTGCTTTTATTTCACCTGTGTTCATAATCATTGTAACTTACATTTCAATAGAAGTTGTTTTTTCTCTTATTTTCAGGGAGATAAAGGAAACATTGGGGAAAGAGGCATCCAGGTATAAACTTTTCAACAGTTAAAATAACTTGGAATGCCTGCTCGCTGTAGATAGTTCACTCTATATGGCATTAATATTTTTAAATGAAAATAATTACTCTTAAAAAAATGTCAGAGCATGGTATGTCCCACAGACCAAGCAGTAGCCAATGTGGTGTCCTCCATATGTTCTTGGATTCAAACTCCCATCAGCTCCTCAGCTATAATGACCAATAGTGAGGGATGATGGGAGTTGTGCTTCAGCAACATCTGGAGGGCAGCATGTTCGGTACTCCTGCCACAGATCACATCAAGCATGCTGAATTTTCCTCAGCATCATGGTGCAGTCATGGTGTTTGAATAAACCTCGATATAAGTAGTCCAAACCCTGATCTAAAGGATTAACCATATCAATCTGAAAATGAAAAGTTACGATCTTATTACAGTAATATTTTTTAACTTAAAAAATGGACGGAAACATAATTCTTTAATAACCCAGCTAGGTTTGGGTTGATTTCTAAAGGAGAAATTAAGCCGCTACTACTCAAAACAAAATTTAGTTCCTAAAGGCAGTTGAGTAAAACAGGCAATTTATCTTCACCTTCATGGAATATTTGACCATTGTAAAATAACAGAAGATTGACTGAAGGACATGCCAATTCTTGATCAATGTAATGTTTTGTATGTGGTGCTGCCTTTCAAGACCAAAATATGTCATATACAGAGCTATTTTTCTAGGAAAAGAGGTGCCAGAACTCACCATGAACACCTCCCTTGTTCTCTTATAATAGCAATGGAGCCCACCTGAGAGGTACAGGAACTGAGTTCCTGTGAGTTCCCCTTGAAAAAAAGCCACACATATCTTCAGTTTGCAATTCAAACAACTGGTTTTCATCTCTAAAGCACTAAAGCCTAGTTCCAGGACATCTGAAGGATGCTTGCCCCAAGATTACTCTGCCTATCTGCTTGATGGCATCAGAGAGTATTTTACCAGTCTTTCCACCTTTGGCAGTGAGGTTTGTGGAAAAAAGAGACTTTTTTTGTGGTGGTGATACATCTCCTTGGAGATGATAACACCTTTACATTTCTGATGTGTTGGTTGTTGTTTTCTACAGATAGTGGATGTATTGTATGATTTTGGCTTGTCAATTGCCAGCTGTTTTGAAGTATTGGGGGAAGGGGCATGTTAATAAATGCAAACCACACACTTTTTCATATAATTAAAATAATTATTTTGTAATGCCTCTTTTTTAAAGGGTCAGAAGGGAGAAAGTGGCAGATCAGGTACTGCAGGCCAGAAGGTAAAACTTTTTTCCTTTTGAAAAGAATTGACAAAAATTGCCTCATTACCTTCCTTTAGCAAAAGCACCTTCTGAGCAGAGTAATACTAATAGATCTGGAGCCAAACAGGGCACATATCTCTGAAATAGGGTGCCCTTCTTTCCTCTTCCTTTAAAATTACAGAGTGAGTTTGGGGAAAATGTTTTGAGCCCTTAGATAACAGCATCAATAAATATTACATATCACTAGATGCTTGGCTAGCATGAAGCTGTGTTTTGGAGGGTATTTCTCTAGCATATGACATTTTAATACAATATTTATTTTTTATATAGTTTAGCCTTATGTTTGTAGATTTGAAACAGCATAGCAATAACTCAGCATCCGTTTATTAATATCTTCTGAAATTGTGATTCCTAAAGGGCGACACAGGATTAACTGGAGTTGAAGGACAGGTATGTGTTTGTGTTGCTGTTTTATATGCCCCAACATCTGCTCTCCCTGTCTCTTTGACTGCTTCATTTTAGCATACATTTTGTGCTGGCTGTTGGTTTTAATTTCGTTGTTAAAAATACTTTTGAGTGCTTTTTTTAAAAAAGCCAATAAAAAAGCAAGATACATGCTTTCAATAAATAATAAATATGTTGCCAGGTCACAGCCTCTACTTTTCAGTATTATTATTTGATTGTTATTTACGATGATTTTGAATAGTTTTTGATAATTTATCATTTGTATGCTGTGTAAGTGAATATAATATATCTGAAGGCTGTTTCAGATGGTATAATTCACATGTGCTCTGTGTTTTGCCTTTGTTTAATCTGCCCTCAGAAATATGTTCAGAACAAAAGGGATTTTTAATTTTTTTTATCAACTTAAGGATGTGTAGGGCGAGGGAAGCTTTAACATTTTATAGAATTCATCAGGTAGAATGGAAAGGAAAAAAATGTTCAGCTATGTGCCAAGCATGGTGACTTCCAATTGATTGCAGAATGTTCACATTTAAAAGTTGAGAAACACATTCCTGATAGTGGGACATTGTAGACATAGCAGAAAGTAAGTGAAAAATACTAGATTTCAACAACTTTACTAACAATCCTTGTAGCCGGAAGTTAGTCAGCACCTAACGTTAATGGTGATATCCAACTAAGTCATACTCAGAGTAGATCTATTGAAATCTATGGGGTTAAGTCCATGTTCGTTATTGTCTGTAAGGTTGGAGTTAAGCGCATGTAATGAGGCTGGTGGAAGCTGATTTCCCTTTTTCTATGCTCCCCACAACAGCTTTCCTGGCATTTGAAAATGCTCCACTGAGGGTCAGAGGACCCTCTTGAATGGGTGGTTTGTGCTGCTGGGGATTGAAAAGGGATTCTTCCAATATCAGCTGGAGACACCTTCCGTGACTGGAGCTTCCATTCATGGCAATTGCATCCCCCTTTCTTTTAAGTTCACAGCAGCCTTGCAATGTAGGCTAGGCTGAGAGACAGCACTGGACATCTAGGGAATGGCATAGTAGGCTTTAAACTTAGTCTGATGCTGTGTATACTCTTAAATAAATATATCCTGTGCATTATTAAGTTATGGTTTTATTTGCAGATTTTATGTCAATATTTTTTGTTGCAACTTTTTAAATATGCAGGAATCTTTTAATGCGCAGTTCTGTTTTGTTTTCAAGTCAGTAACAAGTTTAGCATTTTTAAAAAATGCATCTCTTTTTGTCTCGGCCAAATGGTAAAGGGTCACTAAGAAAGGTCACGGACAGGATGTTGCTAGCTATTAAAAGCCAAATAAACACTTCTGAAAAATATACTTTCAGTAAGCTTGTTGGCAAATTCTACAAGCTGTTAGTTTTCATTTACAAGCCTCACAGTAAAAACTCTTCTTTTTGGATATAAATACAGTAGTTCTAAGACTTTTCCACACTGGCAAATGAACAGTAAAGAGGACAAAGACTGTTGGCCAGTACCAGAAAGATAACAGAATCTGTTATTATTACTGTGGTTTTTGTTTCTGCAGAAAGGTTTAAACTGTGTTAAATTTGTTTTGCCCTTTGTTATTTATGGATGCTGCACAGGGGACCAAAACGCTGACAGTCAGGGTATAAATTGCCTCCATAAATAAATAGCACTCATTTTAATAGCGAACACAGATGGTGAGTGCTGACAGGATTGCAAACAAAGTGGGAGACTTTGGATGAATCGGCATGTTCAGAAAAACTTGCAAAAGTACAAGGAAGCTTTTTTCAAAAAAACAAACAAACCAGAAACAGAAACAAGAGTCTAATGAAGACCCGAGCATGCTCAGTAACAGTGGCATATATGGGGAAACAGAGAATGTGAGGGGTTGGAAGAGTAGAATCACTTGTTTTCAGGGAATGACCGACTGGAACCCTGAACAGAAGCACTCCTTGTAGAAGGAAGAACATACCAAAACATTTTTTGAATGCAGGCACCACTTGTGTATACATACATTTGCATGGCTTACATCCATTTGATAAACAGTCAGTGCCAAGGGGGCTAAACTAACTAATCTGTAAGGGGCTACACTGGCCTGGTTCTCACATTACTCTTATCTGTGGTTTACTGAACCGCCTTTAACCCAAATTTGCATCTGGGGACCCATATCTTCTTTTTACCATACAATTGTATGGTGGTAGTGCTGCTATTGTCACCCACTTTAGATTAGACTATGACCCTGCAGTGGTCTCGACCTACTAGCTGAAGACCAAAGATTAATTTGAACATCTGAACCTAGCCCAGCAGCTTTGCTGTGGTTTAGTATAGTAGCCATGACAAACCACACTCATAAACGATTATTTGTTTTTGGTTAATAAACCTTGGCTTACGTTAACCATGACTTAGCATTGTAAGCAAATTAGTCCACTGTGTACAAGTACCTCTTCCTCAGAGCTTTTTTTAAAATGTTCTTAATGTCTCCTAAGATGCTCTTCAAATAACCACCAGGTGTCTTATAAGCAAAAAGTCTGTATAAGGTCTGCCAACCTATTCCTGTCACATCTGTGGCTTTGCATTATTCCATTTGGCTAGAAAATTGAAATGGGGTTATTATACCCAGCTAATAAGATATATTTGAATAATATAAAAGCTATAAAAAGCCATAGCAAAACAAAATACAGAGGTTGGGAATGTTGTAATGATTATAGAATCTAATCCATTGTGACTGAAGTGGCTTTGGCTTTATTTTTAAAAATTGTAGAACTCATTGTAGGTCACAGTCCAGCATAGAAGTTAAGCACATTTTGAGCCTGTGGAAAAACAATGAGCTTAAACACAGGCAACTCACTTTGATGAGGCTTTGTGGCTTTAATTATTCCCCCTTTATTAACATAACTTCATTTAGTAATGTCCCCTGGACACGATTAATTATCTCAGTGGTTTTCCTTTCACAGCACCTGTGCCTCTGGGTTTTAATCTTTTCCAGCTTCCATGACAGGCTAGGTGGTCTCCTGTGGTTACTTTAATTGGCACATCATGAAAAGAGTCCACAGGGATTGTAGAGAAAACAATCCATTTTCTTGTTCTTGCACCATTCAGGAATGTTTAACATTGACTTAGTGTACCCTTCCTCAACCTGGTGCCCTCCAGCTGTTGTTGGGCTCTCAACTCCTATCAGTCACCCCCATTATATCCCATTGGACAGGAATGATGGGAATTGTAGCCCAAAACATCTAGAAGGAACAAGGCTGCGGGAAGCTGGACAAGTATATGAAATGGTTTCATTGGGATTTCGATGTTACTGCATACACAATTAGAGAAACTTGCTAATATTTTTTTTCTTTTTTGTTCATTCATATTATAGCATGCATTAAAAAAAATGAAAACATGCTCACCCTGAGTTGTCAGGTGTTTGCTATTGCAGTTATTACCTTTGATTTCAGAAAGGCGAGAAAGGAGATCCTGGCATGAGTGGCTTCACTGGGCAGAAGGGAGAACCAGGAGTTACTGGTTTGATTGGCCCACCAGGCCCAAGAGGAGGACAAGGAGAGAGGGGATCTCCAGGAACTCCAGGGGCAGATGGAAAACCTGTATGTATGCCGCCTGAGATGACTTTTTTCATGCTGACCAATTTCTTTTCAAAAACGAGCCCATGTCACCTTTTTAATGCTTCTCTGTTCAATTTAGGGAAGAGGCTTTTCTGAAGAATTTATTCGGCAAGTTTGTGCAGACGTGCTGAGAAGTGAGTCCCCTTATTGATTCACAGTGCTGCACTGTAGTCACCTTGCTGGGATGCACCTCTGTGAGCTTTAGGACATGTGCCTAAATTTCCTACAATGGGGTGGAGAATCTTTCTGGCCCAGTGAGCCAGATCTTTATCTCCCTGCATACCACCCTTGGGGGCCAATCTTGACAGGTGCTTGGCACATATCAAAGTTGATCTGTAGGCGTAAGGGGAGATAGTTGAAAGGGCTTGCTCAGCCCTGTGCACAAGGCTTCTCAAATGCCTGAAAACCAGCTGATGAGTGTTTGGGAAGCCCTGCATGCAAAGTTGAGCAAGCTTTTGGCAAGTGCCAAGTGTAGGGGTAGCAAGGTTTTTGCACAGGGTTTGGGAAGCAGGGTTTGGCAGTTCCTGCAAATCTCCTTTTGTTCAAGCCCTGCTTGAAGTCATCATATATGACTTCAGGGATAGAGCAGGTGAGTGTGGCTTGCCTGGAAGAGCATTGCAGGCCAAGTGGGGAGACCAGGTTGGCCAAATCTGGCCTGTGAACTAGAGGTTCTCCACCCCTGCTCTACAGTGTGCAGAGATTTAAAGGGAATACATGTTGGGGCATGACACAGTCAAAACTAAGGAAATTTAAATATGACTGATCTCAAGGGGTGAGCATGTGCATAAATCTCCCACTGTACTAAGTGGAGCTTTTTTAATTACTTGGCATAACAAGATCTCAATTTGACCAAGATACAATAATATTTTCAAACAATTTGATTTGGTTTGGGGTTTGGTTAGCTTTGTGTATTGATGGTGAAGATCCCTTTGGTCTAAGCATTTTTATCTGAATTCCCCTTAGCCCAGTTGCCTACAATACTTCAGAATGGGAGGCTACAACACTGTGATCACTGCCAGTCTCGTGGCCCTTCCCCAGGGCCTCCTGGTCCACCAGGCCCACCTGGCCAAGAAGGTCCTCGAGGATTTCCTGGCTTGCCAGGAAATGATGGTGTTCCGGGCCTGACAGGAGCTCCTGGGCGTCACGGATCACATGGACCAAAAGGTAATTGTCTGTATGCCTCATGAAACAAAATTCTCTTTCCAGCCTAGAGATCTGTACTGAATAGGAATTGAACTGGAGGGTGTGAAAAACTTGAGCTTGCACATTGTCAGTCAGTAGGGGCAACATGCTTAGTCACAGGCAATCCATAGAGCCTCCAGGTTTCATTATCTCTCCATTCTCAATCTGGCTCCTCTTCTTCTCTTATTAAAAAACTCAAAGGGATTGAAGCTGCCTTATACTAAGTTCATCTAACTCAGTGTGGTCTACACTGGTGGGCAGTGGCTCTCTAGGGTTTCAGAAGGAGAATTTTTTGTTATTGCCCACACTTTAATGGAACTAACCATGAAATAAGTCTGTAATACGATTGCTATTCTATAGCTTGATCCTATGCTTGGAAGTATATCTCGCTGTCTCAGTGGAGCTGAAACCCAAATAAGTATGCATATTTGGAAAGCTACCTGCAGAGGGATTTAGGGCCTTTGAATTATAATCTTCACCATACTGTCTTCACATCAGGCACAATGAATCAGCAAGTTTCTACAGAGCTGCTGCTTTAAACATTCTGATTGTCTTTTACTAAAGACAGTGTCTATTTTAGTGAAGGAATATCTTACCCTCCACCTAACCAACTGCTAAAAGAAATGTAGATTATTTTGTTTGCCCCCTCCCCCAAAATACGTTCCATGAACCAAAAATTGTGGTGAAATGGTTGCACATAGCTCTGCTTACCATTAGTAGGAGGATTACATTAACACTTTAATTTGAAGTGCATGAAGGTTTACATTTCCGAATCCTGTTCCTTTCATAGTTCGATCCTATCATATCCATTAGGATACTAGGAGGAAGGTCTAAATCAAGAGAAATGAAAGTGTTACTATCTTTTAAACTGTCACAGCTTGGGCTTTGTTCGTTTGCCCATTTTATTGACAGGTGAATTGATCAAATAAAGAAATAGTGCTTCTGTAACATTGCTTCAGGCATTGTCTGCTGTTGTGTGTGTATTCATTTGAACTGTACAGTTTCATATGTACAGTTTTTCTAGGACATTGGCGGCTAAACTTTTTTTGGCTCAGGGACCACATGAACTCCTCCTGAGGGTCACATGGCAGCAATGAGTGTGGCTGAATGTAGGTGTGACCACACCCCACGCTCCTACTTGAACACATGCACACCCAGCTAGGCAGCCAGTTCTTTATGCTAATCAGCTGAGAAAGAGGGATGTATCATTCCCCTCTATTTGTCACATCATGATCAGGGTGCTGGGCTCTACATACCCCAGCGTTGTGTCTGTTTTAAATATATCTATATGTAATTATTTGTTGCTACTGCCACCAAATTTGGTGGGATCAGGGGAGGAAGGAAAAAAAATGCTTTGGTAGGCTGGATGAGGCCCCAAACTGGGGGTTCTAAGGGAAATTTGGGGACAGATTCATTCTCCCCCTGCCCTGTTAATCTTTATTCCACCTACTTGAGGAATTGGGTGCATATGTTTTAAGCTGGAAAACCTGGGAAATCTGCCACTTACCCCATGAGAGCTCTTTTCTTCATTAGCCAAGAGAGAGCAATTATGTGGAAAGTATATTTGATGAAAGCAAAACCACTAGAAGCTATATTTTTAATCTGTTTAAAGAGGTACTATAAACGTCTGAACCAAACCAAACCATGAACAACCAAAAACAAAACCCAACACCATTAAAACAGCCCAACCCTATCAAGGAACAAATTTTTACATATGTCTACTCAGAAGTAAACCCCAGAGTGCAGTGGGGCTTACTCTGAAGCAAGTGGGTGTAGGGCATGCATCCCCAAACTTGGCCCTCCAGATGTTTTGGGACTATAACTCCCATCATCCCTAGCTAACAGGACCAGTGGCCAGGGATGATGGGAATTGTAGTCGCAAAACATCTGGAGGGCCGAGTTTGGGGCTGCCTGGTGTAGGGTTACAGCCTGTATATTATATTAGATTCTAGTAGAGGCCTACTTACCTTTTATATGAAATATTCCCCAAGAGTACTGAGATTCTTATGCAGCAATAACAATGTTCTTATTCAGTAGCTGTCATTTTTCTCAAAGTTTTATGTACCAATGTGCTAATTGTGTTCTTAAAACTTGAACCTTCTTCTCCAATGGTCATTACATGAACTGAGTACTTTTTCAGTTATTATTGTTGCCTTTCTTTTCTACTTTTACAGTTTTTAAAATGTAATATATCCATGAACCACTAGATAATTTTAAGCACATCATTAATTGAAGTATGTGGTCTGAAAACATAAACAGTAATTACAATGTGCAGTGTGGATACAATTTTGTCTGTTTCACATTTCAGAATTTTTATCTGATGATCATCTGTCTTCAGTGCATGTGAAATTTTTCACACCACTTATGATCTTAGCCTCTTTCATCATGATAGTTATTTTATTTATTGTGTTTATATTCTGCTCTATCAGAACTGTTTCCTTCATTTGATCCTCACGACAATCCTGTGAGGCAGGTTATGACTGAGTGTGAGCCCAGGGTCACCCATTGAGCTTCCAGTTGGGATTTTCACTTCAGTCTCCTGAGTCCTAGGGCACAATTATATCATATGTCGCCTCTCTAATTCTGCCTTTCTATCCTTAAAAAAAAGTACCATATACTCCTGATGCATGTTGACACACTTTGTTCCTGAATTAAAATTGGAGGCACACTTGATTTTTACAGGGCCAAAGGATATTTTTATAATGTGAAACTTACCAGCACTCAGAAAAGCCCATCACTCCATTTCTGCAGAAATTACTGATTTTGGCACATCTCTGATTGGCAGGAGGTGACACCAGAACAGTGACTCAGGCAGACCTATGGACAGCCTCCTCTGAGGCTGCAGAATTCTGATGCATGTTTGCATGCAAAGTGGTTCAATGGTCAAATCACACCCAATGCAGAAAAGCAGCATAATTTTCCCTTCAGAATCTAATTAGATGGAGGCAGGGTGATAGTGTTCAGTCATGCCAAAATAGGAACTCTGAGCTTATGGGAATTTTTTTCCCCCAGTACACCGGTATGTCTTAGTGCACACTTTGGGAACTACTGACAATATGTATTTTATGTCTGGCACTTTACAGGACTACCAGGAAAAAATGGAGCTAAAGGAAGCCAAGGAGTTGGGGTCCCTGGGATGCAAGGACCTCCAGGACCTCCAGGTATTGTTTGGAGAAGCCAGAAAGCTTTGGAGCTAACGTGCTCTAAGATTGCACTTCTTAGCTGACCCTTTCAAAGAGTCACTTACGTTGGCTTTAGTGGGACTTTTCCACAGAAGCAGCCATAAGTACTGTGGCTTGGAATTTAAAAATCAAATCAGTAGATCATCTTAATGCATCTACATAGCTGGTTGTTCCTCAGGGAAAAGCTGGGATGAATTTTAAGTAGGCACCTTAGTACCAGTATTGTAGCTGCTTTCCTGATTATCATTGGGAGGGTAATCCAGGGGGCAGGTGCTGCCACATTAAAGGCCCTGGTCTTAGTGGGCACAAGGCTTGGAAGCTTATGGCACTATGAAAGGTATCCTGCCCGAGGATCAAAGTGACTAGGCTGGAGTAAACAAGCTAAGGTGCTTCCAGAGGTAACTATGTCCCAAGTTGGACAGGTTTCCACATAGAGGCATAGTACTGTAGAGTTGGAAAGGGACCCCAAAGGTCATCTCATCAAAACCCCTGCAGTGCCTCTTGGCAACCAGTGCTGCTCTTTCAGCACAGGTTTTATGTACTGTCAGTAGGGCAATCCCTTCTTTCTGCAGCATTCTGCACTAGCTACAGTGCCCAGGCTAACCTTAAGGAAAGCTCCACATAAGGTTGCATTGCAGTAATCCAGTAAAAAACCAGTGCCTCAACTACCAAAGTTAAACTATCCCAATTCAGAAACAACCGGAGCTACCACAGTGGTCAAAGCTTGCAGAATACACAATGAAGCTACCTGGGCCTCCGGTGACAAAGAGGAAACCAGGAGCATTCCCAAGCTACATATCTGCTCCTCAAGGAGCAGTGTAACCCCATCCAAGGCAGGCTGCTGGTCTATTTATCTGATCTGGGAACTGCTCACAAACATTGTCTTACCAGGATTCCATCTCACTTTATTGATGCACATCAAGTCCACTGCTGCACCTTAGCAGAGCTCCAGTTCTTTTTGCTCAGGGATGATGGACATCAGCTTTCTGGAAGATGCTCCTGTGCCACTACTAGGGCTGCCTGGGTGGCACAGACTCCTCTCTTACTGCAACAACCAAGGCACTTTCATGTGTTATTCACGTCAGCGCCTTTAAACCTAAAAAAGTAAATACTTAATCAGGCAGGGTGGATCATGCTAGAAATCTTTAACAAATTGTAATACCTTATCGGCACTAAACACACTCCATGTATATATTTCATTTATTGTTAAAGGTCCTGAAGGTCCACCTGGCATAAGTAAAGAAGGATATCGTGGAGAACCTGGGAAGCCAGGTAAAGATGGAGACCGTGGAAATCCTGGAAATCCTGGACAAACTGGACCACCTGGCATCTGTGACCCGTCTTTATGCTTTAGTGTAATTGTAGGAAGAGATCCGTTTAGAAAAGGACCAAACTATTAATTTGGGATGTGTTAGTGGCAGACTAGACCTGGTGCTTGTCTTCAACAATCTTTCAAGTCTCAGGAAGATGACTGGCAATAATCCTCTTTCCCAGAAACTAAAGTACCTCTGATGTGTAATGTAATATGGCAAAATATTCCATATTAAATTCAAGACTCTAAATATGTGTTGGGCCTATGGGCTGATCAAATAACATGCTCCCCCATCCAGTTAAGCTTAGTTATCACTGTACATTTAAATACAATGAAACCACATAGTTGTCTTTTATTTAAATCCCATTGCTATCAGTCATGACTAGCTTTATCTGGATTGGAGAGTGAATTTTAACTGAATGATACTGTTGAAGTCCATTGGCAACACTGCTGGAAGCCGGATTGGGTCCTCGATGTTTCATGATCAGCTGTATACCACTGTGAAGTATTTTCTACCCAGCCTAAATATGCAGCATCTGAATTTTAATGGAACATGGCTGGTTTTTATTTTGTTTGTCGATTTCATCCATTTGTGTATGTTTCATATTTTTCTGGTTAACAGTTTTCTTTTGAAAAATGTATGAATCCAAGTCTTTTTTTTTAATAAAAAACAACAACCCCCATGTTGTCCTCAAAATAACCATGCAACTATCCAATTATACATTTCCATCTACAAGTAAAGAAACCTCCAGAGGCACCTTAAAAAACTTTAAAATGCATTTTTTATATATAAAAAAGGTTTCTAATTATATTATGGCCAGTTTTTTTTATCATACTGTTGCACAACCAAGCTTAACCATATTTAATTTTTTTCAGCTGACTATAGAACTGGGTGTTTTTGCTATGCTCCATAGGACTGCGGTTGTCAAACAAAAGTTTACAAGCTGTGCTTTATGCTTACTACATAACTACAGTGTTCTTTATGCTGCTTCTTTGTACATTTTAATTAAGGCATTTCTGTGTTTATTTTGTAAAACAAGATGCAATCAAGAAGCACTGCTGGCATCCTAATAAATTCAGTTGTACAATTTCTATCCGAAGTTGACGCTATTTTAAGCTTTAACGCAGAAAGTCTTTTATTGCACCTATGCAAAGCTTTATAACTGGCCTTTTGTTGTTGTTGTTTTCTGTCATTATTAATATGCTTGACATTCAAGGTAAATTTTTTTTAAAAGATTTTGTGGTAATAAAAGCAATTTTTCCACTTGTTGAGTTGAGTTTTTATTATTCGTGTGAATTATGTTCTACAGAACATTATTCGCCCAACTGCATACCAACAAGATAAAGGCAACAATGTCCAAATTGGACAGCATTCTGCTCACACAAGGCCTGATTCCCCCTGGTAGAAACAACAAACACTGGTAACATTAAAATCGCAGACCACGCCCCAGTAGGCGCTACCCTCAGGAGAGGAAGCACAAACTACCCCCATCATGGTCCTTCAGCCCCATCCTAACCACAAACCAACTAGCTAAAAAGAGTCTCTTCAAAAGTACTTTATGGACAATGATGTGGGTGACATACCCCCCCCCCCGGGACACAATGAAAGCCGTCATCAGATGAGCCTGCATAAAGGAGAGGGCATCCCTTAAAAAACAAAGCTCCTCAAAAATGGGTAAATTAGAACAACAAATTACAACCATCTTATCAAACTACAAGCAGGAGCCAAAAAGCTGCTTAAACTCATAGAACGAAAAGGAAGGGAAATTGACTCTCTAGAACAATGATTAACATCCTATACTCTAAACAACACTTTTACAAATATGGAGGGAAGAACTCCAGTCTATTAGCAAACAGATGCAGGAAAAAATAACTCAAAACAAGAATACATTGCGTCACTAAAAAAAGACCGTAACATAACATTCTCTGCCAAAATAAATAACCTCAGAATTTGCTGAATTTTACTCCAATCTGTACACCTCCCGCAACCCACCTGAACATCCCCACAACAGCATACCCATTTCTCTAGAACAAACTAAAGAAAATCCCCACAACACTGAACAGGTTCACACAGTCCATGCTTAAATCATGGAAGGGAAAAGTAGGCAAATTATCGCAATGGCTATCCCCAACCCCATCCCCACTAACCCCCCTGGCCTATCGCCCACTATTCCAACATGTAGCACAAAACCTCCAGATAAAAACCTGGCAAACCAAAGGTCTACACCAGGGGTCACCAAGGTTTATCTTGCCTGGGTCAGATCGGTCCCGCAGAGATCCCTCTGTGGGCCGGATCACGCACTCCCCCGATTTTCTCCCCGCCGCCCGCCTGCAGACCAGGCAGCTCCCAGCTGTCCCCAGAGCTTGTGGAGCAGGCAGCGGGGAGAAGCGCTCTTCTCCCCGCCGCCTGCCTGCAGACCAGGTCCGGGGACAGCGGGAAGACGCGCTGCGCCTCCCCGCTGTCCCCGGAGCTTGCGGGGCTGGCGGCGGGGAGAAGCACGCGTCTCCCCGCCGTCAGCCTCCAAACCACATCGGGAGACAGTGGGATGCCGGTGTTCCGCCTCCCCGCTGTCCCCCCGACCTTGTGGGGCTGGCGCTGCGGCTCTCCTGAAGACCCCTCTCGCTCTCCAGGCTTCAGCGAAAGCCTGCATTTGCCCCATAGGACGCACACACATTTCCCCTTCATTTTTGGAGGGGAAAAAGTGCGTCCTATAGGGCGAAAAATATGGTACATGCCATCTTAAACAATCCATCAGTAAAATCAGCAGCCACTAGGCCCTTGACCACCTTTGAAAACCTCCCGACAGTAGGGGGACACAATATACAAAATGCTGCTCCAAAATCCCACAGACCCCCTTGACAAAGCAGGTAGTAAGTCTGCAGAAATACAGAGAAAGGTTGTGTGAAGTGGGGAGAGTCCTTTAAAGAAGATGGGCAGATGGTGGGGGGAATTGAAGAAGAGAGGAACCAGAGAGAAAGGGGAGTTGTAGATAAACTGCACATAGCCTAGAAACAGGAGTAGAAATACGCTATGAGCAAGAAAAAGCTGTACAGGCAATGGAAGACTGATTGCTGCAAAGGAGCTGTTTCCATAGAACCAGGGGACCATTTTGTCTGTGGGCTTCAAGTCTGTAATTACAGATTTGTCAAACACTGAAAGTACGATTATTCAGTCCGATTAATATTTTTAAATGGGTTTCTGACAGGTGCTATTTAATACTGATTGAGAATGTTATTGGTGCAGTTAGTTTGGTTAAAAATGCATAATTATTTTTTAAATTTTCATCGTAATTGCCACTTCGAATGCAAATTTATAGAATACGCAGTGAAGAATCCAGTTGAATCAAGCTCTGGAGCTGTCCAGATATTATGCTTTTCTCAATTCTGTTTCTTAAAATGTAAATCCTGCATTTTCAAATGTCAGTGTCTGGATGCGTTTTTCTTTTTCTGACCAGAGAATAAAAGGTACTTGGCATAGATCCTTTGTGCTCCTTCATATGTGATATCCAGCAGATGGCAGCAGTTGTTCCCAATAATAGCAGTTGGGGGATTTTGCAGAGGAAACTGATACAGGCTCTGATCCAGTTTACGAGCACATACCAGATTGGGGCCTGCAGCTAACTTGCTCTTTCCCCTCTGAATAGCCTGCCATTTTTAATATAGGTGTGCTAATCATAACAAAAATAGGTTGGTCTTGGTGATCTTATTTGTGTGCAGACGGGCACATAGGCGCCGACTCCATGGGGCTTGAGGGGGCCCGAGCCCCCTCAAAAATTCGTTTGGGGGGGCTCCGCCCCCCCAATAATCTCCAGCGCTCCTCCAGCAGAGCGCCATCGCCGCCCCTCCCCCAGCCCAAAATGCACAGGGAGGCGCGGGCTGCATGCCTCCTGCCCTCCCTCCCGAGCAAAAGCTCCACCCAATTTCCTTTGGAGCTGATTAATAGGCGCAGCACGCTCTCCCCTATTCGCTCACGAGGAGGCGGCGCCACTTTATTTGCATATTCATGAGCTTATTTATTATTCATGAGCTTTCCCGGGCCCCCCCAATATTTTTTATAAGTCCGCGTCCCTGGACGGGCATATCCATTAAACAGAACTGCATGATTGCAAACTTGCAGCAATCAGTACACGAATAATGAAGCCTATCCTTCTTCTTGCCATACTATCAACCTCACTACACAAAAACACAATGCGAAAGGCCAGTGGTAGTATAATGTTGTTGCACAGATACTAGCATTCCATGACGATCACTAAAAACAACACTCAGGCTGTGTAAAACGCAATCCATACGAGCCAATTGCTCAACGAGCCAATACAAACCACAACAAAAAAGACATGCAAAGGAATGTTAACGTTGCAAATTGTGCTAGCTTTGTACATGCCAACCATTTATTGGCTTTCATAATGTCTGAGTTGCAACTTAATATGGGCTGTTGAACTGACAATTGTAATTGTGGACTAATTACAATTACAAATGTCCTAATAATTGCACAGACTGATCTTTCCACTGCTTAGCAATGTAGGGTTTTCTTTCCTGGCAGAAAGCTCTTCTGCGTAGCAATATCAGTCATTAAACTTGCTTTCTTCACTGTAGAGTTCATGAGGAATTGGTTTTTCCTGTATTTGGTGGGTAATTGCATGCCTTCAGGGAGTGTGGTATTGAGTTAAAAGCAGTGACTTTTCAATAGAAGAGTCATCCATTTGCTGACATTTATTTGACTGTTATCAATGTAAATCATACTGTGGGTAGTAGACCCAAAGAAATAAATAAACTAGTAATTTAAGTTGATTGATTTCACTGGCCTGATCTTGAGTATAATTAATGTGGAACACCACTCTTTATGTATAATTTTTCCCTCTGTACTTCTAAAAAGTATTTATTTCATTAAATTTCAAAGCATTTATCTGGAATGCTTCAGCCTGTAATTGCCTTGGATTTTAATATTCTGAAGCAAAACATCCTTTAAAAAGATCAGCACAAAACAAAGAAACACCAAATAACTAAAAGTTCTATTTATGTCCATCATTTCTGGACTCCAAAAGGAACATTCCAATGGCAACCACAGCAAAACCATAAATTCAGAAACAGTATTGTGCTTTTTGCCGTTTAGCTTAAACCACATAAATTTTATGCAAAAAAAAAAAGGAGATTTGAATGAAGGTTCAATTTTTATTCATATGTTTGGACCAAATATTTCTGATGTAACCAAAAGCTTATGGTTATTCTACATATCAGGGGCACACAGCAGCCAAAGTTAAGCAGTTTTAGGTGCAATCCGTTACACATTTACTTGGTAGTAAGTCTCATTGAGAAATCTTGCCTGCAAAATAGTGGAAGAAAGCAATTTTGGTATCTATTCCCCACTTCACAATAGGCTGCTATGTCCACTAAAAATCTGATCCAAAGGGTTCAGATGGGAGGTGGTGGTGGAGACTTAAGGGGGGAGAAATCAGGGGGGGGGGAAATCTTGCCCGCCCCCCTTCAAGCACTAGGTGCATCCCAAGTAGAACTTAAGCACATTTATTCCCCTTGAAAATAAAACTGGAACATACAAAGTCCAGCCCTGCTCACGGTGGGTATTGAACCTGAGACCTTCTGTAGGCAAAACATGGTCTGTCACTGAGCTGTGTTCTTTCCCCAAGGGACTACGTAGAGGAGGAACTAAGATCAAGCTTGAACATTGTAATACTAAGGAGCTGGGTGTTTTGTCTTCAGTACGCCCTTGGAATAGGCTTCTGATGCAGAGATTACTTGGCAGCTTGTAGACATACGTCTTTGTGTACATGATGCTGACAGAGCTTAATCTGAGTGACAGCTCAGTGTGGCTCAGCCTGGAAATCTGTTTCTCTGTGCCAGATTTGAGAACTCATTTCATGCATGTGCCGATGGTCTTTTTCAGAGAATATCTCATGGTTCTTTATTTTCTACAGTTTATAAGCCTACCTTTTACAGGGCGGGTTGCAATGTAAGTACCAACGTAACCCACAATAAGAAATATATAAAATATCAGATGCAAAAAAAAGAGGTTGTATCCAGTGAGGTCATTCTGTCTGAGCAAAGACTTCCAAGTCCCTCCCCCCAAGTCCTTTCTTTGCAAGCCTCCTGCACCCCCCCATCTGTTCCAGAGAGCTGTGGCAAAGGGCCTAGTGGAGGACGGTTATACCACTTTCTAAGAGATCTGAAGCAGCCTTCAGCCAGTGTAAACAATACTGACCAATGGTCTGACTCAGAATAAGAGTGTTCCAATGTATGAAAAAAAAGCAAAGTACCGTGAAGATTATTTTAACGAGGATAGGAATCTTGCAAGGTAAATACCATCTGGAATTGGTATTTGCAGACATGGAGATTTGAGTCAAATCCTTACCAACAGTAGGAACATGCTCTTATTTCTACCAAAAACAACAACAAACCAAAACAAACAAGCAAACCCCTTTGTAGGTTTCACCATCTTTTCCACTGGTAACAATGTGGCACCAGTTTTGCTTTGGGGCTTTCCTAAATTTTAAATAAGTATTAATTTGTGATGAGAGTAGTCATTCACTTGGCCTGAAGAACTTGGCCCCTTAGATAGCAAAGGATGAAGGAAAATAGCTCTACTGAGTGCTAGGAAATAACTGGCATCTAGGAACAGGGTCTGGACAATCGGGCAAGAAATCAGAAGGATCCCAGCACAACACTATCTAATATCTTGGTTGGAAATTGGCAGTAAAAACAAAAAGTTCCTAAGTAGTGTTTGCTTTTTTAGAAAAGCCAAATATGACTTTTTATACATCCTTCCAGTAGTTTCACATTTATTTCTCAGAAAATGGGAGAGGGCAATCATTGAGAAGATGATAAAAAGTATAGTGGCATAGTGATAAATGCTCAAAATTTACATCAGATGTGAAACAGACTGCTTTCACATTTCCACATTCTCATTTTTTGAAAAAGATCACCTTACTTGATCCTTTACTGTAGCAAAACTGATGCTGCTTAATGACTCTATTAGCCTTATGATGATAAACCTTTATGAGCAACTTGCACAAGAGCAAATTAATGTAGTGTACAAGCCACTGACTGCAGCAAGAGAGAAAGACAGCCATAAAACAGAACCAAATCATTGCAAAAATATGAATATGTATATTATTTAGACTAGAAACCAAATATTAAGCTAATGTAACTAAAAAATAGGCTCAAGGACATACGAAATACAGTAATGATTGCTGATGTAGGAATGCTTTGGGGATTTTATTTTTGTGAATTTTGATACACACTGACCTGATCTGCCCCACCTAGAAGGTGGATTCAAATTATGCAATTCTCTGAATGTTGTGACATAGTTGTGACCTTTAAAAAAGCCTCAAAAGACATTGACAATTGTGTGTTTTGAAAGAAAATATGTTCAAATACTGTAATGGCCTGATAAGCCTCACTTTCCCCCCAAATTCTGACCGTGAAAAGTTAAAGTGTGGCTTATATTCTTGACCTTATGGTATGCAACCAGGAGTGTGGGGCAAATAGTGCTAGGAGCATGGCAAAGCGGTGCCCGCCTCTCCACCAAGGCCGGGAAGGAAGAGAGCGAGGAAGGGCCAAGGCCTCTGGCAACGCAGTGCAACCCCTCCCCCACCCAGTATGCAGCCAGGAACAGGGAGGAATGAAGTGGCTTATATTCAGATATTTATTCTTTTTTTCCCTTCCCCCTCCTCCAATTTTAAAGGTGTGGCTTATATTCGGGCCAATACAATATATGTTTGTTTGTGTGTGTTTTCCTCTTAAGAGCTGTCCCTACGGCTGCTGCAAAAGAGTATTCTAGTTTCTAAGAGACTTTGGTGTTGAGCAAATTCTCAGGACCCATCTTGGCAAGAATTCACTTCTCTGAGCTCCTCTTTGGCCTGATCAAAGCGACGTAGCATTCTAAAATGGCAGACTGGGTTGTCCCAAGTCAGCCTGCAGATGCAGGTGCCACTTTTAAATGTTCACTCCCAGCCAAAATTCTCTGCTAGGTAAAACAAAGCTTTAGATGGAGAGAGATTTTAGCTCATCGCACTCCTAGCGGTGTTAGTTTTGTAGCTGGTGGAGAGCTTCATTTTCAACAAAAATAAAGATCAGCATTAGATGTTTTCCCACCACCATTTCTGAAATGATGCCATTTATTTCTACAACATCATTATGTTATTGTTTCATTTCTCGTGCTCTGCCTTATTCTGCAGCATGTGTAGACCAGGACTTTATTCCTCATTTTTCTGATGAAGGAACTGATTCCTTTTTAAGTTACAATACAGCATACCTTTACGCAGAGGGTAACGTCCAAATGGGTCTCTCTGTGAACAGCATGGACTTTTGCTTATACAGTAGTACAGGTTTGCGGTCCTCCTCTTCTCCTTCCCTTCTTCTCCCCACCCACAGCCAACCACATGGACCCCCAATCTTCTCCAGATTGTGAGACACTCTGAAACAGAACTGAGGGGCACAGAAGGTTTCAGCAGATAGGCAAGGAAGGGAAGTGTTATTGTGTGAGTGGATGTGTGCCCTTGCATCTACCTAGATTCCTCCCCTCCCTATTGTTTTCTTGTTTGGCTAAACTTTCTTTGCCATTCATTGCCAGTATGTGGGTAGCAATCAATTCTGCCAGCATGGCGCACCTTGTCTTCTGAAAGTTTCAGGTCCCAAGTTGTAAACTTCACTCTAGAGACAAAATAATTGCTGACAAATACCTGTAGATAATGGATGGTATTCAACTGACATCCCTCTGCTAAGAGAAGGAACTGTGAAGGAGGCATATTTTGGTGAGGTGATCTCCCCCAACCTACTTCAAAGGAGATGGGGAAGGAATAGGAGGCGTTTTAAAAATTGCCCCCTTTCCTTCCACCAGATATATGGAATATACTGCAAAATTCCTTCAAGTCTTACCTGACATCTACTAGAATATTAGTTCCCAAATCTCAAACATTGACAGCAAATGTTCGCTGGTAGCAGAAAGTGCACATCAGCTGAACTGCCAATTTGTCAGGTAAAGAAATTTCGGGACTGGAAGAAACTTGGCTTCAATTTCCAGGAGAAATATTTGGATCTGCTACAATTTATGAAAGCGTAACAAAATGTTCTTCCGTGCACAATGCTTTAAACAAACATTTCAACAAATCATTATCAGTTATGGGATCCCGGGGGCAGTAAGGCATAAAGCGTTGACAAATTAAAATATATTTTGCCTAGTTGTTATGATGGCAGGAATTATTTTCTGGGAACTGGTGATGTTTCAATGTGCGCATAAGAAAAAACAATTTCATGTGTGAGGTTCTTAAGTTGTGAAACAGGAGTCTATCTAGCTTTCCTCTGAAGGTTAATGCAATACTGTTTATTGGCTTTCTCACATTTCTCATCTCACATTTATCAAAACAGGAGCAATATTTATGTAACAGTTTTAGGTTTGCAAAGTGCTTTACCATTTGCAACATCTCTGATGGGATACAATGGCATGGCAGGAGTTTTCGGGGAAGGCGGTGGGGAAGGCAGGAAGGCAAGAAAACAAATAATTTACTGCTCATGCCAAATAATAGATTCCAATTACACATTGCACCATTTTGGAAACCACAGCTGGCTTTGGGGGCAGGGGAGCGGCCACTGGCCAGGGTTAGCTGGTGCTTCTGAAATGAATAAGTAATAAAAATGAAACAATCATAGCCTAGATGTCATCCTGTGCTTTTGATGTGCCTAATGCAATTAGACAAACTGTTAGCACATTTACTGTTAAGAGATAAAATGTGACGTGTCTTCAATTTATGACATTGCTAAAGTCATCTATGGAAAATATCCATGGACCACAATGAAGCGGGGGGTGGGATAGATTTATTGCTTAAAGATGTTCTCTTTTAGACTTTTAAGGAGAACTTGGAGGATAATACTAGTATTTTACACTTGATGTGGATTTGCGGAACACAGGAGTTTCCAAGTGTTCCATGGAGAAAACGTTGTTTACTCTTTTTCAGCAGGGAGCAACAATAACTCCAGCAGGAATAAATAACACAAAACATCTTTACAGGAGGAACATTGGAGTTATTTCAACATAAAGACTGTTAACTTCACTTCCAAACACCATCTGGACTAATCGTATCCATTCTGGACTAATTGTATAATTCAAAGATTTGAATATAAAGTTTATTAACTTCAATCCAAAGCCTTGGTATATAGTACTGCAGCTATAAAATTGCTAGTAAATTTACAAAGCTAAGCAGGGTCCAGTATGGTTTCAAATTGGATTGGGCACCACATATTGAGATTCCAGGGTTGGACTAGATGGCCCTTGGGGTCCCTTCCAATTCCATGATTCTATAGCCCTTTTTTAAAACTTGCAAACAGTCTGAAATTCTTACAACAAGATTTTCATTCAGAAATTCTTAACAAACACACCAAGGAAGGCTAGTTTTATCTTCATGTTATAGATTGGGGTGGTTAGTCTATGTCTCTTCATATCTTGTTGGACTGCAGCTTCCACAATTCCTGACAATAGGTGATGGTAGCTGGGTCTGATGGGAGTTGGAGTCCAACAATGTTCAGAGGACCATGCATCCCCATCCTTATTACATATGGCAACAAGGGGAGTTTTGACCTAAGGTCACTCACATTCTACAACTGGCAAAGCAACCCTAGCTTGTGGCTGGGGGAAAGCAGAGTGGTGAATCAACTGCATCATCTGAGGAACTGCTAGCTCTGGAAGAAGGGATTGAACTCAATCGAAAGGCAACCCTAAAATCCTAATCTCCCCCAGTGAAATATACTCGGAGTTGAGTGTTGATTTCATGCTCTTTATTTCAGCTCATGGTCATCAGTGAGTGAGTGAGTTTCCCCCCAAAACCTCTGGCTATACAGTATATACATTATTTACACAATGGGTCCTGTGTGATTGACTGATTCAACTCCCCTTCTGGAGCCCGATTGAGCTACTCCTGCAGGCCAATCAGGTTGCTGATTCACTTCCTCCTGGAGCTGGATTGGGCGGCTCCTGCAGACCAATCAAGTTGCTGCCTTCTAGGATCCTACTTGCCTATTGTTCTAGGAACCAAGCTCAGTACATAACACCCAGCTTTTAACTTCTGGGGGATTCTGATTACACTCTAAACTAAGATTTGGGATGCAGGATTCCAGGCTTAGATTTAAGAACATACACATGTTGGAAGTGCAACAGCAGAGATCATTCTATGTGAGATTTAAGGGTTAATTGTGTTAAAGCCAGAAGGGGAATGGTTGGAGTTGTAGCTTAGCAACCAGGCAGAGTGGCATGATCTTCACTGAACTAGCACATGCCCCTATTGGATGTGTTCATCCCTAACTCTAGGTCATTTATAAACAAGTTTAAAAGCCCAGGCCCCAAGGCCGATCCTTGGGGGACTCTTCTTTCAACCTCCCTCCATCGGGGGAACTGCTCATTTAATTCTTCCATCTACCTCCAGTTTCTTTACTGGTTCCTGATCTACATGAAGACCTTGCCTCTTATTCCATGACTGCTATGCTTGCACAGGAGCCTTCAGGGAAGTACCATGCTGAACGCTGTTCACACATTGTACCTCACACATTGTTTCAAGGCATCTCAGACTAGGTCTTTTACCTCATGTCACGTGGAAAAGACAGTTCCCATCACTTTCCTGAGTCTTCTGGCAGAGGACTTGGAGGAGAGGAAGAATCAGCCTCTCAGAAGGCTGGGCTTTGTAGACATTCAAAGCAGAATAATATCTTGGTACTTCAGTGTGTATGCAAAGCCTAGTGAGAAGTGAGGGGCTGCCCCCTCCCTCATTCCATTGTCTTCTGTGTTTGCCAGAGGACTCTGGGAAATGGTGGCCACAAATAATGGCTGGCTAAGGCCACTGGGTATTCTGATCCTTGGCCAATCACTATATATGCCCCAAAGGCCCTTAATAAAACCCACAGTTTTCTCTCATGCATACCTGGATGTTTTCAGTTACACAACCCCTTTTTTATATGCCATCTAATTGTTTACAGAGGCTTAAGGTTTTATCCAGGTTTTTCTTTATAGCTGTCAAGGCTAGAAGCCTCATTTTAATTGTTGTTGACATTCTTATTACCCTCTTGCAAACCTCCCCATTTACTGCTTTCATACCACCCTAGTGCAAAACAAGGAACAGGAGGGGAAATAAGTAATCATTGGCATCTCTGAGTAGTGCAAGATGCCAAAAGGTTTACTGCTAATGGTAAATGTTATAGTCTGTTTCGGAATTAAATGAAAGTATTTGGATTATTGTGAATCCGCTTTTCAGCAGAAGGTTATGATCTGTGTAATGAAAAGCCCATAAATGAATGAAAGTCAGTTAAATCACACAGAGACTACTATAGGGGTCTTCTATTGTAGTGTATTGCCTCCTCCTGGCTTTCCATACATGGGACTGCTGAATTACCTGTTTGGCAGGGTGGGCTTAGTTTCAGTTCTGCATTATAAGGAGAAATCTGCTACATGGTTTGTTCTCTACGTAAACAGTTATGCATCCTATATGGTTTTGACCTATAAAGCTTTAAACAGCTCAGGACCGCCGCACCTCAAGGACTGCCTCTCCCCATATGAACCAACCTGGACCTTGCGATCATCATCTGAGGCACTTCTTCTATAAATACTTTGAGAAGATAGTGGGAGTAAGTCTATTGAATCCAATACAGTGGTACCTTGGGTTAAGAACTTAATTCGTTCTGGAGGTCTGTTTTTAACCTGAAACTGTTCTTAACCTGAAGCATCACTTTAGCTAATGGGGCCTCCTGCTGCCGCCGCACCACCAGAGCACGATTTCTGTTCTCATCCTGAAGCAAAGTTCTTAACCTGAGGTACTATCTCTGGGTTAGCGGAGTCTGTAACCTGAAGCGTATGTAACCCGAGGTCCCACTGTAATGTATACTTCTCAATAGCCACACATAGAGCTGCATGGTTAGTATTTTTAAATAGGAAATTCATAATCTCCCAGCCTGACATAACCTCATAGGGCAGTGGTTACAACGATAACATGTAATAAGACCATCCTGCGAATGCTGCCCTCATTATTGACAGGAGGACGAATGTGGGAAATAACCACTGAGAGATCAAGCAACAATAACAGGGTTGCACTCCCCCTATACTTTTCCCAATAAAGATCTTCCATCAGGGTGACCAAGGCCAATTCAACCCCCAAACCAGGTCCAAACCTGTAATAGAATGTGTGGAATATCTCATCCAATGGCACCTTCCTTCTGTGCCACGATTCGTGGCTAGTCGTGTGGCAAGAGCAGACTTTCTATAGTCAGGAAACCTGAATGGAACTGACAGCTGCACAAATGTGAGAGTAGCAATTGCCCCTTTAACTGCCCACTGACATTTATACTGTGATGCTATGTATGTCTACCCTAAGCAGAAATAAGCATCACTGAGCTCACTGGGATTTACTCCCAGGCAAGTGTTTACAGCAGGGATAGGGAACCACCATCCAACTTCTCCCCTTCATGGATCACTGCCTTGCCGTGGCGAAGGGGCTTGAATAACTCAGAGAAGCTATGAACTATGCTGTGCAAGGCCACCCAAGATGGACAGGTCATAGTGGAGAGTTTTGACCAAACGTGATCCACCTGGAGGAGGAACCGGCAAGCCACTCCAGTATCCCTGCCAAGAAAACTCCATGGACAAAGACAACAGGCATATAAAAGTTATGACCCTGGAAGATGAGCCCCTCAGGTTGGAAGGCGTCCAACATGCTACTGGGGAAGAGCGGAGGACAAGTACAAGTAGATTCAGAGCTGATGAAGCGGCTGGGCCAAAGCCAAAAGGACGCTCAGTTGCGGATATGCCTGGAAGCGAAAGGAAAGTCCAATGCTGTAAAGAAAAATACTGCATAGGAACCTGGAATGTAAGAACTATGAACCTTGGTAAGTTGGATGTGGTCAAAAATGAGATGGCAAGAATAAATATTGACATCTTGGGCATCAGTGAACTAAAATGGATGGGAATGGGTGAATTCAATTTGGATGACTATCATATCTACTACTGTGGGCAAGAATCCCGTAAAAGAAATGGTGTGGCCTTCATAGTCAACAAAAGAGTGGCGAAAGCTATACTGTGATGCAATCTCAAAAATGATAGAATGATCTCGATATGAATCCAAGGCAGACCTTTTAACATCACAGTAATCCAAGTTTATGCACCAACCCCTGTTGCTGAAGAAACTGAAATTGACCAGTTCTATGAAGACTTACAACACCTTATAGAAATGACACCAAAGAAGGATGTTCTTCTCATTATAGGGGATTGGAATGCTAAAGTTGGGAGTCAAGAGATAAAAGGAACAACTGGCAAGTTTGGCCTTGGAGTTCAAAACGAAGCAGGGCAAAGGCTAATAGAGTTCTGCCAAGAGAACAAGCTGGTCATCACAAACACTCTTTTCCAACAACACAAGAGACGACTCTACACATGGACATCACCAGATGGGCAGCATCGAAATCAGATTGATTATATTCTCTGCAGCCAAAGATGGAGAAGCTCTATACAGTCAGCAAAAACAAGACCTGGAGCTGACTGTGGCTCAGATCATCAGCTTCTTATAGCAAAATTCAAGCTTAAACTGAAGAAAGTAGGAAAAACCACTGGGCCGGTAAGATACAATCTAAGTCAAATCCCTTATGAATATACAGTGGAAGTGAGGAACAGGTTTAAGGATTTAGATTTGGTGGACAGAGTGCCTGAAGAACTATGTACTGCTTGTAACATTATACAGGAGGCAGCAACTAAAACCATCCCAATGAAAAGGAAATGCAAGAAAGCAAAGTGGCTGTCTAACGAGGCCTTACAAATAGTGGGGGAGAGAAGGCAAGCAAAATGCGAGGGAGACAGTGAAAGATACAGGAAATTGAATGCAGATTTCCAAAAAATAGCAAGGAGAGACAAGAAGGCCTTCTTAAACGAGCAATGCAAAGAAATAGAGGAAAACAATAGAATGGGAAAAACCAGAGATCTGTTCAAGAAAATTGGAGATATGAAAGGAACATTTCATACAAAGATTACCATAATAAAAGACAAAAGTGGAAAGGACCTAACAGAAGCAGAAGACATCAAGAAGAGGTGGCAAGAATACACAGTGGAATTATACAAGAAAGATATGGATGTATCGTACACCCCAGATAGTGTGGTTGCTGACCTTGAGCCAGACATACTGGAGAGTGAAGTCAAATGGGCCTTAGAAAGCACTGCTAATAACAAGGCCAGTGGAAGTGATGATATTCCAGCTGAGCTATTTAAAATTTTAAATGATGATGCTGTTAAGGTGCTACACTCGAATATGCCAGCAAATTTGGAAAACTCAGCAGTGGCCAGAGGATTGGAGAAGATCAGTCTACATCCCAATCCCAAAGAAGGGCAGTGCCAAAGAATGCTCCAATTACCGCACAATTGCACTCATTTCACATGCTAGCAAGGTTATGCTTAAAATTCTACAAGGCAGGCTTAAGCAGTATGTGGACCGAGAACTCCCAGAAGTGCAAGCTGAATTTCAAAGGGGCAGAGGAACCAGAGACCAAATTGCAAACATGCGCTGGATTATGGAGAAAGCTAGAGAGTTCCAGAAAGACATCTACTTCTGCTTCATTGACTATGCAAAAGCCTTTGACTGTGTCGACCACAGCAAACTATGGCAAGTTCTTAAAGAAATGGGAGTGCCTGATCACCTCATCTGTCTCCTGAGAAATCTCTATGTGGGACAAGAAGCTACAGTTAGAACTGGATATGGAACAACTGATTGGTTCAAAATTGGGAAAGGAGTACGACAAGGCTGTATTTTGTCTCTCTGTTTATTTAACTTATATGCAGAATTCATCATGCGAAAGGCTGGGCTGGATGAATCCCTAGCCGGAATTAAGATTGCTGGAAGAAATATCAACAACCTCAGATATGCAGATGACACAACCTTGATGGCAGAAAGTGAGGAGGAATTAAAGAACCTTTTATTGAGGGTGAAAGAGGAGAGCGCAAAATATGGTCTGAAGCTCAACATCAAAAAAACGAAGATCATAGCCACTGGTCCCATCACCTCCTGGCAAATAGAAGGGGAAGAAATGGAGGCAGTGAGAGATTTTACTTTCTTGGGCTCCATGAACACTGCAGATGGTGACAGCAGTCACGAAATTAAAAGACGCCTGCTCCTTGGGAGAAAGGCGATGGCAAACCTAGACAGCATATTAAAAAGCAGAGACATCACCTTGCCAACAAAGGTCCATATAGTTAAAGCCATGGTTTTCCCACTAGTAATGTATGGAAGTGAGAGCTGGACCATAAAGAAGGCTGATCACCGAAGAATTGATGCTTTTGAATTATGGTGCTGGAGGAGACTCTTGAGAGTCCCATGGACTGCAAGAAGATCAAACGCATCCATTCTTAAGGAAATTAGCCCTGGGTGCTCACTGGAAGGACAGATCCTGAAGCTGAGGCTCCAATACTTTGGCCACCTCATGAGAAGAGAAGACTACCTGGGAAAGACCCTGATGTTGGGAAAGATGGAGGGCACAAGGAGAAGGGGACGACAGAGGACGAGATGGTTGGGCAGTGTTCTCGAAGCTACGAACATGAATCTGACCAAGCTGCGGGAGGCAGTGGAAGACAGGAGTGCCTGGCGTGCTCTGGTCCATGGGGTCACGAAGAGTCGGACATGACTAAACGACTAAACAACAAAACCCAACTTCTATCATCTCTAATGGCCAAGCTGGCCTGGATGATGTTAGTTGAAAAGCAAGAAGATCTGGAGGACCATAGGCTGCCATCCCTAGAGCAGAGAACTGATGTCCTGGCTAGGAAACGTCCCTTGTCCTGTCCCCATCTGAAAGCCAAGAAACCTTGCACATGATTTCTTAAACATCTCTGTCAATGAAACAAGCATCAATTTCCATGCTTGCATTCAGGGATGCCTCAAAACATCGTTGATGAATTATACATCCTTTCCATTTTGGTACATATCAAGTAGTTTTACAGTCCAAAGAAGAGCCGTTCAGATTCAGAGCTCTTTGGTTTGCTTGAGAGCCTTAAATGGAAGTACAGTGGTACCTCGGGTTAAGTACTTAATTCATTCCGGAGGTCCGTTCTTAACCGGAAACAGTTCTTAACCTGAAGCACCACTTTAGCTAATGGGGCCTCCTGCTGCCGCCACACCGCCAGAGCACAATTTCTGTTCTCATCCTGAAGCAAAGTTCTTAACCTGAAGCACTATTTCTGGGTTAGTGGAGTGTGTAACCTGAAGTGTATGTAACCTGAGGTACCACTGTAGTAGATCAGGCAAGGAACGCAACAATGACTTTGCTTCCTATGCACTCGTTTCAGCACATAGTATGCTACTGTGTACTAAACACACCTCAGCTTGTAGAAGCAACAGAGGCAACATTTTAAAAAAACATTTGGATGCTCGCGAACTTGTACCCTGTCCCACCCCACTGCGCTGCATTGTTAAAAGAGCCTGATAAATGCAGAGCTTTCTGTTCAATTATAGCATTCCTCTCCACAGTCCTGTACAATAACACCTAATAGCATTACTTTGCCTTTCCAGTTCTAATCAGAATTTGACAGGGCATCCAAATCACTGCCTATTGCATCATGCAAATGCTCAGCTTAAAGCCTTTGAAAGGTCAGAGTACAGAATTCACAGAAAATAATATTCTGCAGATGAAAATCTTTCAGCCAACTCAAGTTTTCTCTGGAATGACCGTTATGGCAGCATACTTGGTTCTAATTAAAAAGCTTGCCCTGTATATCCAAGCTGAAGCATATCTTTAATATATACCCTAAAGCAGTGCTTGTTTTTTTCTAGAAAAATAGGTGCCAGTACTCACCATGAAGTAGTTACAGCAAGTGCCATACTTTTTAACAACAGAAAGGTGCAGTTACTGCGTACCCTGAAAAAAGCACTGCCTTAAAGGTATAACAATGGCTCCTAGCAAAGGAGTTTCCCATTTTGCTTTGCCTGTTTACAGCACAGTGTCGTGTTTTAACATTAGGCAGAAGAAATAAGTTTCCAAAAGCAAGGGCCTTAGCAACAAGCAAGAAGATGCCTTTGGGCAGCCAGGACATGTGGCAGTTCTATTAAAGTGTGGAGGTTTCAAGACAGACTCCTTCAACATCAGCCGCACACAGAAGCTGTTTAATTTTGCCTCAGCTGCACGTTTTTTTTTCTTTTTCCAATTCAACACACTGCACAAATAATTTGGCAGAAGAGGAGTTGATTCCTGGAATTTAACGTTCTTGGAACAATATACGTTCGAGCAACTTTCTAGCTTTTTATCAATATGTTTGAACAATTAGGAAGAAAAGAAACCACAGAAGTAGTGGAGATGTCAAAATGAAATTGGAGACGGGCGAAGCCATCCAAGAGAATTCTGTGGAATATTCCACGGAGGCCATATTGCATGGAATTTGGAGGCTGCCTGGTTGTCATGAACTGGCAGGACAACGGGAAGGAGGAAGGGGATTCTGGCGAGGGGTGTAGCCGGGACAGGGACACACCAGGGCAAGCAGAGGATATGGAGAGGCTGGTGTCGGAAGTACTCACAGGGTGACAGAGGATGACAATCAGGAACCAGAGCAGCAGGACCAGTCACCAGAGCCAGAGAGGCCCCTGTCTCCACAAACATGGTGGGCTCTGAGGCACAGGGAGCAGCAGGAGTGGTACTCTAGGAGGCTGAGGCAGACAAAGGCCCACAGCCCATCTCCCTAGCTGGCCAGGTGGGGCTCGCTAGCTCTGGGAGGAGGGGTGTGATTCCTCAGCTGGATTAGACTTGAAACAGGTGAGGGTCACATGCCTCATCAAGCCCAGGTGCTGCCATCAGCAGGCAAAGTACAAAAGGGAAGTAGAGCTCAACTGCCCATGTTGATGGAGCTCAGCTTGGATGCTGTAGGATCTCTGTGGGACCATGCTTCAGTTTGGACACATGGATCAATCCTGGACCTGGGACTTGGCTTGTCACCAGGTAGGCCAGGGGTTCAGGACACCTCTATATCCCACCTCCCCTTCCTCTGCTGTTTCCCACCTTTGAACTGTAAGCTCCATGGGGCACAGACCTAACCTACTGTACTCTGCAAAAGCACCATGCGCGCTGAGTGTAACAACAATATTGGCAGTGCTGAAGCTTGCTAGAGAAGGTTGACAAAGCACTTTGTTCTAGATGGTGTTTTCACCTCTGCACAGAACCTGGTGGGGCAGGGGGAAAGAACTGGAGCTGTAAGTTGGTGTGTGCTAGGCATATTACTCTCCCCCACCCCACTGATATTGGTTTCAATGAGGCCTTGTGCAGGAGATGTTCTCGATCTCAGCTTCCCCTTTATGCCAATGTTTGGATGAGTTTAATTCACCCAGACAGAACTGGGGCTGAACTGTATTTAAAGTTAATTCCAAGTTTAAGTGAATTAAATTTCAGCTAATTCTAAAGTTAATTTGCTTTTGTTATCCCCCCAATATATATATCAGCAAAACCTTAAACAAATTCTCCATCCCACTGTTGTTGCCACCACCACCACCATAATTATTTTATTTGTATGCTGCCTTTTCATAGTTAAAACCATGGTTAAGGCGGTTTACAAAGCTGCGTATAATTTACATTTACAAAATTACAGACATAACAGAAGTCGAGTTGGGTGGGACCCCAATGGTCATCTAGTCCAACCCCCTGCAATGCAGGAATCATAAGAAATAAAACACATTGAAAAGTACACAACCAAACTGAAAAATTTCCATGTAAGTCATAAGATATAAAAGAAATACTCTTCTCATAAATAATGGGACAGGTAACAGATACATAGAGATGTTTAGGAAGTTGGAAGAACTTATATCTCCCTCTTGTGGATTTTCATGAGTCGGTTCCTGTGTCCTTATGTGACTGAGCTGTTTTGGGAGGGGGTGTCAAAAGCTGAAGATCAAAACCAAAGTGGGAAGGCGGAACAAACTCTGGAGGTGTTAATGGCAAGAAGACTGGAAATTTAACTGTAGCTGCTAAGGAAAGCCCTTGGCAGTGCTGAGAGAGGCAGTGTGGGATCTTTCTTATTCAGTCGACTATGTGGGAGGCTGGCAAGGAGAGTTGTGCAGATAAACTGAAGAGGCTGGAAGGACGCTGGAAAAAGTGTTAAGACTATGAACAAAAGAGGTGGCTATGCTTAGTCGAAAGAAGAGACAATTAAGAGGCAATATGACAGCAATCTCCAGACATTTCAAAGGCTGCTGCTGTTGGAGCAAATTTGTTTTCTCTTGCCCCATAGGGCAGAACTTCAAATGGCAAGCCATAAAAAATTTGACTGAATATTAGGAAGAACTTTCTGATGGTACAAACCTTGTAGAGAAATGCTAATGCTAATGCTAATGATAATGATAATGATAATAATTTTTATTTATATCCTGCCCTCCCCAGCCGAAGCTGGGCTCAGAGCGGCTAACAACAATAAAATGATAGCAACATTCTAAAATCATTTCATTATAAAATCAGTTCAAATCTGATTAATGGCAGACAACCTTGTACAGACAACCTTGGTGGGTGATGGGTTCTTATACTTTGAAGGTTTCTAAGCAAAGGTTGGCTGGTTGTAGGAGTGGGCCTCCTGGACCAGCAAAGGGTTGAACTTTCAGGTACCTTCCAGGTCTTAGGTCAATGGCTAGCAGATAAACTACAAGGCAGATTGGGAAATGGGAGCTCAGGGGTGGGGCGACTGGTGTTGTCCTTCAGCAACTCCGCCAGTCACATTATCTGAAAAATCATACCAGGAGTCATCTGCTGTGCAGATCATTTATCTAGAAATAAATAACAGCGCCCATGAAAATGCCCAATGGCTCTCATGTTTAGTGCAAAGTGAGACATTTCTTTCACCCCTGAAACTGACTTCTGCTAAATACAGTATTGTAAAGAAAGCACTGCCCTCTAGTGTTCAAACTTGGTTTAACGCTTCTGTTTTACTCCTGAAAGGAAGAATACCTTCCCTGTTGAATACAGTGGTACCTCGGGTTACTGACGCTTCAGGGTACAGACTCCGCTAACCCAGAAATAGTACCTCGGGTTAAGAACTTTACCTCAGGATGAGAACAGAAATCGCACGGCGGTGGTGCGGCGATGGCAGGAGGTCCCATTAGCTAAAGTGGTACCTCAGGTTAAGAACAGTTTCAGGTTAAGAACGGATCTCCAGAATGAATTAAGTTCATAACTAGAGGAACCACTGTACATATAATTCCCCATGCTTCCTTGCGGCATGTAGTTTCCATGGTGGGTGATGCACATTGAGAATGGTAGGGCAGAAGAAAAGGAGGACGACAGCAGCAGGAGGAGCCAGAGCCAGTGATAGGTGTTTCCATCTTGTTTAGGCTTGTTTAGGCCATACATGAAAATGCCCAATGGCTCTCATGAGAGAAATTCCTGACATACATACATGAGAGAAATTCCTGACATGTCCTGTTTTTCGGGTGTAAAAATGGCGGGGTGTGCCGAATTGGCTGAATGGCAAGGAAAACCCAGATGTATGGCAGTATGCTGGAAAAAGAAGCAGAAACAGCTCAAGAAACTTAAAATCACTATATTCGGGTTAGCTTTCCCCAGTTTGGGTTTGTCATCCTTTGCAGAGTCCCTGTTTCCTAGTATAGGTTAGTATAGGTTTCAGCCTGGTTAGCTCAGTTTGTTAGAGCGTTGTGCTGCTAATGCCAAGGTTGCAGGTTCGATTACCGTATGGGACAGCTGCAGATTCCTGCACTGGAAGGGGGTTGGACTAGATGGCCATTGGGGTTCCTGGTCCAACTCTACAATTCTGTGGTTCTGTGACTGGAATGGAGGCAGGCAGCAGTTCCATGGCATATAAAAGGAAACCCACACGTAGTGGAATTCTCTATAAGAGGCCAGTTGTCCTAGCATGCATTTTGTTCTGGTGCAGGCTTCACAGTTCTGGGCCATTCACCTACACTTGGTACACTCTAATTTAAGGAAATAAACACTATGAAATTGCCATCTAGAGAATAACAAGCAAATCAGCCCCAATGATTGTCTGGGAAACCACCCTATCCCCCCCTTTAAATAAATGCATCCCCTCTCTACAAATTAAATCAGCGGCAGCTCCATCAGATTTGGCAGGCAATCTCTTTTCCTGGGACTACTTTCCATTTCCCTTTTTTCTGGTGCAGCAACATACAAGGTGAACGGGTCAGACTCTTGTCCTACTAATGACTGATAGTGCTTTGTTTGACTCAACATAATCACTTCCTTGGTTGTCTCTGGTCTTGGCACACATTTGTGATGACCTTTCTCCATGTTGTGTGGAAATTCCTCCATGGTCATTGTATGCCGTGACTTGGTGTCCTTTATTCTAAATTGGCATTATCTGGTTGAAAGCTTATTTGAAAAGAGGTTTATCTGCAGAAACGGCTTTCTTGCGTGTGGACCTCAAACTCCCTGCCCAGCATGTGCTGCTGCTGCCTGCCGTACCTAGCGCCTCTTTGGTCACTGCAAATGGAGCCGTTGCATGCTGAGGCTAGAAAATACAGGATTTCCACTTGATCTAAACCCAGACCCTAGCTCAACGGTAGACAATCTGCTTTGAATGTAGAAGGCCTCAGGTTCAACTCTCAACACATCTTGCTTGAATCACTGGAGAGCTACAGCCAGCCAGTAGACTCAGTAGGAGGTAGCTTCCAATAATAATAATAATTTATTTATACCCCGCCCATCTGGCTGGGTTTCCCCAGCCACTCTGTGCAGCTTCCAACAGAATATTAAAATACAATAGTCTATTAAACATTAAAAGCTTCCCTTAGCAGGGATGCCTTCAGATGTCTTCTAAAAATCTGGCAGTTGTTTTTCTCTTTGACATCTGGTGGGAGGGTGTCCTGTTCCACAGGACAGGTGCCACTACCAAGAAGGCCCTCTGTCTGGTTCCCTGTAACTTGGCTTCTCGCAGCGAGGGAACCGCCAGAAGGCCCTCGGCATGATGCTCCTCCTCCAGGGTGAAGGAGGAGAGGAATCTAGAGAAGCATGAAACAAGGCAGAGCCTGAAGCAGAAGGAGCTCCAAGCAGCTGCCTTGTCCATCCTTGTCCATGTGAGGCGGGGACCAAAGAGACCCCGATGTTAGAGGTCTGTCATCTGGCTCTTGGAGAGGCTACAGGGACAGCTGCTGAAGGAAGATGGTCCATTTTTTGTTCATCTATATCCTCCTCGCCTTCCCACTGTTGGGATATGAGTACTACGCAGCTGCAAACTAGCAGCTCGATGTTTACATCACATGATGGCCCTGACCGTGGGACAGGATGTTCAAGGGAATTCACAGGGGTTTGTTCTTTGTGTAATATGAGACCTTCCTGTTGCTTTTGTGAAGGAAGTCTCTTTCAGTTGCTCGGAGAAGTCTGAGTGAACGGACCTGTTTTTGTACAGTTGTAAAGTCAGAAATAAAGTAGAGATGTAATAGACTTTCTATCTTCTTTCTCCTGCTGGTATGCAAGGGGAAGGGGGTGTGCACCTTTCACACAGGGAGGTGTTGCCTATCAAGATCTTCCTGGACTGCCGGGATGCCAGCCAGGGTAGATCACTGGCAAACAAGCCCCTGGAGCCTGGGAGAGGGGCCAGCCTCTCCCGAGGGGGCTAGTTTTCCAACACCCACCAGGCAGATTGATGGAACTCCTGCCTGGGCTCTTTCGCTTTTGCTTCTTTCTGGAAAGCTTTGATGGTTGCTCTGTTGCTAACTTGGCTTAATGGCAACACCATGGCAGGAGGGAAGCCATCTTGTTAGGTTCAGCTGCAATTGCATCCAGTGGAGCTATTCCAGGTGCTGAATTATGTAGTTAATCTCTGCCTAAAGTTTCAGTTGTTGTCTGCCCCTAGTGACAATTTTGCCATCTGATTTACAGAGATAACTGTTTGCATTTGGCTATTGATCTTAATACAAAACTAAAGTTTGAGATACAATAGGTTCAATCTTCCCGTTTCATACGGGACAATTTCATTAACTTAGCATATTCTATTGATTTTTATTTTTTAAAAAATAACAGGTTGCTGCTGTTATTTATTTATTAACTTTATTAGACACTTGGAGGAGTTGCAAAAGTTGGGTGCTCATGAAGCACATATTTTAACTGTTATCTTTTCTCCTCACCTCCTGTTTTTTGTGTATAAAACCAGAACTGATGCAGATACAATATATCTTTTTAGCTGTGGGCAACAATTTCAAGTGATGGAGGTTAATACGTATTAATTTGTGTTTGTTGCCGTGGAATATTCAGAGATGATTCTCTGACTGTATGGAGCTGTTTTTATCTTTGCTTTAAATGAAAACGTTTTTTTCTTATGAAAAGAAAAGAGTTTGAAAACCTTCAGAGAAACCTGCAAAGAAACATCTTGAATGACACAGTAGGCCTGATGAGGCCTGGTCCCTGTGCTTTGAGGTGAAGCCTGCTGTTTGGAGGAGAAAAACTCAGATTGCTGATATTCCCTGATAAGATAGTCTTTCTTGCTTTCCTCCTTTGTCACAAATAGTGCCCACCTACCTGCCCCCACACCCTTCTCCAAACTACCATCTAGTAGCCCTTTCAATTTCAGCTGCCTGCTTTCAAAGGCAGATAGTAACCAGATATCTCTCAGGATAGCTGTGCAGAATGCTCACCTGACAGTAACCTCAAGGGGTTGTTTGAAACCTGACTGCTCCAGGAAACAGCAGCTGTGACGTGTGTTGCAGCAGCAAGACAGACACTCAGCAACATTCGTTTCAAGTGCTGGTCTGGTCTTTGTCTCCGCTTTGGGATTAGATAGAGCTCAGCAGATAGGCAACAGACGCACAGTGTTTAAGCAAGGGAGAAAATGCTTACGGGGGGCGGGGGGGGGGGACAAGTGAGCTGCTATAAATCTTATAAATGAATGATAAATAATACAGAGTAGTGCAACTGGCTGCCTTAACTCCCATCTCAATCCCTTAAACAAGCATTATGTGAGCTGTTTATCCTTATGATCCTGTCTTATTTGGGTGCTGAGAATATACATGTATGGCAATTTCAGACCTTAACGTAGGGTTTGGAACACATTACTGTACAGCAGGGCAGGGGTGAGTTTGTGGTTCTTCAAATGTTGCTGCACTACAGCTCCCATAATCCCTGACTGTTAGTCATGCTGGCTGAGGCTAATAGGGAATTGCAGTCCAACAATTATTGTGTCCAGTAATATTTGGAGAGCGAATGGATTGCATTAACACAAGAGCAGGGGGTTTATGTCCCATTCAAAACAATGGGAATGAAAGCAGCAGTGGCTAACTTGCTCCACTGATTTCAGTAAGAGCACAGCCGCCTTCAGTCTGCCTGTTCCTTGAATGCATGGGGTATGTACAAAGTGGCACACATTGCCCCCCCCCGGCACCCATGAGCCTGCTTCTCCCACCCCAAACTCCATGCAAAAACAACCCCTGTACAGTTCCCTTGTACATACATAGAGACTTTGATGTGGCTGGGAATCCTGAATCGTTAGCAGTGGTGCCAACAAGCCTTATGCCACTTCCCACACCAGTTGCCCAGTGAAGATAATTCTGAATGGATGGGGCTTGAGTCGTGGCTAACTTTATCTAGAATATGGAGAGTCTGTATCATATGTTGCAATATCAGGAGGAACTCTGTGTTGTGCTATTGTGGTAGTTCTGTCAGCAGAATGTTTCTGTTGGCTGGACAGAACAATCTCCCCCCAGAGCCAATTGGTGGGGAGGGGGCATGGGTGTGTGGAAAGACCCATTGCACCATTGTGACTTGTTGTGCTGGCCCCAGCTAGTGCAACTGTTTAGCTGAATCCAGCCCTCGAACTTTGGCAGTCATACCTTGCTTTCATTTTGTTTGTTTTTATCCACATCCCTTTTAGTGCATTAAGTCTTCTCTTCTTCCTCTGCTCCTGTATCTGAAACCTAGTTTTCCATTTTCCTCACTCCCATCTGCCTTAAACTGCAAATGTGGAGGTTGCTTGTCAATGTATGTGTGTCATACATTGTCATGTATGTGTGTGTGTGTGTGTGTGTGTGTGTGTGTATATATATATATATATGGGGGGGGTTATCCACAACAACAAAGAAAAAATGTTGCACTTAGCATGCAAACACGCACAAGGTTCTCAAGAATCAAGTACTACAAATGAGTGATCACTAGATGGCAGAAAATGCTTAAGGCAAGGACACTAAAAAATTATTTTTCTGCTCTTCTATTGCTGCAAATCCAATTGTGTATTTGAAAAGCATGTTAGAGCCTCAGCAGTGGAGTTTTTTTAAAAAAACACAAAATACCTGTATTGTTTTCATAACAGAAACAGATAAAATGCATATAACAATCTGGCTAGGGAGTCATGTCACATATATCACATCACGCCACAGTAATAGAAAACATGTTATTATACATTATCTTCCAGTTGCATTATCCCAAGATGTCTGTTCATAGCTTGCCATGTGTGGCTGGAGGTTTGATTTGCCCAGGTTTCTTTTTATATATAAAAAAATCCGTGTGTTATAAAGCACTCAAATCATCAGTATTTGCTCATCACTCTGTAGCTCTTAAAGGCTTTTCCTCAGCTTTTCTGCTAGAGCACCATTATCGTTTTGTGATCCAAATCTAGATTTCTTTCCCCAGTTTTAAGCTGTGATTTGCCTAGCTGCCCCCATCATGAATGGTAACATACCTTTATCAGCTACACTGGCCATCAAAGAGAAAAAAAGCTAACTCCTCACCCCACCCCAATCCATCCTATATGAATGAGGTCTGGGCACTCAGCTCAACTCCTTTGCTTCATGGGACCAGCAGGGGGAGCTGTTGACTGGCAACAGCCAGCAAGGGAAGACCGCCTCCATCATAGGGAGAGAAAGCTTCAGTTCCTCAGTCTCTTAGAGGACATCTTGTTTAGTAGCCAGAAGCAAAAGTGCAAAATAGCAGGACTAAGGATGAGGGCAGGAAATGCCACATAAATAAATATTGGCACCGTATTCAGCCAGCAGGACACCCACCCCGATTTAAAATTATGTAAAAGATAAACAGCAAAATCATGACAATAAAAACGGCAGCTAAAAATAAATAAATTGCATCAATATACCATTGCCACCCATTGCCAGTATGTCCAAAAGTTCAGGTCAAAATGCAGCCCGAGGCAAACCCTCCACAAGACCCACAACATCCTGCTTGGTGTTCTTCCTGAGCACATTTGTCTGACAGGAAAGTGTCATGAACAGCCACCATCCCTCCTGCTTGCCTAGAAGAGGTTTTCTGTGTGCAGAACCCCCTGACGTTTGCATGGCACAAATGGAGCCCACTGCTGTGCAAAAGTAAAAGTCGCAATGGTTCCTCTAGCCACTTTTTATTCTGACCATCGCTGGCTTGTGTCAGGGATGGACTTTGGTCTTTCAAGTTTCAGTGGTGCCCTCTGTGAGGCCGAAATTTGGTGCTTGCTCCCCGCCATGTCTCACCCTCCATTCTACAGAATTCACAATGTCATCGTTGTGACGCCTAGGCTCAGTGCCCAGTGCATCAGAATCATTTGCACTGCCATAAATCCACCTGTGCTTTTTTTAGTCCTTGGAAGGTGATGAGGAAACGTGACTCCCCATCCCTGGTCTAGGATGCTGTGAAGGATGCCAAATGGTGACTGGATTGCACTACTGCGTGTCACTTGCCGTGGGCATAGAATCTTAGGCAAAGGGGAAATGAGCCAGTGTGGTGTAGTGGTTAAGAGCAGTAGACTTGTAATCTGGTGAACCGGGTTCGTGTCTCTGCTCCTCCACATGCAGCTGCTGGGTGACCTTGGGCCGGTCACACTTCTCTGAAGTCTCTCAGCCCCACTCACCTCACAGAGTGTTTGTTGTGGGGGAGGAAGGGAAAGGAGAATGTTAGTTGGTTTGAGACTCCTTCAGGTACCGGTAGTGATAAAGCGGGATATCAAATCTAAACTCCTCTTCTTCCTGCCACTGCTTCAGTCCTGATAACCTGTTGAAATAATTTCTCCTCCTCAACAAATTCATTGGTACAGTTCACACAATTACTCTGCTCACAAATACTGCAGACAAGTTCATGAGGCCATTTGTGCGCGCGCGCTCTCTCTCTCTCTCTCTCTCTCTCTCTCTGTGTGTGTGTGTGTGTGTGTTTGAATCATTGACTTACATTCATTGAATTTTACATACATTTTACATTTACAAGAGCAAAACAGAAACAGGAAAACAAATCAGCCCCTCAACATTCCCCCCCCCCCGCCCTGTTTAGCTCAACTAATTATTGGGACACCTCGCTATCTTGGCATTACTTTTTAAAATGCCCCTTGCAAAATACAGCATTAAAATGTGAGAGCTGCAAGCGAGAAATTATGCTGCCCTGCATTTGTGTGTGATAGCGAAGCAAGTATGTTTAAAAGCAAATCGTTAGACACACAGAGGCAAGGGTTTAAAACCTCTGAAGTGCTATTGCCTTATTGGAGGCTGATGGGGAAATTAAAACCCAGCGAGGAGTTTTTCTACCATGTAACCAAGAGGCAAATTGCCAGTGTGGACTTGAGACATCATGTCACAGACATGGAGGTGCTATTTCCCCTCCATGTGGCAATGATGCTAACAGACTCGGGGCGATGTGGCTATTCTTGCTCACTGCAATACCAAAGAGGGAATTAGAAATGGGGAGAGAGGAATTCACCAGCGTGTGAACCAGGGCAGGAGAGAGAGAGGTGGGGGAGAAAGGAATTTCCTAATTTCCACTCTTTGGAATGTCCTCACCTCCAAAGTAAAGCTGGCACAGACTTCCTTAAGCTTTCAGCGTCAACTGATGGTGCACCAATTCATCCAGGTTTATACTGCATGGAGGGAGTAGGGAACCTCTTTCAGGCGAAAGCCTGCATTTGCCTCTGGGCCACCTTCTGTGGAGGCTGGGGCCATAGCTGTCAACTTTCCCCCTTTTTTAAAGGGAAATTCCCTTATTCCGAATAGGATTCCTCGCAAGAAAAGGGAAAAGTTGACAGCTGTGGTTGGAGCCAGAGGCAAAAGTAAAGGGAGGCAAAAGGAATGTAAATGTTAGCCTTCCACAGTAGGCTAGTTTCTACACACACACACACACACACACACACACACACACACTTCTTGATTGTCCATCCAGCAAAAAGGCAGGGTTCAAGGACACATGCCAGCCAGGCAAAAACACTGAGGGGGGTGCAATGCAGAGGCAGAGGGGTGTGGCCTCAGGAAGCTTCTGAGGGCCAGATACAAAGCCCTCCTGGAGGGCTGCATTTGGCCCCAGGGGCTGAAACTTCCCATCCCTACAGTATAGGTTTCTGTTACCCACTTTCATTGTTAAATGAAAGGGTTCATTTAACTTTCATTGTTAAATGAAAGGCTTCATTTAACAATGAACCCTTTCTGACACAAAGAACTTTCTGACAGTAAGAGCTGTTTAACAGAGGAATGGACTCCCTCGGAAGGTGGTGGACTCTCCTTCCTTCAAAGTTTCTAAGCAGAGGTTGGATGGGAACTCTGGGAATTGTAGCTCTCTGAGAAATAGGGAGTCTCCAGACAACTCTCAGCACCCTTAACAGACTGTACTTCCCAGGGTTATTTGTGGGAAGCCATGGCTGTTTAAAGAAGCACGATGCTATACTGTGCAGATGAGGGTTAAGTTCAGTTTAACTCACTGGAACTTCTGAAGAGATATGGTTAGAGTTGCACTTTTATTCTCTGCTTTAGTGAAGCCAGGAACTAAAGACGCTCAACAAATTAAGGCATCTTGATCAAATCGGATCTAATGATTCAAGTGTATTTACCGGACTGGACTGGATAGCAAAACAAACGGAGTTGGAACAACCTGCTTGCCTGCCTGCTTAGCATTTCATGACAATGCTGGGAACGAGTTCACAACTACATTTACGATGAGAGAGAAAGTCCTCTTGCTAATAAGTAATCAACCACCTGGGAGGATATAAAGCTAAAATGAATCGTGTCTATGGAGGCGGCACAAAGCTGCCAAGTCGGAAGATTTAATCCAAATAAAACATTACAGTGGTCTCAGGTGAGAGCATCCGCCGGCCTTTTGACTTTATTAGGGGGAACTGAAAAGCTCAGAGTTGTTTCCAATAATAAAGCTCAATTTAGCTGGCTAAATTAAAGCTAAACTAATCTCCTTTCCCCAAAGCGCGCTTGAGCAAGTGGAGGAAAAGCCATTATGACTCAGTAGGAGGAAGCGGCTGGCTCCCGCCTAAGCTCAACTCTTGTCGTAGTGCGGGGTGCAGGATCTTTGTCATCCCAAGGGCCACATTGCCCTCTGGCCAACCTAACAGGGGCCACATGCCATTGGCGGCTGGGTGGAGCAACACATGCACATTTTACATATAGAACGTAGCCTATTTTTGATATTTTTGATACCCTTTCCTATCCTTTGTCTAGGCAATTGAGTGGCATTATCAGATTTCAAGTAAGCATTCCAGCACTGTGTGCCTGCTCAGTCTCCTTTTCCAGGTGCTAACTGTTGATGGGCAACTTCAAGCCCTGCCCCCACCATTCCGCCTCCTTAGTGTTCTTTATTTTGAAAGCAGACTTGGATTAGTCAGCCCTTCAAATTGAGGGCTGCTGCAAACAGAAGTCGTATGCAAAGCGGGACACACAGCCACCTTCCATGCCATGACTCCAGGCTCTCAAGATTTTTTGAAGTGTGCCTCTCTTGGTGACAAGATTTATTGTATATGTCAGTGTATACGTTTTCAAAAACTGTGGGCAATCCAGTTGGAATTAGTGTGTTTATTTTATTGTGCTTTGTTCCGTTATTCTAGACCCAGAAGTGTAATTCCCAGCATGTAATTGTAGCCATCTGTTGTGTTTTAAAGCCATTCTATCCAAATAGTCAAGCTGTCGTGGGAGCAGCTTCTAAAAACAATGGTAATGCAAATTTACTGCGCATATATTTGGGGACTAAATAACATTGTTTCGTGTGCTATATTTGGTTGTTTTCACCCATCCATGAATTTGCCTTGTCAGGCAAATTTGCTCAAGGCTGCATAGCTTCCATGACAAGTCTGAAGTTTCCCCCCTTGGTCCATGATCCCACATATACTGATGGGTTCAGCCTGAAGTTTTGCATGTCTGCAATCTTAATTTGGGTGGTATTTTGTGTGGGTTTTTTGCCATTGCTGTGGGAAGATGATTACTTGGTCAAGGCAAAGGTCATGAGAGCTTTAGAGGTCATGAGAGCAGGTTAAACAACACATCCCTGGAACCTAATGTTGTGACGTGGGGTTTGTGATTTCAGCTCTCTTGACATAATATGCTGGAGACAGTTCTCTAGTAACACTTCTTTATTAAAGCAACAAGACTAAGACTTGAGGAGGGGAGAGCTACATTTATAGGGAGAGGGAACTAGCTAGAAAGGATACATTTTGGAGGGAACAATATCAGGCAATCACAGTCCTGCCTTTTGGAGGAAACCAATAAGACAGAGGATCCAAATACAGCAGCTTAAATGAACCAATAGTAGCTGTACCCTCTGGAACCAAAAGGCAGTTACTTTACCCTAATGCAAATACAGACAATAATAATACAGATATAAAATCCTTTGACTCAATACACAACACCTAATGTATCTAGTTGATATCCCAAAATGTCATGGAGGACATATCAGCCATTTTCACTGGACTTCCTATCTGTAGTCTGGTTGGTTACTGAAACTGACTGTTGCAGCCTCTTGATATAATTACTCTTCCAACGCTCTCTCTCTGGTTTCTTCATTGTTTATCAAGGGCAATAATGTTACAAAGGAAGATAGCTTAAGCACAACTGGCAGAAGACTTAAGCAGAGTTCAACTAAACACAGCTTAAAGTCCACAGTGGTGGACATTTGCCTTTTGCATTGCGTCAGCAAAGTGTTGTCTAGCAGCTTAGCATTAGCTTTTTCATATGGTTACAGGGATTATTACATTCCTTCTTGGACCGCTGTGATCAATTTGCTAAACATTTCTCCCTAAAATTACACGGGTTCAGTCTAACATTGCAACCACTGTTTGTGCAGGACCGGTAGAAATGCCTGTTGCATTTTCATGTCAGACCTTAGGGTTCTGTTTTAGTTTCTGGTTTTCAAAAACACAGATAAGATTGTGGGAGGTATGAGTATCGGTTCTCTCACTTGCCCTTTGGACTTCTGGTTCCTCTCCTGTCCAGCCTCCTGTGCTTCCCCCAGATCTACTCCAGAGGGGTCCCCAACTTCTGGGGGTGCAGAGGGAGCTGCAGGACTGAAGAAAAGGAAGCATGAATGGACTTTGGCTTGTACTTCATTGGATCTCACACTAAAACCCATAATACAGTGGAACAGGGAAAGATGCCAGTAGTGGTAAATAATAGCTTCCTTCAATTCTGCATTTCCCCTATGCTAAAAATACAGGTGACTTGGTGAATCATAGGCCAGTTTTAAAGGTCTGGGTGTAGGTTTCTAAGGCAAGCAGTCTGGTACTAGCTTAGTGACGCTGCATTCTTTGAACAGTTTTTTTTCCCCCATACATGATTTTTATTGTTTTTAAATCATAACAAATGAAAAATAAAACAATTTACATCTTATTATCACAGATTCCTTTCTTTGAGACTTCCTTCAACTTCCCCTCGAATCATCCGTGCCCTTATTTAACAAATTCACACAAATCCTAGTTTATATTGACATTATTTTCTCTTTCCTTCTTTTTCTCTTTAGACAATATTCCAACCTTTTCACAGAGCCTTTTTAAACCCAACTAGAGTTATCTGACCCTCACTTATATTATCCAGATACTCCACAAATTTCCCCCAGTCATCAATGAACCTTTGGTCTTTTAAATATCTAATTTTCCCCGTCAATCTGTCCATCTCCGCGTAGTCTAACAGTTTTGCTCTCCATTCCTCAAGCGTCGGTATGTTCTGTTGTTTCCAATTTTGAGCTAGTAGGACCCTTGCGGCATTCTTTGAACAGTTTTTGTGTGGGTAGCCTGCAATAAGTCTTTATTAAGCCGAGACCTACAGTCCTCGTGTCATTATAGATCTGCACTGCCAGTCTCCCAAACAGCTGCCTCACTGTAGTCCTGGCCTGCAAAAATCTCCATGGGTTTTATTCCGCCCTCTATTTTTGACCTTATATTTACTTCCTCCGTCAGCTTGCTTTCTCTGTTCTTCCAATCTTCTCTTCTCTTCCTGGAGATCTCCCCCTTGGTTGGTTGTGGTCTTTCACTTACATTGCATCATCTGTCAGGAACTGTCTGAATGAGTGAGTCACTTCCACATTTCAAATCTCACCTAAACATGTCTTTTCTCTTGGGTAAAGCATCCAAAAGGAGGGGTTTCAGCTTATATACATATATTTCGTAGGCCTGTTCTAAGCATCTAACTTTAGAAGGAATCACTGCTGAGTCCAAGCTTAGGAGAAGCCTGAAAAACCCCCTGTAATTAGGCTGTTGAATTGCTAGTAATATTAACTGTTCCTCTACACTTTTATTTTCTGTTCTGAATTAAAGTACTTTGGTTTCTGATAACTCACATGCTGCTAAGTAGATCTGAAGCTCCCCATTGAGTGTACTGGACATTTTTGTGGCAAACCTGCATTTGTCGTTGTTGTTTCCTGCCCTTCACCGGGAGGTCCTAAGACGGGTTATAACAATTTAAAATCCATAAATTAGAAACAATTAAAAGAAATTACAGGCATGGGAATAGGGTGGGTCCTGAAAAGCACATGCCTCAAAAGTCAAAGATCAGGGTGAAGAGAAGCATCTTCAGCATTCACCAAAAGCTATGTTGTGAAGATGCCGGACCCACTTCTGTGGGGAGGGAATTCCACAGCTTAGGGGCTGCCACAGAGAATGCCCTTATGGTTATGGTTGCAATTTGTTACTATCGCCTTCTGTGGGACTTTTCTTTCCACAGTATCTGGCTACATATCCACATCTGCCGCAAGGAGCCAAACTGATGCACAATGCAAGTACCAACCGTTTTTCATGCATTTGATTGGCGTGTGACCACTGATGTACATGCCATTTTTTGTTCCGGAAGTGGGCAGAATGGAGTGGGATGGGCTTATGCACACTTCACCAATGCTCATGATGACGCAGAGCACAACCCTTGTGCAAGCAGGGGGTTGCCTGTAGCTTCAACTTTAAAAGAGCTCTGTTTAAAATGATGCTTCAGTGGTACGTGACTCTAGTTAAACTATACCAGGGGGTATTGGAAGCACTATTTGACTAGGGGTACTAACCAGTGGGCTTATTTTGCCTGTTGAGGCTTGAAAAAAATGATTATGTATATTAAACTTCTTGTCTATTATGCAATATCACCAGCTTATTCAAGACCCCTATCATATCAAATATTTCTTTAAGTAATTGTATCTGCCACTGCTTGCCTGGTTGGGCATGGGGCAGGGCGTCAGTAAGCTTGAGTTGTGCAGGAACCAGCACAACAACTCCCCCTTTCCTCCCCAGTGTGCCCCTGCACCGCTAAATGGTCTCTGAGAGGTTTGGAGAGCTGCTTTCCCCCAGAACAACATGCAGAGGGAGGAGAAGGGAGATCATGTTATCTGGCAAGCAGAAATCCTTGTCCTGAGAGAATAGACATATTAGTGCAACAGAAGAGAAGGATGTAGATAAACATTGAATATATACCCTGTCCAAGTAGAAATGAGAACATACTATTTTAACAAACTCTGTATTCTATATGTGAACATAGCAGTTATGTGAACATAAGTCCAATGGAAATGGATCAATGATATGGGTAAGTGTGTGCTCTTGAAATTAGTCATTGCAGAAATCACAAAATACAGCAGTTATGCCCCATGCAAATAATTTGTAAAACCAAAAGGTGGCAGCATTCCATGCAATATTGTCAATGATTCCTGTTATATATGACTCCAAACGCATTTGGTGATTTTCATTCAAATTGAATGCAATCGGGCGGCCCTGTGTCATTTTTAAAATATGGAGCATTGTCCTCTAGTGGAGGGTTGTCTGAGAGACAGTCCTTTACATTGTAAGATGCCCTATATTAGAAGGGTTGCCTGGCCCAAGTCCAGTTCAAAAACAAAGCGCCACAACGAGGGAAAGCAGGGACTGTGACCACTTTGCCCACCAACAGTTAGCAGCTGGGCAGCAGACGTGAGATATAGTCTGGTTAGGCTTCTCCACAGGTTTCCTGGTCACCATCGCCCACCCAACGGTGAGCTATATTGTATTTCTATTTAAATTATTATTTCTTAATTTACATCTACACATACAAATGAACATATGCAAATTTGCCACAAAGCGGCTTCCTCTTTCTCAGTGATGCATTTGCCTCTGTCATATATCCTCCGAAAGCACGCGATGCCCTGAAAAAGGAATATCTATTTTTATCTATTAGCTACTTATATTAGCAGAGTAATATGAACCTCAGCTGAGGGAAATGTTGGGCAAATGACATATCTGAAAAGGACAGCTGATAATTAGCTGTGAGAGGCTCTCCAAAGGCTCAGTTTGCTCAAAATGTCTAAGCAGGAATGACCACTTAAGGCAAGAGTTTCTTTTTTTCTTTTTTACAAGAGCGTCCTGGCAAAAGGGGGCAGCATAATAGTCAATTATGACAAACAAAATCCAGGTTTCTGAATTAAAACACAAAGTCGCGGGCTCTGCTGCGGAGCCTGTAATAAGTTATGTCTTGAGAAGACTGTAATTAGACTGGCGCCTGCTGCTGCTGCCATAGTAAAGTCTGTCACCATTTTCACCATAAAGCCCATTTTTAAGCAATTTATAATGTAACCGTTCTTTTTATATATATATATATTAAAAAATCATAATGGGCTGAAGCTTGGCGGTGGGAAGTCTGAGACCCAGAAAAGGTTGTTTGTTTGTTTACATTTCTAGCCTGGCTGGTTCCAAGGCCCTGTGGCATGTAGCAAATTTCAAGACCATCCTGGGGTATGAAAATAAGTAAATAGTGGCCCCGAGATCCCTCTCTTTCTGTGAGCAACTAATTGCATGTAATAACGAATAGCTTTAGGGCAGGGGATGCCCATTGAGAGGAACAGGGAGACAGTCCAGTGAGGCCTGGATTAGCTTCGCTGCCAGTCTGGGGCGCGTCTCCCAAATTAGCTACCCACACATTGTAGCCATTCTCTGTGTGGTTCCTTTGATGTGGCTCCTTTGCATATGTGTCTCAGACTTAGCTTCATGTTAAAGGGTTGCCTTTTCTCTCACGTACCTGTCCAGACTTTAAGCTGTTCCCCAGAGGGTGCCACTGCCAGGTGAGGTGTGACAGGTGGCCACAGGTTCTCAGTGGTGGCACCTCTGCGAGATGCCATCCCCAGGCAGACTCGCCTGGTGCTGAGGGGACAACATAGACACCCTTTTTATTTCCCCAGGCCTTTTAGCACACTAAAAAACAAACAAAACCAAAACCCTCTGCTCTTGAGTTTTATTTGTTTCTGCATTGGCTTGTATGGTTAGTTATATACTATGATCTTTTTTTTTTTTTTTTGCTAAGCCAGTTTATGAACTTTTTTTGTCATAGGGCAGCTTACAAATGTCAACAACAAACATTCAGTGGACTTGTTCAAATTTGACTGTTGTTTTGCTCTCAAATCACTTTCCCTCTGTTCACATTAGATCAGAATATTCTACACCCGCTACTGTTTGAATTTGCATAGGGGTTCCCACTTGTATTTGTTTCCTTCTTAAATATTTGTTACAGGAAGATTGAAAAGGAGCTGCTTAAGCCCTTCATAGCATTTATATTAATTGCACCCTGGATGGCAGTGGCAAACACACACCCCCACACCCCCACACCCCCACACACCAGCAACCTGGAGAATGTCTGAGATTTTCCTGAGATTAGAGAGCTGGTTGCAAAGGGTATGGCATAGAGCATGGGTAGGCAAACTAAGGCCCGGGGGCTGGATCCGGCCCAATTGCCTTCTAAATCAGGCCCGCAGACAGTCGGGGAATCAGCGTGCTTTTACAGGAATAGAATGTGTTCTTTTATTTAAAATGCATCTCTGGGTTATTTGTAGAGCATAGGAATGCATTCATATATTTCCCCCCAAATATAGTCCGGCTCCCCACAAGGTCTGAGGGACAGTGGACAGGCCCCCTGCTGAAAAAGTTTGCTGACCCCTGGCATAGAGCCATGGCAGAGATATTATCTTCAGCTTCGAATATAGGATTGGCTTAGGGTAAAGGCCATGCAACACGGAACTTGTTTGCTGTTTAAGAGTTAGCAATCCGATCTTGCCATGTCAGAAGGGAAGAAGACTGCAGGAGCATGAGGCATGCTTCTGCTCTCTCAACCATTGCACCTGAAATGTGTGTATATTAGTCGTGTACTGAACATGGAAGGGAACCATTTCTTTAAAGCACAACAGCACAGATGCTACAAGGCATGCAGTTGTCAGTAAAGGAAACCAATAGGCTGTGTGCATGTGTGAAGAGGGGAAAGGCTGTCGGCAGCAGAGCGTCGTATGCAGAAGGTCCTAGGTTCATTCCCCAGCATCTGCAAATAGGTTTGGGAGAGATTCCTGCTTGATACCCTGGAAATCAGTGTAGACAATACTGAACTAGATAGATCAGTGGTCTGATTCCGTACAAGGCAGACTCCTGTGTCCCTATGAATACTAGCATTTTCAATTTGTAAGAGAATCAAGTTTATTTAAGGGGAAAGTCAATAATATGATCAGGGCATTTGCTCTGTGTCTCTTTTTCCTTTTCCTTCTCCTGTAAATCATGACGGAACCCCAAGCAGATCTGAAAAACTAGGGAGTGACTCTTTGAGAGAGAAATAAGGACAGCAGTGGAGCAAAACAGATGTGCTTGAGGAAATTGTATAGCCAAGGAACAATGAGTTTAACAGGTACTATTCTGCAGCTGGAGCTCAATAAAACACTTTAGTAGGTAAGCCAAATATCAAAATTTAAAGGAGTGCTCTTCGCTGCTACTTGCAAATGCTTTCTGCAGCCAAATGTTTTACATTTGCCACTGTGCAATTCTTGCACTAATCATAGCCTTAATATAAACCAAAGAGGATTTCTGGAGTCTCTTTTGGTATCCAAACTTACAAACCACAGTGGTATGGTGATGGATTGTGTCATTAATTGTGTGAGATGGAGGGTCAAATGGTAGCAATGAACACTAAAGACAGAGCATAATGATTTTTCCTATGAATCATCAAATTTCAGAAAACCATGTCCACTGTAAACAAATGCGGGTGTTCCTCCTCCCTGCATTAGGTTTCCCAGCATTTAAAAATATTCTGCTTTATCAGGGGAGAGAGTAAGCATGTGTTCTAGTGATATTTATACAGCTTCACAAGTGAAGGAGAAGAGGCTCACAAATGACTGGGCAGTTTAGCTAGAAGAATGATCTTTTGTGTCTGAATTGGCAGAAAGAGGGGTTTATGTCACTCCAGGTAGAAGGAGGCAAGTTGATTTTGCTTCTTTCTCCTAGCATAGCAAAATGCACACCTGGGCACTTCAGCTCCAGCTAGATTTTATAGAGGCATCATATTTATATATTAAATTCACACTTGTTTCTACTGTCTCTGGTTAGGACTCTTTTAGCTTGAATGACATGTTAATTTCCACATTATATTTGAACTTTCAAATGATACAAAAGCCACTTCCAGAAATATAGCAGAACGCACTACAAGTTTTTTAGGGACGTGGGTGGCACTGTGGGTTAAACCACAGAACCCAGGACTTGCTGATCAGAAGGTCGGCGGTTCGAATCCCCGTGACGGGGTGAGCTCCTGTTGCTCGGTCCCTGCTCCTGCCAACCTAGCAGTTTGAAAGCAAATCAAAGTGCAAGTAGATAAATAGGTACCGCTCCAGCGGGAAGGTAAACGGCGTTTCCGTGCACTGCTCTGGTTCGCCAGAAGCGGCTTAGTCATGACCTGGAAGCTGTACACCAGCTCCCTCGGCTAATATAGCGAGAGGAGTGCTGCAACCCCAGAGTCGGCCACGACTGGACCTAATGGTCAGGGGTCCCTTTACCTTTATCTTTACCACAAGTTTAGTACTCATTTCTCTGTTATTTGCTTTCGGGGGGGGGTATTGTTTGCAAATCATACAGAAATGAGTGCTAAACTTACACTAAGCTCCACTATATTTCCAGAAGTGGCCTTTGCATCATGTGAAAGCTCAAATGTAATGTGGAAATTAATGGTTAGGGAAACATCAGGAAAATGGAATAAACTTCTGTGTAAATGCAACATAAGTGCTTCTGACCTGATCCTACTCTTTCAGTACCTTTGAAAATGTTCTGCGAAAGTAAGTTTTGAATGTAACACATGCAAATTAAAAATATGTTCCCTAAATCAATGTGTGTCTTCAACAAAGCAAGTTAAACCCTTGGATAAGAATATATTATAATCCACGTTTACAACTCCTTATCAAATCATGGAATATTGCATCTGACCAATTCTTGTCTCATTGTAAGTCACCAATTTCATGCAGTCAGTGATCACTTTCTAAAAGATAAAGATGTTTAGGATTGCAGACCTGCATGCCTCATTTACGGACCTACAAACTCCGCTTTCCTGTCCTAGAAGACAGGGGAATTTACAGATTTACTGGTGGGGGAAAGATAATCTGCACATTCTCATGTTCCAGAAGGGTAGCTATGTCAGTCTGTTGCAGAGAAAAATGGGTTTTGTAGTACCCTTTAAAAGCTAACATGTTTATTACAATATAAGCATTTGTAGACTGTGAACTCGGCTACATTAGTTTTTTAAAAAAGTTTTTAATGTGTCATAACACTGTGACACCATATGGGCTGTAGAGTTCAATCCTCCAGCAACATGTTTTCCCATTGTGACCTTTACAATACGTTTCCCTGAAACGTTTTTTTTTTTTTTAATGTGTCTAGATCCAACCTCTAGCCTACTTTGTCAGGTGCATATGGCAAAGTGGGCTGTGTAACACACAAAATATATTCTGCTGTAAATCTGTTAATCTTAAAGTGCTATGTATTTGTTGCATGTTCTCTGAGGCATTCTTCCTTATTAGTAGATCAGTTGTCCCAGTGAATAGCTTTAGAAATGGTTCCTCAGCAGAGCAATGTTGATCCCTACCTCAACAAAACACCTCTGGATGTTATGTCTCAGTCTCTAGGAATGTTTACTCTCTCCCCGTGCTCTTGTTTTGGTGCCTTCATTGTCATTTCTCTGCAAAAAGTACTTCCACTTTACGAGCCTTTACTAAAACCAAGAGATGAGTTCATTAACAGAACTTTTTTCAATCTTCTCAGGAGGACACAGTTGCTCATATGTGGCATAAAGATTCCGGCAGTCCTTATCTGACACTTGATTGCTTCTGTGTTGCAACTTTGGACATGATAGAAGCTTGGTAGGATACATGCCTGTATGAATCTACACTAAAGGATCTACATTGACTCCCAGTACATTTTCAAGCACAACTGAAAGTGTTGGTGCTAACCTTTAAAGCCCTAAATGGCCCTGGCCCAGTATACCTAAAGGAGCGTCTCCATCCCCATTGTTCAGTCCAGACACTGAGGTCCAGCTCCAAGGGCCTTCTGGTGGTTCCCTCACTGCGAGAAGTGAAATTACAGGGAGTCAGGAAGAGGGCCTTCTCGGTAGTGGCGCCCTCCCTGTGGAACACATTCCCATCAGATGTCAAGGAGATAAATAATTATACAGCTTTTAGAAGACCTTTGAAAGCAGTCCTGTATTGGGAGCTTTTTAATGTTTGGTGTTTTGCCATGTTATACAGTGGTACCACGGGTTAAGTACTTAATTTGTTCCGAAGGTCCGTTCTTAACCTGAAACTGTTCTTAACCTGAAGCACCACTTTAGCTAATGGGGCCTTCTGCTGCCACCGCGCCGCCGGAGCACAATTTCTCTTCTGATCCTGAAGCAAAGTTCTTAGCCTGAGGTACTATTTCTGGGTTAGCGGAGTCTGTAACCTGAAGCCTCTGTAACCTGAAGCATATGTAACTCAAGGTACCACTGTATGTGTTGGAAGCTGCCCAGAGTGGCTGGGGCAACCCAGCCACATGGGTGGGGTATAAATACCACCACCACCACCATCTCTTTTATTCCTCTGCCTTACCCTGTGGAAATAGATTTGATAAACATCTGTCACGAAAGTTGTATTAATAACTAGGTATTGAAAAAGAAGTGATGGACCTTCAAGTAAACATGGTTAGATCTGAACTGGCCAGGCTTTCCATGCATGTTCATGCATCTTTGGTCTTTACTTGCTGTGTAAATTTGTTGTATCATTTTCACGTGCTTTTTCTTGGACAAGCAAGAGCAGCTTCCAGTATTGTTCTTCCCCCATTAAAGAGCTGATCGGGTTGGTACGAATGAAATCCAGATGCTGCGAGATGCTTAGCAGCGAAGTGGGTGGTGTTCGAAACAGGGTTTGTATGTGTGTATTGCATCTGTGTCTCTGTGAAATGAAATCAAAGCAGCTAATTAGATTAAATAAGAATTTTCCTTCTTTTTTTGCTAGACATCAGATAGTTCAGTATCTTTCTGGAAAGGTAATATTCTTGCAATATTTTTTCCTTTTCCTTCCTTTTTCTTTCTTCTCCACAATAACCAAATGGAGCATTCATGTTCAGAGGCAGCACAACTCTGAATATCAATTTTGATGGGCCAAAAAGAGGGCTACCACATACATGCCCCGCATGTGGACTTCCCACTAGACTTACAGTGGGTAATAGGCTGCTGCTGAGAAGCAGCAAGATTTTGCTTACGTGGTTATTAGTGGGTTGTAAGCTGGACCATAAAGAAGGCTGATCGCTGAAGAATTGAATTATGCTTTTGAATTATGGTGCTGGAGGAGACTCTTGAGAGTCCCATGGACTGCAAGAAGATCAAACCGATCCACTGTTAAGGAAATCAGCCCTGAGTGCTCACTGGAAGGACAAATCGTGAAACTGAGACTCCAATACTTTGGCCACCACATGAGAAGAGAAGACTCCCTGGAAAAGACCCTGATGTTGGGAAAGATTGAGGGCACAAGGAGAAGGGGACAACAGAGGACGAGATGGTTGGACAGTGTTCTTGAAGCATGAGTTTGACCAAACTGCGGGAGGCAGTGGAAGACAGGAGTGCCTGGTGTGCTCTGGTCCATGGGGTCATGAAGAGTCGGACATGACTAAATGACTAAACAACAACAACATTAGACCTAGGCTGCATTCTTAACCTCACTTAGCTGGGAGTAATCCCCAGTGAATTCCATAGGTCTTCCTCCCCTCGCTCAGTAGACATGTTTGGAATTGTGCTTGTGGGACACAACTTTAAGACCACTTAACAACTTTAACAACTTTAAGACCACTGATTTTAATAGGTCTACTTGAAGGAAGTCTAATGCAACACCATGTGCCCAAGGAAACCTCTCCCCCACCCCAATTTTTCATTAAATTGAAATTTAAGGCAGCAGATCATGTTCTTTGAAGAAGCTGAAAAAAGGGGGAAACACTTTTAGTTTTATTCTTATGCTTTTATATTCCACCATTTGGGGAAACTTTCATTGCACGTTAGCTTATAAACACCAGTGCCGGCCTGTGAACAACATACTTAAACTACAAACGATAATACAATCCATGATGTGAACAAATCCAAAACAGACAGCAAGAAATACGAACAGGGCAATCCAAGCCCCTTGTGAGCAGGGATGGATAGGGTAAAGGTGTTCCTGTGCTCAGCCTGGCCGGCTCTGCCCGCCTTTCACAAGCCACCACCTGCAGACAGGTGCCAGTGGTACTTCATTGGTGCAAAGCTTTCCCTTCCTCCCACCAAATGTGTGTTTGTGGGGGGCAGGGGGGAGGTTGCTGGTGCTAGTGGTGGCAGCTAGAGAAATCCCATGGAATGGCGCTTGCCAGAGATAGGACAGGGCTGATCTAGTTAGGATCGGCTGGCCCTTGAACAAACCCCGGTGCCTTCACATGAGATGGCATTGTGCCCAGTCCAGGCCTGTTTGCTGCCTGCCTCAACTTCCTGTCCCAGCTCTCTGTCCCAGCTGGCTTGGCTGCTCCATAAAGTTCTGCTGGGCTGGGAAAGATCCCATTCTTACTTATTGAGAATGTTTCTTGGATGCCTTTCGTCCAAAGATTACCTGGCGGTGTGCAGAAGTGTGAATAAAATGAATTCACAAAACATATACAAACATTTAAAAGCAACAAATAAGCATAATAAAATACAAGAAGCCAAACCCCGCCCCCAAAGGAATTGAATATAGAACACAGCCATAAATTCAAAAGGTGTTTGGTTTACATCACAGGTCTTTCATGTGCCCATTGAAGTCAGAACGTAACTTTCATTTCAAGGAAAGCATCTCAATTTTTCCTCATTTTTGTTTTTTTAAGCTTAGTGTTTTTATTTATAAGATTGAAATCTCAGCTTCTGACTTCTAAGAAGATACGCGGCATAATCATATGTAACTCAGATGTTTTGAAACAAGTTACTCTTGTTAGTTAGACCAGCCAAGCTGATCAGCAGCTGCTAGGAGGTCAGGTCAAACTTATGTTTATACTGTAAACTGAGGCCAGTAGTTCCTTTTAAATGATCCTAGGGCTTGCATGTACTCCATGGGACCTCTGCCCCACCCCACCCCCCGCCTGTCTTTGAGCAGAAGACCCCATGCCACATCACAAGCTGCAGCAATGCTCCCAGGGATCCTAAGCAGTTTGCTAAACTCTCATGCTCCTCTACAAATGTCTGCCCCCATTTGAACAGCCTTGCCACTTTCCATTCCTTTGCAGGAACATTCTCTGGGCTGGTGATCACCAGATGTTTCCAACTCCCAGCTCCCATCATCCCTGACCATGCTGGCTGTGGCTGATGGGACTTGGAGTCCAGCCATATCAGGAGGAGATCCAGTTGGAAAAGATTGCACTGTAGAGCTCTTCTTTGGGATGTCTTCGTCTTCAAGGGTTTTGTGGGGATGAGGTGATGTTGTTATTTATTGGGTCGATTATTATTAATACAGAGATTGTACATTCTTGGTTCTTTAGAACTGTCTGCAGCCTCTTATGACTCCAACCTCTTTTTTATTTTGGATACTTTATACTATATTGCCCAAATCCAGAGATTTCTTCCTTTTATCAGCTGATAACTGAAGCCCCCATGTGTTTTTCCATTCAGTTAAATGAAGTGTGTAATTCGGTGGATGGAAACAGATGCATACTTCCAATATCTCCTTCCGCTGAAGCGGAAGGGCAGATCTATTCAGGCAGGAGCAAAGGCTGAACTGACACAAGCAGGCTCATCATCTAAGGACTGCAACACTTTGTGATGACTTCCACACATGCAATAGTAATGACAGATCAAACACTACAAACAGAAAATCATTAACTTCAATAGAAGAAGCTCACACAGTCAGCTGTGACTTAGCAGTGGTTGAGCAACTGACTGGAGAAACATTGAATGATATATATGTGGGTGTGACTTAGCCCTAAACCTTTCCATTCTGCCAAATGAAGTTTTTTTGTATAACCCGGAGGTCTGCATATGTCTCCAGAGGGAAGTTCATTGTATTGATGAGATACCTTCCTTTCTTTTGAAATTTGTGAAGCAGAAAAATGAAACAAATAATTTAGCAAACTTATGTATTTATACGTTTGTATTTATTTATTTGACTTGACAAGAATCTTTAGAAATTCAAGATGCTATTAATACGTAATGACAAAGAAACTGATTATTTGTTAAATGTCCAACACATTGCTTCCAACACCTGGTGAATAATTTCTAATTTATCATTCTAAAATGCATTTCAGCTAAGTAGAAAAGAATGCAACTTTCTTTATTTGAAAGGGGTACAACCTGACCAAAGTTAAGCACGTTTAAGCATATTAAGCATATTAATTCCAGCTACTTTCTGTATGGCTTCAACATGTTTTTCAGTCTCCACAATCTCAGGTTGTTTTTAGAGTGCTTGACTTTGTTGAATCGTGCTCTTCCAAATTAACAAACACACATCCAGCACTCAAAGTCTTTGCCCAACAATATCAATGGAATTTTAAAGTACTTAACTTTTGGTGCATCGTGCCATAATTATTACAAGGAGAGAGGTGAGTTGTGTTTTTTTAAAAAAAGTTTTTTCATATATTATGCTAATCAATATGATAAAAAATATAATCCTGTGGACCAAGGATTTTGAAAACATTTCACATGTGCCACACACACAACTATTTTCATTGATATTTGGTGCCACACTCCTTTTGAAGAGGTCATTATCTCGCCCTCTTAGAGGCAGGACTGTAATCTGAAGGGGGGGGGGGAATAGCTTTGTCTGGTAACAGAAGGGTTAAGCCATTTCCCCCCTCACTTTGCCCGTTTCAAATTACAATGAGAAGCCTCTTCTCTCCCAGCAGGGTTGTGCTTACATTAGCTTTTAGATCTCTCTTGAAGGGAGCTGCTATGTTTTTGCCTGCTAGAGGTGGAAATAACAGTTAAGGAACTCAAAGGGTGGATTTTCAGCAGGGTCTCTCTCTCTTCCCCCCTTCCCTGAATGAATTCAGGGAAAGGCCTTTTAAATGTTTGGTACATGTTTCAGATTTGCTGGACATTAAGGAGAGAACTTAGGATGTTAATGGTCTCAGCTGATTATTAGGGGGGAGGGGGAATTAGATGTTACACCACCAAGCTGCAGCTCAGACCAGGAAAGAATGAAAGGTGGGAGAAGAGTCTTAAGCAGTTAATTGAGTTGAAAACATTGCAGGAGAAGACTGCTCTGAGAATGCCTGTGTGACTGAAGATGGTCTGTCGTTTAATAGAACCACATTCCCCAAAACTGGTTCTTTACGGTTCTTTACAGGAATGCCTGCATCAACTAATCAAGTTCTGGTCCTCTGCTCCATCAATGCAGGAAAAACAGTAACAACAGTGGAAAATTGGAAGTCCGAATTTCAGCTTTCTTAGAAAGAACTGCGCCCCGACACATCCTGTAATATTTAAATAAGTGGAGAAATAAAACCAGCAAGATGTTGTGCTCAGAAATGACAACGTTGACATGAAGAATAGGTAATTTACAGTTCACCTCTCTTTTTTTTGCCCCCCTACCCCCCAGACACCAGGAAAGCAGACCTCATAAGAAAAAGTAGAAGGTGGAAGAAAGGGATTGCTTTTTTGTTGTTTTTATTTATTTTGCATATTGATATATATAGAAAAATATGGACCAAACTGTGCTCAAAGCTCTGGTGAGCTTACTCTGGAATTGTTGGATTCTAATGGGTTCTGTGAAGGCGGGCATAGCAGACAATCACGTCCACTCCAGTTTCATTTACAGGAGATTGCGGAACCATGAGAGAAGAGAGATCCAGAGAGAAATTCTCTCCATCCTGGGTTTGCCTCACAGACCCAGGCCATTTTCACCTGGAAAGCAAGCTTCCTCAGCACCCCTCTTCATGCTCGACCTCTACAATGCCATGACAAATGAAGAAGATACTGAAGAACTGGAGTATTCGCTCAGGGGATCACTTGGCGGAGAGAGCAAAGGGCTGAGGAAGGGGTACCCAGCATCTCCAAATGGATACTCTCGGAGAATACACGTATCTCGCACAACTCCGCTGACTACACGGAGCCCTCCCTTAGCTAGCCTGCATGATACCAACTTTCTGAATGATGCAGATATGGTCATGAGCTTTGTCAATTTAGGTATGTTGCTTTCTTTCTTTCTTTCTTTCTGATACGTTCCTCTGTGTTTGACAAGCTAGGAGCCAGGACCTAGAAGCTGGCTTCTGTCATGGCCAAATTGGTCCCTGGAAGGTGTATTAATAATGCAAGCTGATGTTGAGCTAATGCTAAAACAGGCTACATTGTAGGTGGTCATGGGGTGTGTAGGTTTCTCTCACTGTTTATGTTAAAGTCAGTTTTTATAATTCTCCTCTCTCGACTTCTTTCCTTGATGTAATGAAGTTGTGTAGCCTTAGGCTAGTAGCAAGGGTTTTTATTTTGTGTGGCTTTTTTTGGTAAAATCTTTTTAAAAATAAGCACGTGAGTTGGCGGATTATGCACCACAAAACAAAACTTAAAGGAATAGGAAGTTGAAGCGTGTTATTTGAAAGTTATAGAATTGTGTGGGAGAAGAAGCAAAAGGATGGACAGTTTGGAAGATAAGTTTTAGTTGTTTCAGAGATTATAGATAGTGATTCAGCCTTACCTTGTGCAGCTTTACTTGGACATAACTACTGTGGACATAACTAGTGTGGGTTATTATTATTCTCTAGTAATTGTGCATAAGATTGCAGCCTTAAAAAGATTTCACATCTCTTGAGATTTTTGTTGCTTTTCCTATCTAAGAGGAAGATCTGTGGTGAATATTCTTGTATTGTGAGATGCACTGCCTTTCCTTCGTCGTTATTTTATAGCCACAGTTCTCATATTCATCTAAGTCTGGGAGGCCCCCCCCATGCATATTTGAAAAATATTAATTCTATAATATTTAGAATCAGAAACATAATGAATGGAGCATGTTTTAGAGTCTTCAGTTTTTGAGTATATGATTCAGGGAGGAATATAATTACAATAAACTGCATAATGAAATAATGATCCACATGCCCACCTTATAATAGAAAAGGTCAGTTTAAGAATGTTGTTACTATGCAATTGTTTACCAGTTTGCCAGTTTTCAGTTCAAGGGGGGAAATATCTTGCATATGCTGTTCTCTGGTAAGGAGTGTGTGTTCAGCTCTTCAAAATAACCACAACAACATTATTTCCCTTAGTATACAGCTATTCTTTCCAGCATATGACCTGAAATATCTTGCAATGGCTGTGTCTTGTAAATAGCATCTTCTGAATTTTTATTCGCTATAGTGAAGTTACTCCAGTCCTCAGTTGCTAGTACCTTATGTCCTAGAAAGCACCAAATGACAAAGTTCAGCTGCTATAAGAATAACAATCTTTTGCCAGTTCTTTGCTAGCAGAAAGCTGATTTCAAATCTCTTTGAAAATGTACTATTGTGTGCTTTTTAAGGCAATTGCAGTCCGGATTTTTGTTTGTTTTTGTAAGTATAACTATCCCTCTGGAGTTTCATTTCTCGCATTCCTTTCAAATGTTGTCCTACTGTTACCTTTGCTTTGCCCTTATCTGTAGCTTGATTTAACTCCTGTGCCCAAAGTAAAGTTGAAATGGCTATATAGACCCACGCATATTTGCTAAGGGAAGCCAAGGATTCCAAAAAGTACCAAGCAAGTGTTTAAATTTATGCTTTTTAACAGAGATCCTTGATGGAGGCAGATTGACGTATCACTTCGTATTCGTTTGCTCTGACTTGTGTCAGGACTGAACTCCACTGGTTCAAACAGGATCATTCAGTTAATGAATGTGCTATTAAGGAAATACAGTACCTACATCCCCTACGCCCGAATTCTTCATAGATCTTCAGGGGTTAGAGATTAGGCAGAACACAGACAAAACTGTTACAAGATTTTCTTTGCGGACTATTGTTTTTCTTATGAGTTAGATTCCCACCGACCCCCTCCCTAGATCGTTATTGCTTATATCCTACTTCTTTGGAAGCACTTTAAGAAGCAGCTGCATATCAGAGTCTTTTTATGGAATCTGGAATGGAAGGCTTTTTTTTTTCTTGTGGTTACTATGTGCAGACATTATTGAATTTCAAGCTTTATTAGGTTTCTATGAGCTGGCCCATAGTACGCTACAGTTCTTCACCCCTCTGTAGTTGTGCGTTATGTAGCTTCTAAAGCATTTCCAACTTTGCGACATTTATTTCAAAATATCAGTGCATAACGTGAGCTAACTAAACCTTTTGATTTTAAATAGCCTAATTTCGTTGCCATACAATTAAATTATGCTGCAATCCTATACCCCACCTACCTGGGAGTAGGCAGCATGAAATGCCGTGGGACTTTTCTTCTAAGAAGACATGTATAGAATTGCAGGGTTAATCCCTTCATGTAGGCAACTATCTTCTATTATTTATTTGAAAACCATCAGGCAATCTGGGTTAAGGTGTAAAAGGGGAAAGATGGGAGCGACAAATGGGCAGTCCTTATTTTCACTCCGCAAGATTTGTTTTACAAAATAATCGAAGTTCTTTGTGACTGGAAGTATCACTGAAGTTCTTTGTGATTCGAGCTATCAGTCAGTTGCAATCAAATTGCTCTGTTTTGGAAGGAGCTGACCGTGTTTAAGTGGAGGGCTATTATCAAATTACAGTACATTAATCCCCCATGAGGTGATAAAAGAATTTGCATAAATCATTGCATTGCCAACTGTAACTGTTAAAAAACCCATATGCTAAAAATAACAAACGTGAAGTGCTAAGTCTTAGAAATGCTGTTTTCTGTGAGCTTGAGGTAATAAAATTAGTCTGGAGGGACACGTGTACGTACTATGAGGCATTCCCGCCCCCCCCCCTTGAGGAACAAAAGGTGGTCATAATAATTATTCTGACAGAATAATTTTTGATAATGTTTGCATGTTTTGCTAATGAAATTTAGAAGTGCCTGAGGGGTTATTGAAATGCTAATTTTGAAATCAAGCTAGAGGGGAAAACGAAGTAATCGGCAATTAAGATGATGTCTGCCTTTTCATCATCTCTGAATCCTGATTTCTTCTTAAGAAGTGCAAATGTATACTTTTTTAAAATTTGTGTTTTATTTTCTGCTAGTAGTATTCTCATTTATGTTTTTAATAATGTAACCTCTCATTCTGCTCTTCCCTTTCAGCTGATGTTTGTAACACTGAAATTGTCACCAAAAACCCTTTAAATTTATTGAGAAATAATTAACTTCAGTATTCTAGTACTCAGAGACAACCAGGACACCTTACTTAACAAAGATAGGTAAATCCATGCCTTTGTTACTATTGCCGTTATCTGATTATGGTAGACAAAAGCTAACAATAGTTTTACCTCATAGTGCCCAGCATCTCCTCTAAAAGGATCTCCTATAGATTGAAATAAAAACTTGCCAACATTTGGAAATTTGTTTCCATTTTTAGCTTACATTTATTCATTAAAATTCATGTCAGATACGGAATCTGGTTGTTTTCATACCCCACCACTTTTTCCGTTGTGTTTAAAAGCTGAACTGTATAACTGGCATGGGATTTTGATAACACGCCCACCCCCCTGCTGTCAGGCAGGAAGGTAAGATACAACATTCTGGAAGGAGTTTTCAAAATCTGTACTAATGTGTGATTCAATCCTGGTTGGAAATGTTGATGATTATAATAATTGTACTTAAGCACAGTTCTGTTCAGTGATTCACTGGTGAAATAAAAAGGTTGTCTAATGCCTCACTCCCAGGTGATCATTGGAGCTTTGTCTAAGACTAAGTGGATTGCCAACATAAAACTATCTACTCAGATAGACCTCAACGGATCACTGGGGTTGGGGAACTAAGTTACCTTTTTATTTTACAAATGAGTTGTTGAATAGTGGAAGGCTCTTTACATTCTGTATATTACTTTCAATGAGACTCCCATGAGAGTGAAATAAATACAGGCAGTGGATGATTGATGCTTGGCATATTGTTCCCACGGATAATTCCAAATTCAGTAGACACTATGATTGTACTTATCCTCAATTTTCTTTTTATTTACCAATACTGTCAAGCTGTAGGTCTGAGGATTGAAAAGCAAGGAAGTATTTTATTAGGGTAGTATTCCACTAAGTTTTATTCAGAGTACACCTACTGAAATTAATATCCATTAATTTTAATGGATCTACTCTGATTAGAAATTTGTTGAATACCACCCTTAGTTAGATTCCACTGTAGATTTTCTGTATCAAATTCTTGAATGATCCCCCCTCCCCCATTACAAGCAGCAGGAATAAGCTGAAGAATGGGAGTTTTTAATTCATCTTTTTCATCTTATCAACTACTATTATTTATATACCTCTCCATAGTTCAAAGAAATTTCTGAAAGGTTTACACACATGTATACAGTGGTATCTCAGGTTAAGTACTTAATTCGTTCCGGAGGTCCGTACTAACTGGGAATGCCTCATAGTACACGTGTCCCTGAAGCATCACTTTAACTAATGAGGCTTCCTGCTGCCACCGCGCCGCCGGAGCACGATTTCTGTTCTCATCCTGAAGCAAAGTTCTTAACCTGAAGCACTATTTCTGGGTTAGCGAAGTCTGTAAAAGTCTGTAACCTGAAGCGTATGTAACCTGAAGCGTATGTAACCTGAAGTGTATGTAACCTGAGGTACCACTGTATATCACTAAGGAAGGACCAGGATCCTGAAAAGCATTGCAGAAACGCTAGGATTTACACATCTTGTACAAATTGAGGGCCAATTCATAGGGTTTTGCGGCTAAGTTGCCCCACTTCAGATTAGCAGGGTTCTCTTATCTTAATGAGGAAAAAATGTGACGTTTGGGCTATGCATGGAAACAGCCAGTTTTATATACCACTGTAACTGCCAGTAAAATTGGCAGCTACTGCTAGGTGTGGGATTTTTTTTCCGTTTTGAAAGAAGCAAGCATTTCCACAAGCAAGCAAACAAACCTCTGTTTTCTCCAGTACTCATAACATTCTGATTTATGCTCATGGTAGCATAACACCTGTTGCCTCTCTTTCAGTTTTCCACAAAAACATGTTTGCCACAAACTTGGCCAACTCAGGTGTGTTGGTGGGAAGTATTGTCATACTAACTTGGAAAACCTGTAAAAAATGTATTCTCTTTATTTGAAATGAAACCAAGTTAAATAGCATGTTTCTCTTACCTGGCAGTGCTCTCCCACATTTCTGATTTTGCCCCTCACCCCCATTTGCTAGTTAAGTATTATATTCACATAAAGAGGTCAGTCAGAAAGGTCATGAATGATTTTGAAAATTTTGTACAGAAAACAGGCAATTCACATTAATGAATGAGTTCTGAAATAGATATATATGTGTGTGTGTGTTATGTGTACAGTTAGGACATTTACTCTAACTGTTCTGAAGTAATTGATCCAGCAGTGTTTTGAAAACATATATTTTATTTTGTTTTTCCTCGTGGATTTGAAAGAGACTCAGCATCTTGGTTTGCCAGAAAAATATGAAAGAAATCACCAATAACCCAAGAGAAACTGATGTAGCAGATGGCTGGGAGTGTATGGTGAAGGGACATACATATGTGTAAAAATATGTACTGTTATTAATAGTTTTGCCATTAGGAAGGAGACTGATACAGTTCCGCTTGTTTTTTCAGTATCAGTTGCTTTTTCAGACTAAACACAGACTTTGGGTGGGAAGCTGTGGGTTTAGGTACAATACATGTCTTACTAGGGAAAAACACACTCATGCACATAGAAAACCTCATAGCAACCGTGAATAGCAATTAAAGTCATCCATAATAACACCTCTTGGTTGTTGATGCAACCTTTTGTTTCCTGGAAAACCATGTGGTGTGTAATATTCCTAACCAGCATGCCGGTTCCTACACAAAGACCTCTGTGACAGCTATCCCTGGCTATAATGAATAATAAGGCAGGCTATTAGGTATTTGCCGTGTGAGGAAAGTGCTTGCATGAAGAATGACTCTGTAGCAGTGAGGTGGTGATTCTTTCCCTGCTTCCCAGGCTGCTCTTGCAAACTCTTCCAAAGAAACCTTTGGTTGGCTGGTTGATAGGCCGTGCTTAACTACATGGCTCCATTAGCACTATACATTTAATGCAGTAATGTCTTCCCCCAAAGACCCCTGGGAAGTGTGGCTTGTTAAGGGTTCTGGGAGTTGTCACAGATCTACAGTTCCTTGGGAAGAGAAGAAAAAGAAGAGTTTGGATTTGATATCCCACTTTATCACTACCCGAAGGAGTCTCAAAGCGGCTAACATTCTCCTTTCTCTTCCTCCCCCACAACAAACACTCTGTGAGGTGAGTGGGGCTGAGAGACTTCAAAGAAGTGTGGCTAGTCCAAGGTCACCCAGCAGCTGCATGTGGAGGAGCGGAGACCCGAACCCGGTTCACCAGATTACGAGACTACCGCTCTTAACCCCTACACCACACTCTGTTAAACCACTCACTGCGATTTGTAGCTCTGTGAGGGAAATCGGCTCCCTTAGCAACTCTCAGCACCCATAACAAACTACAGTCCCCGGGATTCTGTAAATATAAAACATTAACACAACAGAGCTGAACAACAAGATCAAAGCCCATAATACTATAGAAGATCTAGGATTTAAAACTGTTGATTGGTGCTCTTCGTGGAATGCCATCCAGAATCCATGGTAGATGTGGGATTTGAACTTGAATTCCAGGTACATCTAAAATACTAGCTACTGCAACATAAGATCAAGTAGGATGCAGTTTGTGGACCAGTCCACACATGCTACTGGTTTTCACCCTAACTATCCTGTTGCATGTAAAATATTCAGAGCCTTCTCAGAAAGAATTGTGGTGGAGATGGTGTGAGATTCTTTGAAAGTGAAATTTGTGGTGTGTGTTCTGCAGTGTGCAAGTCACACTCACGAGTGACTACGTGAGGGTGGATTTATGAATATGTAAATCACATATCTATAGTAGCTATATTTCTACCATGGAAACACTGATAGGGATACAATTTGGATAAGCCCTGCAATTGTGTTATTTTTCTGTAATCCTTCTGTGGTTACTCATTCTTACAAATGTGCTCCCAAGTGACAGAATCAAGATACCACTACAGGAAATTAGTTTTCAGTAATTGAATTTCATGGTGTGTGTTTTTTACTTGCATTATGCAGCAGGCGAGACAACATAGGTTGTGGTAATGTTTCTGTGTAACTAGTGATTGTGTGAACTTGCCTTTAGCGTGCAGCAATGCTTGCAAAGTTTGACCTAAAAGCAGGGGTGGAAGGAAGCAATGATATCCATTTCAACCTGTATTCTTCACAGCCAGCACTTTTTCTGTAGTGCTACAGTTTTATTACCACCAAATAATAATATTTTCTCTGTCCAGCATTTAATGCAAGTTACATAACTTATGTAACTTTCACCTTACATTCATTTCAATGAAAAGGAAATGCCAGAACAACGTAAAAAAATAGTTCTTATTTACATGTTGCTTGCAGACTAAAAACAACATAGTAGCTGATTTTTGCAGACTTAAAAACAATGTAACTTGATTATATTCACTTAAGTGATTTCCTTTCCTGCCCACAGAGAAGCACATGAACTACAGCAATTTCTATTGCACTTCATTTCCCATTTTTTGTTGGAATTCTCTGACTTCCTTACCTAAAAGTAGTAGTAGTAGCAATAATATAATTTTGTATGCTGCCCATCTGACTGGGTTTCCTCACCCACTCTGGGTAGCTCCCAACAGAATACTAAAGCACAATAAAACATTAAAAACTTCCCATACAGAGCTGCCTTCAGAAAACTGGTGGGCAGTGGGATAGCATGAGGGTGGTACATTGGGAAAAATATTCTAGGAAAAATGAAAACTGAAATAAACAATAAAATATGACAGTATGTTAAAAAGAGAGCAGCCGGCGGGGGGGGGGGGGGGAGGAGATATCACAGCTTTAGTACCAGAGGGAGGGATCCGAATTGCTGAGGCCTCTTTAAAGTACAGCAACCACCTCAGTTCCAGAAGCAAATCCTTTCATCCCAGCAAAGTAAAACACACGCACCAAAAGACCCCATCCCACCTCAGTATGTGTGCATGCAGGGAGTACACAGAGCAGCTACTAATGCTTCTGGCCATAAATAACATAGTAGCTAGCTTTCTAAAAACCACAGGTTAAAGGATGAGGGCTGCCATGACGCACACAGAGAGGCTGAGATCAGAAGAGAAGCAAAAAAGGAGGTCAGTCAAAACAATGAATCCCCTTGTTCAGAGTCATATTTATGAGTGCTTCATTGCACCTAAAGTTCATATTTTATTGGCTAGGCCATGGGGTTTCCCCATTTGCTCATCTCTTAAAATAACACCCCTGGCTAAAGATTCCTATAAAACACATGAGTGCTATAGCAGGCAAAACCTGTCAGTCCTGACAACCGGTTAGTTTGTTTTGGTGGAGTGGTGTTGGAGGGACTTTCAATTTTTGCCCTGAAGATTGAGATGTTTTCTGTGCAAAGTTGACCGTAGGGCGTTTCACGTTCAGTCCTCGTTTTGAGACACACATTTCTTAAACATTGTTTGTTTGCAGGCTATTAGTCTAAGTTTAATCTCTCTGTTTGGTAACCCACCTTGTAGTTTGAAGAAAGTGTGGTGTGTAATAAGCAACCCATGGAAAAACAAAAAACAAAATCTATGCTTCCATCATGAAAAAGATGCCACCAAAATCCAACGGGCAAATATTCGTGCTGTTTCTATGGTGTTTAGAATGCTTCTGTTCTCTTGGCTGAGGCTAAAGGTAGGTCATAGCTCAGTGGTGGAGAATGTTCTTTTTCTGCAGAAGGTTCCTGATTCAGTTGCCAGCATCTCCAGGTAGCACTGCCAGTTAGTGTAGGCCAGGGCTTTTTCCCCCAGGGGGAACTCACTGGAACTGAGTTCCAGCACCTCTCAGGTGGATGCCATTGCCATTCTAAGAGAAAGAGGTGAATTCCAGCACCTTTCCCCTGCAAGAAAAATAGCAGGGGTGTAGACAATACTGAGCTAGACCGAACAAAGGATACAGCAGCTCCCTATTTTCCCTATATTATGCTGTTTCTTTTCCCCACTTCCTTCTTTGTCCTTATAGTTCCCAGTCCTGTTTGCTTACTGTCACTCACAACACACAGTTGTTCTGTTTCCATTCATCTGTGCAGTCCTCACGTTGGACATACCAAATATTTACATACCGGTACGTCATCCTGGCCAATAGAATTAAAACAGTAGACTGGACAAAAGTGGCCAAGGAACTGTACTGTGGTGGCAAAGGGAAAATAGAGAAAGGGCAATGAGAAGAATATGCAGTGAAACAATATGGAAAACTGGGAGCTGCCTTTCAACATAATAAGACAAAACATGTAAGTTTAGTCTCAGCCTTGCCAAGAAATTCCACCCAAATAATTTGTACAACACTCCGTTTCTGCCCAAACCCGACTTCTTATTTATAAACAAAATATATGCTTCTGTCCAGCTGGACAATGTTAGGAGTTAAGTGCCCTTCTTATTGGAGGAGCCAACACATTTTGGAGACCCTGTTCCCCAAACAGAAAGACTAGATTCAGTGTCTATAAAATCCCCAAGAGTAACCTATTTCTGCTTATGAGCAACTGAAATGGAATGTATCCTTCAATAGTTAAAATTTATTGCTTGTGTTTCAATTATATATTCTTCCAAAGCATCTTTAAAAGGGGATTTTAATGGATTGTTTTAATTCATTGTCTTGATTCACAGAATTCTGCATGCCATATTTTAGAGTACGGTAGCAGAATCTATGGCCTTCTGTACGTTGTTGGGTTTCAACTCCTGACAGCCCCAGCCAGCATGACCAATGGTCAAGAATGATGAGAGTTGTTGTAGCCCAACAACTTATGGAGGGCTTCAGGTTCCCTGATCCTGGTTATGAGAATCAGGTTTGAGCCATGGGCTGTTGTATGTCCTCCTCCCCTCCCTCCTGCATAGGTTTGAACTATTGCCTTTTCAGCCCTAACACTAGTTTCTCATGATACCTGACTCTGCAGATGACACAATTCATTCCAAATCAAAGATTGCACTCCCAATTCCAACCATGGATTCTGCCTGTGTTTTGGAGGGAATCGCTTAGCATAATTTGCCAAGTTGGATGTCATGGCAAACCATGGTTAGTGCTAAATTGGAAATGGGAACACATCAGTCCATTGTCTGGGGGAATCTACTGACTTCAGCCTATATATGTGTTTTAATTACTTAAAGTAATATAATATTCTGCTCAACAGCGCAACAAAAATGTGATTCTGGGGTTTCTAAGTATTGCGCAAGTGTCATGTTTGTGGTGGACAAAGTTAGTGCTACTACAAGTGAATACAGAGTATGCAAAAGGTATAATGCAGTACAGTGGTACCTCTGGTTAAGTACTTAATTCATTCTGGAGGTCCATTCTTAACCTGAAACTGTTCTTAACCTGAAGCACCACTAGCTAATGGGGCCTCGTGATGCTGCCGTGCTGCCGGAGCACGGTTTCTGTTCTCATCCTGAAGCAAAGTTCTTAACCCGAGGTACTATTTCTGGCTTAGCGGAGTCTGTAACCTGAAGCGTATGTAACCCGAGGTACCACTGTATAGCTATCTGTTACACACTAGACCTTTAAAGTACATTCCCGCTCCCTCCCAAGAATTATGGGAACTGTAGTTTACCTCTCACATAGCTACAATTCCCAGCATCCTTAGCAAACTACGGTTTGCACTTTTAATGTGCTTTAAAGATCTGGTGTGTTTGCAGCCTTAAAGTACAATCATATGCCTGGTTACTTGGAAGTCCCATTGTGTTAAATGTGGCTTGCTCTCTAGGATATGTGTTTAGGATTGCAGCCTTTATGTATTTAATCAGGAAGGCAAAATATAGCATACTAAATTTATGAAAACTGAATTGCCTAAAATGAAATTGCTTTTTATTTTAAAGTTGCTTTAAAAAACCAAAACAAAAGCAAAAACCAATACTGTGGATTCATTTCAGCCCTGGCATTTGCGTGATTCCTTGCTCGGGCCAATTTTTATCTGCTGACCATCTGACCCCTGTTGTTAATTTTACTTAATTGCATCCTGTTTTAATGTTTTGCAATGAGGATGAAAGTTCTTAAAGCCTTATGGAGAGGATATGAAGGCTAATAATAGCGAATGTTGTAATAAAGCCCAGTCTCATGAGGTTATTTCTTTAGTCTGATGGGTAGCATAGTAGTTTCAAGATCTTAAAGTAAGGTGAAACTCTGAATCAAGTTCTTTTTGAAGAGGGAGATTGTCTTCATATTGTGAAAAAAGGCTTTCTTGTTTGCTTTTTGGGAGTTGGAACGCTCTCCAAAAGCATTATTTGGGATGTTGCCCCTTTGAATAATCAGTAACAGCACTTGAGTGCAGATAGGGTTGATCTGAGACTTCACAAGAAGCAGTGGCGTAGCGTGGGGGGTGCAGGGGGTGCCGGCCGCACCGGGCGCAACATCTGGGGGGTAGGGTTAGGGGGCGCAAATTACTTGCCTTGCCCCGGGTGCTGACAACCCACGCTACGCCACTGACAAGAAGCATCCATCTGGAACATAGCAAACTGTTTACATCGGGTCAAACTATCTGATCACCTAGTCCAATGTTGTCCACTTTGACTGGCAGCAGTTCTTTAGGGTTTCAGGCTGAGGTCTTTTCACATCATGTCAGATGGGTGGGGTACAAATAATAAAATTATTATTATTGTAGTTATTATTATGTGCTCTTTGATCCTTTTAAATTTTAAAATACAGTCGTACCTTCATTTTCAAACAGCTTATTTCTTGAACGTTTTGGCTCCCGAACGCCACAAACACAGAAGTGACTGTTCTGGTTCTGGGAAGCCAAATGTCCAACCGGGCTTCTGCAGCTTATGATTGGCTGCAGGAGCTTCCTGCAGCCAATCAGAAGCCGCACTTTGGTTTCCAAGTGTTTTGGAAGTCGAATGGACTTCCGGAACAGATTCTGCTTGACTTCCAAGGTACAACTGTAACTGGAGATGCCAGAATCCAGACCTGGGCTCCAGTACATGCAACATGTGTGTTCTGCCACAAAACAGTGGCACAACTCTCTGATTCTAAGTAAGTCCAGGATGTATTGTCTGACTGAAGATACGGGCTTATGTGTGTGTCTTTGGCTTCAAGTCGTTTGTGCTTTGACCAAATGAATAAAAATGGTAATGTTGTGCACCTCTAAGACCTGGATGCTGGTAAATACGTTTACTTGAAAGCAAGCCCTGCTCATTTCAATAGAAATTATTTATATATATCCATTTCACATAGCTGAAACAATGTGCATTCTGCTCTAGGAAGATCTAAAAATGTCAGTCCCATGTGTTTTTGGTTTACAGTCTGTTTACATAATACGCGAGTGATGCTTCTCTCAAGGGGGCAAGTGTCCCTTACATGTTATATAAACACAGTGTAAAGTGAAACCACGTGGTGGAAATTTTCAAACCTTCTCAATGTAGCCGTAGTCATGGAAGCAGCAGCAAGCACATGGCTTCAGCTGTGAAAAAAAGGAGTTTTAAGCATGCTCAAGATCAGTCCTAAAGATCTCCATGTCCTTATGTAAAACCAAAACATCCAAAGCATTTTTAAAAAAGGGATTAGTATGTATGTTACTTTGTACTTGGTATGGGGTGAGGGGAAACTCTTAAGAGTGATATGAAAGGGTGACACATTTCCATTCAAAATGTGTGCACATTCTTCACTTTTAAAAAACTGTTTTACATACAGGCAAGACTCCTAAGCAACATCACACAACTATAGTCATCTGAGGATTGGTGTTTACTAATTCAAATGTATGTGTTAATTAGCTGTAGATTGCAAGAATGTGTAGGGGGGGAATTTCCCCTAATTCTAATGATCAAGGTACTATTTTCTGGATTGATCATCCCACCATTGTTACAAAACAATAAACAAACGACTGCTGCCATTCTTAAAATATGATGGCACTTCCTTTAGAACTGAAGTATTGTACAGAAAGGGGTGCCTACTTTTTTGAAACTTTGTCAGGGATGGGGCATCTGAGGCTGGAAATCCAATTCCCAGCAGCACCAGTCGACACAGCATATGGTTAGGGATAATGGGAGTTGTCAGGGCTGGACAACTTTAGACACCCTAAGCACTCCAGGCATCAGCTTCTGCAGAGGATTTAGGGGGCCTGACAGGACATTGTGAGGAGCCAGGGGGAGGAGCTGAACACTCTCTGAAAATTGAGGGGACCCGACCCCCCTAAAAATACATTGGGAGGGGGGCAAAACTGCCCCAGTTCCTAGGAGCTGGCATCTATGCTAAGCACTTAAAAAGATTTTGGGACACACACACACACACAGGCACGCAAAATAATAAACCATAAAACGAAACTTTGTTTTTCAAAATGAAACAACATCTACAGTAAGTTAGAAAATAATGTTTATTTTTGTATATTTGTATAAATATTTATTTTTGTTCAGCTGCACCAAATGGCACATGGTAAATTTGGCACATAGCTGTCAACGTTTCCCTTTTTTTAAAGGGAAATTCCCTTATTCCGAATAGGATTCCTTGCAAGAAAAGGGAAAAGTTGACAGCTATGATCTGGCAGTGGAAAATTTTGGTGGTGCCCCCTTCCCTTGATACCCTAAGCATGTGCTTATTTTGCTTAATGGTTAATCAAGCCCTGGGTTTCCCATCTGTTTTATGCTGATCTTCTGAAGGAGGCAAAAGTCCTTGAGAACAAGAAGTGCTTCTTAAAATTAATGTAGAAGAGTTTGGATTTGATATCCCGCTTTATCACTACCCTAAGGAGTCTCAAAGCAGCTAACATTCTCCTTTCCCTTCCTCCCCCACAACAAACACTCTGTGAGGTGAGTGGGGCTGAGAGACTTCAAAGAAGTGTGACTAGCCCAAGGTCACCCAGCAGCTGCCTGTGGAGGAGCGGGGAATTGAACCCAGTTCACCAGATTACGAGACTACCGCTCTTAACCACTACACCATGCTGGCTCTCTTTGTGTCCATCCTTGTTGGCCTTGGCTATTTTCTTCTTAACATGCCCTGATATATTCTATTAGCTTCAAAACCAGTGAACACTGGATCACTGGAGGGCGCCTGATACTGAGTCAGATCATTGGTTCAACCAGCATATTGTCTACACTTGACTAGCCGTGGCTCTCCAGAGTTTCAAAATTTCTCTTCCAGCCTTGCGCAGAACTCCCAGGGATTAAACCTGGGACCTTGCACCAGATGCTCAGCCACTGAGCTGTAGTCTTTTCACAAATGGTCCACACAAATTTTCAAATTGACACATACCTGATTCAGAAATTGTGTGACTGTTTTTTCTAGCTGAATGGAAGTCAAATGCTCTGGTGAGGTAGTGCATAAGTAAGAGCAGACCTTGGTTATGAAAAAATTCAAGGAAAATGAGTTATGAGTATTATTGGAATCAGTGCTTTGCAAAGAACCTGACACATTCAATAGCAGTGAAGATTTCTGAGCCTTCATTGTATCTGGGTGGGGGGTGTCAAGCAGATTTTTATTTTTTTGTGTATTTCACTAATCTCCAGGCTGATTTGAACTGACATGCTCACTTGTAGGTTTTTTTGAAAACTCTGCTATTAATGGGTCTTTCTTTTTTGCTACTGAACAAAAGTAAAGTCAAGTAGAAAACAGTAGACTGTAACCAAAGCAACATAACGTGAACTTGATTTTCCTCTTATTTTTCAACCTTAGCAGGCTGAATAATTTATTTGACTTATACGCAATTATAGACTTACCTTACCCTTTTACTAATCAGGAACAGTATAGCAGAAGCTGGCTCCCTAACAGGACATGATTTAAATGTGGAAAATTTGACTTCCCAACTTGAAACAGGAGCTTAGTGTATTCCGATCCATACCTGAATGATATTAATTTCTCTTAGTTTTCCTTACTGAAAAGGTAGTGTTAGCGTCATTCTTTAGAGGGCTCTCTGTTTTGAGGGAGGGAAATTAGTATTACAGTCTGAGTGTACCATACTTTGTGTATTTATGACCTAGGGAACTAGTTTGTGATCTAAAGGCTTTTATTTAATTAAATTTCAAATGTAAAATTGACTCGGATCCCACAGCAAATCAAGTCTAAGGACTGGCAAGATCTGGCTGCAAGACTTTAGGTCTGAACAATCTAGAAGCTAATATTTTTAGATCTATTTAAATTTGTGAAGTAAGTGTTCTTGCAAAGTTGGCAAATGAGCTGAGCTGTCTTGGAAGTATGTTGCTAAGATCTGGCAAATCGGCACCTGAAAAGTTTATAATAATTGCCAGTGGTGTTTACTTTTTTATTATGGAGAAACAGAACAGTACAAAGCTAACATGACCCCTCAGATTTCAGCACAGGAACAAGTGGGATTAGTCTGAAAACTGGCTATCTTCTGAGAATTGAAGTTTTGACGGATCTGGGTTTTGGTGGCAGAATGAGATCCAGAATTACACCCTCAAATGCATTCCCGCCCCAGAGCACAGCAATGCTTTGCGAAAGGCCCCCAATTTAACATTAACATAAGGAAAGCTGAATTCTGCTGACTGGGAAGAATTATAAGAAGAAACTACACATGATGTTAATGATGTGAGTAGCAATCAGGAAGGAAATGAGGTGCATCAGATGAAGATGATTGCCCTTGGAAGCACAGCACCTAGGGAAGCAAGGTTTAAGTCCTGCAGTATTGATTTAAAAATCTCACACTGTCCTGCTAAGAAGGACTAAACCTTTTCCCTGTCATGCTTCATTCCTGAGGACACTCCACTCCACAACAGGTACAGTGGTGCCTCGCAAGACGAAAATAATCCGTTCCGCGAGTCTCTTCGTCTAGCGGTTTTTTCGTCTTGCGAAGCATCCCTATTAGCGGATTAGCGCGCTTAGCGGCTTAGCGGCTTGGAAAAAGGGGGGGGGAGGGAAAAAAACTCGCAAGACTCGCAAGACTCGCAAGACGTTTTCGTCTTGCGAAGTAAGCCCATAGGGAAATTCGTCTTGTGAAGCGCCTCGAAAAACGGAAAACCCTTTCGTCTAGCGGGTTTTTCGTCTTGCGAGGCATTCGTCTTGCGGGGCACCACTGTATTTACCGGTAAGTATTTTAAGAACCTTCAATGTGATTGCTAATCCTGTTACATGTAACAGGGTGAATCATTTTTACTTCCTGGTCTAGAGGATGCATACCCTCCAACATTTCTCCGATGAAAATAGGGATGTCCTGTTCCATAATAATAGTAATAATAATACCCCACCTGTCTGTCTGGGTTGCCCCAGCCACTCTGGGCAGCTTCTAACATATATGAAAACATAATAAAACATTAAACATTTAAAAACTTCCCTTGGGTGTCTTCTAAAGATTGTATAATTACTTATCTCCTTGGCTTGGGGGGTTGTATAACTCCACACCCTCCAACATTCTCTGATGAAAACAGGGACTCCCTAAGGAAAAGCGGGACGTTCTGGGATCAGATCAGAAACTGGGATGGCTTCTGTAAATCCAGGACTGTCCCTGGAATATAGGGACACTTAGAGGGTCTGGAGGATGATGAGGGGGTGGGGAGGTTACTAAGACACATCCTTTTTTTGCAGATCACCATACAGTGGTACCTCGGGTTAAGTACTTAATTCGTTCCAGAGGTCTGTACTTAACCTGAAACTGTTCTTAACCTGAAGCACCACTTTAGCTAATGGGGCCTCCTGCTGCTGCCGTGCCGCCAGAGCACGATTTCTGTTCTCATCCTGAAGCAAAGTTTTTAACCCGAGGTAATACTTCTGGGTTAGCGGAGTCTGTAACCTGAAGTGTATGTAACCCGAGGTACCACTGTACACAGGAACATATGCAGAGTGGGCAGGTGTTAGGGTAGTCCAGGATTATTCATCTAGGACGTCAAAAAAATCTTTGTGTCTGTATCATACAGAGCAAAGTAGTCATATGAAAAATGAAAATGAAACCAAAGCCAGCCACGGAAGTGATGGGGTCTGCTCTGTAAAATTTTATGAATGTGAAATATTCTGAAATAAAGCACACTGCTGTATTGCTATGGATCAGCTACATTCTAGAACAGATGGACCCAGTGGATTCCTGAACTGCAACTCCTGCTGTTACTTATAGTGGCTGGAGCTGATAGAAGTTGTAGGCCAACTGTCAGTATATGGAAACATCACCGCTGCAGACAGCCAGATTGTTGACATCACATGATGCGCCTATCTGTGGGAAAGAAGAATTTCCCCGGACGTTCACAGACTGGATAAGTCTTTGTGAAGAGTGTAATTTGAAACCTTCCGACTGCGCAGGAAGTTTGTCAGACGTGCTAGAAGATCTGAACTGAAAGGACGTATTTTTCTGTAGTGCTGTAATGTCAGGAATAAACATCATGTAAATAGATTTCTGACTTATTTTCTTTCCCCTGCGGAAGCAGGAGGAGGGTGTGTGCATTTTACCCACGCTTGGGAAAATGTCGCCTATCAAAATCTCCCTGGTCTGTCTGGATATCAGCCAGAGGAGGTTATCGGTAAGCAAGCTCAGAGGACAGTGAGAGGGGCCAGCCTCTATGGAGGGGGCTTGCACCAACAACATCAGGAGGGCTCCATGCTGGGATTACTTGAGAGTTTTGTAGATTAGTACTCTAGGACAAAGATCCATGGACCACCAAGTGGTTTGCAAGAGTCTGTGGCATGTCTGTAAAAATGATAACGGAATTTAAGTGGTCCATGGGAAGAAATGTTTAGGAACCACTGACTAATGCTGTATAATTCTGCAATATGGATGCTTTTTGATCTTGAGACACATAACATCATAATATAGCAGCTAAATATATTAATTAGTCTACAAAGGAATGGACAGAGTTCAGCAGGCTCTAAGAAATATCTATAAATATCTAGCTTTGTAGTCTCTGTGTTACAGTACTAATATTTTCCTTGATTTCTGGTTTCCAGACATCTTATCAAGCCAATCCATTCATTCTTTTTAAAAGTTCTGATGCTGGTAAGGATCAGACTAGCGTAAGGAAAGACAAGGTGTCATTTCCCCCACTTAAAATCAACAACTGTAATGCCTTCCAGAATTTAATAATTAGGGAGGCAGCTGCAACGTCGCGCTTGTTTTGCCTTGCAAAACATCTACATATGACTTGGAAAGTAAAAGGAAATTATAAATGGAATGAATAACACATGTTTACAAATTAACTTTTCATCGAAACCTTGCTTTATGGGGTGATATGGTTTCCTTGATTGAAATACATTGTTGTTTTCACATGGGTGATTTTAAATGGGGGCTTTAAAAATTGCGAAAAGTAAAGGAAAGACACTGAGAACACTCTTTAATAAAGGCAAGTTTAGGGTTAAATGGTTTACAGAAGTACAGGCCTAAATCATATGCTTGTTGGAGTCTGTACTGGTGGATTTATAGATATGCACATTATGTGCAAAATTAGGGCTCTCTGCATTTGACAGCCCCCCAAGTTATTAGTATACAGTGGTACCTCGGGTTAAGAACTTAATTCGTTCTGGAGGTCCGTACTTAACCTGAAACTGTTCTTAACCTGAAGCACCACTTTAGCTAATGGGGCCTCCCGCTGCTGCCACGCGATTTCTGTTCTCATCCTGAAGCAAAGTTCTTAACCCAAGGTACTATTTCTGGGTTAGTGGAGTCTGTAACCTGAAGTGTCCGTAACCTGAAGTGTCTGTAACCCGAGGTACCACTGTACATTGCTCATTGAGAGGATACCTTTGGGTACAATGATTTACCATGGTTGAATTCTAGTATTTTAGTTTGTTGCACTGTTTCCACTCATCATTTCTCCTATTCCCTGATTAAAGTCACTGGAGGCTGCTCCATTAGGATGGGGTTGCCAGCTCAGTGCCTGCAAAGGCCTTGGTTGAAACCCCAGAACAGGGATGCCAGATTCTGAGCTTGCTTTCTTTCTTTTTTAGTATGTCTCTTGCCCTTCTAGAAAGAAAATTATGAAGCATAATGCACAGGTACCCTTCTAAGCAATTTCTGTTAAATGAGCCAGCCTGGCTGCTCCTGCCTTTCAGTGTCTTTAGCCAATGAGTGAAATCAGAGCTGTGATTGATAAGTGTGTTGTTTGGACACCGGGCAATAGGAATCCCTTGGATTTATAATTGTGTAAGTGGAGTAATTTCACTGGAGCCTGTGGCATCAGGGACCCCAGACTTCAAGTTTTCATTTAAAGAGGAAAAAAAGTCCCTAGTTCTTCTGGAAAGAAAGTTAGGAAACATAATGTTCAGGCAACCTTCTAAGCTTGGGGGCAACAAACCCAACACAAGCAGAGGGATGAGTATAATGTTTTTTCTGGCTCTGCAGCACAGAACCCGTGATGGAGATGGAAAGAAGATCCATCCTCTTCTGGATTCACCTACTTACAACTCCAGTTGGCTATGATGCTGATTCCTCCACTCATTTCTGGAGGGAAGGATTTATGATGCTGATTCCTCCACTCATTTCTGGAAGGAAGGATTTGTCTGAGCAGTTGTCATGGGACAAAGATGGAGAGGAGATGATGGATGGGTGCCACCTCTTTGGTTTTAGGAAGGATGTCAGGGTGTGGGAAGTGTTGAGGCCATTCCACCTCCCCTCCTTTGGCTGCCCATGGCAGGGCTTTCTGAAAAGAGGGGAGCTAAAGATGTCCTGTAAATGTTTGCCTTCTCTTTGCTTTGCTGCCCACAGGCCTCATGGAAGAAGAAGCAGGTAGCGGCTCTCTGCATGGGGGAGTTTCAGGGGGAAGTGTGCGCGTTTGTGTAACAGTGGAGGAAGAAGTGCAGGATCCATCCATTTCCTGCTCTATTTGCTTTGCTGCCTGTCAGCCACATGGAACAGTGGGTAGGCTTTTAAAGAAGTGTATGTATGTTAGGGTGGGAACTAAAATTGCGATAGTCATCTGTTGCTCATTTTGCTGCCTGCCAGCCATGTGACATGCAGCTGCTTGAAAGTGTGTATGTAGGAACAAATGTTGTAGTGCTTGTTTGCTGTTATGGAGCAGATAATTATGGTTTCTAGTTAGGGATCCAATAGGGTTTTTTTGTTTCGTTTTTGTTTTGTTGCTTTCCCCAAGAAGACCCACAGTTTATTGCTGAAGCGGAACAAATGTCAATCCACAGACAACCCAAATGATGTTTGTTCCAGTTCAGCAGTGAACCACAGGTTTTACCAGGCAACCCACCCCCGCCCCAATCTTGTACCCCTGGCTAGAAATCACAGGACAAATGGGCTATCAGTTGACTATGAGGGCGAGTGGAAAATATGGTAACTTTCCTGTTCCTGTTGCATGCTGTACAGCTGGGATGATTCCAGAACTGTTCAATGCAGTGGCAGGGAACTCAATGTAAAGGCATCATAATCACCATCACATTTCCCCTGACTGTTCCCAGTTTTGTTTTGTGGGGGGAGCCCAGTGCTGAGGAACCACCACCTCCTTTTTCTGAAGTTGTTGTTTTGTGGGGAGCAAGCCCGGCACCATCGTCATTATCACCTTTCCCCAAATTGTTCCCAGGTTGTTTGAAGAATGAGGAGCACAGTGCAAAGGCAGAAACATTATTATCATTTCCTCATACACACCTAATTTTGATATAGCCACATTTATTTGGGTCAGTGTTTCACAAACTGAGGTCTCCCGTTGTTTTTGGACTACAATTCCCATCATCTCTGACCACTGGTCCTGCTAGCTAGGGATGATGGGAGTTGTAGTCCAAAAACAGCTAGAGACTCAAGTTTTGGAAACACTGATTTTGGTCAATCAATAGGACCCCTCGAAAAAGTTGTACACAAGGCCCATAGACCAGAAATACATCACCATGTCTGCAGATGAGTCTCTGCCAAGGACCAAATTGTTAGGTCTATTTCTTTTCAGGGCAGGGAGGAGTGTGGGGTTCACAGTGCTTGCAATAGGAGCACCTAGTGCTTTGACCTTGGTTTTAGTAGCTAAGGAAACCTGCACGGAAGTAGCAGAGATTGAGAGTTCTAGGGGTCATTTTGTTTAGTTGCTCCTTATCTATAATGTGTCTGAATATTTTAAAACTCTATGAACCAATTTAGCCTTAGGCTCTAAAAGAAATCGAAAATATAATGTAATCTTAAAGATAATAAAATACACTTTTCCAGATAGATGAGTGTGCAAGAAAATTCATTTCTCCCTAGCTCTAGTAATTTTGGAAACTGAGCAGTTAAAGCTTTTGATACCCCTTTCAAAAGATTAGGTAAGATTAGCCCTGCAAAAGAAGATAATAGCATAAATATAGATTTTGCAACACTGAATATATATATTACACATTTATGTTTTAAAAAGCCCAATGAAAGATTAACATCTAATTTTAAGGAAAAAAGTAAGGGGGGAAATAGGGAAACAAGGAAAGTAATAGGTGTGCAAAACTAGGGGAAAATACTACTTAAAGCTACTTCCAGATGAATCCACACTTTGTGGGCAGTATATTGAGAGAGGGTGATTATTAAGATACGTTATGAAGCTCCATCCAATACCCACATAGTCCTCAGGATCTGCAGTTCCCCATAGCACACACACATAAATTGTGCAACATGTAAAGTCTTTTTGAGCCAGTTATCAACTGTGATGTTTGTTTCTAATTTCTGTTCGGAGCAAAGGGATGCGAACAAAAACAGACACTGATTCCTACATACGTGCATTTTAGAAGTTGTGGTCCGACCAGAATGAGATGGAGATCATGTTTTTACCATTTGTCCTAGCTCTGACAATTTGGTATGATTCGTTCAGCATTGACTTGCTCTTGGCGCTGCATTTCTGGAACTAGTGTGACTTTGCTTTCAGAGTAATCCACGTTCAACTGATCCAGGTTGCAGCCAAATTGTCTTGCTGGCAGGCGGAGGGGCATGTAAACAGAACCTCTCTTGTGGCAGATCAGGAAACTGACCCCTATGGACTCTGGCTGACCCACACTAGAACCACCTGCAGCTGGAGGCAACACTGTTATGGGACTGTGGCACACACACACAGCCCCAAGTTTATGGCTTGGATTATGTGGGTTATTCCTAGGGGGCTAATATGTGAATACTTCCACCTTGGACAAGGGATTAGATTTGGTGGCCTCTTGCTCCTTTCATAGCTTTGTAATTCAATGAGTTCAAATATTGGCAGCATGGTGCATAATATATTCAAGCAATCACAGCTCATATATTTTTGATTTAAAGTGCCTGAAGAAAAAAATAATACATGTAGTCCTTCATTACGATCTAATTCCCTTTTCTACTTTGTGGAAGTTCTTTCTTTCTCATGCATCACTTAGGATTCCTGAAGAAGAATCAAAGACGTGTGGGTGAGAGCAGGTTGAAGGTGGGAGATAGAGAAAGGGACAGAGAGCTGTTTGATGTTTCTGTCTGTTCCCAGTAACACAATAACTAATTCCTGGGGCCTCTGCCCTTTGAGTGTGTAGGAACCAGAGTCCTTGCATTTATCTGAGACTTATCTGTCACCTACCACATTTGATATCTCCAGCCTCTGCTTTTAATTATCATTCATCAGAAAGAGCACTCAGTAATTTCAAGAGGAAACTCTTGAGACCTTTGACCTGAGCTTGTCAGATAACCCAAAGTATTCACTGAAGATAAACTATCATTTCATTGGGTTCAAGATGTAAACATGTGCACTTTGTTCTGTGTCAGCTTACAGTAACCTCCGTCACCTAGAGGTGGTTGGTACAGACTGGTTTACTTTTCTGCTTCTGCAGAGAATATAGTGAGTCAGGTTCAGCCATCCCCTATCACATAATATTTAATAGATTTAAGAGTCATATAAAGCTGTCCTAACAGAAAGCAGGAGACATTTGTAAAGTGTTAGAGCTATTATGCATGTGAATTAATTTCAGGTCTTGCTCACGATTGCATTTTCAGATTTAAAAAAAAAACCATATATAACAACATAATAATACCTGACACATTAAAAGCTTCCCTATACAAGGCTGCCTTCAGGTGTCTTCTAAAGCTTATACTGTAAGTGTTTTAAAATTCCTGGTTTTATTTCCTACTTTAATTTTCCCCAGTAACTTGTTTTTTCATGTTTGTTTGTTTTATGGCATTTTAAATGAATATTTGAGACTCTGGTAAACCTGCTTAGAGGCCTTTTGTTCTAGTAAGTGACATTTGAATTTTGTTGACTGAAATAAATAATAAAAAATAAATAGGCAGCAGCCTATTGTTCTCATCTGCCTCCTTCCTCATTCTGTCCTCACAAGGCATCATTTGAACAGGAAATATTGATATGAGTTGGAGGCAGGTAGCTCTGCACGCTGCTCCCAACACCCACATCCCCTGCCTGGTCAGCCCCACACATTCTTGTGTTGAACAGGGAAGATCTGAAGGGGGCTTCTACCAACTTTCAGTTGAATGCAAGTAGAAAATCTGTGTGATTGGGAAACGGGCTTTCTCAGATTTCCTGATTATGCATGCTTGTGTTCAATCAAATGCATGCAAGGAGTCCTCTTCAGCCCTACCCAGCTCAAGATATAGGAAGGTTGGAAACATAGGGCAGGACTCAAATACAAAAGCTTTGCAGGTGAGGCTGGTGCACAAAGCTCTGTGCTTCCTACTCATGTTAATAGTTCCTGTTCAGCTCTAATACCTGAACAGGGTTAAAGAGAAGGCTCTGCTGCAGCTGTCTGAACACGGTTATCTCTCCCTGATGTCCCCTGAAAACTTGAAAAGAATCAAGGATTGATTGCCACACCAGGAGGCTTCCCTTTGAACAGCACATAGCCCCCAAAATATTGAGAATTCTGCTGTATTTGTTGTTGGAACCATTAGCTATATGCAATACTGAAAGACCAACGAAAGGACTTGGCACCAGTTTTACTCATAAAACATGATGTGCTCCGTTTCCTTGAACACATTGAAAAGCATTTCAGTGCTAATGTAACAACGTTTTAATTTCACTAAGACAGTTCTGCAGCTTCTTAAGAGACATTTAAGTGTGGTTGCGTCTTTGTAAAGAGGGCAAGTTTATCTTGGTACATTTTCCTCCCTTCAGTTTCGCAGCCTGAAATATAGTTCCCAAATCAGGTGTTTCCTGCTTCTTTTCTCTCACATTCCCTATCTTATGACAGCAGGATAACCTATTTATACGTGTCTGTTGAAGTTTCTTGTTAGCAATAAAATCAAACCCTTTAAAAAATATTTCAACCCAAGTGCCCTATTACGGGTCCTAGTATAGGTTATTTAGCCCAGAAGCTTAAGATTCCTTGTCATGTTGAAAAAAAGTTAACATCCTTAATGGATGGCCGAATTTATTTATGGCTTAGCTATTCTGAACAGCATAAAGCCAAAATTATTGCCTGACTTGCATAGTAATGGCAAAATAAACTAAAACATCAAGGAATGGTTTTTAAAATTATTATTAAAGAGTATTAGGAAGATATTTGGAGGTGTTTATGCTTAATGGGGTGTGTGTGTGATTTGACTGCTAAACATAGTGTTTGTGTGCATTAGTTTCTTTTGACTTCCAAGTGTATCTTTAACGAAACCTAACACCCCAGCCCAAATCCAAGATCCACCAGGGTGAGCAAGTTTGGAATAGGCAGAACTTTGGCTTTCCCAGCTGAGCCAGGGATCAGCTGGGCTATGCCAATGTAAGTCACACAACCTGCTTTAGCAGAAGCTATGCTGGCTCAGCTGGTGGAACCTACTCTGGTGTAAGTTCCCCCAAAGGCGTTCCAGGGACATGGCAGGGATGGGATGGAACAAGAAGAGTCTTATACCTATTCCAAACCTCTTTCATCTCATTCACATGACCTGGGAACCTGATGGAATATATGTTGGTAAAAAGAGGGTACAATAAAACTCTGTTTTAAAGGTTTGTTTCCCTTTTACCAAGCTTGGATTAGCTCAGGTGGCAGTAGTCACACTTCTGAATGGTGTCTGGAATAGGGGGAACTTACACCAACTTAACTTAAAACCAGCATTAAGTTCCACTGGCTTCATATCCTTTGGATTGCTCTGCTAATCTGGAGTCAGGCATCCTGGTCCAGCCGAGCAAATCCCCATGAGAACAGACTTCTCCTACGCACTCAGTCAATGCAAATGCACATCTGGGTGTAAATTAGTCTTTTGCCCTGTTATAGAATTATGCCTTAGCTGGCTTCTTCTTTTCTTCATTCTCAGATGCTGCCTTCAGTAATACACACCAAGATAATCAGCAAATAATTCCTACATGTATACAGAGCAAAACCAAACTCATTGCCTTAGTTCTTCGGTAACTTTTTATTTGCCCCACATTTTTAGGCCATATATTTTTGTCATATTTCTTGATCTCCCTTCAGCTTTCTGCCTGCTGAAATGTTGAGTGCAATCACCATGGGCTTTCCTCTTTGACCTAATGACACTTCACTTGTATAATTCAGGAGTTGTGGTTTGGCTGTTAGTATAATTTCCCGTTGCCCTCTTTGTTTATGTTTTAAAGAATGTACAATGAATCCTGAATTAACTATGGGGTATGCATTTTTTTTTTTACCCTTTCATTGTTTTATTTTCACAGTTGAAAGGGACAAGGACTTTTCCCACCAACGAAGGCATTACAAAGAATTTCGATTTGACTTGACTCAGATCCCTCACGGAGAGGCAGTGACGGCGGCTGAATTCCGGATTTACAAGGATCGAAGTTACAGTCGATTTGAAAATGAAACTATTAAGATTAGCATTTATCAGATAATCAAGGAGTATCCAAACAGGTGCCTTCTTTTTCAAATTATTTTTCCATTTGCAGCAACAAGAGAGTTGAATCTCTACTTTATGCACCTGGGATGTATGCAAGTGCGGCAGTGACCTGCTTCAGTTGACATGGAAAGCCAAACTATGGCTTATGAGGACCTGATGAATGTGTGAGCTCCTGAAAAGGAGTGTGACTCCACCCCCTTCAATCTCAAACCTTTATTGGCATATTGATAATGTGATAAGCAGTACAGGGAGTCCAGTGGCTATTTTTGCTCCTGCGCTGCACTGATCCAGGCCAAGGTTTGACTTAGCATACCATCTAAATTCTAAACCCTGCCTCATGGTGAACCTCTCCCCTCATTTTATATGTAATTTTGCCTAATGTAATATACACATTTTTATCATTTTCTCTAACATAATGCTGTTTTGACCACCATATGCATTTTTATTTAACACACATTATTCAGCTGGAGAACTGCATTGCAAAATTCTGCAAAGTGCGAATTTAGAGCAGTAGCTATATTTCAGTTTCTGTATTGTTTCAGAAAGTGAGAATTGGTTAGGTCTGCCTTTCAATATGAACTGAATCAAATTCATTCCCTATCCCTACTATTTGTTTACTCCTGAGCAAGCTCTTCTATGCTTAGTGGTGCTTACTCACAGGTAAGTGTGGATAGAATTGCAGCCTAAGTGTCAGAATTTCGGTTGCGTTTATTTATCTGCACACATTCCAGCAGAGGAATACTTCCATTCCTTAAATCCTAAGAACACAAACTAGGGATTACATTCCCCTGAACACAGTGGGACTTAATTCTAACTAAACATACATAGGATTGTGCTGCATGAGGCAAGTAAACCAGGGTGGAAGTGAAGGGTTGCCCTTTCCTCCTGAATAATGTTTTGCTTTAGAATTTCATAGTGGTATGTGGCCGACCTCGTAAGACATCAGAACCCTAGATCATGACCTGGTATCATTTCAACATAAACCACTGACAAGGCTTGTTTCATGGCTAGGAGATAGCTGCTGGCAATTTGACTCAAAGGCAAATCAGATAACACATTTGTCACATTTTGATCCTGCACCTGCTGGTGCAGACTATCTCAGGAAACGTCTGCTTACAGAATCCTGTTTATGGGTACAGTGGCTGTGCAACCTATTCACAATATATCTGAGCATTACTTATCATACTAACTGGAACTGTCAACATCAGCGACTCAACATAAATATTCAGTTCTGCTCTGTAAGTCACACTCTGTAAGTCACACTCTGCCAAGGGGCCATGCCATTCTTCATGTTCATCTGGAATAGTAAACATACTTATGAATGGAAAAATAAAAAAGGTATACTTATGAATGGAAAAATAAAAAAAGGTATTACCTGTGAATTTTCCTTTAAGATCCCTTACCTGGACAGATTTCCATCCCACCTGTCACTGGCATTTCTTGGATCATGGCAGTGTTTTCACGTTAATGAAATAGTTTTTTCCTCAGCTCGTTATGATTCTCCTCAGCATTTTCATACTTGTTGTAGTATGTTGTGGTCAGCAGCTCAGCATGCTTGTTTGGAGTGGCAAATTTTATTCCAGGAGTGGCACTGGAGGAAGGGGTATCTCTTTCCTCATATGCCCTTTTAAAAATCATAATTACTCCCAACATGGGATGTATATACAATACTGGCTTAAAACACAGCTAGGTTATTCTTCAGGACACTGCAGGATAGATATGGATCATGGCTAACCTTGTGTGGACACCAGTTCCCAAACTAGGAGTAGGAGTGCACAGGGTGAAGAATAAATTGAGGTATGCGTTCCCAAGTGTGTGTGTTTGTGTGTGCCTGCATGCATGTGAATGCAGGTACCCCAAAAATTCATCTTTAGAAGGGTGAGTCTGATCACTAGAACTACCTCCTGAAATGACTATGCATGAGAAAGGACTAAGCACTCTTCACCCTGTGCAGCCAGAAATCTAGTAAAAATACATGCATACAGAAAACAATCAATCATACATGCATACAGAAAACAATCAATCAGGAGATTGTGGCATCATGTGGAACTTGAGCCCTCACTGAGGTGGTAACTGAACTGTACTGCTTTCAACAGTAGTTGAGGGAGGGCACACATTATTTAATGCTTCACACAGAAACGCTCCCTGCACTTAGAAAACAAGCATGTTTATGGGATGGCTAGGCTACAAGCTTGAGATGCTAGGTGTTTATGAGGAGCATGTGATACCCCTCCTCCAATCTGTAGCCTGAGGTGGGATAGCCCAAGCACAGGTTTCTCACCTCATTAAAAAAAATAGGCCTAAATCACCACAGAACTTTGCATTTTTCTCCCAGGGGTGTGTGCTCAGAACTTAAAGCTTCTGTGCATAATCGTGGGAATAAATAGAAGCTGGTGCTATGGCATTTCATTTGCCCTTTAGAAGGGGATGCTAGGCTTTCTGTGAAGTATGAAGGGGAAAGTTCAACCCAGCTCTTAACACTTATTCTTTTGTACCTCTGCACAGTGTGTAGTTTCATTTAAGCCCTGGAGAAAGTCCATGTGAGCCTAGCAAGTGCCTTTTACATCATACCCACACAGCCTGGCAAGTTTGGAAAAATAGGTTATATAGATCTGGATTCAAAACAGAGCCGTGGTTCCTAATACCAGCATGTCTGTTTTCAGCCTCTACCTGGAGTCTTTTTCTCCTAGTGGTTGGAAGCTTGAACAACCCATCTGTTGTACTGCTGCCCAGGGAGGGTGCCAGAAGGAAAATTCACAGGTATCCAATTTTCCAATTTCATCATGTAAATGATTAGTTAAGTTAACCGTTATGGATGAGCAAATGTAGGAATTACATGCACAATTTAAATGGCTAGTTTTGAAAAACACACATTGCCCTGAAATATGAATACGACAAGCCAAGTTTAATTTAACTGCAACAAGGGATATACTATATGGCTCAACTCTTATTTATTTTTACAGAACCAAGAGCTACATTTACTTTCTTAATCTAAACACTGTATAAGACTTTTGTGTGTGAGTGGAATAGCTTGTTGGGCATATTAAGCCATGAATGAACTTTTAAGATTAGATTTGCCACATCCACGCTCCTCACCATAAGTAATTTTTAATGCAAATATTCCATTAGTAAGAAGTGGGCAAAGTGATGATCTTTAGGTTTGGTGTTTCCAGAAATATCTGTGAGCTATAGAGCTAAAACATCTAAACTACTGACCGAGTTTGGAAAAGGTTTTGCTGTTGAGGCTCTAATGTCTACAAGTCCTATCTAGATTAATTGACCTGATTTTCAGTGTGGTTTTCATTGGACCCCACAGTAAACCAAATAAATATATAACTTTTCTCCTAATAATCATTGGGAGGGGGGAACTGCTCAAAATACCATTGGCATGTTCAAAAGCCTGATGCGTGTAGGGCTTTTCTGTTATTTTCTATGGATTGTGTCCAATGACATCCTTTGTGCACCGACAGAAGGCTCTTTGATCCAGCAGAGGTTTCCAGCAGTGTAACAGGGAAGGAGGCAAGTTTGATTGATTCGTCCCTCCACCTGCATATGGTTCTGAAGGGTCCCTCAATAATCATGGAACTGATGAGGGAGGGGACATGTGTGGAAATGCAGAAGGAGTGAGAAAATTGCCTCCATTTCACTGATAGAAGCCTCTGCTCGATCAAAGATAGATGTTTCATGTACAAACTGAAATTCTTCATTGCATATATATTACATGGAACTAGCAGAGCACAGCTAACAGACACAATACAGAAAAGATTTCCCTTAAGAGAAATGAAGAGTGTTTATGAATCACCGACGACAACTAAGATTGAAGTTCTCTGGTTTGTGGACCACAGCCTTTATTTCCAAAAGAAATGTCAGTGATGTCATCCACCCATTTTCAGCATTGCTGTTGCAATGCCAGGACAAATGCTTTACTGGCAGAAGCAAAGTCTAAATCCAAGACATAATTTACTTTTAATTTCTAAATGTTATCTCTTTATTTTCTAAACTAGGGACGCAGACCTGTTTCTGTTAGATACAAGACGGGCTCAAGCATTTGACGTTGGCTGGCTTGTGTTTGACATCACCGTGACCAGCAATCACTGGGTGATTAATCCACAGAATAATTTAGGATTGCAGCTCTGTGCAGAAATGATGGATGGTAAGCTACATTTACATAACTCATTCCAAAATAGATATTTTTCTTTCATTTTTTTGGTGGTTTTCCTGTCGTTTACGCACTTGTGGGATGCTCTACATTTTAGAATGTGTGAAAGACTCTGTAAACATAATTCATGTGACTCCACGTGGGAATCTGACTGACATGTGTAACCACTTACCATACAGATCCTTTGCATCATGTATTACTGTGCCAAAGCAGCACATTTCTGGTGATGACTGACAGTGGTGTTATGAAGCTGGTGTTATATGTAGCATAGATCCCAAGCCAGCAACTGATTTTGTTGGGTGGCCACTCTAAGGTGCTGGAGGGACAAGACCTATCCTTGACCTTCTACTCCTGCACAGCAGCCAGCTAGCAAGTTTCATTTCTATAATCAGGCCTCCTTCCACAGATCTCTTTGCTCTCTTTCTTGGGGCAGAGGATGGGGAAGACTGCAGCTATTAGAAGGCCAGGTTTTATACTGGGGCTTCCAGTTACTGACTCCCTTATGAACTATACTATATTTACCTGGGCAGAATAGATATCTATGCTGCATAAGGTCCATGAATTATACAAATTTTATGGACTCTATAACCTCTTGTCCTGTGATTTTTTTTACAATCCTCCATGTGAAGGTCCAATGGCCACATGACAAGGAAACCCTACTGGGCTTAACAGCAACTTTCTCTCTCTCTCTTCCTCTTGGTCCAGATCATGAGCAACTTGCAATGTGCAAGGAGGGAGGGCTGATTGGGAATAATGGAAATGCACACAGAGCTCTTAATGGCCGAAGTAAGCTGGACTGATTCTTCTGGTAATGGGGAAATACTGCATTTATTTTACTTACTGATGTAAGGTCTGCAAGCATTGTTTAAAATTTGCCTACAATTTGCCACCCTGGACTCCTTTGGGCGAAAGGGTGGAATAAAAATTAAATATATAATTAAAGAGGCAATGCGTTAGAAGGAATGACCTGACAACACCCTCGGCATTGGGGTTAGAGAGCCAGTGTGGTGTAGTGGTTAAGAGCGGTAGTCTCGTAATCTGGTGAACCGGGTTCGCGTCTCCGCTCCTCCACATGCAGCTGCTGGGTGACCTTGGGCTAGTCACACTTCTCTGAAGTCTCTCAGCCTCACTCACCTCACAGAGTGTTTGTTGTGGGGGAGGAAGGGAAAGGAGAATGTTAGCTGCTTTGAGACTCCTTAGGGTAGTGATAAAGCGGGATATCAAATCCAAACTCTTCTTCTCTTCTTCTTAGAGAGACAGAGTATCAGAGATTGTTACAATCTATATGTCTGGATTACAAGATTGGATAGAAAATGTGTATATCAGAAATGCAAAAAAAAAAATGCTAATCAATTTTTGTGAAGACTTTTTTATTTTTTAATTCATAAGCTGATGTGGAACCTTGGAAAACTGAACTTAAGGCTGTAAAAAATGGGAAATAGAGAGAAAACAAAACGACTGATTTTTCCATGCTGGTGGTAGTTTTGTCTAACCCAGCAGTTCATTGGCACATAATATATTGGATAAAAGATATTACAGTAACCTTGGAGATGGTGAACAAAATGCAGTAGCTCTTTCACCAGTACAACCACAGCTTTTTAAACCCTGAACTCGACAGAACTCAGTTCCAGCACCTCTCAGATGGGCACCATTGCCATTATAAGGGAGGCGTTCATATTGAGCTCCAGCACCTCTTTTTTAAAAAAATAGAAAAATAGCACTGAGTACAACATTGCAAGTCATGGTGTTTTCACTGATGCAGGGAACACATGCAGAATGTCCTACTTTTGCTGCAATTCAGACATGCACTTGCATAAGTCTCCTGTCTGGGCAGTGGCTCTGATTAGTGCAGGATTATGGCAGTGCAACTGAATTCATGTAAACAGGGGTCCTTTGCCTATATAAGTAAGTATAAATTTAGGTTTGCCATTTGTCTGGAGTTTCCTGGACACAGGCAGGATTCGGCCGTCAGAAACAGTGTCCGGGCACAAATCACTTAAATGTCAGAAGTGCAAATTTTTTAAATATCTCAAAAACTTCTCCTTGCCAAAAAGAAAGTTCACTTATTGAAATACGGCAGCCCTAATTAATCAATTACAAAGAAAGGTAATGGCTCAAAGCCCAAATAAACTCCAATAGGCTAGCTAGGAATAAGGTCAGTATAATATGTTAGTATAGATACTACCAAAGGAGTAAAATGATTGCATTGCCAGAACACAAACTGAAAACTCTATTTTTGGTTTTGGTGCTACCATTGGAAATCCTGACGGTTCAAATTAAATTAATAGACATAAGAAAACCTCAGTAAAGAGGGAAAAAATGTACTGTTGACTTTGGTCCAATGCACACAGCAATTGGGCCTGCGCTTGCTGCTTAAAAACTTCTGAGCAGGTTAATTGTGCTTTATAACATGATCAGAAAAGATAATTAAAACTCACATATGGAAATCGCTTGATCCTGTTGTGGCCGGTGACCCCAGGCAACTGACAAGAAGCTGAACCAGACAGGCATTTTTGTGAGCCACCACAGATACAGTGGTCCTGTGAAAGGGCCTTTGGAACAACAACAACAACAACAACAACAACATTCCATCAGTTTTACCTAATCTTTAAATGAAATTTCAAGCAATTGAAGTGTCCATTCATGCAAAAAGGAAACAGAAGCAGATTCCACTGAAATATATCTGATGTGGTGCTGGAGGGCTTTTGGTGCTAGTTTTTGTAGTCTTTTGAGCATAGAGAAATGTGGGTGATATGATCTAGTATGCAAATGGGCATGCACTCTGCTCTGAATGTAGGCTTTACCACACACCCAGATCACTGGTTAGCTTGTCTCATACCGTTGACAAAAGCCAGGGACTGCCTCTTCCAGTTGTAACATTGTCTGTGTAACCTAGATTTCAGCCCCATCACTTTTGCTGTGAGCTTTGGTCCTTAAGTCTTGTTGAATTAGAACAAATTCCTTATGGCTTTCCTTTGGGATTGTGGCTCTTAACTGTAAATCCTTTGTTATACTAGGAGAAGGAAAGAAAAATATGTGGTATGAAATAACCATATATTGAGAACATCTATTCTATGGGAAAATGTCTGGTTGTTATAGTTCATGTTTCTCCCCCGATAATGCTGAGAAAAGTACAAAAGGCCACATGGCATTGGAATCCATTTTTAAAAAATGATATTTTGTATCATAAGCATCATTTCTGAATGAAATGTAGCTGATTTTCTGCTAAAACCACATTTTATATTGAATTGTAGGTCCAAAGAGCAACAAAACACATATGGAAGCTGTCAACATACAATTTAGTTTCCCCAGGGCTGCAGTAAATTAAGAAAGGATCATGTTGTTGTTGTTTTAATTCTCCTTTCTAATGTCTGCCTATCTCTTTCCAATAATCCACTGGGTACCTTGAAGTTTACATTCTAGGCTTTTGGTGACTGAAAACATTTATGGTCTTAAAGGAGAGTTGATGACTCTTACACTGATACAAGACATGAGAGGCAAGTTACTGAATTTCAGTATAAAATGTATGTAGCTTCAGAAAACTTTTTTTTTTTTTGCGGGGACAGGAGAAATATCTTGCACTCCTTTCTCGTATACACAGAACATTCTTTAAGATTTTTGACATCCTGTGTATCAGCACCTGTGTTTGATACATAAAATAGAACAAAAGAAACTGAAGTCTGCTTTTGTGGTTTACGTTTTTTTGAGGTTGTAAGGAAACAACATGCTTCTGCTGAAAAGCAATATGTATTTTTATTATTATTTATTTAATTTGTATAGTGCCCGTCATCTAAAGATCACAGGGCGATTCACAACATAAAAATACAAAATAAGAACACAAAATACACAATAAAACAAAAACAAACCAATTTTCCCTCTCCCACAAGCACATTTTAAAGTCCGTAGAATTTTAATCAGCCCATGGCTTTATTACAGAGAAACGTTTTTTGCCTGGTGCCTGAAGATATGTAATGAAGGTGTCAGGTGAGTCTCCCTGGGGAGAGCATTACACAAGTGGGGAGCCACACAGAAAAGGCCCACTCTGGTGTTGCCACTATCCAGACCTTTTGTGGAGAAGGCACATGAAGAAGGGCTTCAGCTGATGATCACAGGGTCCAGGTCGGTTCAATATGTAGGATGAAATTCATCGAAATATTATGTTTGTTTTTAAGTCTAGAGCTGTAAGGTTTATGAAGATGTGGATCAGTCCAGGGGTTCCCAAACTATGTTCCTTCATTCATGGCATGTCTGCAAAATGGAAATTAAAAACCATCTAGGATTTAGCACCGTGCGTTACAGTTCCTGCAACAGGCAGAAAAATCATTGAGTTGTCTGCCAAGATCCCTAGCAATTATCAAGTGGGAAAGAAAAGTTTAGGAACCATTGGATTAATCCATTCCAGTGTTAGCTAATGGGTTGGTTTTAATGGGTGAGGCTAAAGGCCAAAGTAGATGAGTCAATGGAGAACTGTGATTGGATCACCATCTCTTTGATTTCTTGTTAAAAGCCACTGTGGGACCACTGGGGCAGGTGGCTAGTCTTTCTCCTCTACCCATCATTTTTCTTGATGAAAATCACTTTTCCTTCCTGAAGGTGCTGTTTGATCTGTTAGGAAAATATCTGTAGGTGTTACCTGCGGGGGCAAATAACAACTTTAAGAGGAGAATTTTTCACTAGGAAATTGGTGGGGGGACAGATCTTCCTTCCCATTGCTTCCATAGCTGTATTTATTTTCTCAGTCTCGGTCCCAATCTCTCTCTCTCTCTCTCTCTCTCTCTCTCTCTCTCTCTCCAAACATTTAAAGTAACAGGAGATCTGATTACAGATTTCAATCATCTAATTTGGGAGGCATCTAATCTGAGAGTTTTACAGTGTAAGAATTGTCCCAAGGGAATGCTGATGTTGTGAGTTTTCAGTTTTGTTTGTCCCCTCTCATTTGATGCTTATCACACAAAGTAATTGAAATGCTATACAGCACATTGTACATTCTGGCGTCTAGGCCTAGTTCTGTTTTATTTCTGGGTTTTCTATTTATGCAAGCCTGTTCCTGAATGCTATTATTTAATCTCTTGTTTGAAATAGTTTCTTAAATACCAGTGTGTTTCCCCCTATGGAGTCTATTCACAGTAGCCCATCAAGTTTGCATTGTGTATTTCCCATTTATTATAAATAGCAAATTTTCTCTGCAGCCCTGCTGAATATACGTCTTATTCAGTGTATAAAAGAGATTGTAAACATTTTGGGACATGATTCAGATGCTGCTGGGCTCCACTGATGTATAGCACAGAACACAACTCTCAATTATGCAGTGTAACAAATGATTGAGGACGTTTTTGGCTTGGTTTAATACACATCAGAAAGTGTTAGTGTGATCAATGGGAGACTGGGCTGATACAGAATCACTTTAATACAGAAGATAACTGTCATTTAGATATAAAAAGAGGTACATTTGTTTGAAAAATCACTGTCCTTTCCGTTCCTTTAATGAAGTCATTTATTAAGGATTCCTGTTTACTTTCCATGCTATCATCTTTTTGTGTTCATTACAAATGAGTCAAACTGGGATAAAAAGCAACACTCCTACACACTATTCAGAGCTGGAACTGTATTAAATTGGAATGGTGGGTCAAGTATTTCATGAGCACATTTTCTACAATGATTACAACATTTTTCTCTTTTTTAAATAATCTGTCAGGCCGCACTGAAAGAATGTGTAAAACATTCCCCTGAAATAGTCATAAATCTTTCAAGAGGTTTGCCTTAAAGTGCTTTTCAGATATCATTTTCAGCATGTACAGATAAACCCGAAAGCAACTCTGTCAAATTAATTCTACTAATTCTGACCTTAGCCATGAGATGGATTTTTATTTTTTAAAACCATTTGGCTACAGTTCAGTCTTAAGAATGTAGCTCTTTTGACTTTCATTTTTAATGCCAAACAAATGAATTTTAAAGATGGGTTCCCATTCACTATAAGCAGTGGGAAGGAGAAATGAGCCTTTCGTTTATGCACCCCTGACCCTGATCCCATGTAGGAAATAGTATGAGATGAGGTGTAAAGGCCCATATAACTTCCCCACCATGATCTACCCCCACCCTTTGTGGTGGACAGGTTGCATGGCACAGCTTACACATATACGTGCATCCCACCGTGGCGCCCATTTGCACTATACAGTGGTACCTCGGGTTAAGAACTTAATTTGTTCTGGAGGTCCGTTCTTAACCTGAAACTGTTCTTAACCTGATACCACTTTAGCTAATGGGGCCTCCTGCTGCTGCCGTGCTGCCAGAGCACGATTTCTGTTCTCATCCTGAAGTAAAGTTCTTAACCCGAGGTACTATTTCTGGGTTAGCAGAGTCTGTAACCTGAAGTGTCTGTAACCTGAGGTAGGTAAAGGTAAAGGTACCCCTGCCCGTACGGGCCAGTCTTGCCAGACTCTGGGGTTGGTGCGCCCATCTCACTCAAGAGGCCGGGGGCCAGCGCTGTCCGGAGACACTTCCGGGTCACGTGGCCAGCGTGACGGTACCACTGTACATTTTTAAAAGTACTAAACCACTTTAAACAGTCATGGCTTCCCTCAAAGAATCTTGGGAGCTGTAGGTTGTTAAGGTTACTACGGGTTCTTAGGAGGTCCCTATTCTCTTTACAGAGCTACAATTCCCAGAATTCCCAACCGAGAAGGGAGTTTGACTGTTAAACCATTCTGCGAACATGAGCTCTGTCAGGGGACCAGCGGTCTCCTAACAACTCTCTGCATGGTTTAGCAGTTAGGAGAATGGAAGTCCCAGTGGCAGCCACACATATTTCTAACTAGTTAATAGCCTGTGATATTTAACAAATGGGGTGGAAAGTGTTGGTGGGAGAAGGCTTCCTTCACCTCCTGGTCCTTCACTCTCACATTCCCAGCTTTCCCACTCAGCCCCTTTGTTCTCAACATCTCTCTCCCCTCCCCTGCTAAAGGTGAGATGGAGCAGCTGGTGATGCAATTTCTTTGTCCTCCAAAGCATATTTCAGGTGGAGGAAAAGATGAGGCAGTTTGGGACTGGGCAACAGGCTTCTGCCACACAGTAGAGGAGCTGGCTTGCAGAAGGCTGAGGAGTGGGAATCAATCTGTTTCTGCATTGAAATGTGCATTTGAGTCCATAGTTGTGCAATTCTAAAACGTTTTTCTATCAAAAATTTTAAATACATTGGTACTTTGGTTTAAGAACAGCTTAGTTTATGAACAACTTGGATTAAGAACGCTGCATACCTGGAAGTAGGTGTTTTGGTTTGTGAACTTTGCCTTGGAATAAGAACATGTTTCACTTCCTGTTGAGTGTGTTCCATTTGTAAAGTGAGTCCCCTCTGCTATGGGAAAGAATGCCTTGGTTTAAGAACGGACTTCTGGAATGGATTAAATTCATAAACCAAGATACCACTGTATAATTGTTAAATTCTCTCTCTTAGTTGAGAACTGTGTTGGAACATTCAGAGGGCTGGACTATATGGCCCTTGGGGTCCCTTCCAACTCTACTAATCTATGATTCCATGTGTGTGAAAGATGCTGAATAACCAAGTTCCAACACATATGTGGATTCTGGACAGTGCAGATAAGACCAGCTTGCATTGGAATTCACCAGCAATCCAGTGTCCCTAGAGACACGTCTCAAATGTGTTCCCTCCTTCCTTCCCTCCTCCTGCAGCCAACATTTGGGTTGGGGTATGTGAAACATTTGAAATTGCATTGCTGCCTCTCCAAGGTTGGGTCCTGGGTCACCGACATATCCCTTTCCTCCTCCCCTGAACTGCTTGCCTTCCTCCTGTTTCTTATTACTCCATAACAAAGATTATATGAAAAGATTATTCTGGCATGATAATTATTTGTGCTAATGCATCAATGAAAATGGTTTCTTTGGGCAACGTCAGACTTACAAAGGTCTAAGCAGCATGTCAGTTTGAGCTCTTTTATAATCTCTGAAGAAAGATTTACAGATTGAGGTGGGGAGTTTTCCTTGCAAATTCCCGAAACGTATTTTCTTTACGCATCAATGGGCAAAATTAAATATAGTGTGTAACGAGACTAAATGAAATAAATTGGGTTTGGAGTGGAATTAAATTAGTAGTGTCAGCTTGGCCTTTCCCCCCCTTTTTCTTTTGCTAGCCAAATGTTTTGAAAAGCTATAGCTACCTTCAAGTTGTAGAAAGTATTGGTGAAAAATGACAAGGAATTTCCTTCCATGCAAATGCACTTGTAATTTGCAATTCAAAAACCCCTTATAGCAGCTTATGGTTTTCTTAAGAATCAGATGGATAAAGAAAGTTCATTTTGCCTGTCAAGCCAACAGCTTAAAAAATAATTAGAGCTGTGTTGAGCCTTTCAGAGGTACAGTCAAACCTTGGTTGTCGAACGTAATCTGTTCTGGAAGACTGTTTGACAACCAAGGTGCAGCTTCCTATTGGTTGCAAGAGCTTCTTGCACTCAAGCAGAAGCCGTGTCAGACGTTCGGGAGCCGAAACGTTAAAAAACGGAGCAGTCCAAGAACCGAGGTTTGACTGTAGTGGGATTTGAGTGGAGAACAGTGGGAAGAAAAATTAACCTTCGGACTGGTGAAAGTTTTAAAATTTGGGAAGGCAGAGGAGCTTATCGGTAAAGATGAGGGTGGACAGCATCTTTTCTTAAAACCACAGAGCACTTGCAGTTAGTGGCTAGCCAGGCCACCATGTTCCTTTCCCATTAGCCCTTCTCTTGGTTGCCACAACATCATGAAGTGGTGCTGTTCTAGATGCATTGTTTGTGAAGGAGAAGTTGGGGGTCCCCCTTCCGACCCCTCTGAGAATGTCGCCAGAAATGTGGTCTTGTTGGTGATGCTGCAAAACTGAGAGGGCATTCTTCACCCAGCAGTTAGAATAAATTTGTGCACCTATCAAGAGAAAATAAATAAATTCATACCCCATGTTTATAAATGGCCTTATTGGGACAAGTAAATAAGTTCTAACATATTTCACAACTGCATGACACTATCCCAGACCTTGCAGTGCAGGGGAAGAAGAGGAGGAGGAGGAGGAGTTTGGATTTGATATCCCGCTTTCTCACTATCCAAAGAAGTCTCAAAGCAGCTAACAATCTCCTTTCCCTTCCTCCCCCACAACAAACACTCTGTGAGGTGAGTGGGGCTGAGAGACTTCAGAGAAGTGTGACTAGCCCAAGGTCTCCCAGCAGCTGCATGTGGAGGAGCGGAGACGCGAACCCGGTTCACCAGATTACGAGTCTACAGCTCTTAACCACTACACCACGCTGGCTCTCTGGGACAGGCTGGGACACGCTGGGACAGGCGGGTGTCAGAACACTGCCTGGGGGAGCATGTCACTGCCTCTCCCCCTCTCCCCAGATATGTGTTGCTGTCCAGAACACATAGAGCATTTACTGCATCTCAGCCCAGTGGTGTAGCATGGGGGCGGGGGCACAGCGGTGATTGCCCTGGGCGTAAAATTGTTAGGGTTGCAAAACTTCAGCACCTTGTGCTGCCTCAATACAGCTGTGTGCTTCTGTCACTGGGCTCTGTTGAGAACAACTTCTCCATGTGAACCAGGAAGTGACCTCTCTAGACAACAGAATGACTCTTCTTATATCTGTGCTGTGATCTCCTGGGTGATGTGAATATGTACTCCATCTGTTTCCCATCCATCCACTGCCACTGTGTGGCAACCCCATGCTATGCCACTGTCTCAGCCACAGCATTCCAGGCATCAGGGTGGGAAGGAGAAAGAGGAGAGCAGATCACTGTCAGAGCAGCAGCCAAAGAAGTAAGAAGGTGGGCATTTTTTTTGAGCAAGTGGATGAGTGAGAATGAGTTCTCTGCATTAGCATCTAGACTGGAAAGAAACAAAATTAAGAGCCGTAATGCCTGCCTTGCATTTAAGGTAAATCATTACAAGTTGCTGTTTTTTATGCTTAGCCAAAGCAATATGAACTTTAGCAACGCGATCACAAGTTTTGGAAAGCTTATGCAATTCTGTAGTGGGTGACTAATTGCAGTATCCCTCTCCACAGTGGCCATGGCAACTCAGTGTAAAACCGGGTAATTAGGTCTACTGATTTCAGAGTGTGATGCACGCATGATTTAGCCATCAATGCAGAAGCTAGTTAAATAAGGCAATATTGTACTCATTTACCTGAGAATGAACCCCACCCTCAGTGGGGATTTATTTTTGCCTAGACACACATAGACTTGTGCTCTAAAGTTTCTTGGGCATAACCTGTCATCTCCTGCCATTGTGACCAAACACAATTTTGGCATCTTTCAAACAGCTAGTAGTTTGGGATGAGTTTCTTAAAAGAGATGATTTGATCAGGGTTGCTTTTGAAAGAAAGAATTTTCATTACCTGTGGAATTTCGCTACCAGAAACGCACATGGAGTTGTGTGCCAGAAACTCATCGACCCCCCCTCCCCCCCCCGTACACAAGGCCCTTGTTTTCCACACTTCATATATGCCTTCCAATGTGTGGGGAGGGCTCTTCAGACATGGGAAAGGCTGGATTGCAGCAATGACTCATCTGCTTTTTCGGACACTGTCTAGTGGAAATCTACAAACGAAACACATAGGGTTTTTTGTCAATTAGAATCCCAAAATGGTGGTACATGTGATTCCTGTATGTGCTTCCCGGATCTATGTTACATGCATTATTTTTATCTGAGCAAGCTGAATTTGATTAAAATTATTAGCAAGCATTCCATAATCAGATGACTTAAGCACACTGACTGATTTATACACACTGATGGCTACTTTAGACCCACCCAGGTGCCTCAGGCAAGCCCCATTCGGTTTAACATTTTCTCTTTGAATAGCAGGCTCATGATCACAAACCTCTGGTTCGAAAGAGGTTTGCTATGTGGCATGAGGGTCTGCTGCTGAGAAAACACAAGCCCCAAACTCCCTTGGGTGCATGGAACTAGTTGCATGGTTGTTTGGATCCTGGCCATAATAAATAAGCTGAGCCTTCAGTTATGAAACCACTAATTTTGTAGTAGTTTTGAGACCAATGGGGCAATTCTGAATTAAGTGCTTTGATGATTGTAACATGCTTTTTTCTCCAGAATTATCAACTTGTATAATGCTAAATTTACTTACGTGGAGCTATGTTGAATGGTAGTCATTGGGAGTTTACTGCCGAGCAAACCTTTTGAAATATAAATGATTATTTATTGGTTTTTTAATGTAGAAAAATAGAAGTGCTGAGCCATAATTCTATGGTGAGGGGTGGGGAAAACTGTTTCTCGCAGCTTACCTTGGCTGTTCAAAAGATCAAGTAAACAGCAGATAGAGAGTCACATAAATTGCCTCTGTGTTCAAAGGGTATTTGGGCTTAGACTAATTTTTAAGAGTATCTCTGTATATCTTGAGGACTTAAGTAAACCTTAGCTTGTGGCATCTTAATAGTCATCTCACTGCTGAAATCTAAAAAGAAACCAACAGGAAACTTAATAATATTAAACATTATTTTAAAGGGAGTTCACTTTGGTTTTGAAGGTTTAAACCCCCCCCCCCCACTTTTGCTTCTCACACAAAAAACACTTTTGTAAATTCAGAAAACTTAGGTTGTGAGAAGCAAAAGTGTGTGTGTGTGTAGGGGGTGATCCTTCAAAACCAAAGTGAACTCCCTTTAAAATAATGTCTCACACATACCTTTATAGTATTCAGGACATATACATCTAATAGATTTCCTGAAATGTCTGCCAGTAAGATATTAATTTTTTATAGGTAAAATAAAATTATTGAAAGTCCTTGCAACAAAACAGAGAGCCTTGTCAGAAGGACTCCGAGAAAAAGGAAGGTAAATGTGGAACGCTGTGGTTTGGTCCAGGTTGTAATAATCTGTAAAAGGTTTTCCAGATCCGACTTGCTAAAGACTTTCACATTCAACAATGAATTGCACTATATTATTTCACAATCATTTAAATGAAATTAGAAATTGAACAAATACATATTTTCCTTTCCAGACTCTCCCCCTCCATGAAGCAGCAATTATTTCATATATATTTTTACATAATATGTGGCCACTCCATTCCGCTCCCGAATTGCTTAACTTTCTCAGTTCTCCTTTTTTCACCTTTGCTGGTTTCTCTGTCACTGGAAACATCTTAAAGCAATTTAAAGTGCTACACCTGAATAAACATGTTGTAAAAGTGTTTATGTATTGAAGTGGGTCAGTTCAAGGTACGGTATTTGGCTGCGACTTCTAATTTCTCTTTTTTACTGCAAAAGGGCTGCCAGGAGGAGGAAGTCTGAGCTGAATTAATACATTTGTTACAGTGGAAGTAGAATGGAAACTGCCTTAACCACAAATCAAACTGCCTCTTTCATTTACGCCAATGATAGAAGTTTTTCTAAGAAATATAGACCCTGGCAGAGAGCCACTGTAAGTTTGCCTTTAAAAGGGAAGCCTATATGCTTATTTGTTTAAGGCTTACTCCTATGACTATTAGTAAGTTCTTTCTCAAGCGAGATTGAGTTTAATGGCATGATACATTTGCAAGGCAGATGCTTCTTTCTCAGAGGATTTTAACCATTTCCCATCTCCTACTTTGCTATAGATCAGAGGGACGTTGCTGCCAACCAGGCTAGCAATTCAGAATTTCTTTTACTATTTTAAGGAATTTTGTACGCTTTCCCCTTGTACAGCTGCATAGCTTCACATGACACTGTCTCGGTTTCTGGCGGAACGAAGGGTTCTGCATAATACGTGGAGACACAAAGGTGTTCGGGCTGCCAAAATAAATTCTGTTAAGAGCTGGGGGCTTATTTGTTCGAAATTCATATGGATGCAGCTTTAGTGACTAGCTCCCCCCTCTTTTTTTTCATTTTCAACGCCTTCTTCCAACACTCCTCCACCCCCGGTTGCCCCGGAGGGTCAGAGTCTATAATCTAGTGTAGTGCTCAGTCCTGACTGAACAAATATTATAGAGAAATATGTACATCCCCTGGGAGTAAAACTAGAGTCAATCATGTACATATTTCAACCTCTATTATATATTATTCCTTGAAAGACTGAAGCCTCAGCTGTACCTATACTTAAGGCTTTTGGTGAAATTTGAGTAATGCTTTGAAATTATTTATGACTCGAAGTATAAATATGTAGGATGCCTGCCTTTCTCTTTCGTATTGATTTGTGTCGAGTATACAGGATTCCCCATCTGCCATTCTTGTTTTTTTAAATTAAGAGGATAGTGGCTTCAAAAAAAAAAGTTGACTACTTTGCCATCACAGTGTGGGATTCTAATACACACAATATTCTCTTCTAGCACTACACCATTTTCAAAATAGATGAGGCTATTCTATGTACGTCTAGCATATCTGCCTTTCACATTACATTTCAGTGGATGGAGCCTGATGAAGTGGACAAGGGGTGTTTGCAATGATGTGAATAACAACATCTTCCCTTCTCCCTCCTGGCTTATTAAAAGCTTGCTGAGGTGGTACAACCAGGTGGATCCAAGCTGTGGTCAATGTATCCTTGTGGGAGGGAGCGGTGATGCTACCACACCTGAGGAAAAAATAATCAAGCCTGGGCCCATTGGTTTGAGACAATGGTCCCTTTTGGGGGAAAGGTTGTGGCTCAACAGTTGCAAATACTTTGGGATGAAACTGATTGCCTTGACCTGTTTCAATTGAGGTTCAGGCCTGGTTATCTTTGTCATCTTGGGTGACCTTTATCGGGAGAAGGACAGAGGGAATGCAAGCCCATTATTCTTACTTGATCTCTCAGTAGCTTTTGATACTATTGATCAGGGTATCCTCTTGAGCCAGCTCTGTGAGTTGGGCATTGGGATTACTGTTTTACAGTGCTTCTGGTCCTCTCTGGGGTCAAATTCAGGAAAAAAAATTGGGGAGTATTTCTGTGGGGTGCTGTGAGGTACTGCCGGGTACTATTTCATCCCTGATGCCATTTAACATCTCCATGAAGCCATCCAGGGTGGTTTCTGGGAGATTTGAGGTGAAGTGCCATCAGTACACTAATGATACACAACTCTGTTCCTCATAAGTGCTGGACCAGTGCCTGGAGTCAGAGGGGGGCTGGATCAGGGCCAACAAACTGACTGTGGTTGCTGGCAAGATGGAGGCACTGTGTGTAGGCAGCCTACTCTAGATAGCTGTTACGCAGTGCTACTTTGAATACAGCAGAATAATAATAATAATGTTCCAGAGTTATTATTCTAACATTGCTCCTTCACCAATTGGCTTAGCTTATTCTGTGTTTTGGTAAATATGCTTATGTTGATGTATTTTGCAGGTAGGAGTATCAATGTGAAATCTGCTGGCCTTATAGGACGGCATGGACCTCAGTCAAAACAGCCATTCATGGTTGCTTTCTTCAAAGCAAGCGAAGTCCTTTTTCGATCTGTCCGAGCTGCCAACAACAAAAAGAAAAATCAGAACCGCAACAAATCCAGCACTCCGCAAGATTCCTCAAGAATGCAGAGTGTTGGGGGTAAGACAAAGAATGCATAATATCTACAGAACATGTAGAGAACACACAGAACATGTAAACGACACACCCCAGAAAGAATGAGAAGCACAAAGGTCATGTTCACATGTCATGGTAAGCCATAAACCATGGTTTACCACAATTAGCAGATTGTTCCATCTTTCCTCCTCCTGGTTTGTGTTTGGAGGGAAAACCTACAATCCTGAACCTGGGTTTGTAGTTTGTTTTGCTCCAAACACAAGATCGCATGTAGCACGATTGGTAATTGGTTTACTGACCATGATTCGTTGCAGTGAAACAACCGACATTCCCAGGTTTGCACGTAACAGTAAGCGAGAGTTGTGGCTTTACCCACCCAGTACAAGCCAGACGGAGACATATAGACCTCTCAGGCACCAGTGATTGTGCAGTCAAACCCATTACTTTAAACCAGGGGTGCATTGCTTTCCATAGAAGCCAGTGGGGTTTAATCACAGAAGTCAATAGAGTTTAACCAGCCTAAGTGTTACTCTTAGGTTTCTCTTTTCTCCCTCATACAATGCAATTAGTTTCCCCAACTTCCATGATGTTGTTCTGTTACCGATATTGCAGTCATGTTTTTTAAATGAACAGAAGTAGCTCTTTCACTGAGTCAAATATTCATTCAAAAGCTGTATTTTAACAGTGTAAATTTCACCCTAAATACAGACTTCCATTGAGAAACAAAAGCCTAACTTGTTCTGTTTATTGATGTGGGACATGCTTAATAGTGCAATTCTATACATGTCCTGTCAGACATGCGGTACTTACTCATAGGTAAATGTGCACATGACTGCAGCCCAGATGTGTAATAACTTAATTAAACATGCAATAATCCTTGGTATATAGACAAACTCAATCCCATCTCAAATATTTGCTGCTCGCCAATGGATACATTTAGGAGTTTTTATATCCGATTTCCTTGTTCTCCCTTCAAAGTATTTTTCTACTAAACCTAATTCCAGTTCCTAAATTATTTGGGTATAAAGTTCATTCAGCCACAATATCCCATGATTTTGATTCCTAGCAGAATAAGCACATGGACCTTGAATCCCTAGTCAGTGAAATTGGATCTTTGGCACCAGATTCTGTATAGTAATGTCACCCTAGCCACTTACCATGCAATGTAATATTGCATCCCACATTTGTCTCTACTAACATGCAGAAATGTAAGGAAGGAATATGGATTTAATTTAGGGAAATTTTTTTGCATTCTAAATAAGTGTGCGATCAAATTCTCCCCCGCCTTCCCCCTATGATAGGATATTGAATGCCTAGTTTCACATCAAGTGTGCTGAGGCTTTTTTTCATATCTGGGCAGCACTCATCTGTTATGAAAATGCTAAAAACAATTTTAACACTGTGGAGATGGAGAAAGCTGAAATGATACTTTTACATATATTAGAGGGGTTTGGGTTTTGTTTGTTTTTTTGAATAAAAATTCACACAGAGCTCACGGGGAGATGGGGACTTCCAAAAAGCTGGTGAGTACATTTTTGTGTTTCTAGTCTAACTCCCCCCCCCCCAAAAAAGCGGCCAGCAAATACAGCACATTTTTCTCTCTCCCCATCCTCTGTGCAAGATTAATAGACAGGCCTATTCAGGAAAAACTCTTGAGCAGAAATCAAGGAAGGGAAGCCCCTCAAAGTAGACAGAATTACTCTTATAATGGTAGAAATGCTGTAATGATGAACATTAAGATGCCAAAACAGAATCAGTAACCAAGTAGATGTTAACATGGTTGGGCACAAAATATGCATTGCCATTCTTAGAAAATCAGTTCACGAGGTAGTCTTTCCTTGATCTGTCTTCTTATTATAAAAAGTAAGCTAGAGACTTAAAACACTCTTTTGACTATGAACATTCTGGAAAACTGAAATCAGTAGAAGTGGAAGGTATGTAACATTTTATACCCATTTCTCTTAACGGTCAAGGTTATTAACGCATTGTAAATATGGGGAAATTACAGCAATATTAGCACTACAGGTATGGTGCAGGACACACAGAACAGACTGGAACAGCCAGAAGGGTTTGATAATAATGTTTTCACTGTATTAAATGCCAATAGACTCAACTATATGAGTAGCTAGGGAGGCTTGTCAACAAAGATACATGATGTTGATGAAGAGCCTATAGTTCTTTCTATTGTATTGCGGTTTGCATCATGAAAACTGCCCTATGTCTGTGTGCCTTGATCACAATGAAACTTTTTGCAGGTTGATGAAAATCCATCATGCTGCTTGCTTTTTGGCAAGGGGATATAATTAGCTACTGTTTTTTAAAATAAAACAGGCATGCAATTACAATTATATTATTATCATATCATAGCTGGTTATGGCAGCAGTCAATGCCTTGCCAGACAGCAAGGTACTGCCCATCAGGTGGGGCCTCTGATTGGCCCATTTGAAGCTGGCATTCTGGCGGGAAGTCCTGCCAACTGGGGGAATTCCCAAATGGCTGGCAAACACGTGCAAGCTAATTGCTGGGATGGCAGAGAGTGAGGGGCCGCAACCGCCACCCACCTGAAAAGGGTGAATGCCCATAACTGACATACTTTAGTGGCAGGTTTATTTAGTTGCTATTATACTCCCACCCAATGATGCCTTTGCAACTGAGCCTCTTGCCTGCCCCGGGTTTTGAGGGGAAATGAGGCTGTAATCTTACATCTACTTACCTGGGAGGAAGCTCCATTGAACTCAGTGAGATGTACTTCTGAATAGACATGTATGGGAGTCTGCTGTTAATATAATTCTTTTAAAGCTCCTCTGCTAATATTATGGTAGTCAGTAATAGCAGGAGTCAGCATGACATGCAATTGCCTGAAACACTTCATATATAAAAAGCAGGTTTCCTGCTATTTACTCATATCAAGATGTTTGTAATATCTAAGGAGGAAATAATGAATGCTTTGAACCATAGAAGTATTTATACGTTTTATTTCCTTTCTGCAGATTATAACACAAGTGAGCAGAAACAAGCCTGTAAAAAACATGAACTGTACGTGAGCTTCAGAGACCTAGGCTGGCAGGTAGGGGCAATGATCAATCCTATTTTAGACAGCAAAAAAGAATAATAATGGCAACTGGTGCTTAGGATTCAGGAGGAGGGATGTTAAACATGAATCTTTGCAACAAATCTTGAAATTCAGTCTATAACTCATTCCGTAGTAATTATGCTGGTTTTGGTGAGCTGCTAAAGGAAGGTATCTGATCAATTTTCAGGTAATCTAGTTTTCCCAGATTAATAAATATTGTTTCATGGAAAATTGATATGCCAACAATTTAGAGACAGGAAAGTAGTGTTGGACCTCACTCTGTCAGCAGTGTCCCTTGTTTATCTCTAATAGTTTCAAAGCAAGGGTTCTGTTGCTCTGCTAGCTTCCCAACACCAGTGTGGTATTGCTGGACCAAGCTGTCTGCTACCTTGCCCCCCCCTTTCAGGAATTGACAGCAATGGGCAGCTAGAAGAGCAGAAGATCGCCAGTACAATGCTTTGCAGCAACGGTGGAATATTTGTAAAGTTCACACATATTAATCCACTGACATCTACCCAGGACCTGGAAGAGCCGGGACCATTACTGTATACCAGGGATGTCCAACAGGTTGATTGCAATCTACCGGTCAATTGCGGGTCATCCTTGGTCGATCACGTGATCCTAATCGATCCCCCCCTGCAACAACTTTGGGTCTTCCTCTCCCCAAAAAGCTCAACAGCTTTGGTCATTACAATGGGTAGATCACTGCCAATTTTTTAATTTTTTTTTGTGGGAGTAGATCGCAGTCTCTTGGGAGTTGGATATCCCTGCTGTATACATTTCTGGGTGGAATTCAATATTCATTTTTGTTTGATTCCCCCCCCCCCCCATTTGGCACCTCAACTTCCTTAAAGTATCTCTCTTACCTGCAAACTACAGATCATTTTAGATTGGAAGTACTGAGTTTGTACTTTGTTTGTTTGTTGCGTAGGATTGGATTATAGCTCCAGAGGGTTACGCTGCCTTTTATTGTGATGGAGAATGCTCCTTTCCTCTCAATGCACACATGAATGCAACAAATCATGCCATAGTGCAGACTCTGGTACGTATGCCTCCCTAAATGTAACGAGTGCCATTCAGGAAAAGAGGTGGAATTATGTCTGAATTGAACCAATGGAATGTAAATACATTATCTCATAGATATCAGCTGCTTGCATCAGTCTTTCTCCGGAGACAATGGAAGTGTGTGCCTTCAGGGGTAAAGTCAAACTGTTGGAACTTGCAGTGCCTGCTGTGGCTGTAGATGCCAATCAAGTTCTGCTTATTACTTGTAACTGCAAGACTCCCTTCTCAGCCTCACTGATGCTGTCTAAAGGGAAAAAAGCAAAACATTTGGCACTGGATACCAGCGGGGCTTTGCTTAAGTGTACTTAAGTGTAAGAATATTATTTGGGAGACAGCATCCTCTACACACACACACACACACACACACACACACACACACACACACAGGTTTTCTGGGCTTGCCCTTTCTTTATGTCTTCCCCTGCTTCAGCAGTTTTCAATACAAAGGCAAGAAAATATCCAGAAACCTCTTTACTTAACATTATATTCCAAGCAGATTAATATTTAAAACAAACCACATAATCATATTTCTGTAAGAAACCCTGAAGCACTGTTATACAGTAACATTCCCATGATATTTTAAAATTTTGACTCGGTCATTCATTTTCAGGACCAAAAAAATGTACCTGCATTCCCCCCCCCCCCAACTGCAGAGCTGATAACACTTTTAGTGGGTGGATCTATTTAGAACTAGAGAAAAGGGATCAAAGGGAAAAGATTACTCTCTTCCACAGCACCTTGTTCCAGCACAACCCAGCTTGATTTTAAACTTGCAAGAAAAAAGTGTCCCGAGATCTGATCATTAATATCTTGCCTCACCTGTTGTTTGTCCCTCCAGCTGTCATCTTCCAATTTATATGTACAGTGGTACCTCGGGTTAAGAACTTAATTCGTTCCGGAGGTCCGTTCTTAACCTGAAGCACCACTTTAGCTAATAGGGCCTCCTGCTGCCCCTGCACCGCCGCTGCACAATTTCTGTTCTCATCCTGAAGCAAAGTTCTTAACCTGAGGTAATATTTCTGGGTTAGCGGAGTCTGTAACCTGAAGCGTATGTAACCCGAGGTACCACTGTACATGCAAAAGTCTGGCATGTTCTACTTCAAATTAGGAATGTTAGAATTCAGTGTAGGGTGCAGTTTGGTGAACTAATTGCTCATGCATACAACTTGTAATAAAGTCCTTTCCACTGTGATCACATTACTCCAATAAGGGTCAGCCTTTTGTTTTCGGCAATTAGTCCTTGGGATTCCTACATGGCAGACTGGCTTATTGTAGCCAGTGTTTTCTAGCATACTTACTGCATGGGAGTTGGGCTCCAAGACTGTAGCAAACAGACACCTCTATGCTGACAATGTCAATAAGTATCTTTCCTCTATTAGGACACTTGCTGTGAAACAATCAAAAAAGGGTCTTGTGATGATAGGCATTTCCAATTTTAAAAATATTTAAAGACATTTACTGTTCATTTCCTTCTACCTAAGTGAAGGTTTCAACCAGGCTGTTCCCAATGAGGTTTGTAGCTTTCCAAGAAAAGTTTTATTAACCACATTTTGAAAAAAACAACAACCAGCAGCTTAACTTTCTCAGACACTACAGCTGAATCAGGCTACACATGGTTAATGCATGCCTTTGGGATGTATTTGGCTTATTTGAACTTGGAAATTCCTGAGTCGATTGTGTGTGTGTGTGTGTATACACACATACAAAAAAAATTATGTGAAATGTGACGCATTAAAGTAATTTCTTTCTAACCTTATGCCAGCAGTGGCTATTAGATGTGAGCACCTAGTATGATGACTGCAGAATGTGCAAAATCTAGAAATATTATTTATTTAGGTTAGAAACAGAGGAATAATTTCAAGGCAAAAGGGTTACACTCAGGAATGCGAATTTTCCCAGCTTGTAATGCCTAAGTGCATTCATTAACTTTGGCAGTATTACTGCTGACCACTATTCTTGTTAATCTGTTCCATCTTCAAATGAGAAAGAGGCAAGAAATGATAAAATGAGAATTGTGCTTCCCCTTGCCTCCCAAAGTGAAAAGCCTGTGATAGTTCCACAGTCCCTACAAAATTAAACTAGACACACACATACCCAACAGTTTCATTTTATTTATTAAACAACCTTAGGAAATGCATGTGCATTTTATTTCTACTAAACACTGTGTGTGTGTGTGTGTGTGTGTGTGTGTGTGTGTTTAAAGGATTTATGATTGTTCGAAAAGATCTCTCCCTGGTAAACGATCTCTTTGTGGTAACAGTTATATAAAAGCTGTTTCCCGATTGCCTGTTCTGTGTTCTCTGGCAAAGACTACAGACTTATATCACTGCTGGGCAGATGGCTATAACAGATTTTAACAGTCTTACCAAACAAACGAAACTTATTACTGCTGAAGTTTTTATCCTGGCTTTAATACTCTTTTGTCCTTCCTATTACAACTCCCTTCTCTACGGCCTCCTTGCTTCCCAACTCACCCAACATGTGCAGAATATTATTCCTAACTTGCTTTCAAGTACAAAAGACCCTGTATTTTCCCTCAGTCTCCAATGTTTCCACTACCTTTCCCATTCATTTCAGGAAGCTGTTCAGCATTGCCTTCCATATGGTTATCCAAGCCCATTTCATGGAATGGCCTCCTCTAGTCTCTTCCCTGCTCCTTCCAAAAAGCAATCACATATGCTGTGGTTTCACCCCACCCTTGCCACCGCTACTGGAGCACCGTAACATACTTACATTGGCTGGAATCCTGAGTTTGCTCCTGCTGGCTGGCAGAACCTTTGAGTTGAGCTCCATTCACTGGTGCCCGCTATGGCTGAAGGAGAAATCAGTGGAATTTAAGTACAACCATTGCCAACTTGTTGCATTAACTGCAATGGAATCTAAGTTCAACTAACTTAGTCTAGCCCTAACCCAAATCCAATGAAGTTGTTCCATTAGCACAAGGAGCTCCACTTGCACAGTGGGACTTCCAACCCCCCTTTTCTCCACACCTAGCCCCAGAGCAGATTTGAGGGTGAATGGGGGACTCATGGGGAGAAGAGAGGGATGGGTTTTTCTGTAGTGCAAATCCATGACCAACTGGGAAACCTTTATGGGATACAATCCAATGTACCTACTGTATGTCAACGCAAGCAGAAAGTATGGATATAACTCTACAGTCGTACCTTGGATCTCAAATGCTTTGGCTCACGAACAAATCGGCTCCCAAACAATCGAAACCTGGAAGTGATTGTTCCATTTTTCGAGTGTTTTTTTTTTTTTTTTAACCCAAACATCCGACGAGACTTCTGATTGGCTTCCTGCGGCCAATCGGAAGCTGCTCTTTGGTTTCCAAATGTTTTGGAAGTGAGACAGACTTCCGGAATGGATTCCATTCGACTTTCAAGGTATGACTGTACAAGTAAAGCCTTAGTTTGACTACGGCTGGATCTAGACACATAAAAAAAAACGTTCAGTTAAATGCATTGTAAACTTCATACGGGGAAATCCCACTGGCGAAAAAGGGACTCCACAGCGCCATCTGGTGTCACAGTGTTATAACCCATATAATGCACTTTATCTTTATGAATGTAGCTGAGTCCTACTTGTCTCTCTGTCTTTTCCAGGTCCATTTGATGTTCCCAGATCATGTCCCTAAGCCTTGCTGTGCCCCAACGAAACTGAATGCAATCTCTGTGCTCTATTTTGATGACAGTTCAAATGTTATTTTGAAAAAGTACAGAAACATGGTAGTGCGATCATGTGGTTGCCACTAGAATCGGTTTGTAAAAAAGAAGATTCTCAAGAATATCTTTTTTCCTTAATTATAGTAAAGGTGATAGAATGCCTTTTTTAAGGAAACGAGGACCTTAAACAACTTATTCCAGTTTATGCCATTTTTCATTCATGTACAGTATTATGTACATAGTAGCATTAATTTATTTAAAGCTATATAGTTTCTTTTGTATGAATGATATTGCAAACGCTTTATTATATTAGTATGTACTAGAATATTGAAGGCAGATTTTCAGCTAATCATGCTGAGATTTATTTCATTTTTTTTAAAAAAGCCTTTGTATAGTTCTCTCTCTTTAACTCAGAAACCCCAGAACTCCCGTGACTGTTTTATATTGTTAAAGGAAATTGAATACATTTGGCTACATTGTGCCAATGAAAACTCTGGCGGGCTATTTATTTAGAAAAGGCACTGAGGAAAGGCTGAAAGAGAGAGAGAGAGAGAGAGAAAATGCTTAGCTAAAAACAATTCTCCTTTTAGAAGTTCTACTCCATTAGATAAAGAAAAACGCTGAACCGTGTTTAAATAAATAAATGGCAGTTTAAATGCAGGGGCTGAAAGATTGCACATAATTGTCAAAGCTATTTTCTTTAGCAGAAGGAGTGTAACCATAGGAGCTATGTTACCTCTATTTGCTTGTGGGGTTGCAAATTTTTCTGAAGTCATTAAGCTTTTGGGGGTTGCTTGTTGCCTGGGTCCATAGCTTTTGAAGTTAGAGGAGCAGGGCAGGGTGGAATGTAGAAGAACAACCTTCTTACCTCAAGTAAATGCTATTGGTCTATTAAACTATAACGCTACTGCGATGGATTTGTTTGTGTTTATCGACCAAAACAAAACACATGAGCCAGTGAGTGAGTTAATGAAATGGAGAATAAGCAGAGAATAACCCCCCTGCCCCAAATGCCCTCAAACCAGTCCTCAAAGAGCATTATTTAAGTTAAGAAGAATGCTCATTTACTTATTTCTTGGATTACTTAATCTCACCTTCAAGCATTATTTAATAGGATTTGTGTCTGTGATGGGGAAGTGAGGGTGCACACTGTTGCAGAAAAATGCGGTCAGCTGTATGGCGTTTCAGAAAAATTACTTTATCTCACTTACAAATAACATTTATTCCTGTTTTTAAAATATCTTTCAAAAAATCTGTTGAAATACTAAACAATTACTTCTGTTAGAGTTCTTTTTGACAACCCCCCTCCCATTCCAGCTGCTTTTAACTGTTTTTAATTTACCACAAAGCCTTACTTAGTTAAACAGTTCATGTACTGTAATGCATTTTAATATAGGTATCTTTTATGACTTGCTGTTTTGAAGAGAAATCATGAAGGTTAAAATTAATCTGAGAAGCATTTAAAAAGGAAATGGATTTGCCTGTGATTTAGATAGATTAAAGGTTGTGGTTATTTGGAACTGAATTTATTTTAAATAAAGTTTGAAAAGTGTATTTTGGGTACATTAAGTAATATATTTTTGAATAAAGGTGTACCATTTTGAGTGTATGAAATTGAAGATTATATTATTCTTTGAAATGTTCTGTTGAAATACAAGTCTATATTTTAAGATCTAATAAATCTGAAACCTTTGCTTGCTCTGCCATGACTTTTTTCTTTCTTGGCTATATTATATGGAAAACTTGCTGAACAGGAATAACCCATTATTATCCAGAGTTGGCTCCTTCTGGCCAGCAAAGGAGCTTCCATTCATGGAAGGAGAGTTCCACTTACGGAATGCATCCTTCTGAGTGTAGAACAGAATTTTTGGATTGACTCCATAGTTACTTAAGTTTTCAAACTGAGTACATCTGCTCAGGAAGAATATAAACAACACATTGACAGAAGTGCAAATGTTACAAAGCATCAAGGTTCTGCAGTTCCAACCCACCATTACAATTGCATCATCAGTGAAAAGATATTGTAAACAAGGAAAAACAAAAACCAAACCACCCCCCTCTCCTTATGCATTGCTACCATTGCTTCTGTTTAGGGGAAAAAGGAAACTGGCACGAGAATTTTCACATGCTCCAAAGGCTTGTATTTGCTATACGCTACTGGGACTTTAGTTGCACATGCGTCCAAGCATACCTCTTTCTCACAGTAGCTAATAAAACACTTTCCATGTGTCTGTCAATTTGAAAAATACTTGTATAACATTTCCTTGCAAGTCAATGGCCAAGGTCATTACACTTTCATTCAAGATTCTTAAAGAGAGTTTTCTTGGTCCAGTTTTAATTAGTTTAAACTTTCTGGCTCCTGAGAGACCACAGTGGATTCCTGATTATATTCCCAAAGCAGCTAACTAAATATGAAACAAACTACAGGAAACGATGTCTTGCTGCTACAAGAGCTAATTGCAGTTTAATAGGCAAGTACTAATCTACTTGATTCAATTTACTTTGGAGCCCATCATTTTGTAACCCTTTTGGAAGCTACTAGTTTGTCTTAAATAGAACTAAATTTCAAGAAAATTAAATCCCTTGCATTTCTTGAGGCAGTTGATGTAAGAAGCTAGAAACGGCGCTGCAAAGAGTAAATAAAAAAACTCTCATGAGCGTGTCATAATTCCTCATGAAAAGTAATACCAAATTAGCAATCTTCTCCTTTCAAACAAAAATAAAGGCAAACTTACACAAATTGAGTAGCTCCTATGCACTCAGTACCATATTCTATGGGCAAATTTTACTCTCTCTGTTTTAAATTGTCTCATTATCCTTGGGGCAGCGACCTATTTTCTCCATTTTGTATTCTGTGAAGTATTATTATTACTATTATTATTACAGATATCACCGTCCATTTATGATACATTTGTATTCTGAATATTTGTATAGTAACAATATGTTTTAAGTGCAACGAGGGGGAGAATGCAAATATTTGATTCCATAAATAGCCAAACAGGCTTAAGGCTGGAGGGCACATAAAGTCATCATATCTCAAGTAGAACTAACAGCATAATGACTTTATAACAAGGAATCTTATTTAGGGTTATTAAACAATGGAGCAATCCAAACCCTTGATCTGCCATTGTAAGTGGTGTTTGGATGCAGTGGCTGTTTGGCTATGCCAGTGGGAGACCTCCACTGCTGCAGAAGACCCTGCTATGCCTACTGAAAGTGTAGGTGGAAGCTCATACCAGCAGTCACCAGGAGATCCCTGAATTGGGGTGTTTCAGAGGGCAGAGAGTGGATGGAGCTGGTGTATCCAATGATTTGCTGGATTTTAATGTGGTGGTCTATGTTATGTGGTCTGTGCTTGCCTGAGCTTGAGTCTGGACTAAGGATTCTGAGCCCCTGTGTTCTGATTTGATACATGATATCCAATCACAGAACATTTCAGGATTTGGGCCACTGCCATTGGCCAATTAAACTCTGAGTTATGATTCGCAACTTGGGAGTTTAGACAGCCAATCATGCTGAAAGTGGGAGTGGCCCAGGCCTTCAGAAATGTATATAAGCAGTTTGCTGCATTGTCCAATTCTGTTAGTTCAGTAAAGATTTTTGCTGTTATCACTATGTCTTGCTTCGTGGGAACCCCCCTACACTTCAGTCTACCTTGCATTTATAGGCCCAGTCCAGATGTCTCTGCTATGTCAGGCTGGAGCCAGTGCGAGTGGTGGCTCCAACTGCTCCACTCAGACCCAGTCCTCCCACTTGAGATTTAGGGTTGCTGTCTTAGTTAAGTGGGCCGCCACCCTTACTCTTCATTTCCCCCAATCTCCTGCATCCACAATAGAACCCAGCGTTGTTCTCCAACGTCCACTATGATGTTGGGAGGGCAGCTCTGCAGCTCTACACCACAAGACAGAGAAGTGAGAAGTGGTATTGCTGCTAATAGCAAGTCTCGCCTTTCAAAAATGTTCCTCCCACTGGAGAAATCTGATGAATTCCCCATCCCAGTTTCTCTGCCCAGAAATAGTGTGGGGAATTCGGAGAGGAGCACAGCTAGCCTTTGTGTGCCATCCATTTTTGTTGCGGTGTTGTGTTATTAAATAACAGGATGTTTGTTTATCTCCAAAGCTCACTTGCTGTCCACTGTGCATGTTATCTGCTTTATTATTTAAGGCTAACAGCTCTCCTAGGGATAGCTTTTGCACAGACCCTGTTCAGGAAATAGAACACAGATACTGCCTGCCAAGTTGGTCACTTTTTTCCCTTTTTCAGGTGTGGCTTAGAAGAATCTGTTTTCTTACTTTTTCTCTCTCCCTTTAGACCTATTAGGGAAGTTGGCTTGGGTTTGCCATCCCTAGTAGGAGCTGGCTGACTTGGACATGCTCTGTACTCATATGTTACAATTACTATGTATGTACCAAAGCATTAAACACTTGCAATGTAACATGGCTAACTTCAAGCTCTTTGGAAGAAAGGAGGGATAAAAATTCAATAATCAATACAAGCAGTAAAACAGCTGAATAAAATAACTGAAACAAAGGCCTGGTATTGAGTGTCTGACTTGGAGGTGCCACCTCACGCCAAAGATTGAGGGGCCTGACATTGCACATGCGCCACATTTCGTGGTTGGGAGGCTACATGTGGCAAGTACCCCACGCGGAGTGGTGCCGCGCACTGAGCTGAGCACTGAGTGCTGAGCCGCTTCAGTGGATGACAGCTCCTCTCTTGTGCTTGGCCTCCTCTGCCCCCTCAACATTGAAGAAGCCCAAAACAGTTTCGCCCACATGAGGCGGCACTCTTTGTCTGACTCCTACCTTATCAATAATGAGGAAGTACCGTATTTTTCCGTGTATAACACACCCCTGTTTATAAGACGCCCCCTATTTTTAAGAAAATGGGGGGAAATGGCCCAGAGGTGTTGAGCTTTTTTGGGGGAGGATTGCCCATAGTTGTGGAGCTGACAATCACTCGCACTGCAGAAGCCCACAAGCGTCTGCCCGCTCGCAAGCAGCAGCCAGCAAATGCACGCCCAATTGCCACAGCCACCAATCCCCCACCAAATCGCCACTGACAAGCTGCAGGTCACAGCTGGAACCAGTCTCCCCATCCCCCCAATGCACTAAAAACCTTGTCTTATACACGGAAAAGTTCAGTATTTCTTCAGGCATCTACAGGCACTGTTTGTTGCAATCCTAAGGACGCCTGCCAGGGAATAAGCTCCAGTGAGCTCAGTGGGTGACTTGTAATCACACTTAAGTTGTTATGCTTCTTCCTTCATTGAAATCCATACACATTGGCTTGGCTTGCACAATATGGCAAGCCAAACTATGTCTTACAATGGCTGACCCCAAGAGAAGAACTCACACCTGCTTTTCTCTCTTCCCCCAATCAAACCTTGATTACAGATCCTGGTTATCATCCTTGGGCAAGAAACCTAGACTTGGACAATGAGATGCTGGGCCAAACCTTGGCTTGGCTGCCACAATGCACTGAGTTAAAATGGCCACAGAAGAGCAAGGGAGCTTGGGAACCAGCACACTTGTGTCTTCATGCTAAGCCATGGTTTGGCTTAGCTCTATGTATGAATGGGGCCAGTCACATCATATGTAAGTTTCACAGACTGGAGGCGTGTCAAAATGGTTAGAGGCCTTTAGGAAATCTTTCGCCTTTAGGAAATACAACTTGTGTACACCTAGTCCCCCAAAAAATATTGATTACAAAAAATAACTGGAAATGGAATGATTGTTTCTTACCCCGCTCTCTCAAAATGGAGGAGTCAAGGAGCTGAAATGTTGTACACACCTAGCCCAACATAGCCTGACTGCTAGACAAGTCTGAAAATGGGGCATCCTTACCTCTCTCCCTTGAAACTGGGAACAGAAAATATACCCCCAAATGACTTAGCTACCTCCAGTTCAGCTAGAAAGCTGAAATTTACACTAAGCAGCTGATTAGTAGAACAGTCTGAAATTGAAACAGTTTTACATTGAGGACATGGTCTTTGCTTCATAATGGAGGACACTATTCTAGCACAGGGCAAGTGAAAGCATGTGTGGGACAGAACATTGGCCCTTCTGTTGCCTGTTCATATACTCAAATCAACCAAAGTTGGAGTTTTAATTAGATCCAGAAAATGACTGTCTATGGTATCAGAGTGCACCGTAGGCTTACTAATGCAGCAAATAAGAGTGTCTGTGTACTCAGTGAGGTAATGTGTGTATGCTCATGGATATACACACATCACTTTGCAGCAGGGGTGGGCTGGCTTAGGTGGTCTGCCCCCCCCCAATCCCCATGGTCCACCAATATGTTTTAAACCATGGGCTGGGAAACTTTTTCAGCTTGAGGGTCATATTCCCTTTTGAGCAACCTTTGGGGGGCTGCATACCAGTACTAGCGGGTAGGCCTGAGTAAAAAAAAAAGTTTTGTGTGTGCATTTTTCCTTTCTACAGTAGACAACATCCCAGCACTGAAGAAGTCAGAATTTTGACATCCCCCACACCCCCGCTCCATCCTCTATCTGGACAGGCAATAGGCACCATCATAGTAAAAAAGGACACACTATAATGGCGCTGTGGCCTAAACCACTGAACCTAGGGCTTGCCGATCAGAAGGTCGGTGGTTCAAATCTCCATGACTGGGTGAGCTCCCGTTGCTCGGTCCCAACTCCTGCCAACCTAGCAGTTCGAAAGCACGTCAAAGTGCAAGTAGATAAATAGGTCCCACTCCGGCGGGAAGGTAAATGGTGTTCCCGTGCTCTGCTCTGGTTTCACCAGAAGCAGCTTAGTCATGCTGGCCACATGACCCGGAAAAACTGTCTGCAGACAAACGTCGGCTCCCTCGGCCAGTAAAGCGAGATGAGCACCACAACCCCAGAGTCGTTTGCGACTGGACTTAACTGTCAGGGTTCCTTTACCTTTACCTTTTTATAGTGGGGCAAAAGCACTTGTGGGCAGGGTGGAGGATAGCCAATAAAGGGGTGTGGTATGTGAAACAGCTGTGACACAGGGAGAGCCCCCAGAGACTTGGAGGGCAGCATATGGCTTTTAGCTCTGACGTTCCCCATCCCTTTTTAAAATGCACACACCAAGAGTGCATGCTCAGGATCCCTAAACATTATGCCTTAATTAGTTTATGGTTATCTGGCCATGGACATAGAAAGTGCTTTGCCAACCGAGGTCTACCTGAACTGGCATTCTCTGAATGCTTGGGGGCCATTGCTGCTTTCCCTCCAACCAGAACCACTTCCTGAAACAGTGGTATGCAGGCTGGTGAAGAGAGTCTCAGGATCAACTTTGATGTGCTCCTTTGGACACACTCTTCATTGCAGAATGGTTGGCTGAGGCACCAGGCTACTGAACAGAACGAGAGACCTGTTCCCAGGGCTGGGTCCTTGCTTCTTTACATTAGCCCTTTTCGGATGTTGTACGAATGCATGGAGGTGGTGGGAGTGGGATCGGGTGCATCCAATTTCACCACCTATGATGGGGTGAACCCTGCTTCGTAATGGCTAGAAACAGAACTGAACTAATTATCTGGCATCAGTCCCAATGTTTGAAAATCCAAATAGGAGTCCTACATCGACCGCATAGGGAATCTCTGGGTTTTGGGGAGGAGACAGTGTGGGACAGCAGTAATTGAAGGAGAACAAGAGGGAATTAAAAGAAGCACAAGGAGTTCACAATCCACATTAAGTCAAGGACAGGCTTTTGGTTTTGGTGCTACTGTCTTACTGGTTGGCTTTGTCCCTATATGTCTTTGAAATATACTTGGCAGGTAAGAAAGAGGTTTAGTTCCTGCATGTTGTTATGACCAGTTGATAAATCAGTTGACTAGATGATTGAATCATTGCTAGCAGATGAGAGTTGACATTTGCATCCATTATCAAAAAATAAATAAATCTAGACTTAGGCACATAATTAAAGTGCTAGGAAAGCTTCCATTTTCTCCTGCCTTTTCCTTTTTCTTTTCCTTTATTTCCCACCCCCTCTCTGATTCATTATTGTTTGAAATTTGCTGAATATTACAGTACATTTACAATGTGCAACATATGGACACTGATAAACTCATAACAAGAGTGATATAAATGACTGTGGAAAGCTCTGCAGAGCTTAGGTATGGAGACATGAACATCTGTGTCCAGCTGTGCAGCAGCTATTCCTGACTTACATGGATAAACCCAGGTTGGGCAGAGATGGTAATTATTTTTGTTGTTGATGGAAGATCAAAGGTTACTCTCAGGAAGTAAGGAGAAGGGGCATGGTATCTAATGAAAAGATTTATATAGTACATAATTTAGCTTACGGTTTGCACATTAACCTAGTGCTAATGCATGTAGATGACAGCAGAAATGTAAACACCTTGGTGCCAATTAATTATAATTGGTGAAAAGCAAGTTCATCTGTTCGTCTCGACCCTCTTAAGAATCTGCAGCAGCTGCTGCTGCAGTTTCATATCACACATTTGGAAAGGCTGGAAACTCAGATGATTTCTGCCTGGCTTCATCCGCAAACTAAAATCACTTCCTCCCTTTTAAATATGAAATGTTTGCTTTTCAAAAGCTGCAATCAGGAGCAGAAGGGACAACAACACAGGGAAACACCGACCAACTATTTCTCTGAAGGAGTCGAATTTAGAGAACTGGTAATATGTAGAAATCATTTATAAATTATTTTTCATAATTGAGTGTACTATGACCTCATGGTCAGTAGATGAGAGGTAATGTTTACTTCTCCACAGTTTCCTGATACCAGGCCAGGATTCCATGAAATGACTTTCTCATATTTCCAGATCCTTAGCTGGACTCATATATACAAATGATGTTTTTCCCCCAGTCTTAAAGGTTCTTCAGTGTTATATTTTTATTTACTTTTGAAAAAAAAAAAAGATTGTGTAAGCAAGGCAGAACTAAGTGCTGCATGAAAGAGGAATTGTTACAACATCCGTGAAAACATCCCCATTAATAACCATCCACACACGCAGCCCCGTAACAAATACGATGATAAAAAGAAAGAATGTAGTTGCTTGGAATGGAGAACTTAGGCATAAACTGTTTTTCTTTAATACAGTTGCCAATGCTTTGCAGTTGTTGCTGTTATCAACAAAAACAAGGAGGGAAAAGTATGTGTCCCAGACTGGCCTTTCTGTTCATGGAAGGACTAATAGTATTAAAGGATCATAGAATTTTAGAGCTGGAAGGGACCAAGAGGGTCACCTACCCATGACCCTGAGATTAAGAGCCTTGTGCTTTCACTGACTGAGCTATCCTACCTTCTACTGATAGAAGATACCACCATATAGTGAAGTCTCCCTGCTAGAGGAAGGAGTGAGGATGATTCTTTTTGCCAACTCCCCCTGTAACCTCCAGCATCACATCTCAGGTGTCCCCCCAACCCTCCAGATAATTTTATTTTTTCTTGGGTGAGGGCACAGTTGACTACAGGTGAAGAGGGATTTGGCATAAAGCTTATCTCCTGCCTTTGGGAGAAGAGTTCCATTGATAGGTAGTTCAGATTCAGTCTGAAATGTCTTTGCTTCCCATCTGAACAATGAATTCTGAAGGATAGTAAGAAAACACTCGTTTCAACACTACTGTTTGCACCAGGCACATAAAGGGCAGAGTGAGAAGGGAAAAGCAGGTTGGGCCCCAGGTGAGGGCTGTTTAAATGGCCAGGGAGCGGACCCAAGGGAAGCCTTCCTGCTCCACCTCCTGGCCCAGCCCGTGTCCGAGCCTGCATCCCCATTTGCCAATCTGGGATGCAGGCTAGGATCTGGCTTCTGATAGGTGGTGCAGGCGCTACATTCACCCCCCCATCTTGATGGGACTCTGATGATGGGGTTCCCTCATTGGGTCCATGAAGGAGCTTCTGCTGTCCCGCATCACCGCTGCACCAGAAAGGGTGTCCGGACTTGTCACCTTTGCCCTAGACGTGACCCATCCCCCTCTCCCAGTTATGTGTTAGGGTTAGAGAATCCACATATATCTGTCAGTCAAAATGCTCCACAATGTAAAGAAAACAACCCCAGACACAGAAGTACAAGCATCCTATTTTATTTGTTGTTTGCCCACTTTTCAAAATGACCCTAGCCTGTTTCTTGCGTCTGAACCCTGGGCTAATGTTTTTTAGCAGAATGGACTATGGAGAGAGAGAGTGTGTGTGTACTTGGGAAGGTCTCCCTCTATTTCCCCATCTCATCTAGTCTTACAGTACAAATTCCTTGGCTGGCCACCGGACCAAGTCAGCATCCATCTAACCATGTTCTGAGACACCTAGGTCAGTATTCTGGTGGTGACACTGTCCACTCTTTTACCTGATCTCCCTTTTATCAGAAATGCCAGAGATTGAACCTGGGTTCTTCTGCATGCAAAGGATGTGCTCTATCACTATGGTCCCAACACTTGGAAAATGTTGAAGGTGCTCTTGAGATAAAGTCGTATTAGGGCAGGGGTGAACAACCTTTCTTGCCCCCGAGGGCCAGAAGGCAGCAGTGGGTGGTTCCTGAGAGCCACAGACAATGGATGTGGGTGTGGCCTTCGCTAATGCTGGTTGGAGTAAGTAAACACCCACACAGTCAACAGGCACACATTTAAGCTGCATAGTGATCACTGAGGGGAATTAAGGCCTGCACCCCAGCTATCCTGATGTTCAAATGGATAATGTTTTTGTGCCACTATTAACAATGCAAAGACAGTTATTCAGGCTGCACCTGGATCATTGCTGGGAAATGGAAGCTTTAATCTCTTCCTTCCTAAACTGCTGTTTCAAGGCAACATCGGAACAGTCAATGATCTTTTCTCTACTGCCCGGCTAATGTCTTATCAGCTTGGAAGTTAGGGAAAATAATAACTTCTCAGGTCTTGGTGGGCCACCCAGAAAGAAGCCGAGGGCTGCCCATGACCTGGCTACTGCCCACACATATGAGGGGAAATCAGTAAAAGAGAAGCTGGATTGAAGACAGGAAGTTATCAGTACAGAAGATGCTCTGTTGGTGGTATTCACTGGAGGGGAGATGGAAGGAATGGAAGTAGTCGAATGTGGCAGTTTCTTGGGGAAGAGAGTTGGGCCAGGGCAAAAGCAAAGTACTGTTGTCTTCTCGGTGCCTACTGAGAAACTATACAGGAAAATATAGTCAATATGACAAGAAACTTGCATTCCCTGCCTCATAATCACATTGATTGGCATTTTATTCTGTGGGTGGATGAACTGGTCAGATCATGGACCTCCCAATACAGTACAGTGATTTCATGCAGGAGCCCACATCTGCACATAGAGCTCCTACATCTTAAAGACCTAAGTCTCCTGTGCAACACAATGTACTCATGAATAAGGACCCTCCATTGAAGCAAAAAGACCACTGATGCAAGAGTTCGATGCAGCATCAGAACAGAACAAGGACTGACCTTTCAATGTGGACATGTGGGAACTGTGCCCAAGCAGCCAAAAATGTTAAAATGACCATTCAGCTGAATATGTTTCAATTCTCAAACTCCTTTCACTGAATGGATTTCAAGTAATGCGGACACACCACCAAGTGTAGAATCAAATTCATCTAGCAACAAAGTTTATTTTTCTATTCCCCTAAGCTATGTGAAAACTTCAAGTCTTGACATATTTCCCCCTATACAGCTGTCAGGGGTCTGTTAATGAAGTCTATCATTATTCAGGAATGTTTATGGTCATTGGCCTTTAAGCTGGGTTCATCAAAGGGCAGTACATGGTTGGTGGTTTAAACACACACACACACACACACACACACACACACACACACCATTTTACAACTGAGACATTCCTGTATTTTATTGATTTACTTTACCCTTTGACTAGTTATATTGACTATTCCCTAATTTCAATGGCTATAGACAAGGGCTGCCACTAACCAAAGGTAATACATGCCTAAATTAACTTTGAACTTTAATTCCATTGATTTTTTTTTACTACCACCGAGATTCACTAAATTTACTCTGGATTGCACCTACATAAATAACATTCTAAACAGGAGATTATACCTCTCATGTGAGCAGAACTCAGGGTCATCCAGTTAAGCTGACCAGCTGTAGGTTCAGGAAAGCGACAAGGAAGGACCCCCCCCCAGTGCCTAATTAACTGATTAGTGCAAAATGTGTCTGATTGATTGCATTCATTAGCTTTAGAAGGCTTTTGCTAAAAAAACCCAAAACAACTTCTACCTCTTGTAGAAGTAGCCACCCAATTTGTGGTATTGTATCTAAAAAGGTTTATCAAGCAGTAAAAGAATATACAACCCAAGCCCTTTCGCCACAATAAAGTAATATCGCATACTGGGAAAGATGTGTCTGTGGCCCTAGCATGATTGAGGACCCATTGATAGCAAGACCAGGGGCCCTTATGCTTTTTTACTTTACATATCTTTCTTTCTTTCTGAAATGATAAATGGGCAAATCACACAATCCCAGGCCTAGTTACATGGATGATACATTGGCCTTGCAAAAAAGACTGAAACCATGGAACCTATGACAAAATTGTAAAAATTACCGTTGTCTCTGTTTTTAGAGAAAACAGCTTTTTCTTCTCCCCCCCCGTTTTTTTTTTTTTTTTTACCCTCTTGACTGTGGAGAAACCTTTGACAAACACAGCCCCCATTTATTTTTAATGCATGCCCAGAGTATCTTGGATTGCAAAGAAAACAAATGGTGCGGTTTTATATGAGGCACAGCTCTATGTTTTATGAGTGTGATAAGAAAGAGGCAATTGTAATTCTTTGGGCATGAAACGAGGGAAGGGAAACGTAAGCTAAAAACTGAGGGCCAGGGAGCTCACAGAAGGCAAAGGAGGCATGCTTAAATAATCATTCGGAAAACTTATGTGGTACACAGGGAAGAATGGATAAGCTTAGGAACCAGAACATGATTACAAATGACAAAGCTGACACCGTGTTGAATGAAGAGCTTTCTTCTTCCTCACAGAAGGATGCTAATGGGATATTAAATGTTGTGTGGAGTGCTTGAGAAGAAGCAAGTTTGATGGGACTGGTTGGATTTAGCATGCCTCATCTTACACCAGGTAAACAGGCGTTCTATGCTGCCCAACCCTGCCCCTCCTGCCTCATAAACAACTTTTAACCCAGCCTTGAAGAGTCAAACTAAGGCTCCAACTGCACTATCTAGTTAACACTATCATACCACTAAACAGTCATGGCTTCCCCCAAGGAATTCTGGGAAGTGTCATTTTGTAAGACTGCTGAGAGTTGTTAGGAGACCCCTATTCCCCTCATAGGGCTACAATTCCCAGAGTTCCTTGGAAGAAGGATCAAATGTTAAACCCCACTGAGAGTTGTATAGTGCAACAGGTAGGCAATCTCACTTTTCTTGTGCACTGGGAGCCCACATGTGTGAATACATAGGCTCCTATGCAAACATTTTGAACATGTGAGCAGTGTCAAACCTGTGCTTGTCATCAGTTTGCCTACTGATTTCTGTAGCTCCAGATGCAGCTAAAAATAGCTGAAATAATTCTCTGCAGACCATACCCTCCAACATTTCTCCAATGAAAATAGTAAAATTATCATTATGGAATGGAACGTCCCTATTTATACCCCACACATCTTACTGGGTTGCCCCAGCCACTCTGGGCAGCTACCAACATACATAAAAACAATGAAACATGAAACATGAAGGATTGCCTTCAGACAGTTTGGGGGGGGTGGCAGATAACTCCATACCCTCCAATATTTCTCCAATGAAAATAGGGACATCCTAAGGAAAAGTGGGACATTCTGTCATCAAATGAGAAACCGGGACGGCTTCTCTAAATCAGGGATGTCCCTGGAAAATAGGGACATTTGGAGGGTCTGCAGATCTCCCCTCAACAGAGGGGGGGCGCTTTGAGAGTTGAACTGCCCTTGGATGTTTGGGGGATTGTGGCAGACTCTAAGCTGTGGAATTCTCTCCCCACAGATGTCTGTTTGTCACCTTCATTGTACAGCTTTTGCCACATGCTCAAGCTTTACCCTGGCCTTTGACTCTATAGTATGTATATCTCTGCACATCATTTTTTGTTTTATTTTTAAAATTTTGTTTTATTTTTAAAATAAAAAAAAAGTGATTACAAAAGAAATAAAATATTTCATCTATATACACACCGTATTTTCCCGTCTATAAGATGCCCCCATGTATAAGACGCTCCCTATTTTGGGGGACTCAGATTTAAGAAAATGGCCTCGGCACTATCCATGTGTAAGACGCCTCCTAATTTTTGACATAATTTATTAGGGAAAAAACCTAGTCTTATACACGAAAAAATACGGTACTTTCATAATACCATACAAACAGTCAATTATGATTTAAGAAGCATTATATGACTTGTTTGATGTCCTTGGTTACTGCTTTTCTCTTGTAAGCAGAATGTCAAATTATATGAGTGAAAGTAATATATAAAGTCAAACATAGTTTTGGGATTTTACATTATAATAAACAACCCCCATTTTTAAGTGTTTGTTTGGCACACGGGGCACGTGTACTTCAATAACTCTAATAATATGTAAGCTTTGCCAACAATGCTATATCCCATATGTTTTTATTCTGTTATAAACTGGTTTGTCGGATTTCCAATTTCTTGCGACTACTAGTATGCGTACTGTGATTGCAACTGTTGCAATTTCCAAAACTTCCCCCTTTACCCCTGGCCTACCTGGTGGCAAGTCAATAAGTCAAGTCTCCAGTCCAGTGTCAATCCACTTGTCCAAGGTCCAAACTGAGGCATGGTCCCACAGAAATCCTGCAGCATGCAAGCTGAGTCCATCAACAGGAGCAGTTGAGCAGGCCCAGCACCTCAGCTTTTGCATGCTGATTACAGCACCTGGGCTTGATGAGGCATGAGACCCTCACCTGTTCCAAGCCTACTCCAGTTAAGGAATCACACCCCTCCTCCCAGAGCTAGCGAGCCCCACCTGGCCAGCTAGGGAGATGGGCTGTTGGCCTTTGTCTGCCTCAGCCTCCTAGAACTCTTGCTGCTCCCTATGCTTCAGAGTCTGCTCTGTTCATGGAGACAGGGGCCCCTATGGCGCGGGCAATGGATCCTGCTGCTTTGGTTCCTGTGCACTGACCCCCATCCCCTCATCATCCTCTGTCACCCTGTGAGTACTTCCTACACACCAGCCTCTCCTGGAGAGCCAGCGTGGTGTAGTGGTTAAGAGCAGTATACTAGTAATCTGGGGAACCGGGTTCGCATCTCTGCTCCTCCACATGCAGCTGCTGGGTGACCTTGGGCTAGTCACACTTCTCTGAAGTCTCTCAGCCCCACTCACCTCACAGAGTGTTTGTTGTGGGGGAGGAAGGGAAAGGAGATTGTTAGCTGCTTTGAGACTCCTTAGGGTAGTGATAAAGCGGGATATCAAATCCAAACTCCTCCTCCTCCTCTTCTTCCCCATCCTCTGCTTGCCCTGGTGTGTCCCAGACTCAGCTACACCCCTCGCCGGGGATCCCCTTTCCTCCTCCCCATTGTCCTGACAGTTCACGACATAACCCAATAAAGTATGCTGGGACTGATGACTGCAAATTGTTTTAACCAATTTTAATAATGCGTTTTCACATTGTTGTAACCTGTGCTTGGACCTTATGGTGAAAGACAGGTAAGAAATCTAAATGATGATGTTGACGACAACAACAACAAAGGGACAAGAGAAGAATTGGCTCTATTTCCCCTCCTGGTCAGTTGGCAACCCGGGCAGTCCCCGTCCCCCCCCCCCTTTACATTTCTACGTTGAATGTTGAGAATGGCACTTTAGAAAACCAACACTGGGCAGATTACATCTGAAGAAATCCTGATGGGTTTCACCAATCATTGACAGGCTTTGTCAGGTTTCAGGCTTAAATTACTATCAGTGGCAGCTCTGAGTGTCCCATTTAAAAGGGTGGCCACAATGGCAATGCTGACAGACTCTAAATAGGGCACTGCTAGAGAGCCAACTCTAATTCCGCGGTATTAATTAGCTGAAATGGAAAAGGAAGGGAAATTAGTTCAAGTTCAGCGATTGCTTGTTACAATTTGTAAAAGAGCTCTCCGCCGCGGAGATATGGGAAATAATGCCACGCTAAAAGTTTTGTGGGAAACAAAGGTTCTCAGTGTGCTAATTTTACTTTGGTGACAAAGCTCAGTTTCAGGTTCTTCTTGCTAGCTACCCACCCACTTTCTTTTCCTTCATCACCTCAGATTTAGAAATGGGGGAGTTACAATTACAGCCCTTTGTCTCCCTTGTTAGATCTCTTTATCCCCTAGAAGTGAAGCATTTCCCCGCATTGTGGACAGGAGAATTGACTCTAAAGCAATCCTTTATGCTGCTCCTTTCATGGTTATGATTTGCTTCCTCTTTGTTGTTCGTTTGAGAAGCCCTAGGCTGAACTTTTCTCCTCAGGGCAAATTACACAGCTGAAGGAGAAACAGACAGACAAAAGGGGTGGTGGGGGTGGTGGGGCTCTCAACTGTTATTGGTACTTTTTGCCTTTATTGAAATCTGGTATTGATGACACAGCAAAAGGGGGGCGACACATCTTTCTCTGTGCTATAATATTCTTATAAATGTGTGTGTGCGTGTGTGTGTACTTTCTTTATGCAATTTTAGTAACTTTTATACACACATTGTACAGTATCCATCATTTATCTCTTTTCTTAAGACTTCCCAATCCATCTCTCTGTGGCATTATAGGGAAATCATGATCTGCTGTATATCTTTCACCCATTATCATTTCAAGTCTTCCTTTTTTGATGTTATCGGCTGCTTATATGTTAACTCCTACTTGTAGGTTAAATTGTATATTATACCCTCCTAGACAATCTCCACAACACCTCCGCTCTTATAAAATATTTATAAACAGCTTCATTTTTTAAAAATTATCTAAGTGGCTTACAAATAAAAAGTACAACGTAAAACCAATAAAACAGCAATATAAAAACAGATAAAACAGGAATTTGAGTATTAAAATGGACAAAACAGGGTCCAAAATTATGGGTCATTGAAAATCTGTTTACAGTGGTACCTCGGGTTACATACGCTTCAGGTTACATACGCTTCAGGTTACAGACTCTGCTAACCCAGAAATAGTACCTTGGGTTAAGAACTTTGCTTCAGGATGAGAACAGAAATCATGTTCTGGCATCGCGGTGGTGGTGGGAGGCCTCATTACCTAAAGTGGTCTCCAGGTTAAGAACAGTATCAGGTTAAGAATGGACCTCCGGAACGAATTAAGTACTTAACCCGAGGTACCACTTCCTTCCAGTAGCACCTTAAAGACCAACTAAGTCAGTTCTTGATACCAAGAACTGACTTAGTTCTTCATACCAAGAACTGACTTAGTTGGTCTTTAAGGTGCTACTGGAAGGAATTTGTTTTGTTTTGACTATGGCAGACCAACACGGCTACCTATCTGTAACCGAGGTACCACTGTATAGGCATTTTTACTCAAGTGGTTCAGCTGTTTCCAGACTTGCGAATAAGGAGTTGGGCATCAGCAACCAAAGTCACCTATTCTTCCAGTGACAGGTTTGAATTGTGGAGTACTCCTAGTCTACATATCTGGTTGTTGTTTTTTAAGGGGAAATGCAACCCATCCCCAAACAGGCCATTTCCCCAGTTTCCAGACATGAGAACTCTCACTTATCAGGATTTAATTTCTTAATCCCCATCCAGCTCATCACTACCCTCAGGAACTGGTTTAACACCTGTAAGGCCTCAGATGGAACAGAGGGAATAGAGAGAGAGGGTGAGCTGTGCTGATGACTCCATATCTTTGGATCACAGCTCCCAGTGGTTTCATATACGTGGTTCAACATATCTACATGTTGACCAGCATGGGAAACAAGGTGGACATTTGTAGGACCCCACAACTGCCTGGAGTGTTACTCTCTGGTAGCAAGCCTGGACCCTGTATCAAACATATCTTCCAACCCTCTGAGCTGCTTCAGAAAGACACCATGGTCAACTGTGTCAAAATTCATTAAGGGCCCAAGGAAGTCATCTTCAAGAGGAGCTGATTCACTGCCTCTTTTAAGATGGTGAGCATCACTCCCTGCCATAATGAGGCATTAACCATTCCCTGGGTCCACCCAGTCAATCCCTCCTTGAAAGATTTACATTGTCTTCTGCAACTAGTGCAGTTTTTTAAAGTTGCATCCACTGTTACACTTCCTTTGTGTTCTTTGCTATGGGGGACACTCCTCTGCAACCTGGGAGTTCCACAACAAACAGTTGCATCTTTAATCAGTTCAACTTCAGAGACTCAACTCACTGGAGATAATGGCCTTTTCATCTTAACACAATCTATGTAATGACAGTGTACCAGTCTAAGCATCTACTAATAGTGTCATTAGGTTAGGTATTTGCCTTGGGATTTTACTATTGCAGAGTTCCATTCTGGCATTTCCCCATAGCTCTGGCTAGAAATCTTCTTCGGCTATGATTGTTTTCTTCTCCACCCTCCCCTCCAACCATCTTCACGTCCTGGGCAAGACTGCATGAGCAAATACACTACATTGTAGTAACCCACCAAACCTGATTGTGTAAATATTTACCATTAACAGTATGATGAATTCCCTTCCGACTTCCAGTGTTTTCATTAGAATAGAGGTTCAAATGCCCACAGTTAAGATGACTTGGGTTTGTTTGTGCAGCCTACCTGCACAGGAAATGTCTTACATGTAATTATTTCCTTGGTTTGGTGTATTTTAGTTAGCTGGAAATGTAGATGTTGTGATACAGGGGCACGGGTGTCTGTAGGAGGTCAATAATTAGTCTTGGGAATGTTTATAGCAATGTCATCCATGGAACTCAAGCCTGGCTTCTTAATGACTTAATGTTGCTCCAAGTACATGGTTGTGCAACGCTATTAAAAAATGGCATTGGAACCCGCGTCGTTTCAAGATTCTCCTCACAAATTGGTTCTATTTTCCTTTTTTCAAAATGCTCTATACCAGTGCACTAACTCTTCATGATCTGTAACACAGAAATGCAAGTAACGTTAATGCCCTGAAATGTAGTGGATACTGGATTGGATTGTGAAGACCCCTTACAAAGAGATAGAGGTCACTACTTTGTACCTAGAGCAGGGGCCAGCAACCTTTTTCAGCTGTGGACCAGTCTACCGTCCCTTAGACCATGTGGTGGGCCGGACTATATTTTGAAAAAAAAAAAAATGAACGGATTCCTATGCCCCACAAATAACCCAGAGATGCATTTTAAATAAAAGCACACATTTTACTCATGTAAAAACACCAGGCAGGCCCCACAAATAACCCAGAGATGCATTTTAAATAAAAGGACACATTCTACTCATGTAAAAACACGCTGATTCCCGGACCCTCCGTGGGCCAGATTGAGAATCCAGCCCACAGGCCATAGGTTGCCTACCCCTGACCTAGAATATGCTCTTTCTCTGTATTTGCCTGCCTTTCAATGTGCAACGAGTGGCTCAGAGACTTTTAGTGGTGGTTGGTAGACTATGGAACTTCTTCCTGAGTGAGGCTCACTTGGCCTCTGCAGTAAATAGCTTTTAGAAAGTGCTAAAAGGTAAAGGTAAAGGTACCCCTGCCCGTACGGGCCAGTCTTGACAGACTCTGGGGTTGTGCGCCCATCTCACTTAAGAGGCCAGGGGCCAGCGCTGTCCGAAGACACTTCCAGGTCACGTGGCCAGCGTGACAAAGCTGCATCTGGCAAGCCAGAGCCGCACACGGAAACGCCGTTTACCTTCCCGCTGGTAAGCGGTCCCTATTTATCTACTTGCACCTGGAGGTGCTTTCGAACTGCTAGGTTGGCAGGCGCTGGGACCGAGCAGCGGGAGCGCACCCCGCCGCAGGGATTCGAACCGCCGACCTTTCGATCGGCAAGTCCTAGGCGCTGAGGCTTTAACCCACAGCGCCACCTGCGTCCCTAGAAAGTGCTATAACCATGATATTCAGATGGGAATATAGGGCTGTCGTTTTATGCCCTTGTTCAGTTCTTTTGCTTTATTGCTGCTTCTACTGCAATTGTATTCTCTTTTATTATTTGCCCACCCTTTGGAACAAAGACATAAGATAGCCTATCGGATTAAAGACGACAGCTTCATTTAATGCATAACCATCTGCAGGAAAGACTAGCATATTAGCTATACCTAACAGAATCCTACCAAATGCAGGCCCCCTTTAAACTTAAGGACAGAGTTGGGAAGACCTCCCACTGTCTAACAACACCACTCCTCCATCCCATTTCTGATACATTCCTTCTTCTCCACCTTGAAAACTCCTTGGGACCTTGAGCATTTGTTTCATTTTGCCCTGCTGGTGCAATACCATGACTGAGTGGGGCTGGTGAAAAGATACACCACCCTTCTATTCATGAAGGGCTTGCAGGGCCGGGTTGATGTCAGATTAGCCTTTTATGTTAAAGGGAAATCAAAGCAGGCAGCATTAAGTGGCTCACAGTGTAGTTTTTTAACAGGGGGAAAAGTTAATAGGAACGTGAACAACAGATGAAGGTATGTGGGCAGGACATTGTTGGTGGGAGCATTGAGGGGAACAGCATGGAAGCCAGGACGCCTGAATAAACATTCCCAGAAATGTAATAAAGAAGCCCTGTTATAATAATGTTTATGGGTTTGTTTGGTCCAAAGGACTTTGTGCAGTGCTGCTGACAAGCTCCACACTGATGCTAGTCCAGGAAAATGTCTCGGGGGCAGATTGACCAATTAACTAACATTGTGTGTTTTTTTCTGAGTGAGCACCTGAAAGGAAAGATGGCTCAATAATTCAAGCACTGGCCTAAATCTGCACTAAGCCTACACCGTGCTGGGGCTGATGCAAGTTGTAGTCCAAAGGACCATGAGGGCACAAGGCTGCGTAATGCTGATAATACTTTGGATGGGGGGAGGGAAATGTGTTTCCAATGTGAATTAAAGGTATTCTTTCTTCTTCTTTGGCGATCACTCATAGCCAAGTAAGATTGTCTTCCATGAACACAGTTTTAACAGTGATTCCATAAGTGGCAGTGGAGGCCAATTCTGGATCCACACGTCCTTCCACAGTGGGGACATAGATTTCTGGGTGGAAGTTGATCACGGTGAGGGTTTGCCAAGTGTGCCTTCCTCTTAGCACATTTCTCCCTTTCATCCTGAGTTTGAGCATCTTCAAAGCCCATGACACCTTTTGTTAAGGCTGTTCTGCAATTGGAGCACACACAGGCCAGTGTTTCCCAGTTGTCAGTGTTTACCTTACTTTTTTAAGATTTGCCCTGAGAGAGTCTTTAAACCTCTTTTGTTGACCACCATCATTATGCTTTCCATTTTTTAAAGTTTGGAATAGAGTAGTTGCTTTGGAAAACGATAAGCAAGCATCCACACAACATGACCAGTCCAACGAAGTTGATGTTGAAGAATCATTGCTTCAACACTGGTGATCTTTGCTTCTTCCAGTACACTGACATTAGTTCGCCTGTCTTCCCAAGTGATGTGATTTGCCTTCAGTTATTAGTTCTACCAATGGATTTCTGGTTAGGACGTTTTGGGACAAGCTAGACACAAAGTTAAAAGCAACCCACAAATTGCCAGTGTGGGTGGAGACGGAAGTATAGATTTGCAAAAGGATGGGATTGAATGGGAAGGGAAAAAACTTTACAATTTTCTAGTGGGGTTGCCCTGACACAGCCCTTAGCAGGGAGCAAAGGGTGAAAGCTCCCTCTCCTAAGAAGCTAGGGTTCCAGACCTGATCAGACTCTTGTACATCACCTTGTGTTTCTTGGGGGAAAAGGTGGGATATAAACGCAATGAATGAACGAACGAATGAATTTCATATTCATAAATTTCCCCAAACAAATTTGAAATCACACTAGTGCATTCTCTACATATGTCAGGCAACAGGATTGCTATAAATAGTCACCTTGGACTCTGGTGGAGAATTTCTAAGCTTTCAAATGGACTGAAATCCAGTGGACTCGTGAATTCAGAATATACAGTGATTTTATTAATGATTTGCATGACTGTAGTGCCAAAAGGAAGAGAGGATTGAAAGAAGTAGCAATACAAAAGCAAATCTTACCCAAATGCTTTACTGGCAGGCATGTCCATCAGTCACAATCTTTGGGGAGCAGGTTTCACCAGGAACAGCCTTAATTATTTGAAAATATCTTACAGGCATGACCTTTACTTATGTTTCTGAGTCAGGCTGACTAACACCAGCACTAGCTACTTCCACTTTGGAATGGAATCAGCATGAGCCTCTTTGTTGCCCTCAAGATTTATATTTCTGTGCTGGGCACAAGAAAATCCCCCAGGCTCTATTTGGAAGATAGGCTCTTGCAAGTTACTATACATGTCTGGACACCCTCCTTCAGGGTGTGTGTGTGTGTGTGTGTGTGTGTGTGTGTGTGTGTGTGTCTGTGTGTACACACACACCACATCTGGATACCAATGTTATTCATTTTCCAGAAAGGGTTAGGAACAACTGCTGAAGCAGGCATGGAACAGGTTTGCATGGGAATTGTCATATAACACATTGTAAACTTTGGTAGCTAGCTGTTGGGATGTTTCAAGACGATGGAAAGATGGGATGTGTGAGATGAGTGCTTTGCAAGAGGCACAGGAAGGAGGGAGTGAAGCAGCATTCACCCAAAAAACCGGCCATGAAATGCAATTACAATCCTAGACACCCTAGACTGAATCCTTCCAAAAGCAAAGGATCCTGCCCTGAGAAATGCTTACTGCAGTGCAAATTGCCTATAAAATAAATGCTCAGATTGTGATGGCATTTGTGAAATTATGACGTTTCCATGTAAGTTCATATTTTAGTAGTGGAGGGGCGAGCTATTTTCAGCTTGATTTGGAATTAGGCTGCAATTATGAGCATTGTTGGAGAAGGTATGGGTGGCAGTTTTTTAAAATATAATAATAATAATAATAATAATAATAATAATAATAATAATAATATGGTCCATAATCTTTGGTGCATGCACATTTTCATGATGCCACTTCGGAATTGTAGTGCAGGGACTCTGTGGGCTGGGTGTGGTGATCCCTTAGCATCACTCATTTTTAAATCCCACCTCCCCAAATAAAAGGCCCTTTCCAGCATTACTTGCAAGAAGATGCAAACAAATTAGACAGTTGGGGTTTTCTAAGTTTCTCGCTTTTCCATCCTTATATTTAGTTCTCCACATTTCCACACCAATCGTCATTGTAGATTTTTCCTAATAAGCACATTTTTGTGTGTAGTTTGACTAATATACACATTTCCCCCGGAAGCAATTTCCTGTAATATGCAGTTTTGTATATATTTGTTTTTATCAATATATACATTTTCCTGCACATTTCCTCCTTTCTCAGTATATGCTCTCTTTTTTTTTGTACATAGTGTTTGGTTGGAGAACTTCATTACAAAATTCAGAGAAGTGTGAATTCCAAATTACAGCTGGGTTTCAATTTGCATAACGGTTTGAGAGGGGCAGATTAGGAAGTCCCTCATTAAGATGCAAATAAAAATTGAATCTCAAACATTGAATCCAAAATAATACTATACAAAAAAAAAAAAGGAACATACAAAAAAATAATAATTTTTGTTATGATTCTGCATTGAAAATAAAAAAATTCTAAAAAAAAAATAATTGAATCTCTTCTCCATCACTACTTGCAAGAAAACATTCCATGTGACTCAAGGGGTAGCGGGAGGGCTGCATTGCTGGCCATATCCGTGGCATCATGCGGCTTACCTGTGTTGATCGTGGACGTCTGCAGAGGGGAAGCCTAACCGTGAAGGATTGCAGCTCCCATGGTAGCCTACAAACATAGAGGTCTACTTGTGTAGGCTTCCCCACACTCAATGCACACACATTGTATGGCTTTCCCAGCCCCACTCCTGATGCCCATGCATTGAGTGTCAACAAGGATTAAAGGTAAAGGTAAAGGGTCCAGTCGTGGCTGACTCTGGGGTTGCAGCGCTCATCTTGCTTTATTGGCCGAGGGAGCCGGCGTACAGCTTCCGGGTCATGTGGCCAGCATGACTAAGCCGCTTCTGGCAAACCAGAGCAGCACGCGGAAACACCGTTTACCTTCCCGCCAGAGCGGTACCTATTTATCTACTTTGATGTGCTTTCGAACTGCTAGGTTGGCAGGAGCAGGGACCGAGCAATGGGAGCTCACCCCGTCACGGGGATTTGAACCACCGACCTTCTGATTGGCAAGTCCTAGGCTCTGTGGTTTAGCCCACAGCGCCACCCGCGTCCCTCAAGAAGGATTAGGAGCAGTTTAAAGCACCAGGTGCAGCAGCAACTACCATGCAGGAGAAGTCACAGGTGGCTGGTATGCGCCCTATCAGCCAAGGGTATCTCAGCTCAAGACGAGGTGTGGTCATGCTGTTGCTCCAATGGTCCAGTTCAGGGGAGTAGATGCCTAGCTAGCTATGTAGCAGGAGTGGCGAGTATGCCCTGTGCACCTTGGGCGGATGCTGTAATTGAGTTCTTTGCTAATAAAGAATTAAACTACCACCTGTTCATTCTCCTTGGGCTGGGTGTGCTCAGGACACCCAGGGCAAGAGGTTTTGGGAGCTACTTACCTAGTGTTTCTCCACTATACCATTTCGCCACCTTAAATTTTTCTCCTGATTTCAATGTTGGGGTTGGCCAGCTCCAAAGTGGTGGGGATGCCGAGGGTGTTCTCCTATGCCTCTGCCTTTTCTGTACCTGGGTCCCCGTGAAGAGTTACTTTTTGCAAGGAAGATTCAAAAGGGAAATTTAACTTAATTGCACAAACCCTTGAAATAAAATCTTAATAAGATAGTTTGAAGAATGTCACTGCTGGTGCTCACATTACTCTTGCCTTATTTCAGGGTTTATTATACTTGGGGAAAAATATTGAAGGCTCTCCGTTTTTCAAAGCAGTGGCAGCTCAAATGGATGTGTTTTGCAATGTTTTATTACCCATTACTGAACAGATTCAATTAGGACTTTTGAGGTAGTAGTATTACACTTGCAGATGGTTTTTTTTAAAACTACTGATTGGCATGATGGAGGGGCAGAGGGAAAATGTCTTTACATATTACGATCTTTTCCATGACTAACAAGAATTTAACTCTGTTAAAAACTCTTCCAGAGCAAATGTTTCTGTTCATATACCTTTCTCAAAGGAAATGTTTCAAAGGTATAAAAAAATTAATCATAAATGTTTCCAAGGTATATAAAAAAAAATTAATCATAAAGTCTTTTTTTTAAAGAAAAGAAAAGAAACAAGAAATCCTATGAAGGAACAAGAGCATTTTCCCACTGAAACATGGTTGACTGTTGAAAATACCAACAGTCCGAGTGGTGTACAGAAAAATAATGGGAGGGGGAGTCAAAGCAATGTATTGGTTTGTTTGTTTGTTTAATATTTTAAAAACCCTAAGCAGCAACCAAACATAATAACGTTCATCAATATCATTAAAACAAATATACAGCGTAAAACAAGTAAAACAGTGATATAAAAACATATTTTTAAAAACCCCAAATAAGAACAGGAATTCAGGGAATTCAAATGAAGAATAATCATATCCTCATTACACAAACTTTGTTATTTACACACACATCATATTAATTATAGCCACCCTCCATAGACAGAAAAACATTTGTAAGTATAGGAACGTGGTTACTTTGCACATCAGCCCGTCGGCTGCCTGCATTTATCTTTAATTAAAAGCAATGGTGGGCCCACGCAGATGTTGAAAGGGCTCGTTCTGAGCCGCGTGTTGACATCAGATGAATAAGGGAGGCCACCTGATAGCTCCACTCTTTGGTGTTTCAGATGATTTGCATTCCTGTGGCCTGTTGCTCGGCATGATCACTCTCAGCACTTCACAGCCCCCATGAGCTGTTTAATATCATGGATACCTTCCAGTCATGCAGGCCATCTCCTCCGCGAACATCGGGGCGCATGGAAGAAATGCCGGTCGCATTTCCAGGACAAAAGGGTGATGTTTTCACTTAATTTGTGCCGCATCAAAGAGAAGGGGAAATGCTTTATATGAAAGGCCTGGATTAAGATAAAATAAATAAATAAGCCTAAGAGCATTAAACCAGACCTATTCCTCTTCCCTTTCCCTGCCCCAGAAAGATAGGGCTTGTTTGAACCCTAACATGGATAATACAAGTCAGGCTGAAAGTTGCTCTCTGTGCCATTCCAAACTAACAAGAGTGTTTTGACATTTGCCAATAGCATGTCTACACATGGAGATTTGCGACTGGATTTAATAAGGGCCTGGGAGGAGGTGTCATGTTCTTTGGTGTTCTAGCACCCCATGGAAAATAAAAAAATAGATAGATAGATAGATAGATAGATAGATAGATAGATATAGATGATAGATAGATAGGTAAAGGTAAAGGTACCCCTGACCATTAGGTCCAGTTGTGACTGGGGTTGCGGCACTCATCTCGCTTTATTGGCCGAGGGAGCCGGCGTACAGCTTCCGGGTCATGTGGCCAGCTTGACTAAGCCGCTTCTGGCGGACCAGAGTAGCACACGGAAACGCTGTTTACCTTCCTGCCAGAGCGGTACCTATTTATCTACTTGCACTTTGATGTGCTTTTGAACTGCTAGGTGGGCAGGAGCAGGGACCGAGCAACGGGAGCTCACCCCATCGCGGGGATTCGAACCGCCGACCTTCTGATCAGCAAGTCCTAGGCTCTGTGGTTTAACCCACAGCGCCACCTGTGTCCCTAGATAGATAGATAGATAGATAGGACTCACTTTTAGAGGAATTGTAGCATTTGTGTCCTGTGGCCAAGATGGTGTCAGCTTTGGCTGTCACCAGTGGTGAAGAACATACCCTCAAACATTTCTCGGATGAAAAGCGGAACGTCCTATTCCATCATCACTATCGTCCTATTTTTATTATTTATACCCCGCCCATCTGACTAGGTTGCCCCAGCCACTCTGGGCAGCTTCCAGCAAATTAAAACGTCAAACATTAAAAAAACTTCTGTATACAAGGCTGCCTTCAGACGTCTTCTGATGTTGTATAGTTACTTATCGCCTTGGCTCTAAACCTTCCAACATTTCTCTGATGAAAATGGTGACGTCTTAAGGAAAAGGAGGAGATTCCAGGATCAAATCAGAAACTGGGACAGCTTCTGTAAATCTGGGACTGTCCCTGGAAAATAGGGACATTTGGAGGGTCTGGTAGGCGCCATAGTAGGGATATTCCTGTCTGCCAATGTAGCAGTACCTGTGGCAGTCTGTGATAAGGCAGCCATTCATGCCTTTTAGAAGCAAGTCCCATGCAACACTTAAGATCCATTGATGCAAGGATACTTATTGGCCTACCAGGTGGCATTCTACTTCTTTGTAGAAAAATAATAATAATTCAAGCTCCGTGATGTTAAATGTGAATTTGAGCTTTTTGCAGAGCGCCATTTGTTTCTTAGAGAATGCTGCATGGCTTTGCCATTAAACTCTGTAGCGACTGCTGCTGCATCCAAGTATATCAACTAATAAATAAGTCCCAAGCGCAAAGTCAATGCAAAAGCCACACTGTGGCATTCCCCCACCCCCACCCCCAGCATGTGGAAACCATTTGCATTTATGTACTTTTACTTACATAAAAAGGAAGTTATTAGCATTGTTCTGAAAGTGATTTTTCTTTCATAGGAAACTGGCAGAAAACAAACACATTGCATCTTGCGAATGTACTTCTCGAAATATCTTTTAATGGGTGTGACGCTGAAGACTTCCAAATGGACTGCATGTGGAGAGCAGCGGAACTCTTTCAGAAATGCTCGTGCTACAACTGGCTAAATGCTGGCCCCAGATCTCTTCCATTATACTAACTGTGCTACAAAAGAGGTAGCCAAGGTGATGCCCTCCAGATGATTTGGACTACAACTCCCATCATGCTTGGCCATTGGCCATGCTGGATGGGGCTGATGGGGTTGGAGTCCAACAACTTCTGGAGAGCATTGTGTTGGCCGCCACCTGCTATAGGGATTTGGGTGCACACCATTGACTAATTGTCACTCAAGCTAAAGCTTTCCTTCTCCATTGCCGGTGAAGCTGTAGAATCCCTAGGTGTCTGGAAGTGGTGATGGGACAAATAAGAGCTAATGAAATAGAAATAAAATCCAGATGAGAATGAGATGTTGATGGTGGATCTGGAAGCAGCGGTACAGCCTGTTCTGGAAGTAGCTCTGCATTCTCTACCTCCTGCATTCTCCCCCTTCTTCTTTAATATCTTCCAGGGAGGGTAGACTGTTTGTTGCCTCTTTTTAAGATGCCTGAAAGGTTGACTCTAAGTCCAAGGCCTTCTCTGCTGTTGCACCTTTTCTTTGGAATTCCCTTCCCAGGGAAGTCTGCCTTTTGTTTATGGAAAGAAACCACACTTACAAGCGCCAACCTTTTCACGAAAACCTTTGTTCTCCTGAGGGAGTATTAAGGATTTCTCCTTTTGTTTTTCTTATTTGGGCCCCTCCAGGCACCCTTCTTTTTGTGTGTGTGTACATTCATGACAATTTTTACTCCTTATAGTATCAGTGATGTTATTATTCCATCATTTCGTTTATATCACACCTTTCCTCCAAGCGGCTCAAGGTGGAATATATGATTCTCCCTCTCTGCATTTAATCCCCACAACAACCCTGTGAGACAGGTTAGGCTGAGAGGCAGGGACTGAGCCAAGGTCACCCAGTGAGTTTTATGGATGAGCGGGGATTTCAACCCTGGTCTCCCAAGTCCTCTAACCATTACACTACACTGGCTAAAGCAGGGCTTCCCAAACTTGAGTTTCCAGCTGTTTGGGGACTACAACTCCTGTCATTCCTAGCTAGCAGGATGAGTGGTCAGGGATGATGGGAATTGTAGTCCAAAAACAGCTGGAGACCCAAGTTTGGGAAACCAAGATCATGGGTTCTGTGTGTGTGTGTGTGTGTGAGAGAGAGAGAGAGAGAGAGAGGGAGGGAGGGAGGGAGGGAGGGAGTCCAGTTTATGGGAGAGCATTCATGATCTTGCACTGTCCTTGCAAAATGATTCTTTGTGTGAGAGCCATATGCGTGAGATTTGGAACAAAGGGGTGCATATGTGTTGGGAGAAAAGGAAGCCCAAGCAGATACTTGAGTTGATTTACAGTGCAATCATAACTGTGTCTATTCAGAAGTAATTCTGGAGCTTATACCCAGATAAACGGGATTTGGATTGCAGCCTTATACTCCTTTTGCCCTATATGTCTTCATCTTACCTGAAATCAATATCGCACAAATCTCTTGTCGTATTATGAGAACAGCTTGCATCGCCCCAGGAATCTGGATTGACTCTGGATGAGATTAAGAATCGTGGTGAAGAGCAAGCACAAGTCAGAACCAGCGAATGAGAAAGCAACTCCCATGATGCACTTGTAACATATTTCTTTATTTTTTATTATTAAAATTTTACACTGCCTTTCCTCCCAAAGGAGTGCAGGGTGGCAAACAAGTAGTGACAAAACAATTTAAAAAAATATTTAAAATAATTGCAAATACCATGATGCTGACTAGGAAGGATCTCAACTTAAAAGGCTTCTTGAAAGAGGAAGGTCTTCATATCATTCTCATTCATATCAACTGGGTCTGAGTCTGAAACAGGGATGATGAGGAACATGGCACCCTCCAGAGGTTGCTCGACTCCATCTCCCACCAGTCCAAGCCAGCATGTACCTAAGTGGCCTGAGGTGATAGGTGTTCAACAACAACTGGTGGATTTCAGCCCCCACCCTGACTGCAGCCCTGATCTAAATAACCTAGACGTTAACGCTGTGATCCTGTGAACATTTAACCGCGTGAGCATAACTTGCTTCTGAATAAAAGTGAGCAAGATTGGGTTTCACGACCTTTCTCTTGCCTTCTCACTCTACAGAGAGGACAAATGGTTCAGAAAAATTTCCGGAGAAAGGAAAAGATTTTACAATCTTCAAAGGCACAAGGTATGAACAACTCATCAAAATTCTGCAGCCATAAGGGTTATTTCCCAACACAGTGAGGCAGTCTGTTCTCATTAAAGATCAATGTTGATATATTATTTTTTTTAAAGCAAGTACGGTATATAGGTGCAAATTTTCCAGTTCCTTTGCTCTACCCTGCTTCATTTGCAGTAGTAACCATGAACAGAGCGAAGTGTGTTCTTAAATAGGGTGGAATTCTGAACTCAGGTATTTTATTAAAAAAAAAAAATTAGGCCTATATACATAATATGCACTGTGAAATGAGAGAGGGGGGGGTGTTAGTTGAGGGAAAGCTTCGATTTGATTTTTGACTACTATTTTGAGTAAGCCGCGAAATGTGACTAATAAAAGGAGACACTATGATATACTGCTAAAACACTTCCAGATGAGATCATAACAGTCAGTAAGAAATACTGGTTTTGAGTTGGGGGGCCAGGGACAGAAGGAATGTTCATATGCCATGCTGTTCATGTGGGAGACTTGAAAAAGAGTTGGAATGGTATGGAGGAAGGAAATTGAGGTGTGGGGGAACTGGGAAATTCTGTTACTTTCCCTACCAATAAAAGTCCTATGAAACCAGCGGGCCTTTCAGGTTGTGGCACAGACTCCCACTTTGTGCCAACATGAGAGTTATTTTCCGCCTTTAAGTCTCCTGCACTTTTTCAGCGATTTCAAAGGTATCCCATTACACAGTAAAGAAATTAGCGAAGGCTTGAGAAGGAGCACTCTTTCATAATTTTGTACTCTTATGCTGAGTGGGTACAAGAAATGGTAGAGTGTCCTCAGGGCTATGGTTTGCCTTTCTAATTTCCCCCCTCTGGTATATGTATATTGACAAATTGTGATTTATGTGGCTGAGTGTTTGTGGATATATGTTTACTCGAATTAGCACAATAGGCCGTGGCGACTATACGGGGCGGGGGGGGGAATCTTATCTGGAAATCGAAGTTTAGTTTGTTTGATACAGCGAACCGGGATTAAACTTTTTGTTTAATCCCCTGACACATCTACCCAATGGCTTTTTTCTTTTTTTAAAAAAGAAAGTGTAGTAGGTACCTTCCTGGTTAATCTACAACAGGAGTCGCCAATGTGCCTGCAACAACATCCACAAAAGGTCTCAGTAAGTATTCCCTCAAAAATCCACCGTATAGGCATAGCTGTCAACTTACAGATTTGAAATTAAGGGACCAGCAGCCTTGAAAATAAGGGACCAGCAGCCAAAATAAGGGATTTTAGTCAACCAGTTAAAAGGGACCAGATAATTTTGGAGAGCAGCGCCGGTTTTTAGCCCTTCGTTTCCAGAGGTTGCTGCTCAAGACACCAGCCGATGAAACACTGCAATTAAATAACTACAAGCAGCAACCACTTTTTGCACAAAACAAAGTCCAAGCTACGAAGGTGCTGCTGCAGTTCTGTATCTTTTCTCTCGTGCTCCATCTGCAGCTCTCAATTCCATCATGTGGGGTGGGAGGAGGAGGGGGGGAAATAGCGCCCGAAGTGAACCTGCAGATCAGACCATCTATGCTAGTCTACCACTACAAATCTATGGGAGAAGCGCTTGCGGTCCTTCCCTTGTAGCCCTTGGAACACCTGCCCGTGCCTCCGCCTCCTCTTCTTCCTCCTCTCTCTGAACTGCTTTCTCTATGGTTGCCCTCACTCTCCTCTCAAGGCTCCTCATCAATTCATAGACCATGCCAGGCTGCCCGTCTCATCCGGGTCCTTTGGTGGCGCAGCCACAGTATGGCCTAGCGGGAGCGGGAGCGGTGGTGACGGGCAGAGTGGAGGCCCCAGGCAGAGACGCCCAGTTCAGCGGCCACGAGGAGGATGGTGGCAGAAGGGCCCAAGGCTCCCACCAGTCCTGGTGGAGAGGGGTTCCCGGGGGCCCGAGGCTGGTGAGAGGAGGCTGGAGGGGGACGGGCCGGGCAGCCAAGCAACACAGTTGGAGCCTCCCTCCTCCCTGGCCGGCAGGGAGGGAGGGAGAGGAGCTGCTTCCTTTGAAACCCGGGAAATTTAAGGGACATCCATCAATAAGGGACAGCAGCGGGACATGGCGCTGGGATAAGGGACTGTCCCTCCAAATAAGGGATGCTTGACAGCTATGCGTATAGGAGAGACTGTTTGCTCTTCCTACTTGCTCCTGCTTGGACTGACTCAACCTCTACGACACTGCACAGTGGATGCCAGGTGGGAATACCCACCCTCCCATTCTGAACATTCAGCTCCATCCATACCTTGTTGCTCTGTTTTCTGGTTTAACAAGCATGCCAGTTTTCTTGTTGATGGGGGAATGTGTAGTCCTCTAGGTGTTGTTAGACTCCAGGTCCTGTTGACCCCTGACCCATTGCTAATAGTCAGGAATGATGGGAACTTCACATCAGGAATGACGTGAAGGCCGCAGGTTCCCCACCCCTTGAAATAAATAGAATTCTCCCACTTAATAAATATAAACATTAATATGACACCATATGCACCAGAGTTAGTATTTTAGCAGTGTAGCAGCAAGTCTTCAGTCCTGTTGCCAGCATTATTTCAACATGGTGCAGCCCTCCTGATCAGGGTTTTCAAAGTTTATATCTCTGCAGGAAAGTTCCCTGTATCTCCTTTCACCGCAGGTGGGTCTGTCAAACATAAATAATGTCGCCAGGACAAATCCTGTCAAATATCTCTGTCTTGCAGCCTTGTTTCTTTTTATTAAATTTGTTAAGCAGTTCATCAAGTTGCTTCCCAAGCCTCCTTCTCTGTTATTGGACTGTATTTTTAAAATATGATTCGGTGTTGTCTGCAAGAGTAATGAGAAAAAGGCTTTGGGGACCTAATGTGGATCTGTGGCCCCTCTTTCACTCACATTCTCAGCAGATGGATTAGGCATGTGTTGCTTTAAAAACCGTCCCCAAAGGCAACATCTTTTTGCTTCGGGGCTGGAAATATGAATCCGTACTCTTGGAATCTAGATCATCAAGTATTTAGCTTCCAGTTGAGTGTAACAGCTTCGGCTTATGAGACCAGCTGTGGAAGGCCAGAAAGCAATTGTATGTACCTTAATACTGAATTAGATACACAACCTATGCAAGCTATAGTTATATTATTCAAACGAAAAACAAGCAATGCTGGTCATCAGAGAGAGGCTGAACACTTTCTTTCTGCTGTTATTCTAATCATTCTGCCCTACCCCAGACATTTGTGTGGTATTAATGGCAACCTAAGATGGGCTCTGATATAAGTGGGATGCTTAGAGAGGAGCAGGAAGTCCCAGCTCCTATGGGGCTGCATGGGCCTTAGAGTCAGCCTACATCTCAGTCTGCTGCCCAAGTGGTGTGAAGCTGCCTTCTGCATGGTGAATACAACCACAACCAAGCCAGGGGATGCTACATCCAGGATCAAAAACAGCATGCCTCTGAATACCAATGTAGGGAGCAATAGCAGGAGAACGGTAGTTTGCCCTGCACAGAGCTACAATTCCCATCACCCTTAACAAACTACAGTTACCAGAATTCTTTGGGGGGGGAGTCATGTGCTTCAAATGTGCTTCAAATGTATGGTGTATATGCAGCCTTTGATTTGATTCAGCAAAGCTTTTGTGTGGATTTTAGCCTACTGTCACACAACTGGCTTATTGAGCACTCATCCTGATTGTCAGCTATTTACTGAGCCTTCATCCCAAGTTTTGTTTGCAGAATGGTTGCAAGCAGTTGTCCCACACTTCCCAGTGTGCTTTCCCATCACTTTCCTTGTTGCAAAAAGTCAATGGGGGGGAGTGTTTTTGTGTGTGTGGGAGTGTGTGTCTTGCACAAGTGTGGCAAATTCACTTGAATGACTTGACCTGAAATTGCTTGTATGTGATTGAATCCCACCTGAAAATAGGGACTGCCTGGAAGCAACTTATGATGGAAGATCATGAAGAAGAGAGTGAGAATCCTCAAGTCTTTGTTTTCTGTTCTTTGGAATATTTCTCCAGCTTTAGCCCTCCTTGGCAGATATCTGGAAGAGATATTTGTTTTACCATGGGCACAAATCTTTCAAATTGATTAAATCCTGTTACTGTGACTCATTCTGTTACCATGACTCAGCCATGGCTCTCCCTTATTTGCCTTTCTTCTTGCTGCAGAGTGTTTTCAGGCTACCATTCCTTGTGATGTTGACAATATTTTGCAGTGCATTGGTTGGGCTCGATACCTTAAAAACAGATGGTCCAGCAAGGGGAATGGAGAACTTTCCCATCTGAGACTGGAACCTCAAGCCTTGACGCACGAATGCAGAAATTGGTTCTGTTGATTACAGTGGGATTAAGATCAACAGCAGTCTCAAGATCCAAACTGTCTTGGAATCTGTGGTAAAAAAAAAAATCCCAAGGATGTTCCAGCTGGCTGCAGAGCTCATGGCTCCATCTCAGGGCCACCACACCAATTTTCAGGGTAAGATGAGGAGAGATGACAATATGCTGAGAACTATTTCCCACCCCCACCCCCCAAGATGGGACAATCAGACAGCAGCTTTTTCCACACAACTATGTAGCGCACACCTTGGACTTGCCATGTGCTCAGGGCTGATTTTGGACTGGTGTAGATAAGCTGTCAGTTTAAAAGAAATGTGTTGAACATTGTGGCCATAAGGCTCTACAGCAATAACAATTCATTCCCATGACTGAACTCAAAATGTGGGAAGGGTTGATCTGCATGCCTAACTATGAATCAGACACAGCTATGCCAAGAATCTGGGAATGCTTCGGAATATTCATTAGATGGGTATAAATCCTTCTCACATTATGATTTCAACCATGGGAATAAGTTGTGGGAGCTTGGAAGTTGAGACTTAGGAAGCCGGAATCTCTCTCTCTTCCCCCCGCCTCCAAACTGCAGGAGATGTGGGCGGAAGTCCCTGTTGCTGTTAGCAAAAGCGAGAGATAATGAAACATAACATGATAATTGGTGGGAAGATGTGAGTCCTCAGTTACTGGACACAGCAACTGCATGCAAGTAAAATATTAAGAGTAACATGCAACAGTAGCTTTCCAAATAGGAAAGTGTGGGAAATAATGAGATAGATAGGAGAAGCTGCTTAGGAAGAATGGAGCAAAGCAAAGGAGAAAAAAGGCTTGCCAACAAAAGAGAAAACCCAGTAGGCACGCCAGCACAACAGCATAGTCACTATTTTGCCTGCAAGCTTACAGCACGGTCCTAAGCACATCTACTCAGAAGTCCCACTAAGCTCAATGGGACTTGGGGTGTGATTCAGACCTCCCCCTTGCCCTCTACTGTTGGGACTTTATGGATTGGCTGGGCCGTTGTAGATTCAGAGGCCTGCCACTCACAGTGGTGGGAGTGTGAGATTGCTGTGCCAACTTCATCATGTCCAAATTAGTCACAATCCCATCCGGCAACAGCACTGAGACTGGTTTGGGATCCAACAGATCTTAGACTTGCTCAGACCCTGCCTCCAACCTCTGGAATGCCCCATTTCTGGACCTTCCATGGCTACCAGTGCTGAGGATCCCACCACCACCACTTCTGCCAACCCATTCAGTGGGTGGAATGAGGAGTGCGCACTGACAGAGCAGTGGCCAGCAGGAGGCCAGCTTAGCCAATCATAGTTATGTCCAGTCCAAGCCCCAACCCACCCTAATTTGGTGTAAGGGGTTTTGAGTTGCTCTATGAGCTCCTAGCCAGCACATTGAAGTACCTCCTCCATTATGTCTTGTGGAGCACATAAAAGATGTATTGACTCTGAAAACAGGAATGCAAAGCATGAATGGCGAATTGAATAAAATCTTGGCCCTGTTATCTTACATTCTGTTTATGGCAGTGTTCAATAACCAGATGTTTCATGCAAAAAAATCAAAAACAAAACCCAAACTCTGCCTGTAGGGGAAAAAAATATCAAATTAATCGTCCATAGCGTGAGTCCCTTTAACCCTTGTCAGCTTGTGATTGGTTTATTTCCTGAAGCATGGAAGTTCATATCCCTTGTATATATTTAAAATCCTTTGTAATATACCCCTAGATATTTTCATTATTTATATTATGGGCAGCTTTACTCTGCATACGATGCTGCTCTGTCTTGTAAACCTTCATCTTCTGAAACCTTCTTCAGGTGAATTGCACATTGTGCACAAATTAAATTAAGTACAGTTGTATGAAAAAGTGATATACTTAATCTGAACACTGATTTTTTAAAAAAAACACACCATGCACACTCATATTTTACTTATTTGTCATGATTCCATGTGTTAGGAGTCAAAGGAATTACTTGCTTTGTTAACTGTATGGGAATATAATTTGCAGTTTGTTTTCAAAAGCTGAATCACTGTTTTCAGATATCATTCCTCTGGCAATGTGTTTTCAATTATCTCCCACCCCTTTCCTCTCAGACTAACCACACAACTTATTTTAACAAGTCATACTAATTTTCTCAGGAAGATGCTTTCTTTAAAAGAACTCTATTCTCCATTCCCAGTAAAGTGGCTGGTTTGAGATACAATGTACCATTTATTTCAAAAGCAAGTATTAAGTTAAAATGCTCCATTTTTTGAGTCATGAAAAGTACAGATCACTGCTGTTACACCAAAAATATTTAAGAGATTCTAAAGATTCCATAAACACGACCATTCTGTAAATATACTTTATTTCACATGCATACAATATTCTTCAGCAATGGATTGACCATGTGTGACTGAAGGCTTCATTATTCTGGGCAAGAATACATTGGTGAAGCTAATCCCTTATCCTGCAGCAACCGCCTCTCCTCTATTGTCTTTTCAGTGGCTGACAAAGACGTTCTCTTTCAACAAGCCTTCTAAGTGTTAAAAAAACAAAACAAAACTCAGTTGGTATCTGTATAGATTTTACGTTGTTTTAAATTGTGTGTGTGTGTGCAATTGTTTTTAAATTGTTTTTACACATGCAAATACGTTAACTGTTTTTGTATGTACAACAGCGCTATATAAGTTTTGAATGTGTTATGAATCACTTTGGGATACCTCATGGGAAGTGATTTATACATGAAAAAAATAAGCTTCCACCAGCCCTGTGAAAGATACCAAGGAAGGATACCAAGCCAATGTTTAGCCCAGTATTGTCGAAACTGATTGAGGAGGCTTTCCCAGCCCTGTGTAGCATCATTAACCCTTCACCTACTAGGCTACCATTGTCTCCCCTTGCAAAGGGCATGGATGAACTGGCCCCCAAACAACTGTGCTGAATTGCCCACTCCAAGGTTAAGAAAACGAGCCCTGCTGGATCAGGCCAAAGGCCCATCTGGTCCAATACTGTGTTCTCACAGCAGCTAACTAGATGACCACAGGAAGCCCATAAGCAGAAACCGAGAGCAGCAGAGCTCTCTTTACCTGTGACTCCCAGAACTTAGAAGCATACCTCTTCTGACAGTGGAGGTGGAACATTGTAGCTAATAACAATTTATAGTCTTATTTTCCATGAATTTGCCCAGTCCTCTTTCCAGCTGCTTCTACCCCAATAATGCAACCACCTGCGCACCCTGGAAAGCTTCTCTGGTGGGTCAAGGAATCCTCACAAATGACAGATGGGACACAGGGGGCTGCTGGGTGAGGGAAAATTACCAGATTCAGACTTGGATCAAATCTATGCTTCCAGGTGCCATAAGAAAGCTGCAGAGATAGTGTAGGATAGTGCGCACCCCGGAAATGATCTCTTTCAGCTTCTGCCTTCTGGAAAGAAGGTACAAGGTTATAAAGACTAGGACTAGCCGCCTGAGAAACAGTTTCTATCCAAATGCGATTTTGGTTTTAAACGCAGTGTAAGGTAGTCTCTATGGCAGTATATTGTAGTTAATTATGGGGTATCAGAGTTTTTAGGGGGTTAACAAGGCTGGGATAGCTGGGATGACAGGATTGTTGGTTTTTGAATGTCTGATGTAATTTTTTCCATTTCTTTGTTCTGTATGGGACAATAACAATAAAGATTATCGTATCATATCGTAAGATAAGGAAATCCCTGGAATGCAAGTTTCCCATTCCTTCCCCCAGCAGTTCCCCATGGTCCACACTCCATTCCACACGGTTCCGGCAGTGGGCTGGCATTTTGGGGAGTCATGGATAGGAAACTTTCCTTCCACAAGCTGCCTTAATCTATCTGACTTTAGGAGCCTAACTGATGTGTAGGAACTAGCAGGATGTGATGTGCAATGTCCTCACAACAAACGGAGTTTCCTTACATGGACATCATGTGGTGTGGAGATGGGGGAAACTAACAAAAACTCCCTAGATAAAGAAAACTAGACGTAAGGGACAAAGCATTTTTTCTTCCTGACAGGCTTGCTTTCTATGAGTAGTTGAAGACTCAAGTAGAGAAGTGTCTCAGATTGTGGAAAGCTACTTTCCTATAACTGTGGGCTCTTAGGTGCTGCTATAAAGACAAAAAAGAGCGGAAGCCTACGTATCAACATCTGGGTGGGGTCTCTTTGGAGAAGATCTGATGTGAATGCCAGGTGTCCATCAGGCACAAGTTGGAGCCTGAGTTTGGCAACTGACAGCTGTTAGTCACCCTTAAAAGAATCCTGTCTCGGAACTGCACTGTAGCTAACAGGAGAACCACCGATTTACTGTCATGACTTGCAAGATGTGTTCAAGTGCTGTCTTCTCGTTCCCATCAATTCAGATCAGCCAGACATAACATATGTGAGAAATTATTTACATTTTTTTGCTCCAATAAAACAGAGATGATGATGATAGCTGTGCTCTCCCTAGAGGTCCCATGAAGCATTGGTGAGCTCCATTGTTTTCTCTTTTTCCTACAAGGCTGGACTTTGTTACCCTCGCAATGCTTGCCAAAATCCTATGGCTTATTTTTGTTGCTTGAGACTGACCATATGTAGCTTTGATCCCTGCTTAGTAGGTACCTTGGCCACTTGCCAATTTTGGCATCTAACTCCCTTATTTGATTCTTTTCCCACTGTCATCAGCCACCCTGCCCCTTCACACACCCCAGGGCTTTACTTTGTTTTTTGATATAACAGTGCTTGCAAACAATAAATCTATTTTTACCCTGCTGTTCTTGGCTAGAAGCTAGCAACAGAGAGAGTAAAAATCCCACTGTTTTGATCATCCTGCTTGTAATGATTGCATGACAAAACTTCTACATCCAGCTTAAGTAATATTTCTGTAATAAATAAATAAAAATCATGCTGTCTAGAATAATTCAGGAAATCGTACACTACATTGTTTAACACACACATGCTGTTCTTATTTAATATAATTCATCACATTTTAATGAGTTGGATCCAGGCATAGCTGCATTTAGAGTAAACCCATTGACAGCAATTGGGGCATAAGTTAGTCAAGACTTGTGACTAACTTAAGCATTTATATCTATGCTTGTGTATACACATGCACACAAAAAACATCTTAAAACCATTGACAAGAAAGTGTTCCAAATACTATGATGTATTCCAGAGACATTGTTGTTGTTTAGTCGTTTACTCGTGTCCGACTCTTCATGACCCCATGGACCAGAGCACACCAGGCACTCCTGTCTTCCACTGCCTCCCGCAGTTTGGTCAAACTCATTCTGGTAGCTTCGAGAACACTGTCCAACCATCTCATCCTCTGTTGTCCCCTTCTCCTTGTGCCCCCCATCCTTCCCAACATCAGGGTCTTTTCCAGGGAGTCTTCTCTTCTCATGAGGTGGCCAAAGCATTGGAGCCTCAGCTTCAGGATCTGTCCTTCCAGTGAGCACTCAGGGCTGATTTCCTTAAGAATGGATAGGTTTTATCTTCTTGCAGTCCATGGGACTCTCAAGAGTCTCCTCCAGCACAATAATTCAAAAGCATCAATTCTTCGGCGATCAGCCTTCTTTATGGTCCAGCCCTCACTTCCATACATCACTACTGGGAAAACCATAGCTTTAACTATACAAACCCATGTCGGCAAGGTGATGTCTCTGCTTTTTAAGATGCTGTCCAGAGCTATAACAACATCCAAAAACACTTTCATAGTCCTAGTATCATTTAAAACATCCAAGTCCTCTCAGGTGTTTTGGTACATTTAATTTTGTTTTAAAATGTAATTGTCAACCTGCAGATTTTATAGAATCAAAGTAAGGAACATGTTTACACTAATAAACAGCGAGTTAATATGAAGGTCGGGTGGACTTGCCAAGAAGTAGAAGTCTACCCCCACAATTTTGGGGGCACCGCAGGGGACGCTGCAACTATTCTTTAGAATGGAGCGAGAGAGGTGTGGTGTGCGTGCGTCGAATTTCAGTGTTGCAGAGTGTGCCGCTGAAATTTGAGAGCTCAAGGTTCGCCACTGACATTACCCTTCCTTAGAAATCACATCCTGCTCTTGAACTCAGTGCCAGTCTTTGAAACACCAAAGACCTGCTGCCATCCAACTCTGAAGCAGATAGGCCAAGGGGCAGCGTTCTGCGATACAGTATCAGTCCTGATGCACAGGCACTCTTAGCGTGCTCAAAAAAATCCCTGCTTTTTTGATATCCCCTGCTCCCAGATCACAGCTCTCTCACTATGAAAGTGCTCCAAAGTTAAGTCTTAGTGAGCCCTGCTGGAAATTTTATACTCTTAAGTCATGTCTTTTTGGTCCTTATCGCTTCTCTCTTCTCGTAGTTCTTAATGGCGTGAGCAGCGCTTAAAGAGGCTCTGTGACCGCCACCTACTGGAACAGGAACTAAATATTGCTTAAACAGACTCCCCACCACCACATATACTGCGCGCACCCTCTGTCTGCTCCAGTTTAAAATTCAGAACGGTTGCAACCTTCCTTACTAGACGGCAATCTAAGGAATGAGTCCCACCTAACTCTGCATGGCATGATCCAGCTATTCGTCAACCCCTCGCGGCTTCCGCGGTGGAGAGCGCAGCCTGGCCCTCTCTCTTGCCTTTTCTGGGATGCGCTTATCCCCCAGCTGCGTTACCTGGCGAAGGATGCTGAGGCTGCCTGAGCATCCGCAGCATCAGCATCACGACGCCGACCCAGCGAACTCCCGGCAGCCCCTCTCGGCCAATGAGCGCCGCAGCTGGCGACGGCGACTCCTCGGATTGGTTGAGGCGGGCGCGCTGCCTCCGCTCTCTCCGGGCCTCGGTTCCGGCTCGGGTCTCTGTGCGGCGACAGCAGCGGCGATGGCTGGCCGCGGCCGCGGGGGGAGGAGACGGCGCTGCGGGCGACCTTGAGGAAGCAGCGGCCATGGGCAACATGCCGTCGGCGCTGAAGCACTGCCTCAGCTACCAGCATCTCCTCAAGGAGCAGCTGTGGATCGGAGAAGCGGCGCCGCAGCCCACGGCGCTGCAGCATCCCGGGCAGGTACCTGAGCGCCACGCAGGGACGGGGTCGGCGGTGATGTAGGGCAGCAGGTGCCCTCACCTCTCCACCTCTGCCTCTTAGGGGGACCCACCCGATCCCTGACCATGACCACCACCGGGTTAGTGGGAAAGCCCCCTTGGATGGTTTAGGCCCCCGTCAAGTGGGTGGGGGTCCCTACTTACTTTGGACTTGGAGGTGCCTCCTCTATATTACATACATACATATAATTAAATTTCCACAAATGTCACATAAGATTGCATAATACATTTTTCTTTTGTTTTATTGACTTCCCATCCCATTTTCCATGGTGGTTTTTTTTTTATCCACCCTGTCTTCATGCTTTAATATCATAACCATTATACAATAATCTCTCATTCTTTCTGTTGCTCATTGTTCAAATCCTGCGTGTGAATTCATCATACTATAATATTTGTTTAAATAGTCTGAAAAGGCTTCCATTCTTCCATAAAACAGACATCATTAAGTTCTCTTGTTTTAGCTGTTAGTTTTGCTTTCAAACACTCACCTGTGCTTTCCCTCTGGGCAGTGCAGTTGTTGAAACTGCTCTCCCTTGGATCGCATGGTAGCTTCTTGCTTTGCCATCCAGTAAGGGTGAGGAAGCAGAGTTGGAAGTGGCCACTTGCTGCCCATCTGATCACTTGCCAGTCTCTCTGGGCAGCAGCAGCTTGAATTGGGGACCAGCAGGTCCAGTCTTCACTGGTGTGCCACCAAGACAGAGAGATTGAGATGAGCAAGCAAGCAGAGGCAGCAACCATAACCACTGCACCCCTTGCCTTCTGGGTCAGGTGTGGGGAACTTGTGGCTGTCCAGATGTTGTGGGCCTCCAGCTCCCATCAGCCACAGCCAGCATGACCATATGTCAGGAATTAGGGGAGATGTAGTATGGCAAGATCTGGAGGGCATCAGGTTGGCACATGCACCTGTCAAAATCTCTAATGCAGTTTCCCAAGTGCAAGCTGGATGTGAGGCATTTGAAGGTAAATGGGCATAGTTTGGGAAAAATGGACTCACAGGCCAAATTGGGACTTGTGCCAGGCCAGATTTGGCCTATAGGCCAGAGGTCACTACTCTTGTTTGATAGCTAGCCCTCTTTTGAGTTGAGCAGGACCATGTATCCCAAAGCAGTCAGGAAGCCACACTTCCTGACTCATCTCTGAGAGACAACTATAATTTATACTTTCCTTTTATCTCTTGCACTGTGCAGGTAGCTAAAGCCCAGGGTAGTCATTATCCACCCTGCCCCCGGTGTGTTGTCACCTCTTATAATGTCAGTAAAGCCACTTTGACAGCTCCCCCCACAAATTAGCTAATGGGACAGGATTGCCATATGGTGTGGATCATTATTTCTGCCTTATTGAATATTCTTCAATATGAACTTTGTGATATAGGAAACATCTGTTGAAAAATCCAAGCCTCCGGTTACAAAGGTCTAACCCTTGGGTGGGCAGAAGTGCATAGCTTTTGGGATTGGAAACATTTGAGTTGTGTAGAAAGGGGTATATCGACTGACATAAAGTTGCAAAAAACTTTACCCCAAAGCCCTCTCCCTTTTCACAAGCAGATACAAAACAAAACCCCAAAGCCCTCTCCCTTTTCACAAGCATATATAAGGCAGCAGGTATGCACTGGCTAGGTATAAGGTAACGGTAAAGGGACTCCCGAACATTAGGTCCAGTCGTGACCGACTCTGGGGTTGTGGCGCTAATCTCGCTTTATTGGCCGAGGGAGCCGGCGTACAGCTTCCGGGTCATGTGGCCAGCATGACTAAGCCACTTCTGGCAAACCAGAGCAGCATGCGGAAACACCGTTTACCTTCACGCCGGAGCGGTACCTATTCATCTACTTTGACGTGCTTTCGAACTGCTAGGTTGGCAGGAGCAGGGACCGAACAACGGGAGCTCACCCCGTCTTGGGGATTTGAACCGCCGACCTTCTGATCGGCAAGTCCTAGGCTCTGTGGTTTAACCCACAGCGCCACCTGCGTCCCATGGCTAGGTATAGAGAGGATGTTTTTAAGGTTGAGAGCCAATCCAGGTAAGATGGAGACACTGTTAGTGGGTGGTTTCCTAGACTGGATGGATGAGAAATTGCCTGCTCTTGATGGAGTTACACTCCCTCTGAAGGAGTGGGCACGTAGCTTGGGGGTACTTGTGGATTCTTTGCTGTTGTTTGAGGCTCAAGTGGCTTCAGTGGTGCAGACTCCACAAAAAAGAGAATTTAGAGAACATTATGCAAAGTGACTTTTCTGGAGGGACAGAAAGTGAGGAAAAGAATAATCTAGAAATATTATCAGAAAAAAATGTATTTTGGACATTATGGCTTGGCTGTGTAATGGACTGTTTTGACACACATTGAGTCTTTACATTTTTAGGGTACCTTTAAAGCACTTTAGAGGCACAGCATATATAGATATATAGACTGTGTGTGTGTGAACTTGCCCTTAGAAGATCTGCAGAAGGTTTTCTTTGGTACACAAGGAAGTAAAACAGAGATAAGCCATGCTCTAAACATCAGAGGAAAATCTGCTTCCTCTTATGTACACATTCCTGATGAGTTTCAGTCCTTGGAGGACTTTAATTTTCCAAATTAAGTAGTTTCCAAATTGGTAAATATCCCTTGGAGCGTTCTATTATTTCAGAAGTGTTTTGATCTAATGGATTTTAGAAGCCATTATTACTTCTGGTAATCAGTTTATTACCATTAGATGTCCTTAAAAAGTATGGTTTTAATTTTAAGGTTGCTAAGAGTCTTAGATCTTTGGAACCATTTTATTGCTGTGTATTTTCCATCATGTTTTCATTCTCAGGCTGGCTACTTGCTATCTGTTTATGTCCCCACATATTTATTTTTCTCTTTCTCTTCCTGTGTATACTCTTGTAGTACTTCCATCATTGTTACTGTTGTTGGTCCATCCCATGCTCAGCCTTTCCTGAGCCAGGTGGAATGTGTGTCATCCTCATGCTAGTGACACCACCATCTGAATCCATAAATGACTAATTTCTGTGATTTTTTTAAAAATAGACATTGAATAGCTAGGGGGACAAGATGGAACCTTGCAGAAACCCACTGGAAAAGTTCCATGGGGCTGAGCAGAAGTCCCTTAACACTACTTTCTGGGAGTGGTCTTGTAGGAAGGAGCCGAACCACTGTAACCCAATGTCCCTGTCTAGAAACTCACAGTGCTGCTCTGTATGGACCCCATAGTCAATGCTACTGAAAGTTGTGGGGAGATCTAGGAGAATCAACAGGGTGACACATTCTCCCATTTATTTCCCGATAATGGTAATCAGGGTGACCAAGTGGTGTGTCAGTGCTGAAGCCAGATGGAAATGGGTCTACGTAACTGCTGCATCCAGGATCATCTACTGCTGGCTGTCCACCACTCTCTCAATCACTTTGCCCAGGAAAGGGACATTCATGGTAGGGTAGTAGTTGTCCATTTACCCCAGAGGCCAAGGAAGGGGCAGCACTACCCCTCCTGCAATGAGGCAATAATCGCTTCCTTGACCCACCCCCTTGACCTTACAAGCCGTGATGGGCAAAGGTGATAGGACCAGAAGCAGCCATCTTGTACCAAGTCAGACATTTGGACCATCTAGTTCAGTATTGTCTACTTGGATTGGCAACGGTTCTCCAGGGCTTCTGGCAGCCTTGCCTGTGGATGCCAGGGATTGGACCTGCAACCTTCTGCATGCAAAGCAGATGCTGTACCTTGAGCGATGGTCCTTCCCCATGAGGTGGATCTTCTGTTGATTTCCTTGAATGCCAGATCTCACATCCCAGGAAGTGATTAGCAGGCAGCTGCTTGTGCTTGTTTGTATCTGCATGTGGGTGTCTCAAGTTTGTTTGCTTTATTCACTTACAGTTGGGATAAGTTTAAAGAAGGCTGTAATTCAATGATTAAAGGTCACTGGCATTTTTCTGTTACAAACCTCTATTTTCATCAATTTATAACTAAGCATGCGTGTGTATGTGTGGAGGGGAATGTTTTCATGGAAGTATTTGGCAAACAACATGATCACAGGCCCTGGTAGTGCTTTTCTCTCTTGCTCAAATGAGGTAGCAGAGGGTATGGAACTGAAATTTACTTTCCGATTTACATGGCAGTACTTTTTTTATTTTGGGGGGAGGGTGGGAATGGCTGGTTTTACAAGCTGTTTGTTCTTCTTTGGCAACACCTGATAAATGGAAAATGCTTGAGGCTCTTAGGCTTTCATGTAAACTGTTTCCTTGTTGATATTCAACATAATTTAGCCATAGTGCTCACTTCACTTCACAGAGTTAATACCTAATTCAATAACCAGTCATTATCTTTAATCATCAGACATGCATTTTTGCCGGATCAAATTTAGGAAGAAATGTTACATTGACAGTCCATCAGACAACAGCTTTGTGCAGAAACTGCCAAATTAAGACCTTTTCTTAAAAGAAATTTCCTCTAGCTTTTAATTTTCATATTTAAATTCTGGCTTAAGTTTAAATGCGATTTTTAAAATTTAAGTTCTGGTTGACAGGAGTGATTTTTCCTCAGGTTTGTTCTCTACTTTTGCCAATTGCACATTTTGATGTTTATGTATTTAAATTTTGAGTGCCGCTTTGAGCTTTTCAAGGAACAGAGGTTATTTAATATTGTGTAAGAAATTCCTGCTATTCTGATCCTACATGCACTAGTCTGTTACACCCCGGTTTCCTGAGCAGTGAGAAGTTCAGGGGCAGCACAGCAAGATTAGAGGTTGTCTTCAATCTAGAACTTGAGTAGACCCATTAAATTAATGGAACTAGAAGAAGAAGAAGAAGAGTTTGGATTTGATATCCCACTTTATCACTACCCGAAGGAGTCTCAAAGCGGCTAACATTCTCCTTTCCCTTCCTCCCCCAAAACAAACACTCTGTGAGGTGAGTGGGGCTGAGAGACTTCAGAGAAGTGTGACTAGCCCAAGGTCACCCAGCAGCTGCATGTGGAGAAGCGGAGACGCGAACCCGGTTCACCAGATTACGAGACTACCGCTCTTAACCACTACACCACACTGGCTCCACCATTTTGATTCCACTGCAGATCCACTCCATTTAAGAATATCCAACACACATTAAAAGCACATGAATTCCTCTAATGAATTCTGGGAACTGTATTTGCTTCTCAGAGGGCTCTAGTTCTTAGCACCATTAAACTACAGTTCCCATAATTCTTTACAGTCATGTGCTTTAAATGTCCATTAGATATACAGCATGTGTTGTGTAGTGGTTAAGAGCGGTAGTCTCGTAATCCTGGGGAACCGGGTTCGCGTCTCCGCTCCTCCACATGCAGCTGCTGGGTGACCTTGGGCCAGTCACACTTCTGTGAAGTCTCTCAGCCCCACTCACCTCACAGAGTGTTTGTTGTGGGGGAGGAAGGGAACGGAGAATGTTAGCCGCTTTGAGACTCCTTAAAGGGAGTGAAAGGCGGGATATCAAATCCAAACTCTTCTTCTTCTTCTTCTTGTTTCTCAGTGGGTCTACTCTGGGTAGGACTACCATTGGATACAACCATTGGATGAGAGAATATTGGATATATTTTTTATTTATAGGTTGTAGTCTAGCAGCATCTGGAATGCATCACATTGGTGACCCCCTACAATATGCAATAACATGTTCCTGACCTTTGACTCCACTTGTACACGCAGGTTTACGGGTGTGTGCCTGTGCCAGTCAATGTGACAAGATTTGGCTCATAACGGTTGAAAATTATTATGACAATAAAAGCTTTATGCACGTTTCAAACGCATCCTGTTTAAGGTATGATACGTTTAGCACACTTCAGATCCTCTTGCTTCTTTCACAGATGTGTTTATATCACGAATGTGGCATTTGCCTTGTAAGCGCAATTATCTGATAATCATGGAAAACCTCAAAATGCAATGCCCTTTTGTCAGGAGGGCTTCCACTTATAAGAAAAAGCACTTTCTGAAAGGGGTGGGAGATGTTATTTAGCAGATGTGAAAGTTTTGCCTTTATATTTAAATAAAATAGGTTTATGTTCTCCGCAAGTGTGGGCCTAGCTTGGTCCAAGGAAGGTTTAGCCTGCCAGATGCCGTATGTGATCAGAGATGTTGTACAGCTGTTTCCCATTTCTTTTTACACCGCTCACATAAATGCATAGTAACTGTACTGGATTTTTTAAAAAACTGTACTTTAGCAGTCATTGAAGGATGTTACTACATGGGATTTAATTTAACTTGCAAAGCAGTTTGTGGCAAGGGAAGTGACACCCACGATGGTGGATGCGAGAGATATACCCAAAGGCACAGCATTGTGAGGCTCATTTCCCCTTCAGATTCTAGAGAGAAAAATTTAAGACACCTGCCCCTCCCACCCCCCACCCCCCAGTGTGAGCCATGTCAAAATATGTGCCTTGGGTAAACAATGATGCATTTCGCTGTGCACATTTCGAGTTCCAGTTGTGGAAGATTTTGCAGTCAAACCTAACAGTGCATGCGTATGCTTTTTTAGTAAATGAAGGGGGTTAAGGATCATAGAGCTGTGAATTGCTAAAGAAGGCTAGGTCATGCTCCCTCACTTTTGGGGAGGTAGGAAGTAAGGCTTCTTTTCTTTTCTTTTCTTTTCTTTTCTTTTCTTTTCTTTTCTTTTCTTTTCTTTTCTTTTCTTTTCTTTTCTTTTCTTTTCTTTTCTTTTCTTTTCTTTTCCCTTCTTTTCCTTTCCTTTCCTTTCCTTTCCTTTCCTTTCCTTTCCTTTCCTTTCCTTTCCTTTCCTTTCCTTTCCTTTCCTTTCCTTTCCTTTCCCTTCTCTTCTCTTCTCTTCTCTTCTCTTCTCTCTCTCTCTCTCTCTCTCTCTCTCCCCCTCCCCCCCTCTTCACTTTAAACCACGTAACTGAGCAGACATCTGAGGCTGGGGCTCCAGACTCAGACCACATATTTGAGACCAACTAATGTATTTTGTAACCAGGAGCACCTTCCCTGTGTTGTTACTGCTGTAGGGTTGAACAATGCTCTGATTATTGTAAGTAAAGCATTTAAACTTACTTAAGGTTGTGGTCTATTCACTCGGAGAAGGGTAGAGGTGGGGGAGCACATTTGAGAGCACTTAATACTGGGACATTTTGAGCTCCAGCAACCTAAATTTTCAGCACTTTGCAAACTCTGCACATATTTCTGTTTTAAACTCTGCTGGGGGTTTTTTCCGCTAGAGAGTAAGTCTCTTTTGAATTTCAGGCAGTCAGCAGTTTATTCTTTTGTAGTTTCCCACACACGTGGGACTTCAGGATTAACTAATATTCCCCGGTTATTTCCCAACGCTTGTCAATGTCCTCTCCTACAGAAATAAGTTCCTGACTCCTACCCAGGCACCTGTCCTGCAAGTCTTGTCTTCTGTCTGCACAAATCTTCCCCTCCTCATTGATACTTCCATGGTTAATTGGGACTTAATGAAATGAAGGTCATAGTTAAGAAGGCATAGACCTTTTAAATGGCTAGAGCTTCAGATATTGAAGCAAGAACCTTGTTTCACCATGCTGCAGCAACTTTTTGAATTCTTTGGATAGCCTTATTAGTCAAATCTGAAATCTTTACTTGTCATAGGCCCATCTTCGTTTTCTTTCTGAATTTCCCAAGTTTTAGTTTCTCTCTCCCCCACCCCTTCCCAATTGGCTTCTGTCTAAGGCAGGGTTTCCCAAACTTCAGTCTCCAGCTGTTTTTGGACTACAACTCCCATCATCCCTAGGTAGCAGGACCAGTGGTCAGGGATGATGGGGATTGTAGTCCAAAAACAGCTGAAGACCCAAGTTTGGGAAACTCTGATATAAGGCAAGCTGTGATCCTCCAGATGTCCCTGGACTACAACTTCCCGCATTGACTGCTGTCTGGGGCTTATGGGACATAATCTGAAGGACATCAAGTTCTGAACCTCTGGTCTAAGGCCATGGTTGAAAATGGGTTTTTTTCTGAAGGGACGTTTAAGGAAAGGAATGATAGTGGGGTGTTAATGGCCAACCCCCACTTCTCAAAGTAGCCTGCCAACAAGACAAATGGTCATAGGCAAGCATCCCCTCTAGATTGGTAACTCTGGAGCAGATTTGCCACAGGTGCTGCCAGTCACCAAGCCTTAGGTACACAGAAGCTGCCTTGCAGAGGTAGACCATTGGTCCATCTAGCTCACTGTTGTCTACATTGGCTGGCAACATCTTTCCAAAGTTTCAGATAGGGGTCTCTAACAGGAGATACCAGGGATTGAACCTGGGGCATTCTGCATGCAAAGCAGTTGGTTTTAGATAGGAATAATAATAATAATAATAATAATAATAATAAGAAGAAGAAGAAGAAGAAGAAGAAGAAGAAGAAGAAGAAGTAGTTCACAAATATATGTTTTGGCTGTGTAAACTTTATTTTTGGAGGAGGTATGATCTATCACATGTTTCCTGACAAATATCTACTCTTTAATCCTAACACTGTGGGAACACCTTGTGGTTATTATTGGTGGTTTGAAAAGCACTCTGCACATATTCTGAGAAATTTTTCTTTTTTATAACTTGCCCACTCCTGGACTCATCCCTAGTACCTCAGGTTACATACGCTTCAGGTTACATATGCTTCAGGTTACAGACTCCGCTAACCCAGAAATAGTGCTTCAGGTTAAGAACTTTGCTTCAGGATAAGAACAGAAATCGGGCTCCGGTGGTGCGGCGGCAGCAGGAGGCCCCATTAGCTAAAGTGGTGCTTCAGGTTAAGAACAGTTTCAGGTTAAGAACAGACCTCCGGAACGAATTCAGTACTTGAAACAAAACTCTTTGGGGCAGTGCCCCAGAGTGGGAGCCCTAGCACAAATTATCTTTTATTTATTTACACACTTTTCTGTTTCAGGAACTGCTCACAAGTGGATTTCCCGAATTTGTTAAAATAGTAGAAGTCGGGCCTAGAGATGGATTGCAGAATGAAAAGGTAAGTGGACAATGTGAGTTGAAGTGCTGAGTTACACATGAAAGCCAGGAAGTTTAAAGCATGAAATGGATCTTCTGAAATACGTATGACTGAAGTGCTTCAGTGTGTGCATGAACTTTGGTTTCAAATGCACACAAACACATGTGTAGTTAATTGATTATGGAGGGCTTTAATATCTTTCTACAGCATTTCTACAGCAGGCGGGGGGAAGCTGTAGTCAGGAGCAATTGGCAGGCAGCAGGGGCCACCACAGACCTGGCTTCCCAGCACATTCATTGTTACCATGTACCTGGATGTTGCGAGGGCAGCGTGGGAACAAAGTTGGGGGCAGGGGCACTGCTGGTGTGCTCACATTGCCCTGACCTCCCCACCTCCCTGTCATACTCATATCCCTGTAGGTGTGCCAATTTGCTTTTGCCTGAAAAAAAATAGCACCCGTCTGCAGTATCTGCCATTTTTATTTTAGAGTGTTAAAAATACCTGTTATTGTTGTTCAAAACGCTTTTGCCACATGCTACATTTTGTACCAATACCGGTCTCCCCCTTACTTTCCCACAGGTTATAGTCCCTACAGATGTCAAAATTGAATTCATCAACCGACTTTCCAAAACAGGCTTGCCTGTCATAGAAGTGACGAGCTTTGTTTCTTCGAAATGGGTACCTCAGGTAGGTAAATTGAAAAATGCATCGTACAGAAGGATCCAGCATTTTTATGCTATGTAGGTTTCCCATAGCAGGAATGTCTTTCTGAACCATCACCCCCCTATACCTTATGCCTTATACCTGCTAGTCACCTCCCACCTGACTTTGCCCTGCCTTGTCCACACTTGGCACTCAGGACAGAGGAACGTAGCAGCTGCTTTATGCCAAGTCAGAAGAAGAAGAAGAAGAAGAAGAAGAAGAAGAAGAAGAAGAAGGGGAGTTTGAATTTGATATCCCACTTTATCACTACCCGAAGGAGTCTCAAAGTGGCTAACATTCTCCTTTCCCTTCCTCCCCCACAACAAACACTCTGTGAGGTGAGTGGGGCAGAGAGACTTCAGAGAAGTGTGACTAGCCCAAGGTCTCCCAGCAGCTGCATGTGGAGGAGCGGAGACACGAACCCGGTTCACCAGATTACGAGTCCACTGCTCTTAACCGCTACACCACACTGGCTCAATTGGTCCATCATTACGTGCAGTGTAAATTAATAACACGGACTCTTCTTCGGTAAAAGAATGAAAGCTTTACTGAGTTAAAATGAACTTGTTTGCAAATAACAGCATGGTGAACAGAAGATTAAACTAGCTTCAGAGCATACACGGAGTTATTGAGTCACACATTACGCATCAACAGTCTCCACTGAGCACAAGCTTCACAGAGCACAGGATCCACCACTCACAGACACACAGACTGAGTCTGCCTGCAAGAAGATACAGTCAAACCTCATTCTGCATCTGCTTCCACTTGCGTCCACTTCAGCGAACATCCACAGCAAACCCAGAAGTACCAGAACGGGTTACTTCCAGGTTTGCTGCTTGCGCATGCACAGTAGTGCTAAATCGCGCTTCGATGTGCATCATTTTCGGCTTGTGGGCAGGCCTCCGGAATGGATCCCGTCCGCAAAACGAGGTTTGACTGTACTTATACAGAGAATGAGTCATCCTCAAGATGAGTCACAGTGATTCAGCATGCTAAATGATTCTGCAGCTTTTCAGCATTTCACAACATTTCTAGACTCCTTTACTGCTTCCGCTCTCAAATACCTTTGTCACATGACACATCAAGCTCAGTCTTGTTTACGCTGACCAGCAGTGGTCCTTTAGCATTCTACATGGGAGTGTCTCCCAGCTCTACCTGCAGTTGATGGGCATTAAACTCAGGGTCTTCTGCTGGCAAGACACCACTGTTGTCATTCCATATTTCTACGTGGAGCCTCTAGTGCTCAGTTGATGTCAAATCTGACATTTTACTATTGTAGCAACAAGGGAGCAGAGCCTGGTTTAAATCAGCTGGCCCAATGAGTTGGAATAAGAATTAAACGTTCATTCAGTGGAGGTGCAAAAGCAATCAGCCACTGTGGATATCAAATCCATCTGTCTTCAGTAAGCTTATAATAGCAAGTAATTGACCAAAGTGATCCTCAATATACCAAAAGCCTTCATTTATTTCGGACAATTTCCTGGACTGAATGGGACTTGGCAGCCCTTTCCGTATCAATAATGTTAATTGGGTGAAACAGAAATATTCCTGGTGTTGCACTTTGCTGGGAAGAGCCTAGTATTAGTAGTGTGTGTCATGCCCCAGAGAGATTCTGTGTTAGTTTCCTGTCCTCACTCCTCATGAGATTAATCTATAGAGTAAATGTTGATTTTTATCATAAAGTTACCAAGCAATGAATGGCCTTTGAGATAGGTAGGCCTGTGTCTGTTAACTATATTAGGATCCCAGAATGGGTTTGAATTTAGGTAGTTTGTTGGTGAAGATTGTGGCCTGAATTTGGTGTCTTAGTTACTTAATTGGCGCAGTTTGACAGCTGCGTCAGTCAATGCAGAGCTAAAATGCAAGCTGCACCTGTACTCCAACTCTTTCCTCACTGTGCCAAATTTGAAGAAAAAGAGACTTTAAAATTTTGTATGTAAAGCTACCAGGGCAATTTGCCTTTCAGATGGAAATGCCTACATCTGTCTTTCTAATAATGAAGGCTTTGCAGACCACCAGTTTTTCACTACACTGATGGAGCTTGAACTTTTATTACTGCAAAGGTGTCTCTGGTGTGTTGCTCCCATGAGGGATATTCTACCTACCCAAATATTCCTAAAATGGGGAAAATATATGGGAGTTCCATGAGTTCCATTTCCTGGCATACAGTTAGGTCAGTTGCTCTACTCTTAAAACTTTAATACAGAACTTGGTTTGGACCAAACAATGCCACAGTCCAAATGGGGATGACTAGCAGGCCTAAATAGTCCTGCAGAATAGAAGTTATCTACCGCTGCTTTAATAAAAAGCCCGAATAATCTTCAAAACCCAGACACAACATGAAAGTGGGCAGGTGGGGGTGGCGGTAAAGCAAGTGGTTACTTTGTCCCATCTAAAAGATACTTCTAAGTATCTTCTAAGATACTTCTTCCTGACCTCAGATGCAGGAAGCTATAGCTGACAAGGCCAAGGAAGTCCTACTGAAAGCAGAGAATATGACAGATCCTGCCCCTTGAGCTCTTCTCCAGCCCCAGACTTCGCAGCAACTAAGCAGACCTCTGAAAGCATATTAGTGATTTTAGCTGATGCCCTGGTAATCTATTTTAAATTAAAAGAACTCATCTCAGTGCCCTCCTGCCTGAGATGAAAGCCACCTTAAAAGAGACAGCTGCTGCTGCTGCTGCTGCAGACTGCACTCTAGAGCTCAATCTAACTTTTCAGAATGGAGGCCAAGAACGGCAAATATCAGGTGAAAGTTGGACCTGGAGAGTTTAAGTTGATCCAAAACATTTTGGGTTTTTTTTTTTTGCATTTTAGGGGGTTGAGGGAGGGAGAACAGGATCTGGAATCATTCTTGTTCACCTGGTTATTTAAACCTATGCCGCCAGAAGATGGATAGAGTGCCGCTTGTAGAAAAAGCCCCACCCCGTTAAGCCAAACCAGTGTCTACAGGGCTCTGTTGCGAAATTATAACATGATTGCACAAAGGAGGACATTCTCAGCAACTGGTTTCCTTTCATGAGGTTCCCATCCAAGTAGTTCAAGATTTATTGCCTAATACCCTGAACTGCAAACAATGGATGAAACCAATCACTGGGAAGCCTAACGGGAGGAACAGCTGGTGAAGAGCAGATCAGGCCGCTCTGGGCAGCGCAGGAGGGGCCATGCAGCGTTGTCAGACGTTTGCAATGAGGGATCATGGGGCTGGCAAGCCCCTTGACCCCTCCAGCTATAAAGCATGATGACTCAGAACAGTTCAGGAGAAAATCTGGTCTTAGCTTGAAATCTTGGTTGTATGCAGTGCTTAAAACAGTTTTCAGCAGGCATAGGCAGACTTGGCCCTCCAGATGTTTTGGGACTACAATTCCTATCACCCCTGACCACTGGTCCTGTTTGCTAGGGATCATGGGAGTTGTAGTCCCAAAACATCTGGAGGGCTGAGTTTGCCAATGCCTGGTTTTCAGGAAGAGTTAATCAACCCCCGCAGCACACATGCAGTGGTCCCAGTCAACATCACCACCCCTTCACTATTTGAAAGGGGGCGCGGGCGCAGGATTGCATGCTCTCCAACATGTACAGGTCAAAAACCGGGATGCACGTTTTCCAGGCCATGCTCCTGGGTGAGTGACCCATGCAAGACCACGGCCAAAGCACTTTTTCGGGGCAAGATTGTGGTGCCCAAAATGACCACCATGCTCTTGCGTGACAAAACGGGGTGTTTTCCCGGGACAGTTGAGGGGTATGGCATTGTATTCATGCATCTCTGTCATAATGTATAGTTTGGCCCACACAAAGGAGGGAAATCTGCCAAACCTGGTGAACTGTCTTGCTATCTTATGTTCCCCATATTTTCCTAGAAGCTCACACTAAAAACTCTGTCTAGCTCACTACGCTAGAATAAATTACTCCAGCTCATGTTGTACTCCATCTTTCCCCAACCTGGTGCCCTCCAGCTGTTTTTTGACTACAGGTCCCACTTTTCCAGATCATTGGCTACACTGGCAGGGGCTGTTGGGTGTTGGAGTCCACAAACATCTGGAGGGCACCAAGTCAGGGAAAGCTGAATCAGAACAGAGGACAAGGTTGTTCCTTCAAGGAATATCTACAATCTAAAGCAACCATATACCTCCCTTTTCACCCCCCCCCCGATTTTTTATTTTTTGGAAATGTGTTTTTCATTTCTTCCTTTTCCTGTGAGCCCTTTTGGGTAGCAAATTTGGCCTGGGCTTTTTTGGATGTTGGGAGAGGGGATTTTATTCCCATTTCAAGCCTGAGTGTTTTGTTTGAATGGCTTAGTTGATATTTAGATTACATTCTGTTTATATGCCATGACCATGTTAACTTGGAGATGGAGTTCAAAATTCTTAGCGCACTTTATTTTCTCTGGTCCTGAGAATAGATTGACTAGTTATGTTTCCATCTCCTTTCTGTCTGTCTGCCTTGCATTTTAAAGCCCTTTTACCATTTCCCTGCTAATGTTTTGTTTGGCAGAGACCTTCTGACTAGAAAAAGCCAGAAGAAGTAGAAAAAAAATTTCTGCAGTAGCAAAGGTGCCATCTAAAACAGGATCCCACACCTATAATCGAAATCGCCAAGAATGATAAAGGGCTGCCATTGAAAGGCTTATTGCTTAAGTATCCTGTTGCACTTTGAAAGTTAATTGCTTAAATGTTAAAAGTACATGTTAAAGTAAGACTCTGCTTACAAGGAAAATATTGAGGGGACAAATACATTATATAAACCTTATTTGCAATGATTAAGTTTCATGGAGCTTGAATTGCACCTTCACTTTAGCCTGTTAATTGTATTTTCAGTTAATGCTGTAAAAAGTGCAGGATTTTGTCACATTGGTGTACCATTACGTTAACTATTTGGTTTCAAAGGTTTTCCTTAGCCTAGGAAGTGTGGGCAACATTCTTTGTTTAATTAAGGGATTAAAGGTTTGGGAAGAAGAAGGCAGGGTTCATTTCTGTGATTATTTACTTACCCCACTTCAGTCTTGGAATGCAAGTAGATACCCTGCCAGGTAGCAATAATATAATACCAATCCTATAACGCATTGTTGTTGTTTAGTCGTTTAGTCGTGTCCGATTCTTCGTGACCCCATGGACCAGAGCACGCCAGGCACGCCTGTCTTCCACTGCCTCCCGCAGCTTGGTCAGACTCATGTTTGTCGCTTCAAGAACACTGTCCAACCATCTCGTCCTCTGTCGTCCCCTTCTCCTTGTGCCCTCCATCTTTCCCAACATCAGGGTCTTTTCCAGGGAGTCTTCTCTTCTCATGAGGTGGCCAAAGTATTGGAGCCTCAGCTTCATGATCTGTCCTTCCAGTGAGCACCCAGGGCTGATTTCCTTAAGAATGGATGTGTTTGATCTTCTTGCAGTCCATGGGACTCTCAAGAGTCTCCTCCAGCACCATAATTCAAAAGCATTAATTCTTCGGCGATCAGCCTTCTTTATGGTCCAGCTCTCACTTCCATACATTACTACTGGGAAAACCATGGCTTTAACTATACGGATCTTTGTTGGCAAGGTGATGTCTCTGCTTTTTAAAATGTTGTCTAGGTTTGCCATCGCCTTTCTCCCAAGGAGCAGGCGTCTTTTAATTTCATGACTGCTGTCACCATCTGCAGTGATCATGGAGCCCAAGAAAGTAAAATCTCTCACTGCCTCCAATTCTTCCCCTTCTATTTGCCAGGAGGTGATGGGACCAGTGGCCATGATCTTCGTTTTTTTGATGTTGAGCTTCAGACCATATAAAGCATTAGAAATATTTAAAACAACAGGAACAGTGCAATCCTATACACTGCTCCTCAGAAGTAAGCTCTGTTGAATCCGATACAACTAAGGCTGTGTATATATGATGCCTTCAAAACACACTTTAAGCACATTCCTCTCCACCCCCTCAAATAATTCTGGGCATTGTGGTTTGTTAAGGGTTGCTGGGACTTGTAACTCTGTGAGGGATAAACTACAATGCCCATAATTCTTGGAGGGTCGGAATAAGCTTTATAGTGTGTTTGCAGCCCTGCTTTCAAATAAGTGCACATAGGATTGTAGCCTGGAAATATTAGGTTACAAGGGTTCTATAGGCTGGGGGGGGGGGGGGAACAAACCAGGAATGAGAAATCACCTAGTGCCACAGGGATAAAATGTAAAGGTTTTTATGCAATGTAAAAGCAGTTATTGAGTTGAATCCAGGACACCCCCCCCCCAATGATTGAAAATCTACCCATGGGATGCTCCACTGAAGGAGGGGGGCAGGTGTATGAGTGTGTATTTAAAAATCGGGGTTTTCTACAGAAATGGTAAATCCAGATTAAATAGGACATAATATGGGGTGGCATTTTGATGAGGATAATGCCATGAGCCTTTTAAAATGCCACATTTATTCACCTCCCTACAAGGACGAAACTGCAAAGGCATCAGCTTCTCTGAGCACACAATACGCTGCTGTGTAGAAGTGCCCAAATAGTAGTAGTAGTAGTAGTAGTAGTAGTATAAAAATAGCATGCATAATCTTTCCTCGCCCATGGCTTTGAAATACAAAAAAAAAGACTAGATGATGCCATTAAATAAGCTATTTTATTCCTTAAAAAAAAATTCTTAAAAAATTAAAAAATGCTATTGTTTTCATGCTAAACATAGGTACCCAGAGATCCAAACAATTCAGTCCTTTGCATAAAGCAGCCTTTCTCAACCTGTGGGTCCCCAGATGTTGTTGAACTACAACTCCCATCACCCCTAGCTAGCAAGGCCAGAGCTCAGGGATGATGGGAGTTGTAGTCCAACAACACCTGCGGACCCACAGGTTGAGAACCGCTGGCATAAAGGGAAGGGGCAACATTGGACATGAAAGTTCAGTCCATTTTGGTGCAAAGATCACTTCTATGTGACTTCTTGTGAAATGAACAAAGTTTTACTTTATTGATATTTAATTGCATCCAGTCCTGTGTTGCTACGTCATTTTTTAAAAAAACCCAGTTCAGTTACCTTGTCAGTAACCAATGAATAAGTATCTGATACTGTCATATGACTTTAAGAAACTAAAGCTACATTTTGTCTTTTAAGATGGCTGATCACACAGAAGTCATGAGAGGAATAGAATGCTATCCTGGAGTCCGTTATCCAGTCCTTACCCCTAATCTTCAAGGCTTCCATTCTGCTGTACGTACACTGCATGGCTTTATCTTTCAGTGAAGCTCCAGGGTCTTAAACATATTTAGCTATTTTTATCAGAAGTCAAGATTGCATGATCTAACCCTATCCGTGGCATAAATTAGGCTACAAGAGGTCTGGAGGGTGCCAGCATTAGAGCAGGCCTTCTCTGTGGTGGCTCCCTGCTTGTGGAATGCTCTCCCCAGGGAGGCTTGCCTGGTGCCTTCACTTAGGTGCCAGGCAAAAACTTTTCTCTGTAACAGGCCTTCAACCTGATAGAACATTCTGTGCTCTTTAAAGAGTGTTTGTGGGAGTGGGGCTTATTGGTTTGCTTTTCTTCTTGGTTTATTATGTATTTTGTGTTCTCAGTTTGCATTTTTATGTTGTGGACTGCCCTGTGATCTTCAAATGAAGGGCAGTATACAAATTGAAGAAACAAACAAAGAGAAATAAATAAGCACAATCAGAAATCTATGCTAAATTTCACATGAACAACTTCAACTCAGTACATAACAACAACTTTTGCTGAATAACAAGTGGGGTCTGCAACAAAACATGGCTGTGTTGAGTGCTGCTGTTCAGGATTCCAGCAACTCAGTTGCACACATCCCTTTCCATTTCTTTGCTACCAGCAATGCATGGTCTCTGAACATATTCAGTCCTCACTGGGCTGTTTTTGGAGTCCCTTTCCTAAAAACAGATTTGTAGCTCTTCAGGGTTTCTTCAATCCTATTTGTGGATGTTGTGCCTTTGGCTATATCTGTGTGATCCTGAAACAAAAGGTGAGGAAGAAATTAGTTTCAGTTTGCATTCAAATACTAATCTTTCTAATTCACTCTTCTTACAACAACATGTGAGCTGAAACACAGCTGCTTGTCAAAGTTTGCACTTCCCTGAATTTTGAGGTGCAGTTCTGCAACTGAAAAAATGTTTAAGAATGCATAAAATAAAGGGGACGTGTGCATATATTAGTAAAAAACAATAATGCATAAATGCATTCTATTAGAGCAGGCATAGGCAAACTCGGCTCTCCAGATGTTTTGGGACTACAACTCCCATCATCCCTAGCTAACAGCACCAGTGGTCAGGGATGATGGGAATTGTAGTCTCAAAACATCTGGAGGGCCGAGTTTGCCTATGCCTCTATTAGAGGGAATGGCTTATAAAATTACATATATTGGGCAAAATTGCATACAAAAATGTGTAAATCAGGAGAAATGCACAATAAAATGCTGACAATTTCTAATGAGGACAACATGGAAACTGATGTGTAAATGTGGAACTTATTTGGAGACTGGACAAATGAGAAACTGAGAGAAATTGAAATTGACAGAATTTCCCACCCCTGGCGTGGGAAGACTTGAATTGGTAATAGAGGGAATGAGGTCAACTACACTTTCTAAGTTGACATTATGGTTTCTGGTGTCTTCTTAAAAATGAAATGCCCCAAAACAATCTGTTACACCTCATCTCTGCTTTCCACCTGCATTTGACAGCATTCCGTGATTTAGGCACAGGTAGGAGTGTTTACAGAAAACAGGACCATCTTATTTCTAGAAGTCTTCTTTAGTAGGGTTGCCATACATCCAGAATTTTCCAGACCTGGCTGGTATTCTGGATATATGGCAGCCCCTGCCAGTAGTGTACATTTTGGTAATTTTCATTAGTAAAACTACAAAAGCTCAACAACTTTTGTGTCCAGATTTTCACTTTTTGAAATATGGCAACCCCAGCTTTAGAGGAGAAGAGAGGTTTAATTCACATAAACAGTTAAGGCTTTTCTGTGAGCCCCGTAGTGACTGTGCAAAGTGCATGGCCTTCTGCCTCAAAACCTTCACTTGTTTCCATGTGGGAAACTCATCATCTAGAGGACTCCCATTTATTTCAATGACACAGGTTTGCTCGAAAGGACATTGAGATAATTTTAGGGCCGGTGCCTCACTTGTGCTTTCGTAACTCATTTTAAACATGTGGAGAAAGAGGCTTTCTGTAAAGCGAAATCAGTGTTGCTTCCCGGAGTGATCATTAGGATAATAGCGTCATGAACCAACAGAGGCAATGAGTTTAGTTTATTACAGCTGCAGTGCAAATGCACGTATCCAGGAGAGTAAATCCCATGCAACACAGTGGGACTTGCTTTGAAGTAAACAAACAAGCATGGCGTGACACCAGTTGAAGTCATTTTCCATTTGAATCAATGGGAATGATTTCTTCTGGACTAAACTTTGTTACCTAATGCCTCAGATGGTAGGCTTACTGCTAAACATAGCATGCAAAAAGAAAGAAAGATGTAAAGTTATTTACTGGGGAAGGGGGAATAAACAAAACCCAACCACATTTGTTCTGTTTTTTGGTCCTGTTTGATTTTTAGATTGCTGCTGGTGCAACAGAAGTGTCCGTCTTTGGTGCAGCTTCCGAGTCTTTCAGCAAAATGAATATTAACTGCAGCATTAACGAAAGCATGGAAAGATTTGAAGACGTCGTGAAGTCTGCCAGGAAGATGGACATTCCAGTGCGAGGGTAAGATAAAAAACGGAAAAGGCCGTGTTTGACCAAGCTAGCAAATTTGTGAAAGCTGCCTATAAGTTCATGATGTTGAGAAGTTTTTTTTAGAAACAGAAACGGACTGTGGCACATATGATGGAGGGAACAGAGGAAGGACTCGCTTGCTGTGTTCAATTCAGGAGTGGCCAGCGGGGTGAGGGTGGCAGGTGGCTAGGCCACAGCTGGACTGGCACACAGCTGGTAGAGCCAGATGGGCTCTGCTGGTATGTCTGAACAGCCCGGATCTCGCCATCTGTAATCACACCATCCACATCAGAGACAGATTTAGGTCCGGTTCACTTGAGCTAAAGGTCTAGTAAGTGCTGGGCTTGGAGAAGGAGCGTTGAGGGCTCTGACTGGGTCCTAGAGTCCTCAACGCTCCTTCCCAAAGCCTAGTTGGCACTTGCCCAGCTTTGGGAAAGAGGCAGGAGGGCTCTCTCTCTCTCTCTCTCTCTCTGTGTGTGTGTGTGTCAAATTTTGGCCTTGGAGTCTTATAACAAAGATCGGGGCCCATCCAGAAAAGCCCCTGTAGTGCTGCTGCTGTGGGGTGTGTGTTCTTCCGTGGTGCAGCCCCACCACACTGCTGTTCCGGGGTTTAATTCCATAGCCTCAAAAAGCGTGTGTTTAGGATTGTAGCTCCAATTATTTCACTTTGCCACCCAACCTCTCTATGCAACAAATTCAAATTGCAAGAAAGGAGACTCCAACTAAATATCAGGAAGAGTTTTCTGGCAGTCAGAGCTGTCCGACAGTGGAACTGACTCCCTCAGGAGGTCATGGACCTTGGATGCTTTAGCTGAGATTCCTGCATTGCAGGGGGTTGGACTAGATGACCCTCGGGGTCCCCTCCAACTCTACAATTCTATGATTCTATGAAATGCCCAAGCTTTGTGTTGCCCCAACAGTATTTTTTGGAAATTTGTTTCAGATGTGGAAGAGGAAGGGGGGTGAGGGCTATTGTCACCCCCTCTTTATTGTGTCAGTAATCTGTTGCCAATAGGTGGAATAAGTGAAGGGGAAAGGAATGAGGGCAGTGGCTTTCGTCCTTTTAATTTGTGTTCCACAGCAACATGAAAAGGAAAAAGCTTTGCCGCTGCTGTCATAAGAAATGCCCGGTGGCGTTCCCATTTGCCACGTAACGGCCCATTGGGAGCGATGCAAAAAGAAAAAGAAAAAAAAGAGCTACTTTCAGAAATAATTTTAAAGGTTTCAGTTTTGGTTTTCTGTTTTCACTGGCAACCTGATGTGTATGTAGAAAGCGTAAATCAACGGCAGTGGGTGAAATTAATGGAAAATGTACTTGAAAACTTCGCTGAGAACTTAAGCTTCACTCTGTTGTTGTGTTGCTACAGCTGGAGCAGCATTTACTAAATCATCACAGAAAGCGCTCTATGTTGCCCGCTGTCGCACTAAAATATTTAAGTATTTACTGGAAGAATTCAAGGGCTCATTTTAAAAAGAAAGGAAGGAAGCTGGTATGTTCCCTTAGTACTTTTACTGATTAGTTTTCTAATTAAGTAATTATCAAATACCTTTACTACTACCTTAATTCTATTAATTCCACGAATAAATTTCTATGTATACAGACTCCATGATTTTACAGGGACACATCCAATGAAGTTGATTAGAAGTAGATTCAAGAAGTAGAGTAGACACTCCCCCAAGGCCCTGGTGAGGGAATCGTGACATCGGCGTCCTGTCCTGGTGGTTTTGCCTACCTCATATCAGTCGTCACAACTGGTTGGGCATTGTGGCAATCCTTGTCTTGGATGGAGGGTAGGTTGTAGTCTCTGCCTGCCCCTCCAAGTGCTGGGGTATTGCGTTAAAGGGGTGTGGGGTGTGTGTGTTGCCATGTCCTCATGCCCAGCTGGGGACCAGGGCCAATGACATCCCCCCAGACGGTGGTCCCTGCAAGGGTCACCCTATTTGATGTAAGTCTTAGGAACTTCCGGAAGGCAGGCTGGTAGTGTTTTGATTGCCCCATGCCCAAGCCAAACCTCTTTCATCTGTATCCAAGAAAGTTGTGGCCTGTTTCGATCCAAACCAGTCTCCGTGGTATTTTAATTCTCTGTGGCGTTGGGGACTGGGGAGCACAATACCTGGACCTGCAATGCATATTTAATGGACAGTATTCACTGCAGCAGGGACGCAGTTGGCGCTGTGGGTTAAACCACAGAGCTTAGGACATGCCGATCAGAAGGTCGGCGGTTTGAATCCCTGCGACGGGGTGAGCTCCTGTTGCTCAGTCCCAGCTCCTGCCAACCTAGCAGTTCGAAAGCACATCAAAGTGCAAGTAGATAAATAGGTACCGCTCCGGCAGGAAGGTAAACGGCATTTCCGTGCACTGCTCTGGTTCGCCAGAAGCTGCTTAGTCCTGCTGGCTACATGACCTGGAAGCTGTACGCCAGCAACCTCGGCCAATAAATTGAGATGAGCGCGACAACCCCAGAGTCGGCCACGACTGGACCTAATGGTCAGGGGTCCCTTTACCCTTTACCTTTATTCACTGCAGCAAGAAATGGTGGTGACCAATAGCTTAGATAGCTTAGAAACAGGAACGAGGAAACTGTGGTCCTCAAGATGTTGTTGAGACTACAGTCACATCCAGTTAAAGCACTCTTATATCACTTTAACGGTCATGGCTTTCCCCAAAGAATCTTGGGGAACTGTAGTTCGGTGAGGGGTCTCCAAACAACAAACTCCAAACTACAATTCCCAGGATTCTTTGGGGGGCGCCATGACTGTTAAAGTGGCATGATAGTGCTATAAATTTCTGGTGTAGATGTCTGAGGTACAACTTCCATTATCCTTGGCCATAGATTCTGCCGGCTGCGGCTGATGGCAATTGGAATCATCTGGAGGAACAGCATCTGGTTTCTTCCCTTAAAATGTGTTTTAGGAAAATCATAGAAAATAGATCTATCAACAGCTATTGTTTGCCATTGTTATATGGAGCCTCTACATTCAAAGTCATTATACCTCCATGGTTATACCCATTGCCCAGGAGCAGCAGCAGCAGGAGGAGGAGATGGCTGTTGCCTTCATGCCCTGCTTCTGATAGCTCAGTTGGTTAGAGTGTGATGCTAATAACACCAAGGTTGCAGGTTCGATCCCTGCATGGGACAACTTCATATTCCTGCATTGCAGAGGGTTGGGCTAAATGACCTACAGGATCCCTTCCAACTTGACAATTATATGAATGTTCTATGAATGAACTTCATAAAAAGACACTAATTGGCTATTGTGAGCTGTGATTCAGAGGGGCTGTTCTCTACGTTATTAACATTTGGGAACATTCCATCAGATTCTTCTAATAGCATCTATTAGATGACAATAGATGCTGTTAGAAGAATCTGATGAGTGTAGCTGCTCCTATTAAATTGCATTTAAGTCTCTCAGTTTGAGATATTGCTGTTCAGAGGTATAATTCAGAATGTGCACAAAAACCCAAGTATACTTTTGGATTCATTAAATACCAACCAGGGTCATTCCCTGTAGAAGACTGCATGTTATTGGAGTCAGTCGCTTATGAGTATTATTATTATTATTAGGAAATGTGCATGTAATAAATAGAGAAAAGGTTAAGTAAATATATTGCAGTTAGGCAGGGGCCGGGACGGTGCAGGTGGATAAAATGTTATAGTTTGGTAAATTCAATTGCCTGCTTAGCCAGGAAACTCCCTGGGTGGTCTTGGCAAGTAACTGCATCTCTCTGTCTAATCTGTTTCACTCGCAGCATGATGAAGGGGAAATGGCTTAAGAATTGTAAAGCACAATTTCTGGTTTTTGTAAATACGTTTACTGATTGCTAGGATGCTTTCCATAGCTCCTTGATGGTTCCCACCCCACTCCTTCGGGTTCATGAGATTCACTTCCTGTCTGTTTAGAGTAGAGCACAGAAAAGATGTTTGAGGACAGATGCCAAAGAGCTGGTTATTCCCTACTGAAGCCAACCTGCTTTAGAACAAAGGCTGAAAGAGTTTTTCTAGATAAGATGCCCATAATATGAAAATGGAGCATATTGCAGAGCTCAGGTTATCCCGGCCAGATAAAGGATGATACTTCTGGGGTGCCTATGATGACTTTCTGGTCTCTGATCCAACCGTCCAGTAGAAAGCCTGCCAGAAATCATCATCATCATCATCATCATCATCATCATCATCATCTGAGGACTGCATTCCAGCAGTGGCTGAAGCCAGAGGCAAAAAAATGTGTGAAGCAACAAATGTAAACTTTACTTTTGTGCAGTAGGCTAGTTTCAACACACCCCCACAGCATCTCTGAATCCTCCACCCAAGCAAACAACAAACTCTAACAGAGCGCAGCCAGGCAAAAACACTTGAGGAGGGGTGTCAATGGCCAGGGATGATGGGACTTTTAGTCCAGCAAAATCTGGACTCCTGCATGTCCCCCTTCCCTGTTTGAGATGACTGGGCCAAGATTCAGTTTTAAGAGTCTTTTATACTTACATTGACTTTGAAACGCTGCTTTGTAATGCAAGTTCCGATGTCTTTTAAAACCAGCTGGTTCTTGTTGTTAAAAACAGATACATAACTGTAGCTGAAGATTTAAGAAATCTGCTTGATATTTTTAATTGCTATTTATCTATCTTGGAATAAACAAGGAAGCCCCCATGCTCACTGGAACATGAGATTTTCTTGTTGAGTTATTAAGAGTGCAATCCTCTAGGATTTGGATTTGGAAGATCTTGAGGCTTCCCAGCTCAGCTTGGGGAAGCCCCTTAATCCCAGCATAGCTGGAGATAGCTCTGCCAATGAAACTTAAGCCAGTGAAACCTATACCAGCAGCATAAGTCCTCGAAAGCGATGTGGCATGGAGAGGCAAGAAGAGATACATAACTATTCCAAACTCTCTTTAACTTGACCATGTGACCCAGGTCCAAGACCATGTGACTCAGGCCCACAACTAGCAGCCCTGCTTGTCACTTGGGATCTAGTTTTAATTTCTATGGTACTTTATTCTATCTCTGCCATTCTTCATTTTCTTTTGTCTTCCCCACATTTCTTCTTTCTGACAAGACAAAACAAAGCAAAGCAAAGCAAAGCAAAGCAAAGCAAAGCAAAGCAAAGCAAAGCAAAGCAAAGCAAAGCAAAGCAAAGCAAAGCAAAGCAAAGCAAAGCAAAGCAAAGCAAAGCAAAGCAAAACAAAACAAAACAAAACCCTAAACTAAAAAGAAAACTGTGTTGCCATTAGTGTAACCCACCTTAGGTCAAGATTCACACTCACACCATACATTTGACATTCAAAATACATTTAAGGCACATGGCTTCTCCCAAAGAATCATGGAGAATGAAGCTGTCTTATGGTGCTGGGAATTGTAGCTCTGACAGGGGTACACTACAGTTCCCAGGATTCTTTTCAGGGGTGAGCAATGACTTTTAAATGTCCTTTAAATGGATGGTGTGGATGTTACCAAGAAGTGATCCACTTGTGGTTCACACAAATGATTTTACTTCATTTACTTACAGTAAAATTCAACCCCCCCCCCTATTTCTAGAACTCACTGTGGCATGAAATGGAATGGAATCCAATGAAAATATGTAACATCAAGTCTGCCTAAGGGAAACCAAAGTTATTTGCATCTCTTTAGCAACTATGAGATATTTTTAGGTCAAATAAATGGTTACTCATAATGGCTACAATCCAGCAAACATTCACTGATGCTTGAAGGCCAATGAAATCCAAAGGATTTAAGAGCTTCTTTAAATATTTTGTTGCAGTTAGTAATATCTCACTTTTGGTGCAGCTGATTGAAGAGGTAGAGCAAAAAAGCAGTAGGCAGACTTATTTTTAAAAAAATTCTTAAGCACTCATTCATTTAGATAGATTTCAGGATTGTGCACAATAATAATAATGTTAACATAACAATAAAAGCAAAATGTAACCCATCGTAAGACATTAGAAACAAAAAAAGCAGCATCTTATTGTCGGTTGTGATATTAGGATGCTGGACTAGATAGACAATTGGCCCAATACAGCAAGCTTTCCTTGTGTTTTTATGTTCTTATTATTTCAGTATTAATAATGGTAATTATTAATGTTATTCATATAGTGCAATCTATGTGCTGAGTACTTTGCAAAGAACAGATTTGAAACGGACTCTTGGCAATCCAGAGTCCTTGATTTTGACTTTGATTAGGAGAGTTTGCCTGAGTATTCTAGCCCTTTACAAGTCACATTTCTCTCTTCCCAATTCTCAGCATTTTTAGCAACCATTTGGCTGCTTTTTAAAATATGGCTTCCTCCATGGATACGTCAACTGCTATATTTAAGAATTTGCTTTGGGGATAGATCCCTTGTTCTTCTGACATAAACTTCCAATGCAATTGAATCACCCTGCAATGAACAGTGTAAATTACATGCAAACATACAATGTAATAATAAACAGGAAGCAGGCAGCATCTGTGTCTATAGCAAGAGTCTCAGAGGGCTTTTTGCATTCAGCTGTGCTAGCAGCTCTCTCTCTCTCTCTCTCTGGTTTTGTAACCATCTCGGACAGATTCCTACAAGAGGCTGGCTCCTGTGCAGAGCTGAGTTTCTGCTTGGATTGATTGCACTTTTGCCGAATGCTGATGGTGATAAATTGCACAGCTACCCTCAGCTGCAAGCATCCTCCCTACAAGTTCTCCTTCCAAGTCCCACATCACAATAAAAGCATCATTTTCTGTCCCAGTTGTTTCCGAATGAAGAAGACTAGCAACAGCTTCATTTCCCTTCCCTTCAGGGCATCTGAGATCATCCCTTTAAAATGATGAAGACCTTTTCATTTGCCAATTAATGCACAAATTTAGCCGATGTGCACTTTGATACTGGAGGAGGGAGGAAAGGGCTTGCTTGTATTATCAAAGGGAGTTTTATCTAGTTTCATCTCATCCTTTTTACGGAAGGCAAAATGGACACAATTAATACAGATGCTAGCAAGATGTTGTCCAAGATTGTTTGTAAGTTAGCTCTTCATTATGCCCTTCATTTCTACTGTAGTCAAAAAAAGAATACTGTTGGTGCATTATAACACATGTCAGGACTTTCTGTAAGATCCCAAAATAAGTTTTCAATGTGGGGGTGATTTTCCACGTGGGGGAAGGCTGTTCTGATTGTTGCCTTCCATTCTTATAAACTTGGGATCCTTTCCAACTCTACAATTCTGTGATTCTAAAGTGATAAAATATTTTGGCTTCGCCTTTCAGACTCAAGATATAACTGTTTAATGGCTAGAAAAGAATGGGGGAAGTGGGGAGGCGAATAACTAATACGTCTTAAGAGTCCTACATTATAATGACACCACGCTTACAAATTCCTTCCTCATCATTCATATGAGGAATATAGTGCCTTCGCTGTATTGCTTTTGGCGCCTGTGAAAAACATTTTAATTTTGCAAGGATAAGTCTTTTTCAAAATGGCTGAATTCTTTTTATATTTTTTCATGTAACTTGTTTTCAATGTTTGTTTTTAAGTAGTATTTTTGTTAAACGAAAAGAAAGGCCCAAACTGGGTGCTTTTCCCGCTGCTTCCCCATCTGCCTTTAAAAGTTGGTTTGGTGAGTTGCGGAACCTTCCAGAACAACTTGGGGGTGGTGATGCTGGGGTCTGCAAGGGAATGGGAGAATCAGTGTGTGGGGTGGGGAATTCCCGCCTTCAGCAGCGGCCTCTATGAGGTCACATTCACGTCATACATTTAAAAAGCTCTTTATGCCACTTAAAAGCCATAGCTGTTCATAAGAACTATAGTTTGTTTAGGGTACTGTCTTTGCAGGCCTACAATACCCAGCACTCCTAAAAAGAAACTAAAATTCCCAGGATTCTCCATGATCATTAGAGTGATACAAGAGTGCTTTAAATGGCAGGGCAAGTCTGGATCTAATCCCTATTCTACATTTTTATAAAAACACAAAGCCCCCAACAATGTTAATAGTTACAGATCTGATCAGTACCCAGCTAATTTAAGTGAGGAAAAGTCAGCAGCAAATATAGGAGGTGTTAAGTTGTGGGTGAACATATCAGAAGACACAGCGATTCTTCAAACAGCTCTTGTTTATTCACAGGCCAGAACAGAACTGAACTGAAGGGTTCAGCCAGCCTGCTTATACAGAGCTCCACTAGAACGCAACAGTAAACATTTTCTGTAACTATCCAATCACTGAACGTCACTTTCAATCCCTTATTTGCATACGTGGACCTGAGTGAAAACTATCTACAGTATCCCCCTGCTGGCCCAGGGTGAGAACTTCAGTACATAACAGGAGGGACATATGTTTAAGAGGCTCACAATTGCAGTAAGGGGCGCAGTCGTGAAGAGACACTTATTAGCCCATTTTGGGCGATTAATTTACTTGCATGCAGTGAAACCTACCCTTGCTGACACATCACCTTTGGCCAGTTTACAGCCTTCTGTAAATTTGCAGGTGACGGTCTGAAGCAGGGAATCTCCTCTAGTCATGGAGACTATCAATGTGGTTTTGAACCCTGCAATGGAGAAGTCTATGGAGAAAATGGAAAGTGAAACTTGGGGTGGAGTTACTAAGAATTAATATGTGCCTCTGTTTCCATGGGAGATAGCTGGGAATGCTCACTGCTGGAGTGTGGCCCCCAGCAGCTTCTCAGTAGGACAATGTGGCCCTTGGTATGAAAAAAGTATTAATTTCTAAAGTTTACTGCTTGTAACTTGGTCAAAATTATCATGTGCTTGATTGTGCCCAATATTCTTGTGCTAGAATGCTCAGTTAAAACTTGTTTCCTATTGCGTGTTCAGACCTTTAAACCTTTCCCTTAAATAAATTCAGACAAGACTCAAATTTTGGTTTGGTTTTTGGCAGAATTTAGGCCACAACTTTATCGATTACAGCACGTGAGTGGTTGCATAGGCTCTGGTTCGACTAGCTACCTGCACCGTTGCAGGTAGCGCTGACCCAGGGCACCAGCATAGGTCAGCCTAGAGTGAACACCTGAGGTAAGTGAAAAGCCGGGGAACAGACTGTTCACTCCCCAGATGCTCTCCTGGACTCAGGCACAGGCACAACCCCCTTTCACGGATTGACCAAACCATTGAGTCCCTGGATTCCTTTAACAGAATACCCTTCATATAGGGATGATGAGAGCGTTCTCCCATCCCTATGACCTGAACCAGGCCTATCCGCAACCTTACAAGTTGTGACGATTTGCTATGTGGCAGGTGAAACCCAAATGGCAACAGCCAATCAGCCAAGTGGGGGAAATTCCTGCCGTGCCCCTGTTCCAACGACAGACGACACACAACGGCATAGCAAGGTCAAGCGCAAAGTCCTAAAAGTAGGGAGAGGTGGGCGGGTGCTCTGATGCACGCACTGAAAGAGGAAACTCTGGGTCACGTGCATAGGTATATATAGGTCCTGTGATCCGCTTAGCCTGTGTCCCGTGGGCCTGATTAAATCCAGCATCAAGGGACCTACCAATTGGGTGTTGTGGCTATCCAGTCATCCCCACCCACAACACAGGGTTTGGTTGCAGGTCTCACCGCAACACGTGCCCTCTTTAAGGGAGGACCCGAGTACTTCCTGTCTTAATTGTTGATCCTAGTATTTGAAGAATGCTTCTGGTGGGGCACCGATGTGTGCATATTACCAATGCGTCTGTATTCTTTTTTCGTTTAGGTATGTGTCTTGTGCGTTGGGGTGCCCTTACGAAGGAAATATTGAGCCAGCAAAAGTTGCGGAAGTAAGTCACTTAATAACAAAAACAAACAGCCCAGAAATCTTTACTTCCCTGGGGATCTGTTTTCTTGTGAAGGGAAAGCACTGGTGACTTGAGGGCTTTTTATTTGCACAGGTTTTTCTTATTCTCATTTTTGTATGATTTTATTGGATTATATAGAGAACAGACAGACAAAATAAAAATCCAACATAAAATATCCCCATATCAAAACAGGAGAACTCGGAGCATTAGCAGAAATAATGCCCACTGAGCATGGAATAGGAATCTCCACAGTTCTAATCTGTAAAATAATAATAATAATAATAATAATAATAATAATAATTATTATTATTATTATTATTATTATTATTATTATTATTATTATTATTATTATTTATACCCCGCCCTTCCCGGCCAGAGCCAGGCTCAGGGCGGCTAACACAAGTAAAATTACAGTATAAACATAATAGGGGGGAAAAACCAATTTAAAATACAGGTAAAAATGCAATTTAAAATGCAGCCTCATTTTAAAAGTAGCTCATAGATCAAAACCATAAGGGTAGGGAAACATAAGGGTCAGACTAAGTCTAAACCAAAGGCCAGGTGGAAATAGCATCAGTTTCTCACATCACAGTGAAAAGCAGACCTCTCACCACTTTTACACCCCAGCTGCACATTCAGTTCTCTGCATCTCCTCCCTCATTGCAGTTCTTAATTGTCTCTCTCCTGCTCCTGCCCATGCATACAGACTGTGTCATAGCTAGTGGCCACCAGCATTTTGTGGTCATTAGAACTATAGAATAACCACCACCTTTGGCTAACCAACTGATCGAGGAAGCAGTCAGGTTACACAATAGATTTTAAATTCTTCACTTGATAGCATTACTCATACCTGCAGCATGTGCTATGAAACACTTCTGCACAACCCAAGACTTCAGATCAAAGTTGAAAATTTCTAAGAAACTGTTGGCCTATTTTGGGTGTGTGTACATGTTGTTGGCTCATCACTTGATAACTGTAGCATCAAGTGATGGCTTACATGTATAAAAACACCATTGGAACTTGGAGTTATCTCATGACAGAGTTTTCATCCTACCTGGCACCCACCTTAATGAAATACTTCTCAGTACCTCTCACAGCGCTGTCAAATGATGTACAGGTACCTCAATATTTAAATCAGCCCTTTAATAGTAGAGGTAAGATAGGTCAAATGTGGGTAAGCAGGAAATAAATAAATAAATAAATAAATAAATAAATAAATAATAAAATAAAAATAAAAATAAAAAAAAATAAAAATAAAAAAATAAGAAGAAGAAGAAGAAGAAGAAGAAGCAGCAGCTCCTAGCCACGTTGCAAAAATCCAGGAATAATGTTTTCTTTTTCTCTGTTATTGCCATTACAGTGCTAGAGTTTGTTTCCACTTACAGTAGTTTCCCCCCTCAAAAATCTTCCATTTTATCCTGCCTCTTAGCCCTGAGTATCTGTTTACATGGAGTTTATCACGGTACTTCTCCCAGAGCAGATACAACTTTCATTTATTAAGAATAGCAATTTTCTGATTCAGTTGGTTTTCCCGTCAAGCTGCGTGTGACATATGTTTAGATATATTGATGGTGACAGGTTTAGCTGTGCTGTTCCCATATTTCCTATTGCAAAACCATATTGGAGTCTGTTCTCCGAAAGACCTTGATATGATGCTCAGGCCAAGTTCCCGCACCCCCCACCCCCTTGTCAATAAAGCCCCTTTCAGCATTTCAGCAGGAATGCAACTCCTCATTTTGATTCCACAAATATCCTCTGTTTTTCTATCTAAGGCCTTCTTCTACAGAAGATTTGTCAGATTTTGTTCTCATTATCATCATTATGAGCACCTTAATTTTGAAAAGTGGCATACAAGTTGCATAACATAACAATAATAAATAGTATAATAATAAATAATACTATTAGTAGGCCTTGGAAAGTTATGAACAATCTCCCCCTTCCCGAGATTCAGCAGAAATTGTATACAGTATGCCTGATTTTTCCTGGGTAAGTCATGGAATAGTTATGCTGAACTAAAAGAAATAGCCATGGGATTCACATCCTCTTTGCAGACTTTTAAATCTTGCTTGTGTCATTTATCTTCTGGCCTTTAGATTAAGCATATAATCATGCGGGACACCAGGGACTAGCAGCTTTGCACCCTGTCAACTTTTATCACACTCGTCCCACCAGCAAAAGCCATTATTATTGTTGGTATTTTACCAATTTAGCACTTGTCATCCATCTGTAGCCGCTTCTTGTATCTCGTCTGCACTTGGGGACCATGGTGCAGTCGGCAATAAAGTGCAATAGGAAAAAGTGTAGGACATCCATTGAATCAAAAGTATGTGGCAAAAGCGTTATACATTGCAAATTCCAAGTGACATTATATGGCCTGTTAAGAAATATATAGGTGTTTTCAGTGTCTAGGAAGAAAGGGGTAGGTTCAGGGAATTCATGGTTCCACAGCCTGCTCTTGAATGCTTAATAGTTAATAGCTGGCTCCGCCTTGTAAAATTTCTAAAAAGCTGAATGGTATATTATGTCTTGGAGGACACTATATTTTTAGTGGGCTTTTCTCCTGCACTTGTATGCTGGACCCAGGTAGGATAAGGATGCAGGCCTGAATGCAGTAAATGCAGAGAGAAAACCCCAGTCCTGCTGCTTTGAGCTAAACAGCCAGAGTGAAAATTGGATCGCTTCCAGGAACACTTGGTTAACGCTTCCAGGAACACTTGGTTAAAACCAGCTTTTAACACTGGTTAAAAGCTTCTGATAGGTGACTGCACTCTTGCTTTCAAGTGCTAGACAATGCTCATGCCACCTGGGCCTAGGATGCCAGCACAGAGAAATACCTTTCAGGTGCGTCCAAAGCACCCTTCATTCTACATTTGCCTCTCTGAATTTTTTCTGTAAATATATATTACTTTTCAGATTCCCAAACACACGTAGGCAAAAAGGGGGGGGGGAGATAGTGCATGTAATCCACATGCAACAGAAATTCTCTTTGACTTTCATGGACGTATTAAGCAGGCAAATAAATGCCAGGTGTTCGTTTCACTGTGAATTTGTTTAATTCATTGAAAACACCTGGCACTCTTAAGTTAATGTTCAACAAAAGAACTTAATTCTGAAAGGCTTGAAAATCAGAAAAAGAATACAGCCCTGTGCAGAGAGGCATAGCCTGAAAAATCCCAGAGCAGAAGATGTTCTAGAACAGCCTTCCCTAACCTGGTGCCCTCCAGACATTGCTGAACTACAACTCCCATCAGCCCTAGCCAGAATGGGTAATAGTCAGGGATGAAGGGAACTGTAGTCCAATAACATTCAGAGGTCACCAGGCTGGGGAAGGCTGTTCTAGAAAGGATAGGAAAGGACCACCTGTTGAAAACAGGCCCCCTCAGGATTAATGCAGGAAAACACAAAAAGGAGATGACCAGGATCCTAGTGTTAGTCTTTTCCGTTTCTCAGAAATTATTCAGCGGTAAAAGTCACTTGAAACTGCTTTCTCCTTTCCCTGTTCTTCTTTTGCTTATGTTTGGTTCTCCTACCATTCCCTCCCCAGGTCTCCAAACGGCTATACAGCATGGGTTGCTATGAGATATCCCTTGGAGACACCATAGGCGTGGGGACTCCTGGCAGCATGAAGCGCATGCTGGAATCTGTTATGATGGAGCTCCCTGTGGCGGCAATTGCAGTGCATTGCCATGACACGTACGGCCAGGCTTTAGCCAATATCCTCACAGCGATGCAGGTAAGGTCCAGTCTCTGGTCTCATCCAAATACAGTTTTCTCGGCACTAGCCTCATTCACCCTTGCATCTACGTAGGCTCCAAAAGGAGAAGAAGAGCATGCATGGGCATATGCAAGGTTCCTCACTCCCTTATAGCAGGAGTGAGCAGCTTCTCTGGGACTAAGGACTGGTTTGCATAAGCTCCAGAGCAGAACGGGAGCCTCTTGGGCATGGCTGTTCCCATGCTAGGGAGATGCTCATTGGTAGACCGTGTGCTTTGAATGCTCCCAGATTCAATCCCAGGTAGAGGATCAGGTAGCAGTTGATGGAAAAGAGCTCTGCCTTGGATCTTGGATAGTGGCTGCTGTCAGTCGGTGTTAGAGTCGGACTATTGGTCCATCTAGCTTGGTGTTATCTCCACAGACTGCTAATGACTTTTCAGGATTTCAGACAAGCTTATCTCCTTGCCCTGCCTGAAGATGCAGTGTGTTGAATCTGGATCTTCTGCATGCATCGCAGATGCTCTGCCACTGTACTAGGCTGGGTGCCCCTGTGCTGCAACTCACTGTAAGGCAATTTTAAATGCTCATAAGCCACCGTACTGCTGCCCCACCCATGTGATCAGTTTTCCCCCAAGGTTACCTAGATAGGCAGGGGTGTAGCTGTACCACAGTGACTCTCTCATTGCTGATGTTAATGTATGATCTGGGTTGGGTCCAGGCCAGGTGTAAGTCATGAGCTGAGGATCACATGATATAGCTTAAAGCGAGTCGCACATTTCTGCACTGCATCCATCTGCGGGTGGCTGTCATTGATGGGCACGCTTTACATATTTGTCCACAATCTTCTTTGAAAACAAGGAGTTCAGTTGCACATGTACAAAAGTATATAATGGGAAAAGATCACAAACGTGGACAGAAATGGATAGAACAGCATGGGCCAGTGCAAAATCAAAATATAGCAACCTGTGAATTATTATGCATATAATATGGACTATTTGATTTGTTTATGCCTTTCTGTGTGTTTCTTCACTTTATACCCTACCAAGCATCTTGCACCCAAACATTGTAAATGAATCTGTAGCCAAGTTGGCTGCAGTCTAGTGGCTTGGGTGCTCTGCATGGGATTGATTGTACTGTTAGACTCTTAACAGTTCAAGAGTAACCCAGCCATCTAGCAACAAATATAGAAGTTTCTTCAGTACCACTCTGCATCATATCATAATATATTGCTTCTTTAAGTGCTATTTCCAAGGCTTTAGGAAAAGTGGAAATTGGAAATGTCCTCAGGAAAATATTTTTTCCTGGTCCCAGCTGGTGACTACTGAATTGTCGTATTGAAAACCTGCTGCATGATGAATTGCCCGAGCTTTACTCTATGAAAACTCACTAATATATTAGACATGCTTCCTTTTAGGCAGAGTGCTGTTAAATTATAATTCCAAATGAAACGATGGGGACGTGGGTTTTATTCTGACATTTGCTACTGACTGCAACAGTCAGAGTCCGACGCTAACTAGTTTCAAAGTGCACATTTGTGGTGCCTCTTAACTTAGAAAGACAGGAATTAATCTGTATGTGGATAAAGGAGACTTAAAAACAAAAAAACCCCAAAGCCTGTAGAATTCATTAACTGGGATACTCCAAGCATTTTCCCTAACAGAACCGCATTTCTTTCTGAAGATCTTAGCTCTGTTCTATAATTTTTCATAGCAACATGTTAAAAAAATAAATGCAGGATATTGTAGCCCTCTTAAGATGTTCATGAACACATGAGGGGAAAGGTATATAGTGGAGCAGGGGCCATATGTCAACGCTGCCCCCTCCAGTGCCAGTCTTGACATGTTCAGCACAGAAATCTGATGGGAACTGGCTGAATATGCTTAGCGGTCTTCCTGCAACTGGGACATTGAACCTGAGACCTTTTGCATCCCAAGGACGTTCTCTACCACTGAGCTACAGCCCTTCCCCCAAAGACTTCGAAGTGTGTTCAGCCATGTGTGCTTAGAAGACCTTCCAGCTCAATGTGGGAAGGTCAGTGTGGAGTGGATTCACCCGACACACCCAGAAGCATAGGGGGGTCAAGGGCTGGCACATACTCCCCCTCTCCCATGTACAGGCTGAATTCCCAAAGAGGTCTTATGTGTGTTGTTTTCTGGCAGTGTGACTGCAGTACTGTTGATGAACAACTATGAAAGGCAATTTGCATCGTGCTATCTATGGCCGAGCCAAAATGTGGCAGTGGGGAATCCTAGATGCCCGTTTATTGAGCTGCAATGTCTAAATTGTGAGGGAATGGAACCTTCCAGAATACCTGTCCTAAACAGCCTAGGTTTGGAGATTGAGGTGGATGGGTAGGGAGAGAGATAGATGATAGATAGATGATAGATGATAGATAGATAGATAGATAGATAGATAGATAGATAGATAGATATATGAGATTGACTGTGAGGCAATCCAAAAACTGACCTTGAAAACAGGAGTTGTGTATAGTAAAGGAAGCTGCGGACCAGTAGAAAACTGAGTGGATGATGCTCCTACAAAATAGGAGTCAAGCGGGAAAGTCCCCAGAGGCAAGATAGCTATAAGTAGAAGAATGAGAATGCAGTAATCTAAGAAATGAAACCTGAAAGAGGATAAGCAGGACTGGGAGAGACCAGAAAAGACTGAGAGAAAGAAAGAGAAGAATGAGCTGGCCCCAACCGAAGTATTATTTACACTTTCCTGCATCCCTTGAATTGGACCAATAGATTATGCTGCCTGGATATTGCCTTTGAGCTTCTATATTGAAATGTTGCTTCATTATAAGATACTGCTTACTTTCAGCTACTGCTGTAGCTAATTCAGTGGCTGGGAATAAAACACATTTCTCAATTAGCACACAGAGAAAGTTCATTTGTACTAGCAGTGAGTGGGATTGGGGGAGATGAGGCTAAATTGTAGGTGGCGCCAGAGGATATTTATGAACCAGAAGTTCCAGGTTCCTTGATCCCTGTTGGCATTGCCTCTAGGCAGGCAGGGCCAACAGGGAATGGCAGCAGGAGGAAAGGATGAGCACCAGAATAAATCAGGGAACCTTGAAATCCCAAGGACAGTGGGAGCCAGTGCTGCTGATCGAATTTACAGGCCCCTGAACACATGTCAGTAAATGAATGAGCCCTTTGGTCCCTGGAGCGCATAGATATGGGAACTGACAGCAGATTCCCAGGGACAGGGAGCATCACTGAAAGGCCATTTGTCATGTGTGTATAATATACATAGGTATATACATAGATGGATACATACCGTATTGCTGGGACTAGGAATACAATGTGGGTACCTAGAAATGCAGGGAACCTAAAGAAAATGGGAAAAAATGGAAAGGCAAAAGTCAGTCCTCCAATTTTTCAAAACAGGATTGTAGGACGTGGGGCACATTACAACTTTGCACTTGGACTGACAAAATTATACTTTCTCTGGAGTTGAACAATGCACGCTTCTGAAAAGCTAGAGTAAACAGCTTTTCCCTCCCTCTCTCCCTCCCTCCCTCCCTCCCTTCCTTCTGTCCATCCGTCTGTTCTTTCTTTCTTTCTTTCTTTCTTTCTTTCTTTCTTTCTTTCATTGGAGAGGTGAAATGGTAGACAAGAAAGGGTTGTGACTTTAAAAGGGGCTCCCTTAGTTGTATGTGTTTGCCTGCAATGTACCTGCATAAACTCTAAGCTTTGGGTAGGGTATGTATACAGTCGGGCTTTACATGTCTGTAAAAATTGTTGACCCCTGCCTGAGTAAATTTAACATCTTTATTTAGCAGGAGAAATAAACTAGCATAACAATGAGAAGTATAAAGACAATTCCTGTAAAGACAATTCCTGGATGAATGAAAGCAGAGCAACATTCTGTCTCCTATTATTTAGCGAACTGTAGGCTGTAATATTCTTGTACCAGTTCTCTCGATTGCTGCTGTCCTCTTCTGCTCAGCATGTTTGTGCCCGCTATTTTGTTTTCTGTTCTGGCAGCGATAGTACTCAGCCTCCAACCCTCCCCCCCTCAAATAACAATACTTTGATGGTATTTGCTGAGGAAAACTTTCCATCATTCAGTTGTGCCCTACTCCAAATGATATTGGACGAAGTCACTGAATCTGCATAAGAAACTACCTAAGAGGTTTTATAAGGGTTGTTCTAACGAAAGAGTAAGTAGTGAAAGATGGCTGGCTGCTTAGCCAAAACATTCAAAGGTTAAGATCACAGTGCTCAAGCCATTTACCCTGAAGAGGCATTGCTAAAATAAAAATAAAAAAGATTTCTCCAGAGGAAGTAGTTTGAAGCCTGATCTAATTGTTGATGCCACTGAAAGGAATAAATGCCAGGCATCAAATTGGGATATGATGTCTTTCTAAATAGTGTGTTTTTGGTGCAAATGAAAAAAGCATATGAAGGAATGTTTCAAAACAATAAGATTTTAAACAGAAGTATGGCTAAGTCTTTGCTTGGTGGCTGAAACTTGGCTGAACCCAGAAACTGGGATATTAAAATATCAGACTATAGAATTTATAGAAGTGACAAAGTCAGCAAGAAGGAGGAGGCGTGGCTGGCTGTTTGAGTAAAAAGAGTGCTTTGAGTAAAACTGCATGTGTAGACTGGATAACATGTCAAAGGCAATGTGCAATGGCAAACCATTATTTATAGGAAACTGTGCGACCTCCAAGGGAGAAGGAAACAATCTGGACCAACAAGATGTATAACCGATACTAGTTGCTCCTACCATGACCGGTATTGTTACTGCTTCTACCATAACAACTCAACATTACATTTGGATTTAACAACTTGCTGGAGGCTTGTACACAGCCCAAAATGGCATAGTTTCTGCCCTGATACTCAGGGCGCTTCCAGGCTACCTGTTTATTGGCCATTAATCCTGATCTTCTTGCAGGGGGATTTGACAACATCGGGTATATATTATGATTTGTTTGTGGGTTATGACTGTCACTGTGTAGGCCAATTTAGGAACATTTTTTTCAACCCAGATGCAGTGTTCACACATGATTGGCTGGTTTTCTTAGCCAAAGTGCTGGTGATCATCCACACTCAACACATGTAGAATACCAACATCTTATATTAGTAGAATCAGCAGAGATGATCCACTGCACCAGTGGTAGGTCAAAAGATTTATGACATTCTTCAAGTTGCAGCTCCTAGTTCAGTGCTTAACAGTTGCAGCTGAGAGCAACGTCAAGAAATGCTCTAAGGTAGAATCCACACAAACTGTACCAGGACATCATTCAAAAGACCTGCATTAGGACCTTGGAGCTAATGTAGAAGGGGGCAACTGGTGAGGATTTTGGGAGAAGGATGATAAAGGAGTGGTAGTATTCATGTAGAGAGATCTGTATCGCTGGCACCTTTTTATACTCTCTGTCTCATTCATAGGTGTCATTTAATATATGTTGTGTTGACTTCATAAAATAAAAGTGGATTATTTGATGAAAATGTGATAACCATTTATTGGGATTTGGTGGCATCTTCTGCATTCACAAACCAAGTTAGGAGAAACAATTGTATATACTTGTTAAGATACACACACACACACACACACACACACACGGCTTGGTCTTCTGAATTCTATATGGAAAATTGCCAAATATGTAGTGAGCATTCTGTGCTTTGATTTTTCAGAGTGTTGTACTAGAAATCTTAATCTTAAGGATTAGACAAGAATAATAAACAAATTTTGTTAAGTGGCTGAAATAAATAAAAATTGTAAATATAAAAAAAAGGTGGTGGAAGATTCAGTCTCCAGTTCCCAGATTCTATTTCTTAAACATATGTCTTACAGAACCATGGAAAATGAAGATAAGATTTCCAATTTTCCATGTATTTAACAGGGGGTGGGGAAGTAGACTAGCATGAGAAACAATGGAGTCCAGATATTTTTGGATCCCCATTACTTATATGGCCAATATATCCTTCAGGAAGCAGAGTGAATTTTGGAGGAAAACAGTAAGTGTAACAGAACTTACTTTATAAATAGACACAGGTTTTTTTTCAGTCCAGCAATTCCCCAAACCTGCATCTTCTGGAAAACCATATCAATAGCACATGGTGCTTAGTCTGATGCTACATATAGAATTGAATCATGGCATTCTTGCCTTTTATGGTTGTCGGGTGTGTCTAGGAGCCTCTATGTGTCCTCTCCACAGCAGCTAACAGCAACATTGGGGGTGGTGGTGTTAGATTAAGAGAATGGCACAGGATAATTTGGAAGCCCCCTGTCACGTCACTGGTCTATCTAGCTCAATATTCCAAACTTGGGTCTTCGGCTGTTTTTGGACTACAACTCCAATCATCCTAAACTAGCAGAACCAGAGGTCAGAAATGATGGGAATTGTAATCCAAATACTGTTGGAGACCCAAGTTTGGGATCCCTTGGTCTACACTGACTGGCAGTAGTTCTCCAGGGTTTCAGGAAGGAGTCTCATAACAACTTGCAGCCCCCTTAAGAAACTACAGCTCCCAGAATTCTTTGGGGGAAACCATGGCTGTTTAAAGTGGTGTCATAGATCTTGAAATGGATGGTGCAAATGTGCCCTTAGTTCAGAACCTCAGTGATCTTTCCCTAGAGTTGTTCTTATTCTGGAAATAAGCATTACTCAAGAATATATAACAAATGGCCCACAGGGAGTTGCAGCGTCAACCAGGGATAAAATCTATGCAGTGTTTACAGAGTTGTGTAAAATTCAGAAGCCTTAATTTCAATGAAGAAAAGGGGAAGGATGAGGGATGGATTTGGGCCTACCACTTTATATGGCTCTTTTGCCTCTGGTTTCCTCTGGGCTTTATTAAATTGATTTCTCCTGGAGGTAATTTGTATTTCAGGCTTTTTAATTAAATATGTAACTCCTCCACTGTGAATTTTTCAGCTCTTCATAGCCAGTCAGCATCATCTGTCATATATATCACTGCCTTTCTGTTAGCACGAGGAATCGCTTTTGCCTTCTCAGGAGTCTTGTGTTGTTTTTGAAAAGCATTTTACACCTCATAAGTTGTCAGAGGAGGGCTTCTATATTTGGAAATCATTTGTAGCTCTCAGCACATGTCACTCAGGTTGGTCTTATACCTAGCTGGTTGCTCAGGTCAGATACGAAGAAGAAGCATCCATCATTTGTCCTATCTCAGGACCATCACCATGTCATTTCTGCTTTCTTCATGAAATTTGGAAATGCTTTGAATACACTTTATTGTTTTTGTTTAGGCCATACTCTGAGCACCCCATTCTAGGAAAAAATCCCCTCATTTTAAAGTCTTATTCTTCATACATCTGGCATTCTAAACTCCCCCCGCTTTAAACACAGAAAGAAAGGGGGGGGGGACTCTTCTGGGCTCTTTGCCTCTTAGATTCTCCTCAATGTGCCAAAGTGGTGACCAAAACTACATACAATATCCCATCTGAGGCCCATTCAGCTTCAAGTTAAAGTGCAGCTCAGCTGTATAAAAACTTTTAGTAGGATCCATGTCATACAAGATGAGTTGTTAAGCCTTAATTTTATGTGTGCATTATCATGTTTTCTGCTTACACTTTGGCTCTGATGGCTTCCTCAAATCACCCTTTTCCCTTAACATTGACCGCTTTAATGCATAAGCGAAGTGGGGATTAGGCTGGTAGTTCCACAGGAAAATGGAAAATATAACAAACAGATGCCTCGTCTCCTTTAATTCTATCATTCACTGCTGTTTTCCTGGCGCCTTTCTTAATATGTGTGTGTGTACACTAAGTGTACAATTGTTATCCATGTGCTACACAAACTCTAGGTACCTTTTCTCAAGGCAGAGCTCCGGTACGAGATGGATGAATCTCTCAATTTTGTTTTCTCCCACTTCCCATTTTTCCAGTCTTAATTTCAGTTCTTCATGTTTCCACATCAGTGTGCATTTTTAAAAAGTCCTCATGAAAACTCGCCAGAGTTTTAGTGCCAATATCTCCTGATATAAACATTTTTATATGCCATGATACGCAAATGTGATGTGCACATTTGCGGAAGTACAAATCGAGAAGCATAACCGGTTCACATATTGTTTCAGGAACTGTGAACTAGGGAGTTTCATATTAAAATGTGAACCAGATTTCTTCGCCGTCCCTAGCTCTGGTTGAAGGAAACATGGCACTTAGAGTGCCCCTACCACAATATTCCTTCTGGGGATATGGGTGGTGCTGTGGTCTAAACCACTGAGCCTCTTGGGCTTGCCGATCGGAAGGTCGGTGGTTCAAATCCCCACAATGGAGTGAGCTCCCGTTGCTTTGTTCCAGCTCCTGTCAATCTAGCAGTTTGAAAGCACACCAGTACAAGTAGATAAACAGGTACCGCTCCAGCGGGAAGGTAAACAGCATTTCCGTGTGCTCTGGTTTCCATCATGGTGTCCCGTTGTGCCAGAAGTGGTTTAGTCCTGCTGGCCACATGACCCGGAAAGCTGTCTGTGGACAAACGCCGGCTCCCTCGGCCTGAAAACAAGATGAGTGCTGCAACCCCATAGTCGCCTTTGACTGGACTTACCCATCCAGGGGTCCTTTGCCTTTACCTTACCTTATTCCTTCTGGGGAAATGTCATTTTGCTTCCCCCACCTCTTTACTCCATTGTTTAGTTCCAAGAGTTGGCTATATTGGAATAAGGTTGTGTGAGTGTTGTAGACCTCTATTGGATATGATGATGTTTACTAGTGAGAAGCACCAAAACTCAAGTCCTATCCTCCAGTGCCTTGTTATTATTTAATTATAACCTTTATAAAGTTTTAAAAAATGTATATATTTAAAGTGCTTTAGGCTGCAATCTTACTGGAGGTAAGACTCACTAAACTCATGTAGACTTCTGAGCAGACAGGTGCAGGATGATGCTGTTAGGGACTGATCACTCCTGCAATTTTACTCCAAGGCAGACATGCTCCTATGGCCCAGCCTTGCCTGGGCTGATTGGAGTTGTGGTCTAAAATATTTGGAGGGCACCCGGTTGGTGAATGTTGATATAGCCCTTAAAGAAGCCAACAAACAGAAGTGGACAGCATCATCAAGGCTTCCTCTTTCCTTAGCAGTTCCTCAACATGTTATGGCAATTTCCTTTTTTTTAATTTTAAAGATTCGATGATGATGATGATGAAAGTATTCTGCAGTAGGCCTATCTATTCTATAACTAGGGTACCTTTGTTTTGCTACGTGGGATCTGATGCTGGATTCACAGTAGTGCAAGTATAGCACTAGAAGAAAAGGGAAAAAGCAGATTGTTGTGTGGAAAGGGCCCCCTGACGCTGTTTTAATAGCCACCCTCCCACGCAATCGCAGCAGTAGCCTCTTTATAGATCTCCTTTTATCATCTTACTGTGCCTTTTTTAACTTGACTGCTTAAATTACTATGTTAAGAGCTGGTATCCTCCAGTTCCAAAGGGATCAGGGCTAGACTCTCTCTCTTTCTCCCTCTCCATCTCTCCCTCTTTGGGTCAGAAACAGACACTTTTTTTCTGGACTAGAAGAAAATTTCTTCCAAATGCTGTGAACAAGGCCTTTCCCAAAAGTTTCATAGATTTATGGAATCAAACTCCTTGCTTTTTATTTTAATTTTTTAAAAGGAAGTGCTTAGAAAAAAATTCTTTACAGTGTGGGTGCTTTATTAGTTGTAGTAATCAGTTGGTATTCGTATGCTTGTACAATAAATTAAATTAGGGCTGCCATATGTCCAGATTTCAAAGGCAGAAATGATGTCCAGGGAATTTGCGAAATAGGGTGCTTTGCCCTGGAAAAATCAGGCGTCCATTGAAAAATCGTGTTTTTTTGGTGTTTTTGAAAAAAAAAAAAAGGAAGAAGAAGAAGAAGAAGAAGAAGAAGAAGAAGAAGAAGCAGCAGCAGCAGCAGCAGCTCTACAGTTCCCAAGCCTCTCTCTGTGAATATTGAATAAAAAGCAGGTGGCAATGAGTTTTCCTTGTCTTATCCGTTCCTGGCAACCTGCCTTGGGGGTTGGTTCCTCTGCCTCCTGACAACATCAGTGAAGGGCAAACCAACTGGTGCAGCTATAGAAAATATGTTAGGAATTGTCCATCTGAGGCCCCAGGTAATTAGAGGCTAGTCTGTGGAGATTGACAGGGTAAATCACCAGCGAATGTTTACACAACAAAACATACGCCCAGTACAATATCCTAGGCTGATGTTACTGAAACCAGTGTCCGGAAATGTACAGTGGAAATAAGACCTGGTACCTTTCGGGTGCCAAGGCAAACATCAATTACAGCACAGTGTGAGAGGAGTCATAAGAAATACTACCGCGTATCAGTAGTTCAACAAAGTCAGCACTTTTGTGTAATTGCAGGGGAAAGGGCTGCAAAACATTACGGATCTCAGCAAGAAACGACCCTTTATACTTTAAAACCGATCCTTGATAAAACAATGCTGGGGTCATGAGAAGGCTACTTTGCCAATTTTGCTCTCACCGTGGGATCCGCGGACATCTGGCTGAGCTGCGGAAGCTGGAAAACGTCTTTAATATTCTCCTGACAGTAAAAATGGACATGTGGAAAACATTCTAACCTGTTAATCTGTGGTGCTCCTGAAAAAAAAAGGGGGGAAAGAAATAAGGAGGGAGGCGGAAGGGACATTTGGCTTTATACTTTGTGATGATGAATAGAATGTCTCCAGGTCCAGCTGTAAATAAGTTAATGGCACTGGAAAGGAGACGGTCGTCTCTGTTTCCCCAAATGGAGCTGAAAATGAGAGTGCACCTGCGTAGCTCTCCTGCTGCAATAAATGCCAGGAGTTGCATTTAGTCTGGCCAGATAGCTGGACAGCTTTATTTTTATCCTTGTAAAATGAATGAAAGAAAGAAAAGATTAGTGAAGGTTGTTTGCAATGTTTTAGGTCTTCCGCACTGACACTGTCTGATGGATTGAGGCTACCACTCCCTCCCTTTTGGGCCCTCAAGATCAACCTTTTCCAACCAGGCGTAGTTGAACTACAACTCCCATCTTCCCTAGCTAGCAGGATCAGGGATGATGGGAGTTGTAGTCCAACAACATCTGGGGACCCAAGCTAAAGAAAGGCTGCTGTTGATCGTAAGACTAAAATGTGGTTAAGATGTGGAAGTCACTGTTTCACATTCATAGCTTGTACAGTAGAACCTCGACTTACCACCATCCCTACTCATGAACAATTCGACTCGTGACCGCAGCAAACCCGGAAGTGGTTTGCCACGATTCACGCATGCGCAGAAGTGGCTTCTGCCGTCTGCACATGCGCAGAACGGTGCTTCTACCAGCGACCAGGATCGACTCACGAACGGACCTCTGGAACGGATTCCGTACGTGAGTAGAGGTTCCACTGTTTATGATACAAGGTTCATTTTGGTCCCTTAGCCTCAGGTGACATTGATCCTTGGTAAGTTCTGATGAAGTGAAAACCTGAACCAGAGAGACATAAAAATATCTGCACTAACGTGCTGATGTACTCTTCATACTGTCTTAGTATTTATTCTTTGTATAACATTTTATTTTATTTTATTGTTTATCACATAAATAAAGAGTGGTGGGGTTTTTTCTCTGCAATGTGCTTCCAAATAATCTCTACCTAAAAACAATGTAGAAAAAGAACCAGAAAAGATGCATTTATGGATTAGCTGAAAACACAGGGTCTAAGCCATGAGTTGTATTGCTTTAACATCTGTCTGTTCCACAGTGAAGGTTTACCAGAATATATCTTGGAGTCGTTGGTGCAGTTTTTTATTGCTGGATAAATAATCCAGAAGAACTTTTAGTACGATAACGCTGTGAATGTTGAAGGTGGCCTTGTCCAAACACCTGCAACCAAGACTGGATCTTCAGGGCAAGGTTGCACATCTAGACATTCCTAAAAGGAAAAATAAGGTTCTTTTCAGCTGTTGCCTTGAGACACTGGATGGAAGCCCCCATAAAAAGCAGGCCAATTAATATGGGGAGAGGGGAAGGAAATGTAACATTTCTTTTAGCTTTTAGGCTAAAACATGGGTAGGCAAACTATGGTCTGGGGGCTGGATCCGGCCCAATCGCCTTCTAAATCCGGCCCGTGGACGGTCCGAGAATCAGCATGTTTTTACATGAGTAGAATGTTTCCTTTTATTTAAAATGCATCTCTGTGTTATTTGTGGGGCATAGGAACTTGTTCATTACTTTTTTTCAAAATATAGTCCGGCCCCCCACAAGGTCTGAGGGACAGTGGACTGGCATCCTGCTGTAAAGGTTTGCTGACCCCTGGGCTAAAACGACAAAGTGTTGTGGGGCTAAGATTCTGCTGCCAGGTTTTACTCTGTTTTGGGGACTTTGCTGTGAGAAGTCTGGACTTTTAAAGCTGTCCCATTAGTTTGAATGGGGATTGCTTAACACTCGGTCTGAACTGAATGGGACTCAAGCAGGCATAAACTTTGGAAAGGTTTTACCCTTTGTTTTGTAGGAATTTGTAAAAACTTTTGCTTATAACAGCTTCATGAATAGAGCCAGTTATTGCCATTTTAAAATGGGGTGCAGTTCTAAGCCATCCAATGATGAAAGACCCAAGTTACACCCCATACATTTAAAGCACATGATTTCCCCCCAAAGATTCCTGAGACGTGCAGTCTATCTAACACTGACCTACAATTCCCAGCACCCTTAACAAATTACCCAGAATTCCTTGGTGAGGGAAATAATGTGCTTTACATGTGTTTTCAACTTCTGGTGTGTATGCAGACTAGATCCCAATCTCAACAGTTGCACCCTTTTCATTTAATACTTAATTTAGTGGCTGGTAACACGTTCCTTTTGGTGGGGCAGAGCAGGTTTTGCAGCGCTTCACACATTGCATTTACTATCGGTACTACATGTTTCAAGATTGAGTCAAAGTGAAACACTTCTCAGTGTGTTGATTTGAAGAACAAAATGATTTGTTGTGGGCGGGCAAGTAGGGGGGAGAGGAAGATGGCCAATGCCACAAAAGCCCCACCCCACGGCAGCCATGTTTTCTGCGTGTGACAGCCATCTTATTCACAAAAACAGAGTGATGTCCATCTCTCTACATTTCCCTCAGTATCAGGGCACTTGAATTCTGGGTCACTGTGGGAAAATTCAAGACTGCGGTCAGATGTCATTCAACATTGGAACAACTGGGGAGAAGGGAGGATACGTTGTTAAATATGAAAAACTGGCCCAGGGCCTGCATCACTGATGGGGGCTATTGATAGGAGACGACCCCTGAATGTGACATTTTGCCACCGGCCCTCTTGATCTTGGTTCAGTCCTGCTGAAAATTATAGCATTTGTCTGGAGCTGAGAAATGTAGAACTCCGCATGTTTTACATCTAGATCTATATACCTATATCTAAACACACAGAGAGATGCAACAAAATGTGGAATTTTGAGGCTCGTGAAACTCACGTAACTATAACATTCTGTATTGTAGAAAGCACTGGCTCTTAGATAGGGTTGCCATATTTCAAACAGTGAAAATCTGGGCGGCAATAAATAAATAAATGCCATTTTTTTGAACTATTTTAAAGGGAAATCAGCAAAAATGGCACTGCCAACATGGGCTGCCATTCATCCGGGTTTTCCTGGATATTTGACAGAGACCGCAGCATTCCGGATATATGTCTGGGAAATTTAGGACATATGGCAAGCTTACATTTAAGCTGCCATTTTTATGCCCTTAGAAGTGGCACATTCCCCCCTCTGCTAGTTTGAACATCCTATCTTCAAAAAACCCAATGCTGAATAATGGGGACATCTTACTGTCCACTTAGCTAGCAGCTTAAACAGAAAAAGTTGTCCAGTTATCAGTAGCACAAACAGAAAATGGCACATCTTGAGGCAACAGTGACTCCAAGTGGTCAGTGAAGGAACAGTTTTCATCTTGTTTTTCTTTTTTAACAAAGCGTCATAGCAAAATAAGTTATTCACATCATGCATATCCACCTTATTTTTTATTGTAAGTTGTTTTAATCAGCTTTTAACATTGTGTTTAAATGTTGTGACCTGCCCTGGGACCTTAGGGTGAAAGGCAGTTAATAAAGAATAATAATTTAGATTTAATTTATTGTACCGTGTCCCAAAACCACAGTCCATGCATGGGAAGTCCAGTATGAACTCCATAAGCATTTCAATTTGGGTGTCTTTGCATGCCAAAATGTGGAAGTAATTAAACACCAGGCAGGCCAGAATACAGCCCAGGCTGCACTTGGCTTGCTGACTCCAAGCTATTCAGACCAGTGGGGTGTATGTGTTTAATTGTTAGCTTCAAATGAAAGTTCAAATTACACTGTCTGCAGATATTTGAAGGAGCCCACACAATGATTAAGCTGAAACTGAGTGCCAAAAAATCCATTTTGCTTGATTGCAGTGGGGGAAACATGCCAAATGCAAGAGAAGATGGATGCAGATGACTGGGATGATCTGTTTGAGAAACACTTGGAAAATTATTTTCATCTATGATCAAAAGCTTGAAACCTCTGTTCTGTCCACAGCTGCAATTCATAGCATATATATATGAACACTGAGGTTCCAGTGATTGCTTTCCACCTAGTGGATGGTTCCTTCCCCGCTTTTCAACACATCAGCTTAAGCTACTGGTTCTCCAGAGCTTATTGATATCATCATCATCATCATTTGGATTCCTTACCCATCTCTTTCATCCTATGGTCACACAGCAGGTTGTGGTAGTAAAAGAATGTACAAATATGTTTCAAAAATTATGATTTTTTAAAAAATGGTAGGTTCAAATATACAGTCATACCTTGCATCCCAAATGCCTTGGTACTCAGATGTTTTGGCTCCCGAATGCCACAAGCCCGGATGTGAGTGTTCTGGTTTGCAAACATTCTTTGGAACCTGAACATCCAAAGGGGCTTCCGTGGCTTCCGATTGGCTGCAGGAGCTTCCTGCAGCCAATCAGAAGCCGTGCTTTGGTTTCTGAACGTTTTGGAAGTTGAACGGACTACCAGAATGGATTCCGTCCAAGGTACAACTGTATAACAAAGCAGGAATGTGTTAACCTTCCCAGATAACTCAAATTATTGTCTAAAATAAGCCACAATAAAACACAAGTTTAAATGTAGAATAGAAAATGAAGAGAAATTGCCCGAAAATGCAGAAAATGCTCTCTATGTGTGTTGGCCTTCTTCTTCTTCTTCTTCTTCTTCTTCTTCTTTTTGGGTTCAGCCCACTCCAATGAGCATATTCAATTGATAATTATTGCTTTTGATTGTTTTTCAGATGGGAGTTCATGTTGTGGATTCTGCTGCTGCCGGCTTAGGAGGTTGCCCCTATGCGAAAGGTGCCACAGGCAATGTAGCCACAGAAGACGTGCTATATATGCTGAATGGCCTGGGAATCAATACGGTAAGCTGTTTTTCATGTACCTCTTAAACTTTTGCAGATTTCTTAAAACTATGGATTGGAAGTCTTGCTCGCTATGTTGATTTCAGTACATACACAAGCAACTGGGCATATCGGAATGAATCATGCTGATGCATTTTGGGGAAATGTCAGACCATTTAGCTTGCTTTTGATCCTGTCGAAAGGATGACTTTGCAAGCATTTGTTACGAGAAAATAAGCTTGCTTGGAATCCTATTGCTGCCAGCGGAAAGCCTCCTATCTGTATTGAGCGGCTGCCATAGGAACCTATTCTCTGTTGGTAGTTAGATATGCTGCTTTCTAACAATGGTTGTCGGCTAGCATTCACAGAGTAGCTACTATGTGCATTGCTTTTTTTTCTGGGGGTATGCAGGGGTATGCATACCTCTAAACATTTTGTGAATCGGACTTCCGGGTTGACGCGATCGGATTAATGGCGGATTCCCTCCGAGCTCCGGGGGGAATCGGCTCCGCTGAGAACGGGTCTTGCCGCGCCGGCGACGCGGGGACCCTTAGAAACCACAGGTGCGGATACCTGTGGACCTGGTGACTCGGTGGGCACCTTAAGCGCCCTCCTCGACAGTCAAAGAGCCTTTTTAAAGGCTGCGGAGAAGGTACGAGGAGTGGCGTGGTGCTGAGAGTAGACCGCTACCTCAGTGGAGTGAAGCCGCAAGCCATGGCCGGAGAGCGTCAACTTTCTTCCCGAAATTTGGACCGAAAGTAAACACCCCGTGAGTAAAGGAAATTCGATCTTTAAAAGAAATTTTATCCCTAATCTGGCGACCGGGGGGGACGTGCTAAAGGGAAGTCCGCACCCCCCCTCATACAGACAATTTAAAGCAAGGAGCGAAAGCCTAAGATCAGAGAGGAATAATCTCGTGTCTTTCGGAGATTGACAGAGACTTTATCAATTTACGTGAACAAGTCGTGTTTTTTTTTCTGAGCTGTGCTGGAGGAAAGAGGAGAGTTTCAGAAAATTTCTGTGTAAACCCCCCCCCCCCGAACCCGGGAGTACCCTGTAACAGCCTAGCACGAAAGAACAGAGTTTTGACAGCTGTCAAGTGAGCTGTCAAACGGCAGGACTAAGAGAACTGTATTACTTTATATCTTTTGGATTTACAAAGTGTTATATTCAACTAGAAGTGGTTGGAAACAAAGTAAATAACGAGCTAAAAAGACTGTTGGTACAGAACTTTAACAATGGCAATCCCTCTAGAGGGGACTGGAGACATTACAATGGCTGCAGAAGGAAAACTACTAGCAGAAATAGAAAGAGCCTTCTTTCTCGTGGGAACTTTACAAGAGCAAGCTATGATTATGGATAAACAGTTGATGACCTTGATCTCTAAGACAAGTAATCCTGCTGATGGAAGGAAGGAATTGACTCTGGAAGATTCTGCAGCTGAACCAGAAAAGATATCTTTGGAGTTGGAGGAAAAACAGGTCGAAGGGAAGAAAGTACAGTTGTTAAACTTCTTACAGGACTCTTTGCAGCCAAGGAACAGAGAAGCCCTTTGGACTACAAGTCATGGAGAGAGAGAAGCAAGGGAGGAAGCCGCTGGACACAATAAAAGATGGGAAATTAAAAAAATAAAGAAATACAACTGGGGCTTCCTCCTCTTTTCTGGAATTGATGACTTGGGACTTTGGGGACCTTTGGCAGAACCTTGGCACCAAGTCCTTCTAATTAGGATTGATCTGAGAAAGGATGAAGAGACCTCCTGAGACTTGAAGACCAATAAAATGGATTACCAACAGAACAGGCAGGGAGAGACTGAAATAGACTTAAAGGCCTCTGACGTGAGAAATCCGGGCTAGGGATTTTAGAAGAGGACAGTTATTTTGGAAGGGACAGATACCTGGGCAGGGAGGGAAGGGGAAAAAGTAGAATTTTAAATTTTAGGATTTTTGAGTCTTTTTTTTTTATAATGTTGATTCATATTTTAATTAAAAAAAGGGTAATTTTTGGTATAAGAATTTTGATTGATCTTAGAATAAGGATCTAATGTATATAAGTAAAAGATTATTGAATTGGGCCTAACAAAAAGAATCAAATTTAAACATAATAAGAATAGGATTGGGGAAGGAAATAAGAACTTGCTGAATTTAATATGGAAATTGGGATGTATGGGGGGGGGGCGGGGGGAAGTCAGGGAAAGAGGGTTATGAAAGCAAAGATATGAAACCATTTATATGTTTGTGTGTGTGTTGTCATAAAATGTGAAAATCCAATAAATTTAAAAAAAATAAAATAAATAAACATTTTGTGAATCTAAGTTTGGCCTCATTGAGGGGCAGTATTTCAATATGAGTAGGAAAATGAGAGTACCCCTAAACATATTTTAAAGAAAAAAAGTACTGGGAATGTATATGTGAACACACACTGGACTCTGGAGTACATGGGTGAAAATGGCAAAAATGTGAGCAGGTGAAGCTGCCTTATATAGAATCAGACCATTGGTATTTGTAGTTCTGTACTGTTGACTTCACCTTGCAATGGAAGTCTGCCAGTGTGGTGCAGTGGTTAAGAGCAGTAGACTCGTAATCTGGTGAACCGGGTTCGCGTCTCCGCTCCTCCACATGCAGCTGCTGGGTGACCTTGGGCTAGTCACACTTCTTTGAAGTCTCTCAGCCTCACTCACCTCACAGAGTGTTCGTTGTGGGGGAGGAAGGGAAAGGAGAATGTTAGCCGCTTTGAGACTCCTTAAAGGGAGTGAAAGGCGAGATATCAAATCCAAACTCTTCTTCTTCTTCTTCTTCTTCTTCTTCTTCTTCTTCTTCTTCTTCTTCAGTCATGAATCAAATAATAGGGAGGAAGGTAGGAGGCCCTTGATTGGGAACAAGTCTTGCGATCCCATAGACTTTTAAGAAGAGAAGAAGAAGAGTTTGGATTTGATATCCCGACAATAGTTGTCCCTCCATCCCTCCCAATAATTTATTTTAAGCACCACCTGCAACCATTCAATTACCTGGATGTGTTAGAGATAAAAATTTGATTTCCCCCCTATAAATAGTTTACCGCTGAGTTGCTTCTCTTGTGCTTCTTATGCGCATGGAACAACACTGGATGCTTCTTAGCCGACCAAGATGTGGATTCATTAAGGTTCTCTTTGGGCATCCTCCTGGCTGCGTTAGAACTTGCTTATCCATGAGTTGCCCATGCAATGGCTGGAAAAACATTTAAATGATTCAGACATGTGAGCATGGCCACTCACATGGGTCTTTCCCCTGGAACTGATTCCTCCGGAACACTGACAGCCCCATGGAAAAGGCATGTGAAATCAGCTCTCATTCTTTGGTTTATTTCATCTTTCTCCCCGTCTCGTGTATTGTTGTTATTATCAACGAATCACTTCCCACAAGGCATCTCAAAGCGGTTAGCAATACGTATATAAAAGCACCACGTATCTAAAAACAGTTAAAACAATTGCACATATTAAAACAAATTCAAAGCAAATGCAAAAAACAATCACAAATTAAACAAGCCACAACAAAATGAACGAATGAAATCAGTTTCAAATCCTCTACTACAGATACCGTATGGGGTATCAATCTCCACTTAGAAGGCTTGCTGAAAAAGGAAAGTCTTCAACAAGCTCCCAAATAACAATATGTAAATAAAGATATGACTTTGCATACATGTCCAGCCAATATATTCAGGATGGGGATACACACCCATGTTTGTCCCTTCAAAATAAAAGAACCCCCATTCAAAAAACCCAAAGCACCAGTTCCCCAAACAACTACTAGTACTAGATCTGAGAGTTCTGAGAATTTATCATTTTCATGTCCTGTAGCATTTCTCTCTTGACAGCAGGCAGCACTTACAAATCCTGAATGTTGCCTCATGTTTACCTTTGATCTGTTCTATCTCCTCGCTTCCTCTCACCACTATGTTCCTGTTCTTGCTTTGTTGACTGAAGTCGGTTTGAGAGGGACACAATGAACGAAATGCTTTTTGAATTCCTGCCAGCGTTTTCCAATGGGCTCTGCTCATTGGGGTGATGGCTAATGCCTGTTTTAGAAAGGCATTAAAAATGATTCGTTGAGGTGTCAGTTAGCTGAAGGAAATCTGAAATGTTGAGAACATCTGCAGGCAGAGTGTGCGGTGCTCCAAAGGTCAGTTTGGTCTCACAGATCTATAACATCTGGGGATATTTGTCAGGAGGCAAAAATATGATTTGAGGTGGCTTAAGTTCTTTCCCAACCCTGTCAAATTTGTGTACCAAAATCAACAGGGTTCAGAAATAGTATTTGGTATTGTTACACTTCAAACTGAAGCACATGTTATCTATTTGAATGATTTATAAACCTCTCCTCATTGTTCACACAACCCCAGAGCAAGAGACATTAAAATACAATAAAACAATATTTCATTTAAACACAGCTTTAATGTAGAAAACAGACAATATTCTAGCAACATAACTACATTATCCAAGCAAGAGGCACTACTTGAGTCAAATGCTTGGGTGGGCAGCTGTGTTTTTACTGTTATCACGACTCCCATCAGTGTTTTGGTGCTGTTTGCACCTGAGAGGAGAGGGCATTCCAAAGTCAGGGTGATCCTACGGAGGTGTCAGGCGTCAGAGGTTCCAACCCCCCAAGCAGGTAGCCAGGAACGGATAAGACATGGAAAGTTCTTACCAATGCTATTTATTCAATATTCACAGAGAGAGGCTTAGAAATGCAGCCTCCTGAAGTAATGGTGTTGCCCTGAGTGAGTCTCCACCTCCTCCCTCTCTCCCTTCATGCGTCATCACTATGGATGCTGGAAAATGCCCTCTGCCTCTGAGCTCTCTGCTCTCCTACTTTCAATGCCTGCCGGCTTCTGGGAGAGGGGGAGTTTGGAATGCTTTCTAAAGACACTGTGTCCATCAGCTGTTCCCCCTCTGGTGCTTCTTCTTCCTCCTCTCCCATTATTTCCCATCTTTCCCCCTCATCTGCCTCTGATCTGTGACCTCCCTCAAACCCCTGTTGTAATTCTGAACTGTCTTCTTCTTCTCTGGAAGGGTCAGGCTGAGGAGGTGGTCTCCACTATTCTTCCTCTGCCCAGTTCCTGACAGGAGGATGCCTTATCATGAGTTGCTACACAGCATATCTCAGAAAATTGTGACACTATGAGAAGACAATCCCTTCATGATTTCAAAGTTTCCCAGATTTTTAGAGTGTTTACCACACACTTAAGCACAGTTACTTAGAAATGAGCTCATCAGTTTCAGTGATATTCATCTCCGAGTGTAAGTGTGCATGGAATACCAACTTAAATCCGAATTAAGTAGGTTGCATTTTGGATTCTCTGAACAGCTCACCCATCTTAGTCTTAGGGTAGAGTTTGCTAATAACCCCATATGCACACACACACACAAATAATTAGAATGAATTAATAGGCATAAAATCTCTGTCTGTTTGTCTCTTTTTTAGGGTGTGAATCTTTACAAAGTTATGGAAGCCGGTCACTTCATCTGCACTGCCTTGAACAAGCAAACAAATTCTAAAGTTGCGCAAGCATCTTTCAGTAGCTGAACTGTAAAGTTAACTATTTGTCTGTCAATATGCATTACCTTGTTTATAGCTGCATAAGGTAAACCTATAGCATACGACAAATCAAACCATTTCGGGGTGGGGGTGGGGTGAAGAATAGTCGTTGTATGTCCATGGTGGCAGAAAATTTAAGATCACAGTGTAAGTTCCTGGTCACCTGGGCCTGGTCACCTGACAAAACCCTCTCCGTATTTTCTCTGGGCCTCTGGAGATTTCCCGGCTACAAGCGCAAGGCCTCTGTGAATTGGATCATGCTCCCGAAGTGATGTTAACACTCTGTCCATGGGGCCACCTCAAGGAAGTGTTTGGGAGGTCAGTAAAGACAAGCACGTTGGTTTCCAGGAGTGAGGAGGAAAATTCAAATGCCTGTGTATTTATCTGAGCACCCCTTGAGTTTCTTGCAGAGAGGAACACAAAAGCCAATGTCAGACGTGCTCATCTTTAAGAAGCCACAGGTTTGCTTCCACAATTGTGTAGGTGGGTTGTTTCTGGTGTCATCCTGTTTTAAGACATGCACCCTGACCAAGAAAGGTAGAAAGCTTTGACTAAATAGCCTTTGTTTGAGAGACTCATAAGCTTCTTCTAAGACAAGATTAATGGCAGCTCTGAGCATGTAAGGATCGTATTTCATAAGGAATATCCCCCATGCTTTAATGCCAGCTCCAGGTTTTGCGGGGCCCTTGGGTGAGACACTTAGTGGGGGAGCACTCCTCTTCCGCCAATATTGTCACCAACTGCTCCTCCTCCTTCTCCTTGTCCTCTCCCTTGGTGCCATCGGCTTGCTTGTCAGGCAGAGAGCCAATAAGGATGCAAGAAGTGGCAGCTGCTCCTCCCCTTTATCAGCACAGCAAGTTTTTGCTTGCTTGCTCCCTCTGGGCTGAGGGAAAAGGTGGGTAAATTAGCAGTTTCCAATGGCCAAAAGGGGGAGCAGGTTGAAACACCTCTTTTTGGTAAACCCTCTTCTGGGTTATGGTTGTTCGGCAGGGGCCCAGGCTGTGCTGAACCTTGATAGCAGCTGTGACCATGCCCAGTATGGCGATTTTGATTATGTATGTATGTATGTATGTATGTATGTATGTATGTATTGTGATAGCGACACAGGAAAGCACAGCCTGTCAGGAACAGAATGACCAGCAGTGGAACTGTGTGTGCGCTACATATTTATAAAGCTGACTGCCAGGCCAGCAGTCATGTACTTTAAAACAATTTGGACACTCTTTGAAAATTGATGTTGACTTTGCCTTGGATGGGCAAAAGCAAGGGAGTTTGTTGAGTTGAAATTTAGCTTGGCGGGTCGCAAGTTGCACTACCTTCAACTGTTATTTCAATCCACGTTGGACGCAAACTGACTTCAGAGTTCTAAAGATAGCAAGTATATTCTTACATCTTAATCAAGCCAAATTTTTTTTAGTGTTGTATAAATATTTGCAGCCGTCAATGAGGTCCATCGTTGTGTGTGGTCTTGCTGTTGTACATTTTATTACTCCAGATTACCTCTTTTCATTTGCCAAGTCAATTACGCTGCGAGCAGGGAGCCAAACCCGGATTTGCTATGAGTAGCATTTTTGCAGTGTTTTACTATAGTTGACATCTGTTAAGTATATGAATGACTTTATCTTGTTCCAAGAATTTGTAGGGGATGGCAGCCTGCCATGTTTTGCAAATTTATGGCGCCCTCCTATAGTTGTTACATACACTAAATTCATTGCAATCTGTTTTTCTTTCTTGCTGTCCAATTTCCATCTTTTCGGTAGGAGACTACAGGGCTGGTATGCAAGCTTATTGAAATAATGGAAGTTGCACGGTAGCTGTGTTCATTGGATCACTCCATTGTACAATTCAGGCCAAACTAGATGTTATGTTAGTCACATAATTTGCAGTTGTGCAATGTTAATTTCAGCCACAACTTGGATTGGAAATGTGGGGTAACTTTAACCCTTTGCACCCACTACGGCTCCCCATCAGCTGCTATTTGCCACCTGCCTTGAGCAAACAAAAATGTCCCCACAGGACTTTTTTTTTGCTGGGGGGGGGGGAAATTTGCATTTATGCACATTGTAGGTGATATCCAACAAGGTCATATTCATAGAGTAGACCCATTAAAACCACAATGGACTTCAGTCCACTGATTTCAGTGAGTCTACTCTGCGACTAACAATGGCTGCTAATCTGTCATTTTTACCTAGCATAAATCCACTGTTGGGTCAAGAAAGTGCCTCTTAACTATCCTAACTATTCAAGACTTCCCCTTTTGTGGACTTTTGTAAGATGAATATTACAGTGGAGTGCATTTGAGTGCAATCAAAAGAACTGCACAATCATATATAAATCAGTGAAAGCCACTTGAAAAATAATAGAATCTAATACAATCTAGTTTTAATCTTTTTGAACCACCCAAACTCAGTACTTTTTACAGTGCATACTTTTGTTCAGTAGAAGTGTTTTTCTTAGCCCTCTGGATGTCCTTTTTATTGAGCATTAATCATGATGTGTGCTTTGGACAGGGACCAGGATAGGTGGTGCATACCCTTGCCTGGGGTTAAAAACGGGGCCTGGGAGGCAAAGGAGGGGAACCGGAAATTCCCTGGGACATCAGAAAACATTTGCATATATTAGCACTTAACATTTTGTGTTAGCCTACATAAAATGCCACAGCACTCTACTTCCCTGCCCATTTCCTCTTCTGCCAATGTGCCCGTGCCAACTTCTCCCAGGCAATCTGGAAAGGTGGCACTGAAGTCCCAGCAAATGATAGTGCAGGTGGGCAAGAGGAGAAGGGGGGCTTGCCTTGCCTCTCCTGCAGGTGATGTGCTCTGCCTACTTGAGGGGACTGCTGTTTGCCAGTGAGGGGCAAAACAAGTGTCAGAGCTGACAGCAACCCACCTTCAAGCAGAGGAGGGTGAAGTAGCTCATTGCCACCATTATCATCATTAACAGGTGATATCTGGTAAAATTACCTTTCCAAACAACTCTCCTAAGAATCAGTTAATATTTGCATTGATTCAAATTATATTTGTAAAGGTATAATAAAACAAAAAAAGAACCCCATTCAACCAAATGCCCCTAAGATATTTCATAGTTCTCCTTTATTAGTACTGTGAATAGAAGATTGGATAATTGTTCATCTCTACGTATTTTAATTTGGTTCTTTTTCTGTCAAAAAGTGTTGTTCATTTGGAATTATTGGTTCACCTGAGAAACAGTGTCAGTCAGATATAATGAACAAGGAATTGTAAAGTCTATTTACAACTGAGCACCACTCGAATTATTTCAGCCAACGAACAACAAGCTGCTTCGCATTTGTGCACCCCAGGAGTACAAACAAAAGTTTTGATTTATTATAAATACCATTCTTTGACTACTAAGTCATGTGAAAAGTTGTAGCATATCTCACTTAATGCATCTGTTATTTCCTTGCACCAGTATATAGACCTTTATCTTAGGAATCAAAAAGAACACAAGGAGAAAGCCTGATAATATTACAAAATAGTACAATCATTACCTACCGGTGACCCACCTGCACATAAAAGCGTTAATATCTGCTTGTCTTTCCATTTAGTGTTGACATTATTGGGCTGTAATAAGCCATACTGAGAGGGTACATTTACCTCTGATTGTCCCCCCCCCAAAAAAAAATCACTTCTTCCATCAGCTTTTATGGGTAATGACTCACAACGGATGGAGCTCTTTTATGTAACCGGGAAGATTGATTTCTTCTCTCTGCTGTTTTGGCCAATTCAAAATATGTTCATCCAACCTGTTTTAGAAAAGGCTCTCAGCAGACCTGATTTCAGCACATGGTGCCTTTAGGCAGCTGCCAGGATACATTTCTGTGCTGGTGATGCCTACCCTGACCCCTTGTACTGGGAGGGGAGGACTCCATTTTAACTTCCTGCAGCGTACTTGATGCAACATAACGACCCAGTCATTTTGGGAAGTTAAAATGGCCGCCAGCACAAATTCAGAATGCCTCCTGCTACCAATACAAGGCAGGAGGGGATCCACCAGGGGATCTACTCTGTCCTGAGCCCCCTCAGTCCTGGAGCTGGGCCTGCTTCTATTATCATTTGAGTCTCTTAAGCTCTAATATTTGTTTTCCATCTCATGTCTTTGTCTCCACTGCACACAAAGCTAAATAACTAGCTGGCATTATTATTTAAATAGGATTTCCAAGGCTGCAGGTCTATGCCCACTGACCTGTGTCATTTGAGAGGAAGGGCAGGCTATAAATTCAATAAAATAAATGAATGAATAATTCACCATCTTCTGAGGGACCCTGCTCCACTATCGAATAGCTCTTCTTAGAAAGTTCTTCTTAATGTTTAATTGGAATCTCCTTGTAATTTGAATCCATTGGTTCAGGTCCCAACTTCCAGAGCAGGAGAAAACAAGTTTGTTCCATCTTCCCTGTGACAGCCCTTCAGATATCTGAAGATACCCACCTCTCAGTCTTCTCTTCTCCAAGCTCCTCCTCCTCCTCCTCCTTCTTCTGTCATTTAGTCGTGTCCGACTCTTTGTGACCCCATGGACCAGAGCATGCCAGGCACTCCTGTCTTCCACTGCCTCCCGCAGTTTGGTCAAACTCATGTTAGTAGCTTCGAGAACACTATCCAACCATCTCGTCCTCTGTCGTCCCCTTCTCCTTGTGCCCTCCATCTTTCCCAACATCAGGTTTTTTTTCCAGGGAGTCTTCTCTTCTCATGAGGTGGCCAAAGTATTGGAGCCTCAGCTTCAGGATCCTTCCTTCCAGTGAGCACTCAGGGCTGATTTACTTAAGAATGGATAGGTTTGATGTTCTTGCAGTCCATGGGACTCTCAAGAGTCTCCTCCAGCACCATAATTCAAAAACATCAATTCTTCCTTTCTTCCTTTCTTCCTTTCTTCCTTTCTTCCTTTCTTCCTTTCTTCTTTCTTTAAGTTAAACATACCCAATTTGTCACCCTCCTCTGCACACACAAAAAATGTGTGGCAAGTTAATGGGAAGATGGGTAAACGCTACCCAAACCAATCAGAACAAATGCCCAGTAAAGACTACACATAGCCTAGCCTTTGCATAAGCAAATCGGGATGAATGCTCAATAAACCGGTTATCTGGAGGCAGTGGCGTAGCGTGGGGGGTGCAGGGGGGGCCGGCCGCACCGGGCGCAACTTCTGGGGTAGGGCAAATCCACGGGTTAGGGGGCGCAAATCCACGGGTTAGGGGGCGCAAATTACTTGCCTTGCCCCGGGTGCTGACAACCCACGCTACGCCACTGTCTGGAGGAGCCCTTATACTGCAGCACCACAATCCAACATGCGCAATATGAGGAGATTGCAGACTTCTGTGCAGCTCTTCCCTGCTGGATAGGGAAAAGTCACTCAGATGCATGCTGTCATATGGTTCATACTGTGTTATGTATGGACTATGTTATGAAAGAGACAGACAAAGCTGCAGAGGTCCTGGTCCTTTAAACTCTTGCAGAATTTTAGCACTCAAGGTGATGCTCTTCCTTCTGCAAGAACTTGCCCTTTCATTTCAATGGACGGGGCAACTGTGTGCAAACAAAGAGATTCACACTCAGAGCTGGTCACTTTCAACGTAAGTGAATGGGGAAACCACTCGTGTAGGAACTCCCAAGTATGCATCAAGTGTGAACATGGCCCTAGATCAGGTCAAGGGACTGCTCTTCTAGAACAAATGACTACTTGCTTCAGAGCAGTGTCTCAGTTTTGCTGCCATTTCCATGAATCAGCTAATCAACTGTGACAAAGTAGATAGCCATGTACAATCTGAAGATCTCAACGGGTGAACTCAGTGTACAATGACTACACATTTTCCAGAAAATTCACGTTGCACCTTTGACTATTTATTTAGCCTATAAGAACTTCAGGGTAGAATATAAAGTTTCCTGCATAACTGGTTCCTAATGTGAATCTACACTGGTTTACAGCAATAGTGCATTCTTACTCAAGCTATGTTCTGTGTATATCTAGAGGAAAAAGAAAAAGCAGTCTCACCACAGAATCAATAGAAATCTGGCATGTGTTCTGAATAATGTTGATACTGTATTTTCCATTTAAATGGCTTCTTGACTTTATTTTTCCGCTGTGGATACTGACAGTGCAATTAAGTGTGGGGAAAACTGTCAATTGGAATCAACAGCATTGTAGCTTCCTGGCTGGTGCCAGCTTCAATAAATGAATAAAGATTGATTAACATTTCTGTGTCAAACTTGGTTGCTGATTTAAGCGGAATGGGAAAATTGAGGTTACCTTTATCATTGAGTTGGAAATGATCTCTTAGTCCACCTACTCCAAGCCTATCCAGGTACATTCCTGATAGCTGGATATCCAGCCTCTGCTTTAAAAACCGCAATGAAAGTGAGTCCACCACCTTCCTAGGAAATATGTTCTGTGTTGCAATGGGAAACCTGCACTCAAATTATTGGCAGGAGTGCTTTCCCCCCTCCCTCTCCGCAAAACAGAAAAAGCCTCAGACCGATTTTTACTGTGGAATAATGCACGCATTCTGTCAGCACATGCACTTTGGGCTGCCTGACAGAACTTCCCCTCCCTCTCCTAATCCTGTGCGTGCCTCCTAAATCTGTTCTGTGTTTTCATACAACCCTCCAGAGCAGATTTGGGGGCGTGCATGGGGTGCTTGTGGGAAGAGAAGAGGGAAGAAACGTTTCATTCCACAAATGTAAATCCTTGCACTAATGGAACAAGTCCATTGGATGCTGCCCTGTGTTTTTAAAATGCGATCTACTCAGCATGTTTTGGTCATTTTCTTCTGATGACATCTTCCCTAGCTGTCACACACACACACACACACACACACACACAAGAGAGAGAGAGAGAGAGAGAGTGCTTAATACCAAAATAGTCTTCTAAGTGTTTTTTTTTTTTGTTTGTTTTAAGTTGTCACCAGCATTAGATATACTAAGTCTCTTTTGTCCCCCACCCTGTGGGGAAAATTTCACAATGGATAATCTTGCCTCTCTGCTCTTTTGACTTTTGGGTGCTGCCTTTCTGCTTAGTGTCTGCTTTCTCCTTACTTGATGGTGCCAATGGAGCTACACAGCTAGAAGAGATTCAACATATCTTTGTCTAGTCTTTGTTTCCACAGCTAGAAAGGATCCACCTCTCCCATAGCAGCGCTTGTGAGATGAATTCATACATCATTATAACATCACTTTTGTTTATTTTTAATAGCAATAAAAAAACCTACACCAATGAAAACTCAATAACTCTACAAGAAGTGTATTTTGCTGCTTCAGCTATTTCCCAAAGTAAACCTGTATCTCAGATTAAGGATCCTTTCCCCTTTTAGTAGAATGGATATAAAGCACAGTCAGGAGGTGTTTGGCCAAACCAATTATCAAACAGACGGTACACAGTGGGAGAGATGGTGGAAGGAGGGAATTAGGGGAGAAATCCCCTAGATCAGAGATAGCATATATCCTGTATCCGAAAAGCATCCTGGTGCAGATTTGCTAAAAGAGATTCTGCACACCAGTGTTAAAGCGTAATACTTGAAAGGGTCCTAATGCTTAGAAAGGTTTGCTGGTTGAAAAGGCCTCATTACAATCCCAGCAGGAGTGCTTTTACGAAATAGCATATCAAACGAAGAACTGCAAAGGGTCAGTAAAATTAGCCCAGCCATATGAAGACCACAGTGGTACCACTCCTTCCCATGCCACTAGTATGATGTGAGAAGGTGACTTGGGCCACCCAAAAGGACCCTCATGCCATGGTTTATTTGCATGCCAGCATAAAACCTTAGGAAATTGCATTACCAGGGGGAAGTTGCTGCTGCGCCTCTCAAATTTCCTTGAGGTGCAGGAAAGAGCAGGGTTGCAGCAGTCCCTGTGCCAGAAGTGTAACACAAGTCCTGTGATTTAGGTTTTAGCATTTGCATTCCAACTGCAATGTGATATACATGCAGGGCTAATGCACATTTGGGCTGGGCCTCAAATGTAGATATTTGTATGTTTTTGGCATTTGGTAAGTTTCTCAACTTGTTTTTCTGTGCATTGGACTAAAATGTGACCCGTTCTCTCAGCTTAGAGCTGCAAATATGAGCAAATAAGAGATACAATCTGGCAAAATACTTTTTTGTATATTAATGGACAATAGACCTTGCCACAGTAAAGAGGTAAAAACCCTCATAGGTATTAATAAACTAGGGCCTGGAACTGGGGTTTGTGAAAGGAATGAAAGGGCACTTTCAATATGCCTTGGCCATCTCAAAAGCAATAGAAGTACACCCTAATGTTGTACCCTGTCCATGAGAATTTCACTGACATTTTCTCTTCCCTGTGATAATTTTCAAATGCAATTTCTTTCCTCACTGACTGCTCGAGAATGGTTGAAAAAATGGAGAGGAAATTTTCAACACAGCGGTATGGCAAATGCTGGGCTGGAAACATGTCATGGCCAAACGTGTCATCCTGTAGTATATCATATGTATGTCTCAATCTTAAATTCAACACAGCAACACAGTACTGAGGCAAATAAAGCAATTACAACTCCAGTGGTGTCCTCTCTTGTAGTAAGTTGCCCAGTGTTTGCTGAAGTGGAACTGCAGTATTACAGGCCATGTGTTCTCTGAAGAGAAATTTCATGGCATATGAGCACCAGGTTGGCTAATGAGAAGAGCCTGAAATAGCATTATCGACGCAGTCAGTGATCCATGGTCGTCGAGGCATCATGAGCTTCTTGGATAAATGGGCTGGTGAAACAGTCTTGGCCTGATACACAGTTGTGCAAGCTCTGAAAACAAACACATGTGTGTGTTGCTTTAACATCATTCTCTATACCCATGAAACACGAGCGACACAATCTACTTGACCGAAATCAATAGCCATTATCACTTGCTGTGTAAATGTTGGGTATGACCCAGTCACAGTTAAGCACTTTGAGCTCCCTTTGATTCCCAGAAGAAAGTTAAACATACAGCCTGTCATTGAAATAAATCCACTGAACATTAACTGGATGGTGCGCCTTCTGTTTCAGGGCAGCTGGAGTCTTTTAGGTGATAAATTGTGAGTGTTCCTCCTTAACTGCTGTTTTGTTTTATTTTTTAAAGTGTGGAGAATGGTTGTTTTTGCTGAGGGCCAATTTTTCTGTCAGAACTACATGCTTATGGTGGGTGGAGCCAAAGCCATAAATGGGTGGAGCTTGAAGGAATGCATAAATATTCTCTATGTCACCCAATTTTCTCTCTTGCATGGGTGTAGCTGGGGTGGGGGGCAGCTGCCCCCCAATCAAGTAAATAAATAAAAATACTTAACTAAAAGTAGAAATAATCAGAATATTTGAACTAGAAATGCTCGCTGAGGTCACTTGGATGATGTTGTGTCATATTATGGTGATGCAATTGGCAACACAACTGAGTGACAGGCATGGCATCCACAAACTGACCAATCGCATTGCAGGTAGCTTGGTTCTGGAACAGGATAGGTGGGTGTCCTGCTCCCACCCCCAACATAAATCCTGGCTAAACCCATGTTCTCTTGCATTCCACACGGGGGACGGGACTGTATTATGGTTCTGAACTTTATTTTACAGTATAAAATAACACTTTTTCCTAAATTTAAGATTACAGTTTGACTCAACACGTACTGCCTTATCTGATACATGCAGTACACAATTCATTTCATTTCTTATTCAGTTCATGTGCATTCCTCATGTGTCTTTTCTATTTTACTGGCAATCGTGAAACTCTCCGTTTGTCTTGGAACCAAATAGGAAAAGGGTTCCGCAGGATTCAGAAGCCACACACTATGGAAACAGGACGTTCTCACACATTTCCTCTGAAGCCCTGCATTCCCCACACAAACATTGCAATTACCTGGTCTTTAACAAAGTCAGCAGGATTATCGCCAGCACCAAGATTATGCAAGAGGTGTATATCATTATAATGATTGTGTCCGCTAAAAATTAAATTATGGAAACAGAATTAAAACATTGATCAAAGAGTATTTTACGCAGTCACTATAGTACAAATTAAAACCAAATATTCACTTTCCTCAGCTTAATATCTCCTAGGGTCTTGATCACCATATTTCATTTTTTCTTTCGGCTTCTAAAAACTATCCCTGAAGGAGGTTTCTATGTTAAGTTTGCTTCCAGGATTCTTAATAATAATATTTAAAAGTTTGGTTTGATTCCTTTCCTTGACCCCTTGATTGGTGCTTTTTTTTTTTTTTTTTTTTTTTTTTTGTTCTGTGGGAGCCTATGCCTCTCATAACATTGTGGCTCTCCAGTGACCTTGATGGGAGCTTTTTCATTTTTTTTTTAAAAAAGCCAAACTTACTGTACAATGAAGACCGTTCTCCAGTTACAGGAAGTATTTTTCCAGGTAGAACCATACGTGATGAGTAAAGGTCAGCTTTTCCACCTGATATCTGAGCTGTAAATTGAAGAGGATATAAAAAGAGAGCAATTGTGTAAAAGCCAGCAGAGCCTGCAACAAAATGCTGGATTGTGAAGTGCTTCTGTCCAGGATTCCACCCTGTCATCTGGGCCCTTTTTCAGGATACTTCATTCCACCTCCTCTCAGATTTCTGTCCCTTTGCCTACTGCCGCAACAGCCAGCCAGTAACCTGTGCCAATAGAACATCTTCAGTCCCCATTGGGTAATTAAAAAAACACAAATTCTTGTAGAGTTTTCTCCCCTTAAATGTTTTGTGTACTTCTGCAACTCTCGAGAATCCTCTAAACCTGCTGATGCCTTGCTTTTGTGTGTGCCTGGTGCCAATTTTGCTAGAATTCCCATTTTATCATAAGGTCATTAAAAAACAGGAATCTTTTTTCCCCTGTTAGCAGATGAAGCAAACTTTAAGCTGCAAATGGTTAACTGGTTGACTCATTCATTCGTTCCCACATAATGGGACCTCCTGGCAAAGGTACAAGGCAAATTGTAAGGCCTGGGCAGGTTGATTAAGAGAGAGGTGCTCCTTTGGGTTAGTTCAACTTACTGAAGCAGGATTTGCTGTGGAGGATATGATGGAACCACTTGCATGCAGTCTGCTTAGCTAGTGGCGTTGTGTCACAGGTACACTCGACTCCTCGAAGGACAGACCCCCACATTCCGACATAAGCAGCTCGGCACTCATCGCTGTCGGAACACATCAGATCATTTGCATTCAAAGATTCGAAACAAGCTTTATCTTCAAGGCATTGTTGGGCGAAGGGTTTTAAACACTTAGATGTAAATGCTTCATACTTGGCCCTGTGGAAAGAGAAATGTGTATGCATTTTATTCTTCCTGGTATTCCCTTTCATCTGGGACACGGGTGGCGCTGTGGTCTAAACCACAGAGCCTAAGGCTTGCCGGTCAGAAGGTCAGCAGTTTAAATCCCCGCAACTGGGTGAGCTCCCGTTTCTCGGTCCCAGCTCCTGCCAACCTAGCAGTTCGAAAGCACGTCAAAGTGCAAGTAGATAAATAGGTACCGCTTCGGGAAGGTAAACAGCTTTTCCGTGCGCTGCTCTGGTTTGCCAGAAGCGGCTTAGTCATGCTGGCCACATGAGCTGTACGCCGGCTCCCTTGGCCAATAAAGCGAGATGAGCGCCGCAACTCCAGAGTCGTTCATGACTGGACCTAATGGTCAGGGGTCCCTTTACCTTTACTTTTATTCCCTTTCATGTATAATTCAGGGAGAGCTGAAGGATAGATTAGCAAATAACAAAATGAAAGAAAAATGAAGAATTTCTTGTAAGTGACAAAACAAGGGGCATATAGCTTGGACATGTTCATACCCTAAAGCCTCATACCCTCAATGGGGAGCAATGTTTGGGAAGTTGAAGCTGGGGAGGTGGGTTTAACATCTCCCCCGCCTCCATGTGCTATGATCCTCAAAATGGAATATAAACAAGAGACATTGCTGGGTGAATGGCACATAATAAGCTGTAACTTGACCCTAACTCTGTTCTCAATGCAAACCTAGAACTTTTAGACCTTGAATGGTCCTGTCTGCTACTGGTGGCCCAGTCCTGTCATCTCCTATGGCTTTATTTGCCTACAGTGTTTTCAGTGTTAATCTGTATGCACCTCTATGTTAAATTATGCATATTGATTATTTTTACATCTGTGTAGATGTGCTCATGTGCTTTAGCACTAGAGTTATGTCATTGGAGAGGCAACAGGAACAGCTGGAGAGGTATCAGCAGCAGGGAAGAGTGTATCAGCCTTCTGAAGCCCCTGCTAAGATCCCAAATCCTTTGCTCTGCTGAGCATCTCCAGGACCAGGATGAAAATGCTATTAAAAAGCTACCTAGGGGTAAATATAACAGCAAAAAATCTGAGTCTATTTAAGGATAACTATGAAAAATGTTGGTCTGAAATTAAGAGAGACTTGGACAGTTGGACAAAATTGAAGCTTTCTTTGTTAGGCCGAATTGCTGCTATTAAGATTAATGTATTGCCAAAAAGGTTGTTTTTGTTTCAAACATTACAGATTGTGGACAAGACGGAGTGCTTCCGGAAGTGGCAGAAAGATATCTCTAAATTTGTCTGGCAGGGCAAAAAGCCCAGAATTAAGTTTAAGGTATTAACTGATGTGAAAGAAAGAGGGGGCTTTGCCCTGCCAGACTTAAAGTTGTACTATGAAGCCGCAGCTTTCTGCTGGCTAAAAGACTGGCTACTTCTCGAAGACACTGATGTACTGGATTTGGAAGGTTTTAACAATGCTTTTGGTTGGCATGCATACTTATGGTATGACAAGGTTAAGATCAATAAGGCCTTTAAGAACCATATTGTCAGGAAAGCAGTATTTAATGTCTGGACAAAATACAAAGACTTATTGGAAAACAAAACTCCAAGGTGGCTTTCACCTCTGGAAGCTAACGCCCGAAAAAGACCCAATATGGAGGCCAAATGGCCAAAATATTGGGAAATATTAGAAAAAGATGGAGACAATTGGAAATTGCAGAGTTTGGATAAAATGAAGGACAAAGTGTGAGACTGGTTACATTATGCTCAGATTAAATAAGTCTTTAAAAATGACAAAAAGCTAGGGTTCCAGGTGGAGAAATCGAAATTGGAAACAGAATTGTTGGAACCAAAAACTAAGGTACTTTCAAGAATGTATAACTTGCTGTTAAAATGGAATACACAAGATGAAATGGTTAAATCAGCTATGATAAGGTGGGCACAGGACATTGGGTATAATATTATGTTTGAGGACTGGGAAAGGTTGTGGACCACTGGGCTGAACTTCACTGCATGTAATGCTTTGAAGGAAAATGTTATGAAGATGATATATAGATGGTACATGACCCCAGTTAAACTTGCCAAGATATACCATTTGTCTGATAATAAATGTTGGAAATGTAAAGAAAATGAAGGAACATTCTTTCACCTCTGGTGGACCTGCCCTAAGGTGAAGGCCTTCTGGGAAATGATATATAATGAGCTGAAAAAGGTATTTAAGTATACCTTTACCAAGAAACCAGAGGCCTTCCTTCTGGGCATTGTCGGCCAGAAGGTGTTAAAGAAGGACAGAACATTTTTTATGTATGCAACAACGGCACAAGGATACTCATCGCTAAGAATTGGAAAACCCAAGAACTACCCACACTGGAAGAGTGGCAGATGCAACTGATGGACTATATGAAACTAGCTGAGATGACTGGCAGAATCCGAGACCTGGGAGAGGAGAGGTTCGAAGAAGATTGGAAGAAATTCAAGATTTATTTTAAAAAATATTGTAATTTGGTTGAATGTTAAGAAAGGATGCTAGATCATAAATAATTGTGCACCACTAAAATAGAAGGAATTAAGATGATAAGTAAATTTGAGGAAAAATTATAAACCTATTGGAGAATTTATAGATTATATTTAAATGAATTTGACACAAGAGTGTAAACAAGATGATAAATTGCTGGCAAGAATTGAAAATGATGCAAATGAGAGCGGGAGGCGTGAGGGAGTCCATAGATGTCAAGAAAAGATGTTATGATATATGTTATGCTGTTTTTATTTTTGCATTTATGTTTAAAACCCAAATAAAATAAAATATATTTTTTTTTTAAAAAAGAAAATGCTATTAAAAAGCACCAAGTCCCATGCCCAGCCTTGTGGGTAACACAGTCTTAAAGTGCATTATCTTCCGGTTAGACCACCTTGCAGTGACTGGATTATAGGGTGCACATTCAAGAACAGTTAAAATGTACATGTCCTGCAAAATATCTATATGAATTTCCTGATTGACAAAGATGGTTAGGAGGAAGGCTTAAATCACAGAAAAACCCTCTTACAGCTTTTGCTAGTGGTGTAGGTTGGAAAGCAAACATTATTTGCTGCATTGTGAATGAGCAAATAAATAAGAGATCATCTTGGGCTCCTTGTGCATTTTTATATTAAACACACATGTGCCAGCAGTCAACCAAAAATGTGTATTTCCACTTACCAGCAGATCTCGTTTCTTTGGCATGTGTCAATTACACTGAGGCATGAAGGAGCTGGGACCATATTGACTCCACACAGTGTGCCATGAAGGAATCCCTTGGCTTGGCGGCAGTTTTCATCTGACGGCATGCAATCACAAAAGGTCAACAGCAGGGCTACGTTCAAAGGCATGTTTTCATAGAAGGACCGCAGGGCTGCTTGGCATCGATTCCAATTGCACTGTGTTGCATTAGCTTGGCAGGCTTGAAGGTAGCGAGATAGTTGTCTGTTACAGACTCCATCATTGACACAGTCCACTTTGACTTGGAAGCAGGAGCGCAGGTGTTTATATTCTGAGGAAACAGCAAAATGATCACAAGACGATAGAGATAGGGGTACGAGGAGTGATTTTGAAAGCACAACAGTTCTCAAACTCTCCCTTGAATTTGTGACATGGCGGTCACTCTACCATAGGCAACCCATTTCTATTTGCATTTTCTGAAAAAAACACCCCATACATTGAGGTGGCGAACTTCAGGCCCGGGGGCTTAATATGGCCCTCCAGACCTCTCAGTTTAGCCCTTGTAACTTTCCCTAGGCCATCACTATTTCCAGCTCTTGCAATGAGCTTGCAGTGTCTCATTATGCACGGGGTCAGGAAGCTGGATTACTCATGATTTATGTGGGCCACAAAGTTGAAATCGATAAGGGTTTAGAAATGTTTAAAAAGTAGGCTACTGTTTACCATAGTTTGAAAGAGACGATGACTTCCACTGTGATTTTATTTTCAGGTGATCTACAACGAAGGAGATACATATTATACAGATTACATGTTGTAAATTAATTGTAGATTTGAAATGGAAGCAGCAGTTTGCAATGAAACACAATGCTAAGAAAAAAATGACGATCAGGTTATTTGACGGCCTTTAGCAGAGGCATTCCTAGTTTAGAGCAAAGGTGGGGCTCATTTGGTGCTCTAGATGTTGTTTGACTCCAGCTTCCATCAACCCCAATAGCCAAAGACAACGTTGGAGTGTGGAACACAGAGTAACAACAACATTACCTTTTAACCAGGCTTGGTGTCAGTAATCAGTATATTCAGACAGCTGATAGGACCCATGGGTGGGGAGGGGTCCTCCATAAACTGCAGACACCAGACTGTTACCTGCTGGTTTCTGCTGGTGGCAGCAAAGGTGATCTCACTACCATCTTTGTTCATCTTGTTTGCATGGTCAAATGAGGCCTTTTATATTTCATTTTTAAAGGCTAAACACTTCTGAGCATTGCCATTGGGATGGATGGGAACTGTAGCTTGCCATAGCTCTTGATTCAGTGAACAGGGCAGGAGAATAGATGCAAACCATATGAATTTAAAGCGTTGTCTGACATTGACTCACATGCACTGATTGCATAATGCAACAGCTGCAAGTGTTGGGACAAGTGTTGTTCATGTCAATTGCTGACTCCTGTACCTGCTGTTTCCTCTTAGCATTTACACATCAGCTTCAATTTTATCTGAATTGCCTAGAAGAAATCCAAACATAGGAGTAACAACATAACTGAGTAAATGATGTTTGAGTTACAGCGAGCTACAGCAATGTGGAATTAAAAACAGAGAGAAAGCAAATAATTCTCTGTCTTTGGGATTAGGTACACAGTCAAGATTCAATGGTTATTTGAGGAGGTATCTAGCTGAGGCAACAACCATTATCTATAAAAAGAATGGATTAACGCAAGAACATGAGAAAAGCCCTTCTGCATCGGGCCAAAGACCAGTCTGTTCCTGCAATCTGTTCTATCCATGCCCAACCAGTTGCCTATGACATACCCTCGAAGTGTCCCAATTTTCCAGGGTCAGTCCCAGAGTTACAGCAGCCATCTTGGTTTCTGATTTGACCCCAGAATGGTCCAGGTTTTCCCTTTTCCTTCCCTCCACATCTTGGAGAGCAATTTTAAGTGCTGGAGAGATCAGACTACCCCTTTGTCCTTTTTGGAAACAGGAACCTTTGGTGTGCATTTGTGTGTCTGTAGGTGCAAAAACAGAGTCCTGTTTATACCAAAAATAAAATACCTGCACCAAATGAAGGAAGCTGGCATACAAAGCCCTTCCTATAATTTTGAAGGAAAATGTAACCTATCCACTTGGTTACATCCTCCAACACTGGAGGTGGAACATAGACTTCACGGCTCGTAGCTCCTGATCTTCCTATCCTCCATGGATGTATCTATTCCTGTCCAAGTGAGTGGCCATCTCTACATCTCTCGTAGGATTCTAGGGTGTTTCCTGCCACATTGTGGCTGACTATGTTTGATCCTGCATGGAAGACCTTGAGAACAATGCAGCAGAAGTTAGTTGTGATGCCACACCTTGACAAATATTTGCACAGAAGCAAGTCCCGTCAATTTCAACAGTCCAGTCTTATGCATGAGAACCTGTAAGCAATGCACACAGAGGTCACTGGGACTCCGTATAAGCATGGTAACTTTGGGCTTGAATTTGTGAGCAGTGGTGTCAACAGGGAGAACCCCACCCCAACCCACCACCAGTTTTTCTGCATTTGTTTTTTAATTAAAATGTAAAAAGTGGCGCTTTGTGCCATCACACCTATTCATTTCAAGGTTCCTAGGAACAGTATCTTTGAACTGGTGTTATTGAAGAGATGACTCTTCATCATTTACCTGCATCAAAGTCTGCATAGGTTTCCTCCTGAATGGCAGAGGCTTGGTATTCCTGGGTGTATTGTACGCATGTGTTGTTAAATATATGCTTCCATATTTTAGTGCATCTTTTATGCAGTGGTTCTGGGCATATGCAACTCCCCAGGACTGTTCTTCTTAACTCCTTCCATGCTGTGAGGCATTGCTGTACCACCACACGGAGGCTACAGTTTGCTACTTTGGTTCTGCACATTCTCTGGAATTTCTTGTACTGCAAGAAACAGGTGTCATCTCCTCGGCATATTTCCTTTGCAACCGCACAGTCGGTTCCTAACATGCCTGGGTGCACCGTCTCTTGCAATTTTGTCTGTGGCAGGAATCCTAACTGGACATCTGTGCTTGCGTAAAGCTTCGATTTCCCTGTGCAAAAGAGAATTTGTGAGCAAAATCAGTTGGATAGATCATGCTCGCGGCTGCATCTTTCAAATGCAATCAGGCTGATTGTAAAAACTGATAAGCAAAGGAGCAGCTACATGAATTATGCTTTGTAAATACCTCCCCCCCCCATGATTATTTGGGATGGTACCAGGGCCATCCCAAGATATTTTGCTGCCTGAAGCGAAGGATATTTACAAAAAAGCCAACTAAACTGGAAACTGAATCTGGCTTTTGACACTGTCCTCCGCACTGCCCCTGAAGATAGCAGGCTAGCTATGGGAGTGCAGGACTGTTCATGTGAAACACACGGCTCTGACCTTACTGTACTTTTAAGCATATGCTGCCTGAGGTGAATACCTCATTCTGCCTATTTGTGAGGCTGATCCAGGATAGAACCTTCCCTACAGAAGCACCCAAGGGTGGAATTATGCCTCATGGAGTGCTGTTAGATCTCTCTTTTTCTTCCGTCAAACATTAATTGAAGACTAGTTTTTTCCTCTCTGCTTTTTATGTTAATCAAGGTGGTAATTGGAGTCCATACCCTTGTCATTTTGCAGGGTTCATTGCTGGTCTTAAATGGTTGATGAATTGGCTTGGATCCTAAGGGAAGTTCATGGAAGGAAGTCCCCCTCCCCTCCTCTCCCCTCTTGCAGCTTCCTGTGCCCCCCTGAAAAACCTGAAAAGCTGTGGGGGGGGGTTCTTGGGGAGAAGGGAATAATCCACTGGTTTTGTCTGGATTTGAATGGTACTTTATTTGTCTTGAATTTGTCCGATGACTACTATAATTGCTTAGGAAAGTCACAGTCTCTTAATTAGAGGTCAAAGATCCATATAATATTTGAATCCGATAGTTTGTCAAAGCTAAACCTCTAAGCCACAATGAACATAAGAGCATAACAAGCACTCTGCTGCTTCAGACCAAAGATCTTTCTAGCCCAGCATCCCTCTTCCCCCAGTGGTAACCCAGATGCCCATGTCCATCATGCAAGCAAGACATGACCTCTCCCTCAATCATTCCCCAGCAAATGGCTGAGAGCCCCTGATCCTCGAGGTACCATACGGCTCCCATTTCTAGCAGCTGTTAATAGCCTTAATCAGGGCCATGATTACACTGCATTATTTTGTTCTAGAGAAGAAAATAATCTGTTACCTTTATTCCCAAAACATTGCTTGCCAAGCAACGCTGTAGTGCTGCAGTTATCGTTAGTGCAGGTGCAGTCTTTAAATTCTGGGAACTGGTCAACTAAGAACTTGACTGTTTTATTACAGTTGGTTGAATCTTTTACTGTGTAGTTGTTGCCTGGATTTCAAATGCAAGAATGAGTCTTAATACTTTCATTAATGTTATTATATCTATTTATTTATATCCTGCCTTTTCAACTAACTTTTACTCGGACTAGACCCATTGAAATGAATGGACCTGATTAGTCATGGGCATTCACTTCAATGGGTCTAGTGGGAATAAACATTGTGACCCAATATAAACTATGGTATGAAGTAGTTTGTATGAAAGCAATCCCGTAGCACCTTAAAGGCTTGAAATTTGAGTGGCTCAAAAGCTTTCATGGACTAGGTACCATTTCACTGGATGAAGTCATCTCTAGTCTATAAAACCCTAGACCACCACAAAATAAGAACACTCCAACAGAACATGTCCCTGTGAGTATGTACATGTAGATGCCCCCATTTTCTTTTTTCTAAGTTAAAATCCTATTGATTCAACCCCACACTCCACCTCTGGGCTAGCATATTCCTTGGGTGTAGCTTTTAAGAAAGAGCTCTCTGCGTGTTCAGTCCTGTCTGATGAACTGGAAAGTGAAACGGTGTATATGTACTTCTTCTGTGGATGATCAAACACACTCTCCATTAAGTATTTTCTCAACAGTTTCCAATCATCAGTAAATGTGCTGTGTGTATCTAAGAGGGATTACTTTTAAAAAAAAAAAAGTGGGGGGAAGTTGCTGCACTGTTACCTGAAGTGTGGAACATTCTGGTTGCTGTTTTTTTACTCTCACGTTTTTCAAGACCATTTTACTATGTGACTACTGATGGCAAACACATGAAGTGGTGGTTTTCTCACTCAAAATACCCATGTCATGGACACCATCCTGAAAGATGCTGTTTCATACTGCATCACTTGCTTTGTGGCCTGTTGGTTGCATTTGGAAAGGATGCAAAATGTACTTGCTCAGGGGGACATTTTAGTTTTTGCTTTTTTTAAAGACTCAGACACTTGTTGAAAATATAAGTGCCAACCCACCCCTATCTTTTCACTTTTTGTGTTAACATCTGGCCTCCAGGAGAAAGATCAGCAGCTACCGAGAATTCAATTATCAACGTCACAAGACTTTCATGTAATCTGTGCATGTTTAGGACATGTGCTAAATTGGTGTACATTTCTTTTACAAGTTCCATGAGGTTGATTCAGTCTGTTGATTCAGCCGTCCAATTAAAATGCCAGAATTTCATTTATGTAGGAGTTGGAGTTTTTTTAAAAAATAATAGTTTCCTGTTATTGTTGAGCAGAGTAACTCTTAGCAACGTAGATTCACTCAAATGAAAAGTATGAGATTTCCCCTTTGTATATATTATACTGTAGATACTACTACTTTGGGGATTTAGTATAGATTCTATTAACTTTAAACTGGCTGTATATCTTAGCCTAACACCTAAGTCTGACACGCTATAGGTTATATCTGTCAGTAAGTGTAAGGAAAATGGTTCAGAAGAACATCAAGAGCTATATTCTGGGGTGGGGATGGGGAAAGATGGAGTCTCAAATGTATTACTGAACTTAAGGAGCAACCCATAGGATCAGAGCCATGGATCCTCATCTTAAAAACCACTTACCGTAGATTTCCCCCCATTTTTTTGACAAAGTAATTATGTATGATCACACTCTGTTACAAAGCTTTTAATTCCAAACCTCTGCAAACAAACAGCCCCTCCAGGTAGTCTATTTGTTGAACATTCATTATTCTTTGTGCTCATGATGTTATCAGGTCAATTGTATGCATTACTTGGAAACCATTTGTGCCAGCAAAAGTGTTGCAGGCTCAGTTTGATTTGTAATAGGTGCATGCCTCGTAGTTTCCTGCTGAAATTCTGTATTCCTTTTGCCTCCTTTTATAAATTTCCCAACAATAGGCATCTCCCCACTCACCCATGTGACTGTGTCTATACGTGTGGCGCCAGGAAATAAATAAATCAATGTAAACTGCAAAGAGGGCAAAGAGGGCTTGAAAAGAATGGGGAAACTGCAAAAATGGCACAAAAAGAGCTGGAAAACCACTAGCAATCCCAGGAGCCTTTGCACTGACCTTTGAGGCCTGTGGAAATTTGGATATTAAGAACGTAGGTTTGGAGGGAGCGATTGTAGTGGAGTTTGGTGGATTTTGAAACAAAGCAGTGTTTTTAAAGGTTTTTTTTTTAAGGGTTTCCAGAGGTTTAGAGGGAATTTACAAGTCTTTTAGATGGTGTTCCCCACTATGTGTGATTTCATGTATACACATGGTACCCAGGAACATAACCCCTGCTGAACTGGGGAGACGCCTGTATTCACAAAATATATAGGGAATGCTTTAACAACTTTTATTTCATGGAAACACATCCCTGGGGCTATCTGCACACCTTTGTCCACCCCTCCCCACCCCTGAACATTTTTTTTGTATGATCAGAATTAGCCCATATGCAATGGCGTTTTCTCCTTAGTAACTGTATTTAATACTCCAGTCCCTGTTTTCATTGAGTATGTAGTTAGTTGCAAAGAAGTAGGGTTTAGCAACCTGCTCAGCAATTCATTGTGTAAGCAGGAGCTCCGGCAGGCATATGCACCTCTCAGTCTATAAGATCTTTCACATTAATTTCAATGAATGTGGAATTAGGCATGGAAGGGTGTGTTTCTATGGAATGCTCCCTCCATTTAAGTATGCGGTGATGATGCCCACCTCCATAGGGGTACAGGAAATGAGCTCTCCTACCACATGTCTGGGAAATGAAGAATTCCCTTTTAAAATTCAGTTCAGTGTTCGTTTTAATGGAAGCTGATTAGACAAGGAATGCTGGTTCTCTGAAATCACAGAGCAATCTATGGCTTCTCTGTAGTTACCTGATATGCAACAAACTTCTTCAAGCAAAGCCCAGACACTTTCACATCCATTTCCTGCAGCTTCACATCTCTCTCTCAGCTCTTGGCATCTGGAGGTCTGGAAAGCAGTTACATGCATGGAATGTAGTACCAGCACTGCAAAACAGATAATATAACCTTGGTGATAAGCAGTGGATCCTTTGCATTTCTACCCAATGTTTTATTGTAGAGAGCATGGAAGGGTAAAGGAGATACACAAGGTTACCCATGCTGAATTTCAGATACCCCTGTTTAGATCCATCAGGGAACAAGGAACTCAGTCTTTTTTCTAAGCAGACTGAGCTCTCTTCTCTTTCACCTTTGGCAAGTGTTTCCCCAGTCTGTGCTTCACTCCAATTGCCATTGTTCTTGCTTCAGTCTGAGCTTCACTATTTCAAAGGGAGGTTCTAGAGGAAACTTTTAATCTCATGACTTTACTTTACTTTTAATCTCATGACTTTACTGCTGCTGCATCGTGAGTGTTGGAGAAGGCCTCTCCCTCCTCAGGCTAATTCCATCTGGCCTAGGGGGCGGGGCCCAGGCTCACCTCCGTGATAGTTTTAAGGACACTGGTGCTGCTGCAGCAAATGCTAAAGATGTTTTTATATATTTTAAGGTGTTTTAAACGTGTTTTTATTGCTTATTTTGTTGTACCACCGTGAATGGTGGTTTTTATCTATGTATTTTTGTTTTGTTCCATCTTGTTTTGTTTTGGAGTTGGATATTGAGTGGGGTGGGGATTGGTTTTTGTTTGGGCATAATTGTTTTGGTTGTTTTGTTTTTCTATTTTGTAAATGGAGGTTAGTATGAGGCTTGGGATTGCTACCGTGGAGGGGCGAGGGAGGTATGGCGGTGGGGGCAGATGTTATAGGTGAAGGGGATCGAGATACGGATATGCTCGTACCCCTTCCAATCTGCGCCACATCCCGAGAGACGAGGGTAGGGTGAGCAAGGATTACTCACCTCCTTCACTGGTGTGCAATGCCAGGTCTATAGGCAACAAAACCACCACCCTGCGAGATTTCTTTACCTTGCAGGGGGTCGACCTGGCTTGTGTGACGGAGACCTGGGTTCGCGAAGGGGTAACTGTTACCTTACGAGAGATGGCGCCCCCGGGTTTCTCCGTCCTCCACCAGTCACGGACTGTGGGCCGGGGGGGAGGGGTGGCATTATTAATCCGGGAAGATTGTTCTTTCAGGGCTCTACCATCGCCATCGATCCCCGGCATTGAATGTGTTGGCCTAGTGTGGGGCTCCGAGGAGAGCTTGGCTGTCTGGCTGGTGTACCGGCCACCTAGCGCACCAGCAGCCACCCTGTCAGGCCTGCTGGAGGCGGTGGCCGGCTGGGCCTTGGAGTTCCCTAACCTATTGGTATTGGGAGACTTCAACTTCCATGCTGATGCCACTCCCTCCTCACAGGCTCTGGACCTGGTGTCTTCCATGGCGACACTAGGGCTCTCCCAGTTTGTTTCGGGCCCCACACATCAAGCAGGCCACACGCTGGATTTGATCTTTGGTGCCGGTATAGATGTGATCATGTCTCCTTCGATGAAGGTGCCACGGTCTGATCACTACGCTCTGAAAGCCAGGATTGACTTTCCACCCCCACCCTGCTTAGGTGGCGAGCCGATTTGGGCTCACCCGCAGAGGTTGATGGACCCTGATAGATTCCGTCAAGCCTTGCGGGACCTTGCTCCCCCTGGCGACTCATTGACTGAGCTTGTTGAGGGCTGGAATACCCAGCTCCTGGCAGCCATCGATGAGATCGCACCTAAGCGCCCTCTGCGACCCCGCAGAAACCGGGCTCCCTGGTTTACCGAGGAGCTTCGGAAAATGAAGCGGAACCTCAGACGGCTAGAGCGAGTATGACGGGGTGCCTGTGACGGAGCCTCAAGAACATCTTATAGGGTTTTTATGAAAACCTATGAGATGGCAGTGAAGGCCGCTAAGAAGTCTTACTTCTCGGCCTCCATTGCATCCGCTAGCTGTCGCCCGGCGCAATTATTTAGTATAATTCGGTCTTTAACATCCCTTGAAGGACAGCCAAATTTAAATAACAATCTGACACACAGCTGTGAGGCATTTGCGAGCTTTTTTGCGGAGAAGGTCCTGTTGCTCCGCCATGACCTCCCTGCCAATTTGGATACAATAAAGGAACTGGAGGCCCCTCGACTGTCCTTGGGTCCAGTATTGGACCACTTTGACCAGATATCTCCAGCCGATGTGGACAGACTCCTCCGAGCTGGAAAGCCCACCACCTGTCCTCTTGACCCGTGCCCATCATGGCTGATTAGAGCGTGTCCAGACGAGGTGCGGGCCCCCCTGGGGGATATCATCAATTTGTCCCTTGGCACTGGGATATTCCCAGGGGAACTGAAGGAGGCAGTGGTGCGTCCGCTCTTAAAGAAAACATCATTAGATCCCTTAGATCTATCCAATTACCGCCCGGTCTCGAATCTTCCATTCCTGGGTAAGGTGATTGAGAGAGTGGTTGCTGAACAGCTTGGTAGGTTTCTGGATGAAACATCGGCTCTGGATCCATTCCAGTCCGGCTTCCGCGCTGGTCATGGGACCGAGACGGCTCTGGTCACCCTAACAGATGATCTCCGTAGGCAGCTGGATCGAGGCGGGTCAGGGCTGCTGATTCTTCTAGATCTGTCAGCAGCCTTCGACATGGTCGATCACGAACTCCTAGACCACCGCCTTGCCGACGTGGGGATCCAGGGCACAGTCCTTCAATGGCTGCACTCGTTTCTCTCTGGTCGGGGACAGAGGGTGGCGCTTGGGGGGGGGGAATTGTCATCGCGCCACTCCTTGGTGTGTGGAGTGCCTCAGGGTGCGATTCTCTCCCCGATGCTTTTTAACATCTTTATGCGCCCCCTCGCCCAGCTTGTCCGGAGTTTTGGGCTGGGTTGCCATCAGTATGCTGATGACACCCAACTCTATCTGTTGATGTGACTCGGCCCCAGACACACTGGCGAGATGTCTGGAAGCTGTGGCTGGATGGTTACGTGGGAGCCGGTTGAAGTTAAATCCTTCGAAGACAGAGGTCCTCTGGCTGGGGCGGGACGATATGGGATTGAGGGGGCAACTCCCATCTCTTGCGGGGGTGCAATTAGTGCCAGCACCGTCCGTTAAGAGTTTGGGTGTAATCTTCAATACCTCCCTCTCTATGGAGGCGCAGATTACAGCTATAACAAAGGCGGCATTTTTTCATCTCCGCCAAGCTAAGCAGTTGGCCCCTTATCTCTCTCGCCCTGACCTAGCCACTGTGATCCATGCGACGGTCACCTCCAGACTGGATTATTGTAACTCGCTCTACGTGGGGCTGCCCTTGAGACTGACCCAGAAACTCCAGCAGGTGCAGAATGCCGCGGTGAGACTCCTTATGGGGTCTTCGCTGCGAGATCACATTCATCCGGTACTATACCAGCTGCACTGGCTCCCGGTGGAGTACAGGATCAGGTTTAAGGTGCTGGTTTTAACCTTTAAAGCCCTATACGGCCTAGGACCCTCGTACCTACGGGACCGCCTCTCCTGGTATGCCCCACAGAGAAACCTACGGTCTGCAAATAATAACATCCTCAAGGTCCCAGGCCTCAGAGAGGTTAGGCTGGCCTCAACTAGAGCCAGGGCCTTCTCGGCTGCGGCTCCAATCTGGTGGAACACTCTGTCACAAGAGACTAGGGCCCTGCGGAACCTGACATCTTTCCGCAGGGCCTGCAAGACAGAGTTGTTCCACCAGGCCTTTGGTCAGGACGCAGCCTGACTCCCTCCTCTGGCAACCTGCACAGAATTTTGCTTAATCGGTTGCCATTAATTTGATTTTAATTAATTTTTATAATGAAATATTTTTAGAATGTGTGATTATTTGATTGTTTGATTATTTGATTGTTGTTAGCCGCCCTGAGCCCGGCTTCGGCTGGGGAGGGCGGGATATAAATAAAATTTATTATTATTATTATTATTATTATTATTTAAAAATGTGTGTGCATGTGTGCATAATTAGTTTTGTTTTTAAATTTATTTTTAAAAAACATATGTTACAGGGATTTTCAATACAGGGGAAAAATGGCATATTATAGTAACAGACAATCAAGAATTAAGAAAAAAATTTAAATATTTCAACATATGATATGCCACATATACAGAATATATGTATATGTATATGTATATGTATATGTATATGTATATGTATATGTATATGTATATGTATATGTATATGTATATGTATATGTATATGCGTGCATGTGTTGTTATATTGTATACATCCAAGCTAACTTGCACAGAGCACAGGTTCTAAAACGAGCTTTGCTAGGGCTCAAACCAGCTTGCAATTCATGCCCCTAGTAAGTCTAGCTATGTGGAAGGTTCTGCTGTTAATATGTCCATTAAGTTTTTGGTGCCTGGGGAGATGAAGCAGATATCCATTGCACATACAGCACTCTTAAAAGTCCCCCTGCAAACAATGGGACTTTGAGTGCTGAGGTGCAGGGCTATTAGCTATTACATCAGGCAACAGCAGCAGGAACCCAGCAGTTCTATCTGACTTCTCCACTCTCTCAACTGTCCTCTTGCAATTGCAGTTTCATCAGGAAGCAACAAAGACAGCTGTGTGAAAAGGAACTCTTCCTCTTCCTCAGAAGATTAGAGTTAATAAGTAAAAATAATGGGATTGAAAAAAGTGGGTTTTATGGGAACATCTTATTCTTGTTCTGCAGCTTCCTATAGGCCGGCTTCTCTGTTCCTCCTCTCACCTACCTACCTCAAGCCAAAGGGAAAAGTCAACAGTAGTAACAATAGCTTTTCTTGTGGCCTGACATGCACTTAGACATTCCACTCAGCAAACAAGCTTGTGTTTGTTTAAACAAAACCTCACTTTTTCAGATCTACTTGATAAGTTACCTTTCATATAGTACCTTTAGGGTGATCTGCCACTGTACTACTTACAGACTGGAACAGGTCATCACTCAAGCCTAAATACATTGGCTAGGTGTCACTCTTGGCAATCAATGAAATAAAATTAAATATGTACCACCATAGAGATAGCATTTTAGTGTGAAGCTGGCACCTGCTCTTCAACAGCTTGCTCTTTTCCAGCCATGCCAGGAGCGCATGAAGAATGTTCCAATCACACATTGCCTCTGGGAACAAGAAAGCCATGTGACTCATGAAGCATCAACAGTCATGAGCATTTAAAGGATTAGCCATGTTCCACAGAGCACTAGTAACCTTGGGCACAAAAGAAGGAGCAACACACTGCTAAAGAGACGGGACAGAATGGGCTGAGTCAGACAAACAGTTTTGCCTCCCAGTACACAATACATTCCCACTGGTAATAGAAATCTGAATGAAGTTTTGCTCTGCTATATGGTCGTAGAGACCAGTCAGCCATGTGACAGCCATGTGGTCCTTCAGTCATCTCACTTTGATTACATTTTCTTAGTAACTGCAAATGTCAATTTAATTGGGGATAAATTCTGGCTATCTGACTCAATGATACATTGGGCAATAGATATTGGTCATAATATAGATGTGGAAGCATGGGAACGATGTGGAATATGGATATAAAATTTACAGCATGCTATGGTCTAAGAGAAAATTATATGAAAATGATATATCAATGGTACCTAACACTGAGTTAATTGACAAAAGAGGAAGAAGGTTCTTTTTATCATATGTGGTGGTCTTGTAGTAAGGTTAAAGCTTACTGGGAAATGATATATAATGAATTGAAAAAGATGTTTAAAATAACATTTGTAAAAAGACCAGAAGCCTTCCTTTTGGGAATTATAGGGACAGAACTACCCAGACTGTACAGAAATTTATTCATGTATGCAGCTACAGTGGCAAGAATGTTACTTGCTCAAAAATGGAAAGAAGAAAAAGTCCCAGCAAAAGAAGAATGGATACAAAAACTTATGGAATATGCAGAAATGGCGAAACTTACTAGAAAACAGACTTTTTATAAAAGAATGGAAATGGTTTATTGAATATTTACAAATAAACTGTAAACAGATAGAAACATTGGCAGAATTATTGTAATAACCTGCAGTTTTATAAGAGTATACATTTATAGTAGATGAATAAATGAGCAAATTAAGTTAATTTAGATATGCAGAAAATATCTTTTAAAAATTAAGGTACCGCAGAAAGAGGGAGAAGTTTTGAAATGTTAAAATTATTGTAAAATTATTGAAATGCATAAAATTGAAAATAATAATAATAATAATAATAATAATAATAATAAGTGGCTATCTGAATCTACTGAACAAAATTGCTCATGTTACGAACAGTGGGCTGTGGTAGGATAGGAAACTGCTCTCCTCACTACAGACCTTTATTTGATCATATTCATTTCTTCAATTTTATATATTAAATTATATTCCACCCTTCGTCTGAGGACCACAGAGCTCTAAATTAGCACATTGCTTATATATTTTTTAAAGAAAATAGTTCCCCTTTACAGTCACAAAGACTAAAAGCAAAGTTTCTAAAAGCAAACAAAGCAGCTGCCATTTCAACAAGTTTATTATGTTTGAATAGGAGAGGAGCAGAGAAGGAGGAAAATAAAGTTTAACTTATAGCAAATATGTGAGTACAAAGTCTGTCCTTTATATTGCATACAATAGGAGGGAGCAGTCCAATAAGTGGTAGGGACCATATGCAACGTCCAATTCTGTGCCCTCCAACAAGCAGATGAGACTGCGGTCCCATAGGCACACTTAATTCAGAACAAGCCCCAGTGAACACAGTGCGACTTACTTCAGAGTAAGCGTGTATAGGATTGGGTTCCACGAGGAAGAACTCTGCAGAACTTACCCAGCAACAGAATGGAGTTCATCGCGCAAGGCGGTCCTGAGCTATTGATGCGGAGCACAGTAAGCTGCAGGTTATCGCCTGATGCTCTCTGAAATCTCAAAACCGCCGAGTAGTTCCAGCACCACGACGCGCTGGACAGCTCTCTCCCGGCTGCGTGCGATTGGTCCACCTTGGCGCTGAAAGAGTGAGCCCGTTCTGGTGGGACTCCCCTCCTTGCTCTCGCTTGCTTTAAGTATCCCAGAGAGATAGGAAAGCCAACCCTCCATTTCACACCTGTTGCAGATTTCCGGAGTATAGTAAAAGCTGCCCTGACAGTCGCTTACTACATACCTTGCTGCCTGCGAGTCCAGATGAATTACAGTCTTCTGGTGAGGCAATAGTTCAGTCGTGATACCAAGTTAATGATGATAAGCAGAATTTCCTTCTGAAGATACCATTATTAGAGGGGTTGGGCTTCCCACTCCTTCAAAGCTAAAGGGAAAATCTAATCTTGCAGGTGGAAACCTGCAGGCGGGTGGTTGCTGTTTTCCAAAGTACCTTCTAAGGACCTTTAAAACCTGGTAGTTGCTGCAGTATCTGCTTCTCTGGGGTCCCAGGAAACCCTGGTGACATGAGAAGATGAGTTCATGCTCTAGCTGTGTGGGGCATACCAAAATAGGAGGGCACAACTCAATAAAGATGGGCTCACAGTGACACAAACATTTCTGAAGCTGAGTAGCAGGAGCCCACCTGTGAGACAGAGGGAGGTATAATGCATTAGATAAGGAGAAGTGGATGGGGGTCAGATCATGGGACTATCTAGTTCAGAAATGTTGATCCTGGCTAGCTGTGGCTCTCCAGGGTTTTAGTGGCTCTCCAAGCCCTACCTGCAGATGTTGGAAATTGATCCTGGGACCTACAGCATGCAAAGCAGATGTTCTGACCCTATGGCCCTACAGCTGTGGCTTTGGAAACGAAGAAAAGACCAAGAGAGAGAATGGCACAAAAGTTAGAGCAAAGGATTGGATTCCTTGAGTGCAGCGATCTGGGCACATTGTTCATCTCAATAAGTTGGGAGGCATCAGATGACTTCCTCGTGAAGTCAGATGTCCTATAGAATATGCCTTGCATATGGTCAGTGGCAGGTCTGGAAATGGGAAAGCAAAGTGAGGCTGTCACAAAACTTCTCTATGGAAGCTAACCTGTTCAAGCAATGAATTTCAAGCCTGGCTCCTGGGCTTAAGACTTTGGTCAGCCTAGAGATGGGTGGCAGTTGTATACAGGGCTCCATTTTGAGTCCCTTTGCTGTCAAGTTTTTCCAGAATACACCATTCCCCAGTTTTCCATTCCTCTCTCTGTGTGTCCCATCAGCATTGTTTGGCACTGAGCATGCTTAGCCCTTGTTGAACTCTTTTGGGGTATGTTCCCCCACCCTTTTTAGGATTCTCCCTCCTTTTTTAAAAAAATCTGCCATTTTTCCCAAGCCTGCAGATGGGGTGGACTTTAGTCTTTCAGATTTCAGTGGTGTCCTGTGCAAGGTCAAAATTCAGCACCCACACAACCTCTCACCTCCCTTTTTGCTCAATTCACTACATCATAGTTGGTACACCCTGCAGTGCCCCCTAGACTTGATGCCCAGCACGTCAGAACCAATCGTGCTTTCCTAAATCCACCTCTGCTGCAGATATCTTCCTTGATATGGCTGGTGCCCTTTTGAAGAAGAAGAAGAAGTTTGGATTTGATATCCCACTTTATCACTACCTGAAGGAGTCTCAAAGCGGCTAACATTCTCCTTTCCCTTCCTGCCGCACAACAAACACTCTGTGAGGTGAGTGGGGCTGAGAGACTTCAGAGAAGTGTGACTAGCCCAAGGTCACCCAGCAGCTGCATGTGGAGGAGCAGAGACGCGAACCCAGTTCCCCAGATTATGAATCTACCGCTCCTAACCACTACACCACACTGGAATCACATTCAACAAATGATGTCACTATTAGTATCAATTAGTATGGCCATATTAATATAGGGTTTAGTTATGCTATTTTATGAACAACTTGGTAGAGGCAAAATTGGTCCTAATGTGATTTCCATCATGATGCTTCCCCCTTGCTTACTGCCAACTTTGACTGAGACACAAGATGCACCCACTCTTTATTGAGAAAGGAAATACGTCAGAAGCTCTGACCAGTTAAGGTATATAAAAAAATTAATGTGTTCCCAAACAATCTTATCTTACAGTTCAAAAGCAAAGGCTGTTAAAATCACGCAAGCTTCCAAACAAGGCTGTGGTTTCTTTTAGAAAATAAGAGGTGTTCATTGACTATCGTTCCTTTCCAGTCCGCAGTACTCTGGTTACTGGTTGAGACAACTGGATGCACAGATTTCCACTTACAAAAGTATTAAACCGCAGAGAAACTGGGATGCTCCCAGCTGTGAACAGGTCCATTGCCATTTGTTGGGAGTGTGCTTATATGGGTCAATGCAACGTGCTCTGATAACTTGGTAGCATGGTCAAAATGGGTGATCTGGGTGGTCAAGGATTTCCGACTTTCTGTGCTTGCCCGTCCTCGAAGCCGGTCCTCGTTGTGGTGGCTAATGCCAAAGCAGCAGCAGCAGGAAAAAGCTGCTTTGAATTCTTCTCGGAATTTTCCTGCAAATCAAACAGCACCAGAAGCATGAGATAGTATACTATGAACTGGAATTTTTTTCCCCTACCAACAATTCATGTGTGAAAATGAATCCTAACTTCATTGATTTTTTTAAAAATGCCACTGATACAATTTGGGTAAACTAGGGTTACCAGACATCCCTGGTTTCTGGGGACAGTCCCGGGATTTGCAAATCTGTCCCCGGACAAATTCTGTCCCCAGAATGTCCCCAGATTTGCAAATCTGTCCCCAGGAAATGTGGCAGTGGCAGCCTCAGTAGCCCAGAGTTAGCCTGGTAGCGCAGTTGGCTCTGGCTGGCTTCAGGTGCTGCCCACTGCCGTGGCGCCCTCCATTTTTCCTCTCTGGAAGTCCCCATGTGATGTGTCTTGTGTGCAACGCATCATATGGGAACTTCTAGAGAGGAAAAATGGCGGGCGTCACGACCATGAGCAGCTCCTGAAGCCAGCCAGAGCCAACTGCCCTACCTGGCTGGCTCCAGGCTGCTGACTGCTGCTGCTGCTGCCACTGCCAAAGGGGAACCGGGGACGTCCGGTGGTACAGATCTCCTTCCCCCTTTGTTTTGACTGATCGGGGGAGGCTCGGGAGCTGGGGGTGGGGGGTGTTGCCCAATTTTTTAAAAACTCTGCGCATTTATGTTTCACAGGGTGGGAAAGAAGGGCATTGCACCTTTATGCAATATGCATGTGTGCTTGGGAGCAGGGTCATTTGCCTCACCATCCCCACTACTGGCTCTCTGTTGCTACTCAGCTTCAAAAAAAACACACCCCAAAACACACGCGCACACACAAAACACGGGGGGGGGGGCCTGGATTCATTGGAAAAAATCTAGTAACCATAGGGTAAACCCCAAAGAGATAATGACATAGCTTCATTAAAAACCTGTTCATTGCAAAATCATAGTATTATTCCCCCTCTTGGTTAAATGGGTGGATTCATGGCACATGTAGCGAAGAGAATATAGAGTTGGAAGGGACTACAAGGACCGTCTAGTCTAACCCCCTGGCAGTGCAGGTACCTTTCGCCCAATGTGGGGCTCAAACCCACAACACTGAGTCTCATGTTCTACCAGTAAACCCAGTAGAGACAGGGAGTTCATCTGTCTTGTCCTGATGTTGGCAGCAAGGGTAGTGTGCAAGCATAACCCCCTCAGGCAGCCACCAGCAGATAGTCTGATAGGAAATTACGCATCAGCCTGAAACTCAAAGCAGGGAAGCCAATTGGAGGCACAAAATATTCCCACCCCCCAACAAGAAGATAAGGGAAGCCCAAAGGCTCATTTATTTACTGTTTTTTTTTTTATTTAAGACATTTCTATACTGCGTAATTGCTCACATTTCTAAGTGGTGAACACAAAGCAATGGGGCAGTAATTTTTTTCCCTTTTTTTAATCGTTAGACGGAACACTGTCTTAAAATGTTGGAACAAAAAGGGCTTGGCCACATGCCTGGATTGTAACAAGGAGGGTGGCTGCCTAATCTCAGTTGGGAAAGAGTTTCATGGGCTCGAGCCCATTACATTGAATGAAAGACTTCTAGTAGTTCTGAGCTGTGTAGCTAAACCATGCGGGGAGGGGGGGGGGCATTGATAAAAGGCAGCAGAACTGAACGACTTACCACTGAGGAAGTTATAAATAATTGGGTTTGCTGCACTATTTGCATATACAAGCCAGTGGGAGAATGTAAACCAGGCATACACTGTTTCTCTGTCATTGGCATTGTTGAACATCCCAAACACCCTTACAAAAAGAGAAGAAATGAGAAGACATTAGAAATCGGATTAAATCTCAAAATAGCTTTCAGTTTGAAAGATTGTACACAGAATATGTATCTCAAAATGCAGAGGACCACAAGGACACAGTGTTTTCATTATTAGTAAAGGAAAGGGCCTGTGTGTCTTCTCCAAGGGAGTGCAAATCTTATAAGTGACTTCTAAAGTTTACCGCATGCCTTGATTCAGATAACCACACACTGAGAAGTATTTCCGGTCACCTCTGGCCTGAATGCTCTGTGTAAAGTGAGAATGGTGGTGCTGATGGGGGAACAAGGATTGTTCTGGTCTTGGACCAGGCAAATATTGGTCCTTACCACACTAGCCCTGATCAAGGAGACCTGCCTGGAGACAAGAAGTTACGTGGAATCTTGCCACTTTGGTTGCCCTCACAGTACAAGGCTGCACTCCTCTGCTGGGTATGCATACTCTAGTTCTGTTGTTTTCCTTATTCTTTCAGGAACCTGGCTTATCACTGAGACAACATTAATATTTGCTTGTGCTCTAATTTCCTGTTTACAGAGAAACACTAAACTCACCTAAGCCCCTTCACTCAAGTCCCTAAGACTGGAGTGCCCTCTAGTGCCTTTAAGTGTATCCTGCAGTTCTTGATTGTTCCCCATGTTGCCTCTTGCAAGATGTCAAGCATGGGCTTGCTGTGGTCAGAACCCTTTGGTTCTTCAAGCAGGTTCTACCACCCTGCCTCTTTTCTCCTTCTCCTCTGCTTCTGAGCCTTAAGCAGCAGCTGAAGGAGCAGAGAGGTGTTTCCACACTTCTTGCTCAACTGTGTTGACAACTAGTCAAGCCAGCCATGTTCACATCAGCTCCAGTTTTGCCTGCCTTTCTGCAAAATTAAAAACCACATGCTAATACCAGGGTCGGGCCATAGCTCATTGCTCAAGCTCATTTCTTGTCCACTGAACGTTCGAGGTTCAGTCTCCAACATCTTCAGCAAATAAGGATTTCACATGACAGAACTGGAAAGGATTTCTTCCTGAGACCTTGTAGAGATCTGAGTCACTGTTGACCATTTGTTTGTGACTTTATGATTTTAAAGTTTTATGTTCTAATTATTTTATTGTATTTTTTTTTGACTTGGCAGTTCATAAACAAACAAACAAACAAATGCTAATTTTGCTATAGGGCTAGTCAGCTGCAAAATGGAATCATCCTGCTACCTAAAGACTAGAAAATCACACACAGATGCATATTATTACTCATTGTGTATTAAGGTTACCTTTTTAATACATTGAGAATGCTAATTGGGAGATAGCAGAGGGCAAAAACCAAGAGAACGACCATGAGCATACGTGCTGTTTTCCTCCGGGTTTGGATTTGTTTGATTTCGGCTGCCACAGCACTAATCCTGAAATTTGCCGATGGCTTCTGCCTTTGGGTTTGCGCTGTGGATTGCAGAGGCTTCCACTTTCTCTGAATCACAGATGAAGTTCCTGGAATCTAGCAGAGCATAGTAAAGGGAATGTTAATTATTTCCATTTGCCCAAAGGGAAAATCTGTTAGGCTCACTGGCCCAGAGACGACGACGACAACAACAACAACAACAACAACAACAACAACAACAACAACAACAACAACAACAACAGACACACATGTTGATTTCAATGCAATCTCTTTTCTATGGCTGAAATGAAAGATGCCCTTCCAGAATTGTGTTCATTTTGCTTATGCATCTCCATTCTGAATGTGAACTCCCTTTTGTTAGATATAAGAGAGACCTGAAGAGGGAACTCAGTAAAGATGCTGAATTGATGAAAACTGGGAGGTAACAGATGGCCACCTTGCCAACTTTGGTGCTTTGTGTGACATTTTGTCTGATGATGGTTCGTCTAGGAGTATTAAAAGCAGAATTTTAAAATGATGTTTTAAATTGTATTGTATTGGTTGCATTTTGATTTTGATTTTCTTTTGTATATGGCTTTGTAAAATTGGGTGACAAATTTAGCAAATTTAAACTTAATACCTGCTATACTACTGTAGCGCACCCATAAGACACACCTAAGGATCTAGTTTATGGGAGCATATTGCTAACTTAGCCAAAGATTCATAAACATGTTCAGAGAGATTATTGGTCCAAAATATGGAACTTTTTTATGAATGAAAAAAATCAAGTTGGCAAATACAAGGGATAACCGATGAACAAGTGGTTCTCTTAATGAGCTCTAATATCACTGAAAAATTGTGCCCAATTGTGCCCAATTTCCAATGATATTAAAAAGCCACTATGGTACACCTGCTCTACTTGTTGTGACGTACCTGAGCAAAGAGTCAAATCACACTAGCTAATAGGTGTTAAGTAGGCTTGCTGTGTTAATTCTCCTTAATATAACACCTTGTTCACTTTGGCAACTGCACTTGAAAAACAGAGATGTTATTTTCCATGAGTGGGAGTAGAAACAGCTTCTGCTAATGTATTGAATCTACTCTATCAACAGAAATAAGAAACAAAAAAACATAATATGTATCTTGCCGAAGTGCAATGTAAATGTTTCTGAAATGTTTACAACATTTTTCTTTCTCTGTTCTAGGTGATTTTTCCATTTCTTTTACCAAGCCTTCATCCGAATGTAAACTAAGAGCCAGGGAAGAAAATGATCCTATCTTAGCAGGAATAATTTCATTTCAGCTCTTTAGAGTGAAAATGTAAGCTAAGAATTTGTGGACTGGATGCAAGCACTTACTTTGCTATATCAGTTCATATGCTTGGATGGTTTTGGACAACATGGTGTTCCTTTTTTGGTGAAAGATTGCTTGTATGTGAATTATACACAATTATTCTACTCTGTACCATTAATATATTTTTGTGTCCATTACTGAAATACATAAATATGTCAGTCTTTAAGAGGCATCATGAAATGGATCACACAGATGGATCTCACAGCAAAATAAGCTTACCTGCCGGCACCATAGCTTTTGAAATATCTGTAGGTAGGCCAACACCATCAGACACAGTGGGGCCATATATGTAACCAGGAAAAAACAAGTGTGATACATTTTGGGGTAGACTTCAGCTGCAAAGAAAACCAAAAAGGGCTTGAATAACATCTCTTTTGATCTTCTCTACGTGCGCTCATTTGAAGTTGTTAGTTGCTATGTAATTGTTAATGCATGCAACAAACATATTGGAAAATTAAAGGGCTGAATAGATAGGATCGTTTCAAAACAGGAGCCTTTCCTCCAAAACATTCCAAGCACATTATTAACCAAGGCCACTCAGATCCTAGCATGTTTTGCATGTGGTGAAAAGCCTTTAGGGTAGGGTGTTTCACACTTCGTGACCCCATGAACCAGAGCACGCCAGGCACTCATGTCTTCCACTGCCTCCTGCAGTTTGGTCAAACTCATGCTGGTAGCTTCGAGAACACTGTCCAACCATCTCATCCTCTGTTGTCCCTTTCTCCTCATGCCCTCAATTTTTCCCAACATCAGGGTCTTTTCCAGGGAGTCTCCTCTTCTCACGAGGTGGCCAAAGTATTGGAGCCTCAGCTTCAGGATCTGTCCTTCCAGTGAGCACTCAGGGCTGATTTCCTTAAGAAAGGATAGGTTTGATCATATATATATATATATATATATAAAACCCCTTTGACTTTGCAGCTGACTAGATTGCTAAACTAATGTTCAGAAGCATTTGGAAGCACCTAGCCATCCAAAGGCATTGCTTACGCCATCGCCTAGAATCACAGAATCATAGAGTTGGAAGAGACCACAAGGGCCATCGAGTCCAACCCCCTGCCAAGCAGGAAACAAAAGACCTTGCTAAAAGATGAGGATGTAGAAAACAATGGAGAGCAACCTTGAAATCAAGGTTGCAAAGCTTAGATTTCCAAAATTGTTGGCCCCCTGGGGTAAGGGGCAGAAGGCCAGCTAGGATTGTTAGGAACACAGGAAGCTTTCTTCCACTGGTCCATCTACAGTATTGTTGACGTTGACTGGTAGCAGTTTTCTGGGGTTGCAGACAGGAGGTCTCTTCCAACTCTACCTAGAGATGTTGAGGACTGAGCCAAGGACCTTCTGCATGCAAAGCAGATGGTCTACCACTGGACTGGACTGGACTGGACTGGACTACCACTCTACCTTCACCACTTGCAGCCTGGTCAGAACCTTGCGGAGTCAGGAAAAGTACTGAACTGTGAGGTGAAGATCTAGGATGGAATCTGGCATATAAGGGCATATAAGCCACAGCAAATCTGATGGGTTGTGGAAAAAGCCAGCCAATACATATAGCAGGTTATGGGGTGGTGCCAGACAGAATTGGGAGGTCACAGGCTTTTGAAGCCCAGTGCCTGTTACCTCCTAATGGTCAGACCAGTGAAGTACTGGGTGGTTGGTAGTCCTGCTTTAAGTGCTTTGTACAGAATTCTTCAATGGTGTGAATCTCCCAAGGGTTCTATAAATATGCATGAATTACCCGTTTCCAGCATCTGCAACTGTGATGTTATCTGGGTAAATCTGTATCTTTCACATGAACCAGATGGAGTCGTTTTTTTCTTAGTGCACAGAATATATAAGAAGGTTCAGTAACTGTCTAGGTCTGAAAAGAAACATTGCTGTGTCAGGGAGCCAGAACTGTAATTGAAATTTTACTGCAGGAGAAATTACCATTATCTTAAGTATTTGAGCTCTCAACCGGCAGGACTCAAGAAAGCTCATAAAGAGCCACCACCTGCCTGCACGGTGACCTTCAGGCAGCATAGTGCAAGTATAATTGCAGCATTTATTTCAACAACCATTGGAGGTTTATGGCTTCTAATTTAACATCTTTAGCTTTTCTTTTTTTAAAAAAAAAGGGAGAAAAATGTAGAAGCTGCCAGGCTGTGTACAAGTCGATGATGGATCAAGATGGATGAAGAACGAGCCTTTTCCTTTGAAGTGGTCTCAATCAGGGCGGGGATGCATTTGGAGGCAGAACTTCAAAGAAAACCCAGGGCACATACTTCACATAACAGTTGCTTAAGGACCTTTGTGCTTTAAGTAGAACTAAAGATTCCACCAATGTAGCAATTATTACATCTGACTGAGAGGGTGGGTAGGAGTGTGAGAGAGCTGAAGGTTTCGTCATCAAGGAACCCAAATCCTTAGCTGCTGGGTGCTGTGTTAAAGCATCGGTGAAATTGCTGAATGGCTCTCAGTGCCTTGATTCAGCTGTGTGATTGCCTGTGCATATGTGAGGCTGGTGGTGAACTCATGGCCCAACAGTTACTGCATGCTGATCATGTAACTGTAGACCCTGTTTTGTGATACTACGACCAAGCAAATCAGGGCATGCCCCTAAAGAGGAAATCCTTTTTGCTAGGTTGTGTTCCATGTTGAGTTGGGATCTCATTGCCAGTTCCATGTGCTCCCAACAGGAAATTGTGAGGTATTATTGAACCTTTTTGACCGTAATAGCTGGAAAATGGAGCACTGGAAAAGTAGAGACATTTCAGCTTCCTCACAGAACTCATCTCTGGGAGCCTGAAAAGCAAATTAATTCTAATAGTCTCCCAGGGAAGTGAAAGTATGCTTGACACCGCCTTCTGGCAGGGATGGAGAAATTTCTTCCTCTCGGATTGGCCAATCCGGAAATAAGGAGCAAGGGGAGACTTAAAAGCTGAGGTCGCTGTGATGTCAGCAGGACTGACTTCCAAGCAAATGGATAAAGGGTTCAATCTTTTCCTTCACATACTGTTTTTTCTATATGTAAGGTGCCTTTTGTGTGTGTGCTGCTGAAGAATCCAATCATTCAATCCCCTGACAGTCCAAAGTAAATTAAAACCACAATAGCAAAACAAAGTAAATAGTAAATGCATAGCAAACAGCAGAAGTAATACATTTGTTGTTGTTAAGTCATTTAGTTGTGTCCGACTCTTCGTGACCCCATGGACCAGAGCATGCCAGGCACTCCTGTCTTCCACACACCAAAAACCCAAAGGCCTGGGGAAATAAAAATGCCAGAGCCAAGAAGAGTTCCTCCTTGGCCCCAAGCACATCTCCTAGGAGAGGGAATTCCAAAGGTGGAGTGCCACCATCGAAAAGGCCCTATCTTCACCTGACTTCTAATGGCAGGGAGACACAGAGACCATCCAAACGATCAGTCATTTTACTTGTATGCCACCTTCTGATGTGCTTCTGAAACTGCTCTGAATGCATGGGCTTGCAAGGTCTTGTGGAAGATGGCAGTCCTTAAGGTATCCAGTTACCCTTGGTTATTCTGGTGATACCTCTGGTTATTTTGGGCTATCTAAAGGCCTGTGAAATTCACATATGAGGTGGTGGTTGGGAGGGAGAGAGTGTTTGCGTGTTTCCCATAGGCACCTGACCAGTTCCTGTGAAAACAGCAGACTCCTCCCATGTTTCTATGTTCACATCTTCAAGTCGTGCACTATGTCAACATAGGCACAATATAGGCCCAACACAGACACCAACACAGGTGTCAAAGGGCACACTTCTGGGCTGTAGAGAGCTTTCTTCTTAACAATAACCACATTGTACCCAACACTTGTACCCAGCAGTGCTGCTCAGTGGGGTGGAGCACAGCTCCCCTAGTTTCGCAATGTAGAGATCATTTCTGGTAACTGAGACATACAGGAGAAGGGTGGAGCCAGTGAGGAGGTCAGCATTGTGTGAATGCAGTGGTGGAACCAATCTGATGCTCCCGCTGCTGCATCCACACCACAGAGACCTCCCTCCTACCTTGCCCCCCCTCTCAGTTATAGGAAACAACACAAGCAATCCTGACCCACCCACTCCACCTCACTGACTGCTACTGCTTGTACCTAAGAAATCCAGTTAGAGATTCAAGGCAGCTAAAAGCCAGTGCCAGAGAAGATCATGTAAAGTCCTGGGTTCAACCAATACCCAATAATTCAGGAGATAAGGTGGGTTTGTTAACTGTATAGTTTTCCTTCATAATGTCCATGTGGGCAATTCCAGTCCCATGGTGAAAAATACTCACCTCCCCAGTGTTCATCGCAAACCGTGAATAAGATGGTTTTGTTGGCTAATGCTGGCAAGACATGGCTGCACTCCATGACGAATGCCTGGGGGATCATTATAATGCAGGAGACAATCCAGATAATGATAATGCTGTTCCTGGCCCGCTTGGCTGTGCTTTTAAACATCAAAGGGTGACAAATTGCATACCATCGATCCAGGGCGATGCAACTCAGGGTTAGTACGGAAACGGAGACCGACACAGTCTAGGAAGGAGGGAAAGGAACAGAAGGGCAACAAAGCATCAGTAAAAACAAGGAGGAGGGAAATGTTGCTTTGGCACTTTTAACGATTCTTTCAGAATCACATTAACTTTCCCTTCCATTGGCACTATCCAGCAAACAAAAGTCACCTCTCAGTCCTGTTAAAAGCAAAGGAATGGACCACCCGTGTGCTGTTTAGGGGTTTTCCTGACTCCCATACCCAATTTATTTAGGGGGTGGGGTGCATAGGAGGGGGAGGGGGAGGGGGAGGGGGAGGGGGAGGGGGAAGTCTTTTCACAGGATTGGTTAGGTAAATGCCATCTAGAGTGCCAATCATCTGCAAATGAAAAGCAGTTCTTTTTTTCTTTTCTTTTTTAAAAAAGCACATTCTTGTTATGAATCTGGGAGTGCAAGACACACTAAATTCTTGATTATGCTAGTGGTAGGTTTTAATTTAAGTCTGGAGTATCAAAGACAGGAAATGGCCAGATGCATGTGTATTGAGTATCAATCAAGTGTGTATTTGAGCCGTGTTAGATCTTGCTAATCCTTTAATTAATCTAAGTGTTAGAGCTAATTAAGTCAGAACTGGCCTACTGCAAGTAAGGTGTTAGCAATGAGTCATTAGCAACTACAGTATAAGGGATTGAAGAAATTTACCATAGAGTGCAAAGAAATAAGCCCCTTTGACTGGAGAGATGAAAGCCAAGATCTTAGAGAAGGGAGGGTAAGTAATGTGGGCCAGAAATTGAGTGAGGTGGTATAATAATAATAATAATAATAATAATAATAATAATAATAATAATATATTTATACCCAGCCCATCTGGCTGGGTTTCCCCAGCCACACTGGGCAGCTGCCAACTGAATATTAAAAACAATACAGCATCAGACATTAAAAACTTCCCTAAACAGGGCCGCCTTCAGTTGTCTTTTAAAAGTAAAATTGTTGTTTATTGCCTTGACATCTGCTGGGAGGGTGTTCCACAGGGCAGGTGCCACTACCGAAAAGGCCCTCTGCCTGGTTCCCTGTAACTTCACTTCTTGCAGTGAGGAAACTGCCAGAAGGCCCTCGCCGCTGGACCTCAGTGTCCGGGCTGAACGATGGGGGTGGAGACGCTCCTTCAGGTATACAGGACTGAGGCTGTTTAGGGCTTTAAAGGTCAGCACCAACACTTTGAATTGTGCTCGGAAATATACTGGGAGCCAATGAAGATCTTTCAGGACCAGTGTTATATGGTCTCGGCGGCCAGTCCCAGTCACCAGTCTAGCAGCCGCATTCTGTATTAATTGAAGTTTCCAAGTCACCTTCAAAGGTAGCCCCACATAGAGCTCATTGCAGTAGTCCAAGCGGGAGATAACTAGAGCATGCACCACTCTGGCAAGACAGTCTGCGGGCAGGTAGGGTCTCAGCCCGAGTACCAGATGGAGCTGGTAAACAGCTGCCCTGGACATAGAATTAACCTGCGCCTCCATGGACAGCTGTGAGTCCAAAATGACTTCCCAGGCTGCGCACCTGGGTCTTTCAGGGTCACAGTTACTCCATTCAGGATCAGTGAGTCCTTCACACCTGCCTGCCCCCTGTACCTCAAGAACAGTACTTCTGCCTTGTCAGGATTCAACCTCAATCTATTAGCTGCCATCCATCCTCCAACTGCCTCCAGACACTCACACAGGACCTTCACCGCCTTCACTGGTTCCGATTTAAACGAGAGGTGGAGCTGGGTGTCATCCACATATTGATGAACACCCAGCCCAACCCCCCTGATGATCTCTCCCAGCAGCTGCATGTAGATGTTAAAAAGCATGGGGGAGAGGACGGAACCTTAAGGCACCCCACAAGTGAGAGCCCAGGGGTCTGAACACTCATCCCCCAACACCACTTTCTGGAACGGCAGTGACAAGTAAAAGTGCAGGAGGCGGAGAAAAATTACTAGTGTCTGTTGAATCAAATGCTGTGCTTCTGGAGAAGGCAACCCCCCCTTGGAGTGTAATGCTGGGGACCCCCACCCCCGCAGGCTCAAGTTGTGTGTATATGTGTGTAAATAAACCATATCTCATAAAGGAACCACAGTATTCACCGTGCCTCATTTTCCCAATGAAACACAGGCCCAGGTGGGAAATTTGTGCTTGGAATCTCTCACTGCTCTGGAGATTGGGGCGGCATGTTACATTATATTTAATGAAAGGATACACTAAAAGCAGGTGGTTTAGAGGAAAGGCCTGATGTGGTGGGAGAAATTCTATGATGGAGTGATGTGGAAGAAGGCCAATAAAATGATGGGAGAGTTTGGGATATAAATGAGACGAATGCGTTAACACCCCAAGAGGGCCTTGTTTCTCCCATAGCTGCAGAATTGGATTGTAAACAGGCACCAAACATTGCTCTGTCTGTCCTCTCCCAGTTTGTTGTTTTTACACCATTGCTACCTCTGCTCCCAACTCTGCCTTTTTCTTTTGAGGAATCCATAACCCCCCATCACCTCACCAGGAAGCTAGTTTGGCTATTTCCCAGAATTAGAAGGTTTAATTAACTTTTAACACTTGCTGGATCCAGGGATTAGAGGGGTCAGGCACCTGACCTCAATGCATAACACTATACATATTTATATTAAAGTGTAGCCCGCCCCTCCCCCCCCCAACCTGGAAAACAATACCTGCAAATAAGGGATCACCTTGCACAGGCTGTCCCCAAGGAACCACGTCTCAGTGATATCCACCACTAACGTTGCTGGAAGACAAGTGATGGTGACAAGGACGTCAGCTAGTGAGAGGTTGACTATGAAGTAATTGGTGACTGTTCTCATGTGGTGGTTTTTCCATACTGCAACACAAACTATTTGCAAAGAAGAATCAATATGGACATCAGGAAGCAACAAATCAGAACAATGCAATTATCTTGGTCCAGAAAAGGCAAGGCTTGGGAACCAAGTTTCTCAAAGTTGTGCCTTCTAAGCATTACCTAATCTTTCATACCTTCTCCCAGTTTAAGATCATCTCATTGGGTACACTCAGACAGTTTCTACATCTCCTGCAGTGCTCAGGATCAGTTCAGGGTTGTGGCGTGAAAGGAGGGATCTGCCTGGGATGCCCAAGCCATATGATTGGCTTGGAGAAAGAACAACTGCCTGCATTCTTGGAGAAGGCACAAAGAAGCGAGTCTACAGATGGGGGAGCTCCCATCATTATCCATGACTTGGCTGAGAGCCTTCTCATGCCCATCAACAGCAATACTGTTGCCAGGAGGTTGAAAATGAAAATGAGAAAAAGGTACCTCTGACAACAACAATAATAATACCTTTATTGTCAATGTACAACCTGTGTACAACGAAATTAACCAAGCCTCCCCCCCCAAACACTCAATCTCATTGCACTCTGTGTGTTTGTCGCAGAACACACCAACCCCCAAAATCAGTTGCACTATATTATTTTCCCTTCAGCAGCCTAACAGCCCATGGATAGAAACTGTTTTTTTAACCTGTTGGTATGACTGATTATACTTCTATATCTCCTGCTCGAGGGTAGAACATTAAAGAGGTGTTGGCTGGGGTGTGAATGATCCCTGAGAATTTTTCTCGCTCATTCAAGTCTTGCTCATTCAATGTCCTACTATTATGCTGCTCAGCAGGGCTCTATTTAAGCATTCAGTTTGCTCATATCAAGGTGGAGGCCTGCTGTCTAGTCCACCAGTGTTTGCCTGCATGCTGAGTTGTAAGGGGAAGGTCTACAGTAAGGAGCCTTCTGTGCAGGCTCCCTGTGTGATTTAGAACTGTGAATATTCGGGGGGGGGGGGACATTTCGCACAGGGAACTTGCATGAGTTCAGAGGACTTCCAAATCCAGAGTTTTGTTCTTCAATTCATGGAGGTCAGCTGGCACAGGAACATGAAAGCATGGGTCTACTGTGCACACACACACACACACACACACACACACACACACACACACCACTCTCCCCAAGGGATTTAGAATCACTTCAGTAAAATGAATGTTCAAATAATGGCTCATGGGCTTCAACACTCTGTTTCAGTAGCATCCAATGAAATGCCTCTGAGCAGCTCACAAAGCAAGACATGGCTGCAGTACCACCCTCCCAAGACCAGGTATTCCAAAGTATCTCATATCTCATAGGTTTCCTTATCTGAATTGAGTTCCAATTTTTAAATTCAAGAATCCACCATGAGATTATAATTTTGGCTTGATTACAGAATGAGAAGGGATTTGCGCCATCTTGGAATTGGCTCAGTGCTTATCTAGTTGATTGATGATGCCTGCAATCCTGAATAGACTTACTATGGAGGAAGCCACAACGAACTTGGTGGGATTTACTCATGGGTAGGGATGGGGAAGGAAATTGGTTTGGTTCTCACACTTAATTCACATTTTCCAATACAACACATGAATGCAAATATAGCTGTCCTGTGAAATTCACACTTATCCAAATATTGAGAGACAGTTCTCCAACCGATATTGGAAGAGAGTATGCATTAAAATGCATATAGCAGTGAACATAACAGACAACAAATAACTGCCAATTTTTTCATATAGTTGGGGGTTTTTTTGGCACCAGATTTTCAAATCTGCATTTGACTAGCAAAATCATGACAACAGAAATATTATTCTCCCTCTTAGGATTTATTTTGCAGTTTGGAGGAGTAGGGAAGGGGAAAAAATACTTAATTTGTTTCATCACTTTCTTGCTTGAAGAACATCTGAAGTGTTTGCAGTTCATTCATTTTGCCACAATGTGTCAGCCTGCTCCTTTTCATCCTGGCATTAAAACAATGGCGAGGATTTGCCTCTAGCAAAGTCCTGGTCCTTGCACTAGGGGAATTCCAGCTTCTAAAAACAGGTCTCAAGAATGGGTCCTCCCCAAAACCACAGAAGGAGCATTATGTGTGCAAAAAACCACCACTATATTCCTTTCTCCACCATTTTTTTGCTGCACAGATAACATCACTGAGGCAGATTCTGTGACAAAATAACAAGCAGAGGTGCCCATGTGCTTGATGGAAGAGCATTCTCCACCAGCATCACCACCAGCACCACATATTCAATGATGGTGAGGGGTCCAGGCCTGCTCCTTAACCCCAGGCTCAAGAATAGGTTTATACTAAACCTAAAAAGGTAAAAGGTAAAGGACCTCTGACAGTTAAGTCCAGACTCTGGGGTTGCGGCGCTCATCTCGCTTTACAGGCTGAGGGAGCCGGCATACAGCTTCTGGGTCATGTGGCCAGCATGACTAAGCCACTTCTGGTGAAACCAGAGCAGCGCATGGAAACACTGTTTACCTTCCCACCAGAGCAGTACCTATTTATCTACGTGCACTTTTGGCGTGCTTTCGAACTGCTAGGTTGGCAGGAGCAGGGACTGAGCAACGTGACTGAGCAACCCTGTCATGGGGATTTGAACCGCTGACCTTCTGATCGGCAAGCCCAAGGCCCAGTGGTTTACACCACAGCGCCACCTGCATACCCAGTACTAAACCTACCGAAGGGCAATAAAATGCCAGCTGTCATGGAGCATAAGAAATGTGCGAATAACTCAGATGCATGTCACCCAACAGTCCCGCTACCATACCCCCAGGAACAGGCACAGCACATCTGGAAGCACACTTCCAGAAGCAGGCACACCACTTTCGGTGGCAGAGGAGGAGGAGGAGGAGAAAGAGTCGGTGAAGATAAGGTGACAATGGGGGCGGGGGGCAGCCACAGAGAATGTGACAGACAGGGGGTGGCTGCAGTGGGGAGGTGGCATGATGTGGTGTGTGAGTGTGTGTGCCCTGGATTTGTGTGAGAAGATGTCGGAGGGCGTGTCTTGGGCAAGAGTTTTGCCGGATTGCTGCATGCATTACAGCACTGTGTGCAATATCTAAACTCACAGGGTAAAACAAACACAGATCCCACAGATACGCATAGTTGGTTTTTAAACAATATTTTTCAATGCAATGCACCGCTCCACTCTGTCCAGGTCAGAGACCTGTTGCACTCCTCAGCTGCACTCCTCACCTTGTGCACAGCTGCTGCCTGGCCAGGCCAAAAGAGATGTGGAGAGGGGCAGTTTCTGCCACGGTGGGTCAGGCAGGTGAGCAAGTGTAGCCTGGATGAGAGCATAAAGCTCTTCATGGCATTCTTGGAGGAATGTGCAGCTTCTTTGGCATGAACCCACAGCAGCAGCAACAGCAAAAAAGCAACAGCCCCCCCCCCCGAACCAAAGTAAGACACTTTTCAGTTTTGTCAGGTGCTATTTGTAAAATTGCAATGCTGAAGTGTCCTCTGTAAGTGTCTGCAAGAAAGATGAATGGGGAGAAAACCAGAACAAGGTGGCTGCTTCCCTGTGACCGTACTCCCCCCCATGGCATCCTAGCTGCTCCACCAGGTCTAGTGGACACCAGCTGCCACTGGGTAGATTTAATGAATTTATGACTTTTCTGGCTGTCTTTTTTCCCTCCTGGAACTCGAGGACACATGCATGGAGTTCCCACTTCCCATGTGGCCCCCTATCCAGGCGTAGGCCAGGCCCATACCTGCTTAGCTTCAGCATATGGCTTCAGAACATGGCTTGGAATGGATGCAAAAATGCCCAGCTAGCTTGGCGAAAACCATGACCAAGTCAGCCGTATTGCGATACCATCATCCATAAGCCAGTTGTGAAATGGGAGCGTAGATCTCTTTATTTAGCTTAATAGAACACTTAAAAATATGGCCTTTATTCTTCTACTGAAGAAATGAAGGCCATTTTTGAAGGACATCTTACTAAGATCCTGTTGAGTTATAAAGGCCTGTGCACTTAAACGGTAAACAAAAGAAAAAGCCCACTCACTATTTCTGTGGTTAGATGGGTTTTGAGTGAGGTGAGAGGTGAACCATTATTAAATCTGAGCGCATGATAAATTCCAAGTGCTGATCAGAAGTTAGTAGGGAGCACAGACCTAGCTGGCCTCTCTCCAAGGGAGCAGTAACAACACACTTTGCAAAACACTGGCTGCTTCAAGGCTCCATCTAGCAAAAATCATAGCAGCACATTGGCAGGGTCTATGATGGATTTTTTTTTTTAATATCAGCTGTAAATCTCCCCAGAATATGCCTTTCTCTTTGCTCCATGTGGCAAGCGGTTCTTGACACCTGCATAAGAGGTCAACCATGGTTGTAAAGCCTGACCCACCAAGGGACAGTCCCAGATTTACAGAAGCTGTCCTGGTTTCTGATTTGAACCCAGAGTGTCCCACTTTTCCTTGGGATGTCCCTGTTTTCATTGGAGAAATGTTGGAAGGTATCGAGTTATGCAAGCCTCGAGCCAAGGAGATAAGTAACTATACAACCTTAGAAGACATCTGAAGGCAGTCCTATATAGGAAAGCTTTTTAATGTTTACTGTTTTATTATGTTTTTATATATGTTGAAAGCTGCCGCGAGTGGCTGGGGCAACCCAGTCAGATGAGTGGGGTATTATTATTATTATTAAATTGGATATCCCTATTTTTGTCGGAGAAATGTTGGAGGATATATAAAGCACAGGATGCAATTCAAAGTCCAGGCAAGTTAATTCACATATACAAGAATTTGACAGAGCAACTGGTGCAAGGTGCAAATGATGGAACATTCTCGTCTTCCTTAACATGCAAAGTGAATGGAGTCACCTTTGGGTACACCAGTTGTTAAATCACTTGTTATGAGTTTGCAGTCAGCTGACGGAGCTCAGAAAAGTTCATAGTTGAAATTAATTTGCAGATCCCAAAGGCCACTGGAAAATTTATTGTGACCTTCTACTCAACATGGATCATGAATTTTCATATGGCAACGTCAGGAGGTTTGAAAATGAATGTTAATTTGGTATATTTATTCTTTCTGACCTCAAGCCTCACTTCATCTGGTGTGTTACCATTATCATGTCTAGAGCATCTCATGAGAGTGAGGGTGAAGCTCTGCACAGCAGCGAGGAGCTGCTTCTATTGGTCAAGGCTCCCAGAATTTAGAATTTAATTTAGAATCACGTGCAGGGTTCTAAATTCTCAAGTAGAGAAGGCCCTCCCCTGTAGACCTTCACCCTCACAATTGTGGAATGTTCTAAACATGATCCCAGATGGCGTGGGGCTTGGCAGCAAACCCCGCTTTCCCACACATGTAAGAAGGATGAGCAGCTGAGTAGGGAGTTTGTCTCCTAGACAGGAGTTCAAATCCCTGCTCAACATAAAGCTCATTGGGGGATCCCCTAACTTTATCAGCTTGACCTTCCTCTGCCATCAACTTACTGTAAGAACATAAGGAAAGCTTGCTGGACCACTCCAAGGCCTCTCTAGTCCAGCATCCTGTTCTCACAGCGACCAACCACATGCCTGTGAGAAACCCACAAGCAGGTCCTGAGCACAAGGACACTTCTCCACCATTTTTTCTGAAACTGGAGGTAGAAGCATACTACCTCCAGATGTGAAGGCAGAGCACATCCATCATGGCTAGTCCTGTACATGGGATAAGCTGCACAAACCCCTGAGCTCTTTGGAGAAAGGATGGGCTACAAATGAGAGACATCACATATAAGAGAGTGAGTGAGCGAGCGAGCGAGCGTGCATAACATTAAAAAAATTGTAGAATGTGGATGGTCAGCTGGTGATTCATAGGCTACTTCCAACCTCACTGTCACGTTCTCCTACCCCATGCCTTATTTCCCCAGCACCACCAGAAAGAAAGTGCAAGTTGGTTGCATAAGAGAGGCTCCCTTTCAAGCGGACAGCACACTGGACTGTCCGAAGGGAGTTTGCTCATTGTTGCTTCTATGGATTGCAGACCTATGGATGTTTTTAAATGACCCGGAATAGATGTCCAGCATTCTCTTCCCATATTGGCCAGCCAGAAGCATATGTGAAACCAAAAGCAGGACATGAGCACAAGTCCTCTGCTGTTTACCTCTTCTCCTATTCAGAACTGCTATTCAGAAGCATACGGTCTAAAGTGGGGGTGGTTAACCTATGGACCTCTAGATGTTGTACAACTATAATGCCCATCAGCCCCAGTCAGCACAACAAAATGGTCAGGGGTGATGGGAGTTGTAGTCCTTCAACATCTGGAAACCCACAGTTTAGCCACCTCTGGTCTCAAGTGATCACCTTAGGGAACTTTCATTTTTAGAAGTCTATGAAGTTTTCTGTATAATCATTGCTGATTTTATTGAAGCCATAAATTGCATTCGCAGAGGATATGAAATCTGAGAGGCTTCAGAGAGAGGGAGGACAAAAGAGATAACCCAAAGATACCCTCTCAAGAGAGGCAGGAAAATAGCATCCACAACAGATCAGAAGCTCTGATATCTTTGCATCATTGCAATCTGGCAGTTGGCAGTCGCTGCTGTGTTCATCCTCATAACTGATGTCAACATATACTGACTTATAGGACTTCTCTTGCATTTTTCCCTATCAGTTTCTGCCCAAATTCTTCCTATGAATAATTTGAATGAAGAATGCAGTGCAACTTAAACCAGTTCTTTCCTATCAGCACATAGATCAGGGCCTGACTTACCATTAGGCAGAGTGAGGAAGCTGCCCGAAGTAACTGGTTTTGGGTGTCATGAAAGGGCAGGGAATTTTTGGCTATTGAATTTATTATCAATGTATTTTTGATGCAAGTGTGGGCTGCTTGCAGATATTTGTTTTGCCTGAGGTTCCAGAACTGGCTTTCCTTAGACATTATGTACCTTGACCTGGGAAGTACTATTTACTGAAGAGATGGGGACTCTCAGGCCTGAGGACAACTGGCACCTCCAGGTCTCTCTGCTTGACTCTCAGGATTCTCCATAGGATACATACCACCCCAGGTCACACCATTCACTGGCCTTGCTCCATAACCTCCTCAAAGGCTTTTGCCTAACCAGAATGTGTCCTTGAGTGATGATAATGTCTGGATGGAGAATGGATAAGTGGATAAGTATGCGTATCCCTTTGACTTCTGCATAGCTGAAATGCAACCTCTGCACAAAGGTGAAAGTCACATCTGTTGCTCTGTCCACTTTTGCATCTTGTCCTATCGACCACTAGAATTTGTGCCCTAGAAGATGTCCTCAAGGGAACATGTCCCCCTGGCTTTAAAAGGTCCCCTACCTTGTGATTTAGGGATGCAGGTGGCGCTGTGGGTAAAACCTCAGCACCTAGGGCTTGCCGATCGCATGGTCAGCGGTTCGAATCCCCACGGCGGAGTGAGCTCCCGTCTCTCGGTCCCAGCTCCTGCCCACCTAGCAGTTCGAAAGCACCCTTAAGTGCAAGTAGATAAATAGGTACCGCTTTATAGCGGGAAGGTAAACGGCGTTTCCTTGTGCTGCGCTGGTGCTGGCTCGCCAGAGCAGCTTCGTCACGCTGGCCACGTGACCCGGAAGTGTCTCCAGACAGCGCTGGCCCCCGGCCTCTTAAGTGAGATGGGCACACAACCCTAGAGTCGGACACGACTGGCCCGTACGGACAGGGGTACCTTTACCTTTACCTTTACCTTTACCTTGTGATTTACTGTTTCATCTTGGGCAGCAAAACATCTTCAGCCGCCCTTGAAATACCTACCTTCCTTAGGATTTAATAAAGCTATCTCACTTGGACTATTCAATGGGAAGAATGAAAAGATATCTGCTGGAGTACCAATTTCATGCTGTTTAGGAATGCTGCTTCAAAGAAAAGTAAGAGCTTCTTTCAAAAGGAAATGAGGTCTGGGGAAATGCAGGGGTAAATGTGTAGGATAAACTAATTCCACACCCACTAGGACAGGGGTCAGCAATCTTTTTCAGCAAGGGGTCGGTCCACTGTCCCTCAGATCTTGTGGGGGGGGGGCAGGACTATATTTTGGAAAAACAATGAATGAATTCCTATGCCCCACAAATAACCCAGAGATGCATTTTAAATAAAAGGACACATTCTGCTCATGTAAAAACACTCTGATTCCCGGACCATCTGCAGGCCGGATTTAGAAGGCGATTGGGCTGGATCCGGCCACCAGGCCTTAGTTTGCCTACTCATGCACTAGGACTTTGTGATTCTCTTGCCATACTTTTCAGAAACAAACCTTTGTCTTTATATGCCAGAAATAATTCAGCAGAAGCATAGCCCTTCATCATTGCATCTCCATGCTGGGAAAACTGTGTGTGTGGCAAGCTGTCAATGGCAGCTGTTAAAGAGGGGCTGGCCCTATCATTAGGCAGAGTGAGACAGCTACCTGAGGCAGCAGTTGCTGCCCCCTCACAGTTAGCTTGAATCCTCAACCATACCCATCTGTTGCCATGTAGATTCTCCTGGGCCCTCTATTCTGTGCTGCTGCCTCAGTTACAGTGGATTATGCCATCCCATCACCAGTGTTGGGATTAAGGTCCAACCAGCTTCAGTAGGTGGAATGGTGGTGGCTGCCATCTTGTCTTTTGCCCTGGGCCAGTCCTGTGTTAAAGGCACAGAGCAGCCTTTGCCAGCCTCGTGCCTTTCAGGCATTTCGGGCGACAAACCCCATTGGCCACAGCTAGCATTGGCCAATGGACAGGAACGATAGAGTTATAGTCCAAAACAGGGTAAGCAGATTATCAGAAATAAAGGCGATGATACCAGTGCAGTGAATTCCTAGTGTGGAAATGCTCACGTTTCTTTGAAGGGTGATAGCACTCACGCTTTTAATATAGATTTGATTACCGTATTTTTCGTCCCATAGGACGCTCCGTCCCATAGGACGCACCTACTTTTTTGGGGGGGGAATAAAGGATTTCCCCCCCTTTATTTCCCCCCCAAAACCAGGTCGGGGAACAGTGGGATGGCGGCGCTGCGCCTCCCTGCTGTCCCCCGAGCTTGTGGGGCTGGCCGATGTCTGTCCAGCGCGCGGGGTGCTCTGCTTCAGGGCACCACGCACGCCGGGCGGCAGGCTGCTATCCGCAGGGTGGGGAGCCCTGCGGGGAACTCCTGCAGGGCTCCCCACGCTGCGGATGTCTGTCCGGTGCGCGGGGTGCTCTGCTTCAGGGTGCCCCGCCCGCTGGGTGGCAGGCTGCTATCCGCAGCGTAGGGAGCCCTGCGGGGAACTCCTGCAGGGCTCCCCACGGTGCGGATGTTTGTCCGGCGCGCGGGGCACTCTGCTTCAGGGTGCCCCGCCCGCCAGGCGGCAGGCTGCGGACACCTACGCAAAGCACGGGGCGTCCTCCAAAGGGCGCCCCGTGCTCCGCGCTTCCGGCTGCCGCCCGCAAGCCCTGCACACCGGGGGGAGTTCACCCGGGCGCGCAAGGCTTGCGGACACCTGCGCGAAGCACGGGGCGTCCTCCGGAGGGCGCCCCGTGCTCCACGCTGCCGGCTGCCACCCGCAAGCCGTGCGCGCCCGGGGGAAGTTCCCCCCGGGCGCACAAGGCTTGCGGACACCTGCGCGAAGCACGGGGCGTCCTCCAAAGGGTGCCCCTTGCTCCGTGCTGCAGGCTGCCGCCCGCAAGTCTTGCGCGCCCGGGGGGAGTTCCCCCGGGCACGCAAGGCTTGCGGATAGCTTCCTGGAGCCTGGAGAGTGAGAGGTGTCAGTGCGCACCGATGCCTCTCGCTCTCCAGGCTTCAGCGAAAGCCTGCATTCGCCCCATAGGACGCACACACATTTCCCCTTCATTTTTGGAGGGGAAAAAGTCCATCCTATAGGGCGAAAAATACGGTACTTTTTAATTAAACCATGTCGTGCTGCGCTGGTGCCGTGCAGTTTAATATTGACCTAAGCATCTAATCCACAAAGCACATGGATCCAGTTAAATTGGCTCAAACTACCAAAAGCAAATTAATTGATCTACTGAGGATTTTGCTGATGAAAGGTCTCACTGCTTTCATGGGATTAAAGCCTATGCAGCACCAATCTGCTCCTCTCTAGCCTTGAAAATCCTGAAGGGAAAATAGAAATGCAACACTGTTTTAAAATGAAAAAAGTATACATTGTTCTAATGGCTAGCAAGTGGTTGTGTTAGCTGCTCTGCTGAATCCAGTGGGGCTTAGTTCCAGGTGAGTGTGTATAGAACTGCAGCCTAAATCAATAATATGAGAACATATAGCTCGAAATGATTAGACTCAAGACAAGAGTGAATGTCTGCCTCTTTTTATCTGTAACTATGAACATTAGGGCTCACCTGTTGCAAATTATTAGGCTTCACAATGATAGAGTCTCAGACTGAAAAGGTTTCTGTGTGAGCACTGAGATTGTTCAGATTCCTCTTTCCTGTTACAATCTCTTATGTCCTCTGAAGAGCCACTCCTGACATTTAGGGACCCTCCTGTCTTAGGTATGCTGGATTTTCTCATGTTTTCTCCCTGCCAGAGCTTGTGTCTGCTTGGAAGACGTCCAGAAGAAGAGGTGTAGCAGGAAGAGGAAGTGCTAAGAGCAAGTCTTGGCAATGTTTTCATGCCTGCGTGATCTCTGTTACTTACTAATTTCCTAAATAAAACAACTGACTTTACTTTGAGTCTCTGAGTCTCCTTTCTGACCTGTTGGTGAACCTGCTCCCCTGACACCGATTTGTAACCGATCAGTTTCAAAAAATGGATTATTTTGGGATGTTTGTGTGATGTCCTCTTTCTTAACCTGTTTTACAGAATTCAGTTATGACTTCTGTACAAGGTGGATGAGGGGAGTGGGGAGCTCTGCCTCTCACGATTCACACCTGTTGAACTCAGCCAGATGCCTGGTTCCACACACCCTCTCCTCATCTCTTGGTCTCCCTCCTCTTGCACACATTCCAGCTTGTCAATATTCTTCTTAAATTGTGGCACCCAGAACTGGACACTGTACTCCAGGTGTGGTCTGACGAAGGCAGAATAGAGTGGTACTATTACTTCCCTTGATCTGATTTGTGGTCCTTATAGGCACTAGCTAAGGGGGAGGGAGTAGCAGTAGTGGGTGCTTTGCATTTCAATAGCTGGGTCATGCTTGCTTCACAAATGTACTGGAGTATTCAAACACATTCCTGAGCATGCTTTTTGGAATGTTCGCAACAGCTCTAGCTCATCGGAGAGTTCTAAAACTTCTATCCTCATCACCTCTATTTGACATTGCTCTTCCTATGTATTTCCTGATCCTGCCACAAACAATGTGGATCAGTCATTCCCTCAAAACATCTCATGCATTTTAAGCAACATTTCGTTATCTATCATTTTATCAGCTTTTATCTGCTCCCTTACTTCCCATTTACATGCACCTTTCCTTTGTTTCTATAAATGCCTGAATTAATGCTTCATCCTTTCTTGTTCCTGTTTGCTTCTTCCCTCAGTTCCTGATTTTTATGCTATCTCAACCCTACCTACTATGCTTTACCCAACTTCACTTTCATCTTCCCATTTCTCACAGATGCACTTCCCCTAAGGGCTGTGAGTTGGATTGGTGCAGAATTTCAGTGATTAATTCTTCTGTCCCTTCTCAACAGGCTCTGGATGATATAGAAGGGATGGGTTTAACTTTATCTCCCCTCCCCATCCTCAAAACCCATACACCATATGTGTACAGCAATTGATATGTTCTCAGGGAGGGCCAAAGCTCCATACAATTTTCATACTGTTGTCACTGACTTCAGCAAACTGCAACTGGCATGTGGCAAATGGCAGCTTTAAGATCTGAGATTGTCTTAAATAACACCACCAAGACTATGGGATACAAGAGCCATCAGTATTGAGAACCGTGAAGAACAGCTGCTCTCTTTCTCAGGCTGAATGTTCATTCAGAATTTCATTCAGAATTCTGTTGAATGAAGTAGAACTCGTCATTCAAAATTCTCTTGGTATGAATGGAACCACTAGGGTAAACTGTCATATGAAGAAAAATGTGTTCTGGTTATATGAATGAGGCTTGAAGAATTCAGCACCCCTCCTCTGTGGACAGCAATAAAAAACACACCAGTTGCCTTTGGAAAGCAAGGCAGCAGTTCAGTCTGTAAACCAATAAACAAATAGCTGAATATGTTGCCTGAGGACTCACTGAACTTGATATGACTTACTTCCATGTAATTTGCTTAAGGTCAAAGTGTTCCTCACTTATTACTGACTTGTTACAAGGTCTGGATTTAGGAACATGTTTTCAAATGAAATCGACACTTACAGTGAAATCCTATACACATCTGAACAGAAGTAATATCTGTTGAGTTCAATGATATTTACTCCATTTAACTAAGTATAAGACTGATGCCTCAACAAGTTAAAGGCTACTGAAATCCTTCAAATAAACATGTTTACCATCAGATATTTTTTTTAAAAATGGAAATTGCATTTCTAACAGTCTCAGGTGGCTGTATTATCAAATGCTTCTATCATATCCCAACAGAAAAGAACAAAGATTATGAATGTCAAAACCCTCAGAATAAATAGAAATCTTTTCCACAGTCAGAAAAAGAAATAATATTTCTAAATCTCAGTGTTGTACGGTTGGTTTTTAAAGTTTTATCAGTACAGTATACAAGTGGTGTGAAAAAGATGGTATGACAGTACAATAATAATGATGATGATGATAATAATAATATAATTTTTTAATTTATATCCCACCCATCTTGCTGGGTTTCCCCAGCCACTCTGGGCAGCTTACAACATATATAAAAACACAACATTAAATATATATATATCCCATACGAGCAACAAAAAAACCAATAAATCAAAAGAATCCAATAACAACAATAATAATAGCTATAGGAGTCTAGTATACAAAATGTTACTCACCCAGGATGTTTCCAACGAGAGCCACAATAAACACAATAATATATCCAGCAATCAGAACCCATTCGTATTCCTTGGGATGCAAATATTCCTTCCAAAGGTATTGCAGAAATTCCTCCTCATCATAATCTGCGGAGGGGTTTCCAAAAGCCTCCTGGGTGCCATTCAGCTCTATATTAGATGACCAGTTTCGACAAGATGGGAAGCCTTCCTCCACTTGAGTTAGAGACATAATTTGCTGTGCTCTGGATCTGAATCCAACCATCCAGTAGTTCAGGCTGTGATCAAGCCCATCCATCCATAGTTTATGTGACAGAAGAATGTGCAGAGAAAAGAGAAACAAGGGGGTGGGGGTGGGCAGTGAGGAAACAGCCCAGTGCCAACTGCAACTTCTATGACCAGTTTCATACCAAGGATTTCCCAGTGGAAAGAGGCATGCAGCAGTGCCAGGAGAGAGGAGGAAACACTCAGAGGCTGCAGCGACACAGAGGCAAGCAACAAAAGCAGCACATGCTTCCAGCTTCTTCATTCAGCCAGGATGTGCAAATCACAGTATTGCAGTGAAGAAGAGAATGCACAGAATACTTCTTTCATACACACACACACACACACACACACACACACACACACACACACACATATGGACACAGTTTGCCTCCTATATTAATCCTTATTTCATTATCCCTGTAAGGACTCCTAACACATTACACATTTATTCTGTATATCTGCATTGCACAGGGTGTTTGTGGGCACTTGACAACCATGTGGGAAATTGTTCTTTGATTACACAAATCATTCCCCCCCCCCCATTTCTTATTGCATGCCTTTTCTCTCCTGTTCTCCAGGACCTCTCTAGCATTGCTTCCCCAAGGTGATAGATTTCAACTTGATGGCAACCAGTGGGTGGGACCTTTTGACGGTGGCATCCACTCTATGGAACAACCTACCTCCTGGACACCAGCACCTGTGGCCTTCTGGGAGACTCACATGGGAAGTGTATTTTTTGGGGGGAATATTTCCTATGTGGGAAACAGTTTCTTTGGCTTTTTGTTTTGCCAAATAGTTTCTGTGCAAGTGAGTGGACACCATCACATCCTGTATGTTCCAGGAGCCATTTGCAGACTCTTTTTCACTGCCCGTGGCTGCCACATAAACCCTTCCATTCAGCACCAAGCCACAAATACTTATTGATAAGAATACAAAATAGAACTCTCAGGAATGGTGGCTGTTTTGGGTGCTAGGGCAGGAAGGGAGAAGCTGTAGCCTTCCAGATGTACTGGGACTCCCACCAGCATGGGCAATGGCCAGGTTTAATGAGAGCTGTAATCTAACAGCATCTGGAGGACCATTAGTTAGGCATCCCGGACCTAGAGAGATAGTAATTTGGCTCCAACCCAGCAAAAAAGCCTAGAAGAGGATTTTATAGTGAGGTACATATATAATCCTCTTCTAAACTCTCCTGCTGGCATTGTTGCCTCATTAGGTCTGCAGCAGTGGCCACAGTGGAAACAGCCAAATGTGGCTGGCCACCTCAGAAGAGGAGCTGCATTCAAGAGAAACCAGCAAACAGAACCCAGAGCAGAGTCCTTAACAACAATTAAACCAACATATGGCACAACTCTACAATTCTATAATCTATTATGGTGACAGCAGTCTTTCCCCCCCCCAGCAGAATGAAATATACGGTGTAAGAGCAGGCTGATCCATAACTCTCCTGAAGTAGGACTGATTCACATGTTCAGTTTCTAGATACCTGCAGATGAAACTTCCAGAGTAGACAGGGAATATGCAGAAATCTACAAAACCTGAACACATGAATTGTTATATTGATAGAAGTACTGCCACACTAACATGGACAAGGAGAACCTATGGTCTATGCAAGGTATCTTCAACCTTTGTTGGACCCAGGACCCACTTTTAACCCAAACATTCATTTGGGGGCCCATTTCTTAACATTTTCACATATATTTGCATGGTGGCAGAGCTCATGCTGGTCCCAACCCAGTAGTTGTAAGACCAGTGTGACTAATCCCAAATGCACCAGCTGCAGAGGGAAGGAAATCATAAAGCGGTTTTATTTGAAAGTGTGTTTCCTTTGGTGCCTCATCCAGATGTAATTTGTTACATGAATGTGGTTAATTTGGGGATCGAATAAATCTTAACACTTACCCAACCAATTCCTGGCCAATGCGCCCATGTCAGTTGCATCCTCTAATCAGGGTTTGAATTTGCTCATTAGCAACCCTGTGAGACAGGGAGTTAATAATAACAGACTCAGGAGAATGGCAACTGAAATGAATAAATTGGATTAATGGTGTACAATGCTTCCTTTAAAGTACATTATTATTATTATCATCATATAGATGATAAAGAAATCATAAAACGAGAAGATAATGAAGCAACTTAAAGCACTGAAATACCTTTATGAATCATAGTTTTGCCAACATATTAGTATTTTAGAATAAAGTTCACAGCTCTCCAACAAGGAAAGAGCTAACTCTGCTTCATGCCACAGCCCTGATCCCTTAACTATTTAAAAAAACAACTGCAGGTGGAAAAGAGGGCATGACGAGATATGCCTGTTGAAATTCCGTCTTCTATACAATTAAAGATGCAAAAGCATTCCTCCCTCTTTGCCTGGCCATTCCCTAAACAACAGACATATCAATTGTGTACTGATCACACACAAAATGTTCTGTGCACTTTGCCCTTAAGTCAAAGAGCAGCAAAGCCTTGTACAGAATGCCAAGGAAAGAAGGACTTCTACCTATATGCAAGACAAATGAACAGCTTCACCCTAAATGACAGCAAAATGCCCAAAGGATAATTGTTTGTAACAGTCACGGTAAACATACAGTATCCTTGGAGGATAAAATGAAAATAAATATCCATTCCGTTGAGAGATGGATGTTTGGGGCAGACTGAATGGATTGTACCAGTCACAAAGAGAAACACGAAAGGCATGGCCTTGTGTGAACTTGAGATTTACGGTATTATTCCAGAGCATTACAAGAAAAGAGAAATGTCAAATTCTCACTGAATATATTTGCCTGCTTTCATAAAACTTTGATCATCCTTCACTTGGACCCAACTGGCTAAGGTGGGTTTTCTAGATCTGCACCAATGAGAAAATGCCTTAAATTGGCCTGGTTGACACTACCAGAATATTCTATCATGCCTGATATGAGCTAAGGTGCTGTTTGGTGCGGCTATCTCTCCTACCTGACAGACCAGTACCAGCAGCAGCACTGGGTGACTGTAGCTCTAGTCTATGGCAGCTATTCTGTGTGGTGTTACCTGTCTTGGGTACACTCCACTTAAATTCCAATGGTGCCAGTAGACCAAGGTGCATTCCAGCAGTTTCCTCAGAGCTCACTCAACCTTCATGCTATGACTCTCCACCCTGTTCTGGTCCTGGCAGGAGAGTGCTGCTCTTGATTTGCCCCATCCCTACCCTTTATACACCACTCCTGGGTTCAGGTGACTGCTTCTCTCACATAAGAATGTAATTTTTGACAACCATCACCAAAAGAATTGACTATAGCAAAGGTGCTCTAGGTAGAGCTGCTTTTAAAAACTGCTCGTGCAGAATGCTATGGTTCTTTTCTTTATATTGACAGGCCACAGGGCGTATATGACTCCAAGTCTGGCACAACTGCACTGCCTTCCTATATGCTCCTGGAGCCAGCCCAAATTGCAGGTGATTTGAAGCCATCAACAATCTGAGCACTTGCGGAGTGCATTCTCCCATATATGTCCTCCCATACATTGGGATGAGCCAGGAAGGGGGTGGGGGTGGTACTGTTCAATATGCCATTCTCAAAGGACTGAATGGGTTTGGGGCTTTTCTGTAGTGGTACCCATGCTCTAATGTGGAAGCACATTAGGGTGACATCCGTTTTATCGCACGTCCATGATTTGTGCACTTGATGCTCCTGGGGTGGTTACACACAGCCCTGTTTCCTATACATCACACTGTTTCATTTCCAATCAGAGCGTGCCTCATAACTTGCAGCTGAAACACCCTAACTTTTCATACCATAAATGTCCTGGGAGGGTTTTGTGGTCCCACTTTTGTTGGGCTGTGGCATCGCAGAACACAAAGTAAAGCAGAATAAACCCACCACTTATGTCAAGAAAAGGTTGCAGAATTGTTGCTGGCATTCATGGAGTGAAAGCTCCCTTGTCAGCTCTGATTACATGGATCTTACATGGTTAGTTTTGCTGCTGGGTTTTATGTCATTTGGGCTGATTTTTTAGAGCTGGGTTTTATGCTGCTGATAGATACTTGATTGCTTTTATGATTGCAGGCATTCCAAGTTTGACAATGGGAATGTACAGTTGTCGCATCTGTGATTCTAGCAATCATAAAAACATGGAACAAACAGAGCTAAGGGAAGAATCTGTTTCTAGCAGAGGGTGCGGTAAATAAATTTTAAACAGGGAGGGGAGGTAGCTCAGTGGCAGAGCACCTGCTCAAATACAGACGGCCTCTGGTCCTTTCTCCAACATCTCCTGGTAGGACTGAGAGAGAACCCTGTCTGAAACCTTGGAAATCCACTGCCAATCAGTGTATAAAATCACCTTTATAATGGAAAGGAATGCATGTAAACAGACCATTCAGTGGGCATCAATTTGATCCCATCTTCCCTTCCTTTTGTTTGTTGCAACAATAATCCATGTGGCTTGAAAACAAAATGGGCTTTATAGTGAGGAATTAATCTTTTGTGCTTTCAGACATTTGTAGCCGGTGATGATACAGGGGGGCACTTAACCTCATCTGGCTTGCTTGAGGCATTTATCTTTCTGTAAAGGAACAGAGCACCACAAGTGAGCTAGCAAAGGAACTATGCTTTTTACAGCATAAAAATGACAGCACTATCAGTGCACAGGGTGCTCCTGAGACAAATTAGTTTGTTGGAACCACAATGTACTTACAATGCATTACCTTGTGTCAGCATCAGAAAATATATATATATATATACAGTGGTACTTCGGGTTACAGATGCTTCAGGTTACAGACGCTTCAGGTTACAGACTCCGCTAACCCAGAAATAGTACTTCAGGTTAAGAACTTTATCTCAGGATGAGAACAGAAATTGTGCGGCGGCAGCGGGAGGCCCCATTGCCTAAAATGGTACCTCAGATTAAGAACAGTTTCAGGTTAAGAACAGACCTCCAGAATGAATTAAGTTCTTAACCCGAGGTACGACTGTATATATATGCTAGGACCAATAATTTGAAAGCTGTACAGGCTATGGTCTATTAATGACAACTGAGATTATTTTTATTGTGCTTTATCTTTAGGCTGGTTGGGCCCCTCCCCAATCTTTTGTGGCTTTTTGCCATTGTTCACAGTCACTTGGCTGCAGATTTGACAGCTGTTTCCTTCCTTCTCAAGTGATCCCAGGCCACCAATATCATATATTTGGATCTGAATACATTGGAATGGCATGTGGTATGTAGACACTCAACATTTGATTATTTCAGGGTTTTCCAAGCTTGGTTCTCCCACTGTTTTTGGACTACAACTCCTATCCTCCTGAGCTAGCAGGACCAGTAGTCAGGAATGATGGGAACTGTAGTCTGAAAACCTCAGGAGACCCAAGTTTGGGAAACAATGGGCTATTTGTTGATAGATTAAGGGCAACTAAAACCTATCTAGTGTAAGAGCAGGTGTTTAGCTGAACTACAATTCCCATAATCCCCGGGCATTGGCCATGCTTGCTGGAGCTGATGAGACTTGTAGTTTACCGGAGGGCCAAAGATTCCCCGCACAAGTCTTCCAGGGCAATCCTAGCCCATCCTTACAAATGATCAGCTGTCTGGAAGTGAGTTCTTTTGCAACAATGACTGGAAAACGACTGAAAGGACGAGTGAAGTTTTAAGTGTATATTTAAAATGTATGCATCAAATCAGGTTCCTGCCTCGAGCATCGGCTTGGCAACCGCCTCACTTGCAATGATTCATCCTGCCTTTTGAACTGTGGAGGTTATCAGTCCCTTGCAGTGTGCTGTGAGTACATTTATGTGCCAGACCCTTTATACATTGTCTCTTAGGCTGGTATAAAGTCATCCAAGTGGGCACCGACTGCAACAAATGAAATAATTGAATTAGCATGGGCTAAGGGCTGCTTATTACACAGTGGTGGTGGGCAAGCACAAACTGGGTTCCTACCAAAAGCCTGCTGAGCATTGAAAGCCTTTCTAGTCAATGTTTTCAAATCCTTGAAGTCGTCTGGGAAGCATTTGCTCAGTTCTCAAGAGGGCACAAGCTCTGGCCAATCCTCCACCCGCTGCTACTCTCTCTTCCTCACAGGCAAAGAGGCGAAAAAAGCTTTGCCTTCGTGCAGGTGATAGTCATTGTCGTAGTAGATGTCCATACACTCCATTGTAGGAAGGAGAGCTCCAACCTCAGGAAAGGTAAAGGGACCCCTGACCATTAGGTCCAGTCGTGACCGACTCTGGGGTTGCGGCGCGCATCTCGCTTTACTGGCCGGCGTACAGCTTCCGGGTCATGTGGCCAGCATGACTAAGCCACTTCTGGAAAACCAGAGCAGCGCACGGAAAGGCCGTTTACCTTCCCGCCGGAGCAGTAGCTATTTATCTACTTGCACTTTGACGTGCTTTCGAACTGCTAGGTTGGCAGGAGCAGGGACCGAGCAACGGGAGCTCACCCCATCACAGGGATTCGAACCGCCGACCTTCTGCTCGGCAAGTCCTAGGCTCTGTGGTTTAACCCACAGCGCCACCCATGTCCCTCAGGAAAAGGCAGTGCTTTTTTTCCCTTTTTTTAAAAAAAAGTTTATGGGTACTCTCATTTTGACTCAAGAAAATCACTATTTTATAGTTGAAATCGGGAAAAATAAATACGGAAAATGGACAAAAGTACAAAGATTCACAAACTGTTTAGGGGTATGCGTAACCCTGCGTACCCCCAGGAAAAAAGCGCTGGGGAAATGTATGGCATCATGTCTTTTCCTACTAGGAATGGTGAGCTGAATTATGAATCCTACCATCTCTGGGGAAAAAAATGTTTGAAATGTCATTTCCAACCCTAAACCACCTCTGAATCTCACTTGAGAATGAGGGGTTTTTAGTTTAGCTCCAACATCCCCAGTGGGAAAAGACATCATGAGTGTGTCTTTTCTAACCAGCCGAGGGGCCTAAGATGGGCCTCTTCTCTTGGTCAGCTACCACATTCCCCTTGGTAAGGTTTCTTCCTCTTCTGGAGTAGGAAGGAAGCAGACAGCTGCACTGGTGTGACCAAACAGAATTGAGGCATAGATTTACTCATTGAGTCCTGTGGCCTCTTCTCAAGCATGCTCTCTTTCAATTGCCCTGCAATGGACATTGTACACTAGGGGTAGATCTACACATGGGGGTGGAGAGGGGAACGCTATAAATAAGTCAGAAATTAGATCATTATATATATATATAAAACCCTATGGAAAATAAGTATGAAAATTTCCTGCTCTTTGGCGCCATCTGGTATTGCATGTTTATAGAGCATTCAAATCATTGTTTCTTTACTAATGTAGCTGAGTCCTAGGGATGGTGGTGGGGAAGTTTGGTTCAGTTTGTAAAACAATATATACAAACTGATCCACAACTATCCTTCAAAATCAGCACTTCTCCAAATTTTGAAATGCCATTCTTAACCTGTACAAATATGTGTATACAGATATGTATAAAATGTGTGTATTAGTGAAAACCGCGTACTAAAATGCTTTATCGCTTTGCAGAAATGTATATTCGAAGAAATATGTTCTAAAACGCCAACAAACTTTCATGAGAACCAAAAGAAAAAATTCAAACTGATATGGAAATGTGGTAAACTGAACTTAAGGTTGGAAAAATTAGAAAATGAGAGAAGCCAAAATTGATAAATTTGTCCGTCTGCATTTACACAGAGAAAAACCCAGAGAACTGCAGCCAATCAGAGGGTGGATCTACACACAGGGGGGAAAACATTAAAAATAAGTCAGAAATTAAATCGTTATAACAAAAGAAAGAAAGAAAAACCACTATGTAAAAAACATGCAGAATTTTATTTTGCTCTCTGGCACCATCTGGTGTTGCATGTTTATAACGAATTCAAAATGTTGTTTTTTGACTACTGTTGCTGAGTTCAGAACTTCCTGATAAGAGTTCCTGCAATGGAGAAAGTAGGGTTCCTATTTGGAGGCGCACAGATAAAACACCTTACCTTAGGTCAAAAAATGCAGTGTTGAAATGGTCCCAAATACACAGAACTAAAGACAGAATTAAAGTGGGCAGTTGCTATATTGCTGCTTTGCACATGTAGGATGCTGTCTTAAGAGCTGCTTAGACTCACACTTTTATATGTTGTCAGTTTGCCTGTCATATACACACCTGAACTAAATTTCAGCATTATGAAAAGAGCCATTTCATGAAATAAGTAATCTCTTTCCTTTAAAAAAAAGGGGCGAGGGAGGAAATCTCAGAATTGACATGTCTTATCAAGCATGGTAACTCATTGTCAGTTATAATGAGATGTCATCTAGGAACATTAAGATATAAGCGAATAGCTCTGATTAAATGACAAAGAACCAAGACGGTGATGAGCAAGAAGAAAAAGCGGGAAAGTAGTTCCAGGAACTTCCAGAAGCTTTTAGGAGCTTCCCACTTACAAACCTAGGAAGATGATGAATGCTTTCCTCCAAGCATGAAGAAAACACATTCTGGCCATGTCTACTGCCCAGGGGAGCAAGAGCCATTGAATGCAAGGATTTGGTGAATGTGTGTTTCATATTACAATCTAAGGTGGGATGTAAACCTGAACATACCAAAAAGATTGTCTAGCTGCTGCCACCTGGTGAGGAGACTTGGCTCAAGGGATAGTGCACCTTGCCAGTGAAAATCGGAGCAGGCGGGGAGAAAGAGACAGAATTTGGTAGCCTCACTATCCATTGACATTCCAATGAGATCTGGAATAGACGGCAGGTTTGCCATGTGATCCTTTATTCTGGGCAAAAGAAAAAAGACAAAAAGGACAAAAGAAAAGGCCGCAGAGCATTTTCTCACATACCATTGGCAAATAATCAAAGGCATCTCCAAAAAAGATACCTCTGACACAAATTTGGTCTCCTTTTTTTCTCCTTTATTGTAGAAAAAAACATGATATTTTAATGCCATCATCATTGCAGAGGTGTCTTTGGAGGGAGTATATTAAATGAAAATGTCCAGTAAGCCAGATCAGTAGTAACAAGGACAAGGCAGGCTGCGGTGACAGTGATGGCTGGCAAATGAGTACTGATTTTAATCTCTGGAATACAGGCTTTAGCTGAAGGAGTGTTATTTTTAATGTAAATAAGTTTTTAAGGGAATTTTTGATTACGTCCGCTTCTCCATGTGGATCTGGCATATGTTGCTTGCTGTTCACTTTGCTGTCTGGTCTTTGACCACAATAAAAACTGATTGATAGATCATGGAAGGGTCATAGCTCAGTGGTAGAACACCTGCTTTGCATGCAGAAGGTCTCGGGATCCATTCCTGACATCTCCAAGTATGGCTGGGTACGTCCCTTGCCTGAAACCCTGGAAAGCCACTGGCAGTCAGTGTAGACAATACTGAACTGGAGCAGGCCTTCTCTGACTTTCTACATTTCAAGTTCATTCTGGGACCCCTGTGGCTGTAATGAGTAATGGGGGGGGGGGGAGGAAGGTTCAGGAGACACAATTACACGGTAAATTAATCATCTTGTCACAGTCTGAGTCAAGAATGCCCCAGAGTCCTCCCTTCTCTGCACTTGCTTGGCCGGAGGAAGAAAGACTCAACACCTGCCTTGGGGATGATAAAGCAATTTACAGGAATTCGTATCATTAGTCTAGTGGTGTGAACTACAGATATGCATGTACTCTTTTCGTCCAGCCATCCCTACAGGAGCTTGCACCAGTTCAGTCTATTTTTGCGTTAACATTTCTTCTTATCATTAATCCTCATATCATGTCACCCAGTGCTTTTGAAAGTCTGCACAAATTTCAAGAAGGTGGTGCAATGCCGCATGACTAACTGCTGCCCCAAAATAAGAGGTCTAAAGTCCCCTGTGATTCGTAATTCTTTGTATCCTGACTAAAGCTAAAGAGAATGCTACTTCATCCTGCACTTCTCACCCAAGTTCCAAGCAGAACTGGGCAAATCTCTCTTTCATCTCATGCAATGCTTTTTTCCCTTTGTATGACACTGATAATAATTACTATTTCTGGCTTTATTTATCATTAATACTAATTAATACTACTGCCTGCCTCTTTGACAATGTATTTGCAGATGGTAGGCTCTTTCCTACTCATGGAAAATCACCCCAGTTGCCAGAGCAAAAGAGTTGTGTTGCTACTTCCTCCCTCTCCTGTTCCTTTGTCTCCTCCTTCTATGTGCATTGCTCATAAATTAGGATTCATAAAAAGCTTCCCAGTAAACATGGATGAGATGTTTAAGCTGCTGATGCACACACCGGTTTTCTTTTAACAAAAACAGTGTCTGCAGAACAATATGCACAAAAGCGCTTGGCCTCACTGGGACGTGTATTCTGCCAAATCATTTACAATCTGGGGACAGTTCCATTCTGAAGCCTATGGGGAAAATTAGGTGCCTACATTATGCCTTTCTGTTTTTCATGTGTTGTCAGAAAACAAAACAAGGCTGGATGTTCTGCATGTAGACTCTGTCTCTGCCCCTTGGTGGAGATCATATATTATAGCTTCAATTCTATGCCCTCTTACCTGTACTAAGCCCCGTGAACCTACTGCTGCGATCCGTTTTATAGGACTGCACTGTAGTGCTGAAGTACTTTATTCATTTATTTTGTAGCTAGTCCTGTTTACCTCAACAAGGCTAACTTTTGAGTAGCGCATAGCAATGCCATCATATCACAACAGCATGGTTTTATTACTCACAATCGTTTCAAGGTTCCCAAGATGCCCCAGGTGCCTGTTCAGTGAAGGGGGAAAAGCTGTCATTCACTAGACATGCCATATAACTAGCAATTTCTGAAGCAATTGTGAGACACTTGTTAAAAATAGACACCTTTGTATACCAAGTATACCACTTGGGAGCTAATGAGTGGGCACTGGGACTAACAAGGAGGCTAAAAAATGTTTGCATTTCTTTAACTCCCCTTTTCATCGAACTGGGACTTAAGGCACTTTGCAAGATGCGAACGCAATACAATCACTCTGTCATGATGTGCCAGCAATAAAGTGCCATAATAATGATAATAATTTATTTTAATACAGTACTTGTTAATTTCCAAAGAGTCCTGCACACTAGTTTGGTGAAGGAAGGGTGCTATTGGTCACATGAATAACAGCAACAACATGCTGCAACAATCTTCCTATGCAAGCATTCTAAGAAGTACTATTAAACTCAGCCAGATCTACTTCCAAGGGAACGTGCATAGGATTGTGCTACAGATGGAAAGAGTTGCCATCCATCTCATGCAGTTTCTTCCAACAGAGTTAGCTAGCTTGAAGAAGTTAAAACAAAATAAAATAGTGAGGGGGTGGGCGGGCTCATGAAATATCCCCTTGGATGATATCTCAGATTGAAAAATGACTCACTCACTCTTTCCATTTACATCTCATCCTACCTCTGCAAGGCATTCTACAGATAACCGAAATGACAAGATCCAGTAAGAAGCTTACAGTTCAATGCATAAAATTTGACACAGCAGTAATGAGAGAGAATATACAGGAAGAGGAACAAGCTGCAGAGTTTGCTTTAGGTTTCTGAAGGCTATTGGGCAAGAAGCTCTCGTGGTCCCAATTTAATTCCTAGGTAAAGGTAAAGGTACCCCTGCCCGTACGGGCCAGTCTTGACAGACTCTAGGGTTGTGTGCTCATCTCACTCTAGAGGCCGGGAGCCAGCGCTGTCTGCAGACACTTCCGGGTCACGTGGCCAGTGTGACAAGCTGCATCTGGCGAGCCAGCGCAGCACACAGAATGCCGTTTACCTTCCCGCTAGTAAGCGGTCCCTATTTATCTACTTGCACCCGGAGGTGCTTTCGAACTGCTAGGTTGTCAGGCGCTGGGACCGAGCGATGGGAGCGCACCCCGCCGCGGGGATTCGAACCACCGACCTTTTGATCGGCAAGTCCTAGGCGCTGAGGCTTTTACCCACAGCGCCACCCGCGTCCCTAATTTAATTCCTACATATGAGCAAAAGATGCCCTTTTCAGAATATGCAGCAAGGCACTACAGCCAATTTAAAAACATCTGATATCAGGAAAGGGCATAACGTTCAGGCAGCAGGTCTCATTCTCTCCCAACAGAATTGCACTGGGGATATGATCTGAGGTCTCTGAGCTCGAACCACTACACTTTATTTTTGATTATACTGACTGAGGAGCCACCCACCCACCAAAGCCCACATGACCAACTGATAAGCAGAAAGCTCTTCATACACATTATATCCCCATCACTGAAGACAGCGATAATGAAAACTTCAGTCGGCCTCAAAAGCAACTCTTCTCCTTACCACTCACAGAATTTCAAGGGCAGAACAGCAGCTTCACCATGGGGTACCCTCTTTGCAAAAACTTATCCTCTCTTATCTGATGTTCCTGCTGACATGTTGTCTATAACACTGAATGCATTTGCAAATGATGTTTATTATTTCATAAAACACAACTAGACTCTTCTTATACGGTTGACAGCTGACAGCTGACAGTTCTTGTTAGGGATAATCAAGACACTTTTGGACCCTTATAGCAAAGGGTTTGACGGCAAGAAAATGCATAAAACTTGTAACTGCAAAGTAACACCAAAGTCAATCTTTGCTGAAAACAACATGAATATTCAAGTAATCAATCAGGATTTGATTCCCCTCCCTTTTCTTGCTGTCATTGTATTGTTTAGCTTAGTTCTTCAGTTGCTGCTTTGTTACTAATGTTTTATAGTCTGTAATTGTTCTATTGATTTTATATTATTTGTGATGTTCTATTATATTACTGTTAATTATTGGTTGTAAGCTGCTTTGGGATTCATTTGAATGAAAGGCAGCACAGAAATACAATAAACCACACCAAATCAAATCATTTCACCTCTTAATGAAATCCACAGCAGCAGATTAACTTGCCTTCTGCTGAACACATTACAAGCTGAGTTAATGGTAAATTATGCTTTATTCTTGATGAGGGCTGGGTGCTTGAACAGAGTAGAAGCTAGTGTAGTGGTTAAGAGCGGAGGACTCATAATCTGGTGAACTGGGTTTGCTTCCCCGCTCCTCCACATACAGCTGCTGGGTGACCTTGGGCCAGTCACACTTCTCTGAAGTCTCTCAGCCTCACTCACCTCACAGGGTGTTCGTTGTGGGGGAGGAAGGGAAAGGAGATTGTTAGCCGCTTTGAGACTCCTTAAGGGGAGTGAATGACGATATAGCAAGTCCAAACTCTTCTTCTACTTCTCCATCCAGGCCACACCTGAGTCAGCTCTCCAGGAGGTGGCCTTTGGGGGGGTCATAGCTATTTCTTTTAAAGGGGCCATTACATACATTAATATACATTACATAGGTCACACCAAAAGATTCCGGCTGCTAGTTTGCATGGGAGATTGTTGGCAAAGGGGAGCCAGTCAGCAGTCTCTGGAGTCCTTCAAATGCCCAGCCCCATTTGTTGTAGATGCTGACTGTCAGGCTACAACTACACAAAAGTAAAATACAAATCATTTCTCATTGTATTTTATTTGCCTCTTTACGTATATGCTGAATGACATAACCAAAGTGCAGTTGGAAGTGCATAATCAGGGCTGTACGGGTAAATGCATCTATGAACACTTGTGATAACTGTCAGTTGATTTTATTCTCAAAATGTGTACCCTGCTTTGTTATCTAGCCCAGAGTGGCTCACCTTAATGTGACGCTGTCATACAGAGGCAAAACAGCATCTGATTAATTTGTTTTGTGGGCCACTCCGCTTTCTATATTGCTGCCAGCTCCCTGACTATGGTAATTCAGTTGGAAAGGCATACTTAAGTCTAGCTTTAAATGGAGAGCTCAGACTTAGCAGATGTTCTCACATTGCTGGAAGGACGGAAAAAGGAGAGGGTGTGCCCAGGCAGGTAGGAGAACATATAGCTATGCCCTTCCACTGTCAAGGCACCGTGTGAGTGACTCTCACAGAGTTCTCTCTAGCAAACTTACAGGTAAAACTCTGTGAGCTTCAGGCCCTATCATGTGCCTATCTAGCAAAACATGAATTGTTGGTTTGGCTGCATTTTAAATACCCCATAAGCATGCTGATTCAGAGCATGATGTAGCCCATGTTCAGGTGTAGACTGGGGAGAGATTGCCAAGTCTGGTCATGGTGGGCAACACATTAACAGCCACTCCCCACCCTGCCATCAGGCAGCCCTCTTGTCATATTTTCCCATAGCTGTCAACTTTCAGATTTGAAAATAAGGGATCAGCAGCCTCACCTGTCCCGGGATATCTAACAATCCGGGATAGCAGTGGGAAGCAGCGGGAAATGGCGCTGGAATAAGGGAATTTCCCACAAAAAAGGGAAGGTTGACAGCTATGTATTTTCCTTACTGATTGTTATTTGTTGTTTATATTGTGCCATCAGTCTATATGGTACTGTTACAAAGTAACATACAGTGACAGGTCCCTGTCTCAAGGAGATTACAGTCTGAATTCTGACCATGGTGGAGAGAGACAACAGAGGAAAAGAAGAAGAGAAGAGCAAAGGGTAGCTGACGATCAGTGTGTGTAGATGGTATACAGTGGTGCCTCAAGTTACAAACACCTCAAGTTACAAACTTCGCTAACCTGGAAGAGTTGAGAACTTTGCTCCAGGATGAGAATGGAAATTGTGTGCTGGCAGTACAGTGGCAGCAAGAGGCCCCATTAGCAAAAGCACGCCTCTAGTTAAGAACAGTTTCAGGTTAAGAACTGACCTCCAGAACGAATTAAGTTCGTAACTAAAGGTACCACTGTACCTTGATAAAAGTAGATACTTTAATACCATCGTTTAGAGTTATATTCAATTCTCTGTGTGCAACATCAAAGCAGAATGACATGCAATTCATGGTATACCACAATACAATGGAAGATGAGCTGATGTGAATGAGGTGGCCAGCAGGCCCGCTTTGTTTGGGAGGTGTATTGACCAAGGATGCAACTGGGTTTGGTCTGCGTGAAATGCTAATGAATCATTAGTGTGCAATTTGTTCTTAGCTGCATCTCCAATAGTTTAACTTAGAGGTAAAGACTGTGCAGTCTAGGCATTCATCCAACGAAGTCAGCGTGAGACAGAAGGATTCATTATTATCAGACACAGAAAAACAATGTGTTTGCTTTTGTTACATGAACGCATATTGAATAGAGAAAGAGATCAGAACTGTCTCATTAGTGTTTATGATTCAATGGTCAATTGTTGAACTCCACACGTATGCTTAAAATAAAAATAAATTGTGCTTTTGGTAACAGTTGGGTAAATAACATTGAAATTTGCTTTTCTTGGCCAAATACATGGAAGCTGGGGTCTCTGCTTCTGTATACTTTTGTCAAATACTAGAGCAGTGAATGTGCAGAACCCACATGGAGGGGAAAATAGGTTTGCAAAACATAAATTTACACAATAGGTTGACCTCTGTCTCTGTAGAAATAGTCTGTTGCTGATTCATTCTGTGACACTAAAGAGGTATTTGCTGGGTTTAAATTCAATGAACAGAAGAGGTATGGTGTCGACTTTGCTTACGTCAGGACTCCAAATGCCCATATTTCTCCTGCCTACCAACTAGCAGGGTATTGTGCTAGCAAATACGGCACAGCATTATGTTTTCCACATACTGGCTTTGACAACTTTATTCACTCCACTTCTTTTGTCTCATTGAGATAAGAAAAATAACAAAGCTTGCTGTGGCACTAGCCCCTCAGAGACCAAGTGCAATACATCACAAACACAGTGAGGAACGTTCTCTGTGTATCCATCTATCAAGTAGCCTTCTCAAAGCTATTTACCTCATCTATTCCGCAGCAAGACTCCTTACGGGGTCCTCGCTGCGGGATCACATTCACCCGGTGCTATGCCAGCTACACTGGCTCCCGGTGGAGTACAGTAGTGCCCCGCAAGACGAATGCCTCGCAAGACAAAAAACTTGCTAGACGAAAGGTTTTTTCATCCGCGATTTGCCTCGCAAGACGAATTCCCCTATGGGCTTGCTTCGCAAAACGAAAACGTCTCGCGACTTTGTTTCCTTTGTGTAAAAACCGTTAAAACCAAGGGTGCTTAGCTTGAGCAGCTGCAGTTGCGACTTGACTTCGAGGAGCAACTGTTAGCACGTGGTTTGGTAGCCTTTTCTCAGACTTTGCTCACTTTTGAAGATTTTCCAAAACTTTTCCAAAACTTTTCCAGAACTTCTCTTTCATCCATTTGGTAAGTTAAACTTTTAAAACTTTTTTGGGGGGTTTTGGATTTTGGGTTGGGGTGTTTGGGATTCAAGGACTTGGTGTTGGGAAGGGGTTTGCGATAATCTGGGGGCTTGTGGGCCTTTTTTGGGAATTTTTATGATTTTCTGTGACCACTGGGCCAGGTTGGTTTTTTTTGAAAATTTTTCTGAGTTTGAATTTCTGAGTGCTGGCTGGCTAGGGGAACAGTTGGGGAGGTTTCTGCAGAAATCTGGGACCATGTGGGGTTTTTTGGGGAATTTTTATGATTTTTCTGTGACCACTAGGCATGGTTGTTTATTTTCAAATTTTTTTTTCTGAGTTTGAATTTCTGAGTGCTGGCTGGCTAGGGGAACAGTTGAGGAGGTTTCCGCAGAAATCTGGGACCATGTGGGGTTTTTTGGGGAATTTTTATGATTTTCTGTGACCACTGGGCCAGGTTGGGGTTTTTTTGAAAATTTTTCTGAGTTTGAATTTCTGAGTGCTGGCTGGCTAGGGGAACAGTTGGGGAGGTTTCTGCAGAAATCTGGGACCATGTGGGGTTTTTTGGGGAATTTTTATGATTTTCTGTGACCACTAGGCATGGTTGTTTATTTTCAATTTTTTTTCTGAGTTTGAATTTCTGAGTGCTGGCTGGCTAGGGGAACAGTTGGGGAGGTTTCTGCAGAAATCTGGGACCATGTGGGGTTTTTTGGGGAATTTTTATGATTTTCTGTGACCACTAGGCATGGTTGTTTATTTTCAATTTTTTTTTCTGAGTTTGAATTTCTGAGTGCTGGCTGGCTAGGGGAACAGTTGAGGAGGTTTCTGCAGAAATCTGGGACCATGTGGGGTTTTTTGGGGAATTTTTATGATTTTCTGTGACCACTGGGCCAGGTTGTTTTTTTTTGAAAAATTTTCTGAGTTTGAATTTCTGAGTGCTGGCCATGTTGTTATTTTTTGAAATTTTTTTTTTGTCTGGGTGGGGAAGCAGTTGGGGAGGGGTTTGCAGCAGTTGGGGAGGGGCTGGGGGAGCAGTTGGGGAGGGGTTTGCAATTTCTGTGTTGTGGGTGGGTTGGTGCGTGTCTGTGGGAGCAGTTGAGGTTTTTGAAGACATTGGTGATTTTTGAAGCTTTTCCTAAACTTATTTTGCAGCCATTTGAGGTTTCTGAGGACTTCGGTGGTTGATTGTTGAAGCTTTTCCAGAACTTCTCTTTCATCCATTTGGTAAGCTAAACTTTTAAAACTTTTTTGGGGGTTTTTGGATTTTGGATTTGGGGTTGGGGTGCTTGGGATTCAAGGCCTTGGTTCTGGGTTTTAATTTCTGTGTGGTGGGTGGCTGGCTGCTTTTGTATTTTTTGGGTTTGAAGCACATCACTGATTTTTTTTTCTGTTTCTGAGTTTACGAAGGTAGGAGCTGTGCTGCCATGGGACCCAAGAAGACTGCTGCTGCGGTGGCCGGCGAGAGGAAGAAGGAGAAGGTGACGCTGGAAATGAAGAAGGAGATCATCTGGAAGCACGACGGCGGAATGCGTGTGACGGACATCGCCAGGGAGTACGGCAGGAACCCATCGACCATCGGGACCATCCTGAAGATGAGGGAGAAGATCCTGGCGACTGATGCAGCCAAGGGAGTCACCAGGATCGTGAAGAACCGCCCAGCTGTCCTGGAGGAGGTCGAGAAGTTGCTGCTCATCTGGATAGAAGAGAAGCAGCGTGCAGGGGACACAGTGTCTGAGGCCGTCATTTGTGAGAAGGCCAAGGCCTTGCACGCTGACCTCATCCGGGAACAGCCAGGAACCTCAGCCGAGCCAGAAGTCTTCAAGGCTAGCAGAGGTTGGTTTGACCGGTTCAAGACAAGATCTGGCATCCACAGCGTGGTCAGGCATGGAGAGGCTGCCAGTTCTGATGTTCCTGCGGCTGAAGACTTTGCAGCGGAGTTCCTGGAGGTTGTGACGACGGAGGGCTACGTTCCGCAGCAGGTCTTCAACTGCGACGAGACCGGGCTGTTTTGGAAGAGGATGCCCAAAAGGACTTTCATCACTCAGGAGGAGTCCAGGCTGCCTGGCCACAAGCCCATGAAGGACCGCCTGACCCTGCTCTTCTGTGCCAACGCAAGCGGCGACCTGAAGATCAAGCCCCTGCTGGTGTACCACTCGGAGAACCCACGGGCCTTCAAGAGACACAAGATCGACAAGGAGCGGCTGAGTGTCATGTGGCGATCCAACAGCAAGGCTTGGGTCACACGTGTGCTGTTTGTGGACTGGGTCAATCTTGCTTTTGGCCCTGCTGTCAAGCAGTACCTGCTGGACAACGACCTGCCGCTGAAGGCTTTGCTTCTGATGGACAATGCTCCTGCCCATCCTAAAGGCCTTGAGGTGGACTTGTTGGAGGAGTTCAGCTTCATCAACATCATGTTCCTGCCGCCTAACACCACACCACTGCTCCAGCCGATGGATCTGCAGGTCATCGCCAATTTCAAAAAACTCTACACCAAGGAGCTTTTCAGGCGATGCTTCGAGGTGACTGACTGCACCACCATCACCCTGCGGGAATTCTGGAAGGACCACTTCGACATCGTCACCTGCTTGAAGATGGTCAACACGGCCTGGAAAGGGATCAGCCAGAGAAATTTGAATTGCGCTTGGTGCAGCCTATGGCCGGACTGTGTGGCACCAAGTGACTCTGATGCACCAGAGTCAACAGTGGTGCAGGACATTGTTGCCTTGGGGAGGACCATGGGCCTGGAGGTCACGGAGGAGGACGTCTGCGAGCTGGTGGAGGGGCACGACGACGAGCTGACCACCGTGGAGCTGGTCGAACTGCAGGCAGAGGCTGCGCAGGAGCAGGCCTTACTGGAAGAGGAGGAAGCAACTGAGGAATGGCTGTCCTCTGAAAGACTGAGGGACATTTGCCAGAAGTGGAAGGAGGTGCCGACTTTTGCAGATCTACACCACCATGAGAAGCACGTGGCACATAACGCTGGGAACTTTTATGATACGAGGGTCATGTCGTCTTTCAGGGAGCTGCTGAAAAGGCGGATAAAGCAGCAGACTATGGACAGGTTCTTGACCAAGAAGCAAAGAGTGGAAGAGGAGCCTTCTTCGAGTGGTCCCCCAGAGTCTTAGAAAATGTACTGTACACTTTGTTGATTTTTAAATGTTTTTCTGTCATGTTTATAAAGTTAATTTATTTTCCCTTCAATTTTTGAACTGCTCTTTACAGTATGTGTGACTGGATAAAGAGGTACACTCACAAGAAAGCAGATTCTCCCTCTGCTAGAGTTTAATCTTTTCTACTTCCCCCTGTTCAGAGCTTATTCCCTTTCCCACCATGTTTCGGAGGCAGACAGATGTCTGTTTAATCTCTGCTCCAGCGGAGACTCAATTTTTGTATTCAGCTATGCATTTTGTATATCTAGAAGTAGAATTTGCATGCCTTGTTTTTGTTACTGCTGGAATCAAGCGCAAGACTTTATGTGATTAAACGCTAATTTTTATGCTTCATTTACAGTCTGCTGCATGATTCTTTTTATTAAGAAGGGGAAAGGGAAAAACAAATAAAATAAGGCTACAGGAAACTTTTAATGTTTTATGCTTTGTTACGTTTTATTATATTCTGTTGGAAGCCGCCCAGAGAGGCTGGGGCAAACCAGTCAGAGGGGCAAGGTAATAATTAATATTATAATAGCTCAATCAGTAAAGCAGGTTCATGGGTTCAAGCCCCATGTTGGGCAAAATATTCCTGCATTGCGGGGACTCGGACTAGATGATCCTCGTGGTCCCTTTCAACTCTATAATTCTATGATTCTATTATTATTACACAGAATATTCCCACTTTAATACTGCAAGGGATGGTGTTTTAAACTTTACTAATTGTCTTGTCTAAACTGATTACTTTAAACCTTCTGCTAACACACGTAGTAGGGAAGATAAATTGCAAAATATGTCCTATCCTGCCTATGAAATCAATCCAACACTCCCCAAAAGCTTGATGTCACTTTAATGAGATGTGTTAATTTAAGACTTTAAATGTGTAAAGAAAAGGATCCCAAAATATTCTGTTAATGTAAGACTTTAAATGTGTAAAGAAAAGGATCCCAAAATATTCTGTTGATGCTTGTTTCATTGATATATCTCATTCTGCCCTTTCTCCCAAGCACTGAATGACACAGTTACTCAGTGGAATATCTGCAGGAACAGTTGAAGCAGCAAGCTGACGAACATTCTGATACACATATGATATGATGCCAAAATATAATAAAATTTGGAGATGTTAAAGGCAATCCAGCTAGGGAGATAAAAAGTACCCAAAGAGAAACTTGGAGAATATCCCACTGCAGAATAATTGGAAAAGTATATTGTGTAATACCCAAGAGCAGATGGAGACAACAGTAGCTGGCAGAAAGGATTGAGAGACCCCTTTGGATATACCAACCGTGGTTTAGCAGACCTATAATCCATTAAGTGCAGAGTCTCAGAAAATAGCCCTTTTTTAAAGCATGACATCAATAAGTAATCTATAACTAAACACCAAGCCATAAGCAATATTTCACTCTTATTAAATCTTATTTCACTCTTATTAAATCTATTTGTTTATCTAGCTAGAGGCCACTTTTGACAGCAGGATTACATTTCAAAGAGCAAACTGTGGTTGTTGTGCTATTCCTTGCTTGTGTTGGAACGTTTGACTGTCGCTCCAGAGCTAAAGTAATCACATTTGCTGCAAAAGATTTCCTTGAAAAAAAGAAAGAAAGAAAGAGGATCTAAGTGCTCTACAAAAAAACAAAAAGGGTTTTGTGATTTGCAAATAAAATATCTTGAAAGCATGTCTTCATACAACTTCATAATAAAATATATTTAATGATGTAATTATTATCATAATCACACTCAGCTTCAATTTCAACAATAATAATTTATGTTTGTGTTAGATTTAGAATAATGAAGACTTTGCAGGTGAGCAAGAGGCATTATGCATTGAGAATGTTATAGGGGATATGAAGGGTGGGGAGTTCTGTCTATTTCGTTACTGTATGTTTTGGACAGCAACAAATTCTTGGAACTGCAACCAAGTTTAATGTGGTGCTTTGAAGTCCCTAACCAAGCAGTAGGGCTCACTATTCCATTCTACAGACAGCAGGAACACTTAAAAGCACTTATCAGTTTCCTGATTTATTTTTATTTTTTAGCATGAGAAGAATGAGAGAAACTGAGTGTAGAAGCACTTAATACTATTACATTCTGTTTCATAATGTAGAACCAGCAAGAACACTAGAAAAGTACTTATCAATTCCCTGACGTATTGTTATTTTTAAGTGTGAGAAGGATGAGATAGTTTGAGAGAAGCTGAGCAATGAAACACTTTGCCACAAAGAAAGTACTGTGGCGTTGAATTTAGCAGTTTCCAGAGATTAATTACAAACCAGTAGGAAATGATGGAAATGGTTGTCAACTGATTGTGCCAATGGCCTCAGTAATTTTCAACTGTCTCAACTAGGCCCTGTGGGTAGAAAGTTTGAGAACCTTTACCCTGTTTTAATGTTTTGGTTTGGACTCCCAAGCCAAGCAGTAGGAACTGTATACACTGTTCCATGCTGTTCCATAAAGTACAAATAGCAAAGCACTTATCTCGTCTTTGATTTTCTTTTTTTAATGTGAGGATGAAGTAGAAAAGGGGATAAAACTGATTGTGTGTTGAGGCCCTGACGTGACCACCCTGTTCCCTAAGGTATAAATAACTAGAAAACACACAGAATATTGGTTTTGGATCAAATAAGACCACAACTTTATTGGTTTTTGTTGTTGTTGTTTAGTAGTGACCCCATGGACCAGAGCACGCCAGGCACTCCTGTCTTCCACTCCCTCCTGCAGTTTGGTCAAACTCAAATTGGTTACAAATGTGAAACTAAAAGGACTGGCAGGCCAGCAATTTATCCCGGCCCTGGACACCAGGCCAAGTGCTGCCATTGGGCGATAGTCACATGCCCAGAGAAAACTCTCTAAAATCTGCCACCATTGGCTGATTTCGTGGCAGGGAGTCAATCTGACCTGCAATTAGCCAGTTCACAAGGAGGCCCGGGGCCTGCCTATAAAACCGCCTGCCCTAGAAGGAGTGAACGGACACAGATAAAAGGAATCAGATTGAGTTATTTTCCTATCTGTGTCCTTCCTTTTCAGAATTGTGAACCAACAATTGCTTTCACATCATTTTTCTTTAAACCTCAAGACATGGAGGGGGCTCCAGCTTTACCATTCCACTCTTCTGTTTTGGCAATCCTCCATCAATATTATTCTGCAAAGGTTCTGTGTCCTCTTTTTAGCCTCCTCATTCTCTGCTCCATTTTCATTCGCCATTTCATGCATCTCAGCTGTGAACAATTTCAGTTGCTCATCCAGTAATTGCCGCACAATGCCAACAGTCAGTGGGGTGTGACACATGGAGGAGGCTCATCGGCACGGATAAATGGCATACTTTCTCTAGCTGAGAAAAGAAGGGCAGTTCAAATGGAGATTCAGATTCAAAAACTCTGTCACCTCAAATACAATGCTTTGAAGTCCACACATACAATCAACCATCAGCCATTCCAAGTAATAGTAACTAGCAATACAATTCTTTGTATGTCTGTTCAGAAGTAAGTCGCATTAAGGTCAATGAGAGTTATTCCCAGGTAGGTGTTTGTGGGTGCAATTCTATGCACACTTACTTGGGCCCATTGAACAAATTGGGAAAGGCTTCAGAGTAAGTGGACTTATGATTGCCCTGAATGTGATATAAAATGCATGTGTGAATCCACCCAGTGTATACAGGTATCTCCTCTGACAGCATGAATCACTCTGAAGGAAGCTGATTTACTCACTACACTGAACCTCCAATAATTCTCTGTTGCATTCTGTTAATCCTATAAATATCACCTTAATGAACTTAATGAATTTGCCACTCACAACCTAAAATGGAATAATGCACTCTTGTCTTATTTAAATACTATCATGCAGTTTTGGCACAAGAAAGATAGCTCCCCATCTCAGCACAAATGGAAATACAATTTTTAGTTTCCACAGGAATCTATCAAAGAGGAGTTGTCACTTTGTTTTCTGAATAATTTCTTAAGGTCAAATGGCCCTGATCCAGCTACATATATTAGAAATAAATTCCACTAAAACCAATGGAACAAGTTAGTCATGACTAGCTCAAGTTCCATTGCTTATAATGGAACATGCAAGCTTATGTAGACAGCGTCTCATTTTGTTCAGCGGGCGATGCTCCCAGGTACACAGGACTGAAAACTTAGTCATGACTAACTTCAGCTGGATTGGAGTCATCACATATCCAGAATCAAGTAAAGTAAATCCTAATGGCCTGTGGTAGTGTTCTTCACAGTAACAGGTCACGGTAAATTTTAGGACTGATAGCAGGCTTTTAAGCAGCTTTAACTTCAGCCACCTTAGTTCTTTCATCTTGCTTTTCATGCCTGTGCATCTGAGTCACAGCTTCATTGCAATGAACAAAATATCTAACATGATGCAACTGTAAACAATTGAGATTTGCTGTCTTAGTTCAACAGGTCAGAAAATGTCTTGGAACATCCTGAGTACTTCTATGTGAAGAAGGATGTTTTTCAGAGGAATGTACAGTGGTACCTCGGGTTAAGTACTTAATTCATTCTGGAGGTCCTTACTTAACCTGAAACTGTTCTTAACCTGAAGCACCACTTTAGCTAATGGGGCTTCCTGCTGCTGCCGGGCCGTTGGAGCACAATTTCTGTTCTCATCCTGAAGCAAAGTTCTTAACCTGAGGTACTATTTCTGGGTTAGCGGAGTCTGTAACCTGAAGCGTATGTAACCTGAAGCGTATGTAACCCAAGGTACCACTGTAAATGATGCAAAGAGCAAAGACTGTGAAACTGTAAGATAAGTGCAGGCACCAGCAAATCCATAAATTTGCTTTTGAAAATTACAAGTATTTTGCAGATTTCTGTCTAAACTAGATTTTATTTCTATGATGATTTTGCTTAGCAATTTGATTTTAGAGTTGCTTTTGTCCCTGTAGAGCTTATACAGTAATGTCTTTTTCTAACACCACCATATATATTTAGATTTCTGTCATGTCTCTGCAGACTTTAGGGCAGAATGATAAACACACTCCTAATATTAATTTGCAAATAATACATTACGGTAACCATTTTAACATTTGTACCAGGCAAATGCACCTGAATTAGAACATATGACTGTGAATTAACTGTGCACTAACCTTCAGGTCTCTGTTCCCTCTCTACTCTTGAAGTATGCAAAACATTGCTGCAGGCCTACATTAAGAGTTCAGTCAGGGGTGGTTGTGGCACATGCCAAACTCAGTTTAATGAAGCTGCTTAGTTACTGAAAGTAGTTGAAGTTCGACAGAAAACACAGTACCAAGTACACAGCCAAGATGGTCACTATTAAAAGGAAACCTACTGCTAATAAGAAGACTTTCTGCTTATCTGCCTGAGTGGTAGCAGCAGAGAGATTCAACAGGGAAACAGGGTACGAGTAGTTCAAATATATCAAACACACATATCCTGGGAAACACAGCTCCACCTCTGTTAAGAAGAGACTAGTGTAGTCCAACCAAAAACTGATTTGTAGTAGAGCCGTTTCCCTTCCCAGGGGAAACTGAGCCAACGGCAGGTCACAAGCATGCCCCATGCATTGGGGGGGGGGGCGTTTCTAGCCCCTGCATCATAGGGAGTCCTTGGCTGCATTACTCCTTTGGCCGACCAATCCAGTCGGCCAGGGGGTGTGGCTTGCTCTATTTAAGCAGCCTGTGGCCAGGGACTCGCCCTTCTCTGTTCCCACTTGCACAGTTTTCCCTCCCTCCCTAAGGTTAGGTTCTTAATCCTTTGACCTTGCTGTGGACCTCGGTTGGTCACCTGTTGAAGGGGCCTGGTAGGAATTTTATCCACTTGGCAAATTGGCACCAGCCATTTGGTTTTCTGCCTACCTCATAGCAAATTGTAAAGTTTGGCGGTTAGGCATTGGAGCGTTCGGTTGGAGGGGAGGGGAGGTAGTGCCCATCACCTACCCCTCCTATTTCAAGGGTATTCCGTTAAAGGAATCTGAGGGGCATGGTCTGTGTCCGAAGCCCAGGCAGGGGCTAGGGCCATGGCACAACCTCTATCGGTGACCCTGGGGGGAGATCCTAGTTGATGTGCATCAACAGGGCTCCCCCTACTGGTGGTTAACCCTTCTGAGACTTCCTGCAGATGGGCAGGAGTCAGATATAGTCCAATGCCTAAGCCAATACCACTCACATTCTGTCGCCAATAAAGTTGTGGCCTTTTAGCCCATTAACCTAAAATACTGGTGTCAAGTGTCTTTATTCCAACAAAGGGGGAGGGTTCTGGGCCTTGTCACACAACTCTTTTCAGTTCACCTGTTCCTGCCTCCCTTCCTCCGAAATCTTTGTAGTTGCATCAAACAGGTTGCATCGCTGTCATGAGAAAAGCTGCACCGGATGAAATTCTTCCTGTGATGTAGTTCTTAAATGTGCAGGAGGCATCTCAGTTGCTAGCTCTAGCAACCCGGGCACAGAGCCTTATGGATCAAGGCAGCAGCACCAACTCTAGAAGGCGGAAGGGGCTTCAGCCCCCTGAATATTTGTGGGTAGGGGGCTGAGCCCTACCCCCCAATACTGAGGGGCCGCCATCCCCCGCAGCCCACCACTGGGCAGCGCTTGAATGCCAGACAGGCAGAGGGGTGTGTGACATCATGCATATGATGTCATGCAATGCCAGGCCCCCTCAATCTGGGGGGCACGTCAGCACCCCTGGATCAAGGAAGCTTGTTGCTATTGTTTTATTGTGACCCAAGCGAGTGGTGGCAGTCTTGACAGAAAACCAGAGCAAAGCTGAGGGAATATCATGTTCTATTAGATGGCAGGTTAGATTTTCTTTATTGTTGGGAAACTGTGTACATGCAGCTACTCACACAGAGTCAATTAAGGTTTGGCAGCCAAGCCGCCAAGTCACCAATTGCTTCCGTGGATTCTGCGTTTACTCTGCTGGGTCTGGCTAAGGTCCTGCAACTGGTCAGAAGGTTGCGAAACACTAAATAGGTTTTGCCAATATTTATTTCTTAAGGGCTTAATCCAAGGACACACAGCTGCACTATTTGTTGAATACCAGCAAAGTACATTGTTTCCACTTGTAGGTTAAGTGTTCATTGCTGGATGTTCATTAAGAGTCTCTGTGGAAAGCCCTTGAACATTCTGCTAGTCAGAGATGGAGGGCATATTATTGTGGGGGTGAATGAAATTTCTGGCCACCTGGGACACAGAGGAGTTGTTAGATGGGAACCAGTGTAGTTAGAGTGTCAGACTAGGGCTTAGGAGGTCAAGGTTGAAATCTCCATTCAGCCACAAAGCTCCCTGGGTGACCTTGGGCTGGTCAATATTTTTTAGCCTAACCTACCACACAGGGTTGTCATGACAATATGTTTCTCTCTGTATTTAGATCTCTCCTCCCCCCCCCTTTCCAGGCTGTGAGTCCTGGAAGACCTGCTCCCTGCCTTGCAGGCACCCCCCCCTTTTTTTAACCTGGCCTGGGAAGGCACAGTCCTGATTGACTCCAGCTACAAAAGCTGAGGCTGCTGAACAAAATCTTGGGTTGGAGTATTGCTTAGGGTTGGTTTTTTGTTGTTGCTGGAAATTGCTTTATTTGCTTGAGTACTTTTTAATGTTTTATTTATTGTTTATGGCTACTTTTGTTGTGTTTTGAATTGTGTGGTGGTTTTTTTTTCATGTTGTAAGCCACCTTGAATTTTAGCCGTTGAAAGGTGGCATACAAATAAAATTATGTATGTATGTATGTATGTATGTATGTAAATTGTGGGACAAAAGTCTTGGGTGGTGACTGTTATTAACCCAATTGTATGCCGATGCTTTAGTGGTGGCAGTGAAAGGAGAGGGCATTTCCTGTCATGTCCGAGGCAGCAGTATTTCATGTTAGATGCACAAGGCTGAGTTGTACAACTCTGTCTCACTTCCTGGAAACCTCATCAACGTAAACAACTTCCTCCTCTATCTTGCAATCAAAACGATGGATCTATGGGACGGAGACAGATTTGTTTTGGACTATTAGTTTTGCATTATTAGATGGTGTGAGAGGGAATCTCAGCGTCAAGACCTTTGCTGGAAATGAATTAGGAAAACCAATTGCTACTTCTGGTACCATTACAATGGATCCAGCCCAGCCCAAAACTGGGCAGCTAGATACTTTATTTCCTTGTGTGCATATTTTGTTTAACCAAATATATTGTATTATTTGATATATGGCTACAGCACAAAGATCCAGCCATGTAGCTAGTTAGAAAAGACCTTGACAATTCTAAGAAGAAAATGTTTCTCTCGCTCATGCATGCTGTGTGTGTGAATGTGTGTAGTTTTCTCGGAAATCCAGTGCTTTCTGCACTGTACTCTATCCTTATAAAGTGGAACTAAAGTAAGGCACTAAATTGGTCGGATGTCAGCATTTAAGACACATTTTGAAATCTGCCTGTTTTTCAGTCTTATGTTCATGACAGGAAGGTTACATTTAATAGCCTGTTCCTGGACTCATTTCTCTAACATTATATTTAATGGCCTTCACTTTCTGCTCTGCTCAGTAGGATATATTCACTTACACAACTTGAAGATAGAAATGGAAAATAACGACAACAATAAATAAAGTAACCTTTCCACCTGCCATTGAGTTTTCTGTTAATTCACGTGAGTATCCCACACCATCACATTCATTCCACCTGCCCTTTTTCTTTCTCTTGCTGGTTTGTAGTCAGTTGTGAAGTACCCATCACAGAACCATTTTCTCACCCAAAGAAGGACTCTTGGTTTGAAATTGTGGCTTATGATTTGGTTTTGGTAACAACTTGTACCACACTTTTCTACATTCTGCCATTGTGTGGTCTATAATGTGCTCCCCCTCTGTCATTATATATTCTGCAACTGATACTCTGTCTTTTCCCCCCTTTTCCTTTTCTAGCAAATCACTTGGTTTATACACCTAGGTCAACCTGCACACAACCTGCATTTTCTAGTGAGAGATCACTCAAGTGCTTCTTCTAGATTGATATCTAGTGACAGCAGCCATGTTTCTGGAGCTACAGTAGATCATTATAGATCATTAGGACACTTGATAATGTAGCAAGGAGATTGGTAGTGTTATGTATTGAAGTTCTCACCCTGGCCACTAGGAGTATCATGTGTATAGTTTTCCTTCAGGTCCAAGTCAGTTACTTTAGGCGGGAAACCCTGGGTTGTTGTTGCTACAATGTTGACAGCTGGCTGCCTATAAAAGCAGGCCAGCTGAGCTGTTTGCTGTTCAGTTCTGTTCCAGCTTACAAATAAAGAGCTGCTTTGGAGAAATTGCTGCGTCGTCTGCTATGTCTACCCACTATTTAACAGGTAGCATGAAGGTGTAGGCCAAAGAGGAGGTGATATGGAGTGCTGTGTCCCCATCCCTCGTGTTTGACATTTGTAGTGACCTGGAAGTTGACATGAAGCTGAGGAAGGGTTAGGCAGTGGAGAGAATGGATGGCTGGTGAGGCCCAGGGAGGCCACAGGAGCAAGTATAACATGGCTAAGGGGTTAGGGGAGAATGGCAAGAGGCAGCAAGGAGAAGCAAGAAGAGGAGGAAGTGGGAAGGTACAGAGGAGAACTGCAAATAGTGGTGGGATACAGAAGTGGAGGAAGGGTAGAAGAAAAGCTAATGAGTTGTTTTCTTTTTCATAGGCAATTATAGCCAAGTGAGATTGTCTTCCACGGACACGGTCTTAACAGTGTGTCTGTAAGTGACTGTGGAGGCCAATTCTGGATCCACACATCCTTCCACAGTGGAGACATAAATTTCTGGATGGGAGTTGATCATGGTATGGGTTTGCCAAACATGCCTTCTTCTTAGTACATTTCTTCCTTTTGTCCTGAGTTCGAGCGTCTTCGAAGTCCATGACATCTTTGGTAAAGGCTGTTCTCCAACTGGAGTGCTCGCAGGCCAGTGTTTTGCAGTTGTTGGTGTTTATCCTACTCTTTAAAGTTTTGCCTTGAGGGAGTTTTTAAAGCTCTTTTGTTGACCACCAGCTTTACACTTTCCATTTTTAAGTTCAAAATAGAGTAGTTGCTTTGGAAGACAATAATCAGGCATCTGAACAACATGACCGGTCCAATGAAGTTGATGTTGAAGAATCATTGCTTTGACACTGGTGAACTTTGCTTCTTCCAGTACACTGGCATTAATTTGCCTGTCTTCTCAAGTGATACGTAGAATTTTTCAGAGACATTGTTGATGGAATCTTTCGATGAGTTGGAGATAGCTTTGTACAATAGCTTTGTAAACAAGCATTTGGGTTTCCCTGCAAATGTCCTGGTCCTCAAACACTCTCCACTTCAATTGGGAGAAAGCTGCACTCGCAGAGCTCAGGCGATGCTGGATTTCGGCATCAATGTCAGCCCTTGTGGAAAGATAACTGCCCAGGTAGATGAAATGATTGACACTTTCCAACGGTACACCATTGAGTTGGATTTGTCGTGCTGCAGAGGGGTTGTTTTGTGCTTGTGGGTGCAGCACTTTGGTTTTATGGATGTTGAGCAATAGGCCAAACTTTTTGTAAGCTTCTGCAAAGATATTTAGGATGGTTTGGAGGTCATCATCTGAGTGTGCATCTGAGTTGTCATCAGCATACTGAAGCTCTATGACGGAAGTGATGGTACAGTGGTGGTGAGAGGAGATGTAGTTAAAAGTAGATGTGAAGGGAAGAGAGAGAGAGAGAGAGAGAGAGAGAGAGAGAGAGAGAGAGAGAGAGAACTGGAGCCCAATGGAAGAAAAGTATGGCTAGGCTGAGGGATATTTTCTTTTCCCCACTTTAATTTATATACCACCCTTCATCGGCAGATCTCAGGGCCATTCACAACATAGTGGGTTACATGATTTCCCCACAGGCAACCTAGATCATCTGGTCAAGTGATTTCATATAAGCCCCATAAGAATGGGGAAAAGGTTCAGGAAGCATTAAATATTTCCTTTTCCAGTGCCATGCTTCTTATGTAGTCTCTTTGTATCTGTTTGTCTTTCAAACCCTGGCTTGATCCTAATCATGGATTTCCTGTATCCTGTCTCCTGTACCAGCCCTTCTCAGATCTTCATTATCTATGAGGACTGACTCTACAGTGGGAGGATGACAAGCTCAGCTGCCCAACCTATGCAAATCCACATGGCCACTTGGAGAGGGAACCTCTACAAACATTCCAATGACTGTGTAAGGCAGAGGCTGAAGGATGCTCACCCTCCCCACATGGATTCAGTATGTCCATGCCTGAAAGAAAGCTCCTAGGTAATTCTAAAGGGGGGGGGGAGGCAGGTTGTAAACAAGGTTTTTTTTTGTATTATGAGTTATTAGGTCATCAAGCATAGATGCATTTCCGCCCTCAATGCTTCTTTGTTTCACTAGCTATAATTGGTTTGTCTTTCCACAGGCTCTTCGTCTTCCCCATCAGCCTCTCTCGATGCTGGACATAATAAAAGCTACACCCTGAAGAGTCATGTAATCCATTTAATGGAAAGGATGTTGGGATGCAGTGACTGAGCAAACACTCGGGTACAAAAGTTCAGGGCCAATTCTAGACAGGCTTTTAAAACATGAAGGAACTGTCAAGCACTGAGCAGTCCCCTGATAATTAAAATTGGTTGTGGTCTCAGTCTTAACCTTGACTTTCTGTACGCTTCCTTGAGTATATTATTAGTACTTTAATCAAGCCTTTGAGGACCATCCTAGATAATGAAGGAGGTGTGTGAATAAATACACCATTATCTGTAAATTTTCACAGATATAAGCTATGGAATCAGGGCAACACACACATTTTTCAACTGGCAGAATTAGCAGCTGAGTTGTAATCTGTTCCATGCATGCCCAGGTCCCAAGATGGATTTCCTTCCTTCCTTCCTTCCTTCCTTCCTTCCTTCCTTCCTTCCTTCCTTCCTTCCTCTCTCTCTCTCTCTCTCTCTCTCTCTCTCTGACACACTTACACACACAGCAGCTTTTTGAATGTTTTACTATGACTATGTGTTCATCCTGTTTCTTTGGTCCTGTTAAATAAGCTTTAGAATTCAAAAACTTTATATTTTGATGACTTGATTTTTTTCCCTGTGGATTTATTCTATTAATATTACTTTTGAATACACACCTAATATTATGGCTCAGGGGGTTTACCTGAGAGCCAATTTCTAGGATTTCCCCAAATGTGCTGAGATGTAAGCAAAAGTCATACCAAATAAAACACGATTAAGTTTAGTAAAAACTATCATCCTAAAATAATTACAACAGAAAAATCTAATAACCAAGAGTTGCCACTTGCCTTATCAGAAGGAAACATTTTAAATATTTTGTTCACCGTCTGTTGTAGTCATACAACAAAATAGCCACCTAACAACTAAAAAAGTGCTTAATTCAGTGCTGCGCCAATTCAATTTTGCTCTCGTTGGTTAAAGAAAGGCTTATTAATCAGGTGGTTAACCTTCAAATTAAACCAATTAGCGATTGCAACATTAGTTTTACTGTGGATTTTCCGGAACCATACGCAAGATTGATTCCACAATGAAATGGCCCACTTTGACTTCAACATTTTTGCCAATATAATTAACTGGCAGTCTGTCCCGATTAATGTAGCAAGATACCCCCATGCATACTGGCAGGAAATTTGGTCCCAAATGTTTAAATCTCAGCTTCAGAAATAAGCAAATAAATAAATTAGTGCAACCAGCTATTGAAACATTCCCAGCATCTGATTGTGACACCTCGTTCAAAGTGATAATTGAACTATATCCATTATGCACTGCTGATCGCATGCGGCTGATAACTGTTGGGAGACAAACACCTAGCAGATGAATTGCTTGGTTGTGGCCACACAGTAATGAAACAAACCCATATAACTTATTGTTGCATTAAAAAGCTGCTATTAGACATCATGATATCTGGAAAGGATGCAGAGAAAGGTTAGATGGAGCACAGAAGGCAGAAAACACACCCACACTTCGTCTCTTTTTTTCAGACTGCATACATACTAGACTTTTAAAGCACCCCCTGAGAACTGTAATTTGTTCAGGGTGATGGGAATTTTAGCTCTGCAAGAGGTAAATTACAGTACCCAGGATGTGTGTGTGTGTGTGAGAGAGAGAGAGAGAGAGTTTTTTATTTATACTTTTCAAATTTATACATTTCATTAGTTTTACAATTCATTTATCATTTCAAAATTTGACTTCCTTCTCCCTCTTTCTGTGGTTCCTTAAATTTATTTTTTAAATATCTTCTGCATATCCAAATTCATTTAACTTGCTCATTTAGTTATCTACTATACATATATACTCTTCTAAAACTGCAGGTTATCACAATTACCTTGTGTGTGTGTGTTTTAAAAATCTATACCAGGCATAGGAAAACTCGGCCCTCCAGATGTTTTGACACTACAACTCCCATCATCCATAGCTAACAGGACCAATGGTCAGGGATGATGGGAATTGTAGTCTCAAAACTTCTGGAGGGCCAGGCTTGCATATGCCTGGTCTACACAGCCTCAGTGTCAAAGAACAGGTGAAGGCAACATTTTTACTATCTGTGAACTTTTGGATGTGGGCAGGGTGTTTTTTAATGTATCTCACTTTGCACTTGGTTTGAATGTATCAATGTGGGGTTTATTGTCTCTTTGGTTGGTTGTAAGTTGCTTTGGGTTGCCTTGGTCAAGATAAAGTCACCGACACATTTAATAAATAATAATGAAAACAATCTTTTAAAACTACAAAATGGTTTTGGTAGTAAAGGAAAACTAGGAAATCATCTCATGCAGTAGACTTATAGTCTATTTCACAGTAATAATAACTGTGATCTTTGAGACATGGGAAAAAGATAATAAAAATAATAAATAAATAAATAAATAAGGAAGGAAGGAAAGAGGTAACAAAATTCTGTAATGCTAAAAAAACACCCAGATACTTTGAAAAATAACCATGATTGGAATAACTGTCAATTTATCTCTGGCCTTAGCAAAGCCCATGTGAATTTGCAGTCTACCAGAAGGCAAACTCCTGGTGGACTGTGAATTTTGTGAGGAAAATTGTATTACATAAGGTAAGCACATTGTTTTATTTATTTGGTTGGTTATTTAAGTTATTTATTATCTTGCTGTTCAGCTAAAGCTCTCGGGAGCTTTCTGTAATAAAAGAAAAAAACACAACAAAATAATATACAGTAGGTCAGGTAAAACTTCAGGAATAATTCATTGTAAACAAGTTACATTTAACAGTGCTCTGTACATTAAATATTTCACCTTTCTTTCTTTCTTTGTTTCTTGGTGACTGAAAAAAGATTTTGTGGAAAGCAGAAATGAAAAGGATGCAAGATGCCCAAGATATTTAGTAACTCATATATAATTTTCTGCACTGGCTATTTACTTCTCAACTCTATGCATTTGGTAAAATTCAGCTATCTGGTAACGAGGTGTATCTGTAGGATTACTATATGGTCAAGTATATGACCCTCCCATTCTGAACAGAGGAGAGATGAAAAGAGCTTCTCTCTTTCATGTTCTCTCCTTTGAGGTTTTATGCCTAGTCAACTCCCCAACCCCACCCAACCACCACAAGCTCAGATAATGTGTGACTGGAGAATGAGAGAAAGGACCTTTCTCTACCCATCTCATGTGAAGCAGGCCCTGGTATATTCCAAAGGGGGAGGAGAACAGAGCTAAAGGAAGCTGTACGAAACAGTTAAAAGATAATTCATGCATCCAGCATGTTTTATTCCTAACAGATTCAGAGATTGCCCTGGAGCATGATTATATATTGACATTTTATGTTTTTTTGAAGATTGAATCTTTTACTTCAGGCATGCTCTATATGCAAAGAATCAGAGTTGCAATAATAAAGCAATATCCATGTCTTTTGTTTCAGCTGACTAAACTGACTAAATTATTTGCATTTCTAATTACTAAGCTAAATATAGGAAGCTTAGTAATTGCTCACCTAGGACCTTGGAGGCAAAGGTTCAAATCCACACTCAGCCATGAAGCTCACTGGGTGACTTTTGGACCAGTCACTATCTCTCAGCCTAACCTGCCTCACAAGGTTGTTGTGAAGATAAAATACAGGGGAAGGGTGGGGGAGAGCTATATATACCACCTTGAGCTCTTTGGAAGAAAGGTGGGATATAATATATAAGTAGAAACAAAGAAAAATGAATTCTGAGGTTGTGGAGAGCTCTATAATGTTATGTGGGGTTGTAGGGGTAAAGGTAAAGGTAAAGGGACCCCTGACCATTAGGTCCAGTCATGACTGACTCTGGGGTTGCGGCGCTCATCTCGCTTTATTGGCCGAGGGAGCCGGCGTACAGCTTCCGGGTCATGTGGCCAGCATGACTAAGCCGCTTCTGGTGAACCGGAGAAGCACATGGAAACACCGTTTACCTTCCCGCCAGAGCGGTACCTATTTATCTACTTGCACTTTGACGTGCTTTCAAACTGCTAGGTTGGCAGGAGCAGAGACCGAGCAACGGGAGCTCACCCAGTCGTGGGGATTCGAACCACCAACCTTCTGATCGGCAAGTCCTAGGCTCTGTGGTTTAACCCACAGCGCCACCCACGTCCCATGGGGTTGTAGGGGAAATCGCCTCAAATTGCCTCCCCTCTGGTAGGAACCTTTGCTAGATCTTGGTCCCTCCTGTGAACAAAATGAAATGGGCCATTGGCTCCAATTCAATATTTTTATTGCGTTGCCTCAGCAAACTCATGTTCCCAGAAGGCATTTGCTAATGGAATGAGAACATGGGGGCAGAGAAAGGAAGGGGTGAGTTGCCTTGTAACATGTAATTCTGCCATTAAGTGTTGCAAGGTCTGAAAACTTTAAAGATCGTGGTGCCCGTATCAGGGAAGAATGTCATTCTGAAGCGCTCTGCGTCTTGTACTGATGTGTTCAGTACGAAGGTTAAAGTAAAAGTATGCTCCCGGGATTACCCTAATCTATACCTGTTGTCCAGACATGGTTGTGCAACTTCCTTGCGCTTCCCTGTGGGATGAGAAAGGGGGAGCTTAGCTTGTTAACATTCTGGGGAGCCCGGGCAAGCTCTTGGGATTTTGCAAGTTGCGTTTTCAGATGACTCAGTAGGGAGTTTCCTCAGCTTTATGTAGTCATGCCTGTAAACAGGAGCCTTGGTTCATTGGAGTCTTAGCTGCAAAGGGTGTGGTGTTACAAAAGCCCTTTTGAATAGGGTGGGGATAATGTGGCTTTATATTTCACCACCTTGCAGAGGATACGAACTCTTTTTACGGTATTTGGTCAGTCACGCACAACAGTGCTGGAAAGATGACTTTAGTTTTTAGGGAACAATCCTAACTCCCACCCACCCCTGCCAGAAACCACACTCCCTCTCTGCCCTTGGACTTTATGCTTATGCCTACCAACAACAAATACTGTCAGGGGAAGGGCTCCTCCACCTAATTCAACACACACACACCAATGCTGAATAAGCAAGGTTTGATTGTTCTACCTGTCTCTGCCTGTATCTCTGTGTATTTGTACTATTATTAATTACTACTGGTTTTCTATCCAGCAGCAGATGTCTATCCCACCCTTCCTTCTGTTGGAGCCCAGGGTGGCACACAGCGGCCACAAAACACAAGCACAATTAAACGACCATTAAAATAGTAACTAAAACCTGTATAAAAACTCAAAAACATGAAGTACCATGCACACAGTAATACCTGAGAAGGTTAGGTAAAGGTAAAGGGACCCCTGACTATTAGGTCCAGTCGTGGCCGACTCTGGGGTTGCGGTGCTCATCTTGCTTTATTGGCAGAGGGAGCCGGCGTAAGGCTTCCGGGTCATGTGGCCAGCATGACTAAGCCGCTTCTGGCAAACCAGAGCAGCACACGGAAATGCCGATTACCTTCCCGTCAGAGTGGTACCTATTTATCTACTTGCACTTTGGCGTGCTTTCAAACTACTAGGTTGGCAGGAGCAGAGACTGAGCAATGGGAGCTCACCCTGTCACGGGATTCAAACCGCCAACCTTCTGAGCGGCAAGTCCTAGGCTCTGTGGTTTAACCCACAGCGCCACCCACGTCCCTTTGAGAAGGTTAGAGCAGGCTAAAAGGTGCACCATCCCATGTGAGAATTATGCAGCCAATCCCAATACTAGTCAAAAATTTCATCTACATGAAATTTTTGCCAATTTCCCCCCTGTGACCCATTGAAAAGCAGCAGTGGAGAGCTGGGGGGCCCTCCACAGCAGCACAAGATAGGATGGAGAGGGGTGGGAATGGGAATCAGTAAACATTACCTACCCCACCACTTCTTCCAGCGGGAAGCATCTGCTGGATCCTGGATCCCTGTGCAAATGGAAGGATCCCTTCTAGAGCCATCTTGTTATATGGAGCAGATGGGGGGGAAAACAGGTTGGAGGAATCCTGGATATAATTGCTGTTTCCCTGGAGAATGTGTGTGTTATACACCATGAAACTGATCAACATCACATTAAGGATAGGGAAGCAAAAATTTCACACAAGGCCTAATGAAACGTATGGGATTCGGTGTTGCTGGCTACTAAATAATAATAATAATAATAATAATAATAATAATAATAATAATAATAATTATTATTTATCATTTATACCCTGCCCATCTGGCTGGGTTTCCCCAGCTACTCTGGGTGGCTTCCAACAAAGTATTAAAATACAGTGGTCTGTTAAACATTAAAAGCTTCCCTAAACAGGGCTGCCTTCAGATAACTTAGATATGCTGATGGTCTCTAGCTTACGTGGCTTTGAAGCAGTGTTAGATTACATCAGTGGAGGATAAGTCTGTCTGTGAGCAAATGTGAAATAAAAAGGGAACCTACTGTTTCAGAGGCAGTTTGCCAATGAACACCAGTTGTGGGGAGCATAAGGCTACTCTGGCTACTAACTATGATGGCTATGCTCTGCTCCCACTGTCATAGACAATAGCCTTCTCAATCCAAGTTGCTGGAGACCACAGTAGAGGCAAATGCTGTTGAACTCCTGCTTCTGTTTTCAGGCTTCCCATGAGGATCAGGTTGGTCACTGTGAGAACAGGAAGCTTGACAAGATGGGCCCTTGGTCTGATCCAGCAGGGCTCTTCTTATGTTCTTGTGACAATCAGGAAAAACAGTAGCCTTCATGCTCTACTTGTGGGATTCCTGGCCACCATGTGAAAGAAGATATTTGCCTTTGGCCTAACTCCAAAGGGCTGTGCTTCTGTTCTTATATTTCGCTGCACAAGGGCAGTCATTAGACCCATCTCCTGGAGCTCTTTTCTAACATCTTAGGAACCCATCTTAGGAAAACAGGCACAATTTCCACATGAATAGCTAAAGGCTCACCTAACCCAAATTGGAATAAACAAATGCGTTCTTTCCTGGGCCTCCCATAGTGACTCTGTACTTGAGAGGGAAGGTTGCACATGAAGGCATTGAGAAAGATTCTCATTTGCACAAATAGCCTCCGAGATTATTTTGGGTGTTTGACTAAGGAACTAAAGCTGACTTTTATAACCAGTAAATTGGTATTATTAAGATACCAATCCTTGCCTACTCCAAGGATTAGAGTTGTCTGAATTGGAGGCAGCCTTGAGATGTATTTATTTATTTGCATTTGTATCTCACCTTTTTCTCCAAGTACACGGAGCTGGAGCATGTGGCCTCCCTTTTCTCATTTAATCCTGACAACAACCATGCAAGGTAGGCTAGGCTGGAAGACCAAGATTACCCAACGAGCTTCATGGCCGAATAGGTATTTGAACTGTGGTCTCCCAGGTCCTTGTCCATCACTTGAACCACTATCCCACATGCGGTCCCTTTCACTTGCTTCACAGCCACTGCCAGGATTTTGTGGGTAGCTGGTGGTAGCGGCAACAACTCTTCAGGACATAACATCACTTAAAAATATATTTTTATTACATTTATACCCTGCATTTCTTCTGTGATGGAACCCAAGGCAGCATACATGTGGTTCCTAGGCAGTCACCCATCTACAGAACCAAACCTGCTTAGCTTCAGCAAGGTGGCAGCCTCATGACCATGCCCTGAGACACCACACAGAGGATGTCCTGGGAGAGGTGGAGGCTGGCTGTCACTGCACAGTAGCTGTTGAGAAGAGTAGCTGCCACCATCTGTGAACCATTTCCCCAATTTCACCAAAAGAATCCGAGCCACCCAGTGGCAGAAGTGGATGGCAGTCTTTTCCTCGACAAGACAGAAAGCTGCCTTATACCAGGTCTATTTACTTGTACAGTGGTACCTCGGGTTACATACGCTTCAGGTTACAGACTCCACTAACCCAGAAATAGTACCTCGGGTTAAGAACTTTGCTTCAGGATGAGAACAGAAATTGTGTGGCAGCAGTGGGAGACCCCATTAGCTAAAGTGGTGCTTTAGGTTAAGAACAGTTTCAGGTTAAGAACGGACCTCCGGAACAAATTAAGTACTTAACCAGAGGTATCACTGTATATCTAGGCCAGCACTGTCTACTCTGACTTGCAAGGGGTCTCCAGAGCCTTGAGTGGAGCTCTTACCTATCAACTGCAACCTGATTACTTTAGCTGGAGATGCCCAGGGATTGAGCCCTAGACCTTCTGCATGCAAAACCATTTGTTCAACTACTGAACTGTGGTCTCTCCCCTAACAGGGTCAGTTCTATAAGAACCTGGTTCTACTGAATCATATCTAGTCACTCATGGCCCTTAGACACTTCCTACTAGAGGTCAAGGTTGCCACCATTCAACATGGCAGGTGGCATGTCCCCTGTACAAGTAGGGCGGAATGAGTAGTGGAACAACAGGCTGGTTGTGAACACCTCCTAATCATGGATATCTGATCTTTGTTTTAATAGTTTCATTTGGAGTTGGAAAACAGTTTCGGTCATCATTAGAGTCATGCCTTGCATTGCATAGGATGCATGTTTTAAGAGCGGATATGACAGACGCAAACACAAATCCCCAGGGACTTGGAAGGGGAGGAGCAAAATAATTAGCTGCTAATGATACACAAGAGAACCAGAGATAAAGACTTCAAGAAAAAGCAACCAGCCTTGCAAGATCCCCTCCAGCTTCCTGCAAAGAAGCCTTCTTCCAGAAGTCGGGGCCTGGTTTACTCAATGCTACTTTTTATGTGATGGATGCAGTGCCGGGGGAGAGAACATCTTTCAGTCTGATGGCTGTATTCCCTCATAAGCAACCATTCCAGTGATGGGTAGGACAAGAGGCAAAAGTAGACATGGTCAGATGCAAAAGGGGACACGGCTACAAATGGAACTCTTAACTTTGTACAGTCGGCTACCCTCCAGCCATGCAAAATCCAGAGTTTTCTGTACCCCTGAATCTCTCCATCCAGGCAAGCAAAAGGCATTGTCACTGTCCACCCAGGGCTTTGGAGCAGGGGCAATGAGGAATGTGACCTGGGGAAGAATCTGAAGGACTGAACAGAGAGGGCTGCATGGCTGCATTCAGCCCCTATGGTTTGAGGTTCTTGGCACTCAGTGTAATGTGTAGCAAGGCTCTGGGGTAGAAGATGCATGACTTGATTAGTGAAACAGTGAATTATTTTCTTGCTTTTGATCTGGAGAGCTCTGGATTTGTTTATTGTTTTCTTTCACAGCCCACTCCCCTGCTTCAGCAACAGGGATTGAAAGAAACACGGCATCCAATAGGGAGAGGGAAAACAAAAGCATGAAGTTGAATTTACATCCTTGCTCTCCCGTGCTCCCGTGTTGCAGAGGGTTGGGCCAAATGACCTTTGGGATCCTTTCCAATTCTATGAATTCAGTGAGGATCTAAATCACTGGAAGCTGCTTTAAGCCTCAGTTAAATCACAGGCCTCACTCTTGAAAATCTTTATATTGTCTGCATCTTTAAGTTAGTATACTAACAGCACATTAGAGAGGCAAGATGAAGAGTAAATCTGTTCAGTGTTACATTTTCTCTGGTCTATAAACTGGACCAATGTGCTCAAAGAACCTAGTAGAGTGTGTGTGCATTTTATTTTTTTAAATTGAAGTGAATGCACCTTCTCCTATTCATTTGCAATCCATATATATTAGAGACAAACAATGAATGGGTGAACCAGCAACGGGGAAAATCATAACACCATGTGGAAGAAAAACTCCAGAGCTCTAAACAGCAGAGCTATAAGCAGAGTCTCCACTGTGATCACTGAAGAAAAACGGCAAATTAGAGGGTTAAAAAGGAGAAATGAATTGAATATGACAACAATGAAAATTAAATGTCAGGCTATCAGAAGCGAAACGGCAAATGGAATGATATTTTCTTTTCAATTGTACATCTCTATAATCTAGAGCTTATTGGTCCTAGTTCAGAAAAAGCCATTAGCATTTAAGTCCTATTGAAACATATCAAAGGGAAAATTAGTCACAACTAACTGATGTCTGATTGATTTACACAGCACGATCAATTTGAGAGATTATTTAGCTGGAACTTTAGATTTTGCTTTGTTTGAATTTCATTGAAATTGTGTTGTATGCTTTTATGATTTTATGTAGGCTGCTTTGTAAAGTGTTTTTGCCTTGAAAACCAGCTTACAACTGAATAATGAATAAACAAATGGATGTGATCCAAGCATAACTAACTTTCCATTTTCTTTAAAATATCCATGTCATCTCTTTGGCTATATACGCACCATACATGTAAAGCACCCCCTCAAGAATCCTGGGAATTGTAGTTTGTTAAGGCTGGCAGGAACAGTGGGGGCAAACTACAGTTCCCATGATTCTTTGGTGATGTGCTTCAAATACATGGTGCATACAAAACCTATAAGGTTTGTTGAAGGAAAGAGTTTTTAACTCAATTAATGGTACAGTACAAATCACAAATTTGAACTCTTGCCCAATCATGAAGCTCCCATCTGGACTGGGCAGGACATTGCAAACATCTGGGGTTAGTGATATGCATAAAACCATTCCTGAACACTTGGGATTTAGATGTGGAAGACATTGAAGAAGTTGATAGCAATGTAACCTTTTATTTTGATCTACTACTTCAGGGATAGCTCTTTCAAATGAACAATAAAATGGACTGCTCCTGGGTCTAAGCAATTAGACTTAGCTTGCAAACTTGCTTTTAACCACCTGGAATAATTTCACTCATTTATTTTCATTACTATTGGCCTTTGGAATGTTTTGATTACACATTTCAATCGAGATGCTTAATTATGGAGAGTTGTTTTGATTGGTTCTTTAAAAATGTGACATTTAAAGGATGGAACAAACTCCTTCAGAACGGCAACAGAACAGTTTGTGAGTCACCCACCAAACCTCATGCAGCTCACCAGGGTGGCCTGTCAATTACTGGATACAACAAATGTCCAGCAAAAACAGGAACTGTGATGATAGGGCTGCATCTAATCTATTCATCAGTCAAATTAATTGAAAGCCTTTTTTAGGAATTAAAAAGTGGCCTTAATTAATTGGGTAACAGTTTTTTTAAAAAATGAGGGGGGGGGGATGAGAAAAATATTTTTTAAAAAATAGAGGTGGCAAGTGACATCTTAGGAGAAACATGTCCCTTTTTTCTTATACAGAAAATAAAATTCCCTTAGGGCTCAGATTCATGGCATGCAGTCACAAGGAGTTGTGCATCCAGTACCGGTGACCCAATTTTGTGGCACCCATTCCTGTTGAACTTCTTGTATTTAACTGAATTTTATTTTATTCCAGCAGGCTTTTTAATCAAATTCTGGTTTTACGGTTTTAACTAATTTTTAGTCTTGCTAAACTATACCGGGTCTCCTGCACACTGCTTAGAAATGCTCCTGATATATATATAGAGAGAGAGAGAGAGATAGAGAGAGAGAGAGAGAGAGAGGCTGAAATAAAGATGAAATGAAATACATAACATGGTACCCTCTCTCTCAAAAAACAAAAACAAAGAATGATCTCCCTTCCTTAGTGGCTTCTTTCATCGTTTCTCTGGAAATGCCATCCTTTGTCTCCCCTCATTTTACAGACATCCAAACAACATTGTTGTCCTTCCAATGCATTCTCCATGTTCATAGAATCATAGAATTGTAAAGTTGGAAGTTGGAAGTTGGAAGGGTGGGGGGCATCTGATCCAACCCCCTATACTTTTCTATACCCAAGTTATATTTTTATGTAACATACAGGGTGTCTAGTGTGATCAGGCAAAGCACTGTTCGAGCTCTTAAGGGCTTTAAGTTAAACACATCCTTTGAGCAAATTCAGCCACTGAGTGGCTTCTTGATTAGTGTGTGGAATCAAAGAAGCGGCAAGATTAAACACAGAGAGACACCACATCTACACACACACACACAGACACACACACAGATTTTTTTCCACTTAGGAAAGGCAGGTGCTCATTTTTTGTTGCATACTTTGTGTGCAATGGGTAGTTAAGCCCTGATAACTAGGGTGCTCTCCTCCTATCCTGTCTGGAGCCAGCCATGACCAATCACTTTGTCCACATGGGCTAAACCATAGTGCATGAGCCTAAACAAACTCTGGTAGGTTTCAGAAGAAGCCAACTTCTAATCATGAGCTATTGGTGCTGGCTTGTTAACCAGTGTTTGTTCTAAACCAGGATCCCTAGTTTGAACATAACTCCAAGTTGGGATTCTTCTAAAGTGAAGCTATGCTGTACCAAAATCCTCCCAGTCACACAGTGGGAGGAGAGCACGAAGGAGTATGCAATCCCAAGTCCCTCATAGTTTAATGCTAAACTATTGTTATGCCAAACTATGGTTTAGCACTGTGTGGGAGCATGACCATTATTGCTTACCATGTGGAGGGAACAAGGAAGAGCCATTAATTAGTGTGCACATTATGGGATGCTAGCACATGTTCATCACACACTAACATTCAAAGCTAGAAAGTACTAAAATCATTTAATAAAATGTTTCTAAGCCTCTTTGTCACTATGCAACCTAAACTGTGATGTCTAGGAGAATTATGGATGTGGGCTTTCTATTATCTAACAAATCTCAGAAATAAAGTTCACTTCAGGGCAAAAATACTTTGATGTCTCATTCATAATGTAAGGCTCCCCTTCCCTCCTTTTTTGGAGCTGAAAAATCACAAGTGGATTAAGGATGTAAACCAAATGATTGCTAATAAAACCTTTATATTACCAAACTACGAACAAAACTTCACTTTAATAGCATGGCTTTAAAATTTATTGCTGCATAGTTATGCAAGATGTTATTGGTCTTATTTTTCACATCTCTTTAAAAAAAATGCTGAAGGCCATAAAATACAATTTTATGACAAAGCAAGTTGGCGCTTTTTAAGGCCAGCAAGCTCTTGCCTATAAATTCTCATTCTCTAAAGTCTGCCTCCCCTCATCTTTAGATATATACAGCAAATGGTAATAACTTAATGGTTTGTTAAACATAAGAATATAATAAAGCAAGTATGAGAATGGGCAGACTGAAATACAGTTGTTCTCTGCTTCCATAAATGAGCACAACCATCATTTTGAAGCAGCTACTATATTAAAAAAGATAGTGATATGTGGGTTTTCTGATCCGGAGACTGTTGCCTGCAGAAAGATCTGAACACGCTAATAATGTATGTGAGCACCTCCTGCACTGAATAGATAGTGGTTGCAATTGTCTTTGAAGGTGAGGCATATGGCTTAGAAAAAGAGCCAAAGGCCAAATAGAGAAGCCTGAATTTGGCCCTTAGAGCTGAGGTTCCCCTCTCCTGTGTTATGGATGTTTATACTCTCTTACTCTCTAATTTCCTGTTTCTTTCCCCTAGCCACAGTTTGATGTGATGTCTCAACTGGCCAGCCATAGCTAATGATTTGCCTTCAAACTGTATTTTGAAACCATGGTTTGAATTGGGTTTACAAACCATGGCTGGGAGCAAACAGTAACAGGAAGTTTGTTTTTATATATTTCATAAAATTTATAATGCTTGATTGTTTGTTTGCTTTAAAAAAACAAAAAAACCTCCTCATATCGGTTTACATAACAATAAAACAATAGTTGCCAACTGGGACGCAATATGGTTAGAGAAAACTGGGGGGGCTCATGTGTGAGAAAGGAGGAATGGTGAGTTTTTGTGAGCTTCAAGCCACTGTTGGAAAAATGAGGTTTGTGATATTTCAACTGTGCCAATAAAGCATATTTACATCCTATTGATTTTGATCCAGATTTACCTATCCGCTAGATTGTGCATGTTAACTTAAGCTCATTCTTTTACACTTTTTAAGGGATAGGCTTTCAGATTAATAGCGCCAACTCAAATACTGCACTTGTGATATGGACAACTGCAATTACAGTCTTCTCCAGTCATGTGTTACTTTAGTGTATGCACATTACTATCACTGCATGTGACAATATACATGTAGCTGCTGCTGAAAATGGAAGCCTAGTGGATATTGCATTGGAGGCGAGCAGCATTGCTTCTTTCGTTTATAGCAAGTCCAGCATTCAGAAAACAGTATATTCCCCCAACAGAAGCGCAACCTTGAGAGTAGACATGCAGACTGCATGTAAAAAGATTAGTAACCAATGAGCATTTATTGTGCATGAAAGCAATTTTATGGAAAGAGTGGCTCCACCTTGCATGTTTTGGCAGGGTTTATAAAAGAATGTTTATTGCCAGCACTGAGGTGAGTTACACCTCAAACGACATAAAAATGCAAATACGTATCAACAGGTCGGATTCCGAAACCTATGCTGAACAAAAGTTATATACATGTATAGCAGTGTTCTAACTCCTGTAGTGATTTGAGTTAAGCTTTACAAAAGCTGTCCAGCAGTCTGTACTTATTTACAGCAGGTATATTTTAAAAAATAAAATAAAAAAATTCCATAAGTAGGTTTCATTTATTTTTGTATATAAAATTCCCAAACTTCTGCATAATTCCTCGCAACTTGTTTTCATTTGGGTGCAAAGGGTGGTAGACACCGGGGTTGTAATTCGCCACCTGGTTGCTCCTTCCATAATTATTCCTAGAGGCCTTGCTATTTGTCTCTGGATAGTGAGCGCTGTTTTTCTGGGTGCTGCTTGCTTGCTGAGTTCCTGCTGGCTGAGCAGAGCTTTCCACTTTGCAAAACGGCTCAAAGCGACTGTAAATGCGCCTATCGCTCAAGCGAGGTCTTATTAGCTCATCGTTTGGCTTGGTGCTCGATAGACGAGGCGCCGCTGCACTGACCCTGTGCGGGGGAATAGCGGCCGCAGTTGCTGGGGGTACCCGATCCCGGCCTGCATTGGCACGCAGCTCCCTGACATCCTGATACTGAATTTGCTCGGTGTTGAATCTGGGAGCAGATGGGTCCCCTGGAGGTACTTCTAACAGCATATTTTCTATTGGTTTCACAACAGGCCCCCTTTTCATGTTCTCTTCCGATGGAGGTTTGAGAGATTTTTGAGACTTTGGTGATTTTGGAGACTTGGGGGATTTGGGGGATTTTGGAGATTTGGGGGACTTTGGGCTGACAGTAATGTCCTCTTTACTCTTATGTAAGCTCCCTTGTGAATTAGATGAGGAGTTTCGTTTTTTCCTGGGAGAACATTCCACCTTTATTTCAGCCACTTTGGGTCTTTGATTTTCTTCGCCTTCTGACACCAGAGTGTCAGAACTGCTACAAATTCTGTAAAAAGCAGGCGCTTTGTTTTTGGACAGGCTCTCTTTCTTCTCCGGTGTGAGATTCAGCAACGACCTCAGTTTCTGCGACCCCTTCTTCAGGAAACTTGGAGAATTCTTGTTCTCTTTCTTCGGTGAGGCATCTTTCCCAGGGTCATCTTTGCTCGATTCAGCTAGTGCAGCCACAGAGATGGACTTCGGGGTGGTGGGAGACCTGGTCTGTTCACTTTTCAGCTTATTACTGTCAGGTGATAGATGATTGGCTACATCGTATAAGCTTTTAGAGTTTTGTAGGTCCTCCTCTAGCGGTGGCTTTAGAGCTGCCGGTTGTCTGAGTCTATTCCTATTTAGTGTGCTGTAGACGTAGCTGGCTGACTCTTTGTTATTCCCAAGATCCAGAGCAGATTTTGAATTGTCAAACATTGGAAAACTTCGCCTTTTCAGTATGCTTTCATTCTTGAGAAATTCTACTGGTCTGCTTGTGCTCAGAGTTGAATATAGGTAGGTAGGCTTCTCTTGACTAATTGGCGGAGTTACACTAGGTTTCTTATCTTCTGAAATCGGCAGGTTGTTGTTTTTGACTACCTCAGGTTCCAGTGGGACGTGTGTGCTTGGTTCTGCCTCAACGTCATCAGCTGCATCTTCTGGCTTGGGAACATGGTTGGGCGTTCCTTTGGGTGTCACACTGCCATCTGAACCAATGATAGTCGAATTAGAAGAACTGGCACAGCTGTTTACTTCTTTCTGCTCTGGCAAAGTTGGCTTAAAGACAAAGGAGGAGCGCAGGCGAGAGTGAGCGTAAAGGGCATGGGCCTTGATATTTTCTGCTGCATCAAAGCCCTCACACCTATCACCTATCCCTGAGCCATTTGAGTCTGCTGGAAAATCTGACTGGTCATTTAAATACGTTTCAATACGCCAGTTGCGCAGGAAAGATTTCGTGGTACGTTCAAGGGTCGGCATTCTCTGCTGTAGGTAGCGGATGTGACTGTCTGTTCCATTGAAAGATCTCCGTACAATTGAGTTCCTGTCTGCAATATTCAGCTTCGGCTGTGGAAGCCGGTCAACCAGACTCTGTTGAGGCACATTGAGGTTTTTGTAACTTCCATGCAACGAAGATACAACACTGAGACTGTCAGATGGCACTTGCCAACCGTGAGGTTGATTATTTGCCCGGTTCATTGCCCTGTTGAGCATCATGTATGGAGTCCTTTCTGGTTTCTCCCCTGCATAGCTGTGCCTTTTCCAATGTTCATTTACATCGTTGGGCTGGTACTGCTGGATTCTACTCTGCATATGAAAACCTGGAGCAAACTGTGGTTTCTGAAAGACGTGGTTTCTAGGACCGAATGTGTCATTGTCATTTATTCCATATCTGCCTTGTTTCTTCAGAAAGCTGGTGTCTAAGTTGTGGGTTTTGTTGGGCCTCCCAAAAGGGTTACGCAGGCTAGAAGCTGAAGCTAAGGAAGACTGTGAATGCTGGTAGGCATCGTTCTCCCAGAGTGCTCGGCGGCTATTAATTCTAACTAATTCTGGAGCAAATGAGCTGGGAACAGAAGAACGGGCGTACAGTGTCCTAAACTCTTCATCAAAAGATTCAACCAGTTGTCCTGTGATAACCTGGACCATGCTGAGGTTTGCTTTCTCAAAGGACCACATAAAGCTGAAAGATGAAGAAATGACAATTAGTAATCCAAACCTGGAACAGGCAAACACTTGTTAACTAGTGGTCAAGTTACATAGTGATAGGTTTCTGTATAAGAAACGAAATCTGTTCTCCTCAGAAATGTGCACAGGGATCGTATGATCAATCACATTTTTAAAAGTGATGAGTCACCAATGCTTAAAGCTGGAGAAGCACGATACCTATTTTTACTAACACAAGCTATAAGTGGAGGTAGGTAGCACCTGCCGTCATCTTTGACAACTGGCCACTCTGGCTAAGGCTTAAGGGAGGTGGAGTCCACAACATTTGAAGGTCACCATGTTGGGGAAGGCAGACACACACACACACACACACACACACACAGAGAGAGAGAGAGAGAGAGAGAGAGAGAGAGAGAGAGAGAGAGATAGCTAATAGCAGCCATGGAACCACTTTTTCACTAGTGGTGTGTGTGTGTGTGTGTGTGTGTGTGTGTGTGTGTGACATTGTAAGCATTATATCTTGCAGACGTGTGTCTTTCTGCTTGAATAATGAGCACCACACAGGAGGCAAAAGCCCTAAACTGAGGGTTATGAAGTAGCTCCCCAAATAACTCAATGGAAAGTTTCTTCAAGGAGAGTCCCAGTAGCCAAACACAATCCCTGATAAATTGAGAGAAGCTGAAATGAATTTCAGACACAATATCATCATGAGTAAATAATTCCATGAATGGGAAAAAAATAATTTTAAATCACACAGTTAACCAGAATAGTATTTTATATTTCTATACTTACTGGTGTACCATAAACTGAAACCATGCAAATGTATTTTACATTAATTTTCATAGTTATTTGTCATGAGACTGTAGGATAGGTATTTACAGATATCAACATCACCTTACTAATATTTTCACATAGCCATGCTGCTCAAACATAGCAGTTCTGACTATCATGTTTTAAAATATTGTAAGTTTTGCTGGGATGTGTCTAACCAAAGACAATCCCTTGCATTCACATAATTTAACAAATACATATATTGGTCAAGCACTTTTAGAAACAACTTATTTGGAAAACACAACCCTATAAATCACTGCTTTGCCAGAAATCTTCAGTAAAGTATGCATTGCATCCCCAAATGGTCATATGTTTACAATCCATCTTATGCCAAAGTACAATCTGCAGAAGAATCTGAGGGTAAGAAAATGTAATTTACCTTACCTCCTCTGTCACATCTGAATGTAACAAAAAGAAGAAGCAAATTAAGAATCATGGGCTATTGTGAATATAATGATGTAACACTTTAAAAAAAAAAATCTGTCCATTAAGTAATTATTCCAACAATAAACTAGATTCAATGAGAATGAACTATTCTTATAAACCATGGGATGGCACTGAATATCATTATTTTCAATAACACTAATTATTATTATTTCTTCCAAAATCACTCCAGATGGCTGGCATGGCATTATCCAATAGGTCTGGTGAATGAGCTGGGAGCACCCAATCTACAATGCTGTTTAGGCAAAACAGATGCGGACTTAATCCATTTCTGCGTAAGAGACTGTGGAAAGTTCTAGGTTAGCCACTATGAGTTTTCTCAGAAGATGCTGCTGTTACTGATGTTTATTTGGTTCTCATAATAATCATGCATGCTCCCCCAAAGCACCCATGTTGACAGTATAATGTAAGCTGGAACCAAAAGGAAAAAGAGGGACTGAAATCTTTGTGTGAAGACATAAATTTCTCTGGCTACTTCATCCAAGCAATCTATGGTTTAAGAGCTCAGTCTTAAAGTGACAGATACCAATGGGTTACTTCAAATGTCTCCTCCTCTCAGTGTGCTATCAAAAATGCTTCTGTTTCTGGTGCTCCTGCGTAGAAGCTGTAAGTTCAGAAACCACCGTCCCAATTATGCACATGGATACCCTTATGAGCCACACATTTCACACAAAGTACCCATGGCAACAAAATGTACATCCTTCTAACAATGTACATCAGAGCCTTTGGTTTGCTCTGACAACATTCCTCTTGTTCTTAGGCTAACGGGACCCGAAGGGCTTCTTTCCCCACAAAACAAAAAACCACAAATTTCCAAAGGTAAATCAGCCCCTGTATTGAGGATGTTCTTCGGATTCATAGATTCCCCCCGGGAAAAGAGCCCTTGTTCTTCCTGCATTTGGGCTATGTAAAAATCTGTGCCTTAAAAAAACCTGACTTCTCTCCCTTCTTTTAAATTACCTATGTTTTCTCTCAGCCAAATGTTAGTTCCTCTTATCTGCCACACACAACCTTCATCTCTTCATATTTGTAACCTAATATGTACTCTCCAGCTTTCTTACATAGGGCAAGGACATTGATTATACTTGACCAGGCATAGACAAATTCGGCCCTCCAGATGTTTTGGGTCTACAACTCCCATCATCCCTGACCACTGGTCCTGTTAGCTAGGGATGATAGGAGTTGTAGTCCCAATACACCTGGAGGGTCAAGTTTGCCTATGCCTGTGCTTGACTCATCTATCTCCATCCCCTCTATAGAGTTAGTCTCACAGTTGCTGGTCTCTGTAAATAATCTTTCACTCCTGTAATAACTCTGATCCTGGCTCTTTATTCCATTGCTAACCCCCTTATTAGAAAGGTTCAGTTGTCCCCATGGCACACCATGTCTCTTGGCCCAAGACGACCCTAGCACATGTTCCTCCTGTGGACAAGAACACACAGCAACATTACACTGAAGATATATAAATTATATCTAACATGTGCATAGCTTCTTACCTATAGGTACCATACATGACTTTCTTACAGTCAACGAGAAGAAATTTCTGTTCCATTTTCCCATGGAATTTCGCCCCTGACTTGGAGTAATAATCTTGTCCTTTTACTGTGCGCACCCTCATGTTCTGAAAAAAAAAAGATGAGAAATTGTATGAAAAAGTCGGAATGCATTAATATAAACAAATACAGAACAATTTACAACCCGGTCTTATGCCTATTTTCCAGATTTGAGTAAAATCAAATGGAGGTTTAGCCCCAAGCAAGGGTACAGAGAGTTGCAGCTTTAAACACTACCTGTGCTGAGAAATTCAAAGCATGTTAATGCAGGAAAAAAACCCTAGTTTGTTTAATTGGATTAACTATCTAGTAATTGGATTTAAAACACTTCACAGTTCTTATTACATGTAGAAGGAACCCTAATCTCTTTAATCCAGACAACACCACAGAAAGAGGTTTTCATATCCATTTTAGTTAAGATAGAACCATAAAATAGTGTGTGAGAGAGAAAGATTGGGAGAGAGAAAGTGAGAGTGAGAGAGTGTGTCTGTCTACCCAGTGCTTTTTTTCTGGGGGTACACAGGAGTACACCTACCCCTAAACATTTTGTGAATCTTTTTACTTTTGTCCATTAACTGCATTTATTTTCTCCGATTTGAACTATAAAATGGTGATTTTCTTGAGTCAAAATGAGAGTACCCCTAAACATTTTTTTTAGAAATAACCACTGTTTCTACCTATAGCTGAGGCTGATCACAAGGTTTATCAATGCTTATCTTTCCTCTGCTCTTTCCAGGCTGCAATTTAAAGCTCCCAGCCAAGTGCCTCCTTTTTTTGGCCCCAGAGTTTTCCTCACAAAAAAACCCAATGCTCTTTAAAGTTCTATCAGAGGAAGCATCAATCGGACTTTTGCTCTGATTCAGCTTTAGAGAGTGGGTTTCTGCAGAGAAAGCTTAGGGAAACAACAACAACAAAAAGACAATGCTCACAGACTGAGCATTAAAACACAGATCTCTGCCTGGAAAGAGTAGGGGAAAAGTTAAGTGTAGATAAGCCCATAGTGCTCTGGTACTACACATATGAATAGAAGCACATTAGAAGAGTCCTACTGAATCAAAGGCTTCTCTAGGCCAGAAACCCATTTCCCATAGTGGTCAACCAGATGCCTATGGTATCCCGTAATTGAGGCATGAAGCAATAGCATACTGCATCTATTTCTGGAATGATCATGACTTGTAGGCAGACTGATAGCTTTACCCTCCATTAATCTGTTCAATTTCTTTTCAGAGCCATCTATTGGTGGCAAGCACATCTTGTGGAAACAAATTCCACAGTTTAACTAGTCACTACGTGAAGAAGTAGTGTCAGTCCCACTGGGTATTACGAGGAGAAAAACTGCTCCATCCCCTTTCTCCACATTGCATATTATTGTACATACTTCGCCACGGCTTCCTTACCTGCCTCCCCCCCCCCAAACTAAATATCCTTAAATATTATAACTTTTGTCATAAGTGTTGCTCCAGCCTCCAGATAATTTTGGTTGCCCATTGCTGCCATTTCCCCAGCTCTACAATATCATTTTTTTCGGTGTGGTGACCAGAACTGGCCATAGTTAGTGATATTCAGAAAAGCCGTACTCAGAGCAGACACACTGAAATCAATGCAGATAAGTAAATCCATTTACTTCTACCTTGATTTAGTCAGCTATTACTCATAATTCCAACTGTGGTCACATCATCGATTTATATAATGGCATTATATCACCAGCCTTATTTTCAATTCCTCTCCTAGGGCTCTCTAACATGGAATTTCTCACTGCCACATACTAAACCAACATTTTCAATGAGCAACCCTCATATATGCTTTTCCTGGTTAATCGCCCCATTATACAGCATATTTTTGATAGGCAAAATGTATTTGCTCTTTCGGTTACCATAGTCTCTTGATAAAATGAAGGGATCTTGCTAATGGAAGAGGACTTGTCAATTCCTCCCTTCCTCAGCAGCTCCAGACAGCACCTCTGACACTGTCCCAGAGAGTCTCTTAATCTTCTGAGATAGATGTTCAGAGAGTGCAAAGGGATAATAATTTTTCCCCCATTTCATATTTTTATTTTCTTTGTAACCACCCTGGAACTGTGGTATGTAATTTTTTGCAGCATAAAATAAAAATAAAAATATTATTTTACTAAGATTTGCATCACTACTAAGGAGCTTTACGCAGTAGCTGGTGTTGCTTCATGGGTTCCACCCAAATAATTGGTCAACTACAAGCCAGCCTAAGTCACCCTGATACATTATAATTGCGTACAATTTGCTATAAGAGGTGCAACACAAGTGACTTATAGGAGTAAAACCAACACAGTTGTGTGTGGGGGAAAAACAGGAACCTATTAAAAAAAACAAAACAGGAACACCCTCAGTTAAGGGCAGTTGGGTCAGATCAGTGCAATGATACCACAGTAGCCAATTAAAATTTGCACGCATGGAGATACAGCCTGTTTATCGCTTTGCCAGTATAAAACCTGTATTTGTGAAATGTCCTTGTGGCAGCTTGAAGCTGGAATCCTAGGGATTGCTCCATTTGAAGATCATAAAACATTTCTTTTTTAAATCAGAGAGCCAACAGAACATGCAATTGCTGTTCTAATCACACAGCACAGGATTCTGGTTGCCAAAGTTCTTTAAGGAAATACCTTCTGCGTGTCTTCAAAAGAATGGATGCAAATGGATGGAAGGAGGCAAAAAAACCCCCCACCTCCCATTCTCCTCACTACAGTGGTACCTCGGGTTAAGTACTTAATTCGTTCCAGAGGTCTGTTCTTAACCTGAAACTGTTCTTAACTTGGAGCACCACTTTAGCTAATGGCGCCTCCTGCTGCTGCCGCGCCACCGGAGCCCGATTTCTGTTCTTATCCTGAAGCAAAGTTCTTAACCTGAGGTACTATTTCTAGCGGAGTGTGTAACTTGAAGCGTATGTAACCCGAGGTACCACTGTATTCTCACCCACGCTACTGACTCCAAGTTTTGTTTGGCTCTTGGGCAAGATATCTTCAGGATGGCAAGCCCCAGCTCCACTTTATTGCTGTTTCTCCTGCCCATTCATTTGCTCTTTCCCTCTGGGCTAAACACACACTACTTCCAGAAGGAGATGAAGGCCCGTGGCTCCTTCTTTTTGCTCTCATCATTGCTCACTTCCTTGCATCAACGGTTTTAAGCAGCTCGCTCCCTGGAGATCCTGGGGTGCACTGTCTGCACGTCCCAGATGAAGCCCATCAGATTGCAAGCAATTACAGCTGCACACCTTTATCCTGCCCATGCTTGCTCAGAAAGAAATCCAATTAATTTCAATGGAATTTACTAATGAGCACTTGAGAAAGGGTGTCAGGTCATACTCCTTAACCCACTTATTGGAGGGTAAAGCTCAAATTGGACACAGTGTGACTTACTCCCAAGTAAACACAGATAGGATTGTGCTGTTAGAAAGATCTCGCTCTCTTGTCAGTATCACTGCAAAGGCAGCTTTTAAGGTGCAGTAGGATATTTGCAAGCCCCAGAGAAAGTTTTTCCTTACAGACATTGCTATATTCAGTTTTTGCAACTAACATGTCAATGTATTACCGTATTTTTCGCACCATAGGGCACACCGGACCATAGGGCACACGCAGTTTTTTTTTGGGGGGGGGGAAATCAAGGATAAAAATATCCCTGCCGGAGAGGTTGCACGCAGCTATGGAAGAAGGCAAGGCAGCAAGCGGGATGGATCCCGCTCACTGCTTTGGCTTCCCCTTTAGCCCCGTGCAGCATCTCCTTGCCGGGAGATGCTGGGCAGGGCTAAAGAAGCCATAGCCCCGTGCAGCCTCTCCCTGCCGGAGGGGTTGCGCGCGGCTATGGCAGAAGCCTGCATTCGCTCCATAGGACGCACACACATTTCCCCTCAATTTTTGGAGGGGAAAAACTGCGTCCAATAGAGCGAAAAATACGGTATTTTGGAGCACTTGTGTGCCAAATATTTTTCTCTCTCACCGAACAAATTACTTACCCTGAGCCTTTGAACTTGACAGCCTTGTTTCTCTGTCATCTTCAGAAAGTGGTTGAAGTTAGATTCATCAAGTAGAAGATACACTGAAATTCCCCTAGTAGATGCTTCTACAATTTCTTTAAAAATATCCACATCTGTAAACATATCCATAACGATGGCAACAACCTGCGGATAGCAAAAATTGTTGATAGCATTTAATGTACTGATGATGATAGCCATTATGAAACATTACAGAATTTAAAATGTGCACCCTACACATAGTGTTGCTGATGACATCTGTAATGAACCATAAGCTCTATGTACTGAACATTTCTTTCTTCCTCATACAGGAAAATGGAAACTGGTTATTTTATAAATTCTTGTGCTTAAATGTCATTCACAAGCAGTGCTTTTTTCAGCCGGAACTTGCTGGAACTCAGTTCTGGCACCTCTCAGGTGGGTGCCATCGCCATTATAAGAGAACAAGGGAGGCATTCGTGGTGAGTTCTGGCACCTCTTTTCTAGAAAAATAGCACTGTAAAGTATACGTTTAATTAAGTCATAGGACTTTAAACCCCCTCATACTTATTCCAAGCAAGTCCCACAGAACTCAGAAGGGCTGACTTATAAAGAAAGACATAAGCATTGCACTGCACACCTAACTGGCGAATTGATGTATTGTGGCACCTTAAAATATTAGCACATTTATTGTGGCAACAATAGCTTTAAGGTTTCACAAGACTCTTTTTTTGTTTTGTTTTGCTGCAATAAAATAGTGCAGCCAATCTTCTGAAGCAAATTGTACTGGTGTTGTAAAATTTTCTTTGGAAGACTGAGCTGAGAAAACTTGACATTAGGGAGTTTTTGCTGTTCACAGCCACCAGGTGGTGATGATTGTGGGGAAATGGTCAATGCAGGAGTTTACAGAAAGAAGCACTTATGAATTCTCTCTCACACATACAACAATAATACACAGTATAGTTGCTATGGAGAGGGTGGAAGATTTGGAGTGGAGGTCAGTTTTCCACTTACTGCAAGATACACAACCCAAAGAAGGCAAGAAGGTAGATTGCTCCTAAAACTATTAGTTTCTATTAAAAAAAGGACTAACGTTGGCAAAAGCCAAGGACTTTGGCTGTGAACAAATCTTATTCAAGGTATTTTTTTCAGGAACTGAGTGGGCAACCCACTTTAGCAAAGGTTGGGTGACCCACCTCTCAAAGGTGGATAAAAATTAGATGTCTAGACTTGGTTGTGTCTAAGGATGTAGATTACTGTATTGAGGTTGGAACAATGGGGCTTGGCAACAAATATGGGTGAGGATCATGACAATAAGTTGGGGGACCTGCAAAGAATTTGACATTGGTTGCCTATAATTGTAAATTTAAAGTGTCCCTCCCACCCCCCAAAACCCAACAACCCTAGGAATTGTAGTTTGTAGCTCTGTGAAGGTTAATTACACTTGCCAAGATTCTTGGGGTATGTTGTTGTTTAGTCGTTTAGTCATGTCCGACTCTTCATGACCCCATGGACCAGAGCACGCCAGGCACTCCTGTCTTCATTCTTGGGGTATGGTGGTGTGCTTTTGATACGCTTAAAATGTATAGCATGTACATACAGTGGTACCTCTGGTTAAGATTCGTTCTGGAAGTCCATTCTTAACCTGAGGTACCATTTTAGCAAATGGGGCCTCCCACTGCCGCAATGAACCAATGCCGCCGCCTTGCGATTTCTGTTCTCATCCTGAAGCAAAGTTTTTAACCTGAGGTACTATTTCTGGGTTAGCGGAGTCTGTAACCTGAAGCATCTGTAACCCGGGGTACCACTGTACAATACACTGTCAACACATTCAATGCCCAAATTTTGACCAATGAAAACAGGTTCCGTTTGCCTTTGGCTTTCTTGGAAGAGTGCTATGCACACTATTTTCCTTTCTCCGCACCCACTCATACCACAACACATAAATATGAGAGAGAAGCTCTACTGGGTACGGGAGGCAGAAGATATTCAGTAAGTGAGGCAGAGAAATCTGCTATTAATTTATTAATCCATATGGTATTGCCCACTGTGGTGGGATAGTGTGCTGCTTGTGCGTAAAAGCTTGATCCCTCTGGGGTTTGGCTGGTCATCCAAACCGATGCACTAACGGAGCCCCCAAAGCATGACTCCGTCAGTCGCTGGTAGAATCTGACAGTGGGCGTCTACGGAATTTACGCCAACATAAAAGCTCTTTGACAGACATGCGCTTTCGAGACTCTCTGCGTGACAGTTTCCGGCGAAGGGTGGGCGTTCCCAACGGGGGTCCCGTTACCTCTCCACTACTCTCACTGGAAGCATCCCAGAGCCTCCCCTCCGCTGTGACTCCTGCACTCCCCCTGCTGGTTCCCTCTTCTACTGCAGATTCTCTCCTATTCTCCTGTAGCCTGTCCACTACCTGTCTCTCCGATGGCAGTTCCCTGACATCCACCTCCCCCCCAGGGCCCCCTTCACCCCCTCCCGCCTCCTCTCCCACTGGCGGTGAGGGCGGAAAGCCCCTGAAGGAACTCTCCTCGTCGTCCGAGGATTCTAACACTTCCAGCCACGGCGTACCGTCTCTCTCCCCGTCTTCCTCTTCTTCGTCGGAGTCGGCTTCTTCACCCACCCCTGACTCTGGGAACCCTTCAAACTCTCCTTCCTCATCGGTGGTCCCAAAGTGTTCCCTTCTAAATCGAGCCACGGGTTGCGGTTTTCTTGGGAAACGCTGATGAAATGTTTCTATTAAAACCTCGTCATTGACTACCTCTGCTGGTACCCAAGTGTTTTCCGACTCTGCTTCCCCCTCCCATTCTACCAGATATTCCACCTGATTCCCCTTCCACCTGGAATCAATGATTCCTGCCACGTTCATGTCGCGCTCTCTCTCTTCTATCACGGGCGTTTGGGTGGCCTCTCTCTCACGCTCCCCCCACTCGCGTCCCTCTCGGTACGGCGACAGTAATGACCTGTGAAATACTGGGTGTAATTTCATGTGACTGGGCAGCCTGAGTTTGAATGCCACTGGGTTGACCTGCTGTATGACCTCAAAGGGTCCCAATCTTTTGGGCCTCAATTTCTTACTCCCGCCCTTGAACGGTAGCCCTTGGGTGGACAACCACACCCGGTCCCCCACCCTTATAGTTTCACCTTCCCTCCTATTTCTGTCTGCTTGCTTCTTATATTCTTCCTTGGCTTTCTCTAAGTTAAGTTGAAGCTGACGGTGGATCGCCTCCATCTCTTCAAAAAAATATTCCGCCGCCGGCACGCTCCACCTCTCCCCTCCCTCTCCTGGGAATGCCCGGGGGTGACACCCATAATTTGCCAGGAAGGGACTCATCCCTGTGGACACGTTCTCCGCGTTGTTGTAGGCAAATTCTGCTAGAGGTAACTTATCCACCCAATCATTTTCTCTGTCTTTTACATAACACCTCAGGTATTGTTGTAAAACCCCATTTGCCCTTTCCGCTTGCCCATTGGTTTCTGGGTGCCGGGCAGTTGAGAAATTGAGTTCTACGTGCAGTAAGCTCATAAGTTTCCTCCAGAACCTGGAAGTAAATTGTTTCCCTCTGTCGCTGACCACCCTCAAGGGGGCGCCATGCAACTTGAAAATATGTTCTACAAACAACTTGGCGGTTTCCTCCGCTGTGACTGCATGTGAACAAGCTATAAAATGACACATCTTGGTTAATTGATCTACCACCACCATGACAGCTGTTTTGCCTTTGGATTTTGGCAGGTCCGTCATAAAATCTATGGATACTGCCTCCCATGGCCTTTCGGGCGTGGGTAAGGGTTGTAATAGCCCCGCTGGCGCCACCCTCTCTCCTTTCGCTCGCTGGCACCTGTCGCAACCCCTGACATATTCCCGTACGTCCTCCCTCACCTTGGGCCACCAAAACTCCCTGGTAACCAACCACATGGTTTTGTGCTGTCCAAAATGTCCCGCTGTGGGGCTGTCATGCAACTGCTTGAGTACTCTGCCCCTCAGTTCCCCGTCGGGTATGTACAGTGCCCCTTTGTAATACAACGCCCCGTTCTTTTCTTCGAACCCCCCTGTGTTCTCCTCTGTCCTCCGGAGCTCTCTGAGTTTCTCTTGGGCGTATTCATCGTTCTCCGTACCCTCTATCAGTTCCCTCTGCCCCACCAATGCCGCCCCACACACCCAGCGGTCTTCAGGGATTACATGCCTTGCCTCAGGCGCTCCCTCCCCCTCTAAGTACTCAGGTTTCCTGGAAAGAGCGTCCGCCCTCACGTTCTCGGAGCCGGGCACGTAACGAATCTCAAAGTGGAATTTGGAGAACTCCTGGGCCCATCTCACTTGTCTCTGGTTCAGCACTCGGGCTGTTCTCCAGTATTCCAGATTTTTGTGGTCAGTTCGGACTTGAACCTTGTGCTGCGCCCCAATCAGCAAGTGCCGCCATTTCCGGAATGCTTCATGAATGGCGAGCAGTTCTCGGTCGTACACTGTGTAGTTCCTCTCTGATTTGTTCAACTTCCGCGAGAAGAATGCACACGGTCTCCATTCAGACGTATCTTTTCCCGGCTGGAGAAGAACGGCCCCCACCGCTCGGTCTGACGCGTCAGTCTCCACTCTCATTGGTTGTTGTAGATCCACGTGCAAGAGTTGCTCTTCCGACGCAAACGCCTGCTTTAAGCGTTCGAACGCTTGTTGCGCTTCTCCCGTCCAAACAAATTTCTTTTTGCTACTAAGACAATCCGTGATGGGCGCTGTTAAATGGGCAAAGTTTTTGATGAACTTCCTATAGAAGTTTCCGAAGCCCAGGAACCTTTGCACGTCCTTCTTGGTCTTTGGTGTTTTCCATTCCAGTACCGCTTGAACCTTGCTGGGATCCATGGCCAATCCCTTGTCAGACAACCGGTACCCCAGGAATTCCACCTCCTTGGTATGAAACTGACACTTCTCCAGTTTCACCCACAGCCGGTTTTCTCGCAGCTTGCTCAGTACCTCTCTTACATCTCGCACATGCTGCTCCTCATTGTCTGAGTACACCAGGACGTCATCTAAGAACGCTACGCAGTTCTTGTAGAGCAGTGGCCCCAGGACGTGATTCATGAATGATTGAAAACAGGCGGAGCCCCCTTGTAATCCGAAAGGCATAACGGTGTACTCAAAGGCCCCCAAGGGGGTGAACATAGTGGTCTTCCACTCATCCCCCTTTCTCACACGTATCAAGTTATATGCCCCCCTAAGGTCCAGCTTGGTAAAAATTTTCCCTTTTCTCACCCGTGTTAGAATGTCATCAATTCTGGGCATAGGGAAAGTCACTGGTTCTGACACTGCATTTAGGGCCCTGAAATCACATACAAGCCTGGGCTTGCCTGTGTTTTTTTTGTCCACAAAGAACACTGGGCTGCCCCCCACCGCTCGTGACTCTCTGATGAAACCTCGCTTGAGATTCTTGTCAATGAACTCCCTTAACTCCTGCATCTCACTGTCTGACATTGCATACAGCTTGCCCACTGGCAATTGTGCTCCTGGGAGTAAGGTAATTTGACAATCAAAGGGTCTGTGCGGGGGCAGTTTATCTGCTTCTTTTTCGCTGAATACGTCAAGCAAGTCAGCGTATTGTGGTGGCACCCTCCCTTTGTCCATCACTTCCATCCCTGCTAGAGTGCCCCTGGCGCCTGCCTGAGCCTCTCCCTCCTTGCAGTGTTCTAGGCAATGTGCTGATCCAAAGGAAACCACTCTCTGATGCCAGCCTACTAGCGGATCGTGTAGCGCCAGCCAGCTCATACCCAAGATAATAGGAGCTCCTCCCAAGGTGGCTACGTTAAACGCTATCAGTTCGGTGTGTCGTGCCACCCTCATTATCATTGGTACAGTCTGTTGGCTCACTTCTCCTCCCAACAGCTCCCTCCCATCAATCGTGGTAACCTGCAAAGGCTTACTCAATGGGATAGTCTGTATTTGGTGTGCAGCTGCAAACTCTTTGCTCATGAAATTACATGAGCTACCTGAATCCAATAGCGCCTTTATCTTCAGTGGGTGTCCGTTTGCCAGTTCCAGCAACACCTCTATCACAAGCGCTGGTCTTGGAGGTTCCGGCGTGGGCACATTCATTACTCCCTGGCCTGGCTGCTGTGCCCTGATGTTGGCAACCAGGCGTTGGCTTTTACTGGCTCCGTGATTTCTTCTTCCTCCTTCCCCCCAACAGTTCCCGCCATCCCTTGCCATTCCTTCCTTTGCGGACAGACTCTGGCAAAGTGACCTGGCTGTTGGCAGAGATAGCATCTCTTGCCGCTCTTTCCCTCCTTCTTCCGCCCTTCACTGGTGTTTGAAACTGCGCGCGCGCGCGCTGTTCCAAGTTCCATCGGCTCTGCTGGCGGGAAAGGCTGCTCCGGAATCTCTGGAATGCGGAAGTCCTTCCAACGTTCCCCCTTTCCTTCCCGCTTTTCCATAGCTCTAGCTTCCTGGCGTGCCCCAATGGACAGCGCTGATTTAGTCAGCTGATCCATAGACTCCGCCCTAGGCGCCCGGGAAAGTTCATCTTTCACTGCCGGAGAGAGACCTTCTTCAAACAGCATTTGAATAGGTTCACTAGCAAGGTCCCACCCAAGTCTATGAATCAGCATGGTGAACTCAGTCCAGTACTCACGTACAGATCGGCTCCCCTGTTTACACGCCATTAACTGCCTGCGCACCACTCCCTGCTCGATCTCGCTGGAAAACATCAAGTCCATGGCGCGGAAAAACTTCATTGTGTCCTTTAAGATTTCATTATTGGCTGCCATCAGGGGCCGAACCCAGTCCCTCGCCCCTCCCTCTAGATGGCCAATCACGTACGCCACTCTAGAGTTCTCGTCGGGGAAGTCATCAAACAGTAGATTGAGTGCATATTGCATCTCTGTCCTAAAGGCTTGATAGTTCCGGGGATCCCCCCCAAATTTCTGCACCAGTCCAGGCACCCGTCTGGCAAGTGGGGTGGTCTTCCCCTTATCTGCATCTTGAGCCCTCCTCTCCTCGAGCCTCGCCGTTTGCAGTGCCAGCTGGACCTCCAACGCCCTGTACCTTTGTTCCAGGCTTGGATCTGCGCCAGCTCCCGCTCCTGCTCCTCCGGTTCCGGATGGTTCGCTCATGATGCCTTCTGCTTGCACAAGCTGCTTTCAAAGACTGTCAGATTGCTGTGGTGGGATAGTGTGCTGCTTGTGCGTAAAAGCTTGATCCCTCTGGGGTTTGGCTGGTCATCCAAACCGATGCACTAACGGAGCCCCCAAAGCATGACTCCGTCAGTCGCTGGTAGAATCTGACAGTGGGCGTCTACGGAATTTACGCCAACATAAAAGCTCTTTGACAGACATGCGCTTTCGAGACTCTCTGCGTGACAGTTTCCGGCGAAGGGTGGGCGTTCCCAACGGGGGTCCCGTTACCTCTCCACTACTCTCACTGGAAGCATCCCAGAGCCTCCCCTCCGCTGTGACTCCTGCACTCCCCCTGCTGGTTCCCTCTTCTACTGCAGATTCTCTCCTATTCTCCTGTAGCCTGTCCACTACCTGTCTCTCCGATGGCAGTTCCCTGACACCCACTAACCCCGCTCTGTCTGCTAGCCCGGCCTTTCAGATAGACCAATCATAATCATGGACCAAGTCTGAACAGACAATCTAGAAATCCTCTGAAAAAGAATACTTCAGTGGCTCGCAACTTGATTGTGCAGACATAGACAAAATACTTTGGCAGAAGACGCTGAGCAGACCATCCTGCCAAATGGAGAGCCCTACCGCTGCCCTGGCTCTGGCTGTGCTTTGACGCCACTGAGTCACCTGGCTGAAGTAGCAACTTTATTGCTTTGCTGAGGAATGCTTTTTGAAAATCCACTGCAAGGCCAGTTTATCAGTAAGCTTATCTCATTCAAAGGTATTTTTCAGATAAGCGGCCTGGAAACCTTGTGCGCCTCAGTCTGTTTGGCCTAGTCAATGTCAGCCTGGGAGCCTCTCCCAGCTTGTGCTGTGCTTGCCAGCTGCTGTAAACTGAGAGGAGACGGGTTGGAGGAGGAGAGATGAGGAACCTGGAAGCCCTGAAGGAAGAGTTGGGGCCTGTCCTGTGATATTTTTCTAAACTGAGAGAGAATGGGCAGTGACTCATCACTGTAAGAACATAGCAGAACCAAGGCTGAGCAAGATGACCCTCATGGGCATTGCATAAATATATGCCAGATGGCAGAGGTGAACAATAGCCTGGGACAGAACAAGCACAAGTCAGGGTCCGTGTCTGACACAATGATACAGAGATGTTTATAGTCAGGAAGGGGAAGGAGTGGTTACCTTGCTCTTTCTTTACTCATATGTATGCCCTCCACCACAGAGCCTACAAAGATCCAAAGAATAATACCACATGATGTCTGGAGCTACCCTGATGGCAGTCAATACTGAAAGACTGCACTGAGGGCCCAAGTGACTGCAGCATAAAATGAACAGGCATATCCCACCAGCAGAGTTGTACTTAACAGGCAATCTTGGTGAAAACTGGAAAAGCAAAGTGTTTGAGAGGTATCAATTTTGGCAGCACTAGTTTGATGAATCAGCAGGAATAGGTAAGATAGCTTTCAGGATGATCCAAAGCCCCTTGTAATGATGTGTCGCTGAGTTTCAATCTTCATTGCTGCAAGGGCCACTGGACTGTCTTATTTGTTACTGCATAGTCAATAAGAACAACTGACTCCTGTGTAGAAACGCCACTGATACAGGGTGCAAGCAAGGAGCAAAGGACACTTTGTGTTAATTTGGCTTTGGGTTTTTTTCAATGTGGGGCGATGGATGGGGAATGTGAAGCTGGAAAATCCACTTTAAAAACTCTGTTGAAACCTCTTTGGAACTAATGGAGCTTGTTCTTAATCATTTGAAAATCACAACCAGCTAACACAGCATAGATTATTAGTCAGACTTCTGACTGTACAACTGGTTGTTTGTAAACAGCAGGAAGCATATCTGAATGGCTCCCCTGTATCTTTCGCATGAGTTTGCAATTTAAGTCTGCGTGGAGGAGTGAGAGAGCAATAAAGCAAAAGATTCAAGCGTTATTCATTTATTTGTGTAATTATATCCCTCCAAGGATTAGAGCAAGATTTTAGCTTCATGTCAACCTGAGGTATAAACTGAGAAAATGACTTGGGTGAAGCAGTTCGGCAAACCCCATTCTTCAAATATGATCATCAGCCTTGCAACATATAGATAGATGATAGATAGATGATTGATAGATAGATAGATAGATAGATGATAGATAATGATAGATAGATAGATAGTGCATCTCAGGAAACATGTCATGACAAACCAGGAAGGAAGCAAATGAGAGATTAGGGATAATTAAGACTAAATTGATTGATTTGCAGAGCAACAACATCTCAGCACCCTAGATTTGTCTCTTCATAGCTCCTTGTGGAAATATGTAAAAAAACAACCCAAAAAATCCCCAATGCTATTGCTTTGAGTCTGAGTGAACAAAATGTTTATGCATCAAGCTCTAAAATATACAAAGTATTTAGTTAAAAGTTTCTAAGATGAACATTTTTCATTACACCCCTCTCCCGAGTAGAAACACCAGAACATTCATTGATAGTAATAGTTATATCTTAAGGAACTTAAACAAGAAAAATATATTCAGCAACTTCTTTTCATAGAGTTCAGCTCTAGTTCGTATAGGAAAGTTCCATTTTACTCATATATTTATCATACACAAACAACAAACCACTTTATATTCCTCCTGTACCAGGTGTGGGAAGCCTTTGGTCCTCCAGATGTTGCTGAACTATAACTTTCATCAGCCCATCAAGCATGGCCAGGGATGATGGGAGTTGTAGTTCAGCAACATCTGGATGGTCCAATGTTCCTCACCCCTGGCCTATACAGTGAACCCACAATTCAAAGTATAATGACATTTGGTCCCAGGGAAGCAGTATGATCAGACACAGAAAAGATGCATCCATTTTCATCATATTATGGACTCATCAACCGAAGCTTCCATATATGATGGCAATCATTATCAATGGGAGGTAAGGTCATTTGGTGTCCTATTTTCATCATTTGATGATACTGAGAGTCAGAACATTGGTTTATTGATCCCAGTATTGCCTACCCCAACTGGCAGCAATTGTCTGTGGTCTCAGATAGGCTTCCTGGGAGCCAGTCCTTGGAAATGCCAGGGACTAAACTTGGGAACTTGCACATGTAAAGCTTCCTTTTCCTCTATGATATTTATTTTGAGAAGGGTCTGATACGAGGTAGAATGGACCTTCCTACAGCTTAACACCTTTGGTCATGATCAGCTGATTGCAAATAATAAGGCGATGGCAAACCTAGACAGCATCTTAAAAAGCAGAGACATCACCCTGCCAACAAAGGTCCGTATAGTTAAAGCTATGGTTTTCCCAGTAGTGATGTATGGAAGTGAGAGCTGGACCATAAAGAAGGCTGATCGCCGAAGAATTGATGCTTTTGAATTATGGTGCTGGAGGAGACTCTTGAGAGTCCCATGGACTGCAAGAAGATCAAACACATCCATTCTTAAGGAAATCAGCCCTGAGTGCTCACTGGAAGGACAGATCCTGAAGTTGAGGCTCCAATACTTCATGAGAAGAGAAGGCTCCACCTCATGAGAAGAGAAGACTCCCTGGAAAAGACCCTGATGTTGGGAAAGATGGAGGGCACAAGGAGAAGGGGACAACAGAGGACGAGATGGTTGGACAGTGTTCTCGAAGCTACCAGCATGAGTTTGACCAAACTGCGGGAGGCAGTGGAAGACAGGAGTGCCTGGCGTGCTCTGGCCCATGGGGTCACGAAGAGTCGGACACGACTAAACGACTAAACAACAACATGTGTAAGAGGTTGAAATTCTTTGCCTGTGTGTCTGTAACTATGCAGCGTCAATGCAATTGTTCTTGTACTAGTAATAATTCTTGCCTTTACTGTGCTTAGCTGTAGAGCAGCCTTCTTCCCCCTCTTTGACCTTACAGACCTCACGACAATAAGGTGTGATTTGCAATCACCAACTGTAGGTTCTAACCATAGTCATTTGCTTCATATTTTCGGGAAACCAGTAGGAAAAAGACTTGTAAACAAAACAAAACAATTTATAGGGGTTGAAATCAGTGTTCATTGCATGACTGACTGTCGGTCATGACTCACAACATCAAGAAACCAATGATCTCTAAGCTCTTGGGACAACACACACATCAGTCAAAATCCTATTATCTTACTCATTCCACTTAGTCAAGCAAAGCTGCTGACCTTGTCTTCTAGCTACCATAATGGAGTAACATTCCACCTAGAGAATCCATAAGATAAAACCTGAAATGTAGGCTGCTGCTGGAAAAGCCCCTGGTCTCCAGGCATGTAAATGTGCTTGTAAGAACATTGTGGAATTACTTCTGCAATCATGTAGCACGGTGGACTGATTAGCCAAAGTGGGGAAAGAGACAGCGTAAAACCCCAAGGAAATACAGAGCTTGCCATGCAGATTTCCCAATATCAGCTGCAACATTTAACAGGAAAGCAAAAAAAGTTCTGGTGTTTCTGCCCTCTAAAAACAGAACATAATTCTGCAGTGGGATTCTGCCAAATACAATGACAGACCCTTCCCCTAAGTGTCCCTATTTTCCACGGAAAGTCCTGGATTCACAGAAGCTGTCCCGGTTTCTTATTTCACCCCTGAATGTCCTGCTTTTCCTTAGGACGTCCCTATTTTCATCAGAGAAATATTGGAGGGTATGGAGTCATGCAACCCCTGAGCCAAGGAGATATATAACTATACAACCTTTAGAAGACATCTGAAGGCAGCGCTGTATAGGGAAGTTTAAAAAAAATGTTTTATTATAGTTTTTTTAATATATGTTGGAAGCCGCCAAGAGTGGCTGAGGCAACCCAGTCAGATGGGATATAAATAATAAAATTACTACTACTACTACTACTACAATGGAATAGGACATCCTTATTTTCATCAGAGAAATGTTGGAGGGTATGCAATGCGTTCTGCTATATCACTTCCACTGAGTGTTTAAGTCCTGCTTGCCACTTCATTAGGCTTCTATTTAGTTTGGAGGGATCGTTTGAATACAAGGTACAGAGCGGTGGGTCAGGTCACCTGTATTGCTCCCTGGATGTGCCACCATGTCCCCCACAGACTCCTCCTTAAGTGGGGCAGGAGATTGTGATCCTCAGGAGATCCAAAGCCCACCAGTTCTGGATCCCTGGTTGTATGTAAATTATCATTGCTTTCCATTTTGGACTATAAATGTACTATTACTCCAGTAACAGACTGCAAGATAACTGCAGAGAGCTGCTTTAGTTAGATCCTTGGAACACAGCAGAAAACGTGTTTAGTCCCAGTGGGAAAGATACACATGAAGATCAAGATGAAAAGCGGCACCAGGAATGTCAGTCAAGTTACTTAAAACAAAAACCAACCAACCAACCAACCAACCAACCAACCAACCAACCAATAAAGGAATCCTGAACCTCAACACACATTTATTTATGCTGATGGGAACTCAGTTGTTACAGATTGTTTTGGAACTCAACACTTTCTAAAATAGGCATTAGGCTTACTGAAATAGGCATTGCTTGTTACATTGCTATTGCCAGTACTCCCCCCCCCCCGAAAAAGAGAACTCACTATGTTCTCTTAGAATGGCAACAGCGCCCACCTGAGAGGTGGTTCCGGATGAAAAAAAAGCCCTGGCTATTGCCCTGTGCTAGCCATGATTTTACAAACATTTTGCCAATCCACCCCACCTTTACTCTTGCACCTACAGAGCTGCAGGCTTCCTATGACTCACTTATTTTACAAGAGATATAAATACAATTCCTGACATCCATATCAACTTTTGCTTAAAAAGTCCCCCACCCACCCTTACATTTCTACAGTATTTTGTCACTACTGCTCCCCTCCCCCCAAGGGTTGCCTCCTCTTCACAAGACGACTCATGCTTTCAGGGTCTGGGAATGAAGATGGGATCACCATTAGAAACCAAGTTCTCTGTCCTAAGTATTCTAAACACAGTTTGGGGCGAGTGATATACTTTTTCTTAAGCAAAACAAATACCCTGTGCAATTAAAAACAAACAAGCCAGTAATGTTTTGTCATTATTGCTATAGCAGATAAAGTAAATACAAATGGGCTTCTTTGGGAAAAGGGGTGGAATATTGAACAAATATTAAGATAAACAATAAATGTTTAATTTATTGAAGAAAAGGGTAGGAGAGGCCTTTGTGAAATCCACAAGTCCACATCCTGATTCTCCCCAATTGTAAACAAATCATGCCCACCCCAACAGCCTTCTAAAGTAAAGCAAGGGAAAAGAAAGTTCTGTAAAGTAAGTGTTCAATCACTTTTAACTAATTAATGGTGTTCTGGGCACTGTACAGATTTAACATGTATGTTTCATTTATATTTATATTTTATTGGAAAAAAATCAGTAGAGAAATCAGGTGGAAAAGGTGAAGAAAAATCAAAAAGAAACAAAAAGAAAAATGTGTTTGAAACTGATACAAGGTAGGAAACTTCTTTCACATCTGGTGGACCTGTGATGTGGTGAAAAAATTTTGGGGCCAAATTTACGAGGAATTGAAGAAAATATTGAAATATAACTTCCCCAAAATACCTGAGGCGTTCCTCTTAGGCATGATCGGTGAGGAAATTAGGAGTGAAGACCAAACCTTCTTCCAGTATGCCACCGTGGCGGCGAGGATCTTAATTGCGCAAAACTGGAAATCCTCTGACATACCCTCGATTAGAGATTGGCAAGTGAGACTGTTTCAATACATAGAGCTAGCGAGACTGACACAAAGAATTAGGCATCATAATAACGCAAAACTAAAAAATGAGTGGAACAAATTTATATGCTATATTGAAGTTAATCTGGGAATTAGTAATATAACAGCGGACGGTTCTTAACTCCTACGATGTATAAAATTAGTATAATGATATCTGCAGAAAGACTATAAGATTACTTAATCCTAAGCCGAGATGGACGGAGGTCCATTGTTCACAAATTTGTTATCGTTTTCTTCTTCTTTTTTGCGCCCTTTTTTGCTTTTTTCTCTCTTTTTTTCTTTTTTCTTTGTTGTTTTTTCTTTCTTTTTCACCTTTGTATGTTGTATGTCTGTATGCGGTTGTTTTCTAAAGTGTTATATATTTTAAACTGCTCAATAAAGATATTATTGGGGAAAAAAAGAAACTGATACAGTACAAAATATGGGTACTGTATATAAGTAGCATGATTATTCTAGTGGGTATAAAATTATTAACAAGTCATTGTGCTTGAATAAATGAATTCCAAATATCATTATATTTAGCCAGGGGTAGTCAACCTTTTTATACCTACCGCCCACTAATGCATCTTTCTTGATGGTAAAATTTCCTTACCGCCCACCAGTGCTCGATGGAAGGAGGATTCAGTTTGTGCCGTAGAACCCCCTACTGCCCACCTAGAATCTTGAAACGCCCACTAGTGGGCGGTAGGGACCAGGTTGACAACCCCTGATATTTAGCCATATACAATCTACATCTAAAAGCAATCTGTCTGTATGCTGCAAGAGTTGTCATATCTTCTACCCATCGTTCAAAGGGGGCCATGGTGTTATTTTTAAATATCAGTCTTTTGGCAGAAGTAGGGGCACAAAGAGACCATTTATATTGACCCTCTGTCAAACCACATATAGTTGGTATGTGGTGTAGGATAATATTATCATCTGACAATTTAATCTCCCGCAACGTACAGTGGTACCTCTAGTTACCATTTCGGGGTGCCATTCACACCCCAAAAGTCCCAAAACTAGAGCACCTCTTCTGCACATGTGTGTGGCGTGATTGAGTGCTTCTGTGCATGCGTGAAGTGCGCAGATCACTACTGCACAAGTGGCAAACCCGGAAGTAAACACTTCCGGGTTTGCCGCGTTCGTACCTTGAAAGTCCGTAGCAAGAGCGGAACGCAACACGAGGTATGACTGTAGTATTTCTACATCTTAATACATTCCTCCAAAAATCTGTGAGCATCGGACATTGCATAAACTTATGTTTCAAAGAAGCATTTTCTGTGTACAGAAAGGGAAAAAAGTTAAGTATAGTATAGGGGAAAAAACTTATTTATAGAACAGGACAGGACATTCACGGAAAAGAGATCTGAATGCAGCAGCTCAGTATTATTGAAAAATGAAAAAGAAAACCTTGGCATGTATGAGTGAACTTTTGCCACTATTCAAAAAGAAATCCAGCATTTTCGAACACTGCAATATTTCTTTTAAAAAATAAAATAAAATAACTTGAACACAATATTGTGTATACACTGTTCAGAAAAGTTCCAAAGTTCATAAAAGGCATCAAGTGAAAAAACATAAAATTCCTGTCTTTTACTTTTATTGGGATTTCAAGCCTTCTGGTGTAGGCTTTGCATTGTCTAGAACTGTGCACATCACACAACAGAAAGTTTAAAAAGAAACCCTATGATCACTTATGCCTTATTCAAAACAAACTGTGAAATTTCATTAAATGTCCTAAATGTGTTAGCATCCCTACACATGATGAGTCAGTAGCGGTTGCTGCATGGCTCCACCCTTACTGTGAACGTACTATCTGTAGATCTAGGGCAACCAGGAAGGCCTCACTGAGATAGAGAGCATTCACAGTGTGTTTTTCCTATGAAGTCACCTTCACAGTGCTCTGACCCAGGAAGAAGCCAAGCTGCAAAGGTAAAAACAGTGGTTGCCACCAGAGCCAATCCCATCAGTAGGAGCAGATTTAGCACATTGCCAATGATACGCAATGGCAGTCCTTGTCCAGCAACATGGGGTGGGGCAGAGGTACCCCACACATTTTTTGGGGGGGGGAGTGCTACTCCATACTGTGAAACAGTCCTGCAGAGCTACTACCTACCAGGCTGGGGCAGAGATACTTCTCCTCTCCAAAGAGTGGAGTACAGGAGAAAGGAATGCTTCCTAGGAACCCAGACACAGAGCCAAGCACGCTACCACGTTCAACACATCTTGGTATTTAATATGCAAAGAAATGCAAAAGAGGAAATGCAAAGAGTAGCAGTTGAATTGCCTGCCAGTTATCAGGATAAGAGCAGGAAGTGGGCAGGTGGGTTAACTTTTCCTTTCCTGGAACTATTTCATTGGGAAATGTCTGGGTATTGTGATTATTTTATAATTAAGAAGTAAAAGTTGATTGTTCACTGTATTAATGCATACTGCCCTTCTGGCAACGCACTCAAGGTGGTTTACAATTTTTAGGTTGTGAACCGCCCTGAGATCTTTGGGTGAAGGGTAGTATATAAATTTAAGAAATAATAATAATGAATAATATTACCCTTCATTGGTGCCAGTGAGGGACTTCTTCCAATGTAAATAGGCTCTGCAAGGGAGCAATATTCATAAGGACCACAGGAGCGGCGAAGGGATTAAACTCGCCCCCCCACCCCAACTGGCTGCAATCCAAATATGCCCACTTCCCAGCAGCTATTTGTATTTTTTAAAAATATGTTAATTTTAAATACAAAGAAACATTTAACACTGTTTTTAAAGGTAAAGGTAAACCATGAGGTCCAGTCATGGTCGACTCTGGGGTTGCGGCGCTCATCTCGCTTTATTGGCCAAGGGAGCCGGCATACAGCTTCCGGGTCATGTGGCCAGCATGACTAAGCTGCTTCTGGCAAACCAGAGTAGCGCACGGAAAGCCGTTTACCTTCCCGCTGGAGCGGTACCTATTTACCTACTTGCACTTTGACGTGCTTTTGAACTGCTAGGTTGGCAGGAGCAGGGACCGAGCCACGGGAGCTCTCCCCGTCGCAGGGATTTGAACCGCCGACCTTCTGATCAGCAAGTCCTAGGCTCTGTGGTTTAACCCACAGCACCACCGTTTGGCCCTAATCTATATCACTGGATACGAATCTGATAGCAGTCAGATTTGCTCCTATGAAGTCTTGCCATGATGGTTTAGCTGCCTTAGCTCATGCAGCTAAACCTGGTCAATTTGCTGTCTATCATGCACGGACCAAGGGGACAGAACATAAACCAATGCCACTTATTTGCAACAACAATAATAAGAAGAAAACATTACTGCAAGGTACAAATTTGCTAATGCTCGCAGCTCCTTGGCAAGGCATAATCTATACAAATCACCAGTCATCTCCAGAATGGAAACTAAGGGCCATTTTTTTCAAGATGGTGTCATGAATATGCATGGTGGTTACTAAACTAGCAGGTATTCAATGCCGCCTCACCCCTGGCTGGCTTTAAGGAAAAGTACAGTGCATTTCTCAAAGTATTTTCAACAAAGACTAGCTACCAAGCTTAAAGAGAAGCTGCCAGAAAGCGTTTCCCTCCCTAAATAAATATGTGTCCTCAGAGGGACTATATTGCCAGAGGGGAGAGGAAATTGAGTGGATAGGAGCATACGTGCTTAAAATGAAAAACATTTCTGGAAATAATTCACAAAGGTGACAGAAACTGGATTAGGAAAACACACACAGATGCTAAATTGCATGGGTTGGAAATGGGCTGTGCTATTTGAAAAACAGCCAGGGCATGTACCGTCTGTAAATGGAGTACAGGGGCCACCGGCTTGGACTTAATTATTGAAATTCAATAACTCATGGCGTTTTATTCCCCACTGAGCATAAATTACTGCTAACATGAAATCTCAGTGTTTGATACTCATAGGTCACAGAGTTGCAGTGTGGAACTGCTTGGATTGTTATTAGTTTTTAAAATAAAATGTTCATGGATTCCAAAGTAAGATCAAAGTCTTACATTTGTGGACAATGTATCTGGAAAACAAACAGACTATAAAATGGTAACAACATGACAGGTAAGTACGAAATAAAATGTAACCTTTTTTTAATCAGCATTTTTACTGCCTACTTGTATGTACAGTGGTACATACAAGGGTAAAGGTAAAGGGACCCCTGACCATTAGGTCCAGTCGTGGCTGACTCTGGGGTTGCGGCGCTCATCTCGCTTTATTGGCCGAGGGAGCCGGCGTACATCTTCTGGGTCATGTGGCCAGCATAACTAAGCCACTTCTGGCGAACCAGAGCAGCGCACGGAGATGCCGTTTACCTTCCCGCCGGAGCGGGACTTATTTATCTACTTGCACGTTGACATGCTTTCGAACTGCTAGGTTGGCAGGAGCAGGGACCGAGCAACGGGAGCTCACCCCGTCGCGGGGATTTGAACTGACGACCTTCTGATCAGCAAGTCATAGGCTCTGTGGTTTAACCCACAGCGCCACCCGTGTCCCAACAGCGCCACCCGCATCCCATTAACTTAATCCGTTCCGAAAGTCCGTTCTTAAACCAAAACCGTTCTCAAACCGAGGTACACTTTCCCTAATGAGGCCTCCCGCCGCCAGTGCCCTTCCACCGTTCAGATTTCATTCTTAGACTGAGGTAAAGTTCGCAAACTACTTCAGGTTTTGCGGAGTTCGTAAACCAAATTGTTCTTAAATCGGACTGTTCTTAAACCGAGGTACCACTGTATAGTCAGAAGGTGTCTTGAGTACAGGTCTTGTAATCTACTCAGCCAGAAGAGTAGGTGGCTAACTAGAAGTCTAGCCAACCAATCCTAAGTGACATTGCTTTCCACTTATTGTCATTAAAAAATGAACTGGTGCAATCTTTTTTAAAAAAGCATATCTAGGAATTTAAAATCATCAACAGCTAAACAAAACACAATTGGCTAAACAGTGATACCAGGCTTTAGGGGTAATCACAGCAACATGGAGCCATCACTGATCAATAGACTGAAGAACTTAAATATTGTATCTGGGCCCCCGTCAAGCAGCAACAATTAAACTTTTTCCATTTGTTAGTAGCTTAGCTTTGTGTTTAGGCAAGATTTAAGTGACTGGTCTGGTCGTATGTAAGCTGAACACTTGCATATTCTTAAAGTGATGCAAGCTGATCCAAAAACTAACAGAGGATGACTCCTTGGACAATAAGACTGCATAGGTTACCGGTTGTTCAAATCTCGCAGCATTCTTTCCTTGTGTTTTCAACACAATCACTGACAAACTCCTGGGAGTGCAGATACATCATTCTGTATGGAATGATGCATTGAAATGGGCTCATTTGCTTTATAAATGTATGTATGTGTATATATTATAAATACACACACACACACATATAATTATAAATGTATATATGAAAAGAAAGTAACTTGTATAAATCTCAAAACTTAAAGCAATATAACTATTTAATTTGAAGTTAATTTGTAAACATTTGGAAACACCCCCCCCCAATTATATTGGGGGGCGAAAAACCTCGCAATGAAGGAGAGTCCATTACCTCCCAAGCAAATCCATTCCACTGTTTGTAGGGGAGGGGGGGACACTTAAAACACTTCACTAATTTATTTTCAAAAATGAAATAACTACACTAGATGAAGACGTGTGCTATATTGCTGAACTTGTTCAATTACGTTTATTACTGGTGCATAGAGCAAACGCTAAATTAAATCCCAGAATGCACAAGCACATAATTTTCATATAGTGTGTGGAGAATATTTTGAATTCTGACTATAATTTTAGCATACTCAGATGTCTTCAGTACCAAGGAGGCTCATCTAATTGCAATTTTTATTTTATTTTTTAAAGAGCTAAGCACTCCAGTTTAATACAGGCTCACTTGAACCTAACCAAGAATGTAACCACCAGCTCCTATCTATTATCCTTGTCTATGGGGATTGCCTAATCTGTTCCCTATGTGTGACAGATGCACATGTTCAGTCCTGTGGATATACAAAGCACTGTACAGGCAGGAGCAAGGCCTTTGGCAGCTCTGCGTGCAGAGTAGCATGGACAGGAGGACAAGAGAAAGATACAATGAGGTATTATCATGGACACCTGCAGGATTTTTTTTTCCAGGGGGGAGGGGTAAATACTGCAAACATGTATCACTAGCATCAGAGAACTGGCCTACCACTACTGGAAGAAGTGATGACTGAGCTGCACTGAGGTCTGAGTAGATCTGACCTCCGAGAAACTAGTATTCCAGGTTAGCCCCATCTCCCAGTCTTTTGTTGTTTTTCATTGGGTAGAATTGCTATTCATCTATGGATTGACCTACCTCCTGACACCCTCCAGTCCTTAATTAATTGCCCTGCTGCTAAAATAAACTTAACACCCACACTGCATTTACCTAGCATCCACACCCCCCCCAAGATAAACAACGCTGGACTATACTTCATTGTTGACATACACTATTTTAATTCCCCCCTCCACCCAGTTAAATACTCCACAGGGCTGATATAACCTCTCTCAGCCACAAGCCTATCCCTTGCAATATGAGATAATAATGATGGACTTTATCCGCATTGGTGCCAGCAAAGCAATTTTTTAAAATGTTTACGAAGTTGGAGAAATAACCTTTTTGGGGGGAAACGTGAAAGAAGATTTGACTTGGAAAGGTAATGAACTCCCACTATTACTGCTACCTTTCAGTTTTGGGAGAGTCGCCCACCAGCTCCTTGCTTACCACATTACCAGCAGAATATGGACTCAGCTATACAGCTGCAAATAGAACGTTTTAAGTGCGTTTTAAGTGCACTATACAAATGTGACTCTAGATGGTGATGGTGAGCTTATGGCAAATTCAATATATCTTTAAAACTTTTTTTAAAAAGCATTTTCACAGCGGGTTTTTTATATATGTGTCTAGATTCCACATGTGTGTTGTTTGTTGGGGGTGGGGGAGGCCCTCCAGACCAAATCTTCTTGCACTCTTTACTCTCACACATATTAGGGCATCAGTAAATAAACTAGGCTAAGGTGTGTTCTCACAGTTTTGGGTCTACACTTAAGTGATATTCAAGAGAGTTGGCAAAGAATCCTGCTGAGATGATGAAAAAAGCAATTTCTCAATCCAGTCTTCCACACCCATCTCCTGCAATACATTTCCTTCTACATACAAAACATTTCCTTTTAATACAGATGCAGAAATTTACAATGCTTAAGTTAAAACAGTATATTTAGTATACACTAGACTTCAGATAGTTGAATGCCAAGGTCTTGGAAATGCAAAAGGAGATAGTTTTTTTCACACACACCCCCCCCAAAAAAACCAAGCAGGTTTTGTTTTAATGGCTTGTTATGCTGAAACTTAGATCTGGCTAATTAAATCCAGCTAAATTAAAGCACGCATAAGTAGCTGTGTTTTTGCAAGGGCTTGCATTTCTTTCAAGTCATATCGAACTGACAGTACACAAGTTCTGTCATGACTCCAAAAGCACACACACATGTATTTATTTTTACAGACAAGTTCAGTGCAGGTCAGGCCTATTTGCAATCTTCACTAGCAATCGGTGAGGTTCTTAACTGATCAGAGAAAAATTGCCTAGCCTGCTTTTCTCAGCAGCTCGGTGTATAGAAATGAACAGATGAAGGTTTTCACAGAATGGAGGTAAATGCTTTTACCATTTGCCGATCGCCGTGTCACTGTTTAAAAAGGATAGCTAAAGGCCAGATAAAATGTTAGCAACCCATTAGTAATTTCATCATGCACAACTGCAAGAAACAGTATTTTCAGATACTGTTAAGCTGGCTGTCGAATTTAGGCTACAATCCTAAACACTTACCCTGGAGTTAAATCCCACTGAACCTAATGGAACTTGCTCTGAAAAAACATTCATAGGATGAAGCAGACCTTGCCAACTTGGTGGCTAGGGCTGGGAGATGTATCAATATATCATCTAAAACTGGTTTGAAGTCCATAGAGCGATATCATTTTCATAATTTTTGACCTGGCAATGTATCGTGAATCATGATGTGTGTTAGGACTGGGTGATATATACAAAAATCATGATGTGGGAAAAACTGGGAAGCCAGCCAATGCCTCTATCCTCATTTCAGACATCGTGGCATATCATTATATCGTGATGTTTAGCTGGTGATATGCCACAATGTTGAAAAGCAGATATTGCTCAGCCCTACTGGTGACCTTCAGCTGCTTTGGAATACAACTCCCATCAGTCCCAGCCAGCACAGCAGGGGGGCAGGAGGTTGATTAAGGCTAGGATCATAAGACAGGTTAGGCTTGGCAGAACTTTAGAGCTTTTCCCATCCGAAGAGGGAAAAACAATGGAGAAAGCAGTTGGGTATCTTTAGGATTTGTGGTCTCTGTTCTCAAGGAGAATCAAAAAGCTGCTTCTAGCAAAGTAGGGTATGTGAGTGGAGATATGAAGGCTAGATCTGGTCCTTGAGATAGTTTTTTCCTGAGTGCCCAGAGAACCAGGCCTACTTTTAATCAAGATATGGTGAAATGTTTTCACCCAGTTTTCCACTCCTAAGCAGCAGATGGGATATTTAAGTGCATAAGAGGAACCCTACTGGATCAAGCCAACATCTGTCTAGTCCAGCATCCTTCTTTCCCACAGTGGCCAACCAGATGCTTCTTAGAAGTCCACAAGACAGATACAAAAATAATAGCCCTTTCTCAGTGTGGTTCCCCAGCTACTACTATTCAGAAACATACTGAATATGAATGTTCCCTATGCTCATAATGTCTGATGCTCACTGATAAGCTTATCCTCCAAGGATAGACCCAATCTCTAATAAGTGGCTAAGGAATATTTAACTATTTAATGTTGCACGTCTCTTTGAAGGCTTGTAGGCAAGATGTACATGTGTGTACGTATGCTATGCCCGAATGGAGGAGGTGCATCATTCGTGGCATGCTGTTATTGCTATATGGTGCCAATTTTCATCACATGTGAGGTGGCCAGTTTGCAAAGCAGAATTCACTTCCATAGCAGAGCACAGAAGACTTGGAGATTCTGCTGTCCTTGTACCAATCCCTGTGTATCACTCAGAGGGAGAGACAGGGCCAGGGATTCACACTGAAAATTGAAGTTGTCTGGAGGGGTCAAGAAAGCTAAACTGATGTGCCTTTGGAAATACTACGCGGTCTGCCAGCCTCATGTGCTATAACCACGTAGCAGATATTAATAGAGACATCAAGAAGAGAGTCTTTAGAGCAGGCACAGAATCATGAGCAATTTTACAACATTTCTTGTGGTTCGAGGACCCGACCCCCGTGAAGTGAAATGAAGACACAGGGACACGTGATATAAGGTTCGACGAAGGGACGTGATATAAGGACGACGAAGAGAAATGAGGCCGAAGAGAGGCTGGCGCTGCAGCATAAAGGCTGCTGGACACCCCCCCCCCATGGCACCTGGTTGGATGGCTACCGGGGGGGGCATGAGCCCCAGCCAGGTGAGCTGGAGGCAGGGGGCAATGCCCCTGCTAGGAGCGGTGTTCGGGCTCCCGCCCACAACCACTCCCCTCTCTTTCAGGGAGGAGAGTCTTTCTCAAACAAATAGAAGAGAAAATCCCAGTTAGAAGACACAGTGACCTTATTCCAGAATCTGAATTACTACAGAGGGCAGCAACAGCAGATGTTTGTACACTTTGTCATAATTACTCCAAGAGGGGGGGCAGAATTAAAGTTCCAAAGCAAGTGCATCCAGTATTGTACTCCAGAGCTCTGCACATCCAAGGGACTTGTGAAAATGTGGAGTCAATATTATAAAGATGACAATACCTGCAATACTACTTCATCTCAGGAGCCGAGTCGAGTCAAGGGCTTATATTGACTTGCATTTTTGTTCTGTTGGAACAATTTTCCATCCACAGTCTCTCATTTATTGGGTATGATTATTATGTCCAGTGGTGTTTAAACATCTTGACATAAAGGGAACACTACTGATCATTAATTACACACATGCTCTCAAAACCTGCTCTACTGTTTTCTTCCTATAATAGAACATATTTATCATTAGTTGGAAGTTGATTAATGCTTTTTTCCAATCTGAAAGCAGATTTTTATTAAGCTTTGTTGTAATAAAAATAAAGGGGGGGGGGACAGCCTCTGGTTTTCGTATTAAAAAGAAACATTAGTTCTCCTAAAACCACTGTATCACCCTACTAACTCTCTGTAATAGCACCCATCATCTATACCAGACTACAAACTTAATAACTTATCATAGAAGGCATACAGAGGAAATATGAGGGAAACTTGCAATAAACCAAAAGAAACCAACAGAACTCTCTCCTGCCTGGAATTGTCATGGACTCACAAAACAATGCTTGATAGGTGAAAATCTATTGGAGACATTCAGGACTTGAAATTCCTACTCTTCAAGCAATAGTTTAAGCACATACCACATTTATTTAGTTGCCATTTTGGTGTTAAGTGTTTTCACTTAGGAGTAAAGAATTCCCCACTTAGAGCTTCCAGTATTTTGTTTAACTTCCATAGCCGCATCAATAGTAACAGCGGCCAAAGCCATCACAAGTTCCTTAAATGATATTGGTCTTTAAAAAAGAGAGTTTCATCTTGTAAAAAAAAATAAAAAAAAAATCAGAACAGTTTTTGTGAGCTTGGAGTCACACTGTTCCTTTATATCAGCAGTTTGTGTTGTTCACGGTATGTCTTCATCATATTCCCCATTAGAATATTAATTACCGAACAAACTGGATATAACAGCCCTGATAATGAACGCTACCATGCTACTACTCATTGTCCACCCACTGTTTTCAGACTTTTCATTAGTTCTAATTCGATTATATGGTGGAAAAACTGCTCAGCCCAACACCTCTCTTTTCGCAGTGTGACATGTCTCCATTTTCAAATGATTAATAAATGCCACAATGCTTTTCAGCAAACATACCCACATTCTGAAGATAGGATCTGAATGATTTGTGCATTTGGTGTGACCACAAGCAGCAAGACAGAAGCTTTTGTGAAATTGCAATCAGATATAGTTTTCATAGTCCTATGAATTCAACCTTTATGAGAAGGAATGGTAACCTGTGCTGACCCTCCTGATGTTCTGGGACCCCAACTCTCATCAGCCCCAGTCAAAAATACGTTTATAGAATAAGCTAGCATGTTTCAGTAGATGCTCCATGGCTGGGGAATAATCTCCCTAGGTGTGCCTTGAACCCACAGTATATTCATTTCAACATGTGAAGAAACCTCTTACATTAGGCTTTTAGAGATGGAAAGCTGTGATAGGTGAAGTCAGTTTTACATATGATGCAACTTACTCTGTTATTACTTGACAATTTTATGTGAATCTTTTTTTTTAATGTTTTGCTGTGTTTTATCTTGTTGTACTCTATCCTGTGACTGTTTTTTAAAATTGCTTTTTTATTAAAGGTTTTATGGGGTTACAAAAGTACATACATAGCCACTATTTTCAGATCGTAAAGTCCTTTCTACAGATCAGTTATATTCAATATGAGACTTTGATGTTTTATACAGTATAAGGTTGGGGGAGAAAAGAGTTGGGGAGACAGCGTAGTGTGGGGAGAGAGAAAGGGGTAGTAAACTTTCATTCTTTTACATGGTATATGTGCCAGGTTTTTGTGTTGGCGTCACGTGGGAAAGGTTCCCTTTCTATTCTTTATTAGTTACCATTGGCACTGAGAGGAGGGGTGGCTTCTTCTGACAGCAGAGAGACTTGGCTTGGGGATAGGATCCACAATATAAAAAACACTGCTCCAGAATCCCACCAAACCCCTCATCTCAATCTAAAAACAATGGGAGCATAGCATAGGCTACGAAATAAACCCTACCCAATGGAACTATGTTCTAAACCGCCCTTTAAATCCACCTCAACCAAAAGAAGGGAATTCACCATGAAACTTATCTTTGGATGGTACCTAACACCCTGTGACAGTTGTGAAGGGTGATATAAAAATATCTTTATAAAATAAGTAGTCGTCAGGGATAATGGGAGTTGTAGTCCAGCAACATTTGTAGGGCCAGTTTTACAATATGCCTATGATGTCCATGTAAGAAGCCAAATATTGCTGCTCTAACCTTCATTAAATTTGCTTTTCTGTCATAAAAAAATTATTTGGGTGTTGTCCAGTGGAATCCTGGTCAATAGTTGCATCCTTTGATGTTACTTTATTGAAAACATGTTGCAATCCATTTCACTCGTCCAACATCAGGAGGACCCTACTTGTGAATCATTACCACAATGGAGTTCCAGCATGGATAGGCAACAAAGAGAAGCGCTGATGGCAACATATTGTCTAATTCTCCTTGAAAATGTATTTCAATAAATTCAGTCAAGAACTCTCAGGAATGTGTATCTCCTCCACAATCCCTTAGATCCCTTAGATATAACCAATGCACCCAAAAAAACCCCAAACAACCTTTGCAGTATAAAACTCTCCACCAGTCAGTACAGTATTTTAGTAGCTGTCATCTTCATGGCATTTCCAAGCAAAGGGGTGATGAAAATGCCTGCACTGGTATAAATTGTTATTTTCCCAGATCAGCGATTAACACTGCTGTTGAAAAGGTTTAAGGAAAGGTTTATCTTGAGGTAGACAGTACTGGCCTTTTCAGAGTGGTCTCTGGTATAACTGTGCTCATTGGTTTTCAATTTATTTGTTATATTGCTTCAAGGTCAGTTTTTCAACTTATTATTTGTTATTGTGTGTCCTTTTCCAAACATGAAAGAACAAAAATATGCAATTTGTTTCAAGTTAGGAAGTCTAAAATTATAAACTTGCTTTTTTATACAAAGTACCCTGAGGAGACTGCTTTATATTAATCGCCCCCCTTTTTTTCTTGATAGATGCCATTTCTTTTGGTCAACCTTTATATGGAGAAAAGTAACCAATTTAAACCAAAGTCTCTCATAGCTTCATCAAAGGAAATGGATGGGTTCAACCCTTTCTTGAATACCTTAGGTTTTTTTTTTATTATTATCAAAAATGCTATATGCATATACACAATAGGAATGAGGTTTGGAGGAAAACTGGGAAAAAATGCAATGATACACAATGGGGGAATAGAATAAATGAAGAGGGGAGAAAGGGTCTTAAAATAAGCCTTTAGGTTGCTGAAGAGAGAAGAACTAAAAGCCTGCTAAGAGCAGGCCTACATGCTGCTGCTGCTGCTGTGTCAGCTGGAAGAAAACAAAGCAGGATGGTGCTTGCCCTGCTCCTTTAAGTATGCGGGTGAAGACACAAATTCCCCTTAAGGAAATGAGTTCTTTACACAAAATTCAAAGGCTTTAGCGTCTAAAAGTTCCAAACATGCCTCTGTGCTGGCACAAAGCCTATGTTTATAGAATGGGTCAAGAAAGTGCTATCTGCATTTCAAAGATTTTTTTAAAAAAAAACACAACAGTATTTAAAAGATTTGTAGGGCAGTCTATAGGTCAATGAGCAGCAAGGATGGATTACAAGAAGATGATAGGCCAGCATAAAATAACCTCGTCTGAAAAAACAAACAAACTTAAAACCAGCAGATTAAAGCCTATATTCCAAAACAGCAGTTACCTAGAAATACCTCACGCAAAAGCCAATTGTAACAAGTGTAAGTTAAAGGCATTTTTAAAGGTCAGTACTGTATTGATGGACATCTTAAGGTATAGATCTTGGGGCCATGCAGAAGCTCTAGCAGCGGCGATAAAGCAGGGTCAGCCCAAGACATTTTGGCACCTAAGGTAACCCCCAAAATGGTTCCCCTCTCCCTGCCAGGGAGGAAGGGGTAAGTGAAGCTCTACAACATGAACTAGGGGTATTGAGAAAGAGGATAATTGTGTGATTGTACTCAAGCTGATGTTTATTATTGCTTTTACAAAAAGCTTTCTAAATAATTTTAAATGAAATGCCAATAGCAGCTTCTGAGGGGCAATTTTACTTGAAAGCCTGGCAGGGTGAGAGTTAAAATTCCCTCTCCATTATCTTGAGACAACTCAGCCTTCCCTGCAGTAGCTATTTACAAAACACATAGTTGCATAAATGTAATCCTACATGTATCTAATTCAGCCCAAGTTACAGTTTCTTAAATTATTGAATAAAGCTAGAATGTAGAATGTAGAATAGTCATTGGATGGGGCTGATCTTATTTCAGTTCTCATTTAAGGTGACACATGTGCTCTTCTGAGCTGGATTACAAAAAACAGACTTCACTGTTTTAGTTCGCCTATAACCATTCACTCATTTGAACTTCAAAGGGAAGTTTTCTTTACACAGTTTATAAACTGCACTGACACAGAACCCAAAAGAAACTGTAAATCAGACCAACTGATAATTTCATAGGAAAGTTCTATAATACAAGACTCAAATAAACCTCTTTCTCCACTTTCAAGTCTGAGCGATTAACTCAGTTAGTCAATCCATCCACACAACATTGACAATGGTCTTAAAGACAATGTTTTTCACTTTGTGTTGTAGTGACTGAGGTATACTGTAGTAGCCAAATAACCTTTGTGCTGTCTCATCTGTAGTCACTTGTCAGCTAGTAATGATGTCATTAAATAAATTGTCCTCTTAAATCCTACAGAAGCGGCTTAATAAAACAATGACTCAATCCAGAGTTCCATCTGAGTTCAAAAATGTTGCAAGTGCCATTTATTTCACAGGAAAGATCTAGCCCAGTGGTTCCCAAGGTGGGTGGTAGTACCTTCTCAGAGGCACTGGGATTACTTGGCATTCCATTAAGAGGGAAGGGGGCAGGAGGGGAGTAATGGGGTGTCAATGGCTATCAAACTTTGAAAACCTGGTATCACTGGATCAAGTGAATCAATGTTGTTGAATTTATTAAGCTAAATGGTTTCAACTGGATTTTGAATAAATGTGGCAATTAATTGCTATTTTAAAAATGGCTGTTGTGTTACCTTAGTGGGTTGGGCAACCTGCTATTCTTAATAATGCTTTTTACAGAGTAGAATATGGGGCACCAGGCATGAATATATGGAACAAAGGTGGTTGTGGCCTGAAAATGTTTGGGAACCATGGTTTGCATCCCAAGGTATCTGGCACAAGTAGAAAATCACTTCCTCACCTCTCCCGAAACAAATAAAAGTTCCCTAGAAGGCACAGGAATGCTATGTAGGCACAAAGCAGCACAGAAGGAATGAATATACCCTTAAATTTTAAATCACCAGGAGGAAAAAGGGAGGTAGAAACAAAAATGCAAAAAGATGATGGGGAACACACATAAATTTTGCACACATCTGTCAATACTTTGGGTGCTTATGGTGGGAAGGAGCTATAAATGAGTGCGAGTGAGTGAGTAATACCTTTGAGAGAGACATTACACTTTTAGCTAGTTATATTCTGGTATTTCAAGTTTATGTTGCAAAGCCAAACCTCGGCAGCCATTGCCAATGCATCTGTGTTGCCTGCAAGGTTATCTGCTACTAATACTACTGCAGAGGGGAGGCTGATCGCATACAAATAAAAATGATGATGATGATTGATGATCTAAATACACAAACATTTGTCTCTTCCAAAATTAGTTCACACAGAATTTAAACATACCACAATCAAGGAACAAAAATGTAGAGTGATTACAAATATGCATGAGCTGTATTGCTTTCCTGCTTCGTACAACTGGTTGTTCTCATGTTCCAAACTTCTGCAACCCATGCAAAGGAAATCACAATTAAATCCCATTGATTTAGCTACAGAAGTGGTAAACTTCCTTCACTGAAATCCACCAGCATTAAAAATGTGTTTAATAGTTTGAGAAAATAAAGAAACTAGGGCCAAATGCCAAGCTATACTGGAGATCCATTTTTGGAGCTCCGCAACTAATTTTCTCTTTGTAAAGGCACCCATGGGCCCCTCACTTTAGACTGGGGGAACAGTACATGGAACAGTCTAACCATTCCTCTGCTATGTTATCTAGATAGTCTGCAACCACATTCAGCTGCAGTTAGTCACAGCTTACCTATGGAGGGGGAAACTTGTGGGCTTAAACATTTAGATCACACACACACCAATCTATATCAGCAGCTGCTTTTTCAAAAAGGAAATTGTTTTGAAAGTTTTAACACCAGAGTTGGTGATGTCTTGCCCCAGAGTTTATTTTTCTGCTTGCTTCTCTGTTTCTTGGTTTGCTATATATTTACTACTACATTCCTAATTTATTTTATTGATTTCAACTATTCGTATGCTGCTTAATCATTGTCATCTCAAAGCAATGTACAGGAGGTCCAGTACAATAACAATAAAAATGAGTTTCAACTATTAAATCAGAATTAAATTTAAAAGCCCGGCTGCAATTGCAAAAGAAAGAGAGTCTCATTGACCATGCTGCCACAATGGCTACATTCTTATGATTCTTTCACAAGTAGCTCAACATCTGGGTGGAAGCACTTTAAGTAATCTGACAGATAAAAGTGTCCCTTTGCATTGTAATGAACTTCAGTTTCACATTGATATGGATAATGAAATAATGAAATAAAAATGTGACTTATCTATTATAAATTAGATGCTTCAAAAAGAAACTATAGAAGTTTACCTTTCTTGCTTCTTTTACCATCTTCCTAATAGTTTCCTTTATTGTAAAAGGTTGTATTCGAGGGGGATGGAAGAGCAACTCAATATTTGTACCACCATTAATTCCAGGCATTACATAAGGCCAACCCAAATCAAGATTAGGAGCTTCCACATCTGATTCCATCGGCCAATAAGTTCCTGAGGAAGAGGTATCATCAGCAGCATTGTCAGTAGGACAAACTGTGTTTTGAGGGATTTTCTGAACTGTGTTCAGTATATAATTGATTTCATCATCTGCTAGAAACTCTGCACATCTCTCCTTGGAAAGAAATTCTTGGTAAGCCTCTGAACCGCTTTCAATCAACACATCAATGGCAAGCCTGTAACATTCCTTGTAGTGCGGTTCAAGGTAGTTGTCTGATCTACAATCATCATGTAAGGATGACAGCAGAGATGAGGTTTCCATTTTCACAGTAATTTAGGAGCAAGGCTTCTTAAATGTCCATTCATGCACTATGGGATGTATCTGAGAACAAAACAGAAACAAACAACAGTCAATAGGGTGTGCAACAATATTTACATTATTTTAAGCACTGTGCAGATATAATATGAAACCAAGAGAGAGAAAAGACCTCCCTTGTTTTATCATCACATTTCTTTTTCTTTTTAAATGTTTTTAGTAGCAATTTCAACATACCAAAATATCAAAACATATCATATTCATTATTTCCCCCTTCCCCGCCCATCAAACCCCCCCCCCCGAGACTTCCCTCAGCTCCTCTCTCTGATTTCTCAGCACATATTATTCTCTGCATGTTATAAAATTATACAGATCCTTACATTATCTATCTACCATGTTATCAACCAATGAATTTGTCTATGTTTATTCAAAACCTGCTAAGGAGTCCAATTCATTTTGTTGTCTTTTTAAATAATTTGTGAAAAGTTCCCATTCTTCCTTAAAGTCACAGTTGTCCTTGTCTCACTGTTTATATATCAATTTAGACAGTTCTGCATAGTTCATCAAATTCTCTTGCCACTGTTCTTTTGTCGGGGTTTCCTCATTCTTCCACCCGTCCGCTATTAAGACTCTTGCCGCTGTTGTAGCATACATAAATAAGTTCTTTGTTTTGCTTGGCAGGTTTTGTCCTACAATCCCTAACAAAAATGCTTCTGGGTTTTTGTTTTTTTTACAAATGTCATTTTAAATATTTTCTTCTTTGCACAGTGACTGAGAGCCTATCATGGACAGACTGACCATATTAGTCTCTCACTGATGGCTCTTTTAACACATGCACATTGCAACCATCATTGTTGTCTTATTACGAGTTTAGCATCATTTGATTATAATGTCCATCAAGGCCACTTCACAGATCTAAGTTGGTTCCATTACTGTCCAGTCCAGCCTCATCTCCCATCACCCTAAGCACCTGCTTCTTAGAAGACTAGCTTGAAGGCATTCAAACAGTTGGCACTTGATGCCGGTCTGATGGGCAATGCTTTTTTTTTTTTTTTAACAGTGTCCTTCTAAAAGGCAGGACACAAAACAGACAAGGCGTTTTAGAAATGGTTAATAGAGACAGAGATACTTTATTACAAGGGAATGGGTAGGATGGCTGGGAACAAGGAGAACTATATTGCCACCTGCGAGTCTGCAGAATGAGCAATCGCCTTCCAGCTACTGACACACCCAGGTCTCATCAAACTTTCCAGACCTCTGCCAGCCTGGTTTGGGGAGTGGTGTGGTCTGTGGCAGCGGCGGCTGTCAATCTTAACCTAGAGACTGATAAGGAAGTATAACTGTACCCTTTTGACCCAGTTGTGGCATTTAATGTGGCTGAAATGTTCATGACAATGTCATGAGACTTCACAGGTATGTTAAGAAACATTTGGTGCAGAGATTCCAGAAAATTAAGACAGGAAGGTGCTTGTCGTCAATCCATGATATTCCCTGTGAAGTCCCTCAGGGTTATTGCTGGTCCCTAAACATTAGATATAGACAGGGCCAGCCAGGACATTTTGCCATTTGACACCACCAATAAAAGAAGACCAGAGAGCTGGAGGTGACACGCTCCTCAGTCACCACATCTGCTCCTTGAGGTGAAGAAGAAGAGGAGTTTGGATTTGATATCCCGCCTTTCACTCCCTTTAAGGAGTCTCAAAGCGGCTAACATTCTCCTTTCCCTTCCTCCCCCACAACAAACACTCTGTGAGGTGAGTGGGGCTGAGAGACTTCAAAGAAGTGTGACTGGCCCAAGGTCACCCAGCAGCTGCATGTGGAGGAGCGGAGACGCGAACCCGGTTCCCCAGATTACGAGACTACCGCTCTTAACCACTACACCACACTGGCTCTTGACTGACTCATCTTGCCTTATGGGCTGGATTTAAGAGCACCTGAATGTATACTCCTCTGTGATTTTATACATTTTTAAACAACAACATTTTTAAATAACAACAACAACACCACATATTACTGTTGTTGAATGTCATGAACAGTGAGAAGGAAAACTTCAATGGTTGCAGCTCTACACACATTTATCTGAGAGCAATTCACACCGAACACAACAGAACTTCTACATAAATTTGCACATAACAGCATTGTAAAAACCCATCCTTGCCTTCTTTTCAAACACTTTCTACCTCTCATGCCTCCTGTACACAGTTTATAGAAAGGAGATACAACTCATCCGCTGTTCCCTAGAACGTGCCCTTGAGTTTACTACATTCCTCTTTCTTTTCCCATGCTGATCTAATCCATTTTCTGCTTGCCTCCACAACAAACCTACATCTCGTCCATGACTAATTAGCAGAGAAACGCTTAAGAACTGCTTTTCTCCCACACCTTGTATCAGACACTGAATCAGCAAGGTGGTTATAGGTATCCACCCTGATTGCTCTCGAAAGCAGCAACATATATCTGTAGCGATATCAAAACTTGTTCATTATGTCTTGCATTACAAGCAAAAGCCGCTCAGTATTGCCACAGGAAGAGATACCAGTTAGGGTTAAATGTAAAACCTACATTCGTTGCTAATCTTTTATAGAGTTTAAGAAATTGTCTACATTCGTGTGATTTGCCTTTGCAGCAGGGAGAGGAAGTTCTGTTGAACAAGTGCCAACAAGACAACTTTGTTGACTACAACTTTCTCTCTCTCTCTCTCTCTCTCTCTCTCTCTCTCTCTCACTCTACACATACCCACACCCATCCCTTATGATGACAATACACTTGATATATTAATTGCTGAGAAAGAGAAATGCATAGAAAATAACACTGTGCTACATGTGTTACTAAACATACACAAATCGCTGATCACACTGCTCTCTTTTGATTTATTTCCTGTATAAATCTTGTATATACCTTTCGTTCAAGGTAGTGTACATGGTTCAGCCTCTCCCCATTTTATCCTCACAACAGTCCTGTGAGGTCCATTTGGCTGAGCTTTTAAATCCTTCTGCTAATGATCTGGCACATTAGTAAATGCATACCTTGGCCATTGGGCATTATCTGATTGGCTAGTCTTGTGCACCCATTGAGAATGAGATCCAGTGCTTGTGGAAGACCAATTAGCTTTGGTAATTTAACAGAGCTGCCATCTTTCGGTGGAATACCAAGATACAGTGGTACCTCGGGTTAAGAATTTAATTCGTTTTGGAGGTCCGTTCTTAACCTGAAACTGTTCTTAACCTGAAGTACCACTTTAGCTAATGGGGCCTCCCACCGCCGTCGCGCCACCGCATGATTTCTGTTCTCATCCTGAAGCAAAGTTCTTAACCTGAGGTACTATTTTTGAGTTAGCGGAGTCTGTAACCTGAAGCGTCTGTAACCCAAGGTACCACTGTACATGCAGGACACTCTCAAGATAGCACTTCCTTCTACCAACATACAAGTAGCCAAGAAGGACAGCTCAAGTCCAATAGTCACTGCATCAACCACTGGCTTAGAACATTTTCCCTGTGAAACACCCATGGGACCCAAGAACAAGCTTTGACTGATTCAAATACTAGGAACTGTTTTGCATATATATAATTCAATCTATAATCTTCGTATTCCCATATTGAAAGGCCCCAGCAGAATTCCTTTATGAATCATTCTCTTATGAACTCTCTTGCCCTGAAAGCATTTTCTTAATGGCCTTCACTTTCCTCCCTTCTGAGATACATGCAGCCTGCAGTCAAAGCCTAGCCAACCCCTATTCATGTAGAGAATCTCTATACCACTTGATCAAAGGGTCACTCCAAGAAGGGCACAAATAAAACTGTAAAGAAATTCCACAAACCAATAAAAAGCAAATATCCAATAATATTTGTGTCTGGGTAGACTTGCCGGAACGAAAATAAATAAAAAAGAGAGTGTTCAAAAGGCACCTAAAACAATATAGCCAGGATTTCTGGCTGATTTAAATTGGTAGGGAGTTCCAGAACATAGCAATAGATTCCTCAGAAATAGACCTTATGTGGGGAACTTGCAGAAGTGCAAGTTCTGCAGGTTGAAGAAACCAAATTGGCACATGCGTGGCAAACTGAGTGCTTAAATACTAAAGACCCTCTTCTATAAGAGACGGGGTAAAGGTATTTTTTATTAGTATGCACTGACTGGTTAGAATGATCTGAGCACATTGTATTGTATATGACAATTGCAATTTTTTTTCTTATTACTATAATTATACAGGTTGAGTTGTATTTTAATAAGTGTTTGTTCATTCAGCTTTTGAAATTTATTGTCATTCTTTGCTTTTAGCCTTTATTTTGTTGGACATCTTGGGTGGGCTAGGTTCAGAATGGCAGTTTATGAAGATAACTCACCCTGAGAAAAGCTTTAGCTGTAGATTTAAGATCTGCATCCCAATTAACCGGAGAGACTAGCAACAAGCTAAGACTTCAGCACTTTCAATTAGAGAAGTGCTGGTTTCTGTAAAGGCCACACAAGAAGTGCCATCTCTCTTCTCCCCAAGTCAAATTTGATGGAGTTTAATGATTTTCTCTCTCTTCCATCTTGTTTTTGTTTTGTTTTTTTACAAAGCTGGGAAATATTTTCTGCTTTAACATGAAACTCTTCTAAAGTCTCTCCTAGCAATAAAACCCAAAAGCAAATGAAGATATTTATTCCTCAAAGCCAATGTCAGCACATATTTTACACTAATGTCATCTTAAAATGTATTTAGTATTGGGTACTTAATTTCACTGTTGATATATTAAATCAGGCATCCCCAAACTTGGCCCTCCAGATGTTTTGGGACTACAACTCCCATCATCCCTAGCTAGCAGGACCAGTGGTCAGGGATGATGGGAATTGTAGTCCCAAAACATCTGGAGGACCGAGTTTGTGGATGCCTGTATTAAATAGTGCTTTTCTTTAAATGCATGAGCAACAACTTTTTAATTATTGCATCAGGAGTTCTTACATGTAAGACAAACTGTTTCATTCTTTCAGGATCTTCAAAGGATTTGTAATACATAACTAGAAATGTAAAAAAATAATTATTATTCAGTTAATTAGTTAAAAACCAGCCTTTCTGGGCCATAAAACTGGCCACAGATGCCCTGCTTGCCAGCTCACCATTACAACCCAGTAGGTTTGAGAGGTGAAGTACAAGAGATTGGGCCTTTTCAGTAATGGCCCCATCCTTGTGGAATTCTATTGTGTGGCTCCTTCCGTGATTATCTTTCAATGGACCTTGTTTACCTGGCTGTTCCAAGTTGCTTCTAGCTGAAAAAAACTGGTGCTTTCACTACGGCGTTATGTGGCATGGTTAATTGCTTTATGTTTTAACTTTTTATTATTTAAATTACCCTGAGAGTACCTTTGGCTCTGAAAGACAGCACAAAGATATCTTAAATAAACACAACCTAACATGGCAGGCACTGTAGTATCACGTCATCAGTTTTCCCTGAATTAACTTTCAATTTGTTCACCAGCCACAAAATCTCTAACCTCAGTGAGACAGTCCTTTTTCAAAAACAAAATACAAAACATCAAATGGAGAGTTTCTTTTGGTCATTATTCCAGTTTTTCACAGATTCCGTGAGGACACTTGTAGATTAGTTGGAATTTACCTTTTCCCCAATCCTACTCCCACCTACCAACATGTTTATCTATTAATAATCTGGGAATCACAAGTGGGAAGAGTGCTGTGGGACTCAGGTCTTCCCTGCTGGCCTCTCATAGGCATTTGTTTGGCCAATGCGAGAACAGGATGCTAGATTGGATGAAACACTGGCCTGATCCAGTAGGCTCTTCTTATGTTCTTGGTCAATGGAGCAATCAACTATAAGAAAACTCAGCTCAGTTTAGTACAGATCCATCTACAACCATGAGTAATAATCTGTGCCCCCCCCCCAGGTGCTGCTGGGCTCCAAATCTCATCAGCCACAGCCAACATGGCCAGTGGGTCAAGGATGATGGGAAGCGAGCTTGGCAACATTTGGCAGGCCACAGGTATCTCACCGCTGCCCTTAAGAGTGTGCATTTGCAGGAGAGAAGAGCTACTAGTAGTCTATATGATAGAACTAGGACTGGGCGATATTCTGGTTTTCAACATCGTGATATATCACCAGCTAAACATTGAGATATATATCACAATGTCTGAAATATGGATGGAGCTACGTAAAGGCATTGGTTGGCTTCACGTTTTTTTCTCACATTGTGATTTTTACATAACACACACACACACACAAACATCATGAAACCAATTATCATGATATGGGCTTGAAACCAGATTTGGACAATAATATCGCCCAGCCGAATATCATGATTCGTGATATATTGCCAGGTCCAAAACTCCGAAACCAATAACACCTTATGGACTTCAAACCAGTTTTAGATGATATATCAATATATTGCCCAGCCCTAGACAGAACCTAGTGAGAAAGTGTAGGAAAATAGAATTATTACTTTACCCAGGCTGAAAATTCAGATTTAATACCAGTGTGGTTTTTCAGTGGTTAGATCCACTGTAATATAGTGCCTAGACAGACATGCACTAAGTGGAACTAATTTAAATCTCTGCTCAGCCATGAAGCTTGCTAAAGTAATCCTTGGTCAGTTACACACATTCAAGACTATCCTACTTGACAGGTGAAAATGCCACTCTTATCTTGGGGGAAAGTTGTGCTATAAGTTTGAGAAGTAAATGTTTCTTACACAGAATACAGTTCTAGCAAACTTAAATTTCACCTCACTTTGGTTTGGTATAGACTCTATAGAGACCATTACTGACATCAAACAGATCCTCAAAAACATCAGCTTAGCCATTAGCAATTGAATACACAAATGTTTTAGCTTAGGAACAGATCTGTGCAAACCAAAGGCTGCATTTTGTGCCTCACACCCCATAATAAGCAATGTGCACAGAATAAAAAAAGCAAGCAGATATTAATATAGATGTAAATGAATCGCATTTGTATACGTTTAAGGCAGCAATCCCACACACGTGATCTGGTAGGCAGATGTGCTACCCACATTATACTGCATGTGGTTAAAAACTGGGATGTGAAGAAAAATTAATTACATGACAGTTATTAAAATCACTGAATTAAATCCAACAATTTCCTCATAGATTGGTGTTGGTTATTTATGGACAATTAACTAAATTAGCTGAAGATTCTACTGCTGAAAACAGTATACAGTACAACAAAAATCCAACAAAATCAAGTTATGCTTAGACCCAATCTACCAGTCATTTCTAAGGCACTCATCAGTACAGGCTCCAGAAGTGTCAATAATGAATGAAATGGAAACTACAGAGCACAGTTGCATTATAAAACAGTTCAATAAAAACATTTGCCACCTCTTTGGGTTCTGGGAGGTGTGTGGAACAGCTGGAAGCAACAGCTCATCACTGGCCTTAGGCAAGTTACTAGGTCTCAGGCTAGTATCCCATCTCCTTTTCGGGAATAATAATAATTAAACCCATACACACGCACACACAAACCCTCTATAGAAAATCAAAATGTTAAATTGCAGTGTCTTTTAACTTTTGGCATTGTAGCTGATCCCTGGAAGAAGCTGAATGGAACCAATAAGTACTTTTATAGCTGGATCAATGGTCATAGTAAATAAACTTGGACTTTTTCACAGGGTCAGAGACCAACACCATTGTTTTGATCAGAAAACAAATGTATGCATCCCTGTTAAAACTGATTTACAGCACACCTGTTTTGTTCCAAAACGCACACCTTGGAAAATCCTCTCCTATTCTTCACGAAAGACCAAACAAGAAAAGCAGCAGTTGTAAGTGATCCATGCAGATTAGCACGTTCTCAAATCCCCTTCTGAAACATAATACCCCACCCAATTAGGACATTATGAGTCTTGCTAAAACAATGCTTCATTAAGCAACAATAACTGTTTCAGACACTGTTGCACAAGAATGCCATTAATAACACAACAAATAAATGTCTACTAAGACCTACCCACACCTATGGCACTGTTGAGTTGATTACTATATAACACCAATACTAATGTACCACAACTATTAAGTGTTATTTCATCCCTACTGTCTTTCTTCATAATTTGTTATTTAAAAAAGATAAACAGTTCTTTATAATATAGGTCATTAAAAAATATCTCTAAAACAAAACAAACAGATTAGTAATATCTGTTTAAAGCAGAGGTTTAACTTTTTGAGTCCATGGCTCCCTTGACCAATTACCTTCTTTCTGCAGCTCCCCTGTGGGGCTCAGGAGCCCAGTTATGTCACCCCTTGCATGCAAAGCTGGCAACCTCTCACCCTTTTCCAGACTCCCTCCCTTGTGGAGTGTTCCCTCAGCCTCCTCTCCTCTCCCCTCTCATTGGGAGTCCTCTGGGCAGCAGCTGCTGCTGCCCCTGGTCTCTGAGCTGCCCCTCCCCTCCCCCCCATCCCAAAGAGAGGCTCCTCCTCACGCTGCCCCACAGGGGCCTGGGACTTGTGTGTCCATTCCCAACAGCAAGGGCTGGCTGACTGGGCTCCCTCACCTGCTTGCTTGCTTACTCCAAGGCTGCCTCATCTCCTGGCAACCAGCACCCCCTGACCAGCCCCAGAGGCACCATTTGCCTTGGGAGCTTGGAACAAGGGCTGCTGCAACAAACAGCCATGCAAGCCTTTGGGAGGCAGAGACGCAAGAGGGCATCAGAGGAGGGAGGGAGTGAAGGAAAGAGGAACAGAGGCCAGTATTGCCCGCAGCACCCCTGACCATCATTCAAGGCACCCCAGGGTGCCTCGGCACAGTGTATAAACCACTGGTTTAAAGCAAAGAAAGTATCAAAAACTCTGATGCAAAAGACCTACTGCCCTATATTTAAACATGTATATTAATATATTATCTACCATTTATACAAAAAGGGAGAACAAATGTGATCAGATTTTTGTTAGGGACAGGTATCCATATACGTTAAAAGCTTAAAATATTATGGCTTCAATTCTAAGGAGACTTGCTTGGGAATAAACACAGTGGATACAGAGGGACTTCTTTATAAACATGCACAAGAATGTGCTGTAAGGCTCCAATTCTTTAAATGCTTAGTAGGAAGTGGGGCCTACTGAAATCAGTATGACCCACTTCCAAGTAAGCATGCACAACAGGCTACTGCCTAGTGATCAAGCTGCAAAGACCACTTACAGCAGATGGGAACAAATTCAAAGAAAGCGCTGAAATTTAATATGCAATGTTGTTTTATTTGAAGCTTAGGTGTCTAATGGGAATTGTCAGGGGTTCAGGGAGAGAGACGCAGAGTGAGGGGGAAGGATTCCAGACTGACGAGGAAGAGGATGACAATGACCCAAGATTGTCCATGAGTCCGTCCAGTGAATCGGAGGACTCCCAAAAGGGAGCCCCTCTGGTCAAGCCAAGGGGAGCTAGAGGGGGAAGCAGTCAGGAGCAGGGAAAGGAAGGGGGAACCCCCAGTGGGAGTTGGAGAGCGAGACCGGCTGCTCCGCTGGAACGGAGTGAGGGGGGAGGAGTGACCAGTGTGTCAGAAGGAGCAGAACAGGAAGCAGAGAGGGGAAGGAGATCAGGGCAAAACGTGCTGCCGGAAGGGGAGGAAAGTAGTATTGAGGGCAATGTAACTGTCGAAAGGAAGGTCAAGAGCAACTTAAGCGCGCCAAGTTCAAAATGGGAGGCGCGCGGAAATGAAGAGAGTCCTGGGGAGGAGCCTGGTCCCAAAGCCCGAAGGAGGGGGGAGGAGGCGGCAGAGGATTCAGCCTCGGGAGAGTCCCGAAGGGAGAGAACACAGGGGGGCAGAAAGACCCTGCGGAAAAGGAAAGAGAGAAAGAGGTGGACCAGTACAAGCCTCTTAAACTGGTGTCGAGGGGGGAGCGAGTCAGAGGGGACTTCAGCGGTCTAAGGGTAACAGACGTAGGGTCACGGACCTCGGATCTAAAGCTACTGATGTTCTTGAATAAAAGCTTTTGTACATAAGCTGGAGTCGACTTTGGTCTCTTGTGAGCTGGGACCACGGGTGACTCTGACAGCAAGTCCCCTCTCGAAGAACGCAAAATTTTTTTTTGCAAAGCTCACGAACGGTGGCAGCCATGAGTGCGGAGGAACAGCTGACAACACTGCGCAACGCAGTTACGGAACTCACCGCTGCAGTCATTGCATCTCAGAAGAAGAGTGATGAAGCGGAGAAGCGCTGCCAGGACCTGCAAATAAGGTGGGAGCGTGCTAGCAAGGAGGGGTTCCCAGGGTCCAGATCAGAGGGAATTGGACTTGGAAGGCGGGGGGGCAGTCTAGTCACCCACTTCGATGGGAACCTAAAGCACTACCCAAGTTTCAGAGCAGACGTCTTGTATGCACTGCATTTGCTTCGTAATGACTTTAAAGATGAAGAGGAGAAAGTGGGGTTTATTGTGTCTCATTTGCATGGGGAGGCAAGAGCTTGGTTGCGCAATTTGTGGCGCGAAGACGGCCCTGCCCGCCGCGATTCTGATGAATTTATTAAAGCGATGGATGCTTGTTTCCAGTCAACCGTGGATCTTGATCTTGCACGCAGGGAAATGCACGGGTTGCGGCAAGGGAGAGCCACTGTGCGTCAGTATCATTCGCGATTTTTCGCCTTACTGACTGTATTGGGCTGGGAGAAGCACTGCAAACCAGTGAGAGATTTGTTCTGGGAGGGTCTCAGCGGCCCCATAAAAGATGAACTTGCCAGGGGAGACAGACCTCAGACCCTGGAGGACGTCGTGCAGAGGGCTCTTGCAATAGGGGTACGCCACGAAGAACGTCCTTGGCACAATGAGGAGGGACGCCAGGCGCGTGCACCGGCAAGGACGCCTCCTTTTCTCCCCAGAGACTTCAGCCAGGCACATCCCTCGCCTCTGGCGCGGCAGGGGGAGGAACCGATGGAAATTGGTGGTGCTAAGGCTCAGGCAACAGCCAGAGTTCCAGCATCCGGTGCAGTAAAGGCGAAGCCTCCTAGAGGGAACAGGAAATGTTACATCTGTGACAGTGCACTACACATGGCGAAAGAGTGCCCCCAGAGGCCCCAGAAGCACACTGCAGCCTTAGCAACAGTGGCAGCAGAAGTGATGCAAGAGGAGCAGCCTCAGGGAAACGACAGTGCCTGGCTGGAAGCAGAGCTGCTGGGGCTCAGCCAGGCGAATCTGTAGAGCAGTCCCCAGTGCCTTTGCAACGTACAGACCCTTTACCACCCAAGCCAACGGTGCAGCTCACTGCAACACTCCAGTTGCCGAACGGAACCACCCTGGAAGTCCCCATCACGATCGATTCTGGGAGCAACGCGGACTTTGTGGGGGTGCAGTTCGTCAAGCAGCATCGCATAGCGCTTCTGCCCGCAACAACGCCTCTAAACGTAGTCACGGTTGATGGCAGGAAATTGCTGGGAGGACAAGTTGTGCAACAGACGCCTCCCATGGAGATGCGGATTGGACATCATAGAGAAGTCATCAGCTTCAATGTCACCCGCCTGTCGGACACGCCTATAGTACTAGGCATGAGTTGGCTGGAGAGACACAGTCCTGCGATAGCGTGGTACCAACGGCAGATCACCTTTTGCTCATCGTACTGTGCTCAACATTGTATCCAGTCCAGCCAGGAGGAAGGGGCGGAGCAGCAGCTGCAACTTGGCATGGCGCAGGCAGTTCCTCGCAAGTACGAGAGTTTCCTGGAGGTTTTCTGCGAGAAGGAAGCTGACCGGCTGCCGCCCCACAGACCTTACGATTGCGCGATCGACCTGTTGCCGGGGGCGCAGCTGCCGACTGCGAAGCTGTATTCCATGTCTGAGGACGAGATGCAAGAACTCAGGGAGTTCATAGAGCATAATTTGAAGCGTGGATTCATCCGGGAGTCCAAAGCAGTGGGGGGCAGTCCTGTGTTTTTTGTAAAGAAGAAAGACACGCCCCAGAAAAGACTCATTGTGGATTTCAGGGCCATAAATTCCATGACCAAGCCCAAGGCCTTCCCCATGCCCAAGATTGATGACCTCCTAGCGACCGTGCGGAAGGGGAAGATCTTCACCAAGTTGGATCTGCGTGGAGCGTATAATCTCATCCGTATCCGGGAGGGCGATGAGTGGAAGACGGCCATGTTCACGCCTCTGGGCACGTATGAATACAGAGTTATGCCGTTTGGTCTCCAAAATGGATCTCACGTCTTCCAAGCCTTTATGCATCACGTGCTGGCGGGGCTCCTCTACAAGAAGTGTGTGTGTTTCCTCGACGACATCCTGATCTTTTCGGAATCGCAGGAGGCTCATGAAAGAGACGTGAAGGAGGTCCTGCAGAGACTGCGAGAACACAGGCTCTACGCCAAGTTGGAGAAATGCCAGTTTGATGTGACGGAGGTGGATTTCCTCGGCTACAAGCTGTCTGACAAGGGGCTGGCCATGGACAGCGTCAAGGTCCGCGCCGTGTTAGACTGGAAGAGCCCACGCAATCGGAAGGAGGTCCAGAGATTTGTCGGGTTCGCCAATTTCTACCGCAAATTCATCAGGGGTTTTGCAAAGGAGACAGCAGCAATCACGGACACCCTCAGTTCCAAAAAGAAGAAGTTCGCTTGGACGGAACAGGCAGAGCGCTCTTTTAGGAAGCTTAAAAGCCTCTTCGCTTCCGAGGAGCAGCTGCTGCACGTGAATCCGGGCAGACCCATGCGAGTAGAGACCGACGCCTCAGACAGAGCGGTGGGAGCCGTACTCCTGCAAGAAGATTCCCAAGGAGATTGGAGACCCTGTGCCTTTTACTCCCGAAAGCTCAGCAAGGCGGAGCAAAACTACACCATATGGGACAGAGAGCTGTTGGCCATCCACGCTGCCTTCAAAGCATGGCGACACTTCCTCATAGGTGCCAAGCACACAGTGCAGGTCCGCACAGATCACAAGAACTTAGAGTATTGGCGCACGGCGAAGCTCCAGAGCCAAAGACACATGCGCTGGGCTGAATTCTTCGCGGATTTCGACTTCAGGATAGAATACATCCCGGGAGAATCCAACGTTATAGCCGACGCGCTCTCCAGGAAACCGCAATATCTCGAGGAAGCAGCGCCAGTGGCAGCCAAGCACATTTTCGCACCGCAGGCGTGGACGTGCGCTACCATCGCAGTTGACCTGGACGCGGTGCGACGTGCGTTGCAAGTAGATCGATTTGCACAATCCAAGATGGAGGCGCTGCGCAGGGGTTCGCAGAGAGAAGATGAGTTCCAATTACGCGACGGGCTGTTAACTCACAAAGGTGCCCTCTACGTACCGGGCGAAGAGCTCCGCGCGAGGGTTCTGCAGCAGTTGCACGACGCCCCCAGTGCGGGCCACTTCGGCAAGGAGAAGACAATAGAACTGGTGGCCAGGGACTTTTGGTGGCCCCAGATGCGGGGAGAGATAGCGGATTACGTCGCCAGGTGTGACACTTGTCAGAGGTCCAAGCCAGTGCACCAGAAGCCAGCGGGGTTACTGGAACCGCTGGAGACGCCACAGCAACCGTGGGAGAGGGTGGCGCTGGACTTCGTCACTGACCTGCCCAGCTCCAGAGGCAAGACGGCGGTGCTGGTGGTGGTGGACTTGTTCACCAAGATGGCGCACTTCATTCCTTGCGCGAAGGTGGCGACGGCGGAACAGACCGCCAAACTCTTCATCGATCACGTGTTCAAGGTGCATGGGCTGCCACAATCCATCCTGTCCGACAGGGGGCGCCAATTTGTTTCTACTTTTTGGCGGAAGCTTCTAGGTATCCTGCATGTCAAGATCAACCTAACGTCGGCAAGGCATCCGCAGACCAACGGCCAAGCAGAGAGAGTCAACGCGATCATGCAGCAGTACCTGAGATGTTACGCCAATCAGCGCCCGGCGGCGTGGGTAGACTACCTGCCGATGGCGGAGTTTGCCTACAACAACACGAAGCACGCGTCGACGGGGGTGACGCCGTTCTTCGCGAACAATGGTCGTCATCCCAGAACCTTCCCGGGGTTCGTAACACCGGGAGAGGGGGTGACGCAAGAAGCCGACCAGTTCGCAGCAGAGCTGCAAGAGGTGCACGAGGAGCTGCGGAGACATTTGGAGCTAGCCAAACAAGCATATAAGGTGCAGGCAGACAAAAACAGGAGAGTGGGAGAGGACATCCAGGTGGGGGACTGGGTATGGTTAGCGGCCCAAGCGATGCCAGCCAGGTCGTTGGCTAAGAAGAAGCTGGGACACAGGCAGCTAGGGCCATACCAGGTGGAGGCTAGGATTAACCCTGTAGCTTTTCGACTGGCCCTCCCCGAAGGTTCCAGAGTGCACCCGGTCTTTCATAGGTCGGTGCTCACTCCCTACAAGACCCCGCACAGGTTTCAGGAGTCTGACACAGTACCGCACGCACGCACTCAGTCACCCGAGAGGGAGGGGGCGCCCAGGGCCGAACCACTCAACGAGGTCACTGAGATCCTGGACTCGAGATGGGGGGTAGAGGGAGTAGAATACTTTCTAGCCAGAGAGGGTACCCCGGCCAGTGCCAATATTTGGGTGCCGGACTACGCTTTAGACGAACCTCTTCTGAAAGACGAGTTCCATGCACTTTTCCCGCATAGACCCATGCCAGCCGAATATTTTGATGACTGGCTCTTTACGCCCACACTTTCAGACAGTACTTTCAGGGGCTTTTCTTCCGCCGAGGAGAGAACGCCAGAATCAAGCCCGCCCAGGGGATCGAGTTCGGGGGTAGACACAGAACCCTCTTACTGGTGGGACGAGCAACCAGAGGACGACTGGCGCAAGAAATGGCTGACGGGGCCTTGGCAGGCAGCACCAGACGAAGTAGCAATGGAAGAGGGAGCCGAGAACACCTTGGGTGAAGAACCCGCATTCGAACACACATACACCGAGCTGCTAGCAGAGGACATTGAAGCAAACGAACTGTATCCTGCATCTACCTCCGAGGAGATGCGGCTCCCACGACCTGCCTCCGAGGGCCGGGAGGGGGGAAGGGGGGGCTTCGAGGGGGGGATGGATGTCAGGGGTTCAGGGAGAGAGACGCAGAGTGAGGGGGAAGGATTCCAGACTGACGAGGAAGAGGATGACAATGACCCAAGATTGTCCATGAGTCCGTCCAGTGAATCGGAGGACTCCCAAAAGGGAGCCCCTCTGGTCAAGCCAAGGGGAGCTAGAGGGGGAAGCAGTCAGGAGCAGGGAAAGGAAGGGGGAACCCCCAGTGGGAGTTGGAGAGCGAGACCGGCTGCTCCGCTGGAACGGAGTGAGGGGGGAGGAGTGACCAGTGTGTCAGAAGGAGCAGAACAGGAAGCAGAGAGGGGAAGGAGATCAGGGCAAAACGTGCTGCCGGAAGGGGAGGAAAGTAGTATTGAGGGCAATGTAACTGTCGAAAGGAAGGTCAAGAGCAACTTAAGCGCGCCAAGTTCAAAATGGGAGGCGCGCGGAAATGAAGAGAGTCCTGGGGAGGAGCCTGGTCCCAAAGCCCGAAGGAGGGGGGAGGAGGCGGCAGAGGATTCAGCCTCGGGAGAGTCCCGAAGGGAGAGAACACAGGGGGGCAGAAAGACCCTGCGGAAAAGGAAAGAGAGAAAGAGGTGGACCAGTACAAGCCTCTTAAACTGGTGTCGAGGGGGGAGCGAGTCAGAGGGGACTTCAGCGGTCTAAGGGTAACAGACGTAGGGTCACGGACCTCGGATCTAAAGCTACTGATGTTCTTGAATAAAAGCTTTTGTACATAAGCTGGAGTCGACTTTGGTCTCTTGTGAGCTGGGACCACGGGTGACTCTGACAGGAATGTACCGTATTCTTGAATCAAACTGCTCATAGAGAGGTTGCTCAAGGCATTTGAATTTAATGGACATCACACTAAGATCCCTGTCTTAAACATCCCCCCCCCCACTGAAGCCATATTAACTTACCTTTTGAATCAGGGATTTCATCTCATTAATACATATAGTTCTTTGATATGAATAATAGAAATTCATTGTTACGGGCTCGATTAGCTACAGGATAAAAGTGCAAGCAAATATTGTATATGGGAAATATTAAAAGAACCCAGGAGCAAAAAAAGCACCGTACCCAACACTCCCTTAGTTTTTGTGTCTTGTTCAGTGTGGCATAATGTAACAACCAAAAGAGGGTATTTTGGGTACATAGTGATGTCCTCCAAACAATTTTTTAAAAATTTAAATAAATCAGGCCCTTTTGTACAACCATAACAGCATCATATTGCCTCTGTTCTCTAGGAGGCACTAGACTTAATTGTACTGGGGTAGAGTCGGGTGGAAAAGAAACAGGATGGAGGTAGAGTTGGGTGTTTCCTGTGGCTGTGTTGTTTTTTGTGTTTGAGAAAAATAACACAGTTCTTGTTTAGCTTCCAGATGACTGTGTCCTCCAAGCATCCATGACATTTGGGACATGTGATTTAAAAGTATGCATGTACATAAATGCCCACATAAGATGTACAGTCACCTTGAGAAATGGCTTAAAAGTAGGTAGCCAAAACATAAGGCACCTTGAGAAAAATAAGTGGACTGCAAGTTTGAATGAACAGTATGCCTCTCATCTGCCAGCCTTCATTTTACATTACTGCTATTTTTCTAAAAACTTTAAGGACACCAGCCCCCCCCAAAAAAAATTCTAAACATTCCAATGCTCTACCCATTTGACCTTAAGGGTTTTACTATTGAAGTTAATTTATCCACTATCACGCAATATGAAAACAAATTATTATTATTTCTTTCATCTGTATACCGCCCATCATCTGAAGATCCAGGGTGGTTCACAACATAAAAATACAAGACAAGAACACAAAATCCATAATAAAACAAAAAAAAGCAATAACACCCCCCCCAAAAAAATAACCCAACACATTTAAGAGGTCATGGATTGTTAATCAGCCAAAGGCCTGGTTATAGATGAACAAATGATGTGTTGCAAAATTAGATGGCTGTTAGCATCCTAGCAACCAAGTAAAGATTTTTTGGGTTGATTAATTGTGTGGTTTTTAATTATCTAAACCTCAATAAAAGTGCCTTCGTGAGACTATTGATTTAACAGAGGTTGAACTCTGCGACTAATTCTGCTTCTACTCCTGTCGTGTGGCTGCTGGATGAATTTGATTTTAAGAGAAAAACAAATGCACTGTAATACCAGTTCCTAAGAATTGTAGGTGGGCAGTGTTGTTGCGCTCGGGTTGGGCCTGCCTGCTTTCCAAAGACATCTGTTTGGCCACTGTGAGAACAGGATGCTGGACTAGATGGGCCTTTGGCCTGATCCACTGGGCTCTTACCGGTATTTCTGATGTACAGGTGAGGGTTGCTTTCCACCGGTCCAGTCTTTCTACTAGTACTGATTGAAAGCTAGACTCAGATGCTGAAAGCAAGCTCACCATGTTTGAATGACTTACTCCCAGGTAGCCTTACAACCTGAATGTACACCATAAACCATGTAGGTTTTGCATTTGCCTTCCTCCAGATCAGTTACAAAACAAAACAAAACAAAACAAAACAAAACAAAACAAAACAGACAAATGTAAGCCTCACAGGTGAAAATAGCCTGGAATTCTTAACCCTGTTCTCTTCCACATGAAACACATCAAATGTTACTGCGGCACTTGAAACAGGAATGATTTTTATCTGGTGAGAAGGAGACAACCAGATCGTGCCAACTCTGCCCTTCCCATCATGTGGTAGCTCTTCACCTTATCCTTACTCCTTGGTCTCTCCAACCATGGGTGCCCAGATGATCTTGGACTATAACTCCAATCTTCCCCAGACAATTTAGCCAATGGTCAGGGATGATGGGAGTTGTAGTACACCAACACCTGAGAACTTAAGGTTGAAGAACACAGCCCTAGTCAAAACTTTGTTGCATAGCTCTCTTATTTTCCTGTCCTGCCAAGTCCCTCTACGGTATACAACCGGGTATCCTTTCTTTACAACGCAACGTCCTTCCCTTTTACAAGACCCATTAACTCCAGGGCTTGTGCCGCGTCCGATATGGGCTGGAGTGAGAAAAGCCTCCTTGGAGTCCACGTTTTTTTTTTCTCCTCACGTTGGAAGAGCAGCCCCTCAGCCCTTTCCCATCCATGTTTAACTAGGACCTATGAGAATGTCTACACACTTGGGCAAACAAAAAAGCACTAGAAACCGGAGTCAGACCTTTCCCCCCTGTGGACAGAAAGAGGGCGTCAGTGGAGAGGAATGTGAGATGACCAGGCGCGCATCGGCTTCTGTTCAAAAAGAGAACGGGGGGAAAGGGGGGGGGAACTAGGCTGGTGTTTTGGCAAATTGGAAACTCCCTCCGTTGCCTGCCGTGCACCTTCAAGAGAAACTCGCCCAAACTGAGAGGGCGGAGGGGAAGGCTGGAAAAGAAACTCGGGACCACTTACTTTGCTGCGTCCCCGCGCGCTTGGCCGTCCGTCCCCTCGGAAGCTTCGCCTAGCATGGGAATTGGCGCGGAGGCAACTGTGCGCACCGGGGGAAAAGTGGCGAGCTTCAAGTTGCAACACGGCTCCCCTCCTCGCAGGTATTTCCCGTCCTCCTCGCGCTCGCTCTCAGGAGCGTTGTGGGCAGGGATGGGCGTGGAAACCAGTTCCAACATGCTCGAGAAGTGCAAACCCAGCCCTGGCGGCCGCCGCCAAAAAGGAAAGAAAAGAAAAGCAGCAGCAGCAGAAGAAGTGGAGCAAGAGCTTGGTTGAACCCAAAAGACCCAGCCCTTTCCCGAGCAAAGTACATGCCTCCTTTCCATTGTCAGCTCAGCAGCTGCTGCGGCTTCAGAGGGGCGGGTGCTGGAAGGGCGCCGAGGGCAAGAAGGTGGCCTCAGAGGAAGTGGGAGACTTCTTAAGGTCTCACCAGGGCCGGCCCGTCTGTAAGGCCCACCGAGGCAGCTGCCTCAGGCGGCGCCCCCTTCCCACAGAGAAGCCAGCTCTCACATGATTTGTCTTCCATCCAGGCATTCATCTCATTTTTTTTTTAGGCACCAGGATGCGTGCCTCCTGCCAGGGTTGCCATATTCCCGGACGTATGGCAACTCTCCTAGTGCCCCCTTCACTGGCGAAGTTCTAGGTTCTGGTCACCTGCAGGTGCTTCTCCTTGTTTCTCTGGTGAGGGTGGGTGGGCAGGAGGCACCTACAGTGGTGCCAGGGAAGTCCTCTACTGCCTCTGCCACCCAACAACAATTTATTTATACCCCACCCATCTGTTGGGAGCCACTCTGGGTGGCTCCCAACAGAATACACAATAAAACATCAGACATGAAAAACTTCCCTAATCAGGGCTGTCTTCAGATCTCTTCTAAAAGTCAGGTAGTTGTTTATTTCCTTGACATCTGATGGGAGGGTGTTCCACAGGGTGGGCGCCACTACCGAGAAGGCCCTCTGCCTGGTTCTCTGTTACCTCACTTCTCACAGGAAGGGAACCGCCAGAAGACCCTCGGAGCTGGACCTCAGTGTCCAGGCAGAAAGATGGGGGGTGGAGATGCTTGCTACCATAAGAGAAGCATCATAAGAGAAGCAAGGAGAAGCTACTATCATTCCTCCTGTGCTGGTGGTGTCTTCACCGCTGGAAGCTGCGCAACCATCACTATTTTTCTATATATAAAAAATAGATGCCAGAACTCACCATGAACTCCTGCCTTCTTCTCTTATAATGGCTATGGCGACCACCTGAAAGGTGCCAGAACCAAGTTCCTGCGAGTTCCAGCTGAAAAATAATTCCTGTGCACAGCCTTGGGTTCAGGAGTGAGTAAATGGCAGAGGTGGCAGTTGCCAGGTGAGACAGCACCTTCCTGTTTTGCTTCAGGTGGAAAAATGGGTCAGGCCACCACTGGTCACTTCAGGGTGATCTGTAAATTCCGCTGGTTTATATTGATTCAGTTCAAATGGTAATTTATTTGCCAGTGGCAAAATAAAGTCACCTCTGCTGCTTCATCATCTGGTGTCTCCAAGACTTGTGGTGAAAGAGACTGATAACGAAGAGTGAGCAAAGCGAATGGTGACTGCACTGCCTGCCTCCTGCCTCTGGGATGGAGTGAAGGCTAACTAGCTGTGAGGGCCCGAATCTCCCAGTGGGTTCTCTCACACTAGCAATGCTGCATTTTTCAGTCACAACTAGTCATAAGTTGGCAGTTGTGGGTCCACTCAAGGCACTGGGGCCTTGGCACTGGCTCATCTGTGATCGTAGTTTTGGCAATGATTGCATCAAGCAAGTTTGAGTTCTGGTATATTTGCATACAAGAATGAATTACTGGTAAGTCTCACAAGAATTCTTTTGTGTCTAGTAACAATGGAGAAACATGCACAAGTTGTCTTCCCAGGTTATGTTTGTGCTCATGATGCACACATGTAAGTACTGCCCAAAAACCTCTTTCATGTGAAAATCCTGAAATGTGTACACAAAACGTGCAAGTGATTTGCACACCCGGAGTTAAAGTTGATGCAAAAAAGCCACCTTGGAAAGCACTTTGTTATGTGGATTTTAACTGTCTGAAATTTAGGCTGCCCATATTATTTCTTTTTATTAGAGAACTGTAACCACTTGTGGCTATTGTTATTATTATTTCCATTTACAAAACGGAAAATGAAGCTGAAAGATAACGACATTCCTAAAACCATATATCAAGGGGAATGGACTATCAATAGAAGTTTTTGTGTTTTGGATTAAGGAAGTCGGAGACACTTCCATAAAACTGATTTATTTTAAAGGACTTCCTTCTTACTCTAGAACAGTAACATTCTACAAGCATACTTGATGCCTCTCTCGCCAGAAAAAGAAGTGAAAGCTAACAATGGATAGATGGGGGAATTAGAAGAGGGGGGAGGAAATAGGGAAAATATTTAATTTGATTTTTTAAAAAGTTTATTTGGTTGAAGAGTTCAGTAGTTTTGAGGATGTTGAAATGAAAAGCAACTTTCTACTAACAGTCTGATTCTTATGTGTAGAGGAACATTAAATCTATAGCAATCCAATTAAAAACACTAGCACCATTTAATTAAATTAAATGCATATGCAACATTTCCAATGCCAATTTCAGGAAGTGGTGCTTAACAATTCAATGAACAGGAGGCAAGGCAGTCATTCTCAGGTTTTCATCTGTGTTACTGGTTTTCTAGGAAGCTTCTAGCAGATGATTTTTTAACAGTTTTATGGGGTGAATATTCAGAATTTGCAGTGGCAGGTAAAAAGTATGGATATGCTTCTGAAGGATTCTGTTTATAAAACCCTTTGTGAGATACAGTTTACCTGGTTATCTGATCGACATTCTTCTGCTCTGCTTTAGGAAGGATGGCCAGCACACAAAGGGGTTGTTGATTATTCAACTAGCAGCAGAGTTCTGTTATGTTATGTGCTCTACAAAGAGTCTTTCAAAACACAGTGGACTAATAAGCTTACTTTCCTGAACACCTGTTATATTCCATCTCCTTTTTCTAATGATATATGCCTTCTCTCTTTGTTCTGTCTTCAGCTTACACGCCACAGAAGATGACACACAAGCCATAAATTACAGTTTCTATGTTTCTTGGTCCATGATGAGCAAACGCTTCTCTTAATTAAAAAACAAGCAAACGAGAATTTGTAACGGTGCACTGCTATGCATTCATTCAGGAGCAAATCCCTTTTAGTTTAGTAAGGCTTTTTCTTGGGAACATGGGTATAAAATTGTAACCTCAAAGAGAGCAATCCTAGGGTATGGTAGAAGTTTGTGTTATCAACAGCTTCAAAAGCCCATTTCACAGTCAGTGAAGGAAACACCAAGCTAAACAGTAACAGTGATGAACAGGCCACATTTTAGAGAATGAAGCACATGGCAGAGGCATGACAAACGTGCTTTCGAACTGCTAGGTTGGCAGGAGCTGGGACCAAGCAACGGGACCTCACCCCATTGTGGGAATTCGAACCACCGACCTTCTGATCGGCAAGTCCTAGGCTCTGTGGTTTAACCCACAGGGCCACCCACGTCCTCAGTTCTAGCATACCATCTATCAAAAGCTCATAATATCAGGGTGTATTGCTATTGGCAAATGTCATCATAAACTTATAGTGGTACAGGCAACTATAGGTCTCTGCAGGCACAGCATGGCCAATTCCAAAATGGGCACAATAGGATCCCTCCATTCTGCTTAATCTCTAGGCTAGGAGGTCACAATTAGTAGTCTCCTTCAGATCGGTTTTGTATGGGAACGTTCTTATTCTAGCAGTTATCCTTTGATAGAAAATGTTGCTTCCTGACCCTTTAGTGCCTCCTGAAATCTTGCACTTTAAGCAGGGTGTGCCCAGGGTATGCCTGGGGATTCAAAGAAATACAAGAATTTAAAGAAAAATAAAAAATGTGTAAATGGGAAGTGTGATTTGTGAGGTTAGGGGCTGTGCACACACTCACAAACTGACACACAGTACCTGATGACATCTAAACATACATAGAAGCTGTTTTCTCCAACTCGGGAAGCCTTGTTTTTAACTGTCACGCCAAAGTCATATTTGATCTCCCATCTTAAGTTAAATTGGTGTCTGGTGGCCAAACATAGACAAAGATCCCCACCGCCATCTTGGGAACTCTCATACACTGAAATATGCCACAACAAACAGGGCAGGGATTTATTTATTTTTTTAAAAAAAGCCATTCTAAATGAATCATCAAATGTAATATGTGTTAGAAGACATCTGAAGGCAGCCCTGTTTAGGGAAGCTTTTAATGTTTGACAGACTATTGTATTTAAATATTTTGTTAGAAGCCGCCCAGATGGGCGGGGTATAAAATAATTTATTATTATTATTATTATGAGCTGGGAGCTTGTTACAGAATACTACAAGCGATGACATTTCAATTGGTTCCTAGTTAAATTCAGATATTTTAAACTATATATTGAGTCTGTTGCTTGTGGATGACATCTGTTTTCCCCTCATTTCTTGATATTTTTATTGTTTCTGTAGGGCTTCACTCTTCATTGATGAGATCACTGTGTGCTAGTTTAGGCTAAATATTTTATATGCATATAAGATGGTTGCTTGCCTCCCAGTGAGGTCAGGTTTATATGGGATTGTCATATTTCAAAAAGTAAAATTCCTGACACCCCCAAAACAGTGATTCTGAGCTTTGGGAACTGTTTCCGCTGCTTTTTCCATCATGTTGCCATAGATATGGGTTTCCCCTGACATTTTGCAGATTCAGCAAAATCCCCCCCCCATGCCATTTTTACACCTGAAAACCAGGACATGTCAGGAATTTTCCTGACATACAGCAAGCCTGCCTAGGTTCAGAATTCAGTGCCATTATCATCATTCAGGGCATGGCAGTTTTGTTTGATCTTTTGCAAACAAACCTCTCCAAAGTGTTTTTTTAAACCTTCGGAATTCTGAAACCTCCCTGTATTTAAAAAATGCCTTTAGGCTGCATAAAATTTCATAATCCATTCTTGTTCAGCAGTTGCTGAGAAAGCTGCCTTTTCACTTCTATTTTAAACGCAGTTAATGAAGTTGAAGGTTTCTTCATGTTACATTCAGGGTTGTTTTTCTGCTGTCCTCATAGGCAGCATAATTAGTTTTGCTTGGTTTCTTCACTTACATATACCTCCTTCTTGACAACACAATATATTGGCCCAGACATGTTTTACTAAATTCCAAACATTTTACAATTCCTTTTTACTTTTGCCTGAAGCTGAGTTAATGAATTTCTATAATGCGTCAGAGAAACGAATTACTCCTCCCATATTCTGAGTATGGATTTGCCATTTATGCTTATTTATTTATTTATTTGGTCAGGCGGACGTAGCTATAGGGGTCTGAAACTGCTAACCCATGGGTAGGCAAACTAAGGCTCGGGGGGGGGGGGGGCGGATCCAGCACAATCACCTTCTCAATCCGGCCCATGGACAGTCTGGGAATCTGTGTGTTTTTACATGAGTAGAATGTGTGCTTTTATTTAAAATGCATCTCTGGGTTATTTGTGGGGAATAGGAATTCGTTCATTCCCCCCCTCCCAAAATATAGCCCGGCCCCCCACAAAGTCTGAGGGACAGTGGACCGGCCCCCTGCTGGAAAAGTTTGCTGACCCCTGTGCTAATCTATACATGCAACAGTTTGTTTTTCTTAGATACAACATTTACAACCCTATGCATCTGAAGAATAATTCGCCATATAGTCAGTTTTTACATACCAAGCATTTATAAAGATGCCTGTACTCCTCATGAAGTTGTTACAGTAAGTGCCACACTTTTAAAATTGGGGGGGGGGGAGAGAAAGAGGTGCCAGTATTGCATACCCTTGAAAAGCACTGATCAAGATGATCATCAAAGAATCAAAAATGTTAGCACAAAGTTTTTATAACAGAGTTTGAGTTGTACAATCCACAGTGAATAAGGTCAATAGCGATGGATGTCTGATTTTATTGTCTCCCCAAGAAAGAACTAAAATTAATATAATATCATGCATTCAAGCAGGGGTGCCAACTTGAATAAAATATTTGTGGCGGGGGGGAGGTAAGCCCTGCCCTCCCTAGTTGATCACATGATGCAGTGCATGCACACCATTGGAATGGCAATGCCCATCAACTTTAGGCTGGGTGACCCCCTCAAATGTTTTCCGGGGGGGGGGGGCGAAGACCCCTTGGGCCCTAGGAGTTGGTTCCTATGTATTCAAGGATAGCTCAGTCGGTAGAGCATGAGACTTAATCTCATGGTCTTGGCTTCCAGCCCCTTGTTGGTTAAAATGCCCCGTTGGACAGGGTTGGACTAGACAGCCCTCGTGGTCCAACTCTACAATTCCACCATTTAATTCAATCACTAAAAAAAAACTACAAAAAGACATATGATCTAATTGACATCTGGGACAACAGAAGAACATAATAGCAGTCCTTCTGGACCAGGCCAGTGGCCCAACTAACCCAGTATCCTGTTCTCAGCGGCCAACCAAATGCCTATAGGAAGCCTGCAAGCAGGACTGGAACATAACAGCACTACCCTCTCCTGTAGTTTCTGGCAACTGGTATTCAGAAGCATGCTGCCTGTAACCATGAAGGCAAAGTATAGGTTCTAAAGTCATCCAAGTCGGTGCTTATCATTGCCTCCTGTGCAAATATGTTCCATAATTTATGCCCTCTGTGAATAAGTATTTTCGTTTGTCTGTCCCGAATCTTCCGACATTCAGCTTTCTTGGAGGTGCATTAGCTCCTACAGTTATGAGAGATGGAGGAAAACGTTCTTTTTTCCTGCCATGAATAATTTTGTACCCATTACCACTTACCTTTTCTCTAAACTAGCCCTAAGGAAGCCAGACTATCCTCCACCAGGACCAGGGCCAGGGCTTTTTCAGAGACGGCTCCAACCTGGTGGAATGCTCTGTCCCCTGAGACTAGGGCCCTGCAGGACTTGATCTCCTTCCTCAGGGCCTGTAAGACAGAGCTATTCTGCCTGGCCTTCAATTTGAATTAGCCTGATCCTCTATTCCCTTTTCCTTTTCCTCTTCTATGAAGAAACCCTTTCTGGGACCCCACATTTAAATTCTTATTCACACACATCCTCGCTGGCCCTAGTAGGACCAATTTGGCCAGTTAGCCCTGGTGATCATTCGATGTCTACTGCCTGGGGTTTTTTTTTTCTTTCAAAAAATGACCCCTGAATTTTTGAATTTATTGATATTGATGCTGCATTTTATGTTGTATTCTATGCTGTTTTTAAGTCGTATTTTAATCAGTGTTTTATATTTGCTGTTAGCCGCCCTGAGCCCGGTTTTTAAACCGGGAAGGGCGGGATGTAAATAATAATAATAATAATAATAATAATAATTTTATTTTATTATTATTATTATTATTATTATTTTATTATTATTATTATTATTTTATTATTTATTATTATTATTATTATTATTATTAAACTAAAAAGCCATAAATGATTTAAGTGGCTCTGAGACACTACACAGGAGCACTTTATGAGCCTGTAATGTTTACATTGGTCCTTGGAAAAGGCAAAAAAAAAAAAAAAAAAAAAAGATCCTTCGCTGGATCAACAAGTTCATTCAGAAAACTATATTGGTATGTTCCACCAGTTATTTAATGCATGGTAAATAAGTGGCCACAGAGAAACAGGATAATAAGTGAATCATAAGATCCAGTTGTTGGTTTTTTTTAATAAGACAGATAAGCAAAGAAACAGACATTTTAAAAGGGGTATTATACAATGCAGCAGCTACACTTCTGCTGCAGGGCTTAAACGGCGTTACATCAATAAATCTAGAACACCAAGACCATACGAAAATGTCAAGTCGGTAGAAAGGATTTAAATACCATGCAACTGTATCTTTCAAAACTGCCTGAAAATCGAAGGCCATTAAAATATGCAAGATATAGAATCGACTGAATGAAAAACATGTTGGACTATTCATCTGAAATAAAACCATAACTGTTCCTAGATTTTTATTAATCTGTAAACATGAAGATTTTGTATTTTATCGTGGTGGGTTTTTTGGTAACTTCCCTGGACGTTTTTCTGAAAGGTGGTACATAAATCCTTTAAATAAATGAGTGAATTCTGGAGAACAACCTTACAGCTACAGATAGGTAGCCGTGTTGGTCTGCCATAGTCAAAACAAAACAAATTCCTTCCAGTAGCACCTTAAAGACCAACTAAGTCAGTTCTTGGTATGAGCTTTCGTGTGCATGCACACTTCTTCAGATACACTGAAACAGAAGTTTCCAGACCCTTCTATATAGTGAGAAGGTGGGGAGGGGTATTACTCAGAAGGGTGGTGGGAAAGTCAACCTTACAGCTGACTTTCAGCTGCCTAGGAAGCTGTGCAAGTGTTACTTCTCCTGTGGAGAAGGAGTGGTGCCACCAGAACATCACTTATGGTGCCAGAAGTAAGAAGCTCCACTGCCACCGTGTCCTGCTGGCAATGTTCTGTTGTAAGCAGAGACTGAAATGGCGGCATTATGGATCCAGGACATAGCTGTCAACTTTCCCCCTTTTTTAAGGGAAATTCCCTTATTCCGAATAGGATTCCTCGCAAGAAAAGGGAAAAGTTGATAGCTATGAGCCAGCAGTGGCGTAGCGTGGGGGGTGCAGGGGGGGCCGGCCGCATCGGCCGCAACATCTGGGGGGCGCGCTCGCCGCCTCCGGAGTCGCTGAAGAGCCTCGGGCGCAGGCTGTAGCAGAGCCCCATGTCTCGCGGAACCGACGAGCTGTGCGCGCGTCCGGGCTGAAGGCGTCCGGCAGGCAGCGGCTCTCAGTGCTCGCCGCGGTCCCCGCGCATCAGGGCCGCGGAGGGCGGCCAGGCAGCCCCTCCTCACAGCCCCGCCGCCGCCGCCGCTGCAGCAGCTGCTGGGCCATGTTGCATTTTCCTCGCCTCTCTGCCCTCCTCCTCCGGGCAAGCGGCGTCGTTTGGGCGGCAACTCGCCTCAGATCACCTGACACGGACCCGCCGCCGCCGCCGTGGCTACCTTACCGTAAATACCCCAGCCCAGGCAGCAGCAAGAAGAAGCTGGCAGCGGCGGCAGGTTAGGGGATAGGGGCGCAAATTACTTGCCTTGCCCCGGGTTAGGGGGCGCAAATTATTTGCCTTGCCCCGGGTTAGGGGGCGCAAATTACTTGCCTTGCCCCGGGTGCTGACAACCCACGCTACGCCGCTGTGAGCCAGGATCCCGAGGATCCCAAGCCTTTTTGCTCCCCTGATGTGCCTCTGAAATGCATGGCATCCACAATTGCTTAACTCATTTTATCTCTTTCATCCCCTTCCTTTTACTGCAGGTGTTGTTGAACTCAGCCCCAGCCAGTATTGGTAATGGTCAGAGATGATGGGAGTGCTCATTCAGCAACATATCTCATATCTACACCATAATTTTAAATTATCCAGCTTCCCCAAAAGAACCCTGGAAACTGTAGTTTTAAGGGTGCTGGGAATTGTTTCCAAGATTCTTTGGTGCAGGTAATGACTTCGTTCCTTACATTATTTCCTTATATCATTACATGAGCTCTGTTTTTAAACAAATGTAATGGAAGGAAATCAGTAATTTAAATGTAATGGAAGGAAATCAGTAATTTAATTTCCCAGTCTATTTAGCACACAATGGAATAAAGTGGACTGTCTTATAAACAGGAATCTTTCAATGAAAGGCACAGGAACCCCTAAAAGCCTCAGGGGCATTTTGCCTGCTATTACTGGAGATAAATGTGCTGCAAATGCTTCTTTTTTTTTAATGCCACCAATTTGGGAATAAATTAGTAACAACTTGCATATTTGTTTTCTAAAATGTGGGTTTTATCTAGATTTCCATAATTTTGTAATGACTACATGCTTTTGAAATCTGTTGATGTCACTGCCATTTTCTTGTGAATATTTCATGTAAACTACCGCTGGTCAGGACCAGGGGGAGGGGAGAGTCAAAGTCCCCTAACTCCACAGTAGTATTTTGATCTTGATAGGGGCCCACACTGAGAATTAGGGTACACAGATAGGTAGCTAACACACCATCTCATTGGGCCCTGAATCAGGATGATTATGAGAGTGACACAAATCATATGTTGTTTTCTCAGCATAAAAAAAGTGAGGAAAGAGATAATATCTGACTTCAGGCCAAATGTAGAAGCTAACACAAGAGAGGCAACCAGTTCATTGTTTACTTATCCTTGCTCTCCTATGATTGATCTGGAAATGTAGCAGAACATATATTTTTATTTTTAAGAACCACCACTGAAAGACTGTTTCAGATGTATCCTATAAGGCTTTTCTGAGCCACTGGAAATTCAGGTTAAAAGAAATACCAGTTGCCTGTTTTCATTTCTGTTTTTTTGTAAGCTCAAGCTGTCTTATCTCTATTTTGCAAAATTCTCCTCCTTAGGCAAACAGAGGAAAGTTGATAAATGCAAATATTAACCAGTTTTATGCCAGCTTTATTCTAAACATTCATGTACAGACATGCTTGCTAGTATTTTGACTATCTTATTGGTACTTGTGATCACCAAAAGACTTCAAGCCTTTTTTTTTTTTTTTTTGCTTTCTCCATTAAAAAACTAATGAAAAGCAGAAATTCTTGCCTCACAGTCAGAATCCCAAAGACAACACAATTCCCTAATTTAGGAGTGAAGTTCAAGAAATTCTGTGATGTGAAAGCAACTTTTTAAATAGATATATATATATATATATATATATATATATATATATATATATATGCTTTCGTATATATGTTATATATGTTATATATATATTATATATGTTATATATATATAACATATATATATATGTTATATATATATAACAAGCAGCAACAGAAGTAGTAACAATCAAAAAGAAAATGTGTGGTTACTTCCATCTCATACATACTTCTTGTAAATATGATCAAGAAGTAAAGCACCAAAATATTAATTAATTTGGAATGATAAACCAATTGTGATAGTTTGGAGTGATCTATCGCATGATTTCAGCATATTGTATAACATCCGTTCAAAACATTTGAAAAAAGATATGTGGGCTGCAATCCTGTGCCAAATTGCCTGGCCATAAAGCTTATTGAGAGGGCAGCGTGGTGTAGCAGTTGCAATTTTGGACTAGGATCTGCATAACGCAGGTTTTATTCTTTGCACAGCTATGAAGCTCATTGAATGGGTCCATCCAACTTCACAGAGGTTGACAAAATATTGCGGGGGGGGGGGCTGTAGGATGTAAAGAAAAGTTACAAAAATGAATTTTATTTTATAAAATTACTCTTATTTACCACATATAAAAACTACTGTAAATAGACAGAAAAGGCGTTCTTCACCATTTCCAAACCATTAAAAAACCATTCACCATTTCCAAACCATTAAAAAACAACACCACTTGAGTTGCTGCAATTGTAAAAGAACAACAGAATTTCCCCAAGACAATAGCCAATTTTCCTGCTTAGTCATTTTAACATGTCTTTCCTGTATTCCTAAATTTTGTCATGGGCTGAAGATGGATTGAGAAACAGGAAGAAAATGTTTGTTTTTTAAAAAAAACTTGATTATGCAGTTGATAAAGAAAAACAGAAAATAATTCCTGATCATCTCCTGTTCACATCATTAGATATATTGTGTCATATTGATTGGATTTTAAATTGCTTCATACTGCCAAGTGGTTAATTCCCTGCTGGAAGTTATGATATTTCATGTTGTGATGGAAGTGGATCATTTGTTTTTTCTAGAACTCCAATAATATTATTCTGATGCTCCGTGCCTGTCAGTTTCACTACTGGTAAGATGACTTCATCAATATTTCTACATCGTCTCACACAATAGTTCCCCATTCCTGACCCCCAATAACAAAATATTAGACACCATCACTCTAGTCCAGCAAGAATGACCCAAGCACTGAATTAGGTCACCTTCCATAATGGAAACTCAACACGCAAAAACATGATGCGTCTGTTATTCTCATTGGCTGAATCTCCACATCCTTTACCTCAGCCGAAAGTGGGCCATATCTACTTTGTGATAGCGTTTGCTACTTTTGCTACTCCCTTCCTTTCTAACTGGTGCCTGGCAATAGCAAAGCAAACAGCACTCACCATCTGTTGTGTGTGTGTTTGTGTACAGACCCATGTACACAGGAAGTGGCTACACACAGGGAGTTTTTCCATTGGTGCCTGTCTATATCACACAAATTGCTTCTTTTCATTTTCTTTCATCTACAGATCTAAATGCTGTTATAGCCACCAAATGAATAAAATAATAGAATCAGAAAGCAGAAATTAAGTCCATACCTGGGATACGGCTATTTAATAACATAGTACACTGCAGGATAAAACAGTTGTCTACCACAAAGCAAAAAAAGTTCCCTTTATGTCCAGAACATGTAATCACCTGAGCTGGAGTCTGTTGGCACTAAAGGAGGGACTTTGTGAAATACTGAATACGTTGAAGCGATAGATTAAAGGGTGTGTCTGATTTTTATGGATTGGCTTCATTTCAAGTCATCCTTGCCAACTTTTATTTAACAGTGAGACTTCCTGGTTGAAATTATCAAATCAGCTAGCTGGAATCATTTTCTGTTCATTATATCTTTAAAAAAAAACCAAGAAAAGCTTTCAGACTTTATATATTTTATAAGAATTATTCTACCGCAGCCGATACTGAATTATAGATTAGTAACTCCTGGGAAAAGGAAATACGCCTCCAGTCTATTTCAGGTAGTAAAAGACAAAGTTACAGTAACCCAACTGACAATGAAGTGTTTCCAGAAATAATGATTCTTTAAACAAAAAAACAGCTACACGTGTAAGAATATATATAGGTATACATGTATAAGATACAAAACTACAATACACAAATACAAGTTCTCCAAACTTTCTTAGATAACATACTGTATATTTAAAAAAATCAAATTCAAACCTGTAGTCCAAAAGTGAACCATTTCTGAATTGTAGGCAAGGAGCAAATACTCCTTGTTCATACTAATGTTCATGTACTGCTCCTTACACAGTGGCATTTGGCTGAGCTCTTATATAGGGGATCAGTTGCCAATCCATGTATCTTCAACAGCTGTTATTCTCATAAGTGGCTCCTACACATGAGTAAACCAATTGCTCTAAAGCTGAACTATTTAAAGGAAACCTGTCTTAACATTTACTATTCCTAAAGAGACAGATAACAGCAAGGTAAAATCATTTCCAAAAAATGCAGACCAATCTATTTTAGCATTTACCCCCAACCAGAGATAAGGTGTTCAAAGTATATATCCAGTCTATTGCAGAACATAAACTCCCTTCGTCCGTTCATGAGAATTATTTGAGAGGGAAATGAGAACTTGATCTATGCCTAGATGGGAAGCCCTGGGAGCCTGTCTAAATTGCTCTGAACTTTCCAAAGAAAGAGCAGTATTTGCAGTATTTGCAGAAGGAACAAATAATAAGCACACACACGTCGTAACAAGCGGGACCTCCAACAGAATGTTGCAGCATAGAATGTTCCTGTTCAGCACTGAAGCCAGTTGTGGCTTCTTTCAGGATATTCCACTACATATCAAAGAGCTCCCCCTTTGTAAGGTGAAAATATAAAGATTCTCAGAGTCTCTTAAAAAAATCACATCTGCTCTCTTATCTATGAACAGGATGATGAAGGCAGGAAATTAAGTCTACACAGGGAGAAAATCCATTGAGACAGTTTTCACTGCATCTAAAATTAATGCTAAAGAGAATTTAATGCATCAGTTATAAAAATTAGCATAATTAAGGCCACATGAGTTGCAGGTAATAAAAATCCTTTGTGGTGCAAAAGAACAAAGAATTTCACTAGGTGCATAGTAGAATATTATTATTTTTTAAGCCTCCACAGACCTGGGACTGCCTGTTTCTGTGGGTTTTCATTCACTGAGCTGTTGGAAAAGTTACCTGCAAAGTAACAACTGTGATTTCTGGGCTAATATTTCATCAGCACTTGTATTTCTCCCAGTTAAGCTGAATTAAACAGCAATGAATAGGGTGTGTGGATATGGGACTGAAACACTATTTCTCAATCGCCCTCGCTGTTAGCACAGCCTCAAACTCTTAACATGGAAGGTTAACACTGAATCCGGACGACTCCTTGATGCTGAGGTCCCATCTTGCCAGATGAATCTCAGCAGCATGGGAAAGCAGACAGGTTTGACTCGTTTGGCTGCTGTCTCCATATCCTTGAGGTAAGGCTAGGTACCATTGGGCTTGTCCTGCTTTAGTTTCATTGCAGTTTCAAAAGACTGGCATTCTCTTCTGGAAAAAAAGAACGAGCCTCTTCGTTCCTGCTAACTATAAGAGAGACGCCTCCAGCAATCCCAGTCTAATTCAGATCACACGTGAAGTATCCCCCCCCCCAATCTCCCTAAAGTGATTGCAATGCAATTTTATATATATTTCGTTTTATATATAATGAAAGCAGTTATCAGTTATTTATTCCGATGAAGTTGCAACTATTTATTTATATATGTAAGCCAGGCATGAGAGGACCCAACCCCCCACAGTAGGTTGCCAGGAGCGGATAAGACAAGGAAAGTTCTTACCAATGCTATTTATTCAATATTCACAGAGAGAAGCTTAGAAATGCAGCCTCTTAGAGTAATGTTGTGGTGCTGCTTTGAGGGAGTCCCCACCCCCTCTCTCTCTCCCTTCATGTGTCATCACTATGGATGCTGAGAAGTGCCCTCTGCCTCTGAGCTCTCTGCTCTCCTACTTTCAATGCCTGCCGGCTTCTGGGAGAGGGGGAGTTTGGAATTCTTTCTAAAGACACTGTGTCCATCAGCTGTCCCCCCTCTGGTGCTGCTTCTTCCTCTTCTCCCATTATTTCCCAGCTTTTCCCCTCATCTGCCTCTGAGCTGTGATCTCCCTCAAACTCCTGTTGTGATTCTGAACTGTCTTCTTCTTCTCTGGAAGGGTTGGGCTGAGGAGGTGGTCTCCACTATTCCTCCTCTGCCCAGTCCCTTAAATCATATTTATTCAAAACATACCAACACAGGAAGTTCCCTTATACTGAGTCACACCAGCAGTCTTGCTCAGTGATATCTACACTAACTAATGGTGGGACACTTTAGGGTTTTCTACCTGGAGATGTCAGTGACTGAACTTTGGACTTGCTCTATTGAGCTACAGAGCTTTCCCCAATATATACATGCTGTATTCCATCTAAGATTAAGAATTGATCTAGGACTAATCTATACTGGTCGACTTAAAACGTTATAAATGCGTTATAAGCCTGTGACACCAGAGGGCGCTATAGAGCAGTGTAAAATCAGCAATGTAAAATTGCACTAATGTTTCTTTTTTTAATGTTTTTACAATCAGTATAGATCCAGCCCTATACTGAATTGGAAAATGCTATTTTTTAAAAACTCTCTCTATAAAAAAGCTCTCAGTGCATTTTCTCTTTGGGACGTATTGTAGCTCTACAGCGCCCTCTGGTGTCGCATGTTTATAGCGCACATATAACGTTTTAATTAGTCCAGTGTAGCTGAGTCCTAAGGCACTCTGGGAAATGAACATCAACAATTGTTTTTAAAAATAAATCACATAATAAATGTTACAAGTGTAAGCCATCGCAGCAAGGAATCAACAAGACATTTGGTCAACAGCAACAGAGCTAGGAGAAACCATTTAAGAGTTGGCCCATTGGACCAGAGGTACATTAGCACTATATGGTCATCTTAGTGTTATCTGGAAGGGAGCTCATGGTGCAAGTTGTTTCACAACCTTGGAGAGGACTCTCTTCTGTGTTCTAGTCAGTCCCATATCTGATAGTGGCAGGATATGGGGTAAAGTCTCTCCCTAGGCAGGCAGTATCATCTTGGAAGAGAGGGCCATTCAACTAATCTGCTCCCAAGCTACTCATTGCTTTTGTTGAGTACGGAATTAAAGTGTTATTGCCTCAGAGCCCTGACTTCCAGCTTCTGACACATTTGATTTGTTGCAAGTCAGCCAGCAACAAATTTAGGAACATAAGGGACCATTGCTTCACCTAGTTCAGTATTGTCTGCACTGACTAACAGGAGTTGCCAAGGATTCAGAGAGGAATCTTTCCTTCCAGACTCTTGCCTGCACATTCCAGGGATTAATTCTGGGACATTCTGAATGCAAAGCAAGCAACCTACACCCTGAGCAGCAGCCCTTTGTGAAATGCCAGAGAAAGCTTTAAAGTCTTAAACTTTAAGACCTGCAGCTGTCAGAAATCAGCACCGCCTCCAACGTAAATAAAGGGAAGCAAACCCCCGTATCTGAAGAAAGATGATAAGTAATAAGAAGCAGTATATTTAAGCATAGTTTGAATTCCCAATTGCAACTCATTTGGAGAGTATGACATCTGGCAGGAAGAAATCAAAGGCATTATATTCCTGCTTCTTAATCTGGAAAAAATATACAGTGGTACCTCAGGTTACATACGCTTCAGGTTACATACACTTCAGGTTACAAACTTCGCTAACCCAGAAATAGTACCTCAGGTTAAGAACTTTGCTTCAGGATGAGAACAGAAATCGCGTGGCAGCAGTGGGAGGCCCCATTAGCTAAAGTGGTGCTTCAGGTTAAGAACAGTTTCAGGTTAAGAACGGACCTCCGGAACAAATTAAGTACTTAACCCGAGGTACCACTGTAATGCAAGTGAAACACAAAATATTTTAGGGCAATTATCTGATAGCTGAGAAAGGCTGGTTTTCTTTCTGCAAAACTTTGCGCAATCCCAGATAAGGTATGTTTAAATTTGTAATGGAGTGTTTGCATCAGCTGTCTTCGGCATCCTGATTAGGAATTGAATTGACACTCAAAGCAGCAGTGGTGGGGAGGGGGCTTCGGGAAGAAGCACATTAGCCATGCCCTTGCCTCTCTCTCAGATGGCTGCTTCCATTGCCGTTCATAAGCTGAACTTGTGAAGTGAGGAGCTGCACTTATGGAGACTCTCAATGAGATTTTAGAACCCTGATTTTCTAGGATTCTGGGAAGTGTCGTTGTTTAAGAGGGCTGAGAGTTGTTAGGAGGCCCCCCATTCCCCTGACAGAGCTACAATTCCTAGGGATTGGTTGTTAAACTACTCTGGGAATTGTAGCCCTGTGAGGGAAGCAGGTGTCTCCTAACAACTTTTAGCAGACTACAGTTCCCAGATTCTTTGGGGGGAAACAGTGACTGCTTAAAGCAGTATGATACCGCTTTAAATGTATGGTGCAAATGGGGCCTCAGTCATTGTTTTCCGATTTCCTTGATGATTTTCTACCACTCACATTTTTGCCAAATACAGTGATACCTCGGGTTAAGTACTTAATTCGTTCCGGAGGTCTGTTCTTAACCTGAAACTGTTCTTAACCTGAAGCACCACTTTAGCTAATGGGGCCTCTCACTGCCGCCGCGCCGCCGAAGCATGATTTCTGTTCTCATCCTGAAGTAAAGTTCTTAACCTGAGGTACTATTTCTGGGTTAGTGGAGTCTGTAACCTGAAGCGTATGTGTCAGGGGTTCAGGAGCAGAGGCACAAGAGAAGGAGCAAATGGAGAGTGAGGAGGAGGAATCCGAGGGGGGTGTAGGCAGTGACAGTGGTCAGAGAGATTCCACGAGTCTCTCCAGCGAATCGGAAGATTCACAGAGAGGAGCGCCGATGGCCAGGGCAAGGGGGGTGCCAAGGGGGAAACCCCAGAAGGAAGGGGCCAGCGGGGACTCCCTGAGCAGCAGTTGGAAATCAGGACCAGCGTCCCCACCAGAGCGTAGTGGGGGGGAGGAGTCCCAGGCATCGGGACCAGTCTTCTCACCACCAGAGGGAGGAGATGAGTCAGGATTGGCCACACCTCCATCGGAGAGCGGGGAAACGGTCAGGAGGAAAGTCACCGGCTGGGCGCGCGCGCCAAGTTCAAATGTACAGGCGAGCGGCACAGCAGGTAGCCCGGATAGGGAGCCAGGTCCTAAAGCCCGCCGGAAGGAAGGGCAAGACTCAGGGGGGTCAGCGTCAGAAGAGTCCAGGAGGGAGGAAACCCCAGGGGGCAGAAGGACCCAGAGGAGGAAGGAACAGCGCAGGAGGTGGAGCCGGGCTAGGATCTTAAACTGGTGCGGAAGGGGTAGTGACTCAGAGGGGACTTCGCCGGTCTAGGGCCAAGATGTAGGGCTGCACACTCTGGGGTTTGAAATGGAAACTAAACTTCAATAAAGACTTTTGTACATTACATCAACCGAGCGTTGGTCCTCTGTGAGCTGGGACCTAGAGGCAGCTCTGACAGTATGTAACCTGAAGTGTATGTAACCTGCGATACCACTGTATATGATCTGAACTGAAGTGATCCTGGCAAACCTTCTGAACAAAATTGTTAATGGACGATAAATTGTAACAACAGTGTTGGAGGGTCTGTTATTGTTTAGAACTGGTAAAACTTCTCTTTGCCAGAGACTTTTTTGCCTGGTTAAGCAATGTGAAAGAGGCAGGCCTCCAGATACACCCAGGGCACTCCCTGCAGGTCAGGACGGAGATGTTTTCGTCATACAGTGGCGAGTAACTTGTGATGGCTTATCTTGGTTGTAAAATGAGTTGCTTTGCGATTCAGTTTCTGTGCAGTCCATGTTTTACTTCTTGAAGAAGACTGGTTTCCCAGCCTTGACAAACATTTTCCTTTTCCTTCGTGCTCAAAACAGGCTTTCAAGAAGTGAACACAAAATCAGTCTGATGGTTGCCGCTGACTTCAAACACTTCATGGAGGAACAATCTGTCAACACTATAAGATGGAGCTTCCTTGTTCAGAAGTCCATACAGTGGTACCTCGGTTTATGAACTTAATCCGTTCCGGAAGTCTGTTCTTAAACCAAATCCATTCTTAAACCAAGGCTCGCTTTCCCTAATGAGGCCTCCCACCTCCAATGCCCTTCCACCATTCGGTTTTCGTTCGTAGACCAAGGTAAAGTTCGCAAACCGGATGACTACTTCTGGTTTTGCGGAGTTCGTATACCGAATAGTTCGTAAACAGGGCTGTTCTTAAACCGAGGTACCACTGTATCGCAGGATACCATTTGCATAAGGGAGAACAGGGGTTGCCCATGGCCTTCATCATGCTTTGCTTCCTGGAGGCTTCCAGTCGGCTGCAGCAAAAAACCGGAAGTTAAACAAGGTGACCTTGGGGTCTGGTGGGCAAGCATTTTTTCTTACAGAAATGTTTGCAAAATTCCCCTTGGCATGGATGAATATAGTGCATTGTTGAAATGCTCTGACTCTGTGGTCTTTTATTGATTTTTGTTTGTTGTATTGCTGCTTTTGCCACTCTTTTCACCCACATTGTGGGAGTGCTCAGTATAGTGGGATTATGAAACACTTGCTTTCTAGGTAGCAAGAAGCCAGATTGCAGCCTGCAGGACAAGTTCAGCAACACGTGGCTCTTTTAACTGTACAGCCCTCTAGTGACCACAAACATACTTACACTAATACACCACAAAGTAGTTCCTGTTTATGACACAGTGACTATTCAGTGTTGACAATCCCAGGTTAGTGCCATGAATCCCAGAAAACATAGACCTGTTTCACCCAGAACTCACTGGAACTCAGTTCTGGCACCTCTCAGGTGGACCTCATTGCCACTCTCTGGACTCAGCTAGATTGGTAAAGAGAAAGTGTTTTATATGCGTTGTATATGTGATATAACACTGTGACACCAGATGGCACTGTGGAGTTCCGTCTTTCCCTACTGGATTTCCCTGTATGAATTTACAACGTGTTTAACTGAATAGCTTCTTTGAAGTATCTAGATCTAGCCTAAGAGAACAAGGTAAGTTCTGGCATGCCTCCCCTAGATCAAGTAAAAAATAAATAAATACTTAACTAACTGACCAATCACGTCAGTTCTCCCCCCCCCCACCAAAAGCCCTGCCCCCCTAACAAAGTATTGCCCCCTGTCCTAACAAAAGTCCTGGCTACACCCATGAGTTCCGGCATCTCTTTTTCTAGAAAAATAGCACTGGCTTTAATCAATGTACAAACACATCCCAACACATTAGTAATCAGTAAGGGTGAGAAGACAGATTAAAGAAAAACTGCAACAGATTGAACATGCGTAGCAGTCTGAGTAGCATCTAGAAATAGTGAACAACAACAACAACAACAACAACAACAACAACAACAACAATTTTATTATTTATACCCTGCCCATCTGGCTGGGAAACCCACTCTGGGCGGCTATCAACAGAACACTAAAAACAGAACTTCAATAAAACTTCAAACATTAAAAACTTCCCTAAATAGGGCTGCCTTCAGATGTCTTCTAAAAGTCAGTTGCTTATTTCCTTGACATCTGATGGGAGGGCATTCCACAGGGCGGGCGCCACTGCTGAGAAGGCCCTCTGTCTGGTTCCCTGTAACTTCGTTTCTCACAGTGAAGGAACCAGCAGAAGATCCTCAGAGGAAGACCTCAGTGTCTGGGTTGAGTGAAGGGGGTGGAGACGCTCCTTCAGGTGGTCACTTATGTATTGACATCACTGGGGTGGGGATCAGGAAATTCAGAACCATTATACACAACACCAAACCAGGGAGCAATTTGGATGGGAGAATTTCTCTGCCGTCACCATTCCCTCCACAAAACCAGCTTCGATTCAAATTGAGAAAAAGAACAATGTGGCTGAATTTTAAGTCAGTAATGTGTACCCAGCCTAATTCAAATGAATTGCAGTGCAATCTTATACACGTCTTCTCAGAATCATAGAATCATAGAGTTGGAAGAGACCACAAGGGCCATCGAGTCCAATCCCCTGCCAAGCAGGAAACACCATCAGAGCATTCCTGACATATGGTTGTCAAGCCTCTGCTTAAAGACCTCCAAAGAAGGAGACTCCACCACACTCCTTGGCAGCAAATTCCACTGTCGAACAGAAGTACGCCTCCTTATATTCAATGGGGCTTACTTCCAGATACATAATATTGGATAATAGCCTTAATCTATGATGAGCTCAACTCCCGCTCCCTCTTTAGTTGCTCCCTAACTTCTTTTTTCATCAATACACTGAAGAAACCATGAAAAATTGCAATAAAATAGCCAATCACAAATCATGTCAGAAAAGGCTACAACAGATCTAGCAAACATAAAGGAAACAGATGAAAAACAGCCCTTTTAACAACCACTTTACGATTCAGTTAGTGTTTTGACAAGCTCCTGAGATGTCATGTTTAGAGTTTCTGAAATGACATTTGCCTTTTATTTCTCTCACTGCTGTTTTGATATCTAGTGCAGGCTTTTTTATTATTATTTAGGGACTGTGAATTGGCTGTTATTTTTGCTGTGAAAGCAGGTGTCAAGGCATAAACACTCAAAACAACATCACTAGCCTTTTGTAATGACCCCAGAGGAGTGTTTTCTAACAGGGAAGTTATTTGCATTATTTTGTATTTCAAAGACGGAGAGAATATGTGGCATACAGTCATTGTGAAACTTCAAGTGTATCCTTGAAAAGTCAATATTGTCACTAGTTAAGGTTGATATAGGTGTTCCTGTGTCTAATTTTGTGACATATATTTTTATTAGTAGTATTTATTAGATTTATCTACCACGTTAACTCTGGAAGTGTATACTCGATTCTGACCAAACTAAGCATCCTCATGTATAACATGCTCTAGAAGACTTAGTTTGGTCAGACTATGCTAAACTAAAATACAGTGGTACCTTGGGTTAAGAACTTAATTCGTTCTGTTCTTAACCTGAGGTACCACATTAGCTAATGGGGCCTCCCACTGCTGCTGCACCACCTCCACACGATTTCTGTTCTCATCCTGAAGCCAAGTTCTTAACCCGAGGTACTATTTCTGGGTTAGCGGAGTCTGTAACATGAAGCGTATGTAACCTGAAGTGTATGTAACCTGAGGTACCACTGTACATAACCAGCACTGCCCCAAACTGTCTCCCCCTCCCTGCCAAACTCAAAATTTTTCAGAATCATTATTACATTTCTGTGATTCTTGAAAACAGTAGAAATAATGGAGTAATAACACAAGTAGCATTTGAAAATGTCATAAAAAAGGAAAAAGAATTACACACGTCAAATACTTTATAATTGGGCTTGTTATTGTGAAAAGCTCATCCGTTTGTTACAGCAGACTGTATTTCTTAGAAAAAACAAAGTGTTTCACTCTCAATGTACTGGAATACAGACTGATCAATCTTCCGCAAAGTGAATTCAAGAGTTACATTGCTATGTGCAATCAGTGTGTTTCCTAACTTCAAGTTTAACTACAGTTTTTCCCACTCACACAGTAGCCCAAAGGAGTTGGGCAACGGCCAGTGTGATGTTATCCTTTTCAAATTACCCTGGAGACATGTAGTATAGTGCAAAATTACAGACTGGCTTACACGGTGAAAGAAAATAATGAATGGTTTCCCAGCAAAACAGATTAAACTATCATTAAAGTTGCTCTTGTGCTTAGAGCAATGAGACAGATCAAAGACAGCTTAATTCTGCTATCAATATCACCCCAGATGCTAATTTTAGTGCTTAAATAAGACATATGATCAAAAAGCTTTGGTAACAAGCACATCAAACAGAACATTTTGGGTAAATGCTACCATGCCGTGATGTATCATTTGACTGCAACCCTATAACTTGATGAAGATAACAATGGCCAGGCAAATTTCAATGCACAACATACAAGCCCAGTGTATGAAGTCTATCTTTAGCAACGCGTTATTAGCAATTGAGATTAAAATCAAGAGTAGTGCCATCTTATGATGGTTTATTGGGAATGAGCCTGCTGGATCAGGCCAATGGCCCACCAAGTCCAGCATCCTGTTCTCACAGCGGCCAAACAAGAAATCCACAAGCAGGATTTGAGCCCAAGGGTACTCTCCCCTCCTGTGGTTTCCAGCAACTGGTATTCAGAAACATTATTGCCTTCAAGGGTGGATGCAGAGCATAGCCATCATGGTTAGTAGCCATGGAGAGCCCTCTCCTACTCCAGGAATTTGTCAAATCCTCTTTTAAAGCCATCGTACCTACGGGACTGCGTCTCCTGGTATGTCCCACAGAGGAACTTACGGTCTGTAAATAAAAACATCTTGAAGATCCCAGGCCACAGAGAGGTTAGGCTGGCCTCAACTAGAGCCAGGGCCTTCTCGGCCGCGGCTCCAATCTGGTGGAACGCTCTGTCACAAGAGACTAGGGCCCTGCGGGACTTGACATCTTTCCGCAGGGCCTGCAAGACAGAGCTGTTCCACCAGGCCTTTGGCCAGGGCGCAGCCTGACCCCCCTCCTCTGGCAATCTGCACAGAATTTTGCTTAATGGTTGCCATCAATTTGATTTTAATTAATTTTTATAATGAAATGTTTTTAGAATCGTTGGATTATTTTGATTGTTGTTAGCTGCCCTGAGCCCAGCTTTGGCTAGGGAGGGCGGGATATAAATAAACATTATTATTATTATTATTATTATTATTATTATTATTATTATTATTATCTAGGTTGGCAGCCATTGCTACCGCTTATGGGAGAGAGCTCCATCATTTAACTATTTGCTGCATCAAGAAGCACTTACTTTTCTCCACCTCGAACCTTCCAACAAAAATTCACCTTTACTGGCTGTCCACTGTGTTTGCTGGGACCAGGTAAGTGTGTAAAGGATTGGAACCTAAAACCACAATGTGTTTTGGACACATAACATTCTGTTTGAACAACCAATACCACCACAATCTGTGTGCTTTTTTTTTATGTGCTTCATCCATTAATGACATGTATGAATTGTATGTAAGACTGCTTTGTAAACATGAATCAGCCAAAATCGAATCAGTGGAGAAATGGCTAAATAGCAGCCAAATTACTGGCAATCCATATTTGAATAGGGAATAACTCCAGGGTCTATATCTGGGCTGTTGGTGGATATCTCTCTGGGGGTAGACTTTATTGCAAGGCAGTAAAGATGCTCACTTGCTCACTTGGAGAGCCAGTGTGGTGTAGTGATTAACAGCGATAGACTCGTAATCTGGTGAACCAGGTTCGCATCTCCGCTCCTCCACATGCAGCTGCTGGGTGACCTTGGGCTAGTTCTTTGAAGTCTCTCAGCCCCACTCACCTCACAGAGTGTTTGTTGTGGGGGAGGAAGGGAAAGGAGAATGTTAGCCGCTTTGAGACTCCTTTTCCGCTTTTTTAGTGATAAAGCAGAATATCAAATCCAAACTCCTCCTCCTCCTCCTCTTCTTCTTCTTCTTCTTCATCTGTCGTCAGAACTATTTGTTAATGCACAAACTGGAACATCATTTTCCAGCCACATATTGCAGGCAGCTACTTGATCCACGAATGCATACATACCCTTTCAAAAAGTCCCAGGCAGGAAGCAGGGGGTTTTCTGAGACTCTAGTGGCCTGCACTCAGGTAGGTAGGATTGCCAGTTATGCAGATGCAGACTCATTTGATTGATCTTTTGGGATTGATTGATTGATTGATTGATTGCATTTTGTACTTGACTGCATCATAAAATACCAAAAACTGAAATTTCATTGGGAGCCCAGTTGATGCCAGTTGATGCTCCTAGTGTTACGAGCATGCCAATTTTAATTTTTTAAAAGAAAAACACATAATGGTGACATGGTTCAACCCCTCAAGGACCCTTCGCAGAGATGGACCTGAAAATGTGAGAGCAGGTACCGGAGGGTCAATAGCAAAGAAACAAAGAAACAGTGTTCAGATCTTATGGTCTTAGGCTGGTTGGCACAGATCTTCCCCGTGCCATCGATGTAGAGGAAATGTGGGAGAACGAAGTGGCGTTGGATAATTTATATTCCACTTAATACTCAGATGCCTCCTAAGCAATTTACAAAGCATTAAAAAAATCTGATCGCACGACATTGTTAAAATACAGAATAATTTAAAAATGCACTATAATTAAAATAAACAATAAAGCAATCTCATTAAAACATAAACGGCCATGATTAAAATGTGCGGTGGAACAATCCTGCTAAACAGCACAGCAATTAAAGCAGGAGACAGTGGCTCAAGAGATCACAGGAATGCTTGTGTAAACAGCCAGCGGGATGCAGGAAGAGCCCGATCCTTCTCTCCTCCCACTCTCTGGCTCTGACACCTCTAGGAGGTGGAAGGGGTGAGGCACCAGGTCCTCTCCTGCCCCTGCTCCACTGCTCTCATTCACTGTGCCCCACGGATACTTAGATCCGTGAACTACTTCCAGAAGACATAGTGACTGCCTCTTGAGAAGGGAGAAGGGGGAGGCAATGGAAGGAGAATGTGCTAATGCATTGTTGATGGTGTGTTTTTACTCTGGATATTCCTAGCCTTGACCCCCTTTGTCAATGCACAAACAGCGGAGGGCAGTACAAACACCCACAAAGCTTGTGGTCTCTGCAGTGCCGGATTTACGTACAGTGGTATCTTGGGTTACATACGCTTCAGGTTACAGACTCCGCTAACCCAGAAATAGTGCTTCAGGTTAAGAACTTTGCTTCAGGATGAGAACAGAAATTGTGCTCTGGCGGTGTGGCAGCAGCAGGAGGCCCCATTAGCTAAAGTGGTGCTTCAGGTTGAGAACAGTTTTAGGTTAAGAACGGACCTCCAAAACGAATTAAGTACTTAACCCGAGGTACCACTAAGCTAAACAAGCTATAGCTTAGGGCTCCACTCTCTTGCCCCCCCCCCCAAATTATGGGTCTTTGTAAATTGTGTTTTGAAAGGAACTTTTGTTATTGCCAAATGCCAATGTGTTTGCATTATTAAGTATGTTATGAATAAAAAATCATTTTAAGTTAGAGCTTAATAATTAAAGGTAAAGGTACCCCTGATCATTAGGTCCAGTCGCAGATGGCTCTGGGGTTATGCGCTCACGAGGGAGCTGGCATTTGTCTGCAGACAGCTTCCGGGTCATGTGGCCAGCATGACTAAGCCGCTTCTGGCGAACCAGAGCAGCGCATGGAAACACCATTTACCTTCCCGCCAGAGCGGTACCTATTTCTCTACTTGTACTTGATGTGCTTTCGAACTGCTAGGTGGGCAGGAGCTGGGACAGAGCAACGGGAGCTCACCCCGTCGTGGGGATTTGAACTGCCAACCTTCCGATCGGCAAGCCCCAGGCTCTGTGGTTTAGACCACAGCGCCACCCGCATCCCTAGCTTAATAATTATTTCACTATTAATATACTTCTTAATTGTATTTCACTATTAATATACTTCTTAATTGTATTTCACTATTAATATACTTCTTAATTGTATTTCATTATTAATATACTTCTTCGTAATTGTATTTCAGTTCAACAATTACTTTGATAAAATACATATCTTGTTATGTGCAAATGGCTTTAGATACCTATTAGGTCCATAAATTACCATATAGCATATATTCAACACACAGAAAAAGCGACAATTTGTTGTTGACAAAGGACAGCTCGACATATAAAGGGCCCCATTATTTTCAGTAGCTTAGGGCCTCATCGACTCTAAATCCGGCCCTGGGTCTCTGGCATGGCAAGTGAACATGTGTACAGGTGGGTTGATGGAATAAACCTTTAGCCTAGGAGTGGAGAATGTCAAGGACCAGACAAGGCTTCCAGGCCTCTCTCCTCCCCCATCTCACAACATGTCTATCACCAGCTCTCCTCTGTCTCCTCCTCAAGTGCTTTTGCTTGGCTGGAATGTTGTGCTTTGTTGTGCAAGAATGCAAAAACCAGAGTAATTGTATAACCTTAACTTGCTGATGTGTGGTTGAATCCCACATGCAAATTAGCGACATTCTGGAAGTTAGCTTGGAATTTTGAAACCTGTCTCATCTTCCACCACCCAATGCTGCATTCCTTAGTATCTTGTGTGGGAACTATCCCATTCAAGATGATGCCCAAATAAGCAACCCAAGATCATAGTAACCTGTAAAAATAATTGGAGTTTCCTCTTCAATGAAGCACAATGAGGCCCACATCTTGTAAAACTGTAACTGTAAATTTAGGGCAGGGGTGTATTTTCAGTTGGCCCAAGATATCTTTCAGAATTAATTAGCTAGTGTCTGTGTACCCATAGATAAGGCATTTCTACAAGACTCTCATATCAGCTGTGCCATAAGCTAATCAAAGTTTCAGTGCATGGTTGAGGTAGCTTCTCCTGAAATCAATGGAAACTTTGCATTATGATTATGATGATTTATTAAATTGGTATGATGCCTCCATCCAAGGATCACAGGGTAGTTCAAAACATAAAAATACAAAATGAGAACACAGCATGCATAATAAAACCAGAACCAGACCAAACCAATAATCCCCTCCCACAAATGCATTTAAAAGGCCATAGAATGTTCAACCAGCCCAAAGCCTGATTCTAGAGAAGCATTTCCATGTGGCACCTAAAGAGATTTAATGAAGGTCCCCGGTTAGCCTGCCTGGGGAGAGCATTTCACAAATGTGTAGCCACTGCAGGAAAGGGCCATTCTCGTGTTGCCGCCCTCCAGGCCTCCTAAAAAGGCGGCACATGACGAAGGGCCTCAGATAATGTCTCAGAATGTTTTGAACAAATGTTTGATGACTCTTGCTCAGATTGCAAAGTTACTCTATAAAGGGGGTTTCAAACATTAAGGACTGGAAATGAGAGCCAGCGTGGTGCAGTGGTTAAGAGCGGTGGACTCGTAATCTGGTGAACCGGGTTCAATTCCCTGCTCCTCCACATGCAGCTGCTGGGTGACCTTGGGCCAGTCACACTTCTCTGAGGTCTCTCAGCCCCACTCACCTCACAGAGTGTTTGTTGTGGGGGAGGAAGGGAAAGGAGAATGTTAGCCACTTTGAGACTCCTGAAGGGGAGTGAAAGGCGGGATATCAAATCCAAACTCTTCTTCTTCTTCTTCTTCTTAATGTTTTTACACATTTTTACCCTTGAGCCAGCTATTCATCCCACACTTTTCAATGCATCTCCCTGCAACTTTCCAAATTGCTGTGTGTGTGTGCGCACGCGCATTTGTTGTGCTAGGCAACAGAGCGCTTTAATCCACTCTAACTGTCCAAACCCAATGTTCTAGTATGCAAATTAAATACTCCCACAGAATATTAGCAATCTGGAGGTGCTCTCAATCGGGGTGAATGTGGGGGGAATACATAATTTCCATGTTCTTCTCTCATACCATAAGCTTCCCTATGATATTCACATGAAGGCAGGTGCTATCTGTAAATGTCACAGCACAGCTATTCATAATCTCTTTTCTGTAATTATTGTTTCCAGCAGTACCTGTCTCTCGCATCGACTTGCATAGGCACTAATTGCTAGGCTGTTTGCATAAGCGTTCACAAACACAGACACACACTTTTCTTTACTTAGCAATCAAAGTACATCAAAATTGGCTCCAGGAAGGTGCCTGCTTATTTATTCATTTGTATGTATGCTTTTGACAAAATGTCCCTCATTTAGTCCAGCTCACAGGGCACAGTTCACTGCAGTGACTCATCACAGCCACCTGCTTAAAAAGAGAAAGTACTAGGTACAGAAATAATACATTTGTACTTCATTGATGAATTTTAATAGGCAGCACTGCTTAACATAAGACAAGGGTGAGGGACTGTAGCCTTCTAGATGCTACTGTACTGCAACACCCATCATCCCTTATCTTTCGTCAAGCTGACTGGGAGTGATGGGAGACAGAGTACAACTCCTTCTCAGACACCACCAGTTTCTCTACCCCTTGATCAATGGTCGTGATCTTCAGCCTGCTTGTACTTAATGGAGACACTGAAACTCCTTGAGAAACTAAATGTGCTAGAGGCAACCATGTTTCCTGCTGATGTGGGGAGGCTTTTGATTTTCCACCCAAAGAGGTGCCAAATTCACCCCTTCCCTTGCTTCTTCTCTGTGCCCCATTTCTTCCAGTCCAGCTCTCAGGCAAGGGTTCTCTTAGTCACCCATTTATTTGTTATAAAAAATAGATTTGTTGCTTAGTCGTTTAGTCGTGTTCGACTCTTCATGACCCCATGGACCAGAGCACACCAGGCACTCCTGTCTTCCACTGCCTCCCGCAGTTTGGTCAAACTCATGCTGGTAGCTTTGAGAACACTATCCAACCATCTCGTCCTCTGTCATCCCCTTCTCCTTGTGCCCTCCATCTTTCCCAACATCAGGGTCTTTTCCAAATTAGATACCAAGCCTTAAATGGCTCAGGACTGCAATACCTCAGGGAGCAGTGCTTAGGGTTGCCCTATTTCAAAAAATAAAAACCAGGACACTCCGAAAGTTGCTGAACATTTTTTAGGAAGACCTCAAAATTGTTGAGATTTTTCTTTTTTTTAACGCCGCCTTTAGGAAATTCCCCTCAGTCATCAATTTCACCTTTGAAATCGCGGACATATGGCAGTCCTGATTAAATCCTGTGGAGGCTCCTAGCCAGACAAAATCTTGGGGGGCGGGACAGGGAACGGGGACGATTTGTGCATGAGCTCTAGTGGGATAATAATGAACTAAGAAAGCTTGATTGTAATTTTCTTTCAAGATCAAATCAATATTATTTTGATCATTGTCTCAGGGCCCTTCAAAGGCATGGGGTCCATAGGCTGGTGCTTTGCCTATGTGGTGATGTGGCACTGTCAAGGACTACCTCACAGCACATGAACTGACCCTCATAATCTGAGGCCCTTCTTCGTGTGCCTCCCCCACGAGAGCTCTGGAGGGCAGCAACATGAGAAGGGGCCTTTCCTCTGGTGGTTCCCTGCTTATGGAATGCTCTCCCCAAGGAGGCTTGCCTGGCACCTTCATTGCATTTCTTTAGGTAACAGTCAAAAATGTTTCTCTTCAACCAGGCCTCTGGCTGACTAACGTTCTATGGACTTGTAAACTATTGTGTGTGGAATTATTGTTTTTGTTTGTTGTTATGGTGTGTATTTTTGTGTTTGTATATTGTAAACCACCCCGTGATCTTTGGATGAAGGATAGTATAGATTTAATAAATAATAATAATAATTAGATGACGATTTCTACTTTATGAATGGGGTAGATATGCGGATAAATAAACAGAGCTTCCTATAACATTCATTCTGGCACTCGGGAAGTTGGCAACCTTAATCTTGCAACTATTTGTAACAGACAGTTTTATTGATCAATTTAACACCCACCTCTGAGTGATAGAGTTTTCCATTTTCTTGAAATGATGAGCTAGTCTTATTTCTTTACTTTCCAAGTGTGCAGTTCCATTTATTCCCTCCCCCTTCACTTGGCAGTCTTTTGTATTATAGTGATGTTTCTGGTCATTCAGCCTTCAAATATATCAGTAAAAGCTTTGGGGAAGGTTTTATAAGCAGAGGTTTAACTCAGGCATATTCCCAAATAAAGCATATGAATGCAATTGGATTTGAAAACATCTGAAGGAAATGAGCCTATTTGGTTTCAAGCAGTTGAGAAGCTTGAAGAGGTAAAACTCAAACTGACATATGCAATTATTCCAAAGGTTGACTCACACTGACAACAGCCAATTTTCACTTCATGATGCCTGAAATGCGATTTAAGAATGATTGGTAAAGAAGTATCCTGATAATGTCTAGACTCTAGAGCAACTTGATTCAAGTCAATATGGCATGCATTTGGGTCCACAAACTGCAAGATTTGTTGTTGCTCCTTATCTGTTTGTTTCGAAGGGAAAGGCTGTTTTGAGAGATAGTGTGTAAGGTAATAGTTAGGAAAAGGTGCTGGCATCAGAAATCCCTGATACAAAATACAAGGTTCTTTCTAAACCTAGCATTCTCCACTGTCTATTATAACTGTGCCATTGGCATGCACAATAACAACTCTATCACACCGAATCAGCATCTGCAAGTGGTTCTTATAAAAATTATGATGCCATTATGTGCAAAGAAAGAAAACAAGCCAGAAGTTTGGCCATTATGGCCACTCCTCAAGAGATGGAACGATTAAGGCCAAAATCCACCCCACTAGGTTTGGCTAACCTAAGAGAAACAGACTCCTTTCCAGGCCCACAGGAAATTCAACAACAGCCTCTTATGCACCTGCTTCTGATGACCCAGTAAGTCATTTGAATAGGCTTGCAAGTACAAAAGTGTGGCAAGGATTTTGCACCCTGGAATGGACTGGATACTTTCTTCTTACTGGCTTGGAATTTGAACAGTACTTCTGGAAGTAAGATAGAGGGTTTTTGTTCCAACTTAAGGTAATAATTATATGACTATACTGCAGTTTTGTAACTGTAAACTGTGTGTGTCGCAAGGCCTGATAATCAGTGTGTTCATTTGTGTGTGTGAAAACTCACCTGTTTTCCAGCATGTCTACTTCAAGAAAATAATTGCTCTCACCCAGAGACATGTAATGTGAACAGATTAGTCCTTGCATAAAAGCATTTGTAGTTATCAATACCATTTTGGCAAGATGCTATTGGAACATTGTAGATTCTTTTGCAGACCCAGAGAATTAGACGACAATCATAAGCATACTTATTTGGGGGTGTTACTGAATGCAACAGGACTTACTTCTGTGCAAGCCCCTATATGCATGTGCTGCTAATATGGCATATGGAGAACAGAGAGTGGAATCATTTGATTACATGTACCCACCTATCCAAGATAGGGCCATGCAAAGTAGCCTTCTGCAAGCGTAGAGGATTTAGAATCACAGCTACCTTTTGCATAGGGATGCTCATTGGGTCAGAAAGAGCAGAGTGGCTGTGGGGTGTTGTTTTTTTTAAAGTAGATATATCTAGAACCACCACTCCTTACAACCAGTTGCTTTCAAGAGCTGGATGGGAGCCATTGGTCACAATTCAGGAGAAAAAATAGACATGTTTGATTTTTTTCATCCCATTGAAATCTATGGGATTTACATAGGAGCCAATTCCTAGGAGCCAAGTTCCCTTGGTCCCCCAAGTAAAATATTTGAGGGGGCCAGGCCCCACCAAAATTTGACAAGCATTGTCATTCAAATAGTATTCGTGTGCAGGATCTTATGATCAGTTATGGGGGAGGGGACTGGCTTACCTGGGCCCCACAATATTTTATTCAAGTTGGCACCCTGGTGCAATCATATTCATGTCTACTCATGAATAACCACTGTGTTCAATGAGACTTACTCTCCAGTAAGGGACACACGTGGCACTGTTGTCTAAACCACTGAGCCTCTTGGGCTTGGCTATTGGAAGGTTGGCAGTTTGAATCCATACGACGGTGGTGAGCTCCCGTTGCTCTGTCCCAGCTTCTGCCAACCTAGAAGTTCAGAAGCACACCATTGCAGGTAGATAAATAGGTACCATTGTGGCAGGAAGCTAAATGGCATTTCCATGCGCTCTGGCACTCATCATGGTGTCCCATTGCACCAGAAGCAACTTAGTCATGCTGGCCGCATGACCTGGAAAGCTGTCTGCGGACAAACGCCGTCTCCCTGAGCCTGAAAAGCGAGATGAGCATTGCACCCCTAGTCACCTTTGACTGTACTTAACCATCCAGGGGTCCTTTACCTTTACCTTTTACCTTATTCTCAGGTAGAAGTGCATAGGATTATAGCCTTAATTGGATACCATGTACACAAGCAGCAGGTATATTGGCATATATATGCCACATGCAGCCTGTGGCATCACAGTCATTATTGGCACCTACTGAGTAATGACACAGCTGCTACAGAAGGAGAAGGAAATGAGAACTGACTGTTATACACATATGCTACCTTCCATTTGTGCCATTAATGAAGAAAAAGATAGCCAGACCGCCAATATCCTTGGAGCTGGAAGCAAAGCAAGTAACAGAATTTGATCATGCTGGATGTACAGCCATGTTTTAATTCACACAGAAATGCAGTACGTTTAAGTGAAGGTAAAACAGCCACTCAAAGAAAACATAAGGATGCACAAAGACATTATAGATGGTACATTCTGGGTATATAAAAAGCTTTTGGAGTGTAATAATGATATAAATGAAAATCAACTAAAGGTGACACTTAGTAGCTATAATGAGCTTTTCAATATCACATTCGTTTTCTCCACGTAAAATCCTGAAATAGCCATTTTCTCCCCAGGAGCTCCCCCAAGAATTTGCAGCAATCTACAGGAGGGGAAAGAAATAACTTTTTATTACTGTGAATGCCCAGATCGTAGTGAAGCAGGGATGTAGTGAAAGGAGGAAAGGAGTCATATCGCCAGTGGCAATAATAGTACTGTCCTCTTCCAAAAGGTCTGCCACTTGCCCCCATATCTTATAAAGAACTACTTTATATAGAGTGAAACTTGTAGTATATCTAGCCCATTAGCAATACACTGACAGCACCCAGGCATTACAAGATTAGACTAAATGCTATAAAAGACATGAGCTGAAGTTGTTCTGTATCTCCTTCTTGTAACCTAATACTCCCTGCTCTGGGTGGTGTCTTGTCCACTGTCCAATGGAGCTGTCAAGGGTTATTTGAGCTAGGGAATGGCTGGAGGGAGGGCTTAAGCAGCTTCTCTCCATCCAATCCAATTTGTAGTCTTTCCTGGCTAGCCTCCAACACCCCCCCCCCCCACACGCTGAACTCTCTTTGACATGTGGTAGTCTAAGGTTTGGGAAGCAGTTCACTTACAATGTTAACCATATCTATCCTGCATCTATCCTGTTGCATTCTGAGAAAGGTATTATGAGGCATCCTGTTTATGCTGGCTAAGGGAAATGATATTATTAAAAAACACTGATCTTTTAGACCTTAAAGGTCATGACAATATGTATGGTTGGCATGCATATTTGTAGTATGAGAAGGTTAAAGCAGCTGATCTCTTAGTTTGCCATATCTCAAACCGGAATCAGGCCAGTGGCCCATCTAGTCCAGCATCCTGTTCTCACAGTGGTCCACCAGATGCCTGTGAGATTAGAGCACAAGAATTCTCTACCTTCTTGTGGTTTACAGTAATTGGTATTCAGAAGCATTTGTGCCTCCAGCTGTAGAGGAAGAACTTAGGCCTCATGACTAGCACTCATCGATAGTCACTGGAAATAGTCAGCAGAACTTTCACTCATTCTGCCACCAAACATTGCTATACTAATATAAGGTGAGAAAGCAGAAGGAAAACAATGACATTTTGCTAGAAACAACTGGCATTATTGGCAACCCAACCACAATGTGAGCCTCCAGTTTTGGTAGTCATGGAAGATCACATGGACTTGATGCAACCAATGAATGTGAAACAGTAAAATGGGAGGAGGGAAAGACAAATTTAGATAATTTACATGAGCAAAAAAGGCTATGACCCCAATCTAGAGAAAGATAGTCATGCTCGAGTAAGTTCCACTGAAAGGGATGGTTAGTTAATTTGCAAGTTGACCCATTCATTTTCAGTGGGACTTAAGCAGAAGCAACTTTTTCTGGTTGGGGTCCTCTGTCTTTGCTCTATCTTACTGCCCAAGTACACTTACCCAGAATTTCTGCTTTTGTCCATCTGCACCTGGCAGTGCACCCCACCTATCCAAAGAGATGGCATTCATCAGACATGCTATATTTTTTTCCTCCCCCTCCCCCGTACATCAGGGTGGGGGTGATGAAATAAACATCAAAGGAAGGAGGAGCTTTTGACTGTGTACACCTTTGCGTACAAGCTTTGAAGCACTGCAGTTTGGTGTTTTCTAAAAGCACTTTTGCAGACATCATTTTGCAACTGTCTACACCTGCACACTATGCAGGCAGCATGAGAAGCTGTTGAAACGCTGTCATCTGTACACACAGAAGGTGTGTCTAGCACACATGAGTTTCTTTGCTCCTTCCCCTTTCAGCACCCACTGACGCTCCTTTTAAAGAAAAGTTGTCCAGAAGACTGCCAACCCAAGAGAAGGCACTCTCAGTTTCCACAAGTACTTCAGAATGCATTGCAAAATTATAGCAAAAGACACTTTATAAACACCAAAGCCAACAATATGAAGACTACAATGAGTGAACTCTGGCCAAAAAATGTGTCTCCACAGGGCAGAGAAGGCACCTTACTGCTGTGTGTATCTGTATACACCCTTTGATTTGTTTTGTTTTGTTTTTAAATGGTGAGCAATCAATATAAATCATAACAGAAGAGTGAATCTGAAAGTATATTGCTCATTGCTATGCTGATGAGACATGTATTTTCAGTGTCAACGTGGAAATTGCAGGCAATGTTAGAGCTTAGACTTCTTGTCAGCTAAATAGCTTTTTATTTTCTTTAATGGGCTTTCTTCTGTGGGGAAGATGCCAGCTCACTGAACCAAAGTTAAACAGAACGAGAGTAAGTAAATGTGAAGACCTTTCCCCTGAGTTTCTGCCCTCTGCATATCTATTTCAGCTACCCATTCCTTGGCCCATGATAAAATTGGCAGAATTGGGACTACAGACCTTTACAGATACTGATTAGACTACAGAATGGATTATCACCAGCCTCTAACTATAAAGGAGTGACTGCTAGGGGAACAAAGGATTAAATAACCAGCTATGCAGATACCATGGTACCTTCTGCTGTCATTGACCAGATGAATCCCTCTTGAAATTGGTTGCATGAAGGGTTCCAGTTCAATAGACTCCATACTTTCAGCAAAGCTCGGTTTCCTGATTTTCCTGACTACAGTGCCCATAGCAGCCAGTTTGTGATGACCCCTTTAGAAAATCTAGTTTCACTAAGGACCAGACTTAGATGCTTGCTCAGTTATGTAAAACACTAGCAACCTCGCAGCCACATCCAAGCAGCATCTATGCAACTCCATCACAAGCCACCTTGGGCTTCAGAAGGGATGGAGGTTGACTGGAGTGGCCTGGCACAAGATGTGTCAGGATAACTCCCCCTAGTGCTGGAACAAGTTGGCACCAGAGAAATAGTGACAAGAAAGTTGTGGGAATTCATAAAAGCTACCAGGGAGGCACAAGGAGAAGGGGACGACAGAGGATGAGATGGTTGGACAGTGTTCTCGAAGCTACCAGCATGAGTTTGACCAAACTGCGGGAGGCAGTGGAAGACAGGAGTGCCTGGCAATGTGGCGTTTGCCTCCTAGGATGGGTCATAAGGAAAGGGTTAAAATGGGTGTAATGTGATTGGCCAGTGAGAATTCAAGGGGAAAGTAAAAGTTAGAGTGGGAGCTGTTTGAGAGTCAGTTGAGGTTTGGGAGTTGAGAATTGAGGTTTGGGAGTTGGAAAAGTAAGAGGGAGGAATAGGCAGTGGGTTGGTCGAGTTGTATTGTGAGAGGGTGAGAGGAATTGTTAGGTTGAGTCAGATAGATAGTTGGAATAATCAGTGTGGAGTTGTTAGGAACTAAGATTAAGAAACTGACAAGAGAAAAATAAACTGAAACCATATGCTTGTTCCTGCATTTAAAAATAAACTTGATTATTTGTTCATGTTAACAACTGTCTGGACTCCGTGTGTCCCCGTGAGCAGCAGGGTGGTGGCAGCAAAGAAAGCAATCACAGTGGTGGCACAGGGTCAATAGACCGTCAAACGTCCGGGGGCGTGCTCTGGTCCATGGGGTCATAAAGACTCGGACACAACTAAACTACTAAACAACAACAACAACAACCAGGGAGGCAAGGCACGGCTGTGAAGTGCTTGCCCTCACAGAAGATGCTGTTTTAGCTGCTGTAGCAGCACAAAGCCTCTCTTGGCCTTCTGGCAGCTAAAAAAAGACAGTGAAGACAATTTCTTGGGAAGCTGATACCCACTCATACATAAGATCACGAAGCATCACTTATTAAAGTGCAAGTGTGAAGAAACTTAAGGGAGCTGGAAATGTATTTTAACTGCAGGCTTGTAGCATTAACGATCCACTCAGTGATCCGTAAACCTCCACTTCTACCGCATATCAATAATGGCGAGAAGCAATTACTTTTAAAGTAGAGTTTTATACATTTAATTTATTCATTGGAAGACTCTCAAGTCCTAAGAGTGAGCATCAACCAGGGCAATAGAAGTTGTTGTGCAAAACAATGGAAAGGAGGAAATGTTGAAGAATCATAACCGCACCATACATTTAAAGCTCTCTTATACCACTTTAACAGTTGTGGCTTTCCCCAAAGATTGCTAGGAACCATAGCATGTTAAGGATACTGAGAGTGTTTAGGAAACCCCTCACAGAGCTACAATACCTAGCACCCTTAAAAACTACAATTCCCATGATTTTGGGGGGAAAGTCATAGCTATTAAAGTAGCGTAAGAGTAAAAACTAATTTTTAAAATATTTTAAAAATAAGTAGTATAAGAAGAGTGCTTTAAATATTTGGTGTGGATGTGGCCTAGGTCTGTGCCCAGCCACTGTGTCCGCTTTAGGGGCTATAGCTCTGAAGTGGAAGGGGAAGCAAAACAAGGTGTGTATATTATATTCTCCACCCCTGTGCTTCAGAAGCCAAAATGACTTCAACTATAAGTCTGCCATTTAGTGTCCATGGTCCCATGCAACAGGACACTCTTCCGGCAGAGGTTCAGCAGGGATCCATGCTTTCAGACGTCACTTACCCAACAATCTTGACAGAATGGGTTCTCCTGTGATTCTCATGTTGCAGCTGCCCACCTGTCCTCCAAATGTGCTTATAGATCCCGCTCTTGTAAAGGAAGAAATCACGATACACGTGCATGACAGCTGGATTTAAAAAAGGAACCAGCAAGCAAAGTCAATATTCATTTTCCTTATTCTTCCCATTTTACCTATGGCTCATTGCTGACAGGTCATAGATTAACAAGGAACCCTGCTTATGTCCCAAGTATGAAACATAAGCAAAAAGGTAAGTGTAAAACATTGGTGTAAGTGGAAGCAAAGCAGTTCTGTCTTCCCATTCCTGGTGTTTCCTGCAGCTTCTTTCATTTCTCCATTCCTAGCCTCTCCAGATAGGGTCAAGAAAGATGCATTTTCTGAAATCCTGGTTGACAGCTGCCAATCAGTGTAGACAATGAGTTCGACGGACCAACGACCTGACTGTCTGAGACACCTTCCTATGTTCCTAAGGACCAGGGGAAGGAAGACAACATGTGCAGGGAAGACATTGCCATTATAGTACTGGTAGAGATGTTATCAGAGCCCTCCCTCTAAACAGAGGTGAGCAGCCCTATCAGTGATACAGACATCTGTTTGATGCTTGGCGTGACGTGTGGTGTTGGCACAAAGGACCTTACACAGTGCTTGCTTTTATGTGTGGGCAGGATGCAATAATTTGGTTTTGGTTTTGCAATCAAGAGCATTTGTTTTCTTTACCTTGCACTGGCCCGTTCTCCTTAATTTCTTTCATTATGTCCGTCTCCTAAAAGTGGAGGGAAGAGACATATACTATTTTTGCATATATTTTCCCACATTTAACATTTCAGAATGAGTTGGATATAAAGCTTTTACAACGGGCTGAATTTAACTATTGTGATAAATGGTCTGATCTTCCGGCTGCACTGGCTAATGTGAATGACTAGCTGCCACTTAATGCTTTTTCACTTTCCATGCTTATTGGTGCATTAGTAAATTTGTAAGTGCCTCAACTGTTGTTTCAAAGTAAAGATTTTATCTCTAGAATTTCATTGGGTTTTGTTTATTGTCTTGTTTTAAAGGAAATTTACCTGAATGCCTTCCTCTCAGGGGACACAAAGTTTACTTTCACAGTGATGATATAATAACAAACTTTTATCCAGTGCTGTAAAGTTTTGAAAGAACTTTCACATATATTATAGCAGTCCTGTAATGCAGTAATGCATTTTATTATCATATATCTGTTTTTAACTTTATGGTTCATTCCATAGTTCAAGAAAGGTACCAGATACCTAGGTGGAATCTAGACACATATAAAAACCCTTTGAAAACACTTTTATTTTTTTAAAAAAAGCGTTTTAAAAAATACATTGAATTTTCCATGGCTCACCTTTGCCATCTAGTGTCACATTGTATATTGCACTTAAAATACACTTAAAACGTTTTATTTGCAGCTGAGTCCCTGTTGTCTGCACTTACCTGTGAGGAGATTCTGTAGGGAGAACTGCACTGATAAATGCGGTTGGATGGTTCTAAGGCATTTGGACATGGTCGCGTAGCCTGCCTTTTCCCAGCAGCATCAGCCACACTTGAAACCCCACAAGCAGCCGGGTCAGATTGATTCCAGAATAATGGGTAGCAAGCATGAGACACCAGCCTATTGGGATCAGACGACACATTATTTATTATTATTATTTTTCAATTTGTGTTTTAATTTCTAATTCCTCTTGAACCTACCAGAGCCAAATTTTGGGAGTTCATGGGGAGAGGGGGAAATCCCCTGTTGCACAAGTAGAAATCCTTGCACAGGGTTTGGGTTGATGGGAGTCATTAGTTGAATCCTGCCCATAGTTTGGAAGCAATTGCTTTGGAGTAATGATGGAGAATCTATGACCCTTCAGATGTTTTTGTGCTATAACTAACATCATCCCTGACTGTTGGTCATATTGGCTATGGCAAAGGAGAGTTGAAGGGCAACATCTAAAGGGTCTAAGGATGTGTGAATGTGACATCATGTGACTGCACCTTAGTCCACTTGCACTTTTATCCACCATTTTCCATTCCACTGCAAATGGCTTATTTTGCACAGGTCTTCCTGAAGGAGCGTCTCCACCTCCATCGTTCTGCCTGGAAACTGAGGTCCAACGCTGAGGGCCTTCTGGCGGTTCCCTCACTGTGAGAAGCCAAGTTACAGGGAACCAGGCAGAGGGCCTTCTCGGTAGTGGCACCTGCCCTGTGGAAACCCTCCCACCAGGGTGGTGTAGTGGTTAAGAGCAGTGTACTCATAATCTGGTGAACTGGGTTTGCTTCCCCGCTCCTCCACCTGCAGCTGCTGGGTGACCTTGGGCCAGTCAGACTTCTCTGAAGTCTCTCAGCCTCACTCACCTCACAGAGTGTTTGTTGTGGGGGAGGAAGGCAAAAGAGAATGTTAGCCGCTTTGAGACTCCTTCGGGTAGTGATAAAGCAGGATATCAAATCCAAACTCCTCCTCCTCCTCCAGATGTCAAAGAGAAAAACAACTACCAGACTTTTAGAAGACATTTGAAGGCAGCCCTCTTTAGGGAAGCTTTTAATGTTTAACAGACTACTGTATTTTAATACTTTGTTGGAAGCCGCCCAGAGTGACTGGGGAACCCAGCCAGATGGGCGGGGTATAAATAATAAATTCTATTCTATTTTATTTTGTCATCCGCCAATACAGAAACATATGTTTTTAAAAACATATATCGAGCCAACGATAGATGCACATATCTCAGCCATCAACCATTTACAAATATTCCCTGTGTGTTGCCTTTCCAGAGGGGACGCCCCATTGCAACAAAACCAGCAAAGAGCCTTGTGGCACAATAAAGACAGAGTTAACGAAGTAGATATGAAGCAGTAATGAAGTAATGGTGATGAACTGCTGATAGCTCAGTCAATAGAGCATGAGACTCTTAATCTCAGGGTTGTGGGTTTGAGACCCACATTGGGCAAAAGATTCCTGCATTGCAGTGAACTGGACTGGATGGCCCTTGTAGTCCCTTCCAACTCTACAATTCTGTGATCCTGAATGGCAATAAATAAATAAATAAATAAATCCAGGTAAGTAGGGATAGGATTATTCCCACCTTGGTCAATCAGATGCTTTTAGGACAGGGTTGGCGAACCTTTTCAGTCTGAGGTCCACATCCCCTTCTGCACGATCTTCTGAGGGTTGCTATTTTTCACCATCTTGATTTTACAATTCCATATATACTCATCAGCCTGCTTTGTTCCCCTCTGTGAGTCATCCAGGAAGGACCACTTAGCATCCTGTTGTCATTTTGCTCTGAATTCCCACATTATATTAAACATTTTATAAGCATGCTCTGTTGCCCCTTAATCACTTAGAAGTCCATTTTATGGCAAAATAATATATATATATATATATATATATATATAAAGTTATGTGTGTGCATCTGCTGAAGTAATGCTTAAGGTCATTTATGTGTTAAATGCTTGTAGGAAACATGGTTTTGTATTTAATTCTTTTTTGTGTCAATTAATTTCTGCCATGTGACAAGAGCAGTAAAGAAAAATTTGTTCCATTGGTTTTCAAATGCGCTGTAGGAAAGAGATATAGGCTGCCTCTAGCAATAATGAACAACAAATTATACACATTCAAGGTCAAGATAGACTTTTACTGAATAAAGTCTGATTGATTTGGAAAGTTCTTTCCTTCGCTTATTTCTTGCTCACGCACAGGAACACATCAGGCGTGGAAAGGGAAACCTATGCACACTTCCTATTGGGTATGGATGAACCCAGATGTTGTTGGACTCCAACTCTCCTTGGCCCCAGCCAGCATGGCAAATGGTCAGGGATCTAATGGGACTTGTAGCAGTAGCGTAGCATTGGTTGCCAGCACACAGCTGTACTGAGGTAGCACCAGGTGCTGAAATGTTGTATCCCTAACAATTTTGCACCTGGAGCAATCACCCCTGTGTCCCCTGCACTACACCACTGACTTGTGGTCCAACTGGTCTCCCATCCCTGCCAGAGTGGCATGCAACATCCTCACAAACAGGCTGTTTGTAATATGAACAGCCTACTTGCAGCAGATGACACCAGTGGATGCTACTAAGAACTATGAGATGAACACATGAGACTCCCATTGCCGCTGGTAATGGCAGGTGTGCTGTAATGCTGTTTGAGGTGGTGGTGGTGGTGGTGAGTTTAAAGATTCAGTTGGAGCCTGTGGGCATCTATTACTGGACATACACCTCTTTGATCTTCCTTATATTGGTTTACAGGGTTTTTTTTAGGCCAAGCAGCCTCCTGGCAATTCAGTTTTATTCTGTATATCCCTTTGCTACAGCTGGATCTTTCTTTTTCATTTGACACATGGACAGACTGCACATCATTTTATTTCTGTGCAAGGCATTTGTGTGTTAATTCCTTGGCATGTCATTGATGATAAATGGTGAATGAGTGTGGGGTGGGGAGAGCAAAAGGCGGCAGAAAAGATTAAAGTGCCAAAGGCAGGGTAGAAGATGCCTGGTGCAAAGCAGAAAGAGGGAGGCTCATCTATTATTTTAGAGTTGCCTAAGAATACCTGCATAATACATTAAATCAAATAATAAGGCACGGTAAGGACATTTGATACTTTCAGGGCAAAAGAAGATTGTCGAATAATATGCCAAATCATTTTCTGTATTATAGCTTTCATCTAGTTAATTCGATTTAGAAATGCAGCTGGGACTGGAAGGCAAGTTATTGAATTCAAAAAAGACAGAATCAGGCTGAAAAGATTGCATTCAGCTGGGTCCTATTCAGAGAAGACCCACTGAAATTAATGGACTGAAGTTAACCATGCCCATTATACTCTGAGTAGCTCTAACTTTGTATACAACCTGGAGCCTCTTGAGTCGAGCTCAGTCTGGTGACCCTCACCCATCTAGACACTGGTCTTGCACGATACTTTCATAGCCGCACCTGATTTAGGTATTTCAGGGAAAGAGCTGAGCATCATCAGCACAACAATCATGCAGTGCTCCAAAACCTCTAATAACAAAATACTACGCTGCAACAAAAAAAAAAGCAGAGACATCACCTTGCCAACAAAGGCCCAGAACAGACATTAAGAAAGGTCAATTACTGATTCTTCTTTTCCAGGATTTGAGATATCTTCTAAGGCTTCCAGTGTGCTTCTAAAAGACTTTAAAGTATTAGTCAGCACAACTGTTCAGTTAGAAAAGCAGTATCCTTGAACTGCTCATTCTGTGCAGAAGTTCTCAATGACTGGAAGTCATTGAAAATAATGCTAGACAAGGTAGCATAGAAGGGGTGGAGAAAAATAGCTCCATGTTGTGCCTTATCCACTCATTAAAATTGTACTTGTTTATACCGTTCCTCAAAAGAGCTCGGGGTGGCACACATGGTTTTCTGCCCCTTCCCCCTATGCATTTTATCCTCACAATAACCCTGTGTGGTAGGTTAGGCTAAGAGACAATGACTAGCACAAAGTCATCCATTGAGCTTCCTCAAGAATGTGGCATTGTACTCTTCTTCTCCCAGGTCCTAGTTTATTAACTCTCCCCGCTACACCACATGGGCTGTGACCAAAATTCAGCAGACATCTATGGGATCAACAGGTATCTTAGAGTCCACCTTACATGCTGAATGAATGGTGCAGGGCATGGGAAATGCTCTCATAAGAAGCCTTTGTAGGTGCATCCACGTTGTGTTAAGCAGTCTGCATCTCAGCAGGCTCACTGCCTTCTAAATCAGGGGTGGAGAACCTGTGGTCCTCAAGGTGTTACTCTCCAATTCCCATCAGCTCCAGCCAGCATGGTCAATGGTGAGTGATGATGGGAGCTGTAGTCCATCAACATCTCTAGGGCCCCAGGTTAGCCATCCCTGTTCTAATTGGAGGCCCTTCGTCTCTCTCAACAGGGCATCTCAACAGGTAGTTCTTGTCCAGGTCCCCATCCATGTCCCTGCTACTGAAACAGGAGAATAATGGGCTATTGGGTGCCTTAAATCTAAACCATGGAGAGATGCCTTCCATTTAGTAGGATGGGCCTTCCAAAATGCTCAGCACAACAGTGGTCCACTAGCTATGGTAATGTCCCAAGATGCCAGATGGGACACCTCTCTGGCTTCTTAAGCCTGTAAGCTCTGCAGCCAAATCTGTACCTGCAGGATGGCAGACTTACAATGTAATCTTATACATATCTCTTCAGAAGCAAGTACCATTGAGGTCAATGAGGCTTATTCCCTTCCAGGTTTATTGGTATAGGATAACCACCACAGATAATTAAATATTGATATAGGGAGCTGCCTAGAGATGTTTAAATTTGTGTGAGAGCCTATTACATTTTCTTAAGAGCCTTGTCAAATCAATTTAGAAAGTTAGCATCCCACTGGCATAGAATAACTACAGTTAGTGCAATACTGACAAATGAGTCTTGCAGCAGTCACATTTAAGCAAATAGGACGTTTAAACTGCAGTGAACAAGCAGGTAAAATTTTAGGTTTCTCCAGTGAAAGGGAGTCCTAATTTTCATCTCTGAGATCTGTCACATCGCCACAACATGCATAATTACTAGTGCTGATGAGGCTTTGTTACCAACACAGGATTACTTTACATTTAAATCCTACAAAAGCGACAACATTCCCCCCCCCCCCGAGATAAAAGCCCAATGTGCTTCTTCTTTTAAAATGCACTTTCCTTCTAAATATTCTTTTAAGCATTCTGACAATTTTCTAAAGGAGGATTATAGGGGGATTATTTAACTCAGTAGGTAGAATTATTTTCTACTCTGAAGGACTGATGGCAGGAAGGAATGGCAGAAGGAAGAGATCTGGTAGTGAAGCTAGAGAGGGGAAATCTAGAAGGTGCTTTCAATTACAAATGGAATATGGCACTCGCTTTAAAGTTCCTTAGATCAGGGATAGTCAACCTGGTGCCCTCCCAGTGTTGCCGGGTTCCAGCTTCCATCATGCTGGCCTTGTTGTCTGGGGCTGCTGGGAGCTGGTGTCCAATAAGATCTGGAGGGCACCATGTTGATTTGGAGGAAAAACTGCAGCGTAGAAGAGCATGTGCCGAAATCTGTAGAAATCTGGGAGTAACCGAATGCTCAGCACATGTCCCTTAAATTGCTCAGACACAGAATCACTTGCACAGACTTGTGGTACAAGACACATGATTCTACACATCTGTTTGGGGGCTGCTGGATGCAGGCTTCTACACCCATTCCACTCTCTACTAGTTGGTGTCTTGCCCTGCTATACCTGTGTATGGAGTACAGTCTCTGAATCTAGCAGCATTATTATAGTAGGGTGGAAGCGAGAAAATAAGAGAAGTAGAGTTGCCGGAGCTATGAGGGCCTAAAGATAGGATCTGCTGGGCAGATGAGCTGTCTTTAAGAGAGGCCATGCCAGCTTCTTCCCTCCTCAAGTGCTATAATGGCAAGGGATGATTTGTATGTTCAGAAACATCCACTGCAGACTGAGCTTTCATACTCTCATTTTCTCAAGGAGAATGACTTTCGGTGACTACGATCCACTCATATTGAGCTGTGAGTGATCAAAGAACTTGTGCTTACGCAAATCCTTTATTTAAGAAAACTGGCAACACCCTTTTGGCTGTCATTTCGTGCTCATTGGGGAACAAGGAAGGCATAGAATGAATGTTATTTGAGCCATTACTTAGCCATCTTTAAGGATTTCAAATCCTGATCAGCACAATCTACAGTGACTGACAGCAGCCCTACAGGGTTTCAGATGAGGGTCTCTCCTACTCCTGCCTGGAGATACCAGGGATTGTACCTGGAGCTTCTGTGTACAAACGAGATGCTCTGCCATGGAGCTATGGCTCTTCCCTTTAAGAGACTAAGGTGTGTCTTAGGAACATGAGAAGTTCATTACTGCAGTGTTTCCCAACCTTGGGCCTCCAGATGTTTTTGGCCTACAACTCCCATCATCCCTAGCTAGCAAGACCAGTGGTCAGGGATGATGGGAACTGTAGTTCAAAAACAGCTGGAGGCCCAAGGTTGGGAAACACTGCATTACTGCACTGTGCTGCTGCCTCCAGAGTGGAGATGCATAACCTCAAACTTGAAGGGAGCATGCCTGGGCAGAGTAGGCTGAGAGGTGACAGATGCACCTAATGTAAAGAAGTCTCCATGGTAGGCCCTGAGGGAACCATCACACCCTTCATTCCAAAAAGAATATGCTACAGGTAAAAGTCACTTCCGTGTGACATTCTGGTTTTGATGTATGAATCAGCAATGAGCCATTTATGAAACAATACATGTCTACACAGAAGTAAGTCTTGCTGAGGTCAACTGGGCTTTCTCCCAATTAAGTAAGTGTAGGATGCACTTAATCTGGGCATTAAGTATCACTGAACCTCACAGGGCTTACTTCTGAATGGGGGCGAGGTATATAGGATTGTGTTTTAAGTTGCTAAGAAAACAAAGAATCCAGTGGCATCTAAATAACTAACAAATTTATTCTGACAAAGCTTTTGTGGACTAGGGTATACATTATTTAACAGCAGCAGCAGCAGCAACAACAACAACAAAACAACAACAACAACACGCTCATCTGACTGGGTTGTCCCAGCCACTCTGGGTGGCTTCCAACGAAAATACAGGAAAAACAAAACAACAAACATTAAAAGCTTCCCAATGGGGAACATGCAGGAGAAATGATTTTGTGGAAATATGGAAGGTGTTTGTAGAATTTGTACTGTTAAAATGAAAAGGATGGTGGAGTGCACATTTTTGTTCTTATTTATTTATGATCCTTACTTTCTCAAAATAAAATCATCATCTAATAAAGAGAGAAAGAGAGAGAGAGAGAGAGAGAGAGAGAGAGAGAGAGAGAGAGAGCGAGCGCTATGCTTGTCAGCTGTGATTATAAGTCATTTTATTTCTAAGTAGATGATCCTGTCTTGGACAGGCATATGTCTTAGGGAATTATTTGGATGTATCATTTTGAACATTTTGGCATCTGTTTTTGAAGAAGTTGATGTTAGTAAAGCTTTGAACAACAACAATAATACAAAAGCTTCCTGAAATAGGGCTGTCTTCAGACGTGTGTATATATATAGAGAGAGACAGAGAGAGTTGCTGTGTTTAACTCTTTGACATCTGTCAGGAGGGCATTCCACAAGGCAGGTGTGACTACTGAAAAGGCCTTCTGCCTGGCTGCCTGTAGCTTCTGTTTTCACCATGAGGGAACTGCCAAAAGGCCCTCAGTGTTGGACCGCTGTAGCTGACATATCCAATGAATCACAGAATCATAGAGTTGAGGTAAACTCAAGTAAATGAAAAGGTATGTTATAATATATTTGCTTGCCTTTAAGGTGCTACAGACCTCACTGTTGTTTCAGCAACTTACAGTACAATCAGGACTGCCCCACCCATGAGGCAAGGTGAGGCAAACACTTTGGGCAGCAGGATCTACAGAGGCAGCAGATCCAGCCTCCAGGGAATACATCACTTGCTGCCACTGCTGGCTGCAGCACGCTACTTGCCTAACCAGAAGTTGTTTTTGTTGCAACAGGCCAGTACAGCTTCCCCTCTGGATTTAGCTACCACATTCAAATAAACATACCCTGACAATCAAGGAATTGTTGGTCAAATGTCAAATTTGATTCAAAATTAGTTTTGAAATTTGCTTATGACAGTTATTAGAGAGCTTGATGACCATAACGCGTCCCAGGAATCAACCCTATTATATTTGCACCAGTCCTATTTCTAAGGTTCAGGGTGACATCAGTATTATAGTGTTAATCTTTGTAACAATCTAAAGAGGTTGCTACTTTTTAAATGTTACAGATGGCGCACTGTAACTGGTCCAAGAAACTGTGGGTGGATCTAAACACAGAAAAAGAATTACATAAATAAGTCAGAAATTAGTTCGTTTTAACAAAAGGGAGAAATCTCTATGGAAAATCACGTTTTAAAAATTCCTGCTCTCTGGCGCCATCTGGTGTTGCATGTTTATAGCACATTCAGATCTCTGTTTCTTTACTAATGTAGCTGGGTCCTAAGGCCATCCGTGAGTCAATGAGGGAAGTCATATTTGCACTCATATCTCCTGTGTACAGTTCCTTGCATATGAATGGCATGGCTTAAGTATGTGAATACATTAACATTGCACTCTCTGGACAATAGATCTGCAATTCATATGGCACTTCTTATTGATACTGAGAAAGTTATTGGGAAATCTTATCAGGTTTGCATTTATGCTTTGCATAAATTTAAAATATGTCAGTTTGGTGACTTTGTTTTTGTTTTGCTTCAGGATGTTCACATATATAAGTTGCTTTTCTTAAAACATTATTGTTGTTGATTGTTTTAAACTCTAAAAGCACAGTAAGTAAATGATTTATTTACCCATATTTTTTGAGGTAAGACCAAGCCCCATTTATGCTTCCTCCTCTGCATCCAAGCTGGTTTCTGGTGTCACAAGAGATCAAATTTTGAGGGGAAAGGTTGTCTGTGAAACGGCCTTTGGACCCAATTGCTATTCTGTCTGCCGCAACACCTGTTTTATGGGAAACAGTTGGATTACTAAGTAATCTATATTGTTTGGACGGTTAGAATTTTCTCTGTGCCAGACATAATAAATCTGTGTCACAAAATATATATGGAACCACAGAGTTTCCTTTAATTCTAGCAAATTGCTATGAGGGAATGCCCTCAACTTTAAGGTTTCAAATTCCCACACAATTGGAAATGGACTTTGATAGGTTGCATCTTCAAATGCGATCAATCCCTTTGGCCAGCTGGAAGGGAAGTTGAGAAACTCAAGATGCCCCAATTTGCTTGCCTACAGGGTATATCCTACCTAAAGCATACCTGAGAAGTCACTGTATGGCTTAGGACCTGGGATTTCTTCCCACACAAACGTGTGCATCCACTTCTGAGAGTGACCCTTAGGAACACAGGAAGCTGCTCCATATCTAGTCGGACAATTGGTCCGTCTAGCTCAGGATTCCCCACATTAACCTGCAGCCACATTCCAGGGTTTCAGTTAGGAGGCATTCCCAGTCCTACCTGGAGATGCCAGGGATTGAACCTGGGACCTTCTGTATGCAAAGCACATGCTCTACCACTGAGCTATGACCTTTCTCCTTCTCTGTGTCCCACCACTGCCAGAGCTTCCATTGGTGACTTTGTGGGAGAAGCCCTTCTCTAGGTTAGTGCCCAGGTTGCTTTGGATGGTGACTGGAGCAAAAAAGCAGACTCTAGTGCTGCTATTCCACTCCCATAACAACCTTTGATCCAGCAGATTCCTCCACTAATGGAAGAGGAGGAGATGGGATTGCTCCCAATTCCGCCCCTCGTCCTGGAGGCCCCCAAGCCAACTTCCATGGTGTTGTGGAGGGTCTGGGACAATTTTTGTGTGTGTGCGAGAGAGAGAGAGAGATACAGGAGGCACTAGAGGGAAGATGAAGTGGTCAACACTCCTCTCATATTGCCAGAGCCATCTGCTGGTTTAAAAGCCATGAAGCAAGTGGAATGGCAACACTGGATTCCACCCAGAACATCCTGCCACTCCTTTCTGCTGCCAGAGGGCAACTAATCATGGCTACAGATAGGTTTTTCCTAGAGAAGTAGATGGGAAGGAAAAGCAGACAACTCCAGTGCATGGTTGGTCTCCAGCCAATGGCTAGGGCCAAGCTGCTCTTCCGCTTTCTGGTGCTGATGAGGGAAAGAGACCTCTGAGCATCTTTTCATCAAATTCTATCTTCCCACCCCCACCGATTTCTATATTGCTATGTTATCCAAATCAACCATTGGTTGCAAAAATCTACAACTTCCTGTAGATCAGAAGAGTAGTCCATTCTCTTTCAGCAAGGGTCACATGTATCCACAGAGCCTTTCCCCGCCACCCACAGGGTTCCCTGCTCCCCATTGAAATTAGGCTTGAAATAAGTATCATACTTTCTCAAACAGAATATGTTTCAGTGTGTGTTTGGTTGTGGCATCTGTGTGGTGCCCACAACAGATGTTGCAGATGTGTCCACAGACCTCTAAAGGGTTGACTGACCTCTGTCTTATGCTGATCTCTTGCATGGGCACCTGTGTACACAGAGAGTTCCCATCTAAGGAGGATGCCTGGCTGCATATTATAGACATGCTGTTTACTCTATTGATGTGGTTAGGGAAGATTGCATTTGCATGTTACTCTGCACCCCAAAGACCAGACTGGGTCTGTCTTTTATTCTAGCTTACGATCCACCTCCCCATTTAAGGGGCATTAGAGGGGAGGCATTAAATTAGAGGAGAATCCCCAAGGGAAAAAGACTACCCTAAACAGATAAAATAGTAAACCCTTTTGAAACTTTTGGAAAAGTAAAGAGATGCACAAACCTCCTCCAGCAAGCAGTGAACTTCTAACTGAAATATTCTATTGCAAGTATGGACAGCCTCTCTCATACATTTAGGGTGCAAGAAAAAGGGGGGACACATTACTTGCAGTTGAAAAGGCCCAGGATGCTGCACAGTTTCTCTGATCCAGTGGGTCATGAATCCACCCAGGCCATTCATACGAGGCCACAAAAAATTCGGGGAAATCTGTTTCTGTGATCAGGTTTTCCTACAAGAAACCCAAGGCATTTGACTGGATAACTATATTCAAACATACATATTATGACCAATAGTGACTCTCTAGGGCAGTGTTTCCCAACCTTTGGTCTCCAGCTGTTTTTGGACTACAACTCCCATCATCCCTAGCTAGCAAGACCAGTGGTCAGGGATGATGGGAATTGTAGTCCAAAAACAGCTGGAGACCAAAGGTTGGGAAACACTGCTCTAGGGTTTCAGATGGCAGGATCTCCCAGGCCAAACTAGAGATGCTGGGGATTGTACATGGGGACCTTCTGCATGCAAAGGAGATGCTTTGCCACTGAGCCACAGCCTTTCCCCATTTGACCCCATGGGTAAATTTCTAAGGACCACTTTTTCCAAGTGTTATATGTTTTCTAATTGTTACATGTTATTTCAGGCTAATGCTATTCTAGGCTCCATCAACAGAAGTCCAGTGTCAGATCAAGGGAAGTCATAGGACCACCCTTTTCTGCCTTGGACATACCACACCTGGAATATTGTGTCCAGTTCTGGGTGCCACAATTTAAGGACACTGACAAGCTGTGCAAAGGAGGGCAACTGAAATGATCAAGGGTCTGGAAACCAAGCCTTATGAGGAATGGTTGAGGGAGTTTGGTATGCTTAGCCTAGAAAAAAGGAGATTTGATAGCCATCTTCAGATATCTAAAGGGCGGTCACATGGAAGATGGAGCAAGCTTGTTTTCTTCTGCACTGCAGGGTATGATCTGAATGAATGGATTCAGGTTACAAGAAAGGAGATTCTGACTAAACATCAGGAAAAACTTTCTGATGGCAAGAGTTGTTCGACAATAGAACAGACAAGTGGTGGACTCTGTCATGGATGCTTCAGTTGAGATTCCTGCATTGCAGGAGGTTGGACTAGATGATCGTCAGGGTTCCTTCCAATTCTACAGTTTTATGATTCTGTGATTCTTTGTGCTAATCTGAGTGAGCAGCTTTCCCTCAGAGGAAGATTTCATTTTCACATATAAGAGAATCATGGTTTTCACCTGGTTAGCCAATTGCCTCTGCTTGACGCATTATTTCAGTGTCATGCCCAGGATGATAGACAAATCCACCTGAAGCGTAGCTTGAGGATGACTGTGGAGAAAGGCTCCATTGAAGTTTGCTGTTTGAAGAGAGGAGAGAAAATGAAAACCCACCGTGACTTGTCTTGTGTCCAGCAGGGCAGCAGATGGGGGAAACGTGCCAAGACGATAATAGAAACCTTCTTTCAAACTCATTCCCCAGAACTGGCTGTAGTTCGTAGCTTTCCATCTGCCTCGGTGATAAAAAAATAGTGTGTTAGTCATGCATGTTTAGCTCTATGGGCAGTACATCATAGATGTTGCCATTTTTAAAAAGTTTTGAATGAAGCCTTCATAAAATTTCCCTTCATAGAAAACGATCTTCCACTGATGTGGGAAATGGTAGCATTTAAACTTGCCATTCAGGGTCTGCATTCGTACAATAAAAAGGAATACATTGCCCATTCCTTTTAAGATAATACTTTGATAATTCTGGGCCATTTCCCTCCTTTCAACATAAAGATGGCATTCTGAGTTTCATCATTCACACAAATTCACACCATTCAGTGCACTATCATGCTATAGCTTAGTCATATTGCTTATCAGCTAGTACTATGTGCAAAATTGCAGTGAGTTAATCACAGAAGATTGAGCTTTGCTATAGATATGCACAACCACAAGATTTATTTCTGTGCATCCGTTCTCAAGATTTATCACTCAGATTTTATCTTGAAGGTTTCTTTCACATTTGTTTGTTTGTTTGTTTGTTTGAAATGTTCCCCTTGCATCCACCATAGGTATTTCCCCCCTGTAGTGTTGAAATGCCTGATCCATATGTGGTGATGTCCAAGGCTAGTCATATTCACAGTAGACCTATTGAAATCAATGGGTTTCAATGGGTCTACTCTACAGCTAACACTAGGTATCACCCACAGCAAACCCATTTCCAGGAACCATGATGATTTAGATTTCCAAGCTCATGTTTATCACATGAAACTTTGCTGACACAAAAATGGTGGTGGGACAGCGATCATGGTAATCTCACCTACAGTTGAAATGCAAGGGGTCGTCTTTTGCTGCAACAGTACTTACACATACATAGTGTGAGACACACACATCCCTTCTTTGTCTTATCTACTGGGAGCGGGTGGCACTGTGGTCTAAAGCACCAACCCCCTTGGGTCAGCAGTTCGGAAGGTCAGCAGTTCAAGTCCCATTGCTCTGTCCCAGCTCCTGCCAACCTAGCAGTTTGAAAGCACACCAGTGCAAGTAGATAAATAGGTACCGCTGCAGCAGGAAGCTAAACAGTGTTTTCGTGCACTCTGGCATTCATCACGGTGGCCCATTGTACCAGAAGTGGTTTAGTCATGCTGACCACATGACCTGGAAAGCTTTATGTGGACAAACGCTATCTCCCTCAACCTGAAGTAAGATGAGCGCCACACCCCATAGTCGCCTATGACTGGACTTAACCATCCAGGGGTCCTCCTATCTTAAGAAATAGGATCTGATTTACTGAGGGTTTCACCTGGCAACTGCTCAAGAACATTACTTAAAATGCCCCACTAACAAACACAGAGTTATTTTACATTAACAAATGTTATTATGGGACAGGGTCTACTTTATGCATGGCTATCCTCCTATAGTGTGTGTGTGTAAAATCATGGATACAAACATAAATTTTTGGAGCAGAGGGAGTTATTACAAAGTGAAATCCGGGTTTGAATTTAGTCACCTTTTAATTGTGACATATCTGCTGCTTGTGATGTATAGACCTGCCAGGCCCAGGCAGCAAGATATGGGAATTGCAGCAGAAAGTAATACTGTTTCTGCATTTTGTCTCCCATGGGCTCAGTTAAGATGAAAAAATCTTGGTGACACAGACTCATCAAGTCGTGCTGCACAGAGCAGAAATCCCTAGTGGAATAAGTGACCTATATGTTCAATATAAAGAGTCATCAAATCATGAAGTTATAAAAATCAATGTGCTCCTTCTTGAAAATGGAAACTAACTTCATGGGGGCACTCAGCATTCAATTTGTGTGTGTGAAGCCATTACTCTCAGTATGTAAATCATCGGGGGAATAATGTTCGGAGCTTCAGAGAGAGGTTGCTTCTCTATGCTGTTTAGAGGAAAGAAGAAAATCACATATCTTGCACTGTGCTCACAGAAGAGGTGTAATAATAAATGCATACACACACATCTGTGGGCATGGTGCTTGAAGAAAAAGATATCAAGGCAATTGCGTAAGGTTCAAGTGATCTTTTTCTCTGTGAATAAAATGGGAGCTATTTCCAACTTAGTGCTGCAGAACAGGACTTTTCTCACCCATAGTTACCATCATTGATTTGCTTAATTAAGCTGGGCTGCACAAGGCACGTTTCTTCTAGGCAGTTCCACTTGCTGCTCATGCATTTGCTGAAAGGAATAAAAGGAGAGAGTAAGACGTACATAGGAAAAGTTTGTGGAGAATAATTACAAACACATAGTATTTGGTCCTGAAACAATGATCTTATAATCCTCTTTTCATCTCTCCCTCTCTGTGTGTGTATCTGGTGAAGAACATTTGGGCTTCTGTCGTATATTCCTTCTTTGTTTTATCTGCTTGGTGACAGGTTTTTTTTTTTAATCAATAATCAAGATTAGTGGGTATTCAGTAACTCTTATGGGCCCCACAAAAGAATGGGTTCTTCTAAATTTACAGTTTACAGATTTACAGTTGTCCCCCAGAATATAGCTGTTCTTTGGAACAGATGCCTGCCCTATCTCAGAAAAATCTTCCACACCACTTTCATCAGAGCTTCTTAATGAAAAGCACTATGTTGAGGGAAACCTGTTAGAATTAGGGATATGGGTGGCACTGTGGTGTGAACCCACCGAGCCTCTTGAGCTTGCTGATTGTAAGGTCAGCAGTTCAAATCCGCATGAAGGGGTGGGTTCCTGTAGCTTTGTCTCAGCTCCTACCAATCTAACAGTTTGAAAGCATACCAGCAGGAGTAGATAAATGGGTACCACTGTGGCAGGAAGATAAACAGCGTTTCTGTGAGCTCTGGTTTCTGTCATGGTATCCTGAAAGTAGAGTTGAGCACCACACCCCATAGTCAAATTTGACTGGACCTAACTGTCCAGGGGCCTTTACCTTTTTCACCTTTGTGACAATGTCCTTAAAGTGAAGAATCATAAACTGTCACATGCCTGCAGACCTGTTCCCCAGATAGAAATGGAATTCATTCTAGGGTTGTACATTCTGCTTTCCAGACCATTCACAGTCCAAATGCTGCTGCTGAATTGTTAGGATGGATTTGGGAATGGAATCTGGCCAAGACCAGCACCTGGGTCCTCAGATACAACACACAATCAAGAAATTAGTCGTGTTAGTGCTTTGCTCTCTTTGTAATGCATGCAGTCATGCATTGAAAATTGCCCGATTAATATCCATTTGAAAGAGAGGTTAATGGGCTTGTTAATGCATTCAAAATAAGGTGTAGATGCTCTCTCTCTCTCTCTCCTGTATTGCTTGGCAAATGCTGTGGGATTTTAGTTTAAATATGCTCCTGCTGCCTCAGGCTGCAATCCTAAACCCACTTGCCTGGTAATAAGCCCCACTGAACATAGATAGGCTCACCCTGTTAGTTGCCCTAACTTAAGATGTAATCAAGAATTACATTTAAAGGGCAGGGAAGAGACAATATTTCAGTTCTCTTTCTTTTTTACTCCTCTTCAATCACATTGATCTGTATAAGGTCAATGACTAATAACTAAGCAAGCTTTTAATTATGGATTATATTTAATTATGCACCAGCAGCTTTTCTGACAGAGATTCCAGTATTCTTTTCCCTTTCAAAAGAAACCCCCACACCATCTAAATTCCTTAGCTGAATTTGAAAGGGCAACTGGAGTCTGTGATCTCTTACTTCACAGTCTCTAATTAATAAATTTGGTGAATCACCTATCAGCCAAACAACATTGGTACAATAATGACCAAATCCTATTTCAAATAGTCTCAGTATCTATAGGTAAAGGTAAAGGGACCCCTGACCATTGGGTCCAGTCGTGGCTGACTCTGGGGTTGCGGCGCTCATCTCGCTTTACTGGCCGAGGGAGCCAGCGTACAGCTGGTCATGTGGCCACCATGACTAAGCTGCTTCTGGTGAACCAGAGCAGCGCACGGAAATGCCGTTTATCTTCCTGCCAGAGCGCTACCTATTTATCTACTTGCACTTTGACGTGCTTTCGAACTGCTAGGTTGGCAGGACTCAGTATCTATACAGCGACTTAAAATGCATGAAGTGTTTCACATCCATTATCTTGTTGGAATCCTTGCTACACATTCTGTCTATATTGCAGGTGGGAGATGAATGGGTTGCCTAAAACCAGCTAGTGAGTTTGTGAGATAGACAAGATTTGAGCTGGTTTCTTAAGGCTGATCTCAAGAGTGAAGACATTCCATTTGTTTCTCTCAATTACCAGGAATTGCAGTTGTCTTGAATCGTTGCTCCTTCTTCATAGTACCGACCACCTTTGAAGCATCCTGCCAATGCAGTACATAGAGAAAGGAGGCCATAATTAGCCAAATGCCAGCGAGGTAATTGATTGTACATAATTTGCCTAAAGACAGAGGATAGCATTCTGTCCCACTGCCCAGTTTCTGCCAAGTAGACATTTTAATTTTCTGCATCAGTGAACTTGATGAATAAGTGAATCATGCCCGTACAAATTGAGAAAAGATTTCATTATATATTCTTGTAATGCTGTTTACATATCCCTCTGCTTCCAGCATAATTATTCACATTCCTAAGAAGGTTTAATGATCATTCCTTTGTTTCCCCATCTGAAAAATTTATGCTGTGTACTCACTTTAAGCAGAGTACACAAGCATCATTAGATTCATCTAAACATGGAATGAAACATGCATTTTCCTGTCAGCTAATTCTGAACACAGTATAGTTGAAAAACTAATGGATCTGGAATGTCTCCAAAAAAGAAAGAAAAAGAAGTCACGAATATTAGCCAAAACCCTACTAAAGATAATTGTGTGATACAGTCCTGTTGAGAGCAACAGACTTACGCTAGTCACAACTAACATCCTCTGTTTATTGTGTAGGCCAACCCTGTGCATGTTTACTCAGGAGCAACTCTGCTTGATAGGGCTTATTCCCAGTGCCATATCTCTGATATTTCAGAGTCATCTTCTCTAACTCCGTGGCCACTTTTGGAAGTAACGCTAAGCCAAACCAGGGCTTGGCTTGGCATTAACACACAAATACACAGGTTCCTGAGGAGAGGATCATGGCCATTTTGCTCCTCCCTGGTCTTTTTATAGTTCAGCTTGGTGCATCAGCTAAGCCACTGAGCTACAGCCCTTCTCACATGTAACCATGTTTACACCAACTCCCATGTTTACCCCAAAACATGTTTCTACCATTCTTCCGTTGTTCCCCCAAGTTTTCATTTTAGATTGTAAGCTCATCAGGGCAGGGACCTGTCCTCTTGTATTCTCTAAAGTACCATATACAACCGATAGACACTGAATCAATAGAACTGCAGAGACTTGCAGCTTTAGATAATATTTATGAATCGAGGCCACTAATAGTTAATAAGGTGCCTCCAATCCACCAGGCGAAAAAATTATACAGACCTTTTTTGTGATCAGGAGACAATCACCCCTCTCTTTTCTAAGTAGGAGATAGATTTAGTATTATTTTTCAGTTCATAGAGGCAGAAATAGATGATAGATGATAGAGATAGATAGATAGATAGATAGATAGATAGATAGATAGATAGATAGATGATAGATAGATGATAGATAGATGATAGGTGATAGATAGATGATAGATAGATGATAGATAGATGATAGATAGATGATAGGGATAGATAGATGATAGGGATAGGTAGGTAGGTAGGTAGGTAGGTAGGTAGGTAGGTAGGTAGATGATAGATGTTTGTATCTGTAACAGGCTTTAATGGGCTGATGTGCACAGCCCACTGCAGCAAAGAGAATGCTGCCTGAGGTGGGAAAATGCCAAGTGTCTTTCTCTTCCTCCAGCTTCCTGGAGGAACAAGCCTCACTGAATTCCACTCTTCACAGCCGCTTCACAGAAAGTCCTTCTGATCTGCGCTGCCTCAAATGAGGGAGCCTCTGCCATCATTAGCAGAGAATAGATATTCCCCTCCATGGCGTTTCCTTGGCAAATACAGCTCCACTCCAGGCTATCAGCTGGAAGAATGGTTTGCCGGCAATTTAACTGAAAGGAGCCAACTTGCTATTGGTACTCAGCAGAGATTCTCTTTTCTTTCAGAGGTGTGTGGAAATTGGAGGGCGAGAACGGAGCCCTGTCCCTTTCAGCGTTTCCTTTTCATGCTTTTCTGCTGGAACTAGAGCCAGGTTAGTGCTTGCATTATTTCCGTGGATAGCCTTGCTTAATTCAGGGCTAGTGATGTTGTCGGACTCCAACATCCATCAGCCTCAGCCAGCGTGGTCAATTGTCAGGGATAATGGGAGTTGTAGTCCAGCAATACCAAGAGGGACATCAGTTCCCCCTCTCCCAACCTAGTTGGCAATGGATTCCATGAAGAACACATGCAATATCAGAAATTTGTAGACCTTTGGTCCCATGTGTAATCCATGTTCTGGTGATACTCTTGCTACTATAGTCCTTAATATTATTTGAGTCTGGTTTGGTTTGGAGTAGGAGAGGAGAAGCAGCTGGTGTAAAATTGGTATAGCTCTCTTAAAGTCTACCACTGATTTTGGGCCTTAGCTCAGTGGTAGAACATTGGCTTTGCATGCAAAAGGTCACAGGTTCAATTCCAAGCATCTCCAGATATTTGAAATCCTTGGAGTGATTCTGCTAGTCATTGTAAAAAAAAGGTAAAGGTAACCGACCCCTGGATGGTTAAGTCCAGTCAAAGGTGACTATGGGGTTGCGGCGCTCATCTTGCTTTCAGCCGAGGGAGCCGGTGTTTGTCCACAGACAGTTTTCTGGGTCATGTGACCCATGACTAAAACCCTTCTGGGGCAATGGAACACCATGACGGAAGCCAGAGTGCATGGAAACGCTGTTTACCTTCCCGCCACAGCGGTACCTATTTACCTACTTGCACTGGTGTGCTTTCAAACTGCTAGGTTGGCAGGAGCTGGGACAGGGCAATGTGAGCTCACCGGTTGTGAGGATTCGAACCCCCGACCTTCTGATCAGCAAGCCCAAGAGGCTCAGTGGTTTAGCCCACAGCACCACCCGCGTCAGTGTATGCAGTATGCAGTGTGTGCAGTACTTAACTTGATGGACCAATGGCCTGACTCACAGCTTCCTACATTGTTGTTCCCATGAATTACACAAGGGTTTTAGAATCTAGAAGCAGAAACACGAGGTCCAGAACCGAAAAGACAAATGAAAAAAAAAGGAGGATCAGATTCCATCTAAATAGGAGCAAAGCCACTTGTTTGTTGCTGCTTTGCTGTACATTCCTGTCTATAGATCTAGAGCCCTGACTCATCTTCAGAGATGAGAGGGGGAATACAGATTTGCCAGGGAGGTTTTCCTTATTAGATCTCAGAGGATGCCTTTAAATATTTTTTTCTGAAACAGGTATCGACTTTCCAAACATTATTTGAATTCATCTTCAAATCTATGACTAACTGAAGTCCATTGATTTCAACTGGTCTAATCTGAGTAGAGCTTATGTTAGCCTCTACGATTACAGGTGGTAAAAGCATAACATAATTTTGTGTGCTAAATTACTTTACGGTATCTGTCACAGCGCAGTGTGTGAAATCTAAGAGCATGTTTTGTTAATAACTTCCGATGAAATTTGAGCAATGTCATTTGCAATACATTTTGATTTCTATTAAAATGTGTTTAAAATGAGCAATGCTACCAAATGTATTGCTTAATTTTGCAAGTTCACAGATTCTATCTGTGGGGAAAGTTCTTAGCTCAGTCATAGAGCGTCTGCTTTTGATGCAGAAGGTCCCAGATTCCATCTCTGTCATCTCCAAGTAGAGGACACACCTCCTAACTTGCCAATAACAGTTTCTAAAAAAATAAATAACGTTGTAGCATTTGGCCAGTATACATTCAGGGGGACACATAGGTTTTACGCCAAATGCAGCTGGATATATATTCAACACTCACCCGCTAGCACTGATGAAGCTGTAATAGGGTGGCCCCGGCAAACAGTCCAGAAATCAGGGCAGCAGTCTACAGAGCCAGGAGGGCCTGAGGAACAGAAAGCATCACAGTAGCAGGTGGCATTCCTGGCATAGTACAGAAAGGTGCAGCCATCATCTCTGCCTGGACAGCAGCCTCGTAGCCTACAGTATCTTCCCCCGGATAGCGTCCTTTTGGCTCTGTTTTCCGTCGAATGGTCTTTCAGCAGAATATTATTCTTGGAGGCATATAATCTGTCCATGCAAAGCATGACTGCAAAGCAACAAAAAACCAAAAGGCAGGTATAGATCTCCATTCTGGGGTGTTTGTTTCCCAATGGTAGATTTTCTAGGTCTCGCTGAGCAGGACTCTTTCAGAATGGTTCTCTACCAAGTGTGCAGGTCAAAACAAAGCAAAAAAAAAAAAAAAATGCTCATGATTCGAGCAAGAAGTCCAAACAGAAGCTTGGAAAATAATGTTCTCTGTGATGTGGAAAACATTTGGACTTTAACCATTAGTCAGAGATGTTATAAAATGCCCTGTTTACACAAGATTTTTACACAAGCCGCTGAGTATCACATAAATACTGGACACAAGGTCCGAAGAAATAAACAGAAATCCTTTCAGATAATTGGAACGATAAACAACTGGGCACATCAATAGAGCTGAGCTGTAAAATACTTTTCTAGAAAGCTACATCTGATCTCACCATTGTTATGTATAAAGTATCTTTGATAGTTTATGGGTCTATCTCTGGCAAGATTATTATTATTATTATTTTTTTAATAATATTTATTAAAGTTTTCCAATTAATTACAAATTAATAAAACATCCAATTTCAAATCTTTTTCCAATTACATCCTTTCAGGACTTCCCCTTCCCTCCCCCCCTTGTATTCCAAATCTCTCAAATGATCTCAACAAGTTCTTCTCCTCAATTCAAACTTGTTATCCTTAACCCAATTTTTTTTTTTTTAAAAAAACATTATTTTCCATTCCCCTAAAATCGGTTTATTCCCACCACGAGTTCCCCACTTTAGAATACCATGTAGATGTATATAGCCTAAATAAAACATAGTTTACGCCTTTAAGGATTCCACATTTCCCACCCCCCCTTTTCCCGGTTGCGTTCCCAATGTTCCTCAATGTCCGATATTTCCACGTCTCTCTAAATCATAGTCCTTTGCCAGTCCTCTTTAATTTCGAATGTCCAATCATGGAAGGATTCTGTCTTAAAGAGAGGCCCATTTTTTCCATCCAGATTTTTATATCCAGGAGTGAAAAACTCCAAATTATAATCCTTAAGCTTGTCAAATCTGGATGTCCCAAATGTCCCCACTTTTGACTTGGTCCAATTCTTGTTATTTTATTATTCTTATTGATCACACTCCTCTTTCTATTTCTTTCTGTCCCTGTTTTCCTGCACAAATGTCCTAATTCCAAAAGTTAGTTCCTTTACAGAGGCTTGTTATTCAGAAACAAAACATTACGTCAAGTTCCTTTCATTCCACAACAGATGATTCCATTGTCTTCTTCGGTGTAGTAGCCTCTGTAGTCATAATAATGTTCCATTTCTGCAGTTTCCCAGGAGATAAACAGTTCAGTTCCAATTTCCAGCTAAAACTTGTAATATCCCTCGGCTCCTCTAGGTGGATTGCAAAAACTGAGTTCTCTTCCAGATCGCATCCATTAGCCCTAGTAACTTTGTAATCCTTATTTAAAACAATTTGTATCCAATTTATAACAAATATAACCAGCAAAGTCCTTGTAACATAGTCTCTATCTTATTTTCCGCTTTGACAGCTCTTTGACAGCTGTCAAAACTTGCCTTTCTCCTCTCCAAGCTCCGTCATCAATCGCTCCCGGGGTTCCAGGGGGGGTTGTTTTTAAGTCCGAATTCTACTTTCCTCCTCCAGCTCAATCTCATATTCTTCACTCGTGAGGTTAAAAACTTGCCAAAATGATGTTACTCCGATCTTAGTTATCAGATCCTTTGCTTTGACCCTTCTACAATGGAGGGGGTGGCTGACTTCCTTTTTTGCGCCTCCCCCGCTCGCTCCGAAATTTTTAAAATTTTTGTCCCTCTTTTTAGTCCAAGTTCCAATTACTTACAGGTTGTTCTTTTAGGTCCGAATTTTCAAAGGAAGAAGCCAGCGCTCTCCGCCGAATGGCATGCGGCTTCGCACGGCAGGGATAGCAGAGGACTCAAAACACCACGCTTCTCCCCGGCACCCGATCCGTAGCCTTTAAAAAGGCTCCTTCACGAGTCGGGAGGGCGCTAACGGTGTCAGCCGAGTCTCCATGTCCACGGCCCCCGTGGCCGTGGTTTTTAAGGGTCCCCGCATCGCCGGTGCGGTAGGACCCAGCCCCTGCCGTGCAGGCTCCCTCCGGAGCTCGGAGGGAGTCCGCCATTCGGCGATGGCGCCGACCCGGAAGTCCTATCTCTGGCAAGATTAAATGCTGCACTGATGCCATCACATCTTGAAATACATGAAAATACTCCTACTCAGTAGGCTAATTCAATACATTTTTTTATGCCTGAGGCAGGTTAGGAAATCTCTACACATATACCCAAGGCTGGCCTAAATGTTTTGACAGTTGAGGCAGAAAATCTCTCACACATACCCCTCCCCTCCCTGTAAAAATACAGCCAATTAAATAAATAATATCTTGCCCTTTTAGAACACCCCAGAATCAGTTGCCTGAGGCAACTTCAAATATAGCTGCAGGAAAGCAGTCTTCGCTAGGCATGCAAAGATTCAATGGAAATTGAAATTTCACATGGCTGTATGAGTCAGAAAAACTGTGTCTGGGAAAGCACAGGAAACAAAAATTGATTGAAAAGCATTTCATCACATCAGACAACATTATTTTTAGCCACCAAACCCAGATACTGTTGATTTTTCACGATAATGCTTTTTGCCCAAGAACATTGAAGTTAACTGTTTTAGAGCTTAAAGCGAAGCTACATGAACATAGAATAAGATCTGCTACTAATATTTGGCAGTTCTGCATGCCCATCACCATTTTAATGTTGATCATTATTGCTATATTGGATTACCTGCCAAAGGGAGAGGAATGCCTACTGTGAACCTATTGACTTTGAGGCACACTTCTCAGATTACTGTCACCCTCAAGGCAGGCAATTATAACCCAGTCTTAATCACAGTCAACATCAGTAGCACAATACATGCACTCTTATGTTGGATGGACCTGAAGTTCTAATGCCTTCTATTCTTAGATACTGCCAGGGCTTTTTTTCAGCCAGAACTCACCAGAAATCAGTTCCGGCACCTCTCAGGTGGGTGCCATTGCCATTCTAAGAGAATGAGGGAGGCGTTCATGGTGAGTTCTAGCACCTCTTTTTCGAGAAAAATAGCACTTGGTTAGTATACTTCTAGCTTAATATCCCACCAGTGTTACTTGTTGCTTACTGGCCAAACTACATGTTACACACAAATGCATGCAACTCTAGGCCCATAGCCATTCTGAGAGAGAGAAAGCCACATTCAGGGTGAAAAGGTTGTGTCATCATGGGATCAGCTTCGAATCCTCATATCACAAATTCAAAATTTATCCCGTTTTTGTTCAAACACTCATGGAGCAGCCAGAAGGGCCTCTCCTGGCAAACAGCTTCTTTTTCTCACAGCAGCAATGCAAGCCAAGAACATGTATGTGAACACCCCAAGCATATTTGCTGTCCCCGGGTGCCTGCGGAAGGGCAGGTGAAGGAATCGTGAACTCCTCTTTTGCAGAGCAAATACCTCAGGTTGGGGCAATCAAAACAGAGAAAACCTGCCCCTAATCTAGCCCATCCAGCAGTCTCCCACTTGGCATTTTTGCCTGTTTGGAGGGCCCTCGAGGAACTACTGTACTGCCCAAGGTTAGTGCTGCAATGTGGGGATGAGGAACCTGCACCGTGTATATACTACAAAGCCCACCATCCATTAACATTTGACCATGCTGGCTGGGAATGATGGGAGATAGAGTCCAACAACATCTGGAAGTCCATCAGTTCTCCATCCCTGACAGAGCAGCTCATACCTTGTACAGCATTCCTTGACAATTCTGATATACCTGGCAACACTGAGTGGATAAGTGACAGGCAGCAAGAAGTGATTCATTACCTCATCTCGTGCTAATGATGATGATGATGATGATAATAATAATAATAATAATAATAATAATAATAATAATAATAATAATTTATTTATACCCCGCCCATCTGGCTGGGCATCCCCAGCCACTCTGAGCGGCTTCCAAAAAAATATCAAAATACTCTAATACATCAAACATTAAAAGCTTCCCTAAACAGGGCTGCCTTCAGATGTCTTCTAAAAGTCTGGTAGTTGTTGTTCTCTTTGACATCTGGTAGGAGGGCGTTTCACAGGGAGGGTGCCACTACTGAGAAGGCCCTCTGCCTTCTTGGCTTCTTGCAGTGAGGGAACCGTCAGAAGGCCCTCGGTGCTGGACCTCAGTGTCCAGGTAGAACAATGGGGGTGGAGACGCTCCTTCAGATATACTGGACTGAGGTTGTTTAGGGCTTTAAAGGTCAGTGCCAACACTTTGAATTGTGCTCGGAAACGTACTGGGAGCCAATGTAGGTCTTTTAAGACCTCTGGAAGCAGTTTTTCCTCTTCAAATAAGACTGTGAATGTGCGCCTACCTCATTCTGCACTGCACTTTGTTCTGTGAGCTGCCCAGGGAACTTATGTAATGCCACAGCTCCATAAATCCAGTAAAAGGAAAACAACCATAAATTTTATATCATACAAATGTTCTCGTGCAAATAAGGACTTTCAGATGTGCAGGCCAGCAGCCGAAAATCCAAGTCGTTGCAAACATTGTGCCACAACCTAATTAAGCATGCTAAATGCCCATTAAAATCACATGTAGTTTAATTGAAGCCTCGTTATTTTTACATTAGCTTTAGGAGTATATTACATGGATTCTCACTGAGACTTTACCGCTTAAGCAATTGCCATAAAACGTAATGACACATATTCCTACATTTTCAGTGGTTAATGAAGCACCTATTAGCTACTAAAGCACCTGCACACCGACATACCAAACATAACCCTTGAAATATTCCTCATTTCCAATGGTGTTTTTTTCAGAATACTGACTGTTGGAGGGCTGTTTGCATAAATAAAGACCCTTACTACTGGGCTAGAAAATCAACAATCACACTGTCTCTGCTCTACATAAACACCATTCATTTAAAGCACATTTCCACCCCAAAGAATCTTGTAAACTGTAGTTTAAGGATGCTGGGGATTATAGCTTTGTGATGGGTAAACTACAGTCCCCAGCATTCTCTGGAAGGAGGAGGTGTGCTTTAAACGTGTGTCATGTACAAAGCCTGAATTCCATCAGTTCCTCTGAGCATACAATGCGTGTTAGGTTGATGAATGACTACACCTCTTATCACCTTTGACATTTTGCTCCCAGAATCTGTCTTGCACTGCTTACCTTTTACATTCAATGAAAACAAGTGATAATGATTTTCCTAGGGAGAACTATGTCAGGTACAGCTGGGGAAATTGATGTTTGAATACTACCCCATTAAACGTCTTTTTTTTTTTCTTTTGCAGGGGAAATACAAAACTGGCACAGTAAGGATCAGCCAGTATTTTTCCATGTGCAGGAAGGTTTTTGCTTCCACCAATTCTCCACCCAGTGGCGTAGCGTGGGTTGTCAGCACCTGGGGCAAGGCAAGTAATTTGCACCCCCTAACCCGTGGATTTGTGCCCCCTAACCCTAACCCCCAGATGTTGCACCTGGTGCGGCCGCCCCCCCCCCTGCACCCCCCACGCTACGCCACTGTCTCCACCTATCCTTGGGTTACATTCAGAATAGACCTGTAACCTGAACAGGTACAATGCAAGAAAATCTTGTTCATTGGGGCTAATGAAAGGTAAAAAGGTAAAGGTACCCCTGCCCGTACGGGCCAGTCTTGACAGACTCTAGGGTTGTGCGCTCATCTCACTCTAGAGGCCGGGAGCCAGCGCTGTCCGCAGACACTTCCAGGTCACGTGGCCAGTGTGACAAGCTGCATCTGGCGAGCCAGCGCAGCACACGGAACACCGTTTACCTTCTCGCTGGTAAGCGGTCCCTATTTATCTACTTGCACCCGGGGGTGCTTTCGAACTGCTAGGTTGGCAGGTGCTGGGACCGAACGACGGGAGCGCACCCCGCTGTGGGGATTCGAACCGCCGACCATGCGATCAGCAAGTCCTAGGCGCTGAGGTTTTACCCACAGCGCCACCCGTGTCCCTGGGGCTAATGAAGCCTTTCTCAAGTGACTGGGACATTCTAGGTTGCGCCCAGTGATTACGACTAACCCAGGTCCATTCATTTCAATGGGCCTTTGCTCAGGATTATATCACCAAATATAATCCTGTGTTTATCATTTTCCAACTAAGGTCAGACTACTACACATTTCTCATTTTCCATCATACAGTAGTTTTGGCAATCACCTGTCTTGGGTTTGTCTTATCTTGTACCATTTCATATTGTTCAATCAGTTTTGTGTAGGCTTAGAGCTGTCTGAAAATTAAGAAATTATTTGTGACATACTGTAATAATCAGCTTCCAAAGGTATAGTCTGAAAGCAGGTGAGTGTAGCACTTTCCTGAATGTCAGCAGGTTAGTGCCTGGAACAACATGGATGATGCCTTGGACCCCATGTCAGATGAAAGGTGCAGGGATATAAATGAAAAAAAAATAAAAAAATTAAAGGCTTACATGTCTTTAGAAGCTTATCAAAACTGATTCTCTCTCTCCATTTTCTGATACTGTCAGGAAAAAACAGTCCTTGAATGGGAAGAGGAAAAGGTTGGGCACGTGAATCTGCTTGCAGAAATTATTGTGTACAAACCTTGTCACCATCTGGATGTTTCTTAAGCAGCTAGGAGGGTGGCAACACAAGATTGGGCCTTTTCTGCAGTGGCTCCCCACTTGTGGAATGCTCTCCCCAGGGTGGCTTGCCTGGTACCTTCATTACATATCTTCAGGCATCAGGCAAAAATGTTTCTCAATAACTAGGCCTTTGGTTGATTGAACATTCTAAAGCTTTTAAAATGTGTTTGTAGGAAAGGGGTTACCGATTTATTTTTGTTTTATTATGTATCTGGTGTTCTCATTTTGTATTTTTATGTTGTGAACCTACCTGAGATCTTTGGATGAAAGGTGGTATATAAATTTAACGAATAATACTAAATAGAGTAACACAACTGACAAATCCTTCTGACCAGTATTCAGCAGGCATAAATGAGTCACAAAAAAATGCTTTATACAATATACAACTCAACTTTATTTCATTTCAAAATGTAAATCGTTTTCTGATCAGCCGAAGCTGATTTTCTAGGCAACATGCGTTAAAAACACTTCAGGAAGTTATACAGAATTTTTCAACAATCATTTCACTGTATATTCACTGTCGAGTTCCTGATTACTTGTGGTATGCTACTGATATTTTACAATGAATACAGAGAGAGGCCATTTTTAAGCTGCAACACTTCAGCTCACTTCAGCATAGATCTCATGTCAGCATCGCAGCAGACTGGTAAGTAGCATTCCCTACAATTACGGTAACTTCTAATCCGAAATCATGTCTGGAGAGAGAGAGAGAGAGAGAGAGAGAGAGAGAATGCCACAGACTGAAATTGTATCTAATAATCTCCATCAATTGATGTTCCAATTTATAAACAATTAGAACTGGATTACCAAGTAAGATTTTACTAAGCCACTAACATACAGATAATCATGTACACAAGCCATTGGATATTTGTGAAAAGGATGTTAAATTCACTATAAGAACCTGAAATGAAAGGCACATTAACATTTTAAGTGTAGTGGAAAGTGATCTGAATATATATGCGCAACCCTAAAAAATTATGTCTTGGAATGCTTCAAATCTATGTTCAAATAAATTCCTAGATTTAGGCACCATAATCCTCTGTGCATATATTTTCTCAGATGTAAATCCAATGGAATTAAATTGGGCTTAGTCTGAAGTAAGAATGCACAGTATTGTAGCCTTACACCTGTCTTCATCCTAAAATGATGCACTGGAGAGCATCTTCTGCTCCTTTTCAAATCCTTATTCAGGGCTTTGTCAATTAATACAGCTCAGGTCCAGCGTACATTAGGGACTACCTGAACCCTTATAGGTAAAGGGACCCCTGACCATTAGGTCCAGTCGTGGCTGACTCTGAGGTTGCGGCGCTCATCTTGCTTTATTGGCTGAGGGAGCTGGCGTACAGCTTCCGGATCATGTGGCCAGCATGACTAAGCCACTTCTGGCGAAGCAGAGCAGCACACGGAAATGCCATTTACCTTCCTGCCAGAACAGTACCTATTTATCTACTTGCACTTTGATGTGCTTTCGAACTGCTAGGTTGGCAGGAGCAGGGACCGAGCAATGGGAGCTCACCCCATTGCGGGGATTCGAACCGTCAACCTTCTGATCGGCAAGCCCTAGGCTCTGTGGTCTAAACCACAGCACCACTGCGTCCCCTAAGTCCATGTGTTAAGACATGCTAATTTATCACAAAAAATATGAATGATACCTTCTGACCTGCAAGTCCTAGGCTCTGTGGTTTAACCCACAGCGCCACCCGCGCCCCTGAACCCTTATATCCCAGCTTGATCGTATTATTAATTATTATATATGAACTTTATATACAGTTGTACCTTGGAAGTTGAAAGGAATCCATTCCAGAAGTTCATTCAACTTCCAAAACGTTCAGAAACCAAAGCATGGCTTCTGATTGGCTGCAGGAAGCTCCTGAAGCCAGTTGGAAGCCACTGAAGCCCCATTGGATGTTTGGCTTCCAAAATAGTTCACAAACTGGAACAGTCAATTCCGGGTTTGTGGTGTTCAGGAGCCAAAACGTTCAAGAACTAAGCTGTTCAAAAATCAAGGTACGACTGTACAGCTCTTCATCCAAAGATCACAGGGCAATTTACAGCACAGCTTTATCACTGAGATCAAGTTGGTGAGACTCATCTGACAGTGACAAGAATCTCAGACTTTCATACCATTGGCTCAGTCCAATGGCAATTCAGGAGGCAACTTCTGTTTTAACCTTTAAATGTCGGATGAAAACTTTTCCAGGTTGTCAAGATAATGCCAGAAGTTAAGAAATCACCTTTCTGTAATATCTGACTATCTACAATATTGCTGTACACCACTTTGGGTTTCTTTTAATGAACTAGCATACAAACATTTTTAATAAATAAATAAAATTTATAATAGCTGGTGACTTTGAAGCTTAATAGGTACCACATAGCATGTATTCAGTAGTATTAAATTCCCTGTTGTACTCATTAGACACAGAAGTGACAAAAGAGCAATTATGAAATTAAGGAGGAAAACATAATAACTGTTCCAGCTCCCAGACAGAACATCCCACAAGTGACAGCACTGGTAGGAAAGAGAAGACAAGAAAAAGACCTAAGTACACAATGCCTAATTGTCCTTGTGGGTAGCCTGTATGAATTGTGTATTGTTTTGTAATGATTTGTTGGGTCTCTGGACCGTAATAAAGATTGATGAATTGTCCTTGTGGAATTTATTGCTGTAGGATGCTGTGATGGCTGATGAGTAGGGATGTCTGGGAATTCAGCTGGAATCAGGAGTGGAAATGGCTGCAATTCACATGCTCATCTGAGGTCAGGAACAGAGATCAAGCAAATGAATATGAGCAGCATTAGCCATAGGTTTTTTAGTCTGCCATTGACATTGTTTTCTGCATTGTTTCCCTTTCATTACTTTTGGCCATTGTGGATAGTGAGACAAACAACATAGCTTTCAGTGGAAGTCAAATTGTAGTGGATCATAGAACTGTAGAGTTGGAAGGGACCACGAGGGTCATCTAGTCCAACCTCCCTGCAATGCAGGAATCTTTCGCCTAGCATGGGGCTCGAACACACAACCCTGAGATTAGGAGTCTCATGCTCTACTGACTGAGCTATCCCAGCTGTCAGAATCAGTGCCAACTGTGATGAACACAAAACAGGATGCCTCCTTACAGTCTACCCTAGGAATTGCAACTGAAGCAACACATCTTAACCAACACAGGAAAGGGGTGTGTTGTCCAGAGTGCAAGCATGCTCATATGAATAAATAATTTTGATCCATTATCAGTAGAGAATGTCTACAGTGCTGTGTTGTTAACATTGCATGAAACATCCAGTTGTGACGATGTTCCTTTTTGTTAATAAAGGGTATTATTTTACACAGACAGCCTATAATTATTTCAGAGATCCTGGAGGCTAAAGACTGATGCACTAATTCATTGATGAGAGTCTACGAGGTCTTTATTAGGCAACTTCTGCAACCCATTTGGAGGGTCATCAATGTTTCTGTTCTGAGTGCAGAGAGCAAGATGGCTAGACTCTGCTGCTGGACCTCCTGCCATGTGCCTTGCATGCTTTACATATTGAAAATGTGGGTCATGAACAGGAAACACAGTATTGCAGTGGTCAGAGAAGGTTTTTCGCAACCTTGGGTCCCTAGATGTTGTTGGACTACAACTCCCATCATTCCTAGCCAGCATGACCAGTGGTCAATGATGATGGGAGTTGTTGTTCAAGAACATCTGGAGACCAAGGTTGAGAAAGGCTGGGATAGAGTATTGGTCTAGAACAGTGTTTCCCAAACTTGGGCCTCTAGCTGTTTTGGGACTAAACTCCCATCATCCCTAGCTAGCAGGACCAGTGGTCAGGGATGATGGGAATTGTAGTCCAATCACAGCTGGAGACCCAGGTTTGGGAAACACTGGTCTAGATCCTGGGAGATCAGGGTTCAAATCCCCACTTAGCCACAAAGCACACTAGGTGACCTTGGAGTAAGTCATACTCAGGCTCATCTACCTCACAGACTACTGTGAGTACCATGCATGCCACCTTGAGCTCCTTGGGGGAAGCTAGGATAATAAACAAATCTACCTTAGGTGGTTTTTGCAAAAACGTTCTCAAAATCTCCTCTTGGTAGACAGTGAGCTCTGCTGTGAGGACTGCCGTTGTCTGGAGCGTTTCCTCTGCTTAGATCTTTGTTTTCCTGGTAGGGCAGCAAATCCAGCTTGTTTTGTGCTCTAGCAGAACAAAGCTGTAAAAGTTTCCAGTTAGAAAGAATATTGCTATTCTGAACACAACACAGGTATGCTTGCCTCTCTCTTTTTCCTCTTCAAAAAAACAACATAGCTTTTAGAAGTTTTAAATTTGGGGAAACAGAATAAAGGCTTCACTCTAGAACAAGCTTCCCCCTCCTGCCATAGCTGAGGAAGAAGTTTGGTAGGTGAGACTCCGGACAGCCATGGCATAAGAATAACATGTCTACATCAGGCCAGCTATCCACTCAGCAACAAGAGTGTTGGCTGCAGTCTCCTTGTTCAGCCACAAAAAAGGTACAGGCATGATTTCCCCTTCCCCTTCTATATGATTAATTCTATCCCACCTATCGCCATGCCGTGACCACCATTATTTTCATTTATAGGCACAAGTGTGTAATTTGTGTGCCATTTAGTGCTCTCTTTCACACATATTACACAGTTCCTGAAGCTACTCCACTGACTTCCGATAAACTAACAGGTGAAAGTCAAGGTTTTGACTTTAACCTATAAAACAACTTGTGACCAGGATACCTGGAGGAGTGCCTCTGCCCCTACTGTCCTGTCCAAGCATTGGACTCCTGGCTGTGTCACTATCTTGGTTGGAGGAAACCAGGAAACCAACTATCTTGGTTGGAGGAAACCAGGTTGGAGTGCCTTCTCTGTGGTGGCCCTCTTTCTATATAGAATTGCATCCCTTGCAGCTCCAACAAGTGCCAACACTTGTTAAACGCAGCACATGTTAAAAACATACCTGTGCACTAAAGCATTTCCTGGTGTTTTATTGTTAAAAGTTAATTAATGGTGTCATTTGGGTTATCAGCTGCATTTTACTCATACCATTGCAGTTTCCCTGTTGTGTTCATTTATATTTTTAAATATGTACACTTCCTTGAGCTTAATTGTCATAGGAAGTATTTGAATGCCTTTATAAAGAAGTAAAATAAACAAACAGATCAAAGGATTTAACCCATGCATGTGAACCTGTCATACAAAACAACCTTTTCCCATCTACACCCTCTCCTGATTTTCATTCTTACATTGCATCAACAAGAACAAATCTGAGTGAGTGGTCATAACCTTGCATGCATTTAGAAATGCAGAATGCTTTACCATTACCTCTTGGGAGCTGAGTGCTTCATTTTCTGGAATGGGCACTATCGGATGAGTGGGCTGCAAAGAGAGGAAATGTCAAGAGTGTTACAAAGCAGACACTGCAATGGCACTTAATGGCATTTCATGAGGGGTAAACACCTGGCGTATTGCAAATTACACTGAAGATAAATGTTCCGCTTTTGCCCATGAACCCTGCATGACAGCTTGATGTCTGAAAAACTCCTCTCGCTGCGTTGTTAGCAGAATGCCCATCGTTAAGGCAGACAGCATGCATGTGCGGGTCTGTGTACTTTGAAGATTTTGAAAGTGTGTGTCTGCAGCGCATCTCAATGTGCACTGTGTACAGGCACTCAGACACACCCCGATACTTTGCAAGATTCCCATCAGTGGTGGACAATCTTCCAAAGGTTGTTTGGGGTAGTGGTGAAGGTGAGCCCCCCCCCCCCCGTAACAGTAGCCTTAAAAGTTGTGCTTCCCCCTTTCCACAGGATTAAATAAAGGAACATATTCACTTGTGGAGACTGTTGGAGGATGGGTGCTAAACCAGTTTTCAGTCTCTGGTGACCTCAGCCACTGAGCCTTACATTTGCTGCTACCCACATAGCCCCAGAGAGTGCTAGCTATATAGTGATCGCCACTAAAAGGTAAAGGTAAAGGTACCGCTGCCCGTACGGGCCAGTCGTGACCGACTCTGGGGTTGCGCGCCCATCTCGCTTAAGAGGCCGGGGGCCAGCGCTGTCTGAAGACACTTCCGGGTCACGTGACCAGCATGACGAAGCTGCTCTGGCGAGCCTGCACCAGCGCAGCACACGGAAACGCCATTTACCTTCCCGCTATAAAGTGGTACCTATTTATCTACTTGCACTTAAGGGTGCTTTCGAACTGCTAGGTGGGCAGGAGCTGGGACTGAACGACGGGAGCTTACCCCACCGCGGGGATTCGAACCGCCGACCATACGATCGGCAAGTCCTAGGCGCTGAGGTTTTACCCACAGCGCCACCCGTGTCCCTGTGATCGCCACTAGCTTAGATTAATTTAAAAGGGAATTAGATCACCTCCTCTGTCTATAACAGCCTTCCCTAGGCTTAGGATGTCTCTGGATGCTGTTGGGTGTCAAGTACAGGATGATGAGAGCTGTAGCTCAGCAACATCTGGAGGAACCAAGGATGGGGAAGGCTGGTCTGTAGCTGAGGGTCTTCTTGCCTACATTGAATCCTCATGTTTAGAGCTTTCATTTTTGGGGCTTTCCATAACCAGCTGTTTTGTCCCCTGCTAGAAATAGGATGCTAATTTAGATGAAGTTTAGTTGCAATTCCCCCCAAAGAATAAAACCCCATATCCAGAAAATGCCAGCTTGAAATACTTAGTTTTTATTCATATGCAAACAACCCATTTGTTTCCAGGGAGATTAGATGATGTTCCATCAAGGAAACATTGACCCATACTTTCCAATGCCTTTTCCTTTTCACAAAGGTCTGATTTTGTAGGAAGGGGAAGGGGGGTGCTTGCAAGAATGCCAAATCAACTTTAATTTCTCAACATGAATTTGCCAACATGTCACTGAATCCCACCAAAAAGGGGGGGGGAAGAGTCAGGGAACACCCACTCTCAGCTCTAACTCCAAATTGTTGGAGTTAGAGTAGAACCTATACACATACCATTTGTATGCAGCTAAGGACCGTGCTGAGAGTAATATGAGTGTAGGTATGTCACCAGCGGCTCCTCTCTCCCTGACCTCCCTCACCTGCCCCAATAAACCCAAGTGTTCCTTCTCCTCCTTGGGCATCTTAAAAGGCTTTCTGACGCTGTTCTCTCTAGACCAGCCATTCCAGGTCAAAACCCTTGACACTTAAGCTGCAGTGCCAGAAGATCACAAAATAGATTAATTAAACCTTTATTCCTCTTGCATGAGAGAATGAGTCATGTTTACTTTCCATATTTTTAATGGTATGTGGATCACCTGCTATCACTCACAGTAGGAGCATGGGGCTCTTTGAACGACTGTCTTTTTAGCTGTGGGAGGTTTTTTTTCATTCCCAATAGGAACTGTGTGCCCTTGACATCAAATTCTACCAGTTGGCAACTGGCAAATGCCATAGCAACAAGACTGTTTCCAACATCTTCTGTTTCCCACATATTTTCTGTGCTATTTAGTGAGGCTAACATCTCTTTCAAACTTTCATTCTCCCTAGGCATTTAAGACATGCAGATCTGTTTTGTCCTGATGTGAAAGGAATGCAAAAACATAAACTTTACACACAAATTTGAAAGGCATATCCAATTTATTTCTTAGGTAAACTCAGTTCTTTCAGGCTGTGTGTCCTGTCTTACAGAAATCAGTCCTTTGTTTGAAAGCTGTCCGGTTCAAGTCCTTTTCAAAATAAAGAACCATCTTAAGGGAGACTTTGAAGCTGCCCATCAACAGTCAGTCAGTACGACCTGGTCAGGAGGTCACAGCCTTAATCATGATGATGAGAAGCACTTCTTTTTACATTATATTACAGGCTTAGTCATGCTGGCCACATGACCCAGAAGCTGTACGCCGGCTCCCTCAGCCAATAAAGCGAGATGGGCGCCGCAACCCCAGAGTCGGTCACGACTGGACCTAATGGTCTTTACCTTTACAGTGGCACCTCTGGAACAGGATCCATTCCGGAGGTCCAGCCAGATCCCGAGGTTTTTGCAACCGAAGGAGAAGAGTTAGACCGCTTCTGCTCATGCGCACACAGTGGTAGATGGTAGACTGCTTCTGTGCATGCGTGCGTGGCAAAACACTTCCAGGTTTGCTGTTTCGCAACCCAAAGTTTATGTTACCCGAGGGTTACGTATTCATTTCCAGATTTCTCCTGGTGTTTTGCCTGTGTCTGCTTTTTAACCAAGACTAAAACAAAAATGCCATATGCAGAAAATGGTGCCACTCCACACAGGCAAGCAGGTGTGGGAAACCTTTGACCCTCCAGATGTTGCTGAACTTCTCCTCCCGTCAGCCCTAAAGAGCATGGCTCAGGATGATGGAAGTTGTAGTCCAGCAGCATCTGGAAAGCTAAAGTTCCCCCACACCTGCTGCTCTTTTGCATCATCTGCTCTTTCAAGGCTCTGCAAACAACAACAACAAGACTATGCAGGCTATTTAATTCTTACATGAAAGCCACTCCCATCTCACTACACACCAGACATTTACAGAGCACCCATACCCCCACACACCCTGGGAGCAGGGGCAGATCTACTATGGATCTAAAAGTATGTTTTAATAGATCTAATGTTTTAAGCATGTTTTAATAGATTTAATAGACCTCCATGTGTGGTGAAAAAACGATCTAAAAGTATGTTTTAATAATGGAACAATTAGACTGCTTTTCACCACAGAGGGTCACATAGCAGGCTCAGGAACAATCAACTAAACAATCCATCAGTCAAATAATACAATGTTTTTAAAAAGAACAAAGCCCAAAACAAATAGGTGTAATGTTTAAATCTGCTTCCCTGCAGATCCCTCTGTCTGGTTCCAAGTCCTGCCCTCTGCAGCAACAGAAAATTACTCCAAGCTAAACATGGCCAACTTATTCAACGTGACATCCGAACTAGGCAAATGTATAACTTGTTTCAGTGTAGAAATGTGCATTTTGTGAAGTGGTTCTGACTGACGTAAGGATGTTGGGGTGAATGGCTCAAGTGTGCTGTAAATCTGAACTTTTAAATTAGTCCTTTGCACCTCTACGACAATGTGCATTACTGTTACATCTAACAACAACAACAACGTATGCACCCCGCCCACCTGACAGGGTTGCCCCAGCCACTCTGGGCAGCTTCCAGCTTTGCCGGCGACCTCCCCTTTCCCTGCACACCTGCCAGCTGTGCCCCGTCAACCATATGGCTGGTGGGCGTGCAGCTTCCTTCTCAAGCCTCCGCTGGAGGAGAGTGATCCCCGCAGAGGCTTGGGGAAATGTCAACAACTCTGGGAAAGGGGGTGGGGCCAGAGGGGTCTTTGCACCATGGCACCGGATATGCTTAAGATGGCCCTGATACAAGGCATAAAAAGACTCTTTCTCACCAAGTTAATTTACAATGGCACTCACAGGGGAGATATATATATATATATATATATATATATATATATATATTCCTTCTAAATGAAGAATTGCTTTTTCAAAAGCAAATGAAAAATACCTGAATCCGTTCAGCTTAAGCAGGTGTGTTAATGCTTCATGAATGCTGAAGGTCATTTTGCTCAGTGAATCTTGCTCTCTAGTGGTAGAATGATCACAGTACAACTTACCTAGTTAATTCAGATTTCATTGTAGACACAGCAGAAGGTTAATTTAAAATTCAACTCATGTGAGATAGTTTGAGAAAATGCCTGGGATATATTTTTAATGATGCTGGAAAGACTGCACTTTCTATTGAAAAAAAAAATCTCTAAAGCTAATCAGAGATCAAGTGAAATTTAGATCAAGATCAATGAAATTTAGCTCTGCCGTGCTAGGATACCTACAGTGTCTGAAAATGAATGGGGTGAGACTGAGCAACAGAAGCTCACCCTGATGCAGGGATTCAAACCGCTGACCTTTTGATCGGCAAGCCCAAGGCTCAGTGGTTTAGACCACAGCACCACCCATGTCCTTACGTGCTTAAAAGTGCTATGTTTTTGAAACTGCCCTGATTTGTTGTGAAGCATCCAGGAGAGGGCTATTGGCCCTGCTGATGGGCTTCACACAGGCATCTGGTTCATAAATGGCTGCTTACCTGGTCACAGGACAGGCGGCTCCAAATACTTACCCTCTGGGAGCAGTGCCTGATTTAGGCGGTCAGCCATTGGAGAACTCCTAGGCCAGCCGCTAGGGAGTACTGGGCTTTCCCACCATCTGTTTATCTGAATCCTGGCCAATCTGGCCAGGCAAGTGGGCAGGGTTTGGGAGCCAATAAAGGCTGTCTGCATCTGACCCGAGGCCTTTGGTCTGGTCCAGTCGGGCTACTTTTATGTTCTTATGAAACCATTTGGCCAAAGGGCACTATATCAATGCATTCGCATATAGAATTGCTTTGTTTTTAGAATTGCTGCCTCAAAAACCTTTGTCCTTCATTAACACAACAGAAACACCAGGAAGAGACACTTCTCACCTTGTTATACAAAGTATTGCGACGGTAAGGACTATAAGAACTGTCATGGATGTCGCCAAAGATGGAACCCAAATGATTGAATGGACCAGGAGTTAGCAAGTCAGCATGAGAGAGCCCCTGTGGGTGCAATGGGGACTTAGTAGGAGAGCTCAGTTTAGTATATAAATAAGGATGGGAAAGAGTTGAATCCTGGAAGAAAGAGAAGCAGACAAAGAGATTGGTTAATGGACAACCCAAGAGCCCCAGAGGGGACGCCCAGTTCACTTGACTTTGTACGATTAAGACTTCACTTGTTATTTCTGTATGGTTTTGTGGATGTTAATACGGTTACTGCAGCAGATACAGTAAAGGACTGCAGTTTATTATAATATGAAAGATGGGCTCATATCAGCAAGGGAGAATCTACTATGTTGCCTCATGCCCCTGTTGGATTGGACACAATTGTTCTCAAGTTGTTTGGATAAGGAAGAAAAAGTAGTTAATGTAGCGGGACAAGGAGTAGCTGGTGAATGTCTGATTTGCTTCCTCCGAGGGTGGCATTAATTCCCATGCTATCCTCACAGCAACCCTATGAGGCGGGTTCATCTGAGCTTGGTGGCTAAGTGGGGTTTAGGGTCCAAGTCTCCCCATTCTCACCAACCCGTGACACAAAAGTGGGGAGGCACACAGCACAATGACATCAGCATAGGAGGGGGGCAGTTCTTATTAGATATGGGGGGTGAGTGGGAAGAGGGTTTGGTTCAGGGATGGTTTGTTATTTCCATTGTTAAAAATATCCACCTGCATACTTAAGACAAATTCAGCTACATTGTTCCAGTAAGAAAATCTCAGCTGAATTAGGAAAAGAAAGAAGCTTTACCTGTTCAGTTTGGAGGCCACCGGTTTCTTCTAGGTACTTTCTGAATGGGTTTGGTTGGGCAGGTTCCTCTTCCTTTAACGTTATTATTTTTGCTTTCACCATTGTTGGACGAATGACACCAGGCTTTGTCTAGTTTCCAGGAAAGAGAAGTAGAGAGATACGTTTGTGTGTGTGAATTGTGTGCATGTCTTGGAAAACTGCATACACTGGTACCTCGGGTTACATACACTTCAGGTTACATATTCTTCAGGTTACAGACTCTGCTAACCCAGAAATAGTACCTCAGGTTAAGAACTTTGCTTCAGGATGAGAACAGAAATCGTGCTCCGGCGGCGCGGCAGCAGCGGGAGGCCCCATTAGCTAAAGTGGTGCTTCAGGTTAAGAACATAGCAGGTTAAGAACAGACCTCCAGAACAAATTAAGCACTTAACCCGAGGTAATACTGTACATTCTTAGATTTTAACCTGCCACCCTTACATGTCATAAAGTATAAAGATACATTCGTTACTTCTCAATGAGCATCCCTTCTTGCCAAAGCCAAGAACGGTTAAGTATGAAAGGGAAACTGCTGCACTCGTCCACCCTGATGCATTTGTGGCACAACCAGTATAAATCATAGCTGAAAACCACCTTTGGCACATGAGACATTGCTGGACTACAACTCCCATCATCCCTGAGCAGTTGTTGCAGCAACTGGAGAGTCAAAACTTTCTTCTTTTTCTTTTTCTTTTTCTTTTTCTTTTTCTTTTTCTTTTTCTTTTTCTTTTTCTTTTTCAGATCATGTATAAAACTCAACCCACAAGGCATGCTGAGGCATTATTTATTTATCTTATTTACACATGCATACACGTCCGGGTAAATAAAAATGTCTTAACCTGGAATCTAAAGGCTTGCAAAGTAGGCACCAGTGGAACCTCTTTACCAGGGGATTCCAAAACCAGGTACCACCCCTGAAAAGCTTTGTCCTTTGTAGCATCGCAGCCCAAAAATGGAAGGCACCAGGGGCAAGGCCTCAGTGGAGGATCAGAAGAAGTCTCGGGCAGGCTGTGGTACCTCGCGAACTGGATATAGCCTACTAAAAGTGAACTGTGGCATGACAGGTGTTTAAGCCATCTGTTTCACTGTACCAGATAGGTAAGCTTTTTCTCAAGCTCCCCTAGTGGAATACATTTCACTTAGTGCCGTGGTTCCGAACCCCCACCCCTGGACACTTTGAAAATTTATGGGGGTCTTGGAAGATCTCTTAATGATTTTGCTGCCTGTTGTAGCAATTGTAATACACTGTGCTAGATGCTGGGTGATTTTTAACTGCAGTTTCACAGACACACTTCAGACCACCTGTTGCACCTACTTACTACCAACAAGGTAAGAGAAAGGAAGGGAAAGTTTGCATCTGTATTGGAATTTTTAAAAGGTGGAGAAAGAGAAAGGGAAAGAGAAAGGGGAAAGAGAGAGAAGGAGAAAGAGGAAGAGGGAGAGGGAGAGGGAGAGGGAGAGGGAGAGGGAGAGGGAGAGGGAGAGGGAGAGGAAGAAGGAAGGAAGGAAGGAAGGAAGGAAGGAAGGAAGGAAGGAAGGAAGGGAAAGAAAAATAACTTTCAATGCTTTTTCTGTCATTCTCCTACCAGGGCTATGTTTCACTCAGGAAAATATTAATAGAACATTTTGTATTCTATCAATACTTAAAAAAATTAAAGCAATGACAGTCAGTGGTCTCATACAACCCACATAAGGGTAATAAAAATTCCTTTTCATGTATGTATCAGAAGAACAGGAGGCAAAAGCCTTGGATTTAAGAAGTCTAATTTTCGTCCTCCCACTGGCAACTAAATTACTGGTCTCCAGAAATGCCTAAGAGGAAAATGCAAATTCTTCTATTTGAGCCCATGTTTATGGAGCAACAAATCTCATGAACATTCACGAGATACAAGTTACTTATTTTGTACATGTAAAACACATAACTTAAACATTTTTAACTCTCTTTTAGCACTCTATACTTTCTCTGTATTGCATTGTGCTTTAGGAAACATCAGGTCTTTATAGGTGCCTTATGGAAGCCAATACTTAGGAAAGCCAGATACATAACTGTCAGAGCCACCCTGGGTCCCAGCTCACAAGAGACCAAAGTCCAGTCCAAGCTATATACAAAAGGTTTTATTGAAGATCATTGTCGTCATTACATCCAAACTCCGTGGCTCCGCATCTGTTACCCTTAGATGTTAGAAGTCCCCTCTGAGTCCGTCCCTCCCCTGCACCAATTTAAGAGGCTTGTACTGCTCCACCTTTTCCTCTCTTTCCTTTTCCGCAGGGTCTTCCTGCCCCCCTGTCTTCCCTCTTTCCGGGACTCCCCAGAGGCTGAGTCTTCTCCCGCCTGCTCCCCCCTCCTTCGTGCTTTGGCACCAGGCTCCTCCTCAGAGCTCTCCTCATTTCCGCGCGCCTCTATATTTGAACTTGGCGCGCGTACGTTGCCTCTGACCTTCCTTTCTACAGTTACGCTGCTCTCGGTACTACACTCCTCCCTTTCAGGCAGGACGTCTTGCTCCGAACTCCTCCCCCTTCCTCCTTCCTGTCCTGCTCTTTCTGACACACTGGCAACTCCCCCCCCTCTACTCCGTTCCGACGGGGGAGCTGGTCCCGCTTTGCCACTCCCACTGGGGATTCCCTCTTCGTTCCCCTCTCTCTGACTGATTCCCTCTCTATTGCCCCTTGGCCTGACCAGGGGGGCTCCCTTCTGGGAATCCTCTGATTCGCTAGACGGACTTTGGGACAACCTCGGCTCGTTGTCGTCCTCTTCCTCCTCGCCCTCGCTCTCTGTCTCCTCTCTCCCTAAAACCCTGACAATAACCAATAAGAAAATATTTATTTGTATTTGCTTGTGTCCTATTGCTGATCACTCCCATTTCCCCCAACACATCACAAGAGTCATTGTGGGTGGCACAACAATTCAACACTCATATTGAAAATGAGGACCACAAAAGCTTTCCCAGGGGACAATTTGCCCTTATACTGTCAAAGTCCACTTTCATAACCATAAGGACTAGAAACCTGATGTCGAAGGAAAAGAAAGCTGAGATCCTCAGGATACTGAATGCTATGCCTACTATCAATTTCTAGGCTTGCATGCTACATTGCATGTAAATGGCTGGACAGGGCTATGGGACTAGGTTTTCCCAAACCCCTTCCTGTCCAACAGTACTATGAAGTTCAAGTTGTTACTTAATGCTCATGATCTGTAAATGAAATCAAGGCATTTCAAAAACAGCGAGAAATCCGTTTTAGAGTTCCAAATAAGCACATTGCTTTCTTTACACCATAATAAGCAGCCTGCTGAATATTGCTTTGCAGTTAATAAAATGATGAAGTCCTGAGACTCAGCACCAGACTGAAAACACGACATCTCAAGCGTTTGATTTATTCAATGGAAGATAACTGCAAAGCAGCTTTGAATACAATGGTATTAGCAATCCGCTGCATTGATATTGTTCCTAACAAAGCAATATATTTGGCAAGCCTCTTTGTCAGCCACTTGGCCAAAGTTATTTTGCTTGACAAATCACATCCCAGCTTCAAACAACACGCAGCTCTATTCCGAATGCTGGGCACTGTTCTGCGAAACTCTCTCAGATGCATAGCTGCATCTCCCACAGGCAGGGAGACAGGGCAGCAAATGCTTAGGCATTTAATTTATTATCACTTCATTTTTACTTCTAGAAAGAGGCACTTCCAAGATTTTGTTTTGCACATGCCAACATAAGTTGATCTACCCACTTCTAAGCAGTGCACTATATGAAGGAGTGAAACTAATCTTTATTTCACCCGGTCAAAGACCAAGTTTGGCACACACACCCATGCGCATTTGCATCACACACTCACAAAGGCTGGGAGCCTCAGTGGTGCCCCTCTGGAGACTTCACCCGGGTCAAAAAAAAAACCAGTTAGCACTCCTGAAGCTATAATTCAATGGGACGTGGGTGGCACTGTGGGTTAAACCACGGAGACTAGGGCTTGCTGATCAGAAGGTTGGCGGTTCGAATCCCCACGACAGGGTGAGCTCCCGTTGCTCGGTCCCTGCTCCTGCCAACCTAGCAGTTCCAAAGCACGTCATGTGCAAGTAGAGAAATAGGTACCACTCCAGCAGGAAGGTAAACGGCATTTCCGTGTGCTGCTCTGGTTCGCCAGAAGTGGCTTAGTCATGCTGGCCACATGACCCGGAAGCTGTACGCCGGCTACCTCAGCCAATAAAGTGAGATGAGCGCCGCAACCCCAGAGTCAGCCACGACTGGACCTAATGGTCAGGGGTCCCTTTACCTTTACCTTAGAATAATTCCATGCCTGTAGGTTTGGTTTAGAGCCCTGCAACTTAATGTCATCCTGAGCGATGGGTTGCTCTGACACTGCATTTTTATTATTTAATTGGTTGTTCACATATTTAGGTTTAAAAGCTATGAAACTATAAATAAATAAAACTACCTTGACTTCAATGATGTGTTTTAAATGCAATCATTTTCAACTCCATAATCTATTTTATTTTATTGTAGTGGGGAGTGTTAGTTTAGACATGAAACATACCTTTTGCTTCTCAGGTGCTGCAGATTGCAATGAACGAAGGTTAGCCTGAAATAAAATACATGCGATATCAGTTCAACTAGAAGCATACATTGCTTTCCGTCATGTTAAGAGTGTCTTGTTTTTCTTTGGGAAAAGTATGAACGTATGTGGCTTTACAACCCAAAAACAAATTATGTGTCAGGTTTTTGTTTTTTTTAATGAGACTAAGCATCACAATAGTACATAATAATCGAAGAACTAAGAAAAGAAGAAAGGTAGCCCAAATGAAATTTGTTTGTACAAGCAACAAAATGAATTGCACAAAAATCTAAATGCTCATAGCAGCAGCTTATCCAGGGATAGAGGGAGGGGAAAGTTCACATCAGTTCCCTTTAAAAAATGAACTTAATTAAAAGTGAACCAAAACACAGCTATATTTTAAATTTTGCACTTCTCTGATTTTTGCAATTCAGTTCTGCAGACAAGTAATGCACACAAAAACACATTCACTAAGAAAAATTGTACATTATTAAAATCCATATATTAGTGAAAATTACATACTCAACAATGCATTACATTGGGGGAAACTGCTTGCATAAATGTGTATATTTGGAAAATTGTATAAACTGTGTATATTAGGAGGGATTTGCAAGCAAACGCTGGTGAATTTTCATGATGACTGAAGACTAGACAAATGAGAAACTGAGAGGAACAAAAACTGACAGATTCTCCTTTCCCTAATGGTAGGCATGTTATATTTCAGTCCTGTTTCAATACAGCATTATTAGCACTTGTGGCAAATGAATATCAGCGGCATATTTGTTGCACTAAATAAATTGATCTTTTGGAAAGCCCCCAGGCAGTTACCACTGGAACAATGCCCCAAACATAGTTTAACATGTTTGACAATTTCAGAAGAGTGAATGATCACTTCTATGATCCCTTTTCAAATCATTATGGGCCAGCACATGATAAAAAAAAAAACCCATCACCTCTCTAGCTATCTATTGCACTGATTTAGAAATATAAATAAAAAATAAACTGGGAATTGTTATTCCTTTACCTCCTACAGTGAGACTTCTGAGGAAATAAAATGAATTATAGGAGTAACCATGAATATGTTTTCTCATGTAGACTAAAATTGCAACATCAACCTGTCTTGAAATAAATACCTTTCCCTGGATAATAAATGTTCTCTCCCTCCCTCCCTCAGTTAATTGTGCATAGAAGGAAAAACCCACCTATGTTTTCATCAAAATCTCTGCGCTTAACCACCACCTTATAACAAAATATCCATGGTATGACAGGAGAAACGAATACATTTTGCAGTGAGAAAGTAACATCTTAGTTGGAATCATTCGTGATTTTTCTTACAAATTCTTTTCAAAATTACAATGTTTCATTCCAAATATTGGCATATTTATCCAAGCAGAGTCTATGTCTGTAAGTGGTTCGTTCATTCCAAAATATATACACACAGAAGTGCAAGATTTGCAATACACCCCAAACCTGAAATTTTAAGCGACATCAGCAACTTTACACAGAGGAAAATAGTGAAACTATGAAATTTGTCTCTGCAAGAGGAAGTGATGGCTTTAAAAGAGGATTAGAAAAAGGCCACTAGTGGCTATTAGGCAAATATTTATGTTCTAGACCCTCCAAGTTTCCCTATTTTGCAGGGACAGTCGGGGCTTTACAGAAGATGTCCCAATTTTTAATTTGATCCCAGAATGCCGTATATATGTTGGAAGCCACCCAGAGTGGCTGGGGCAACTATTATTACTATCATCATGATCATCATCATCATCAGAGAAAATACAGTTGGTGCCCTGTTATAGCTCCTCATAGGAGCTAATGAAAAAATTCCAAGTAGGATTCAAGATTTTTGTTCCAGGTGCCTGTTCTGTCAGGAGCTGCTGCCAGGTGAAAAGATGGATAATGCCATTTAATGCTTCATTAAATGCTAATGCCTTCAAGCCACTTATTTTCAGTTCCCTGGAGATGGGCTTCTGTCATTCAGTTTGATAGACTAAAGATGATTAAGATTACAACAAATAATGTGATTTTGAACGTGGCATTCTTGTAAAGGTATTATGATCAGTGCTTAATGTGTGTGTGTGTGTGTGTGTGTGAGAGAGAGAGAGAGAGAGAGAGAGAGAGAGAGAGAGGAGTTCAGATCTCTCTGGAAATACCTTTCCCAGGTCTGGAAGTTGTTCTTCCTAATCTGTAGCGACTTGCTGTAGCCAGTCAGTGATGAGAAAATGCACTCTGCATTTATATGTTCGAAGGCTGTGCTGTGCTCTTGCCAATAGATACAAAGGCTGAGTGCAGGCAAGAAATTTAAAGTCCATTTATGAAATTACTTACAAATCTTGTTTCCCGTCCAGCTGGTCTCTGTGAAGACATCAATGTCTGTAGGTAAAGATTAATCAGCCCAATATTGTAAGTGCAACATAGGTTGGCCAGTTCTGTGTGCATTGTGCTGAGAGGTTTTGTGCCAAATTGTAACATTCAGGCAATTTTCTGCTGCTGTTGTGATCACCAAACAGCAATGCAGACGAGGAACAACACAATCTTATGCACATCTATTCAGAAGTAAGTCTGACTGAATTCAGGGAGGCTTGCTCCCAGGTGAATATAAGATTGTTGCTTAAAATACACACAGAACATGAACATGAAAAAGGGTGTCTTCTTAAGATATTATGACTATGTTGAATGAGACCATTGTGGTCAATCACTGTAGCAAGTGATTCACGGTCAACCATCCAGAACATTATTTAACCCTACACTGGAATATGTTTATTTTTCCTTCTGGGAATTAAGAACATCAGAGTTAGTTAGCACATTGCTCCCATCGTGAGGAGCTAGAAGGACCACATAATTATCCCCATTTGGTAAATGTAGACAGGTAGAACAAACTGGGTGGTTCACAGGATAAAACCACAATATAGAAACACAAAATACCGTATTTTTCCCTCTATAGGGCGCACTTTTTCCCCTCCAAAAATGAAGGGGAAATCTGTGTGCGTCCTACGGGGCGAATGCAGGCTTTCGCTGAAGCTTGGAGAGCGAGAGGGGTCGGTGCGCACTGACCCCTCTCGCTCTCCAGGCTTCAGGAAGCTATCAGCAAGCCTGGGGAGCCCGCGGGAGTTCCTGCAGGGCTCCCTAGGCTGAGGATAGCAGCCTCCTGCCCGGAGCGTGGGGCACGCTGAAGCCGCAGCTGGGGGGGAATATTTTTTTTTCTTTATTCCCCCCCCCCAAAAAAAACTAGGTGCGTCCTATGGGCCAGTGCATCCTATAGGGCAAAAAATACGGTACATAATCAAAATAAAAACAAGAACAATCCAATAACACATTTTAAAAGGGCATTGAATGCAAGGTAGAGGAAAAAAATTGCATCCCTGTCAGTCCACCACAGCACTGTGCCTCCCTCCTCCTCCTCCCTCCTATTATTATTATTATTATTATTATTATTATTATTATTACCATACCCAAAATCAGGGGAGGATCTTAGGGGCCCTGAAAAATTTGGGGGAGGCGCAAATGAGGCCCCCAAATTTGTGGTTAGTCACTTCTGGCCTTATGTGTATGTAGTTCCACCCACAGAGTGAAAAACCTTCAGGGTATTTCGCACCAGAGCAGGAACTTGTAACCCTCCCATTGTCATTGGACTACAGATCCCATCATTATCCCGGGCAATTGGCCATGCTGGTTGGGGGCTGATGGGAGCAGCAGTCCAACCACCTCTGGAGGGTCATAATTCCCCCCCATCCCTGAACTAGAGTCAAAGATGAAGCATGGGATGTATTAACAGCCCCAGACTATTGTGCATTTGTCAGATGGAAAAGTACAATTTTGTATTAACTTGAATTTGAACACCCTTAGCTTGTTTTGTTCATGTTTTTAGGGAAGAAATGTTTTGCTGTGGACATCTGAGTAAGAGAACATGCGTTCTGGTATCCATGGGGAATAATACCCACTTACTTTGTCTGCATCTGAATCCAATATGTTCTGCAGGGAGCCTGGAGAAGAATCACAACGGCGCTAGAAAGAACGAGTTGAAAGTGTCAAGCGCTCAGTTGCAGAAACCAAAAGGGGTTGGGGAGAAAGCATAGAGACAAACAAGATGCTTTAAATATCTGGTTACCATAGACAGGGGGTCCTGTAAGACTTGATCAATAGCAGCACACAGCTCTTCAGTTTGTTGCCTGAGCTGAGCAGGGGAGCACATCTAGAAGATTTTAAAAGAGAGACGTTTACCCACAACATGATTCTCAGCTTCACCCCAAGGATGTATTTGCAGCTCACCATCCCCTTTTCATATGATCTCCTGCTTTTATTACTGGGATTAGCTTGTGCCATGAATATTGCATAATTTGTCCTTGTCTTGTCCAAGTCCTGTTTCACAACTTGCATCTCTTCTATAATCCACAACAATAGGTCGCCTTCTCTTGACTTTACCAAGGGCAAACCGCATTGTGTTATCCATTTCAGTGTGCTTGCAAAGCCCAATGAATGGCTTTTCACCCTCCATTCATTTTCTGCTCCTTCACCATCTTTCTTCTTGCTACATCCTATTATCTATTCCATCTCTTCGCCTCCATTTTTCTCCAGGCAAGAATGCTCAAGTTCAACACGACTAAGCGTTTGGGTCATTTGTTTATTTGTCTTGAACACAAAAACACAACACTTTAAGCTCCCCACATGACACAACGCCACCCAAAACATGCATGTATCTCCCAACCCATTTTTGGTCCTTCTTCGACAAATATCACACAAATATCTGAAATGCCCTTGTAATTCTAGAATCAGAGAGCTTAAAGGGGGCATGTGGGGGTATGTAGACCAGCTACCTTCTCAATGCAAGAACTATAATGCAAAATGCAACTACAGCAGAGGGAGCCAATGTTCTGTCCTCTGGATATTGTGGACTACAACTACCAACCAGCTTGGCTAATGGTTAGGAATGATGGGAGTTATAGCCCAAAATATCTGGAGATCACTAGCCAAAAATTGGAAATCGCAAGAGATACCAGCAATAGAAGAATGGCAGATGAAGATGTTGGACTTTTTGGAGCTGGCCGACCTGACTGGAAGAATCCGCAACCAGAAGGAAGAGGAGATACAAGAAGATTGGAAGAAATTTAAAGAATATTTAGCTAAATACTGTAACATAAGATAAATAGAAAATTATTGGAAGAAATTAATAGGCTTAGGGGTAGAATAAGTATATGTGCTAGTAAATATTAAGGATTAGAATATCAATAAAGGAGATGAGGTAAGTAAATGAAAGGAGTTAATATCATTAGAAATATGAATTTGGAGAACTGTTAAATAGGTGATATAATGAAATTCAGATAGAGGGGATTTGAGGAAGTCAGTTTTCAATGTAATGAAATTAGGGATTTAAAGTAATAATTCTTTTTTGTGTCTTTTTCTTCTTCTTTGTTTTGTGTTTTGTAATGTTTCCTTTTTCCTTGTGATAAATGTGAAAATCAATATAAAATTCTGAAAAAATATATATCTGGAGAGCACTGGTTTCCCTTGGACCTTAGCATCCTTGGCAAGTGACCATCTAGCATCTCCTTAAATGCCATCAAGTGAAGGAGAGTCTGCCATCTCCCATGGTTATCGTTTCCACTGGCAGACAGCTCTTACCATTACAAAGTTTTCATTAGAAGTGGGCAAAAACACAGCTACCAGCATTTTGTAATAGCCTGCATCTTTTGGGAACCACAACTATCACATCCACATCATACATCTAAAGAACATTTAAAACGTATTGCTTCCCCCCAAAGATCCTGGGAACTATAGTTTGTTAAGGCAGCTGGGAACTGTAGATCTCTGAAAGGTACACAACCATTTTCAAGATTCTTTCGAGGTAGGAGTGTGTTTGAAATGCTCTCCAGCTGAATGGCATGGATGCGACCTAAAAGTGCAAATTCTAACATTTATTCACAGTGGACAGGATCAGTCAAATGGAGATATGACCAGAAATAAAGGGATTTTCATAGGGATGAGTTGAATTCAGAGAGAATAATAGAGTCACCTCTGAATGTGTATCCAAAGATTTGTTTTCTGTGACTTCTTCTGCTTTGGCTGGTTCATCGAGTGCCTAGGGATTAATTCACATTATTCTGAGATCAAGGCAGCATTGAAAAAATAAAAAACAAAGGCAGAACTACAATGTGAATTTTATTCATTTGTTAACTTGTTTCTTTCTTTTGTTGAGATTGCATCCATCTGTCCAAGCACCCTAAGCAACATGCATACAAAGTCCCAAAGGAAAGAATTCCGTCAAATCAGCTGTTACCGTAACCTCAACTCATTTTGCAAAGTGCCACAAGGGAACAACAACAAAAAAGAAACCACACTTGTAGTATTATAATCTTAATCTCCATGTGCACATTTGTAGAAGCAGAGGAATCTAAGGAGTAAATTTAGGGAAACATGAGTTTCTGCTAAATTATTTTTGTGTTTTTTAAGATTCCCTTGTTACTTTAAGCTAATTTCTGCCAGCCATGTTCCACAATCAGGGCCTGGGCACAGCCAATATGACTTCTGGTTCTTAGTCATGCTGCCATTCTGATGCACTATGCCCACCTGTCCTCTAGAGGGAGCATGCACACTGATGTTTACTTTCTCCCATAGGGACACTTGAAGCTGCTTTTGCTCTGAACCTAGTCATCCTGCCCATCTAGCACAACACTGTCTATGCTGAATGGCAGTGGCTCTCCAGGGCAGTGAAAGACTTCAGGTTTTAACATTTCAGCAGCACCCTGTGTGCTGCCAAAATGTGGTGCTCCACTTCCTCTCACATTCTGTTGTTTGTCATTGTTGTGGCACCCTCTTGCCTAACAGAAACCAATCAGGACCTCCAGTTCTTCAAGACAGCACACACAAATGTATCCCTGAAGATGGATGCTCTGTAAATGTAGCCAGTAGTTTAGAGTGACTATCCACACTTAGGGCTAAACAGCTGGAATCATCCACCACAAACAGAAGAGCATTGGTCACATCTTTTGGTACCCCAAATAAGTGATTTTATCAGGCTACTCCTAATTATAAAATCACCACTATCACTGGAATAGGTTTTTTAATAAACTAACCTTCTGTTCGAGAAGTAGTGTGTTTGTAGGGATTGCTGCAAAAGCCTTGTAGCTTGTCTTGATCTTGTGTGACTACAAATCATAAACAAAAGGGGGCGGTGAGAATGGAAAAAGAAAACACATTATACATTAAAATATCAACTATAAATATTGTCAACATTAAGGGGGCTTACATGCTGCGTGAATATGTTGTTCTGACTTTTATAGAACAGTAGCTCACACATTCATTTCACTATTCATTGGCATGCATTCATTTGCCTATTAGGGTGCACACAATATTCATTTTATGCTTTGCTGCAAATACAATCCATGCAGCCCACATGTGTGAAAGGATGCCCTTTTGCTGACAGGGTCAGCGAAGACCGCTCCAGATAGAGACAGGTGATCACTTTCACAGAGCAATAGCGATAACTCTTTGCTTTGCAAAGAGAGCCAACACTGGTAGTTTGATAACAATTCAAATATAATGGAGCTGGGACACAGAGAACCACTGAAGTGGAGGTGGAAACGCCAGTTTGTGACTTTCTCCATTCTGACTTGCAGTTGCCTTCCTTATCTCTGTTTGCTAGATGATGAATGTGGTGAAATCCCTTGGACCAGATGGCAAGCATCTTTTCATCTACTCAATTTCACTCCCAAGAAAAAGGTAAACACACTAGGAACACTTTTCCAGACAACCTGTATATTGAGCACTCATCACAACTGATTTGCAGGGAGGTTAGAGAAATATTTAATGAGCATCCATTCAGATTTGTTTGTGGGGAGTCTATATGACTTTGTGTCACAACAAGAGTTGTCTTCCACTTTCCAGTGCATCTCCCCATCATTTTCCTTAGGGCAAAAACTCTGATCTCTTAGGGAAGCAGGTTTGCTGTGTAAGGGGTCCAAATGAACATTATTTGATCAACCCGAATTTGCCAGTATGTGACTGAATCCCATACAAAAATAGTGACAGCAGGGCTTGCCAATCAGAAGATTGGTGGTTCGAATCCCCACAATGGGGTGAGCTCCCATTGCTCTGTCCCAGCTCCTGCCCACCTAGCAGTTCGAAAGCATGTCAAAGTGCAACTGGATAAATAGGTACCACTCCAGCAGGAAGGTAATCTACTTATCTACTTGCACTTTGATGTGTTTTTGAACTGCTTAGGTTGGCAGGAGCAGGGACCGAGCAACTGGAGCTCACCCCGTCATGGGGATTTAAACCGCCAACCTTCTGATTGGCAAGTCCTAGGCTCTGTGGTTTAGACCACAGCACCACTGCATCCCCTACGTCCATGTGTTAAGACATGCTAATTTATCACACAAAAAATATGAATGATACCTGTCTGTTATTCCTCATATATCAGGTTCTACAAATGCAGAAATTTACTCCCTCTCTTTAAAAAAAGAAAATCTGGGAATCTGGGAATTATGGTTAAACCAGCTGCCCTCACCTGCCCACTACCCCACTGTGGATGTTCATGCACTAAAGTGATTTCTGGGATGCACATAAGATGTGTGAGAGAACTGTGGGCTGCACATACAGTATATTTATTTTGCAGGTAGCCACAGGTGTGTGTTTGTGTTGCACGAACATGAATGTGGCAAAAAGACTTCTGTCCTGTAATGTCTTCAAAATCTATTCAAGCATTTTGTGCAAACTGCATACAATCACATGCTTTTCAATCCCTTGCACAGTGAGATGACTGCAGTAATAGCAGACCATGAATTATTAGCAGCCTTTAAGAAGGCATTCTCTGCTTTTGTGTGGAGAAACACTTCCTCACAAAATGAACCATGCTTGAGATTTATATGGACAATGGTTTATAAATATTTGTATCCAGTAACACAACTGCTGCATTTTTAATTGAATTTAATTAAAGTTATTTCTATGGAACCAGCCTCAAAGTTAGTTCCCGCCAACAATAATTATAATATTCATCAACAGCATGTGCAAATCAGCCTATTGTTGATGCAAGTTTGAATCATGCTGCAATTGATTGGACTGAAAAGTGGAATTGAAGACAATGCCCTACTTGCTTCAGAAAACAGGGTGCATCACTCCAAAAAAATTCAATTTCAAAATTAATTAATCCAGAGCAGCTCATGGTTATTTCCACTTACTGAACACAGATTAGAACTGTCGTTATATCGTGATGGAGGAGAAATTTGATTCAGTGCACATTTAAAGCCAAATCTATCACATTTCCATTTCTTCCAAGCCATATGCAAACCAAAACACAGTTATGTCACACTTCTCCAAATTTTGCAGTGCTGTTCTCCAACCAGTGTTTACAAAATTGCATCTATTAGTGGGAAGTAGGCATAAAGCTGGAGGTATTTGTAAAATAACATGCAAAATTAGGATAAATTGCTTGCAAAAATGTGTCAAACCGCATGTTATTATTAGAAGAAATTAGCGCTAAAATGCTGGTGATTTCCATGAGGATTTTTTTATATATATAAAAATTGCTAATTGCTGCATAATGTAGATAACTTAATTTAAGTCTGGGAAAATGAGACACCAAAACAACCAAACTGGATGGACTCTCCCATCCCTGAAAGCAAGCAAGCAGGCAAGCAAGAAAATATTGAATACCTGGGGCTTCTTATTCTCAGAGGCAGAAGGCAGAGAGAAAGACAGCGGTGAAGTCACCTCCCTTGATCCTGACAACAATGAACAAGGTGAATGCACCGTGGCAGGAGATCTGTGCTGTGGTACTGTTGGGGTCCTGAGTCTTGAAGATGGAGGGCAAGCTCGGAAGTTTGAATGAACAGAGGAGGACTCTCTATGTGGAGTAGGGGCTTTAATATGATAGCCTGGAGGAGTGGGTGAAGTCGTATCTGTACGAGAAGCTTGCCAATGAGGTGAAAGAGCTGGCGAACAGGTAGCTGGGTCCTTAACAATGGCTTGCGGTAAACATCCGTTTGACCTGCAGCTAGAATGCATTAATGTTGGAGAGAGAGCGCCCTTGTCTGCGGTGGGGGAAACGGCGTCCCTTTGGCTAACACCAGGAGGAGACACTGGATAGGACTTAGCGGTAAAAGTGGGGGAATAGGTATGCACCTTCTTAGACTTTTCAGGCCCTCGGGCTTTGTGGGCAGGAGAGTGGGCCCCTTTCCTAGGGGCCTGGGGAGGCAAGGAGAAAGTGGGAGATTTCGACTGTAACAGAGGAGACACAACTGTTTTTCTATAGGAAGAAATGGTGGGTGACAAAGGGCGCAATTTGTCAGGGGAAAGCGCCCTGGTGTCAAGGTACTTTTTAGGAGACGGGGACCTAGTTCTAAGAGTAGGGCTGGACTTTGAAAACGAGGCCATGCGATTGGGCATGGTAGAAAACACCGAAAGACGAAATTCCTCTTGGCTTGGAGAGGCAGACATAATTGAATACTCTGAGGCAGCTTTCTTAGGGGTCGGAGGGGTCATTTTAAACTTTTGGTCTATTGCCAGCGTTGAAGAGCCCAGGGAATTGGGAGAAAACGTAGCAGGGCAAGATGCAGGAGAAAAGGGTCTTTTCGGAGCAGAGCCTGACTTCAAAATAGCAGTCAGAAGAGAGAGCCTGGTTGGTAGTGGTGACTTAGTTCCGGATTTCAGAAGGTTCCCACTGGAAGACATTTGGCTGCCAGGGTTGTTGACACTATAGATGGTGGAGGAGGAACCATGAAGAGGAGAAGACAGAGGCTTTGGACTAGGGGATAATAAGTGTGTTGTGATATAGATAGGAACCACAGACAAGGGGGCAAACCTCTTGGGCGGGAGAGGAGAAGCGGCCTGAGGGGATGAGCTCTGAAGCGTGTCTGCTGAACTGTGAGCCTGTGAGGAAGAAGGGCACGAGTCTTTGCTTGATAAAGGGGATGATGTGAGCTCATATTTCTGGGGGAAATTCCTAGCCTGGAGACCACTGGGCAACTGAGCCCCATCTGAAAGGCTGTGACTTGGGAAAGAAGGTCTTTGCAATATGGGAGAAGGGAGACTGTAAGAAGCAGTAGACTGTAAATAGGTAGATGTCTGGCGTACAGTGGACCCATTTTCAGACAGCCATTGGCTGTGGGATTCTTGAAGAGAAGAGGCTTGATGGACAGTGGGAGACGGATCCTGTTCTACCATCAGGTTAGTTGGAGAAAGCAAATGAGCAACAAGTGGCTTATAAGAAGGATGATCAGAGGTAGACAGAGAAGTTGACTGGAGAGGGGAAAAGAAAAAGAAATGTTAATACAGAGCAGCAACCATGATGTTCTTCAAATTATGCTACCTATTTCCATTCACTACATCTGCCATGTGCTTTAACAGCATAACACCTCCTTTAATTATCAGTGATTATATTGTGTGCTGCATTGCTAAGTGATTGCTATTTAATATTAAATAATCCATGCACATAATTTGTTGGCACATAAAAGAAAGATATCAGTGTTCTAGATTCAATACTAATTTGTTTCCCACTTTTCCACAAATAATAATAATACAGTGGTACCTCGGGTTAAGTACTTAATTCGTTCCGGAGGTCCGTACTTAACCTGAAACTGTTCTTAACCTGAAGCACCACTTTAGCTAATGGGGCCTCCTGCTGCTGCCGTGCCGCCGGAGTACAATTTCTGTTCTCATCCTGAAGCAAAGTTCTTAACCTGAAGCACTATTTCTGGGTTAGCAAAGTCTGTAACCTGAAGCGTATGGAACCTGAAGCGTATGGAACCCGAGGTACCACTGTAAATGCCATTCGCAACTGTGGGTTGTAAACAAAAGATGTCAAAAGCTTCAGGTTTTTAAAATGCAAACCCAGGAAGGATTATATTAGCTAACACCTTGGTGTTATGTGGAATTGCAGAGGGACCCAATGGCTGCAAATGGGCTCACAGTCATACATGCACATCTCCCCAAGAAGCTGATGTGAAGACATAAGCATTGCTGTGTCCTGACTTGAGAACACCAAGCACATTCCTTAGCACCATCTGGCTAAACACTTTACCAATGAAACAAGAACTGCTTAAGGGATTCTCTAACAGCTTACAAATCAGACAGGCAGGCAGGCAGGCAGACAGACAGACAGACAGACAGACAGACAGACAGACAGACAGATAGATAGATATGTAAAGGTAAAGGTACCGCTGCCCGTACGGGCCAGTCATGTCCGACTCTAGGGTTGTGCGCCCATCTCACTTAAGAGCCCAGGGGCCAGCGCTGTCCGGAGACACTCCTGGGTCACATGGCCAGCGTGACGAAGCTGCTCTGGCGAGCCAGCACCAGCGCAGCACACGGAAACGCCGTTTACCTTCCCGCTATAAAGCGGTACCTATTTAACTACTTGCACTTAGGGGTGCTTTCGAACTGCTAGGTGGGCAGGAGCTGGGACCGAAAGACGGGAGCTCACCCTGCCGCGGGGATTCAAACCACCGACCATGCGATCGGCAAGCCCTAGGCGCTGAGGTTTTACCCACAGCGCCACCCTATAGATAGATATACAGACACACACATATATATACACACACATACACCACGCATATATAGTATAACATGTTTTACTATGTTTTATATATGCTGTAAGCCACCCAGAGTGGCTGGGGAAACCAGATGGGCAGGGTATAAATAAAATTATTATTATTATTATTATTATTATTATTATTATTATTAATCATGACTAACCCACTGGCATGGGATGCAAACTAGTACCTTTTATATACATATGGAATTCCATATATACTGAGTTCTCTAAAGGAATAAGGTTCTTCTTGGTCAGCTGAGCACTAATGATATAAGCAGCATTTTATATCTTTAAGAATGACTCCAGGTAAAGTACAGCTGAATAATACTAAAAGGAGTGGGTGCGCAGCTTGTGGGTATGCCTGAATCCATTCATGTTGCCTCCGTGGTGCAAAGTGCCTTCCATCAGCATTGGTTGGTGGCCCAGCTGCACCCCTATCTGAACAGGGACAGCCTACCTATTGTCATCTATGCTCTGCTATAGGCTAGATTACTGCGTTAAACGTGGGGTTGCATCTGAAGATGCAGAATTCAGTGGGGAGGTTGCTCACTGTTGAAAGACGGTTTGAGCATATGACGCCTATCCTGGCCCGATGGCACTGGCTGCCAATTAATTTCTGGGCCCAATTCAAAGTGCTGTTTTTGACATAGAAAGTCTTAAACAGCTCAGAACTGTGACACCTTAAGGACCACCTCATCCCATATGAACCAAGCCTGGACCCAGTGATCATCACCGGAGGCCCTTCTTTGTGTGCCTCCTCCACAAGAGGCCTGTGGTGGTCCCCACTTGCGGAATGCTCTCCCCAGGGAGTCTCACCTGGTGCCTTCATTGCATATCTTTAGGCACCAGGCAAAAACATTTATCTTCTCCCAGGCCTTTAATTATTTTAACAACCTATGGCCTTTAACTGGGGTGGTGAGGGGTATTGATTTTCAGTAAATCAGCAAGAGTTTTTGACATTAGGAACAACCACAAAGCTGTTCTGCTCCTAAATTATGTTGTTGAAAAATGAATTTTAAAGGGGGAACCAGGAATGGTGTGTGTGTGTGTGTGTGTGTGTGTGTGTGAGGGGGAGAGAGAGAGAGAGAGAGAGAGAGAGAGAGAGAGAGAGATTGTACACTTGGTTCTGGTGCTGATCACAAATCTTGGCTTGGACATGTGTTCAGAAGACCCTTTCCTTTAATTCTTACTGTATGTTTGCTCAGCTGAGCCCCAATTTTGCACCCAGCTCTCAATGATGAACCTCAGGTTTCCAGAAAACGAAAACAAAAAACAAAGTAGACACAAGATGCAAGAGTCCTGGTCCATAGGAAGCAATCCTTACACATATATCTCAAAGCAGATAAGGTACGAGTCTACTAACTACATTTGAAACATTCCCCACCCCCTCAAAATCTTTATTTTACAAGTTACAGTGCCACAAGTTAGGCAGCCCCCCCCCAAATGGATTTGAGACAGATCTGCAGCCAATCTCAGCTCTGAAACAAGTGTGTATGGTTAATACAGTCCCCGTGTTTACCAACACATGCTTGCCACATTCATCGTTTACCATTTCATGTCTACAGTTAAAAATAAACGTAGGTGTACAGCAATCTAAAAAACATAACGTATGAAGAAGCCTGGAGATTTGGTACTGGATCCAGCTTCTTCCACTAGAGGAAGGGAACCACTGGATCCAGCCCATGATTATCAGCAAAAGTTAGTTTTGTTGATGACATTCCTAGACTGCTTGGTCCAGTGAATAGTTCTGGCTGCTTCAGAGTAATACTGTGAGACTAAAAGCAGTCACAGTTGTTCATTGATCTGTAGGATGCTTCACACTTCACTCAGTGCCTACACAGAATGCCAGCAAATCTCATATTCAAATAAGTCATGTGAATTTTTTGTTTGCACACACTAGGAAGCAATTTACACATGATGATCCGCATGCAAGAGAGTTGCAATTTCCTATGTCAAAATGAATTACAAAGCTGCCTTATATTGGTCCATCATGCACAGTCTACACTGAGTGGTAGTGGCTCTGGAATGTTTCAGATAGGAATCTTTACCAGAGTTTCCTAGAAATGGCAGAGATTGAGCCTGGGATCTGTGGGATAGAAAACCTGTGCTGTGCTACTGAGCAACAGCCCTTCCCTTCCTTTGTTTCCTTAATGGCCCCTACCCAAATATATATATATATAGAGAAAGGATTTTTGTCCTGTGTAAAGTAGTCCTAAGTAGAATGTGTGCTCAGGTTAAGTGTTGTTTCAGCCATCATTAGCTGAAGTAGTATAGTAACAGTCTACACCAACCTTCTCCAAAGTGGTGATTTCCAGATATTATGGACTATAAATCCTACCATCTCTGGCCATGATGGCAGGGGCTGATGGGTGCCCAAAACACCTGAAGGATACCAGCTTGGGGAAGGCTGGACTACTCCCATTTGCCATAACTGCCACGTGTCATTGAAAGTACAAAAAATGTTGCAGTGCCATGTGCTTTTTCCACCACCACATCAATCTCCTCCACTAGACCAGCAACTTCTCTCAGCCATGGAAGGCAATATGAGGGACTAATTCGTAACTGAGCAGGTTAACAAATAAACATCAAGTCTAACCAAGTATAGTACAAACAGACAGGTTTTCATAGAGATGCACGCTCACAATTAGGAAAACAAGATACCTGAGACTGTTTCTGTTGGCTGACAGAACTGTAAGAGATCTCAGTGTGCAGTGGTAACTGTGGGGCTGTCGGATGTCCTCTGGATTCGCCACTCGGAGACAAACAGGATGCATCCAGACCCTTAGATCTTCCATGTCCATATCCGTTGCCTAGTGGAGTGTTTTTGTCCTCATCTGAGTCCGTAATGAAGACAAATTCAGCTTTGAAGAGGTCATCCCCTTCCATTTCCCCTCTGCTTGCCTTGTGATCTTTGGCTTGGAAAAGTTTGTGGCGACTGTTTGTGCAACTGGCAGAGCCGCCGTTTCCCTCGTTTCTACTTCCTACGGCCTGACCTCCAGGAACTGCTTCGGCCTATTGTAAAATAACAAAAACAAACCAGACTTGGGTCAATTGTTTTGCTTTCATAAGCTCATTTTCCTTACCAGCCAAAGAATTAAGAATTTGTACTACAAGCTAATGCATGTGCATTGGAAAACATGTCCAACGTCTCAGGCACCAGAAAAGATGGGGAGGGTCACAGACAAAGAAAGTGGGGCTTGTATTGTTGACATAATGAGCTTTCCACTGTTGGCGACTTCCCTCTTCCCTCAACACACTTTCCCATAAATATGGCCTGATACAAGGGAAGACACTTGTTGCTTTCCAGCAGCACCAAAACAGTGAGGGGGGGTAGACTCCAGAAGAAATCGTTCACATTTTATTAGGAGCAATAAAGGAACTGGGGTGGAGGCAGGTGCAGTCAAACAGAATGGACTACAAGACCCCTTTAAAGCAGGCACGGTGGAGACTGGGTTCTGGCTGTGGGCTGCACGAAACCAAAAGACTGGCTCCCACGCTCCTCAGAGGGGGAAATCTGGGGCAAAGCCCCATATAGACATTGAAGCCACAAAAGGACTTCAAAACCAGGACATTCTCTGAGCAGACAAAACAAAAGAATTTGCAGTCATGGAGCTTGACTGTACTTGTTAAGGGTGGGCATTTTAGTACAAAGCATCATTGTTTTGTTACAGGGACCCATTCAGTGGTCCTGCAGATTTTGGCCATTAACCCCTCAAATGCCAGAAACAGCTTTGCTGTGGCTCCTGAATTAGAGACTGGAGGCTGTCCCCAACAAGGCACCATGTATTTTAAACAACAAATACAATGTCTTAGCTCGTTTCACAAGGTAGGGCTCCACAAGGGAATAGCTCTTAAGGACTGTACACTTAACCCTAGTACACATTGTGCTCATTCAGGAATACCTCCTAGGAACTTCTTGTGTAAACACATTGGCTTGGGGAAACAGAGTCGGCACTCCTTAAGGTCACCTCCATTGGGGATTTAAAGAGCACAACTGGAGGCATGATTGGAAAGACTTTCTGCTTAATCCAGCAGAGCATACTTACAGAACATTGCTATAGGACTGGGATTAGTATGGATGTCATTTTAGGGGTCACCCTCCAAGCCTGTGGTTTTAGATCTGTAAAACAGGGTTCTGTAGAAAATGAGGATGCCCAAATGGTCAAACCTGTCTCTGTTAATTCCAGTTACAGATAGGTAGCCGTGTTGGTCTGCCATAGTCAAAACAAAACAAATTCCTTCCAGTAGCACCTTAAAGACCAACTAAGTCAGTTCTTGGTATGAGCTTTCGTGTGCATGCAGAAGAAGTGTGCATGCACACGAAAGCTCATACCAAGAACTGACTTAGTTGGTCTTTAAGGTGCTACTGAAAGGAATTTGTTTTGTTCTGTCTCTGTTAAGTTAGTGGCTCTAGCCAAGTCTGTTAAGCAACTCTTTGCAAGACTAAAGAGAGTACAGGTGACTGGTTGCCAAAGAATTTACGAGCTGTATATGCTTCCCAAAGGTGAGCTGAAATGGGCAGGCCTTCCCTATCCCTCCTGGCTGGTTGTGATGTCATCAAGGTGTGATGAAGAACAAAGGACAGCTATAATGCAGCCAAAGCTAAAAACATTTTTCAAGAAGGTTCAAACATTAATGCAGTGCTGACATAAAGATCACTTCCAGGAAACCCACAAGTTGAGCATTTTGTCATAATTTGTTTGCACAAAGTTTGTGGGGAGGGTTAGATGACTTCCATGATTTATTGAGCATTCATCTGATTTGATTATGGAGATGTTTTTTGACATTAAATCAATCACAGTTATCCTACACTTTCCAGTACATTTCCCCACCTGTTTGCTTTTCACAAAATATCCAGGTTTTTTTTGGGGGGGGGAGTCAGAAAGTGGGTCTGTTGCACTACAGCACCAAATAAACTTTAATTACAAAACTAGGTTTGCTGTCATGTGAGTGAATCCAATCTGAAAATAACAACAGTTGATATTGCTTGTAAACAGTAAAGATTACAAGCAAAGAGGACCTATGCAGATGGCAGCCAACCTATTTCAAGACAGTTTGAAAGACTGTCTCCGCACAAACATAAATCAGTATGAAAATATAAAAAAGGAAAAAAACCCTACCTTGTGCCCAGTAATTTCTTGAGAGTTTCTATCCACAGGTCCCTCTGCAAGAAATGTTGTGGCATCAGCGATGTAGAACTGAGTTGGAAGGCTTCCAAACGAAGGAACAAAAGTGAACCTCAGAAATTCAGATTCAGAAGGAACCTACAAAATACATATATTTGCGTGTGAAGAGGATATTTAACAAAGAACATAGAGTAATGCTGCATTACCATGTCTGAACCACCTTGCAGTCATTTCACTGGACCTAACTTCAGGTAAATATTTTCTCTGACGAACTGGAGCGAGGATCATCTCTTCTGACTATTTTACTGTTCATGTTTTCTCATCTATATCAGCTTTTTCTAGTCAACCCAGGCTGAATTTGCCCTTGCTGACTCAGGCCTTATCCACACTTTTCCTCTGCTCTTTCCAGGCATGGTCCACAATCTAGAAGTTCATGTTCAAGCCCTCCCCTTTTGAAAACCTGCTCTTTAAAGCTCAGTTGGAACAAATGGCAACTCTTGGAAAACCTGATTTGATGTTTGCTCCAATTCAGTTTAAAAGAGTGGGGGGTTTTTTAGGGAAAGCTCATGGCAAAAGCAAAATATACAGAACAAATGCTTGGGCATGGAGCATTAGTGCAGACCTCTGCCTGAAAAGAGTGGGGGAAAGGTAACTGTGGATAAGCCCTCAGTGTTTTAAAAAGTTAGATTCAGGGTTTCAAAAAATCAGCCTTGAAAACAAGCCCACAAAAATTATGAGGGAGTCCATTCCACTGTCAAACAGCTCTTCCCGTCAGAATGTTTTTCCTGATGTTTAGTTGGAATCTCCTTTCTTGTAACTTGAATCCATAGATTCAAGTCCTACTCTCTGGAGCAGGAGAAAAGAAGTTTGTTCCATCTTCCATGTGACAGCCCTTGAGATATTTGAAGAGGAACGGGAGTGCTGAGGGAGCGGACCACCCCCGGCACCACTATTCCAGTAGGGTGCCATCGTGGTGCCCCCCCGACACGCACCATGCACACCCCCCCCTGCACACTGGGTGCCACACCCCCACAAGTGGTGCGTCATGCCCCCAGAATGCGCACCACACCCTCGCAGGTGGCGTACCACGCCCCTGGGATGTGCACCATGCACTTGTGGGCGGCGTGTCACGCCCCCGGGGCTCACGTCATGGCCCCCCAGGGTGCGCCAGCCACACCCCCACCTGCTCTCTGCCCCCAGTAGCAGAGCATGCAGCTTCGCCACTGGGAGTCATTTCTCCTCTCAGCCTCCTCTTTTCCAAGTTAAACATACCCAGCTCCCTCAACCATTCCTCATCAGGCTTTGTTTCCATGCCCTTGATCATCTTGGTTGCCCTCCTTTGCGCATGTTCTAGCTTGTCAATCTCCTTCTTATACTCTTGTAATAGGAACACCTTGCCTGGGAAACTAAGCAAGCTCCTGCCATGTTACTGTGAACTGGAAAAGTAATGGTTTGTTTTTGTTGCTGTTCGTCTGTCTTTTAGAAGCATAGGTAGAAAAGCAAGTAAATGGAAATGGAACAGTTCGAGCAGGCCACAATACTTTCTTTCTTTCTTTCTTTCTCTCTCTCTCTCTCTCTCTCTCTCTCTCTCTCTCTCTCTCTCTCCGCTCCCTTTTCCTGCGGCACACACCACAGGATTTTACTAGTCAATCTAAAGTTTCATTTGTGGGGGTGGTGCCATAATCAGACCAGCATTTATGCTTCCAGTGGGAATACTCTGTTTTATAAGCACACTAAACAGATAGAAAGGATTCACTCCATGCTTTTGCAATTAGCAGCACCATTTTACAAGAGAGACATATGACTCATTTTAAAGTATCTCATCAGTTTAACCACTGGCATATTGGAAAATGTTAAGCCAGGCTCTCCCCCAGCAAATAAAGCCTTCAGTTAGATGCTTTCATTACCTTGTAAGAAGAATGCAGTTTTACAGTTGAGGCTACATAGCCAGAGCCAACTCAACATTCCTATGCAGTTTAGCAGAAGAATACTCTATGGCCCAAAACTGATTTTTTTATTTTTTAAATACTCAGCATGATCAAGAAACTTTTCATGAAGATAACTGCTGATTATAGAACACCCACAGACTTTCAAGATGTGTTATACTAAAACTTCTAACCACTAATTATGTGGAGAGAGTTGTCCCACAGATATTATATAATTCTTGTGTTTGCTTGTCTGTGTACAGAAAGCAATAAAAATGCTTGGCCTCCATAGCAGCTGGTAAAAAAAAATATGGGGCAGGACATGTGTGGCAACAGTCTATCACAAATTTGTAAACACAGGGGAACTCAATAGCAGTCCTGTGGTAAATTAGAGAACACCACATTTCTTGAAATATAGGCCGTGCACATACTGCCACCCAGAGTGGTCAGGGCAACTCAGTCAGATGGGCAACATATAAATAAAAAATTATTATTACTGATCTGAATTGAGAAAAAGAACCACCTAGCTGTGTTTTAAGCTGGTAGTGTGTACACAGACATAAACCCACGTCACCCATCAGCGTGAGATGTTAATCTCAAAACATCAGGGATACAGGCAGAAAAGGCAGGAGAGTGAGTTCGGTACTGCTTAGTACTGCAATACATTGATTTGGCACACTCCTCTGTGAAAGTACCAATGGCTGACATAGCTATCAGTCACTTGGAGGGCACCAAGCTAAGGATTTCACAAATCTATCAGGCCCACATGCTACAATTTTACATTTTTACGGGTTCATTCAGATCACTCTCATTTGGGGTTATCTGGAGCATGAAGTTTTCCCAAAGCCTCACCATCCGGAACTGCGGGGTGTTCTAGCCAGCAACACGTGGCGCAGACATAGGGAATCAGTTTAAGCTTTGCGGTCCACATATTTGGCCCCGCATAGTCACCACAGAGGCTTCCCTCCCTCTTTCAGATGCTCACTGGTGTGTACTTCCATGCTAGATGAGGAGCAGGACCAGGCATCAGGTTCCCCTACCCCAACCCATGCAAATAAGAGACCAATGAGGCTGGGTTTGGGGTCAAAACAGGCCACAACTTTATTGAATACAGATGAAAGAGGCTTGGCTTGGGCATGGGGCAATCAAAATACTTCTGGCCCGCTGGCCAGAAGTGAGGCGTGGTCAATCTAGATGGGGGTTCCTAAGACTTACATCAAATAAGGTGACCCCCCTCAGGGAGCACCATCTGAGGGAGTGCCTTTGGCCCTGCCCCACCCCCAGGCACACAAACATGGCCACTCCCCCCGGATCCCTTTAACGGGATACCACAACATTTGGATGGAGGGGCAGGCGGAGACTACAACCTCCCCTCCATCCAAAACAAAGGATTGCCCCAATGCTCAAAACGTTGTGATGATTGCTATGAGGTAGGCAAAACCACCAGGTCAGTGGCAATTAGCCCAGTGGGGAAATTCCTACCTGGCCCCCTTAAAGAACGGCGCCCACCGTAGCCACAGCAAAGTCATTGACTATAAGCTTAAACTGAGGGTGGGTGGGCAGGGGAAAAATCCGGCGAAGGAACAAACAGGTAGTGCCTCAGGGGTGGGCTGCTTAAATGGGCAAGGGGCAGATCCAAAGGAAGCCTACCTGCTCCGTCGGCTCTGCCCCCTGGCACAGCCCAAGTCCCCAGCCTGCATCCCCATTAGCCAAAGAAGGGCACAGGCCAGGATCCAGTTCCTGATAAGCCCCCACCGCTTATCAGGAAGGGCACCACTGTTCCAGTTCCCCCCTCAGGGCTCTAGTAAAGCCTTTGCCATCCTGCAATGCTGCTGCACCAAAAGGGGTAAACGGACTTATCTGCATCTGCAAATGGGTAGCATGTGAACAGGCATCCAAAATAACAATCTGTCTTCAGAACCCACTGCATAAAACCAGCACAACATTTACATCCTCATCTTAAGCCTATCTACCTGGAAGCAAGCCACTGTGAGTTCAAAAGGGGCTTGCTTCCTCTAGCTATGCTATGGGGATTTCCATCTTAAACATGAAACATTTATACCAGGAGTACCAATACAATGATTTAAAAATTTAACATCCTAGCAGAACAGCATTATACCTACAGCAGTGTTCAAGTCCTAGAATGTTTTTTAAAATATACAATAGGCCATTACATTCAAAAAGACTTCATACCTGTTCTCTGTAAAGGAAATTAAAGGAGGAACTGTCTCTCACATTTCTTGCCTCAGTCTGTTCTCCATGTTGTATGGGTTGCTATTTACAAGAGGGAGGGGGGGAAACCAAATAAAATAATGCTGTAGATTTATGCCTGTGTCTTAGGGAATTAATATATTTCTAGCTAGAGATTCCATTAATGGGATATTCTAGGAGTAGGCAGCTTGTGTGGGCATAGGAAGAATTTGGGACACAAAGGCTCAGCTTGTTCAACTACATCCAGTTGCTAAAATGTGACATTGTTAAAGGCAAAATGGCTGCTTCCTAAAGTCATGGGCCAGAGGTGTCAGCAAAAGATTTTCACTGGGCAATATATTTATATGAAACTGTTAAGATAATTAAAACCTTTATTTTCCCAATATTAAATATGCTGGATCCATTATATAGAATACAATGAATCCACTTATTCCTGGAGGTTTGATGTGGCTTTGGTTATGGTGTCCCTCCTGATGTTGTTGAACTCCCAGTGTGGTGTAGTGGTAAAGAGCGGTGGACTTGTAATCTGCTGAGCTGGGTTCGCTTCTCCGCTCCTCCACATGCAGCTGCTGGGTGACCTTGGGCTAGTCACACTTCTCTGAAGTCTCTCAGCCCCACTCACCTCACAGAGTGTTTGTTGTGGGGGAGGAAGGGAAAGGAGATTGTTAGCCGCTTTGAGACTCCTTCGGGTAGTGATAAAGCGGGATATCACATCCAAACTCTTCTTCTTCTTCCCATCATCCCAGACCACAGGCCATGATAGCAGGGAGTGATTGGAATTGGAGACAACAATATCTAAAGAGCCACAGTAATAAGTTTTGGAGTCAAATGAAAGTTGTGTCCTGTTTTAATCCCAGTATTTTGTAGTCCTCTCTTTTAACATTTACAATAAGGCGCTTATGATTATCTTTGCAAGATAGTGCAAAAATGGTTTTCTTTTTAAGTATTGCTTCTTAAATTGTATCCCATTGAATGATGCTAACCTATCTTTCTTGGTTTAAATATTCAGCAATTGACATATTTCAGTCCATAGAAGGCTTAAGGGCTTTCACAGAGTTATCCATAAAAAAATTCTGGTGAACAAATAAATCGAATGAAACATACTTAGACAGCACTTGAATGTTCTGTATTGTGAAAGTTTTAAAATCTATCCTTTTATTTCCTTTCAATTTTTTGAAATATTAAAGTTCTACCTGCTCACTGCTTGCACGTAGCAGCTCTGCAATGAGACAGAATATTGTGTTACCTAAAAAAGCTAGGAACTTTGCCTAAGTGACTATTTGAAACATCAAAAAGTTATTTATCATACTGAACTACTAAGAATGCATTTTACCTATAATGGAAAATACTTCAGAATAGCAAAATGAGAGAAGAGAATAGATGTTAGAACTTTTACAATGCAGAAATTCAACAGAAATTCATTTATTTGTTTGTTCAACCAGAAGGTTTTATGGATAATTTTGTAAAAGCACTTAAGCATCCTATGAGATGAGGAAGATAGATTTCTGAACATTTCACTGGGGAAAATAAGCTATTGTCATTCAATGGGATATAATTTAAGAGGTGACAGTTTAAAAGAAAATGATGGATGCATTGATTTTCAAAGAAGATCAGGAGCACTTTATTGCAAATGGTAAAATCCTATGCTGGGGTTCCAAACAGTAGGGTTGCCATATCTTGAAGAGCAAAAAAGATGGCAGCCCGAGGCGCTGCTGGCCTGAGCCAGGGAAAAAGGCACACGGGGCGACTGAACCCATGCACCTCTTTTTCTGGCTCGGGTTGGCAGCTTCTGTGGCATGCAGAGCAACCCACACCCGAGCCCAAGCCCAAGCAAAAAAAATTAAAAAATGAATAAAACCCCCCAAAACCCTGACATTTCATTTTAAATTTTAAAATCCCCCCAAGGACATGTCTGTGATTTCCCAGACGTATAGGTAAAGGTAAAGGGCCCCCTGACCATTAGATCCAGTTGTGGCCGACTCTGGGGTTGCGGCGCTCATCTCACTTTATTGGCCGAGGGAGCCAGCATACAGCTTCCGGGTCATGTGGCCAGCATGACTAAGCCCCTTCTGGCGAACCAGAGCAGCACATGGAAATGCCATTTACCTTCCCGCCGGAGTGGTACCTATTTATCTACTTGCACTTTGACGTGCTTTTGAACTGCTAGATTGGCAGGAGCAGGGACCGAGCTGTGGTTTAACCCACAGCGCCACCCGCGTCCCAGATGTATGGCAACCCTATAAAACAGGCCACAACGTTTAATTCTTAAACTTACTCCTAGGACAGAGATAGTGGCCCGGTGGCCATTCCTATGCATTGGGACTCCAACATCCATCTATCCCAGCCATTGTGGCCTGTGGTCTGGGCTGATGGGAGTTGTAGTTCAGCAACATCAGGAGGCATATCATAACCAAAGCCACATTAGACCTCTAGGACTAAGTGGATTTATTGTCTTGAAACCTATTCTATTATATATTTTTATTCCGCTGAAGGATTCAAGTGCCACCTGCTTGTTGCTCGCACATGATGACAGCTCTACAGATAATGACACAGATTATCGTGTTACCTAGAAAAGGCACACAGCTTTGCCTAAGTGAAAACTTGGAACATCACCAGTCTGTAGCACTGATCATATGAAATTACAAAGGATGCATTTTATTTTACCTACAATGGGAAAAGGGAGGGAGACAACGCAAGTGAATGTTGCTTCTTTTAAGGCACAGAATTCTTGCTTTGCTCGTTTGGACCTATAAAACTTTGTGTGTTTTATATGAATAACAATGGTTTAAAATATTCGTGTGTAGGTGTATGGTGCTGGCATAAACTGAGAATGCCCTTCAGAATGGAAGTCAGCCACACAAAAACTGCTTTACTGTAACAAAACTCAAGTGATTGTAAAGTTTTAAAAAAGTGCCTAGCAAAGTCATCTTGGTGTTTTTAAAGAAAATTGCTCCAAATCGAAACACTTCTACAAAGATTATGCTACAGTGTATCAGACCCCAAATAAGCTGATGGTTAAAATTATGGCCCTAAAGTGTCTCACCTAGCTGGCTTCAAGGAATCAGCACAAGAGAAAAATGCAGTTTTGAAAGTAATGTAAGACCCTATAATAATATCTTATTCTTCATGATATATTTATAAATTTATAAAATTGCCATTATGATAACATAATTGCTAAGACAATTTAAAATGTTGTATAACAAGATCTCTGATTCAAATACACTGAGGCAGTTCTCACTCAGGTCTCTACTTAAGAAAACAGGAAAATGCCTTCTACTGATTCGGACTGTTGGTCTACCTAGCTCAGTATTGACTACAGTACACTTATGGAAGCAGGTCTTCTGTTTTTTAGGCCGAAATTGTTTCCCAACCCTACCTAGTGACGCTGCCAGGGACTGGACCAAGGACCAATGCTCTATCACTTATTAGAAATCCATGTTTTACCTGCTTTTCAAAAACATCATAAATAATAGCTGTGTCCCAGAGCCAATTGGTCAAATGTTACTGGTTCCATTCAGACAAGCAACTGGTTTGGGGGATGAGGAGCTGATTACAGGATGCTAATGCTTCCTTTTGGACTTGGATAAGAAACATCTGGTTGCCCAGATGTTGTTGGACTCTAACTTCCACCAGCCCCAACCAGTATGGTGAATGGTCTGATGCTTATTTTACTTAAAAGCATTGATAAACCGCTTCATGTTTTACAAATCTCTAAGCATTGTGCCATATAAAAACCACTGGCGTCATTAGAACAAAAATACAACCCAAAACCAATAAAACAGCAGCATATCAGCATATAAAAACAAATTAGGAATTCAAGGGATTGAAACATGGTTCAATCTTCTAGGTCAAGGAAAGCCTGAGCAAACAGATATATCTCTACAAGATGTCTGAAGCAACTGGTGGTTGCATGGCTGAGGGAAGAGTATTCCATAGTACAGGAACAAAAGCAGAAAAAAAGCCTATTTTCATATCACCGCCCTATGATGTTCTGTAGGATCTGGTGTCATGAGTAGAATGCCCTCAGATAATCTAAATGAGTTTACTGCCCAACAACATCTGGAGGGCCATAGATTCTCTATTCCTGTTTTAGGGGAGCTGAGAACCCAAGGTTTTGAGAGCTTATTGTTCAGCTTCACACATTCACCCAGCCTTGAGGGAGCTTATTTCCACCAGTGCTATCACAGTATTGCTCCTGTGTGTCTCTGTGTGTAAAGCATCCATGTGGGAAGAGCAGCTCACATATGGTTTTCCTAGCCAATCAGCAACTTCCCTTCTGGAGGGCTGCCAATCAGGTGGAAGATAGTTATGAGGTTGGTTGTACACAGCACCAGCAGCAAGCATTTCCCACACAGCTGGTTGAACATGTGAAGAGGACCTTTATCTTAATGACCTCTGTTAACAGCACAGTACCTACATCAAATCAGGAGCTTTTAGAAACAAGAGAAAGATCAAAGGAAGAGCTGTCACTTAACTCTCCAAGGCAATCATCCAGGCTTGTTTTCTATTTCCCGAAGGTTTTTTTGGAACATCTTCCCCCCCCCTTTTTTTTACACATCTAACAAGGGAATACCATGAACCTGCATTTACCAGTTATGTCTGAGAAAAGAGCAGCGTAATTAGTCCCTCTGGGATAGATCCACTTAGCACAAATAATTGACAACTGCCTCAGTGGGAAACCAAAAACATTTTTGGCTAAAAATGTCACACAGTTTTAGCTCAGTGTTTATCCTGGGTGCTAGAAAGAGCCATCACCTTTAACAACCACAGTAGCAACACCGCCACCAGCCCTCTTCTCTCACCCATTTGGCTCTCTTTCGCTCACCCATTTGGCATTCTCCCCAGTGAAGAGGGCAGGGCTCCTCCACTTTTGCGGTGCAATTCCAGCAGCTTATCATGTAAGCTGCTCCAGCTGAAATTCCCTTTTTTTAATACAAGCATTAAAAGGGTGGGAACTCTGTCCTCCTTTTCACCCTATCAGAAGTATCATTTCCTCCACTCCTCAGTTTTCCGCTTCCAGCAAGGCCTGGTCTAAGGTGAGCAAACTGGACAAGGACAACGTTCTCAGATTTGAAATTGGCCACAACTTTATTGATTCCAGAAGTAGATAGGATTTGGCTTAAGCATTGGGTTTGTATCCCTCCTTAGTCTCCTAGTGGAGGCAGGCATAACAGGGTCGATCATGGGACCAAGGCCTGCCCCAAGACCCAGGATTTAAAATTGGGACTGGCAAGAACTATCATCCTACTCTGCGTCCAGAATGAGGATTTCCAAACTGTTGGTCACCCATCCCACCATTGCTCCTGGAGGTCATGACCCGTTGTGACAGGCCATAACTGCCACCCACCCCAGGACTGGGTAAGTAGTCATTGTGTACATGCATGCAGGTATTTCTCTGCACAGCCATTAAAAATATATATATATATATATATATATATATATATATATATATATATATCTTGAGGTACAAATTTTCCAATATACTACTTTCAGAAAACAATGTTATTCTCCCCCCTTTTAATTGTTTAAATGTAAATCTCTGCCAGCACCCCACTGGTAAAGTAGAAACTAAGTTGACACAGAAAGGAAGTGGAATGCTCCACTGTGGTGTACACTCACTGCAATGTCACCACAGTAGGGGACAACCACTGGAAAAATGTACTGTTCACATGCACATCACACATATGTGGGTTGAAGTGTAAATTCATTCCATTTTAAAATCTCTCTTTGCATCAACCCTGGCTTGTGAAAAAACAAAACTCAGCAACTCATAGAATCAAACAGGATATATTTGGATTGAGTTTGACATCATGTGTACAAAACTGACAAGGAACAAACCAACATGCAGAGTGCACTGAATACAGACTAAACTCTGGTGTGTGTACACAGCCTTAGTCCTTATTGGGCCTCTTCTGCTGTTTTGACTCCATTAGGGTTTCTTCCCCCATTGAATATTTTATACGTCTGCACAATTTGTGAATCCCCCAAACCTTCTGACACCTCCCTTATGTGCATTGTCATAAAGGGTGCTGTTTTGCTACAAACTCCGTGTGCAAGTTCAATAATACAAAGATGCATAGAGGAGACTTTTGCACCCAAATGATAGGCTCACAGAGCTTTCCCATCAACTAAAATGAATGAGAATACAGTAGTATCTCGGAAGTCGAATGGAATCTGCTCCAGAAGTCCGTTCAACTTCCCAAATGTTTGGAAACCAAGGCACGGCTTCTGTTGGCTGCAGGAAGCTCCTGCAGCCAATCAGAAGCTGCGGAACCCGCGTTGGACGTTCGGGTTCCAAAGAATGTTCACACTCATTTCCAGGCTTGCAGCATTTGGGAGCCAAAATGTTCAACTTGAAGGCGTTTGACTTCCAAGGTACGATTGGAGTCTTGTAAGTAAGGGACACGGTATGTACATCAGAGACTTCATCTGTAAAGCATCTCTGGACCGAGACATTGTTAAATTTTCCTCTGCTTTCTGTAGCTCTTTTATTTCATTTACAAGAGGCAAGAGGGTAACAACACGTTTGGAAAGTTTTAAAACATGAATATGAACTGATGTAACAGGAAAGCATATGCCCATTCTATTCCTCAGTTTAAAGTAGCCAACTGATTCTAATTTAAAATCTTATTATTATTCTACAGCTGAGTTGCTGGAGATTGTTTACTCTTTTCTACCCCAGTCTGGCCATTTTCTAAAATCATGTGAGCTGTGTCAGTGATGTTAAATAGGCCACTATAAAATCTGTAATTCAATGAGGAGGAATTTGGAATCCAGCAGTAAAAGTTATTAAAATGGAAGGGAGTAACTTTAGATTAACATCTGAAAATGGAGGCAAGGCTGGGGGCTTTGTAATTGTCTCACATGCAGGCTTAGAGTCAACCCAGCTGTACTCCAGGGATAATCAATATACAAGGAAACATTATTTTCACAGGAAGCCATGGCCAATTTCTGAATACATTTTATATGCTAATTCTAACAGTCCATCTGCTTTCCCAAAGCTCAGAAGAAGGAAAATTGTGATCTACTGGTAGATCTTGGAGGTGATTTGCAGTAGATCAGCAAGAGGTGGATTTTTAGTTTTACTCATATCCATTTAACAACATCAAAAGCCTCGGGGGGGAGGGGGAATTGCCAAAAAGTAAGACAACTGAGAGGGAAACCAAGCATGGAGTGAGATGAGTTTTGATCCTGAAAACAAATTCTAGAGCTGAGCACATGCTTGGAAGCAGCCTAGGTCTCAACTGAAGGTGTATAAAAGTAAGCATCTCCAAGATATTTTGCTGGTAATGGATAATATGATGCTCCACTCCATGTATAAAAGGCAACTAAACTCAGGGCCACCCCATCTATGAAGCAAGGTGAGGTAACAGCCTCAGGCAGCAAGATATATAGAGACAGTTGTTCCCAATGTAGATCTTTAATCCCTGCTTGTTTCTTGTGTGTTGTTGTTGTTGCTGTTAGTTTCTCTTCCACCCTTCATCCAAGGATCACAGAGTCATTTACAATATAAGAACACATAAATGCATATCATAGTAACAAACAAAAATAATACCCCTCACAAACTCAGTTTTAAAGGCCATAGGTTGTTTAATTAGCCAAAGGACGAGAAGAGGAATGTTTTTGCCTGGCACCTAAAGATATGTAATGAAGGTGCCAGGCAAGCCTCCTGAGGAGGAGGTGTTCCACAAGTGGGGAACCACCTTAGAAAAGTCTCTCATGTTTCCACCCTCCAGACTTCTCTCAGAGGAGGAAAACAAAGAAGGTCCTCAGGTGATGATCACAGGGTCTGGGGTGGAATGGAGTATCCTGCAGAGTAGCAAGTCACACTCCAAAAGTTTGTTGCAGTTCCCCACCACTCTGTCCTCAGTTTCTCCCCACCCACTTAAAATCCCTGCTTCATATCCAAATTTCTCTCTTTAGCGAAAGAAGCATTTTCAGGGTCATGGCAAGCCAATTTACCAGGGGCAGCAGGGGCACCTGCTACCACCCTCCCCCAGGACTGCCAGCAGTCTGTCCTTACTTGCTGGCACCACAGAGAAGCACCTTCAAATCCTGAGAGATTTTACTGAGCCTGTAGCAATGTCTCGTGATCCAGTAACAGAGGTTCAGCTTCAGTCGGTGGATGGCTAAAACCAGGCCTGGCACTCTAGCCAGCTGCTAGCCTAGCCAGATCCCTGTGGTGATGGGTTGCCTGGCCAGACAGCAGCCTCTGACTGCTTGCTTTCTCTTCTGGCATCTTTCACTTCAACTAGGGTTGCCCTATGTCTGGAATTTCCCAGATATAGCCAGAATACTGTAGCCGGAAGCAGTGTCTGGGCGGAAATTGCTGAAATGTCCAGGAAAATCCGGACGTATGGCAACTGATTTTGGAAGTCTAGATTTTGGCAAATCTCCTTAAAAATAGGTAAAACTTTTTTTTTAAAAGGCTCAATAACTTGCCCCCCCAAGAGCTAATCAACTTTCACTTTTTTTACAGAATGCTAAGGATGTCAAGAATTCTGTTAGAGATTCCTTGCCCTCTATGCAGAACTATAATTCCCAAGGTCCTGTGGATACTGCCATAGAGTTAACATTATAATGTTATCCACTGAGGACAGGAAGAGCCCTGTTTTGTATTTCCTTTTCGTCCCGTCCCGTCCCCCACACTATTGATATGCAAGTCTTTTCTTCTTCTTTCTCTCCTCAGTGCTGCCACTGTGACAGTTCAGTCAACTAGAGAGAGTCATGTAATAGCTGTTGTTGCTGGAGTCAAGTTCTGTCACTATTCTTAGAGTACCACACCCTACGGTGGAGGGTTAACATGCTATCCTGTTGATGAGTCATACAGATGACACCAAGGCAGGGCTAGGCTTCTACCTTACTAATTTTAACCAATAAACCAACTTCATTGCTGGAAGGGAAAGGGAAAACAGACAGAATATCTGTGTGATGCATGTGTGTTTCTGCCCCCTTTAACTACTAATTATGATTTAAACTAGTAAGATAATCAACAGGATGAAATTTACTAAATTCCACTAGTTCTGTGTCTTTGTTACTTTGTTTTAGACAACTGGAGAAAACCTTTCTAGTTCAGCAACGTTACTCAAACATAGCATAGCTACCTACATTTGTTTTAAAAGTTTTACTGGTGTTATCTGTGTTTCAAAGATTTTATGTATATTTGGGTTTTTTTAAAAAAAATAGTTTTGTAGGTTTTAGCTGTATTTTATCTACCGTTTTAATGAGCCCTTTGATTAAGTGGTATATTAATCAATTTAAAAATCACAGCTTATATACCATTTGGATGCATGGTAGGGTCAGCTTGCTGTTGGGACAGTTGACTGGTTTGAAGCAGAGATTCTTTGCAAATCGTTGCTCGGTCTCAGTTAGGAATGTAAGAAGGCATCGATTTCCATTCTGCCCATGGTGGTAAAATTCTACATAATTAACTGCATTATTCTGACATTAGGCCACATTGTTTCAGTAAAAAGAAGATTCAGTGCAGATTGGAGGGTAGGAGTCGTCAAGTACACATAATTTATGGACTGAAAACAATTGTGAATACCAATCAGATTCACTGGATTGATTTGCATGCCAGACATAGATGAATAAATGAACTTTGGCAATTTCTGCTCCTATTTTCTTCAGAATTCTCTGACATCCCTAGCCTGATACCAAGTATTTCATTTGCTCTTGTAAAAATGTGTTGCTTTGAAGGAAATCAGTTATATAAGTACAGTGGTACCTCAGGTTAAGTACTTAATTTGTTCCGGAGGTCCGTTCTTAACCTGAAACTGTTCTTAACCTGAAGCACCACTTTAGCTAATGGGGCCTCCCACTGCTGCCAGGCCTCCAGAGCACGATTTCTGTTCTCATCCTGAAGCAAAGTTCTTAACCCAAGGTACTATTTCTGGGCTAGCGGAGTCTGTAACCTGAAGCATATGTAACCTGAAGTGTATGTAACCCAAGGTACCACTGTAATTAACAAGTAGCTTTGGAAGGTGGAGGGTATGTGTAAAGTTTTTTCCCATATCCAGGGTGAAGTCCAAAGAGTTGAGAGTGATGTGTGCTCCATGTGAATTTGATGCCCATGCCTACGTGATTTCCCTCCTTGGATAAGACACTGGAAGCATAAGTCTCAGGTGAATGAGGCAGTTTTTGAAATTACCAGCATTTTACAGCAGCAGGGCTGGTTTCCAGAATTCACTTATCACCACATAGTCCAGACTTTCCCATATCCTCTTCCCCAGGCTCCTCCTTTTCCTTTTCATCAGTCAGCTAATGTTCAGATGTAAAGCTGGGCTTGCCCATCTCTTCCTGAGAAAGCACCACAAAAATCCAGTCCATCGTGGGCTGCAACTTGCATTTTTAGCAAGGAATGCTATTAAGATGTCTCAGTTTACTTTCAGCATGAGCTTCCCACTTAGCAGAGCACCTTGCAATAAACACCCTGGTCCAAAATAAACAGCATTCATTCCTATCTATCATTTGCACAACCTGGGGATGTTCAGTTTGAACTGAAAGGCAGTGAACTTTGACTTCTCCTTCAGCCAAGGAGTGTGGTGCTACTTGAGGTCAGTGTACCTTGTCCTACCCAACTACCAGAAAGAAATAAGATACATTTGCCTCTAGCCCTTAATGAATCAAGTTGTGACACATCTATCAGTGAAGTTGACCAAGCTGCCAACAGAAGTTGACTAAGCTGCCAACAGATAGTAAGAGAATGATTAATCAAAGCAAGCCAGGAGTGTCTATGGCATTCTGAAACTTCTTTCTGTAAGGAAAGTCAACATCATTGTTGCTGTACTGATAATCAGAGACTGGCATTAAAAGCCTTTATCTAATGTCAGTCTCTCATTCAGATGACTCTGTAATGCTTCAAGCTCCATCAAGTGGAAACAGTCAGGGATCATCTTATAAAGCTGTATTATAGAACAAGATCCAGATTGTGAAGTAGTCTGAATTCAAATCTATTGCTTGGTGCTGATCTCAGAAGTACTGCAGCTACCTTGAAATTCAGTCTGAAATTAGACTACTTACTGCAGACTCATAAGTAGCTACACACTTAGTCACCTGTGATGAGCAAAACCATCCAAGTGCCACAAATTACAAGTTCTCACAACTTAATCCATGGGTCTGCTATTCTGCAAAGATTCAAGAGTAAAATCACATCAGTCCACAGATTTTCTGCAACAGCTATGTGGTTAGAATACACTTATTATGGCAGCTTTCAAAGATTTTCCCCCATGGACCACCTAAAATTGCTGGTGGTACAGTACTGGTGGACCACCGATTGATTTTTCTGCTTCTTGTAGCAATTGCAATGTGCTGAATTAGGTGTTGTGGGAATTTCAAGTGTGTTTCATAGATCGTTTCTTAAAGATTGCATTTGAGTGTGTTCAGATTCAAATTGTAATACAATATACAGTAATATAATAAATAAAAGAAGTAATAAAGGAGTTGGACTGGATGACCCTCACAGTCCCAACTCTACAATTCTATGAATCTATGGCCAAGAAATACAATTAAAAATGGATATGACTATCTAATGCAATATATGTGCCATCTTCAATCACAAATCCACCAACATGCTGTGGACCACCTGAATGAAGCTCACAGGCCACTGGTGGCCCATAGACCACAGCTTGGGAATCCTTACACTATAGCAGACTTCTGCTCTCATCATTGAAATCATCTGGAGAAGCTCTTCTGACTGTCTTGCAGTTACAGTAATATTCCATTAGTTTCTACATGAACTCGGGCTTTTTAGAGCAGGGGCATCAAGTAATATTGAAGTCGGGCACCTACAATTCTGTCATCTTGACACCTGTCACAAACATTTCGCCAACCATTTTTTAAAGAGAATTAATAGGAGCCAGTGGTCTTTTGGTTCTGCATTTTATACTCTTACAACGTCTTCATGTACATAGCCATGATTCTTAATGAATTGGCAGCTTATAAATGTTCTTTTAAGTAAAGGCGAATAAAGAGAAGGGAAGGAAATTCATTGATAAGCTCTCACACCAGTGCAACATCTCAAAACATGAAGCTAGCCGCGTGTTGTGGGGACGCCCAACATCTCATGCCATCGTGAAAATGTTTCGGGCTGAGGTGCCAGACGGTAATCTTATCTCCCGCAAGAATCTATTTCAATTTCTCCCTGTGGATATTATATTGGCAAAGGGAGCCTGACATATTTAGGTACGTGAAATTCAGTGCAAAGCGAAGATGGAAAATATGTTTACTGCATGTACTGTATGTAACAAATGTCACACTAAAGATGTGGGGCTTGCAAGTCCGTTTGCCTTTGATCCTACCCCTTCGTATCAATCATCTCCCACCTCTCGTTGGGCCAAGGAAATGACAAAATATTCAGGTAGGGCAAAGCTGAAGCACTGACGCAGCAGCTGTAGTGGTAACATAGAGTACTTTTAAACGAAAGGGCGCATTAAAAGGTGAGGAAGTCTTTGGGGAGGAAAATACAAGCAGTGCTATGGCTAATGCCCTTTACCAGACAGGGCACTCTGTCTGCCTGCCTCTCCTTCCTGAGAAGAGAAAGAATGAGAAACTTGCAGTCACAGTCCTGAAGAAAACCAGCTAAAGCACTGAGGCTCCCCATCACATTTTCCCTCTTGTGCATAGAGCTGTAGTGGATCTGTGCCTGGTCTTCCGAAAACAATTTTTTACACGCTATTGATGAAGGGGCAAGTTGCTACTCCCACTGTTACTTCATGTCTTCATTCACAGCATCAAATAAGCTGTGAAGGAGAAAGGGAGGCAATTGCAACTGGCCTGGAAGAGGTCCTGGAGAACAGTACAACTGAGGAGAAATGGGAAGGAGGCTTCAAATGAACATTCATTTCCTAGGCTTTTCACAGTACAGTCTTTTGCAGGCTTACCCAGAAGTACGTCTCATTGTGTCTGGTGAGGTTTATATCCTAGGTACCTTAAAAACAACCAATTTATGATGGTATCGTTTTTGTGGACTCAAGGCCACTTTTTTAGATGCATGAAGCATGCCCACCAACATGCCCCAAAGGAAAACTGGGACGTGTGTCTTTCAGGGCCAGATCTTGCGGAAGCCAAGTGTTACGTTCTTTCAGGTTGCATCCAGCGGTGACCCGGAAGTACCAGAAAGGGTTACTTCTGGGTTTCACCACTCACGCATGCGCAGAAGCGCCAAATCGCGGTGTGCACCTGCGCAAATATGGCGCTTCAGGTTGCGGACAGGCCTCCGGAATGGATCACGTTCACAACCAGAGGTACCACTGTATTATTATTTTTAAAAGGTGGATGTAAAGAGGCAGTTGACATAGTGTTTCATTTTTGCTTTCAGCGGCAAATAGGTTGCTAGCCCTTAAACTGAAAATAAAAATGGAAGTACCTACTGCAGCAAAATGGGAAAATAAATGTTGGACTTCGTTGCACAGCTTAAAGTCCTATTTTTGCTTTATAATTCAGAATGAAAGTATTAAAGAAATATATTATTGCAAGGTTGGAAAAATAGGTGGACTTACATATAGAGCTGCATTTTTTAATATGTAGGAAAGAAAATTATATAACACGACATAGTAAAGTCTAGGTAACAGTATTGTATGTACCGGTATGTTCATAATGATGTATAGTAGTTTTGTATAAAAGATAGAGAAAATGAACTGATAAATTTGTATATATGATGGAACTCTATGTATACAATTTACTGCAGCATACCAACAGGTCCAGGTATTGACAGGTACGCCTACATCAAGTAAACACTAATTCGAAAGAAGGATTCTAGGTCCAGCCTGAGGGTGGCAGTGGCCTTGTCCCTAGGTTACTAGGTGAACACATCTCTGTGTCAGAACTTAAATAATGTAGCAGAAAAACACCCCATGATAATGGAGAAAATAATCTCTAGGTGAAGGGTTGAGACTAACAGGGCCTCAGACAAAGACTCCTTGAGTAGAATAAAATGTTTGCACTGTTGTCCACAAATGATTTTATTTCTTTCACTGGCATTTGGGGGAAGTTCCAAGTCAAAGCCAGCAAAGTAAAAACTAGCAATTCTCACAGTGAATTAGGAGAAGGCAACCAAACTGATCCCTCAATTGTATTGCCTTCCTTCTCAAGAACGCGATGCAATTTCTAATTCATCATTCGGTGGAAGCGACAGGCAACACAGCTTACCCATTCCCAGGGTCAAGAATAATGCAGCCATTTCATGCTACCGGGAAAACAAATTTGGCAGAAGCAAATTCCATTTATCACCCCGGAGTCTAAGTCAACATATAGCGTAAACAAAAGCAAATCTGGGGAATTTTGGATTCTTCTCTACCTTGTGCAGTATTGGACACATAGTGGAAGGCATGCACCGTGTTGAAAGACTTGCTAAAATATATACAGAATACTTCACAAGATACAGGAGCAGATCTATAGCTTTATCATTTTAACAGGCAACTCCAAAGTACCAAAACGTCTGTAACACCACCCCCATCATTCCAACTGAGAGATAACAGCAGAATTAATTTCTACACACTGTTATTGAACCTGTTAATCTTCAAGGTCACTGACTCGAGGAAGTATCAAAATAGTAACTGGAACGTCTCAGCCATGCAAGAGCTACCGTACTTTGCATTTCTTCCATGTCCTCAACAACTCCAAGCCACCCCATTATTTTAAGGTAAACCACTTGTTACCTTTAGCTTCTCATTCCACAAAGTGTTTCTTGTTGAAGCTTCTGGTTTGTGCTTTCCTAACTCCATTTCCAAGGAAGAGAAGGGATTCAGATCCCACAAAGCAGCGCCTTAGCCGGCTACATGTTAGACACCCTACCACATCACATACTCAAGTTGTGAGACAGAACTGTATCAGGCTGCCCAGGCGATAATTTCTTGTTAGCTAGGGTTTCCATTTATAGACGTAGAAAATTCACAAATAGAACCCTGGAGGGAAGGCAAGCAACTAGCTTCAGATAACAATAAATGCCAGGCTGGCATCAAAAAAGCTGGTTAGCATTCGGCACTATCAGCACCACACAATTTTGATTACCTGGGGATCGTGAAATGAACTCTGCTTAAGGATTCCCTGATGAAACAGGAAGGACCTCAGAGCTACAAGTCTGCAACAGAAGTTCAGACAACAAAATGCCACCTCCCTGGGTAATCTTTGGCTGCAGCCCAGAGGGACATCAAACACCTAAGACATACTTTCCCTAGAAGAATGGTCCAAATTGTTATTTAAAGCTCAAAATCTAGTTTGGGGATCTGGCTTAAGAGCTTTGTTAAGGGAAAAGAGTATTCAGCAGCAGTTTTTCACTGAAATTGTTCAACCCTCCAAACTATGTTTTGAATGTGAGTTTAGAATTTGGTGCTGTCCTCGAGGGCAGCTTCTAAAAAGCAAACGGCCCCAATAAAATATTTGAGGGAGCTAGGACCCCCCCCCCAAAGTTGATGGGCATTGTCATTCAAATGGTGTGTGCGTGCTACATCATGTGATCGATTATGCAGGGTGGGGCTTACCTGTTTAACCCCCCCCCCATATTTTATTCAAGTTGGCACCCCTACTCAGACACCATCAGCATCCACAGGGCAGGATCGAAAGAGCTGCCTGCTTCTGACTCTTTTCCTAACAGCAGGTTCCCCATAACACTTGACGCCACACAACATGTGCGAATATTTTTTGATAATTTCCAAAGCTGTATCGGGAATCATTATGACCACATTGCTCAGTGAAGTAGATGGTAAAGTTTGCGCCACATCTTACAGTACGATGCAAGCAAGTGCACTCAGGCATTATTACAATCAAGCAATATGCAAAACTTTCCACTCTCTTTATTGGGGAGAAGTTGGTTGAAATCTATGGAAATGTGTTGATTACAACTTCAAGTGAGGCAGCTATCAAAAGAGTCATTTGAAGTAGATATAAAAGTGATGGAGAACTGAACCAAAGTAATTAAAACTTCCCAGACGTGGGAGCAATTTCTAGTCTCAAAGTGTCTTATATTTGAATTTTTGGCTAGATAGGCAGATATGCTATTCATTCACTCACAAACGAATTAGCTAATTGAAATGTCCCATTATTCATTGCAGCTGCATGATACCAGTGCAATACCTGAAAGGAGAAGCACGTACAATTGTTAAAGTGCCCACAACTTTCAGAATTTTAATTTCAGGTGTCTTTTAACTGTACTGAAAGAGTAGAGTACTCGTTGCAAAATGGCAGTCTTAAAAATATTTTTTTTCACTCTCTTGTAAAAAGGAAATTATTAATTAAAGGCTCACGTGTGTATGAGCGTGCACACACACACACACACACACACACACACACACTTGCAGGGAATAGAAATAGATCAATAAATTTCAGGAACACCATGAAAATGGAAACTTGCCAGTTAGAAGATGAGAAGCAGATGCTATTTCAAAGTAAGGTGAACGGAGGACAATGCTAATTAAAAGGCCAATTGCAGAGAGAAGCAGACCTTTGAATATGAGTTACTTCTGAGCAAACATATATCAGGACCTTGTTAGTGGGGTTGGGCACTGCTGGATATTTAATGAGAATATAGTAGTATTTTAAGTAAAGGACCCCTGGATGGTTAAGTCCTGTCAAAGGCAACTATGGGGTGCGGCACTCATCTCGATTTTCAGGCCAAGGGAGCCGGCATTTGTCCACAGACAGCTTTCTGGGTCATGTGGCCAACATGGCTAAACTGCTTTTGGTGCAACGGAACACCGTGACGGAAGCCAGAGAGCATGGAAACACTGTTTACCTTCTCACTGCAGTGGTACCTATTTATCTACTTGCACTGGTGTGCTTTCGAACTGCTAAATTGGCAGGAGCTGGGACCGAGCAACAGGAGTTCACCCCGTCGTGCAGATTCGAACTGCTAACCTTCTGATTGGCAAGCCCAAGGGGCTCAGTGGTTTAGACCACAGCGCCACCTGCGTCCCTTGTCTGTATTTCAAGTACCACCTTTTTAACTCTGCTTTTAGATGCTTGAGAAAAGCAATGCCTCGGAATTGCTAGCAAGCTGTAAGATGCAGGCAACCCAAGCAGAAGTCCATTTAACTGAAATGAAAAGAATATGCTTCCTTCCGTTATCCTAATATCCCTCCCACTCTTGGCCTCCTTAGTAATGAGTGTTAGACTGCAAGCAGCTCAAGGCAAGGACTTGTCATTCTGTAAAACACCATGGCACATCAATGGTGCTATATAAATAATAATAAAAAAGATTTAATTCCATTTTAAAAAACGTGTTTTATACTTCAGAACAGGAGTTTAAATCTTAGAAAACCATTCCCAAATCTTTTGAAGGTCACTTCATCATTACAAAACATCTCCCTTTGTATTTGAGACAACCTGTAATAAAACATTTGAGATTTGGTTTACTAGTATTTTATTGAATATGTACAGACACACACGCAAAGCCTTTTGCATAGCATGGGATGCAGGCTCTGATGTCTAGTTAGTTGTAGAAGAATAACCTGGCAGCAGTTCATAGCTGATAAAAGTCAGCAGTCCAATATTAGTAACTCTGCTGGGAGGGGGACCATTCCCTGGCGCACAGAGTGAGATTCCTAGGTTCACAACAACAACACACCCTTTGGTTGCTACACCAACGAAAGCAGGGCTGCCTTGGAAGTGGTTCAGAGCCATCTGGGCAGCAGCTACCAGCCAGCAGGAGGAGAGCATGCCCAGTAGCAGGAACAACTTGTCTGAGGGTGTTTTCACACATCGCACTAAAAGCGCCTGCGAGTCTCTCATGCCCTATTTTTGTACACTTATGAATGCTATTAACAGGGCAGTGAAAAGTGAACAGTGTCATATTTAAACCAAACGTGCGTTCGAGCCTACTAGATGCCAATTCAAAAAGAAATTTTTAAAAATCATGGTGTGTGTGTTTTGTTTTTGTTTTTAATCCCCCATAGCTTCACTCCAGATATTATGATGCCTCAAATTATTAATGTGCAGTAAGCTACATGCTATCATTTAAATAATTTATTTTTCTTTTTGGGTAGGTCACTTCCCTGCTATTTCTTGCAAAACCCAACCTGGCAGTGTTTTGTTTTTTGGACATGAATTTGGATTGTGGGTGTCTCTATGAGCATGTTCATGTTTTCTAGGAATTTGCAAAGGTATAATGTAGTTATCTTTTAAAAAGTCAGCTGCTTAGAGACCTTTTAGGTGGCAAGTGCCTAATACATCTGCAGAAGAAGAGGAACAGATTTTTCGGTGGAAAATGAGGTGCCAGTACTCATATAATGACCACTGGACTGTGGTGCCGGTACAAAATGTTTATCCTGGGCTGTGAAAAAAAGTTTGTGCATACTCTGTACCGGTGAGTACTGTCACAAAAAGCAAATAATAATAATAATAATAATAATAATAATAATAATAATAATAATAATCCCTTAATGCTGTGCTGAATCCTGTCTTCCAATTGCTCAGAACTTTTCTTCCCCTGTCAAAGAGCCTTCCATTTTATTTTTATTTTTCCTCTTTCTTGGGGCACTTAAGAATTTTGGTGGGCTTACCTTATTCTTGTGAGGTGCCTCTGAGCAGTGACTGTGTCCTTCTTTCCATTAAACTTCTTCCATTTCTGTGCAACCTCCTTGGCTGCCTCTACTTCCTGCTCTGAAAAATCCCCGTGGGAGAAGTTATCTCATGAGGTTCTCTTCTCCAAAGCTTTAACTGAAGAATGGGAAGCTGGGTTGGGGAGTGTGTGTGTCTGTGTCCACTGAGCACCTGAGATGGGTACACTCACAAATATTGTACTTGGTACACTAAATTCACTAATATATCTGTTTTTGTGTGCATAGTTTTGGACTATCCACAAGTTTGTCTAATTATTTTTTTGCTGGGAGAGGGCGAGAACAGCACTGTGAAATTTGGAGCTTGCGGATTTTTGAAGGGCAGCTGCATTTCTCTGCAAATAGTGGCTTGATTTCTTCCCCACCCTTAACTCTGGGTGGATGTTCTTACCCTTACAAACATCACAGAAACCCAATAGCAAGTTGACGGTTTGTGGTTTTCTTGTGAACATTTTAAGTATAGCCAATGGTAACTTTCTAAAGTGGAACATGCTATAGCTCAGAATGACTAGAAACATCACGTGTCTAAGAACCACTCTTCCATGATCCTGAAAACACCAGGGATGGTTTTGGGAATGCACTCTGAACGTGCTCAAAGACCTGTTTATTTCTCGTTACATCACATGGTTCGGACACAAAAACATGTTTCTGAGCTGAGGCATGGTGACCCCTTGGCTGAAATTAAACTCTGTGCAGAGAGGTATCCCACTGGAAATGAAACACACTTGGAGAGCCTGCTGTTATCGTCACAGTTCTTCCCTTTCAGCTGGCGTGGAATCGGAGGACGAGGGGGAAGCTAATCTTGTGAGGGATCACAGGCCACATTCCGACAGCGGCACCTGCTGCCATCGCTCTGCAGACAATACTGCTTGCTTTGTAAATACGACGGAGGAGGGCGAGATAACCAGCCATGGGAAATGGGTGGGGGGAAATAGTGTCACATGCCTTATACTAACTAATACTACGTCTGCCTCTAAGGAGCAGAAACACAGGAACCTTGAGTGCTAAACATCCATAATATGTTTTTCAGAGAGGAACCACTTGACCACGGCTTTATGCCAAGCCTTTTTTGATCGACAACAGGCTTGAAGTATGGAATATGCATGCATCTGTAACTGCCTTGGGGATAGAAGGCAGAAGAGTATGCGAAGGAAGATGTCTGACTATGCTTGTAGAAATATGAGGGCCAAACAGAGGAATTCAGAAATAATTAGCTGTGGACGCCCGGGGTGTTCTCAGTTGGAGTAGCTGACAAGGTCAAAATGAGAAAAACACTGGAGCTAAAAGCAGAGTCTCCACCATCTCAGAGGACTGGTGGATGGATGGCTCAGCTTCTTTTATGGATGGTTGTGCAGCTACAAGGCCAGTGCTGGATTTTATGTATAAGCTAAACAAGCTATAGCTTAGGGCCCCACTCTCTTGGGGGCCCCAAAAAAATTTAAAGGGAAAAAACTGGATGTACATTTCCAAAATATAAAATAAAAAACAAATAAAATAAAACCTACATGCAGCAACAGTGTTTTGTGTTGTGTAGGCTTCTATTTGTTATGTGCAAATGGCTTTAGATACCTATTAGATCCATAAATTACCATATAGCATATATTCAACACAAAAAACAGTGACAATTTGTTGTGAACAAATTACAGCTGGACATATAAAGGGCCCCATTACCTTCAGTAGCTTAGGGCCTCATCAAACCTAAATCTGGCCCTGGCTTCACCTAATGCCTGCATCAGCCCTGTTTTGAGAAGAGGCTTTAGAACAATCAAGTTTGTTATAGTGCAGGATGTAGAGATGCTCTGTTCATCATCAAAAGAATACAGTTAAGAATCCCAGCTTCCAAACTATGGACTTTGTTTTTAAGATTAGGGATAGAGGAAAAGAACTGAGGGGGGAAACAGCTAGCATAAAAAAGAAAATAGTTTATTCTCTAAAGAACCTTACAGCAGGCAGTCTTAAGTGTCTCAAACTTACTTGCGAGGAGCAAGGACTGCTCATGATATTCCAGAAATCATAAATTTTCGACAGGGGACAATCCCAGGTTTTAACCTTGTGTTATCAAGATAGAGGGTTGATGAGAAGGAGCCTCCAGCCAGGTATGATGGCCACAAGGGCTTGAAAGACCTATGTGAATCCACCCATTTATCTGATGGAGCCTCTCCTGCGTGTACCATTGTCTTCTGACACTTTCATTGGGATAGCATCGCATATGTGGAACTCCCTGTCCTCAGAGTCTAGATCACTTTTCTCTTTATCTCAGTTCCACCAGAGTTTGAAGACCATTTTCCTTTGAAATGAGCCTTTAATTCTGTTGCTGTGCAATTTCATTGCTAATGTCTTGACTCTGGGGCCTGGGCTATGGTTTTTTTAAATGCAGCTTTCAGTATTGAATTATGTTGGACTAAAATCTAGTCATTTTAGTGGTGAAATTGGCTAATTTAATTTTTGTGTTTTGTGAAGCTCTCTGAACATCTCCCTTTGGTTCGGAGAAAATGAAGAGAGATTGTTGTGTAAGTAAATCTTCTTAAGAATGTCGGGGGCTCTGTCTTCTGCATTCTCAGTTATCTTTCCTCTACTAGAATCCTGCATAAACAATGTGAAAATATGGCCACCTACATATATTTTTGATTAGGCCAACATTTTGGTAAGATAAAAAACTTACCATAAAAGATGACATGAAAATCAATGAGAGTTTGGATAAAATGACTGAAAGAAAAATCTGTTGGCCTTTCCTTCAATTATTTCCCAATCATCTTTGAAATAAGTTTTTGTATGACAGCATAGCTCATTTTAAAATGCACTTGAAGCTGAATTTTGAAGCAAAGTTGTGTATGTTTAGCCTGGAGAGGAGGAGAGTGAGAGGTAATATGTGAGCCATCTTCAAGTATCTCAAGGGCTGTCAGATGGAAGAAGAAGAAGAAGAGAAGAAGAGTTTGGATTTGATATCCCGCTTTATCACTACCCGAAGGAGTCTCAAAGCGGCTAACAATCTCCTTTTCCCTTCGTCCCCCATAACAAACATTCTGTGAGGTGAGTGGGGCTGAGAGACTTCAGAGAAGTGTGACTAGCCCAAGGTCACCCAGCAGCTGCATGTGGAGGAGCAGAGATGCAAACCCAGTTCACCAGATTACTAGAGTACTGCTCTTAACCACTACACCACACTGGCTCCTATGGAAGATGGTGCATGCTTGTTTTCTCCTGCTCTGGAGGGTAGGACCCAAACCAATGGATTCAAGTTAAAAGAAAAGAGATTCCAACTAAACACCAGGAAGAACTTTCTGATGGTGAGAGCTGTTCAACAATGGAAAAGATTCCCACAAGAGATGGTAGACTCGTCTTCCTTGGAGGTTTTTAAGCAGAGGTTGGATGACCATCAGTCATGGATGCTTTAGTTGAGATTCCTCATTGCAGGGGGTTGGATTAGATCAGGCATAGGCAAACTCTGCCCTCCAGATTTTTGGGACTACAACTCTCATCATCCCTAGCTAACAGGACCAGTGGTCAGGGATGCTGGGAGTTGTAGTCCCAAAACATCTGGAAGGCCAAGTTTGCCTATGCCTGGATTAGATGATCCTCAGGGTCTCTTCCAACCCTACAATTCTATGTACACTACAATTCACTCAGTATATCAGTTTTTATAAATCCAATGCAAGCACAATTCAAGGCATATTAATTGAGCATACCAGTAGATTTTGGGCTGCTGAAATTCAATTCCGTTGTATTGGCTTAAATCAGAGATGGAGAACATCTGGCCTGCAAATGTAATCTAGCTCATCAAACCTCTGAATCTACTGCCAGCAAGCTCCCTAGGCTATCTCATTCTACCTAGCTCTACCCTTTAAAAGTATGAATAAATCTGAGCAGTTCACAAACCATATTCAATGCAACAGAAAAACTTTTTTTTCTAAAAAGAATAATTTATTAAGGGGGGTAAAAAGCATTGTTTAAACAGTCTGAATAGAGGTGGCCTTCTGAATTGTCCGTCTCCTCGGGCTCAAAGTCATCAGGGTCTTGCGCTAACTGGTCCGTGTCTTCGTCTGAAGTGGAAGGGCGTGTTAGGATGATTCGAGGTATCTTGGATACAGTAAAAGAATGCAGGGAAGGGGGTAGGGAAGAGAAGTGAATTGCACAAGAGAATCTAGAAGCTAACATTCATTTGCTGCCAAGAACTCTCCTCTGACACAGATCTCCCTTGCAAATTTTAATGTCATGCATTTTCCAGATATTCTCTGAATGCTTAACTGTTCCCCAAATGTTGGATAACTTAGGAATAGTCTATTCTCATATCCTTCTTCCTCAGATTGGAAGGAGAGGCCCACCTACAGTGGAAATATGGCTGGCGTAGGACCAGAGAGGGTCTGTGCTCAGATTATATATGGGGTTTTGATGGATGGTTTTATATTGCTGGGTTTTTTCATTCTATTTTTTAGAATGTACGCTTTCGAGCACAATTCAAAGTGTTGGTGCTGACCTTTAAAGTCCTAAATGGCCTCGGCCCACCCCCATTGTTCAGCCCAAACACAGGTCCAGCTCTGAGGGCCTTCTGGTGGTTCCCTCAGCACAAGAAGCGAAGTTACAGGGAACCAAGAAGATGGCCTTCATCCTGTGGAATGCCCTCCCATCAGATGTCAAGGAAATAAACAACTATATGATTTTTAGAAGACACCTGAAGGCAAACCTGTATAGGGAAGATTTTAATGTTTGATGTTTTATTGTGTTTTTATATTTTGCTAGAAGCTGCCCAGAGTGGCTGAGGCAACCCAGTCAGATGGGCGACATATAAATTATGAAATTGTTATTGTTATTGTTACTACTACTACTACTACTAGAAAGTTACAAGACACCTTGAGTGGTGATTTCCAGGTCATGCAGCCAGCATGACTAAACCACTTCTGGCATACAGAACACTGTGACAAGTGCCAAAGCGCATGGAAACGCTGTTTACCTTCCCACTGCAGCAGTACCTATTTATCTACTCTTGCTGATATGCTTTTGAACTGCTAGGTTGGCAGGAGCTCACCCCGTCATGTGGATTCAAACTCCCAACATTACGATCAGCAAGTCCAAGAGGCTCGGCGGATTAGACCACAGCGCCACAGCGATCCCTTTCAGGATCTGTATTATTTGCAGAAACTGCCTACAACATCCATCCTCTATCTCTTTCTCTCTTGTGGTTTTCTCAGTAACCAGAGGGACATTGGATTGATATCTACTGATATTTAATACTGTCTCTCTAAATGTAAAGAACCATTAATTTTCAGCAGTTACTGCATTTTTTATTAGAATGGTTTAGGCATTAGGGTATACAGTCGTACTTTGGAAGTTGTATGGAATCCGTTCTGGAAGTCCATTCGACTTCCAAAACATTCGGAAACCAAGGCATGGCTTCTGATTGGCTGCAGGAAGTTCCTGCAGCCAATCAGAAGCCACGGAAGCTCTGTCAGATGTTTGGGTTCCAAAGAACGTTCGCAAACCAGAACACTCACTTCTGGGTTTACAGCGTTTGAGAGCCAAAACATTTGACTCACAAGGCATTCAGGATGCAAGATACGACTGTATTAATATTTGCTAATCTACTAATATAAATCAGAATTAAAGTTAGAGAAGATTTGAGCTGTTTTGCTAAACTATTAAGTGCTGAAGCAAGTATTTTAATGCTATTGCAACAGGGCATATTTCCATTTTTTTCTGGAGAAGAGCTGTGTCCCTGAAGGATTTTCCACACTACTATCTATTCAACTGTTTTACTTTAAATTTGTTCCTATGTTTTTTGCGGGGGTGGGAGAAGAAGCAGAATGTTAACTAATTCTAACTATTGGTAAATAGTATTCATTCTCCAAAGTTGATGATGCATTTGAAACCTTCTGACAAGAGCCCAGGCTAACACTGACATCTGGTGGGTTGTTTTTAATTCAGTACAAGAACCAGGCAGATAACTTACCATTCAGGGGTGAATAAAAAGAACAGGGATTTTTTTTTCCTGGGGAGGGGAGATTAAGCTATATTTTACCAAAACATAAGAGTAACACCTCTTCAGACACTATTAATGCATAAATATCTTCCTCCATCATTACTTACTGTTATAACATGATTTACTGTCTGGAATGGTCCACTTTTGGATGGCATCTCAACAGGGCCAGAATCAGGTGTGCTGGGTTCTGATATAAGGGCATCCTTAAAAAGAAAAAGAAGAAAAATAGCCAATTCACTTTTCAGGCATTATTAAAACAGGTGAGGAAACCTGGAACCATAATGTTTATTCAACAAGTGAAAAAAGCACCTCTCTCTCTGTCTCTCTCTCTCTCTCTCTCTCTCTCCCGGCCATTATTTACTCAAAGAATTTCTTACCCACTCTTCATTATTGAAAGTCACCTCAGAATAAGTTACAGTAGAAATGTTACAGACCAGAGATGTCATGAAAGGACAAAATAAATAGAGGTACAGCCCAGAACCTAACAACCAACAACTGAAGCATGCCACCAGATTCATCTAAAGGTCTGGGTGAAAAGGACTTAGGTTCATAATATTATTATTAGCATTGGCATTTTAGTCACCTTTTTTGTTTACAAAAAGTAACCAAGAGCAACTTACAACTGAAAATTTTCTCACAGAAGAAGAGAGCAATTTTCTTTCAGTACAGGAAGAGAAGCAATTTTCTTTCAGTACAGGCCATCTGCTAAAATACACTGCTGAAAGAGGGTAGGCCACAACTAATGAGCTTAATTCAGTATTAAAGGTAAAGGTAAAGGTACCCCTGCCCGTACGGGCCAGTCGTGTCCGACTCTAGGGTTGTGCGCCCATCTCACTTAAGAGACCGAGGGCCAGCGCTGTCCAGAGACACTTCCAGGCCCTGTGGCCAGCGTGACGAAGCTGCTCTGGCGAGCCGACACCAGCGCAGCATACGGAAACGCCAATTCAGTATTAAGTGACCTTTAATAACCCACCTAACCTACCTTGCAGTACAGGAGAGCATTTTATAAAGTGAAATATGAAAGCAAAGACTCTATACCTCCGCAACTTTGACTTCGGATTGTACCCCAGCCAAGTCAAGTGGGCCATCTTTGGACACGTGTGCTATTAAGATTCCCTGGGGAGAAATAAGACATTTCAGACCTGGGAGTTTATTTTGCTAGCTATGCATTACTAAGCGCACAGGGAGAAAAAAAAAACTGCCTTAAAAATTATACGGACACCAGTTATTTTGGTGGCCACAACAACAAAAATTGAAGCCAGCCTTCCCGGGCTAGTAAGATCAAACCAAAAATTCACTTGGGAGAGAAGAGGGCCAGAATCAGGTGTGCTGGGTTGGGAAGAAATTTGAGACCATGAACAGAAATGTTTTTGTGGCATGATGACACGGAGACACTGCCCCAAGAGCAAGGAGCAATTGTGAAATGAACAGGTGTGATACTTGCATTAGCATAGAAGCAAGTAGAGTCACCTTGAATCAAGGTGGGAAATGATACTGGTAATGGCATTTCCAACATATGGGCTTTGTATACAAACAAACAAACAAATATTATTTTAGTCATCCCCCAAGAAGTTGAAATTCATGTGATTATTCTGAGGTTCAGCATAAGCTAATCTTTCTGCTTTTCTTATTAAGACAGGCTGCCATGTAATGACTTCCAACGAGACAATGGCAAGACAGGAGGACGACTGTTTTGGTCTCTCACAACAAAGAATTAGTAGTTGGAAAATGTGTGAGTAATGAAATGCACCTCATCATTTTCTTTACATGAAGATGAGCCCTTTCCACCAGCAATGCTAATACCAAGACTCCCCATTTGACTGCACACAGTAATCGTTATCTGGAAGAGAATTGTAGTTCATATTGAATAGGCAGTTAACAAGCAAACACAACACTTAGTCATTCTTATTAGACAAGCAACAAGTAATGAAACTCATGCACGACACACACACATGGAAAATGCTGTTTCGTTCAAAATGAACAGAGATCTCAGCAGTGCCTGTGCTGCAGTAATTACCTTTTTAAACATGGTGGCACAGAACCAGAAGAATACTTATACAACATAAATGGCAGCCCCATTAAATAAATTCTAAGATATATTTGTTTATGACTCCTGGAAGACGGAAGTTATTGAGGAAGTGCGAAGGAATTGGAGACAACCCCCGCAGATTCACCCAAACCCTCCAGCATTGACCCTCCCACCTGTTCTCCCTCCAGTTTCCTCCATCTTGTGATCTGGGATGCAATGCAATGGAACCTGTATCAACTGTCAACACAAACTGCAATGTGACAGCTTAATTTTGGGATGGCATAATGAATGTAGGCAGTATATGATGGCAGTCTGGATTCAGAATTAGTCATCAGGGCTATGGATTTCAACGGTTCTGCATCAAACAGGGCAGTCTGGATCCAACCCCATATTATTAGTTAGCCTCTTAATTTAACAATAAGTTAAAATGAATTATGCCATTAGGCAGTACAAAGTAGTACACCATTAGGTGCTCAAAACACAACATTTACACAGGGGTCCCTTTACCTAATGTAAAAAAAATAAATCCTTTTAATGATCAAAGCCAGCTTCAATTTTAAAAAATGCATTGTTTGACCAAGAAGCTGTCAAATTATTCCTTTGCATAAATTTAAAGCACAGATTTCTAGCACTCACGTCTCTAACAATTATTTTTAATAGTTTACATCTATCTTGTCTGTTTAGAAAATGTAATTAGTGAAAGCATAAGACAAGTCACAATTTCTGGGACGTTAATCCACGAATATTTTTCCTTAATTTAGTCAACAACACAATCCTCTACAGATCTACTCCAAATAAGTCCCAGTGGGGCTTGCTTCAAGGGATGTGGCTATAGGATGCAGTTTAAAATAAGCTAGTAAGGTCTGCATGCCCAAAGCTGTCCCAACACTCCCACAACACATCTGGGTTTTTTCTTCTGAGGATGATGCCCATCCACTGGGAAGCATTGCAAGCACTCAGGAGGAAACAAAGCAACATCAGAAATCAATGGAAGATCTCTCCAGGCATTACAAATACAGGGGAATAAAGACATAGGGGTGGGATGAGCACACTAGCTCTGCCCTCCTCCACTAACACTTATGCCAACTGTCTTGAAGTGGGCAAAGGCTTCTTCTATCTGTGAAGTTGTCCATTCATTTTAGTACTCTGGAAAACCAGGCTCTTAAACTACCAGCCCCTCACTTCACATCTTTATTTCCCTGTATTTTGCAACACTGGAGGAAGGCTTGTGTTTATTTTATTTTTTTATCAACTTTCTGTTGTTCATTTTATGTATCAAATTTATTTCGTACCTCTCCTGCCAAAGCAGTATTTATTAATTTATTACTTCCAAGAGATTAATCAAAAGTGCAAGTGGATTGAGTTTGACAAGTCTAAAGTCAGAGATTGATCCACCTCACTTTCATTGTAACAAATGTCATACATACTGTAGGCTGTGTTCACACATCGTGCTAAGACAAACCAGGGCTTAGCGTGAACACAGTAATGTGCTGACTCCCAAGGAGGAGATTGCGGCCATCTTACTCCTCCTTTGCCAAGCTAAGGTTCGCTTAATATATTGTTCGAACCCAGGGGTGAGCTTAAGGTCTCTTCTCTTTAACCACAGTTTGGGTTTGTCCTGTGGTTACAGGCTGTGATTGAGAAGGAGAGACCTTAACCATGTTCCCAGGTTTGGGCAAGTTGCTAAGCTTACTATGGTGTGCAAACTAGGCTAGAGAACATTACTATGCTGCAGAATGGCAAGCTCCCTACAAAAAAAAATTAAGAATATGGGATGCTTAAATGTGTGACCTTTGCAAGAAAGGTCCTATACATGGGACCCATGCAGAAAGGTGCTACCTCAGGACAATCACTCTAGAATAGTAAGCTCTGAAGATGGGGTGTTCAATCAAGGTTTGCCTATGGTGAGTACAACAAGGAATCCCTGGGGCGAAATATGATCTGAGCTTCATAATCTAAGATTTGCAACTACTAATTCAAGAAGCAATGATGGGTCTTTACCAGGTGCAAGAACAGAAGTAGAAAAGTCCTCCCAGACATAAGCAAGATAATCATGCAATCTCTCTGTGCCGTGAACAGTTTTATCTTCCAATTTGTTCAGATCAAGCCACTGATAAATTTTAAGCCAGTTCGAAAACACATACATCAGGAAACTTCTCCAACAGCATCTAAGCTTATCCAGAGTTATTCACCAACTTTGGTTTCTCAGCCTTCTTCTTCTTTACCTCCACTTAGAAAGAGTGCCTTTCCCTCACACACATTGCATAGTATAAAAGTAACTGAGAGTGTGGGCCTACTTTAGGGAACTAGGAAGGTAAAGGTAAAGGGACCCCTGACCATTAGGTCCAGTTACGGACGACTCTGGGGTTGCAGCGCTCATCTCACTTTATTGGCCGAGGGAGCCGGCATACAGTTTCTGGGTCATGTGGCCAGCATGACTAAGCCGCTTCTGGCGAACTAGAGCAGCGCACGGAAACGCCGTTTACCTTCCCGCCGGAGCGGGAGCTAATGAATACAGACTGTTCCATTTATTAGCATTCCATTCTAGAAAGCAGAACCAAGAGGCAAATGCTTCTTCTTGCTCATGGGTTACCTTCAAGGGTGACTGTGTTGTATCTGCAGCTCCTGGGATCTGCTCCTTGCTTTCCTTTGAAAACCTGTTGCCATCTGTTGGGAAGCTGTTTGCAGCTGCAACTGGAACCTGTGGTTTGCTGTTGGCCACTGGGAAGGGTTTTGACTTGGTTGCCACTTTTTGCCTTTCCTGTTGAAAAGTGACTCTAGCATTTCTTTGATCTCGAAGGTTGTCTCCAGAGTCAAAGAGACTCCCAGAGAATTTGGATATAGGCTCCTGTGCAAATTTAACCAAACAAATAAACCATGGCTTAGCTTTATGTGTGAACCAGACCACAGTAAATGTGAAAAGGCATGAAAGGCAGACAGAGCTGCTTGTGTAGCTTCACTCTCACTTCTGAAGGTATAGCCAGGATTATATGTTTTCCACAAATCCAGAGAATCTCAGCTCAAGCTCTGAAATCAACAGTTTCTGACAGCAACTCAGATGTCTATGTGCAAATTTACATTGCTGTGAAAATCCCAAGATTATCAGTCAACAGTGAGGATTGGCATTGTACAGTTCATCCTGTGAAAATCTGAAGAACAAAATTGTCTGTTCTGGACATACACTAGGGATAGTTGATATATGTCGAAATAAACTAGTGAATTTTACTCAGCATAGACCCATTGAAATTATGAACATAAGTTAGGTCCATTAATTTCTATGTGTAAAATTTAGATGAATACCACCCAGTTTCTCTCACACACCACAGCCTCTATTTCCTGTTCCAGAATCTCTTGTTCTTTTGCCCTTCAAACTTTTCATTATTTTTTTCAGCTACTTCTGATATGCAGCAATCATGTAAATGAGTATTGGACTGATTTCAATGAGGTCAAGGGCTATCATACTGCTAGAAAATTTGTGAATGTTATTACTTCCTAATAACATTCAGAATATACAACATTAGCCAGCATAATTTCTTTTTTCTCTCCTTGGTTCTTTTCTTTGATTTCCTCAAGCCTGAATATGGCTGCAGGAGGGTGCAGCATATCTTTTGCTGGATTGGCACTTACATCCTCATCAGGATCCTCCAGCTCCTCAGCTTCTTGTTCGGGGCTGATCCGCCCTTCCTTCCATTTTTCGTTGGACGAGTTGAATTTGTACAGACTGCACCCTTGGACATTCTCCTTTCCCTTCAAAGAGCCCCAGCGAGAACCCTGGGAATTCCAGTTATGACTGCCATGTAGCTTAGGAGACTTGGGAAGCCATTTAACAGAGTCCTGCATGGAAGAGCAAAATCACAAGAGTTTAATTCAGTACAGAGTTCAGGCATTCAAAAAGGATGCCTGCTAATTGGACACAAGCTAGAACAGATGACTTCAAGTTTGCCAGGCATCCAGTCAAGCACAGGCTTATCAGGTGTGTTGCTAAGTCAGCCAGTCATTGGCTGTGGGAAATGAATGGAGTCACTATCTGATGACAAAAAGGCTGGACAATAGTGAGCACCTTAGAAGATGCTGTTGCCTGCCAGAACAATAGGACCACTGGAGGCAGGGGGACACACACAGACATTCACTTTCATCAGTAGCTATTGGTAAACTCTTAGTTTGTTGGACAGAGAGATGCCATGCAGAGATGAGCCTATCCAGAAACTTGGGCTATCTGCCCCATCTCAAGGCTTACCCTTGAGATGTGCTTAGCCTACCCTTCCCATGTGCTCTATCCCTCCTCATCATTCACACAATGCATAAATGGAAACATAAGTTTGGATGTTTCCATCCACAATATGTGGAGGGGGGGGGGGTTGCAGTGGCATGGATGAGCTCAAGGGAACTTCCCAGATACAAACATGTCCCCAAGAAGACACCTAATCTTAAAACCGATCTACCAAATTTGTCAAAGTTTCGTCTTAAATGTTTTGATACTTCCGGCAATCAAACTGTACAAGAGCTATGGACTTTGCAACAAAGTTCAGCTTCTTCACAAGCCTCTTGAACCTTTATTAGCCTTACAGGACTGATTGGATCAAAAAGAGTTGAAAAAGTAACTTCTAAGTTACTTTTGCCTCTGATGACAAATGTGCTTGGAAATTCATAAGAAACACCTGCTATCAATAGGCTTATCAACTATGGTAGACTTAATAGTCTATTGGGCCATATGTGGTGCCATTCTTGATGACTGCCTAAAACATCCAGATGATAAAGACAAAGGTAAAACAACATATTTCAGGAGCATTCATTTGTTTCTCCTCCTATAAAGCTCTGTACACCTTGGACCCATAACTTATGCCTCATTTTGTCTTCCTGAGACTGAGTTAAGACCTCTGTCTTAACAATACACAAGCCTTGTTCAAACAGCAGAGTGATAACTTCAGCATGTTACATTTCTTCTTTTTATCCACTCATAGTTCTTGGGAATGGGTGGGCTATAGAAAAAATCTAGGATATTTGGTAACTACAAGCAGTATTTAGGTGGTCTTAATCGCTATAAATAAGGCAAACACTCAGGAAATCTCCAGACATGTGACAAGACAAAAAATGGCAAGCATATCCAAAGCAACAGCCCTTCCACTATCTTCACTGAGGACTGGGTCAGATCATTAAATATCTTTAATTTATGCAAATTACATATTTATGCAAACTCTACACACAAACACATATACAGTATACACATATGGGATGTGTAATTGTGTGATACACAAACAATGAATGGAACTTCCAGCAATGTGTCTGTTATGGCACCATCTAGTGGATTCTGTTGCAAGAAACAAATGCAACAGATTTTCCTAGTTCGCCTCCAATTGCTGGATCCTATGAAACATTTATTATCTCTATAGCCAGAGACAGTGGCATGGTGAAACACTTCACACTAGGTAAGCAGACTCTAGTGCGAGTCAAAGGAATCTGTCTCTAGCCAACGTCTTCTAAAGAAAATGGACTGTTTGCCCACAGCGATTCAAGCCAAATGGGCTGACATAACAGAACACTTCGTTTAAACACACAAAATACATAAAAAGGGATTTGCGGGTTATTTTTCTGAGTACCTCTTTAAGTGTTTAAAAGATTCACACACTTCATGAAAAATCTGGTTCTTCAGCAGCTCTGTTCAGTACTAAGTAATTTACACTTCTAACGGCATTCACACAACTGATAGCAATGCAAGATCTTTGATGGTCCCTCTCTGGATTATTATATTTTCATTAATGACAATAATAAATATTTTGATTGATTATTATGAGATATAGCTGAGAGAGGAACAGGGTTGGGGCAGAGACATGCAAAATCTTTTGGCAATGATGGGAGCAACACAGCCATCCCTGTGTTACGGCATCAGATTTTGTCAGGATAAGAGGAAATGTTTGATCAAGGAGTGGCGCTCAAGCAACTTTGGAGCTGGTTGAAGTAATCTGTTTATGAATTAAACTCAAGTTTGAGTTGGGAAAAACCAAATGAGATGCTCCAAAATGGCACCCGTGAAGAGATGGGTTCAATCACAAGACACAGCCATTTCAGAAACCTACGCTGGTTACAAAGGAAGGAAATACCGTCAGGCCCACAACTATGATACAGCAGGTGTAGCCTAATTCCTCCTACACCACCATCCTCACCAGCAAGGCAGGAGCCCAGGCAGACAGGGTGCCTAAGCATGTCTGCTGACAGAACAAAAAGAGACTCAAAGGAACCAGTAACTACAAGCTTCAGGTGAGCTGTTGTTCAGGACCTAACCAGAACATACAGTCATCTCACAGCGGCAACAGAAATCACCATGATGAGAAACCTGGAAGCAAGCAAACCAGCTGTTGAGTCAGCCAAGCACAGTTTGTTTCCCCTTACACAAGGCGAGGGAGAAGCCCTGCGATGGGTAGACACTGAGCTAGAGGATGCTTATCCTTCATCAGGGCAAACAGTTCCCCTTTGCTTCCCAGTGCAGAGAAACAAGCCATCCGGCAAGCAAGCCGTGTTCCACAGTGTGCATGGAACCAATTGGCAAGCCCATGATCTGTATCATCAGACCAGCAGGGAAAGAAAGTACGTTGCTATACCAGCTTAGAGATCCATGGAAGCAGGAGGTGGGTAAGGAGTTTCCTTATTACTGCTGAGACAAACACAGATGATCAGTGCCAAGTGCTGTAACTAAACACTGTGAAAAGCTATTTAGCTAGCAGGTATTAGGGAGAGACTGCAACCAAGACTGATGTGAGCCTTCAGACATTACAGCAGGGGTAGGGAACATTTTTCAGCCTGAGGGCGACATTCCCTTCTGGGCAACATTCTGAGGGCAGGTGGAAAAGTGTGTGGAGCAGCTGATGGCTATTTTACCTTTGTGCAGTAGTGTCATTTCTGCACACACACACATCCAGACAAGCAAGAGGCATAATCAGAGGCACATTCCAGTCAAGCAGAAAAGCTAGGTTGTGAAGCAGTGAGCAAGTTCCAAGCATCAGATAAAGGCTGGAAGGGCTACATTTGACTCTCAGGCCCGAGGTCCCCCACAGATGTGTTATAGTCATGGAAGCACAAAATGAGGGCTGTGATCGACAACCCCGATCTCCTGGGGTTCTCAACAGTGCAAGGAGCCTCCGTGTGTAGCAAAGGCTCCCTGCTGTAGAAGCTACAGAAGAGCACAAGCAAGCTAGAGGGAGCCATGCAGCAGAAATAAGGCACACCCTTGCAACTCCTTCAGGGCTGTGAATCCCAAAGATGGCTTCAGGGCAGGAAGCAGAGTCGGGCTCTTAGGTCCATCTAGTTCAGCCTTTCTCAACCTGTGGGTCCCCAGATGTTGTTGAACTACAACTCCCATCACCCCTAGCTAGCAAGGCCAGAGCTCAGGGGTGATGGGAGTTGTAGTCCAACAACATCTGGAACCACCGATCTAGTTCAATATCATCTACACTGGCTGACAGCAACTCTCCGGAGCTTCCAGGAGGGTTATTTCCAAGCCCAGCGTGGGGCTTCTGGGGACTGGACCAAGGACCTTCTGCGTGTGCTCTGCCCACTGAGCTTTCTTTCCATAAAGGCCAGAATGTCACCTAAATGTACATCAGGAGAGCCATACCTTGAAGCAGACAATGAAATCTGCAAGCAGAGGATGAGAGCTTAGTGCATCAGATGGCAGAGCAGAAGGAAAGGAACCACGAGCAAAAGCGTTAGCCATCCAATACCACTGACACATGATTTTAACACATGATTTTAAGAAAGAGATATGCAAGAGGGGGACAGGGTCCCACAAGCTCAACGCAACACTCCCGCTGATGTGATGTGTGGGGGAAATGAGTGGCGTTGGGCAGCTGCCAAAAGTGCAAGGAGGTAGCTATAACGTCTCTCACCCTTTCATGTCCTGGTCTGGTTCGCCCCTCGCCCTCAAACAAACACCCATAGAATATCAAATTTGAAGCCCCATTTGGCCTCCTCCCCCCCCCCGCTTTAATGACAAAGAATCAGGACAGGGCGGGTGCAGCTACCTCATATCCCACTTTTGTCAGAGCGTGTAAGAGATAAAAGCTACTTCTCTCAGTTAGCAAAAACAAAAAAGCAGTCCAAAAGGAGCTTGCCTCGTCCAGTGCCACCACCATCATGCAAACAAGCACACTTTATTTCAACACCTTTATTAGCCATTATAAAAAAAATCATTGAGCTTTAAATATTAATTCTAGTGCTATTCTACTACTATGATGATTTATTTACAAACACCTAGTTATTAGACATTAACATTTTTAGAACAACAACCAGGGAACTCTGCACCAGGAACTCCTTCAGATCTTGGTCTGCAAAGAAATTAAAATGGGAAGAATTAGGATAGCAAAAAGCAAGGAATGCTGGCACAAGCCCCAAAATTGCACAGTGTGGAGTTAATAAGCACACTAGGATAGCTGTGCTTCCCTAGAAGACAGTTTTAAGTGCATCTTGAAGAGAAGTAGCTACAGAAATGTTGGGGGCCCGCTCTGGCCCAAATAGCGATGTGCAGAAAAAAAAAATGTACTGAAAAATATAGTCAAAGAGAAAATGAACCAAGCAAGGCAGAGTTACACCATCCTGTTCCTCTGTTACATCATGGCATCAGTGGCCTAAATATTAATACTATATAAGCAAAGGCAAAGGAGCAGAAGAGATGTTCTAACCTGCAAATGCTGTCTTCACATCTGTCTTCACATCAATAGCTTCCTCAGCCCCGTCCTGTAACAGATCTGAAAGGGTATTACCATTTTTCAGTGGCAGGACCACACAGCACACTACATCTTGCCAGCATATACTCAATCTCAGTACACATTGGCCAATCAGATGCGTCCAGAAAACCCACAGACAGGGCATTAATGAAATAGCCCTCCTGGGTGGAACAACCTTGTTTAGATGCTATGCCAACCCAAGTTTTGCGGTGATCAATAATATTCTTGCACATTGTTTACGCTGCATTGGCCATGCCCTTGTTCGCTACTGAATCAGGCTGCAATCTGAACGCCACTTACCTGGGAGTAAGTTTAATTGATTTCTGGGAGGCATAGCTAGGATTGTTATCATGCCACAGCTAATTAGCCAAGCGTGTGTGAAAAGGGAGAAGAAAAGTGTTCTTGAAGAATGAAAACTGGTTACTGAAACTTCCATATGCATGCCCAGCTCTTCCCATCCCTCTCCAAATAGCTGACTGGGAAAGAGTTAAGGAAAAGGAGTGAACAGGGAAAACAGTGAACAAACTGCTCATGCACTGCATAAAGTCTCAAACTGGGCAAAGCATACCACCCATATTGCTTCCCTCCTATCAAAAAAGAGAGCAAGTGGGGAAAGAGGGAAAGATAAAGAGTATTTTACTAGACATAAAGAAAGGGAACCTACCCTGTTGCTCTGGCTCCTTCCTCCTCTGTCACTGGAAGTATTAGCTTCCTCTCAAAGCTGGAGAGGAAGTGTGACTACAACTCCCATGATGCAGTGAGACTTCAAGTAAAAGACATACAGGAATGACTAGGATGTTCTGCAACTTTAGGAGTCTCTTAACCCCACTGTGCAACCTGGGCTCAAGGCAGCAGTTCTACAGCTGCAGCAGAAAATAGAAGTACTCTCATGTGCACCAATGTCCATGGCCTTTGGTTAGAAGAATAAACAATAATGAAGGAAAGAAGTTCAGTAAGAACCGGCCAAATGCTTTATTGCCTGATGGATTCTCTTGGGAGATCAGTCATTCAAGAGAACTGGTGATGGAATTCCATCTACACTGTGGATAAAATCTTTTCAGAAATTCTGGCAGCTGGCAACAAATCCTCTGGAAAAAGTCTTTTGAATAAGAACTGAAGGTCAGTAAATGCAAGTGGTAAGAACGATGCTTCAAAAGAAATGTTTTCAGAACTTTCAAAAATAATGTTAAACCTAATTTCATTTACAGTGGTGCTATGTTTGCAAAAATGTTGAGTTCTGTAATTTCAGCCTGGGTGAAAATCTTCCAGGTGGTTGCTCATTGTTTTACTCCAAACACACACACATATATATCTCTTTAGTATTTTAGTATTTTTATTTTTAAAAATACTAACCATGTAAGACACAGGTGCTTTGAAGCAGCAGGAAAAGGCACAAGAGATAGCAGTGCTGAAATAATGCTCCGTATAGGAAGGGTTTTGATGCCAAATTATCATGTATATCTGTTTCAAGACATTCATTTCCAATGTAATGAGCTGGCAGGTGACACCAGGCAATGTTTATATGTGTACATATCTCCTATCTAGTAAATCAATACCCCACAGGTGCATACAGTGTTTGTCTGACCTTTTTCTTTTGCTAGCAACACAGCATGCCTTTCGGTCGACTTCATATGCACTTCTCTAAGCATACATTTTGCATTGCTTTGCGATTTTAAAGTGATAAGAAACCTATGGCAGAAACGCAGTGATGTTAAATCTGAAAACTGTGTTTGATGAAGCCATGAAGAGACTCTGGCCGATATACACATGCAGTTAGATTTCATGTATTGCTTCCCCTATATTTTCTTCCCAATGGTCCATCAATGCTAGCACTGTACTTGCAGTACTTTAGAAGGGTGTTTTTATTTGCTACATTGCAAAAGTAAAAGGCATGGATGTAGACACCCATATGAATTTTTTGGGGGAGGATGCATGCATAGGATTCCAACATAATTCTCCATTTGGGTATTTATGCACCAGATCAAACCTCTATCTATTTCCAAGAAGGGAGTGAAAATATGCAAGATATATTCTAGCGCAATATCAGACGCAAAGTTTCAAATACTGTGGCTTCACACTTGTGTTTCAACTGCAACTTGATCAGGATTCTGCTTTCTCCCATTCTTGTTCACCGATGAACACACTTTAGTGCAAATATAGTCCAACAAGACAAGAAAAATATATTCTTGCTTTGGAACATCATTCACCCATGAACATCTACAAGGGAACAATGCCCAGATTGCAATCTTCTAGCAAAAAACATTGTACCACTCAGAACACACTGCAGCCTCTGCTGAATGACAGCAGCCATTCAACTGATCACCCAGCACAAGCCATATTTAAGTAAAATGATTTCATTTAAACTGGGGAGAAAGTATATCTTCTATAATAGAGATAAACAGTTCTGGCATTGGGGATGTTACTTACACAGGAGCAGTGTACTGAGGCATGCCCATATAAACTAGTGCTAATTGTGCCCCAAACGCTGCAGACTCTAATCCCACAACAACCGTGTTCACAAGTTGCAAAACTATTTTCCTTTTACTGATAGGGATGGTTAATTGGCTGTTCAAAGATAAAGTGGTAAGCTTTGTTAATGAGTCTCCAGCTAGCAAGCTTCCATAATAGGTCCACCACAATCGCTTGGATTATGAAGTGTGTTAACAAGGAAGTTCCTAGAAGGAAAGTTTACTATTCCTTCCTCCAGGCCATCTGTGACCCCAGAAAAGCATTTCGGTAGGGTGGGTGGAGGTACCTTCCTGAGCAATGTGAGACAGGGTGCAGGGGCTGCTGCTGCTGCTGCTGCGAGGTGGGGGCAGAGTATTTTCCTTCCATGAACTTCCTTAAGCTAAATTATGTTAGGATCCAAGCCAAAACTTTTCAGTGCAGTCAGCACAAACATTTCATAACCCAGTGATCTATATCTATATGGCACCAACGATGAATCAGGCCTTAACAGTTTTAACAGGCCAACTGAAAACTATATGCCTGTTTACTGGTGAAGTCGGTGAATTTTACTGCAAGAGTAATGAAAACAATGAAAGAATATCTGTCTCCCTTGAACTGAGTAGTTTCCTTTATTATTATTTTACTAGCAGTGAGCAAAACTGGATCTTTGTAGAAGGCTCTCCTCTTAGGGCTGCCCCAACATTGTTCTTCTGCAGAACATGCAAACCTTTGTGCAGATGCTTTTGTAACAATATTCTACCTACATATTCTTGAGAATGAACCCACAATGTTAGGCTTTTCCCCTACCCCCAAATTGCAACTGTTCTCCATCGCAGCACAGTGTCACTCGGCTTAAAACATCTACACATCTTTTCTAAACACATGTTTTCATGAAGGACTTACAGATTTTTAGAAATACATTTTCCAGGAGGGCTCTCTTTTGCAAAACACAAGACCCTTGTTAGAAAACTCCTACTTCAAGTCATAAAAGTCATTTGGTTGGTGTTTTCCAGGTTTGCAGCACACTACACAGTATGTCTGAAGGCTTTCCATTTGCCTAGGATGGGAAATCTGTGACCCTCCAGATGTGGTTGGATTCCCATCAGCCTCAGGTGGTACGGTCAAGGAATGATGGGAGCTGTAGTTCACCAACATCTAAAGAGCTACAGGTTTCCCATCACTTGCATGTGTTCTGATCAACAGGGACAGTTCAGCATGAATGTTTCACCACCAGGACCACAGAACTTCTGTGACTCAGACATAAGAATTTACATTCCTCTAGAAGCCGAAAACCTTTTTACATTCTTTGGCCAGGCTGTTGGAACTAACAAAGCTACCTTGTGAAGCAACATCTGTTATATTTATCTGCAGGTCTGAAAGAATCGACATCCAGCAAATCAAAAATTTGGTATCACCCTATGGCATTTGTTGTTTGCATTTCAAAGCAAATGTGAAGTAACATTTATGAGCAGTAATATTGGGGACTGACACTGAGCAGTACTTAGTAAGAAATACAGTGCAAATGAATTAAAGTTATACATCCATTTATAAGTAATAGAATAAAAAGTTACCGAGGCACTAAGGTGTTTGTTTTTTTAGTGTTTTATTAAGGTTTTATAGAGATATAAAACCTTCCAAGTACGTCTGAGAATATCATGCCTGTACAGTACATAACATTCATTTTCACAACTTACGCTGTTGCTGTTGTGGATTTTGTTCCATTTCTAAAATATATGTTATTTTTACAAATGGCACATTTAAAAGTGGACACCTGAAATTCTAATGGCTGCAATGCTGCTTCAGCCCAAGTAATTTCTTCATGAACAAGTTTTAAAAGTGTGTGAGTGCATCATATTATAAGGCAGTGGCAATTCAGTGTCGTCACCATAGTAAAACACTTTGCAGAAAAACTTCAGCTTTTTCTTCTTCTTAAAACAAAGGGAGGAAGTTAAACATTAATTGTTTGCAAAGCAGCACATCTGAGGAGGCACCCTTCTTCAAACTAATCTCGCTGTCTCCTAGGCTTTTTTCTTCTTTAACTAATCTCATTAGGCTGCATTAAGGCACATGCAGATATGACAAGCATGAATGTGTCAATGGAATTCACCCTCCACAAATAGTAAAATGTACCGCTTAAAAATTCTTTTTTTAAAAACTGAAATACATCCATTTTGTTGGTTTGTTATGAGACTCGACTCCTATACAAAAAATTATAAAATTTACACCATCTGAGCTGCCAGAGAGGTTTAAAAAGTATCAATTCTGCAATAAAACTACTTTCCCCCGCCGCCACAGTCCAGAACAGGGCAGAATAAATACCCCATCACTTGAACTGGGGTTGGGGGAAGGGCAGAGGAGAACAGCAGCAGACCAGCACCCCTGGGTAAAAGAGATGCATGATTGTATAATAGCATATTCCCCTTGTTAAAAACAAAACAAAAACAAAACAGACCTCTTAATCCTTTTTTAAAACAAAAACAACAACACTGGAATTGATGGGAACAATTCGCCGGCAAACAAGCAGGAGTTGTTCAAGCAAAGAACCACAGTGGGGGAGCAGTTCTCAGTGCGCTGCACCCCCTGGGCTCAGATGCCTGGACTGAAATAAGGCACTTTTCTTCCAGTGAGAAGCACCTTCCAAAGGAATGACACAAGGACAAGATGAGTCGGATTTCTGGTTAAAACACATGAGGGTTGATTGGATGGTATTCCCAGGATGCAACAGTAACGGTTCGACAGCAGGTGGGAAGACACAGGAGGCAAATATCTGGGAGGCGAGCCTCTACACAGAAGTGGTCACTCTGTCATTGGCATTATTGACCTCATTTTTGTTTGAATCCAGTCCTTTAGCAGCGTTCATATCATTCCGTAAATTCTCCACTTTCACTTTCATATTCTTTAACTCCCCAGGGTGTGGAGTGGCTCGCCTTAGAAGTGTCCTCTAAAAACAAACAGTGGAATAAATGATTTTTCTCCTTCTTCTGACTCCCCCCCCCCCCTTGTTAAGAAACTATATATATTCTTTAAAATGGCTTTTCAGGCTTGGCAATCAAATACCAGTGATTGAGTCTACCAGGAAATGTGCTGTCAACTTTAAAAGTAGTCATACTCTGTATCTATTTTACCTCTGGAATTACATGCCATTACTTTTGGGACACTTCATGCTTTATGTGCAAAATGCACCCACATTGTCAACACTAATGTTTGAAGATGAGATGTTCATCAAAACACAGAGGATACATATTTCAATAAGCATCTGTTCTTCAGACTTGTGTACTGTGGGAAATGTGGTCAACATACATTTACTTGTGAGCAGCCATAGCTGCAAAAAGACAGCTGATAATTCTAGTTTACATATGCAGCTGTGAAATGCAATTCTGCTCAGAAAAGTGACTGTAGCACCTTCGTAAAAAGCATCCACCACCATATGCATTCTGAGTCACGGCAGCTGCTGTTAGTTATGCAATGAATCTTTTCCCTGCTTTTAATTTTAGTTGATTCTGAAGAATAAAAATAAGTGAAAGTGAGGGGGGTGGCAGGCTGTGTGCGCCTGCTATGCACCGAGCAAAATTAAATTATTGTCCCATGATGCAGAAGGTGTGCGCGTGCACACACAAACCATGATATTAAATGAATCACAGCAATTTTAACTGCTTTATAGCAGCATTATTTTAATATGAACTGTGCAATTTCACCAGTTACAGAAAGTCAGAAGGACTAGGAGTCAATTTGTTGCTCCAAAATATGAGGACGGTAGAGGGGGCCTTTTGCAGTTCAGTTAAGTATTAATTGCAAGGAAACACTTTTGTTCTTACTCTCAAAAATGCTGTAGTCACTATTCAAAGCAAGAACATTCCTTTAATGCATATTTTAGGTTTGTACTGTGGACAATTTCACACATGGCATCTTTAAGTGTATACCTAAGGTATTTGTTTTTAAGTGTGAACACAAACACATGTCTCATACTGCTACACTCCTATATGAAGGTTGCCTGCCTGCCGTTTGACATCTTCTGTGAGTAAAAAGCAGTCATTTAAGTGGACCTACTTCACGGGCATATTTGGAGGGAGAGGGGATGTGCTTTAGTGGAGGTCTCATAAGTACAGTGACAGGTGCTCCCACTCGGCCCTCCTTCATTTTGAGCAGAACACTGAACATTTCCTGCCAGTTCAGATGTCAGTACAAATGATCATGTAATGAAGGCAGGGCGATGGAAGGGATTGTGGCGATGACAACAAACAGTATGGCAGGATAGGAGACAGTCCAATGGGGGAGGGATAACTCCAAGGGCTTTGCTGCCTACAGGATGTTGGTTCCAAATCTTAGATCTTCCATAGAAGATTGATACTTCCATCCTGTTTTTGGAAAACTGAAGGGAAACCCCCCCCAAAAGACAATAAAAGTCAATTAAAGCTAGGATTAAGTAGCAATATTTTGCTACCCAGGGGTTTCTGCAAGAGTATCTGATTACAAGCATTTAACAAAATTGGCAATTTAGTAATGGTCTGCTGGTGCTGTGTAAATTAATGCCTGAATCATCAGTAGTCCAACAAACCATGCTTACGGCCCCACTTTTTCATTCGCTTTCCAAGAAAACATACCATTTCATTATCCTCTTCATCTTTCTCGTCTTCTAAAAAGCGGATTGCACTGACTCTATTTACTGCTCGTTCATTCCATGTCTCATCTGACATTTCATTTACCAAGCTCTCCAGTGCCCCACATCGGGGTAGGTTATCTGTTATGAGAGATAGCAAACAGAGATAGAAGGTTGTTAGAGAAGTCAGCATCAACGTATATCCAACAGTTCAGATGTCAAGGTTTTTTTTCCTGATAAAAACACACGTTTGACAATTCCATACTACATTCACTTGAGAGGTCAGCTGCAAAGATCTTGTGCTTATGTTTAGGAAAGACATTACATCGCATTTGCAATGATACAGTCTTATCAGGAAATTTTGTTCATGTCTCCATATATGAGCAGACAAAGGCTGAAACATCAACTTTCTGGAACTCTTTTCTTTAAGACTGTTTCCCTGAAATGTAAATCTCTCAATGCCCAAGATTGTCTTCAGTTGCAAGTGCAAAGAAATCACTTCATGTACGTAACTTGTACTTGCTTGAGCTAAGAGCTAAGAACATGCAACATATTTAAACATCATCAAGAAAAGCTGTTCCAAGATCAAGCTAATGATTTGCATTTATTCAATAAGTTAAAAGTAAAACTACAGGGAATGGGGAGCCGATAAGCCATTATTATCATCACTTGGCAGAAGATATGCAACACTTCATAACCTCAAAACTACAATTTCTTGAAAACCTCTTAAGAGGCATAGCACACTTACATGATACTATGCAGCCAAGGGAGTTTTGTTTGCTTTTCTCATTACCCCTGAAGCCATCTTGCTTCACGTGAAATTGATCTGTAAAATGTATTTACCTTGGCAACCGGGCTCAGAAGGCATTTGAGGAAGTAAAACACATGTTAAAATCTTCTCCCCTACTTCAGGGTCTGTGTCTGTCTGGAACGTAAGTAAAGGCTGGGACTGGTTATCAGACAACCACAACGCCTTCAGCTTCAAGCTGGTGAGCGACATGGGAAGATGTAGCAACCTGGAGGAGAAAACAATCCTAATAGTTCTTAAACTGCTATGGAGAATAAAGCATTTCAGTGTTATGAAAAAGTCTTGTTTTTATGTCAGCAAAGAGGTAGAAGAAGGTGCCCCAAACAACTGTTTCCCCATGCAAGATCATACAAATTTAAATTTTTACATGATTTCTGTGCACTTTATGTAACTTACTGTTTTCCAACAAAAGATCAGCCTTACCACATTGGTTTTGTTATGTGCAGGCAAATATGCAAGAAGCATCTGATGTGATCAGGAAAGAGCTTGGCATTTTCACAAGTATACATAGGTAGTGTCTGGTCTTGAAAATTGCAGTATTCCACCCACCCAACTAACTCTTCAAATTCCATGCATTTCCCTAAAAGCGTTGTGAGAATGGTATAGGTATTGCTGTAAGTGACTGGAAAGGGGGGGGGGGATTAAATTCTGCAAACTGGGGGGAGGGGGATTAATTGCTGTGAACTACATTACAGCCAGACAGCATAAAGACTCGCATCCCATTACTGGATCTTAACACAGCACAACAGTCTAAGGAAGGGAGATTTAACCTCCAGTACCTATTTTTTCTTCTGAATGGAAAAGATAATAAAATAATACTAAGGTATCTGGTGTTTAAAAACAGCATGCCCCAATCTCATTACAGATGCAGTACCATTCTGTACAGCTGTACCCCAGTGGAATAATAGCAAAATAAATAAATAAATCTAAATCCAACACATCTCTTCATTTGACTTAAATTGGGAACTAACCTAAACATTCAACTATTAATGTGTGTTTTTTTTAAAAAAAACTGTGTTTATAACAGCTACCAAATTGCACATACCCCATCCAATGTAGCAAACATTATGCATCTTGAATACATTACAAAAATAATTTGGATTTGTTGTGCATACGAGTACTTGCCTATTTCCAGCTACATCTAGGACATGAAGTTCTGTGGCTTGTGATATCTCAGGAGGAATCCTAGATAACCGGTTGTCACGTACTGAAAAAACATTTAGACTGCAACACCCACCAATCTGTTTTATGAAAAGAAAAGAGAATGCATTATTGTTGCAGAGGCACAGTATGCATGTAGAACATGGACTGTGAGTACTAATGTTACCAGCACACTAGAATACTCATGTTTGCCTTAGTAGTTGCTTTGTACAACAACAACAACAACAACAACTCGCTCCACTAAGGGGCAGTCTTGGGACACTCATTCTGATTCCTTCTCAGCTAACCCATTGGACGATGGAAGCTTCAGAGACAGCATTTAAAGTTCTTCTGTTTAGCGACTAAAAGAGAGCAGCTGGGAACAAAGTTGATAAGCTTCAGCAAAACATCTGAATTCCTGGTCTGATGGTTCTGCCACTGCTTTTTAAAATTAGGCTTCCTGATCTCATTTCTTTTCCCTACATGCTACTCTGCATCAGGTGCTCAGGGATGTGTTTGTATATGTTGGCACACCTGCAAAGCAACAACAGAATACACAAACCTGCTTGCCCAAAGCAAGATTCATTGTCAAATGCACCGGCATCTTCAATTCACTCTATTTGCAGCTGAGGTGTTTTTAAAGCAGCAGTTGCTTATACTAAGTAAAACACCCACAAGGTTGCTCCATAGCAATTATTGAGACTGCGCTTATGCAAACTTGAAAACTCAGTACTTATGTAAGAGTGCACTGTAAGGCATTTTGCGCTCAAAAAAAAAAAAAAAGCCATAATTTACACGAACCCCAATAATTAACTCAACAGCACAATGGAAAGCAATAGATTCAAGCGAAAAGCACTTAAGGCATACTTTTTAAGTTACACAAAATCACAATCGCCATTTTAAAGTTAGCAATTCTAAGTAGGTTTTAAAATGTAATAAGACTTAGTAAGTTCCACTAAAATCAGCAAGCCTTTATTCTAAATGAACATGTATAGGATTTAAGAGTGGGTCTTTTCAATTTACTGTGTCAAGTATCCAATTTCCTCTGAAATTCTATATAAGCTTCTGTTTACATTCACCTAAATTTCAGCGTAGAAAACACTATGCATCTTGAACTCAGGATATCATCTCACACCCAGGTTCTGTGAAGTTCAAAGCTTCATTTCAAGAGAATAAGCATTCTATTATAAAGAACTTCAACAGCACATGCATCTTTAAGATGGTCACTTTGCAACATGAATGGAATTTCCATCATCACATTTCTCTTTTTTAAAAGGATAAAAAGTTTTCTACTGTCATTACCACTGATGCTAACCACCAACTTAAAGAGAGAGTCTGTACCGTTTGAAGGAGACCACAATCTTTGTATCAACAAGCCACTTTAAAGCCCCCTCTAAGTCTTGGTTATAAATCTAAAAATACTTTTTCAAACAACTCATTAAACACTAGCTAGCTATTGGAGTCAATTCAATTTTGGTTGAATTGAATTTTCATTTTCATTTTCCCTCCATTACAACTGAAATCTTTTTTCCCCCAGTAACCACCAAAAAAAAGTATTCCTTTCATCACATTTTAATCTTTATGCAAACTTTTTGCCAACATAAATATTTCCATCGTATTCCCTTCCATTAGAAACAGGCATACTTTCCTCCTATTTTCATGCAAGGAGTTCATAGTGAAAAAAAGCATGAGCAAGATGATTATATATTGTGTTTGTTTAAGTTGCAGAGCCTCCCCAGGAGTGAAAAACCATGCACTAAAATTTCTCTAAGTACTCTTGACAGGATATGAGGAACCGTAGCAAAAGTATCTATTGTCTGCCTAACTGGTGCATCTCTAAAATGAAAAAACTGAGCACAATTATTCTGGTTAGTGAATGCTAGATGAGCTGGCAAATGATGCCCTGTAGCACACAAGGAGTGTTTTCTTTGAATGATTCTGTGTCGAGAACAAGCAGAATGAGTTTTGGCCATGCAGCCTTCTTGAGAGGAACCCACCCCTTGAGCTGGAAAACCCCAGACTTTTGGGGGCAATGAAAGTGCAGCCAGTTGGAATCATCATGCATTGAAAGCAGTTTGGATGAAAGGAATCAGTGCAACCGTGGACAGAACAATACTTACAAGGTTACAAGAGTTTACCTGACTCAATTTTTCCAAGCAGCTAACAATTAAGAAAAACACAAGAGACAGTTGTTTGATATAAACACACACTATTATTTCAAAGGACAAGACAATACCAGTCTTGCACAAGCACACACACTCTATGATGAGACATTTTTTTTCTCTATCAGAGAACTCAACATTTCCGCTCCTTCACTGAAACTGGCTTCCAGCTAGTTCTGCATTGAACAGCCTTGAGCAATTTGCCTGGTGAACTGACCACTACATGGTAAACTGTAATAAATCTGTAAACTTACTAAATGAAAGCATGTGAGAAGCTAGTTGTCCATAATGCTGAGCTTTGTGGACCTAATCCAAAACATGGCAAAGTATTTGCTTACCATAGGGTCAGATAATAATGACCAGTTCCCCATGTGTTTGCATACATCCTAGAGAGAGTTTTGCAAATGAATACTATGTGATAAGTGATTGCTTGCTATCTACACTTCATGCTCATATGGAGGATACAATCATGAGATGCAAATAATGCCTTAAGGGTTCTCTTTTTTCTTTTTTTAATAGGAAAGTTGACTATTCAGAGCACAAAAATGCTACACATTTAATGGCTGGCTACACACAGCACATTCTAAATATCTACCACATATAGTTACTTTAAAAATGCCATAGTTTGCAGCTGAGCAACATTGACAAGGTTGAACCATTTGTTACCATGCAGCTCTGTCAAAAATAATAGGTGAAGATGTAGCATCCAATCAAAACTGGTAAGATATCAACTGTGAACTAATAGCCCTTCTTGAAATAATCACCTCAGTCTTTTGTTGTGAAACTTACACCTCCACTTCAAAAATTACAGGGTTCCCTAGGCATGAATGAATCCTTAGGTGAAACAAAATTCTGATCTTGAAACTTTCTGGTGAAGTTCTCAGGTGTTATGTGCACACTTAGGAATTTGAATGGAGACAAGGGCTTAGAGTTTCTTTGTAACCCATTCTGTAACATGGGGACACACTGGGTTCAAAAGGATGGCTGTTCAGCACCTTGAGGTTTACTGATCTTGCTGCCAAAATATTTTGCACTTTGTAGAGGGGGGAAATATCTACAAATAGTGGTAAGGAGAGTTTGCAGAAACATTTACTTACATGCAACAATTAACAGAAGCAATGATTACTAGGGAAAGCATTTTAGTGGGAGAATCCATTCTACTTTTGTGGCAAGGCAAATAAACAGGGTTCAAAGAGCGTAAGAATATAAGGGTCTGCTGGATCGAGTGCATCTAGTTCAACATCCTGTTCCTACAGTGGCTAACCAGATGTCTATGGGATGGCCACAAGCAGTACTGGCATACAGGAGCATATTGCCTCCAACAGTGGAGAGAGAACATAGCCACAATGGCTTGTGGCCTTGATAGCCTTCTCCTCCATGAATTTGCCTAATCTTCTGTTAAAGCCATGCCGATTTGGTGGCCATCACTGCATCTTGTAGAAGTGAGTTCCGTAGCTGAACTAACATTATTTTCTAAACGGCATGCACGTTCCGAAGCATCCATGCCACAACACTAATCCAGAATATCCTCTCGCCATCTGACTAAGTCAAGTGATGAATAGCCAGCGACCCACTTGATATCATATTTGCCAACAGTTTTATTAGTCCCAGCTGCCAATTTATATATTTAACCACTGTTTCATTTTTTTGTATTTATAGATACCTAATGTATATCTCAAAACATGGCTCAAGTGCAGGACAAAATACACAACACAAATGCAAAAAAAAAGTCAAAAATAGCAGACGTTTGAATCTGGTTAGTTGAATTGCATATATGTTCCTCTGACCCCTTTTGGATAACCTGGTATGACTGAAGAGTATTGTATTCATTTGTGCATGTTACATTGCATACCAAGGATCTTTAGGGGCTCTGATTCTAGACTTTGTTAAAGATGCCCATTTTCAAAAAAGGGAACAAGAAAATAGGTGACAATACGGCAGAGAAAATTCGTATATATGTATATATATTTATGATCTCAGAAGTCCAAAACTTCAACATTAAGTGATGATTTGCAGGTGTAAAACAGCCACCACTAACAAGCACCAGAGTTTTTATATCAGTGCACATCATTTCAGACAATACCTTATCAAAGCAGGCTGCCCCACATCAAATGCCGAATAACAGAGCAATGAAATAAATCACTGTGTATGAATCAGCTGTTAGTTCATATAATGATTTCAAACAGGTAGGAATAAAAGAACCTGACCGTCAGTTCATCAAACCTGCCTGCCTGCCAGAAGCTGCCTGCTGAAATCCACCCACTAATCTCCCCATGTCAAACCCCTTTGCTATTAAGGCAACGCAAGCCCACCTCCTTTGATCTCACCTGTCAGAATTTTGTCAAGGTTCCATCCCAACACTGCGCAGCAGAGGTTCTCATTATCACACTTGGCAGCTCACTTTGTCATATTTCTGTAGGTGGCACTGATGGCTATGATTAGCTGCGGAGCAGCCTGAATAGCTGGTTTATGTAACACCAGACACTGTTCACCACTGGCAATATGAGGTTTGAAGCTCTGAAACAGCTACTTATGACATCATGAAAAATACCAAAGAGGGTATAGGGAAATAAATCTGTGAATATTCAAGATCCAGAGAGTGAGCAAAACTAACTGGACTTTTGAACAGTTAATGGAAGCAAAAGGAGCGACCTATTAGCAGCAGAAGCGACACCGGAAGCTGGTGTTTGTGACAGGAGAAGAAGGGCTTATGGGTCTGGCTTATACCACTGCCTGACTCTGTACTAAACAAAAAATAAATTGGCCACCAATTATTTAGTCTGTAGCCAAACATTTAATTGCATGGCACTACAGAGCAGAAAAATTACCCAAGCTTTTTGCTATGCTTCTAAAAAACAAATAAAGCACATGCTATCATATTTAAGGTTCTGTACAGAGTATGTTGATACATTTGAAGCTGAACTCCAGTATTTCGTTTCCTGCTCTCAACAAGACAACTATTTGACTTAGCATGCAGTTATCTCTGTACTATAACACAACAGTCAACCTCGTGTAGCAGCTCATTCTGCATAATCTGAAGCTTTCACAGTAAAATGACAGGCTGGATCTACAGGCCCCCAGGCACAATTCAGGTCCCTCAGATATTTGTAACAAATTAAGTGGTACACAGAAAGAAGGCTAAACTCACCAGGCAAAAAACTGTTTCTTATCAGACCCTACCATACATGTGGTACTCAGTGAAAGACAAAATTCTATTTATAATTTAATTTTATCTCCAGTTTTAAATATCAGTGACATCAGAAGAAAACAGTCAGCTTCCTGAACTCACATTTTCTAATCAATGAAGTATCATATAACCACCAAACTTCTCTACTATTGTATGAATAAAACTGTAGAATAAACTCTCAGGGTGGTATTCAATGCTAGCCCTATGCAGAGCCAACCCATTGAAATTAATGGAAATTACCAATTTAGGTTCGTTAATTACAATGGGTGTACTCTGAGTAGGACTTAGTTGAACACAATCTTCATTCTGCAGTAACATCCAATTAAGGATGCTGATTTGCTTTGCTTTCAATTAACTGTTCTCATACACTTAATTGTCAACATATTTGTTGGCTGAGAATCTAGAGAGTAACCACATTTGGTTACGTTCCCCATGCTTTCAATGTAGGACAGGGGTGTGGAACTTGTGACCCACCAAATGTTGAAATCCAACCCCCATCATCCTTGATCATTGGTCATGTTGGCTAAGGCTGATGGGAACTGGAGTCCAACAACATAGGGAGGGCCACAGGTTCCCTACCCAAGTGTAGAAGCTCCCAGGTTCAGTCCCAACATCTGCAAGTAGGGCTAAGAAAGACTTATCTGAAACCCTGCAGAGCTAAATGGAGACCTGGTCTGATTTGGTATAATCCTATATAAAAGGGTATGAGTACACTTATCCAAGGCTATCTCTTTATACTGGCCCCCCTTCACATTTTCTAGCCTGCAGAACCACTCAGGATTGGTGATACTCAGTGCTCATTGCCCCCATCCCTCATGCCTATTCACAGATACCAGATGTATCCGGAGAGGCCAGAAAAATCAGCATCCATACTACAAAGAAAAGGAAAATTCTGAAGACCTCTCTGACTTGGAAGCCTAAAAGTTCAGGAGCATGTGGCCAAAAAACCTGTGTTGACCTTCAAGGGCTAATAAGACTGTTTTTTTTAAATGTTTACTGCAATGTAGCAGTAATCCCATTGAGTGGCGAGGGCAGAGTTGAAGCCTTTGTGTTACTAGGACAAATCAAACCTACTTCCAGGGCCAAGGCTCCTGCCACCAGGCTGAGTCTGCAGAATTTGTAAGGCTGTCAGCTGGCAGACTCCTCACCACACTGCTCCACCCCTGCAGTCTTTCAGTCTCTGGATGTATTAAATTAAATTTCTTCTTGTCATTTTGACTTTCACACCATGTGTGGCTTTTCTTATTTATAGCACATGTTCATATTTTGCTGAAAGCAAATGTTATCAAACAGCTACAGTGGCAACAAAAAAAACACCACCAGAAGCCTGTCGGCTGTCATTCCAACCCCCCTCCCCCCCTCCTTAAAAACCAAAACCAGTTTCACTCAGCAACAAAGCAGAACTAAAAGCAAACCAAGCAGATTACATGTGCCCAGCACAGTTTTTGCATAAAATGAAGAATGGAACACACACGTGTAAGAAAGTAATTGTGTCTGTTGAAAGTTATGCCACAGTGACATTTGTTAGGCTTAAAGGACACAGATTTAGACTAAGATGGCAGAACTGAAGCCTACGTTTACTTCCAAAAGTTGCAATTCCCAAGGACTAAAGGGAACATTTGCAAGGTACAGTATGCTTTGAAATCCAGAAACATTACATTGCAGGGTTATTACAAGGTACATGCTTGCTCAAACAGATCACAGGATTAGCTTCCTATGAGGAATCTAGGTCTCCTGAGGATTCTCAGCAAATTTGCAATAGTAAATCTATTAAATCTTTTTTTCTTCTTCCTGCAATGCTTTTTGTTTTGCTGCAGTAGACTAAGCAGAGCTACCCCTCAGTAAATTATTCACACAGAAAGACACAAGCATTCTGCAGGTCAGAACCTGCCACAGACAAGAGCCTGTGACAATAAGACTGCCAGCAATGCAATCTCATCAGTGTGCTAAATACAAAATGTTTTTTAAAAAACAAAAAACCCCTGCAGATGTTGTATAGATATCCAAGAAGGCAGCATTCTTCAGTTCATTTGTTACAAGCACCCAATGCCATTTCAAATCTTGTGACCTTGAGACGAACTTCTGCATAGTAATTTTTAACCATAAAAAGCTAAATGGCTAACCAGTAATACTCATAATTGCTTGGGACTTTTCAAGGGTATTCTGATAGAGCACCACACATTCATCAGCAATTAGTGTTCCAAATATTGCCCTGGGAAAGGAACTGGCCTTCTTTCTTCCTTTTTCTAACTTTGAAAATGCTTCATCTGCTGTGTTGAGTGGATTTTGATGGAAAATAAGAGCTCCTTTCAGTTCTGGGATGTCCAAGACGATGAGAAGCGAAATCATTTGGGCTAAACCACTAGACACCAGCCACAGCACATTGGACAGTAAATTACCATTTCAGTTATAGACTGCTCTAACACACTTCCTTACGTGCATTATTTCCATCCACCCAGGTCCACTTATTTCAGGTTTTACTAGTCAGTGCAGTCCAAGCTCTTGCCCTACTACATTTCATTCTAGTTGAGAAATGGGGAACCTATGGCTCTCCATTTGTTGTTAGGCTACAAGCCCCATCATCCCTGACCCAAGGCTGCTAGCTGAATGGAAATGACATACCTTTTTACATGCTGTCCAGTTTCCCCTGCAAAGACAAACAACAGGGATATTGCTTACCTCTTTGGGTAAAGACACTAGTTTGTTTCTGTCAGCGTTCAGTATATTCAGCTTCTTTAGCCGTCCAATGCTCTTCGGCAAAGTCTGTTTCAGATCAAAGCAGAGCAATGTCAGTGATTACCAATACCACCAGCTTTTCAATATGTGTTTACCTTTCAGAGCAGTTTGGAAATTCCAGATGATACAGGTTGTCGAGATTTAAAGACTTAAGATTCCAAGGTGTGCGAGCTCAATCAATGAAGTTCTAGGGGTGAATGTGGTGGGGCAGATCAGAGCAAAGCAAGGTCATGTTTGCACTAACATGACCTTTGCCACCAGTCCTCTGCTACAACCATGTGACTATGACCTCACTGCTGACTCAAACCTAACCCCATCCCAGGTAACGAGCAGTGATGGCAGTGCCAAGAGGAATGCTCACCACCACATACGAATTTACATATGAATAATCTGAGGATGAAGCCGCATGTAACAGAGTTAAGTAACTATGGTGTGCACTCTGTTTTTATGTTTGCATCTTGCCTAGCAAATCAAAATGCTGCTGTGTCATTCAGAACCCTCCTTGCTTCCTCACCTCTGCAGCCCTTACTGTTTTTGCCTTCTCCTCCTCCCTTTGCTTGAAAACACAACATCCCAAGATCCAACACCATCCTAACTTGGGCACCCACCTGGAAGTGTCAGAAACAGCTCCAACATAGGCAGCTCTGTTTAGGGAAGCTTTTAATGTTTAACAGACCACTATATTTTTATATTTTGTTGGAAGCCGCCCAGAGTGGCTGGGGAAACCCAGCCAGAAGGGCGGGGTATAAATAAATTGTTGTTGTTGTTGTTGTTGTTGTTTCCATTTTCTTTTTCTACACTGCCTCTATTTCCAGCACCAGGAACCTGAAAATTCCTTTTGTGCACTATGGATTTCTACCTCCTCGATCCAATACCTTTAAATCATCTAGTTGATTTAAGAAACTTGCCGAATTATTAGGCGAGCTTTTGTGCAATTTGCAGGAGCAGATCCCCTGATACAGGAGTGGGTGGGTGGAGCTGCAGCAATAGCATTTGCACAACCCCAACCTCATCGCTCCCAGTAAGTAGCAGTGACTACGCTGCTGGGAGGCTATTGCTGCTGCTCCACCACACTGGGCAAATGCAAAATGTTGGAGGTTTTAAATTAAAGCCTCTCTCCCTCTGAAGATATAACCATCAGCTTACTAAAGAGCATTTGCAATCAGATATTCATTTGGGGAGAGAAGTGGACCCAAACCCTTTTAAATCAAGGCTTTCCATTATGAGGTGAATGCATGTTAGGATAAATTGGGTAGGGAAGAAAGATAGAATGACACAGTAGTGAAGTCCTACCAGCCAATCTTGGCAAGTTTCTAAAATTTGGAACAGGTGTTCCTACCACTAGAGCAGTATTTCCCAAACTTGGGCCTCTAGCTGTTTTGGGACTACAACTCCCATCATCCCTAGCTAGCAAAATCAGTGGTCAGGAATAATGGGAACTGTATTCCAAAAACAGCTGGAGACCTGAGTTTGGGAAACACTGTGCTAGAATGTAATGATGGGACATTTCACCCAAAGAAGTAATAAGCAGCTTTTCCATCCCTGTGGTTTCTTAAATATGCAAGCAAAATAAACAAATATATAAATAAGCAGGGTAGGCAAAACATATTTATTAATCAAATGTGCTTTGGACCCTACTGGCCCTTCTTTGGGGAAATAAAGATCCAGTTCCATTTTTTGTGTGGGGGCGTGTTCTCATTTCTGTTGCACTTCTCATATATGCCACAGATGTTTTCTGAATAATTTGTTGTAGCAAGCTAGATACAAGTAACAGCTGCTTAAAGCTGAAATCTAAGTTTGTTCTCATTCTCTCTGATAATCCCATATTTTTCCTAGACTACAGCCTCCATGGTATGCATAGTATGTGTTTAAGAATGCACATTGAAGGGTACTAATTCGACTGTCTTATATTTTACTGGAGTAGTCATAAGTTGGAAAAACAAAGATGCTGCAGTGAAAATGAGTCAGAATATGGCAAAAGGCTTAATTACTGCCACCCATTTGAAGAGCTGCAGCCATACTTACCAGCAGCTGGTTTTCTGTGAGAACTAATTCAGTAAGGCTTTCACAGTCTCCTACTGCTTCTGTTAACTGAACAAGCCGGTTCTGGTCAACCTTCAAGATGGATAGGTTTTTTAATTTACCTACAAGCAGAAGGGAGAAGTTTATGCTAGTTGCTTTAACTGCACCAGTAGCAAATATGTGGCATAAAACACTTGTCAGACATCATTAGCAGATATTCTAAAATACTTGAGGTGTGCCAGCAAAATTTTGTAGTGATGTTGTTTCTAATAAGGTCTTTTCAAAGATAATTATTTCAGGTATGTTTATAATCTAGAAAATGAAAAAACAAAACTCCATGTGACTTTTATCTAAGTTCTTTTATCCAAGTTCTTTAACGATAGCTGTTACACAACAAGAAAGGACAATATAGTCAAGAACCATTGAGGTACGCCTTCCCTGGCTACACCTGGCTTGCAATGTTTTTAGCCAATGAGTGAAGTCAGAGCAGTGATGGATGAGTGAGTTGTTTAGATACCAGGATATAGGAATCACTGGGGTTTAATGGGGCTTAGTTTTAGATTTCTTGTGAGAAAGCAACGGAGAAGTTCACGATGGGAGGAGGGTTGTCATTATCAATGCAGATATACCTTAGGTAGATCACTATATTTAAACTAAGTTCATTAAAACATCTTAAAAATCAAATAATTGTAACACAATTACATTATTCAAAGAAAACAAATTCCATTTTAAATTTATGTTAGTTATTTCAGTGGTTCTGCTGTGCAGCAAAACACTGAAAAGTAGGGAAAGGCTTTGTTTTTATTTTTAACTAAGCAATTAGGAAAAATGCTGACCATATGCTTTTCCTTACTATTTCACCTGTAAAAGCAAAATAGTAAAAAGCTTTTTAAAATGAAGGAAGATTACTCTGTTTTCCACAGTCCCTTATTTGTGTCCATGGTAGATCACGGTAGATCACGGTAGATCACGGGACCCTCCCCCCACCCCCACCCCCAAAAGCTCAATGATTTATAGTGGGAGTAGATCTCAGTCTCTTGAAAGTTGGCCATGCCTGCCTTATGACACCTCCTCTTTGGAATAAATCTTCTGTGCACACTTATCTGTGAGTAAGCTCAACTGAGAACAAGTGGGAGTTATGCATCCAACAAACACAATAATCAGGCCAAATTAAATTTGGTTAAAGCCACAGAGTTGTACCAATGCATATGTGTGTACGTGTGGGGGGAGTCCTATATAGTACAAAGCTGCACCTCGGGTTAAAGGAAGCAACATTTGATGCATATTATACCAGCACTAAGTCTCCGTTTTTTGCCATTTTATGGTAAGTTAAGTGAGTTTAAAATGTGATACTGCCCATTTTCAGAGTACTTTCTTTTCGTTTAGCAAGGCTAGCAAACTGTCTTTTGCTTGTGTTTAGCTGACTACTGTAAAATTGTAGTGGCTGAGACTATTTTTTTGTAGTTTCTGAAAGCTTATGCCATAATAAATTTGTTAGGTACTTTAAAATACTTCACAACTTGCGTTGTGTATTCGGTGCGGGGAGGGGAGACAACTACTTTGCAAACTGTACCAGGGCCCCCAATCACCTTTTTCCAGCCTTGATTTCAATATATCCTCAACAACCCTATAAAGTATGTTAAGCCAACAGTGGTTGGCTTCCCAAGGTTACCCACCAAGCTTCATAATGCAGCAGGGATTTGAATTCTGGTCCAATTCCATATTTCCATCCACTGGATATAAGACACAGGTGTAGAAATTCATGCATTTTTAGGATAGTGGTTTTTTTTGGGGGGGAGTAGTTTCATTTTTAATGCTGTGGCCACAGTGAGAGAGTCTGATGAAAGGTAATTAATGACCTTATTCATAAGCCTCCAGTTGCCCTCTCCGTAATAGGTAATTGGTTATGTACCAATAAAAAATTGGCAAGGCACAGTGAGTAAAAAGGAAACTGCTGACTGACTGCAGTGGGCTATATCACCAAGAGTTGGAGTACTAAGGGCAGCAGCCAGGATGTTTAGCAAGTGGGAGGAAGGCAAGGACAAAGATGGGAGAGGCCTGGGCAGCACCAGACAAGATAAGGCAATCAAAATAAAGCTTGCGAAAATAGAGATATTACAGTGGGAAGAATCTCATGTGAGATGTTTTCTTAAGAGTATTCCCTTACTGTACTTGAAAACCATTGTACTTGAGTTACTACTATTTTCATAGCAACATCAATATGTATAGTGCTTTAACTTAAGCAAAAAAATAAAACTAGGTCCCTGCCCCAGGAAGCCTGCCAGCAATAGTGGGAAAGGAAGAAATGTCGCAAAAGAAATGGATGCAAGCAAATGAATTTGCAGCTATCACACTTCATTTAAAAATGACCACAGGACATAAATGGATCTGAGAGAGAGAACCATGTTGGTATTCCAGAACAAAGCTACAGGCTCAAGTGGGAGAAAGATTTAACTGCCTGTATCATGGAAGACGCAGAAGTCTTTTGAGCAGATGAGGTAGCAGAGCAGAGAGTGACTAACTACAGCTTACAAGTCCATCTGAGTCCAGACTAGCTAACATTACAGTGGTACCTCAGGTTAAGTACTTAATTCGTTCCAGAGGTCCGTACTTAACCTGAAACTGTTCTTAACCTGAAGCACCACTTTAGCTAATGGGGCCTCCTGCTGCTGCTGCCGCGCCGCCAGAGCACAATTTCTGTTCTTATCCTGAAGCAAAGTACTTAACCCAAGGTAATATTTCTGGGTTAGCGGAGTCTGTAACCTGAAGCATATGTAACCTGAAGTGTATGTAATCTGAAGTACCACTGTAGTCTTAAGCACCAATTTACTAAAACGGAAGCAAGCTGTGGTTTATTATACTAGTTTGTTTTTATCTCTCACCTTTCCTCCAGGGATCTCAGGGTGGCGTACATGATTCTTTTCCCTCCCTTGCTTTATTTTCACAGTCACTGCAGGAAGTAGGTTTGACTGAGAAGGACCAAATGGCCTAAGGACAACCAATGAGCTTCATGACTAAGTAGGGATTTGAACCTTAATCTCTCCCAGGTCCTGGGCAGACATTCTCTAACCCAGGCTTCCTCAACCTCGGCCCTCTAGATGTTTTTGGCCTACAACTCCCATGATCCCTAGCTAGTAGGACCAGTGGCCGGGGATGATGGGAATTGTAGTCTCAAAACATCTGGAGGGCTGAGGTTGAGGAAGCCTGCTCTAACCACTAGACAACCCAGGATCTCTTCACAGCTTAAAGTTTGGATACAATACTAAATTGTGGATAGACAAAAGCAGAAGCTATTACTATTCTGCTTATGGCCCTGCCTGAGGAGGAAAGAGGCTGGAGAATACATGAGTCCAGGAGTCACACAAACTCATTCTTGCAACCCTAAACCAAGAGCTAGTGTTATGTGTAAATGTAGCCAATGTACTGTGCTGTCCTTTACCAGCATTAGTCCAAAGCAGAAATTTATATGAGAAAGAAATTGTTTCATTGGAAATGTTTGGACTTGATTAAATTCTTGTTGCTCTTTATTTTATTTTATTTTTAAAAAAAACACTTTTCACTTACCTACGCCATCCGGGAGCACCTCAAGAAGGTTCTGAGAGATGAGTAGGTCAGTTAAAGACAGCAGACCGCTTATCTCTTCAGGCAGTTTTTCCAGTTTGTTTTCGGAGATATCCAGGCAAAGCAGGTTTTTCAGGCTTCCTATTTCCTACAAGACAAACATCTAAGTCATGTCTCAACATGCAGCACCCAGAGATCTGACAACTGCCCCATAACAAGATGCTTAACGGCAAAAGGGCAATTCCTCTCTGCCAGACAACAACTCATTTCTGATGATATCACAAGTGACTCACCAGTAAAATCTCTGTGTGCAATACCTAGCATGTGCTAACAGTCCAAGTTAATTTGCTGACTTATGAGTGCAGCCCAGCGCTGCCAGCCAGTCATTCATTCAACAGTAGCCAACACCCAATTCTGAATACTATTCAAGGTGAAAGGGCTAAACATGTAAAAGCTTAGGCACACAATTAGTCAAATCAGTCCTTGCTGACTAAAGCTTCAGTATCAGTACATGGGGAACCTGCATCTGCATTCCTTGTAAGAAGAAATATGTCTAACAGGGGGGTATTTTAACTATTTAATCTCACTGAATTGTATACCAAGTTTTGCCATTATACCATCAATGTTTGGATTACAGTTAGCCAAAGATATGGGTGCATGTTCCGATTGCAAAATCAACGACATTTATGTTGAATTCTGCTCACATGCCAGTGAACCCGCACTATAAAATCCACACCTACACACATTTTCTGATAGTTCAGTTCCCAAGTTATCAAAACACTCGTGTTGCTGAATTGACACAGGTGGAAAGATAGCAGAAAGCAGACATTCCAAAACAGCAGCTCGCTCTTTCTGTGTAGAGCATCTCTCAGGTTCCTCATCTTCCAAACAGAAAACTGTGAAAAGCAGAGGTGGGCAACCTGGAGTTCAAGGGTCAAATGCAGCCCTTTAGGCTCCAAAGCATTCCCCAGGCCTTACCCCCTCTGCTTGAGTGACACCTCTCTTCATCTTTAAATACATTTGCTTGACTTGATAAGTCTACTGCTTGCTTGGATAGAGGTGTCTGGCATTTGAGTAGCTGAAATGTAGCCTATTCTACAAAGGTAAGTGCCCCATTCATTACTGTACCCATTTTAGTCCCTGCCCACCTGCCCTAATGTTTGCCTCTGGTCACACCCACTTTTACCTTTGACCCCCTTCCCTGGCATGTGACCATACCCACCCACAAAAAAGGTCGACCATGAGGAAATAATCCATCAGGCTGAAAAGGATTCACCACTCTTTGGGGGGCTTAATATCCTTGAGAGTCACCTACTTCCCCCTCGAGATTATCATGGCCCCTTCCACTTCCTTGCAGTTACATGACACGATAGCTGTCAACTTTTCCCTTTTCTTGCAAGGAATCCTATTCGGAATAAGGGAATTTCCCTTTAAAAAAGGGAAACATTGACAGCTATGCATGACACGTAAGTGACCTCTCCACTGTGAGGCAGAGAGGGAAACCGATCAATGCCTAGCAATGGGTTTCTGGAGGAATCACTGACATCACATCCCTTCCCCTGTGCTTCTTCAGCTTCAAAACACACATACAAAGATGAAAAGGCATTTACAGGCGGAAATCAAATATTACATAATCTTTAAATGGACACTTTGTCTTTTTTAAATAACAGGATATGAAGGGCTTAGATTTCCCCTTCAGTCATCCAATAATAATAATGTTCGATGTAGTTTAGTGTAATTTAAAAATTTATGAGAATTGTCTCTTACCTGAGGTAATTCAGCCAGCTGGTTCCCATCTAGCCAGAGATCTTTAAGATTATAAAGTGCACCTATAGTTTCTGGCTGCAACACGTGAGAGAAAATGTATCATGAATACCATTGCAAAATACTTTTAAATACACAGGGGAATCCAAAATAACATCATTTCTTCAGCTAAGTATCCTTTATAACCAAATCAAGAATGCAGAACTCCTGCAAGCATTATGCTTGTGTTTGCTATATCCAAAGTCCCATTGCAAAGAAATCTCACAACAAATAGGTGCAGCCATTGATAAGGAATAAGCACAAAACCTGTGTCTCCTCCTGGTTCTTGGCTGCTCAAGCATGCCATTACTTAACACTGCTAACAGTTCAGAACTTCAAGGAGGAGGAGAAATGGTATCACAACATGTTGCAACAACTCCACTTCCAGGGTCAACTCCTGATAACCCTAACCACATCCCCAAACACTCCAGCCGACATTCCACTGCCCTTTCTTCAGTTCATGGAAGTGAAATCGTTTCCAGGCAACATTCGCAGATACGGAGTTTCTTGATTACAACCACAACCTATAATGTGCATGAAACATTGTAACGAGAAGCGCTTCATTTTCACCAACGACAGAAGGGCCATCTCCCTATGTTCTAAAGTGCTGGGATCTAAGAGTTTCACATTATTCTGACGGGCCACTATTTTGAGAAGTTACGTTTTATTATTTCTTGCTAGAAAAACCTGGTATTTTTTTCTTTCTCTTTAAATGAAATTATATGACCCGCTTGAAAGAGGAACATGCCAAGAAGAGCAAAATGCCAAGACAAACGGTGCAACTTAATGCCCTTAAGCAAACTTACCCCCAACTTGCAATGACTCTATACTGCAATACAGCCACACACACACACACACACCCCTCCCCCCCCTGCTTTTTAACAGTGAGCTTCCAAAACCACACTATAACATTAACTACCATTATTAAGAATTTAACCTCAGAATATTTTTTAGTTGCTGTAGTCTGTATTCAATGTACATTCTCTGTGGTTATTAAATGAGAGCCTGCACTGTTTTTAATTTTTTTCATGCTCTGCCTTCAGTGCCACATCAGTGGATGAGGGAAAGAAAGTAAAAAAGAGAAGCAACTGGAATGTTAATCTTGTCTAGCTTTGGGGAGAATTTTAATTTTGTGTATATATCATCTACGCATTAAATTTGTGATTTCATACTGTACAGTTTGAGCTTATTTTAGTGTGTGAGTGTATCTGTATTTTTAAACATGGATTAAACATTAAAGCAGTTAAGGAGGGCAGGTGGGGATTTTCTCTTGATGTGCTTGCCATTTCTGTCACCAGTGAGGACTGTTAAAAAGAAAAACACTACAAACTGTGAGAGGCATAAAAGCAAGTCTTAAAAAGAATTTGCAAATTTTCAAAATGGGGGAAGGGAAATATAGTTTTGGAAAGGTGAAAGCTGAGGAATGAAGTAAGGAGAAGAATAGTTTAGAGGCGATGACTATAAGGACAAGCCTACAAAAACAATCTATACAGGAAACATGATGGGCGAGTCTACATAAACAATAATCTATACAAGGAAGCATCACCAAGTTGTGACAACCTTTCATTCTTCTATGGCTGGATACATGTCATGTGTGCATTTATACATTACCTGCAGGAAAAAGAAGTCAAACAGAAGAAAGGTAATGCTAATTTTAAGTGCTCTCCATTTAACCCAAGAAAAGCGTATGGATAAGAACAAGTGGGCATATAAGTAACGTCAGTGAGTTTGCATTTCATTACAGTGGTACCTTGGGTTAAGTACTTAATTCATTCCATAGGTCCGTTCTTAACCTGAAACTTTTCTTAACCTGAAGCACCACTTTAGCTAATGGGGCCTCCTGCTGCTGCCGTGCTGCCGGAGCACGATTTCTGTTCTCATCCTGAAGCAAAGTTCTTAACCCGAGGTACTATTTCTGGGTTAGCGGAGTCTGTAACCTGAAGCGTATGTAACCTGAAGCGTCTGTAACCCGAGGTACCACTGTAGTATTAACTTTTTTTTAAAAAGAAGAAGATGATCATCCTAGACTAGACAATGGTGTGAATAGCCCATGGAACTCAAAGTGGGAAAGCAGAGTAGTGGGATTTTTCAAGCTCTCTCCAAAGTGCATCTTAAGACCAACTGTCCATGTTTTAACATTGTCCTATAAGAGATGTGGTGGCTTTCCTTCTTAGATGTTGAGAAGGTGCCAACTGGAGGGCAGTGAGTCTCAACAGCAGATTGCTGGTTATTCTGCTTCAGGAAGTGGAAGCAAACCACAGCCTTCCTCCGAGAGGCTGTTTTCACTCCATTTCGTTTGAATGGGATGGCTGCTTGGAAGCTCCTTCTGCAAACCCTTGTTATTCATAAAAGCTTCACATCCATGGACCACATGATTAGATCCTCTTCTCTTGATAAAGCATGAGCAACAGGTGCTGCACTTGTGAACCCAAGATGGAGTTGCATTCCCCAATAACCTTCTATAGTCTCCCTGCAAGAGGTTCCTTATCCACGTCCACAGCCCATAAGGCAGCCCTTTGAAGACAGATGCTTTTGGGTCCCAATAAGCAAAGACAGTTCCAAATGCTACTGGAACGAACAGCGTTAATTGCAATCAGTACAAAATCATTCTCTGGAAGCCTTGCTCTTTTCAGATGTCACTGTTGCCAGTTTGGGAATTTGCATACTAATGCACCAACACTATAAACCAGGGGAAAGTGTGGGAAGCTTACCAAATTATAAAGTTCATTGTTTCCTAGGTCTAGCTCTTCTAGTCTCTGCAGCTGGGCAACTGACCTAGGAAAACAAGAATAGTGTATTTTGTACACATGGCTTTAAAAGCAGCCTATTAGCATTAGGACTAGGACATTCCCCTCTTAATTGTTGAATAACGTTCACACAAATTAAAGTAAAAGATGCTAATGAAAATGTTGCATTCCAGCGCCATCTCTTTGTACCGAATGACTCATTTAAAGAATGGGGTTAGAGAAAGAAAGGGAGGCAGAAATGCTGCAATTCATGCCATGAATGCATAACAAACTTAAAACAAACAACTTACTCAGGTAAATATGTCAACAGATTCTCTCTTAATTCCAGTGATGCCAGGTTATAAAGGCTAAAAAAGATAAAACAAACCTCATTAATCTTTTGTCTTTGTTTAAAAAGAACATTAAAAATAATTTCCAAAGGGGTAGCGATATTAGTCTCTTGCAGGAAAAATAAAGCATCTTATGGCACATCTTAAAGATTACGGCATAATCTTTTTCATGGATTCATGCCCACTTCAAAAGCCATGAAGAGTAAATGGCAAATACAAGATCATTTACTTATATGGATGTGTAGGGAGAGCTTCCACATATCACAATAACAAGAAAAGGCACTGGTGGATACACATCACTCAAACTGTTGGGACGGAGATCAGTAAAAAACATTAAGGAAAATTGGACTTTCACCCCCTTACAATGCTATTACAACTTGCAAAAGACTGATCCATTTCATGTTTCACATTGCTTAGACACCAATAACTCAACACTTAAAGAAAACTAATGCTATTAGTGAATCTGTGTAGATTAATAAAATCTGGAACACATAGATAAGGACAAACTCTTGTAATGAGAATGTGTTAAGGCAAATGAGAACCTATTTTAAACAAAACTGGTGGTTATAAAATGAGTACCCAGACAATGGATGAAAACTCACACACTTAAATTCAAAGCTAAAAATGTTTGTTTTTTGAATGAGTGGTGGAGTAGAGACAAGAAAAGGATGAATTGCCTGGATGTGTCACACAATGGTTAGGCGTCAGTGTGTAAAGCTCCCCCCCCCTTTTTTTCAATTAAAGAAAACATGCCTTTGGTATACAAACTGCATTTATTGGTTCAGCGCATCTCCAGCTATCCATAACTTCCCATTTATGGAGTGTTCATCATTGTAAGTGGCATTACACGACTAAGCTAAGCTTTCCACTCACTTCCCATCATAGTAAAAGCCTATCATCACCATAGTAACAAACAATTCCCCCACCCTGGCCAGGGTTTTATTTAGGACCAAATGGAACACAAGGTATCGGACATTATCCCAACGCTGTAATCTGCCTTAATCCTCCAACCTCCCTGAACAAAAACAAAAAACAGAATATTTTCTGCATCATAGCTGCCTCTGCCTTAAATTCCAGAGGGGCAGCCATGCTAGTCACTTTTGCAGAAAGACACAACAAAGGGCTCTGTAAAGAACAACAATGTTATTGTAAGCGTAGGTTTTCATGGGCTACAGCCAAAACTGGTCAGATGCATGAAATATTACTTCACTTAGCAGATAAATACACGGGTAAAAGTGGGGAGGGGAGGGGTCACCAACACTGCAGCCATAAGCCTGTGAGATGCAAAGGTAGAAGTTTGGTCTGCAACACTGTTATGCTAACAACACATAAAGAGAATTAACTGCATAGTGTAGCGGGAAAGAGACCTCCGTGTCGCTAGTGAATAAAGTCAAATTCACGCGTAGAATTTGGTTGCAATTTCACACTATAGCCACCCTTTGAAATGCATTGTCACTGTACTCAAAAGTGACAGTGGTTAGGAATATGTCTAGGCCAACCATGCCCTGTTATATTCCTTGTAGACTGAATTCCACAGAAACCACTTGGACACACATAGGATTACATTATCAGAGCTGTCTCAGTGGTGGCCAAGGAAACCTCAGAATGGCATCTGAGACTTCTGCAGTCACATTCCAGCTCTGCCCCCCCCCCGGCCATTTTCATGTCATGTGACAGCTGAGTAGACACTATCCTGACATCACCTCTGGTTTGTTTTTTAAATGAAGTTTTATTGCATTTTTTCACTATACAATAAAAGACCAGCTAATCTACACAAAGAATAATAAAAGGAGAGAAGAGAAGAGAAAAAAAGATGGAAGAGATTGAAGAATACAAAATCCTCTCTCACAATGTACCTTGACTTTTGTCTCATACAGAAAAAGATGTGTCTTCCCAGCTCCCACCTGGGAGCATCCCTCTCTTCTCCCAGTCTCTCACCCTGGGATATCTCCCCTTCCCTGTCTCTCACACAGGGTCCTTCAAACTGTACATTACCTCCGTTGAAAGCACAGTGGTGTTAATCTCAGGCTGCTATGCTGGCACACCTCCCTGGGCCAAGATTCCAGTTCACGCCATGGGATTGTGAACTTAGAACAGTGGGGTGTTCCACAGTAACATATAGGTGTATCATTCACTATTGCCTCTTTTTTTGGGGGGATGCAAAGTATACTGCTACAGTATGTACACATTTTGCGAGGCAAAACCCCAACGTTTTCCCACCAAACGTCCAGTGTTTCAAAGCTGTGTTCAAGTATAAATTCCATGCAAGAAATATTGCCAAGCCAACACAGGGAGTATGCAATTTCTGAAGTAATTACAATTGTTGTTTTTCTCCCTCGGCATTCCAGATGTCTTTTCTACTTTTAAGTATGGGATCAATTAGAAGCCTGTGGGGGCTACATTCCAAAACATGCCCTTTTCAGAAGAACCAAGTTGCTGGCGCAGTTTCAAATCAGAGCAGTGCTTAAAATATGCTGGCTTCATTCAAATATTTCAAAAGTAATATAGCTATCTATTAATGCAGCTAAACCATAACTAGCAGCTGAGGTCCAGCTATCCTGGGTATGTATAGAAGTGCACAGTCCTATCTATTTCCTTTTTTTTATTATAAATATTTATTAAGATTTTAAAATATAAATGCACACATAATAAACAATCTTATTTCTGTCATAACAATTTCATCACTTCTTTGGACTCCCTCACGTCTCCCGCTCCCATTTGCATTGTTAAAAATTTTTCCACACAAATTATCAACTTGTTTTCAATCTCATGTCCATTCATTCAAATATAATCTAGCACTTCTTCCCAAAAAATTTTATATTTTCTTTAGTCTCACTTATCATCAAATTTAGATCTAATTTAGTGGTGAGCAGTTTTTTATAATCCAGCTTCTCGGCCTTTTGGCTAAGATCAAGTGTAGTATCAGTCCTATCTATTTCCTGCTAGACATCTATAATTCGTTTTTCCTATACCATTCTGGTAGGCGAGAATTCAGTTTGTCCGATACAAGAAACTGAAGAAGCAAGCAGTATCTTTAGTTACTGTGGCTCAGCAAAGCTGTCCTGTAGGTATGCATGAAACACATACTTATAAGTTGAGCAAAATGTACTGTGCGGTGTATGAAGCAAGTATATTATAATATACTGTGCCTCTACAATTGTATGTTTTTCTATCCCCATATACTTGCTGCCTTTGCTATTTGTACTGCTGTCTTTATTTTCCCCATTTATATATTAAAGGTAAAGGTAAAGGTAAAGGGACTCCTGACCATTAGGTCCAGTCGTGGCCGACTCTGGGTTTGCTGCGCTCATCTCGCTTTATTGGCCGAGGGAGCCGGCGTACAGCTTCCGGGTCATGTGGCCAGCATGACTAAGCCACTTCTGGCGAGCCAGAGCAGCGCACGGAAATGCCCTTTACCTTACCGCCAGAGCGGTCCCTATTTATCTACTTGCACTTTGACGTGCTTTCGAACTGCTAGGTTGGCAGGAGCAGAGACCGAGCAACGGGAGCTCACCCTGTCACGGGCATTTGAACCACTGACCTTCTGATCAGCAAGTCCTAGGCTCTGTGGTTTAACCCACAGTGCCACCCGCGTCCCCCATTTATGTATTGCAGCCCTGTAAATGACTGGTCTGAATGAATGATGACTCTGTTCCAGAATTACTACAGGGAAGAAAGCAGGGTGGGAACAGAGATGAACTGCTAATTATAATAATAAACAAATAGGACATTAAAACTCTTGCTTCTATAGCACTATCAAAAAAAGCTACCAGTGATAAGAACCATAGTCCTCTAGAGTTCCAGGCTTCACAGGAACCCCAGAAGTGAAATTCCATGTGGCATTCCAGGGGATAGCTAGTACACAACCTTCCCCAGGAAGAATCAACATCCTGAGAATTCCCAAATTCCTAGGAAATACGATAACAATCAGCCTGCCATGCACCTGAGAAATTTGTGAAGTGCAAAGTGAATAGAAGAAGAGGCTAAAAGAACAGATTCAATAGCTAGAAGTGAAAAAGGTAGAAGACTCCCGGAGACCTAGAGCTGTTTTGGAGCAAGATCTCTGCATCCCCCAAACAGTGGAAGCTTCCACCATGCCCAACTGCACCTGAATACCTAGCTGTCAGAGCACTGAATCCTGATAAATACTTGCTGTGGGTCGCAGCAGATTTAAAAAGAATAATTTGTATTATCAGTTGTACTGCTCTTCCGCAGTACAGGCAGATTTCCAGATATCTGGAACAAGCTGTCACACAACTTAACCAGTACTCTACTAATAATCTATCACGTATAATGTATTGAAACCTGATCATACAAGCAGTTCCAGCATACATAACAGAGAGAGGCCAAGGGTCTTAATTTTAAACCATATCCAGTTTCTTCTGCAAATAGACAGGGAACTGCAGCTGGAGCATGAGCTATAATAACTGAATATAATGTATGGGATATATTTTGCATATATAACCCACAGAATTAGTCTTTTTAATCACATTTCTTGCCATGTTTCCCCTTTTTCTGTATTCAATTCTGTATGCTTATTTGCAGGTGTCATTTGTATTTAACACACATTATACATAATTGGTTCATGTTTTTGAATGCCAGCCCATAAGCGTGTGTGCACGCACACACGCGCACAAGCACACACAGAACAAACTACTGATTCATATTCATTGTACAACAAAAAGTGATACCAAAGTTACCAAGTAGATCTTACGTGCTTCCTGAAGGTCAGGGGACTGCGCTATTTTTACAGCGAGTTGAATCAGGCCCCCTCAGTTTGTACGTGGGCATAACTACATGCCCATTATGTAAAAGAAAACAATTATCAAAAGATGAAAGCAAAAAGAACAAAAGGTTTTTTTAAGCTTCATGTTCCCTCTGTTCTACCTATGAAGAACCTCTAATTTTATAGAAGTGAATTCTGTTTTTGGTTCAATAAGTACTAAAATCAACAATTGCAATGGGAAGTTAAAAAGTGCTTTGACTCCCTCAGTTCACAAAGGCAGTAATCTTTTTCTTGAAGGAGTTATTGATTTAAAATATTAGCCAAGTGTATTTATAGATACTTTTTGTGCATATGTGTAGGTTAAGGGGGCTCTTTGCTCTGCTTTTATTATATAAACCCAGTGAAATAAAACTTCAGCAGCAGGCAACATCTAGCAATAAACAATAGAACTTTTATCATAAATTATCATAAAATGGCTGGGAGGAGAAAGAGGCTTTTCACCAGGTAACCAAATGAATGTTAATGATGGTCCCAGGCAGATCTAACTGAGGAAGAACATTCAACAAGTAAGAAGCCACAACTGATAAGGTCCTCTCCTCTTGTCCCCACCCTCCAAACTTCCCTAAGGGGGCAAGTGGAGGAGGATGTCAGATGAAGATCAAAAGGCCCAGGAAATGGATCCAAAAGATACTGGAATCCTGAATTGTGCTAGATCGGGATTTCCCAAACTTGCATCTCCACCTGGTTTTGGACTACAACTCCCACCATCTCTAGCTAGGCAGGGATGATGGGAATTGTAGTCCAAAAACAGTTAGAGACCCAAGTTTGGGAAACCCTCTGCTAAATGCTTTTATTTTATGAAAGGTTTTTTAATGTCTTGTGGTATTTTATATGGTTGGCCACCCAGAAAAACAAGTTATTGGGCAGTTTTATATAAATCTAGGGGAATATTTTTTGAAACATATGCTGCTTTTAAGATATGGAACTTCGTATTTTCAAGACTGTTCAAAGACTTTAACATACTAGTGTCCACATAAAACTGATCAACTAAGCATTGCTTAGTTATGAACTATTATATAGAGTTCTTATATATTTATTTATACCCTATCTTTCTGCCTGATGGGACTCAAGATGGCTTACAGATTAAAAGAAAGAAAGAAACATAGAAGAAACAAGCATCAAAAGACAATTAAAATTTGATAGAATAAAAACTATATACATACATAAAAGCTGTTTAAAACATAATTGCAATAAAAACAGCACAGCAGTTGCCCTTTCATTTAAAGCAGTCAATTCCCAAAAGCCTGTTGGAACAAGGTGGTCTTCAGCTCTGCTCTATGGGCGGGTTGCGTCGGTAAAGCTTCCGATAACAGCTTTAGATAGTTTTCCATTACATTCAAATATTGGAAACTGGTTTGTTCTAGGCAGTTAATCAACCAGAATCTGAAACCACAGTTCGATTAGCCTGAACCAAATGTAGTTATAACAGTTTCCCATGTCTGGATGTAGCAGAAAACTATGGTCCATTAAAAATTGTGACAGGAAGCCTTAAAACGTGCTCCTCACACACATGCAGGAAGAAGAGAGGAAAGCTCATTATTCTAAATCATCGTGAGCATTCATTTTGTCTGAACTGGGACCCTATCTCCATGAGATATTGAATGTTATGAATTTTAGGTGAGTTTTTATACAAGCCATTCTTCCAGCCTGAAGTGTTGTATTTGTACACATATGTTGAGAGAGAGAGAGAGAGAGAGAGAGAGAGAGAGAGAGAAAGAGAGAGAGAAGACTTTCGACTTTCTTCATACAAGAGGAGAATTCTGCATTAAAATAAGGGTTAAAAGCCATTAATGAATTGATGGTGTGATGCAAATTTGAACTGGAGACTTGCCAGCTTACCTGATAGCCATGCTACTCCAGCTCTAGATGACCTAAAAGATACTTGCAAAATATCCTGAGAAAAAAACCAGTTTTCTATACCATGTTCACAGGTATTTAGGCTTATGCACAAAATCCACCATTGACAAATTTCAGGCATCAATTTTTTATTTTATTTTAAAATGGACTTACTTTCCAATGTTATCAGGTAATGCTTGTAGAGAGATATCATTTACAGAAAGACATGTTAGATTCTGCAGCTCAGGAAAGCTTTCAGGCAACCTAGAAAAAGGAAAGTACAGATCAGCCAAGGACAACAGAAAAGGACATTCCCCCCCCCCCAGCATCTTGCCATGGAGAAGCACTGCATGGTTTACATTGCAGCAGCTAGGAGTTGAACTTTGCTATTCTTCCAGTGCAATCCTTAAAACCAAAATGCCAGTTGGTCCAAACACAAATGGAAAAAGTAAATCATCTAAATTGTGCTAAGTGGTTCAGTTTTGTTAATTGTGTGTGTTTTCTTCTCCAATATATTTTCTTCTCCAATGTGTTGTTGTTGGAAGGGCCTTTCTTCCCACCACCTCCTTTGGATTGCTTTCATCATACGACTGTTTTCTCAAGGACAAAGAGGAAAAAAATAAAGCCTTCTCTCTCTCTTACAACCAGGCAGCTTGGCCTGCAACAAGGCACACAGCACATGCTGTTGTTTTTTTAAAAAAACCAAATCAATAGTTCATTAAAGTGGAACAGAGCCACAACACTGAATCCAACTAGATTGACAAAAGGCAAACATCAGTCAGCTGCTGTGTCTTCTTTTCTTAGCCCTGCATGCGAGGAAGATGGCCATTCACAGGAGCTCATTTCAATACAAGAATCTGCTGCAGATTAGATATCATCTCTCATGATCCTCTAGTTCAATCAAGGCTTAATTGCAGTGAAAGAAAGATTAGCATCACTTTCTCCATGTAAATAATTAGCCCCTTAGGAGGTGATAAACAGCCTCTGTTCTTGTCTAAATGTATGTTGTGTGTTAAACAGGAAGCAGTTGGTCTGCCAAAGTCAAAACAAAACAAATTCCTTCCAGTAGCACCTTAAAGACCAACTAAGTCAGTTCTTGGTATGAGCTTTCGTGTGCATGCACACATGTGTATCTGAAGAAGTGTGCATGCACACGAAAGCTCATACCAAGAACTGACTTAGTTGGTCTTTAAGGTGCTACTGGAAGGAATTTGTTTTGTTTTGAAACAGGAAGCAGTTAGTTGTTGATGGGATCGATAAACAGAATAGGAAGTATTGCAGCTTAACTAAGGCTGCACTGCTTGCTTCAGTCTAATGTGCAAACATTCAGGGGCTGAAAAAGCAATGAGGCAGCACAATGGACCACCCAAGGCAGAATATGATCAGCTTGCCCCATTCTCATTTGAGATTTTGTATTCTGGAACAGGTAACAAATATTAATCCCTTGCATCGTTGCATCATTCTGAGCAGCGCGTGCTGCACATTTAAACTGCCATTTTTCCTTGATAAAATGCACAAAGCAGACATGCCCCCAGACATATATAATTGCTTGCATTCTGCTGAGAAAAACAGCAGCCATTCATAATTGTCATGAGGTGCCCGTATTCTGCATCCTGTGATGAAGCACACTACGCCATGCAAAATGTAGCACAGAGGTTCCTGAAGAAATCTGTCCACTTTCCTTCAGCATTTATGCATCATGCTCAGCCATTAATTTCCACCAGCTGCTGCAGTCTTAAAAAAATAATGGCCTCGGTTTAGAGGTGGTGTGTGCCCACATGCCTGAGCAGTCTCACAAATCATTAATAGTTCTTGAGCGGCTTCTCACATTCCCTCTCCACAATTCTTTTCTGTGTAAGCTCATCTGATTCAGTGTTCCATATTATTCTGTGGGATGCAGGTCTTTGGCACAGACAAAAGAAACGTAGTTGCCAATACACACACCAACAGTTCACTGCCACAAAAAGAGATTGCATTAAGCAGCACAGAAATGTCGAATTTTTCACTGGCTTTTGCCAAAAGGTTAATGGCCTTCCATCAATTCTGTTTTTAAAGTAGCAGTCATTGTTTCAAGAAGTGTTTCAAAAAGTGGTCCATCCACTTTTCATTTCATATTTTTCAATAATAATAATAATAATTTATTCTTTATACCCCGCCCATCTGGCTGGGTTTCCCCAGCCACTCTGGGCGGCTTCCAACAAAACACTAAAATACAATAACCTATTAAACATTAAAAGCTTCCCTAAACAGGGCCGCCTTCAGATGTCTTCTAAAAGTTTAGTAGTTTTCTCTTTGACATCTGTTGGGAGGGCGTTCCACAGGGTGGGCGCCACTACCGGGAAGGCCTGGTTCCCTGTAGCTTTGCTTCTCGCAGTGAGGGAACCGCCAGAAGGCCCTCAGAGCTGGACCTCAGTTTCCGGGCAGAACCATGGAGGTGGAGATGCTCCTTCAGGTATACTGAACCAAGGCCATTTAGGGCTTTAAAGGTCAGCACCAACACTTTGAATTGTGCTCGGAAACGTACTGGGAGCCAGTGTAGGTCTTTCAAGACCAGTGTTATGTGGTCTCGGCGGCTGCTCCCTGTCACCAGTCTGGCTGCTGCGTTCTGGATTAGTTGTGGTTTCCGGGTCACCTTCAAAGGTAGCCCCACATAGAGCTACCTTTGAAGGGATTCAACAAAGCAGTTTTGTATGCAGAATGAGATCCACTTGCACAACAGGACTTCAACCCCTTTTACCCCACTAAGTATATTTCAATCAGGAAGTTAGTGGAGCCCCAGAACAGGTTTGAGGAAGGCGTGAGAGGAAGAGAGGGGTGCAAGTCCCATATTGCACGTGAATCTTGTTGCCCACATGCATGCTTCCATTTAGCAATGTGTTGGATTCTGCCCTCAAGTTTTATTATTTTATTTTTTGATCTTTTTATGCCACCATGGGCTCCCTGCAGAGGAAGGGCACAACAGAAAACTGCCAAGTTCAAGCCAAATAGAAGATTACCTTTACACACAACACTTCTAAGACCTGAACACTTTTTGCAATTTTACCATTCATTCCATTTTATGAAGATTACCTAGTGAGCGGGTTCCCACTGAAGTCTGCTACCTGTAATGATTTGCAGAAGGAAATGCTTTCAGGGATTTCAGGAATATCTGCAAGGGAGAAAACAAAGAGTAAGAAACAGCAGCCAAGAATCTACCATACCATCTCTGTTTCAAAATCAAAGAATGGTATTCAACTCAGCTTTATTTAGAGCAGACCCAGTGAAATGAATGAACATGACTAAGTTAGGACCATTATTTTCAATGGGTCTGCTCTGAGCAATGAGCAAATACCACCTTCAGTGCATTTTAGATCCTACAAAGCAATGCAACTTTGTAAGATACTGTCTGGTAAATATCTTTCTAAAAGCAATGATAGATATTGGTTTGCATTTATATATAGACCTATCATTTAGGGATTTCAGTGGAATCCAAAATGAACAAGCCGTTATGGCTCCACTAGCATTGTGTTTTACATCACCCTTTTCTCTCCCCTCATGTTAACACACCCTTGGCAGCGTTAAACACAGCTAAAGTTGCATGCAATTCCCGTTCTTTTTAAAACACACACACATACTGTAGGTGAAAAGGAAAACAAGCCTCTGACTGTTTTAGTAGCTTGGAAAGAGGAATGCAGCATAATCACAGCCATGAAGAACCAAGTCAGTTTCTGACACAGACCTCAAAAGAAAAGTCAATATGCGCTCAGGGACACCACAGAAGATTCCTTGGAGGTGGAATGCGAGGCAAAGGGCAAGGAGATTCTCAACAAGGTTTAAAAAGGTGGAGCTGTATATATTCTAGATTGCCATTATAATTTAATTGCAAAATAAAATACACTGGACAATAAAAGCAGGGCAGGACAATATCAATCTCCACACGCACACACACTCCCCCAACCAACCAGAAGTAGCAGATGATAGGAACATAATGAAATATTGCTGAAGCAGGAAAAAACATAGAACTACAAAGCTGGAAGGGACCCCCAGGGTCATCTAGTCCAACCCCCTGCAATGCAGGAATCCCAGCTAAAGCATCCATGACAGATGGCCATCCAACCTCTGCTTAAAAATCTCCAAGGAAGGAGAGTCCACCACCTCTTGTGGGAGTCTGTTCCACTGCCAAACAGCTCTTATGGTCAGATAGGTTTTCCCCCCTGAATGTTTAGTCTGACTTGTATTAAGTTTTATGCCTGCGTGATAGCTAAATATGAAGATTAATTTCTAACACTCATTGTTAACCAGTTCAAATCCCCTGGAATATCCAACCCTGAAGACCAATGAATGCTGCTCTATAAACATGTGACATACAGATGCTCTGGCAAACAGTCAGTACACAGACACTGCGGAACAACAAGGCTGTATAAACTCTGTGACACAGGACAGTGCAAACAGGCACATTGTCAGTGAATGTTAGGCCAGCTGAAGCGAGAAAACCAAGCGAGCAGCCTTCTGCATATAAAGTTACATGCACACCATATGTTTGAAGTGCTCTTGTACTGCTTTAATAGTCTCGGTTTCCCCTTAAAGAATCCCGACAACTGTAGCTTGTTAAGGGGTGTTAAGAGACACCTCAAAGAGTTACAGTTTCCATCACCCTTGAACAACAGTTGCCAAGAGTCAATGTGCCATTTTAACCATCACTGTTAAAATGGTACAGTGGTACCTCGGGTTACATATGCTTCAGGTTACGGACTCCGCTAACCCAGAAATAGTACCTCAGGTTAAGAACTTTGCTTCAGGATGAGAACAGAAATCGTGCTCCGGCAGCGCAGCAGCAGCAGGAGGCCCCATTAGCTAAAGTGGTGCTTCGGGTTAAGAATGGACCTCCAGAATGAATTAAGTACGTAACCAGAGGTACCACTGTATAGGGGTGGGTGTACAGCAGGCAAGGCCTAAGATTATGCCTTTTTCTATTTTCTAGGCATGGTTGTCTTCTCATTATTTGCTGCCACAGCTTCAAATATGAATTGCATCCACAGCTGATATTAAAGTCTAATCTTAAAGAAGTGTACAAGTTTAATTAGGAACATAATGTAATACTAGTTATTTACACTGCTTCACTAAACTGCTACCAAATTTGATATAACTTTGCTTTAATCACTGCAAGTGAAACGCTAGACATTATGAGTTGAGGCACTGAGGCAAGGAAGGAGGCACCGGGGGGGGGGTGTAAATATGGCTGTGTGCACAGAGATGCATTGTGCTTCATATTCTTCACCTCCCTCCCTCCCTCCCTCCCTCGAGGTTCCTATAAGCAGAGGCTGAAGTTTTCTTTTCTCTGCACTGCCACTCTGCTCCAGCAGAAGTTTGAAACTGCGCTTAAAATGTTGGCTTATTTGTACAGTGAAATTACATAATGATGGATCATGAAGACTTACCGCGTTTACATTAAGGACAAATGAGAGCAATTTAAAACAAAAAATATATACAAAAAACTTGCAGACTCTGCCAAGCTATCATTATTAGGCTATGTATTTCAGAGGAGAAAGGTGTATGGGCTTTACGGGCTTAGGAAAAAACTAACAGCATAGGTAACTGTACAAAAACACTAACCCAGCTTAGGTACCCTGTATGAGTATCACCTCCCCAAATGCCCTTCCTAAGCTGCATTGCACCACTTCCAAACAACTTCCAAGTTCTACAATTTTAGATGGATGAATCAGCAAAAGCCACAAGTGTGTGGACTCGAAGTCGCCCCACTCATTGTCTCCTTCTCATATGATTTCATATATACGCCACATTCATCTACAGTGGTACCTTGGGTTAGGAACTTAATTTGTTCTGTTCTTAACCTGAAACTGTTCTTAACCTGAGGTACCACTTTATATATCTCTCTCTCTCTCTCTCTCTCTCTCTCTCACACACACACACACACACACACACACACACGTTGCTACATCAACACATACCACTCATCCACTGCCAAGTCATCTCTCTCTCTCTCTCTCCCTCTCTCTCTCTATCTCTCTCTCTTCTTCCCCTGCCCGCACCATCCCTCCTCCTCTCACCCACACTCCCCCCCCCCCAGCCTACTTGGTTGGGAAAGGGGATTCAGCATGAAAACTTCCATTGGCAAAAATGCAACCTTTTCCTCCATATCTAACAGGGGGGAATCTTCAGAAGGGACCACTGTGTGCAGGGAAGGCTTAACCCTCCTCTCTCCCCTTTGGCTGCCACCCTGAAAATCATCACTGCCATCCTAGGGCAATTAGGTCTAGATAAAATGGTCCCTGTTTGCATAAATGGGGTCCTGTTTTCTAAGCTTAATTGGTGCATGGGAGTTGGGCTGAGGAAGGAAAAGTGTAGCTGAATCCAAGGCAGAGATGGCCACGTCTGGCTCATTGGTCAGAAATTCTCCAACCCTGTTCTTCAGGATATATAGATGTTGTAGCAGTCCTGATAAATTTATTTTAAGCAACAAATTTATAGGCCACTTCACAGGGGGAAAACCATCAAAAGAGTGTGCATAATAAAAACAGAAAACACAAGCTCTAAGAACAATGAAAGCAAGTCAACAAATTCTAAATCAATAAAGCTAGATGGAAGAGATAATGTTAGCCATTCTACCAGGTGTTGAACTTAGAACTTGAACATTTCAGTTACTCCTCTAGTTGTTTGCAAATGTGTGTAAATATTTGCATATTTTTAAAGTAGTTCACTATGAACAAATATAGCTAACTTTCATACCACACCCTTGCATGCAATATGTCATAATGCTACCTGAGAAACCTGTAAAGGAAGATTTTTTCCAGGGTTTTTTAAAAAGTGGGAGGTGCAGGAAATAATTAATCCGCATTACCTACTTCTTCATCCTTTATATTTACATTGAACAGTAAACCTATAAATCAACATTTACTCCATCACACTTCAGCTGTGGAGCTGACCTGTTAAGAAACATACTACTACAATCCTTACACACACACAACAGCAGTCCCACTTAATTAGAAAATAAAAGTGACAGAGTTTGTGTTGGCTCATTGAAGGTCACTTCTAGACTGTTGTTATTTTGCAGTAGGCGTAAACCACATACCAGCAAATCCACGATACACAACAAAGCAACTTCCAAAAATAAAAATTGGAAAGTCCCAGGGGAAAACACTAGAAATCATAGGATAACAAGTGTTTCATGTGACTTTGTATAACCTCCCCACAAACAAATCAGAATGAATGCTCAGCAAACGGTGGATATTGCATAAGTGCCCCAGAAACTTTGTGTCAACAAACCAGGATGCTTTAAAAAGACAGGTAATTTAGAAACAGCCAATGATTCCAGTATGACAGTATCAAAGAGTCACTTAGCAATGGGAAAGTCTTACAGTGAGAATGTGGAATATAGCAAATGCTCAACAAAAAGTAGTCTATCCTAGCTGCTCACTCAGCTTTTCTTGAACTCACTCCTTATCACTCTGCAGCAAAACACCAAGAATACTGAAAGACAAATAGTGCTTGGGAAAGCAATAGGTTCAACTTTTTAGGAGATAGGTATCACTCTGTTCACAATAGACAGGGCACTCATTTTCAGGCCTTTAAAGCCCCAACATAGTGCTTGTGACTGGCTTCCCACCTTGATGTAAACACTTTGGAAGAGAGAGGACAATGAAAGTAGACATTTGGATGATCAAATGGGCAACCCAACATCTATGGAGTGGGAAGGACACATTCTAGTGTTGTTTTCATGAGATGGAAGTCTGTGTGGGTGAGCTGTGCTCAGAAGGGTGGCCTTTAAATAATTCTATAAATTAAAAAAAACCTAAAACTGCTGCAATATCTCTGGGAAGAGATAGGCTGGACAAACACTTTAAAACTCCAAGCATAAAGGACAACACTGAAAAAGAATAACACACATCCTTAAACCTTACAGACACTTAATAGTTTTGGAGATACTGAGGCACAGCCAAGTTTTGGAGATACTGAGGCACAGCCAAGAATCGAAAGAGCAGCTTCTGTTTCCCCATAATTAGGGTTTTCCAAGGTCTGAGGCCTTGCTGCTCTTGCATGTACAACCTCTGCTTTTTTTGCCACTGCTTCCCTAAGCAGCAGCAGTAAGCTGCCAAGAACAAGAAAGAAACCAGACCTATTTTGTTTTGCCAGGAGGGGTGTGGCAGCTGTCTCCAGCTAGCTTGACTTAGCTCGAGACTGAAGTTTGGAGAGACCCTTACAGAATGGTCCTCTGAACATGCAAGCTTAGAATCTTTTGACTTATTCTGCCAGACTCAAGGAAGGGACCCCTGCAATGCGACAGCCTAATACCTATGTGGAACTAACAAAAGAATAGTAGCAATTGCAATGTTGTCATTTGACTTGAGCTTTTTTACACATCCAAGGTGCTTCGCTTCCATTATCTTGCTGTAAATCGTACAGTAACTCAATAGGGGTACAATAACCCAACAGGCCCAGTGAGACACACACACATGGCCTCCCCACTTGGCTCGCAAGTCCATTTCAAGTCAAGCCATGGCTACCCACCATCATCTGCTGGGCAGGTAAAAACATGGCTAAGCTGAAATGCTTTTTCCTAACTGTCAGGTCTTTAGAAGCCCCTTACAAAGCTCCATCTTGTGCAATGCTCTGCAAGTCCTATACTGGCAAATGATCACCCAACAGCTCACCTGTCTAACTTGGCCCAAGAAGGGCAGGGAAAATAATGATCTAGTTCCCCACCCTAAGCCAGTACTATTATCCTCCATATTGCCTAAAGTCATTTAGCGAGTTAATAATAGATTCAGATTTTAGAACAGGGACTTCCTGATCCACAGCTATGTTCCTTAGCTGTGTTTATACCAGTTACAGAGAATACTATTACCATGCCTCTTTCCTTTCTCTCATGGCAGCCTCTCTTCAGACTGCTAATTTCAATCATTCTGTCTATCCATACCCTTTGAGCATGTGAGTGATGCCTCTCCATACAAATTTTAATATTTTTTTATAAGACAGACCTCTGCAAATGTCAAACCTCTCTTGACAAAGTCTTTACAAAAACAGATACTGGAAACATGTTATGTAGTTTCAACAGCAGAATTTTTTTTTTTAAAGGTACTGCACTCTGCTGGAGTATCTCAATGAAGGTAATCTTTGCCACTGTCAGATACTTGGCACCTTCAACCCAATAATGTTCCACCCAAGTTATTTTTCCAGCTAGAACACTATTCCCCAATGCCAAAATGTTGATACTATAGGCTTGTCTGCACTATATGCTTCATGGAGACAGCTTAAAACTACCATTCCCATAATGGTTTGCCTTTTTCTTATCTACCATAGCACACAGAACAATCAAGGCATTGTATTTGGGCATCACATGAAAGTTCCCCATTCTTCTGGCACTTCAGCCTCCTAGCAGCTGGTCTCCCACAGGAAGTGGCAAAACCTCTACATGCCACAGTGACAAGTGAGGCAGCTCAAAGAGGCAGTTTCAAGGGGCCTCAGTGCAATCAATAGAATGTCTAGACAAGGTGCGGGCAACCTTTATGGCCCAGAGGCAGGGGGGGGGGGAATTTCAGCAATCCCATCATGGACCTCTCTCTCCCTGCCTAGCTTCTCAGTTCTCCCCAAAGACTGGGAAGCAGAGATGTGTGAAATGGGCAGAGAGATAGAATCATAGAATCATAGAGTTGGAAGAGACCACAAGGGCCATCGAGTCCAACCCCCTGCCAAGCAGGAAACACCATCAGAGCACTCCTGACATATGGTTGTCAAGCCTCTGCTTAAAGACCTCCAAAGAAGGAGACTCCACCACACTCCTTGGGGAGCAAGGTGAAAAGGGGGAGTTATCCCATGTACCAGTGGAATAACAACAACAACAACACCCCGCCCATCTGGCTGGGTTTCCCCAGCCACTCTGGGCAGCTTCCAGCAAAATATTAAAATACAATAATTCATCAAATATTAAAAGCTTTGCAGTCATTGGACTAAGGGAACTAGAGTAGTGCCCTAAATGTTCCCCTGGTGCCCCCTTCCCAAAGCCTGGGAAGCTTCTGCCTAGCTTACGGAGGGAGGTGCGAGGTTCTGATGGGTGCGAGATCTGTCCTGCCATCTTCTCAAAGCCCATCCAACTTTTAGAAGGAAGCAGAAGAGCTCCAGGATCCTGCCAGAGCCCTGGAGATGCATCACATCATATTCATGACACTGACACACACCCCCAACGGCCCTTACAAGCTAGTGCCTCTGGCCCTAATTGTTCCCCTATGAAAAATTTCACTGCACTCCACTGCCATGCACCTTCCGGCACATGCAAATTTTGCTCCCAGCAGTCTGGCAAGCAGTTGTTGGACAGGCTGAGGGAAGCACAACACATTCAGGAGTCGCAGTAGGGATGGGTATTCCATGGTGGGCTTCAGAAAAGGCCTGTGTGGACCACAGGTTGCCCACCTGTAGCCTAGTCTATTTCATCATCCAGGAAGGAAACCTTATTACTCAATACTGGAAATGTGAAGATGCATGTAAGCCAACATGTTAGGAAGGAAACAAGACTAATGCTTAGAGCCTATGTGCTGGTTTAGCCCTTCACCTGTGTGGGTTTCAATTGGGGTGGGGGCGGGATGCAAACATGCAACCCATGACTTTTCCAAGTAGGGAGAGAGTAAATGCAGTTTGATTTGGCTAAACAGTTCTGTGTTGAGGTACTTAAACTTGACTCGCCATGAACAATCCTTAAAACAATTCCATATAGAAGATGTATGTATTCATATAATCAGGCTTACCATTTCGAGACAGATCAAGTTCTACCAGCTGCATAAAGTTTGCTATCTCTGGAGGAAGCCGCTGAATTTCATTATCACTAAGCCCGAGTTTTCGTAACTTTACAAGCTGAAAGAAAGGCTGAAAGAGAAAATAATTATCCATTGTTAAGTGCATATACAAAAACTGCAGGTAGTCATATTAGTAGTCCATTAAAAAATAAACCCAGGCGGTATAGCAAAGACCATTTAATGTTCCCTAGTTAGTGACACTTTAAGTCTCACTCTTTGACAGAGACTGCCCAGTGTGGAATATCCCCTGTGAGTATGCATGCATGGGGTCAAGTCTGAATGACAGCATTAACATGTGAGCCAATTTGGCCAACATTGATGGAGTTTCTTTGCCGCTAAAATTCCCTTGCCTGAAATAGTGTTAAATATATAATTGTGATCACAGTGAATTCATCCGAAGCATCTTTTCAATTACTCGCAATGAAGATTTCATTACTTAATTTACCAGACTTAAGGAAATCAGCCCTGAGTGCTCACTGGAAGAACAGATCCTGAAGCTGAGGCTCCAGTACTTTGGCCACCTCATGAGAAGAGAAGACTCCCTGGAAAAGACCCTGATGCTGGGAAAGATGGAGGGCACAAGGAGAAGGGGACGACAGAGGACGAGATGGTTGGACAGTGTTCTCGAAGCTACCAGCGTGAGTCTGACCACACTGTGGGAGGCAGTGGAACACAGGAGTACCTAGCGTGCTCTTGTCCATGGGGTCATGAAGAGTCGGACACGACTGAACGACTAAACAACAGCAACAAAGACTTTGTCTCGTCACCCAAAGACTATTCTAACTTTCTAAATCACATCAATTGAATGAATGGAGGAGAGCGCAAAAACTGTTTGCATCAGCCCTTCCTCCCAACACGTTTCATGTTTACCACTGCACAACCAACGATAAGGCTCTCACTCTCCTGATCCCCATGCACTCCCAGGCGGGCACTCCCTTGGTCAGGTTGCCTATTTCTGCAAGCTAAGTTGCTTATATCACTATATAACAGTGCTCTGTCCTCATAACCAGTATAGCTGAACAAATTCACTCCTTTTTTATTCCAACTGGGTATTACAAACTGTGCAGTGGTAGCATACAATTGTCACGTAAAGGGTGCTCCTGCCTTTTTTTTAATTTATTCAAATGGGGTCAGAAATTCATGGCTACTTTGTTTTTAAGGGGAGGGGTCAGGGCTGCCGGGGAGTGGGTCCCAGCCAACAAAATGGCTGCGGCATGTTCCACAGGGGGGGATGCGTTGGGACAACCGATCTCAGTGATCTCGGGTAGGAGGAGGAGTTACGCTAAGACCAGACCATGTCATTACAGAGAAGGCAGGTTTAGTCGTTGTCTGAGGACTATCCCTGCCTCCAGGTCTGGTCCTGACCAGATGGATACTAGAATCAGCAAGGGATACCCACATGACCTGAAGGTGCTGCTGTGCAATGCCAGGTCAATGATTCATAAGACCACTGCCATCCATGACCTGATCATGGATGGAGGATTTGACCTGGCATGTGTAACAGAGACTTGGTTGAATGAAGCAGATGGGCCTGTTCTTGCCGCTGCTTGTCCACCAGGTTTCTCTTACGCACAGCAACCCAGGCCTTGTGGGCGGGGAGGGGGGGTTGCAGTGATTTTTAGGAAGTCATTAGTTTGCACCAGGCGTCCTATTGGGAAGACCCAGTTTTCTGAGTGCATGTTCTGGAAGTTGGGCAATAGGGGCAGTACAGGATTCCTTTTGGTGTACCGACCTCCCCGCTGCACCAAGGATTCCCTGCCCGAGCTGCTTCAGGTCGTGGCGGATGTTCTCCTGGAGACGCCTAGTTTGGTTGTCCTAGGGGATTTTAATATCCATGCCGACACGACCTTACAAGGGGCCGCTCGGGACTTCGTGGAAAGCATGGCCTCCATGGGGCTGTCCCTGAATAAGTTTGGCCCAACCCATAGCCGCGGACATGCCTTGGACCTGGTGTTTACCTCTACGGATGTTGGTGATCTGACACTAACTAAAAGTGAAACAAAAGAAGTGCCATGGTCAGATCACTTCCTGGTGCAACTGGACTTCTCCGCGACCCTTCCCCTCTGCAGGGAGGTGGGACCGATTCGGATGGTCCGCCCCCGCCACTTAATGGATCCAAATGGTTTCCAGAGAGTGGTAGGGGATGCTTTATCCCATGTTGATGGCCTTTCAGTTGATTCCCTGGTGGCCCGCTGGAATGTGGAGTTAACCAGGGCTATTGACTGTTTGGCTCCGAAGCGCCCTCTCCGATTGCATGGAGCCCGGAGAGCCCCGTGGTTTTCCACGGATCTGAGGGCAATGAAACAATCGTTGAGACGGCTAGAGCGCCGGTGGCGGATAACTCATTCTGAAGCTGACCGGACACAGGTTAGAGCTCAATGTCGAGCCTACCAAGTGGCGGTAGCGACGGCGAAGAAAACTTTCTTCGCCGCCTCTATTGCATCTGCAGAAAACAGCAGCAGGAGACTTTTTCAGGTGGTCCGCAATTTAGCGGAACCACCTGCTACATCGGGGCCCAGTACGGGCCACATGATCTCCTGCAATGATTTTGCAAAGTTTTTTGCAGATAAAGTCGCTCAGATTCGGGAAGAGGTAGACGCCACCGTGGGAGCAGGGCCGGGGCGGGAGAGTGCTAGAGTCCTGTCTAGTCAAATTGCATGGGATCAATTCCAATCTGTTACCACCGAGGATGTGGACAGGCTGCTTGGACGAGTGAAACCAACCACCTGTCTCCTTGATCCTTGCCCATCCTGGCTTATAAAAGCTAGCCGGGAAGGACTGGGTGATGGGCTTCGTGAGGTGGTGAATGCTTCCCTCCGTGAGGGAGCCTTCCCAGACCCACTGAAAGAGGCGGTTATCAAACCACTTCTTAAAAAACCATCTTTAGATGCGGCCACGATGGCCAACTATCGCCCAGTCTCAAATCTTCCATTCTTGGGCAAGGTGATTGAGCGAGTGGTTGCTGAACAACTCCAGGCACGCCTGGAAGAAGCGGACCATTTGGATCCCTTCCAGTCGGGATTCAGGCCTCATCATGGGACTGAAACTGCCTTGGTCGCGCTGGTTGATGATCTCCGGCGGGCCAGGGACAAAGGTGAGAGCTGTTTCCTGGTTCTGCTGGATCTCTCAGCGGCCTTTGATACCATCGACCATAACATCCTTCTGGACCGTCTAGAGGGGCTGGGAGCTGGGGGCACTGTCATACAGTGGTTCCGCTCCTTCCTCCTGGGCCGTGTTCAGAAAGTGGTGGTGGGGGATGAGTGTTCAGACCCCTGGGCTCTCACTTGTGGGGTGCCTCAGGGTTCTGTCCTCTCCCCCATGCTTTTCAACATCTACATGCAGCCGCTGGGAGAGATCATCAGGGGGTTTGGGCTGGGTGTTCATCAGTATGCGGATGATACCCAGCTCTACCTCTCTTTCAAATCAGAACCAGTGAAGGCGGTGAAGGTCCTGTGTGAGTGTCTGGAGGCGGTTGGAGGATGGATGGCGGCTAACAGATTGAGATTGAATCCTGACAAGACAGAAGTACTGTTTCTGGGGGACAGGAGGCGGGCAGGTGTGGAGGACTCCCTGGTCCTGAATGGGGTACCTGTGCCCCTGAAGGACCAGGTGTGCAGCCTGGGAGTCATTTTGGACTCACAGCTGTCCATGGAGGCACAAGTTAAATCCGTGTCCAGGGCAGCTGTGTACCAGCTCCATCTGGTACGCAGGCTGAGACCCTATCTGCCTGTGGACTGCCTCGCCAGAGTGGTGCATGCTCTGGTTATCTCCCGCTTGGACTACTGCAATGCACTCTACGTGGGGCTACCTTTGAAGGTGACCCGGAAACTACAACTAATCCAGAACGCAGCAGCCAGACTGGTGACAGGGAGCGGCCGCCGAGACCATATAACACCGGTCTTGAAAGACCTACATTGGCTCCCAGTACGTTTCCGAGCACAATTCAAAGTGTTGGTGCTGACCTTTAAAGCCCTAAACGGCCTTGGTCCAGTATACCTGAAGGAGCGTCTCCACCCCCATCGTTCTACCCGGACACTGAGGTCCAGCACCGAGGGCCTTCTGGCGGTTCCCTCACTGCGAGAAGTCAAGTTACAGGGAACCAGGCAGAGGGCCTTCTCGGTAGTGGCGCCCTCCCTGTGGAATGCCCTCCCACCAGATGTCAAAGAGAACAACAACTACCAGACTTTTAGAAGACATCTGAAGGCAGCCCTGTTTAGGGATGCTTTTAATGTTTGATGTATCATAGTATTTTAATATTCTTTTGGAAGCCGCCCAGAGTGGCTGGGGAGGCCCAGCCAGATGGGCGGGGTATAAATAATAAATTATTATTATTATTATTATTATTATTATGGCTAGATTGTCCTTTTTTTCGCCACAGCTTGCTGCAACAGTAAGGCACACAGGATGACTTCCAGCATTCCACATAGTTGGACATTCATCTAATTAATTAATATTGGCTGATTAATATTCTGCAGCCTTTCTTTAATGTGCCTGTGGGAGGGGGATTATTGTTTTGCAGTTTCATTTTACTTATTTACTCGTTTTATTCTGTGGACTGCCCTGAGAGCTTATGATGGATGGTACATAAATCTAATAAATAAATAATAAATAAATAATTAGTTCTGGAGCAGTGTAAGTGCACACATCTCTATTCAGCTGGAGAGAAGTGGTTCTGCATACATTTCCCTTTACCGTGGTACCTCGGGTTAAGAACTTAATTCATTCTGCAGGTCCGTTCTTAACCTGAAACTGTTCTTAACCTGAGGTACCACTTTAGCTAATGGGGCTTCCCACTGCCACCGCACCACCGCTGCACAATTTCTGTTCTTATCCTGAAGCAAAGTTCTTAACCTGAGGTACTATTTCTGGGTTAGCGGAGTCTGTAACCTGAAGCGTCTGTAACCTGAGGTACAACTGTACAAGCACAAAACCATACCATTCATTGAAATGGATGGGAATTCCATTGTAAATGCATAGGAACTCATCACAATTCTCCAGAGGAATTCAGGCACCAGGAAGGAGAAGAGAGCATTTTTTTTCTAACAAGGTGGTGGAAGAAAAAGGTACAAGCATATTTCATTCCTGTCATATAAATCTAGAGCACATCTGCACAGTTTGTGACACACCAGAGTAGATCACAAGCTGTGGGGTGGCTTAATAAATCTTTTCTTTGTTGCAAAAACAGCTGTGCTGGCAGGCAAGAGGCAAGCTAATGTGCTGCGTTCAGCTTGATGGGCCCACAGGCTGGACAGATCTGCTCTAGAGGAAAGAAAATTGTTTAAACAATTTTAAACAAGTCGACAACACTGTGTTGCAAATCAGAAGGGTGCATTTTGGGGATTCCTGGAGATAAGGATCAAAAGATTCTGTATCCCTTAGGGGCAAACTTACAACTTGATGTGTTTGCTGTTGCTGAAGAGATAAGAAAACACTCTTCCTTGCTTCTTCCTCCACATGCCAAACCTTACCTGCTTTAACCCACGTGTGTTTTGATATTATTAAAAGTAGCAGAATAGAAAGTGTGCCTCCCACCACCACCCAAAAATATGCAAATATTGTGGACAGCTTTTAATTAAGCTCAATGGAGCATTCATGTTTTGAATTAAGTGATACAAATTCTAAATATTTAGAAGGATACAGTAAATCAGGGGAACTTGCATCCAAACTGATGTTTTGAAAATGAAGCTAGTAAGATGCACTACTTCTACATCATTTGTTTTGTTCTATGATTGAACAGTGAATATATGTAGTGATTCTGACACCCACATACAATAGAAGTATTAGAAATTTGCTGGTACCATACACTGCCCATTTTAAGGTTTCTATGTGGCATGCAATGAAATGTTTTGCTTATAATCCTCCTGTGATTAGTACTTTGTGCTGACCCCAAGCTGTCTGCAATGGCTTAGCAAAAAAAAGGTCAACATTTGTAAAGTCAAAGCTAGTTTAGAAGCAGCCTGACCGAAAGAGACAAGAAGAATGAGTAACTTAGGACGGTCCAGGAAATATGTTCTGTGCACAAGAACGGCAACCAATTTGCATAATTTTTTTAAAGCACAACTTAAAAATCCATAATGTGAAATGGCACGTTGACATCAGACATTTATTTTGTTTATCTTCCCTCTTCCTACCACCACACCACCTTGCAGAAATGATATCAAGAGCTCTCAAGTCGTCAGATGAGATGAACAGGCAAAGCCATAAACCACGCCTCCAGTAAGTGGAAGCTACCACCACCTGACTTTGTCTTTCCTCCCAGCATGCTGCTTACAAAAGCCACAAGCTATATATACAGTAACTTCAGTATGGTGTGCATGCATAAAAATCTGGCGTGTATAGGTTTGGATCACACTGCTGACACCTGAATTTTACTTGGGATACCACTTGTGCTAGTCAAACCTGCATTCTGTACACAACAACCTATTCAAATATTGCATCCCACACATGTTACATGAGGAAGTCTTACATGAACAAACTTCCGAGAAGTCTCCTTCACACTAGCAATCCTCCTCAGCTTGTGGACAGAATAGGTATGCAATATCTTACTCACTGTGTGCAAACAGCTTTTAATCAAGAAGACTGTTTTTATAGGGATTCATGTGGTGATTCAAATCAAACCCCTGAACAAAAAAAAGGAAGGGAATCTCACTGCACTTTCTTCCTCCTTTTTCCTTCTCCCACTCCACCCTGAATATGATCCCAAAGGACTCCCAGAGACAGGACCCACTTTTTCAGAACACTTGGCATGGCATTCTCATAGCATCCTCTGCCATTTCATTGAACCTCTGGGCTGCTCCAACCTAGAATATAATTCAGCTTCAAAACTTTGTACCACTACCCATTACTGAAATGAGTGCTTACCTGTACGTAGGTGATTTGTGGTTTTAGCCATTTTGTTGTAATTATTGCTTAGGACTTTTAAAAATGTACTTACACCCATGTGCCTGTGGGCAATGGATGCATCTTATAAAATGTTACAGCAATGATTGTAAGCTTCCCTTATTCAGTCTAAAGATGTAGTGGTTACACTGCACACAAGTATAGTGTTAGTAATTTGTGACTGTTTTCCTCCATTTGCTAAGGCCCAGTAGGTAGATCAGGGCAGAGGTTTCCTAACACATGCACACACCCCTTTTAGAGCCAAGGGAAACATTTGGAAATTTTAGAAACTGTTGCGGGCACCACAAAATACCCATTTCACAAAAGAAAAACTGGCGGTGCTCAGAACCAACCCCACAAACAGGCAAAACACCCACCTCCAACCAAAAAAGACAGACAAAACAGGTAACCCTTGCAAGCCAAAAAGCAATGATTTTAAGAAACTGGGACAGAAGATTTTGGCAGGTGCCAAGGGAGGTTTTGAGTGTGATGTTGGGGATTCCAGGGTTAGAGGTTATGGTGCATATGGTGCAGCTATGTGATATAGCTAAGAATATATTCCGTCACACCTCTGTGATTAATGCAGCAGTTTTCTTGAAGAAGGAGAACCAGATCTGTCATCCGCTTTTAAGTCACCTTGGTTTTAATGAGTGCATGAGCTTTTAGCCAATAGCTGAGAACTGAAAAAGATGAGCATTTGCCCCTCCCTACCACAATTTGTATTGGACATCCATCCATTTAAAAGATGTAGTCACAGAAACAGGAACAGCCCTTTGTTTTTGTTGTTTAACATAAATGGGACCAAACCCCATACAAAACATCCAAACACCAACCTGGCGGGGAGTGGAGTTGCTGTTTTAGGAGGCAGCCCAGCACAGAATCAAGGGAAAATATTTCAAATTCCTCAAGCACCAGGAGCAATTTTCAAGGTGCCTAGGATTTTTCCAGCCACACAACACAAAACTGTTGCTGTGGTGCATTAAGAAAGGATGCACAGGGTCACCCTGCAAGGATCACTTACTCACCCTCTGCACACACTCTCTAACAAAATCACTGAGATTATCTGCTGATGCATCATTGGTCATTAGCCAAGTAGGTGAGGCTCATTTGACAACAACAAGCAACCTAGCCTTTAGTTTCATAAACACAGTCCTGCAGAACACTCTACCGATAGAGAGGCAACAGGCTCCTTCTGTTCCAACTTTGAAATGCCTACTGAAAGCTTTTCTATTTCATCAGGCTTTTTTAGGCACTTAAGAATACAACTTTTAAATGGTTTTATGTTAAATTTGATGTTGATTTGTTTAAAAGTTTGTAAAATTCAATAAAAAGTAATTGGCAACAAAAAACAACAACACCTTTCCACAATAGTTCAAAAACATTACATGGGATTTATTGTATCGGTTTTATGTAAAGTTGCTGTGAACTGTTTTGATATTTTCTTTAAGATTTAGCAGTATATAAATGTTTTTATAGCTACATTAATGTTCTTAACATTTTCCGCTCATTCCCGATCATGTAAAATTGAATTAAAGCATACTAATCAAGGGCTACCCAGTAGCCATTCTAAACATTACTGATACCAAACAGAGATCACTTTCAAATCACCCTCACTGCAGCTGTTATTTCATGGTAGACAGATAGTGTACAGCAGCTACCTCATGCAGCCTGGTGATTTTCTCTGTACCAGTGGAAGCATCTGAAAATGCTATGTGCCAGTGCGGTGGAGGGGGGAAATCACACCAGCTATATCATGACCTTTTACTTTCAGTAGCTTATCACTGCCGGTAATAGATGCCACATAGAGCAATTAACACTAGTCCTTTCTTACTTAATTGTACACATGTAGACAGTTTTGCCAACAAACAAGGGTGTAAAACCATCTCACAGAAATTGCAGATTTAACACCTTAGCTGTTTTTTTTTTGTTTTTTAACACATGGCAAGTGTTATAAGCATAGCTCTCACTGTGTGCCCCCCCCTTAAATTTCTGTCTCATTCTTTCTCCAAAAGAAGTGCAGAGTGGCAAACAACCAAGCCATATAATACAAAAAAGCTGGGCGCCTTATCTTTTAATGCTTCTAAGACTTTAATAGATGCCTTGTTCAATTTGTACTCTTTCACAGAATGGTATTTCGTAATTAGTAACACAGGTTAGACAACAGAGGTAGGGGAGGCATTAAAGAGTGCAAACCTTTGCAGGATCATGCTGAAACCAAAACATCCATAAAATCTGGGCGTGGCTCACCCACTTGAGATCTGGCAGGTGATCTCAAGTCTAACAGGGTTAGCAAAATAAGAAGATTGAAAAGGTAGACAAGAGGCAGTGAGCAGAATGACTGAACCCTCACCAAATGCTGGCACTTCCCTCTGACATCGCCAGTCTAGTCGTGGCAGCTGTGCTCAGAAAAGCTTCTCATCTGTGTGACCTACACTCCTACAAAGAGGCCAATTTTGAGCCCGTCTACATTACTGCAGACCCACTCGGGGGTGAGGAGGGAACGGGGAAGCAACTCAACAGAAGCGAGGGCCTTCTGTCACAGACAATTCAGAGTTACTGCAAAACCTAACTTCCACATGCTCACTTCAGTAATGCACTGAAATCATTGCTTTGCTTTGTTTTCTTGTGGGCACAGATTTACTCCCACACACGCACACAACATGTAGAATGAGCAGCAAAAGCAGTGAAGATTAAAGAGCATCTGCTGCGAGACTCATCAGATCACAGCAGAGGGAGAAAGCTTTCACCTCCAGCTGCTGCAGAGGAAACCTATAATCATAGTTTGTTACTGGATGCTACCGAATCTGTGGCCAGTTTAACTGGAAACAGAGAAACAAGGACTGGGGCATACACTAGCAAGCTGGATAGTCATGCTCAGCAGCGGGAAAGGGGAAGAGAGAATGTAGACAGATTACTTCCATTACCAGCAGTGCCATGGAGAATAAGTAAACAACCCAGCCTGCCACTTTGTATAAGTAATTCTTGCACAACCAACCACAAAACTGAACAACATAACAATGTAGCACAAAAGAAAGAAAACATTAAATACCTTGACTTTGCCTTATAGTCCCCTGAAAGTGAATTGAATGGTACAAACTTTCCCTTTAAGAAACAATGTTTTTTGGAGTTTTACAGGTCTGTGCCATTGCTGTTGTTTTTTAAAAAGCCTTCAGAAGTTATCAGTGAGGGAACTACCTAGTTTGAGACTGATGGAACCTGATGTGTTCCCGAATGCTCAGGGAGATTTTGCAGTGGGGGGAAGCTGGCCATTCTGCTCTCGCTATGCAATGCAAAGAGGAAATGGGCAGCCGACACAATTGCCAACTCCTTGGCATTCTGGGGAACTTCAGACTAAGGAAGCATGCTGGACGAAGACGAGCGCACAAATCTCGTTCCAAAGCCAACTAAACACTGACTAGTGCAGGTACACAGCCCAGCTTCTGGGCCCAGCTCTGTCAGTGGAGGCCCCGGTAGCCCTAGTAGCTAGAAGCGCCTTTTACCAGGTGCACCAGCTATGACCACCCCTGGAAAGCTTGGCCACAGAAGTTCAGGCAGTGGTGGCTTTGAAACTAGATTACTACAATGAAGAAGAAGAAGAAGAAGAGGAGGAGGAGGAGGAGGAGGAGGAGGAGGAGGAGGAGGAGTAGTTTGGATTTGATATCCCGCTTTATCACTACCCTAAGGTGTCTCAAAGCAGCTAACATTCTCCTTTCCCTTCCTCCCCACAACAAACACTCTGTGAGGTAAGTGGGGCTGATAGATTTCAAAGAAGTGTGACTGGCCCAAGGTCACCCAGCAGCTGCATGTGGAGGAGTGGGGAATCAAACCCGGTTCACCAGATTGTGAGTCCACCGCTCTTAACCACTACACCACACTGGCCCTTTATGAGGAGCTTCCCAAGACCCCATCAGCATATGGAACCTGATTTGTTACTGGGCCACATTCTAGGCATCACTATCTGTATTTAAAACTGTATAGTGACCAGTTTACTTGCAGGACTGCCCTACCCTATGGATGCCCCCTTGAACACTTTGATCTGCAGCACTGTTACTGTTCCAGGTGCCACATAATACTCATTCCAAGCTTGCAATAAATTGGGCTTCTAGGCTGCTGCATCTACACTTAGGAACTGCCTTCCTCTACACTGTATTCTTTTTGGTGCCTGCTTGAAATATTTTTGTTTAGGACAAGCCTATCCAGACATGTAGAAGTAGTATTAGAAACTTAAATATATAATCTAATTGCCAAATGGCACCTTAGACCTAGGTTATGGTTGCCACAATGGAATGTCTAGGTGGTTTGGGGGGGGGTTTTTGCAATGAGATTTGTTGTTGTTGTTTTCATTTCTACACTGCTTTATATTTTAAAGAAAATACATCAAAGTGGTTTGCAACACATTAAAACATCAAATAAAACAATCTAGAATAAAACAAATTCAAAGGAAACTATTTCAGGTCCTTCTGTAAGTGACATTTTGCTTTCTCCAGTCATCAACCTGGCATCCAGAGATCTCTATGTGTTTGCAATTGGACCCACACCAGTCACAAAATGCACCTGGTGCCTGGCTAATTTCTAACATTGCAAAGAAGTTACATGTGTCTACTCTAATCTACTTAGAAGTTTTATTAAAACAAGCAATATATGAATTTTGTTAAATATATTTCCCCCCCCCCCTTAATTGCAAAGCTTTCGTGAAGATGGGCAATTACTGAGTTAGTGCTCTGCATTAAGTAATTACAGCAGTTGTTGAAATCTGAAGTACGCCACACTCATTGCAGCTACTTTTAAAGCACTTGGGATTAATGAGAGAGAGAGAGAGATACTAATGATGTACAGAATGAAATCTCAAGTCGCATCCCAAGAAGGAAAGGTCCACACTCCCTTCCTACCACTAATCTACACATTGTTGTCCACACAAATCTGGAGGCAGCAAGCATGTGAAAAGAAGAAATGTGTATGTGGACTATTTGGGGAAGGGGGATAGCTCAGTGGTAAAGCATCCGAAAGCTCCTGGATTCTCCAGGTATGGTTGGGAGAGACTCCCTAGCTGAAACCCTGGAGAGCATCTTCCAGTCAGTATCAACAATACAAAGTAAGATGGACCAACAGTATAAGGGAGCTGCCTATGGTTCCTAAGAGATGACCTGAGATAATGGCAGAGGATGCATTTCATTTTTTGTAAGAATGCAAATTCATGATGCTAAGTGGTTCTGTATAAACATACAAACCTATTTGGGAGAGGGAAGAATTCAACACAGGGGTCACACAGGAAAAATGCAATGAACCTCCCACTAATTCTCACATAAGCTGGTCCTACTGGGCTATGGACATTTCTAGTTGTGTCCCTTATACACCCACCCATCCTTGCAACCCGTCCCTTCCCTCATTAACTCCACTATTTAAGCCCACATTTTCCAGCTGGGTCTTGTACCGTACACATTGGTTTCACCACAAGGACAGATGGAAATCCCTATTGTACTGTTGAGAATAAGGTTTTTGCCAAAGTATGTCTACACATTGCAAGAAAACAAGTGTTACTGGAAGCACTTGGGTGTAACTGAGTGCAGGCCTGCACCCTGTTGATTTAAGGCGTTTTCAAACCAGGTTTTCCACTCCAAATTTATAGAGGAAAGGCTGTCATAAAACATTGTGACAGGGAAGAAAGACATGACGTGACAGCTGAATCCAGAGTTTCGTCAGGTTTTTGAAGACCTGCACTTCTGTCTATCTGGCTTAGCATCAGAGGTGTGCCTCAAGTGTCTTCAAATTGCTTTGGATGATCCTAGGATGGAGTTTACTTACCTAACTTAGAGGCCACCCGATACTATACGTCACATACAAAAAGAAAGAAAGCAGTGAACACTATATAAAATGTTCACAATAAAAGAAACAGAAATGTAAGCAAGATATAAAAAACCTGAACTACTTCACAAGGTTGTTGTGAGGATATAAATGAAGAGGGAGAGAACCACCTTGAGACACTTGGAGGAAAGATGGGTTGTAAATGCTAAAAAAAAAAAAAAGCACGTGATAAAAATTCTCTGAGTAGTTCCCAACATCAAGCCTTCCCAAAGGCTTGGATAAAAGTTCCTTGGTGAAGGCTGCCGGGTCATTGGCCAGCCTGCAGTCTAAACTGTAGGCACTTACACTCCTTTTAACAAAGCGTCCAAAATTTAAGATGGCTGCACAAAAGTATAAAATTAAAGAAGTTGTTAGACCCATTTAGCCACTACAGTACAATTTATTATTATTATTTTTTAAATGCATGTTAATAATCCAAGTGCTCTTTCAGCTAAGCAGTCTGAAGAGCCTCAAGGAACAATGAAAATATTCTGATCATATTAACTTACAATAAGAGGAACAAAAAGTAACATGCAAACAGGGGCGGGTGGGTGCTTGAGGCAGGCCTTTGAATTCAGTCAGAAGGCTATGCAGAGCAAGTAAACAGGTGAGCATCTTTATATCTCTGTGCTTCTTTCTCCATGCTGCTCTTCCAGCCCCTCCAGCCCATTTTTTCCCCTCCCACCCAGTTTTCAGGGTGTTTTCCCTCAATCAGCATTCTACAGGCACTGGGCTTGCTCAATACCCATGAGGATGTTTAGAAGGAATATCCTCCCTGCTGCAGCCATCCATGCCTTTGTAGGGTTTGTATCTCTGAATATATCAGGGGTACCCCATGCCTGCTCCCACCTCCCATTTGTGCAAGTGCGCTGCAATTCAGGCTACCTAAGAAATGGCATTCAGATAACTGAATCAGAATTAGAGTATCGTATTTGTTTTAGAACATTGCAAGTATTTTTAAAAAACCAAGTTTAGCTTGAAATACACACAAAAAAAGCTCATCACAAGTATTAAAAATGAGAAATTTAAGGAGGTGATGTACCAATTCATATTTTAAACTGAAAATTCAAATACCCACATATATATGTTGCTGCTATCATAAGAACACAAGAAGAGTTGACTGGATCAGACCACCTAATCCAGCATTTTGTTTTCTCACACAACTGTGTGCAAAACCTTGAAGCAATTTGCGCTATCCTCGCTTCATTGCAACCCCTAACTAGAAAACTTGCTTTCATATCAACACTATCACATGGCTGAATCAGGACCAATTGTAAATCGCCTCACATTTAGTGTGGGAACAGGACACAGTAACATCCTGTAAGAACAGAAGCCAAAAGGTGACTAATCACCTGTGAAAACAACGTTAGGGACTGTTAAGGCATCAACAAGGCATGAGACACGATATATTCTCTTGTGGGTCCTGGGGATAGTTGAGAAACTACGAAAGCAGTATTGTCAGAAACATTTACTTCCCAAAAAGCGCTGCCATGCACAGTCCACACAACAAGTCCAGAGAGCAGTCTGAAGGCATATAACACATGAACTAAGCCGGAACTATGTTGTTTTGTTTTTTGTCCTACATAGTTGCTTGTTTAATTACAAATTGCATTAGTGGGGAGAATGCCTTGCCCACCACAGGTGTATCCTTTCGAAAGCCTGACTTCATGACAGTGGAGAGGTGGGCAGTGACAACCCACACAGGATCCCCTTCCTCCACCACAGGAGAATTACTAGAATAAAAGTGTTCCAAGCTCCTTGGAGGAAGAGCAATATATACGGAAGCATTGCAGGAACCTCAATTATCCAGTTTCACATATGTCTGGCCTTGCTCATGGTACAGTATCACCTGCATACCTTAGCTGACTTGAAGCCATGCCATGCCTTAAAACCTGCTGTTCCAGAGAATCTAGATATTTCAAAAGAGAATTGTTCAGGCAACAAGCCATCCACTTCAGCGATAAAACTTGCTGGGTCGAAAGAAATTCTATTATTATTAATTATTATTATTATTATTATTATTATTATTAGGAGCATAAGGAAATGTCAGTTCCATTATGTATTCGCAATCCTCCAAATGCCATTTAGTTTCTTTCTCTCTCTCTCTCTCTCTCTCTCTCTCTCTCTCTCTCTCACACACACACACACACACACACACCCTATATTGTCATCTCTGAATTGCTTTAAAGTCTCAAGGCTCGCAAACGAAAACACATTGTTTCTTGCCTAAATGCGATTAACCTTCCCCTTCATACCAAACTGCTAAGGCAGCCTTCCAGAACCTGTTTTGGATTCCAGCTTCCATCAGCCCCCCGCCAGAATCGTCAATGGTCAGGACTTGGGGGGGGGGAGACTGTAGACCACAACATCCAGAGGACAGCAGGTTGAAAAAGACTGCTTCTGTTATATATTTCCTGAAAGGAAATAGCTAAAAAAACATGCACACCGCATTGCCCCCACACGTTGCTTGATCTGTTCTTCCTACACATAATCAGGGTGGCAAAGAGATTTCCATTATGCTTTGGAACTTTTCCCCTATCGGGACAAGTGTGTGGGGTTATTGTTTTCTGTCTCTACTATACATTGCATTCCCCTCCTCCTTATTTGCACAAGTTACAAATGTTCAGAGAACAAATTTAGGCGGCCCTTCAATGTTTTCACACCTTGGGCAATTTCTTTATTTATTAAGACCATATCTATACTATGGAATTGTAAAGTTCTGGACATTGGATCTGAGAGCCAAACTACACCTGATGTTGATAAATCTGTTAGCTATGAATCCACAATTGCAAGCCATCCTGCTGGCAATGACAACAACTGAGGAAGACAAAGATGTGTTCCTGGTAGTCACTTGCTAGACTGTGTAGCCCATGCATTTAAGAAGGCATAAAATATAGTGAAGTGAGTGCCTTCCCAGATATCAGCCATGTCAGATAACCCTATGCTCAGCAGTAGATGCCTTGGTGCTGCTGTCAGCAGTGGGTGCTCAGTTGGTGCTCACTCATTGCAGGGCCTTTTCAGTGGTGGTCCCCTGGTTGTGGAATGCTCTCCTTAGGGAGATGCACCCATCTTTATCATCAGTAACTTTCAGGAGAAACTTGAAAACATTCCTCTTTACCCAGGCATTTGATAGCTAAAGAACACTGTTCCTGGCAACACTGAGACCACTGAGTGGAATCATATTTTTAACTCTATGCTTTCAGAATATTTCAAACTGATTTTAATTGTAGTGGGGTTTTAAAAAATATCTTCATTTTTTAATTTTGGGTCTGCTTGTAACCCTGGGCTCCTTCGGGAGGAAGGGCAGGATATAAAATTCAATAAATAATAATAAATACTGGAAGGTGCAAAACGAAGACCATTGCTAAAAATGAAAATATGTACACTCAGATGTTTGGTAAACTGCACAAAATATTATTTAGACCAGAGAGAGGTATTGGCAGAGGTGATATATATATATTACATCACAGTGCCAGTAAATAGAAGGTTTTAGTAAAGCTTTGTTTTAATGGAACCACATTTCTTTTGTTTACATAGAAATTTCTATCCTGCACTTCTTAATACCTATGGACAACTCAAAGCAGCTCAAAAGAGGGGTCAGCAAAAGGTAGATTGGGATCTATTGACAGATATCTAGGAGAATGACAAAAGTTTCTGACTTCCAATTGTTTAACAACGAAGCTCTCCCAACCCCCATGCCCAACTAGGCTTATGAAAATGAAAGTTCAGGGGTCGGGAGGAGAATCAAGAGTAGGACCTTCATATGAAAAATGTTGTGAGCTCATTTCTGGTACTGATCATGAATTTATGGGCTGAGCTTGTGCTCAGAGGCAGCTTGCTTCTAATTCTTTGAATCAAGTCCACCCAGTCGAGCCTCTATTTTGCAGCTGCCACTGGCTGAGCTACAGTAAAACAAAACAAAAAACAAAATAGAACCATCAAGTGTTAAAACCTGCCAGTTCCTGCCTTACGACCCTTGGAAATCACAATATTCCCTAAAACAATTTTGACAGAAGCAAGGGCAACAGAAAAAAAATGCAACCTTTATTTACCAGCTCTTGGTTATTTTTCTTTGGCTGTGGGGAGAAGCAAGTGGAATGCTGGAATGTGACCTGGGTTCAAGCCCTAGAAACACTTCCTGGATCTGACATGTTACTAACCATACATCACTGGGCAGATGAAAATGAATGAATGAATGAATGAATGAATGAAACACTTTTGTTGAATTCAGAAAACACACCAAGCCATACTTTGTGGTAACTATAGACTAGAAGCACAAACATACAACAAGTTCACTCCCCTGACCAGGATGCAGCATCTCTGCAAAAAGAGTGACGACTAACTCCTTTGCTCATGCGGACATCACACCAAAGTCCCTTCATGTCTTACTCATCTGAAGTGGGCTCATCACATAAAAGCAGTCTCAGGCTGTGCATGTTGATGTCTGCATAGGGGGAGTCAGTGTCTGCGCACAAAGGCTTGCAAACATTCAAAAACCCTATGGGCCACACACAACTAAGTCCTACTCAGAGTAGACCCACTGAAAGCAACAAACCTAAGTTAGTCATGCCCATCAAGAGATGATGATGATGATGATGATGATGAAGAAGAAGAAGAAGAGTAGTTTTCAATTTGATATCCCGCTTTCTCACTACTGAAGGAGTCTCAAAGTGGCTTACATTCTCCTTTCCCTTCCTCCCCCACAACAAACACTCTGTGAGGTGAGTGGGGCTGAGAGACTTCAGAGAAGTGTGACTAGCCCAAGGTCACCCAGCAGCTGCATGTGGAGGAGCTTCAATGTCTACTGTGAGCAGGATTAGACCCTGCATGATCAGGATCCCAGAATGAGTGAGTGCCTGTGTGTGTAGACAGGCTTCCCCCATGAAGACATCCACACAATGCATGGATAGAGGGGTGTGTGGGCAGATAGCAATGTGACTTGGGGGGCAGTAGTCCTGCCTTGCTGTGCCTACTACTCATACAGCACCTTTCACCCAAGTAACTTCTGAAGGGGGCTTGAATCAGAGTTGGCAAAAACCATGGTTTGAAAACAACTTCAAACCATAGCTTCTTATTCTGGTTTGGTGATCACTCATAAGCCTTCCCCCCCACCCTAGTTCAGACATCCACTTCGAACCAGTTATACTTTCTTAACCATGTTTTGCTCTGAGAAGAGTCACTGTAAACTGAGAGTACAATAGAAATAAGGTTAGTTCTTTAGAAGACCAAATATAGGAGCTGAAGGTATTGTATTTCTTAAAGGAAAAATTCAAGAATGGAAAGACAAACATGTTTATCACTTTTAAGAAGCATGTTGTCAGGTTCAATGACTTTACCCAGACAAACATACTGACAGACCACAGCATGATATTTGAGCATGAAGCAGCTACAAACACACACACACACACACACACACACACAGTATGGCTCAGTGATTTGGCATATGACTCGCACAAAGGTCTGCACCCATGAAGCTGTGCCTTTGAATCCTGGAAGAAGGCAATCTAAGAAGAGTTTTTCTAATGAAGTTCCCTTTCCAGAGGGGAAGCACAAACTGTATATGGCAGAGGCATAGCTCAGTGAAAGAGCAATGTGATCTCCAGTAAAATAATATCAGAGAGCAGGACTAGGAAATACCTATTTTTCTAGAAAAATAGGTGCTGGTACGCACCATGAAGTTGTTACAGTAAGTGCTACATTTTTAACAATACAAAAGAGGTGCTGGTACTGTGTACCCTGGAGGGAAGCACTGAGAATACCATTTTCTAAGATTTTGAAAAGCCAGTACTAGAGAGAGTTGATTCGTCTTTTTATTACAGAATGTTTGATTCCAAATCGATGCACAAGCAGTGAAGCAGTATACTGTATCTATCATTCCCACAGAATTCAGGCAGCCCTGTTCAGGGATGTTTTTAATATGTAATGCTGTATTGTTTTTAATGCCGATTGGGAGCCGCCCAGAGTGGCTGGGGAAACTCAGCCAGATGGGCGGGGTATAAATAAATTATTATTATTATTATTATTATTATTATTATTATTATTATTATTATTATTTAATTCAAGACAGTTCCTTATATCCTAGATGGAATGAATCATCACACAGAATACTTCAGGTCCTCTGACAATTTATAGGTGCTAAAGTCCTTTGCCCCTAGGGTACGGGTTCTAAGAGTGAAAATAGCAAAAGAAAACAAGCAACACTCATCCTATAAATTGAGAACTGACAATTATCAGTCTTTCTACTTCAAAAATGGCCTACCTACCAAAAGTGATGATTCTGCTCCATTCTAGTAGCTACTTGAACCAAGGGGTACACTCCAGGCTTGCACTCCTAAGTAGCTAAAAAGCTCAATATGGGAAAGCAGACTTCCACATCTCTTACAGCAGGGATGTTGGAATTACCTAGATATTGCTGGACTCCAACTTGCAGCAGCAGCAGTCAGTGCAGCCAACAGTCAGGGATAATGGGACCTGAGAGTCCAGCTGTATCCCATCCCTGTCTTATAGAATCAGGAACCATTGCTATAAACCAAATGTGGCTCAGAATACACACCTGTCTTCACCATATTGTTTCCAGTGGGATGCAGATTCATATGCACATTGAAATGCTCATTAGTATTTTGACACGACTAGCCACGCATAAATGGTGGGGAGGGTTTTTAAGCATGACCAGAGCTAGATAAGGGTGATGTTTTCTCCAAGTGTCATGCATGCTGATTCAGCAGACATGCTTGTACATCACATCACATGGAAACTTTTACCAAAATCCGGTAGCTAAAACAGCAAGCAGCAGCTTTCCTCAAGCTGAATTATTCACCTATGCTTCTTTCAGGTTACTCTCTCGGGTCCTTGCCTGTTCTGTCCTTCTATTTCAGCCTCTGTCCTCTATGCAGCTTGTCACTTAGCTTCCCTGTATCCCAGTTCTCAGACATACCCTGTGTTTCCACTTTAATCTAGGCACACCAAAAACCTTCTCTTCCCTCACAGAAACTGGACTGCAAAGGGCTTAGTTCCCCAAGAAACCACAGCAACTCAGCCAGTCGGTACCACAGGCTGTTCACCACCACAAATGTAGATGTGGTGGTACTTGATTCATAAACTTGTACAGTGAAAGGGGAAGTATCTACTGGTACATTAAGGGGGGGGGGAACAGTGGCAGAAGGAGACTTACTTGAGGCCATAAAAATGCTTTCTGCCCATATTTTAAACCCATCTAAAGACCCTTTTCAGAACCACTGGTAAAAGCAGCACATATCAATACCATTGCTGCATCTATGGATTATATCACTCACTTATAATGAGGCCTCACTACAGACTTACCCCAAGTATTTCAGAAGAGATGCAAGGTAATTCGAGCTGACGTGGTTATGTTTTAGTCACAGGGTCTGCTTTATTTGTACCGTGCGTGTTTTTAAAATATAAAATAACCCACTCAGAACCTTTTTATTTGGACAGGCTAACAAAAGGCTAACACAACCCCCCTACAAAAAAACCTAACACAGCAGGAGACTAGGAATTTATAAAACAATGTTTGCAATAATTCCTGTGTAAAGGGGATAGTTCACATGGTCTTCTCCATCTCATTGTAAATCCAAATGATCTTTTTTCCATGGTGAACCTGAGCATGGGCCAGTTCAACAACTATAAGCGGCCACCCTCATGACCACATTAATTGAACACAATACCACAATTCCCATCTCCACAGCAATACCTGAAAATGGAAGGTTAGTTCCAGCACTACTTTACCCAGTGGAAAAAAATCCAGAAGTTAATTTACATCAGGCAGACAGGGGCTACCTAACAAGAGCCCAGTACCACTTTCACTATTCTCCTATATCTTGGGTCCCAAGTTTGTTTGCTCCTCATTTATTCTTTCCTGACAAGATGCTCTTCTAAAATCTCATTCGTACCTGGCTGTGAAGCAGGACAGTTTTTGTTTTTTTTAACAAGGCAAACAGGCCATCACACAAATGGAAAAGCAGGTCTTGCAAGACTTGAGACTTAGGGCTGTGTTGGCAAGGAAGGCTGGCGCCCAGGCAGAGACAGCTGTTTTTCAGGTCCCCTTCCCTACCTAGCTAGCTCCTCGCCCCACACTTTCTCCTCTTGTCCATCCCAAACTAGCGAGCGGTGGGGGGCGGGGGCTTTTGCTAGCGCGCTCTGACAGAAGCCCGTGCGCCAAAGAGACCACCGTCGGAATGTATTGATGCCGTCGTGAGAACGGGGGTCACGACACACTCCTTCCGAGTAAACCAGTCACCCGCGCTGATAGGTGGCTGGAGAAGAACACTAAGGGCGGAACTCCCCCCCCCCCCCTGCCCCGGCCGCGAAGTTCAGAAGTTTGAGAAACGGCCCTGATTTCAATGGGCCACCTCCCCCCCCCCCCCGCGCTTCGCTGCTAATGGTTGCTCCCAGTCCCAGCCGAGGTTGAAGGAACCTCTCGCGGACTCTTTCACCTTTAGGATCGGGGAGGGGTGGGGGGAGGCGAGAGCGGCGCTCCATTCCTGACCCACCTGCGAAAATGAATCTCTCCCCTCACATACACACACACACACACGCAGCCCAGAAGGGCGGCCCCGCCGTCTCTTCGCCCCCTATTTCGCTCACCTTCGGCAGCTCTCGGAGTTGGTTGGCGTCGAGCAGGAGCTCTTCGAGGCTGCGGCTGTAGCGGTAGATTTCCTCGGGCACGGCGGCCAGCGAGCAGTGGCGCTTGTCGATAATCTCCACATGACGGTTGCACCGCCACAGCGGGATGCAATGAAACATAGCAGCAAAGGCGGCGGCGGCAACCCTCTGCCTGCCTCCCGCAGCCCAACCCTCGGCAAGCTGCGCGAGGCCACTCGGGGCAGCGCCTCAGCCTCCCCGCGGCCCCCGGCCCGGCTCGGCTTCCACTTCCAGCGCCAGGCGCGCGCGCGCGCGAGGCTTATTTCGCCCTCGGCGGGCGGGCGGGCGGGCGAGCGAGCGGAGAGAGAGGAGAGCAGCGCGGAGGGGAGCGGCTCCAAACCCGGCCCTTAGCAACCCTCGCCGCCGACGCCGGCTCCCCAGGCACGTCGCCTTTGCTGGTCTGCCAGCCGCCGCCGCCGCCGCCTTCGAGGCCGCCCTCGCCTTCTCCTCTCTCCTCAGCAAGTCCCGGAGGAGGAGGAGGAGGAGGAGGAGGAGGCGGCGGCAGCTCCTGCAAACATTCGCCTGGGACAGCAGAAAACTCTTTCCTGCCGCTCCAGACTACTACGCGCAGAAAAGAAAAGAAACAGAAAACCTTCCTGCTGCTTTTGTCTCTTATTGGGCCTCCGCTGTCCAATCAGGGTCCCCCAGTTCTCCCAAGGAGCCCGGCTCGCTCGTCGCTCAGGCTCCAGCAGCAGCAGCACCTTTCTTCATTCCTGCGCCTGACCCGGAACACTCGCTGGCTCGGCGCTCTGGCTCCCTCCCTCCTTCCCTTCCTCCGTCGCGCTCTCCCTCTCCCTCCTCTCCCTCCCTCGCTCTTCCCAAGCTGACATCACCAGCCGCTGGTCCCTCCCCTTCTCCCTCGCTGGGACTCGGGGATCTGACCCCGAGGTGGTGCGTGCGACACCCAAGCAAGGGAGAAGGGAGAAGGAACGAGCCCCTCGCCTCCGTCGGCTGCGGGGAGAAATTCCAGGGGACGGGGAGGAAGGGTGGCGAAAAGAAGAGGGAATGATTCCCAGCCCCCGCTTCTCCCAAAGTTTCCTGGCCAGGGGTAGCTCAATCGATAGAGCAGGAGACTCTTAATGTCAGGGTGGTGGGTTTTGAGCTCCATGTTGGGCAGAAGATTCCTGCATTGCAGGAGGTTGGACTAGATGACCCTCGTGGTCCCTTGCACCCAGTGCCGGGTTTACCTATAAGCTAAATAAGCTATAGCTTAGGGCCCCACTCTCTTGGGGGGGCCCAAATAATTTAAAGGGGGGGGGAACTTGATGTACGTTTCCAAAATATAAGATAAACAAATAAAATAAAACCTACATACAGCAACAGTGCTTTGTGTTGTGTAGGCTCCTATTTGTTATGTGCAAATGGCTTTACATACCTATTAGGTCTGTAAATTTACCATATAGCATATAATCAACACAAAAAACAGCAACAATTTGTTGTTGACAAAGGACAGCTGGACATATAAAGGGCCCCATTACCTTCAGTAGCTTAGGGCCTCATCAAACCTAAATCCGGCCCTGCTTCCACCTCTGTGATTCATCTTTTGAGGAGAAAGATTCCACCAGTGGCATGTGGACTAAGGGGACTAGGCTAGTTCCCTAAATATTCCCAGTACATTAGAGTGTTAAAGTCTGGCACCTCCTTCCCCAAGTCTAGGATGCTTCTGCCCGGCTTAGGGAGGGAGGTGTGTTGCTGACACCTGTAATGTCTCACGATAGCAATGTTGCCTGCCCCCCCCCCCAATTGCCGTTGTAGGCGGGCGCCTCTGGCCCTAACTGTTCTCCCATAAAATAAAAAGTTTGCCACTGGATTCCACTCACATGGCATCCCAGCCAGCCCCCTCCACATTCATTTTGCAAATCAAAGTCAGGGAATCAAAGGCATTCTGCAAGGCACAGCATCCTTCTCTGCCCACCGTACTTGGAATTAAGTTGCACAAAGGAGAGCAGCCCTGCCCTCCTATGAGACTTGCTTTTTCCTTTCTCATAGATGAGGAGCCTAAGGTGCTCCAGTTGTCAGCAGCAGCCAGCAGGGCCACATCTGGAGTGCCACTTCATCGGGGTGGGTTAGGCTGAGACCAAGGGGCCACCAGTTATGTCCAGGCTTGGCAGTAAAAAATAAAACCCCACTAGCCAGAAGAAATATAGTAAAAGTACCTCTGTGCTCACCAGAATTAAAGAGACAGGCTTCTAGGAAAGATGGTGTTGCTCCTACACAAGTCTGAGTCCCTACATGTATCTAGAAATGCAACACCATCCCCACCTCCCTAGCAAATATGCATAATTAGAGAACACAAGCTGTCTTGCCCAAAATTCCTGACTCCACCCCCAACTTTCACACTCTTCACGTTAACAATACTTAAAAACCCCCTCAAATAAAAAATCTTTTTCAACTCTCTTGCCATAGATATAATCTTCATTCCATGACCAGACCAACATCACCAAATAAGCTTTGCAACTGAACAGGGATTTGAACTTGAGTTTCTCCAGTCCAATGGGACGCGGGTGGTGCTGTGGTTTAAACCACAGAGCCTAGGGCTGGCAGATCAGAAGGTCGGCAGTTCGAATTCCCACGCTGGGGTGAGCTGTTGTTCGGTCCCTGCTCCTGCCGACCTAGCAGTTTGAAAGCACACCAAAAGTGCAAGTAGATAAATAGGTACTGCTTTGGCAGGAAGGTAAACAGTGTTTCTGTGTGCTGCTCTGGTTTCTCCAGAAGTGGCTTAGTCATGCTGGCCACATGACCCAGAAAAACTGTCTGCAGACAAACGTCGGCTCTCTTGGCCAATAAAGCGACATGAGCGCCGCAACCCCAGAGTCGTCCGTGACTGGACCTAACGGTCAGGGGTACCTTTACCTTTACCTTTTACCTTCTCCAGTCCAAGTCCAAGGCATAAGCAGCTACAGCACACACCCTCTTCGAAGGAATTTAAGCAGGATCACTGTGTGTTACGTGCTTGTACCATACATATCTAAAGAACACATACCGTCCCTCTCAAAATCTGATTTGTTGCATATCTAATTCGCATGCACCTCTTTTTCAAGGTATTTCTTAGTCAGCATCCTGTGTTGGTGATATGATAGCCAGAGCTTCCCATATCTGGAAGTACTCACAGACCTGTCTTAATGAGGTCCTTCAAAGTAATTGTTGGCAGAAGCTCACCAACACCTCATAGTCTGTTTGAGCTACAGACCTTGAAACTCATGTCTGTTGTCAAAGTGTTGCACAGGGGGCTTCTAGGTCCTAATAATAATGTGGCTGGGATTAGGATTAGTGCAGGCATGCCTCCATGCTCTGCTATCACATTGTCATATGACTCATGCAAGGCCTTGTGCAGTGCGATTGCACCAGGTTAGCTGCAACACACTGACTCATTGGAGAAGTGTCTATGTCTATATCGTATTGCATGTAACGAGTCTCTGCCAAAAAACAGCTAAAACGACATGATGGCATGGAACATTCCACTGCTAAGGAAAGTAAACAGCTTTGCCGTCTAGCAAATATGAGGGAAATGAACGCTGTCAGTTCATCTAGGGGATGGCTGAGGACTGCATATGGAAGTTAAAGGAGAAGTTGCCCAAAAGGAATAAGAAAGAGGACCCTGAAGGATAAGTAGATAGAGAATGAGGCTCCTTGCATTCTGCTCCACCATTCCCAAAGGGGACTTGGGTGCATCTCCTCTGTAAATTAAGCTGCATCCTAATTGCTTCTGGGTGGCAGGAGGCATGAGTGAATCAGACAGCGTTAACCTTCATTTTTTGTGCTTATATTGACTCCTGTTAGGTGAATTTAATTACCGTACGTCCACATTTTAGGTAGTTTAGGTCGGCCCACATTCTCAGAAAGAAGGACATACTACAGCTTTGTTTATTCCTCCCTTTGCCCTTGATGCACCCATTTCCTACCCTTGACATGTCCCTAAAGTGTGACATTTCCTAAAGTTATTTATCCAAAAGTAAGGCTGAAATCCTATACACAATTTTCTGGGGGTAAGTTATGATGAATTCACTGGAGCTTACTTCTGAGTGTACATGTACAGGATTGCGCTATAAATCTCCCTGAGTTCCATGGGGTGTGCTTTGAATTGCAGTACCAGTAAGATTTTTATTAGTTTCAATTAACCAGGATAAAGTTCTGTATCTTCTTTATATTTCTAACTGTTGCAGGTGAGCGTGAGCAGGAACTCACTAGGTGCAAAATAAGGATCAGGCAGACTCAGTAATGCATTGAAAAATGTAAGGAATAATAAAAGGAAAGAAGAAAAAAAAAATTCCCAGTAGGGTATGTATACACTTTTTGTTTTTGTGTTCCTCCAAGTACTGAAAAACAAAAACAAACACAAAAATCAGTCACAAATCCCGAGAGACTGAGCTGATCTCCTTATAGATAAAATGAGGCAGCCCAATTCTCAGCTTGCTATCTGAAAGCTGTGGGAGAGGAATGGGCATAATCTCAGCCATCACCTGCCCTTTGTGGAAAATTGTTAGAAAAACTCCTTTCTTCTCTCCTGAAAGGCATGCGAGGAATGCTGAGCTTGTTTGTTATATAAAGCCAGTGACATAATATAGAGAGGGAGCTTTAAAATTTGACCAGTCAACAAGAAGCAATAAATTAATAAAACTCATAGTTATTTGTCAAAAGTGGGGATGGGGCCTCTGCCTCAAAATTTTCTGGAATGCAATTGAATGCAGCCCATGAAACACATGCAGATGTTGCTCAAGACATCAGCTGTTGATTTGAGGCTGAGTCCACACATGGTGGCATTTCAAAGAGTTGGACTCAGTGTATATTCAAAAAATGGGTAAATATTCATATTCTGCATGTTTTGGCTGACAATCCTAGATGAATTTTGCAATGTCTTTGGAGATATACACCAGTTAATTCTAACAATCATCTTGATATTGCAATCCTAATTGTCATGTCTTCTCAGAAGCAATTATGATCAGGTTTAGTCTCAGGTAAGAAGCTATAGGAATGGAGCCAAAGATGAGAGTCAGCATTAATTGCTCTCTTCTCTCTCTCTCTGTTTTTCTCTCTTTCTCTCTACCTTTTGGACCGTCACAAAATTTGACTAGTCTGGGGGCAGAACTAAAGGTCATCACATTTCAGACATTCATTAAAAATATTCATGCCCCACCCAAGCCCTGCTGTGGTCGCTGGCCAAACTGATTTTGTATTTGCAGTGCTCTAAAAAAACAACAACCCCTGTACAGTGGTACCTCGGGTAACATACGCTTCAGGTTACATATGCTTCAGGTTACAGACTCCGTTAACCCAGAAATAGTGCTTCAGGTTAAGAACTTTGCGTCAGAAATCGTGCTCCGGCAGCATGGCGGCAGCAGGAGGCCCCATTAGCTAAAGTGGTGCTTCAGGTTAAGAACAGTTTCAGGTTAAGAACAGACTTCCAGAACAAATTAAGTACTTAACCCGAGGTACCACTGAATTTAAAAAGACCCAAACAGCACAATCAGGATTTCTACAACAGACACATGTATATTTTAATATAATAGTCATGGGTACCTTTAACTCAGTCTATTAATTATAAAAATCAGTAATACAAATATATCCGCTCTGCAGTCAACATTTGCAAAATAGATTCAGACTTATATTTTTTTACCAGTCTCCATGGCATAGTCATGCTCTGATTTTTATTATTATTTACAGCAGCAGCAAAAGCAAAGGCTTCCTAACCCACATGTACGTGGCAGTTTTGCAACTATCCTAGCGCACCTGTTTTGCATGCAGAAAGACCTGTGTTCAACCCTTAACATTTCCAGAGAAACCGCTGTCAGAAAACTGGGAGAGCTGCTGTCAGTCAGTGCGGAAAAGGCTGAACTGGGTAGACCAATGGTTTTTCCCCAGTATAAGAGAACTTCCTGTGTTCTAACTAATGGAAGGGTGTCCATCTATATGCCTAAAGCACTCTCTTCTCCCTTTCAGCAATGCCTTGCTATTCAAGAACATTTTCCTCTCAATCCTTGGGAGCACAGGATTGACAAGACCAAAAGTTCCTTGCAATTCACGTTTAGTCAATATTCCTACTGTACTTTTTGTGTGGGACCTGTGAGACTACAGTTCCCACCAGAACTCTTCTCCCTTCCCTACTGTATCTGAACAGTTCTCAGACTTCCAGTATGAGAGGTAGCTTGCATCGAATGTAACTTTTTCAAGAGGCAAGTTATCTCCCGCTACTCCTTTGTGCAAAGCCTAACAGTTGCAAAGCAGGAGAGAGGACATTTTGTATCTATTGCTTCCTGCGACACCAGCTAGTAACAACTGTATATCAAATGTAGCATTCAGCGTCCTCCATCAGGATGCTTACTCAGAAGCAGGTCCCACTGTGTTCAGCAGGACTTCTTCCCAAGATTCGCTGTACAATCCTGGAGCTGCAGTCCTAGACATCATTTCTCAGGATGCAGTCCCCAGTGGCCTCTAGGAGATTTGCTTCTGTTACATTCGGCCATCACTGCGGAGAGAAAATGAGTATAAAACAGGCAAACCGAACCAAATGCAGCTATTCTAGTATGTGATTTTAGGATAGTGGAACCAGCGGCCTCAATTTATATCAATAAAAAGGAATGCAATCCCCCCACCCCACCCAGTTTCATACATTCCTTTGGATGAAAACGATATCTTTAGTTAGATCAGTGTTTCCCAAACTTGGGTCTCCAGCTGTTTTTGGACTACAATTCCCATCATCCTGGTCTTGCTAGCTAGGGATGGTGGAAGTTGTAGTCCAAAAAACAGCTACAGACCAACATTTGGGAAACCCTGAGTTAGATGTACAGAGAAGTCAGTGCACTGTTTATAGACTAGATATCCAGGGGCGGTATAATAGCCTTCTTTGCACGGATGAGGCTAAGTTCACTTTTATGCCAAGTGAAGTGCGCTTTCATGCACCAGCCAAAGTTAGCCCCACAATATTTCATCCTGTACCTTGTTTAAATTTTGAACAAGCAAGTGTTAATTTTGGTACCACCGCAGCAAAGACTTGAATGTGCCCGAGTTGGTACAACGTGTGTGTGACTATTTATAGCCCATTGTTCTCAGAGTGTTCCAGTATTATGGGAATGTAACCCTGCACTTAAATCTGCCATGCTGTTTTCTGCTTATCAGCGTTTGCCCATTATGTTGTTACAAGGTAAGTTGCCAGGGGTAGTGGGAGTCTGCAGTATTGTTTTCCTTTGCTAATAGCATGTTAAGAGAGCATTATGTGGATCAGAACAGTAGCTATGCACTCTTTTTAAGATGCACCAGTTGAAACAGGGATGGCCACTTTAGTTGGCTCAAACCTTTAAGTTATAAGACACCCAAGGATATTATTCTGGGTTTATCATGCAGGACATAAACCCAGAGTGAATAACATGGGAGTAGCAAGCACTGGTAGCTTCAAACATTACTGAACTACTTGGAAGAATACTTTAGTTGACAGTGCAATCCTATGCACGTATACAGAGAATGAAGTCCTAGTGAATTCATATGAATTTATTTCTCCATAAGTGCATATAGGCTTACAGCATTGCAGTGCAATTCTAATCTTGTCTATTCAGTGAGAAGTAAGCTGCACTAAGTTTAATGGGACTTACTACCCAGGTGGGACTAGGATGGCAGCAAAGTTTTTTAAAAAATAATAATCTTTAACAGTCCTTTAGACACTCTGACAATTTTGTAATATTTATTTTGAACATGTTAAAACATTTTAAATATTTGAACCATGTTGTGAAATGTAAGTTAAAACATATGAGTCAATTTTTAAGCACTTTCAAGTCAAATTCATTTCAAAGCCAGTCACTTGGATCATGCCCTCAAACAGTCCCACAGAAATAAATGAGGCTTGAAAGTGCTCAAAAATACCTGGGACGTCCACAGGTTGTCACTGAAAGCTCTGGACTGATAGCAGGTTCCTTTGGTCCCATGTGAAAAGAAATGACACCATTTACTATTGTTATTTAATTTGTGACTTGCTTCCCATGAAAACCCTCAAAGCAATTTCACAAGGCAATAAAAGCACACCTAAAACAATTGCATATTTCACAAAACAGATAAAACCATTTCATATGTGCAGACATGCCCAGGGATTTCTCTTGTATGGCCGGGAGTGGGGAGAGAGCTCAGAAAAGAGGATAAGGAAGCCACAAGGGCAGGGCACAATTCTGCAATCGTTTGTGCCATGCAAACATAGACTTGGGGCCTGGGTACAGAACTACACACCCCTTGATGTATGGAAGTAGTGATGTATGGAAGTGAGAGCTGGACCATAAAGAAGCTGATCGCCGAAGAATTGATGCTTTTGAATTATGGTGCTGGAGGAGACTCTGGAGAGTCCCATGGATTGCAAGAAGATCAAACCTATCCATTCTTAAGGAAATCAGCCCTGAGTGCTCACTGGAAGGACAGATCCTGAAGCTGAGACTCCAATACTTTGGCCACCTCATGAGAAGAGAAGACTCCCTGGAAAAGACCCTGATGTTGGGAAAGATGGAGGGCACAAGGAGAAGGGGACGACAGAGGACGAGATGGTTGGATAGTGTTCTCAAAGCTACCAGCATGAGTTTGACTAAACTACGGGAGGCAGTGGAAGACGTGCCTGGTGTGCTCTGGTCCATGGGGTCACGAAGAGTCGGACACGACTAAACGACTAAACAACAACAATAAAAGCATCCAGCAATTCTGACTGGTGCTGATGGGAGTTTGAGTTTAACTACATCTTGAGGACCCCAGGTTTCTTATCCCTGACCTAGGAAAGTCTCACAAACCAGAGAGTAATTGATTTGGGTTTCCTCTGCCCAAGCAGGAAAAGGTTCAGTGCCCTCCACAGCTCTTTGCCTCTCGTAGGCTTGAATCAATTTATACAAAAGCAAATGATTATATGAAAATCAATGGCATTTTGTTTATTTTATTGCAGGCTTCCGTCCCTGATGGATGCAGAATTTGCCATAAGCACCGTCTGTAATAACGCAGCCACTTCTCACTGATCATTTAACCATTCTTAACAGATAGGGGAGGAAATCTATTGTTATTTATTCATTAAACATTCATTCGCCATCTTGCAATTCAGTGAGTCTGCAAGGCAGCTGACAATATTGTTAAAAACCTACAGCATTGTGATTATTTTTGACTAAAGTAATAACATGAAGAGCATAACCACAGTAAGGAAGACTTAAACAGGTCGACCTACATAAGGAAAGCAAAGCAAAGCAAAGAGAACTCAGAATGGGAACTAGCAGAGGAAGAGGCACGCTAATCAATTAACTAGTGATCTGGCGAGTGGGAAAACGAATGGGGATAAAAAGAATGCTAGTGTGGAGATGCCAAATCCTTCCAAACAGATTGAGCCAAACTATTTACCAAACAAACTTCATGATAAGAAACTTGGAAGTAGCTGGAGGCCCAGCTTGGCAGCCTTCCAGAGTTAATTAGCACGCACAATAATCTTCTTTCTCTATTTTTCCACCCAGCCCCTGAAAAGTAGTTCGCTCGAGAACCACTTTGACCATTTCTGCCCCGCTTGTTGTGCAATATGTTGCTCTGAAAGCAGCACAAGCAGTTTTAATGTACACACACCCACCCCACTACTTGGCTGGCAGAGTGCTGGATAGATCACCCTGTGGCATCAAGTCCTTAATACACATCATTTGTTCATGTCCAGCCAGGAGCTGTTTTAGGATTGTAGCAGGTTGACCAGATGCAAAACAAGAGGGCAGGGCCTCTGCAGGGTGGGGTGGCAGGAAAATTGGAAAATATCATTTCAGCAGCTGTGACTCTTCTCTGCCCTGCCACAACCTGATGGCATGAGAAGCAGTGCCAGATTTATGTATAGGCTAAGTAGGCTGAAGCCTAGGGCCTCTAAATCTAGAGGGCCTCGACAGCCCACCCGCTCCCCAGCGGGCTGTCTCCCAAAATTGCAAACCCAAGACTTCATGTGAGGGCAGGGCAACTTGGGCCTCTAAATCTAGGGGGCCTCGCCAGCCTGCCTGCTCCCCAGTGCCGCAGTCTCCCCTCTCCCAAAATTGCAAACCCAAGAATTCATGCAAGGGCAGGGCAACTCAGGCCCAGCAACTATGAGACTCAGGGCTAGCCAGTGGGGCCCAATTTGAAGTAGTGGGGCGCAACTTGAATTATTTTTTTATTTATTTTTTTTTTTGGTAGGGCCCCAGTTCACAGCCAAGGTTTGCAAAATCTTTTAGATATAAATAAAATCCATCTAGATTGCCCTGGTGAGGAGGCCCCTTTAGGAGCAGCACGCAGGGCCCAATTTTGCCAAATTGCTCCAATCGCCTTAAGGTCAGCCCTGATGAGACTGTCAGGAGCTTGTCCTACACTCAGGTAGGACCCTGGCAGAGACACATGCCTGACTGGCATGTTCTCTCCCTCCTGGCCAATCGTTCGGGAGCTTCAAAAGCTTTCTTCAACCTGAACATCACAGCGACCGATGCCAACAGACATCGGCACACTTAGGGATCCACAGAGTCTTTGCAGCTTGTGTAACAGACCTCAGCAACTCAGCTAATCTACTTTATTTACATATAAACACACACAGAGCACTGCAACATGGCTCCCTCTCTCTCTAGCATCAGACAGCAAAGAGAAAAAGAACAAAGGACAATAGTCCCACTTCATGGAACACAGTAACACAAACATTCTGTCTCCGTCACTTCCCACTTTGTGGAGTCAAAACATACACCGTCATGTGATAGACAAAAATCCTATGACTGCAATCATGGAGCAGGAATTCAAACAGAGACTGTGCAGGGGTTGGATTGACAAGACCTGCACCTTCTAGGTCCCTGGTGTCACTATTCAGAGTACAGACTCAAGGACTTGTTATGGAAATAAAGGAGGGGCATTTATTGGAAATCAGTTTTGTCACCTCTTCCCGCCCCCATACCCCGAGACAACGAGCCCAGTCACTTTTATTCACAGTTGCATAAGCACTACACTACAGCATGGCCATAAACCTGTATGTTCAACTGCTGAAATATACACCCAATATGTAGCAAAGGAGATTTATGTTACTGCTTTTTGAATGAACACTGTGTTTTATGAATGGACTCTGTATTCAATGAATTACCTAAGAGCCACCAATGGGGAGCTCTAGAATCTGACAGCTAACCAGTTGGGTACTACCAAACAGCGACCCCTATTGCTGAAAGCAGGTAACCAGCAGGGAATGCTTCAGCTCAGCCTTTGCACTGTTGACTGAACACCCCCCAGCTGTGCAGATAATGGAGAAAGCTCATAAATTGTATCCCTTCTGGAACCCTGGCAAACTCTATTATGCTGGTGTAAACCCTGGTGCACCAGAAGCACAGAATAGCAGCAAATAAAATCCGCTCATACGTCAGCAACTGATAAAACTTGTCAACCAGTTATACCAAAGTCTTCCTAAATTATAAAGCTCCAAAATGCAGGCCAAAAGAGAGCAGGTCTGGGAAGAGTGAGGCATACAATGGACACCACCAGTGAAAAGGCCTGCTCCATGTAACTCCTGCCCTGTCATTTGATAGAGTGCCCACTTGCCCTCCTTCTTGACATGGAATGCACTCTATTGGAGTCTCTAGGTCCAGTACAAAAAGCTTAAGAAGGGAGAGCAGGGAGCAGAGAGCAGGGACCTTAAGTTCCCAACAACTATTGATCAAGCAAGCAAGCAAGCACAGAGGTCACCTTGGTCACAGTCAGGACACCTATGTCCTGGCCAGGCCTGCACCCAATCTTGTTTTTGTATAATCTTGTTTGTCCTCAGTAACCAAAATTATATTATCAACATATACAAGCAGAAAAGTTGTTTTCCTTCATTTGCAAGGAATTGTTCAAAACAAAGTTGCACTAATAAAGAAAAGTTCCAGGGTGGCAACAGAAAGCAAACTAAAAATGCTTTTGCAGTTCATCAAAACTATCCAGCAATATCAAGTTATAGGAAAACTGGTGCTATTAACAGTAATCCTTCTAGCTGGTTAATTGGTTAGGCAACTTCCATGTACATGACGTGTGATGCTAATTATTTCGCCCAAGAGTTAAATGATAACTAATCAGAGGCAGCTACAGCAGAGCTATGAGATTCAGGTGAGGGTCAGGTGCCTTGTCAATCCCAGCAGGTATATAAGAGGACGACCCGGCCTGCCCACCATTGTGTTGCTGTTTTTTGTTATTTAAAAAAAAAGTTTGCAGAGTTCCCTGAGGAATGAAATACATCTCCTTTGGGGTGTGGTGGGGGCGTAATTGCTCTGTATGAATCGCAGCACAAAGCTAGCCTTGACTCTTTTTCTCTCTTTTTTGAGCTTTGGTCTTCACGGACAGCCATCCTTCCAAGACTTTTCAACTTCTCTGAATTTTGCAAATCAGTTCCCCAACCAAGTAATGTTTGCAAAAAATAATAATAATTGCATTGCTAGGGCAGAGTATGCATAAAAATTTATTATTAGCAGAAACTGTTTTGCAAAAATATTTGTATCAAGAAAAATAGAAATGTGTTTACTGGGAGAAATTTACACTAAAATGCTTGCAAATTTTCATGAGGGTATCTTTAGTGTTGCTGTTTTCTTAAATCACATTGCTACAAAAATGTGAAGGACTAGATTTACAGTAAGATGAGAAAATAGAGAACCAAAATGGACAAATCCACCCATCGCTACTCCCTAGTAATCCCAATTCTGCTGTACAAGAAGAGGGTCTGCAGAAATGACAGTAGTTGGGTGGAGATGTTCTCATTGCACCTTTTAGGTAAAGGTAAAGGGACCCCTGACCATTAGGTCCAGTCGTGACCAACTCTGTGGTTGCGGCGCTCATCTCGCTTTATTGGCCGAGGGAGCCGGCGTACAGCTTCTGGGTCATGTGGCCAGCATCACTAAGCCGCTTCTGGCGAACCAGAGCAGCACACGGAAATGCTGTTTACCTTCCTGCTGGAGTGGTACCTATTTATCTACTTGCACTTTGACGTGCTTTTGAACTGCTAGGTTGGCAGGAGCAGGGACCAAGCAACGGGAGCTCACCCCGTCGCGGGGATTCGAACTGCCAACCTTCTGATCGGCAAGTCCTAGGCTCTGTGGTTTAACCCACAGCGCCACCCACGTCCCTCTATTGCACCTTTTAATGGATAATATAAAGGTTAGGTTGAAATGAGAAAGCCCACAGAACATTAGAGGTCCCGATTTGCTTCTGTTTGACCCCAGCAGTCTGTTGTAATCAATAGGTTGCTAATTGTCTTAGGTATACAGAATCAAATTGCTAACTGACCATGGGGGGAGGGGACAGCCTGGCTAACTCATGTGCCATTAACAGCAGCTTGATCTGCAGAGGTGAGAAATATCTCCTGCTAATGTCAACAGATAGCGCTGCTGTCAAAGGCACAGGAAATAAAGGCAGCAAAAACACAGACAGCCTGAATGCAATGATTTGTAGGAATACAGGAAGCTGCTGTGTACCGAGTCAGAACACTGGCCCCATTTAGTTCAGTATTGTGTACACTGACTGGCAGTGTCTGGGATTTGCAACAGCCCTAGCTGGAGATGGCAAAGATTGAATCAGGGACCTTCTGCACTCTTCCCCATGCTTCACCCTGCAAAAAAAAGAAGAAGAAGCATAAATTGGTATATTAAATGAGGAGGTGTGAATAGCTACCCTGGGCTATCCTACCCCTGCCAATAAACATTCATTCTGAAATGATCTCTGGTATTTCAACTGTGTGCGAGTTCAATCAACAGCCCTCCACAAGCCTCTCTCAAAAGGTCATGTACAGACACAAGCCAGCCAGCACTTAATTGAACAGGTTGTGTGCGAAATGTAACAATTGTGTACACTGTGTTTAAAGAAATCCATGCAGGGATCCTGGTGACATAATAGGCCCCATAGCAAAACTGGCGTGACCAGTGCTGTTAACCGTTGCATTTAAGACTATAAATAGGAAGGGGGTATTGAACTGCTGCAAGGCATCTCTTTCCTTGCCCTTGCCATACAGAGAACGATTGTTCATGCGCAGCCCTGGTCTTTGTGTTGGGGAGGGGGGAGATTTTTGAATCACATCAGGTGGCCAGCTTTGTATTTCTTTGGATCTAAATTTGATTCCTGGACAAAAGCAAGAAGCATGCCTCTAACACACTCCTTCCATGCTTCGTTAAATTGCTTGCATTATTTTTTTTAAAGGGTCATTTTTTTCAGCTGAATGGCTGTGAAAGCAAAGCATGAATGCTCATGATTTTAACACACAAGAAGGGTGGTGAATTCTCTCCAGGGAGCCTGAGGTACCACCTCCACAACTCCTGCCTTGAGTCTAATGAGGAGGGAGGCAAATAAATGACTTAGAGACACTCTAAGCAGGGCTTTTTTCCCCAGCCAGAACTCACCAGAACTTAGTTCCAGAACCTCTCAGGTGGGCGACATTGTCATTCTAAGAAAACAAGGGAGGCATTCGTGATGAGTTCGAGCATCTTTTCCTCACCCCTAGAAAAACAGCACTGACTCTAAGGGTGTGCAACCTTATACACACTTACCTGGGAGGAAGCAACATTTGGATAACCATGTTTCACTATAATAAGCTGAGATATGGACAAGCCTTCTGTCCTCACACGGCCCTTTGTGCAGGTGAGGGAACAAACCAGGAAGTATTCCATTAAGTCTAGTTTCCCATCACATACAAACCAGGAAACTGTGGTTAGCTGGTTCTGAATTAGCCAAGATTCTAAACCCACTATAAACTGGGGCTTAATATCCTGGCTGTTTCTGAAGCCATTAGCTACAGTTTTCTGGTTTGGCTGAAGCAATGAAGACTTCATTGATTGTTCGCTGGCTCCTGCAAACAGAGAAGTGAAGAGGCCATCTGCCTGGGCAAAAAGGTTGCTCATTTCTCTGCTTAATATGCTGAGATATTCACCCCATTTCCGGTGCAGGTATAAGCCTTGATCCTTTTGTGAAGGGTCAGTGTATCACCACTAAAGCTTTTTTCCTGTCCTGGTTTTCCTTCAAGCCTCTCAATTCTTGGGGCGGGTGGCGGGTGGGAATCCCACAACCTTATGAAAACTATGGCTGCTTTGTTGCCTTACAGGAACTACGATCAGCAGTGTTCAAATTAGTCATGAATATGTTCTATGTGGAACAAAGAAGCAACCTACGTAGGATTATTACCTGTCAGTTAAATAATATCTGAGTCCATATTTAGCCATGATATGAACAGTTGTCAAAGGGCGTGGGAACTGAGAGGTTGGGGGGCAAGGCTCAGTTTTCCTTGACTAGTGTTTGCGATCAATTGGGGTTTCAACCAGAAATAGCAGTTCGTAGCCCCTAATGAGGGCCACTTCTGATGCTTTTCATTTGAGATGGCAATGCTACACCCACTTACCTCATAGGAAGCCCCATAGAACACAACAGGACTTGGTTTTGAATAACAATGTATACAACAGTGGTGCAAAATGCTTGTTGAGGGAAGGTTAGCAGTTAGGACCAGTTTTCTGTTAGGCAGCTAACAGAAATAATAAAAGAGCTATGATATCATGAAAAGGGGAAGCGGATGGGAAACAGGCAAAAAATAGCAGAGCCCCCCCACCCTAAAAACAATTAAAAACAGCAGGAATAAAAATGTAGATTACTGGCAAAGCTGGGCAATAGGGTCCAGATTCTAATACTCAGATTTTATCTACCTGAATCTTATGGTCTGTCTTAAGGTGTATGTGAACGCCATTTGAGAATGGGTGGAATTTATTTTCCAGATGAAGTTTTGACATGCATTCCTGAAGTTGAAGAGATAAGCATGTGCTCTCTTAAATGGAAGGGGGGAAGAGGCAGGGCACCACCACCAGATCTTGAACCTGAAAGAACCTGAAAGTGACAGTGCTTCCTCCATCCCTACTGTATCAGAAGCCCAACCAGCACTATCAACGCTAGTGGAATCCCTGAGCGATGCTCACAAGCATCTAGATAGCTCAAGGCAAAGGTTTTGGGGGGTGGAGGGGTGGACAAAGGAGGCTCACGCTCCTCACCTTTTGTTACAGCAGGTTATATTTTGGGAAGTTGCAGGTTGGGTGTGATTTGACTAAAATTGGGGAGAAATAAGAAGATTGGGGCATGTGGATTTCATTTCGCTCCCCACAACATTTACTGTATTTTTCGCTCTATAGGACGCACCCGAGCATAGGGCGCACCTTGTTTTAGAGGAGGAGAACAAGAAAAAAAATTCTCCCCCTCTCTGCTCAGCACCCCTTCAGTGAAGCGGCAGGAGAAACGGGGGCCCTTCCATTTCTCCTCCTGTTTCGCTGAAGGGGCGCTGCGCAGCTCTACCTCTCTGCTGCAGCCAGGAGAGTCTTGCTCTCCTGGCTTCAGCAAAAGGAACCTGAAGCCTCCGGAGCACGGAGGGAGCGCTCCCTCTGCACTTTGGAGGCTTTGCGTTGCTATCACTGAAGCCAAGGAGCCTGCATTCACTCCATAGGACGCACACACATTTCCCCTTGATTTTTGGAGGGGGAAATGTGTGTCCTATAGAGCGAAAAATACGGTACCTCCATCATTTCAGCCCCGGAATAAGGCATGGAAGCCAATTGCTCCCAAACCTTCATTTCACCTATAGTGATCGGTTACCTGATAATGTGTTGGGAGGGAACTTTAGCATTCAGGGGTTTCTTCCTCCAGTTAGCACATCCTTCAGCAACACATAACACAGGGCTACAGTAGGGCTGCCATATGTCCAGATTTTCCCAGACATTACCAGGACAAGTCAAAAAGCTCGACAACTTTCCTGATTCTTTACTTTTTGAAATATGGCAACCCTAGGTGACACGGCATTCCTGCTTATGAATACTGCCTCCTTCCTCCTCCCTGCCCGGCTCAGCTATATGGCTGCAGTATTAAAAGGAATTCTACACATGCTTTTGTTGACCAGTCACTTTGCTGACTCGGCAGAACCTTCTTTTGACCTGGGACACAATCAGTGCTTAAGCATAATCCCTGCACTGAATACATTCAAAGGGCCTCAGAATGGAGGGCACATTCATTCACAATGGAACTGCTGCTAACACAAAAGGGGAATGCCCAATAGGAGAAAAAGTCTACCTAACCAACGCAGGGCCTTGTAACCAGGCAGAGCAGATGTCTGGCACGTACCAGACCCCAGGATGGATTCCTGGCATCCCTGAAGAGGACTGAGAAGAGGGATGGACTTTCACATTTCAGCAGCACCCTGTGCAAGGCCAAAATTTGATGCCCCCCTCACCTTCCATTCTGCTCACCATAGTTGTGACACCCTGCTTGGACCCAGTACGGTGGAACCAGTCGTTCTGCCCTAAATCTACCTCTGCTACAAAAGACCCACATGAAACTCGAAAGAGTCACAGACAGTTAGCAAGATGGAGCTGGTTGAAGTAGTTGGATCCGAAGCAGCTCCCCACATTTCTGTGCACGAGAAAGTGCCAAATTCACAAAGTAATTCAAGAACGTGGATCCTATACAGCAGGGGTAACTAACCCAGGTCAGGCCCCACAAGAAAATGTTTCTGCTGCCCCCCTCCCAAAAAAAAAATCCCTGCTGATTTTGGCAGCGGCAGCAATAATAATAATTTAGAAAAAAAAGGAGTAGACAGTTCTGATGTAGGCAGAGCCTAGTGTTCAGATGCAATTTTAGCTGCAATTTCCCCTTGTCCTAAGTGACAGGGGAACATTTGGTGGATGCAGAAGGGGAGATAACATCTGAAGGCAGCCCTGTTTATGGAAGTTTTTAATGTCTGATGTTTTATTGTATTTTTAATATTTTGTTGGAAGCTGCCCAGAGTGGCTGGGGATAAATAAATAAATTATTTATTTATTTATTTATTTATTTATTTATTTATTTATTTCCCCTTCCTTAGTAGACCTGCATTTTGGGAAGTTGCAGGTTGGGTGTGATTTGACTAAAATTGGGGAGAAATAGAAATCAGCTAAGGAGAAAGGCTGTAGGTATGGGTGTCCCAAAGGCTTTGGAGGCACAAGCCAAATTGGCAGTGAGATCAGGTATAACAGCCCCAATGCCATCATGAGCAGAAATCATCCTAGCTACAGAATTAAAAAGATGTCTGCTTGATGTTAATGGTCCACGGTTTAATGTGGCCTCCCCTCACAGATCTGGTTGGTGTGGTCCTCAGTGGGTGCTAGGCATCTTTTGCAGACATTTTAATTTACCCAGGCATGTCATTGATCTTTTTAATGATGTGCTTTTCAGATTCACTGAACTGTTTTGTGACTTTATTTACGGTTCTTACTTGTTTTAAAACGAGTTTCTTATGGTAACGTGATTCGATATTGTTTCCTGCTCAGATATTTGATTTAAAAGTGGCCAAAAAATAAATAAATGAAACCAGGCTTTGCTCAATTTTTGCTATTTTTTTAAGCTACGAATCTTTCCAAATTAATTGCTATTGTGGGGAACGGTATAAACATTGTTAGTTAACAATAAAGCAAATTTGGTGAGCCTTGGAAACGGCGACATCTTGTGGCAATGTGAGGCACATGTTGGAGCAGATCCAGCAGTAGACACAGATCAACACGCCAGCTATAAAAATTGAACCAAGTTCCCTACAGCACAAAAGCTTGATCCCAACTCCTCGCTGTGGATTTTAAGGGCAAACCAAGGAGTGCCCTTCCCTGCTCCATAGGAATGGCAATTTACGATCTGCTTAGGTGGAAATAAGATGGCCTGACATGAGAGTTGATCTGCAGTTCTACTTTTCGAGGTTGCTGTGTACACTTAAACTCCATGACTGCCCCCAAATAACCCTGTAGTTTGTTAAGGGTGCTGGGAACTGTAGCAAAAACTACAGTTTCTTTGGAAGAAGCCATGGGCTTTAAATGCATGGTGTGTTTGGAGCCAAAAGACCCGTATAGTTTTTGAATTATGGTGCTGGAGGAGACTCTTGAGAGTCCCATGGACTGCAAGAAGATCAAACCTCTCCATTCTGAAGGAAATCAGCCCTGAGTGCTCACTGGATGGACAGATCCTGAAGCTGAGGTCCAATACTTTGGCCACCTCATGAGAAGAGAAGACTCCCTGGAAAAGACCCTGATGTTGGGAAAGATGGAGGGCACAAGGAGAAGGGGACAACAGAGGACAAGACGGTTGGACAGTGTTCTAGAAGCTACCAGCATGTGTTTGACCAAACTGCGGGAGGCAGTGGAAGATGTGCCTGGCATGCTCTGGTCCATGGGGTCACGAAGAGTCTGATATGACTAAACGACTAAACAACAACAAATTTAGGAAGCAAAGAAGTCCTTGTAGCTAGAAATCACTAGAGTCAAAATTTAAGCCATTACATATATTCAAGCCACTGGGGTAAAAAATCCATTACCCTACTCTGAAGCCCAGCTATAATTTTCTTTAAAGCAGAACAGCACAAACATTCCAGAAATAGAGAGAGTTCAAAGCATGGGGTGTAATTACTGAGAAGGTTCTACTCTCATTCATAAGAAGAAGCTGCTGCTGGATGAGGACAATAATCCATCCTATCCAACATCCTGTTATCACAGTGACCAACCTGATGCCTGTGGGAAAAAAATGCATTTTTGAGCTGTGGCTTAATAGGAAACCTCATCGTGACCTTCCCAATGGAGGCCCCACAGTGCAAGAGATGTTTAGGGAAAGTCTGGCAAAAATTAGTTATTTCCCACAGAGGGCAGCAGTGGCCAAGTAGTGGCCAAGTAGTATCTGCTGTTCATTATAGCTGCAGCTTTACAGGTTTAGTAGCCAAATTCCTCCTGTTCTCTGACTCATGCAGTGTGTGAAATTTCACTGATAAACAGATCAACGTTTAGGGCATCTACAGAGCTTTAGAGTATATAGTTCTGACATGCCCCAACCAGGCAGCCCCGACAACATTGTCTTTTGACAAAACAACATGGAAGAAAACCATTCTTTATATGTGAAAGTCAAAAGTTACAAGCTCATTCTCATGGTTGATCTAGACCTCTCCTCATAGAGTATTCCTTAAAGATTTAGCAGAGGAGACACCAGATGGAGTTGTTCTGAGCAAGGATATTTTTGTAAATGTGATTGACACAAATTATTGCTGTCATCTCTTATTTTGCTCAAAATAAGCTTCTCGCAAAAAAACACCCCCCTATTCAATGAATTTAACAATAAGAGAGAGGAAATAAATCAAGCGAATATTGAAATTTGGGGAAAAAACAAATATATTTCCTTTAAGTGGTACGAAATTATCAAGAATCAATAGAGCTCCCAGTTAAATTATATCCTTACCTGACCTCAGTGTGGTCTTTGCAGTGACCAAGTAACAGCACAAGTCTAACCATGTCTACTCAGAAATAAATCCCATTGAATTAAATGGGAATTATCACCAGGCAGATGGGGTTCAGATTACAGCCCAAGGGTGCTTCCAGGTGGTTGTTTATTAAGGGATAGTGCTACTTGTGCATGCACGTTTTTCACAAGCATCCTCCACACCATCAAATGCCACCCCTCACCCTTACCCCACCCCCATTGAATCTGGCATTTCCCTTTCCAGGAAAAATCCAATAAAGTTTTGAAAAGCTGTTGCCAGTGGCACGTCTGAGCAACCTGTTGGCAATATTAAACCCCCATTTGAAATCAGCCTTTGAGAAGGAGCAAGAGCTTGTAACTTTAGGGCTTAATAGTAACAAATAGGCGCTTACCCCTTCATGAGCCTAGCCAGGATTTTTGTTGGGGTGGGGTAGGCTTTTTGTTAGAGGCGGCAGGACTTTTGTTGGGGGGGGGAGAGAGAGAACCAATGTGATTGCTCAGTTACTTAAGTATTGTTATTGTTTTACTTAATGGGGGGGGCAGCTACCCCCTGCCCCTCCGGCTACACCCATATACCCATTGCTCATTCCCATAGGAGCGAAACAGGACAAACGTCCATTGTTTTAATCTGGTTTATTGCACCATGTGCTTATTCACTTGCTAGATAATAATATAATCATGCAATGCAAAGCCACCAATAACTTAAAGCCTTATCATACTGTGATCTCCTCAACATTAGTCTGTTAATAACCTTTCATTTTCTTCCCTTGCTATGTCTTGGGAACAGATCCATTCATTTTTATACAGCACCTAAGGTTTGGCGTTTTATAAATTATAAGCATATATTCTCTGAAAGGTGGGGAACATCAGAAAATGACACTGCTGCCAGCACCAGCAATGTGGACTTCTTTGTGATTCCTTTGTTGAAGTTTTTTAATAGACTATATAAGTTCTACAGAGGTTGTCCTTTGTCCCTCTCCTGCGATGGAATACTCACCAAGCTTGTACCCCAAAATAAGGCTGCACCAAGAAGACACGTTTTAATATTAATATTTTTACTGAAATAATTTCAATTATAAAGAAATAAAGTGATACAAAGGAAAAAGAGAGGAAAATGAGGAGGAAAAAAAGAGCAAAGATGTGTATTAGAAAGGGGGTGATATACAAAAATGCAATGTAATATATGTCATACCTACGTATATAAATTGATAAAGTGTTATTATCCTAATACAGTGGTACCTCGGGTTAAGTACTTAATTCGTTCCGGAGGTCCGTACTTAACCTGAAACTGTTCTTAACCTGAAGCACCACTTTAGCTAATGGGGCCTCCCGCTGCCGCCGCGCCACCGGAGCACGATTTCTGTTCTCATCCTGAAGCAAAGTTCTTAACCTGAAGCACTATTTCTGGGTTAGCGGAGTCTGTAACCTGAAGCATATGTAACCTGAACCATATGTAACCCAAGGTACCACTGTACATATATTGATGTTAATACCCTACTACATTCTGTATAAACTCATTCTAAATGTTGTCATATTTATCCAAACAAAGTCTACCTCTATAAGCAGTCTGTTCATAAGTTGGAAGCGTTGTCATATTGCTAGTCCATCGATTAAAGGGAGGTTGCTCTGGGGTTGCGGCGCTCATCTCGCTTTATTGGCCGAGGGAGCCGGCGTACAGCTTCCGGGTCATGTGGCCAGCATGACTAAGCCGCTTCTGGCAAACCAGAGCAGCACACGGAAATGCCGTTTACCTTCCCGCCAGAATGGTACCTATTTATCTACTTGCACTTTGACATGCTTTCAAACTGCTAGGTTGGCAGGAGCTGGGATCGAGCAACAGGAGCTCACCCCGTCACAGGGATTTGAACCGCAACCTTCTGATTGGCAAGTCCTAGGCTCTGTGGTTTAACCCACAGCGCCACCAGCGTCCCTTACTAATAGGTAGGCAATGCTTACTCTTCTGTTTACTCCCAGTAAACATGGGAAGGCGCATGGGAAGGTTGCAAGTATTTGTTCGATTAAAAATGGTTAACCTGTGAGGTTGCTGCTTTCTTAAAAGAAAGGAAAAAAAGGTTATGACTAATTTAACACAATGCCCGGCTTCTGAAGCCACTGCGGGATAAATTGCAAGCTGCTGCAGCATAATCTGCCAGCAGAGGAGAGGCACTGCAACTTTGCAAGGACGGGACAGGTGGCTCAAGCAATGATCTTTGCTGTGAGGACAGAGATACTGCGAGCAGATGTGTCCCTATTTTCAACTCTGAAACATCGGAGAATATGGTCAGGGCCAGTATCCACACCTGGCATCCTTTGACAGCTGCTAAGGCCCCAAATACTCTTGATCCCAGCCTGGGCCTCCTTTAGAAAAAAAACAACCTCACACCCTCTGGCCCAACACCCAGATGCAGCTACAGAGGAGAGCTAAAAGCACCGTTTACATTTCCCCCAATGCTCCCAATGGCCCCAGCCAGAAGACAGCCAGTTTGGGGAAAGTTTCCCTAGAATGAAACCAGATTGGGACACTGAAATATACTTGGGAGTCGAGTGTGTATTTCATGCTCTTTATTCAGCTCATAGTAGTGAGGAGGAATGGAAGTTCCCCTGAAATGTCTGCTTTAAATACATTATTTACACAATGGGCCCCACGTGACTGACTAATTCCGGGATTCTCCTGTAGGCCAATCAGGTTGTGGATTCACTTCCACCTGGAGTTGGATTGGGTGGCTCCTGCGGACCAATCAGACTGCTGCATTCTGGATCCTATTGTTCTAGGACCAATTGGACTGCTGCATTCTGAATCCTATTGTTCTAGGACCAATCAGACTGCTGCAATTTGGATCCTATTCAACTCAGTACATAACAGACACTGTGAAATTCAAAGGGTGGCTGGAGACAGCCACTCTGAACTGCTTGGGGCACTGCCCACAAAGCTAGGTATAAGTCTACCAGATGTCAGGGACTGGCTGGATGAGAAGTGGTGGAGGGTGCCTGACCAAGAGCCCCCCAGGGAAAGCACAGAGTGAGAGGATTTGGATCTGGGCTCTTGGTGGTGGGAAATCAGCTACATCCCAGAGGAGGGGAAGAGCTGGGAAGTGCTGGAGGCTGGGAGTTTGGAGGACGAAGAGGAGGAGACAGGCAGGTGCCCTAGTACAGGGCAGCGGCAGGAATCAGACTTAGCAGCTCCACCAGAGAGTCACCTTGACAGCTTCTCTGCTGACAGCCTGCAAGAAGCTACTCCCAGAACGAGGCGTCTATTGTATGTCACAGAGCAGAGAGCCAGGCAGAAACAGAGGGGGTGGCTTGGGGCTCACCGTAGACAAAGGGAGGGGCCTGACACAGAGGGATAGGAAGTGAAGCCAGTCTGGACAACTGCTCCATCTAGACAGGAGAAACCCTCAGAAGTCTATGTGTGTACTCTGTTCTGCTTCCTTAATACAGAAGTTAACTGTAAATTAGCTGGCGTGTCATTGTCTTTCTCTGTTCTGTGAACGACCCGTTCTCCCTGTTGGCTCCTTGACACCAGGACCCACTGGACACACCAAGAGTGGAAGAGGCCTGCGAGAGGACAATATACCCTGAAGCCAGTCTTTGATTTGGTTTAGCAGATGGGTATAGGTATGGTTTAAGCAAGGCTATTGTCACCATCATTCAGATGGGTTGCATGGAATGTCCCCAACTCATCTCATACAGTTGTACCTTGGATCTCAAACGCCTTGGCTCCTGAACAAATCGGCTCCCGAATGACCGAAACCAAGAAGTGACAGTTTCAGTTTTTGAATGATTTTTGGAAGCCCAACATCCGGTGTGGGTTCTGTGGCTTCCGATTGGCTGCAGGATGCTCCTGCAGGATGCTCCTGCAGCCAATCGGAAGCCATGCCTTGTTTTTTGAATGGTTCTGGGAGTTGAACAGACTCCTGGAATGGATTCAGTTCAAGAATCAAGGTACGACTGTATTTTGAACCCAAGAGAATGCCAGTTTGCAGGCTCTAGGTGGCAGAAACCTGGTGTCTATCAAAAACAAAGCCCTTAAATTTTGGCATCAGCATGCTAAAATTAGGTTTCTTTATTAGTTGCTGAAATTCAGGAGCAGAGATCCACAAAGCCTGATATTTTTATTTGGAAGACCAGTTTCCATGTACAGTATTAGGAAATATTTGCAGCTTGCTCAGTATTTCAGCCTGATCATATTTTTGCATAGCTATTTTTAAATGGGTTAGTGATACACAAGGAGAATATTTTCTGCATAGATTCCCCCTCCCAAATTCTCTAACTCACAATAAATAAAGAATGAAAATAAAGACAGGCAGAAAAAAACAACAACCCCAGAAAAACAACTTGTATAAAATGTCAGAAGCAAGCAGCAGCCGGGGGGGGGGGGTGAGATACCTGCATTTATTTCAAGGCCTGCTGAGTCAAGGCTCATAAAAGGAACCAGCATTTCCTGGATGCAGTTGCTTTTGCAGTGGCTGCAGAAACAAAGCCGAAATTCTAATTAGTTCCAGTATATAAATACGATTTTCCTAGAGCTAGCAGAAGTGCCAGGTATAGATGGCATTTTAACTTTAGAGCAGGAAGGTATGCAACTTGCATTCTAAAAAGTAATAGCAGGCAATGTGTGCTGCTGCTAGTTTCTGAGTAGACAGAAAGAGTGCCATTGGTAAGATTAGTTGGAAAATCAGCACATTCTTTTGAAACATGCTTGAGGTCAGAAGATATGAGGGAATCGGCAACTGGGAGCCCATGAGCTTCATCTGGTCCCCCAGAACTACCAAACCCAGAGATAAAAATTGCAGAAGGTCTATTTGGATCATTTTGTTCATTGTATTCACTCTGTGGCTGTGTGAATAATGGTTGGTTATCTTTTTGTATATTTAAATATAAGAAGAGGAGGATTATTAATAATATTACTGGCAACAGTCTGTCGAGGTGGGAAGAAAAGGCTTTGACACCTGCCACTTTCTCCTTTCTCAAAGCAACCCTCCAGCAAGACGAAGAGGGGGTTAGAGCTTGAACAAAGCTATTTAGAATATAAACATTCCCCCCCTGCCCTGTTAAATTGCAAGGGGTTGGAATGGATGACCCTTGGGGTCCCTACAAACGCTACAATTCTATGACTCTCCTTGGGCACATCTACTTAAACCCCCTGATAATCAGTTCTTACCACCTTTCCCGCAGTTAGGTTTGTGGTGGGCCAGAAAAATCTTTTCCTGCTATTATACCCAGTTGGCTCATTAATCGCACTGATTTGCTAGTTGAATCAGTAAGCCCCACACAGAATAAAGCAAGATTCCCTAGCCATCCTTTTATGGAAAGTGCCTCCTGTGCGCAGTCTCTCTCTCTCTCCCTCTCTCTAGAAAGCATGGAATAGCTGAGTTGGCAATGAGATCAGTTGCTATGTATGGGAATACCATAGGACAGACAGCTCCATTTACATTGTACTATAAATGGGCAGTGTAAATGCCAGTAGCTAGACTGGGCGAAAAAAAGGCTGACCTCACTCTCCCAACACACAGGAGAGGCCAAAGCCTGAACACAATCAACAGCAATTCACAGGCATTCCCTACACAGAAACCCACTTTCCTGCAGGGAACTGCATGCAGTCTTTCCATGGACCTTCATCCCTGATAAGGCATTTGGCTGCCTATTCAGTTGTTGGAGAACTAGTAGCGCTTCAGCACTGTGAATAATAGTGGTGCTGTTGGGAGTCCTCTGAAAGAGCTCTCAGTCACGACATCATGACTTTCCCTGTGGCGATAATTTTCTGCACAAGTCCCTGTTACAAGAAATCTCTGCCCATGGGCAAGCCTGGATAGCTCAGTTGGTTAGATAAATCTCTGCCCATGGGCAAGCCTGGATAGCTCAGTTGGTTAGATAAATCTCTGCCCATGTGCAAGCCTGGATAGCTCAGTTGGTGCTGATAACGCCTAGGTTGCAGGTTCGATCCTCAGGGACAGCTGCAAATTCCTGCATTGCAGGGGGTTGATGATCTTCATGATCCCTTCTGACTCTACAATGATATATATAAATGTGGGAGGTGATGATGATGATAATAATAATAATAATAATAATAATAATAATAATAATAATAATTATTTATTTATTTATAACCCGCCCATCCAGCAGGATTTCCCCAGCCACTCTGGGTGGCTCCCCACAGAATATTTAAAACATGATAAGGCATCAAACATTAAAAACTTCCCTAAACAGGGCTGCCTTCAGATGTCTTCTAAAAGTCAGATAACTGTTTCTTTTCTTGACATCTGATGGGAGGGCATTCCACACGGCGGGCACCACCACCGAGAAGGCCCTCTGTCTGGTTTCCTGTAAGTGAGGGAAGCACCAGAAGGCCCTTGGCACTGGACCTCAGTGTCCAGGCTGAACGATGGGGGCAAAGATGCTCCTTCAGGTATACTGGGCCGAGGTCTTTTAGGGCTTTAAAGGTCAGAACCAACACTTGGAGGTGAGGAGTCATGCACACCAGTCACACAGCAACATCTCTGTAATATGTCAGGCCTGCCTTCTCTGTTTCTGCCCTCTTGTGTTGCTTGGATATGAGAAGAACCCAGTGCATGACCAGGAACCCTGATCGAGCAGGATCTCCAATCAAATGATGACTTATATTCATATTCAAGGAAATGCAGGATCAACCTGGGAAGGCCAGGGACCCAGTGGATGGGCTTATTAGGCTACCATATCTCCTGCATGAGCTAATATACCATTTTGGGGCACAACTCCCTAACAAGGTTATAGTGCAATTTTCTCTGATGTATTGTGCCGACATTCAGCATCAACTTCATATTGTTTTCAGTTTTCCCCCTGCCTTATGAACTGTGTGACAGCCAGACATTTGACAGGCGAAACCTTCCTATATTTCTTTGCTATGAAGAGCATTTGTGCAATTCCGGGTGCTGATAAGAACATAAGAAAAAGCCCACCGGACCAGCCTATTGACTCAAGCACCTGGTCTCCTACTGTAGACAATATGACAATACAGTGGTACCTCTGGATATGAACAGGATCCGTTCCGGAGCCCCGTTTGCATCCTGAAGTGAACACAACCTGTGTCTGTGCCTCTGCGTGTGTGCGGGTCACAATTCGCCACTTCTGTGCATGCGCGTGACGTCATTTTGACCGTCTGCGCATGTGCAAGCGGCAAAACCCAGAAGTAACCCGTTCCATTACTTCCGGGTCACTGCGGAGCGCAACCCGAAAACAGTCAACCTGAGGTATGACTGTATGATGCCTCATGGCAAGCCCACAAACTGGGCATGAGGACCTTGGAACTCGCTGCCTTTGAACTTGGAGGCCACATTGACTAGTGGCAGGGCCAGCCCAAGACATTTTGGCACCTGAGGCGAACCACCAAATGGCATTCTCCCTCCCTGCCAGAGAACAGAGGGTGATCACATCAGTAATCCACCGCTTATATTTCAAATCCTGCCCACAACTTCATGTATGGGTGATACTTTGATAGATAATCCACCAGTGGTCTCTGTTCCTCCTTAAACACTTCGTCATTATGTCCTCTTAGTTCGGCAGTGAATTTCGCCATTTCAGCATAGTCCATCAGTTTCAAAAGCCATTCCTCATTCGTTGCTAATCCTTCTCCCTCCCCCCTCCCCCATATCCTTATGTACAATATGCCGCCTACCCCTGGCTTCACATTATCCTTTTTGAACTATGTTTATTCTGTGAGGGATGCAGCTCTAAAATGCACAAGAGACCACTAGGAAAAATTAGGCATAGTAAACCTAGTTATAAGATCAAACCTATCCATTCTTAAGGAAATCAGCCCTGAATGCTCACTGGAAGGACAGATCCTGAAGCTGAGGCTCCAATACTTTGGCCACCTCATGAGAAGAGAAGACTCCCTGGAAAAGACCCTGGTGTTGGGAAAGATGGAGGGCACAAGGAGAAGGGGACGACAAGATGGTTGGACAGTGTTCTCGAAGCTACCAACATGTGTTTGACCAAACTGCGGGAGGCAGTGGAAGACAGGAGTGCCTGGCGTGCTCTGGTCCATGGGGTCACGAAGAGTCGGACACGACTAAACGACTAAACAACAATAACAACAACAACAAACCTAGTTATAAGAAGGAAAGGAAGTTTATTTTCTCATCGTAGAGACATGGCGGGCCAACCAGCATTTCTCTGCCAAGCAAGATCATTCTTACTCTGAGGACTGATGTTGTGGGTGAAGAGATTCTCTGTTCGTTCAGTTTACAAAACTGCTGCCTGATGTCAACTCTAAGTGCGCTTTGTTTATGTTTCAGACGCATGTCCGCAGGGGAAATCCAATTCAGTTTACAGCCGTTGCTGAGAAAATACACAGTCCTCAGTAGCTCGCAAAAAAACGGTTGTGGACTGAGAAAAAGTGCAGTTGACCTATATTGACCTATGAAACACAAGGCATTGCCAAGACCTACTTAAGGGCTGGCTCACACCCTTGGCTATCGAGAGACCTCGTGATTATATCTTAATGGCTTCTGTTAGCTGCTTAGGCCTTGGCATCATGCGCCAACGATTTCCAGCACCACCAACAGTTGTCAATAAATAAACCTCCCTTTGGCTTAACGTTTTCAGAATCAGAACTAAAGTTTATAAATATATAAAAGGATGTCACATAGAGGAGGGAGAAAGGTTGTTTTCTGCTGCTCCAGAGAAGCGGACACGGAGCAATGGTTCCAAACTACAAGAAAAAAGATTCCAGCTAAACATTAGGAGGAACTTCCTGACAGTGAGAGCTGTTCAACAGTGGAATTTGCTGCCAAGGAGTGTGGTGGAGTCTCCTTCTTTGGAGGTCTTTAAGCAGAGGCTTGACAACCATATGTCAGGAGTGCTCTGATGGTGTTTCCTGCTTGGCAGGGGGTTGGACTCGATGGCCCTTGTGGTCTCTTCCAACTCTATGATTCTATGATTCTATGATTCTATGATTCTATGATTCTATGATTCTATGATTCTATGATTCTATGATTCTATGATTCTATGATTCTATGATTCTATGGTTCAAGGCCGAATTCTTCTACACGAGCTGGGAACACAAACAAATGGAGGACTACATACCCCTCAACTGCTCTGGTTAAATTGGGACATCCTGTTTTTTTTGGCTCCGGGCTCACGTGCAAGTCACGTGATTCCCCTGAGAACATGGCCCGGAAGACACACAGCCTGGGTTGGGGGCTGGACATGTTAGAGGGTATGGGGCGAAATGCTGCAGAAGGGGAACAGTTTGCAAAGTGTTCAGGGCAAATGGTCTGCAATGGAAAGGCTACCCAGATTATATCTTGGCCTTGCTAATGTGGTCCAAAGGAAAGCAGAGCAATACATTTGACACTAGCTTGACTGAAGGAGTTGCTGGAAGGGTGTGGCCATTGTTACATGCTGACAGCTTCTAGTAGCCACAGGTGAGAGCTGAGTGCAGGGTGGGGACCAAAAGGGGACTTGAGAAGCATGATGTGTCCCTCACCAGAGATACTACCCATACCCTAATACCCTATACACGCCAATTTACAACGAAACCCATAAAAAGTTTTACAGCTAGGGAGAAAGTTATTGCCGTTGAACCTAAAGTAACACAATTGGAGAGAGAGAGAGTCCCAGCCTTACAGATGCAATCTGATGACTATAAGTTGATGCCTGCTATGATTGAATTTAAAGAAAATCAGATTTTGAGGATCAGAGCCCTACCTGAACTGGAGAAGGAAAGTTTGATAGATTTTCTTACACAGGAATTTGATGACTTTTGGGACCGGGACTTGGGTCAAGAAGAGATTAAAACTGTGAGGGCTCTCGGACTTGGAAGAGGAGGGAAAAAAGAGAAGAACAAAATAAGAGACTGTTGGAACTACCAGAGGAACTTAGAAGAACAACAGTCAAGAGTGGAAATTCTGAAAGATGTCCTGAAATACCTTTCGGATCTTAGATTCAACTACAGAGATTTGGTTGCCCTGTAGAGAAGGAATAAAATCATCTTTAGGTGGGAGTTTCCCTGAGATCTACTCTTTAGCCTCAAAGGAAGGAAAATGAAAATAAGATCAGTGGAAGACAAAGTAAAGTTCATGTATAAATATGAAGAAGACTCGCAGAAGGGACTTGGAAAAGAGTTAAGAGCATCGGACAGAAGATCACCAGGTTAATGGACTATAGGGAATTGGCGGATATGACTGGCAGAATCCAGGACCAGGGAGAAGAGTCGGTGGAAGAAGACTGGAAAAAGTTTAAAGACTATTTATAAAAATATTGTACAATTAATGAGTTTTAGAAAAGTGTTGGAAAGGAGCTATATGGTTTTAGTAGAAATGTTACAAGGAATTAAGTACAAATAGAATATTAGAGGTTAAAATATGTTAAGACAATTATATATTAAAGGGAAAAATAAGGTTAGAATATGTTAAGATAAATTACACGACAGAAAACAAAGGAAGATGGAAAGGAATTGCTGAAATAGTTAATTAAAGTGGAATACAAAAAGGGAGGTGCGAGGAGGGCGATGAAACAAGTAAATGAAAATTAAGATACTGAACTTATTAGGTTTTTTTAAAAAAATTGTGTTTGTTTGGTTTTATTAATTTAATGTTTGGGGGTTGGTGTTGTGTGTTTTTTGTTTGTTTTTGTATTGTATTGTTTTGCTTTGCTTAATCCTTTGTCTTTCTTTTGCAGCTTTTGCAGTTTTAAAAATGTTAATAAATATTATTTTAAAAAATAAAAAATAAAAAGTTTTACAGCCTTTCAGTCTACAGTGGTACCTTGGTTTATGAACTTAATCTGTTCCGGAAGTCCTTTCTTAAACCAAAGCATTCTTAAACCAAGGCATGCTTTCCCATAGCAGCGGGGGACTCAATTTACAAATGGAACACACTCAACAGGAAGCGAAACATGTTCTGCTTCCAAGGCAAAGTTCACAAACCAAAACACCTGTTTCCAGGTTTGCAGCGTTCTTAATCCAAGTTGTTCATAAACTAAGCTGTTCTTAAATCAAGGTACCACTGTACCTTGGTACCTCGGGTTACAGGGCTGCCTTAAGATGTCTTCTGAATGTCAGGTAATTCTTTATCTCTTTGACATCTGATGGGAGGGCGTTCCACAGGGCGGGCGCCACTACCGAGAAGGCCCTCTGTCTGGTTCCCTGTAGCCTCACTTCTCGCAATGAGGGAACCGCGGGTTACAGACGCTTCAGGTTACAGACTCCGCTAACCCAGAAATAGTACCTGGGGTTAAGAACTTTGCTTCAGGATGAGAACAGAAATCGTGCTCCAGCAGTGCAGTGACAGCAGGAGGCCCCATTAGCTAAAGTGGTGCTTCAGGTTAAGAACAGTTTCAGGTTAAGAACGGACCTCCAGAACGAATTAAGTTCTTAACCCGAGGTACCACTGTATATGAAAACCTGCTGGAAGGGAGGAGCAGGGAAAACTTTCAGTAGGAGTTAACCAAAGTTCAGAGGGGTAAAGGTTTTTTTTAAATGTAGTTATTCTAAGGACAATGTTTTTAGTCATTTACGGTGGAACGGTAACCCTGCTGTAGTACAGCAGCGATGGAAGGAATGTAATTTCTAGGAGCTTAACCCTCATTTTATTATCCTGTAGACGTCCAGTTGAGTTGACTTCAGATTCAAAGCCAAGCAAGCAGAGGAAACATAAACCCTTTTGGGTGACAGGAAAGGATGGGAGGGAGGGGTCATTTTTAAAGTGCCCCAGAGCGCAGGCTCCAGACTCTCTCATCTACAGTGGCAGCAGGGTCACACTTGAAATTTCTGTGGCTAGCTAGGACTTCTCAGGTGAAATCCATTTCCCCTTCTCCCTGCCTTTTCTCATCCTTTTCAAGAAATATTCTCGTAGACATTGTGCTGGTCAGTCCTGGGAAGACTCTGTTGCTGAGAAGGGTAAGGCTGCTCTCTAATCCTGTTCTTATTGAGCTGATTAGCTTTCTGGGTTTCTGAGTGTTCCTAGGCGGTGAGGTGGTGGTGTTCCTTCTATTTAAGAGCTGAAAATGCCCTGGGATGAATTGCCTCCAGGCTACAAACTTAACGTGGCCAGCTATAGCTATGGGGAGGGGTGGAGGCCCTAAGGAAAATGAAGTTGGCAAAGGCTTTCCTTTAACTGCGTGTTTTCCTGTACAGTTTTTGACAAGTAACATGGTGAAAGTTTGCTCCAAGCAAGGACTTTTGCTGCTAAAATTTCACAGGGCTGGCGGCACTTCCCTGCTAGCCTGTCGTAGAAAAACAACGGTTTTAAATATTGATAGAATTTGTTTTTAAATTATTATTTTTTTAAAAAAAACCTGAGCTACAAATCCTTACATAGATCTCATATTAAGCTTTAAATATGTAAAGGATACTTGGCTGTCTTTAAATGTTCATTGCACTTGCCAAAGGAATATCGGCATACCCAGCTAAGAGAGAATTGATACATATCCAAAGCATGCTGGCTATTTTCAACCTGTGCCGGTGAAATAAACAGAATTTTTTTTTTTAGTAATGGAAAATAGAAAGGGATGCAAATGTATACCTGGCAATATTTCTTTTTTTCTCCCTTAAAAAGAATTAAAACCCCAAGCACGAAATGCACTTTAAACTGGACGTGCCTTAAAATGGCAAGCGGCTTTGAGAGACCCCAGAGAGCGATGCTATTCTTGGAAACGTCCCTGATAGCTTTCAACAGATGCAGCTTGAGGAATGCAGCTGGGGGGGGGGGAGCAGCTGACCCGCCACTTTGGCAAAGTGACATTCTGGGACCTCTGCTCATTCTGGTACGCGGGCGATGGCTGATGCTTCTAACACACACACACACACACACACAATCATCTCGCTCGCTTGCACATAGCTGCCACCTAGCAGGAGGGACTGGGTGACAGGTGGACGTCATATCCCCTGAAAGAGGAACTAACCATTCCTTTCTATACTTAAAATGCTGAATGGCTCGTGCTTTTTAAAAACTGTGCAAGAAAGAGCTTATGCAGATGGTACTCCACTATACAGCATTCCTTAACCCTTGCCTGTTTTAACATTTGGCATCGCTCTTTGAAGGGGACTCGCAAGGGCTTGTTTTGGGCTGCCAATGCATTCGCTTGATCTAAGAGTGGGCTGCCAATGCATTCGCTTGATTTTCCTCTTCCTCCAAGCAGATCAAATGTGGATCAAATGTCTTCTCCCTTCACTATTCTATCCTCAGGACTGACTCTTGGGGTTTGGTTATGCTGAGATAGAGTGACTGGTCCAAAATTATGCTCTATGGCTTAGAGAGGATTTGAACTCAGGTCCTAGTCTACCTTCCCAAGAGCATCCAAATCCATGTAGGTGATGCTTCACTCTGTCACATACCCTCCAACACTTCTCCATAGCTGTCAACATTTTCCTTTTTTAAAGGGACATTCCCTTATTCCAAATAGGATTCTTCGCAAGGAAAGGGAAAAGTTGACAGCTATGCATTTCTCCGATGAAAATAGGGATGTCCCATTCCATAATGATATTTTTTACTGTTTATACCCCACACATCTTACTGAGTTGCCCCAGCCACTCTGGGCAGCGTCCAACATATATAAAAACAAAATAAAACATTAAACTTTTCTTTAAAAAAAAACTTCCCTATACAGGCTTGTCTTCAGACAGCTCAGGGATCGCATAACTCCACACCCTCCAATATTTCTCCAGTGAAAGTAGGGACATCCCAAGGAAAAGTGGGACATTCCGGGATCAAATCAGAAACCGGGATGACTTCTCTAAATCAGGGATGTCCCTGGAAAATAGGGACACTTGGAAGGTTGGTTTCTCATTGGTCCTCTACCAACCCTACAGGCCTGAGTTGTAGGCAATAATGTGGGTTGCTGGCTTTCTGCTTTTGGCATTACAACAGTTTCACCCAGCCTGGTGCCCTTCAGTGTTGTTTGAGGCTGGCATAGCACTTGTCTTATGAGGAGGAAGAAGCGACTGAATTATTCAGGAAAGTTTCCCATGTCATGTGACAGGGTACTCAGTTGGAAGTCTGGATCAATTCATGGTGAGAGTTTAGACCAGAAAGCTGATTTGGTGAAAACCAAAATGCACAAATCTGCCAGTGCTTTGTGGGGACAAACTGTAAATTAGGCTGGTCTGCAATTGCTCAAAAGATAAATCCTGTTGATTTCAGTGGGGCAGGTGCAAATAAATATTGAGGTCATCCATAACCATTCTCCTGCCAATACAAGTAGGATTTTGTTTTGCTTCCCTGTACTCCTGGTCCTTTGGTGGAGCTCTATATCATTTAATACCATTTCAGATCCCCAACTACTACATGGTCTGAAAAGAAGGGAGGTTGTCGATTTCAGCTGAATGCAAATTAAACACGTGCTGTACTCAGTGTTGTATGGCACTTGCCACATGGGCAAGGAGTGAAGAAACATTACTTCTCATGAGGAAAACTGTCATGTGAACCCATCTTAAAAATTCATCTATGCTGTTATTGTATTATTATTGGATTTTTTTACAGTGCATTTATTGTATTACTATCTTTCTGCCCCTTATTTTAATGTATACCATTTACTATATTTTGGTTTCATAATTTCTGTAAATTGCTTAAGGATTTTGACCAAAGATGTTAAGCTGTATATAAAATGTCCCGACAATAATTAAAACAGGTTATTATTTTTATTATTAAGTAAGTAAGTAAGTAAGTAAATTTGTATTCGCCCTACACAATATAAAACACAAAATACATAATTAAAAACAAAACAACCCAATATTCTCCCCTCTCCCCAGGCTATTTTTTAAAAATACAATAAACGCTTTTTTATGTACAACAAAACAGATTGAAAGACTATAGTGGTATCCAATTCAGTAGTAGTTAGGTGTAAAAGAGCCACAACTTTCAACTTGATTTATTATTTCAAAATTGTATGTTTCTTTTTCACTGTTATCTCTTAGTCTAGTCATGCTGTTTTGGAAGAAAATAATTCCCTCAGGCCACTGAGTCTATCTACAAAAGAGAAGAGCAGTCTGTTCTTACATATGAAGCACAGAGGCAGTCTCCAGTTTAAGTGAATAAATATGCACACTCCCAATCCTGAAACATACTGATTTGGAACTTCACAGAATCACAGAACTGTAGAGTTGGAAGGGACCCTAAGGATCATCTAGTCCAACCCCCTGCAATGCAGGAATATGCAGCTGGTCCATACAGGGATCGAACCTGCAACCTTGGTGTTATCAGCACCATGGTCTAACCAACTGAGCTATCCAGGCTCAGTGGGACTTGCTTCATACTAAATGTGCTTTAGGATTGGGCTGCGAATCCTATCTATTGGTCAGCTTGTCCACACTACAAAAAAAGAAAAAAGAAAAAAAATGGGGCTCAAGGACAATGCACAATTTTCTTGTGTTATGGGCCCAGCAACCCTGTGAAGCAGATTGGTCTGAGAGATTATTTATTTATTTTAAAATTTTATATACCCCCTTTTCTTTATGTAGGTCCCAAAGCAGCTTACAATCATGATATATGATATACATAACTTAAAACAGAAATTAAACCTAATTTTGAAACTGCCTATATAAAACAATGCTGCAAAACATCTCGGAAGCATTCAGGGTGAAAAAGCCTCCAAAAATAAAAACTGATTTGACCAGGCATCTGAAGCTCTGTAGGGATAGTGCCCGTGTATAACTTCTTGTGGCAGGGAGTTCCATTGAGCTGGACCCACAACTCTAAAAGCTCAACTCATTGACATGAGTCAGATTCTGGCCCACAGCAAACCACTAATAGGGCTCCCTGCTATTATCTCAGTGTCCGACTTGGGTGTGTCAGCCATTCAGAAAGGATCATAGTTTAGTGAACTCCCTTCAAGTTGTCGGACAGGCCCACTCCCTACTGAACTTCTGAATATATTTTTATTATTTCAGCAGGCATTTAAATTGATGTTTGATTTTGTAATTTCAGCTGGTTTTTCTTTTCAGTATTATATTTTTACAAACCACTTGGGGAGTACGAGTTTGACACGAGACACTGAGTAGATACAAGCCACCATTTACCAAGCAACATTTATTCACCTTGCATGAGGTTACAGAGGTGTGTGATTGCGGAGTTTTCCGTAATCTCCTGCTGTTCCACATTTCTTATTTTTCCGTTTCCTCTTGCCGCCTGCAAGGATGCTTTGCGGTCGTTTTCAGTGAGGTGCTGAAAACCAATGCACTGAAATACAGGTCTAAAAGTTGTCCTTTTCTCCTTCTCCTTTTCCTTCTTCTAGCTAGCTCCTGGCTGTGATATTATATTGCAGTCATGGCGCCCAAGAAGAAGAACGTCAAAAAGAGCAAGGTGGATATCAATGAGCTGACCATCATCGTGGAAGATGGTCCTCTCAGCAAGCTGAACGGCTTGAACGGCCTTTTGGAAGGGGGGAATGGCTTCAGCTGTGTCTCAACTGAGGTTTCCGATGCTCTCTACAGTCCCAACCTTTTGGAAGGGCTGTGCAGGATGAGACTGGAGAACTTTCTCTGTGATTTAGTCATCGGTACCAAAACAAAGTCTTTCGATGTGCACAAGGTGGTGATGGCTTCCTGCAGTGATTACTTCCACAACATCTTGAAGAAAGATCCATCAACTCAGAGAGTGGACCTCAACGATGTATCTCCCCTGGGCCTAGCTACTGTCATTGCATATGCCTACACAGGAAAGCTCACTCTCTCGCTCTATACTATAGGTAGCATCATCTCCACAGCCATCTACCTTCAGATTCATACCCTTGTGAAGATGTGCAGTGATTTTTTGATGCAAGAAATCAACGTGGAGAATTGCACGTATGTTGCCAACATCGCAGAGACATATGGACTCAAAACCACCAAGGAAGCAGCTCAGAAATTCATCAGAGACAACTTCATTGAGTTTTCCGAATCGGATCAGTTCTTAAAGCTCACTTTTGACCGGATCAATGAACTTCTTGCAGACGATGACTTGCAGTTGCCTTCTGAACTCGTTGCCTTCCAAATTGCAACGAGATGGCTGGAATTTGACCAAAAAAGAGCAAAATATGCTGCGGATCTGTTGAGCAACATTCGCTTTGGTACCATCTCTGCCCAAGACCTGGTGAATTATGTTCAGACTGTACCAAGAATGATGCAAGATGCAGATTGCCATAGACTTCTAGTAGATGCCATGAATTACCATTTGCTTCCCTACCACCAGAATACATTGCAGTCTAGGAGAACAAGGATTCGTGGAGGATTACGAGTCCTGGTTACAGTTGGGGGACGCCCAGCTTTAACAGAGAAATCCCTTAGCAGAGACATTTTATACAGAGACCCTGACAATGGATGGAAGAGGCTTACTGAGATGCCTGCTAAAAGCTTCAACCAGTGTGTCACCGTGATGGATGGATTCCTCTACGTGGCAGGTGGAGAAGACCAGAATGATGCCAGGAATCAGGCTAAGCATGCGGTCAGCAATTTCTGCAGGTAACTGGTTATTTATAGAGGTAGTATGTTCAGCACATAACAGCTCCGGAGAGGGAGGGAGAGGGAGATGCAGATGCATAAACAGCAACGGAAGAACAATCTTGATTGAGGTTGTTGTTTTTAGCATAGGTGCCTGTGATTGACAAACGCTATCCAAGCCGTACCAAAAGGGAATACAGTGGTACCTTGGTTTACGAACTTACTCCGTTCCGGAAGTCCTTTCTTAAACCAAAGCGTTCTTAAATCAAGGCCTGCTTTCCCATAGCAGCGGGGGGCTCAATTTACAAATGGAACACACTCAACAGGAAGTAAAACATGTTCTGATTTCAAGGCAAAGTTCACAATCCAAAACACCTACTTCTGGGTTTGCAGTGTTCTTAATCCAAGTTGTTCACCACTGTACCTGCAAAGGTCGATTATTATTTTTGGAAGGAAAAAACAGCCAGAAAAAATGGCCTTTGTGACAAAGTTAGATTAACAGGGTCCCTATTTATATGTTTACAACAGGGGTGTTGCAAAGAGGAAAAAGCATGTACAAGCATGCTAGCTCCACTCCCTGTTTCCATTGACGTTGGTATGTTCAAGGGTGACTGTCTCCTGCAGGAAAGCCTCCTGCAGCCATGGAAGACAATGGGGACAGCGCAAGCAGGCTCATGCACGCTCCCCATTCGTTGTGTGTTTAAGTCCCCTTATGAACGCCTGAATAACTCAAATGTCTCGGATGATATGCATGTTGGATAAGACTCAAATGCTTCTCCACCCAAGAGCTGTTGGTGCTTCACAGTTGGCGTACTAATTTGAAATAGGATTAGACAGGCACGTTTTCCTTTTCTTTGTCATTGTAATATATTTACTGGCCTATATGTAAGAGCATGAGACTCTTAATCTCAGGGTGACGGGTTTGAGCCCCACATTGGGCAAAGGATTGCATTGCCCCTTGGGGTCCCTTCCAACTCTACAATTCTATGATTCTAAATGGTGTAAGGTATCAAGTGCATTTGCTTTATTACCCTGCAAATGGGGTGTGGAACGGGGCTGCAGATGTTTATCCCATTAGTCCAAGCAAGAAAGGGGTCTGGGAGTTGTGGTTCAGCAACCTCTGGAGGGACAAAGGTACCCCTCACCTGGCCTACAACACGGATAAGGACCCATTATCTTCTTTATCTCTTTGGGTTATCTTGCCAATATTAAAGTTGTCAGTGGGCCATGCTCAGGAGAATAAACATACACTATCTTTTATGCACAGAAAACCACAAACACACTGGGAGCAGTATCTGTGTGGGGTTAATGCATCTGGGCTTCTCAAATGTGAGGGGTGGTGATCATGTAATGGCATCACTGATTTCCCAACATGCACTGCATCAACACTAAACTAGGAACTGTACAGGGTGTAGAAATGGCTGTGTTTCCCAGTTTTGTGGTCTATATATCGTGTTTCTGTAAATGATGGTCATATGGTGTACAGTGGAAAGATTTGCACTGGGAGCCTCTTATGACCAGGCAGCCAGAGCTGGGTCAGAATGGTCATTTACTGTCTTGCCAGTGAGCAGCAGTTGCAGCCCAGTGTGGCATCTCCTCTCTCCCCCGGATGAGTAGGTTTAGATTGTTTCCCTGTCTGCTCCTGTGGCCGCAGAGGCTCATGGGTTCCCGCCTAACCCGTCCTTCAAATGAGCCAATCCATGGCGGCCCTGGGAAGGGGCATGGCCATCTGCTTAGCCTGGCCAACCACTCAGCACAGCATCCAGTCAGCTGGGATGCGACCATGTTAATCTTAACATGAAAACCACCCAGTGCTGGAGATCCAGGTTTGGGGAAAACATTTGGACAAGGTGTTCTCAGTAAGCTTCAGTGGACCCATACCCACATCCCTGTCTGATGCATCCTTCTCCCTTGGGGCTTAATCAACATCACCTCCCACAGAAAGAAGGCAGCACAAAGAGCCCTTGCTCCCTCTACTCACTTTGCCAGTGCTGCTTCTTCTTGCTCCTCCCTGCTCACTTGCTTGGCAATGGCAGGCAAACAGGCAGAAGCAGCAAAGAGGAGGTTTCAGGAGGTGACTGTGATCCCCCTGCTGGCAGGATGTGCCTTAGCAGGTGCCCAACAAGGCTGATCCCTGAAAGCAGCCCATAAACTCTTTTTCTCTCTTTTTTAATGTGAACATAAATCCTTCCCATCCTCCAAGTTGGTCATTCAGATGCAAGAGAGGCATTTTCAACACTGCCTGAAATGGCTTAGGAGTTTGGGAGTTGTATTCAATTAAGTTTTACTCAGAGTAGACACACCAAAATTAATCATCATGACTCAGTTAGGTCCATTAATTTCAGTGGGTCTACTCTGAATTGAACTTCGTTGACTATCACCGATGGGAAGGCCAGAAGCACCAAGAAAGGTGAGTTGAATAAATGAATACATGATCAATTTTAATTCAAAACATGATGGACATGGGTAGGGGAAAAAGCACAGAGACTTTTTATCCTTGCCTTACTCTAAGGAGCTCAGGGTGGTGCACGTGATTTCTCTCCCCCTTGCCCAATAATCCTGTGAGGTAGATTTGGCTGTTGGCAGGGGTGAAACTAGACTTTATTTCACCTGGGTCAAAGACTCCCCCATGCACACTTGCACACACACACACAAACAGGGTGGGAGTCTCAATGGTGCCCCTCTGGAGGCTTCACCCAGGGGAAAAACCCAGCTAGCCCCTCCATAGCTATGGCACTGGCTGCTGGTGGCACTGCTGCCCCAGGTCTCATGCTGTTTATTAAAAATTCCCTATTCTTCCTCCCAGAAGCTCAGAGTCGACTTATGCTTGGATCCCAAGCAGAATTGCATTGAGTGTCTTGATTGCACATCATGTACCTATTTTGCTGAGTATTCGGGCAGAGCATATGGAATGAGAAAATTACTCCCTTCGCAGTTTTCCCCAACAGGTGTATATGTAGCAAAAGAGGCAATGTGTACGATCCCATAAATTGGGGCAGCGGCTGTAGCTCGGGGGTACAGCACATGCTTTTTAGATGCTCTGGCATCTCCACATCAAAGGATTGCAGATTGGCTGAGGAGACAAAACTGGGCTAGATGGGCAAACAGTCTGGCCTATAAGGCAGCTTTCTCACTGTGAATCTGAGGATGCTCATGAGACAAGTCCTCCTGCAACCCTTCCACACTATCATGAACATTGCTTCATTTCTTCCATGTATTTATAGAGATGTTAGAGGAAATGGCTTAGTGAGTTCCGTGTATGGATGAGGATCACCCACAGGAGAGCAAGGTGCCCCTATGTCTGGATTCTCATAGATTGTGGGTTGTGGCAAAGATGGATGGTTTCAGCATGGTTTTTACCATGCTTGTACCATTAAATGTGACAGGCATTCCTACTCTCGGATAGTATTTGATATGTGTTTCTTTCAAAGATATCCATCCAACACATTTAAAACAGAGACACATTTCTATCAGCTATGCAGAGAGCCTTTACAGTTCCATAGGTTCAAGCCAGATGTGATGCTAGACACATTGAGGGGTTTTTTTTTTTGGCCAATTATTTTTATTGATATTCCATAATTTTTAACAAATCCTCATCAAATTAATACAAATTCAATACAAATCTAAACGTTGACTTTCCTCCCACCCCAGATGTCCCCTCTATTTTCCTCCTTCCCTTGGTGCTCCCAATAAAATAACTTTTCCAACTCTCATTTCAAAATACATTCATCCCTTCTCCCTACACATCAACTGTTCAATTACCAATTTCTGCTATGGCTTTTATACATTGTTATAGCATGTCCTCAAAACAGTTGAGTAGAGTAAATCCTCTTCTATCTCTCTATAAGAGTTGTTCATCCATTTTCAAACATTTCCTTCTGATACCTCTTGAGTAACACTTTGCCTGAGAAAAACAGATCTTGCTTCCTCCCAGTCAACATGCATGCATTCCTCCTTAACGTGGCCTTGGACAGTGTTGTCTGACATCTGGCCCCAGTAATCTACAATTCAGCCTCACTGGTGCGGTGTGCAGAGATGAAAATGAAACCCCTAGAATTTTTTGGTATAAATATATAATATACACCCCCCCCAACGTTGCCAATCTCCCAGCGTCACCCACCCTTCACATTTTGCCAAATTTGATCCTCAGTTTTACATTCAACCAGCTCATTAATAAATAAACACAATCCATATCTCCTCTTTTCTGTCTGAAAGTCTCAGAAGCCGTCAAGATGGTATAGACGTTGGTCCTTCCTATCCCTTTCACTGTTCTTATTTCCAACTTCAGGCTTCAAGGGGTGATATGGATTTTACTGAGATTACACATTGCTAGCAGTCTACTATGTCTTTGGGGGGGGGGAGAGCAGACAAGTGAGGCAGGATTTTCTATGGGACTGCCCCAAGTGGATTGCAGCTGTTATTACCCCTGGAAGAATAGTGCCCATTGGGAACAATGGGCATTAATGGGAATATCCAGGGCACTTCAACCACTGGTTTGGGAAGCAGTGTACACACATTAGGCTGCAATTTTTTTTATTTTTTTTTTTGCTTCTAACATTTCACCTTGCTTATTCCTTATTCCCCTAACCTTATTCCAAACTCTATTCAGGAACCGGCCTACTGCTGGCTAGTTCCCTAATTTAAGACAAAGCAAGCCTTTAAAATAGAACTGGACTTTGGGAGCAATCCAAACCCAAGGTATACTGGGATGACCAGAGTTTGGAATAGGTGTATCTGTAGCTCAGCCAAAGAGACACTGGGCTAAGTCCTGTCTCAGCCCTGCTCAGTCAAGGCACCCAAAGGGGGTGTTCTGGGGTACTGGTGAGGACAGGGCAGGATGGGGAGACTTAATTCATTCCAAAATCCATTCAGCTTGGTCACATGACATAGCAACCCAGACCCTGTGGAGGTTACACACTGGCAGAAAGGGTGATGTGAGTCGAAGTACGAAAACTGAAGGACAACTGTCTTCTTTTCTGTGTCCAGGAAGTTCAGATCAAGTCAGTTTGCTTCAAAATGGGGACTGAATGAAAGCCTCAAGCATCCCTAAGCAGAAAAGCCATTTAGAAATGCACTGAGGATTCAGTCAGATTGCTGGAATATTTGGGGGGGGGGGTTAAGTGCTGCTGATAATGTTAAAGATAAAGGTAAAGGGACCCCTGACCATTAGTTCCAGTCATGGCTGACTCTGGGGTTGCAGCGCTCATCTCGCTTATTTATCTACCTATTTATCTACTTGCACTTTTGATGTGCTTTTGAACTGCTAGGTTGGCAGGAGCAGGGACTGAGCAACGGGAGCTCACCCTGTTGCGGGGATTTGAACCGCTGACCTTCTGATCTGCAAGTCCTAGGCTCTGTGGTTTAACCCACAGTGCCACCCGTGTCCCTCAATGCTAGCTCTCATTAAAAGGCTTTAAAAGGTATCTATCCATATTTATCTTTCCTTCATCTATTCCATCTTGCAAAGTCCATCTACACGGCTTAACATAAGAGCTCGTAGTAGAGCAGAACTGACAAGGAGGAGTCTCCTTGATGCTGGTTTTGCTAATGAACAATCCCTGTAGTGCTATTTTGAATAGTATTTAATCCTCTGCTCCCATGCCATTTCCAGCACTGTAAGTCACACACTTCCAGCTGTTATTAGCTCTGCTGGGATAGGGAGTGGCACATGAATAGCAACTGTACTGGAGAGATGGGGTTGTTTAGCAGGCCATCTGTGTTTCAAATTTCACCTCAGCCATTAGTTCAACAGGTACCTTGAAGCAAGCTTATCTCTCTGTCATGGCCATTATTCATTTCAGCAACTGCAGCACAGTTGCTCACAGACTGAGTTTATGCTATCCACTCACTTGTTATGGTTAGACGAGCCTCTCTGTCTCAGCCTCTTTCTGAAATATGGGGATGATAATATTGGCGTACCTTACAGGGTTGTTGAAAGGACTAGTGAAGTGCTTTGAGCACTAATCTTAAGTATTATCATGTACCGAGGGGAATATAATGGAAATCAAATTGCTCTTCCTTTATATCAGTCCTAAAGCCATGCTTAGGCTTGATAATTTTGAAATTAAATTATTTACTTCTGGTCGTAAAGTTATCATTCAATAGGCACTAAAGATGAAACATGAAAAGAACGCTCCATATTTTAATTTTGTAAATCCAGTATAGAACATATAATTATAAATGTTAACTCTGTGTTCAATTGTGGCTACAGGATATAAATAATATATTTCATAACTTGAACCAGCAAATGTATTTATATGCTTTAGAGTACTTTATAGGCTTATATATCCAGAGTATTTTGGGGTGGGATTCAGTCACATACTGGCAAATGCACGTTAAGTAAGTAAAGGTCATTTGGCATATTTGAACTGCTGCTTCTCCCCAGAAACAGACTTATTGTGATTATAAAAAGTTATGGGGAAATGCCCTGGAAACATGGGATAGCAACTGCTTGATGCAACCCTGTATAACCTCCCCAAATGCAACTTAGAATGAACACTCAATAAATAGCTGACATAGTCTAACCTCTTGATCAACTTTGTATAACCAAATCTGGCAAATGCTTGGCAGACAGGTTGTCTGGAAACAGCCACTATGTCCAAATTAAAGCAGGTCACAAACTTTTTTTTCTTTTTGTAGCTGAAAGCAGAGTCAGAAGAGAGAGGAATATAGAGATTGAGGAACCTTATTTTATTCTATATTATTACAGAGTCGTAGGCCCTTGCAAGACAACTAAACAACAAGGCTGATATTATTTTCTTTTGAATTAATACTGTCTTTCCTGCTTCTTAGAATTAGCGACATATAGCAATGCAACAAATATTCCTATTCTCACAGGGCAAATTCTAAGGATGTAGCCATATTAATCGGTTGCCAAGAAAACAGCAAACAATCTTGTGGCCCCCTTAATAACAAACAGGTTCATTGTAGCATAAGTTTTTGTAGATTGCAAATGTTACAAATCAGACTGGCTAGCAGCAACTATATTGCAACTGGAAGATTCTGTTACCCCAATTTTAAACATTTGGGCTAGTATATTTTCTGAAGTTACTATAAAGCCAGGATTTTAATCCTGCCATTTCCTCACTGTTATCTGAAGCATTATGCGTAGTGCTATCGGACATTTTAGGAAAGGGATGAAGGTATTGTAAATATGACTTGAGAAGGCAGACTTGTTTACAGTGGCCACAAGAATGCCAGGACCGTATTTCTGATCCCAGAAAGTCAATAGAAAATACTCCCTCATTTCTTGTATGATCCAACCAGACAGCCTCTTTCTCTTGCCCCTCCTCCCAATTTTACAGTAAATTATAAACAACCTTAGGTGCCTTGGCAGAAATAAATACATAAATTCTGTGTAGTTACATACAAATAACAGATAGGCTCATTTCACAGAGAATATAATAAAATGTAATGAAACTAGAATATGTTACTCCACAAAGTGCCATTTCTGGCCATTTCCAATATTAGATTTTGAGTCATGTACTTTTAACGACATTAACAAATAGTAAGAACATTCTCCAAGGAAGAAGTTTTCTTTCTCCATCTCTCCTTTTGTATGTGTATATGCATATGTTTTGTCTTAGCATTCATATACAATAGTCAGTGGGTATTTCAAACATTTCTGGGAAATAACTAGGGACAAATGAAATAAGTTTACTAAGAGAGGTGAGATTATATTAAATGTCCATTCAGTTTGGTTTTATTGGTGAGCTAGCAATTTGATTTTCCACATGCCAGAATCAAAAGAATAGATACACTATGCATACTAAACTCAAGCTTTTTCCAGTACTCACATGCAACAAATTACTGGGTGATACCCAATATTAGTCATACTCAGAGGAAGCCCAATGATTTTAATATATCTACTCTGAGTATGACTTAATTAGGTATCACTCACTGGAACATAATGGGGGGGAATATGTAATGAAGTACATAATAAATAATATGAAATGTGCATATTATTAAAACTAGTTTTATTACAGAGCTGTTACCAAGCGAGATTCAAACATCTTACTGAGCCCAGCCTGCTGCTAGTATAACAATAATTTAAGACAATTGATGTCATAGAATCATAGAATCATAGAGTTGGAAGAGACCACAAGGGCCATCGAGTCCAACCCCCTGCCAAGCAAGAAACACCATCAGAGCACTCCTGACATATGGTTGTCAAGCCTCTGCTTAAAGACCTCCAAAGAAGGAGACTCCACCACACTCCTTGGCAGCAAATTCCACTGTCGAACAGCTCTTACTGTCAGGAAGTTCTTCCTAATGTTTAGGTGGAATCTTCTTTCTTGTAGTTTGGATCCATTGCTCCGTGTCCGCTTCTCTGGAGCAGCAGAAAACAACCTTTCTCCCTCCTCTATGTGACATCCTTTTATATATTTGAACATGGCTATCATATCACCCCTTAACCTCCTCTTCTCCAGGCTAAACATGCCCAGCTGCCTTAGCCGTTCCTCATAAGGCATCGTTTCCAGGCCTTTGACCATTTTGGTTGCCATGTCAAATGGTTCATGTCATTCATTGCCTCCCCATTTTGTTCGTTGATTAAACTATGGACCTATTGAGCAAGCAGCTCAGCCAGTATTGCAATTCTTATGCTTTCCTTGGGATCATTCTTTCAGTGCCAACTCCCTTGTCCATTGTTTTTACATGTCTCCATGCCGGAAACCAAGGTAATGCTATCCAGCTGAGATATGAGTCATCACAAGCAGTTATGAACTAGAACCCCCAATGTAGAAAGTTCTGTTTCCCCAAAGATATATGGCCACCAAGTTAGACAGTTTTCAAATGGGGTTGGATAAATTCGTGGAGGACAAGGTTATCAATGGCTGCAAGTCCCGATGGCTATATACATACCATATTGAAGATCAGAGGCAGTATGACTTTGAATACAAGTTGCTGTGCATCAAACAGCTGGAGATGGCTATTGCCTTCATGCCTATCATCGGGTTGACTGCTGTGGGAAACAGGAAGCTGGAGTAGATAGGCTTTTTGTCTGATCCAGAAGGGCTTTTCTTATGAAGATGCATGTATGAGCATGAATAGGACCACAGTACCAGGGAAGGAAAGGGACATTGATGGTGCTGTGGGTTAAACCACAGAGCCTAGGACTTGCTGATCAGAAGGTCGGCGGTTCAAATCCCCACAACAGGGTGAGCTCCCGTTGCTTGGTCCCTGCTCCTGCCAACCTAGCAGTTTGAAAGCAAGTAGATAAATAGGTATCGCTCCAGCAGGAAGGTAAACGGCGTTTCCGTGCGCTGCCAGAAGCGGCTTAGTCATGCTGGTCACATGACCTGGAAGCTGTACGCCGGCTCCCTCAGCCAATAAAGCAAGATGAGCATCGGAACCCCAGAGTTGTCCGTGACTGGACCTAATGGTCAGAGGTCCCTTTACCTTTACCAGGGAAGGAAGATTTTATCTTCTCCCACACGCCACTTTCTGGATGTAATTACCGCTCTCTCATCAAAGCAGTGGGCAGGGTTTGTGACCCTGCACAAGCTTTCCATGCCAGAGTGATACCCCTGTTAGTTGCTAACTGTTGCTCCGCCCCTTCTCCGGCTACCCAACCAGCTGCCAACTGGGGGGGGGGGCAGAGCAAAGACGTGTTAGTGCAGGACTCCAGCCGACCATCTCTCCTGCCTGAAACTTCTATTTGCTCCATAGCAGGAATCATCCAGCTGCCATATCATACCTCCCAAGTTCCCCAGGAAAAAAATGGGACATCACGTTTTCCCACACAAGATCGCAGCGGCCATTTTGGGTGCTGCACTCTCATGCTACGCTGTCACTCCGAAAAAGCACTTTTGGGGGCCGTGACCTCCCATGGTGTCCAAAAACATGTTTTTGGGGGTGGCTTGTGAGACCTTACTCGGGGAAAAAGTGAATTTTCATGTTAAGAGCGCAGTGTACCGTAGGTCACGTGACTCACTCGGGAGCACATTCCGGAAGATGCTCGTTTTTGTTTGGGCTCTGGAAAAGTTGGACAGTATGCCATATAAGCAATGAGCAGTTTGGGGGAGGGGGTGATTTCAACTAGGAAAACAGTACAGTGGTACCTCGGGTTAAGAACTTAATTCGTTTTGGAGGTCCGTTCTTAACCTGAAACTGTTCTTAACCTGAGGTACCACTTTAATTAATGGGGCCTCCTGCTGCTGCTGTGTGATTTTTGTTCTCATCCTGAAGCAAAGTTCTTAACCCAAGGAACTATTTCTGCGTTAGCAGAGTCTGTAACCTGAGGTACCACTGTACAGGAGATAAGAGAGTAATACAGCCTTTTTGGTCAACACTATGGCCCCGACCTTTAAATCCCTAAACAGCCTTGGCCCAGTATACCTGAAGGAGCATCTCCACCACCATTGTTCAGCCCAGACCCTGAGACTGAGCACTGAGGGCCTTCTGGAGGTTTCCTCACAGCAAGAAGTGAGGTTACAGGGAACCAGGCAGAGGGCCTTCTCAGTTGTGATGCCCGCCGTGTGGAACGCCCTCCTGTCAGATGTCAAGGAAATAAACAACTATCTGACTTTTAGAAGACATCTGAAGGCAGCCCTGTTTAGGGAAGTTTTTAATGTTTGATGTTTTATCGTGCTTTTAATATTCTGTTTGGAGCTGCCCAGAGTGGCTGAGGAAACCAAGCCAGATAGGCGGGGTATAAATAATAAATTATTATTATTTAATTATTATTATGATAGACTTTGGGCTGATCGCTGCTTTTAGTTTTGGGAAAAGCTAAGATCCGATAATGGGCTTGCATCTAGTTTAGCCCTTAATAATGGCAATGTTTGGGAGTTTTCATTTCTGAGAAAAGTAGCAAACAAGAGAGTGGCAGCTACAGCAAATACAAATGTTGTGGCTTGGAACTATAGACGAAGTTCGTATCTGGATCGCAGCAGTAATCCTTTCCCCCTCCCTATTTCTTCCAGGTATGACCCTCGTTTCAACACATGGATACACCTGGCCAACATGAATCAAAAGCGCACCCATTTCAGCCTGAATGTGTTCAACGGTCTTCTTTTCGCAGTGGGCGGCCGCAACTCGGAAGGGTGTCTCTCTTCGGTCGAATGTTATGTCCCGGCAATTAATCAATGGCAAATGAAAGCCCCTCTGGAGGTGGCTAGGTGCTGCCATGCTAGCGCAGTCATAGATGGTAGGATCCTGGTCACCGGAGGCTACATCAATAATGCTTATTCCCGCTCGGTTTGCATGTATGACCCGGCTAGCGACAGCTGGCAAGACAAGCCCAGCCTGAGTACCCCGAGAGGGTGGCACTGCGCCACCACCCTTGGGGAAAAGGTCTATGTCATGGGAGGGTCCCAACTGGGAGGCCGAGGGGAAAGGGTAGACGTGCTTCCTGTGGAGTGTTACAGTTCTTACCCCGGCCAGTGGAATTACGCCGCTCCTCTCCCAACTGGCGTGAGCACCGCCGGCGCTTCCATCCTCAATGGGAAAATTTACTTGGTGGGAGGCTGGAATGAAATAGAAAAGAAATACAAGAAATGTATTCAGTGCTACAACCCTGGTCTTAATGAATGGACCGATGAGGATGAGTTGCCGGAGGCCACTGTCGGAGTGTCATGCTGTACCATTGCCATGCCCAATACCAAAACCCGGGAATCCAGGGCTAGCTCAGTATCTTCAGTACCAGTCAGTATTTAAGTATTTAAAAACATAGGTTTAGAAAGACTAGGTTAAACCCTTTTTTACGTGCCTATAGGAAGGGGGGTGGGGGGGAGGCGACCTTTGCTTGCCAGTGAATTTCGGTTCTGCAAAACCAGCCCATTTTCATGTCATTGGAAATGCATGGTATGACCTGAGAAATTTAAAAAATGTAAAGCATTTGCCACATCAGGACAAAGCCACAGGCCTCTGACTTTAAACATTAAAAGCACCTCACTTCTTTCGAGAGCTGTTTCCCAGGTTGCACAGCTTATTTGGATAAAATTCTCAAGAGTTGGAGCTTCGGCCTAAAAGAGGATAGGCAAAGACATCCAACATATATTTGAAAATATAGTACTCATGTGCTATGTAAAACTAACATACCGTTATCCCAGGACTATTCTTTTCTTTAATCAATTTGTATACCACTTAATATTTTAAAGTCTCTTTGGGCTGCAATGCATAGGGCTATGTCAAACATCGCAGAGTGCCCAAAATGTTACCTGCATATGCATTAGATTTCCTTCGTTCAATAATTTCCATGTAGGGGTGAGACAGCAGACCTACAGAAGTTCAACTCTGGCATTTCTAGACTTTGGCCAGCTTTCTCCAGTTTAATGACATCATTTTCACATAAAAGTTCTGCTCTAGGTTAATTAACATAGATCAGGCAGGTCCAACTTCCAAGAGACTGTGATCTACTCCCACTATAAATAAACTGGCAGTGATCTACTTACTGGATTGAACAAGAGTTGTTGAGCTTTTCTTGGGGGGGGGGAGGAAGTAGGTTTAAGCTCGTGTGCCTTTATGCTCAACTTTGGGCCACTTTTGGAAGAACTTCATTGGTTGACATTGGGGCAGGAGGAGCATTGGTGGCGCCCCGGGGCTGTACCACAAAGAGTTTGCCTACACGAGCCACCAGGCTGAGCTGCAGATCTGGTGGATTGAGAAACTCGACCTTCCTTAACACCAAGTTAAGGAAGGCCACTCTATAGGATGAAGAGCAGGTAGGAGCTGCTATTAAAAAACGTCCTTTTCACTGTGAAGGAATGTAATAATACAACACACACACCCCTCACTGAGTTAATGGCAAAGCCCCCATTGATCTTGACAGCTCCTGATTGTATTCCAAGAACTCAATGCTCTGCCTGTGTATTCAAAAGTAAGCTCCATTGAGCTTAATGGAGCTTACTTCGGTAGCAGTGTGCAGAGGATTGCAGCTTGAATTGAAATTCATCTCGGTCATACCATTCAGCTATTTTTTAAAATCTAAAAACGGGGGGGGGGAGGGGGGATTACAGCATTTTTGTAAACACTACTGCATTAGATCTATAACAACAGCAAAAAAGGTTTGTACATTACTTTTTAAAAAAACAAAAGCTAACCACGTGGTATTCTAAAATGTAAGCTTAATGGCTCATAGTAATAGGTAAGCTGAAACTGGAAAAAACACTTTGGTCCAATAAGGTAGTTTTAAGTAGTATTGTTTAGGGTGGAATGACAGGGGAAACTTTGGGAATCCAAAACCTTATTGTTAATTTAATAAAGCATTACCACTTGAATTGCTTATATTATGTAGTATGGAAGAAGAATAGTCAGCTTTAACTAGATGAGTCTGAAAAGCATCCCCCCCACCCCTCGTTTATATACTTGAATGGCCCTATCCATGTTGCTGAGTCATATTTCAAACCAATAATGTAAAAAATAGAAATAATCTCTGTCTCTTCACAATCTGCAAGAAAAAAATGACCCAAATTGTTTTGGGGGTTTTGTTTGTTTATTTGTGTGTGTGTGTGTGTGTGTGTGTGTGAGAGAGAGAGAGAGAGAGAGAGAGAGAGAGAGAGAGGGAGGGAGGGAGGGAGGGAAGTGGAATAAATCAGGAGTGGCTCTATGGGCAGACCGTCCCCAAGCTAAGTATCATGGCAGGGGGGTTGGGGCCGTAGGCTCTGATAGGTTTAAAATCAAGAGCTACTAGGAACCAGGAACCAGGCAGAGGGCCTTCTTGGTAGTGGCACCTGCCCTGTGGAATGCGCTCCCACCAGAACAACTACCAGACTTTTAGAAGACATCTGAAGGCAGCCCTGTTTAGGGAAGCTTTTAATGTTTAACATTAATGTTTAATAATTTGTTGGAAGCCGCCCAGAGTGGCTGGGGTAACCCAGCCAGATGGGCGGGGTATAAATAATAAATTATTATTATTACTACTACTACTACTATTAGTCAGGCTGCCATCCCATGCCTGGTGGGCCTTCTGGTGCCTGCTGGGATTCTTGCAACATTCTGGACTAGAACCCTTGTTTGATCCACCAAGGCATTTCTTACACAAAAGTCAAGCGCAGCAGTGGCTGACATCACTTCCCAGTGCCCCTTTTTTCAGTACACGGATGAGTGATGGGCAGCTGCCAGGGGTGCCAACTTGAATAAAATATGGGGGGGCAGGTAAGCCCCGCCCTGCATAATCAATCACATGACGTGGTGCATGCACACCATTTGAATGGCAATGCCCATCAACTTGGGGGGGGCGCAGGCCCCTTGAATATTTTACGGAGGGGGAGGCAAAGCCCTCTCTGCCCCTGGGAGTTGGTTCCTATGGCAGCTGCCATTGTAGTTTTCCCACAGTGCCTTGCAGCAACACTACATAACTAGGGCTCTGTGGGCAATTGTGGTGTCCAGCCCTGGCCAGAATGCAGACTCAGGGTCACTTCTACAATCCAGTTGTTCCTTCAGTGTTACGAGGTCTTTCTGAATACAGTGGTACCTCGGGTTAAGTACTTAATTCATTCCGGAGGTCTGTACTTAACCTGAAACTGTTCTTAACCTGAAGCACCACTTTAGCTAATGGGGCCTCCTGCTGCCGCTGCACCGCCGGAGCACGATTTCTGTTCTCATCCTGAAGCAAAGTTCTTAACCTGAAGCACTATTTCTGGGTTAGCAGAGTCTGTAACCTGAAGTGTATGTAACCTGAGGTACCACTTTATACACACTTGCTTGGTGTGATTGACAGATCAAAGGGATTCTAGAACTCCTCCCCCTCCCCCCCCAAAAAGTAGGCCATTCAGGTCAGCCTGCCTATGATCTAAATGGGATGTATAGGTATAAGGCCTAAGCACAGCATTTCCCGCACCCTCCCTTGTTTGGAGGGGTAATGATTGCATGTTATTAAACATGAGCATATGTTTGTCTCCCTCGGATGTGACATTGAATGCAAGCTGATGAAGGAGAAGGGTGTGCATAGGTCCTCTGTGTACATGAAGAATGCATTGAGATAAAGTGAAGGTTAAGGAAGGTGGATTTTGTGTTTAGGTCTTGAGTTTGGCGACGCATGTTGTCATTTTTATTTTTTGTCACTGTCACTTTCGCAGTCCCCGTTCCTGACCCTATAAAAGATGCTGTTTTCGCCGGGCTCTTTTGTTTCCAGATAGCAGTTTCATTAATATAAAGGATGGTAGTTGTCTGCAGAGGTCATGTTGTTGGATGAAAAATTAGGAGTTGGGAAATCTTGAACAGAAGGCAGTCTGTCAGGTAGGAAGAAAGTTTTCTTTTCCAAGTTTTCACGTAACTGGCCAAGGCCTCCGTTTGCACAAAGTGGAGCCCTTAAGAAGGTCTTTTCATCCCATTTGAAGTTTAGTAGGATTGTGGCTTTCTCTAAGGCAGGCTATGCAGTTATGAAGCATGAGAGGGAATTCAATCAGAGGTGCATCTGCTCAAATTTGACTCTGAAATGATGAGATTCAAAACAGGCAAAAGAAAGTACTACTTCATATAACCCACAGTTAAAATATTAAACATTTAAAATATGGAATTTGCAACCACAATACATAGTTATGGCTACTGGCTTAGATGGGGATTAGACTTCAGTGGGAGATACACATTAAATTCAAAATATGTACAATCTGTGTACCAGTGTATGGAATAGTGGCACTGTACCAATAAACAAGTGTACACCTTTTTTTTTCCTTTTTTTTGCACAAAACAATTTGTATAAGCATAATGGAGATGGCTTTTACCTGTGTTCAATGTAACAGATGAAAAGGTCTAACATCATAGATGACCCATCTACCAATAGCTAATAGCCGTTATTGCTGGCTATATGAAACTTCCACGTTTAGAGACAATTTGCCACAGAATGCCATTTGCTGAGGAACAACAGCAGTGGGTGACTGCAGGCATCTGGTTGGCCACTGTTGAAAACAGGATGTTGGCTTAGATGGACTACTGGTCTAACGTCACAAGTTTTTTCTTAGGCTCTTAAGCTACCTCTCATCATAACAAGTGGCCCTTTAAAACTCCAATCCACCTAAAGTGTCATAATGTAAGATTTTGGAAAACAATGAATGAGAGACCACATGGAAATACAGTGGTACCTCAGGTTCTGGAGGTCCGTTCTTAACCTGAAACTGTTCTTAACCTGAAGCATCACTTTAGCTAATGGGGCCTCCTGCTGCCGCCACACCGTCAGATTTCTGTTCTTATCCTGAAGCAAAGTTCTTAACCTGAAGCACTATTTCTGAGTTAGTGGAGTATGTAACCTGAAGCGTATGTAACATGAAGCGTATGTAACCCGAGGTACCACTGTAGAACCAATGTGACAGGTTCATGGCTCCAGGAGTCTTGTATTAATGGCTACTACAGGTGTGGTGGCATCTTTTGCCGATTCTGCAGTAAGAGTCACCCTCGCTTCCTCTTGTCCTGATGCTGTCCTCCAGGGAAAATCATTCTTTATAGCTTAATTGGAGCAAATGACAATTCGGCTTTTTTCTCCAGATCATAGGTGCCAGCTCCTAATGGCCGAGGCACTTTTGTCCACCCCACCCCATGTTTTTGTTTTGAGGGAGCTGGACCTCCTCAAAGTTCAGAGGCAGTTTGGCACCACCCCTTGGCTCCTTGAAATGTCAGGAAGTCAAGCGACTTCCCACGCGTGATGTCGCAATCAGATTGAGGAGATGGGGTCTCTGCTCCGGATTGACATTTGCTCCCATTTAGCACTAAAGAGAGGGGCACGGGTGGCGCTGTGGGTTAAACCACAGAGCCTAGGCCTTGCTGATCAGAAGGTCGGTGGTTCGAATCCCCGTGACGGGGTGAGCTCCTGTTGCTCGGTCCCTGCTCCTGCCAACCTAGCAGTTCGAAAGCACGTCAAAGTGCAAGTAGATAAATAGGTACCGCTCTGGCGGGAAGGTAAACGGCATTTCCGTGCACTGCTCTGGTTCGCCAGAAGCGGCTTAGTCATGCTGGCCACATGACCCGGAAGTTGTACGCCGGCTCCCTTGGCCAATAAAGCCAGATGAGCGCCACAACCCCAGAGTCGGCCATGACTGGACCTAATGGTCAGGGGTCCCTTTACCTTTACCTAGCACTAAAGAGTGGGTTTTCCCTGGGAAAGGAGTGGGTCAAGGGGGGAAACCACTCCAACCTATGCCTAGAAATGGTGGGTCAAGAGGAAAACTGCTTGGGCCTGTGCTTTCTAGACAACAGACAAGCAGAAGTGTCCATGGGCCTTTAGTCCCATCAGTTTCAACAGGGATACAAATACGTGCAAAATTTCTCATGTCGGGGCAGCCTTTGCCTTCCATTTGTTTTGGACTAAAACTCTCATCTGCTCAAGCCAGCATGGCCATGATCATGTTCCTTACTGTGCTGGCTGGGACTCATGGGCATGGTAGTCCAAAACACCTCTGGAGCTAATAATTTCAAAATGAGCAGTCTTCAGTCAGTGCAACTCCAGACTGGAGTTAATAATAGGTAAAGGTAAAGGTACCCCTGACTATTAGGTCCAGTCGTGACAAACTCTGGGGTTGCGGCGCTCATCTTGCTTTATTGGCCGAGGGAGCCGGCGTACAGCTTCCGGGGTCATGTGGCCAGCATGACTAAGCCACTTCTGGTGAACCAGAGCAGCACACGGAAACACCGTTTACCTTCCCGCTGGAGCGGTACCTATTTATCTACTTGCACTTTGATGTGCTTTCAAACTGCTAGGTTGGCAGGAGCAGGGACCGAGCAACGGGAGCTCACCCGGTCACAGGGATTCAAACCGCCGACCTTCTGATCAGCAAGTCCTAGGCTCTGTGGTTTAACCCACAGTGCCACCCGCATCCCAGTGGAGTTAATAATACTTTTCAAAATTAAACTGAGATTGTAGCAAAAGAAATGTAAAAAAGGAATAATAGTTGTGTGTTACTGTTTGCTAAAGGTTATTACCTCCTATGCAAGCCCTGTTCCTGTGTCATTAACAGAAACCTGACATGCTCTTCCTGGCATTGTAATAAGTGGCATGGAGATAATTAGTCGCTTCAGCTGCTAATTTCTGTGTGTGTGGCAGCAGCTAGAATCCAATAAATACCACATGTTCCCTGTTCTAGAGCTTGAAGCACAGTAGCTGCAGCAGTAAAAGGAGGTTGTTGGTAAACCTTGCCACAGAGGCTAAGCCTGCAATGCATTGACAGGATTGAAGCATGGTAATAAAACTTGCGGATAGGAAGGTGTCATTCACAATAAGACAGTGTGATGCCATTTGCACTATTATCTCTGGAAAAACTTGAGCGAGTCTAAGGGTAAGTGAATGTTGGACAAAATACCTGGATCCATGTTGTACGATGTGTGAGAGAGAGGTTGCTGTCAATGAAAATCTAATGTTATACTAATAAACTGATTGAAGGTTCAACTGATTTATGATTTATTAGATTGTAGGGAATAAAATGATGGTAGCTTTCATATTCTCACTAACAAATATGAATGGGGAAAACACGTTGTCTGGTATACATCTGCTCGTCTCCTCTTTCTTCTCTGCTTCACTTAAGATATAGATCTAAGTTAACAGAGATTAACGACACTGAGCAGTTTCCAATATTGTGACGTCCACAGACGTGCTTTAGAAACAGGGGTGAGAAACCTGACACTCCGGGTTTTTGTTGGACTTGCAACACCCCTGACCACTGTCCGTGCTGGTTGGACCTGATGGGAGTCCAACAACTTTTTGGAGGGGCTCAGGTTTCCTTGTTTTCAAAAGATGAAGTTATAAAATGAAAACACTTTCAGGCTAGACTGTGGTAGGTACAAGGGAACACATACCTTTCTTAGTGGAAGATGCACAAATGTAGTTTGAGAAATTTATTACTTAAAAATTTGATGCACTATGGTGGAACAGTAAATGTGTTACTAGCACAGCAAACACCGGACTGAGCTAGACTGGTAAAGGAAAAGCAATTTATGTGCGATATAACAATGTGCCACCAGATGGCGAAGTGGGGTCCCATTTTTCTCTACTTGTTTCCCTGTTTAAATTTACGTGTTTAACTGAAACGCTTCTTTGATGTGTCTGGATCCAGCCACTCTATTTACTCATAAAACCTTCAAGGCAATTGTGAAGTCTGTTGAAATGAAACCCATCTCAACTGAAGTAATATAAGTACTCTGACCATAAAATATTCTTTTTATTATTCCCCTTGGTGATTTTTCCCCTCCATTATGTAGTACTTGGAATATTTATTTCACACCCTGTGTACTTTATGGAAAGCTGTGTTGACTGTCAATTAAGTTCTTAATTTTCTGATTCCTTGCATGAAAGTACAGTCCATCATTTCTGCTGTTTCAAGGCTTTGGGATACAGACTAGGAGATGGAGCTCCAGAACATCTGGAGCTCCAGAACATCTGGAGGGTAACACTCTGGCTAACTCTGACATGGGTCACGTCTGCACTATGGACAATTGAAGATGCAGCTCTACCTACATATCCTGGGAACTGAACCTGTGGTCTTCTGCAGGTAAAGCAGATTCTCTACCAATTATATCATATTTGTATCCCACCATTACTCAGATTATTAATGGTCCTCTCTCCAACCCCCAATTTTATTTCACAACAGCCCTGTGAGGCAGGTTAGGGAGCAATAGACCCTGTACTGCATTTTTAAATATGCATTTGGCTTTAAAGTGCCCTGTTAACATAAAATGTGTGCATTTTCTTCTTTTAAAACACATCAATGAGCCACGTGATTATACAATCCTCAGGCGATGTTTTCATATTAACTTCTTTTGTACGTTCTTCATGCTTCTGTGCTAACTCTCTTTCGAAGAAGAAGGGTAAACAAAGAAGATGAGACTGTGCTACAACTCTGCAAAGGAGTAAAATGATGCCGACACATTGGAAAACCAAATCAAGAAATGCTGTTGTAATTAAAACTGGAAATATATATTGTATTTAAAAAACAAACAAACCCACAGTATACATTATGTGCAGTTGAAAGATACAGTATCAGCCAAAGGCTGAAATTGTAAGAGAGAAAAATGTCATTCAAATTCACACAATTCTGGCTGAAATAAGATTCACACAACCAGGCTTTTCCTTTCGTGAGAAGCCTAATAGGGTTCCAAGTCTAAATATTTTGCCAGGAAGTAAATCCCATTGAAATCAGACCAATAGATGTGCTTATGATGAGTAAAGTGATTTGCTAATAAATGTGGTAGCAACTCAGGTGCATTATCATGTTTGCCTGAGCTATCTGACCTGCTGAGCTGAACACAGCTCACCAGGAGCTTGCTAAACCTGCTGGGTTTTGCTGCTTGCCTAGGTGGGGGATGTGATATTAACTGCATGTGTGAAATTAATCTGCACAGTTTTGTTATGTAAATAACAGGGGGTGGGGCATGATTCTTGAGCCACCTGCAGGTTGTGGGTGGGGAGTTCTTCTGCTCTCTCTGCCAGCACTGACAAAAAAATGCCTCTCTAAAGCTGCTATTTTCATTTCAATGGAAGCCTCCATGGGCACCAATGGGAGCTTCCCTTAAAATGCAAATAGCAGCTTTGGAGAGGTGATTTTCATCCCGACTGCCAAAATGGGAGAGTGAGCAATCAAGAATATGCAGGCCACCTTAAGTCTTGGACCATATTTGGAATGGTAGGGTACCACAAACCTGCAATGTTCAGAGCAAGCTGTATAATTTTAATGAATCCGAACACTGTCAGTCTAAACCACTTTTTAAAGACTGCGGTGGTGGTGGGGGCAACATTACAACTGACGGAATAAAGGAACTGGAGGACATGAAGAACGTTCTTGAATTTCACACCAAGAATACAACACTTTCTTTATGAACTCAAAGCCAATTATGTATAGGACAAAGCAGTAAATTCTCTCTTTGAGCTTGAAATGCAATTTTGTTCCAATTCTTCCTGACTAGAATAGGGTCACCTGCCTCAACAGGCTATGTCCAATACATTCCGTAAAACGGGAGTGGGGATTTTTGGCCTTTCAGATGTAGTTGGACTGCAGCACCCATAATCTCTGACCATTGGCCTTGCTGGGGAGTCACAACAACACCTGGATAATGTTTTGGGGAAGCATGCCTGGGGGGGGGGGAGTGCTTGAATGCATGAGTGATGATGCACAATTGGGGGAGGGAATTATTGAGGGGGTAGATTCAGCACATAAACAGGAGAGTACATGTCCGGGAGAGTATGAATGAATAGCAACAGGAGCGCATAACCTCTTCCCCAATGGCTGGGCATTCATACAACAGGTTTTAAGCAGGGAGCAGTGAAGGAATGTTGCCTAAGCAGAGGTGGAGTTGCACATCACCAATGGCAACAGAACAAAACATGCCTGGGGGCGCATGATGCTCTAAGAACTTTGGATCTCCTTGCAGTACAAATGCAAACTTTTCTGCACGGGTGAAGTGTGAAAATATTCTCTTCTCTGACCCAAAATCAATGTTTTATTTCAAAATATTAAAGCTACATGTTTATTTTACAGAGAATATTATCCCTCTGATCTGGGACTCTTATAATAAGTGGGACATAGCTCAGTGGTAGAGCACATGGTTCAATCCCAAGCATCTCCAACTCGGGCTGGAAGATCCCCGTGTCTGAAGAGCCTCTGCCAGCCAGTGCAGAAAATATTAGGCTGGATGTACTAACAGTCTGAGCCACTATGAGAAGGCCAGAGCCAGAGCCATCTTTAGCAGCTGGGGTGCTACCGGCGGCGGTGTGCAAATATCCGCCCAGCGCCCCCAAGTTACCACTGCTAGTGTTAGGGTGGCCGTAGCTGTGCACTGCCAGCCACCCAGAAGGGCGCAACTCTCCCCCATGCAGCTGCAGGACAGCAATCCCTGCAGAGGCTTGGAGGCTTGGGAGGAAAGCTGCATGCCTACCAGCCATAGGTTGGGGGGGCGCAGCTTCCATACTAAGCTTCTGCAGGGATCACTCTCCTCCCGAGGAAGCTTGGGAGGGATGTTGCACAACCACCAGCCTTATGGTTGACGGGGCGCAGCTGGCGGGTGTGCAGGGCAAGGGGAGGCCGCCGGCAAAGCCATGCAGCTCCCCCACTTGCTGGGGCATCCCTGAGAGGCCGGCGCCCTGGCGCGATGCACCACTAAGCCCTATGGGAAAGACAGCTCTGGCCAGAGCTTCCCCAACCTTGTTTGAGATAGAGCGAAAAGTAGAATCATTGGATTGCAGAGCTGGAAGGGACCCTGAGGGGCAACTAGTCCAATCCTTTGCAGTGGAGGAATATGCAGCTGGATTGAACCCGCAAACTTGGCATTGTCAGCACCATGCTCCAACCAACTGAGCTATCCAGCGTGGTCCATTCATGAAATAGTTATTATGGAAAACATCAGTTAAGAGACAATCACTGAATGCAACCTCTCCTTTGTTCACCATAACAAATTTCTGTTCGTGTTGCAGCGTAATGGTGTGGCTCTTCTCTTTGATGACTGCCATCTTAGACAGCTGCTGTCTGTCCTTCACTAGGTAAAAAAGTTTGCTGCAAAACGTATAATGAAGATAAGCCAGCTGCAGCTTTCACATGTTCGAGAGCATATTGTCAGCAGCACCTCCTCTAGCATGGAGCCTGACCTTTAGATTATTAACCTCAAATAACCCTTTGTGCTATGAATATGCATGGCACTCCTTCCCACAGAAATGTGCTGCTAAGTCTCTGCTGAAATTGGCACTAGAGGGCAGCAATGGGATTCGAGCAATTTCTACTTGTGGCAGAGAAGCCTTTGAAATGCATTGGCTTGGGCCACGCAGGCATGGCATGTTCAGGGAACCAAGCAGTTCAAAGTCCATCTTCTGTGAGGGAAGGGAAATTGGTCAGAATGGCTGAAAGTAAAACCTTACGAGACGGACTGAGGATTGGCAAAGAGGTTCCTGGGATATAAAGAAGCTAGCAAACAATTAGGCCAGAGGAACTGAAGCGCTGAGGGTGGGCAATGAATTGAGAGTGCGAGAAAAGATGGTTGGATGAACGAGACTTGAGGAAAGGGGCAGTTAAACGTCAAATATCAAATAATGTTCCATTGAGGCAAGAAGTGTGTAATCTGAGAACGGACTCTGAACAAACTTCATTGTGCTTAAGATCAGGAGGAACTGTATGGTATGGCCGCGTTGAGTACTAGAGAAACTGGCCAAGGAACAACAGAATGACTAACAGAAGAGGGGCAGAGTTATCTGAAACACAATAACCTTAGGAAATAAACTGTGGTGGCAACTTTGAGTTGAAGGAGTAGAATATCAGAAGAACATAGAACGGGGGGGGGGGGGGCAAAAGTGACCATAAGCCTTAGAGACAGGAAGAGCTGTGGCAGGTGAGCCCGGGAGCTTGGGAAGCTGAGGTTTGCGGACCAGGAAGCCAAAGAAACACAGGATTGCTAGGTCTCGATCCTGACAGGGAAATGCTGGCAACTGAGGCTTGCCTTGTTAGAGCAGCATTGCAGCCTGACATCCTAAAGGGATACAAAATGGCTGGTCAGATCGCTATGGTATATACCTGGCTGCAGGTATAGATGTGCACCCCCAGCTGCTGCACTCAAAGAGCATTGACACAAGGCTATGTGTCTTTGTAGCTACCCATCAACCCACCACATTGAACAAAAAATGCATTCCTTCTCACTGAACAACCTGCCAGCATTTTGTGAAAGCTGTTTTTGTGGTTTCCCCATGAAATGTTGCAGGTTTGATCAAAAGGTAAGAGTCCAAGTACTCTATCCATGAATTCATCTCTGCCAAATTTAAATAAGCCGATTGTCCTTTTCAGATATCCATTAGCCAAATATGAGAGCTAACTCACATTACCTTCAGCCTGCATTCCAGAACTCACCCTTTGGACTTTCTTTTCAGGAAGGCATTCTCGCTAACTACACAAAGCTGTACTGGAATGATTTCTCCCTTGGCACTGCCTAGAAGGCCAAACTACTAGTCAGAAGAGAAAACTATTTATGGGTTAACTTCTCCAAATACCACTAATCTCACTCATAGGACACCGGGCTCTGAATAAACACTGATCAAAGTCTAAGAAGGTCATTATTGAAATTTATGCACACCCTGACACCCCTAATTTTATTCATATTTACTTGGAAGTTAAGTGCCACGAAGTTCAACAGGAATTGCTCTGATACAGATATGGTTGTGAATCGCATCCTTTGCCACTATGAAGCCACTGGCCAAGAAATCAAGGCTTCGTGTCACCTCCCTTCACCCCTCTTTAGAGGCCAGATAAGTCTCCCACTTTAAACCTAGGATAGTAGGGTGTGGCTGCTCCTTTGTTTCTGCAGGGAAAGAGAGCAGCTGGTGCACCACTTAGTTTCCCAGCTTACTTTATTTTATTATTTATTTATTAAATTTGTATACCTTATACCCACAGGTCTCAGGGCAGTTCACAGGGCTTAACCCAGCATGCACTGATTTTCCTGGAGGAATTCAATACAAGTCTGTTAGGTCCTCCCAACCACACTGCAAAAATAGGGAAGCTGTAATCTTGCTGACCTAGAAGTCCTACCCCCTGTTTCTCCTTTCTCCAAGACCTTCCCACAACCGATGCTGTTTCTTCAACCTGAGCCTAGTCTGGAGCCTGTCTGAGCCCTGCCTTTCATCGATGATCAGACTACGACGCCTTGAGAAATGCAGAGGTGGAAATGTAGGTAGCTACACTTCATATTAGGGACGTGGGTGGCGCTGTGGGTTAAACCACAGAGTCTAGGGCTTGTCGATCAGAAGGTTGGCGGTTTGAATCCCCGTGATGGGGTGAGCTCCCGTTGCTCGTTCCCTGCTCCTGCCCACCTAGCAGTTCAAAAGCATGTCAAAGTGCAAGTAGATAAATAGGTACTGCTCCAGCGGGAAGGTAAATGGCGTTTCTGTGCGCTGCTCTGGTTTGCCAGAAGCAGCTTAGTCATGCTGGCCACATGACCCGGAAGCTGTCTGCGGACAAACGCCGGCTCCCTCGGTTTATAGAGTGAGATGAGCGCGCAACCCCAGAGTCGTCTGCGACTGGACCTAATGGTCAGGTGTACCTTTACCTTTACACTTCATATTGCAAAGCAGCCATTGCCAGCACGTACTAAGAGAGAGAGAGGGGGGGGTTGATACTTTAAATCTAAATAAAGAAGCTTTGCATCAATGCTGTTAGCTGTGGCCAAGCCTAGGATTGCAGCACATGCATGCTCCTGAAACATGAAAGTTGTGCACTTTGTCCCTTTGTCTCCATGGCTGGATATGTTTCACCTGCTAAATATCTCTGTGGAAGGCAGCTAGCACAGGCAAAGGCCCTAATGAAAAGGCAGGAGAACTATGGACAACATGTCCGCAGCAAAAGAATTGGCATTGTTTCTATAGGAAGGCTTCTATTCACTTGCCCTATAAGCGATCTAATGAGAACTACTTAGCTGCTATGCAAGCAGCATGTCATGACTGAGGCATCTGTTTTAGTGATCTGAAACACACAAGCAAGTTCTTTCAAGGAAAGGATTATAAACATTGATCCGCAGGGCAATAATTAACCGACGAATGGTTTCGTGACGCTATGAGGCATAAGTGCTGAAAGATGATTCTATGGTAGTGTTTTAAGCCAAGCACGGAATGGTTTTTTAAAAAGCTCTCCCAGTGCCAGAGGATCAACTCTTGTCATCCCAGCCCCTTAATCAGATGTAGTGAGTTGAACCACAGGTGTGGCAGAAGCATGCAAAAGGTACAGTATAAATCACCAAATTGTGCCTAGAAATCCTCCTTTGGGAAATCTGTGACACTACAAGTATTGTTGGACTCCAACTCCCATAATCTCTGAACATTGTCTATGCTGGGAAGCCAAACAACATCTAGGAGGCTACAGGATCCTCTCATGGACAGTTTGCTGAAACATATATATATATTTAATAATTCAAAATCCACTCCTTATTTACATTGTCATCAAACAGCTCTCTTGCTTCTTTACCAGCTTCATTAAAAAACACTGCTGACTGAAGTCTTATGCTTACCTGCTCTCCTTGTAGTGAATGAAACACAAATGATGGCTTTATTTCAGTTCTCTCTAGAACAGGCATAGGCAAACTCGGCCCTCCAGATGTTTTGGGACTACAACTTCCATCACCCCTAGCTAACAAGACCGGTGGTCAGGGATGATGGGAATTGTAGTCTCAAAACATCTGGAGGGCCGAGTTTGGCTATGCCTGCTCTAGAATTCAGCTGGTGTTTTGTGGTTTGTTTGTCTTTGGTGGTGGTTGGTGTGGTGGTTTTGGTTTTTTGCTTTATTGTTTTGTTTCCAGATTCTCTTCTGATGCTGTGTCATATTTGTGGCTGCAAGCTTTGTTAATGGATGCCGTGGGAAGTTGAAGAACGAAACAGAGAGAGCCCAACGGAATGCCACAACTCTTACTACAGTTAAACTCAAATACCCTCAATTTCTGTTCTCAGCTGGTACTGCCCTCAACTGCTTCCCTGTATATCCCATTCACAGATCCTTATGGGTTCTGTTCCAGCTAGAGATTGGAACCAGACACTGCAGAGCTTTAACACCTACTGGAGTTTCAGCTTCCTAGAAAAGTCCACCACTCGTGCTTGCTGTGGCCCAGGAATAATCAGAGGCAAAGTCCACCTCTGAAGGCAGCCCCAAGGAGAGTAATCTAGGGCCCACAGTCTGGCATTCTTTATCCTCCCCCATTATTCTAAATCGTGCTGGCAGGCAGTCATATGGGAATCAACCCATTCCTTTTTAACAGACAAAACAGCAGCTAGAAAACTAGCTAGATCAGACATGATCCTAAGGGTCTTATTTGGCAGCAAAAGAAGACCCACTATGTCCTCTGCTACCCAACTAATATTACAGAGGCAGGGCGTGTAAAAACCAGTCATGGAAGATTTATGCTGGTAGGGTTTGCTGTTTCCCATTCAAATTAATTTAATGGTTGCCAGAGGTACAGAGTGCAGGCTAGTTTGATGCTAGGGGTGGGAATGGGAAATTCCATTTGAGCAATTCCCTGGAGTTAAGGCACTGGGACTGCAATTAGCAAGCAGGAAGCAAGGACAGTGGGTGGGACAGAAAGCATCAGCTCCACAAAGAAACAAAACAAAACAAACACACGAAGGGTTGGAACTAACTGCTCTGCTAGCATGGCAGGCTAGATCCTATGGTGGAATTTAAGCCTTGGGGGAAAAACTGAGTTGGTCATGCCTTTGCAAATTTGGCAGGTTAAATAGGCCTGGTTTCAGAACAACCTCCTATGAATGATGCAAAAGTCGAGGGAGGCAACTAAGAGAGATCCTATGATCCTCCTGGCTTATCCCTCCTCTACAATCTACTTGGATAGCAAGCCAATACTGTATTCTGAACTCCTTGCCCTGCAACCAGATGGGATTGAGGCCCTGAGGAAACGTTGGGTATGATTCTACTGGACTGATCTCATTTGAAAAATTTAGGCTGGCTCAAGTACTGTTAGTTACCGTACCCTCCAACATTTCTCCAATGAAGATGATGGTGATGATTTCATTATTTATGCCCCAACCACTCTGAGTGGCTTCCAACATATATAAAAACATAATAAAACATTAAGCATTAAAAAAAACTTCCCTATACAGGACTGCCTTCAAATGTCTTCTAAAGGTTGTATAGTTACTCATCTCCTTAGCTCAGGAGTCGCATAACTCCAATATTTATCTGATTAAAATAGGGATGTCCTACCACACACTCCAGCATTTCCCCCAATGGAAATAGGGACATCCCAAGGAAAAGCAGGAAATTCCAGGATAAAATCGGAAACCAGGACAGCTTCTGTAAATCCAGTTTGCAGTAACAACCAGCAGAAGGAGTATTGGCAGTGGGGGCAGGGAGTCCTTTTTCACTGGGTCTTGGTTCTCAAAAGTTTAACTGTTTTTCACCCCAGATGAGAAGCGAGGGAGGTGTATCACTCATCCAAGTCATTCTCCTCCTTGTACTTTCAATCTGTCATTAGCTTTTATCTGACCTAAAACTTCATTTGTGGGATTAGCCGCGTGAGCTCTGTTCGTGCAAGCAATCCAGCACACCTTTTGGCTGCAAGAGTTAATCAGCCAGGCGAAGCATGCTTCTGTAAGTTCAAACTGATTTCAAATTCAGGGAGAGGCTGTGCTGAATTTCACAAATCATTGTAGCAACTGACTGACTTAAAAGGAGGAGTTTTGTCCAGTTAGCCCAATATCAACCAGTGTGGTGTAGTGGTTAAGAGCAGTAGTCTTGTAATCTGGGGAACCGGGTTCGCGTCTCCGCTCCTCCACATGCAGCTGCTGGGTGACCTTGGGCCAGTCACACTTCTTTGAAGTCTCTCAGCCCCACTCACCTCACAGAGTGTTTGTTTTGGGGGAGGAAGGGAAAGGAGAATGTTAGCCACTTTGAGACTCCTTCGGGTAGTGATAAAGCGGGATATCAAATCCAAACTTTGATTGGCGGCAATTTTCTGAGTTCTTTTTCCCATTTAAATGACGGTTCCAGACTGAACTCGGGACCTGCTGCTCACAAGGGTATATACTCTGTCGCTGAGCGATGATCCTTCCCAAACGTTTGAGGATCACTTTTATTACATGTGCTCCAGGATTCATTGAAATGAATGCTATAATATCAAGGGGAAGAATGCTAAAAGAAAAGCAGACACTGGTTTTCAGAGGGCCCATCAGTCACTTTCTCTCATCTGACACAGATCTCATGCGTGGAACACATGCATGCGCTCCTGGAGGTGCAAGAGAATGATGCAGAGGCTGTTCCTAAGATGACAGCTACCCCAAAATGGAGCCTCATTTAGGACTGTGTGCCATTATTCTCACCACCATGTGAGCAGTCATGTTACTGAACCACCAGCTGAAATACAAGGGAGCTTATCAGCATTAACAGTCCCTAGTGGGTCCTATTCTACAAATCCAAACCACAGAGGGATTGCTAAATGGGGAGAGAAGGCTGGGCCCACGTCAAACAAAAGCCTCTTATATAATGAATTCAACGGGAAAACAAAGGGAAAACCACTGCAAATCCCAGCCTTCAATCTGTCTCTGAGATATCAGATGACAGAGGAAATATGTTGGACCCATTTCCTTTTGTCCTGCAAATAGATTATTTGTAGGCCGTGTGCCCTGGGTGCTACAGCAACCCCAGTGAGGCGAGAGGAAAGTCGTCCCTTCCCGTCCCCCACCCCCACCCCCGGCCACACTCAGGGAAGTTGCATCCAGAGAAGTCAACAGCGCTGGGTTCTGTTAAAGTGGTTTATGGTTTTTATGGGTGTTTCCAAACGGGAGCTTATCAGTGAAAATGGGTAGCTGATAAACTGATTTTCCTTTTACATTTACTGACATTTTCCCAGAGAAGGGAAATATGGATTAAATAGGGCAGCGATTATGGGCTGGCATTTGGATGCCAACAACGTCATGTGCCCTCTGCAAAAAAAACCCTGCATTTATGAGGAGTACCAGACAGAGGGCCTTCTCAGGGGTGGCGCCCGCCCTGTGGAACGCCCTCCCATCAGATGTCAAGGAAATAAACAACTATCTGACTTTTAGAACACATCTAAAGGCAGCCCTGTTTAGGGAAGTTTTTTATTTCTGATGTTTTATTGTATTTTTAATATTTTGTTGGAAGCCGCCCAGAGTGGCTGGAGAAACCCAGCCAGAAGGACGGGGTATAAATAATCTATTTATTATTATTATTATTATTAATTATTTATTATTTAAAGGTAAAAGGACCCCTGACCATTAGGTCCAGTCATGACCAATTCTGGGGTTGCGGCGCTCATCTCGATTTATTGGCCGAGGGAGCCGGTGTACAGCTTCCGGGTCATGTGGCCAGCATGACTAAGCCGCTGCTGGCGAACCAGAGCAGCGCACAGAAATGCCGTTTACCTTCCCGCCGGAATAGTACCTATTTATCTACTTGCACTTTGACGTGCTTTCGAACTGCTAGTTTGGCAGGAGCAGGGACCAAGCAACGGGAGCTCACCCCGTCGTGGGGATTTGAACTGCCAACCTTCTGATCAGCAAGTCCTAGGCCCTGTGGTTTAACCCACAGTGCCACCTGCATCCGATTATTACTGTCCCACAATAAACATCTGGAAGGCCACTATTAAAGAAATGCCTTTCAGATTTGGAATGGAGGAGAATGTTATGGAGCTCCTAACAGTGGTCTTAAAAGCAATGATGTAGTAGAGGGGGACAACAGCTCTGGGACTTTTTCAGAGCATGAGTGATGATGTCTTCTGCCAGACCGCCCAGGTAATTAGCCGACCCTCTTTGATCTGGCAAGTGATCACGAGGGTTTCTAGTTTGTTGGTGACAGATCAGTATAGGGGAAATCAGAGAATAATGGAAATTGTTGAGCAGAGGCTGGATACATTTTTCTTTTTCCTTTATGGGGTGTATGAGAGAGTGGGAAGAGACATCAATGGTTGGTTGTTAGCCCATTGAACAGCCTTTCTTTGGGAATCTCAGCTAAGAGCACCTCCACTCATTCCAGCCTTAAAAAAATCAGAAAACGAACTAAGCCGCACACCGAGAAAAAAATAACCAGACTGCTCCTTAAAAAGAAGCACAGAAAGTGGCTTTTGTAAAGTTTCCCTGTTGGGTTGACAGGAGGCAATTTGTAGCTGATGGAGACAGACCATGTCTGCAGGCAGTGTGTTTTGTTTTTTTCCCTAGGGGTACCCCTAAACATTTTGTGAATCTAACGAGAGAAGAAAGCAAACATTTAAAAAAATTTAGTTTCTTCTCTAGCACGGTGAATCGTCAGTTCCGTTGCTACCCCTGATGGCAGCCTCATTTCCTGTCATGGTGTTTCCTGAGTCTCAGGGGGGAAGCGAGCATTTAATGTGTGAAGTAGGAGTTGGCATGGTGATTGGTCAGTTTTGTTGTTACCATCTCTGATGGCAGCCTCATTTCCTGTCATGGTGTTTCCTGAGTCTCAGACAGAATGAGAGTGCCCCTAATCATTTTTTTAAAAGAAAAAAGCACTGTCTGCAAGTGGGCGAGGGATGCTCTTTAAGTTGGGTTCTCTATCTTGGGCTCTGTTGTTGTACAGTGTGACCGGGCCAACAGCTCCTTGGGCAGGTGTAGGCCAGGAATTACTGTATAATTGCATGTATAAGACAATATTATTTCATTAGAAATAAAAGGCAAAAATTGGGGATCATCTTATACAGAGTGGGGATGTGCGATTGGTGGCGGCAGTCACAGGAGCTTGGCAGGGTGTGATTGGTTGCTACGGCCAGGCCTAGGCAATGTCCCCCCCCCCAATTTTTTTTGTCACTGTCCAAAATAATAGGGGTCGTCTTATACATGAGGACGTGCTATACACGGAAAAATACGGTAAGCTGCCCGTCTCAAGCAACATTGATGGTGTCACTGTTCAGAGCAAGGATATAGTGAAAGTCTGCATTGCAGTGCTTCTTTTCAGGGGGTATGCAAGGGTACACGGTACTGGCACCTCTTTTTCGTTGTTAAAATAATAGTAGTAGTAGTAGTAGTAGTAGTAGTAGTAATAATAATAATAATAATAATAATAATAATAATAAATTTTATTTATATCCTGCCCTCCCCAGCTGAAGCCGGGCTCAGAGCGGCTAACAACAGTAAAATGATACAATATACTAAAATAATTTCATTATAAAATCAATTCAAATCAGATTAATGACAACTATTGGGCTAGAGTTCTGTGAAGATTGCCAAAGGAGGGGGTCAGGCTGCGCCCTGACCAAAGGCCTGGTGGAACAGCTCTGTCTTGCAGGCCCTGAGGAAAGATGTCAAGTCCCACAGGGCCCTAGTCTCTTGTGACAGAGCTTTCCACCAGATCGGAGCCACAGCAGAAAAAGCCCTGGCTCTGGTTGAGACCAGCCTAACCTCTCTGTGGCCTGGGACCTCCAAGATGTTTTTATTTGAAGACCATACGGTCCTCTGTGGGACATACCAGGAGAGGCGGTCTTGTAGGTAAGAGGGTCCTAGGCCATATAGGGCTTTGAAGGTTAAAACCAGCACCTTAAACCTGATCCTGTACTCCACCAGGAGCCAGTGCAGCTGGTATAGCACTGGGTGAATGTGATCCCACAGCAAGGACCCTGTAAGGAGTCTCGCTGCGGCATTCTTCACCCGCTGGAGTTTCTGGCACTTACTGCAACAACTTCATGGTGAGTACCGGCACCTATTTTTCTAGGAAAAAAAGCACTGCTGCATTGTATCAATTTACAACAAAAACATGGGTGAGACTGGGTGGGGGAACCAAGAAGAAAATACAGAGTTTGGTCCCCACCCCTAGACTGGGCGCCAGCAAATGACAGAAGCCACCGTGTTAGCACTCATTCTTGACACACCTGGCAACACAATGCATGCTACTGCTGCTGCTACCTAACAGATCTTTTATGCCTTTCTTTGAATCATACATTTGTTTAATCCATAAGAAGCAGAAGCAAACACATCATACATAATAGCAATAAAATATACACCAAGACCAGTATGGATATCAATCAAATTTACAGACAACTGTGCGAGTATCAAGAAACATTTCCCAACAATTCGTAACACAAAAAAACAAATGGTTGCTACTCTGTAACTTTAAAATAACTAGACCCTTAAGACCAAACCTCTTAAAATGAGATCTGAGTACTGTACTGCGAGAAGGGAGTTCAGAAAGTCTTTGTTGTGTTCACTTTTTGGTGTTGACTTCTGTGTTGTAGCTATCTCAATTATTTCTCTTTGTTAAAACCTCCCCCCTCAAATGACCCATCTAGGTTTCTCCCTTCCCAGTCTATTCAGATCTGTCCCATTGTTCCAAGCAACTGTCTTTTCCCTCTGTCTCTCTCTCTTTTCACACGGACACTGTTTTTGTGCAAACCTAACTTTTCTTTTGCTCCCCAACCACACCCTGACTTCATGCAAACCCAGGGGTGAGGCGAAGCACTCCAAAAACCTCCCTAGTTTTCCATTGTCCGTAGGGTCAAAAGCTGCTGTTGAACTGGCAAAAGGCAGTACAGTATATGGTTTTACTATATGTGGTTTTACTAATATTTACACACTTGCAAATGGGTCGATGCAAAGCAATAGTCTGCAGTAGAATGACGAGCTCAAAAGCTAGCTATCATTTCAGGCGAATTAAGCTGCTCTCAAATGCTAACTATTCCAACAAAGAGAGCACAGTTTGCTTGTTTGTTTCACTGATATCCTCCCACTATGTACAGTGATACCTTGGGTTAAGTACTTAATTTGTTCCTGAGGTCTGTTCTTAACCTGAAACTGTTCTTAACCTGAAGCACCACTTTAGTTAATGGGGCCTCCCGCTGCCACTGGAGCACGATTTCTGTTCTCATCCTGAAGCAAAGTTCTTAACCTGAGGTACTATTTCTGCGTTAGCGGAGTCTGTAACCTGAAGTGTATGTAACCTGAAGTGTATGTAACCCGAGGTACCACTGTATGTGGTTCTCTCCCCCTATTTTATCCTTGCAAAAATTTTCTGCATAAAGTTAGGCTGTGAGAGTCATTGAGCTTCATAGCTGGCTGGGTGGTGATTTAGCATAAGCTTGAGCCAAACTGTTTCTCAGGCTTAGATAGTTAGCAAGCACCTTTCAATCGCCCTTCTTTTAAAACAAAAATCCTTGTGGTTTCATCTTAAGGAAATTTTGCCCATGTAGCATGTTAAGACACTGTCGTGCACATAGCCTAAGGGTTCCAAGTTAGAGGGATATTTCTCTCTAAAATAAACATATGTGTGATGGTTCTAGGGGTTGCTTGTGCGTAAACCGGCGCCACACCTGGCTGGGTGGCCTGAGTGAACCTTTTCTGTCCGGACAGCCACTCACCCATGGCTGTCTCAATCGCTGGCAGAATCCATCAGTGGGCGTTTCTCGAACTTCTTCCAGCAAAGAAGCTCTTTGACGCCTAGTCTCCGCCTACTCTCCCTGCACGGAAGCCTTCTGCGCAAGGAGGGTGTGGGCAGCGGAGGACCCGTGCTCTCCCCGCTGGTCCCCGGCGAGGAGTCATGGGACCGCCTCGCCGATTCCCTCATCTGCCCCCCTTCTCCACTGGTGCTATGCTGATTTCCTTCCCCAGAAGATGGGCTGCTTCTCCCCATCCCGGGACACTCTCCTGAATCCCTCTGGAGCCCTCTCTCCTCCTCTGGGTCCGATGGCAGTTCCCTGACAGTATGGTTTTAATATTGTGAAATAAAACATTATATTAAAAATGTTGGAAGAGGGACGCTTCTCATGCTATACCCATTCAGAAATATTTGTGTTTCTACTGCAAGGAGACCCAAAATGGCTTTGGCATCTCCCCATGCATGTTTTGTTCTGTTGCCATTGGTGATGTGCAACTCCACCTCTGCTCAGGCTACATTCCTTCACTGTTCCCTGCTTAAAATCCAGTGTCTGAATGCCCAGCCATCGAGGAAGAAGTTTTGCTCTCCTGCGCAGTGTAATTGTACTCTCTGGTATATGCTGCCTCCTATTTATGTGACGGATCCCCTCCCTTTTGCCCTCTAATAAATTCTTTTTCAATATCGTGTTCAGCAATGTGGTTTTCCTAATAAGCTCCTTTTTCAATCATACGCTCAAGAATTACCGTATTTTTCGCTCTATAACACGCACCAGACCATAACACGCACGTAGTTTTTAGAGGAGGAAAACAAGAAAAAAAATATTCTAAACGAAATAGTGGATATATGATTTTTGTGGTTCATGCTGTGGCCACAGACATGTGATCTGACAGTGAGTTTGGAGTAGCCCAATGCAAAAATCCTGAGGAGCCATGTGGATCCATGCTTTGTAACCACGGAGGAGGGAAGGAAGGGAAACCATGGATCCTCTGCTCACGACTGCAGCAGATCCCCCCCGCCACCCGCTGGCATTCGCTCCATAACACGCACAGACATTTCCTCTTACTTTCTAGGAGGAAAAAAGTGAGTGTTATGGTGCAAAAAATACAGTATTTTTTTAATACCCTATTCCTGGGGATACTTCAGCAAGCGTAGAGAAAGGATACCCCCCCCACTCAGCCACACTACGTAACTGTACTCAATAGCATTCCAGCACTTGAGCGCACCTCACATGACAAAAAGGAACATAACAAGAAAAATCGAATCCATTTCCCGGAGGCAGATTTGTGCGGTCTGCACAGAATCAGGGCCCCATGCAGCTGAGACGCTGCCATGATATTAGTACATATTGTTAACTGAGAAGATACCTTTAAAATGTGACACTGCTGAATTCCACTATTTAGGTTTGTCGTGTTTTTTTCCACATTTTGTTTCTCCTACTTGTGTAGTGGCTAGTCCATTCGGGCAACTAGTGAAATGTCAAGCAATTTTTAAAAAAAAGTTTCCCCAGATCTCAACGCCATGCTCTTTCCTGTACCACACATCCTTAGAAAAACACGGGGAACATTTCTCCTTCCCTCCCTCCCATTCTCTGGCCAATCCGTTTTATGCACCAGTCAGCCAATTTCAGTCCAAAAGTATTCCTATGGCGAGGAGGTCCCAGCCCCACCCCCTCTCCAGGCAGAAAAACAATGTGGAAGTAAATTTGTATGTTAATGCAGCTACTGGCTCTTAGCCCTGGTTCTCCCCCTCACTCCATGTTGTCATGATGGCTATCCAGCAAAATTAACTTCTCTAGTAGACCCAGGAATCAACACATCTGTTCTGAGCATGCCCAGAGATGTTTCCTTGAAGGCCACACTTACACAGTAGCAAAGCTCTTGGGCACAGCTTCCCCGGCCAGTCTTGTTGTCTGATTCTTTATTACAGTGGTACCTCGGGTTAAGTATTTAATTCGTTCTGGAGGTCTGTTCTTAACCTGAAACTGTTCTTAACCTGAAGCACCACTTTAGCTAATGGGGCCTCCTGCTGCCACCGCGCCGCTGCACAATTTCTGTTCTCATCCTGAAGCAAAGTTCTTTCACTATTGATGTGAGTTTCCGTGGACACACTGTGAGTCTCAGGTTTGTAAAATAAATGGGTTGTGGTTTTATACTTATTTATTTACTTACACGCATTTATTTTAATAGATGGGGTGACGAGCTGTTAAAAAAAAACGTTTTTCTGACGCGTTTCCTGGAGCAGTTTAAAAGCTGATGGAATTGTAAAGACAGCATGACTATGCTAAGAGGAGAGGGAAGGGGAGAGAAAATAAGAAAGGCAGTCTTTCTTTTCTTTCTTTCTTCAAAGACATGCTGGGACATGTATTTTCTTTTTGACCCTGCAACTTCATTCGTGTGTGTTAAAACTTCAGCTGAAATGCTATAGGCTCTGATGAAATGGAACACATAAAATACTGGCTTGATTTCCTTAACATGACACTGATTACTATATGGTGGTGCTAAAGCCATTAGATTCGGGGAGGGGGGGCAGTTCTTGGCATTGTGGTAAAGGAGTAGCAGTCATTCTGTGTTCCATGTACAGTAGCTGGCTGACAATGAAGGTTTCTACTTTAGAAAATGAATGAACCTAAGTTAGTCACATTCATTAATGTCAGTGGGTCTGCTCTGAGCAGGATTAGCACTGGATTCAACCCAACGAGTTTATATTTTGGACTGAAATGACTATTGTGGAATCACCTTAGTAAACACAAGCAGTGATTTGTCATTGGGGAAGCAGATGCACTCTATTTATGCTCTTGCCATTTATTTCTGAGACTCATGATTCCAAATCGTGTCTCTCCCAGATCAGTTTAAACTCCCTAGGCTGTGTCAGGCTTTGATTGGGTAGAATATTACCTGCATGTCTTCTGTTTTGGCCACATATGAAAAGGCTCGCCATTAGTATTTAGGCTGCATATATAAAAAAGATGGCTTTAAGATAGTGAAGCAGGATGTTAACTAGCCCGGATATTAAATTGCAGTCAGATCAGAAGTGAGTCACCTGTGAGGGAGAGGGTCTGCATCTAGAACAAATTCATTTCCAATTGGGTCTGTACACCCTCAATTCTTCTCATACTGCTTTGTATGATTAATGGTGCTTCCAATCTGGGGTGTAGCATTGCAAATGGGTCAGATATCCCAAAAGGATGATTGACAACTTTTTAAAAATGGATTTTCCGTGGAAAGGAAAGCAGTAAATCTAAATTAAATCTGGGGGAAGGGAAATACGGGCTGCTATTTTCATGCCAATTATGTTGTTTTGATGCCGCCAAAAACCTTGCATGTAAGAGCACCAATTTCACAATAAAACATCCATCTGAGTGCAACAGACATGGGCATTTCATGTCCTCAGAATACCCTTTCCTTAGCACAGCTATGATTGTAATATTATCTTCCGAAACACTGAGTGAAAGTTGTATGCAACTTGTAATGTGAAAAAGAATTAATTTCCTGACAAATGAGATCCATACCAAAAGTGACATCTGCCATGTTGTTGTTGGTGAGGGCGGGGGAGGAGTCACGACATTTACATGACTTCTTCCATTGCCCAACATTCCACAGGTGCAATTACTGCAAGCAATATGCTCTTAGGGAGGTATATTGTGTGCCGATGAGTCTGGTAGAAAAATGCTTCTCCCTTTGGGTAAGGAAGGAGTAACAATGCACTGACTGAAAACTGAATGGAATCCTCCAATAAGTCATGATGACAGCCTTCCAGAAGAGATGTCAATCACAGTCAAAACCCTTTTGGTCCTTGGGGGGGGGGTTAATAATAATAATAATAATAATAATCATGCACCCTGATTAGTGTAAAGCATGGGTAGGCAAACTAAGGCAAGGGGGCTGGATTTGGCCCATTGTTCAGCCCGGGCACTGAGATCCAGCGCCGAGGGCCTTTTGGCGGTTCCCTCATTGCGAGAAGTGAGGTTACAGGGAACCAGACAGAGGGCCTTCTCGGTAGTGGCACCTGCCTTGTGGAATGCCCTCCCTTCAGATGTGAAGGAAATAAGCAGCTATCTTCTCTTTAAAAGACATCTGAAGGCAGCCCTGTTTAGGGAAGTTTTTAATATTTAATGCTGTATTGTTTATAACACTTGATTGGAAGCCACCCAGAGTGGCTGGGGAAACTCAGCCAGATGGGCAGGGTATAAATAAATAAATATTATTATTATTATTATTATTATTATTATTATTATTATTGCCTTCTAAATCCAGCTCACAGATGGTCCAGGAATCATAGTGTTTTTACATGAGTAGAATGTGTCCTTTTATTTAAAATGCATCTCTGGGTTATTTGTGGGGCATAGGAATTCGTTCATTATTTTTTCCCCAAAATATAGTCCAGCCCCCAACAAGGTCTGAGGGACAGTGGACCGGCCCCCTGCTGAAAAAGTCTGCTGATCCTTGGTGTAAAGGAAAGCACACCCCAAAATAATATATTACATTTTATCCACACATACCCCCATGAAGATGGCCTCTTTCAACTAGAAATAGGCTGAAATCATTGGAGTCACTTTTCAACAAACACAGAGTCAACATGCATTGAGGCAATCATAGACATCCACAGGAATTTTTCCAGGAGAGGGGATTTTTTTTTTCCAAGGGAAAGGAGCAAACTAAAAACACTGAAAGGAGGGAAACAGCTAATTTCTCACTGAAAAATGAAGAATTATGTCTGTACATTTTGTCTCATATCTACAAACATTAGAAACTTACAATTTTCTTTTTTTTTTTAATGAAAGCTGGGAACCTGAGAATTATGGCTGGATCTACTTTGTATTTTACGAGCTCCCGTTGCTCGGTCCCAGCTCCTGCCAACCTAGCAGTTCGAAAGCACATCAAAGTTCAAGTAGATAAATAGGTACCACTCCGGCAGGAAGGTAAACGGTGTTTCTGTGTGCTGCTCTGGTTCGCCAGAAGCGGCTTAGTCATGCTGGCCACATGACCCGGAAGCTGTACGCCGGCTCCCTCAGCCAGTAAAGCGAGATGAGCGCCGCAACCCCAGAGTCATCCACGACTTGACCTAAAGGTCAGGGGTCCCTTTACCTTTAATATCCACAACCAGAGCCAGATACAAGAACCATTCCGTTAGAATAATTTAAAAAAACAACAACCTGAATGCTTCTAAGCATATCCTAAGCTTGGAATTTGTTTTCAGTACCAGAACTTAAAGTACACACTCCTCTTTAGCTTTCTTAAGTTCAGTAGTCTAATTTAGGAGGGGAAGTTGTTTTGTTTTTGTGCCTATCGCTAAGGCACTGGGAACCAGGAAGCTTTGCTGGACTCCTGAAAAAGCACCCAGAGATCTTACCAGGAGATCCCAACTTATCTCCTGCCCACTGTATCTGGATGCAGCCTTACCTTGCATAGGGAAGTGAAGGAAAGCAGAATTTTATGAAAGATGGCCTGGAGATGCACAAAGATGGAAAAGCTAATCACTACCAACAATGGAAGAACGGGTGTTAAAATTAACGGACCTAGCTCTGAGATGGCGAAACTGACATGTTTAATCGGAGAAAAGTCATTGTTAGCATTTATGGAAGATTGGAAACCTCTCAGACTTTCTGCATGAAAAAGAAAAAGAAATAATGACACTTGGATTTGAGGATGCTTTATAGAAAGTGGCTTTGAAGGCAGTTGTACTGGAGTGGTTGAAGTGAATATTGTTTATATACAGCAGTCAGATTAAGAATTGGAAGTTGTTTAATTTCTGAACTTTATTTTTATCTCTCTTTTTAATCTTGTCTATTTCTTTTTTTTTTCTCTCTCTCTCTCTATATATATTTCCTGCTCCCCCCTCTTTTTCTCTGTTTTTATTTTATTTTATTAAGATCAATGTTTTAGTTTTGGACAAAAAAATGGTATTAAGCTTTGTATTTCTCTATAGAAATTCTAATGAAATGTATTCAAAAGGAAGAAAGAAGGAAAGAAAGACAGCCCTTTTCCTCTGTCCATTTGCTGTCGTTCAACAGTATCCCAAAATCTACCCCCTGAGACAGCCTGTCTTGCTTTACCTACTGGTAGCGCTGGCCCTTAATTATGTTCTAATATCTTCTACAATTAAGCCCTTAGCTCAGGAATCCTGATACAAGAAAAATTGTTCTGAGTTCTGTCACAAGAGCTGGGAAAGTGCCAAATCATCAGATAGTTGTTTCACCCTATAGCTGAGCAATCATGACATTTCTTCAGTCAGAATGACACAGCCTTTTTTTGTGTGTCCCAAGATACCAGGAGTTGCGTAACTGCCACATAATCACCTTTGTGTACAGAGGGTCAAGTGCAGGCTTGCTTTGTCACAGTGCTCTCGTCCTGAGAAAAAGGTGCGGAAGCCAGAGATATTTCGACTGCAATCCTTAACTTGCTTTCTTAGGAGTCACCTCATTTTCCCAGAGGGGTAGGCACACATTTTTAGTTCACTGTATCTTAATGGGCCTGCCCTTCACGCCCCAGCTCTGCAACATTATCTTCAACGTGCACATGTAAAAACAAAATAACACGTGTTTCCATTTATGCAAAGGTACAAAGTACATGTTTTTACACCACCCAGCAAGCGGCCTTTGGCATATGCATATAAAAATAACTACCGTGCAGCCAGATCCCTGTAGGCCTAACTTTTTCAAGTCTTATTAGTTTCTGACATTAACGTTGTAGTTGTTGTTCTGATTTTTTAGTTGCCTGGATATACAATTTGCTCTGTAACTTTCTGCCTCGTCCCTTTCCCTGACGTCCTTTCTCCAATAGCCAGCAGCTTATCGTTGCTGCCGTTTCGTAACTGATCTCCTATCATTGCACTGTCGTAATTTCATTTGTATGAGGAAATTCTCATATCAATTTTTTTAAAAAAATCCTTCTAAAGGTAGACAGATAATGCATAATTCCTATACTGAAGATCTGCCAGCTGTGTTCTTCGTAATGGGTTCAAGTGGGCATGAGAGGGGATACTTTCCCCTCTTTGCTAAGTGTGGGGTTGTACGCTAGATTTGATTCTGGGAACTGCAGTGTGTAAAGCATGAGCTATTCCACTCAGCTAGACCTCCTCCTGGAGTTTCTCTGCTTCTGGCATCTGAAACCAGATGTTGGGGCAGCAGGGAGACAAATGCCCATGATGCGTCTGCTTGCTGTCTGCTGCTGCGACTCAATGGTTAGGGAACTGTTCTGTGGTGTTTGTTTGCCTTGTGTGTTTGAATCCCCAAAGGACCTCTCATTTTACCCCTGATAATGACTGGTTTTTTTAAAGTCCGTACAAAGGATAAGAATCTTTTTTTTCACTCCCATTCCTCTGGTGGGGGCTCAAACCCCAGCTTATTCAGTTCAGTGCCCTCAGGAGTGAACCACTGGAGGCTGTTGCTACCAGTCTATCTGATTTATTATTATTATTATTTTGTCCTTGTGTCCTAGCACTTCTCCATTGGCTACTTGTCAAAATAATCTTTTCCTGGGTGACATATGAACCTTTGTCTCAGGAAGGCTAAGTGCGCTCACTTCCAGTCATCTTACCTAGGCCACATACCTAGGGAGAAACTAGGCTTTATTTCACCCGGGTCAAAGACCCAATTTGGCACACACTTAATTGCATCCCTCTGGAGGCTCCCGACCCCCAGAAAAAAACCAGCTGGCCCCTCTCCCCACCCCATAACTCTGGCTCTGCCACATGCACACCATACACTGCTGATATTTTATGCTGCCTCAGATATAGCTCTTTGGGGTGTATACATTTTATGGCATCACTTTAAACAGTCACGGCTTCTTCCAAAGAATTCTGGGAGCGGGTTAACTATCCTCAAGTTGCACTGCCAGAGCTACAATTACCTGAGTGAGCTAGCAAGGGATCCCTCTTCACAAAGAGCTCTAGGGATCCTGTTGATGACAACAACAACAACAACAACAAAAACGACCCACAGGCTTTTAGTTACAATATCCAGTATGTGTAGTGGCGCCCACCTTGTTGAATGCCCTCCCATCAGATGTCAAGGAGATGAGCTGTTATATATCTTTCAAGAGACACCTGAAGGTTTTTTAAGGTTAAATGTTTTTCCAGGGACGTGGGAGGCGCTGTGGGTTAAACCACAGAGCCTAGGACTTGCCGATCAGAAGGTTGGCGTGATGGGTTGAGCTCCCATTGCTCAGTCCCTGCTCCTGCCAACCTAGCAGTTCAAAAGCACATCAAAGTGCAAGTAGATAAATAGGTACCACTCCAGTGGGAAGGTAAATGGCGTTTCCATGCGCTGCTCTGGTTCGCCAGAAGCAGCTTAGTCATGCTGGCCACATGACCCGCAAGCTGTATGCCGGCTCCCTCGGCCAGTAAAGTGAGATGAGCACCGCAACCCCAGAGTCAGTTACGACAGGGCCTAATGGTCAGGGGTCCCTTTACCTTTACCTATGTTTTTGCAAATGCTGGAAGCTGTGCAGAGTGGGTACAATTATTGTTATTATTGTTATTACTACTATTATTAGATCAATAAAGCAACTTATTCTTTGCAGGGGGCTCGAGGGGGTGGGTGGGAGAAGAAAAACAGCCACGCAATTTCGATTTCCCTTTTGCCTTTCAGGGAGGCGCGCGGACCCAGCCGAGGCGTCGGAGAAAGTGCTGAGTCACCGCCCCCGGCGCGCCGGCGCTCTCCTGCTGCGCTCGCTTCCCTCCTCCTAGCCCCCCCCACACACGGGCGCGCGCCTCGCCTCGCCTCGCCTCCCTCCCTGCGCCCGCCCGCCGGGGACAGAGGGCGCGCGCGCACATGGCACGCACGCAAGCGCCCAGGCGCGCGCGCGCACCGAGAGCAGCCTCCTTCCCCTTCCCCCTGATCACGTGCCCCACTGCTGCCGGGACGGTCACCCGCACCACCCCCTCCCTGCCTCTACACACACACACACACACACACACACACACACACACACACAGCGCCGCGCAGCTGGCCTCTCTCGCTCAGTCCGCAGCCGGCACAGGCGCTTCCCCTCCAGGAGCCTCGCGGGGAAAGAGGCGCGGCGGGGAGGAAGAGAGAAGTAGCAGCCGCCGATCTCCTGTTTCGCCACCGGTGGGGATCCTTCTCCTTCCTTCCTGCCGCCGCCGCCGCCGCCGCCTGGAGGTAGCTTTTCTCCTTGGCGCTGCCCGGGCCGGCTCTCCCCTCTCCCTTTCCCCGCCGCGCGCCCTTGCGCCGCTCTCCCTCCCTCCCCCCCCCCGGGGAGGCGCCATGGGGCTCCTGTCGCAGGGCTCCCCTCTGAGCTGGGAGAAGACGCAGCGCCACGCGGAGCACGTGCGCAAACACGGCATCCTGCAGTTCCTGCACATCTACCGGGCGGTGGGCGAGAGGCACAAGGACGTGCTCAAGTGGGGCGACGAGGTGAGTGGGGGCCGAGGAGAGGGAGCTGGAGACCCGATCCAAGAAGCTGCTTTCCTTCCTCTCCTCTCCTCTCCTTCCTTCTTTCTTTTTTTCTTTTCTTCCGTCCACCCACCATGGCGCGCTTTTGCTGCTGCTTGCTGCTTGCTGCTTGCTGCTTGAACTTCAACACAACAGCCTTGGCAGGTAGCCGCTGGCCGCCCTGCCCTCACCTAGCACCCTGCACGGTGCACATGTTGCATGGGGGGCGAGTTTCCTGGACGTCGACGGGGTTTGCTCCTGAAGGGGAAAGTTTGAGGTTGCTTTGGTGTTATTGTTGATATTTGTTAAATTTGTTTGCTGCCCTTGGATCAGTTCAGGACATGAAAAAGCACCTCATACCGGTACATAATATAGTGGTACCTCGGGTTAAGTACTGAATTCGTTCCGGAGGTCTGTTCTTAACCTGAAGCACCACTTTAGCTAATGGGGCCTTACGCTGCCGCCACGCCGCCGGAGCATGATTTTTGTCCTCATCCTGAAGCAAAGTTCTTAACCCGAGGTGCTATTTCTGGGCTAGCGGAATCTGTAACCTGAAGTGTATGTAACCTGAAGCGTATGTAACCCGAAGTACCACTGTAAAAAGAAAAGCAAACCAATAAGACACACACACACACACACACACACGTGGGTTCCCTTGCACCCCCAATTCTGCTCGTTTACACTCAGCCGAGACCATTTTTAGCAGTGTGAAACCTGTGTCACCTTGGAAAGCCACAAGCGCTTCCGATTTAAAGCTTGTCTCTCTCTGTCGGTTTCAGAAGTGGTTTAAAAGGCTTGTATAGCATCCCTTATGAAAATGCCCTTTAGCTTCCCTCGTGCATGTAACAGATTGTGCCTGGGTCTTCCCACATTGTGACTATTCAGTAGGCATGGTGCTTGTTTACTAATTAATGGGTTTGTATATGCTAGTCCTATCAGAAGGGCCAATAGGTGGTTGTAAGTGTGAATCTGTTCATTTACACCAGTGCCACCATGTTCTCCTATTATCCCGAGTTAAAATGATTGAAGTAGTGTGTGCCTATATTTGCTACAGCAGTTAATTCCACCAGTGTTATGAATCAGGTGAGGTGGGGAAAGAGATAAAGACAGGTTTCTCTACACTTTTCACTATCTTGGGTCATTTCATGTTTCTGTTATCAAAATGCAAACAAAAATGGTTTGGGGCGGCAGTAGAAAGAGTTTTCAATATTATGATTTCCAGAATTTTGTTCATTAACCTTTTCTAGAAATTGAGTGAGTGTAACCGATATACCTCTTCCAAAGTGTATGATGTCAAAGCAGTGGCGTAGCGTGGGGGGTGCAGGGGGGGCCGGCCACACCGGGCGCAACATCTGGGGTTAGGGCAAATCCACGGGTTAGGGGACGCAAATCCACTGGTTAGGGGGCGCAAATCCACGGGTTAGGGGGCGCAAATTACTTGCCTTGCCCCGGGTGCTGACAACCCACGCTAGGCCACTGTGTCAAAGCTGAAGCTTTCTGTGCTCTTGTGTTTTGGCACTCTTTGAGTAATGCTGGAAGTTCAGGCAGCAGAAACGAAAGTTATGTCAGGAGGAGTTGCACAGCATTACTAGTTTATTCTTTGGATCTGCCTTAAGATAGTTCTACTGTACATTGAAGCACCACCGTATATATACGTAATGTTCAGAATGTAGATGAATGTCATATGTAAACCAAACCTTTATACACACTGGGCTGGACTTGGCATGGATTTCACTTCCATCTTTGGGATGCTTCAATGTGGTCGCCCCAAGTACAGCTTCTTAGTTGCTGGCCCAGAGGATGCTGGACTATATCAGCAGCAGCAGCAGTTCTTGAAAATTGTCCTTGAAACAATGTTGAATGATGGCACGTAAATTGTGTAAGAGAAATAAATACAATGATAGCATGACCTAATAATGAGTGACAGGTTTTGTATATTATAAATCCTTAAATAGCCTTGAAGTGAAAGTGAAGGGTGGAAAAGCGTTATACTTGAGATACAGAAGTATGAAATGCATAGCTTGCAAAGGTTACCGTAGGCCAGGGTGATTTAGCAGACAACTGAGCAAGGATTTGCATTTGGGGGAGAACCTCGAGGTGCACAAAAGTGTGCTTCATTGAGCCCAGCACATTTCTTATATGAATTTGTCAGGTGCTCTTAGACACAACAAACTTGAGTGTTTGCTCTGCCAACTCGGTTGCAAAATAAGTTGCAAGAATTTGAACACCAAAGACACAAGTTGATTGTGCCTAAGAGGTGCCCCCCCCCAAATAATAATATTCATTGTGCTTCTTCTCTACTGCATCTGGTAGGTTGGGCTGGTTGAGAACATTATGACACTTTTCATCCTCAGAGGTTCCAACCTGTTTTTTTGTTTTTTTTCATTTGCAAGCTAACGTGAGTATTTGTATCTGAGGAAGGTAGAACAAAATGTTCAATGTGAGACAAGTTTTAATCTTTGCAGCCTACTTCGTATTGGGCACTTTGGCTGATAGATGCTGTTTATGAAAGGCATCACCTTGCAGTTCTTAAAAGGTTAAGGTACCCCTGCCCGTATGGGCCAGTCGTGACCGACTCTGGGGTTGCGTGCTCATCTCGCTTAAGAGGCCGGGAGCCAGCGCTGTCTGAAGACACTTCCGGGTCACGTGGCTAGCGTGACGAAGCTGCTCTGGCGAGCCAGCACCAGCACAGCACACGGAAACGCCGTTTACCTTTCTGCTATAAAGCGGTACCTATTTATCTACTTAGGGACACGGGTGGCGCTGTGGGTAAAACCTCAGCGCCTAGGGCTTGCCAATCGCATGGTTGGCGGTTTGAATCCCTGCGGCGGGGTGAGCTCCCGTCTTTCGGTCCCAGCTCCTGCCCACCTAGCAGTTCGAAAGCACCCTTAAGTGCAAGTAGATAAATAGGTACCGCTTTATAGCGGGAAGGTAAACGGCGTTTCCGTGTGCTGCGCTGGTACTGGCTCGCCAGAGCAGCTTCATCACGCTGGCCACGTGACCCGGAAGTGTCTCCGGACAGCGCTGGCCCCCGGCCTCTTAAGTGAGATGGGCGCACAACCCTAGAGTCGGACACGACTGGCCTGTATGGGCAGGGGTACCTTTTTTTATTTATCTACTTGCACTTAGGGGTGCTTTCGAACTGCTAGGCGGGCAGGAGCTGGGACCGAACGACGGGAGCTCACCTGCGGGGATTCGAACCGCCGACCACACGATTGGCAAGTCCTAGGCACTGAGGTTTTACCCACAGTGCCACCCGCGTCCCTTGCAGTTCTTACGAGCGTGCTAAAGAATTTAAATTAATGGGAGGAATTGCCATGCAACTTTATAACAAACATTCCTGTGATAATTGCTCCACACATTGTGGATTTCAAAAAGCATCTCCTGACTTGCGCTGCCTAGGGCCATGGTATCTTATAAAAATTGAAGATGATTGCCCATGGAAAGCTGTTATGTTGAAAAACATTCAAGACTCGTTTGTTAATTGTTTTTTATATATTGAAAAAAATCAAACTAATGTAGCATGTTCCTAAGTGGAGGATGAGATATTTACTAGTAATTTAACTCACCAGAAGGGAAGATGGAGCTAATATTTAGGAGCTACTTTTGGCCTCTCCCATCTTCACTTGATGCTTGTGTAAAAGACTTTTATAAGAATATCCTAGGTTTGCTTCATTCTTAGTCTTAATTTTCATGAAGATTAGGAACATCCTATATTGAGTGAGACCATTGGTTCATCCAGCCCAGTATTACATTTGACAGCCGCTTTCAAGGGTTTTAGACTGAAGGGTTTCCCCCCCAGTCCTACCTGAAGATGCCGAGATTCAACCTATTAAATGCAAAGCATTTTCTCTACAACTGAGCTTTGGCCATCACCCAAAATCTAACACCCAAGACCACAGAATTGCATGGTTTCTTGAAGCTTATCTTGTATACTAATGAGCCGCATCCCTATTAAAAGTTGAAAAGTTACATATCATATCGTTATCTACACTGCATACAATGTATGTATATGTTATGTACACTCTTAACTTGTCTCATCAGGGGAAAGACAGCTATTCGATACTATCAAAGTAAAAGTTTAATCTTGTCAGGTTTTATGGTATAAAAATTAAGCAACCAGAAGAAACAGATCTTCGTTTGGTTAAATCTGTGAATCTGCTTGACAACAAACCATACTTGTTATTGTTTTCTCTTGGTGGTTTGTAAACTCTGTATTTTGTTAACGTTTACAATTGTAGAACAGTATCGTTTAATTTAGCATGGGGGGGTGTCTGTTGTGCACTACATATTAATGCTGTGTCCAGCACACACTAAATTGTGTGTTAAAAGTTGAATCATAGACTTGTGGAGTTGAAGGGGCCACTAGTGCCATCAAGTTCAATCCCTTGCATCGTTCTGCACTAGGCTCTGTTCTTTCCAGACTTATACTACACAATTTTTTACTTAGAAGTAAGATCCATTATTTTAAAAATAACAAGTACCCTTAAGGCCAACTTTAATTTGTAGAACTGTAAGTCTGAAAAAGAAACAAACACACATCTCTGCCATAGTTGAGCATGTCAAATCCTACTGACTTCAGTAAGAGTTTTTGCCTCTGGGCTAATTTGGTTCTGGAGCGGCACTTCAAATGAGTCACAACTTTTCAAAATTAATTTAAAGGTTCTTACACTTTCTTCTGATTCTGGAAAAAGGCAGCTAACTTGAAGCTTTATGTTATATGCATTTATTTAAAGAAGTGTTTGCTTTTAAACATTATGCATGGTGTTTTGTAACCTGCCTGTCACCAAGTGATCCCAAATTAGGAGTACATACATCATGAAAATAATACTAAAATGCAGTACACATATACAAATCTTTAAACTAATAATTAGAAAAATATGCATCCCTGTTTTATGGAAGCAGGTGAATAAATAATTTCAAATTAAGTGACTTATAACAGTAAACTTCCCCTGACACTATTAAAATACAAGTGTTATGAAAAGGGTTAAGGACAGCAATTAATGTTCTGTTCTCCAAGTAAAGATATGCGGACAACATCTTTCCGTAATGTTGTCTATGCCTTACATTTTCCTTTTCCAAATTTAGAAACATTTTATTGAAATCTTACGTCAAGCTTAGAAAAGAAAGTATAATTTTTCAAATGCTGATTTGATTATTATTTTTTTACGTACTTACATTTTCTATTTCTTTTGAATAACAACTAATTATATTCCTCTGCTCCCTTGGTCTGAATGCAAACATTTACTTCTCCTGTATCACTTTTACTTCCGTCGGAGGTGTTTGTTTACCGAAAGAAAGGACCTCAGACAACTGAAAGAAGAGGATAATGAGACATTTGCTCTTCTGCCTTGGAGAAGTTATTTCATATTATTCTACCTTGGTGCAAAGAAAGGGGTTTCGGCTCCTCCTCATGACACCCTGCCTGGGAGCATCCTTCCAGTCTGCAAACTCAGGCTGTGTGGAGGTTCCCATTTACTCTGCATCCAGTGATCTCCTGCCACTAATTTGTGAAGCCATGTAGGCACAATATTAGTCACAATTCAGATTTATCCCTTAGTTTCTTGAGTAATGCTGCATTTGGATTCATTTCCCCCAAAACCAGTTTTGATCTGATTTCAAAACATATGCCATATGCAAACATCTCCTCTCTTGCCCACTGGTGTGGACAGGCAGCAGGAGATGTGGAACACACATGAAATTGTTCTGGTGTGGACAGCGATGTGCAGATGTGATCTGAAACAGCAGTAAACAACCTTTGCTGTTCTAATACAGTAACGTGCGCACAGCCTTCGGTTGTGTGGTAAACATGCTTCATTGCCCACTCCTTTGGCCAAGGGAAGGGAGAAACATGTATTTCTCCACAAAGAAGCTTTTGTTCTTGTCATGGTTATTTGCCAGCCTATGGAAGAGCCCTAATGAGTCCCCGTTAAATATGAGTTCTGCGGCATGGGTGTTTGGTGGGATTGAGCCCAAGAGACACAAATCTGCAGGCTTTGATGTTCATGCATATCTGTGTGTGTTTAGGTGCTTCCTCTGAGCAAGGGGGAAATGCTCTCAACAGGCGGTGAGAAGCCCATGATGTACTTTCTCTTCACAGAAGAGAGCAGGAAACCTCTCTGTGTCTCTCCCTTTTTATCATACCCAAACTGTATTATGAACAGACCTCCTAAAACTTCAGAAGAGATTGTCGTACTTTTCAGTGTATAAGATGCCCCCATGTATAAGACATTTTTGGGATTCCAAATAGAGAAAATGGGGGGAGATGGCCCAGAGTTGTTGACCTTTTTGGGGGGGGGGTTGCCGAAAATCGCTCACCCGCAGGAACGCAACAGCCAATCGCACACCGGCAAAGACACCAATCGTCTGCACGCTCGCCAAGCACAAGCACTAATCGCCGCAGCAGCCAATAGCCAGTAGACCTTTAGGCACCCACCAATCGTCTGCAAATACGCCACGGACAATATCCTTCTCGCAGCAGCCACCAATCGCCCATCCCACCTCTCCACTATCCGTGTATAAAACAACCCCAAGTTTTTAGCACAATATTTTAAGAAAATAACCTAGTCTTATACATGGATTTTTTTAAAAAAAATTTTACATTTGAAAAATAGCAGCACATGCCATTTGGCTCCTAAGTTTTATACAGTCATACCCCGGGTTACAGATGCTTCAGGTTGTGTTTTTTCAGGTTACGGACCCGTGGAAACCCGGAAGTATTGGAACAGGTTACTTCCGGGTTTCAGCAGTCGCTCATGCGCAGAAGCTCTAAATCGCGCATGCACAGAAGCACCGAATCGCAACCCACACATGTGCAGACGCGCCGCTGCGGGTCCGAACGTGCATCCCGCATGTATCATGTTCACAATCCGAGAGTCCACTGTATCTCGGTTTCTAACCCTGATCACAGTGTGCTATGGAAATCCTGGTGGACTATTACATTCCCTGTTGCTTCTTTCAAAACTCATTGTGACAAAGCTTACATAATGCAAGAACTTCCAAAGCATCATTCTGTTCTCAGTTGGTATCCTACAGCATTCACACATTTGAAGCTCAATCTTATGACTCTTGACTCAGAAACAAGTAGCACTGAAAACTCTGCAAAGTCTCTAGGATCACAGCCTTAGACCAAGGATTTAATAACCTGATTGTGTACAGGATTTTGCAGCCTTTGTTTTCTGTTAGTTAGTTGGTTGGAGTAACAAGCTTTAGGTGCCGGGATTTATTTTATACCTGCAATTGTGTGTCTAATATTGTTCTGGACGGAACAAATACATATATGCAGATGAGTGGAAAAATAATGTTAATGCGTGCAACCAATTTCCACACGTCTCTGATATTATTCCCCTACCCACCCACTCCCCCCAAAATAAAAGTCACTAAGTTTGTTCCCTAAACACAGCTTTGGCAGAATCTGAGAATTTGCTGGTAGCCTTACCAGCAGACTCAACAAACACAAAAATATAGCCAAACAGTATTTAGGAGTTCAGTCTCTTACTACCACAGTTGCCATGCATAGAGCTTAGAGGTGGAGATGAAGATGCAGGAAGTTTGGAAAGCTTAGTGTACAGTTAGTTATCAAGGATTCCTATTTTGGAAAGGTGTATTGTGTTTTCAGTTGGACAAAGCAGTACTTCGTACTGAATTTGCCACAGGGATGCCACTGATACCACTAGCAGGTATTTTCCCATCCCTGCTGTGACACATAGAAACATGGCTTGGTGCCATGGCTTGGTGAGTTTCTATGCCTGTGATCTGTCACTGAAATTTACTGTAGGATTACATCTACTCACTGTGGCTGGGAAGAGGCAAATGTACTCTGTACTGGTGCAGTCATTCTTTAACAGATGCCTCTATCACAGCTTGCTTGGGTCACATAATGCCTGAGATTCCTCGTTTGTCAGAATTTTTCTAAAATGCAGATTCCTTGAATTAGACGTTATAGGTTATTTCCCCAGTGTTTCTCCTTTCTGCATTGTGTATATTTGTGTCTGCAATCAGTAGCTCATGGATAGTGACTAAATCCCATTTGGCTGAGAATATGTTTCAAATTAAAACCTCAGTTTAGGACTTCAATGTTAGTAAATTGAATCACATATTTGTAAATTGAATCACATGTTTGAAAAGTGAAGTAGGAAGAGGTCTCCCCTCCCCTCGTGAATTCACAAGGGAAAACAAATTGAAGCATAATAGAATTCTACAAAAACACACATAAACAGTCCAGTTAAGAATCCCTTTTGTGTATTATGGGTTCAACCATAATAAACATCACTTTTTAAAAAATTGTCTGTTTTTATAGTATTGCCCTGCTTTGCGGTACACTGTTCAAAGAAAAGCACACTTTGTTCTCTATAATCTATCACATTTTTTTCCTTTAGTTGTGTACAAAATACTGTAATCTCTAGGTTTAGTTCTCTATAGTAAATCTAAACCCCGCTTCCTGGTTTGTGGTATGTGTTGCACATCCTTTAGTTATGTTAGACCACATGACACAGATTAGGGCACATTGCTCTGGTACAAATAGAGGGGAAATGGCTAACAGAAATACCTATGGCACATACAGAATCGCTTGTACAGTGGTACCTTGGGTTTCAGACACTTCAGGTTACAAACTCCGCTAACCAGGAATTATTTGCTCCAGATTGAGAACTTTGCCCCAGGACAAGAACGGAAATCATGCGCCAGTGGCATGGTGGCAGCAGGAGGCCCCGTTAGCAAAAGCACACCTCAGGTTAAGAACGGTTTCAGGTTAAGAACGGACCTCTGGAATGAATTAAGTTCTTAACCCGAGGTACCACTGTACTCCCATGCAATATATAGATTCATGTATGCATATTTACAGTTGTGTGTCTCACACCAGTAAAAGCACATCAGGGATTGAAGTGAGTCTTTTCCCTTAGCCGTGTGATTATGTAACAGGCTAGTGCATCTATGAGGAAGCAACTCTTAGGCTTTTTCTGGTGTGTTTTTGAAAGAATCAATAATCTGAAAGGAATAGCATTAGTGCCAAATTGAATTTTCACAAATAAGGGAATGGAAGACAGCAGATTAGTTCCCCAGGGAGGGAAATTGTCATGGGTGGACCCCCCCTGCCCCCCCCCCGATTGAAAACATCTTGAGGATCCTGAAAAACTACAGTGACATCTGCTGAGTATTATCGCTTGTGGCTTTAGGGATTTGCAGGTTTGTAATCTTATTTGTGATAATGAAAGTTCAATAAAACACCTGAGATTCCTACCTACAGAGCATTGCCTTGAACCCGTCAATGTGTTTACAAATGATGGCTAGCCTTCCGTATTCATCTAGTGTGCTAAATGTTGTGTGTTCGTGTTTTTGCACATCAGGTGGAATACATGCTGGTAGTATTTGACCATAAAAACAAGAGAGCGCAGTTGTCCCTAACTGGAGGAGACGTTCTTCATACTTTGCAAGAAAAAGGAGAAAGAGTAAACCCAAAGTAAGTAGCAACTGTCCTTAGAATTGGTCCACTTATTTCCTGAAGTTCAGGTGATTTTCTAAGTCAGTATCCAAGCAGTGAGCAGAACGTGGTTTGTATGTTATTTGCCACGTGGCAACTAGCGTTTATCAAAGTGGTCAGCTTTGATACAGGTTGTCATTTTGCATGCCAGAATACTGTTAATGCTGATGTCTCTGAGCAGCATTTCTCAGTTCGGATGATTGGGACTCCCAATAGGCTGGTTACACCACCTGTCAGCCAGGAAGACAGGGGACATGTGACACACAGCAATGTGGCCCTCCAAATGTTTGTCACATGCTTCTGGGTCTGGGTAAAGGTAAAGGGACCCCTGACCATTAGGTCCAGTTGTGACCAACTCTGGGGTTGCGGCGCTCATCTCGCTTTATTGGCTGAGGGAGCCGGCGTACAGCTTCCGGGTCATATGGCCAGCATGACTAAGCCGCTTCTGGTGAACCAAAGCAGTGCACAGAAACACCGTTTACCTTCCCGCCGGAGCGGTACCTATTTATCTACTTGCACTCTGACGTGCTTTTGAACTGCTGGGTTGGCAGGAGCAGGGACCGAGCAACAGGAGCTCACTCCCGTCGCGGAGATTCGAACCACCGACCTTCTGATCGGCATGTCCTAGGCTCTGTGGTTTAACTCACAGCGCCACCCACGTCCCTCCCTGGGTCTGGATAGCAGGAGTTAAACCCAGAATACTAGAGACATCTCAGCCCATATAGAAAGAACCTTCACGGCAGCAATTCAAAATTTGTCGGGCACATTTTGCACCTGGCTATCGGCCACTTGCGACCCGGACGTGGCACCTGGCGTCTTCACCATCTCGAGGTGCATGCCTGGGGATCCTTGTATCTTCACTGTTTTCACACACTAACAACACATCCTGTAGAATCCTATCCATGATATTTTATCTGCACAGTCTGAATGAATTTCAGGAACCAAAAAGTTGTATTGAAAAACACGACTTTCAATCCATCTGGCCCCAAATGGCAACTAGGCATTCCGTTTTGGCAACCATAACCCTGGTTTAAGGAGCCATTTGGTGCCCAGCTTAGATATCTGCTTCAAGGTAGGTGGCCAAAATTCTCTTTCTCATAAAGATGATGGTCTTATAAACCTAAAGTAGACTTAGTCCACTCTGGGCAAACTGATCCAGCTGAGCAGGTTCATAAGTCTATGGCAGAAAACACATGATTCCAATCTAAGCATTCATTCTTATATTCGTCCTTTATACCTATTATTAGCAATGTTTTCTTTCGAAATGTTTAAAGAATTTTTTGTTTTGTTAACTTTGCTTGTGTTAAATATGTGCTCTGTAGTTGACCTCCTTTGTACTGTTTTACTTTGAAATCTTTTAAGATAATATTTAAGTTGCCTGTTAATTTATGTTGGCTTTGACTGTATGCTTTATATTTGACTTTCTTCAGTAAAGTTTTATTTTGGATTGTTTTATTTGATGATTCAAATGTGCTGTAAATGGCTTTGAGTTATTTTAAAAATATAAAACGGTATAGAGATGATGTTGATGATGACAGACTTACAGCAGTGGTGGCCAAACTTGTCCCTTTAGCTGTTTTTGGACTACAACTCCCATCATCACTAGCTAACAGGACCAGTGGTCATGGATGATGGGAATTGTAGTCCCAAAACAGCTGGAGGGCCAAGTTTGGCCACCACTGACTTACAGTCACAGTTGTATGCTGTCCTTGCCATTGGTCAAAAAGATTTCAAATGCACCATTGCTTCCTTCACAGCCATCCAACTCTGTGGAGGCCAGAATATGGGAGCTATATGATTGAGGGGACCCCTGGGCAACCCTATGGAGGGACAATGTCTGAATTTAACACTGTGCAAGACAACATGAGAAAGCGACGCCTGGAGGCTGCTTCTGTACTGAAACAAAACGAAGCTGTTTGCACTGTGACATCATTTCCAAGGTTTGTCACCATCCTTCTAATATGGGCTGAAACAGCGTTAATCATGCTGCCCACCAGGGCTGAGTGTGCCTTGCCACCTGGTGAGAGATTCACAGCAGCCTGAGAAGCCCAGGAATAGCAGGCATTCCTCCTGCTTTTCCTGTCCTCCTCCACGGTTTCTTGCAAGCCTAAAAAGCCATTGCCTCTTCCTCCCAACTCTTTGCACAGAAGGAGGGTGTCTTATAGCTGGTGACTTATCTAACAGGGCTTTCGTCAAGCCCTCTATCTGCTTCCTAATCTGGAGATTAGTGTATTTATACAGAGTACCCGTAACTATTTCCACTTCTGTCCATGTGAGAAAGTTGTGCCCAACCCTGAAGTATTTTGTCTTTACGTTACTTTCCTTTTTGTTTTGTTCTGACGTGTTTGTAGTAATTTCCAGCTTTTATATGTTTTTGACTATTTTTAAAAGCCTTTCACGGTTTGCTTTGAAATGTGTAGACTGGGCTGTCCAGGATTTACGATACCAGAGTGTGTGCCTACCCCTGTTGAGACAGGAGCCTCCAAGTCTCTCTTCTTCCCGGACGAAGCCATTAACAAACACCCCAGGTTTAGGTGAGTATATTTCAGAATGAAGAGAGTTGTCCTTTCTCTCTGGATGTGCAAATCGTAGAATAGTATTTCCCTTTTGGGTGGAGAGCAAAACTTAACCGGAGGATGTAGTGCTTTTGAAAACAAGCTGCGTACTGCCCTCCTTCTGGGTGAACACCAGAACTTGTTTTTCCTGGCAGTGGTGCCCCCTGGCAGTGCAGGGAAAGGTGCGTGCGAGGCAGCACCATGAGTAGCCAAACGTCCTTCCCAAATGGAATTGCTTTTTTCTGAATACCACCTGAATAAAGTGAACACTCATTGATACTTATACACTCCTTCAGGTTTAAATTTCTTTGCTCAGTAGTATATGTAGAATATGTATATGTTGACCGTGGCCAGCTTCTGGTACAGTTTTATTGACATCTGATGAACGTTCCTTACATTAGGAGCAGGTAGTTGAGACTTGCACACCCCTTTCTCCTCAGAGGAATTTCTCTATTTATAAACTGGTTGAGGCTGTGCAGAGGTGTGTGCGTGTGAAGACCCTGACGGCTTGCTGCCTCCTGGCAACTGCTGCAGCAGCAGAACATTAGATTATAGTTGAAGATAAATAAATTCTGCTCCCTTAGCTTTCTCTTACAGCTTTCTGTCATAGTTGCAGCAGAATAACAATGACTACTTGCTACTTTGCCAAACCTTTATATTAGGCATTATAAATATAGGCGGTCATAAAACATCCATATCTAAAATTTTAAAATATATACAAATAAACAGCCATGTAAAAATATGTCATAATGAAGATTTTCATGGGAGTTTCTTCCCGCTAAATAGTGCCATTCACTACTCTGAGAGATACTGTTGATAAAAATTTGCAGTTACTTCCAGGTTAATGACAGACAGATAGAATCTGATATTTTCAGTGTGCCATGATGTTAGACTACCCCCCAAAAAGGGGAAAGCACATGTTTGTGTAGTTGGTTGTACCATGGACAGTAGAAAAGAATATGTTCTGCTGTGTCCGGCACATTCAAAAAAAATCTGAAATGTCTATCATTTCTGGGGATGTTTAAATATCTGCCCTTGACAAAAGTTGAGGGGAAAGCGTTCAGTTGGGCTAATTTGAAATGTAAGTGACCCTGTTATCTGTTGTATTTAAACCATAAAACTTGGGGGAGCAAATTGTATTTACAGCTAACTCAATATTTTGTTTTTCAATGTCCCTTAATCTGATTTTAATATTACGATAATTGTATTGCTCACTTGAATTATATAAGAGTTCCAAGTCAATACCAATAGATCTGATTTTTTTATGTAAGTGTTGGAACCATCTGGATTTATAAGAGTCCTTAAATAAGTCAGAAATCAGACTCGAAGGCTGGAAATGGAAATGGCAACGCAACCAGTATTTTATAGTGCTAGCCCACACCCAGTGTTCCATCGTGTGTATACCTAGTTCTGTGCACATCGTCTCATACCTGATTGAACTTGGGAGACCCAGGATATGTCTCAAGAAACTTGAGCGTATCTCATCTAAATCACTATTATATGCTTGTACAGTGGTACCTCAGGTTATGTACTTAATTCATTCCGGAGGTCCGTACTTAACCTGAAACTGTTCTTAACCTGAAGCACCACTTTAGCTAATGGGGCCTCCTGCTGCTGCCGCACCACAGCTGCATGATTTCTGTTCTCATCCTGAAGCAAAGTACTTAACCTGAAGCACTATTTCTGGGTTAGCGGAGTCTGTAACCTGAAGCGTATGTAACCTGACGTACCACTGTATCTGTATTGGGATCCCAAAAAGTTACTGGGACACCACTTTAGCTTGAAAAATTTGAATAGCGGTTGGTATAAATTTGTTACCTTTCTGAAAATAAAAGCAAGCTATATATAGTAGCAAAATATAACATTTATGCTTCAGAGGATTCTTCATCCAAGGAGTCCTCTGAAGCAACAGCGCTGTTCTGATACAAACCTAGCTGAGTAGGAAGATGGTCCACAAAGGAAAATCCAGGAAAAAATTAAAAGTTTACACCTAAGTTTAAAAAATAAAATAATAATTCTGCTGATCGCTAAAAAGGGTGAGGCTGTTGTTTGTTGAAATGGCATTTCAGCAGGTTCCTTTTCCATTTTAGTACTTTAACAAGAAACATTCGACACAGAAGAGGAGAAAAAGTAGTGATAAACGTACCAAGTAAGTGAGCAAATAATTTGCTTTTCAAAAAGGGAAGTAGGACCATTAGCAACGGGTTTAACTTTTTGTCACCCTGTCTAATGCAGTATTTAAAGACAAGAATACTCCGTCGCCATTCATAGAAACATTCCCTAATGATGATGGTGAAGGCGCAAGAGCAGTCAAGCCTGACCATGTCTACATGGATGCCATGGGGTTTGGAATGGGCAACTGCTGCCTTCAGGTAAACTCACGGAAACAAATGCTTTAGCAAATATATATTTACTAATGCTTTTAAGCAATATTAACTTCCATACTAAAGCCTGCAGCTCCTGCTTGCATCAAGTGATTGTATAGCCCACTGGCTAGCCATCCCTAGGAGGAAAGTGAGCAAGGAACTGCTTGGGAGACCATACTGGGATTTCCCATTACAACTGTGTCTTCATATCTGCATGAAGGGGTGTGCAGTTGGTTAAAATAGTGCAAGTGAGCATAGGCTTTTGCAGCCTTGGTGTCAGGGGGAAGTTGGTTCTACAGCTTGCTAAAGTAACCGTGCATATTTTATTTCTTTTGGTTTAATAGCGGTTGGCTTGATATCATCCTGCAGGTAACATTCCAGGCTTGCAGCATCTCTGAAGCAAGATACCTTTATGATCAGCTAGCGACCATCTGTCCCATCGTGGTGAGTGAGCGGTAGAATTTATTCCACCAAACATTATATAATTCATAAAGAAAATCAACATAAAGCAGGTCGTGTGTGTGTGTGTGTGTGTGTGTGTGTGTGTGTGCAGGTCAAGTGAAATTGGGTATACCATGTTTTTTGCTCTATAAGACTCACTTTTTCCCTCCTAAAAAGTAAGGGGAAATGTGTGTGTCTTATGGAGTGAATGCAGGCTGCACAGCTATCCCAGAAGCCAGAACAGCAAGAGGGATTGCTGCTTTCATTGCGTAGTGATCCCTCTTGCTGTTCTGGCTTCTGAGATTCAGAATATTTTATTTCTTGTTTTCCTCCTCCAAAAACTAGGTGCGTCTTGTGGTCTGGTGCGTCTTATAGAGCGAAAAATACAGTAATTGAAACCCATTGAAAAATCCTGCAAATGCCCCGCTCTGCCCTTTTAGTGACGTTTCAGTGATATCTTTGTGGGGTCACTTCAGGGTTCGGCGCGATGCACATATACACGGTCGCACACATATTGAACGTGTGTAAATGTGTGTGTGTGCCTGCATTCTATTGAGTAGAACAACCTTTGGGCTTCAGGTTATATTGGCCTTAATAGTCATATCTCTTAATTAGATTTTTGTCATAAGTAAGGATAACTTTTGTTTACGAACAACTCAAACAAGATATTACAAAAAGTTATTGGCTTCCTCCTGGCGTATAAGTGGTGTTACTGCTGCGCTTACCAAAGAAGTTCAGGTAAAATTAGAGTTTGAAAAATCCTAGTTTACTTTCACAACATTTGTGAAACAGGCACTTAAAATTGAACTCTGGTGCCTCCTCACTGTGGAAACAAAACGATATAAGGGAAGTGGCACTGTTTTAGGGAAGACTGGTGGTGAATGGCAGTAGTCAATAATGAAATTATGTATGAATTATTATTTTAGTATATCATTCTTTATCTTGTGTTCTGTGTTAAGTATTATAATGCATTTCGTATATTTTATAAAAAAAAAAAATGAAGGGAAAAATCAGTGAGGGAGGCAGGGCAACAGAATATTTGTTGCAAAGGCCCATGTACCCCATTAGATCCAACCCTAACCATACAGTGTTCAAATGCACAAGGCTCTGCACACGTTTTCTGAATACTACCAACTTGGAGGCACTTTGCAAAAACTGGTGGAGGAGGAGAACACAGGGGTTCAGAGAAGTGGTCCAATCACGCTGGAATGAGATTTGCAAGCAATTTATGTGCGATGTGTTACGTTATGCCAATAAAATGCTCAGTTTGGAACTGGGTATTCTTGCACAACTTGCTTACCTGTGGATAAAAAAGCCCTGTCCTGCTAGGTGAAGAATCTTTTTGCCAACTGATGGGCAAAACTGAACGAAAGCCAGTTGTCATTTTTTAAAAAATGGAATGAGGTATTCCTCATCGAACTCCCTGTGTAGATGCTTCTTCCTGGAACATAAATTTGCAGCTGTAGTACACTGAATGAGATGCATGCTAGATTAGGAAGAGGGAGGCTATAATGGAGAATGCTAACCAAAGCTCCACATGTGTTTTATTAGCCCAAAATGTGCTGCTATTCAGTAAGATACAGCTCTTGTAAGAGTTCTCTGGTTGAAGGCAAGATGGGGGACGGGGCACGGAACGTGCCTTGTGTTTCGGAACGAACAATCTTTAGATTTAAATGGCGCTACATTAGCAGCTTTCTGTACTTCCTGACACTTTTCTTTTAGATGGCATTAAGTGCAGCAGCTCCATTCTACAGAGGCTACGTGACAGATATCGATTGCCGTTGGGGAGTGATATCTGCCTCCGTAGACGACAGGACGAGGGAGGAGAGGGGATTGGAGGTAAGTGCACACAAGGACCTGAGCCATAATAATAACAGCCTGTGTAGCAAATGCTTCTGCAGTATGTATTAAGAGTTTGTGTCCAGGGACAAAGGCCAGGGCAAAACATGATGCCTGAGAAGTTTTTTTGGCTTACTGGAAATCTCTGTAAAAGAGCATGAGTCAAAGCAGGGACCTCTGAAGTGTTTTGTGGTGCCTTAGCTGTCCAGACACTTTAAAAAGAGGGCTACAGGCACTCAGGAAAATGACCATAATCCACTCTGGATTGGGCTATACAGTGGTACCTGAGGTTAAGAACTTAATTTGGAGGTCCGTTCTTAACCTGAAACTGTTCTTAACCTGAAGCACCACTTTAGCTAATGGGGCCTCCTGCTGCCGCCACGCCACCGGAGCCCGATTTCTGTTCTCATCCTGAAGCAAAGTTCTTAACCTGAAGCACTATTTCTGGGTTAGTGGAGTCTGTAACCTGAAGCGTCTGTAACCTGAGGTACCACTGTATAGCGGTACCTTGAATTACAGATGCTTCAGGTTACAGACTCTGCTAACCCAGAAATAGTACCTCGGGTTAAGAACTTTACCTCAAGATGAGAACAGAAATTGCGCAGTGGGAGGCCCCATTAGTTAAAGTGGTGCTTCAGGTTAAGAACAGACCTCCAGAACGAATTAAGTTCTTAACCCGAGGTACCACTGTATGTGTGTGTGTGTGTGTGTGTGTGTGTGTGTATATACATAAACATATACATATATAATCCCTTTTAGCAAAAAACCCAAAACAACAAAAAACACTCTGTTGCCATTTTTTAGCTTTCTGTTAGTGAAGGGGAGCGAATGAAGCAGACTTGGACCCCTCGAACTGAGTCTTCCAAGTCAATTTAGGCTGCTTTATGAAGCACCAAATTGGGATTCAACCCAAATGGCATGGTCAGTGTGCAGTCCTAGTATATAGCCTTAGTTACAAAGTTGTTGCTTTTAAAAATCCATTTAAAATCAACTTTTAAATTTAATACAGAGTTGGCTAGTTAACAAAGGTTTCACGTGGTATCTATCTATTTTTTTTTAAAAGCTCTTTTGGCACAGGAATGGGGAGCTTGTGGACCTGCAGACCCTGCTGGACTACAACTCCCATCATCCCTGACCTGTTACGATGCTGGCTGACGACTGCTCCCAACAGTTTTCCATAGATACTAAATAGGGTTTTTAACAAAGTAGTGCAGCCAGTTTCTACGCTCTGAAACCACCCCCTTGAAACCAAACCATGGTTCAGGATAATGCTGTTGATGATGGTATCAAGAGCCGATGAGAAATCAATCAGAATTAACAGGGTTGCGCTCCTGTTGTCTTGTTAAAAGTCATCCACTGACAAAGGTCCAGATCACAAGCAGTATCCAAGGTTTGTTTTTGGCTTATGGCTTGTGGGTTGCTTGGTAGAAACACCATGAGCATTGGTTCAGACAGCAGAACAAGCCAGACTGGGGGCTGTTTTCTCTTGTGGCGCAGCAGTGAGTGGGGGAAGAGGGGAAATTTTTAAATAGCATACACCAGCTCAGTGCTTGTTCAGGTGAAATCATTGTTTGCTGTTTAGTGTGGCGTGAACTGGGCCTGCTTTTGGTATCTATTGCCAGGTAACGTTTACAATTACTAGATATGGTTACTATCACTAGATTCCCCCCCCCCCTTCTTAAATTACACAGCCGTTGAAGAACAACCGCTACAGAATCAATAAATCCAGATACGATTCCATAGACAGTTATCTCTCTGAATGTGGTGAAAAATACAATGACATTGATTTGACGGTAGATAAAGAAATCTACGAGCAGTTAGTAAAGGAAGGTAAGTTTATTTGAAACGGCGTGACAGTGACGTTTATGTTGATTTCTGTCTTAACAATACGTAATCTGTAAGAAGGGCTTCTTGTGATTAATTTTGCAGTAGCTGTGCTTGAATTACCATGGTGCATAAAGTAGGGTATTTATTAAGGAATTTTCTGAAGAGCACACCTCATCTAGAAAACTGATTTTGTTCTTAAGTAATAGGAAATAATGGATTAGCAACTAATAGCAACACTACAAGCCACAAACCATAATTCCCTTTATACTCGCAAAAGCTCATAGGTTTATGGTGATTATTCCACTTCTAAAATAATTCATAGTGAAGCAACTGCAGGCAAATATGAATTCACCTAGTTATCATATTTGACAGGCCAGTTTTTTTCTTAATATTGAAAAGTGTCCCAATTTCTTGATTTTTATAGGCATTGACCATCTGTTGGCCCAACACATTGCTCATTTATTTATCCGTGATCCTTTGACTCTGTTCGAAGAGAAAATACATCTGGATGATGCAAATGAATCTGACCACTTTGAGGTTGTATCTTATACTAGTGTCCTAATAGTAAAAGCTGTATTTTTCTACTTAGTGTACTATGGACAGCTGTAGAGCATGCAACATGCAACTGCATTCAGATAAGCCAAGTGATTTGCAGTAGTTTGTGGTCCATGGGCATTTCTTAAATTACAAGCGTATCCATGTTTGAGACATAGAATAGACCCATTGTCTAAATTTAATCAGATATCAGCAGAAGTGCAGAGTGAACCAAAAATATCTAAACGTACGGGTAAGCATTCAGAGCATAAGTCAGTATTGACTTAGAGAGGCTCCTATAACTCATCTGGCACAGTGCAAAAAGCAAGTGAAAGGACAGACAAAGTGTGCTCTCACTGGAACCAGCATCCTGTCTGAAGAGCTGCATCAAACTCTAGTGAAGAATCAACAGTTTAAAACGACAGAAATGTGCCTGCAATCTTAGCTTCAAATTATTGCTCTTTTATTGGGGTAGAATAAAAGCCAGCATGGTGTGCTAGCTAGAATTTTAGACTAGAACCGGGGAGGCCTGTGTTCAAATCATGACGCTCACTGTGTGGCAAAAACAGTTTCATAATAGTTTACCACTCTTGAAGCTGTTAGTGGTCATAGCCTTAATGTATATATTGTCTCTTGCAGAATATTCAGTCAACAAATTGGCAGACAATGAGATTCAAACCACCACCTCCAAATTCAGACATTGGATGGAGGGTTGAGTTCAGACCAATGGAGGTTAGTAAGAAGCATGTTTCATAGATAGTACTGTTAAACCACAGAGCCTAGGGCTTGCGATCAGAAGGTTGGCGGTTCGAATACCCGCGATGGGGTGAGCTCTCATTGCTCGGTCCCTGCTCCTGCCAACCTAGCAGTTTGAAAGCACAAAGTACAAGTAGATAAATAGGTACCGCTCTGACAGGAAGGTAAACGGTGTTTCTGTGCGCTGCTGTGGTTCGCCAGAAGCAGCTTAGTTATGCTGGCCACATGACCCAGAAACTACGCTGGCTCCCTTGGCCAGTAAAGCGAGATGAGCACCGCAACCCCAGAGTCGTCCATGACTGGACCTAACGGTCAGGGGTCCCTTTACCTTTACTGCAAATGAAAACTTTACAATCCAAAGCATAGAATTGAAGGGTTTGTAACCATCTACTCACATCTGTCATGTATGTCTTTTAAAAGAAACATCAGTGGCTTCAGTTTTGATAAGGTGTGCAGTTCAGCATCACTCAGATTTCACAGCCTGGAGTGTTGCACCCTATCTCTGTCCAAACACAAGTAATAGGTATGGACATCTTAAAATCGTGAAGAGCAACTGCTTTTATATCATGGCTTAATCCCCCCCCCCCAAGAATATAATGTTCCACAAATTTTAGCTTCTGGGTACATAAAATAAAACTGAGTGCATGTGTCACTACTTTGCTAATGCTACAGAACTGGAGACAGTTAGCAGTCCTGGGATGCTCAGAAGAAATTGTGTGGTGAGGGGAAGCTCTGATCTATATATCATTTCCCAGCTTCTAACTGAAATTTCCTTCACTCTGGGGCAGAGCCCCCATGTTTGCCTGAATGCAAGATTCCCCCCCCCCCACCCTGCAAGGTAGAATCCACTTTATCTAATGGGTTGAATCCTTGCAGGCTCAGGGATATTCTATGCCCGAGAAAGTATGGGGTGTCTACAGTTGGCTCCATTGTGAAAGAGGGAACAAGCCCAAAGGCCATTCCCAGTCTCCTTACCGTTGTGTGAGTTTCAGAGCAACAGAGCAAAAATGATTTCAGACTGTGAACTTGCTGCTGAACCATATTAGTGGTTCTACTGGCACACTTGTCCGTCTTATATTTGGTGATTTCTCAATCCCTAGGTCCAGTTAACAGACTTTGAAAATTCCGCCTACGTTGTGTTTGTAGTGTTGCTGACTCGAGTCATTCTCTCCTACAAACTGGATTTTCTCATTCCTTTGTCCAAGGTAAGAGGAGCATTTTCTTCCTCGGTCTAATGTATTCAAACTGTGAAAACAATTTTTTTCTCACCTAAAGTGAGGAATGACTTAAAGTACACATGCTCCCCTTTGTATGTATTACAACTTTTTGTAATTTTTTTAAAAATTGCTTTTGTTAGTCTTTTAAAAATTCTGTTCATGATTTGGGATCCAAGGTTATGTGAACAGAAGGCAGCTCACACAACTCAATTTTCTCCATCCTCAAAAGGCCTCTCTGGAGTGTGAGGGGGGGCCTTGCAAATGGCATAGGCTGTGCTTGAAGAAGGATCCCTTGAGAATAGGGAATTGCCTAAATGTGTGTGGAGGCACTCTGTTGGCACAGTGGTCCTCTGTCCAGTTTTGGGAACTACGACTGTAGTTGCAGAAGTAGGGTTCCACTCCAAAGTATAGTTCTGTTAGCTTTCCTAATATTCTGATTTTGTGGTTTTCGGAGACCCTTGCCCAAATCAACTTCTTTGCTAAAAAACCCCCCGTGTTTTGCAGAAAATTCTAGGCTGTGTTGTAGGATGTGCACTTGGCCTAGAAAGATGCCTAATACTTCCCGGAAGCTGCAGGGTTTGGTATTTTCCTGTAATAGTTTTACAAACCTCTCTTGACAGGGTGAGCACATTATGAAGCCACATTACGACCAGGTGGGACGTTTCTCTATCTAGTCCAGTATTGTCTGCACTCACAGGCAAGATCCCAAGCAGAAGTCTTTATACTTTTAATAGGAAATGCTGGGAACTGAACCTGGTGCTAACAAAGCACGCCAACCCATTTTGCATTGAACTTCCCGCAAGAAATCAGACTTTCAAGCTGAGCACTCTGGTTCCGTGTGAATGTGAATGTTAAGCTGTGAAAGGGGGAAATGGCTCTCTGTGTGTGATGTCTAGTTGCTTTCTATATATTTAAACTAGTAAGTAAGTGAACAGCTCAAAGTCGTCTGAAATTGCTAAATTCCTCCCTACGGTTGTGTACATGAATAAACAAATGTGTGCCCAGAATAGCTTGTGAGGTGGCAACCATTTTTCATCGTAGTTGCTGTCGGAGGAACTGCAGTTGTGACCAAGTAGATGGCTTGCTGATTCACCCTGAAGTTTTTCCCAAGTGCCACTGGTGCAAATGATCGCGTTTAGGAAGCCAGATGTGTAAGCCAACCCTATGAAATGCAGTTTCCAAGACTCTCAGACCTAGACTGAGCATTTCCCTTGCTGCCACCATCTAGTATATAACCTTTCCCCCCACCCCATGTCTCCTTTCGCTAGGTGGATGAGAACATGAAAGTAGCTCAGAAACGGGATGCTGTTCGGCAAGGCATGTTTTATTTCAGAAAAGACATTTCTAAAGGTAGGCTTCTGTCTGTCTGTCTGTCTGTCTGTCTGTCTGTCTGTTTGCTGGTCGGCTTTATTAGACACTTGAAGTATATACGATGACCAGTGATTAATTTAATTCTATGAGAAAATTAGTTTTAGAAAACTGTTACAATGATATACACTGAAATTCAGCCAGGGGGGATTTGAGGAAGTCACTTAACAATGTTACAGTGGTGCCTCGCAAGACGAAAAGAATCCGTTCCGCGAGTCTCTTCGTCTAGCGGTTTTTTCGTCTTGCGAAGCAAGCCCATTGACGGATTAGCGCTATTAGCGGCTTAGAAAAGGGGGGGGGGAGGGAAAAAACCCCGCAGGAACTCGCAAGACATTTTCGTCTTGCGAAGCAAGCCCATAGGAAATTCGTTTTGCGAAGCACCTCCAAAACGGAAAACCCTTTCGTCTAGCGGGTTTTCCGTCTTGCGAGCCATTCGTCTTGCGGGGCACCACTGTACTAAGATTGGATTAAGTACAATTAAGAGGTTGGTTTGTTTGTTTAAAATTTTTGGAAAATCAATTAAAGGGGGGGGGAATGAAGTATATATGATAAGCATGAATCTAACGGTTTTCTCTAGCTGTTCTGTGTTCTCTTTCCTCCCCCCCCCCGCCCCCCCCCAATGTCTTCGTCTGAAAAGGTGGCAATGCTGTAGTGGACGGATGTGGGCCAGCTCAAAATGGTACAGAGACAGATTCTGAAGAGTATACCTTAATGAGCATAGATACAATAATCAATGGAAAGGTGAGGACGGCTTCTACATTTTAAACAAGGCGGAAGCTTCATATTAAGATCCATAAATAGACTGCAGGGAAGTGTAGATGCTTTCTCTTGTCTCTCCTGGTGTATACCTTTGATGCTCTGCTCCTTGCTCCAGCGACTTCCAACCAGCCCAGTACCCACCCACTACCCTCAGGGAGTTTTCAGGCTTGGTGTATGAATAGGGATGGGATGGAGGGCCTTAACTTCCTTAACTCTCTCTGGATTGGGCAGGGGTAGGATTCAGTAACGTTGTGGGCCTAAAGCATTCAGGCAGGAGTCTCGGATTTGGGACTCCTGAGGATAGAAGATGATGGATGCTGATTCACAAGACATATGTAGAGCCCTGTTGGATTGGGCAAAGCCCCGTCTACACAGACCAACCAAGTACCTTCAGGATATGGCAGTGTAGTATTGTTAATTCGTTTTGAAATTTATATCCCACCTTTCTGCCGATAATCACATGGTGGCGTACATGGGAACTCCCCATTTTATCATTAGAAATAACCCTGAGAGGCAGGTTAGGTTGAGACAGTGACTGGCCCAAGGTCACCCAGATCTTAATTGGCTGAGTTGCCTGTCTTTCATTTTGACTTAGCCTATAAGACAAGGGTGGGGAACCTGTTGCCCTCTAAGATGTTGTTGGACTACAACTCCCATTATTCCATTGGCCATGTCTGCTGGGACAAAGGGAGCTGGAAGGCCACGACAGGTCAAGTTTATGGGGTCTCGAACTAAATTTTCTTAGACTGTTAAGACAGGTTGAGAATCCCTTGGAAGAAGAAACCTTGGGTTTGAAGTATTCGACTAAAAGGAAAAACCTTTTATTTCAATTATGATCTGCCTCTTGCAGGAAGGAGTATTTCCTGGATTAATTCCAATTTTGAACTCTTACCTTGAAAATATGGAAGTGGACGTAGATACAAGGTGCAGCATTCTAAACTACCTGAAACTCATTAAAAAGAGAGCATCAGGTAAGGAAACGCTCTTGGCATCACCAGCGATACAGGTTTTTGGAAGTATTTGAATCGGAAAGCTTTTAATGTCCTAAGTAGAATAGTACATGATGCAGCCTGCTTTGGTTTTAATTTAATTTCACTTTATATGACCTTCTCTTTTGCCAACTCCTTTTATCACATTCATGTCTATTTATTTGCAGCAGCCTAAAAGTTAACTACAACTCTGACTGCAAATCACTTTTCCATTTTATCCATTTGTTTTTGCTAAATAGTCCCCCCCCCCATTGAAGTAAAACCTTCAGAAATTTAAAAACAGGAATGCAAAAAAATGTTTTTGTGGATGATGATAGGGAATGATGATAGGAAACTTGGTGGAACTTGTTTTACAAGTTGTTTGTGATGTACAGTCGTATATTGGAAGTCAAACGCCTTGTGAGTCGAACGTTTTGGTTCACAAGTGCCACAAACCCGGAAGTGAGTGTTCTGGTTTGTGAGTGTTCTTTGGAACCCAAACATCCGACACAGGTTCCGCAGCTTCCTGCAGCCAATTGGAAGCTGCACCTTGGTTCCGGAACGGATTCTGTTCGACTTCCAAGGTGTGACTGTATCTGAAATTGGTGTATCTGAAGAAGTGTGCATGCACACGAAAGCTCATACCAAGAACTGACTTAGTTGGTCTTTAAGGTGCTACTGGAAGGAATTTGTTTTGTTCTGAAATTGGTGTTTTACTATTGAAACCCAATGAGTGCTTTACCTGTATTCCTTGCGTTGGATATGCAGATGGTTTGAGACAGCACCTTGGAGCTTGTATTCAGTTATAAAATGGCCTTGCAAAGTAAGTTACCTCTTAAAACAGAAAGCAAAGGGATGGGTATATATTCTCACAGTAGATAAGAAAATGTGAATTTGTGTGATGTTTTCTTCTCCCCCAGGAGAATTAATGACAGCTGCTCGATGGATGCGAGAGTTCGTCGCGAACCACCCAGCATACAAACATGACAGTGTGATTACTGAAGAGATTAATTACAGCCTGATTTGGAAATGCTACCAAATCGCCGAAGAGCAAGTTGAATGCCCTGAACTGCTTGGTAACAAAGTAAAATATAGCGGAACTAAAACCAGCACTTTTTGATGAAAGGTTTTAATCCATTGGGGGGGCGGGCATTCTCTGCTAAAGCACTAGCTATATTTACTGGTGTGAATACCTGCAGTTTCATAGTGTAAAGACCAAAAATGGTTCTACTGCACTATTAAGATGGGCCAATCTGCCTAATATTCTCTTAAAACTTCCTACGATAGGTGTATTCTTATATTTAAGGTTTATACTGTGTACATGTAAATAGTAAAATATTTTTTTGATTTAACATCAATGTATTTTAATAACATTATACTGAAAGTCATTGTGAACCAGCTTGTAACTTTTTATATGCTTATTCTGGAAGAAAAAAGAAAAAGTCCATGTTCTCAAACAGCTTTGCAAAGGTACTGTATGGGTACTTGTATATTATCAGCATTCCAGACCTTGAATGTTTACTCTGACTTTTGTTACCTGGGATGCACTGAATCTACTGTACTTTAAAGAAAAGAAATCAGAACCCGATTCACATAGATATATCTTCCCGTTCTGCCAAGAGAATAGATAATAGCAGTGCCGATCCTTCTGCCAAGGAAGGCGGAATCAGTAGATATTCGTCCTACTATTGTGAATGGAATACGGCGAATCTAAAATTCTCCCTCCTTTATTCAGTTTGGGTATAAATCGGTATGTTCCTATACTAAGAGTGCTTTTGCCCTTTTTGCAAAACTCTTGACACCTTCAGTTAAATGGGAACGTGTCACTGATGTGTTGCTTCCTAATAGAGAATCTTTTAAGTTCCTTCAAAATCACTTGTTGCAGAGGAGTAATTAGTAATTGGCACGAGCCTCTGTGGTTGAAGGTAACATGACCCTAGTTAGGATAACGGAAGTTACCATAACTCCAATATGTTCTTACTTCGCTATTTTCTGGCTCAGTTCATGCAGTGGTGGTTTGTAACCTGATGCTCAGACTAAATCAGCAGGCTGGGTAAAGAAGCAATTTTTTGTGATTTCTCTCCCCCCCCCCCCCAATTGTTCCAGAAGGTCCCTTCAACAGATTCTGGGGGATGGGGTGCTACAGGGCAAAGGGGGAGGGAATCAACAGTTGTGCAGCTCCATTTTGCTGCCGCAGTCTTTCCACCTCATGTATTTTCCCAGGGCATAAGATCTGGAGCCATGATGGAGCACCAGGCAAGTACCTTACGCCATTCTTCAGCTCCACTATACTTGCAAGCAGCTCACTGCATACCTGGAGAGACCCCAATCGCACATTTCTTCGCTCTTTTAAAAGCTTGAAAGGAAAACGAGAGCTTCAGTTCTGTCTTAAAGTCTAGACTTGGATGTGGCACAAAAATAAGAGGATATTAAATTGCAGCAAACAGATTGCAAGATAAGGTTTTCTCTCTCTTTGTGACGCAGTTAAACGTGCCCGACATTTCTCATAACCTGCATCCTCTTTAGTATATAACTAATGATTTCAAGAAGAATCATGAAATGCACTAATATATCTGTGAGTCAGGAACCTCTGAAACATAAAGGAATTGTATAGAATTTAAAACTAAAGACAATGGCTGTGATTTGTACATAATAATAACCTGAGATTTAGAGGGAAAGAAGAGGCTTTAATATTAGCTGCTTAAAGTAAGACTACAGTAAGTCACTTTTACTGTATGATAGGTTATGAAATAGTTAATAACAAGCGTATATAAATATCCTAAGGTGTAGTGACTTACAAAGAGTCGGTGGGAAAAAACTGCAGTAAAACTGCGTTGATAACCATATGCCTGCTGAGAGATTAGAAGTCATTAGGTGTTCATAAGTGTGCATTAGGAAGTGCTTGTATCAGGTTGCAGCTGAGGGGTCAAAGCTCACTCACCTGTGGAATGAACAGAAATTTGCAATATATGGTGGATGTCTGAGTGTAAATCTAATTCATAGACATATTTTCCACAGAAGTTGAAAGCAAATAAAGTTTTTTTTAAAAGAACCTAAATTGTGTTGTCTGTTTCTTTTGCGTACCCTTCTGCCGTTGGCTTAGCAGCTGCACTGCCACCACTGCTGAGGAAAGGTGAGCTGCTCCTATATGAAGTTACAGTTCAGCTTCTTTGAGCATCCATGTGGAAGGGAAACTTGAAATGTCATCATCATCATCATTATTATTATTATTATTACTACTACTACTACTATGTGTGTTTTGTTTGTTTCTACCCTGCCCATCTGGCTGGGTTTCCCCAGCCACGCTGGGTGGCTCCCAACAGAATATTAACACGATAAAACATCAAACATTAAAAACTTCCCTAAACAGGGCTGCCTTCAGATGTCTTCTAAAAGTCAGATCGTTATCTGATGGGAGGGCATTCCACAGGGCGGATGCCACTACCAAGAAGGCCCTCTGCTTGGTTCCTTGCAACCTCACTCCTCGCAGGAAGGGAACCACCAGAAAGCCCTTGGCCCTGGACCTCAGTGTCTGGGCAGAATGATGGAGATGGAGACACTCCTTCAGGTATACTGGACTGAGGTTTAAAGGTCAGCATCAACACTTTGAATTGTGCTCGGAAACGTACTGGGAGCCAATGTAGGTCTTTCAGGACCGGTGTCATGTGGTTTCGGCGACCACTCCCAGTCATCCTCTAGGGATAGGAGGATTGCACTGTGGCATAACAGTTACAGTGTTGGACTAGGACCTGGGAGGGCAGGGTTTGAATCCCCATAGAGCCACGAAGCTCACATGAGTGACTTTGGGCCAATCGCCATCTCTGGGACCTAACTTAGCTGACAGGGTTGTTGTGAGGATGTGGTGGGGAGGAGGAGGACAACCCACAGCACCTTGAGATCTTTGGAAGATAAAGGCAGTATCAAAATGAAATGAATATATATATGGCAGGAATGAGGAAGCAGTACTGTAGTAGGGTGAATGGCTGTGGGAGAAATTACTTGGGCAATTGTGAGCTAGAGAGCTGGGGCAGGGGAGGATATATAATAGAGAATCCAGAGGAGAGCTGTTCAGTGTTGCATTTGATGTGAGATAAAGGGCAAGCGCTCTGAAATGTTTCAACATCTCATCCATGTTTTGTCATGATTCCAACATACCTTTCACCTGATTTGTGAAGGGCTCAGGGTATAACAGCATGGCATGTTTCAAACATTCCTAAACTTGCCCTAGTACAAATGTTGAGGCACTTGACATCAGCATGGCTGCTTGTTTGATTGCCTGAAGGGGAAGGGCAAGACTGCTTGATTTAAACACACACTGAAGATTTTAGCAGATAGCAACTGCCTTGAGGTGCATCAAATCGGCTGGCATCTAGGTGTGGATTGCTGAGGCTCTCGACTAGCAGAGAAGGTTCAGAAGGTACATGTCTCGCTAAAAGAGGGAATGGTGATAGAGAAATAGCAATACAGTGGTACCTCGGGTTACATACGCTTCAGGTTACAGACTCCGCTAACCCAGAAATATTGCTTCAGGTTAAGAACTTTGCTTCAGGATGAGAACAGAAATCCTGTGGCGGCGGCGGTAGGAGGCCCCATTAGCTAAAGTGGTGCTTCTGGTTAAGAACAGTTTCGGGTTAAGAACGGACCTCCGGAACAAATTAAGTACGTAACCAGAGGTACCACTGTATATGGTTAATTCTACTGGTAGCAAATAATTGCCACCCCTTGGAAGCAGCATGTAGTCTCTCAGTGTTAAAAGTGGGATGGACTTTTCTGATTTCTTTCAGGCAGTAGTCTTCAAAGTTACCATCTTAGATCAGGCCATGACCTGGTAGTGGGTCCCAATGCACCAGTTGAAATCCAGTTCTGTAAACCAGTCTTTCCCAAACGTGGGTCTCCAGCTGTTTTTGGACTACAATTCCCATCATTCCCGCCAGCTAGGAATGATGGGACTTGTAGTCCAAATAGTGCTGGAGACCCACGTTTGGGAAACACTGCTTTAAAGCAAGAGAGGTCCTTCAGCACATAGGCAACTGTACTGCTCCTACTCCCCTACACCCAGGGGTGTGTAGCGGTCAGCCGAAATACTGTGCTAGGAATGAAAATAGTTTAATTTCCTGTGCAGATACGGTGAGCCAGAAGAAATGATGACAAGCTACCAGGGGGAGTCTGACCCTTCCCTTTTGTTCAGTGGGCTACATTCCGGCCATGCTGAAGTCAAGAGATTTCTATGCACACAAGGCCTCGCACATCTTTCCATCCAGCCAAGCAAGGGCCATCATCACAGTTCAGAGACACAATCCAACCAAGCAAAAGTCCTCGGGGAGGATGCAAAGCTGGGCCGGTGAGAGATGTGGCTTGTGGACTGGACAGAGTCCCCTGGCCTGGATGCAGAGGTCCCCCAAAAGGGGTTCTCCACCCCTGCTGTATAATGGCTTGAGCCAACTGAGTAGAGCACCTACAGTACTATTTGTTGTCAGGCATACGGTGGCACAGAATTCCTTGAACACTGATCTCTCCTCCTATGTGCCATTGCGATGAGCCATGAGATTAAACCCAAAGGGCACTTAATGGGACAAACTCTTGAAATCAATTCATTTCAACGACTCGAGTATCAAATTCTCTTTATTATTTTATTTGGGCTTGCTGCTGCTGCTGCTGCTGCTCAACCCCCCCCCCCCAATTCACAGCTTGACCTTATGATACCTAGAATATCCAGCTGGTGGCAGCAGTGCTTTTCTTAACATAATGCAGTGGTATACCCTCTATCCTGTGAAGGTGATGGGCGGATGCAGAACCTTATTTTCAAAACAATGACCAAGGGCAACAGTTGTAATTTTGTGTGTGCGCGCAAAGGTTCCTGTGGAAATTATTCACACCTGCCATTGACTCTTAATTTTCACAGTGAGTTCATTTCCCCCCAAACTTTCCGATGCGAAACATTTTAAAATTAAAGCCTGAAGGTTTATTACACCACCCAAAATCACGATGATTTTGTTCCAAAAGCCTAATATCTGGTGATTCCAGAGTGAAGGAACATAAAAAATACCTTTAAAGCACAATGCTTCCCCTCAAGGAATTATGGGCACTGTTGTTTATCCGTCATAGAGTTACTATTCCTAGCTACCCTTAACAAACTACAGTTCCCAGGATTCTTTGAGGAGGGGGGCAGAAATGTACTCGGAAAGTTATAGTGTGTGTATGTAACCTCAGGACATGTTTTTGTGCTCTGGTGGGGACGTCTGCCGGGTCAGCTTCCATTCTTTAGAAATGTAGTATCAAATGAATGTTTGGTCATTGGACAATGTGTAAAGGGAGCTTTTACTGAATAGGTGCTGCCTTTTCTGAGCTTTGCAAAACTTTTAACTTGTTTAAAACATCTGGTTTTATCAGCAAATTATAATTTATTGAGGTTTGGTGATTAAATGATCTATAAAACCTGATAAAATAAAGAAAAGCAGCAACCTCAAAGCCCTGTGCAAGCATTTGATCTTCACACTGTTCCAAATGCATGGGGGGCGGGGAGCAAGGCTGTACTTGTAAAAAAATCCATGCAATTCAGAATCCTAAACTCGCAGGATTCCAAAATGCACAGGAGACTTGTCTTGCTTCCTGCTTTTACGCCTCACCCCTCCCACACTGCACTGGAGCCTCCACAGTTTGGCAGGGTCAGGAAGCCCAACCCTCCTCTTCCCTTCACACATGTGGGATCAAAGGGTTGAACACCCAAACGAGGTGGTGACGACCCACCATCAAGGACTTCCATGAAGGCAGGAACTCCCAAGCACCTCATTTTAGAAACTAAGCGCTTGGCTAAAATGTATTTAAGATTGCCACGCAAGAGCCTTGCATTGTATCACAATTGGAACTAGAATGGACTAAGGCCTTGTAGTGTTTTGCTTCTCCTTTCTGATTGTCCAATATTTTGTTGTTGTTTAGCTGTTTAGTTGTGTCTGACTCTTCGTGACCCCATGGACCAGAGCACGCCAGGCACTCCTGTCTTCCACTGACTCCCGTAGTTTGGTCAAACTCATGTTAGTAGCTTCGAGAACACTGTCCAACCATCTAGTCCTCTGTCGTCCCCTTCTCCTTGTGTCCTCCATCTTTCCCAACATCAGGGTCTTTTCCAAGGAGTCTTCTCTTCTCATGAGGTGGCCAAAGTATTGGAGCCTCAGCTTCATTACTTTAGGGAGCTGTGAAACCAAGTGCAGAAATGTTTGTACAGTGGTACTTGTGTTAAGAACTTAATTTGTTCTGGAGGTCCGTTCTTAACCTGAAACTGTTCTTAACCTGAAGCACAACTTTAGCTAATGGGGCCTCCCGCCGCTGCTGCACAATTTCTGTTCTCATCCTGAAGCAAAGTTCTTAACCAGAGGTACTATTTCTGGGTTAGCAGAGTCTGTAACCTGAAGCGTCTGTAACCCGAGGTACCACTGTACATCTTTTGTGTGAAAAGCAGCCAACCAAGAGTTTCTTGGGTTTTTTTGGAGCAGGGGAAGGGGACAACCCCTACACTGCAGACTTTAAAACTATGAACACAAGCCTTCAGAATTTCACACCCTTGAGGTGTCAGCCAAAAGCAGCGCAACTGTTCCTTATTTCAACCATGCTTAGAAAGAGTCTTGTTTTCTAAGTGTACACAGAGCTTAGCTATGAATGGAAAAGATTAATGGGGTGGGCCCTCTATTACAGTGAAATGTGTTAGGGCAAGTATTGGCTTAACAGTGTGCACGTAATTTAAGTTTCCCTATTTGAATTCATATCCATTGGTCGTTAAGTGGGGAAATGATTGTTTTGGCACATGTTTTGGCACACAACTGCACCCAGTATGGGGGCAAAATATGTGGTCTAAACCACTGAGCCTCTTGGGCTTGCCGATCAGAAGTTTGGTGGTTCGAATCCCTGCGATGGGGTGAGCTTCTGTCGCTCTGTCCCAGCTCCTGCCAACTTATCAGTTTGAAAGCACATCAAAGTGCAAGTAGATAAATAGGTACTGCTGCGGTGGGAAGGTAAACGGCGTTTCCATGCACCCTGATTTCCGTCACAGTGTTCTGTTGCACCAGAAGTGGTTTAGTCATGCTGGCCACATGACCCGGAAAAGCTGTCTATGGACAAATACCGGTTCCCTTGGCCTGCAAAGCGAGATGAGCTCCGTAACCTCATAGTCGCCTTTGACTGGACTTAACTGTCCAGGGGTCCTTTCCTTTTTTTTTTTTACCTTAATACTTATGCAAAACTAAACTTAGGAAAATTACTTATCCACCATGTACACCATGCAGTACACAATGTATAGATGCCACCACGTTGGCTACTACTTGTTGTTGTTTAGTCATTTAGTCATGTCTGACTCTTCGTGACCCTATGGACCATTACTGACTGGCTGCAGCTTTCTAGGGTGTTGGACAGGAAACATTCCCAGTCTGGCTGCATGAGAGGGAGATAGTTCTGTGAGACTATATGTATGGTGAATGGGCATGTGTACATTAGTCAAAACTGCAGACAAAAATGAATATATTAGGAGAAAATTGTACTGAAATGTTGAGCGATTTTGTGAGAATTTTTAAAATAAAACAATTAGCAAATTGCTGCAGAACTGTGGAGAACTGAATTTAAGATTGGAAAAATGAGAAACTGACAGAACCTACATGGGAATAGCCATCTATTCCCATTCTCTATTATTTAGTGTCTTAGAAAGATAGGCAAAAGATTATTACAATGGTGGAATTAGGAAGAAGAAGAAGAAAAGTTCAGTTAGGAATGTTTCAAAAACCACCAGCCTCCAGTATTATGGGTTGAGGAGAAGTTAATCCCTAAGAGGATTCTTTTAAAGTAAGTGAGGCATGAACCGTTCAAACTATACAGCCCCTTGTGCGATGCCTAATAATGTCCTGTTGTAACTTGTCAAATTTAAAAAAAAGGAAATGCTTCAAAGACAGAGACAGCAATTTTTGAGAGATTAGCTCTGATCCATGCATTCAAATTGATGTGAAATCCGTATTTCTCATTACTGCAAAAGGCTGAGGCCAGATATGGGACTGCATGTGGTTTGCTTTGTGTAGCTCAGATCACCTGTTTGGGGAAGGCAAGAAGAAATGAACCCAACACTCCTAAAATGGACACGCAACAGGTGTGTGTGTGTTTGTGTGTGTGTGTTTGTCTGTTTCATCCTGTTGACTCAGGGATTTCTATTCCTAACACTTAAGTGATTCTTTGATCATTGATATCACATAGACTTACTGGTGTTTATCAAGTTGCTAATATGTGAGTGACCTCAACAAATATCTTAATTGCTACTGGGTTAAGATTTGCTGCTGAATGTATGTGTACCTTTTGCGTGTAACTGGAAGTTGATATGATAAACTGGCATGTTTATAACAACAGCAAGTTTATGACAGTTTGTGCAAAGATAATTTCTTTGGGCTGTCCTGGTGCTTATTTTTGCTTTTGCTTCAAGGCCTCATACATTAACCCCCCCCCCCCCATATTTGGGTATCATTCACTCTGCATGACGGATGTCTTTTGCACTTTTATTCTAAAGGCAGACTGTGGTGCACTTTATCTATCTCATTTTATTATACTATTGTATACTTTGATGCAATAAACTAATATCATCGTTTCCAAGCAGTATACAGCAGAGATATAGCGTATATCATGAAATCCGTTATAAGTAACCCTTTTAAACATCTCAACAGAAAGTAGAATAGTTGGACGTCATCCTAGAGTGAATGTTTTCAATCATTCCTTTTATGTAACTGATGGGTGGGAAATCGGAAGTCCTTTTTATCTTTCATTTCTTTCTTTTTCTTCGTCTTCTTCTATTTTCTCTTCCCCCCCCCCTTGTTTTCCTTGGTGTCCTCTGCTCTGGGTGATTATTGGGGTCCAAGGATTACACACAATTGAAGTTACAGATAGGTAGCCGTGTTGGTCTGCCATAGTCAAAACAAAATAAAAAGATTCCTTCCAGTAGCACCTTAAAGACCAACTAAGTTAGTTCTAGGTATGAGCTTTCGTGTGCATGCACACTTCTTCAGATACTTCTCATACCTAGAACTAACTTAGCTACTGGAAGGAATCTTTTTATTTTGTTTTGACACACTTGAAGGTGATGCATGGTTGGTGAAAGACCCTGAAGGAGAGACAGGAATGGGAATATCTCTGAGGTTGAGAGGCTGGGAGAAGAAAGGCAATATCCAAAATGGAGCTGAGAGGGTTCACCTCTTTCTGTGGGAGACAACGCTTTGGAGCTACATTTGAGAGAGGACTCTGCCTTTTCTTTTCTCTTTCTCTTTTTATTTTGATTAGTTTCTTTTCTTGTATTATGAAAAAGCTTTAATCAAATCTGTAGGAATAACGGAGGATGACAGGAGGTTGAATGCAGGTGAGCTGTGCACAGGCAAGCAAGCAAGGAAGCTGCCAGCTAGCTTTGCGGAAGCTCTTTTTATTAGCACAATATGCAAAACCAGTCAGATACACTTTGGACTGTGACCTTTATACATCTTCCAGTCCCGAGATTGTGATGTGGTACAAAGTTATTTGGGCACCTGTTTCCACCGCGTCATTGTCCCCTTGAACAATGTATGATGAAGGAGACAAAGGTCACAGACAGGGCACAGCAGACCATTAAGAGAGCAAAGGTTAGATAGAGGGCATGATGTTCAGTCAGCTGTGGCTTTGTCTGTGGGGGGGAAGTGTGCTCCAAACCCGGCGATCATTCCTTCAAAATCTGATTGGTGGGGGGGACTCACTTAAAATGCCTACTGAAATAAAAAGCTATTCATTCACTAGACACTGGAAGTTCAAAAAGAAGGGGATCTGTCTGTACTGAACCAGGAGGAACAGCTACAGAGTTGGACCCGCAGTACTGAATACAGGGCTCCTAGTGGATACAGATGCAATACGTCTGATCCACAGAGGACCCCTAACACTGACTTCCCTGAAAATCTCAGAGATTGGGCAGGGATATAAAGTATGTGGTTCACCTTACAAATTATTAAGGTTCTGAGTCTTTTTTGACCTACTGTCAGTCAGGGCCTAGAGTAGACGTAGGCTTTGAAGTGAATTCAACAGCTACAGCTCTGTACCACAGGCTACCATGTAAAACAGAAGGACAACCAAGAAAACTTAGGATGTGCCGTTGCATGCCTTTCCAGGGGACTTGAAGTTTTCAATCTAAACATGTGCATGTTTACTCCATGGGCTTGCTCCCAAAAAATGAGGCAAAGAAGAATTGGATCTGAGCTTTTGCTGAATTGTGCCCAAACCCCAAGGAGCTCAACAAACGTTACACGGACAGAAGACACATTTTTCTCCTTGTCTCCTTGGTAGGGAAAATGCTTTTATTCAATGCATGAGAAAGTGTTGATGCTGCAGGCATTCGGTTTCCAGTACACTGTATCTTGGACAAGGTCAGAAAAAATACAGATGATAAAACAAGGAGTTGGGAATGAGATTTCCTTTTTCCTGGGTGCTACCGATAACTTACCCTTCTGTGGGGAGAGATTACGGCCATTTATAAGATGCAAATGACTTCAACGACAACAAGAAAACAATTCATGACATTATGCTTGGGAGATTTGCTTTTTTCAGAAAATAAATAAATTGCAGTTTGAAACCTTTGTGTTTCTAAGAACAATGTTGCATTCCTCTGCTTTTCTTTGTCTTCTTTGAAAGCACTCACTGTACTCTGGAACAAAATGGCATCTACTGTGCTTTTCAGCGGAGAGATAAAGACTTTCTTCGGTTCAATGTGCCAAAGCTCATCAGTCTTATCTTAATTTCTCTGACTTTATTTCTCAGAGCTTGGATACATGCTGAAGAATATGACGATTCAGACGAAGGAGTTTTAGCTACAGGGGAAAAGATGGTGGCTGGGATCTAAGGAGCTGGTAAAGTGGAATTTTTGGCTGCTTCTTGTAGTCAAAAGGCAACTGGCTTGACAATAGATCTCTATTTCCCTGCGTTTCAGAGATGCATTGTTTAGGTGAGTGGAAGCACTTTCCCAGTGAGTTTTGAGGCATGTCCCAAATTTGTCTGGGATCGACTATTTTCCCTTGTAAATCTTCGTGGTTATCAGATTTCAGACATGCAGGGACAAACGAGACATAATCATCATTCTGTGATGGGAATTCCCAGTACCATTTTTCTGTTCCAAAATGCCAGAAAAGGAGGGAGATTCTAACCTAATTCCTCTGTGTCGCAGCCCTGATCCACATCCCACCCCTCCCCAAGCAGTTAAGTCATTGAGAGGAATTTCCCCCTCCACTACTAATAATGATATCTTCAGCAGAGATTTGGGCTGGAGCCTTCTGTAGCTATTGGGGGTGGGTGGGATTTGAATTGGGAGGTCTATAGCATGGGGGCAAGGAGTTAGACCCACAGCAGGACTGTGATCGAAATTGTGGAGACGGGCACTGCTGCTTCTAATTAATTTAAAAAACAAGGGTATTCCCGTTGCGGAGGCCTCACAACACACCTGCTTTGAGCCTCACTGTACCATATCTAGTTGGCTTTCTGTTATTCTGTTTCTGTGGACTGGTGTTGGAGCAGATGAGCAAATAAAAGAGATACTTCTTTTGGAAGGGAAGAACACTTTTAAGAAATTGGAGGACAGGTTTTTGGTATAGCACTCTCTTTCTTTCTTTCTTTCTTTCTTTCTTTCTTTCTTTCTTTCTTTCTTTCTTTCTTTCTCAGATGACCTTAGCCTCACTAAATGACTGTTAACAGACTGCTGAGACATCATTCTCATTCTCTCTCTCTCTCTCCCTCTCTCTCTCTCTCTCGTTGTTGTTATTATAAATGGGGAGATCTGATCTAATGTGATCTGCAAAGACCTGCTAAGATGCTTCCTGGCTTCCCAGTAACAGCCCTAAAAGGACCAATTGAACCTATTATTTTAAGGATATTATCTGTGCCTGCTGGATCAGTTTCCTCCATTAATTGTTATGGGTCTCACAGGAACAGCCATCCAGCACACTTTAAAAGAATGGATGTGCTCCAAAAGAGCTGGAATACATCTTCTGTATGAGCGGCTTTTTGTTTCGGATGAATTTGCATGTAGTCAATAACAAGGCTGTTCAACTGGAGCTGAAAAACAGCCTTACAATGCCAGGCCCTGAATGGATCCTCTGTTAAAGAGGATGAACCAATTAAACCACGGGAGCACATGAGAACTCTGATTGGCTTCCACAGGATTGGACCAATCCATAAGCATTTTCTCACTGGCTTTGACCCCCTCGGGCTCTGCTCTCAAGTTGCGATGAACACAACTTGAACTGCGCTGGAAAGGGGGAGTGGAGGCAACAGCAGTAGCAGGATCACTTGGCTTTAACAGTGATTAAAAATATTAAATTTCTAAATGTTCAGCAGAAAACGTTCACTTTTCTAATGGCTAAATGAATGCCTTTGTACCCCTGCGTTGACAGAAAACAAAATGCTACCAAGGTGAATAAAATCAGAATTTCTCCCAGCATTGAATCAAAGCATCCAAAAGGCTAATTACTGTATTTTTTGCTCTATAAGACCCACTTTTCCCCTCCTATAAAGCAAGGGGAAATGTGTGTGCATTTTATGGAGTGAATGCAGGCTGCGCAGCTATCCTAGAAGCCAGAACAGCAAGAGGGATTGCTGCTTTCACTGTGCAGCGATCCCTCTTGCTGTTCTGGCTTCTGAGATTCAGATTTTTTTTTCTTGTTTTCCTTCTCCAAAAATTAGGTGCGTCTTGTGGTCTGGTGCATCTTATAGAGCGAAAAATACGGTATTATGCCAAAGGTGTGTCAAGCGGGGTGCAGGTCACCCACTGTCAGGGATGGCATACTTAGTGCTTCTCACAGTGATGACCTCAAACACACATTTTTACTCTCCTCACCGCCCCCGCCCCCCAAAAGGGATGAGCTGCAGACTTCCATTCATGCAAAAGGAATGTACTCAGAAGAAGAGCGCAACTGGGACTGAGTCTAAACCTGCTCTGCAGACCCCAGCTGCTCCTTTAATTTGTTATTTAGGTACCTTATGCATCAGCTAGGTTGCTCAGTTCAGATGGTCACTGATTTTGCAGGGAAAGGCATCGAAATGCAGTATGCTATAAGAAATGACAGGACAGGCATGGGTCATGGGGTGACGTGGGAGAGATTCTGCTTGAACAATGCCCAGAAACCCTTGACTCAAAACAGACTCAGAATCACAGGACAGCCCAGAATGGATAAGGTGATTGTTTGCAATGTCAGTTTCCTGCCATGTGAGAACCATTAAAGTCAAATACAGTACAAATTCATGCCCATAGCCATCGATCGGCCCATGAGAGTATTTTTTGCAAACTCGGTCATGTGGGCCTGTGCTACAGCTTCTTTTGAAAAGGAAGTGCTTTGTCATGCTATCATTTCTACAGACAGAGCTTCACTTAGTGAGATTACACAGACAGGGGAATAGCTCAGTTGGTAGAGCAGGAGACTCTTAAGCTCAGGCTCGTGGGTTCGAGCCCCAGGTTGGGCAAAAGTTTCCTGCATTGCACAGCGTTGGACGAGATGACACTTGTGGTCCATTCCATCTCTACAATTCTGTGATTCTATGACTCCCAGAGAGGAGTTTGTAGTTACCGAATTTTTCGCTCCATAAGACGCACCTTTTTCCTCCTAAAAAGTGAGGGGAAATGTCTGTACGTCTTATGGAGCGAATGCGTGGTCCCTGGAGCCGAATTGCCCATTGGGTCACCCCAAATTCACCATCAGATCACATAGCATGTCCATGACTACAGCCTGCACCGAAAAAAAATCACGCACCCACTGTTGTGTGGGGGCCACAATGGCACAAAAACGTGGTTACAAAGCATGGATCCACATTGATCCTCAGGATTTTTGCATTGGGTCACCCCAAATTCACCATCAGATCACATGTCTGTGGCCACAGCATGAACCACAAAAATCATACATCCACTGTTTCATTCAGAATATTTTTTTCTTGTTTTCCTCCTCTAAAAACTAGGTGTGTCTTATGGTCAGGTGCGTCTTATGGAGCGAAAAATACGGTACTTTGCTTTTCCCAGAGTTTGGCTTAGTGTGACATCTGAACCTGGACTTCTTGTTAAGTTCTCTTCTCTTGCTGAGCCCCAGCTTCTGGTTAGTGAGGGGAGAGCTTAGCCAAACAACACACTAAGCTGCAACTGTTCTGCACAGCTGCAGAAAGGACCATAGAGAAGCCAGGCATCTGCAAGCTCCTTGTTTGCATGGTCTCACCATGCCACGCTTTGCCTTAGCTGGTGCTGTGAACCAGTCCATTGTGGCTTCAGGACACAGTCAAAGAGAGACAGAAACACAGGCTCCTCCTTGCCACAGGAGCACCACACAGGCATCGTTGCTCAAGGATTTTTTGCAGCAAGGGCTTTTCCTTGGCCTATTTGCATATTTTGAGATGCCATTGAAAGTCATTCCGCTGCGTTAGGGAGCCTGCTCAGTAGACCTGGGTTTCACAGTTTTGTGAATTAGGGTCTTTAGACAGTGGCAATTTGTCAGATTTATCCATAGAATCATATAATTGTAGAGTTGGAAGGGACCCTGAGGATCATCTAGTCCAACCCCCGGCAATGCAGCTGTCCCATACAGGGATCGAATCTGCAAGCTTGGTGTTGTCAGCACCACGCTCTAGCCAACTGAGCTATCCAGGCTGTGCTGCATCCAGTAGCTTACATTCACATAGTTCCCCACTCTGATGGGGTTTTCTCTTGTGGAAACAGGTGATGATATTCATTCATTAGCTAGGTTTATTAGATCCAGACTTCAACGACTTGATTATTTCTGTTATTATTATTATTATTATTATTATTATTATTATTATTATTATTATTAGGGGGTCATATTGATTGGCTTGAGTTGCCCAAAGCTGTATGTTATGCATATGATTTGTGACATCACCTCCCATTTTAACACCTTAGGTGACTCCCCCCCTCCCCACAGGTCTCCTGCAACCTCTTCACTTGGACTGCAAAGTGAACTGAACCGAAGCCATTTTAAAATCCGTACGGTATAGGCAATATTGGGGCAGAGCATTTCCCAGGCTCATGTAGGTGGCTGTCAGGCTCTTGTTAGCTTGTCAACAACTCATCACCAAAAGCGTGCTTGTAAAATACGCAGTTAAAATTTGCATCAGTGCCGGGCAGAGAGGGGAGGAATGCCATATTGTCATTTGGTTTCTGAGTTTTCAGATATGAGTAAGCAGCTAATAAAATAACGAATCATTGTTACCGGATGCTAGCTGGCAGCCTGTTGGCACAGTACAAGATGTTTTAGTTAATTAAGTTGTGCAACAGTATCATCTTAACATCAAAGCATATGGTTTTATTTGGGTGACAACTGTAGGTAGCGAGTGTCATGCTGAAAACGTATCATAAACAATGGCCTTAAAACCCCACTATATACAATGTAATGTTTCTGTTTCATTCTGGCCACATGTGGCAGCTTCTCAGGTAAAAAGGTAAAGGTAAAGGACCCCTGGACGGTTAAGTCCAGTCAAAGGCGACTATGGGGTTGCAGTGTTCATCTCGCTTTCAGGCTGAGGGAGGCGGTGTTTGTCCACAGACAACTTTCTGGGTCATGTGGCCAGCATGACTAAACCGCTTCTGGCACAACGGGACACCGTGACGGAAATCAGAGCGCATGGAAATCCTGTTTACCTTCCTGTTGCAGCAATACCTATTTATCTACTTGCACTGGTGTGCTTTCAAACTGCTAGGTTGGCAGGAGCTGCGACAGCAATGGGAGCTCACTCCGTTGCGGGGACTCAAACCGCCGACCTTTCAATCGGCAAGCTGAAGAGGCTCAGTGGTTTAGACCACAACAGACACCTGAAGCATAATAGAAAATGATTCATAAAGTAAGTGATATTCAATATCACTATTAAATCTCCATAGCAGACAAGAAAACCGACCTGATCCAGCAGCCCCTTTCTGCATGTCAAGGGTGGTAGCCAACTGAGTTCAGCTCAAAAAAGACCTATTAAAATTAATGGATCTAAGTTGTTCATATCCAGTAGTTTCAATGAATCTACTCTGAATGGAACTTTATTATACATACATACATACATACATCATACATACATACATACATACATACATACATACATACCCCACCCATCTGCCTGGGTTTCCCCAGGCACTCTGGGTGGCTCCCAACAGAATTTTAAAAACACGATAAAACATCAAACATTAAAAACTTCCCTAAACAGGGCTGCTTTCAGATGTCTTCTAAAATTCAGATAGCTGTTTCTTTCCTTGACATCTGATGGGAGGGTGTTCCACAGGGCGGGTGCCACCACCAAGAAGGCCATCTGCCTAATTCCCTGTAACCTCACTTCTCTCAGTGAGGGAACTGCCAGAAGAATTGGATACAGCTCTGAGTTCCTCAATGCACAAAGGAAGTAACATCTCTCTGTAGGCATCCTTTGGCACTGTCCCTTCCATTGAACTGATTGGGGAACTCTGCTGGCGTGGAAATCCACAGCAAAAGTCACCATAGAGCTCTGGACATGGTCCAGCATGTGAGGTATTAATTAGATTCCATTTAATTGAGCCTTGCCTTTACAAAATGATAGTGGAGGGGAGCTTCTTTAAGTTCTTTAGATGGCTGAACCAGTTTAATTAATTCCCTCACCTGTGCAAGCAACAATTATTGCCCAGAGCAGAGGGTCACACACTCTCCCTCACCCATGTCGCACAGGAGCATAACAACAACAACAACAACAACAACAACAACAACAACAACAACAACAATTTATACCCTGCCCATCTGGCTGAGTTTCCCCAGCCACTCTGGGTGACTTCCAATCGAATGTTAAAAACAATACAGCATTAAATATTAAAAACTTCCCAAAACAGGGCTGCCTTCAGATGTCTTTTAAAGATAAGATAGCTACTTATTTCCTTCACATCTGAAGGGAGGGCATTCCACAGGGTGGGCGCCACTACCGAGAAGGCCCTCTGTCTGGTTCCCTGTAAGCTCACTTCTCGCAATGAGGGAACCACCAGAAGGCCCTCGGCGCTGGATCTCAGTGTCCGGGCTGAACGATGGGGGTGGAGACACTCAGTCCTCTATCCCAGTCATAGGCAGTAGTTCCCATTCAAGCACACTGCCTCAGAAGATTAAATAGGATTTATGAATCTTGTTTTATAAACTCTAGATCAATACTGAGAAAAATAGCTACAGAGTGTCTCCTCTAAACTCTAGTAAATTGCTGAGAACTACAAGGCAGGTTTGCAACACACAGGAAACTGGAAATTTTAGTCAGCGTGGATTTATGAAAAATAAGTCATGTCAGACTAACCTGATCTCGTTTTTTGACAGAATTACAAGCCTGGTAGATGAAGGGAACACAGTGGATGTAGCCTACCTTGATTTCAGCAAGGCATTCGACAAGGTGCCCCATGATATTCTTGTAAAGAAGCTGGTAAAATGCGGTCTTGACTATGCTACCACTCAGTGGATTTGTAACTGGCTGACTGACCGAACCCAAAGGGTGCTCATCAATGGTTCCTCTTCATCCTGGAGAAGAGTGACTAGTGGGGTGCCACAGAGTTCTGTCTTGGGCCCGGTATTATTCAACATCTTTATCAACGACTTGGATGATGGACTCAATGGCATCCTGATCAAATTTGCAGATGACACCTGTCAGGGGCTCAGGAGCAGAGGCACAGGGAAGAGAGGAAATGGAGAGCGAAGGGGAGGAATCTGAGGGCAGCGTAGGAGAAGATGACAGTGGCCCGAGAGATTCCATGAGCCTCTCCAGCGAATCAGAAGATTCACAGAAGGGGGCGCCGGTGGCCAGGGCAAGGGGGGTCCAAAAGGGGACACTCCAGAAGCAAGGGGCCAGCGGGGACTCCCAGAGCAGCAGTTGGAGATCAGGACCAACTTCCCCACCAGAGCGTAGTGGGAGGGAAGAGTCCCAGAGCTCGGGGCCAGCGTCTCCCCCAGCAGGGAGAGCAGATGAGTCAGGGCTGACCACGCCTCCATCGGAGAGTCAGGGAACGGAGGGGAGGCCAGGTCCAGCTAGCCTCCCGGAAGAGGGAAGTAGTGACAGAAGCAGTGTAACGGTCAGGAGGAAGGTCACTGGGTTGGCGCGAGAGCCAAGTTCAAATGTACAGGCGCGTGGGACAGCAGAGAACCTGGATTGGGAACCAGGTCCTAAAGCCCGCTGGAGGCAGGGGGAGGAGTCAGGGGACTCAGCGTCAGAAGAGTCCAGAAAGGGGAATGCCCCAGCGGACAGGAGGACCCAGAGGAGGAGAGAGCAGAGGAAGAGGTGGAGCAGGTCTAGAGTCTTAAACTGGTGTCAGAGGGGAGGAGATTCAGACGGAGCTTCGGCGGTCTAGGGTTTAAGACGTAGAGCTGTGCGCCACGGTTTTGAAATAGAGACTGAACTTCAATAAAGACTTTTGTATATAACAACGACCTGGCGTTGGTCCTCTGTGAGCTGGGACTTCGGGCAGCTCTGACAGTAAGCTCCGTCTCCACACTAAACCCTCGCAGCGTGAGTTGGCGCAGCGAGGGGCAAAACTTGGTGTTTTGCGAGCTCACGAAGATCGGCAAGGATGACTACCGATGAGAAAGTGACAGCCCTGCAAGACGCAGTCTCGAGGCTTTCCTTGGAAGTAACAGCATCCAGAAAGAGAGAGGAGGAAGCAGTAGCGTTCTGCCAGGATCTGCAAGCCAGGTTAGAACGTTTGAACAAGGAGGGGCTGCCAGGACCCAAGCCGGAGGGAGTTGGCCTCGGAAAGAGGGGAGGCAGCATCGTATCCCATTTCGACGGGAACCTGCAGCAGTATCCTAACTTCAGGGCAGACGTAGTTTTCGCGCTCAATTTGCTTCGGAAAGACTTTAGAGATGAGGAGGAGAAAGTGGGGTTCATAATAACTCATCTGCATGGGGAAGCTAAATCGTGGCTGCGCAACTTATGGCACGAAAATGACCCCGCCCTCAACAGCTTTCATCAAGGCTATGGACGCTTGTTTTAAATCAACGGTTGATGTAGATGTGGCCAGAAGGGAAATGCATGGTTTGAAGCAGGGGAGAGCCACTGTGAGACAATATCACTCCCGCTTTTTTGCGTTGGTAAATGCGCTGGGCTGGGAGAAGGACTCAGCTGCCGTTCGAGACCTGTTCTGGGAGGGGCTGAATGGGGCTGTGAAAGATGAAATTGCGAGGGGGGAGAGACCCAACAGCACCACGGAAGTAGTCCAAAGGGCGCTGGCGATAGGGGTGCGTCTGGAAGAATGCCCTTGGAGCAAGGATGAAGGACGTTTGGGATGCACACCAGCCAGATCAACCCCTTTCCTACCCAGAGAGACAGCGCGCGCCCAGTCCATGCCTCCACTGGGAGGGGGAGAAGAGCCCATGGAGATAGGTGGTGCCAGGGCTCAGACAGCAACCAGAGCCCAAACACCAGGAGCAGTCAAGGCGAAGCCTCCTAGAGGGAGCAGGAAGTGTTACATCTGCGACAGTGCACAGCACATGGCCAAGGAGTGCCCCCAGAGGCTCCAAAAGCACACTGCAGCCTCAGCAACAGTAAAAGGAGCAGTTCAGCAGGAGGAACAGCTGCAGGGAAACGACGAAGCCTGGTTGGAGGCAGAGGCACTGGGGCCCAGCCAGGCAAGTCAGTGAAGCAGTCCCCAGGGATTTTACAGCCCACAGACCCCCTCCCGCCCAAACCAGTGGTGCAACTCACCGCATCGCTCCAGCTCCCCAATGGACACACCATGGAAGTCCCTATTACCATTGACTGTGGTAGTAATGCAGACTTTATAGGAGTGGATTTCATCAAGCAACATCGCATAGCGCTCTTACCAGCCACAATGCCCCTGAACGTCGTCACGGTCGATGGCAGAGAGCTACTGGGAGGACAGGTGGTACAGCAAACACCGCCAATGGTGATGCAAATTGGAAATCACCGCGAAGTCATCAGCTTCAATGTCGGACACACCCATAGTATTGGGCATGAGTTGGCTGGACAGGCACAGCCCGGCATTAGCATGGTACCAGCGTCAATTGACCTTCTCCTCCTCCTACTGCGCAGAACACTGCATCCTGACTAGCCAGGAAGATGAGGGGCGATAGGATGAACCACAGCTACACTTGGGCATGCTGCAAGCGGTGCCCGACAAGTACAAGGCGTTTTTGGAGGTCTTCTGCGAGAAGGAAGCGGACAAGCTGCCTCCCCACAGGCCCTACGACTGCAAGATTGACCTCCTGCCGGGGGCGACGCTGCCGACTGGAAAACTGTATTCCATGTCTGAAGACGAACTGCAAGAGCTCAGGGAGTTCATAGATCACAACTTGAAGCGGGGATTCATCCAAGAATCCAAAGCAGTGGGGGGCAGTCCCGTGTTTTTTGTGAAGAAAAAAGACACGCCCCAAAAGAGGCTTGTAGTTGATTACCGGGTCATAAATTCGAGGACGAAGCCCACGTCATTCCCCATGCCCAAGATCGACGACCTGCTTGCGACGGTGAGGAAGGGACGCATCTTCACCAAGTTGGATCTGCGAGGGGCGTACAACCTTATACGCATGCGGGAGGGCGACGAGTGGAAGACGGCCATGTTTACGCCTTTAGGCACCTATGAATACAGAGTTATGACGTTTGGATTGCAAAATGGCTCCCATTGTTTCCAAGCCTTCATGCACCACGTGTTAGCGGGACTCCTCTACAAGAAGTGCGTATGCTTCCTGGACGACATCCTGATTTTCTCGGAATCGCAGGAGGCTCACGACAGAGACGTCAAGGAGGTCCTTCAGAGACTACGGGAGCACAGACTTTAAGCCAAATTGGAGAAGTGCCAGTTCGACATGACGGAGGTGGATTTCCTGGGCTACAAGCTGTCCGACAAGGGACTCGCCATGGACAGCGCCAAGGTCCGTTCGGTGTTGGACTGGAAGAGCCCGCGCAATCGGAAGGAGGTCCAGAAGTTCATCGGCTCCGCCAACTTCTATCGCAAGTTTATCAAGGGATTCGCTATGCAGACGGCGGCCATCACGGACACCCTCAGCTCCAAGAAGAAGAAGTTCACCTGGACGGACCAGGCGGAGCGGTCCTTTCAGAAACTCAAGCGTCTCTTCGCGTCCGAAGAGCAACTGCTACACGTCGACCCCAGCAAACCAATGAGGGTTGAGACGGACGCCTCAGACAGAGCCGTGGGGGCGGTCCTGTTGCAGCAAGATCCGCAAGGGGACTGGAGGCTGTGTGCTTTCTACTCCAGGAAACTCAGCAAGTCGGAGCAGAACTACACCATCTGGGACAGGGAGTTGCTGGCCATTCATGCAGCCTTCAAGGCGTGGCGGCACTTCCTCATCGGAGCCAAACACACAGTGCAGGTCCGCACGGACCATAAGAACCTGGAGTACTGGTGCACAGCGCGGTTCCTGAACCAGAGACACATCCGCTGGGCGGAGTTCTTTGCGGATTTCGACTTCAGGATAGAATACATCCCGGGAGACAACAACGTCATGGCGGATGCGCTATCCAGGAAGCCGCAGTACCTCGAGGAAGCGGCACCGGCGGCGGCCAAACACATTTTCGCACCGAAAGCGTGGGCATGCGCTTCAGCCACCGTGGACCTGGACGCGGTACGTCGCGCGCTGCAGACGGATTCCTTCGCACAATCCAAGATGGAGGAGGTGCAAAGAGGCACAGCGAAGGACGACGAGTTCCAGATACGCGACGGACTGCTCATCCGCAAGGGGGCCCTCTACGTGCCGGGAGACGACCTCCGCGCTAAAGTACTGCAACAGTTAAACGACGCGCCCAGCGCCGGGCACTTCGGCAAGGACAAGACGGTGGAATTAGTAGCCAGAGACTTTTGGTGGCCCAAGATGAGGGGAGAAGTCGCAGATTACGTCACTAGGTGTGACACATGCCAAAGGGCCAAGCCAGTACACAGGCCGCCGGCGGGACTGCTGGAACCGCTACAGACGCCGCTCGAACCGTGGGAGAGGGTGGCCCTGGACTTTGTCACAGATCTACCCAGCTCGCGGGGCAAGACAGCGGTACTCGTGGTCGTAGACATGTTCACCAAGATGGCGCACTTCATTCCTTGCGCGAAGGTGGCCACGGCGGAACAGACCGCCAAACTGTTCATAGACCACGTGTTCAAAGTGCACGGCTTACCGCGGTCCATCCTGTCAGACCGGGGTCGCCAGTTCATCTCGAGCTTCTGGCAGAAGCTGCTGGGCATCCTGAACGTCAAGATCAACTTAGCGTCGGCACGACACCTGCAGACCAACGGACAAGCGGAGAGGGTCAACGCCATCATGCAGCAGTACCTGAGATGCTACGCGAACCAACAGCCCGCGACCTGGGTGGACTACCTACCTCTGGCCGAGTTTGCCTACAACAACACGAAGCACGTGTCCACGGGGGTGACACCGTTCTTCGCCAACAATGGGCGGCATCCCAAAACCTTCCCGGGATTAGAGAGAGTGGGGGAGGGGGAGCCACAGGGAGAAGAGGCCTTGGCAGTGGAGTTACAGGAGGTCCACGAGCAACTCCGACGGCAGTTGGAGCTAGCAAAACACACCTACAAAATGCAGGCAGACAGACACAGGAGAGTTGGGGAAGACATCCAGGTGGGGGACTGGGTCTGGTTAGCAGCCCAGGCAGTGCCGGCCAGATCGTTAGCTAAGAAAAAGCTCGGACACAAGCAGCTAGGTCCTTACCAAGTCGAGGCACAGATCAATCCAGTGGCCTTCTGGTTGACACTCCCGGAGGGTTCCAGAATGCACCCGGTCTTTCATAGATCAGTGCTCACACCCTACAAGGAACCCCACAGGTTTCAGGCGCCAGGGACCGCACCAGACCCGCTCAGCGAGGCGCCCACGAAGAGGGGGTCACCGAGGGCGGCGCCACTCAACGAGGCCACAGAGATTTTAGACTCAAGATGGGGGGAAGAGGGGGTAGAATATCTCCTAGCCAGGGAAGGTACCCCGGCCAGCGCCAACAGGTGGGTGCCTTACTATGCGGTGGAGGAGCACTACCTCAAAGACGAGTTTCATGCGCTATTCCCACACAGACCCATGCCGGCAGAGTTTTTCGATGAATATCTTTTCACACCCACACTTTCAGCCAGCACGTTCCAGGGGTTCTCATCAGCTGAGGAAACGGCGCCAGAGACTAGCTCCCCAGAGGGGTCAGTCTCAGGGTTTGGCACGGACCGCTCTTATTGGTGGGAAGATCAACCGGAGGTGGGGTGGAGCAGGGAACTGCCGAGCGGGCCCTCGCACGCAGCGTCACCCGAGGCAACAGGGGGAGAGGGGGACATGGACGTGTTGGGGGAGGATCCGGGGTTCGAGCACACCTGCAGAGAGATGGAAGCAGAGGAGATCGACATCGATGAGCCCATTGAGGACTGGCCGGATCCAGCCGGCTGGCTGCACACCAGGGGGGAAGAACTGTATCCTGCACTCACCCCCACAGCACTGGAGCACCCGGAACCCACACCAGAAGAGGGGGAGGGGGGAAGGGGGGCTTCGAGGGGGGGTGGATGTCAGGGGCTCAGGAGCAGAGGCACAGGGAAGAGAGGAAATGGAGAGCGAAGGGGAAGAATCTGAGGGCAGCGTAGGAGAAGATGACAGTGGCCCGAGAGATTCCATGAGCCTCTCCAGCGAATCAGAAGATTCACAGAAGGGGGCGCCGGTGGCCAGGGCAAGGGGGGTCCAAAAGGGGACACTCCAGAAGCAAGGGGCCAGCGGGGACTCCCAGAGCAGCAGTTGGAGATCAGGACCAACTTCCCCACCAGAGCGTAGTGGGAGGGAAGAGTCCCAGAGCTCGGGGCCAGCGTCTCCCCCAGCAGGGAGAGCAGATGAGTCAGGGCTGACCACACCTCCATCGGAGAGTCAGGGAACGGAGGGGAGGCCAGGTCCAGCTAGCCTCCCGGAAGAGGGAAGTAGTGACAGAAGCAGTGTAACGGTCAGGAGGAAGGTCACTGGGTTGGCGCGAGAGCCAAGTTCAAATGTACAGGCGCGTGGGACAGCAGAGAACCTGGATTGGGAACCAGGTCCTAAAGCCCGCTGGAGGCAGGGGGAGGAGTCAGGGGACTCAGCGTCAGAAGAGTCCAGAAAGGGGAATGCCCCAGCGGACAGGAGGACCCAGAGGAGGAGAGAGCAGAGGAAGAGGTGGAGCAGGTCTAGAGTCTTAAACTGGTGTCAGAGGGGAGGAGATTCAGACGGAGCTTCGGCGGTCTAGGGTTTAAGACGTAGAGCTGCGCGCCACGGTTTTGAAATAGAGACTGAACTTCAATAAAGACTTTTGTATATAACAACGACCTGGCGTTGGTCCTCTGTGAGCTGGGACTTCGGGCAGCTCTGTCAACACCAAACTGGGAGGGGTGGCTAACACCCCAGAGGACAGGATGACACTTCAAAACGACCTTGACAGATTAGAGAACTGGGCCAAAACAAACAAGATGAACTTTAACAGGGAGAAATGTAAAGTATTGCACTTGGGCAAAAAAAATAAGAGGCACAAATACAAGATGGGTGACACCTGGCTTGAGAGCAGTACATGTGAAAAGGATCTAGGAGTCTTGGTTGACCACAAACTTGACATGAGCCAACAGTGTGACGCGGCAGCTAAAAAAGCCAATGCAATTCTGGGCTGCATCAATAGGAGTATAGCATCTAGATCAAGGGAAGTAATAGTGCCACTGTATTCTGCTCTGGTCAGACCTCACCTGGAGTACTGTGTCCAGTTCTGGGCACCACAGTTCAAGAAGGACACTGACAAACTGAAACGTGTCCAGAGGAGGGCAACCAAAATGGTCAAAGGCCTGGAAACGATGCCTTATGAGGAACGGCTAAGGGAGCTGGGCATGTTTAGCCTGGAGAAGAGGAGGTTAAGCGATGATATGATAGCCATGTTCAAATATATAAAAGGATGTCATATAGAGGAGGGAGAAAGGTTGTTTTCTGCTGCTCCAGAGAAGCGGACACGGAGCAATGGATCCAAACTACAAGAAAGAAGATTCCACCTAAACATTAGGAAGAACTTCCTGACAGTAAGAGCTGTTCGACAGTGGAATTTGCTGCCAAGGAGTGTGGTGGAGTCTCCTTCTTTGGAGGTCTTTAAGCAGAGGCTTGACAACCATATGTCAGGAGTGCTCTGATGGTGTTTCCTGCTTGGCAGGGGGTTGGACTCGATGGCCCTTGTGGTCTATTCCAACTCTATGATTCTTTCCGTGCAAAATACTTGAATTTGCCTTTGGATAGGTATTTATAACGTTAGCACAAAGAAGAAACGTCCCTGCCTTGTTTTCGGAGCATTTTCTTTAGAGAGGTGAGTCCAAACAACATTAGGGTGACAATTCTGAGCATACGAACTTAGTAGGCATGGGGAATCCCTTTCTCAGCACATTTTTGATACCATAAAATGGACGTAAATCCTACTTGGATCCCTGAAGTCTGAAAGGGCAAGCTGACCAGATCATATATGTGGTGTCTTTGATGTGTAAATATACCTTGCTAGCCTCTCTCACTACCAAAGGAACACAAGCGAATAGCAAAGAGACCCTGTACAAGTGACGCTGACACAAAACCCCACACATACATTAAGTAGAATAGAAACATCGCCACCTGACCCCACCCCCACCCCCACCCCCACCCCCACTCACCATTTCCCCCCTCCACCTCTTTCCCCCTTTTTTTCCTAATGTAACACTAATGTCTCAACAAATGAAACTGATATGTAGAAAGTGTAACTTGGAAAAAGAGACATTGGGCATACTTTTGTAAACCAAGAAAATCTTTAATAAAAATAAATTTTAAAAAAACTAAGAAAATGTGGAGTTAATTTTCGATTCTTTCCTGGAGGTGCTACATTTTTTAATTGCCTGTCAAATGCTAATTGATCTTTCTCTGTCCTAAATAACCCTGTGAGTGAAACCTAAATCCTGTTAGAGGAACCTAAATTGAAGCCATCCTTGTACCCATTATTAATATAATGAGGGGATTCCAGCTTCAGAAGAGTTCCCATAAGAACCTTACCTTGGAGGAATTAGCAGAATGAGGAACATGGAGACGGAGAGGGAGAGGGAGAGGGGGAGAGAGAGAGAGAGAGAGAGAGAGAGAGAGAGAGAGAGAGAGAGAGAGTCCTTTCCACTCCAGGAAGTTCATATAGAAATGCCCTTCTTCTCCCTACATTAGCGAGCTCTTGATGCCACATTTGCTTGTGCAGTGATTACACCAATCCCTGCTCTCATCTCAGACCTATTTGCTTATCAAGCAACCAACACACATCACACAAAAGAAAATGGTCAAAGAATCCCATGGTTAACAAACCTGGAAGGAAAGGGCAAAGAAAGAAGGTAGGGAGGAGTAAGACCAACCACCACAACACCACCTTACATGCTCCCACCATATTGGTGGGTATTTTTGCTAGGTTCATATATCCTTATGACGTTCGAGACATGCATAGTCCTGAAAAGGCTGGGTTCCGTTAATTAGTGAGAGGTACATAGTCAGTACAATCTGCATTGTATTTCTGGCTGTGCAATAAATCACAAGAAACAGAAGCTGTTTCTAAAAGCACACCTATCTGTATTTGAGAGAAAGGTGGGTGCAATATGGCTGAGCATACAGCATAAAGCAGAACAGAGAGTTTCATCCTTCTGTTGAGTCAGCAATGATTGGGTCTGGAATATGCTCCATTAAAACAATAAAGTGGAGGTTCTGCAACTCTCAGCTTGCTTTAATTATAACATCAAGGTAATGCTGCACTGTCTGAGGTAACTGGGTGGCACCAGGAGAGTTTGTGCACATCTGTGATAGTTACCTGAAATGGAGCCCATTGAAATCAGTGGGACAAGGGAGTCGTTGCTTAAATTTGATCCCATCAGAAGCAGTGGGACTTGCGTTCAACTGACTTAGCCTGGGTGGAACCCTATGTTTTGGATATGTTACATTTTTAGTCCAGCATCCTATGTCAACCTGCACCATAGCATCTTCTCTGCATGCCTTACCCACCAAGGCACCAAGGAGATAAGTAACTATAAAACATTTAGAAGAAATTTGAAGGCAGCCCTGTAGAGGGAAGATTTTTTTAAATGTTTAATGTTTTATTATGTTTTTACATATGTTGGAAGCCACCCAGAGTAGGGTTGCCATATTTCAAACAGTGAAAATCTGGACAGAAAAGTTTTTGAGCTATTTTTATGGGAAATTGGCAAAAACTGCACTGCCGACATGGACTGCTGTACATCCAGATTTCCCCACATATTTCTTCTGATTGCAACCCAGACACTGCTGCCGACTGCACTATTCTGGATATTTCCAGGAAATTCTGGACGTATGGCAACCCTAACCCAGAGTAGCTGGGGTAATAATAATAATAATAATAATAATGGAATAGGACACCCCCATTTTCATCAGAGAAATGTTGGAGAGTATGCAATGCCCACTGTGTACCCAGACCAGCTTGGGACAATTTCCACAGTCATCTTGTTTTCTGAGAAACATTGGTGACTGGACATGCTTGTTCCGGTTTAAGCTGGCAGAGAGCCTTCACAGATACTTGAGCAGATGGATGGATGTGTCAGTAGTGAAAGCTTTTAAAAAATATGCTCTGACTCATGGAAAGCTCAAGGAAAGTCTGATTTAACCCACTTTTGAGAGAACTTCCCTGGGTGTGGCCAGCTAATGATGACCAGTTGGCAGGCTCCCTTCCGTCGCACCATGAGGCCTGAGTGTGTGGAGCTAGTCAACCAATATGTTCGGCTGTGTCAGGCACCGAGAAGCCTCAGCTCATGGGCCTTATCTGGCAGTCCAGATGTGACTCCAGATCTGGCAGTCCTCCTAGACCACACCTAGATTTCCTTCAGGGGGTTCCTTTCTGCAGAGAGCCTCTTTCTCAGCACATAGCAAGGAAATGCAGTGTGCCTCACCGTCACTTGCCAGCTTGCAGTGTTTCCTACCTCACCAGCTCACTGTGTTTCCGCTCTGCTGAGGAAAAAAAGGAGGAAGAGGGTTGGGGAAAGGAGTGGGGTTGGGAGCATGTGTGTGTGGCACAGATGGAGAGCAGCTATGTGGTGATGTCATTTCCCACACACCTCCTGAATTCCTAGGTATTTTGAACGTGTGGTAAAAATGAGCATTTGGCCTTGTGCTGCAGAGGTCTGGACCCCCACGAGCTGTTATTTGTGAACCCTAGTAAGATTGCAGGTGGCTGGGCACTGTGTGGAAAATGCTCATTTATGATCAGTGCTAATTTTTTTAGAAAAAGAGCTGCCAACCAATAAACTGAAACTGACATGGGGACAAATAGAAGATGATACCTTCACCCTGGTATGGCTCCCCTTCATCACATACACAGCCCAACAAGACGACAAGAATCCACCAACAGCATATGAATCAATATGGCTAACCTGACTCAAACACACACACACACCCCACTCACACACGAAAACAAAGTTCAACACAGCCAATCACAAACAAGCAACCGCACCCTAGGCCAACCACAATTTCTCTCACCACCAAAGGAACACAAGCGAATAGCAAAGAGAACCTGCACAAACGATGCTGACACAAAAACCCACACATGCATTAAGCAAAATAGAAATATCGCCTCCCGACCCCACCCCCACTCACCATGGCCCCCTCCACCTCTTCTCCCCTTTCTTCTTCCTAATGTAACCCTAATGTTTCAATAAATGAAACTGACCTCTGGAAAATGTAACTTGAAAAAAGAGACATTGCACATACCTTTGTAAACCAAGAAAACTTTAATTAAAATATTATTTAAAAAGAAAGAAAAAGAGGTGCCCGAACTCACCATGGCAATGGTGCCCACCTGAGAGGTGCCAGAACTGAGTTCCGGCGAGTTCCGGCTGAAAAAAGCCTTTTTATGATGGAAAACTCAGGTGGAACTTTATATGTGCTGTAGGGATGAATGAATGGATCTGTCAGCTTTGGTTTCTCAATTTCCTGATCTTAAATTCCATTCTCCATATTAGTTTGTGATTCCCCCCCCCCCTTTAATGTCCTTTTTTTAAAAATAGCATCTCACTGCACGTTTATCCTTATGTACACATTTCTGCAAGCGACATCCCCCAATCTAATGCATTTTGTATGTTGACTTTCACCAATTTATGCATTTAGATGCACACTTTTTAAAAGATATGCAGTGTTGTACCCTGAAAAATTCAGAGAAGGGTGGCTTTTTAAATTAAAACAACAACAACCCAATACTTTATTTTTTTTATTTAAAAATAAACTTTTATAATTTTTAAAAAATAAAGACAAAATACAAACAAAGCCAAGCACTCTGACACAAAAGGGGGGGGAATGAAAAAACTGGAATGGATAGAAGGGAGGAGGAGGAAAGATAATACCCCATATTAATTCACGTGATGCATCCAATGCATTTTTTTTTAAGAAAAAAAGGTGCCAGAGTCACCATGAACTTCTCCCTTGTTCTTTCAGACTAGCAATGGCATTCACTTGAGAGGTGCCAGAAACGAGTTCCAGTGAGCTGGGGGGGGGGGAGCCCTGGATGCATCTTTTATAATCAAATTCAATACATTGAGAAATCACTTTTATTCTAACCTTCTAAAATATACCCTCTCCACAAACGTAACTGAACGATGGGGAGGGGGGGGGTCTATGTTCCATCTCCGTTGTAGCAACGTATATCAGGAATTTAAACCAAATAGCATAAAGATTCTCCCCTAGTTATTTTTCTTCGGCACCTGAGAGCATTAAAATAACAATGAAAAGAAAGAATAACAACGAAGAAACAAGAAAGAAAAATGAAATGGAAGAAAGAAAGGACACCACCCCCAAAAAAATATTTTTTATGAGGTAATGATTGAGAAGGGTGAATTTTGAAGCCTGACCACATTTCTAAGGTGCCGGTGGTGATTCCCCATAATGCATAATTTTGGGGGAGTTTTCCCTAAGAAGAACAAAGAAGTGAAACCAATACCTACACCAACTCCATGAGGGAGTTTGAGCTGCTGTTCTACCTGCATGACAGACAAGGAATTAAATTAAATGCACAAATTGTCATCTCATCTGTCCTCCCAGTTGAACGACATGGCCCAGGGAGAGAGGGAAAAATAGTGGAAGTGAACAGCTGGCTTCGCAAATGGTGTAAACAGGAACGGTTTGGCTTCTTAGATCACGGACTGCAGTTTCTTGAAGATGGACTTCTGGCAAGCGATGGGCTGCACCTCACAACGGTTGGGAGGAATGTTTTTGCCAAAAATCTCAAAAACCTCATCAGGAGGGGTTTAAACTGACTAATGGGGGGGGGGAGACAGTGCTCCTGAAGGTAGGAGTCTATCAATTGATGAAGATAATCATCCAAATGTCATAGACCAAATGGAGCAAACAGCACGCAGACCTAGTGGTGGGAGGAAAAAATCCTTAAATAAGAGACACGGGGGAATGATTAATGGACTTCAATGTCTGTACACTAATGCGCAAAGCATGGGAAATAAACAAGATGAGCTTGAGCTCTTGGTACAGCATACTAAATATGACATAATAGGCATCACTGAAACCAAGTGGGATAAGTCCCACGATTGGAATGTAATAATGGAGGGATACAATCTATTTCAGAGAAACAGACTAGACAAGAAAGGAGGAGGAGTGGCGTTATATGTCAGGGATGTGTATGCCTGTGAAGAGATCCAAAATTTAGAACCTCAAAGCCAAAGTGAGAGCATTTGGGTCAAATTAAGAGAGAGAAGAATAACAGAGACCTCATTGTGGGAGTTTACTATAGATCTCCAAGCCAAATGGAGGACATAGATGATGCCATCCTGGAACAGATGGCCAAGCATGCAAAAGGAAGGGAGATAGTAGTAATGGGGGACTTCAATTACCCGGATATTTGTTGGATGTCAAACTCAGCCAAGAGCATAAGGTCAAACAGATTCCTCACTGGCCTTGCAGACAACTTCGTTGTCCAGAAAGTGGGAGAAGCAACAAGAGGAACAGCCATTTTAGATCTGGTCCTAACCAATGTTGATGACCTGGTTAGTGGGGTAGAAGTGGAAGGATCATTAGGCGCGAGTGATCATGCTCTTCTGAAGTTTACTATACAGCGGAAAGGAGCAGCCAAGCATACTAGGACTCAATTTCTTGACTTTAAGAAAGCCGACTTCATAAAACTTAGGGAAGTGCTGAGTGAGATCCCATGGACAGTAATACTAAAAGGAAAGGGAGTTCATGATTGTTAAGTTGTGGGTTGACATAGCAGACGACACAGCAATTTCTCCAAGTAGCTCTTTATTTTGTAAGCTGGAATAGAACTGACTGCAAACAGCTCAGCCGGCCTGCTTTTATAGGCAGCCGGCTGTCAACATTGTAGCAACAACAACCCAGAGTTTTCCCGCCTAAAATAACTGACGTGGACCTGAGTGAAAACTATCTACAGACCTGAGTGAAACTATATACAGTATCCCCCTGCTGGCCCAGGGTGAAACTTCACTACATAACACCCCTCCCCACCGAGATAAGGCGTTAGTTACAATCGTAATGGTTTCCTTATATACAGCACTACGCGTAATGGTTCAATTAGGCACAAAAGCATATCGGTTACATTTCCCATACTTAGACCAACAGTGATACATGTCCAACAACATAGTCCTTTAAATAAGTTGGACACTTGGAAACTCTGCCAGACCGCCGGGGACTGGAAGCCAAGTCCGGAGGGCCACACAGTTCTTGCTGAGGCTGTGGTGAGACCCTAGGTGGCGTTGGAACCAACTCCCCTGGATCCGCTGCTGTGGGTGGAGCCTCCGCAAGTGGAGTGGTCTGAGTCTGTGGTAAGTCTGGCAGACCCTCTGAAGCGGCTTGGTTCGGCTCCACACTGGCAGTTTGCGAGGGAGGTGTAGGTGGGGCCTCGCCATCTGTACGTGTCTCTTCTGGAGCCGCAAGCGCAGTTGGGGGCACCTCGGTAGTGTCCAAGTCCCCAACCCTGCTCCTAAGCTGGTCTATGTGCCGGCGCCACAAGCGTCCATCTTCGAGTGCCACCTGGTACGAGCGAGGTCCAGTGACTCCCACTACTGTGGCTGGCACCCAAGGAATGTCCCCCACATAGTTCCGGGCAAAGACCTGGTTTCCTGGGACAAATGACCGTGGCGCGTTGGCACAGCCTGGGGGTTCAGCCATGGCAAAGTCCGGGTGTAGCCGGTCGAGCGGTGACCTGAGGTGGCGGCCCATAAGCAGTTCAGCAGGACTCCGCCCTGTGGCCGCATGAGGGGTGATGTGTTGCACGAACAAGTATTCGGCGACCCGCTCTTGCCAGTCTCCCCGGTCCAGGCGCGCCAGTGCCTCTTTTGCCGAGCGCACCATTCTTTCCGCTTGCCCGTTGCTGGATGGATGAAAGGGTGCCATTAGGGCATGGCGGATGCCCAGTCCCAAAAGATACCGCTCAAACGTGCCTGACGTGAACTGCGGTCCATTGTCAGAGACAAGGACATCAGGACACCCATGCGTTGCAAACAGGCCTCGCAGCACCCGGATGACAGCTTCGGTAGTGGTGGAGGGCATCAGGGTGACCTCCAGCCATTTGGAATAGGCATCCACCACTACCATAAAGGTCCGGCCATGAAAGGGGCCAGCCAGATCGATGTGCACCCTCGACCAGGGTGTCTTTGGCGTCTCCCAGGTGTGTCCCTTAGCTGCCGGTGGTGCAGGTCTCGACTCTTGGCACGCTTGACAGGCGGACACCCAGGCAGTGATAGCATCGTCCATATTAGGCCATCAGACGTAACACCGAGCCAACGCCTTCATTTTGACAATTCCCGGGTGGCCAACGTGCAGAGCCTCCAGGACGCGCTGACGGAGTCCCTGGGGAATCACGACGCGGTCTCCCCACAGCAGACAGTCGCGATGAGCTGAGAGTTCATGTTGTCTGGTTGCGAAGGGCTGGAACTCTGATGCAAAAGGCCCTTGTGGCCACCCCCTCCACACCCAGTTGAGCACCTGGCTGATGGTGCGATCCTGGGCAGATGCGGAGGCCACAGTGGCAGCCGATACAGGCGCTGCCGGAAGATCCTCAATCAGAAGGAGCGATGAAGCTGGAGCCGGGTCTTCCACAAATGCTGGAAGAGGGCAACGGCTGAGGGCGTCGGCATGGCCCATCAATTTCCCTGGGTGATGGATGAGCCGGTAGTGGTAGGCAGCCAGGAAAACAGTCCATCGCAGCATGCGTGGTGAGAGGACCGGTGGAGTTGGACGATCACCGGCGAGGAGGCCCAGGAGTGGCTTGTGGTCAGTGATGAGGTCAAAAGTCCTGCCATAGAGGTATTCATGGAACCTCTTCACTCCAGCCACAAGTGCCAGTGCCTCCTTGTCGAGCTGGCTGTAATTCCGTTCCGTCGGAGATAGCGTCCTGGAAAAGTAGGCGAGCGGTGCTTCTCTTCCGTCTGGAAAACGGTGACTAAGGACAGCACCGATGCCAAAACGTGAGGCGTCGCAGGCAAGGACCAGCGGCCTGGATTCACTGTACTGTACCAGCACACTGTCTGATGAAAGGAGAGCCTTGACCACGTTGAAGGCCGCCATCTCCCGATGACCCCAGGCCCAAGGCGTCTTAGTGCTAAGGAGTCGGTGAAGAGGCTCAGCCACTGTGGCTTTGTGGGGCAGGAACATGTTATAAAAGTTCAGCAGCCCCAGGAACGCCTGCAACTCCGTCTTGTTCTTTGGGGGGGGGCCTGCTGGATAGCGTGGATCTTGGATGTGGTCGGGTGAAGGCCGGAGGCATCGATAAGATAGCCCAGGAACTCTACCTGTGGAACGGCGATCTGGCACTTCTCCCTCTTTACCTTGAGCCCGGCCTCTTGGAACCTGGTCAGCTCGAACAGCTGCTGGTGTGAGTCTGCAGACACCAAGACGTCATCAAAATATGGTACCACGCCCGGAAGCCCTTGTAGGAGACGCTCCATAAGGCTTTGGAAGATGCCAGGAGCCACACTCACCCCGAACTGCAACCGGCGGCAACGGAATGCCCCCCGGTGGGTGACGATCGTCTGGGCTTCAGCAGTGGCATCATCGACTGGCAGTTGTTGATAGGCTTGGGCAAGGTCCAGCTTAGCGAAGACCTTACCCTCACCCAGGGAATGCAGCAGGTGTTGGACAACAGGAACCGGATAAGCGTGCTGCTGAAGTGCCTTGTTGATTGTGCACTTGTAGTCAGCGCAGATTCTCACCGACCCATCTGGCTTGACAGGCGTGACGATGGGGGTTTCCCACTTGGCGTGGTCAACCGGCTCCAAAACTCCTTGGGCGATCAGTTTGTCCAGTTGTTCGTCCACCTTAGCCTTGAGAGCAAAGGGAACCCGGCGTGGCTTTAGCTTGATGGGGGCGACTTATGGATCAAGGCTAAAGGAGATGGGCGTACCTGTATATTGCCCCAAGGTGCCGTCAAAAACCTCGGCAAAGTCTTTGACCAGACCCTCAGTCTCTGCGTTAGAGATGCAGTTGATGCCGGTGACTTCCAGGCCGAGGGCATCAAACCAGTCTAGCCCTAGGAGGCTTGGCCGCTGACCTTTGACCACCACCAACCAGAGCAGGCCCGAAAAATCCTTGAAGGCGATCCGGAACCGGCCAACGCCTACCACGGGAATGTTGTTTCCCTGGTAGTCTCTCAGGTGTACGCGGTGAGAGTCGAGTTGCCTTTTGGACACTCTGGGTACCAGTCTTTTGATGGTGCTCCATGACACGATGGACAGGGCAGACCCGGTGTCGATCTCCATGTCACATGGAGCTCCTTCAATGAGCACCGTGACGTTCAGCTTGCGTCGCGTAGGCGAGTCGGTTTGGCCAATCGTGGTTCCAGACGGGCAGCGGCAGTTGGTGAGAGCGAAACAACTTTCCTTGGCAGACTGGAGTGAAGACTTGGACTTGCGAGTCGATGAAGGGGGGGTGTCAGACGGAGCCGATCGGCAGACCTTAGCGATGTGGCCCCTTTTGGAACACTTCCTACAGATGGCGTCTCTGAATCGACACTTGGCATGGGAATGGTTGCCTCCGCAGCCGGCACATTCCGGTTGGCCCTTGGACTTCTGTTGGAACTTCCTGAGCTCCCGCTTTGTCTGGTGCACGTCATTGTCTTCACTGGAGGATGCCTCATCACTGCTGGCCTCTTCATGATGCACCGGAACTGGCTCCCTAGCAAGACGCGGGCTGCTGGACTTGCGGATCTCCTGGGCGGAGCGTTCAGCAGCTTCTGAGGCCACAGCCTCCTCAATGGCTTTCTGTAGCGTGAGGTCTGGCTTGGCGAGGAGACGCCGTTGCAGATGGATGTCCCGGACCCCGCAGACGATTCGATCCATCAGGGCATCGTCTAAGTCTCGGAACTCACAGTGCATTGCAGCCTGTCGCAGGGCGGTGGTGTAGTTGTTGATTGACTCCCCCTCTGCCTGGTTCCGGTGGTAGAACGCATGGCGGGCAGCAATCTTGGATGGCTTTGGTGCGTAGTGGTTGCGGAGCTTCTCTTGGATCGTGTCCATGGTGTTGCCTGGACTGCTTCAGGCGCAACCAATACTCGGGCCGTCTCAAACACCTCAGGCCCACAGAGGCTGAGGAATAGGCCCCGCTTCCGATCCTTTGATACTGCTGTCAGCTCATTGGCTTGGAGGTAGCAGTCGAACCGAGCGAGGTAGGAGTCCCATGATTCAGAGGCTGGCGCAAACGGCGGTAGAGGCACAAGTGAAGCCATGATTCCGATGCCGGCGTGAAGGGCGATGGATGGAACACCGTGCTCTAGCCAGAACAGTCAGCTCTGAATTGGTTCTGTCCAGTGATTTCGCTCAGTGATTTCGCTCTGTGATTCAGCTCAGTTCAGAGGCTGGCCGCATCTGGCTGTGCTCTGATGTCCATCCATCCCACCTTCATCGCCAGTGTTAAGTTGTGGGTTGACATAGCAGACGACACAGCGATTTCTCCAAGTAGCTCTTTATTTTGTAAGCTGGAATAGAACTGACTGCAAACAGCTCAGCCGGCCTGCTTTTATAGGCAGCCGGCTGTCAACATTGTAGCAACAACAACCCAGAATTTTCCCGCCTAAAATAACTGACGTGGACCTGAGTGAAAACTATCTACAGACCTGAGTGAAACTATCTACAGTATCCCCCTGCTGGCCCAGGGTGAAACTTCACTACATAACACTGATGGCTGGGAGTTTGTTAAGAGGGAGATAGTAAAAGCACAACTTCAGGCAATACCAATGAGACGGAAACATGGAAGGTGCCTAAAGAAGCCAGGGTGGCTATCTAAAGAACTTTTAACTGAGTTAAGATTAAAAAAGGATGTGTACAAAAAATGGAAAAGGGGGGAAACGACCAAAGAGGAATTCAAACAAATAGCCAGCACATGTAGACACAAAGTCAGAAAAGCTAAAGCACAGAATGAACTCAGGCTTGCTAGAGAGGTTAAAAGCAACAAAAAAGGCTTTTATGGGTATGTTCGTAGCAAAAGGAAGAACAAAGAAACAGTGGGGTCACTCAGAGGAAAAGATGGTGAAATGCAAACAGGGGACACAGAAAGGGCTGAACTCCTCAATGCCTTCTTTGCCTCAGTCTTCTCCGATAAAGAAAACAATGCCCGACCTGAAGAATTTGGAGCAAATGATTCAGCAGAGGAAACACAGCCCAGAATAACTAAGGAGATAGTACAAGAATACTTGGCTAGGTTAGATGTATTTAAGTCTCCAGGGCCAGATGAACTGCATCCAAGAGTATTAAAAGAACTGGCAGATGTGATCTCAGAACCACTGGCAGTCATCTTTGAGAATTCCTGGAGAACAGGCGAAGTCCCGGCAGACTGGAGGAGGACAAATGTTGTCCCTATTTTCAAAAAGGGGAAAAGAGAGGACCCAAATAATTACCGCCCAGTCAGTCTGACATCAATACCAGGGAAGATTCTGGAGCAGATCATTAAGCAAACAGTCTGTGAGCACTTAGAAAGGAATGCTGTGATCACCATTAGTCAGCATGGATTTCTGAAAAATAAGTCATGTCAGACTAACCTGATCTCGTTTTTTTGACAGAATTACAAGCCTGGTAGATGAAGGGAACGCAGTGGATGCAGCCTACCTTGATTTCAGCAAGGCATTCGACAAGGTGCCCCTTGTAAAGAAGCTGGTAAAATGTGGTCTTGACTATGCTACCACTCAGTGGATTTGTAACTGGCTGACTGACCGAACCCAAAGGGTGCTCATCAATGGTTCCTCTTCATCCTGGAGAAGAGTGACTAGTGGGGTGCCACAGGGTTCTGTCTTGGGCCCGGTCTTATTCATCATCTTGGATGGATGGACTCAAGGGCATCCTGATCAAATTTGCAGATGACACCAAACTGGGAGGGGTGGCTAACACCCCAGAGGACAGGATCACACTTCAAAACGACCTTGACAGATTAGAGAACTGGGCCAAAACAAACAAGATGAATTTTAACAGGGAGAAATGTAATGTATTGCACTTGGGCAAAAAAAATGAGGGGCACAAATACAAGATGGGTGACACCTGGCTTGAGAGCAGTACATGTGAAAAGGATCTAGGAGTCTTGGTTGACCACAAACTTGACATGAGCCAACAGTGTGATGCGGCAGCTAAAAAAGCCAATGCAATTCTGGGCTGCATCAATAGGAGTATAGCATCTAGATCAAGGGAAGTAATAGTGCCACTGTATTCTGCTCTGTTCAGACCTCACCTGGAGTACTGTGTCCAGTTCTGGGCACCACAGTTCAAGAAGGACACTGACAAACTGAAACGTGTCCAGAGGAGGGCAACCAAAATGGTCAAAGGCCTGGAAACGATGCCTTATGAGGAACGGCTAAGGGAGCTGGGCATGTTTAGCCTGGAGAAGAGGAGGTTAAGGGGTGATATGATAGCCATGTTCAAATATATAAAAGGATGTCATATAGAGGAGGGAGAAAGGTTGTTTTCTGCTGCTCCAGAGAAGCGGACACGGAGCAATGGATCCAAACTACAAGAAAGAAGATTCCAGCTAAACATTAGGAAGAACTTCCTGACAGTAAGAGCTGTTCGACAGTGGAATTTGCTGCCAAGGAGTGTGGTGGAGTCTCCTTCTTTGGAGGTCTTTAAGCAGAGGCTTGACATCCATATGTCAGGAGTGCTCTGATGGTGTTTCCTGCTTGGCAGGGGGTTGGACTCGATGGCCCTTGTGGTCTCTTCCAACTCTATGATTCTATGATTCTATGATTCTATGAAGGAAGTAAACCTCCTCACAAGATGCAGCGAGGATTAAAGTATTGAAGGGGGGGGGACATTCTTCACTGCTCAAGGCAGACAGTGGGGATTTAAAACACAAAGCATACCTCTTGGCTTTTATCTTTTTATCTGTGTGGTTGTCATCCCACTGCCACCCCCACCCCCCTGCTCGCTGGAATTATGAACAGGCCAGGTTTTTTTTTGTTTTTTGTTTAGTAAAAAATAAACAAACCATGCCATCACTTATAAGAACATTTTCCTTCTGACTTGCCCAGATTTTGTTGGCATGAATCACTGGCTGGTGTAATCCTGTTGCTTGGAACAAACAGTGTGGTTGGACTAGCAGCAGTTACAAGGAAGGAAAAGGCTCTGGGCCATGGATTTTCAGCTAAAGAGGTACAGCTGGCATTGAACAGAAAGTGAGCGCTTGGTGTCTGAAGATCAGGTGCATGGCTCTCAAAGAACCCCTAATGCAGGTTTCCTCAACCTCAGCCCACCAGATGTTTTTGGCCTGCAACTCCCATGATCCCTAGCTAGCAGGACCAGTGGTCAGGGGTGATGGGAATTGTAGTCTCAAAACATCTGGAGGGCCAAGGTTGAGGAAGTCTGCCCTAATTTTTCCTTTGGGGCAAAGGAGCATGTAGGGAAGAACTGTTGTTTGGTGGTAGAACATCTACTTTGCTTGTAGAATCTAGTCCCAGGTTCAACAGAGTGGTGATGAGCTCGATGTGTGAGGCGACATATGTGTGTGACAAATTGTTGGCTCCACTGAGCTCAATGAGCAGGTCTGTTCACAAAGCTGTAGCCCCCCCCCCAAAAAAAACCCCAGATAAATGGGCCCTACATTTGCAATGTTTACTTAAAGAATGTGTACAAAGGGGGCATCTTGTGTTCCTGGGACAGTGGTTTAAGTTCACCATTGCAAGATTTAGTGCTAGATTTTGGACATCTGTCCATTGCATGGACCCATGATGATGAACCATATTCTGTGGGTGTGCAAGTAAAGAATAGCGATAATACCCTCCAAAGTGGGAATAGTGCTCAGGAAACTTCCTACTAACCTGCTGGCCTTAGCCAGCTGCTGTAGTGCTTAGATCTAGGGTTTGTCTGCTGAGTCACGGAGCAACCTTTGAAGGTGACTCGGAAACTACAACTAATCCAGAATACAGCAGCTAGACTGGAGACTGGGAGTGGTAGCCATGGCCTTATAATACTGATCCTGAAAGACCTACATTGGCTCCCAGTATTTTTCTGAGCACAATTAAAAGTGTTGGTGCTGACCTTTAAAGGGCCTTGGCCCTGTATACCTGAAGGAGTATCTCCACCCCTGTTGTTCAGCCCGGGTACTGAGGTCCAGCTCTAAGGGCCTTCTGGCAGTTCACTCACTGTGAAACGCCCTTCCATCAGATAACTATCTACTTTTAGAAGACATCTGAAGGCAGCCCTGTATAGGGAAGTTTTTAATGTTTGATGTTTTATTGTGTTTTTAATATTCTGTTGGGAGTTGCCCAGAGTGGCATATATGGGTGGCTTATTATTATTATTATTATTATTATTATTATTATTATTATTACTAGTACCTACCATGTTTGGAGTAGAGCAGATTGTATTATCGCTCCTTGTTTTTCAAGAACCATGAAACTATGACAGTTCCTGGACATGGTTTGGAACAAGTACAGTGGTACCTTGGTTCTCAAACTTAATCTGTTCCAGGAGTCCATTCGACTCCCAAAACCGTTAAAAAACCAAGGCATGGCTTCCGAACGGCTGCAGGAGCTTCTTGCACTGAAGAAGTTGGAAGTTCGGCTTCCGAAAGCATTCGCAAACCAGAACACTTACTTCCGGGTTTGCGGCGTTCAGGAGCCGATTTGTTCAGGAGGCAAGCCATTTGAGTACCAAGGTACCACTGTAATATTTTTTTGAAGGCATTTTAGAACTGCTTTCAGATACTTCAAGAGACTCCCTAAAGAAGAAGATCTGAAACTATTCTGAAAGTAAGGAAGAAAGTGGGTGCTTCCAGGTGCAGAAGACCACCAGCTTCCATTGTTTGTTGGCTGCGGAACTGCATCAGACCACCCACCCCATCACAAACCTCCTGCCACTGCGTACAAGGATGCAGAAGGATGACCGCAGACACATCTATCCCCAGACTGCTGTGGAGACACACTGTTGTCACGCTGGTCAAGAGTGATGGATGGATGTTCTGCAGATGCACAGTTGCAAATTGGGGGAGGAAAATCCTTCTTACAGTATAAGGTTGTTTTTCGTTGAGCTCTAGAGTCACCCAGTTCATTATGCACGTTAGGACAATTGATTGCGGCTTGCCAAAAGTAAATAAATAATCTTTGTGACTGAGCAAATAAAGGAGCAGTTCTGTGCTTCTAAAACCATAGCCGGGCATCCAGTCTTACAGAGCTGAGAGCAGAAGACGATTTTGGAGGATCAGAGGCTGATCAACAGTCCTCATTGTTCCATTGATCCCCCTTTTGAGAACTTGGCTCTGGCTCAGAGCTCCGAGGGACCGTTGGCCAATTAACACCTTCGTCTGAGGGTTTGCCAGTAGTGCTGCTGTGGTGCTTGGATCTAGGACTTGCCTGGTGAGTCACGCGGCTTTCTGCACCTGACCCTCTGCCTCTGGGGATTTATAAACAGAACTTGGCTTTATACAACACTGAGTTATCATGTGCCAAACAAGGCTGTACCTTAGTCACTGTGGAGGAACAGTGCTTTACTACCCTGAACGGCTTCTGTATTCTATGGGAATACACATTGTTGCCTGTGTGTGTACTGGTTGTGTATACAGTGGTACCTCAGGTTAAGAACTTAATTTGTTCTGGAGGTCTGTTCTTAACCTGAAACTGTTCTTAACCTGAGGTACCACTTTAGCTAATGGGGCCTCCTGCAGCTGCCGCACTGCTGGAGCACGATTTCTGTTCTCATCCTCAAGCAAAGTTCTTAACCTGAGGTACTATTTCTGGGTTAGCGGACTATGTAACCTGAAGCATATGTAACCTGAAGCGTCTGTAACACAAGGTACCACTGTACTAAAGGAATGTATGGAAATGTCTTGTTGCAACCTGCAGAGAACCTGTAGAGGGAGAACCATACTATACTATCTATATCTAATAAAATAATAATAATAGTAATAATAGTAATAATAGTAATAATAGTAATAATAGTAATAATAATTTTATTATTTATACCCCACCCATCTGGCTGGGTTGCCTCAGCCACTCTGGACAACTTCCAACACACATAAAAACATAATATATAAAAAAAAATACTATATCTATAGATATAATATTGATTGATATTGATTGATGTTTCGTTGGTATTTTTAGTTATGCTTTATGTATTGTTTGTTGATTTTATCCTTCCACGTACTCTGTCTTGCTAAATTTTGTGCAGAAGTGCAGATTATAAATGCATTAGATCTGTAAAAAAACCTTAAGAGTCCCTAGCGTGTGTCCCCGAGACACCATCCAAAGTGCGATGTCACATATCTCCCGCCGAGAGAAGGAAATTTAAAAGCTCTAAACTTCCTTCAGCAGATGTCCCAAGGCAGAGCGTGACCAGTTCCTCCAGACTCAAAACCAGGCCTAGGAGCTGTCGCAGGGCATCCCAACTTGGATGTACTGAATTGAGCAGAACGGAAGGCGAGAGGCAGGAGGGTGACGAATGTTGGCCTTGCACAGGATGCTGCTGAAACTCGAAAGACCAAACCCTTCCCTGCCCAAGCTTGGCAAGGGAAGCCTGTAAAAAACAGATGGAACCAGGAGGGCCTTCAGATTAGGTGTATCTCACAGCATAGACAGAAGTTTGCTGAGCTTGGCAGAACGGCTTTGAGAAACAAAGGCCTCCTTGAGCACAAGGCAGTTCTCAAAGTGATACAGATTGCTGAGCCTGGAAGAGAGGCTTCAAGAACAGAAAAGTTACTTATAAGAAAGATTCTACGAATACGGTGTGTTCTCAGACTAGGGCCAGAAGACTTGCATTTCTCCCATTTTTGGTGTGTGTTTTCCTCCAAAGGGAACATTTTAGATTGCTGTAACTTGAGAAATGGCATTGCATTTCTTTCTTTTGTAATACTTGCATGTCTTGTATTCCTTTCTGCAGAAAAGAGCAGTGGAGGGATAGCAAGGACACAGCAGCCTTGCTATTGGTGACAGCCAAGTAAAGTCTTAGAGAGCTTCTGTGACATCACAGCAGCATAGCTTATGGTGGTGTGGTATCCATAAAAATTTACTGTGTGGCATCAGAGCAGATCAGCCAATGATACCAAGCACAGCTGCAGGCAAAAAGGTAAAAGGCTGAGATTTTTAAGGAGAAAAAACATAGTACTTGTGAGTCCTTTGCTAGTTATAAATTCATTGTGTCCAGGCATTTTGTGTTCTTTCACTGTGCCTTCAGTTATGGAGGACATTGGCACAGGGAGAATAATTGCTCCTGCCTTCAAAGGCCCAGATACTTTGTTTAAAAAATGCAGTCTCAGTCTTTTAAAAATGACTTACTTTTTCATACAATGGCATCAGTGGTGGGGTTGGGGAGAGAGCTGACACCATGATTCTAATGCAATGACTCATTGTAACAAATATTCACGGTGAAATCCTATACCTATTTACTCAGAACTAAATCCCACTGATGCAGGTGGCGCTGTGGATAAAAGCCTCAGCGCCTAGGGCTTGCCGATCGAAAGGTCAGCGGTTCGAATCCCCGCGGCGGGGTGCGCTCCCGCTGCTCAGTCCCAGCGCCTGCCAACCTAGCAGTTCGAAAGCACCCCCTGGTGCAAGTAGATAAATAGGGACCGCTTACTGGCGGGAAGGTAAACGGCGTTTCCGTGTGCTGTGCTGGCTCGCCAGATGCAGCTTTGTCACGCTGGCCACGTGACCCGGAAGTGTCTCCGGACAGCGCTGGCCCCCGGCCTCTTGAGTGAGATGGGCACACCAACCCCAGAGTCTGTCAAGACTGGCCCGTACGGGCAGGGGTACCTTTACCTTTACCTAAATCCCACTGAGTGTTACTCCAAGCATCAAGAGCGTAGGATTGCAATCTCAAGGACTAAAAAAACCCAAATCAGAACTATCCTGTTTTAGAATTTTACTCAGCCCCAACTTCTGAGCATTTACAACCTGAGCCTTTCTACGCAAGCTTCACTTTGTTCTTTAAGCTGATTATTCCAGGGCCTGGATGAATCAGAATTTTTGAGCCAGGAAAGCCATAAGGTGTGGACTGAGCTTTAACCATATTCTGCCACCTACTTTAGCAGCTCTCTTTAGCTTGCGTGTTTAAAAAAAATATAAAAGAAAAAATAAAAGAAAGCAAATCAAAAGTTGTTTCTTGACTCTGAATGATGTTATAATGGTGCAAGAATCAAATTCTAGCTACTGAACCCCTAAAGGTAAAGGGACCCCTGACCATTAGGTCCAGTCATGGCCGACTCTGGGTTTGCGGTGTTCATCTCGCTTTATAGGCTGAGGGAACCAACGTACAGCTTCCAGGTCATGTGGCCAGCATGACTAAGCCACTTCTGGTGAACCAGAACAGCTCACAGAAATGCCGTTTACCTTCCCGCCAAAGCGGTACCTATTTATCTACTTGCACTTTGACGTGCTTTCGAACTGCTAGGTTGGCATGAGCAAGGACCGAGCAATGGGAGCTCACCACATCGCGGAGATTCAAACCACCGACCTTCTGATCGGCAAGTCCTAGGCTCTGTGGTTTAACCCACAGCGCTACCCGCGTCCCATCCACTGAACCCCTATAAGGAAGCTAATTGCAGGTGGTTTGAAGGTACATTCCCTGCAGATGTGCTGGAAACAGCAATCTGCATGGGACCCTTGTCTCTTTGCATTTCAGAGGTGGGCTGCGTAGTGCTCCCCCCCCCCCCGGGAGTACTCAAGGATACGCAGTACCGGCACCTCTCTTTTTTTGGATGTTAAAAAGTCTGGCACTTACTGTAAAAACTTCATGGTGAGTACCAGCACCCATTATTCTAGAAAAAAAACAGTGGGAAGGTGCATGTGTGTATTTTGGCCTACGATGAACACTGAATTGAATCTAGATGGGTAAACCACACTGTGTTCAGAGGCAGAGGCAAGAGCGGGGCAAGCTGCCCATAGGGGCGCGTGAAGGTAGGGCACTCCACACTCTGCCTGCCTTCTCCCACTCAGCTGCCCTTCAGCTGCGGGGGGGGGGGGGGGGAGGCAGTGGGTGGACTGTTTGGGCAGCACAGAGTCTGTGTGTGCTCAAGCCATCATGTCTCTCCCAGGAGAGACATGTGGCTCGGGCACGCTTCAGGCCCCGTGGTGAGTGCCGCCCAGCATTTTGTCACCCCCCCTCAGTGGGGACACCCGGGGTGAACCATATCCACCGCACCCCCCTTCCTCCGTCCCTGACTGAGTTCCCACTGAAACCAGTGAATTATGATTATATTTTCACATTTTGGGGAGGGGGATCTAACAGCCTGTATCCAAACCTACTTTTCTTTGGCACTTCTCTGTTTTTCCATTCATTCTGGGACCTTATGGTAAAAGGCAGATAAGAAATCTAAAGAAGTAATGAAGATTATCTTCTCCATCATGGAGCAGGGGTGAACCAGAATAGACCAAGGGATTGGGATTTTTCTTCTCCATCTTATTTCTCTGAGGAAGAAATAAGGGAGAGGGTGTGGGTTCAGCTGTTTGTCCGGCACTTTCTTTCAAAACTCCTGTCATTAATAATAATAACAAGGTGCTTCAGGAACAGGGGAAAAGCAATCGAATTAAGCGGCGGTTTCTACAAACCAAAAGGACAGTCTGTTCTCAGCTGGTCTTGTTCTATGATCTCATAATAGAAGCCATGGTTTCAGCTCTCTCCTCTGTATAATAACTGCCAAGCAAGGAACAAAGAATCAAGAAAAATCTTGCTCAAAAATCCCTTTTCTCCACATCAAGGAGAACGATTAGGCTGCTAGTCAAAACAGGACAAAGAGAAGCATTTATTTTACTTTATTTCCTTTGTGTGGCACCGAGGAAGACGTCACACATTCAGAACAGAAATTAAGACCTGGATTCGCCTTTTCACCTGCCGGTTCCTCTTGACCCGACTGTGTGGTCGTCACAAAACACTTGTGTGGAATGCACACAGGCTGGTCTCCTTTGTGTCTGCTGGGTGAACCAGCAGATTTCAGAACCTTTCTCATGGATAATGGGAACCAGTATGGCATTCCCTTGTTTTGTGGGTGGAGCAGGAACCACTCGGCTAGCATACAAAGGCCTCAAATTGCTTGGGACCCAAGGAGCACCTTCTCCAGGATCACAGGAAGGGAGGCCCTGGCAGCTGCTGGGTGCTGCCCAGTTGGTTTGGATCTGGGTGGGACAGGGCCTCTTTGGTGGTGGTCCCCTGTTTGTGGCATGCACTCCCTGGCGAGGTGCCTCCTTCTCCTTTCTCCTTCCAGGATGAATTTCAAAACATTCCTGTTTTAAACCAGGCACTTGATTGATGGTTGAAAGAAAGAGATTTGTGGAACGCCAGCCAGCAATAGGCAGGTATTTCTGCAGGGAGAGCATTCCACAACACTGGTGCCATCACTGGGGGGAAAACAACCCATCCTGATGTTACCACAAACTGATCATCCTCAGGTCATGGCAAAACCGACCGAGTTCCATTAGCTGATCTTAATGCTCTTGCCGGATGGGAAAACAGTCTCAACAAGTGGAATGCCCATCAATGGCTATGCATTCAGAAAGATAGGCTATGACTGAGAGGGTGGTGAACTTCCGGTTCCAGCTTCGCCTTTTTAGGCCTGTGGGAACATTTGAATTTTTGTGTGGGCACCAAGGGGCTCCCTTCTCCCCCCCTTCCATGGATCAGTCCTCTTGAGAGGGTGGGGGAATGTGTGTGCGCATACACACAGAGAATTCTCTTTCCCAGGAGATCTGTGTAAAATTCAGATCAGGGAGAATTAACCTGAGCTTTGAAAACCACCTAGAACTGGGAAGAGGAAATGAGAGAGTGTGTCTCACTTCCTCTGTGCATACTTTTCAAGGGAAACAGAAACCCATGCTCATAACCAAGAGATTAGTTAGGGGGGGGTGGCACCATGGCACCATGAGACCCACAAGTACAGTGGTACCTCGGGTTACATACACTTCAGGTTACATACGCTTCAGGTTACAGACTCCGCTAACCCAGAAATAGTACCTCGGGTTAAGAACTTTGCTTCAGGATGAGAACAGAAATCGTGTGGCGGCAGCGGGAGGCCCCATTAGCTAAAGTGGTACCTCAGGTTAAGAACAGTTTCAGGTTAAGAACGGACCTCCAGAACGAATTAAGTACTTAAGCAGAGGTACCACTATACAGCACTTGCGGCCCCTGCGTTAGAAAGAGAAGAAAGAGACACACAAAGAAAACTTGCGCAATCACTTATGCACCCAGTCTGTCATCTCAGGAAACCCCATTTCTCATCCAGGTCCTATGATTTCTTTTGACCATTCTTCTCCAGTGTGCCCATCAGCAGCTGATAGATCTTCTTCAGTGGATGGGGCATTTTTGCATGAGCCTGTCTTTTACACAGTGCTGCCCAGTCCACTGAAATTAATTAGAAAGTCCCAAGTATGTGTTGGTGCGTATACAGAGCCGTGAATCAAGGGTAACCTGAATCAATGGCATTTTCCAGTGAAAGGCAAGTTAAACCACAACAGTGTTTATTTTTTGGGTTTCAAGGGTCACAAGATCACAGCCTCTGCCGAAAATCTTCCGTAGCAAAGTCTGGTTATTTAATGAAGAGCTCTCTAATGATCGTTCCAATCCAATATAGAATCTGGCAGATAAAACCTGGACTCCCACCAACATGTAATTTAACTTCATCAAGCCGGGAGACATGATTGAGAGAGTGTGCCTAAGAACCGACTCTGAAGGGCACTTCATAATTGCAGTGCTAATGGAAATACTCCATCAGTACTAATTTATTTCACATATCTAGAGAGTCTCCAAAATAAGTGAAATGACTTCGTGGCAAATATCAGTTCTGAAGGTCACACTGTTTTAAATCCTCTTAAATTACTCGCAATGTGGGAGAAAAGGGCAGCTGCTGCTATCACTCACAGCATCTGTGCAAATCCTGCTTCGACATAATTTGTAGATAGCCAATTTACAGATGGTATGATCTGGACTGGCCACAGTTCTTTCAGAGATCAAATTCCCAGCTGCAAAGTGTAGCCAGTGTCACATTGATGCCATTTTTTATAGCCAAGATGTAGCAATCACCTCTCAACAGAATGGCCGCAGCTCAGTGGTAGAACCTCTGCTTTGGCATGTATAATGTCTCTGGCTCAGTCTCCAATATCTTCAGATAGGGCTGGAAGTGTCTCAGTGTCTGAAACCCTGGAGAGTCATCGCTATTCATCATAGACAATGCTGAGCTGGATGGGCCAATGGTTTGAGAAAGAGGTAGCCTCCAGGTGTTGTTGACTACAACTCCCATCAGCCCTAGACAAGATGGTCAGGGATGATAAGAGTTGTAGTCCAACATCTGGAGAGTACCGCACTGGCTACCCTTGAAGGCTGCAATCTCTGTTTACCAGCAAGTCCCAAGCCCCCATTTGTTCTTCGACTGCCACATGCTGTCTATGAAGCTTCCCTGATGGCTAACCAGAAGCCACAGCTGAAGTGCAGAGGCAGAAGCTCCACATCTGTGCTGACTCTCTGTCCCCTTTCTGGCATAATTGAAGGTCTTGATTTTTACATATAAATTCTACCTAAAAAACGCATGCCATAATATGTAGAAGAGACTACTATTTCCTCTAGAAGGACAGGGGAGGACATTCTGGGGACGGTGTTGTGCTGTAAATCAAAGACAGCAAAGCATCAAACAAGAAATCTCAGAAGGGGCAGGAGTCCTGCACAGAATAACCGCAAGTGACAATTTTGTTGTTTAGTTGTGTCCGACTCTTCGTGACCCCATGAACCAGAGCACGCCAGGCACCCCTGTCTTCCACTGCCTCCCGCAGTTTGGTCAAACTCATGCTGGTAGCTTCAAGAACACTATCCAACCGTCTCGTCCTCTGTCGTCCCCTTCTCCCCTTCTCCTTGTGCCCCCCATCTTTCTCCATCAGGGTCTTTTCCAGGGAGTCTTCTCTTCTCATGAGGTGGCCAAAGTATTGGAGCCTCAGCTTCAGGATCTGTCCTTCCAGTGAGCACTCAGGGCTGATTTCCTTCAGAATGGATAGGTTTGATGTTCTTGCAGTCCATGGGACTCTCAAGAGTCTCCTCCAGCACCATAATTCAAAAGCATCAATTCTTTGGCGATCAGCCTTCTTTATGGTCCAGCTCTCACTTCCATACATCACTACTGGGAAAACCATAGCTTTAACTATACGGACCTTTGTTGGCAAGGTGATGCCTCTGCTTTTTAAGATGCTGTCTAGGTTTGTCAACAGGTGACAATACCAGGCACCAAAAGTAATTTAGTACAGGGCAAATTCAGGGAGGATACTAGACTGATGGCTATATACTGTACAGTGGTACCCCTGGTTGTGAACAGGATCCATTCCGGAGCCCCATTCGCAACATGAGCAGAACGCAACCCGCGTCTGCAAGTGTGCAGGTTGTGATTCGCTGCTTCTGCACATGCGCGTGACATCATTTTGAGTGGCTGCGCATGCGTGAACGGCGAAACCCGGAAGTAACCCTTTCCGGTACTTCCGGGTTGCCGCAGGATGCAACCTGAAAATGCTCAACCTGAAGCAAACACAACACGAGGTATGATTGTATTACCTCCATGTCACAACCAGTTGCTAGTGATAGTGGTTTTAGGGTAGTGTGACTGGGTGCTGTGCTGCAGGAGGAGCCACAGCAGTGATGTAGAGTAGAGCATGAGAGGCAAGGGGCACTGAATTTCAGCATCACACAGGGCACTGCTGAAATATAAGAGCCCAAAGTCTGCCACTGCTGGTGATCACAATACGTAGTGTGCTATTGTGTTCAGCTCCTGCTTGTGGGCGGGGGTGGAAACTTGAAAAAAATTCTGGGGAGGGCCCAGATAAGCCCCACCCTGCACAACTGATCACAAGACACGGCACATGCACACCATTTGAATGGCAATGCCCATCACCTTTGGGGAGCCCCGGCCCCTCAAATATTTTATTGGGGGGGGGCTGAAGGGACCTCAGCCCCTATGAGTTGGCTCCTATACTTGTGGACTTCCTATAGCCATGAGGCTGACCACTGTGGGAGATGCAAAGCTGGACTAGATGGGCCTTTGATCAAATCTAGCAGGGCTCCTTCCATCAGTAGTTTTAAGATCCACGAAGCTGAGACTTCTAACAAGTCCATTTCATCTCGGCACGAATTGTGGATGAAAAGGGCATATTGAACAGCATTATCCTCAATGGCTCCACTTGTTATGGAACTCCAGTGGAGGTTCCCCCCTCCCTCTCCTCCTTCCTAAAAGGTCTTTCTGTGCTTAATCAGTGCTTATGGCCAGCCAAACTTTGGAGGGTTTAAAAGTGAGGTTTAAAAGCATGACATTATGTAAGTGCCACATATCCCCTTTGGTCCCCTGCCCTTTCCTTGCAGGGCAGGCTGGAGACTTTGGCCCTTTGATTTCCTAGGAGTCAGCAAAGCTTTCTAACAGAGAGATAGTTTTGGAGATGGCTGTGTTTGCACAAGATTAAAATCTTTACCCTCAAGTGGCCTGGGTGATGTTGACCGAGCCACAGATAAAGGTTGTGAAGGTAATGATGGGTCTATGCATATTGCATAGGTCTCCAGTATGGTGCCTGCTCATACACCCTCAGAGGCTATCCCTGGCACCTGCATAAGAACAGAAGAAGCGGCTTTGGCCCATCTGACTCCATTGTCAGGGCTGGAGTCAGGTGCAGGCCACCAGCAAAGCAGTAACTCACCCCAGGCCAGTGAAGTTAACTCTTTATTCAAGGAAACAACCACAGTTCTGGCTTAGTGGCCTCTTTCTAGGAGAAGAAGAAGAGTTTGGATTTGATATCCCGCTTTATCAGTGGCGTAGCGTGGGTTGTCAGCACCTGGGGCAAGACAAGTAATTTGCGCCCCCTAACCCTGGATTTGCGCCCCCTAACCCTATCCCTAACCCTAACCCCCAGATGTTGCGCCCGGTGTGGCCGGCCCCTCCTGCACCCCCCACGCTACGCCACTGCACTTTATCCCTATCTGAAGGAGTCTCAAAGCTGCTAACATTTTCCTTTCTCTTCCTCCCCCACAACAAACACTCTGTGAGGTGAGTGGGGCTGAGAGACTTCAGAGAAGTGTGACTGGCCCAAGGTCACCCAGCAGCTGCATGTGGAGGAGCGGGGAAGCGAACCCGGTTCACCAGATTACGAGTCTATCGCTCTTAACCACTACACCACGCTGGAGGTCTTGTCCTGATGAAGCAGTTGCAAGGACTGAAGGTCCCCATCTTCCCAGTGACCCCCTAGGACTCCTCCTCCCCAGGGCCTTTCCCACGAAGTCACAGGCTGTGTCTGTGCTCAACCACCCTCTGCCCTGTCTGCTTCCTTTCTCTGTGAGTTCGAGGGGACCAGAAGGTAAGGCAGCTGGTTGCAGCAGGAGGAGAGACTCCCTGGATTCTTCTGCAGCCTGTCTCCACTCTGCCTCTTGGCCTCTGCTTGAAACTCAGAGTCAGAATCTGAACTGTCACAGCCTCTTCCTGTTCACTAAACCCTGTCACCTTTTCTACTTCCGACACTTCCTCCTTCCAGTCTGCTGCCTCTTGCCACTTGCCTGTCGCCCCCCCCCCCACCACTCCCTGGGCTCTGAGCCTTCTTCCCTTGGTGGTTTCCCAGCTAGGGGCCTCCTACCACTCCTCTGCATCCAGCCACACCATGACATCAATACAGTGGTACCTTGGGTTAAGTACTTAATTTGTTCTGGAGGTCTCTTCTTAACCTGAAACTGTTCTTAACCTGAAGCACCACTTTAGCTAATGGGGCTTCCCACTGCGCCGCCGGAGCACGATTTCTGTTCTCATCCTGAAGCAAAGTTCTTAACCCGAGGTACTATTTCTGAGTTAGCGGAGTCTGTAACCTGAAGCGTATGCAGCCCAAGGTACCACTGTATTATCTACAATAACAGGCAGCGCTTCTCCAGGCTTTCTGGTAGGAGTCTCTCCCAGCTGTACCCAGAAATGCTGAGGACTGATTTTGGGACAAAGCAGATGTTCTACCACTGAGCTATAGCCAATAGGAGCCAATAACTTTTTTTTGGGGGGGGGGGAGAGACTTGCAGATGGGAGGGGACACTTGCAGCATGCAGGCAACTCCCACAACAGTTTCTGTAGCTTGCAAATGTGCCCATGGGCCCAGAAAAAGTTGGCAAACCCTGCCACTGTATAACCCGCCCTGAGTCCTAGGATAGAAAAGAAGCTTCCAAGCCGCTCTGTTCTCTTGCTTGAAGGATTCTCGTCTGAATTGTGCAGTGAGTGTTGCCATGTCAGGCCTTGGGGCTTAGTTGACTCTGAGGATATTCTGTTCCATGTCCTCATTCGGCTCTTGGTTGTGGTGGTAAAAGTACGCAAGAGCCCTCCTCCTTATCTCTCCTGAACAGCGCAACTGAAAAGAGATGCGTCGTTGGGGGCACAGAAGAGGCAACGACTTTTTCACTGCACGTGTGAACGCTTCCAACTTTTGTGACATCTGTGAACGTTGCACAGAATGTTTGAAACGGATCGGTGCCCTCTGGGGCTTTTATACACCGGCTTTGCAAAAGCAGGAAATGCAAAAAAAAAAAAAAAAAAAAAAAGGTGTGTGGGGGTTGCAGTTTTGTTGCTTTAAAGCTATTTCATTCTCAGGCATCACAAACGCCCTTAGCCAAAATCCACAACATTGCCCCGCCCCGCCCCAGAGCCGCTGAACCGGGTGCCGGGTGAGCGCGCTCGAATCCCCCCCCCCCCGAAATCCCGAGGCGCCTCCCCCTCGCCGCTCCGATTGGACACCTCCGCCGCCGGGTAAATGGGGTGAGCGGCGGGCTGGGGTGTGCAGCGCATTGGAGAAACAAGCGAAGTCAGCCCGGGCCCGCCCTCCGCTCTGGAGGAGGTGCGGCGGCGGCGGCGGCAGGCGGGGTGGGGAGGAAGGGGAGCCAAGTCTCGCTCTTCCACCCTGCCCCCTCCCCGCAGGTATCTGTCCCAACTGGGAACTCAAGGGCGACAGCGCCCCCCCCCCCATCTCCACGGGGCCGAAGGGCAAGGCTGCAGCCAGCGTGGAAGGGACCGGGTGGAAGGGGGTATGTGAAGAGCAAGGCTTTACGCAACCTGCGCGCCTTCCAGGCGACCAGCATCCCCTTGCTCCATCGGCCCAGCTGCTTCGGAATAGCTCCGCACTCCAGTGGTGGAATCTGGCCTCCAACTCCCTCTCTCCTTCCTCAGCTGTCCGCCCTCCTCTTTCCCCACTTGTCGTGTGGGTCCGCCTACCCCGCCGGCCGGCCTCTGACTTCTACAGGACCGCTCAACCCGGTTGTCTCCCCTGCTAGCGCTCCGCTCAGCCTATGCCGCGCGTCTGATCCTAGGCGAAGCAGGACGGTGCAAAAAATAAAATTAAAAAATCGCCCTTCAGCGCTGCCAAGTAAGCTTGTTTAGTTAGTTAGGATCCGCGGGCGCTTCAAGAGGGTGTCGCTTTGCTTTTCCTTTCCTCTGCCCTTTCGTAGTTATTATGAGCTGCTAACCCCCCTCCAAAAGTTGGAAACTTTTAGGCTCCTCACTGCCCGAGCCCCTGGAGCTGTCGCCAGATGCCGCGGGAGGTTTAGAGCGCAGTCTCGGGCGTTTATTCAGAACTCTGCCTCCACACAATTAACTCGGGGTTTCCCCTGGATGTCCCAGCGGCTCGCAGCCTTAGAATTTCTCTTAAAGGAGGGGAGAGGAAAAGCCGAGCAAGGGATTCCGTGCGCGTTTGCTTGGAAATCAGGAGACCCGCGACGGCGGTCTCAATCCTAAACGGAGCCTAATCCGGAGTTAGGCGCGCCTAAACCCACCGAAACCCGCGCTGTTAAACGCGCCTAGCTCTGCATGGGAAGCACATCAGCCTTACTTGCGAGGAAGCCCTATGGGCGGATACTCGCCTGCACAGAACTATGCACAAACGCGGGCTTGTTGTTGCCAACTGCGCGCATGCAGATATGCGCAGGAGCCTAGCCTCAAGGTCAGGCACTGGCGCTGCCCGGCGGCTCTAACCTTCCCTATTCACGCCTTCCCTCCCCCGGCCGAGCGTTCCATTGTCCCTCCCTAACCCTCTCCCAGCCCCCGTGGCGTCACAACGCCCCTTCTCGCCAGAGCTCTTCCCATTTGTCTCCCGCCGCGATTGTTACGTCACAGTCAGCCCACAATTTAGCCGGAGATCGCGCCCCCTTCCTTCTTTCCCTCCTTGGCGGTGCCTGAGCGCCGAGACTCGAACCCGCCCCTTTCCCCTCCCCGCCTCTGCAGCGTGACTGAGCCGGCTGGCTGCTGCTTACCGCTATCTCTCCGCCTCCCTTCTTTTTTATTATTTATTTTTGGGTTTTAATGCTGCCTCGGGATCTATCGCCACCTTAAAACTGCCTGCTGCTGAGTGCGCGCAAAAGGGTAAGGGATCCGCGCTTGGCCAGCCTGGGCCTCCGCCGGCTGCGAGGTGGGTGGGGAAGCTGTTGCTTTTCTAGGGCGGATGCTCCCCACACTCCCATTGCCCTTGTAAGGGGAAAGAGAAGGAGAGAGAGAGGGCGCGGGCTCCCTTTCCTTTCCCGCGCGGCCGATCCTCTGCTCGCGGGGCAGGATCGGGGACCGGGATCTCGCCCGCCCTCAGCCCAGGCAAGCAGCGACCGGTGGCTGGCTGGAAGCAGCTGGCGGACGCCCTGGGCTTGCCGGGAGCGCGACTCCGACGTGCTGTCGGCTGGGGAGGATGGAGGGAGCTGGCTGGTGATTCTAGGCAGTGTTCATGCAAATGGCAGTGCGCGGGGGGATGTGGGGCTGTTGCTATTATGTCCCCGCCGTCCATACAACACACACACACACACACAAACACGGGGGGGGGGGGGAGAACCGGTTTAGGGCGGGCCCCCCGATGGCGGCTCCACGTGCATCCTCGCCTTTCGCTTCCCCGTTATTGCTGCGGGCGATCAGCGGAAGAGGCGGCTCCCGTCTCGAGTTTGAGAATGTTTGGGGCTCGCAGAGCCAACTCGCTGCTAGCCGGTTTCTGCCCAGCAGGGGCAAAGAGAGAGAGAGAGAGAGATCGGCAACAAGTGCTGAGAAAAGCTCCGCGTTTGTACAAACATCCTCCGCCGCTTCTGGCGGGGGAAGGAGGTGCTGGTGTGTGCCGGCTGTCACTTTGCAGCCCCGGTCCCGCGTCGTCGGAGAATGACGGACGGGGCGCGGGAGCAAGCAGGTCTCTCCCCCACCCCGTGCAGAAAAAACTCTTGTGGACGCAGGTCGTTGTTCACGTGTGATGAGCGCTCATCTCGCCGCCTTGGGAAGCCGTTTCCGGCCACATGTACCCATGTCGAAATAGACGTGCACACTCTGCCTTGCGAGGGTCTAATTGCACAGAAACGAAATGCTTCCAGCGAATCTGTGGTCTGTTTGTGCTGTGTAAAGTGTCCCAATACACCCAGCTAGCTTGTTCGATCCAGCTGAACTTGGCTGCCGGTGTGTTGCAATCCCCCTGCCTTGCACTGCGCTGAGCAAAGTGATGCTGGTGCCCTTCTGTGATAAGCAATCTTGGCTAGAACGGAAGGGTTGCAATGGAAAGTTTGCTCCAGTTTGGCTTTCTGCTCAGGATTCCCCTTCGACACTTGGGAGGCTGTGTAGCCTAGTTATGTAGCCAAGTGGCTGATGTCTCCTGCCAACAGCAACCAGTGCATTCCCAAAGGCCCACTTCCTTACAGGAAAACAGTGTGTCCTTCCTCAGGAAGGAGAGACCAGCACTGAAACTCCCAGAGAAGAACATTCTTCCTGCCCTTAAGCATTTCATTGAGCTCTTCCTTCTAAAGCACCCCCCATGACTAGTAAGTCCAATAAATAATAATTTTTATTTTTATTAATTTTCCCTGGCAACCATCCCTGTTCCTAGGGGAGATTTGGATCCCATCCATATGACCTGTTTATTGAGCATTGATTCTTATTTGTTTGCACAAAGTTGCAGGGAGGTGAAACAATGTTGGCAATTTATTCAGCATTCCTTCCCATTTGTTTGCGAGTATAAAAATTCCACTGAGCAATCACAAACCAGTGCATCTTCCCATCACTCTTATCACAAAACTGACCTCCCCCCACCTTTTCTTTTTTAGGAAGTTGATTTTGCTATGCAAATCCACTTTAATTATGCAACTTGAATTTGCTGGTACTGTATGTGATTGAATCCCATCTGGATATAGTGCAGTCCCATGCACTCCTCCCTTCTGAACACAGTGAGATTTGGTTCCATGTAAACATGCATAGAGTTGCTTTGTTAAACTGTATGAAGGGCAGCCTTCTGCCTTGATGCTACATTTTGTACATTGTTAGAAACTGGAGAACTTTTTAAGTTCAGTTGGAGAACTTTCTGTGTTCAGTTTTTGTTGAGCTAGATGGGAAGCAATGTTCTTTGGGCAACAGGCTGCTAAAAAATGCTTCACTTGTTTTTGGCCCAGTGTTCAGGTGCACTACACCTAAATAATATAAACTGAGGCTGCTTATCTTACGCCTGCTTATCTTTGAGTGACTCCATTTGAACTCCAAAGGGACTTGTTGGTATGCACTGAAGGGTTGGGCAAGCCTGTACTCTGCTTCAGAGGAAGGTGTAAAAATAAAATAAAAACAACCCTCCCAAGTCACATAACATCATCGCCAATGGCTTTCAATCAAAGAGAATCCCTTCTTATCTCAAACAAGGGTGACTTGATTAGATGTAGAGTTTGGAAGCAAAGTTTATCTGTCCCCACAAAAGCAAATGGATGGGGTTGTTTTCATGGGACTCTTCAATCCCACTTGATTGTGGTTCTGTGCCTTGGAAAAGGCAGGGGAAACTCCAGAGCAGCTGAAATAGGAGTTGCTTTTTCTTTTTTTCTTTTTTTACTCTGGGGAATTATGCAAAGCAGCTTGGAATCTTTGACTAGACAAATGTGTTGGTGATGAAGCATCCCTAAGGCAGTGATTTTTTAAATTTTTTATTTTTTTTTGGCAGGGGGTGGGAGGGAACGTGCACTTCTAACTTGAGAGTTTGATTAGATGTCGGATTTATAAACATTCATCAACTGCCTTTCCTTAGTGCCTAATCATGTACATATATTAAGATATTTAAAAATCCCCAGCAGTGCCTATCAAAATGCGGCATGTTCCTGTGTTAGCCGAGAAAGTGGATGGAACTGAGTTGAAAGTATGCTCTTGAAAACAAAAAGATTCTGTATTGCAGAGATCACCTTTTTGTTGACGTGGAAAGGCAACACCATTGCTTAGTCAGCAAGGAGGTTTGATCTTGAGACAAAATCCTGCCTTCCCAGGGCAAAAATATGCTGACTACAAAGCGCTAAACCGCACCCGGAAGAAGAGAAACGGCAAGGTCTTGCCTGGCAGGCTGATCCTATGGTCCTGCTACACAAGGCCTAACATCAATGTAACCTTGTTGCTGCTGGCAGAAAGTGCAAGAATAGCCATAGCAGTGAGCCAAGGTAGCAGTAGCAACAGACACATCACAGTGGCTGACAGTTCTGAAGCCACCCATCAATCAATGATCTTGCACATGGGCGACTTGATTGAAAGACATTGGGGTGGCATGAACTCTGTGATGAGGTCACCCGATCCTTGTGGATCAGTTGAAAACTTCTGCGATCTTGCTGTGGAGTACTTTAATACGCTTTTATTTTTGTCCTACAAATCAAAGCATACACATAACTCTTACGTTACTAACTCCTGTTGTTGTTGTCACCTGTCTGTCCCAAGAGACAATGGAGTGTGCCTCTGGGGGGGCAGGGCGGGGTGAAATCAAACCTCTGCATTAACAGCCCTGAAGTGACCTCTCCAGGGTGCAAGCCTGGGCAGTGTGTATGAAGGTCCAGCAAGACTCCCCTCTTGGCCCTGCTGACATGGTCCAAAGGAAAGTAGAGCAACAGGTTTGGCACTGGCTTGGCTGCAGGAGTTGTCGGAAGGAAACATACAAGGTACCATCCAACCGTCTTAGGGACTCGAGTCTGGATTTGTGTGTAGGGTTTACTCCTTATCCTTTTCTTCTCCTGAAGATATCCCTCAAAGCAGCAGAGGTTTAGGACCAGTTTTCCTTCTCCTAGATGGGCTACCTTCCCAAGTTGACCTCCACCTGCCCCATAATCTCTGTAACAATATCTATTTATATCTTAATAACTGTAGCCTTGCCTTTAACTGGTACATTTTTTCTAGAGGCACTGTATTATGAAAATGATTGGCCCTAGGTTAGGGGTCTGGCTAGCCTGTTTTGATAATCTGGCCCTGGCTTAAACAGCCTCCATCTCCATTGTCAGTGGGGTCGGGGCAGAAAAGTCAAACGCAGGGTACAGATATTCTCAACCGCCTTGCAATCTTTCCCCAGGCCCCCCACATGGAAGGAATGAACTCTCAGTAGGCAATGGACCACAGTTGGAGAACTTCTGCTATAGCACCTTCCTTCTAAGAGGAATCTGTCACCTTTCTCTGTTATTCCTTTTTGGGAAGGTACAGGAGCTCAGGAAGAAGTGGGCAGTTGTATCTGGTTTCTCACTGGTAGCAGTCGCTGTACTGCAGAAACTTGAGCTTTGCATGGCACTACAAGGAGTTAGAGGAGAGACATGTTTGCCTGCATGAAAGAATGGGATGCCTGTTTGTCTGTGGGCAGGGATGGGGAGATAAGAGTAGCATCAGTAGACATTAGCTATAGGTGAGACAGTCCTGTAAGGCTGGCAACGGCATGTTTGCTACCATGTCAGTGCCTACAATATTTATTCTGCGCATCTGCTATGCTCATCTGGAACGGGGTGGGGGGGTATCTCTGGTTAATATGGCCAAGGCTGTTTTGGACTGGACTGGAAGGACTGGGTGAATTACAGATGCTTCTTAGAACATTGCAACGCTTTGGAGTGAAGACGACCCTTTTCGAGACACAGCATTGGACAAGTGTGTGCACTAATCTGAGTGATTTGTTTTGCTTTTCCTTCTGTCTTTGGTGTTGGGGGGGTATCCCTATTAAGTGTTAAAAACATGCCTGCACTTTTCTGCCAGTGCACACAACAAACCTGGCCTTCCTGTGCATGCTGCAGGAATAGTTGCCATATTTGCATTACTGTTGCAAATAAATATTCCTCTTGTGATGTGTGCTGGTTCCCAGCCTTCCTTAGTCTTATTCCCAGGGCTTTTCAATCAGAGGCTGCTTAACTGTTGTCAATGTATCTTCTACAGTGCTGTGTTGCTGTCGCTGCTGCTCGCAGTGAGCCTCCCATGGGAGCTTTGAGTTATTGTGAAGGGCACAGAGTTTGTTCGAATTTCTATCCCACCTCTCTTCCAAGGAGCTCAAGGAGGCAAACGTGCTCTCCCGCCATCTGCACAACAACCCTTTGAGGTTGGTTAAACTGAGAGGCAGTGACTGCGGCAAAGTCGGTGAGCCTTATCATGGCTGCTATCAGGGGCTGCAACTTCCAGGCAGCATAACCAAGGGTGAAGGGATTTCTCCACCCTGATTGGCCCTCACACCTGCCAGTAGCTCCTCACTAAGATTCACAAAGCAGCTTTGCCATGTTTTGAATTTCTCATGGGAGGAGAAGGACCATCCCACACTACAACATTCAAAAACCTTGCCCTCCAAAATGGCTTAAATAAAAAATTGGAGGGAGTTTTCAAACTAGCTGTTCATAGAGCGTTCATCCTGGTATGTTTGCATGGAGAGTATATGTATGTGTGTGACATATATACAGGGGTGTGTGTGTGTTTATAGGGATGTGGGTGGCACTGTGGTCTAAATTACTGAGCCTCTTGGGCTTGCCAATCGGAAGGTCAGCAGTTCGAATCCGTGCGACAGTGAGCTCCAGTTGCTCTGTCCCAGCTTCTGCCAACCTAGCAGTTTGAAAGCATACCAGTGCAAGTACAGTGGTACCTTGGTTTACAACCATAATCCATTCTGGAGGTCCAGTTGTAAACCAAAACAGGTTGTAACCCAAGGTGCGCTTTTGCCAATGGGGCCTCCCTCCCAAAATTGGTTGTAATCCCAAAAAGGGGGGGGGTGTAATAAAAAAAAGGGACACATACTTCCAGGTTTGACGTGGTTGTAATCCAAAACGGCTGTAATCCAAAGTGGTTGCAAACCAAGGTACCACTGTAGATAAATAGGTACTGCTGTGGTGGGAAGGTAAATGGTGTTTCTGTGTGCTCTGGCTTCCATCACAGGGTTCTGGTGTGCCCTGGTTTAGTCATGCTGGCCACATAACCCGGAAAGCTTTCTGTGGACAAACTCTGGCTCCCTCAGCCTGCAGAGCGAGATGAGCGCGGCAACCTCATAGTCGCCTTTGACTGGACTTAGCTGTCCAGGGGTTCTTTAACTTTTACCTTAACTTTACACACGCAATATTGCTAGCTAGACTCTTACTGTGCACTTTTATGTGCAATTTTTTGTTGCTTATTAATCTTATTGTGGCCAAGGGCCAGCTGAAGGTCTGTATTCTGCCCCCAGGCCTGAGGTACCCCCCCCACTCCTTGGAGTGCTTCTACACAGAAATCTTCAAGTGGCTATTTTTGTTGTTGATTTTTTAAAAACATGAATCTAACACCTATAATCTCCAAAGCGTTTGTGTGCATTACAGGCACCTAGAAACTTCAGCACAAAAAGAACAGAACTTTAGAAGAGGCAATTTAAGCCCTTATTGATCCTCAAGCAGAACAGGAAGTAAACAAGAGGCAATTGTACTACAAATGGGCATTCTGGCCAATGTGGGCTTTTAAGTTCCCATTACACACCCCAAAGCCTCGCATGTTAAGGTTCCAGGCACCATTTTGGAAATGGCCCTTAGAATCACTGCAGGAGGGATACTGAGCGAAGGGAGAACTAACCTCCTCTCCCTTCCAGCTGCTAGGGATGCAGGAAGCTGGCAATAGCAATAATGCCTCAGGTAGCTGATATTGCTTTTAATGTGTTTTTGTTTTGCTTTTTTTTTTTTTTTAAAAAAGCAATACTTAAAAATGGTCTAGTGCTGAGGGCAAGACGCAAATATGTTTTAAAATCTACATCAGCAACAGAATTGTGTTTCATAGTTCTGAAAGTGCGAGAGGGAAGCAGAAGCAAAGATGGATAATAAAGGCAGGAAATGGGAGGGAGGAAAGGAAGTGGAGACCTTAATTGGTGTTAAATGGTTGCCAGAGAAGCAACAGACTTAAGTGGGGTTATTTTTGTTTTTTATAGCAGGCTTACGTTTACTACCTTTTCAGGAGGTTCTTGGAGAACTTGATGCCTGAGGCAGGAAATCCAAATGCTTTTCTTTTGCATATTAGTAAAAATATAATGGCCATTTTGCTGCCTTTTTACATGGAACCCCACAGGGTAATCTTCTTCAGATGGGCTGCCTTCCTTGGAAGCTGCTTCTGGTATAAAGGCAGCAGCTCAAGTGGCTCAGTAGGGCAGACGAGTGCCGTCATGTTACACCACTTATGAAAGAATTGCAGTGCTTGCCAATAAGCTGCCAGGCAAAGGCAGTGGCACCAGATACCTGAAAGGTTGTCTCACTCCTTGTATACCCAATGGATCACTTTGCTTTGCAGCATCCTGCAGAGTCCGCACCACTAGATTTGCAGGAGGCCCTGTGACGTAGGCAATCGGGCCTTTGGTGTGGTGGCCCCTTCACCGCAGAACTCCCTGCTGTTACATATCTAGTAGGCACCATCTCCATTGTTTGTTTCTGGTGCCTACCGAACACCTTTTGAGGGAATGTTTTTTTATCCCAGTCTCTACCCGATTTGGATTTGAATTTGTTTTCATAGTTTCCGGTCCTAGAATCATAGACTTGGGAGGGTCCCGGTGGATCATTCCAACCCTCTGCGATTCAGGAATACACAGCTGTCCCTTACGGGGATCGAACCTGCAACCTTAGCATTATTTTGTCAGCACCATGTTAAATCATTTTGTAGGATGTGGTTCGGAAATGAAAGGGTAGATAGAGAGAAGGTCCCCGGGGCTTTTGCTTAAAGTGGAGAGACTCTTCTTCCTTGAGGACAGTGATGGGTGATCTTCCCTTTGCTTGGGAATATTGGGTGAACAAAGAGCTAAAAACCTACCTTTCCTCGCTGGAATCTGTTGGATGCTTGGGATCTTTTTGCCAAGAGCTCTTGGTGGAAGTTGGGAAGCTTCTCTCTCCTAATTTTATAATGTTGGTGCATACATGCTGATGGTGTTGTGTGCAAATGCCGTAACAGATTTCTCCCTTGGAATTGTAGTGTTTTTCAAACACAAAACACCTTTGCCAAGCACACAAGGCTCCCGAGAGCACGAAAGGGTTTTAGGTCTTGATGGGGCAGGGCAAGAAGCAATTGCACTAATTGATTCAATTCAAGATGCTCTCCAAACAACAGGAGACAAGCATCCTGGTTGTGGCTTCGAGTAATGTTTGACCCCAGAGTAAAGGATTCATATGATAGAATTCTTGCTCCTCCTAACCAGTTTTGAAGCATGAAGAATCATTATGTTGTCAGCCAGAAAAGAACGTTGGTGGGGATTATACTCTCTTTAGAAGACATCCAACCATTATGTGCTGGACAAACTTGTACTGTGAACCAAGTAATTACAAAGTTCATTAGGAGCAAGAGAGGATGATTCCATGAATTTTTATTTGATCAGTTAATTTAGGCAGGGAAATGTAAGCCTTTCCTCGGAACTGGTCTTTCAGCTTGGGGAAAGTTTATTGCAACGATGCTGCTAGTATTGCTAAGCCTGTTAAAAAGGAGGCTCAACCTTCTCTCTCTCTCTCTCTCTCTCTCTCTCGCTTTTGCCCTTCCTTGCAGCTGCCCGTGGTGTGGTTTCTTTACACTAGTCTTTCCGTTAGCATTCCCCTCTTTGATCCAGCTTGTGCTACTGGTGGGAGGGAGCTCTCATGCAGAACAACTTTTGGTTTTCTGGTAAGCTGTCAAGCAGCTGTTACAGGAAAGGATAGGTGTAAGTTGATCAGGGAGAAGTGTTCTGATGACATCACACAAGATGGTTGCCTTTTTCTTGACAGGAAACCACTGTGTAGACCACAAAGCAGCCGCCCTGCATTACTTTCTTGCCTCCATCCCTCCCCGCACCCCGCCCAATCATCTGCTTAAAAATAAGCTGTGGATGTTTTCCCTCCTTAATTGTGCCTCTGTAATGCAAGCCTTGCGTTTGTGTTTCCATGTTTTTATTCTTTTTAAAAGCCACCCAGTTGCAAGTACTGTAGGCCTGGGAATTTGCATACCTCATCTAAACCAGAATAATAGCTACGGCCGAAAAATAATAAGCCCACTCTGCTCCATGCCTGTTGTGGAGTAACACTGTAAGACAAACCCCTAACCGTAATTAATTCTATTTGTTGGAATGCAAGCAGGGTTTTCTTAACCTTTCCCCCCTGTTTTTGGAGATTAAAATAAGACTAGAATAACTAGAGAATTTTGGAATGGACCTTGGACACCGTCTTTTCTTAACTCTGTGCTCTGGAGCAAATAAATAAGGCTAGATTTACTTTTGCATCCATCTTCATTCTTACTTGTGTCTGTGAGAAACCTTGGCTGTCCTTTATTATAACTCAGCCAAGCAATTAAGAGCCTCACCTGCTGCTGGACGGACTTTGCCCCTTGAGACTGCAGTAGGTTGGGGTCGAAAATGAGAATGGCTCCTTTTTGCCAACAATTAAAATGTGGGCTGAGAGAGTTCTAGTGTAGCCTTCTCTGACATGCTAATTTTCCATTTGTTTGGTTTTGGCACAAGGCAGTGGCGGAGGAAGCCGCTTGGGTGCCTGGGGCAGCATGCCGAGGGGCAGGGCAAGCCGCCCATAGGGGCATTGCACACCATGGGGCCTCCGGAGTCTCCCTGCTTCCTCCCACTCAGCCACCCTACAACTGAGGGAGAGATGGCGGGTGGACCCTTTGGGGCAGCGTGGAGCCCAAGGCACTGCGTCACTCCCAGGAAAGATGTGTGGCTCGGGCGCACTGCAGGCCCCGCAGTGAGTGCCACCCAACATTTTGTCACCCCCCTCAGTGGTGAGACCCAGGGTGGTCCGCACCCACCGCACCCCCTTCCTCCACCCCTGGCACAAGGGAGCATTGCAACCCTTAAATCTTTGGACTGACAAATTTCCGTGGTGCCGTCCAATACCAGAGGTATCACTTGACATTGCTGATCACATGCTTCTCCTGTCTGCTGTGGTCCACTGGGTTGCTTGGGCCAGCAGGAAGATGCACTTTGGCCAGAGATATTTCACTTCTATCATCAATCCACAGAAATGGCTAGACTTCAGACTCTTGTGTCTTCTTCAGATTACCTTTTTACTGAGCGTTTATCCTGATTCACTGGCATAAAGCTTACCCCGATCTTATATGAGGATATCGTCAAGCATGCCTTAGGAGTTGTTAGCTGGGAGGTTGTATATAGCATTTGTCCTGATTACTTTTTGCAGCAGCTATACTTCCTATCAAGAAGTCATTGTCCCACACTTTTTAGTGCGTTTCCCTGCAATTTCTCTTAACCACAAAAAGTTATACCAAAAAGTGGATTTGCTGCAACAAAGCGCTTCAGTCCACTTTAATTGCACAAATACGAATTTATGGTATGCGGTGGTCACTGTTTTGGAGAAGGGACTCAATCTGGAGTGACTATGTATTTATTTTACTAACCCTATATAATCCTTGTTCTACAACTCAGATTGTTTTCCTCCTCTGTAAAAGGAGGACTCGATGGCCCTTGTGGTCTCTTCCAACTCTATGATTCTATGAAATGCAGTCTTGACCTCCCTCGGGAAGTAGAGGCAGTGAAATGCTTTGTGTGCTAAAGGTCAGGACAAATTGTGGACCTTTCTGTTAACAGCATCCCAATGGTTAGGGCACCGTGATAGCTACCCTCACTGCAAGCTAAATTTGTGGCTTGTAGCCATATTTGTTTAGAAATCTTTGCCATACATTTTCTGTGGCCCATGCCCATATCCAGCTCAATCCACGAAGAACTGCCAGTATGGTGGGTGATTTGTTGTGAGTGTTCATACCAATGAGTCTCTTGCAACACTGCTTCTTAAAACTTTACCTCTCCTTTGTTCTCCATTACCTTTGTAAGAATAAAAGATAGTGTCTTGAAATCCAGTCCAACAGACAGAGTTAATCTACAGTCTTAGCTAGCAGTGCTGTGAATAATGGAAATAAAACTTTGCCTTTTTAATCTGGTTCCTATTGATTTCTCTGCTTCCCGTTACTGGTGTGCTGCGTTAAGTGCAGGGGTACATCAAAATAGTCTCTTCTATAATTATCTGCAAAATCTATACTTTAGTCCCAGAGTTACTCTGTAAAGCAGTGATCTGACATAAGCGAATTTATTCTTATATACACATGTGTGTGTGCAATTTGGCCTAATTAACCCCATTTTTGCAAAGCAATTTCCTCCAACATAGTGCATTTTTCTATGTTGATTTCTTGAATATATGCATTTTACTCTAGTATGTTTGTTTTTGTCCACATCAATTGATTGGAGAACTACCCAGCAAAATTCAGAGATGAGCGAATTTTAAAGGATGACTGTGTTTCAGTTCTTGTTTTGTTTTGGAGAAGTGTGACTTGAGGCCCTTCCTCACATAACTATGTAAAGTGGTATAGTTGCTGGGTGGGGGTGTTGGATGGGGAGGGGGCATTCTGACACACGGCATCTTCATTATTTAGCTAAAATTCCACAATAATGTACTCGGGCTTTCCCCTCCCTTCTACCGTGAACAACTTGACATTTGTGAAAGATCCGGAATGGACCCACAATGTTTCCATTTGCGTGGCCTGTGTACAAGCACCATCCTGGTCTCTGTGTGGAGGGAGGGTGGGGTTGGCGCATGTGGTTTGAGGCATCTGTTTTGCACCACTTCCTTTGGACAGATGCAAGCTGTCAGTTTGTGAGCTCAGTTCGGAAGAGAGAGATGGCAGGTAGAGGCGATGGTGCCAGTGACAGCAGTCATTAGCTGCAGGCAAAATTTAATCACAGTAACCAGGTTTTCCCAGAGCTCAGGCAGATACACAATTCCTCTTCTAATCTCCTGTTCTCTGACAGTATTAGTATTTTGGTATATTAGGCATTAAACACCCCCACCTCCCCCCCAAAAAAAATTCTGTTTCCTCCAGTGCATGTGAATAACTCTGATATTTACTTGCTGGAGGAACACAAAGATATTTAAGGGGCATGGAACTTTTCTCAATTTGGGCACAAGCCGCCATTTGTTCAGAAAGGAAAACCCCAACCAGTCATCAGAAAAGTTGTGCAGGCAGAGCAAAAGTTTTGGTACCCAGATAGGACGGATGAAGCATTAAAACTGGAAAACTCGTGGACTGGTTGTTTCTCAGTTCATAAAGAACTGCCTCTTTGTGCCCCTTCTACCAGGGAAATGTCCTCCATCAGCTGGTTAGCATCAGCTCTGCCCACACTACACAGATACAGCCCTGCTCAGCAGTTTGTGCTTCCTGGCACTAAACCCAGCCTACATTGTGAGGGAGGGTTTGCTTTATTTTTCAAATGTGAGAGGGAGGAATCTCCTCACCCACATCATGGTCACCATTCTCTCCTGGCTATAGTAAAATCCATATCCTATCTGTGGTTGTATCAACCCATAGTTACCTTTCCCCCAGAAACTCAGAATTTGTCTAGCCTCTGTATTTAACTTCCCCCTCTCAGAATGACCGTAGTCTTGCTTCTTCTTTAATGGCCGGTGAGTCGCTTTGTCATTGTAGTTAAACGCTGATAGTTCTTCTGCTTCGACCAGCCCTCACTCCTAGGCTGAATCCTGACTTTCCAAACTTGGCATGTTTAGAACGTGAGCTTCCTCAATAAGTAGCTGAGTAACTGAAGTATACCTGGCACACATTTTCAAGATAAATTAGCCCTGATTTATATTGTTTTAAAGACTGTGGGTATATAGACTCTCTATAAATTGACCTGTGAGTGGACTGCTTATGTAGCACCCTGCTTGTGGTTAACGCTTAGCTGGAATGAAATATTCAACGCAGCAATAGAGAAATTAAAATAGTAATTTATTTGTCAGACAAATAAATAAGAGGCACAGTGGTACATGGTTACCAAGCTCTGGCCTGGCCTCCTGCCATTCTGGCCAGCACTTATATTCCCTTAATCCAGCCCCCTTTGCTCCTCCTGTGGCTGCCTCTGTCCAATCAGCCTGGTTGAAATTCCTATTGGCTGTTTGGTAGAACCAATCACAAAAGATACACCCACAAAAGATACACCCATTTCCTTGCCCTTATAAGGGAGACAAAGAGCTATATATATGACATATAAGTAATAATATATCTTACATGGAATCTTAATTACCAGCTCACCTCTTGCCCTTCTTGCCCTATTGCCTTCTAAAACAAATGTTTAATCTTACATTTTTATGTTCAACAGATGTCAAGGATCTTGAGTTTCACATCAACATTGAAAGATTTCCTTCATTTAATGTTTCTAAACAAATGCCTGACAACTATATATCAAGACTGCTTGGATGGCGTCTTCTGTCTGGCAGGGGGGGGGGGGGCTAGGCTCATTTGCCCCTCTGGTCTCCTATTGCAATATGACTCTATGAAATAAGAATCTAGCATTCCTTAAATCCTTTGCATAATTACATTTAAGCCAATATATTTAAGCTAATATATTTCATACATTTATCATAGGTAGCCTCTTAAAAGAATAAAGCTTTTCAAAGTAAAAAGGAAGAAACTCAGTAAAACAGCTTTTAAAAGAAGCCTCTTCAGTTTAAGAAAGAATGGCTTTAGAAAAAGACTTCCCCAAAAATGCTCTCTTTCTTCTAGCTAAATGTTTTTTTTTCCATTTGCTCCTGGCCTTTCAACCTTAGAAAGAAGATCTGGCTCATTTTACTGGGAGGCACATTAGTATTATCTTACCCAGTGTTTTTTCAGCCTTGGGGCAGCATATGTAATTCTCCCTTTTTATGACTTTGAGAATTGTTTTTCTACTATAAATCAATGGGGCCCTCTTGTCTTAGGAGAATGGCCAAGGTTTTCTCTGCCTGGCATGAAACATTTGAAAATCCTTTTTTTAAGCTCATTTTTAAATACAAGCCTTGATTGAAATATATAGAAGCTTTGATAAAAATGCAGGCTTATGGTTAGGTGCCTCATTCCCCCCTTTCAAGCTCAAGGACCTTCATCCCAAGTGTCCTTGATAGCTTGACCTTCATCATATTCCTGAGGTAAAGCTCTGTATAGGGCCATGATATGAGGTAGAGTTTCATTTGAAACCATCTTGCTAATTGTACTTCTAAAACATGAAATGATACATGGCATCATACATAAAACCAATACTACTACTGTCAAGAAAAACAAGCAAGACAATAGTATCCCTTTGAGTCCTGTGACATTAGGTAACCAATTGGTGAGCCATCCCATATCCCATCCTTCCCATGTTTGTACTGGGACATGTGCTATATTCTCCATCTTTGTGGCCAACACACGGATTGCCTCACCATTATCAGAAATGTTAAAGCAACAGGCATTCCCTGTCAAGTTCAAGACTCCACATAGGCCTCCTTGCCTGGCAAGTACATAATCCATTCCCATTTTCAGCTGCAAAATGGCGGCTCTACTTTCATCCAACTGTTGTGCAATAAGTCTCAAACTCTGGGCCGTTGCATTGGTTACAAGTTCCACTACTGCTTGCAATCGAATTATTCTGTTTAGATTATAAATAGGATCCCGTGCCCCTTGTATGAGCTCACCAGGATTCCAGGAGGCAGGATCATAATAGGCTATAATGCACTCTGGCGGCCAATCATCAGTACCGCTCCAACTTTGGGTACTTCCTCCTGCTATATGAGAAATATCAGCATTCCTTCGTGTTCGCCTGGCCGAACTAGTGGGCATAATCCACATTGGTGGTAATACCCAACCCAAGAAACAAGTCCCACTCCATTTGGAAGGGAGTTTCTTGTACGCCCATTCTCCACATATCCACCACAACCATCGGGTCTGAGGTTTTTGGTACGGGGAATACAGAAGGCGAAATACCAAAAGGGGTAGAGAGTTTACAGTGCAGTATGTTAGATTGCCTTTCTCTGTCACAGTTATGTTCCACACCACTTTCCATGCATGAATAAAAGGAGTTGCACAGGGCAAGGCATTCCGAGTTCGATAGGTAGTACCGTGTGCCCAGGTATGACTATTCTTCTTATAATCCCAAGTATAGTGACAATGAGAAGAGCCTATCATGGGAGAATCAGCTGCATCTGATGATTTATGTACACAGAATTCCCCTTGTACAGGTATAACTCGTAATGGTTTAGTTGAGTTCCATCCGGGGAAATTCTGTATTTCAGTTTGGTGTGGCATTTCGCTTACCATACCAATAGCATCTAATGGTATCGGTAATAAGGGCATACCTCCCTCTGAATCATCTGGCCCAAGAGAGCAAACAAGGCAATTGGTCCTATTTGCAACATTAGCTACCATTTCAGCTAAACCTACCCACATATTGTGGTCATGGCTGAATCCATATTTAGCCAATTTGGTCAGATTCAAGGACCCTTCCCCTTCCCAAGGGATCAGGATTAATAATAAAATCATGTTGATGTCTAGTATATGCATTCCTTCCACAAAAGATTACCTTATTGTGATAGCAAATAATTATTAGCCCCAATATAATTCCCCCAGTGACAGAAATGGGGAACCACCAAGACCAAAACATATATCCCGAGGATCCCCAATGAGTAATATCTCTGATAATTGTTCCACAAGGGGGGCAGTCAATCAATTGTATTAGAGAATCTTTCCGTTCACAGTCGCTGGTTCAGACGCTCCTCAAGCTTCAGGCGTGCGCAGGTCAGCCAGCTTCCAGGTTGTGGCTGCAGCAGGCCGGTCGTCAAATGTTGCCCGTGACCTAGCCCGTTCCCGGTAGGGCTAGATACAGGGGTTTTTGGAGAGAATTAGTTTTAAAGGATTAGAGGGGTCACCTTTGCACGTCCAACTGCCTTCAGACTTCTTCAAACGAGAGTGATGAATCCAGGGGGTCACCTCAGCTACCTTCACCGCTGTTGGAGTAGAGAGCAAGACGGTGTAAGGTCCACGCCACTTAGGTGCAAGTGGATCGCGTTTCCACTCTTTCACCCATACGCTATCGCCAGCCTGGAACTGATGAATCGGCTCGGCAATGCTGCACGGCGTGCGCTCGAGGGCCCACCTGTTAAGAGAAACAAAAACACGGGAGAGAGATTGCACTTGTCCCTGTGTCACATGATCTCCTATTTGTTTAAGGTCAGCTGGAATATCCTGAACAAAGGAGGGCGGTCTCCCATACAGGAGCTCAAAAGGTGACAACTTAAGTCTTTTTGTGGGTGCACACCGAACACGAAACAGTGTTATGGGTAACACATCTACCCATCCCAATCCCGTTTCCTGGGTTAATTTTGCCAATTGGGTTTTCAGAGTCCGATTCATTCTTTCAGTTTTCCCTGAACTCTGAGGCCTATATGCTGTATGCAGTCTCCATTTTACTTGTAGGACTCGACATACTTCTTGTACTACTTGATCAATGAACGCTGGCCCATTATCACTTCCAATGCATCTAGGTAATCCAAACCTTGGGATCAATTCAGTGAGGAGTCTTTTAGTTACCTCTCGTGCCTTTTCAGTTCGGGTGGGAAAAGCTTCAACCCATCCGGTAAGAGTATCTACAAACACAAGGAGATACTTGAATCCCTTAGAAGGGACCAGCTCTGTGAAGTCCACAATTAGGCTTTCCATGGGGACGTATCCCACATGCTGAATTCCAGGAGGTTGTACCGGTCCCTGCCTGGGATTGTTTTTAGCACAAAGAACACATTTCTGTGAAATGCAAGTTGCTAATTGTGATAGATTAATAATATACAACTTCCGACTGAGACTCTCTCTAGTTGCAGTACCGCCAAGGTGAGTAGATTCATGATAATTTCTTACAATTGTGCCTGCTAGATGATGAGGTACATAAATCCTATTGTCCGGCAGGATCATCCAACCGTCCTTCACAACTGCTCCTTCCTGTTCAGCCCACTTCCTCTCTTCTGGGGTATAGTGAGGTTTAACATCTTCTGGAACTACCTCTGGTATGAGGGTTGCTATAAATCCTCCCACAGGCTTTTGGGCTGCCTCTCGGGCTGCTTTGTCAGCAGCATGATTTCCTCTGGTTATTGGATCCCTTCCTCGTCCATGACCTTTGCAGTGCATTACAGCAATCTGTTCTGGAGCCCATACTGCTTCTAACAGGATTTCTACTTCAGGTCCATATTTCAAGGCCTTCCCGTGGGCTCCGATTAGACCTCTTTCTTTCCATAGAGCTCCATGTGCATGCAGGGTTAAGAAGGCATATTTTGAATCAGTATAGATGTTTGCCTTACATCCGGCTGCCAATTGCAGAGCTCTAGTTAAACCTATAAGTTCAGCCTTTTGTGCTGAGGTGCCAGCAGGCAAAGCCTCAGCTTCCACAACTTCCTCATTGGTGACCACAGCATATCCTGCCCGTCTGGCACCTTCATGCAGGTAACTGCTACCATCAGTATAATATACAACATCTGGATTTTTTAATGGCTCATCTTTCAGATCAGGTCTACTGGAATAAACTTCATCCATTACTTGGAGACAATCATGTGATTCCTCATCATCTACCTCTGGTAGGGGCAGCAAAGTCGCTGGATTGAGCATATTCACTACTCGTAGATGAATCCTGGGATTTTCACACAATAGGCCTTGGTATCTAGCCATCCTTGGGTTCGTTAGCCAATAACTACCCTTATATTCCATGAGTGTCAGAACAGCATGAGGTACATTCACATACATCGTCTGGCCAAAGGTAAATTTATCAGCTTCTTTGACAAGGCTCGCAGTGGCCGCTACTGCCCTTAGGCATGGAGGCCATCCTTTTGCTACTGAGTCCAATTGTTTAGACAAATAAGCTACTGGACGGTTCCAACTTCCTAATCTCTGGGTCAGGACTGCCGCTGCAATCCCATTCTGTTCATGTACATACAGCTGAAAGGGTTTTTCCGAATTAGGCAATCCAAGGGCTGGTGCCTCCATAAGTCGCTGTTTGATAACTAAAAAGGCTTGTTTCTGCTCAGGTCCCCATACGAATGGGTCCTTTTCTGCACCTCGAGTGCTTTCATGTAAGGGCTTGGCCAGACTGCTGAAATCAGGTATCCATAGTCTACAAAACCCTGCTGTTCCCAGGAATCCCCTAAGTTGTTTTCTTGTGGTAGGTTCCTTGATAAGGCAAATAGCTTCTTTCCTCTCTGGTCTCAATGCTCGTTGTTGGTGTGAGATGTCAAAGCCCAAATATTTGACCTTTTCTAAACATAACTGTGCCTTTTTCTGGGAAACTCGGTAGCCAGCTTCCCAGAGCAAGTGGAGCAGTTCCTCTGTCCCTTCTTTACAGGTATCAAAATCCTTTGCAGCTAGTATAAGATCATCCACATATTGCAGAACCACCTTTTCTCCCGGTGTTGAGGGGTAACTTGTTAGATCCCTCGCCAAGGCAGTGCCAAATAAAGTTGGGGAATTTTTGAATCCTTGGGGCAATCTTGTCCAGGTTAGCTGGCCTTTTGTTCCTGTCAAAGGGTCTTCCCACTGGAAGGCAAATATAGGTTGGCTCTGTGGTGCCAGCCGGCAACAGAAGAATGCATCTTTCAAGTCCAATACAGTAAAAAATGTTGCTTCTGGTGGGATCAAACTCAGCAAGGTATATGGGTTTGGTACATTTGGGTGCAAGGTCTCGATAGCCTGGTTTACGAGCCTCAAGTCCTGCACTGGCCTGTATTCATCTGTCCCAGGTTTTCGAACAGGCAAAAGGGGTGTGTTCCATTCTGATTGGCAAGGTTTAAGCAGACCATATTTTAATAGGCGGTCCAAATGTTTCTGGATGCCCTCCGCTGCTCGCCGGGGTAAGGGATATTGCTTTACAGATACAGGGGTAGCCATAGGTTTTAGGGTTACTACAATTGGAGCTATATTCTTAGCCATTCCTGGTGGGCTATTTTCGGCCCATACTCCTGGTGGCACCTGTAGAGTTCGGAGGAGCTTGTTTAATTCTGTATCCAATGTGGGTTGGACTTGCAAGGCTGACATTAGGCGCCATGATTGTTCCTTAGGTACTGAGAGGGTAATTATTCCTGCTGCTTTTGATGGCAGTTTCATTTCTGGACCTCGAGGAGTGAAAGTGATTTGGGCCTGCAATTTGGACAGCATATCTCTGCCTAAGAGAGGTATTGGACACTCAGGTATATACAAAAACTGATGGGTTAAACGATGTCCCCCAATCTGGCATTCCAAAGGTTGGAGGAAAGACCTCTTAGCTGACTGTCCAGTGGCACTTTTAATGATTACACTTTTGGATGCCTTTTTCTGCAATAGTTCTGGGAGTACTGAGTATTCAGCCCCAGTATCAATCATAAAGTCTATTAAATGGCTTCCTAATTGAATCGTGACCGTGGGCTCCTGGAAGCCTAACTTTATGGAGTCCGGTCGTTCCTAGTCTTGAGTAAAATCCTCTTCTGCCAGTCCAATGAAATTGTCTCTACTCCGTCCCTGTCCTGGTCTCTGATATCTTCCATCTCGGATCATTCCCCGTCCCCGTCCCTGGTTTCTTGGGCCGGAGCCTGGGCCTGGGCCTGGGCCTGGGCGTACTTCTTCCAACCTCAGGGGTTCAGGACACTCCCGCTTCCAATGACCCTCCTTCTTGCAATTTGCACATTGATTCCTTCCCAGTGGTGGATTCCTTCCTCGCCCTCGCCCTCCATTTAAGGGGCGGTGGTCTTGCTTCACTGCTGTGGCTAGCATTACCATCTTTTCCTTCTGCCACTTCTTCTTCTCTTGCTTCTCAGCCTCATCCCTATTCCGATAAACTCGGCGTGCAATGGCCATAATTTGGCTCATCAGCATCCCTTCCCATCCTTCTGATTTCTGAATTTTCTTACGAATGTCAGAAGCGCACTGGGCCACAAATGTAGCAGTAATCATTCTACTGTTTTCAGGGGCTTCAGGGTCAAAAGGAGTCCATATACGATAGGCTTCTTGCAGCCTCTCTAAAAAGTCTCCCGGACTCTCATTTGGTTTCTGTTCTACTTCTGAGACTTTAGACATATTAGTGGGCTTCTGGCATGCCCTGCGGATACCTTGCACAAGTGTCTGGCGGTAGGTGGTAAGTCTGGCCAGGTGAATTGCATTGTTTGGATCCCAATTAGGATCTTCCAAGGGAAAGTTATCTTGGAGATGACGGTCAATATTATAAATATTTCCCACTCTGGCCTGCTCACGCAAATATATCTGTGCCTTTTCAATTATGTCTCTCCTTTCCTCAGTGGTGAACAGAGTATTCAGGAGCTGGCGGCAATCTGTCCAAGTAGGACTATGAGTATTTACTATTGAAGTCACCAAGTCCATCATAGCCTGAGGTTTTTCTGCAAAAGATGGGGTGTGTGTTTTCCAATTCATCAGATCTGTAGTTGTGAATGGAATATATTGCAGGGTCGAAGTTCGAGGTGGCCGTGGTCCGGGTTGCCCATTAACCAGCGCAGGCTCCTCAAGTGCATCAAATACTCTTCTAAGAGGGGCTACTACGTGACCTTTCTCTTCACTTTGCTCTAGGGGCCTCAAATCATAGGGGATGGTATCTGTCGCAAGGCGTTCTTTTAGCAGCTTTATACGCCTGGCTGTATTGCTTGCTGACCGAGCAAGGTCTCCCTGTAACTTCTGTAATATTTCTCTGGGACTTGGATGTACAGGGGTTTGGGGTGGGCAATCAGTTGTTCCACTAAAGGAGACTGTAGATGGAGGTCTATTAGGAGTCACAGGTGGAATAACCACTTCTGCTTGGGCTTTATTATAGGACTCCAATGCCTCCTGAAGATATTTATCATAATCTATCAAGGAATCAAACTCTGTGACTCCACTCCCATTATTCATTCCAGTTTCTTGCCTTGGGGTTACAACTGGTGGAGTGTTTGGATTAAGCTCCCTTCGATGTGGAGCATAGGGTGGAGGTGGAAGCACCTCTTCCTCTGGCCCCTCAAAAATGGGTTTGAGTTTATTTGGCAAGATTCCTTTCCTAGCTTCGGCTTTTACAGCCAATAATTTGCATCATTTGACTTTGCATTCCCTTATCCATGGAGGATTTTTATTTAATGTGCTCAGCCAGGAATCTATATATGGAAATTGTTCTGGGCACCCTCCAGTTTCTTTGGCGATATCAGTCCAAAGTTTGCTTACTAAATTTATATCAAAAGTTCCCTGAGATGGCCATCCAGTATTTTGTTTTGGCCATTCTAGTTCACATAACGTTCTCAAGCGCTCTGGCGTCATTTTGACTCCATATGCCCCTGAGAAGGCTTTCTTAAAATTATTTAACATACACTCAAGAGGTGTATTTTCCCCCTTTGAACCCCCAACTCCCATTGTATGGCCCTGTGAAGTATCCACTCAGTCACTCACAGACGCGCTTCGTGGGTTTCCTTGCCTAGTGAAGTCGCCTTACTAGGAACCGAAGTACTGCCCACTCCACACTCAGGTCAGCTACAGATTGCTCTGTACTTTCTCACACATACAATGCGCTGGATACTTCACCACACTCTACTTCCCAATTTTTCCCTTTCCCTACACCAGATCACCATCTGATGTACCCAACCACCTAGCGTACTCAGTTTCCCCTTACTGAGACGCAGAAGTTTGATCAAGACTTCTCTTCCTCCTAATTAATTGGAGGGCCAAAAATCCCTTTGTGCACTTACCCTTGGTTGGTTCCCTGTTTCCCCCGGTCCGTCGCCGCCAGTGAGCAGGGTATCAGACAGACGAGTCTTCTGCGTTCCCCTGGAAAAATTTACCAGTGCGCGCTTTGGGTAAGCAGTTGTCCTCTCTCTTGTACCCTGCCCAGTAGGGCGAAGGGGCTGCGTTCCAGCAGACCACTTATCCGAGTCACAGGGCACCATAAAATGTAGCACCCTGCTTGTGGTTAACGCTTAGCTGGAATGAAATATTCAACGCAGCAATAGAGAAATTAAAATAGTAATTTATTTGTCAGACAAATAAATAAGAGGCACAGTGGTACATGGTTACCAAGCTCTGGCCTGGCCTCCTGCCATTCTGGCCAGCACTTATATTCCCTTAATCCAGCCCCCTTTGCTCCTCCTGTGGCTGCCTCTGTCCAATCAGCCTGGTTGAAATTCCTATTGGCTGTTTGGTAGAACCAATCACAAAAGATACACCCACAAAAGATACACCCATTTCCTTGCCCTTATAAGGGAGACAAAGAGCTATATATATGACATATAAGTAATAATATATCTTACATGGAATCTTAATTACCAGCTCACCTCTTGCCCTTCTTGCCCTATTGCCTTCTAAAACAAATGTTTAATCTTACATTTTTATGTTCAACAGATGTCAAGGATCTTGAGTTTCACATCAACATTGAAAGATTTCCTTCATTTAATGTTTCTAAACAAATGCCTGACAACTATATATCAAGACTGCTTGGATGGCGTCTTCTGTCTGGCAGGGGGGGGGGGGCTAGGCTCATTTGCCCCTCTGGTCTCCTATTGCAATATGACTCTATGAAATAAGAATCTAGCATTCCTTAAATCCTTTGCATAATTACATTTAAGCCAATATATTTAAGCTAATATATTTCATACATTTATCATAGGTAGCCTCTTAAAAGAATAAAGCTTTTCAAAGTAAAAAGGAAGAAACTCAGTAAAACAGCTTTTAAAAGAAGCCTCTTCAGTTTAAGAAAGAATGGCTTTAGAAAAAGACTTCCCCAAAAATGCTCTCTTTCTTCTAGCTAAATGTTTTTTTTTCCATTTGCTCCTGGCCTTTCAACCTTAGAAAGAAGATCTGGCTCATTTTACTGGGAGGCACATTAGTATTATCTTACCCAGTGTTTTTTCAGCCTTGGGGCAGCATATGTAATTCTCCCTTTTTATGACTTTGAGAATTGTTTTTCTACTATAAATCAATGGGGCCCTCTTGTCTTAGGAGAATGGCCAAGGTTTTCTCTGCCTGGCATGAAACATTTGAAAATCCTTTTTTTAAGCTCATTTTTAAATACAAGCCTTGATTGAAATATATAGAAGCTTTGATAAAAATGCAGGCTTATGGTTAGGTGCCTCACTTAGTCAAGAGGATAATGGGAAAATCCATGTTGGAATGTAGTCTTCTTACTCCCTTAATCGTTTTAATGATCTTGCTGTCTTTATAAATATCGGCATCAACAGTGCATGTAAAAATATTTCTCATTAGAAGTGAGGGATGAACGTGAAACATTTATTTATTATCTAAGGCATTGCTGCTTTGCCCACCAAATCCTAGAGTCTCCTGCAATAACAGATTGAAATACAACATGGGTGCACAGGCTGGCGATATTCTAGCTGTTTTTACTTCAGAATAAATATGGATGTGAACTTTCCAGGCAAATGATACCAAGTTGATGGTGCTGAGCATGAGCAATCTTGAGATTTTCTTACCTCATTCCCCCACTTATCTGTGGAACCCTTATATCCTGGCTGAAGTAGCTGTATGATGCAAAGGATTTTGAGACACTATAGAGCAGTGGTTTTCATGCTTTCTTTGGGGGGGGAGCTCCTTTTACCTGAACCACGTTTGCACAATTGTCTCTCTGCTTAATAAGCGAAGAGATGAACAAGCCTTTTGCTCACACACATACACAGCCCCTTTGTTCTGCCATCCATGTGAGTTGCAGTTAAACTAGGATTCGTCTTAGTTTCCTAGTTCATCTGAACTAGGGAGCTATGGTTGCCAGTTTTGGAACAAGCCAGGGTATTTATCCCTGGTTTGAAGTTTGTTTAATAGTCTGGCTTGTTATGAAGCTGGTAACCATAGTTTCCTGATTTCACATGAAATGGGAAACTGCAGTTAATTGGTGGCTTCCTGCTTTAATTGTGTGAAGGCAAGAACAAAGGGCTTCATGTGTTGGGGAATGAGCCCTTCGTATCTTGCCTTGTTATGTCAAGACATAATTGTCCAAACTGACTCATTAAGTCATCCGCCAATAAACTCCAGGTTGTGTTCTATTGAAAGCCCACTGGCGGAGCTATGGAAACAAATAATGTCCGCCACTGCATTGCAGATAATTCTGGTGCATATTGTAGGGCACACAATCCAATTGGGGTGAGGCAGTTTAGAACACACTCAACACTTTCATATGCCCACACATTGCAGGGGAAGACAAAACATGTTGAAAAGCTTCCGTGGAGAAAAGCTTGTCTGTCATTGCTGATCTCATGGCCAAACTTGCAGAGAACCCCAGATTTCTCCTGAATGCAGTCTAGAAACAACTGCAATTGGGTCTTGCTCTCCTGCTGCCCAAATAGAAAATGTATCCAATGTTCTCTTCCCTTCCTTCATATTGCACAGAAAGATTGTAACAATGGACAAAGCTGTCCTCTTCTAGCAGTTTGTTAGCTATTTGTTCGCTGGAATGGCCTTCACTTAGCCCCCCATTTCCCCATTTCCTGTTCTGTATGGGCAAAGCTAGACTTGTCACAATTCATGCAACCAACAAGTGTGCCAGTGGATTGGGGTTTTTAAAAATAGAAAATAGCAGATAAGGGTCACCTATCTGGATCAGGGTCAGAGCAGGAATCAAAGGTTTAAAGACACCCCCCCCAAAAAAAAATCTATCAGCATGGTCCTGATCCAATAGCTTCTCCATCAACTGCTATTTTCTCTATAAAAGGAGGATTTACACATTTGCTAATTGTGTGAAGGGAGCTATGACTAGTGTGGCTTTCTGTACACATGCATTTGTCAAGTTTAGCCCTTGGAGAAAGGCCCAGGGAAGTCTAGTACTGCTAGATACCATTTTGGGGAGAAGAGTCTGGCCTAAGTCAAGCAATCCAGTCCTGTCCTGGACCAAAGTTTGCCTTCCTTTCTTCCTCCATAGCAGATTTTGCTGACTGGGCAGCTCTGCAAACAAGAGTACTTCCTGTGAGCGAACTTTCAGCCAAAGGTTTTTGATAGCTGTTCCCCTCCCTCTCTCCTTTCCCCCCCCTTTTTTTAATCGGATTACAGTAACTGGCCACCCACATTAATCTTAGATTGTTCATTTATGTTTAATCTTGTTTACTAGAGCAGAGACCCTCTGTTGACCTTTGCACTCAATTTACTTAATATGTGCAGCAGACTTGGGAACCCTTGAATTTTCACTTCCATGTCTGGTATGAGTGGCCTCATTCCTTTGGCCCAGTATTAAATATTTGTGCCACTTACCAAATTTTGATAAATCCTCACGGAGGTTTGCAAAAGATAAAAATACTAATGAAGTAAAAAAACAAAGATAAAAAACAAAGATTCAGAGTGGTAAAAGAGGAAAAGCAAAGCAGCAGAATTTAACTTTGAACAGGATTGAAGAGACCTGACTAACAATCATGGGTTTAGCATGGTGTCAGAAAAATGTGAGTTGGCTTCAGAGGAGCGTTCCTGGGGAAGGAATACGAAAGGCAACTAAAAGACCTCTACCTGGGAGGTCCTCTGCCTAACCTCTGAGGAGAGGGCACTGGGGCAATGGCCTCCAAAGTTAATCCTGGCACATGGCCAGTTTGGTTTGGGTGACAGACTGCAATCCTTCAAATATCCAAGTCCCAAGTTGTAAAAGGTCTTTAAAGGTACACATCAGCACTTTTGACTTGGGGTGGGAATTGGTCGTCTGGGGATGTTTATTTAGGACTGGAGAATGGTGTTCATATCAGCTGTTCCAAGTTAGTTCAAAACACATCTGCAATGTATATTGCAGTCTCCAAAGGCAGGCCTGAGTAGACCGCTTTGCAGTATGCTAAAAACTGGTGTGCACCTGTGGATTGTTTTGTTCCACATTTTTACTTCAGTGCCACTTGGGATACTTCTTGGCATATGCTACTGTGAAGTTTTAACAGCCGCATATGTGTCTGCTCACAGTTTTTAGATGTGTAGTGATTTTAAACAAGGGTGCAATATTGCTCATGTTCATAGCACAAATATATCCCTTCCTGCTTTGCAGTTATGCAGTTCTCTTACTCAGTTTTCACTATACATTTTACTTCAGAGTATCGCCCCTGCAGGTTGCAAATGCTGTGGATTGCGAACGTGCATCTCGCACGGATCACGTTCACAACCCGAGCGTCCACTGTAGTGCCTTACCTGTAAATGTTGTTGATATAAATCCAGCAGTTGGCTGTTCCACTGGGTAGTTCTGGGATTCTCAAAGCACATCAAATGGTGATTATGTAATAAGTAATATATTTGAGCTTTGCATGAACTGCAGAGCATTCTGGGTGGCGCTGTAACACATGACACTCCAATCAAGTTGGCTGTATGGTCAGCTGAAGCACACGTTCTTTTTCCTCAGAGGAAAAGCATATTATTGATAATTCAGTTAACGTGGACTGGCCCTGAGCTCATTGCCTTTAATTACCATATTTTTTGCTCTATAAGACGCACCAGACCTCAAGACGCACCTAGTTTTTGGAGGAGGAAAACAAGAAAAAAAATATTCTGAATCTCAGAAGCCAGAACAGCAAGAGGGATCGCTGTGCAGTGAAAGCAGCAATCCCTCTTGCTGTTCTGGCTTCAGGGATGGCTGTGCAGCCTGCATTCGCACCATAAGATGCACACACATTTCCCCTTACTTTTTAGGAGGGAAAAAGTGAGTCTTATGGAGCAAAAAATACGGTACTTGCTTTTGAACATGCCACTTCTCTTCATTAAAACCGCCCCATGCCCATTAGATGGAGGCTCTCAAACACCTTTTCATGATAGAATTCAGGCTTGGGTTTTGCACTTATTACAGATTGAAATTGGGTATCTGTTTTTATTATTTATTGGCATTCCCAGGTTCTCTCAACAGAAGTTCCAGAGGTGTCCTGTGTGAGTGGAAAGGCACTTCTGCAAGGAAGCCTCCTCAAATTCTTCCCATTTCCCTTCCCAGTTGCAACTCCCTTTGCCCCAACCCACCCTGTTCCAGAGGGTCCTCAAGTCTCTGTAGTGGCTTTGGTGGGGGGCATAGGAGACTATAGTGTTGCCGGTAGAGAACCAGGAAAACCCTTCTGCATGAGCCGAGTTGTACCAGCTGTTCTCTGGATCTAGCCCATGACTATTGTATTCATTGTAATAGAATCATAGATTTGTAGGCTTGGAAGGGACCACAAGGGTTGTCTCATCCAAACCCCTGTGATGCAGGAATCTTTTGCCCAACGTGGGGCTTGAACCCACGACTCTGAGATTAAGAGACTCATGCTTCTTCCCAGCAGCCAAGCAAATTAAGCTTGGGTTTTCCAGCTGCCATCCCAGTCACAGCTACTAGCTATACCTGTGCTGGCCTAGCTGGAGAAATGGAACCATCTCTCTTTTCTAATAATAATAATAATAATAATAATAATAATAATAATAATAATAAATAAAATAAAAAATTTATACCCCACCCTCCCCGACCAAGACCGGGCTCAGGGAGGTTAACATCAGGTATATAAAAAATTGATTAAAATACAACTTAAAAACAGAATTAAAGGGCTTAATCAGCCCTTTCATGAGATGAGCCCTTTAAGGGTTTAATCCAAAATAATCCATGTAGTCAGGACAATAACAGAGTCATCTTCCTTCCTGATGACATAAAATGCTGTGATTCTTTCCACAGGAATGTCTTTTGGGCATGTACAACTTAAAATGTAGCCTCATTTCAGTGGAAACCCAGATCAAAAACTGTTTGGGGGGAGAAAACGTCAAATCTTCACCAAGGCCAACTATCTAGACTGGTCCTACATGGGCCAGAAAAAAGCCAGGGAAGTCCCCAAATAGGGGTTCCATCACAGAAGGAAAAGGAAAGAGGGGGAGGGGATCAGGCTGGTTCCAAGCCAAAGGCCAGGGGGAACAACTCTGCCTTGCAGGCCCTGCGGAAAGAAATCAGATCCTGCCGGGCCCTGGTCTCATGAGACAGAGCATTCTACCAGGCCGGAGCCAGTGTTGAGAAGGCCCTGGCCCTGGTTGAGGCTAATCTGACTTCCTTAGGACCCGGGACCTTTAGAGTGTTGCTATTTATGGACCTTAAGGTCCTCCGCGGGGCATACCAGGAGAGGCGGTCCTGTAGGTACGAGGGTCCTTTTGGGACAGTTACTCACTGAAGAACAAGTAACACCCCAAGCCCAAGTGTTAACACGAAGGACAAATTTGGTGAAATTAAGCAGAGCTGATTTTGCCTTGAATTATTCAGGGAAGGGAGAACTGGGGGGCACAGTTCTTCTTTCCTTTTGCTTACGGGAACTCTGCATTTCCTCTTGCTCAGACGCAGTGGCCTCTTTTGATCGCGCCTGTCAAGTGTGTTTCTCCTGCTGTGCTTCCCTCTAACCAGGCTTCATTTCTGTAGGCATGATGAAACGTTTATTTCTTATGACAGACGCTACTTCAATGTTGTCGCCTCTTCTTCCTCCTCCTTAAAAATGAGTTTAAAGCCTGGAAATTTAAGAAAATTGTACCCTTGGGCAAGCAATCTTAGTTTTCCTGTTAATAGTTATTTTTTGTGCCATGATGCTTTCAAGCATAGTTCCACACAAATGTGGGCTTCATCCTGCACTGCCGCTGTTTTCAGAAGAAGCGCTTTGGGGGTGGTTGATAAACCACCTTGTCTGCTGACCTTGAGCAAGGGTAGTAATGGAATGGGTAGCATTGTCGTCTTCCCTATTTTTTTGACAGGAATGGGAAAACTTTAACATATGAGAGATCAATCTACCATACAGGCAGGACAGTGTCTTATACTTGAACCTACTTGCGACAACACTTAAGATGACAATCAAAGTCCAAATCGTAGTACAGTGGTACCTTGGTTCTCAAACGCCTTGGTACTCAAACAACTTGGAACCCAAACGCTGCAAACCTAGAAGTAAGTGTTCCGGTTTGCGAACTTTTTTCAGAAGCTGAACATTTTCTGTTTTGAGTGCCACGCTTCCGTTTTGAGTGTTAACGCTTCCGATTTGAGCGCCACACTTCTGTTTTGAAGAAGAAGAAGAGTTTTGGAAGTTTCTTTTGAGTGTTACACTGAGGTGTCTGTTTTTGCTATTTTATTTTGCATTTTTTTGTGGCTCTTTTTTTGTTTTTGTGACTGTGTGGAACCCAGTTCAGCTACTGATGGATTGATTGTGTGACTGCACTACATTGTTTCTTGCTTTCATTTTATGGATCAGTGGTCTCGTTAGGTAGTAGAATTCATGTTCAATTGCTGTTTTAGGGTTGTTTTTAAAAGTCTGGAAAGGATTAATCCATTTTGCATTACTTTCTATGGGAAAGCGCACCTTGGTTTTGAAACATTGGTTTTGGAACAGACTTCTGGAATGGATTAAGTTTGAGAACCAAGGTACCACTGTAAAACATACACACGCAATCCCAGTTTTGTGAAGACCTAACCTTCTGATTTCTGTGGTTTTCTCCTTGCCCTTTCCCCAACCTGGTGCTCCGCAGATGTTGTTGGACTAGGGTTGTCATCATCCCAGGCCATCCCTGATGGGATTTGGAGGGCAGAAGGTTGGGAGAGCTGTTTCTCTTGCAGCTCTGTCAATGGACACACACATTTCCTTGCAGTGGCATTGGACTAAACCTTAAGGAAGCAGCTCCATTCCATGGAAGGAAGGGCTTAATTGGGCCATGGTAGCCTCATGCAGACATTCCCTGTGGATTAGAGCTGGGCAGCTTATTGATACGTCATCCAAAACCAGTCCAAAGTCCACATTGTGGTAATGCTTTCATAATATTTAGTGATATATTGCGAATCATCATGTGTAAGTGTGTGCTATGTAAAAAAATCAAGATGTGGGAACAACTGTGAAGCCAGTCGTCACTTGTCTCATTATTCCTGCCACCCTCGTTGCTCAGTACTATAAAATAATACAGTGGTACCTTGGTTTTTGAACGTAATCCATTCCAGAAGACCATTCTCGTTCGGAAATGTTAGAAAACAAAAAAACTCAATATGGAAGCCTCAATACGGAAAACTCAATACGGAAGTCACATGGCATGTTTGACTCCCGAGGCGCATTTGAAAACCAAAGCATTTACATCTGGGTTTATAGAGTTCGAAAACCGAAATGTTCGTCAGTGGAGACGTTCGAAAACAGAGGTACCACCGTAGTTGTAACAGTATGTTGAATGGTAAGTAAAAATGTCTCAGCTTTAGACCCCTAAGTAGTAGCAGTTGCCAGTTCGCTTCTACATAGTTCAATCCTTATTTCAGACATCATGATATATCAGTATATCGCGATGTCTAGCTGGTGATATATCACAATGGTGAAAACCAGACATCGCTCAGCCCTACTGTGGATGGAAGCTATGCATGGGGAAGAGGCTAGTGGAAGCATGCTGCTGGTCCACTGCATCATTCTGCAAGGCAGTGGTTTCCCATGCGAATATGCATGCATAGCAGAAAGCCTATGCATGAGCAACAGTGGATGTGTCTTATACAGACATCTGAGCCAACACTATGCAGGCATCTTGGGGACATGACCAGTGAAATTGGAAACAGGCCCAGCAGCACATTCCCATTGAGCCCTTCTTCTGCCCCAATGGGATTTATTTCTAAGGCCATTTGTGAATGGGTGATAGGAACACTACATATGAGCTCATAGAACTGTAATGCAATGTTCAGAATTTTGAAATGGTATCGCTCTTTTTGCAGTGGATCAGGAAAAACAAAACCACCCCCTGGTACTGCATAGATTGTGTATATCCCCTGGTTTATTGCAATATTTAGCAGTCTCCTGACACCAACTGTCATTCATTTCTGCTAATCTGTACTCAGAACTGACAGCATAAATGGCCCATGGTCCTTAAGAGAACAATAAATCCCAAATAAAAAATACGTGTGGCTTTCTGTGGCTTTCCCTAGTACGTCAAATGAAATAAAAACATAAGCGAGTCATCTGAGACAGCTATATCAAAACACCTGTTTGGCTCAGATACTTATCAGATAAGTTGTGTAAGCCTGTTCTCTGAAGCCTTCATCCAGACAACTTCCTCTTGGCAATATAACTTCCTTATGTACATGCCGTGCACATTAATATCGCCACCCAACAGAACCACTGAAGGTCAGTTTTAAACGATCGCGTTTGCAAAATGTCAGTGGCTGGCAATTCCTTTTTTAAAGTGTGAGCATGCCAAAGGGCTTTGAGCCCTTTTTTTTAGCATGCATTTAGAGCAGCGATGGTGGATACTTCTTGGAACTGCTGGGGTGGAAGTCAGGGAGCCCAGTGGTAGGTGGAATCAGAGCCAATGGCAGGCAGAGCCATCTAGAATTCTAGTTTTGTCCCCATCCTTCTGCCTACTAAGTCCTAGAAGGGCAACATTGAGACTAAGGAGGACTCAAAAGACAGGAAGTGCCACCTACTACTTCCTGGTTGGAAGTAGGAATGTGGTTGAGTCCAAGATTGGTGAAGCACTGCTCCATTCACCCCAATGGATCAACCTCTATTGCTTTGGATACAGTCTTCTGTATGAAGGGCTGTCCACTCCGCTTTCAAGATAAAGAATCCTAAGTAGGGAGAGCAGAGACCCTGGAGTTCATAGAATCATAAAGTTGGAAGGGACCCAAAGGGTCATCCAGTCTAACCCCCATGCAGTGCAGGAATCCTTTGCCCAACGTGGGGCTCGAACCCACAACCCCGAGATTAAGAGTCTCATGCTCCACCGACTGGGGTTAATATTTGGGCAGCAGCTCATATAGAGGGCCCATAGCTCACCTGGTCACAGCTTTCCCCACTATGGTGAGGTAAACATTTCTATTTACAGTGGTACCTCGGGTAAAGAACTTAATTCATTCTGCAGGTCTGATCTTAACCTGAAACTGTTCTTAACCTGAAGCACCACTTTAGCTAATGGGGCCTCCTGCTGCCGCTGCGCTGCCACTGCACAATTTCTGTTCTCATCCTGAAGCAAAGTTCTTAACCCGAGGTAATATTTCTGGGTTAGCGGAGTCTGTAACCTGAAGCGTATGTAACCTGAAGCATATGTAACCCGAGCTACCACTGTACATCACAATAAGTACTTTTGAAAATTGTATATGTACAATTAACATACTAACATTTCACAGAAATCTTGTCCTTGTTTGGTGTTTGTATTAACCCTTTTGCTGTGGTGCATGAGTGGCCCTCAGACCTCTTTTAATATGTCAATTTGTCCGCTATTTCATTTGGTTTCCACAGTAATCCCTGGTTTAATTGTAAGAATAAAAAAAGACAATGGCGTATAAAGGTATTTCAAAATGGGCTCCAAGTTTTTTCCCCTTTGTAATATTCTGAAAAACATTGTAATCTAACTGAGATATAAATATTAGCATTAGGAACCTGCTCTGCCACAGATAAATCAACCTTGAAGCAACTCTAGTTTTGCAACCCGTGGTTTCGAAGTGTAACTATTCTCTCCTGGGCTCCATTGCTCCTTTTGTAGAAAGCATGAGATTCCTTCCCCAGTTTTTCATTCTTTCCACATTTGCATCTGTGCCATCTACTACTTCATTCTCATTTCTTGAGACTCCAGACTTGCTCCATGTTACGTTTCACGCCTATACATAGTCTTGCAAAAGTGAATTCGTGTGCTAAAACAGCCAATTGCCACATCCTGAAAATTCAGGTCAGGAGCTTCTTCTTAACGCCATTCCCAGGCATTCTTAAACAGTCCACAGAGGGTCAGTGCTCATTAGCTCCACTCTGTCCACCCACCAATTCAGCCTTCCCCACATTTAACAGAAAAGTTTTGAGGGGGTTTGTAAGCACCTTCTGTTTACAACGCAGGAAGGTCAGTGTGGAGTGGGCAGGGCTGGTGCATATGCCCCCTTTGCACAGAGGGTTTAAGAATGCCTTGTGAGGGGGTCTAAATTAGGGAGAGCCTGAAGTTCCATGTAAAAAAGAAGCCTTGATGCCTGGGAAAACAACCCAATATTCGAAATGGATGCCATGCTAGGATGCTCTTGTAACTTGTTAATTGTAGAGCAAACTTTTTCAGCAGTGGGCCTGTCCAGTGTCCCTCAGACCTTGTGGGGGGCCAGACTATATTTTTTTTGGGGGGGGGATGAACAAATTCCTACACCCCACAAATAACCCAGAGATGCATTTTAAATAAAAGCACACATTCTACTCATGTTAAAAATCCAGGCAGGCCCCACAAATAACCCAGAGATGCATTTTAAATAAAAGGACACATTCTACTTATGTAAAAACACGCTGATTCCCGGACTGTCTGTGAGCCAGACTGAGAAGGCGATTGGGCCACATCCGGCCCCTGGGCCTTAGGTTGCCTATCCATGTTGTAGAGGTAGAACAGAATGCCAAAATCTGCATCCCTGGAATCCTTGAAACCAGTCATGCTTCCAGTCCTCTCAATAATTCTTACAAAAGCAATCCTAAATATACTGGTCTGAAACGACGTTTACTTTGATACCAAATGAGAACAATGTTCTTCGAACTGGACTTTGACATCTTTCTCTCTGTCTCTGCCTTCAAGGGCTTGTGCATTGTCCTACTTTTGCCACCTTGTTTCCGTGTTCTGGTTGATGTATTTCTATTACCGTGGGTACTAAGCGTTCTTTGTATTTGGCAACTACCCTTAGTCTCTCCTTCAAGCCATCGATATCTATCACATAGAATGCATTGTCCTTACCAAGAGGCTGAAATGTAAGATAATGTCAGGAGCTGGATGACAAATAATACTCAGTTGTCTTTGTTGGTTGGGTGAGCTTTTTTAAGGGGCGGGGGAATGGGAGGTTGGGGGTCAAGGGAAGGAGAGAAACTTCTTATTCCCCCCCCCTGAAACTTTGCTGATTTCTCATTCCATCAAATAACCTTTATTATTTGGAAGGTAAGTTAGATTGCTAGCACATGGAAATAAATATTCTGGGATTGCAAGGAGAGAAAGAAAAGTGCTTTTGGGAGTGATTTGCAGCCAGCCAACAGTATGAAGAGAAAAACTTGCAGGTACACTTCACCCCCTCTTGAACTCTTGGGGTCAAATTATTGCTCATTTAGAAATGTAGATCCAAACTCCCACAATGCTTTTCTGCTTATAATATTCTCAGTTTGAAATTACAACCATTAAAAAAAGGAAAATTACACACACACAAACCCCTAAGATGGAAGAAATCAAAACTCTTCACCTGACTCTACTGGAAATTATTTACTGCACTTTTTTTTTTTACTTTTTTTTGAAACAGCAGAAGTGCACAGTTAATGCTGTTATAGAGGGTTTTGTTTCCTTAATCCAGGCCTGCACAACATTCAGCCTGTGGGCAATTGCAGTGCTTTCCCTGAGTGCCTGCTGCTCTCGGGGGTGGGGGCATTTTAATTATCCATTGTTTGCAGCCACCTATTCCTGAGCTCCTTTGTGTGGTCTCTCTTCAAATCCAAAGCTTCCCAGTGCTCACTCGGTGCCCAGTTGTTTTATGCACAAGTTGTGCACAAGGTTTATGCACAAGTTTTATGCCCAGTTGTGTTTTAGCACAAGGAAGGGTCTGAAGGCCATGCCACAAAAGCAACAGCAGGGAAGGAGGAGCCTTTGCACAACCCATCTCCTTGGTTTCCTCCTTGCTGAGGGTGGAAGTAAAAGCGGCCGAGGTGGAAGTAAAAGCGGCCAAGGAGAAGGGCTGTACGGAAGGCTTGAAAGTTTCCTTGGCTGGTTTGCTCACCTGTTTTCCTCTTGCCAGACCAGCTGAGGTGCAACTGCACATTCTCCTTTGGGCAGAACCTGCAACAACTGGAAGAGTTTCAGGTAGGGGTATGTGAGATGGAGGAGGATGACAAGGGATCTAAATCAAGCAATTCAGTTTTATTTTCGAGTATACCTCCTTAAGCCCAGGGTAGCCAGCATAGAACATTCCAGATGTTGACAGACTAGGGCTCCGTTCATTCCAGATCATTGGCCATGCTGGCTGGGATGGATAAGAGTTGGAGAACAGCAACATCTGGACGTATTCATGTTAGCTATCCCTGCTTGAAAGCTTAAAACGCTTTTAAAATATATTTTATGTGGAGTGGGGGTCTTAAGAGCTAAAGGTGACATAACAGGAAAGTCCTGCTCCCCACTTTCAAGCACCTGCACCCCTTTGTTAATTTCAATTGACATAGCAGTGCTACCGAATGTGTAGCTTTTTCTACTTGCTGCTCTAAATCTGCGGCCGTCTTCTCCTCCTCCTCCTCCTCCTCCTCCTCCTCCTCCTCCTCCTTCTTCTTCTTCTTCTTCTTCTTCTTCTCATCATCTTTCCTTCAGGAGGACATATGATAGTTTGGGGGGAGGGCTTTTTTTCAGCCGGAGCTCAGCTCTGGAGGACACCATTGCCATTCTAAGAGAACAAGGGAGAGGTTCGTGGTGAACTCTGGCACCTCTTTTTCTAGAAAAACAGCACTAGTTTGGTCATGTGATCAGAAAAGCAGCATGTGTAGCAAGGGTTTAATGCTCCATCCCCTCTCATCCCCACTGTTCCAATTAAAATTAACCACCCCCTACTGCTTTGCTCTGTATATGCTTGTAAGTGTAGATAGTAGTCATTCTGATTTTTTCGCAAGGACAAAGTTGCATCAAGCAATTGCTCTCCCATCATATGTTTCAGTTCATGTTCCTGTTGTTTCCTTGTTGAAAAAAGGTGGTTTGGGGTTGGTTGTCCAAGAGCTCCAAATCAGCTCTAAATGTGCAACTTGGGTGTGCCGGTCTGTGATTGACTCTCGCCCCAAAATAGTGACAGTCTGAAAGTGCACTAAGAATGGGGGAAGAGCAGACAGGAGTCCCTCACTCTGTAAGAAATGGTTAAATGGATGCTGCTTGCTGAATTACCTACTATGAAAAGCTGTATTTTTACCAGCCCTTGTTTACCCAAATCAAGGTCCAGAACCAACCTGGGAATGGAAGTGAAACCTTTCAGACATATTTTATCATTCGGAACAATTAATGCTAGATGAAGTGATGAAATGGTGACCTTGGGCTAAAGAGCTCTCCTCTCCCTGCCATTATCAAGTTAAAGATCTGATCTCTACATTTTCATGTGCCTACAACTTGACCTTAAAGAGAAACTAGCCTTTTCTTACCCTTCTCTATTTGCAGGCCACCACCACCTTTTCCACTGGCTGGGGAAACTTTTTTTTACAAAGTGCTTTGCAGCCAGACCTCTCAGTGAAAGTGGCACACTCTGCTCCCACCTCTAGCAGAACAATCTGCTAACTCTCGCTGCTGGAAGAGGAGGTGGTGACAGCAAAGGGAGCAGATGAAAGAATTGCCAGGAAGGCGGATAGACTTTTGGGCTGTCATCTGACAGTCCTGTTAGGAAGGCACGCTCTGTGTGTCAGCTTATGAGGGCCAGAAGGCAAAAATGCTGGTCAGGTCAGTTTTTATTTAGCTTTGCTTATGCGAGCCTCTTGGGACAGGGCGTTGAGCAGGAAGCTTGTATGTTTTCCAACCGGTGTCTTATGGTAGCATATGTATGTTGAAGCTGAGAGTTTTATACTGAGATGTAGCTCAGTGGTAGAGTCTCTCTGTCTTGCATGCTGAAGACCCCAGATCCAATCCTGGCATCTCCAGGTAGGGCTTGGGTATGCCTGCTGCTTGAAATTCTGGAGAGTTGCTGCCAGTCCCATAGACACTTGTTGTTTAGTCGTTTAGTTGTGTCTGACTCTTTGTGACCCCATGGACCAGAGCACGCTAGGCACTCCTGTCTTCCACTGCCTCCCACAGTTTGGTCAAACTCATGCTGGTAGCTTCGAGAACACTGTCCAACCATCTTGTCCTCTGTCGTCCCCTTCTCCTTGTGCCCTCCATCTTTCCCAACATCAGGGTCTTTTCCAGGGAGTCTTCTCTTCTCATGAAGTGGCCAAAGTATTGGAGCCTCAGCTTCAGGATCTGTCCTTCCAGTGAGCACTCAGGGCTGATTTCCTTAAGAATGGATAGGTTTGATCTTCTTGCAGTCCATGGGACTCTCAAGAGTCTCCTCCATCATCGTAATTCAAAAGCATCACTTCTTCGGCGATCAGCCTTCTTTATGGTCCAGCTCTCATTTCCATACAGCAGAGTTCAAAATTAGCCAGGTGCATTTTGCACCTAGCTTTCGGCCACTTTTGACCAGGTGAAGATGCCTGGGCACCAGGAAGGTGCCTGACATCTCTACCATCTGGAATTGCATGAAGGGGGTTCCTTGGGTCTGGATTGTTTTCATACACTAATACCACATCCTGTAGAATTCTATCCGTTACATTTTACTTGCGCAACTGGAATGAATTTCAGGAACCAAAATGCTTTTTTCTTTGCCGTCTGAGCAGGAGCAGTGAACAACGTTACAGTGAATTGTTGTAGCTTGTCTTCACTTGGCCCACCTCATTGTCCTGCTCACAGTCGTGAAGAATATCCCTACATTATGAATTGTCTGTGTCACCATTAAGGAAAAAGAGGTAGTGGCAGGCCAATATATATGTGGGCTGTCTCTGGAGCAAGTGACTTTTCTTCTTTAAGTTCTCAAAGCTCTTAACCTAGCTCAGGGTTGTCATCTGAACTAACCAGATGCTTAACAATCACAGTCAGTCTGTCATTTGAAGAACTTTAGAGCTGTCCTGCCCCCAAAGGGCAAGTAGACATTCCGTTTTGGTGTAATCTTGGTTTAAGAAGCCATTTGGCACCTAGCTTATATATCTGAGTTTCTAGCACTGGTAGACAGTAGTAAACTGGATGAACTCAGTGGAGGGCAGCTTTCAATGTTCCTGTGGATGGAGGAGAACAGCCATGTGAAATGTTGGCAGCAAACTGGCTGCTCCGGGATTAGCCTCTTTTAATGGACTCAAACAGATGATACTCCTCAAGCAGCCTTGCATTTTGATCGGTTGTCGGGTCACATATTTCACAGTGATATTAGCTGAGCTTTGTTGACAGCAAGGAGTTAACACACAAAGGACTTTGTGCTTGCCCCTTCAAAAGTCGCTGGGTCAGCCTGAATGCTGACTCTGCACAATGAGAATCTCATTTTACCTCCTGAGCCAAAGAAGACCTTGTGCCAGGGAGTGACACTTGATTCATAATACTGCCAGCGTTACAAGCAGGGCAAATCCATATTCCAAACCAGGTAATTATGACTTTGGAGACATCTCTAGCTTGCAAGCCTCCTCTTATATTGCATCTTTCTTGAGTTACCAGTGAGTATAGCTTCAGCATCTCTCATTTTGATAATTATCAGTAGTGTTTCTTTGGAGGCTGTTGCTATTACATAAAACCAGGGATGTTTTCTGTGACCATAGAGGTAAAAGAGATAGTTTGTCCGCTGCGAAGGCAGAGGAGCATATTTTAAAGAGGCAGGGAGTGACCTTTCTACCTTTAAAAAAAAAAAAAAACTACCCCAGTGAGCTTCTTAACGATTCCTAGTAGCAGTTAGGATCTAGAAGAAATATCCGTGGAAAGAATGTGGAAGAGAATGAATAAAGTGTCAGGCAAGCTACCTGAAAGGTAGACTGTACCAATAGGAATCTTCTACAGTAAGCGTGCTTTCTGTTTATATGAGGACACCAGTGGTTATGTGGCATTTTACAGAGTACAAGAGGAGCTCACAAATACATTTTAGGTCAGGAACAGGTGGGAGAAACAAACCAGGAGCTCTGCTTACTGTGGTGGCCAAGCATTGAATCCTGGGTTTTTTTTTTTTTTTTAAGCCATGGTTTGTTGGCTTGCATATCCTAGCTTGTTGGTGAACAACTGGCCAATATTCTGGTTCAGACATGTTTTCCCAGTGACAGCAATGGGGATTTTTACAAAACATTTTGAATGGGAAATCATCCTTTTTTGTAAAAAAAAAAATCCTGCGCAAATTAGTGTTTTCAGTCTTCATCAGAAAATTTCCAATTCCCTGCAGAGGGATTGGATTTAGCACATTCAGTTTCCTTTTATTTAGTAAACAAAACTGTAAACTTGCCAAGCTTGCCTACTGCTGCATTTTCAGCTAGTGCATCCGTTCATTGTTGCTAATGAATTTTAAGAAATATAAAATTCACACAGGGATTTTCCCCTCTCTGCTTCACTGGCTAGATGCCCTGTTTATTGTGACGTGCAAACGTGGCTGTGTGGTTTCAGTTGTGCATGCTCAGAGTTCTATTAGGGCATTAGCTGGTTTTTGGACAGATGTTCTGGGAAGCAGTCCCAGGCACAGGGCAGCGAGGGAGAAGTGATGGAACTGGTAGAGGATGCAGGAAACCTTTCAGCAGCTACAAGTGGTGGAACTAGATGAGCAAAGGTCATTGGCAGGATTGTATCAGGAGATGGCGGTGGCGGGGGCAAGGCTATGGAGGAGGTTGAAGGACCTTGCGCTGAATGTGGAAACAGACAGAAAGAAGTAGAGAGATAAAATTTGCCAAATCATTTTTATTGCTTTTTCCAGATCGTACCTAATCAGCCACAAATTAAAACAAATTTAATACAGTTTCCCCCAAAAATTGGTTTCCCGCCCTCTATTCTTGATGTGTCCAGTTTCCTCCTGTTGCTGCTTTATTTTCTAATACACGTTCCATTAAACTACTTTATCCCTAACCATCGGCTATCCACTTGCCTGTTCCTGCATGTGCAATATTTCAACATTTGCAATTTCTACAAGAGAGGTTACTCCACAAAGTGTCAAATCCACAATAGATCAGTAATGATCATTTCTAAAACCAATTCCTTTCCTGGGTGGAGATTTCAATGAGTGGTGTTGTATGATCAGAGTGGTGACAGAGGCATGTTATTACAGTGGCAGAGTGCTTGACAGATGTGAGGGGACCCAGGTGAGACAGCAGAAGACCAAAGAGGAGGAGGAGACTGTAGTCTAGATGAGAGATTACCATGGCGTAGACTTGAGTTCCTGCGGTGGGAAGGGCCGCGTTTTTTTGCAAAGCAACACAATGTAGCTGTGGACTCTGTATGAGGAACAAAGGAGGGGTAGAAAAACCAAGGTTACACGCCTGTTCAACACGGTAGATGGCAACATTGTCGACGAACAAAGAAAGTGTGCAGGGTGAAGCAGGAACAAAGAAAGGAGGCTTGGGAGGAAAGATGAGAAGTACAGTCTTGAGAAGATTGAGACTGAGACAACAATGAAGCGTCCAAGCAGAAATATTGGAGAGACAGCTGGAGACGTGAGGTTGGGGCGAGGGAAATGCTTCAGGGGAGCTGTGCTGAAGATCTGGTGTGTCAAAATCTCCAGCACACTGCCTTGAAACTAGGAGAAAAGAATCCTAACAAGACAGCAAGCATAGATTAAAGCCATTCATGCCTGGATGTGGGTCTGTTCTGGACTGGCGTCTGAGCCACAAACACGAGTTTGAACTAGCCGGAATTTATCCTTTGATCATGTGGCTTCTGACATCTTTTCAAAACTCTTCCGCAAGGCTAGCCTGCCATTTCTGTACTGTGACTAATTGTACCGTGCTGAATTTCCCAGTGTAATAGTTATACTTTTGAACTCTGGCAGAGGAGATGTTGTTTGGCTTGGAGGATTGTGAAAGTCATCTTAATGGGAAGAGATGTGGTGTGTTTTTTTGGTTGGGTTCATCTGGACTGCATTCTGCAGATTACCTCTTAATTCTCTGGGAAGTGCTTTGGCTAGCAGGCTCTAACTTTGTCAGAATCACTTACGGCTTTCATTCTCCATGTGAGGCAGATCTCCTGCAAAGGCACGAAGGGTTTCCAGGGGAAGACAAGCTCCTTTTATAATACCTTCCAACCAATATGAAGGAAGAGATTGCATCCCATGCCTTTTTTTGCTCATTGCCAATAAGCGACGGAGCCTTATGTACTGGAAGTTACTTTTAGATCCTTGTGAGACTTTTGTCACCTCTAAGCAGACACTGCCTGTCCCAGTTCTTACTACTATATATATATTTAAAAATAATGCCCAAATGGCACATGAGAGTGGCATATTCATGTCTTTAAATGCAAGGTGGTCTTTAAACAAAAATTCTAGCCAGGAAATCAAAGCAACACTTTCTTTGCAGCAAAGGAAGAATTGGGAGTAGACTTTGAGTGCACTCCCAATTCTTCCTCCTTTTATATAATAATAATAATAATAATAATAATAATAATAATAATAATAATAATAATAATAATAAATTATTATTATTGTTTATTATTAATACTTCTTATTAATAATTTAAGAATAACAACAACAACAACAACAATAATACCCTGCCCATCTGGGTGGGTTTCCCCAGCCACTCTGGGCGGCTTCCAACAAAATATTAAAATACAATAATTCATCAAATATTAAAAGCATCCCTAAACTGGGCTGCCTTCAGATGTCTTCTAAAAGTCAGATAGTTATCTGACAGGAGAGCATTCCACAGGGCAGGCACCAGTAACGAGAAGTCCCTCTGCCTGGTTCCCTGTAACTTCGCTTTTCACAGTGAGGGAACTGCCTGAAGGCCCCCTGCCCTGGACCTCAGTGTCCAGGCAGAACGATGGGGGTGGAGACGCTCCTTCAGGTATACTGGGCCGAGGCTGTTTAGGGCCTTTTAGCTGTGGTTTGAACTTTACCATGCCTGATATAACATCAAGCCCTGCAAAAGTGGATGTGGTATATGCGAAACAACATGTCAGACCACCCTGTGGTTCAGAGGGACTCCACCACAAATCTTAAAGGGCCAAAGGAGTGTGGAGGTAGGAGGTGCTTGAGCGTCTCTCCAAGTCCCACCCCCCATGTACATATAATTGGGTTCGTCCTACTCAGCCACAGAATGTCAGAAGACAATCGCTTCCCATTGAGGCCTCCTTAAGAAGGGTAGGCCTTCACGTAATACAATCCTTGTTGCAAATATCACACACTATAGCTGGAAAAAGAAAGGTAATAAAAAGAACCATCACTGTTGCAACGTTCCTGTTTTTCTCTGCAATTTCTGTCATGACAGTCAGCTTTTGTTTCCTCAGAGTCAGAGGAAATGGCAAAATATCATTTTTCTCCCCGTTACAAAAGAGAATGAGAGTTGTATTTCCAGAAATCCCTGCAGTTTCTTGGAAAGGGAAAAGAAAAGAGAAAAAGGAGGGACGGCTGCCACTTGAGCCGGTGGATTATTTTTTTAATGGTTTATTTGTTAATTCAGATCCCAAACATTATGTCTACATATTTGGGGATATACGTAACACATACACAGTCACAGTCTCTCGCTCTCCATTCAGAACACTGCAGCAGATGTCAGGAGTTGGCACAAGTTGAGAGAGAGAGGGGAAAAACATACAAAAAACACTTTTGTAACAGCACAGCTAAGGCCTCTGCAGTATATGATGGTGGTAGCACTTTTAAAACATGAGCCAGCCCCACCCAGTTATAATGCAGGAAGGAGGGATAGTCAACTGAGATTGAAAAACAGGGTCATTTGGGCAAGCAGGGGACCAAAGCCTCCCAGACAGTTCATATTTTTAGACTCCCCACCCCAGGCTCTTTTTTTGTGAAAGCAGTGTTTTATTTCTTTTTAAAAAACTGAATTCAGTTTAATCAGTGGTTTTGCTTTTATTTAGATGTTAAAGCCTAGACATATTTGGAGAGGAACACAGATGCTATGTACCATTCCCCATCCTCAAAAAAATGATCTTTCTAAATATTTCTAACATTGTGTTTATGGGGGGGGGGTAAAACTCTAAAAGAAAAACATTTGGGGGGCACACTGAGGAAAAACTTCCAACAAAGTAGTTTCTCTTTTGGGATGAGTGAAATGCTTTGAAAGACAATATTTTATTCATTCAGGGTGTGTAGTATGAAGAATTTTATATGCCAAGTTTTTAAAAAATGTATATAATGGTGTATTTGATACATTACACTGTATACATTTTCTCCATGTTCTCCCCACCCCACCCACTGAATGGCTTTAGAGACCTTGCATCTCTTAATACATATACAAATAAATTTACACAAGCACAAAACCATTCTGGCTTATTCCATAATGGTATTATGTAACCAAATCAATCATTGTCAATTCAGCCAAGTGAGATGACCACATGGAGATTCAGGTGGCAAGTGGATGACTCACCTGTAAATGTTCTCCTCCCCAAGTTTCTAATTACAAGGGGAAAGAGGACTTTCCTATCTCAGTTTGTTTTGCAAATAATATATATTTTTGTATGCAGCCTTTACCATGCCATGCTATACTTGTTTACACTAGTAAACTCAGTTTATACAGTGGTACCTTGGGTTACATATGCCTCAGGTTACATATGCTTCAGGTTACAAACTCCGCTAACCCAGAAATAGTACCTCGGGTTAAGAACTTTGCTTCAGGATGAGTACGGAAATTTTGCTCCGGCGGTGCGGCAGCAGCAAGAGGCCACATTAGCTAAAGTGGTGCTTCAGGTTAAGAACAGTTTCAGGTTAAGAACAGACCTCAGGAACAAATTAAGTACTTAACCCGAGGTACCACTGTATTGCACAAGCATGGACACACACTGCTGTTAGAAAACAACTTCCTCCCCCATGATCCAGTGATCTGGTGAGACAGTGGACACCTCACAGCTCATGTGTGATTGGGTCTTGTGTTGTGCTGGAGTGCTTGTCTCAATGGCAAAGGAAATGTGATGCTCTGCATTTTGACTGCTTAGTTTTGGAATAATGCCCCTTCTGCTTCCCTGCCCCCGGAAGCACCTTGGGGGATCCCATTCCAATTGTTAACTTTTGTGGGTGTGGGCCATTTTGTGACATACCTACAGAGAGATGAGCAAATACCTTATGTTTCACACAATCTTCTAATTTGCACGTTCCATGCCTCTAATTGTTTTGAGTTATTCTTCCAGTCCATTATACTGAGGGAGGAAAATTAAAGTCCCATTTTCCATTATTCTAGAAGTCTGTGTACTTTAGTTCAATTGCGTAGCAGATCTAAACTTTCTAGCTAATGTTGTTGAAGCCTGTTAAAAATTTCAGGGAGGATTTCCATGTTATCTGTGGCTGGACAGGAGTGTGCCCCCCAAAATCAAAACGTATCAGCAAAGTTCATGCTCTTTGTAAAAACCATAGAATTGTAGAGTTGGAAGGGATCCTGAGGGTCTTCTAGTCTAACCCCCTGCAATGCAGGAATCTTTTGCCCAGCGTGGGTCTCGAACCCACAACCCTGAGGTAAAGATTCTCATGCTTTACCAACTGAGCCATAAGAGTACTTCCAGAAGACCTGTTTATTGAGCATTCATTCTGATTTGTTTGTGGGGAGGCTAAGACAGTGTTCCATCAAAGCAGTTGTTGTCCCACACTGCCCACTTCATTTTCCTGTCACTTTCCTTACAGCTAAAAGTTGGGGGGGGGGTTCAGGAGAGAGGAAAAATTGGTTAGCTGTGCAAGACCTTCAAATCACCTTTAATCATCCAAGCTTAATTTACCAGCATGTGATTTGATACTACCTGAAATTAGTGACCATCTAGAAGTGTCATGATCCTGACATGGGGTAACTGTGCCCCTGAAGGACCAGGTGCGCAGCCTGGGAGTCATTTTGGACTCACAGCTGACCATGGAGGTGCAGGTCAATTCTGTGTCCCGAGCAGCTGTCTACCAGACCCTGAGACCCTACTTGCCCGTAGACTGTCTTGACAGAGTGGTGCACGCTCTGGTTATCTTCTGCTTGGACTACTGCAATGCCCTCTATGTGGGGCTACCTTTGAAGGTGACCCAGAAACTACAACTAATCCAGAATGTGGCAGCTAGACTGGGAGTGGCCACTGAGACCACATATCTCCGGTCCTGAAAGACCTGCATTGGATCCCAGTACGTTTCCGGGCACAATTCAAAGTGTTGGTGTTGATCTTTAAAGCCCTAAATGATCTCGGTCCTGTATACCTGAAGGAGCGTCTCCACCCCCATCGTTCTGCCCAGACACTGAGATCTAGTGCTGAGGGCCATCTGTCAGTTCCCTCACTGCGAGAAGTGAGATTAGGGGCCTTCTCAGTAGTGGAGCCAGCCCTGTGAAATGCCCTCCCATCAGATGTCAAAGAAATAAACAACTATCTGACTTATAGAAGACATCTGAAGGCAGCCCTATTTACGGAAGTTTTTAATGTTTGATGTTTTATCATGTTTTTAATATTTTGCTAGAAGCTGCCCAGAGTGGCTGGGGAAACCCAGCCAGATGGGTGGGGCATAAATAAATCAACATCATCATCATCATTACCTGAGTTTTATTTCATGGGGGGGAAGTGATATTCCCGCTCCTGAGTGTGTGTGTGTGTATGGGGCGAGGGGAACCTACTAATGCAAATCTGAGGGGGAAACCATCCTTAGTATAGCCATATTGCTGATAGTGTGGATTATGTCAATCTTGTTAACGTAGCCAGTTGCATACTCCTATTCCTGGGATGAGCAGAGCAGAGCTCAGAAAGGGCATGGTAGTTCTGTGGCATTATCCAGCATTGGGTGGTGGCTGTTGTTGTTTAGAGAAATACAGTGAGAAGGGATGAATAATTGCTTTCCCACCCAAGAGGGGGGAAACAGGAGACGCTTGGGGGTGGGTATATGGAAATGTTCATGTCAAAGTTTGAAGCAGCTGAACAACATTGCTGAGGTTATTGTGATGTGTGAATAAACAACTGCAACAAATGCCCTTGGAATACGCTGTTTCCTTTTAACAATTTAATATTGATTTTATCTCAGCATGGGCCTGTAAAACATTTTGTTGCTGCGAATCTTACCATTTCTTCTGATACACACACCCTGTTTGAAATGCCCTGCCTGGTCTTGTCTGAATGTAGCATTGCTGGCTACTGAGAGATCTCAGTAACATAACTCTACAGCTCCGTGAAATGTGAGTTCTTTGCATAGTTCAGGGTTGGCGGGGGGTAGCAGCAGGACTCCCTTGTGAGTCAGTAACTGGGAATTGGTGGCCGTGACATGGGGTTGCCATATGTCCTCTTTTTCCAGGACATGCCCTCTTTTTCATGGGTTTGTAAAATGAGAGTCGTCATAGCGATCCGTAGTTAAAAGCAGAAAGTCTGCAAACGTATCCTCTTTTTTGCTATTCCAAATATGGCAACTCTAGCAGTGTGAACAGCTCAAAAGTTGCAAGCTTGCACAATATATGGGACGGACCTGGGAGATACAGTGTGACTACTTTAGGGAAAGAATGTAGTTCTGGAACGCTTTACAAAGAGGAGTATTTTCTTATTAACTTCTGTGTTGATTGTGCTTTATTATTCTGTGCCTGCATCCCATTTAGTGGTAGATACTATGTGTGCATGTGTGTAGCTGCCTTATACTGGTCCATCTATTCCAGTAGAATAATAGAATTGTGGAGTTTTGACAGAACCCAAGGAATGCAGAAAACTCAGCTAAGGCATCCATAGCAAATGCCATGCAACCTCTGCTAAAAAACCTCCAAGGAAGGTATTATGTACTCTGCTTAGCAATGCTTCATCCAGGCAGAAGTCTTCCCAGTTGCCAGGGATCCTTTGAACTGAGGATGCCAAAGATTGAGTCTCTGAATGCAGTAAAATGGTTCTTGACTGCGCTTTGGTCTCTGCCGGTTAAGAAGATGTCAACACAGCACCACAAGTGTTGGTTCTGACCTGGTAACTGGAGACCTGATCTCTCTCTTTCCCCCCTTAAACACATCCACCCACCTCTGGACATTGGTGCAGCAGCAGGCAGCAAAGAGTACCCTCATTTTCCGATGCTGCAGAGCTGCATGGTTTTGATAGTGCGACCCTCCTCTATGCATACTGTCAAAAGGTGAAGTCCCAGGAAGGGTTTACTTGACAAGCTTGGTTCTGCTGTGCTTATTTGGAAGGTGGCATTAAGTCACTATAAGACACTGTTTATTCTGCTGTGTTTAAACTTGGTCTGAAATATCAGGGCTGCGGGTAAGCTTTATTTGGCAACTCTCATCTTTTGGTTAAATGAGCTGCTGCTATGGTTTCGCTGTACATAGACTTGTTTTGTTTTGTGCATACAGATACAGACACACACACACACACACACACACAGAGGCCAAAAAGTGACTCAGGATTATTTATAAAGTAGGAGAGGAGGAAGGCAGGTGAAGAGTCTCTTTTTAATTATAAGTGTTTCCTGTGCAGCTACAAGCTATAAAACAAGTTCCTGCTGCATCTGTTTCAGGCTTTGACTTGTGAATATTGTTTTTCAGTATCCAAGTAAAGTAGAGATGGCTTCCATTTTGTCTCTTTTCTTGTACGCTGCCTTCAAGATGGCAGGAGATGTTTTTAAATACGTCTTTAGGGATGTAAACTTTATAGTGTGCTCTGTTCAGCGTCAGTGTCTTCTCCCATTATTTGTGGTCTTCCTGCAGCTCTTAACTATTGAATGCAAAAGAAGCCTTACAAAGTTATGCCATACTTTATGCATTTGAAACTCCATAAGGAAATGTGTATCTAACGTAACGTTTTGCAGAATTTCCCTAAATCTCCTTTAAGCCTCCCTTGCGATAAGTAGAAGAGTACCATTTATAAATGCACATTTAAAGTAGTATAGGCTCCTTATTTGTGTCCTGGCCTTGGGAAATGCAGAAAGTCATGTTTATACTGTGATGTGAGTTCAACAGCACTCTTTCCACCTGTGATTCAGAGGTATACTGACAGTGGAGCAGCCTTCAGTGCAAAAGATGGGCTGTAATTCCCCAAATATTCCTGCAAAAATCTTCCAAGTTTTCAGAGGAATACTTGGGGAGCCTGTGGCCTTTTGGTTGTTGCTGGACTCCAACTCCCATCAGCCACAGCCAGTGCAGTCAATGCTTAGGGATGATGGGTGTTGCAGTCTAGCACCATCTAGGGAGCCATGGATTCCCACACCCACAAAGGTATCTCATGCTAGTTTAAACTGTATCCTGATAGCAGCCTTTCCATAGAAAAGAGCAAAATAACTGTTTTCTCCCCATCTTCCATATAGGTTGCACAATGACGTCTCTGGATGAAACAATCAATAGCTATCTGGACGTTTGGCTTGGACCCAGAGGTAGGTGGTTTATTTGGGAGAGGGTGGACTACCTAGTTTCTGATTACTTACCAAAGGTTTTTATGTTCCTGAATACAGTGACATTTAAAAAAACTCTTAACTAAGATGTTGTGTAGTAGTCACTGGAATGAGGACTGAAATCCCTGCATGGTTGGTTTTTTTTGTTTTGTTTTGGCTTGCAATGGATACAAGTGCTTTATTAGATGTATACTTTTATCGTTGTTGGAATTCAATACAAGGGCTGTTCTGATTTATGCCACTTTAGGTAGCTAGATCTTTTGGAGAGGTGGCCTATAATTACATTAATAAATAAACTCCCCAGCAGCAGCGTCAGTGAGCGAATAGCATATTTCTGCGCTGAATTCTTCTGTGTACAAAATAGCTCCGTTTTAAGACTCTGCCTCTGTGGTTCTGTTCCCATGGAAAGCACAGTCACGAACAAAATGAAATAGTTGCCCTTTTTATGTGTTTGCTTAGACATATTGCATTTGAGGCACCCTCGCTGATCTCACCCTCTGCATCAGCTGAGTTGGCACAAAAATTGAGCCCGCATGTTCCGATGATCCTGCAGGGTGAGAATTCTGTAGTGACATTCGATCCTGACGTCAGAGTGGAAAACACATGAATGAGGCAGCCCATTTATGTTAGCACATGTTCAAAAACTCCTGTCAGTTAATAGACTCATAAACATTACAGCTATCGTAAAATACGAAATTGCTCTTGCATTTGGCGTGTGTTAAACAATTGTGGAAGCAATCTATCCAAACTGAACCGCTGAAATGCCATTGATATCTGTGGGAAAGATAAAAGTTCATATTGTAGCTTAAATGACAGAACACACAATGCTGTATGGAGAAAGACCCAAGTTCGGTGTTCAAATTTAGCCAGGCGCCCGGCATGTTTTGCGCCTGACTTTTGACCGCTTGTGACCAAGTGAAGATGCCCTGAGCACCAGGAAGGCAACTGAGATCTCCACCATCTGGAGGTGCATGCTTGGGGATCATTGGATCTTGGCTGTAGAATTCTATCCGTTACATTTTACCTGCGCAACGGAATGAATTTCAGGAACCAAAATGCTTTTTCTATGCAGCAGGAGCAGTGAACAACATCACAGTTAATAGTTGCAGATTGTCTTCACTTAGCCCACCCCACTGCCCTGCTCACAGTTGTGAAGAATATCCCTACATTATGAATGTTCTGTGTCCCCATTAAGAAAAAGAGGTTGGAATAGGTCAATATATATGTAGGCTGTCCCTGAATCAAGTGGCTTTTCTTCTTTAAGTTCTCAAAGCTCTAAGCCTAGGTCAAGGTTGTCATCTGAGCTAGCCAGATGTTTAACTGAGAATCAATCCCAGTCATCTCCATCCTTTGAAAAATAAGACTTTAGAGCAGGGTTTCCCAAACCTGTGTCTCCACCTGTTTTTGGACTACATTTCCCACCATCCCTAGCTAGAAGGACCAGTGGTCAAGGATGATGGGAATTGTAGTCCAAAAACACCAGATGGAGACCCACATTTGGGAAACCCTGCTTTAGAGCCGCCATCTTGCTCAAAAATGGCATCTAGACATTCTGTTTTGATGACTGTAATCTTGGTTTAAGGAGCCATTTGGCACCTAGCTTATATATCTGAGTTTCTAACACTACCCAAGTTTGCTTCCTGGTGTTTCCACTTAGAAGATCTGAGGAGGCTTCTGCTTATGACCTGTGCATGTTGCTGTCCATTAGAACAGATAGCATTACCTAGCTGGACCAAAGTTCTGATGGTGTAAGACTGGGCTCTCCAGATGTGACTGGGCTTCCGCTCTCATCAGCTCTGCCCATTGGCCATGCTGGCTGGGGCTGATAGGAGTGCTATAACATCTGGAGGGCACCAGGTTCCCCATCCCTGGTATAAAGCAGCATCATATCATCACTTTGCTTAACTCTACTATGACACACCCATGGGAATGAAAGATGCTCCAATTTTCTTGGATCATCCCCAGGTTTCCAAAACATGAAAGGCCGCCCCCCAAGAAAGTGCAACTCCTCGGAATATATTTTTCAGATTCAACAGCAAAACTTAATTGTGTGAACATGGGATCTCGGATCTCTTTATAATATTTAAGCACTATTTAAAATATTTACATTCTCCTTATTTTGCCGCAAAGCCTGGTGGTTCAGATGGGTGGGAATCAATAGAACTGAGGAAGTGCCAACTTGAAAGGTGAGGCGAGCATCTTGGCTTTGACAAAATCCATCTAATTTCAGATAATGGGAGTAATGGAGATGTCAGGAAGGAGAGAATGAAAAGTAACTTGGAATATAAAAGCACCAGGTATCAAGATTTGAGAGAGAAGTAGGAAAGGCTAGTGTGTCAGGTGCTCCTTCAGGGAGCAGCACTTTTGTAAAGGGAGCATAATTAGTTGTTTAGCAACAAAGCAATTAAATAAAACCTCGCCACGGGTGTGGGGTTTGTGTGCAATTCAGAGCAACGGGCTTTTCTCACTGTATCTCCCAGCTATTATTCCTTTGGCTTCTCTTAGGAAAGCCTTGCTAAAGGGGGAACCAAATCTCCACACACACCAGAAACCACTAGCACAGATTGTCCTCCCAACTTCCTTTGGTCTGAAATGTTGGTATTGAATCTGGTCAGGCGCTCTGGAGCATCTGCTTCCACCACATGCATAAATGTGCACCCTTCCCTTTCCTAACAATGAATATTCCGCCAGTCTTAAGTCTCAGAAGTCTTTGAAATTGCCTTAATCCAGATAACAGTTTTGCCTTTGTGTTCCATTTCAGATCCCAGAGTAAAAGGATGGTTTCTCCTGACCAATTACACACCTACCTTCATCTTCACCGTCTTATACTTATTAATCGTATGGTTAGGACCAAAGTACATGCGGAACAGGCAGCCGTTCACCTTCAGGGGTATTCTAGTGGTCTATAACCTTGGGCTTACGCTTCTGTCCCTCTATATGTTTTATGAGGTAAGAAATGAAGAGGCTGTGTATTTTTCTCACATTACTTGTACCATGCTTTCATACAAAATATTGGGTTCAGGAGGCCTCTCCAAATAATACAGATTCAGAAAACTTCTAAAAGCAACTGGGAATGGCTCCCACCAAATCTCTGTTTTTGCAAGGAGTTTCACAGGGCAGAACCTGCCACACTAAAGGCTCGGTCCCTGGTAAAGTGGCAGAAAGGATGTGAGGCGAGAGAGTCTTTGTGCTGACCACCTCCATCGCAAGGATCCTTCAGAAGGGGGTTGCTGCCAGGAACATTATGTGCAGGTGTATTTTGATGAACAGAATGAAAGTTTATGAGTCATGGTGGAGGGGAGAGCATATGTGTACAAATTCAACAGAGCTTTGTTTGTTTGGTTGGTTGCTATTCTATACGATTTATGCTGTATTTGTGATGTTCCATTATGCTATTTTTATCTTTTGTTTGTAAGCTGCTTTGGGATTTATTTGAATAAAAAGCAGCATAGAAATAGAATCAATCAATCAATATCAAATCAATCAATCAATCAATCAAAAAGGCCAGTCAAACCTCAGGGGTGTGTGGGACCACCAGCAAATGCCCCATCGGTGATCAAGGTGGATATATTTGTCTGGAAGCTTGGACTTCACAATCCTTGTAATATATTTCCTTCTCTCTCCCCCTACCCCCAACTTTGGTAAACTTTGACCAATTGTGACTCCTAAAAAGTTAACCATTATAGTTGCACAGTTCATACATTTACAGGCCACCAACACCTTTCTGGTGGCAGAGGAACATAGTCTTCTAAGCTCATCCTGCAAAAGCTTTGCATGTTTGACGGTAGCACTTACCTCAAGTGTGGTTTGGCAGAGAAAGTGGCTCATACATTCCTGAAATAAGTGAACAAGCAGGGCCGTTCCACACATGGCTGAATGCACAAAACCCTCGTGCCGCATTTTATGGGAGATGCGTGGTTAAGTGACAGTGACCATAACCTGCTCCTATGTCATGGCAAGCAGCTCGGAAGACCAGAAAACTGCATGAAATGAGTCTCTAGCAAACACATCCTTTGAATAATAGTTACGTAGAACCCTATGATATTAGAAACGCATGTTGTTGTTGTTGGGGGGTGGGGAATTGTTCACATTTTCACAGTACCGTAAAAAGAGCAAACTAATCTACAGGAAATACAAAAAAGAAAGAAACTAAAGGAAGAAGGAACAGGAAAAAAGAAACTACTCATTGCTTATATTGTAACTTTCATCCCCTACAGAGGAAGGTGTGCCCTCCCAGCTCTCACCTGGCCCCATCCCTCTCTTCCCACAGCCTCTCGTCACTGTGGTACCTCTCCTTACCCACTGTGGCGATCACACAGGTCCCCAAATGTTTCCCCGTCTATTGATCCCTGTGCCACCACTTTATTTCTTGCTGCCACCACCCAGGCCCTACCTGGTACAATACTGAGTCCAGTCAGGGTTAAATTGGGACATAAATGTCTGTTTATTTATTGCAGTTTAACAAGCGTGTGGTTTCATAAACAGTATCAGTCAATTACATTCGTGGGGTGCCTATCCAGACCTATAACTTCCACTACCTGCTCTCACTCACTAAACCACCTCTCAGATATTTACTTGTCTGCCTAGCCCCTAACTGTTCCTGACTCAGCTTATTTCGCTACACTAACTCAACCTACCCACAGACTTTATCCCAATTCACTTTCACTCCAACCAACCACCCAACTTCCAACAAACTCCTCCCTTTGCCCCTCCCAGAGCTGGTTTTATAGTCCCTCTGGTTCCACCCCCCTCCCCCAGGTTCTGATAGGGTAACCTGTTTAACTATTTCACCTCCAGCACTCTCATATGGTAATGTCAAACCCACCTCTCACACAGGGTTCTCAAACTGTCCTCCCCTTATCTGTATACTGTTCTTGTTGTTGTTTAGTCGTCTTAGTCGTGTTCGACTCTCCGTGACCCCATGAACCAGAGCATGACTTGGAAACTCTCACTTCTCAAAGCTTCTCTTCTTTTTTTTATGTCCATGGAGTTTTCTTGGCAAAATACTGGAGTGGTTTGCCAGTTCCTTCTGCAGGTGTATCACATTTAGTCTAAACTCTCGGCTATGACCTGTCTGTCTTGGGTGGCCCTGCATGCCATAGCTCACAGCTTCTCTTGAGTTATTCAAGCCCCTTCACCACAACAAGGCAGTGATACATGAAGGGGATACAGTTCTTACCAAAGTACAGTAAGAATATGAGAATAAGAATAAACCACCAAGGGAGATAAAAGTAAAAAGAGGAAAAAGAAGAAAGAAATAGATAAAAGGACCTCCAGCTACCTATCTGTCGGTTGTGTATACAATATTTCTTGTTGAATCTAGGTTATTCAATTATTCCTCCCCTTGCTATATTTTGTTTTTCCAGCTCATTTATCAGTTGCTTGGGGGGGGGGGCATGGCGTGTTCTTGGTTTGCACAGAATGGCCTTTCCTTACCTGGGGAGACAAGGTTTGTTTTCCCATTCTATAAAGGTCTGGAGGCTCTGTAGCCTAGTTATTCTGGCTTTGGTTGGTACCTGAGTAGGATGTTCATGCGAAGTGTTCTAAAAGATCCCGGCTAAAATGGGAACAGGAGCAAATGTGCTAGAATAGGAGTTCAGAATCTTCTACAAAAGTGGCATGACAGTCTTAAACAGTTTGTCCCCACGCCTTTTCCCTGCAGAAAAACCTCACAACAAACAGAACTTCTCTCGGAGAGTTAGATACCTAACTTTTTATATTGCTTGGGAAACACCTAATTATTGCAGATACGACAGGAGCAGTTTATTTGTTTAGAGCAGTGTTTCCCAACCTTGTGCCTCCAGCTGTTTTTGAACTACAACTCCCATCATCCCTGACTAGCAAGACCAGTGGCAAGGGATGATGGGAATTGTAGTCCAAAAACAGCTGGAGGCACAAGGTTGGGAAACACTGGTTTAGAGATCATTAGTCTTCATTTCCTTTTCCACTTGAACATACTTGCTGTGTCAAAGTAGGTGTTCAAGTGAGATAGTGGCATCTGTGGCATGTGTTCCGGAGCAAATATTTTGGCACCAGGATTACCCACAATGAACACATCTACGCAATCCTTTCTCCTTTAGAACCTCACAGGAATGCATTTTCCCCCCTTCTGATTTTTAATTTGAAGGGAAATATCTGGCCAAACAAATAACTTCAGATACTGCGTTTGGATTTCAGGGTCATGTTGCCTTAATAGAAACGGTACATTTTAAAATGTACCTTTTGTGTGTTTTTTGAAAGCAAAATAAAAATAAAAATCTGTTACCTGCTCCTCCCTCTGTGACACTAACCCACCTGGTATTTTATTTTTTAAAATCCCTTGTGTCATTGCTAATCACATTGTTAACCTAATGTGTGGTTAGACCCTTCAATCAGTAGCCAAGGCTCAACAGAATATAGTAGACTAGTTAATAATGCCAGTGATCTGCAAGAATGGAAAAGGTGGGGAAATCTTGACTTCTGTGAACAGATAATAATTTAGGATGCTGTAGTAGTAAGGGGCTTTCTAAATGGTGGGCACAAATCTGCATTATGTATAGAAGGGTTTTCTTTTGTTTTGTTTGACAGCAAAGACAAAGCACAAATACACCAAATTGCTGCTGCTGTAGAGCTTGTGGGAAATCCTGTAGGGAACAATTAATGGTCAAGTCCTCCTTCCCATGTGTGCTCAAGCCTATTTGTCATTTCATATGTAAGATGAGATAACTACAGAGACTGAATGCAGTGGCAGCAGGAATGGGCAGCAGGTTACTATGGGGAACTTGCAAACTATAAATGGAGAACATATTGTTTGTGGTATTCCCAAGCCAGAGTTTCTTGAGATAGTTTGAATGGAAATTCTGCAGATAATGATTATGCTATCATTGGGTAGTACTCCCACCCCCACCCCCCAACAAAAAGTTAGAGTACCTTGTTTTCAAAATGCATGTTTTTATTTTTGTACTGGAAATAAAGCAGTAGTTTTATAGTGAGGTTAGGTGGGGGGGGGGAATGCCAAAAGAGAGCTGCTTATTACATTGCATTTATATTTTTGTTCCACCCTCTTCATCCAAACAGTTTGGAAAGCATATTTAATTTTATCTTTCCTGCCCGCCCCCCCCCCCGCAGTTTTATTCACCCAACAGCCCTGTTAGGTAGTCCAGGCCAATAGAAAGTGACTGCCTCTAGGCCACCAACTAAGCTTTGTGTATATGAACTGGCCAAGTCCTGGATCAGCCACAAAAGCTATATCTGATTTCATAAAAATGCAGAAATCTCAGCTGGAGAAATCTCAGGCATGCTAAAGCAATGAGTCTTGCACATTTAGAACTGTTTATGGAAACCAGTTGACATTCACTATATACGCACTCTAAATGTTGAGGTTAGTCCTTTGATTTTAAAATGCTGTGTGTGGTTTTATTTTTGGGGGGGGGGTCAAGGAAGATATATTACATGAAGTTCTAAATAAACATTTTTCAGAAGACGTTATCTAAATTATAAATCCTGGCCTCTTGCCTTGAGTTGAGTTTTGTTTTGTTTTGCTTGCTGGCCCAGCCAAGTCAATACTCATGAGATTTGACCAGTATTTTTGTCAAATCTAAAATTATATTTTCATGTTTTCTTGTAAGGAAGCTTCTTGTGGTCAAGTCAAGAAGACTTGAAATAGAAGTCTGATGGAAAGTGTAAAAGAAGACTGTTTCGGAATCAGACTCTACTCTCATCCTGCTTTTATAGAAGCCCCTCTTAAAGATTATCAATCCCTCCCCCAAGAGTTGCAGGCTATTTCAGCATTGTGATGTGTACATACAGTGGTACCTCGGGTTAAGTACTTAATTCGTTCCGGAGGTCCGTTCTTAACCTGAAGCACCACTTTAGCTAATGAGGCCTCCTGCTGCTGCGCCGCCGGAGCACAATTTCTGTTCTCATCCTGAAGCAAAGTTCTTAACCTGAGGTAATATTTCTGGGTTAGCGGAGTCTGTAACCTGAAGCGTCTGTAACCTGAAGCGTATGTAACCCCAGGTACCACTGTATCTCACTTTTACCTCTAGGCTATTGGATAGCAGACATTTCCAAAACCTGACTGAGTAGTGCATGATAGGGAATCTCAATCCCAAAGGCTCCTCTGTCCAGCCCTTGGGAGGCAATACCCATCAGCAGCCCTACTCTGCACTCTCCTTCAGTGAACTCTTAGAATCATAGAGTTGTAAGGGACCAGGAGGGTCATAATCTTAATCTCAGGGCCATGGGTTTGACAAAAGATTCCTGCATTGCAGCAGGCTGGACAAGATGACCCCCACTGCAATGCAGGAATCTCAACTAAAGCATCCATGATATATGGCCTTCCAGTCTCTGCTTAAAAACCTCCAAGGAAGGCAAGTCCACCACCTTCCGAGAGAATCTGTTCTGCTGTCGAAGAGCTCTTACTGATGTTTAGTTGGAATCTACTTTCTTGTAACTTGAAGCTCCTACCCTCTGGAGCAGGAGAAAACAAGCTCGTTCTATCTTCCATGTGGCAGCCTGTGGTGATCACACAGGGTCCCCGGACGTTTAACGGTCTATTGATCCCTGTGCCACCACTGTGCTCGCTTCCCCACTGCCACCAACCCGTTACTCTCGGGTAAAACACTGAGTCCAGTCAGTTGTTAAAAGTGAACCAAAAAAACCAAGTTTATTTTACAAGCATTAACAAATTTATGGTTTCTCAGATAATATTCCTGTCAGTATCTTAACTTTAGTTTCTTTACCGGCCTATACCTTCCTAATACCTTCTGACTGATTATCTCAACTGTTTGACTGACTCCTCTTAACAAATTCTCTCCCTCTCTCACACCAGACTAGCCCAACCCACAGACTTATCTTCTCTGTCTCTCCTAACTCCAGACTGTCTCTTCAACAACTCTAACTCCTGACTTCTCCCTTTGGGTTCCCATTGGTTAGTCATTTTACAATTAGTTAACCCTTTCCTTATGAACCCAGTATGATGTCACACACCTAGGAGGGCAAACACCACACAGCCCTTTAGATATATGAAGTTGGCTATCATATCTCCTCTCAGTCTCCTCTTTACCAAACTAAACATTCCAAATTCCCTCATAGCACTTGACTTCCAGACACTCGATCACCCTCCTCTGCTCACAATCTGGCTTGTCAACATCCTGCTTACCGTATTTTTTGCCATATAGGACGCACTTTTTCCCCTCCAAAAATGAAGGGGAAATGTGTGTGCGTCCTATGGGGCGAATGCAGGCTTTCGCTGAAGCCTGGAGAGCGAGAGGGGTCGGTGCGCACCGACCCCTCTCTCTCTCCAGGCTTCAGGAAGCTATCCACAAGCCTTGCGAACCCGGAGGGAGTTGCCGCCGGGCTCGCAAGCCTTGCGGGCAGCAGCCTGCAGCCCGAAGCTTCACGCAGGTGTCCGCAAGCCTTGCGCGTCCAGCAGGAGTTGCCGCCGGGCTCTCAAGGCTTTCAGATAGCAGCCTGTTCCGGGGGCTGGGGGGGAATAAATTTTTTTTATTCATTCCCCCCCCAAAAAACGAGGTGCGTCCTATGGTCCGGTGCGCCCTATAGGATGAAAAATACGGTAAATTGTGGCACCCAGAATTGGACACAATATTCCAGGCGTGGTCTGACCAAGCCAGAATAGAAAAATCCCCCTCTCACTCTCCACTCTTTTAAAAGCTGTCGTTTGCCTCCAGCATCTAATGAAACTGCTTTTGGTGGACTTTTACCCTAAGGTCTTGTGAATATGACTTTGATTCTTTTAAGTTTATATATATATATATATATATATATAGAGAGAGAGAGAGAGAGAGAGAGAGAGTAAAAATGTGCAATGTTGTCAATGGCCTTCTTTCTTTTTCTTTCTTCATTTAGCTGGTGACAGGAGTATGGGAAGGCGGATACAATTTCTTCTGTCAGGATACGCACAGTGGAGGTGAAGCTGATATGAAGGTAACATTATAAGCTGACTCTACTCTTTTGCTTTGCTTCTTGCATTTGGAGCGAAGGTCAGTACAATTCTTACATATTTGGGAAAGACGTGTTCCCTTCTCTGTTATTGCCAAAGGAAAGGCTTTGCTGTAATTTGCATGCTTTGATAGTGCCTTGAAAGGAAAGTTAGTGCATCATCACTAAATCCATCTAGTCCATCCAGAGTTTCCCAAACTTGGGTCTCCAGTTGGTTTTGGACTACAACCCGCATCCATCCCTGATCTGCTAGCTAGGGATGATGGGAGTTGTAGTCCAAACACAGCTGAAGGCCCAAGTTTGAGAAACCCTGATCTAGACATATCTGAACATAAAGCAGTAATGCAAGCACCCAATGTTGATAACTCAAGGCTTGTAAGAAGTGCAGCCCACTGTTCTGTGTATTGCTACTTACATATGTTTTCAGTGGACCTCTCTAAAATTCCTAGCTGGAAACTCCCTCGTTTTATGAGAAACCTGACTCTGTAGGGTGTGTGGGAAATACATGTAATTTGGCTTATTGGCACTAAATAAAGATACTTTCCTGGAATAAAATTGTGCTTTAGTTGGTTGAATTCATCATTTGGCAGTGCCACGGGTGATTTGGTACACTTAAAAACTGGTGCACATCCCTTCTGACGTTAACAAGGAGATGAAGACGGCAGTGCTTTCATTGGATTAGGAGCCATGCAGATAAATATTCAGGAGGCAATTGAACATGTTCTGTCAGCTGCTTTCATTTCTAGCATTAAAGGATGCTAGACAAGACATAGAAATCTCTGTCCCAACTTGGCCAGCCATGAATCTCTTGCTTAACTCCGTCTTGCGCATAGAGCCAAGTGAAGGGTGGTTAAATGCTTTGGGTTAGTCACTATCTATAGGCTTAGCCCTACTGCACAAGGTTGTTGCGAGGCTAAAACTGGGGACACCGCTTCTAACATTGGATAGCTTTAGCATACAATACTCAAGAATCAAAAGTTTTGTGTCTCTTTTGTAGGAAATGTGTACATTTCTGGGCATTCTGCAGTTTTCCATTTTGAGCTCTTGATACTGGAGGTATAGAAACTTTTGCAAATGAAGTGACAATTGAAAGAAAGAAAGAAAGAAAGAAAGAAAGAAAGAAAGAAAGAAAGAAAGCTTTTCACTAGCTTGAATTGCAAAACTTGCTCACTGTTTTGTAAGATATTGGTTGGACCTAATAAAGGTACTGCCTGATGTAGGTTTTTGGATTTCCAACCACACCCACTATGGACCAACACAGCTATTGGCCATCACTTCCCCTCCCCTTGCCCCACTTTGCCACAGGGTGAAGGAGATGCTATACTAGTAAAATCAGCCAAATGGCATTGTCATGGGTAGTGGGGAGAGAAAGGGCAACCATTCAAAACACAACCCACCCCCCTGTATGAGAGTTGAGTCGTTCTTCATCCAATCCTTGGCTCTCTTAATGACTCAGTTCCTCCTGAAAGAGATCCGTTTCCTGTAACCATTGTTCCCAGCAGCAGGCTGTCACTCCTAGCATTGTAGTGTGGTCAAGAGGCAGTCTGGGTTCATTGTTCTCCAGCTGAGCATGAGAACTTCTGGGACTTGGTTTGCGTTATGCAGTAGCTGAATGGGAACTTAGGAGATGGTTGCTAGAAACATAAGCTTGTGGTTAATGCAATGTGGCATAGAAGCCACTATGCCCATAGAAATTCTAATCTACCTAGGACAATTCTCCTCTAAGGAGCTCAGGGTAGAGCACATACGAGAGGAAATGTTGCTTCTAGCACTGCACCCTATGGAATATCACTATGAACTTTTCCCACCCTTTTTTCTACAATATAATATAATAATAATAATTTATTATTTATTATTTATACCCCGCCCATCTGGCTGGGTTTCCCCAGCCACTCTGGGCGGCTTCCAACAAAAGATTAACTATACATTAAAATACCAGTCCTTAAAAACTTCCCTAAACAGGGCTGCCTTCAGATGTCATCTAAACGTCAGATAGTTGTTTATTTCTTTGACATCTGATGGGAGGGCGTTCCACAGGGCGGGCGCCACTACCAAGAAGGCCCTCTGCCTAGTTCCCTGTAACTTTGCTTCTCACAGTGAAGGAACTGCCAGAAGGCCCTTAGTGCTAGACCTCAGTGTCTGGGTTGAATGATGGGGGTGGAGACACTCCTTCAGGTATACTGGGCCAAGGGCGTTTAGGGCTTTAAATGTCAGCACCAACACTTTGAATTGTGCTCAGAAATGTACTGCGAGCCAATGTAGATCTTTCAAGACCAGTGTTATGTGGTCCCGGCAGCTGCTCCCAATCACTAGTTTAGCTGCCGCATTCTGGATTATTTGTAGTTTCCGGGTTACCTTAAAAGGTAGCCCCACGTAGAGCACATTGCAGTAGTCCAAGCAGGAGATAGAGCATGCACCACTCTGATGAGACAGTCTGAGGGCAGGTAGGTGTACCAGATGAAGCTGGTAGACAGCTGCCCTGGACACAGAATTGACCAAAATGATTCCCAGGCTGCGCACCTGGTCCTTCAGGACCAGGGTGCCCCCCACACCCATCCGCCCCCTGTCCCCCCCAAACAGTACTTCTGTCTTGTCAGGATTCAACCTCAATATATGAAGCATCATCCATTGGTTCCCTCTGGTGTCTTATAAATACATACAAATTTGTGCAGACTTTTCTGGACCAATAAGGTTAGACCTTGTCATTATTGAATTTTTGTTTTTATATGACTGTCTATATTTGTATCTCTGTTTTTAGGATACTGTTTTATTGTTTTTATGTTGCATTATTGGACACCACTTAGATGTTTTTAAATACTGAGCAGTTTAGAGGTGCTCTTAAATAAAAAGATAATAATAATAATAATAATAATAATAATAATAATAATAATAATAATAATTTATTTGTACCCCGCCCATCTGGCTGGGTTTCCCCAGCCACTCTGGGCGGCTTCCATAGAAACCAAAAATACAGTAAAATATCACAGATTAAAAAACTTCCCTGAACAGGGCTGCCTTAAGAATTCTTCTGAATGTCAGGTAATTATTTATCGGTTTGACATCTGATGGGAGGGCATTCCACAGGGCGGGCGCCACTACCGAGAAGGCCCTCTGCCTGGTTCCCTGTAGCTTTGCTTCTCGCAATGAGCGAACCGCCAGAAGGCCCTCAGAGCTGGACCTCAGCGTCCGGGCAGAACGATGGGGGTGGAGACACTCCTTCAGGTATACTGGGCCTAGGGCGTTTAGGGCTTTAAATGTCAGCACCAACACTTTGAATTGTGCTCAGAAATGTACTGCGAGCCAATGTAGATCTTTCAAGACCAGTGTTATGTGGTCCCGGCAGCTGCTCCCAATCCCTAGTTTAGCTGCCGCATTCTGGATTAGTTGTAGTTTCCGAGTCACCTTCAAAGGTAGCCCCACATAGAGCACATTGCAGTAGTCCAAGCGGGAGATAACCAGAGCATGCACCACTTTGGTGAGACAGTCTGCGGGCAGGTAGGGTCTCAGCCTGCGTACCAGGTGGAGTTGGTAGACAGCTGCCCTGGACACATGCCCAGGACAGCTGACCTGCGCCTCCATGGACAGCTGTGAGTCCAAAATGACTCCCAGGCTGCGCACCTGGTCATTCAGGGGCACAGTTACCCTATTCAGGACCAGGGAGTCCTCCACACCAGCCCGCTCCCTGTCCCCCCAAAACAGTACTTCTGTCTTGTCAGGATTCAACTTCAATCCATTAGCCGCCATTCAAATAAAAAAAGCTCATGTTGTGTAGGATAGGCTGAGAAGTAATAGCTTTCCCAAGATTAGTGAGTGAAGTTCATGGCTAAATTGAGAATCCTGGAAGAGCTCCACACTCTTTCTGTCCTGGGGTGTTAGATGTTGAAGTCTTAGTGTTAACCCTATTAGAACATTTCTGTATCCTGCCAGGATATCTCAGATAGATTTCTTTACCTGTCAGTGTCCAGCAAGCAAAATATTCTTATAAAAGCAAATCTGAAATTGGCCTGCAGTCAAAAGAACTGGAAAACCATGAAACTATTTTTAACTTGTCTCTCCCTCAGAACATAGTGCCTGAAAATTACATCTCCCATTATAGCCAGTGAACAAATAAGAATCATAATTGCCTAATTCCCTCATTTTCAGTTCCTTTGTTTCTTATAGTACTGAACACTTCTAAGGAAACACTTTCTGACATTTGCATGTGACAGTTTGAATGGAGAAACAGTAATAACTAGCGACAAAGAATGAAGTATCTCATATCCTTCGAGAGGACACTGTGAGACAGATGTAGTGCACAACTCATTATATAAAATGATAAAATTAGATCACAGACAGAAGCAGTGTTTTAAAACATGAAAAGAAATGACCCTGTTACAAGTGTCTACATTTCAAAAGCAGCGAGTAACTTCTTTAATGAAGGCTACAAGACGATTCCACTTCTGTGTTGTTTTGCGGCATCCCGGGAAAATCAGCTGTCTTCTTCTGTTTTCCATGTTAGTTTGCTTTAGCTGACGCAAATCGATAAGCTTATGCTTTTACAAGTTACCTTTTAAAAAAAGAAAAGAATGAAAGATATTTCAGATGTGTAGATGTTAAAAGCATGAGCAGTATCAACCCAGGTTTCTTTAGGACGCTGTTATGGGTGACACCAACTCGACTCAGCTAAATTTTGGACGGCTAATTTAGTCAGTGGTGCCAAAACCCAGTAGGCCGGGGGGACGGGACTGCAGGACCAGGGGCCAATTGTGGCCCTTCAAGTTTCTTTAGGACTTTTTGGACTGGTACAGTCCCAGAAGTTCATCGTGACATGCCTTTTGGGTTCTCATGCCTAGAGCTTTTGAAACATCACTGAAAGGTCAGGCCATGTAATCATGCCAATGAGTTTCCTTTCTAATTTTCAGAATCTCTCTATTATGAAATTTGGGGCCAGTTCAGATGTCACAATCTTGGCCTGATAAACCATGTCTTGTTCAAATGGGAAGGAGCCATCCCCTGTATACTTTCTCTCACCTGCTTGGGTGATTCTCTTCAGAACAGATGTCTGGGTTTTTTATACCAGAGTTCTCTGTATCATCCAAACCAGAAAGGGTGATTGGCTCTTACCAAAGAACCAGATAGGTAGGCTCTTACCAAACCAGGAGACATAGCACCAAACAATAATAAGCATGAGGTGTCTTGGATTTGTGTGTGAAGTGTATGGGCTTAAAATGGACAGTAGTGTTCTTTCAATTTATTGAAAGTAGACTTAGCTGTTGTCTTCATCTTCCAACCAGCAGGTTAGCTGGAGTCTACACACTCTTCTTTCTTCTTCTTTTCATTGACATTATAGAAATAAGATTAATATGTTAGGGAAGAGATGATGTTATACGTTGAGAGGGATTCCACAAAATGGGGGACAGTATCATCATTATCATCATCAGGTTTATGTGCATTGGACTGAAAATAAACTTCCTGTAGAGAGAAATGTGGGAAAGATTTCACGACAAATAAAAGTCCTAATTTTTCCAAAATCGGCTCTTCTCCATATAACAGTGTGGATAACTGTCTGCTCACCTTTCTGAACTCCAGTTTGGTTTTCAAGTTCTCAGTGTCAGGCATGAGGTTGAACCGTTCCGTGTCCTGTAACATCATCTTCACACAGGTTTTGGCATGTTTGTGGAACAAGAATTCTTCGTGATTTCACATTACGGTTGCTTGCTTGCAGCAGTTTTTCTCTCCTTCCACATCAGCCCAATCTTCTGCGCCTCATTCTCCCCAGCCTGGAGGAAAGCCATTTCCTTTTAGGGAATACAGTAGCACAATCCTCTGTTTGTTGCTCAGATTGTTCTTTGGAGATCACAGTAGCAGTGTAGAGATTAAAACCTCTCCCCTGAGTGTCTTGGTGCACCTGAGGTACACTTGAATAGGCTTCTAAATCACTGCCTCTTTTGCTTTATTCACTGTTTTGGTTTTATGACTACAATCCAGAGCATGCCCGGGGACTTAGGTCCTCCCAGAAAGCACCTTACTTTATTTTGAACAGCACACATGCATTGCCGGCTGTTTTTGAAACTTCCCTGTCTTTGGGACAACATAGCAAGCTGCTTTCGACCTAGCAAAATCAACAACTCTCAGGTCAAGACCAAAGCCCTGCAGAGAACATGGAGCAAGTTACCCTGTTCTGGTAACTAATGCACAAAGAGGCTTCCGGGAAGGGTGTCAGAAAGCCACAAATCCCATTCACCAACCCATACATCTGCTGTGTACAATGGCCCAGCACATCATTGGATGTGGGCACATTAAACCCTGGTCAGGGTACCCCAGTCAGGAGGTGCTGTACATCTTTGTGGACAAGGCCTTCTCTCAGACATGACTAGCACATGAGTCAGCATCTAAGGGGCCATGTTCAGTACCTAGAGATAAGAAGGGAGAGGCCTCCTCTGCCACTCAGTCAGCATTGCCTCATGCAACTCCCACCTTCCTCATCTGCCTGTAACAGCATGATAGCCTACTTGTTGCATCAGGTCAGAAAGAAGGCAGCGCTGGTACACAGGGCTGGAGCTGCCACTAAGTATTTGTGCCTTCAAGTATCTTTTAAGTCTGTTTTTTAAAGTGGTCCTGGGGATAGCTCAGTCTGTTGAGCATGAGGCTCTTAAGCTCAGGGTCGTGGGTTTTGAGGGTCACTTTGGGCAAAAGATCCCTTCATTGCAGGGGGTTAGATTAGACCCCTCCCATGGTCCCTTTTGACTCTACAATTCTTTGATCTATGTTTTATTATGTCTTCTTGGTTCAAAGTCTGTAGACTTTACTGCTATTTTCTTATGACTACTGTATGTGAACTGCTTAGAGGTGGTTTTTTTTAAAAAATAAATAAGTGGCTTATTCATTTTGATAGATGATTATGATAGATAGATGATAGATATAGATGATAGATAGCTAGATAGATAGCTAGATAGCTAGCTAGCTAGATGATAGATAGATAGATAGATAGATAGATAGATAGATAGATGATAGATAGATAGATAGATAGAGAGAGATAGATGATAGGTGATAGGTGATAGATAGGTGATAGATCATGACTATCACACTGTATGGCTGAGCACCCAATAACCCAATTTTCAGTTACCCCCATGGTTGTTGAAGACCATCAACCAAACATGGCTAAACCATTTTGCTGGCTTGCTTCCTGAGATCATCATTTCTGAACCATAGTGCTGTTATTGGCAAAGCATATTATGTAACACTAAGCCATCGTTTGCTCATGACTTGTTGAACAAACCATGGTTAAAAGAACCTCAGAGACCAGACAAAGCTTTGTTTCCCACCTCCTGCTCTTGCCTCATGCCTGTGTAGCTTGGCGTGTTCCACTGCACTTAATGCAAGCCATGGTTTCACATGCATCGGCCAAGCTATGGCTTTAAATAGTGGTTTGTTGCTACAAAATAACCATGGTTAGTATGCTAGGCTGGATTCAAATGAATGACACAGCATTCTGTTTGAACTAGGCCTATATTGCAATGATTATTGATCACCAGGATCTGAGGGGCGGGGAGAGATTATTTGCTGGGTCAGTAGAATTTGCCATGAGCTGTCTTATTTCATTTGCCTCAGTGGAACAAATGCCTGACCTCTTTCCCTCTCCTTTTAGATCATACGTGTCCTTTGGTGGTACTACTTCTCAAAGCTCATCGAGTTCATGGATACTTTCTTCTTTATATTACGGAAAAATAACCACCAGATCACCGTTCTTCACGTCTATCACCATGCAACAATGCTTAACATCTGGTGGTTTGTTATGAACTGGGTGCCTTGTGGCCACTGTAAGTATTCTTGTAATTCGTGACTAGAGACCTGTGCGTGTGTGCATTTCCTGAAAGACTCCTTCTGTTTGAAGAGGGTGTGTTAATGCATACCTTCACTTTTTGGGGAAAAAGTCTCCTTGGTTGGAAATGGGTAGGGTTGTGCTGTTTGCCAGCAGCTTGTTGTGATTCAAGGACCCGCCACCCACTTGGGGATAAGAAAGACACATGGACACAGTATATTAGGTTAATGGGTTTAAAAAGGCCACAACTTTATTGATTACAGCATTGGCTAAAACAACAGAGCATGACTCCACCCCCTCAGGGAGGGGTGAGTCTAAAAAGGGTTAACCACCAGTGGGAGGAGCCTGTTGATGCAAATACAACTGAAAGTTCCCCCTGATGTTACCGGGGGTCGTGCCATGGCCCTAGCCACCAGCAAGGGCATCGGACAGGATCCACGACCGCCGGATTCCTTTATCGGAATACCCATAAAGTGGAGGAGTAGGCAATGGCCACACCCTGCCCTTCAATACACAAACATATTCCAATGCCTAACCGCCAATACCTAAAAGTTGTGACGATTTGCTACAGGGTAGGCAAAAAACCAAGTGGCTGGTGCCAATTTGCCAGTTGGATAAAAATTCTTACCAGGCCCCTTGGACAACCAAGGCAACCAACCACAGGTCCATAGCAATGTCAAGAACCAAGCAGTGAACTAAAGGGAGGGTGGGTGATCCCGACAAAAACCAGCAGCGGAATGAAAGGGAAGTGCTGCCGCGGCCACATGTGAGCGACAAAACCCTGTCCTCAAGCCTCCACCTGGTTGGTTGGCTACCTGGGTGCATGGTGCGGCAACCAGGCCAGCTAGGCAGGGGCTGAAACACCCCCTGCCAATGCAGGAAACGGCTCCTGCTCACAACTCCTCCCCTCTGTATGGAGGAAAGGCTTAACAGCAACCTCCTCCTCAAAGCTGTTTCAGTTCTGTACATCTCCCTCTGTTCTTTCCACTTTTATCCAACTGCTCTTAGGGTTTTCTTAGCAAGCCATCGACTTTGCATACACAATTTCTAATAACTTGAAGCCAAAGCTTTCATCCATGAAGCTCCTCGTCTTTGACATGGCCTTTTAATTTGTTCCCTGGTCAAATATTACTTGCAAGCTTGCTCTGTGGTTGGCTGGCAAGCTGGATTTGTTTAAGTACAGTGGGAAACTGGCACTCCAAAAGTCTTCAAAGAACAGTGCATGTGAACTGCCATGATTCTACGTGATCATAACCAACCTCAGTAGAACTGTTTTACCTGCTGCCAGCCTGCGCGCGCGCGCTCTCTCTCTCTCTCTCTCTCTTAAATATAATATTTATTAATTTTCCATTTTGTAACATTTAAATACATCCTTATTTTTCCACAGTAATTTTTTTGCTCTTATGAGCTATTCAACTTCCCTCCCACCCACCTCATGGTTTCCATATTTCCATATTTGTATTTTTTCCTACTTATCTTTCATCATTTCAATTGGCACATTTTTAAATAAATATAAGAAGTTATGAATCATAATCGTTACAAGACTTTTAGATCAATCCTGCTAGTGTTGTTTGCAATTGTCCTTCAAACATTGTACAAATTTACCCCAGTCCTTTTGGAAAGCTTGATCATGCTTGTTTCTAATTTTCCCGGTCAGCTTCGCCAATTCTGCATATTCCATCATCTTCGTCTGCCACTCTTTCCATTTGGGGGCTAAAAGAGTCCTTGCTGCTGTAGTTGCATACATCAACAGTTTTTGATCTCTCTTTGGCATTTCTTCACCTACTACAGTCGGACCTCTACTTATGTATCCCACTGGATACGTAAACTTCGGGTTGTGAACGCAGGTTGTTTCACCCCCATGAATGTATGCGCAGAAGCAGCACCTCCAGATATGGACTTTTCAGGTTGCGGATGGACCCCCGGAACGAACTAAGTTCGTATCCAGAGGGTCCATTGTATACCCAATAGGAACGCTTCTGGTTTTTTAACAAACGCACACTCAGCCTGCTCTCTTTTTTATTGTAATTAATCTTTGCATTTTTAAAAAATGTGCTGGTTAAATTGTAAGCCACATTTGAGCATTTCTTTTAAAGGAAAGGCAGGAGAAAACAAATTTGAATGAACAACGACACTTGCAAACTGTACGGAGAATATTCAGAGCTGGCAATCCAGTGTTTGTAGCTGCTGTACCAGCCCACTGAAAGAAAGGATGAGGAAACATTTGCTTCTTGCTGCACTTTGATGCCCTTGGTGGCATCAGTTCTTTGATGATGCACATCTGGGTGTGAATTCACATTGGGGTACCCATTCAGCTGCAAAGCTTCTGCATATACGACCTGGTACAGATAGGGCTTCCTTTTCCATCTCTGCCTTACTATGCAGATGGAGTGAATGTCCCTAACCTAAAGGCTGAAAGCTTGTTGTCACATGCAACTGGATTCAGGACCAGAGCCTGTGAAGGAGCTGGCAATCTTATTACCATTCATGTTGTTATTTAGTCGTCCTAGTCGTGTTCGACTCTCCGTGACCCCATGAACCAGAGCATGCCTTGAAAACTCTCACTTTCTTCTTTAAGCTTCTCCTTTTTTATGTCCATGGAGTTTTCTTGGCAAAATACTGGAGTGGTTTGCCAGTTCCTTCTCCTGGTGGATCACATTTAGTCTAAACTCTCCGCTATGACCTGCACGGCATAGCTCATAGCTTCTCTGAATTATTCAAGCCCCTTCGCCATGACAAGGCAGTGATCCATGAAGGGGATTACCATTCATAGCCCACCTCTTAAAAACACAGTTCAAGCCAGTCTTAGGAGGGGAGAGACATTGCTCTTAAGGCAGTTAAACCCAATGTGCATGGCAGATTGGCTTTCGACATCTGTGATTGTCTCTCTCTCTCTCTCTCTTTCTCTCTCTATATCATTGCATTTGCAATTTTGCATTTAGTTTTTGAAAAGTTCAGCAGGTCATAGGAATTGAAATGGGGGGGCGGGAAATAAATGAATAATTAACTGTAATAAAGGGAATATGTAATAGATAAAAGTATGTTATATATTACAGAAGGAGAGGGCAAGAATGGAAACACCAGGGAGGGAGGACGGGAAGTCAACTTCTTATTATTATTATTATTATTATTATTATTATTTATTAATTAATTAAATTTGTTTTAATTTTGAAGTTAAATTCACTAAAAAATTAATTGGCAAAAAAAGAAAAGGAAAGTTCACCGGGTCAGTTTAGTGGTTTAAACTTGCATAGAACAACAGTTTAAGCATGTTTTTTGTGTGTGTGTTTTTTGCAAAAAATAAAGAAAAATCAACTAGCATCTCTTTGTATTGTTTCCAGCCTATTTTGGTGCCACCCTTAACAGCTTTATCCATGTCCTCATGTATTCCTATTATGGGTTATCGGCTGTTCCATCCATGCGTCCATATCTCTGGTGGAAGAAGTATATCACGCAGGGGCAGCTGGTGAGTAAATGGTGCCTCTGTACATTCTTTTCCCCTCATATGCCCATGTGCTTATGGTGGCTGTTACAGTGTGTTACTCTAATGGGGGACATTTAGTTATATAATGCCCCCTTCAGACTGGAGGTCAGAATCTTTTTAAGATGACAAAGCTGCATATAACAGAAGTGGAGAACCGTTTATGCCCTAGCTACTGCTTACAAACCTCTCACTTGTACACCAAGTCACTTGTAAGTCGAGCTTTACTATGCTTTGCTAACCATGGAGGAATGGGAGCAATACTCAGCTCTTTTCACTGTCTAACTCAACCCTTGTGAACCTAAGACCAGCCACATGATATATTTTTAAGCAGTGACCCTACAGTAGAGATTGCAGTAGCTTCCTTTGTTTTCAATGTGAGCTGCCTTGGGAAGGTGATAGATTTTGAGATACATAAGTAAACTTGTAGTCTTTCCTCCCCCTTTCATAATATCGCCATGCTGCTTGCGAATACCTGAGCTTAATTGAATGGCACAGCTAAGGGGCTAAACTTGTACAGGGTGTGTGGTACCTACCCATCTCCCACTTGGAGAGCAATGGGGTCTTCCAAGGGGCACAACCACCAATCTCTTACAGCCAGGTACAAAAGGCAATTTAAAATCTCCACATTCATACCCAGCTATACTACTACATAGCAAATGGCTTCAATGTACTCCTTTGTTTGTCTGTTTTCTTGTTCATCCTTTCATTTTTCTTTTCTTTTTTTTACCTTTAACAGACTCAATTTGTCCTGACAATCTTCCAGACAAGCTGTGGGGTGGTTTATCCTTGTCCATTTCCCCTGGGATGGCTGTACTTCCAGATAGGCTACATGATCTCCTTAATTATCCTTTTCACAAATTTCTATATTCAGGTAAATTAAGATTTATTCCTTTTTTTGTTTTTTGCAAATGTTGATAAAGAAAATAACAACTAGAAAGTTTGTGTATCAGAATGCACTTCTAAAAATTACTGGACTGTTGGTTAACAGGAGGACCACCAATAGTCAATTTTATAATTACTTTGGTGCCGTAACGCAGCAACAGGAAGCATTCCCTGCCAACCGTAGGCAACAAATGGAGACGGGAACTTGCACTCTCTCTTATGCACTTGCCGCTATGTGAGAGGATTGGCCTTCTCTGCTGCCATTAGAATCTTATGTAACAGATACAAGGGGCAGTCAGTTCCTATTGACTTGACTAACCCCCCCAGCCCCCCCAGTGTTGGTCCAAAAAGCATTTCAAATGAATGAAATGGACTTTTCTGACATGGAAATGTGCTTGGCCTAGTGGCTGCAGCTACTTTGCAGTAGCTGGTCCCTGTTTAGAGAAATCCATTTGCATTTAAATCCCATTGGTGTTAGTTGCAACTAACTTTTCCCAATGATTTCAATGGAACATAGGCACAACTGACTTAAACAGGATTGGGACCAGCTGCTGTGGTATCAAGTCAGGTATAACTTAAAGCAACTTGTTTAATGAAGGAAACTACTTTTTTCTGAGCTATTTTGGAGAAGAAACAACTTGAAGACATATTCGATGGCCTTCTGTTCTAATAGGAAAAGAGTAGCTATAAGTAGTGGATAGAGATACTATATATATTTGTTTTGTTTTGCTGTAATGCTAAACAAGCCTTCCCCAAACTGATGTTCTCCATATGTTGCTGGACTACAAGTGCCTTCATCCGTGACATTGGCCATATGAAATGAAACCATAGTTTAGTGTTGCAGAAATGAGCTCATGCACTGCCCAAGCATGGGGAGCTGGGAAACTTCCACCTCAGTTTTAGATTAACCACAGCTTTCTGTGTCGTCTGAACTCAGCAGACTGGTTAATCTTAACTATGGTAGCTTTGAAACCAAGCCAACTTCAAATTATAGGTTAAGAAACTGGCTTGTTTCAACAAACTGTAGTTGACATTAACCATAGTTTAGGGGCACATAAGCAAGAGCCTTGGTTTCATTCTTGCCTTTCCTTTGGCCACTCTTCCTCCCACTAGTTTGCCAACAAACTGTAGTTTCCTGTTCCATTTTATATGGGAAGTTGTGGTTTGTACAAACCATACTTTGCTCCCATACCAAGATATCAAACAGGGATGTTATGTTTTGTCATTGAATCTGAATAGGGTGTATGCTTCCTAGTCTTACGTCCATATGAAGGGGCAAGATGCTTGTTAAATAACAAAATGAAATTGGTAAGTTTGCTGCTTTGTTGCTGTGTGGGACGAAAGCTCACTACTGACCTATGTGATTATTATTTTTTAGACTTACAACAAAAAGGCAGCGTCCAGAAGGAAAGAGTATCAGAATGGTTCCATGGCTGCTGTGAACGGGTATACAAATAGCTTTTCTTCCCTTGAGAACAATGTGAAGCAAAGAAAACAAAGGAAGGATTGAAGACCAAACTGAGAAGCCATTTTGATATTCCGGGCAACAACAACAACAACAAAAATCATCTGATTGTAAGCACAATATGTGTTGTGCACTGATATAATTCTTGACAGCTACTGTAGCTATTCCTGCCTAGAATAGTGTTGATTTATGTAGGACTTAACAAGTGCAAAACATCCTAGAAACTATCCATAGGCTCAAGTTGATGGTGTTGATCATACTGGGTGGTCACAGACACGAGTGTAAACTGTGGAAGGGAGTATTATTGTAGTATGTGTGCATATATCTATATATAAATACATAGATATATTCGTCACTGCAGTTGCCTTACTAGTCAATATGATAGGTGCTGAATTATGATTCACAATTTCAAGACTGTAATCCAAACTCACATTTTTTAACTGTAGATAATGCATGTGATTGTGATTTGTACAACAAAGGTTTTTTTGTCTGTGTTAAGGTGTTTTTCCTTCCCCAGTAGTTTAAAACACACATGCCTTAAATTTGAAGTAAAGCAGGGCCCAAAACTTAATACTGGTTTGAAAATGTATGGAAATGTTTTGACTCTGGGAGCGACTTCTCACGGGGCTGAGACCCAGTTACCAAATAGACATGCTATAGTGTCTGTTGTGAACGGTGCACATGTGTAGAAATAATAGCTTTCCCCCTTCAAAATGCTTGTTGGGTGGCAGCTGGGATAAGACAGCTTGCACATGCTCATGTGCACTCTTGATCAATGATGCAGCCTGCGTGTGCCCCTGTATTTGAGGGTCCCAAGAACAAAATGGACTATTGAGAAGCCATCCTAGATGAGTTGGGCTCCTTTTGTGAGTCAACTAGAAGTCTGCTCTGTGTTGCACTGAAGTTGGAGTAATTCTCCCACACGTGATCTTTTTGAAATGAAAGATTCACTGGAAAAGCTGGACTCTTCATTTCAGTCACGACTTGTGCAGGAGAAAGACATTTGATTGTGCTTACTGTCTTTTTAATTCCATTATCACAAGTCTGCAGCAGTTTGGTGGTTCAGTTTGATTTTGTCAACTAGGTTTTAATTTGCACAAGTGATGGGGAAGTTAATTGGCACTTAAGCAGCATCCGTACCTGAATGCTGACTCTCTTCCCTTCTTTCAGCATTAGAGAATGCAATGGGGGGGGGGAGACATCTTACTCCCTTTAAAAATCGACATTCCCAAGTTGTAGCCTGTCCCTTTTAAAATTGCCACAGAAGTGTGAGATGAACCACCTGCGGCATTTTTCTTCCCTATCCTTCTGACCAGGAACTGTGTAGAAGCCACAGCTGGTTCATCCCCCCAGTTCGTTAAAAGTTTAAAAGATGTAAAAGTGAATCTCCAGGTTGCATCCTGGCCAGCCAACCATTGACCTACCTGCAATTTAACTGCAAAGCAGTTTTCTGACTGTTGCAGAAGTTGTGACATGTCCACATTCTCCATTGTTTGACAAAACTCAGCTTGCAATTCTTAGCTGGTGTTTTTCTTGCTTGCTTGCAAGCTTTGAGTCGGATTCCAACAGCCACAGGTGGAATCCCACTGGCAGAACAGGGTTTCCATCACTTCCCTTTTTCTCAGAAAGCTGACCCGGAGTTCAGAGGATCCTTGAGAATGATGAAGATGGGGTTTGGCTTGTGGCAAGGGGGGCTACAGCTGAGGGGAAATGGGGAGCTCCCTCAGAGCAAGCAGAGATACTCTTCACTCATATGGAGTCAGCCTTTGGATCCAAACCATTGACTTAAAAAATGTGCCTATAGCAAAGGGGTGTGTGTGTGTGTGTGTGTGTGTGTGTGTGCTGGAAAGTGTGCAAATTGGGCCATGCCAGACTTTTATTGTTGTCTTGCGAAAAACCCTTGGAAATAGGTTGGTGATGAATGTCTGTTTCTTAGTGTGTGTTGTGTATTTCACCTGTACTTCCTCAGCCTGTTAAAAGTTTATTAAGAAACTTGTATAAAGTGTGTTGGAAACTTCCCCGCCCCCCCCACACACACTTGCAATGTCATAAAGCAGGCACCTTTAATGGATATACTATGTAATTTGGTGGAGTTTTAGCCTACTAACTTGTTGGTCATTGAAATTCATTTGTCTCAAGCCATCCTATTGCTTCCATCCCCCAAGTTTATATATTAATTATAATTTGATATTTATACAAATATCAGTTTTACCATGTTTTTGCACAGCTGATATTGGGGGAACTAATGTGTTTTCCCTAATGGGCTCGCATATTATTTTTATTTTTTATTTTTTGCTTGTTTTTGAAATGAGAGGCAGAACCAGTTTATGTTTGTCTGCTTTATGTTCTCAAAGCTTGTGTGTATATATGTGTCCTTGGTTTCTAGGTACTGATTTGCAAAGTCTTTACATATTTCATACAGCAGCTTCATCATTCAAAATATGCTGTCTAAACATGTGTGCTAAAAATAAAAAAACTAGCTTGTCTGAAATATCGACATTGTCAACATTTTGTGTTTTTAATCATTAAATTGTTATTGAGTACCTGTGCCTGCGTTTTAATACAGTGGCATCTTAGTGGATTTGAGAAGCTTTGCCGTGGAAGTGAAACAGTTCTGTTATGTGCAAATGAAGCCATCAACTGACCACTAAACCATGGCTTAGTGTTACGTGGGTGACCTGCATGAGCCTATAAACACTGGGCTCATGTAGTCTCTTCTGCCACAAGGCTTGGATAAGTAATTTACCTAAGTTTAGTTTTGCATAAGTATTAAGGTAAAAAAAAAAAAGGTAAAGAACCCCTGGACAGTTAAGTCCAGTCAAAGACGACTATGGGGTTGCTGCGCTCATCTCACTTTCAGGCCGAGGGAGCCGACGTTTGTCCACGGACAGCTTTCCGGGTCATGTGGCCAGCATGACTAAACAGCTTCTGGTGCGACGGAACACCGTGACGGAAGCCAGAGTGTACGGAAACACCGTTTACCTTCCTGCCACAGGGGTACCTATTTATCTGCTCGCACTGTTGTGCTTTCAAACTGCTAGGCTGGCAGGAGCTGGGACTGAACAACAGGAGCTCACGCTTTCACAGGGATTCGAAGCGCCGACCTTCTGACTGGCAAGCCCAAGAGGCTGTGGTTTAGACCACAGCACCACCCGCATCCCGCTAAGTATAATGTACAAAACAATGGTTAGTTAAACAAGCCAGCTTCATAATGTTTGGGTTTGAAGTTGCCTTGTTTAGAAACCAGCCACTGCTTTTTATAAATCAGGATTCCTCGTTTGTACGTAACATTACGGGATTGTCCACATTTGATCATTATTTAGTTGTTGCCCCCCCCCCCTTTCGAATTATACCAAAGTAGTCCACACCTGCACATATAGATGAGGAGGAACTTGGGTCTTTCTCGTTCATACCAGTAGGTGTCCCATTTTGTATTTGTCTCTGCCTCCTAATTTGTTGATTCTGTTACACTAACTCAGTAGTGACTATAATAGTGCAGATAGCTGTGCATGCATCATTAAAAAAAGAAATCCCCAGGCAAGAAGAGTGCTAGACCACACAAGCAGGAAGTTGTAGATGTGCATGTGCAGTTTTCTGGTTTTGTGCAAATATGAAAGTTCAAAATGGAGAAAAAAATCCTTCATTCAGGAGCATGCAAGAAAAGAAAAGAAAGCATTGGGGAAGTAGTGGGCATGGAAAGTGGAGTAGCGGAAAGTGACAATTAATCCACTCACCCCAAAACAGACAAATCAAACAAATAACCTGCGACTTCAAGAGGACCAGTTTAGAGCCTAATTCTCCCCAGTTTACTGGATTATCTCTGTATCAGGTAAATGCAAATTTACAGGGGGAAACCATTGGGACTGGTGTTGTTTGAGGGTAAGGCAGGCATCCCCAAACTCGGCTCTCCAGCTGTTTTGGGACTACAACTCCCATCATCCCTACCTAACAGGACCAGTGGTCAGGGATGATGGGAATTGTAGTCCCAAAACAGCTGGAGGGCCAAGTTTGGGAGTGCCTAAGGTAAGGTCATGTGGACTATATAAATTAAATAGGAATGCAAATAGCTGCAAACACACAGTAACCTCTGGGGTAAAGGTAAAGGGACCCCTGACCATTAGGTCCAGTCGTGGCCGACTCTGGGGTTGCGGCGCTCATCTCGCTTTATTGGCCGAGGGAGCTGGTGTACAGCTTCCGGGTCATGTGGCCAGCATTATCTGGCCAGTGTGGTGTAGTGGTTAAGAGCGGTGGTCTCGTAATCTGGTGAACCGGGTTCGCGTCTCCGCTCCTCCACATGCAGCTGCTGGGTGACCTTGGGCCAGTCACACTTCTCTGAAGTCTCTCAGCCCCACTCACCTCACAGAGTGTTTGTTGTGGGGGAGGAAGGGAAAGGAGAATGTTAGCCGCTTTGAGACTCCTTAGGGTAGTGATAAAGCGGGATATCAAATCCAAACTCTTCTTCTTCTTCTTCCCGCTGGAGCGGTACCTATTTATCTACTTGCACTTTGACGTGCTTTTGAACTGCTAGGTTGGCAGGAGCAGGGACTGAGCAACGGGAGCTCACTCTGTCGTGGGGATTCGAACCTCCAACCGTCTGATCGGCAAGCCCTAGGCTCTGTGGTTTAACCCACAGCGCCACCCGTGTTTCTGACCTCTGGTGTAGACAAGCTCTAAGCAGAGATCCTCTTAAAATAAAACTAAAGTCTGCAAAAGGCCAGAACAGAGAGAAGAATTGCATGAGTTCAAAGCTTCACTTGGGCTACTTTTGCGCAGCAAACTAGACCATGGTTTGCATCTTTTACAGGAGACCTAGAATATGAATCACATCCCCCCCCCCTTACACAGTAGCAGGCGCTGTTGGGTATTTATCCACAAATTCTAATTCAAGGGAATAATTTAGCACATGATAGAGTTTCAGTTGCACCCATTTTACAACTTTTGATGTGCAAAACCGAGCAAAATCAGTTTGATTTCTCCTTATTACATCCTGTTGCAGATGGGGCAATAAGAGTTTAAGTCCGTATTTCAAAAAAGGTTGTTGAGCTTTTTTTGCAAGTTCTATTTTAAGGAAGTTTTGTGTATCTTTTCCCCACAACACACACACACACGAATATCCCAAGGAAATAAAAAATAAAGTATTGCTATGCATAACATTTACCATCTTTCTGGGAAATGGGGGAGCTTAAGGGTGTTTTGGGAGGTAGAGAATTTTCCACACCATCTCCAAACTATAATTTCCAGAATTCTTCAGGAGAAGAAGCCATGGTAGTTTGAACTGAGACAAACTAGGCATAATGTGCTGTGTTGTGATTAATATGCGCAGTATGGCTTCATGGCGTTCAATAAAAAATTATGTCTGCATAAAAAAAAAAGATCAACCTCTCAAAATTATCAGAGGTACACAATTCAGATCACTCTCAGGTCCACTTAACATTCTGCAACATTCAGTGGAGGTTTTGTTACTTTTTTGGCCCGACATTTTTCTTTTCTGCCTGGTATATAAAATTCCTGTTCTCATAACACAAAGAGACCCTTAATTTCCCCCACCGCAGGTCTGTTCAAACTTCTTCTTTCTTAAAAAATGATGATGATATAAACATACAAAAAATCAGATTCCAACAGCCCCCTGAGTCATCAACCCTTGTAGCCACTGTGGTACCAGGTTGTATATCTATATAATTTTTGCTTTTTCCTCCTTTCTTCATTAGCTTTCATCACTTAACTCTCACAGAGGGTCTGCTAATTTTCTGAGAGAACAGTGTCTCATTATATGCTGCACACTCCTGTTCCTGAAACTTCTGTTTCAGTGTATCTGAAGAAGTGTGCATGCACACGAAAGCTCATACCAAGAACTGACTTAGTTGGTCTTTAAGGTGCTACTGGAAGGAATTTTTTTTGTTTTGACTATGGCAGACCAACACGGCTACCTATCTGTAACTCCTGTTCTATATTCTTCTTAAGAGATGTGGGCTAGTCTTGTGAACATGGAAGTTTAACGTAGGAGTCCCAGGCCACAATCCAGTCAACTACTTGAGGCTTGGCCAAGGATCGATACCCTCAATGGGACATCTGTTCCTCCTGGCATCTCAACATCAATATTCCTCTCTTCTTCCCTCCCCCTCCCACATCTATCACAACCTACTACAGTGGAACCTCTACTTACAACCATAATCTGTTCCGGAGGTCTGGTCATAACTAGAAACGCACATAAGTAGAGGCTCACTTTTCCATAGAAAGTAATGGAAAAGTGAATTGATCCGTTCTAGATGATGAAAAACGTCCCCTAAAACAGAAATTTAACACAGAATTTACTGTCTAATGAGACCATAGATCCATAAAATGAAGGCAATAATCAATGTACTGTACTATAAAATAAATAAGACAGTATTGTAGATGGAAAAAAATCAACATTTTTTTTTCTTACATGCACTGAGGGTGGGTGGGCTTACCTGGCTTCAAGCTGGGGGTGGGGCAAGGGTCAGTAAAGAGCTGATTCACTTCAGCCAGGGTCACTTTTTTTTCTTTCCAGGCCAGGTTCTTCTCTGGACTTCCTCAGGTTAGTTCCTCAGTGGGGTATGGGGCTGCAGTGCTCCCTGCTGTGCCTCTTGCAGGCGACACCTCTTCCACAGCTTCGGGGGTGGGATGGGGGCCCTCTCCCTGGCAGCAGAGGCCTCAGTGCTGCTCTGCAGCTGGCCGGGCGAGCTCCAGGCTGTCAGCAAGGCCTCTGTTCATATCTAGAGGAAAGTTCCTAAGTTGAAGCACCTACTGAAGGTCGTAACTCGAATCGTATGTAAGTAGAGTCATACATAAGTTGAGGTTCCACTGTACTGAAACTCTTCTGAGGGTGTGGGAGCTGGAAATCCTCCTGAAGTTTAAACACAGTTCAAAATGCTTTGGGGATGGGTATCAAAAGCCCAGCCAAGTGTGGAGAAGCAGGCAGTTCTCTCAGTTTGACACCCAGTGGTTGCAGGATTTTATAATATTATGGAAGTTATAGCCGCATTGCTCCTCTTTCTGCCCCAAATCAGAATATAAAGATTCTTCTTCGTAATATTGATCATTATTTCATTATGTCAACCCTAAGCTGACATCACCCACTTACACTATTACCTAAAATCAGGAGCAAATAGGATGCTACACCATTCGTTTGCACAATTAGCCACCGAATTTATAGAGTGGCATTCAACCAAGTATTCCTGCTTTCAGGGGGTTGGATTAGATGACTCTTGCGTCCCTTCCAACTCTATGATTCTAGACCTACTAAAAGTAATGGCCCTAACTTGGTCAGGCTCATTCATTACAATAGGACTACAGTGGTTCCTTGGTTCTCAAATGCCTTGGTACTCAAACAACTTGGAACCCAAACACTGCAAACCCGGAAGTGTTCTGGTTTGCGAACTTTTTTCAGAAGCCGAACGTGCTCCGTTTTGAGCGTTACATTTCTGTTTTGAGTGCCACACTTCCGTTTTGAGTATAACGCTTCCGATTTGAGTGTTATGCTGACGATTTGAGTGCTACACTTCTGTTTTGAGTATTACACTGAGGTCTGTCTGTTTTTGCTATTTATTTGGCATTTTTGTTTTTGCAGCTCTTTTTTGTTTTGTTTTTTGTAACTGTGTGGAACCCAGTTCAGCTACTGATGGATTGTGTGACTGCAGTGCATTGTTTATTGCTTTCATTTTATGGATCAATGGTCTCGTTAGATAGTAAAATTCATGTTCAATTGCTGTTTTAGGGGTTTTTTAAAGTCTAGAATGGATTAATCCATTTTGCATTACATTCTATAGGAAAGCACACCTTGGTTTTGGAACGCTTTGGTTTTGGAACAGACTTTTGGAACGGATTAAATTTGAGAACCAAGGTATCACTGTACTCCAATTTAGTTGACTATCAGCCATTGTTGTTACAGTGAAATTGCAGGTGGGAGGACCAGATCCAATCCTGACAGGGATAGGGACTGTGGCAGGCCGTCAGGCTCTTTGCCCTCTGCTCTGGTCCTGAACTTGTCCATCCCACACCTGCTATTTGCATGAAGAATAAATCTTCCATTGCCTTCCTGACACAGGTGGTAGGAGAAGTGGGAGCTGTGTCTGCTATTAACACCAGTTCATGCCAATTTATAAATATGTGAATAATGTGACACCTAGTTTGACCCTCATCTCCTTACTGAAACTCAATTGTTCAGAAATAGAAATAAAAATCCCAACATATGAGAGTTAGCTTCCATTGCATACACTGAATTTTGTGTTGAACTTTTTAAGTTAGTAGGCTCCCTTCTAACACTCCAAAAAGGCAGTGGTGTTTTGGGGTGGAGCGGGGGACAGACCCTGAATATCCCTGGATCCATCTTCAAACGACTGGATGTTCTTTATCAGGGTCTGAGAGCAGGGAGCAAATTTTGGTTTTATCTCCAGACTTGGTTGCTTATTCAAACACATATCCTGTTCTCTTTGTTGCTCTGATAATGAACCTTGCAAGACATTCTCTGACAAGTCAGTGCAATAAGACATCACCACCTAGTCTGTGCTTGGCTCATCTTTTGCCAAAGCCTCTGCTGGTCAACTGTTCTATATCATGAATGCAGTCATTCTGTACTGTACACAGAAGGCCTATTTGTGGACTGGGGTGTGTGAATCCAACATGGCCAGCAAGATGCATAGAACAAGATATAAAACTCTAAATGGAGGAATGGTATCAGAACTAAGGAGGAGGTCTGCCCCCAACACCACTGTGAATCTTAGGAAGCTCATCCCAGAATTTCTAAAATTTGTCTGGCAGAGGAGAGGGAAAGGGTTTTCTGCAAACAGAGCTGTCATCAATTATTTGCAAGGTAACAATTTTGATATGCCCTTGTAGGAGTTCTCCGTGGTGCTGACAGCCAGAATATAATGTCCTCTGACAAGACAATGAAGAACACATTTCCTTGCTACCTCGTCAGACCTCTCTGCATACAGTAGCAACTCTTAGGGAAAACTGAGGGAGAGGGGAGTAATTCAAGTTGCCACTAGATTATAGGGTGTTCACATTTTGATAATGAATTTTACTAACTGGACCCTGGACAATGAACTGTGAGGGAAATTAAAGGCAGAAGTTCTCCTCCTTTTCTCCTGCAATGAATTGTCCATGGCAACCGTACAGTTCCTAGTGTTGACTGATGGGCAGTCCTGACTTTATGCATTCTGTCTGTCGTCCATTAAATGTGAGGCAGCATAAACTGGGTTCCCATTCAGTCATTGAGCAGACAGAGACTTGCTTTACTTCAGCATGTCTCATGTTCCTTCAGATCACAGTTCCCATGCTTCCATGGTCTAAATGTCAAACATCATAGGCCATAACAAGCATAGGGAAAAGTGAGGAGTTGTTCCCATCCCGCTGGTTCTCTACAATCCTCTCCCCACTTTATAAACTGATAGTGGACATACAACATCATCTATTTTTTAAACTGTGATTATAATTACTATACTTATAACTTGTCCTTCCTCCAAGAAGCCCAGAATATTATATTTCAAATGTGGAATTTTCCAGTCTTGCCCTTCAAAAAAAGTCTGTAAGGTGGGCAAGACTGATATAAATCAGTTGGCCCAAGGTCAGTAAGCAAGATTCATAGCTGAAAAGATCTTCCCAATCTACCACACTCTTAAGCTCTGAGTTCCACACTCTACTAACCAACTTACTCTATGCTTACCTATTAGCTGGATTCTGGCCCTCTGTCCATTGTGTGGTTGAATTTAAGATCTTAGTAGAGAATTAAGTCTTGTTTTAAATTAATGGGAATGTAGCTCATTGTATTTGATAATTAGTGCTTTAACATTATGCTAATGCCCTTGGAGTTGAGCTGCTTCTTACAGAGGACCAATGTAACTTTCCAAATAGGGTACCAGTCTAAGCTTCATGCAAATATTTGAAAGGACAGGTCTGAAGGGCACCTATTTCTGTACAGAGACAGCATCCTTCAAAGGCAGCAGCTCTGACACTTTGCATTAACCCAATGTGCCTAAAATGGAAAGGAGGTGTTCATCTGTCCTGCTCCAGTGACTCATCTGAACTCACCTGACACAGCTTCATTTTCTACAGCTAAACAGATCTGTCTCTGGTCAGTACGTAGAGCAGTGTTCCCTTGAGGTCCTTCGGAAGAAAGTGTGATGAAAACAAGAAGTTCCTCACACTTTGTGGCAAAGATAAGGCAACCACCTCGGCCCCCAGGGATCACCAGTAAGTAATAATGACACATGACCACGTGTTATGGATTAAAAATTGGCCACAACTTTATTAAACTTTAAAATGTAGAAGACCTTGGCTTAGGCATTTGGCGTGTATCCCTCCCAGCCCCCCAGCTGGGGGGACTGGGGCTTCTAAGGGTAAATGGGATATGGGGGTGCTCTGCAAGACGTATGTGTACGCAGGCAGCCCACCTCATATCCCCGCATGCAAGGTAGTTCACTGGCAACCTTTCAGTGTATGGCCAGTGACACCTATATTACAACCCCTTTAAGAGGTGACCCTGGAATCACCGCCACAGGCGCGGGGGGGTGGGTGAGTCACCACTTCATGCCCCATTTTAGGGAAGAAAAGACTAAAGGAAATTAAGATAAAGGACCAGAAACTATTCATGTATGCCACAGCTTTTGCAAGGACATTGCTGGGCCAAAATTGGAAATCACAAGAAGTTCCTACCATTGCAGAGTGGCAGGTGAAGATGACAGACTATGCGGAATTAGCCAAATTGACAGGAAGGATCCGGGACCAGGACGACCAGCGATTCCAGGACAATTGGAGTAAATTTATTGAGTATTTAAAAGACAGCTGTAAAAATTTAAAAACACTAGCAGGACTGAAGTAACTCCTACAATGTAAAATAGATAAGATGTGAGAATAAAATATGCGAAAAAATGTGATAAGGGATAGCAACTGAAGGGATGGAGGGAAGTCATAGCTCAGCAGAGCAAAAGGGTTTATATTTTGATGGATGTATGGATTGTTGAAAAAAAGATAATGTAAAGAAAATAATAAAAAATTATTTGGAAAAGGAAGAAGAAAAGACTAAAGCCCAAGCCTTATACCGTCAAAGTTGTGATGAATTGCTACGGGAAGGACAAAGCCTGCCAGTGCAGGAAAATTTCTTCCCGGCTCTTCAACAGCAACAAGACAAAAGACTGCAGCAGCGCCCGCTAAACAGGAAGAAAAAGGTTAACCTGTAAACAAGAAACATTAAACAAAGGGAGGGATGGGTGGGTGAAGCTCCTGAGCCGACTGCCTGGCTGCTGCTGGCTCCACCCCCTATTTATATGACTGGCCCCACCTCCCAGCATATAACCTGCGTAACCTGTGTAACCTGAGGCTGGGCGTGAGTCTCCACAGAATAACATGGAGAGGCAGGCCAGCCCATACAAACTGGAAAGTTCCCCAGGGTCCGAAGTGTCGCGCGCAATCCCACAAAGTGCACCCACAGTGTAACGTGTGAGTGCTCACTATGGGAGAGGGAGAAAAAGTTCTCTCTTATCCACTTTCTCCCCGCACTGCACAATTTTATACAAAAGTACTAAATCAGTTGCAGGGTCTGGTTGCAGATCTGGCCCAGTCTCAAAGAGCGAATACAAGCCTTTAAAATAGTGCTGACTAGAGAGCCAGTGTGGTGTAGTGGTTAAGAGCGGTAGACTTGTAATCTGAGGAACCGGGTTCGCGTCTCCGCTCCTCCACATGGATTTGCTGGGTGACTTGGTGCTAGTCACACTTCTCTGAAGTCTCTCAGCCCCACTCACCTCACAGAGTGTTTGTTGTGGGGGAGGAAGGGAAAGGAGAATGTTAGCCGCTTTGAGACTCCTTTGGGTAGTGATAAAGCGGGATATCAAATCCAAATCCAAACTCTTCTCGGCTTACACCCTCCCTTTTTGCTCGTGCTGACTTGGTAGGTCACATAACTGAGTCGAAAGGAGTTTGGAATACTTGAAAGTCTCCCTTTCCTCCTTCCACCACCACACCTCTCTTCTAAGACTAACCCCAGCCTTGGGTCAGCTGCCTTTGGCTGAGCTGGTGTAGAGAATTTTGATCAGCGTATCTCCAGCTAAGCCAGGATTTAGGTCTTCACCAGCATGCCACCTATTCTAAACTCTGCCCATCCCAGTGGATATCAGGTTTGGATTTCTCCCGAAGAAGATCACTCTCATCAGTGTCTGAAAAAGGGGTCATAAGAGGGGCAGAAATGTAGTCAGGGGCAATAGCCTGAAAGCCAGGCTGTTCAAGATGGAGGATTCGTGGATGAAAATTCATAACAGAACATTTAAAACCTGTATGCCTCTGTATTCATAGCCCAAATACACCATGGTGTTGTTTTTAAATCAATATAAACACAAAGAACACAAGCTATTGCAATCAGCATGCCAGCAGGAGTAGCTTCAGTGGGGCAACAGGGATCCATTGCAGTGATGGTATTCCATCAGTATGATTAATTCATGAGGAAGGAACTTTCTAAAAGCTGATAAAGGAAGTCAATCTGGTAGGGAAAAAAAGTTAAAAGCTTGCGCCAATAACTGTGCATCTGAAGATAAGAGAGTTAAAAATGCAAAGAGTATATTACAGGTCATTCTGTGTTCCCAAGGAAATTGATCCCTGGTCGATTGTAACTGGGCAGAAAATGTCAGCTGTTGTCAGGGCCCGGTTCCAAAATGGCTGCTTAATGTAGCTCCTAATGCCTGCTGCGCTTTGCTTTATCTCCTGATTAGTTCGGTACTTTGATAATGTGAAGAGGCCACAGTCCTCCATATCCTTCAGCCTTATGGCAAAGTTAATTTGCTTTATTTCAAACTGTCATATATTTCCCAATGCGATTTTTCTTCACAGCTGGCTGAGCTCTAAAACTAATTGAGTAGCCACTTGAGCTGTGCAGGGACACGTTCTCTCCTCTCGTGCTGAGAAACTTGATGCATCTTGCAGAACATACAAGCGCCAACATCCTTCCAAAAGGATTCACACTACCAGAAATATTTATGAAATAGTTATCAGGCTGCAAAAAATAAAAATAAAATAAACCCTTTTGTCGTCCGCCATCTATTTCTTCCTGTTGGCTTCAATAAGCGGCTGCAATGGGGTTTTTTTAATTTATATAACTAGCTCTGTGTCAATTCAATGGAATCAGACTCAGAATAGCATTTATTGTTGCGGCCCATAAACGCACCTTTGACCGTAGTGATTTCTCAGCATTTTTGAGCTTGAGCGAACATGGAAATCTCTTAATACAACATGTAAATATCTAACCATGCGTTACAGATTTACAATGGCCATTCGTCACTTGGTTCTTCGTTTTGCTGTGTTGTAAATTGTTTTGATTACTCAAAAAAAGTCTGTTAAAAATACGTAAACGAGCGTGTTTTTGTTAATTCAAAATGTATATTCAACTCCACACACACACACACACACACACACACACTCAATTAACAAAACCCCTTTTGTTATATGTTATGCTGAAAGATTTCCATGTTCACTCGAGTTCAAAAATGCTGGGAATTATTTTTTTTTTAATGCTGGGAAATTACTACTGCTAAGGGTGTGTCATTAACAGCCCTTAACAGACTCCATGGGCAACCAATACCATTCACAAAGAATAATTGAGTTGTCAGGGACCTAGAAAGCCATCTAGACTGTCTCCCTGCTTAGTGCAAGATAGCCACGAGCGAAGCATTTCTTTTTACTCCTCCTGTGCATCTCCCACACAGAGGTTTGGTTAGCTCTGTAATTCTGAAAAGAATATAAATCTTATACAGTAAGTAGGTCAATATTTTGTGTTTGCGAAAGAGCTGAGAAAGAGCGCCTTACATTGCACTGCTTTTTGAGTTTATGGAACAGGAAGGCTTCCAATTTTGGCCTTCAGAGGTTATTGAGAATACATGATACAATGCAATAATTATCAGTTCTTCCATCTAAAATTAAATTGATATAAGCCCCTTCAGAAGTCCAAAGAAGCGATCCTGATGACAGTGGTTTCAAGATTCAAAATTACATTTTAACAATCAATAATTATAATCCTATTCTACAATATTAATAACTTCCCGCTCACCCATGCTCGATGTTTATAAATGTAATTACATATGATTGCATTTTAAAACTCCCTCATATCAAGTTTCATCCTCTTTAACAGGTTTCTTAATATAATCTACTATTTTTTTCCTTAGACTTCAGTATATAACTATTGCAAATAAATAAAGAACAAAATAAAAATCGAATGTTTACAGGTGCTTTGCTTACATTATCTCAGCAATCCTTACAACAGGGGGACTGTATTTTACCCCTCACAAAGCCACAATTCCCAGCATGCTTAGCAAACTAAGGTTCCCAGGATTCTCACCTGGTTCAATGTAAACACTACTTTGCTTTGCCTTATGGAGGCTACTTGAACCTAGTCAGTTTTGTTGCGTCAGAAATACTCCACCCACCTTGTCTTTCATTAAACATAATTTATTTCAAAAGAAGATGAGGACTTTACTCAGCCTTGGTTTATGGTTTGCTTTCAATGCAGTTGTTTGATCTGGCTTTAAATCCATCGTACATAGCCAGTGAATAATTTTGCCCTTTGGTTCTAGTTGGCTTTGGGGAAGTGTCCTCCCGCAGACACCAGACATTCAAAACTACAGAGAGGATTGTTCCATCCCCCTGCTGTTACATTTTTTACAAACTCCAGGCAATCTCTTTTAATAACCGCATGCCTTTGCCGTCCTGATTTGATGCAAAGATGTTAAACTTTAAAATGCATTCCCAGCTGTTGCTAGATGAAACGTAAGGATGCGGTCTCTCACTCAGGGGGTAAACCTGTCTCTGAACTCTTCCCTTTCAGTCGGCAGGTTGGAGTTTTACACAGCTGAGTGCTCCTCCATGCAGAAACATCCCCTCCGCACAGAAAACCACTTATCCAGAAAATTTCACCTTCTTCTCCTGAGATACCAGTTTTGTTTGTATTGGTAGTAAGCCCAGACTATGAGGAACAGCTCCAGAGGCAACCTCAAACCAGGAGGCCTCCGAAACCAGCAAACAACCATGACTGGATAGTAGCAAGCAAACCTCTGCATTGGCAGCTGAAGCTTCAGCTGCCCACCATTTGAACTAAAATGATTTCCAATCTCAAAGATAGGGAGTGGCAGCCAGCTCTGCCAATCAGATGGCACCAGGGGCGGTGTGTGTGTTACAAGGCCAATGAGCAGTGTCAGGAGCAAGCCAAAATTCCCTGAGCCCTTCCCTTCATAACTCCCAACGTTCTTATTGGCTCTGTGATCCTAAAGGTAGTATCTGATTGGCCGATTGGTCGCAATCACTCTTGTGTCGGGGTCTGGAATTGTTTAAATGAAAATGGCAGGCCCAAAGAGGTTGGCAGCCACAGAGCTTCAGTGTGGGACATGTACTGGCAGGAAGTCTTTTTGCAGCAGCCTATGAACAAGGGAAGAGGGACGCGGGTGGTGCTGTGGGTTAAACCACAGAGCCTAGGGCTTGATGATTGGAAGGTCGGCGGTTCGAATCCCTGTGACGGGGTGAGCTCCCATTGCTCGGTCCCTGCTCCTGCCAACCTAGCAGTCTGAAAGCACGTCAAATTGCAAGTCAAATTACCTTCCGGCGGGAAGGTAAATGGCATTTCTGTGCACTGCTTTGGTTCGCCAGAAGCGGCTTAGTCATGCTGGCCACATGACCCAGAAGCTGTACACCGGCTCCCTTGGCCAATAAAGCAAGATGAGCGCTGCAACCCCAGAGTTGGCCATGACTGGACCTAATGGTCAGGGGTCCCTTTACCTTTACCTTTTTTATGAACAAGAGAGACAAGGGCTGCCATTAACAATGGACACCAATAGCAAAATCATCATCATCATCATAGTGATGTGGTGAGATGGAAAAGAGTGGGGTGGCCAAAAGGGGAAGTGGCAGCACCAGCACTTGTTTGTGGAAGGAACTTGGGCTATTCCATCATTTGAACATTTACTGGCAGTCTGAAGCTGTACAGAGCAGGGTTTACCCTCTCAATCAGGGCTAGACCCAAGATAAAGGATAACATGGTGCCCTCCCCATTCCATGTACAGACACTAACCGCCTGAAAATAAATAAGTAAATTGCAAACTCTGGAGAACTGAACCTAGAGGTCTGGAGAAATGAGGAGCTGAAACGGACGTACAGAGGTACCTCGGGTTACATATGCTTCAGGTTACATACGCTTCAGGTTACAGACTCCGCTAACCCAGAAATAGTACCTCAGGTTAAGAACTTTGCTTCAGGATGAGAACAGAAATCGTGCTCCGGTGGCACGGCAGCAGCGGGAGGCCCCATTAGCTAAAGTGGTGCTTCAGGTTAAGAACAGTTTCAGGTTAAGAACGGACCTCCGGAACGAATTAAGTACTTAACCCGAGGTACCACTGTATTCCTATTCCTAGGACTCAAAAGAAGCATGTGCAGCTACACTTCTCCAGTGTAGCATTTATCCCCCCCCCCAATCTGAAAGCCTTTTAGGCTTCCCAGGAGCTCTGTCCTGTGGCTGGAACATAACTGTGACCTTTGCCCTTAGCTCCGATACTATCAAGGAGACTGGGTTGCTGCAGTAAACAGCTTATTTATTTGGCTCTTAACAGAGCTTAGCAGAGTTTCTCCAACTTTTTATTTTATTTTTTTAATTGATCAGAATAACAACAAACATTGGCACAGACCAGAATGCTAACAGTGAGGATATGTTTTGAGTGAAAATTGTGTGGTGAATGAACTAGGGCCTGAAATGTCACCACACCCCTCTAAACTACACATCTTCAAAGAGGCAGGAGATGATCTACCACAGCCTACAGAGATTGCACTCCTATTCTGGTTCTCTCCACTGCAAAAAAAGAGAGAAGAAGGTAGGATTGTGTGAGCTCCAGAAAGGAAACAAAAGAAGCAAAGGAGAACGATAATTTGAAAATGACTTCATATGTAACTTTGCGAGGGGTGAACCACAGTACTTTGAATTCTTGGAGGGAAAGAATGTGCTCCGATTGTGCTTTGAAGGCATTGTGTGTGTGCACACCTAGTGTGGAAATTCCCAGGACAGCTTCACTTGAGGCATCTGCAGGGCAGTAATAGCATTCAGCACTAGTACACCAGGTCACTGGCTTAAGGGTACGGAGTGCCCAAGGCAGGCACTCTACTTGCTTGCTTGCTTGCTTAAATCTCTTTGAAGTTCCTCAGAGTGCTGGACATAGTTATGCATTACAAGATCACCAGGCCTGTAGGTTGCTTGTCCTGGATTCCAAAGAGTTTCTGCTTAGAATCGTTGACTTGAGCTCTAACCTGCTGCCCATGCAAGAAATCTGCTGCAGGAAACCAGAGATGTGGCCACCATCCAGCCTCTGCTTAAATACCTCTAACGAAGGAGAGCCTGCCAATTTCCAAAGCAGGTTGATTCCTCGTTTGAAAAGCTCGTACCACCTGGAAATAAAAATCCTTTCCCCTATCATTCCTATCCTGATGAATAAGAGAGAAGGGATTGGTTGGGTCATCTATCTCAGAGGTTGGGGACATCAGGCCCAGGCCTCATGAGCTGGGGCTCAGGACTCTCCCAGGGTCCCACCTCTTATAGACCAAGCTCCATGCCCTCTAAGAGGACTTTTGCCTAGTTGAAGTGTCTCCTTGAACAGAGAGGTGTGGGTGTGGGTGTGGAACAGGCATAGGCCAACTCAGCCCTTCAGATGTTTTGGGACTACAACTCCCTTTATCCCTAGCTAACAGGTCAGGGATGATGGGAGTTATAGTCTCAAAACATCTGGAGGGCCGAGTTTGCCTATTCCAGGTGTAAAAGCTTATGACTTTTGTGAGGAACGTCTACTGTACAGAGGTAGGCACTCATAGCCATTATTCCACCTGCTTTTGCCTCTGGCCACGTCCATCACTAGGTTGCCCAGAACATTGCCCATGAGAAAATGCATCCCTCAGGCAGAAGGTTCCCTACTCCATATCTGTTATTAATCATTTATTACCTACCTCTCACAGGGCAGGCTGATCCCAAAATCCAGCATTAAAACCAGTTAAAACCAGTTACAGTTATGGGAATAGGGTGGGTCCCTGAAAACACACATCTCAGGCGTCAAAGTCTTCAGTAAATAGATGGGTTTTCAGCCCCTCAAATATTTTAAGATGTCTATCGTTGCCTCTTAATCACCTCATCTCTAGAACTGATCTGTCTAACCCCTTAAGCCGTAAATCATAGGAATCGACCTTCAGATTCCCTCACCATCTTTGTGGCCCGAAGATGAGTAAGAACATCAGAAGATCCCTGATGTGACCCAAGCCTGAGGACCCATCTAATCCGGCACTCTGTTCTCACAGTGACCCGTCAGATGGGAAGGCTGCCAGCAGAACCTGAGCAAGACATCATTCTCCTCACCTGTGATGCCCTGAAGCTGGTATTCAGGGGCATGATGCTTCTGACCATGGAGGTTGGTCACTAGTGCATTGGCCAGGCAGGTACGTGGCTGTCACTGCCAATAGCTTAGCCAAGCAGAAGTCTTCAGTTGACAAAGTGTCCCACTCAGGTGTCCTCGGTGGCTAGGAGTGCCTTTTTTTACCAATTTGGTTGGTTAGACAGCCGTGGCCATTCCTAGAAGAGGACAACTTGGCCATAGTTGTCCATGCATTGGATTACCACAATGCACCCTGTGTAGGGCTACCCTTGCTGTTGGTCTGGAGGCTACAGCTGGTGCAGAACATACAGTGAGCTTACTACCACCAGCATATAACACCCTGCTTGCAGGATTCACCTGGGCTGCCACTCTCCTACCAAGCCAAGTTGAATATTTTGGGACTAATATTGCAGGCCTTTTACAGCTTGGGACCAAGTTATTGCCCTGTCTCTCACGCACCCAGTAGATTGCTACAATATGCAGGACAGTTTTCCCTAAAAGATTCAAAGCCGCTCAGGGCTTTTACTGTGGCTGCCATTGTTCTGTGGAATAGCATTCCCATCACGATACGACAGATGCCCATTATCTGAACTTTCTTGAAGCAACTGAAGACTTTTTTGTTGTCGTTCCGACAGGTTTTTCCCAGCTGGGTAAACGGGACTTTACCACGAGTTTCTACATGTTAGGTTTTTAGTCTTAAGTATATTTGCTGTACGGGACGTGGGTGGTGCTGTGGTCTAAACCACTGAGCCTAGGACTTGCCAATCAGAAGGTCAGTGGTTCAAATCCCCGTGATGGGGTGAGCTCTCATTGGTCAGTCCCTGCCCCTGCCAACCTAGCAGTTCGAAAGCACGTCAAAGTGCACATAGATAAATAGGTACCACTCCTGCGGGAAGGTAAACGGCATTTCCGTGCGCTGCTCTGGTTCGCCAGAATCAGATTAGTCATACTGGCCACATGACCCGGAAGCTGTACGCCGCCTCCCCCGGCCAATAAAGCGAGATGAGTGCCGCAGTGTCAGAGTAGGTCACGACTGGACCTAATGGTCAGGGGTCCCTTTACCTTTATATTTGCTGTATTTGTGTTTTTAACTCTTTGTAATAATCTTATATGCAAATTGCTTTGGAATGATTGCATAGAATATCATTAATAAATCAATGAGTAATAATAACAACAATCATATTGAACTCGGTGGGGCTTATCTCCAGGTAAATGGGGTCAGGACTGTAGGCTTTGTCACAATTTTCTTTTGGGACATTGAGGCCAGGCTGTGAAACATCCCAGCATTTGAAACATTTTCTTCCACCCAGAGGGGATGAGTAAATAACTGTATTTTCTGTTGTTTAAATTCTTACGGTATATTTCTAGCACAGAGAAGAACAACAAGTGTCCTTTTATAGTGTTATAGTGTCTTTCTCTTGACTACAATGTGAAAGTTTAACTAGAACGAAACAGGTGTGCTTTGGCTCCATAAATTTCAGAACGAGAACAAGGAGTTGCATTTGCGGGGGGGGGGGGGGCTTTGCTTTAGCTCTGGTACAGACATCTCCAGAAGGCCACACTCTTGTCTCGAAGCTATACTTTCCATTATTGTTGCCGCTTGCAAAACTTTGGATGGAACAAGTTTTTCTAGCAAAAGAATACAGATTTTTATCTTTAATGGTGCTTGAGCAGCCTATCATTTGGCTTCAGGAAACAGCTTCCTGGTTCTAAACACTTGCGAGTCGAGTGGCTGCCAGACAGTCAGCTTCAAAGGCTGGCAGTAGAGACTGCTGTTGCTGAGTCTAGGGAAGGGATTTTGAAATGCTAAGAGCTGCAGAGGATGTCAGCATGGAACAGGAAGCCTTGGGTTCTCAAAGTGGTGAAATGGTCAGCTGGGACATCAATGACATCAAGCTCCCCAAGGTAGGTATATAGAATTACAAGAGTATTGTAGAAATTGCAGATACTCTAAAAACCATCATATTCTGTCATTATACTATAATATATTATTGATTTGCTTACTTGATCATTCATTTGCATAATTCCATCAGCATAATACCTCTTTGCTGCCATTGTGTTTTATAATTGCCTTGCAGTTGAAAACTCTTGAAACTCAAGTCAGAAGTTCAGCAGCATTAGCTCGGCCTGGATAGCTCAGTTGGTTTTAGCATGGTGCTGATAATGCCAAGGTTGCAAGTTCAATCCCTGTGTGGGACAGCTGCAAATTCAGGCGGTTGGACTAGATGATAACAATATTACTTAATGTTTTTATTTCTTTACTATATTATTTATTTATTTAAGTCATTTGTATACCCCTAAATTATTTGTAACTCCAGGTGGTGTACATTTTGAAAAAAAAAAAACAGCCAACAGGGTGATGAAACAAAACAAAAAATCATAAAACCTGAGAATTTTTTTAAAAAGATTATATCCATCTCAAAAAAGAAATTCAATGTGACAAACGAAGCGAAACAACAGCAATTCAATGTTTAAAAGTCATGGGTGGTAATCAACTAAGTTTTACTCAGAGTAAACCCATTGAAATGGATAGCTTAGTTGTGTGAATTAGTTTTCATGGGTCTACTCTGAGTGAGTAAGATGTAGTTGCATGCCACCCAGTATGCCACCCACTTTTACTTATTACAACAGTAATAAAAAAAACCACCCATGTTACTATGACAATTGTCAACAATGATGATTTCTGGAAACAGTCAAAAGGCAAACTGTGCTTTAAACAAAAAGGCTGGAAAAGGAAAGATTCATCAAAAGTTTTTGAAGATTCAAATTTTTGCCTGTTACCTAAAATGAAAGAGCAACAGGTCCTAATGGATTTTGGTGGGGAGATTGTTCTGCTATAGGATGGCTGCAACTGAGTTGAATTCATTTGGTCAAAATGGGTTTGGCGGTAGCTTGAATGAGATTCCCAGCAAAGGTTGGTCATTCGGCACATATATTGTGTTACCTTCTTTGCCTGCATGCCACCAGGGACTTCTGGGCATTGTGCAAGCCTCATGGAGGCGCATGAAAATGCACTCATAAGTGCTCAAACCTGAAATATTTTTAAAATACGTCTTCAATTTCTAAACATTGTCAAATAAAACATATATTATAGCATTATTAGACTGTAATTAGAGCTAGATGTTAAGAGGGTAAACTTAAGTTGCAACAGGAATTTGATAGGTGTTATTGACAAATACGTTGTGAGGGTCTTAATTCTGGGACCTCTGGACTTTGCAAAAGTTAAGAGCCTTTGCATCACACTCATTCCAATGCGAAAAGAAATTAAGTCCTGTGAAATGAAAAGTTAAGGAGAGTGAAGAAAGTGAAAAACCCACTGAGATGTTAAAACCTATAGGATTTGGTTGGATCATGCCTAGTATAGAAAACAATCCTAGTTCTATAAATAGACTTTGTTCAAACAATGTCTTTGCTGTGGGAGTAATGAGTGTTGCCTCCAAAGACATCTTGTGGTTTCTATGCAAAATTCTCATATTTATGGTAGATCCCAATCAGCTGTAGCACATGCAAGCTGCAGTGTTTCATTCATGTTTACAACCATCCATGTCACAGAAACCATAAATTTTCATGATGTCAACTTGTGGTTAGATAATAGTTGACAATATCTGAGATCCAACCACTAGCAAGCCACAGTACCGTGAATGGATATACAGGTATCTATATTTTTCTAAGAGTTTCTGTGTCAAAAGTTGCCAGAACAGATATAGTGCTTGATCATTTTCCCTGAATTTATTTCTTTATTTGATTAGATTTCATACCCACTCTTTATCATACGGTCCCAGGTTGAGTGGCAACAATAAAAAATGAAATTATAAAATAGAAAAGCATAAAAAATTGAAAACACTTCCACATATAAAAACAATACAAATATTTTAAAAGAATTCCACGTTACAAAAAGAGAAATAGATAATTCCAAGTTAAACAAAAACTTAACACATCACAATAAAGAAAGAAGAGAGTAGATTTTTTTTTAATAAAAAACAGAAAAATAGAAACAATTAAAAAACACAGTGAACCTTCCCATAACTTATCTTTCATTTACTTGTTTCCTTGACCTCCTCACACCTCCCTTTTTTTGTATTCTAGTTTGGTTAGCTATTTCAGCAAATCCTTTCCATCTTTCCCAATTAGTAATTTGTAGTTTTTATGCAGGTGATCTTGAAAGGGAGAAAAGCCACCAGAACTTGCATGCTATTTCTTTCCCTCTTTTTTCTATCAAAAAAATCTTCCAAAAGTCAAACACTCAGATATGAATGGGGAATGAATGACCAGTCCCCTCTGTGATGTGATCAGTTCAGCCCATTCATAAGAATGCACATTTGTCCCAAGGAGATATCTCTGATGTTATATATGTAACCTTCAGCACAAATCATGAACAATATGCAAATATCCACAAGCAAACAACAAGCATTGTTGTTCTCCATATTATCTGCCTGGGTTTTCCTGCTCTACAGTACTTTGAGGATAGAGCGTGACTGCTCTCCTTTAGAATATGATCAGCTGTAGCACATTCCTATTGGAGGAAAACCATCAGTTTTGTCCCAAGAGACATCTTTGATGTTCTGGAATTAGGCTTTTGCTTCATTGGCACAAATTGTTGAGTGTTATGCAAATGTGCATATCCAAACAGCAAGAATTGATATCGAAGCACATTCTTTTCCTCAAAGAATTCTGGGCACTGTAGTTTACCCCTCACAGAGTTACAATTGCCAGCAACCCTCGACAAACTACAGTGCCCAGAATTCTTTGATGGAAAGAATTATGCTTTCAAGGCAGAGTGTATATGCAACCCTTATCTGCCTCAGTTATCATCCTCCATGCTGTTCTAATTAAAATGATATGTACCTTCAGCCATTCATCAGCCCTGAATGTTTATAAAATTTTATTGACATTAGGCAGAGACCCCCTATGTTATTTTAGACATCTTCTGAGGCTTTTTTCTAATTTCAGCAAGTCTACCCAGACATATAATTTAGTGACCTACCTTCGTTTGAAAAGTTTAACTTACTGTGTCTGTCTTTGCATGATAATTATTTTATGTGTAATTGTTTTCTTTATAGTTTTGTGGGTTTCAGTGTTTCGTCTACAGTATTATTATGCACATCTCTTCAAGAGCGGTTTCATTGAGCAGTTTAGAAATATTTCCAAATTAATTACAGTGGTATCTTGGTTCTCAAACTTAATCCGTTCCAGAAGTCTGTTCCAAAACCAAAGCGTTCCAAAACCAAGGTGCGCTTTCCAATAGAAAGTAATGCAAAATGGATTAATCCGTTCCAGACTTTTAAAAACAACCCCTAAAACAGCAATTTAGCATGAATTTTACTATCGAGATCACTGATCCATAAAATGAAAGCAGTCATCGAACTGTACTATAAAATAAATAAGACAGTATTGTAGATGATAAAAATTAAAAATAAATATTTTTCATACCTGCACTGATGATAGTCATTGTTTGGATGGGGGGCTTTTATCCATTTCCGCAGTCACACAGTCAATCAATCAGTAGCTGAACTAGGTTCCACACAGTGACAAAAACAAATTAACCAAAAAAGCCTCAAAAACAAAAACGCAAAATACCGGTAAATAGCAAAAACAAAAGTGCCAAACTCAATCCGTTCCAGAAGTCCGTTTGACTTCCGAAATGTTTGAAAACCAAGGTGCAGCTTCTGATTGGTGCAGGCAATAGCCAACAGCCACATTGGATGTTTGGCCTCTGAAAAACGCTTGAAACTGTAACACTTACTTCCAGGTTTTTGGTTTTTCGGAACCAAGGCTTTTGAGAAACAAGGTACCACTGTAAATGAATAAGGGTCATGCACAGCCATGTGGAATCTACCATGAAATATAGAAGAATATTCAGCCAGGTTAATATATTTGCTAGGGCAGAGGGGAACAGATAATTGTTTCTGCAATAAATGTAAAGTAGACTTAATAAATGCAAACAAATAAGGGAGCTCTGTGTTGCAGACTTGATTCATTGTCTTTGAATTTAGGTCGTGTGGCGGGGACTTGTTTCCTAGCTTTGAAACATCACATTCTTTGGGTTCCTTACAGGACGTGAAACAAACAGATTGGTTTCAGGAATGGCCAGATTCCTATGTAAAATGCATCTATAGCTCTGATGACAAAAATGCTCAGAGGCACCTAAGTAGCTGGGCAATGAGGAACACCAACAATCACAACTCGCGCATCTTAAAAAAGTCCTGCCTCGGAGTCGTGGTCTGCAGCAATGATTGCTCAACTTCAGATGGGGGAAAGATGTATCTGAGGCCGGCTATATGTGACAAGGCCAGGCAAAAACAGCAGAGTAAGTATGCTTCTTTGAAAAGGGCTTACATTAGACTTCTTGCAGTTCAATTTGGGTTTCCGCTGCCACAAAAAAAACATCTACTGGGTAATCCTGGTTCAGAACCTGACTTGCATTAGACTAGTACATCTCCAGCCACACGTTGGAAGTATCACATCGTGAAGTACATATAATTGTAGGGATGGATGTATATGGCCTTTCCCCCCCCCCCTTTCTATTTTTTCCAGTTCACATTTCGCCTAATAAACACATTTTGCAAGTGATTTTCTTTCACAAATGGATGCATTTTTAAAAGTACACTTTCCCCTTGTATAATATATGTGCATTTCTTTAAAAAAAAGTACACTGAGTTTACTTTAAAGTAAGTGAGCCTAGTTTACAAGCTGATCCTGAGTATTCTTACTTGAACATGAGCCCCGTGTAATTCAGTAAAACAGATCTGCAGGTGTGTACAGAATAGAATATGTACTTGGAAGGTAAAGATTAGGACAAAAATTAGGACAATCATGAAAGAAGGATTGTGACACTGATAGAAGATAAATTAATTTCTGGAAGTCTTAATTATTTGATGAAGTTTTGGGGAGAGAATATTCATGCAATCTCCTAAATGGAAACTTTCCCAAAAGAATGCAATTTGTTTGGGACAGAAAGTGCATTAGTTACACTAAGGATAATATTGTATCTATATCTACCAGTAATTATAAGGATCATATATTGGTCCTTTACTGAGGAATACCAAAATTATTCAGGCTAAGTGAACATGTATATTTTTTTGATGGTGTAATAACAAACATAAGAGCTTATAGTCTAAGGTAATAAGCACACTCAGAAAATCTCAATAAAATCAAATGGGACTTTATTTCAAGTAGAGGTAAGTAAGGTTGATCAAGATATTATACTGCAATTCGAAGCTGAGAATCCTACAGCACAATCTAATTTCTACACAGAAATATGTTCCATTGAGTTCAATGGGGCTTACTTCCAGGTAAGGGGACATAGGTTCACAGCCTTAGACAAGTTTGGGTTTTGGGTTTCATTTGTGCCTACAGCACATTTCACTTTCCAAAGATATTTTACCTGGACACAAGTCCCATTGCATTTATTGGAATGCGGGTGGTGCTGTGGGTTAAACCACAGAGCCTAGGACTTGCCGATCAGAAGGTCGGCAGTTCAAATCCCCATGATGGGGTGAGCGTCCATTGTTTGGTCCCTGCTCCTGCCAACCTAGCAGTTCGAAAGCACATCAAAGTGCAAGTAAATAAATAGGTACCACTCCGGCAGGAAGGTAAACAGTGTTTCCGTGCGCTGCTCTGGTTCACCAGAAGCAACTTAGTCATGCTGGCCACATGACCCGGAAGCTGTACGCCGGCTCCCTTGGCCAATAAAGCGAGATGAGTCGGCCACGACTGGACCTAATGGTCAGGGGTCCCTTTACCTTTACCTTTACCTTTACACCTTTGCTACAAGCAGAGACATCTGCTGTCAATAACCCAACATGAAAAGAGTATATTGTACCCTACACAATGAACTTCTAACATGACATAATCTTAAAACGAAGTTCATTCAAAATAAAATATTTAATGGTACACTTGTTTCAGGAAAATCGTGTCCCAACTGCTATGGGCCCTTGAAGCTTATTCCCTGCCGAGGTCATGGTGGATACCCTGTAACAAACTTCTGGAGACATGAAGGACCATTCATATTTTTTCAGGTTGGTAACAGTATCTGATTTATTCAAGGCAAGCCTGCTGTTATAGCTGAACTGTGCTTAGAAGATGAGCAAACCAGGAAATGTTTCACACTGAGCCAAAGAGAGTATTTAAATTGTTAGTGAGGTATCTTTTAAAAAAATAATATTTATTGAGGTTTTAAAGGTTACAGATAAACTATCTGTTAGTGAGGTATGACACCTCAGGTAAGGGGATCCGCAAAAGTTAACCAGCTGGCCATGCTTATACATAAAAACAAGCCTTTTTTCCAGCTGGAACTCTCTGGAACTCAGTTCCAGCACCTCTTAGGTGGGCGCCATTGCCATTCTAAGAAAACGAGGGAGGTGTTCAGGATGAGTTCCGACACCTCTAGGAAAATAGCATTGCATAAAAACAACCATTTTAAACCATACCAACTGCAAAGGAACTAAGAAAGAGAAACATGAAAATAGTAGGCACATCAAACATTCTCAGCTGAATCCAGGAAAACATCTGCCTCAGTTTTTTGAACCAGATGGTCAAGTCCATAGCACATGTCACAATTCCATTACTTACACATTTACTCAGAAGTAAGTCCCACTGGGTTCAATGGCGTTTACTCTTAAATAAACAAAATAACAACAACCACTATTAGTATTATTAGTATTATTAGTATTTTGTATCCCACCCATCTGACTGTGTTGCCCCAGTTGCTGGGCAGCTTCCAGCAGAATATAAGAAAACATAACAAAATATCAAACATTAAAAGCTTTTCAATACAGTCGTACCTTGGAAGTCAAACGCAATCCATTCCAGAAATTTGTTCGACTTCCAAAACATTTGGAAAACCAAAGTGCAGGTTATGATTGGCTGCTGGAAGCTCCTGCAGCCAATCAGAAACCGCAGAAGCCCAGTCGGACATTTGGCTTCCAAAAATAGTTCATGAACCAGAACAGTTACTTCTGGGTTTGTGGCATTTGGGAGCCAAAACGTTCAAGAATTAAGCTTTTTGAAAACCAAGGTACGACTGTACAGGGCTGCCTTCAGATGTCTACGGAAGGTCAAATAATTGTTTATGTCCTTGACAGCTGACGGGAGGGTGTTCCACTGAGAAGGCCCTCTGCCTGGTTCCCTGCAACTTCACTTCTCACAATGAAGGAACTGTCAGAAAGCCCTTGGAGCTGGACCTCACTGTCCAAGCTGAACAATGGAGGTGGAGATGCTCCTTTAGGTACACAGGGCTGAGGTTCTTTAGGGCTTTAGAGGTCAACACCATGACATGCAGAGCACTGCAGCCACAAATAGGCAAAAATGAGCTATTGATATGAGCCTTGGTATATGAATGTAGAAGACAACTAAACATCCACATGGGAATCATCATGGAAATCATGGTAGCATTTTCCTCCAAGATAGAATTTCAAAAAGTTATGTCAGAATTCAGTCACATAACCTTTTGGGGGAAATAGGAGTAAAAAATAGAAATAGAAATAGATAACTCAGATTATCATTCCTGTGCCTTTATAGGTGACTATGCTCTTAATTTTGACCAAGTATAAAGTTTTTTATTGCAGTCAATGACCAGTATCAGGATAAAATCACCAGTTTTGACTAGTCTATGAAGCCAGATTTCCCCTGCGGAATAACCTATTCTATACACGGATCTTTTGAGATGGTTTTGCCATTTCAGCAAATTCGGCAACCCACTTCCATTTATATTGAAACTTTAATCTAAAATGTAATGAGTTGCCTGAAGAAAGCCTATGCTATGCTATACATCCAACGAGACAGGCAAGCCATTTTGGATTTTACACCCCTTGTCTTGCGAGCATTGTGTTGAAAACTACCTTGTGGTTTTATGCCCCTATGCCTTCTTCACTTGCTGTTATAAAGTCAAAGGGGGCTCACGATCATCCAAGGCCGGAAACAAAATCGGAAGCCGAAGCAAGACGATCGATACAAAAAGCACACACCCCAAGTTCTCCGAGACTTAAACGGAGCAGAGATGCTGAGGTAAACGCTTGTTTTTTTAACTACCAGCAAAATGTCTGCCATTATGGCAGGTGGATTGAAGGGGGGTAACGAGGACTGCAAGAACCGCTGCGCTGTACAGTGTGTCAAGTGAGGGACCTCTATCAATGAGGGCTAGGCAAGTTTCTCCCTCACTGTTGCAGTGTACTCCCAACTGCAGTGGTGTACTATTCTCTCATCTGAATGAATAGCAAACATTCAATTATATGGAAAATAGTAATTTGGGGATACCATGTGGTAGAGTGGGGGCTCTCTACCCCTGGTGACTCTTCATAGCCCTTTCCTGGGTTGTGTTTCTTGGTCACACAGGAAAGGTGTTGAAGATATGGATATATGTTGGGATACTGGGTTTTATTCTGTACAGTGGTACCTCTAGTTACAAACTTAATTCGTTCTGGAGGTCCGTTCTTAACCCGAAACTGTTGTGTGCTTTCGCTAATGGGGCCTCTTGCTGCCACTGCGCCGCTGGCACACGATTTCCGTTCTCATCCTGGGGCAAAGTTCTCAACTCGAGATAACTCTTTCAGGTTAGCAGAGTTTGTAACCTGAAGCGTTTGTAACCTGAGGCGTTTGTAACTCGAGGTACCACTGTATAATAAAAGCCAGCATCCTGCATATATCTGTATTTTCAATCTGACTTCAGGTTTCATTATTACCGTATTTTTCCATGTATAAAATGACCTTTTTTCCTGAATTTTTTGTGATAAATTGAGGATTGTCTTATACACGGGTTAATATGCTAAATAAGCGAGGGCTGGTGCTGCGGCAGTAGCAGGGAAATGTTGGAGAGGAGGCTGCTTACCCGCTCTTCCCGGCTTAGGAAGAGTTGTTGGTGAGTGCCAGTATGTGGTATATTACGGCACCAGTTCCATCAGCCAGAGTGGGGGATCGTCAAAAACTGCTCAACAGCTCAACGAACTTACAAAAGAAGCTCAACAACTGTTGAGGGCTCCCCAAAATAGGGATTGTCTGATACATGGGGTCATGTTATACACGGAAAAATACGGTACTTCACTTTTGGCGGTCTTATATGAGTACAAACAGTGCGAGAACTGTGAACCATCGTGTGTACAGTGCTTGACAGAGCAGAGGATGACAGTTCCCTGCCCCAAGGGGCTTACACTCTAAATTCAGACACTGGAGAAACAACGGAGGAAGAGAAGGGATTGGGTAAACAGAGAAGAAATACAGTTGGGGCGGGGAAAGCTGTGGCCCTCCAGATTTTGGTGGTCACCTCCACATCACTTTTGGACAACTTTTAACAAGAATGGAGAATCTTGGGAACTGTAGTTTGTTACATGTGCTGGGAATTGTATGTCTAGGAGGCAGCACCCTTAAACTGCAGCCACGACTGTTTCGGTGGTGTAAGAGTGCTTTAAAGATATGGCGCGACCCCACCACTTCCATCATCCCTGACCATTGATGATGCTGATTGTGGGATCTAGACTCCAACAACATACGGAGGGCACCAGCTTGGGGAAGGCTGACCTACTGTAACTAAGTGTCTAACTAAGCCTACTTGGCTTTTCAGTGACACATGCTTCAGTATGCTCAGCTGCAGGCTGGGTATGAGAATTCGGTTTTGTGAAAATGGTGCGTCATTTTCAATGCCTTGACAAACAGATATCCGTATCAATATAGATATGTTGCCTGCAGGTTTTAAATTATTTTACCTAACTTCAGTCCCATTGATCTATATTTATGTTAATTTCAATGGGATTTTACTGCACTTTAATGCACCTGCAGCAAGTTGAGTGATCTCTCTGACATCTACCAGTAAATGCTGCCACAGTGAGAGAATACTGACTTCCGATGTGGAGCAACTTAGGGAAGGGAGTGGGGGAAATCACCCCTAAATTATGCACAAGGAAGGAGACTACCCTGGTATGTTCCATGACCTAAAAAAAAAAGAACAGGCTAAAATTAGATGGATTTTCGACATTTTCCTTGGAGTGTCACATTACTTTTTAACTTAGAAAGGGATGGGCTCTAAAGAATTTGCCACTAGCAAAATGTCTTCACAAAGTCCCCATACAGCAGAAGCGTGTTTTGCTATGTCTTATTTCTGCAAGCGGTAATTTACTACTAATTATCAAAATACACTGATATGGAATAATAATAATAATAATAATAATAATATAATAATAATAATAGCCGCAAGTCTCTTATCAGTGGCCCAATGTGGGGTTTTTTTGGGGGGGTGGAGGATTAAACTCCCCCCAGTTATAATCCTACAGCTGTGGTGTTCAAAGCATATTCGTTGTTCTGTGCCCGTGAGAGGTGTTTAGTAAATGACTGGTGTTTGTTCAAACCATATAGGCAAACGCTATGCCTTTGCAGACTGCCTTGAAATGTGGAGAACTGAAGGTGTGAAAAATGAGAAAAATGAGAAAAATGAGAAATTGAGAAAGACTGAAATTGATAGGCTTGGCCATACCTAATCCAGACACAGGTTTCTAGCCGCAGTGAAACGTTTGTCTCTTTTCATACATCTAGGTCAATTCACGTGCAGGCAAAATAACTTTGATTTATGCAGTTGTAAAATATATGTTCTGATGAGGGGGTGCAATCCTTTTTAGATTAGAGAGCTATTTGGCTCCCTGGGTTTCTCTGGGTTACATTGCATAGCTGCTGGAGTGGAAGGAACAGACCAGGAATCTCTGGGTCACTTGTGACAATACACTGGCAGCCAGCTTTTGAAAAAGCAGCTGTTCATGCAAGTGATTTACCCACACGAGTAGTGTAACATCGGAGTGACTAATTCATAAAAAAAGATCACCCCCTTTCTTCTGCAAACCGGAAAATCACTACATGGCAATTTTCCAGTTCATGGAAGAAGAGCTGTCGGTTGTATGAGCAGCACTGTAGAATTTGTGGCCATGCTACATCATATTTACTAATTCATTCCCTCTATTAGCAATGTTTTGGGGGTGAGTGTTGATTCAGCATCAACCACACATGAGGCGGGAGCATCAGCAAGCTTAGGAGAATCCCAAGGTTTGCAGAAACCCCAAAAACCTTCAGAAAAAATATCCAGAAAGGTCTGAGCATTCTCAGTCACTAGCCAGAGAATGCTATCTGGTGGGGGGAGGGAGGAGAGGGGATTCAATGGAGTATTATGTACGAGGGCTTGGCTGGCTGGCAGAACCCTGAACTGGAGCCCATTTGGTTGGTGCTCCTACCTGTCTCTATTATTTGTGCCTGCGGCAGTGAAGCTGAACTTGTGCGACGGTTCAGAATATCCAGTTGTTCAAGGAAGGAAATCATTTTCAGTCTAGTTTCTGTGAGGGAAGGGAGAGTTGTCAGTTTGGCTGGGATTAAAAACTCTCACACAGAGGATGAACAAGGACCACTGTAGGGAAGATAACGAAGGAAGAGCCCAGAGGAAAGGAAACCGAATGAAAGGTACTAAGGGGGAGGGGGATGAAGGAAAGATAAATGAGAATGAAGCTTAAGGAAAGGGATTGAAGGCAAGGAAGAACTAATAAAACAGAGAGGTGACGCTGGATAAACATAGCTGTGTTAAAAGTGAGAAGGGGCTGCATGGTTTGGTTTGAGAGAAAACAGAGTGCTAGAAGAACTGGTCAACTGTCCCAGCTACTAAGTGACAGTTGAGCAAAGTAGGCAGTGGCCTGAGGAAACAAATATTCAGTAGAGACATGAAATTAAATAAAAGAGGGGCCAAGTAGAAGTGGAGGCAAAATTCCCATAGATGAAGACGGGGTGAGGAACTAGTGGCCCTCCAGATGTTGTTGAATTACATTATCCCTGACTGGGGATATTGACTGGGGTTGATGGCATTCTTGTCTAAACATCTGGAGAGCTGCTGCTTACTTTGTTCAGGTTCCCCATCCTTGGCCTAAGAGATAGGAGGAGCTGTGCACTGTTTGCAAGATTGAGAACCAAGAGAGAAAAGCATAAGGACATAGGAACAGGACTGGCCCACCCCTGAGGCTCGGTGAGGCAGTTGTCTCGGCTGGCAGGTTGAGGCCAGCTGTGAGGGGTCACAGATCCAGGCCTCTGAGGAGCACACAGCGTGCTACCTCCTGCATTTGTCACCTGTCTCCTCTGCTCCCACCATCCCAATTCCATTTGCTCCTCTCTGGACTCCTTTTTTCTTCCGCACCACCTTCAGTGCACCAGGGCTTCCCTGGGCTGCCTCTGGTCCCCTCAGGTGGAGGTGGAAGAGTGCGGGTAGAGAAGGAAGTAGCAGGGGAACGCCATTTTCTACTTTGCCTCAAGCGGTAGAATATCCTGGGATAGCCCTGCATAGGCATGTCAGGCTAAGAGAAGTCTGCTATTTTGTGACCTGGCAACCTTAAGGGGGCAAAAAGGGAAAACAAGGTGGATGAATTTCACATACAGAGTTGAACAACCCAGCTAAAGTCCTTTAGCTGCAGCCTTCTAGTTCAATAGTATCAATCTGAGAAATTAAGAGGGCTTTTTGTTTGGCTGCATGCTATTATGATGCATTTTTCTCTCTTAAGTCCCTGACAGGTGAGAAGCCAAACCAGGACACTTTGCCATTAATAGTCTCCAAACAGGAAGACCTTATGTCACAAAGTACCTTCTTGGGACAAGAGCAGGTGTTGAACGATTGCTTGTCTCTTGCCAAAGGGTACAGTTCAAGAAAATCCTCTTATCTAATAGAGCACACTCCGGACGTAGACTGCAGCAAATACCTGGACAGGTGCAAACAGATCAGAAGCAGAGAATATAGCTACAGAGGCCCAGCTGAACCCTCAGTATTTGCATATTCTGAATACAGAGAGCAACAAACCTGGAATAAGACTGTGGGCCTGGGAAGAAACCCATTAGCAGAGAAATACTGCAGCGGCTCTCCGACAGCCCTGGCGGGTCTACACTGTGAAACCCTGGCTTCCATAAGTGCGGTTGATGCAGGCATCCAGCATGCTCCAACCAAGTGGGACCCGATGGCAAAAGTTGGCTACCAGTCCTTCAGATCTAACGTAGGTACATTCGGAGGAGAAGGCATGTATGAAGGAAAGCCACACCTGCATTATAACAGCAACCACGCTCCTTCCTCCTGCTGCCCGATCTCTCCAGAGGAGCCCTGCCTCATTGCAGACGCTGCCCATCACTATTACCAGAGCTCCTTGCCCCTGAAAGGAAATGAGTGGCACTTTGAAGAAGAAAGGAAATACACAAATCTGGACCACTGCAACAATGAGATGTTTTTTAACTTCTTCCCTTTGCGATGACACTGACACCTTTCAGTTGTCGCTCACCTCCTCTGTATCTCTTGGCAGTGCCATGGATTGTCTGCTATCCTGAACCTCGGGTGGTTACTTATGCTTTTTTGTTGTTGTTTAGTCGTGTCCGGCTCTTCGTGACCCCATGGACCAGAGAACGCCAGGCACTCCTGTCTTCCACTGCCTCCCGCAGTTTGGTCAAACTCATGCTTATAGTTGAGGCAAATAAAGTTGCTGATGTTGTAGTGCTGTTCCCCTCACTTTATAGAAAAGAAGGCGGACTGAATTTGTCACATCAGAGAATAGGTTCCCTTTCCTAAAGAGGAAACCTTTTCTCCAAAGGTTGTACAGCAGTGCATAGGCACATTCATGTTATAAGATGCATAACACACTCATAGAGAGTTGCTCTTCTGTATACATTGGCTCTTCGGGTCCTTTTCAGTGGTTCATGTACTGGAGGGAAGGACCAGTGAAGTCCCTCGCTTACATTCCTCTCTTGGGTGCAATGTTTTGCATGGTTTCAGCGCATTGGGTCAGCTACTGAAAAATGCCGACTGCAGCTCGTAAACAAAGCCATGTAAACCAGTACAATTGTCCTTATTTTGACCTGAGCGGTGATCTTAAAAGTGCTGACCTGGCAACACACTTTACTAAAATAGATATTCTTGCTTCTCAATAATATGCACAGAAAGCACAACTACGCTGCGCTAACAAACACAATATGACCTTAAATCAGTTTGAATATATGGAGTGAATGCCTAGACGTGTCTACTGAGATGTTAGTCCCATACTTCAGTCCAAAGAGATTTATGGCCAGGACAGTGAATACAGTGGTACCTCGGGTTGAGTACTTAATTTGTTCCGCAGGCCCGTTCTTAACCTGAAGCACCACTTTAGCTAATGGGGCCTTCTGCTGCTGCCACGCCGCCGGAGCACAATTTCTGTTCTCATCCTGAAGCAAAGTTCTTAACCTGAAGCACTATTTCTGGGTTAGCGGAGTCAGTAACCTGAAGCATATGTAACCTGAAGCGTATGTAACCTGAGGTGCCACTGTATAGGATTGCAGCCCCTGATTTTAAGAGGCCACAGATCCCTCTGTATGGGAGATCTATTCTTTTATTTTTGCCACCAGAAGTTTCTCCTTCCCCATCATCAGAAGCTGCCTCTTCTAGCTGAAATTTCCTTCCAGTTTTGGCTTGTTTAGCCCCTTTGTTAGAACAAGACTACATTGAGGGCATTGCCCATACCACTGATACATCCGTTAAATGCACATTTAATGCACACGACTTCCCCCAAATAATCCTGAGAACTGTTGTTTGTTCAAGATGCCGGGAGTTGTAGCTCTGTGAGGGATCGCTTCTGAGGGTTTGGAAATGCTACATATATCAAATCCTAAAGACATTCAGACTTCCCCAGTTTCCAGAACCGTACCTATTTTCAAATAAACTGAGGTGTGCTCGCGCTATAAAATTTTATTAATACAAGTCTGGGATGAGAATGTTTCAGACCTTGCAGCAATAAACTACTTTATAGTACCTCACAGGGTGCTATTATTTGGCTGTTCTCAACTGGGCTCAGTCAACTACAATTTGCCTTTTGTTCGCCGGTCTCTGCCTTCTTAGATCCCCTTTGCCTCCCTCCCAAAACACCTTGTTACTATGGGAACCACGTTGTCAGCAGCAAGAGTGGCATTTAGTGACATTGGCAGGAGCCGGCTAAGTTGGATTTATGGGATGTTTCAAAATTTACACAGCAATTTGCAAGCCTGTAATTGGTTTCACAACCACAACAGGTGCCTCACAGTGTGACAGTGGCTTTTCTAGCTATAGGTCAGCAAAGGGAAATGTAGGTTAGTCTGTCAACTTATGCCTCAGCTTCAGATAACCTCACATTTTGTGAATTTTACTCTGTTCTGTGAAGTCTACGAATACGTCCCTCGCAAACACCACCACACATGAAAACGTTTGCAACTGTGTGGATCCAAAAACGTTAAAACCTCTTGCACTACCAGAACATGAATGTTGGATACCACTCACAATAATTAAATTGAATAAACAAATTAAAAACACCTTTTTATAATCAATTTTCTATTGGTTTTTAAACAAATGCAAGAACCATCAAACACTTATCCAGCAGTACATCTAATACTCTATGCATTGACGCTACTGGTAAGAAAACTAATGCAGTTGTACCTTGGAAGTTGGATGGAATCCGTTCCAGAAGTCCATTCGACTTCTGAAATATTCAAAAACCGAAGTGCTGCTTCTGTTTGGCTGCAGGAAGCTCCTGCAGGCAATCAGAAGCCATGGAATGTAGGCATTCAGCTTCCACAAATCGTTCACAAACCGGAACAGTCACTTCTGCGTTTGCAGGGTCCAGGAGCCAAAACGTTTGAAAACTAAGCTGTTCAAAAACCAAGGTATTGGGGATTTGTTGGGAAAGAGATAGGACCCCACCCCACCCCAGCAAATGATATTTCAAATAATGAATACTGAACATAGTTCAACAGCTACCAAGGACACATCTTTGATGACCTTCATCTGCACTGAGACACAGCACAAGAGGAAACATCAGTGGGGTGTAGACTATGACCTGGAAGACCAGGGTTCAAATCTTTCCTCAGCCATGAAACGAACTGGGTGACCTTTGGCCAGTCAGTCTCTCTCTTGTCCTAACCCACTTCATAGGGCTGTTGTGTAACATAAAGAAGCTGGAGAACACTGCGCGACCTTGAGCTCCAAAAGCTGGCATTTAAATGAGAGTGAGATATGAGAAGCCTAAATGTTATCACAGATGGTTTGTAACAGGAATAAGGAAAACTATTCAGTCTCCCACTTAACTCCACAACGAGAAAGCATACACTGAAAATCAGCATGCAACACAGTGAGCATAGTTTTGAAGAAGGACAACTGCCCTTTAGAGTTCTTTGCCACCACATAGTTGGATCAAATTAATAAAAGACAGTAGTAATATGAGTCGATACTCACAAAGCTGATCAGGTCACTCAATACACTTTTCTGAAAACTGAAAATGACTGAAAGGAAGTGGTGTGAAAAAGAAGCTTTGCAGAACTCAGTGCTTAGTGAAATTTAATAGGTCCAACACAGTGATATTTCTGCCCTTTCTTACATTGCAGGGTAGCCAATGGGATGCCTTCTCAATGTTGTTGGACTACAACTCCCATCAGTCCTGGCCAGCATGGGCAATGGTCAGGGATGATGGGAGGTGGCAGTCCAAAATATTATGAGAGCACCATCTTGGCTACCCCTGTTATAGTCCACCACACAAACAATCCCAGAGGGAAAAGAGCAAAGTAGCGTGAGGTAACAGGTTCCAGCCCCTTTGAAGAAGACAGGTATGGCTTGGCTTGTCATATTACTGCATGAACAAGTTATAGCTGCTGCCATTTTTCTTGTGCACGGCTAGGAAAGGTCCGAGAGTCTCTCCCTGTATTTTAAGAAGTAGGGTCTTATTACTCCAGTTTATCTACCTCATTCATCTCTTTTCAAAGACATGGATGTTTGTGAGTTAACTGAAGAATAGGAGGTAGAGCAACAGATTCAGATAAAAGGAATGCAAAGTAAAAGTAAACGTCAGTCCAAGCAGGGATGCCAATTTGAATAACACATGGGAGGTGGACAGTTAAGCCCTGACCAAATGAGGCAGTGCGCACACACCATTTGAAAGGCAATGTCCATTAATTGGGGGAGCCCAACCCCCTCTAATATTTTACAGGGAGAGCCAAAGACCCCTCAGCCCCTAGAAGTTGGCTCCTATGAGTCCAGGGTAGTGCTGCTGATTTATTTGGGATATAACCTTTTGAGCTGATGAACTCAAGACTATCATTGACAACTAATCTTGATGTCTGTGCTCTCTTTCCCACTGTCAGAAGAAAGGACTGCTCCACACAGTCCACGATTAAACTACGAAATTCTCTCCCACAAAATGGCCACCAACTTGGATGGCTTTCAAAGAGGAGTCCACAAATTCATGGAGGATAAGGCTGTCCATCTCCGCTAGCCTCAAGGGCTACGTTCCACCTCAACTGTTGGTGGCAGCAGGACTCCAAATGTTGGTTTGTGAGTGGAGAGAATGCTGTGACATTCAGTTCCTTCTCGCCGTCTTAAAACAAGTCACCCATAAAGCAGCTTCCCATTTCTGCTGGCTGCCATACTTAAATCATGATCTATTCAGGGAGAGTCCAAGAAGCGACATTCAAGGAACTGGTGTTGAAATATGATGGAGCAAAACTGATGGTTGAGGGGCGTGCCTCAAAGAGTAGCTGCTTGTTCCTGCTGCATTAGAGGCCAAGTTGCTATAAAGTCCATTTATTTTAAGTCTCTAAGGGGAAAGGGGCACTTTCATTTCTTTCTTTTTTTAAGGATTTAGAAACCACTTCCCAATGAAAGCTTCTGAAGTGGTGCTCAACAGATATATGGATATAGATATAGATATAGATATAGAGGGACGCAGGTGGCGCTGTGGGTTAAACCACAGAGCCTAGGACTTGTCGATCAGAAGGTCGGCGGTTTGAATCTCGGTCTCTGCTCCTGCCAACCTAGCAGTTTGAAAGCACGTCAAAGTGCAAGTAGATGAATAGGTACTGCTCTGGTGGGAAGGTAAACGGTGTTTCCATACGCTGCTCTGGTTCGCCAGAAGCGGCTTAGTCATGCTGGCTACATGACCTGGAAGCTGTACGCCAGCTCCCTCAGCCAGTAAAGCGAGATGAGCACCGCAACCCCAGAGTCGGTCATGACTGTATCTAATGGTCAGGGGTCCCTTTACCTTTACCTTTATAGATATAGATATAGATATAGATATAGATATAGATATAGATATAGATATAGATATAGATATAGATATAGATATAGATATAGATATATAATTAAAAGCCCAACGTTATCTATTAAAAATAAAAATACATAATCTAAAAACGTGATTTAGAAGCATCAAATTACAAAACTCTACCTAGTATACACTCTTCAAGGAAAGCCCATTTTAAAAAAACAAACAAAAACAAGTGTTCAACAACCTCCTACAAGCTAAAATATTAGGTGCTTGTTTGACTGGAAGCCAATTCCATAAAGCTGAAGTCACCTTGCACTAAGGGTGTAAAGCAGCAAAACTGGGCCTTGAAACAAATTGGGAGTCAAAGCAGTTACTTTAGAATGGGTGTAATATCACCGCACCGGGTTAGACCTGTCCATAGTTGAGTGAGCCAATTCTGAACCAAAGTTCTGGATTGTTTTTAAGCCCAGGCCCACTTAGAGCTCATTAAATTAATCTAATCTAGAGGCCACCAAGACATGAATGACAATAGTTAGCAGAAGGTTTCTTTGTCCAAAGAGTCGGGTTCAGTCAACCATTTCCCACATGGCACTGCTTAGACATTTCCTGTCAGGCAGTTATCACATTCCCACAACTGCCATGGGACCTGTGAAATTTGAGCTGGTGGTAATACTCAGGTTACCAAAAGGCCAAAGGCTACAAGACGAAAACCAAAAAAATGGAAGTGTGGTATGCAGGTATCTGATTCCATTTGACTGTACCGATGACAGAAGAATGCATAGTCAGGACAGAGAGATTGTGTGGGTGTTTTTGTGTAAGACAACTTGTATAAGGGCCAGTTGAAGATTCTCAGCTGGATGGTCAGGGTGACAGGGAAAATAGTTAAGGATTTTTTAGGACAAGATGTTCCTTCAGCTTTTCACACAGATGACCCGTAGCGGCCAAAGGTATGAGCTGTGAGCGAAGTGGTGCCTGGCTGCTGGCACAAATTCACCGGGAGGCCATAGGTGAGCCACAATATCTTAGCCTCAGGACTCCTTTCGTAACATGGAGATAAGTCATATTGGCCCACTTTATATGGTTGTTGCAGGATTGCTGCCATAACAAATGTGCAGCCCTTGAAACACTGAAAGAACACTATTTAGTGGTAATTACTATTCTTAGGGTGCCTCCAGACAGTGGTGGCCAGCGGGGCTGTGCGGGTGCGGCTGTGCTGCCCTCCAATCTGCCCAATGCCACACGTCCCTCTGTTTCCTGAGAGAGACGGGGGAGGGGAAAGCGTGCTGGGGCTTGATGCAGTGTGGGCCCAGCGGTAGAGCCAATCCAACGCTCCTGCCACTGCACCCTCACCTCAATGAGCTCCCCCTGCCCCTCTTGGTGACCAACATCAACACACGACATTAGAAAGAAGGGAGAGCAACGCAGCTCTACCTACTGCTAGTGCCTTCAGGCTGTCGCTGTTTTGCAGGAGGGATTCAAGGGCATATATTAAAAATTTAAATTTGCTCTGTCACCCTAGTACAATTTAAAGCGCTCTGTCACCCTACTACTAGTAGTAAAGTAAGTAAATTTTATTTATACACCACCCTCCCCGGCCAGAGCCAGGCTCAGGGCGGCTAACATCAATAAAATTTCAGTAAAAACATAATAAGGAAAAAAAAAGAAAAAGAAAAAACCAATTAAAATACAGGTTAAAATGCAGTTTAAAATGCAGCCTCATTTTAAAAGTCAAAACCATAAGGGGAGGGAAACATAAGGGTCAGACTGAGTCCAAACCAAAGGCCAGGAGGAACAGCTCTGTCTTGCAGGCCGTGTGGAAAGATGTCAAGTCCCGCAAGGCCCTAGTCTCTTGTGACAGAGCATTCCACCAAGTCGGGGCCAGTACTGAAAAGGCCCTGGCCCTAGTTTAGACCAACCTAACCACCTTGTGACTTGGGACCTCCAGAATGTTGTCATTTGTGGACCTTAAGAGCCAGCGTGGTGTAGCGGTTAAGAGCGGTAGTCTCGTAATCTGGGGAACCAGGTTCACGTCTCCGCTCCTCCACATGCAGCTGCTGGGTGACCTTGGGCCAGTCACACTTCTTTGAAGTCTCTCAGCCCCACTCACCTCACAGAGTGTTTGTTGTGGGGGAGGAAGGGAAAGGAGAATGTTAGCCGCTTTGAGACTCCTTAAAGGGAGTGAAAGGTGGGATATCAAATCCAAACACCTCCTCCTCTTCTTCTTCTTCCTCTTCTTCTTCTTCTTCTTCTTCTTCTTCTTCTTCTTCTTCTTCTTCTTCCTTCGTGGGGCATACCAGGAGAGGCAGTCCCACAGGTACGTGGGTCCAAGGCTGCAATAAAATAGAAGTAAAAACACCCTGCACAGCAGCCTCTGGGGCAGAGCTTTTTTAAAGGAGATCTGTCAAAGTTGTTGAGCTTTCTTTAGGAGATACCCCAATGCTATTGAGCTTTTTAAAGGAGATACCCCCAAAGCTGTTGAGCTTCTTTTACGAAATCAACAAAAGTTGCTGCTGAAATTTTTGGGAGCAACGGACAGTGGTTCTGCAGCCCTGAAGTGCCAGTACCGCCAATCAACTCCCATGCTGCCCTGCAGCTCCAATGCCGCCCAGCAGCCCCTGTGGCACCCAGTGCAGCCCCCCCACCTGCCCCAGTGTTGCTATGCTACTGATCCTGCAAGCAATTCAGGGTGAATGCAGACAAATAAGAAGGAATACCCTGTAAGCACTGGGCATATTCTAACCTCTGCAGAAGTGTGTAAGCAAACCGGGATGAATGTTCAACAAACCAGTTGTTTGGAGGAACCATTAGATTAACCATAATTGCAGGTCATAGCTGGTACCCCTGGAGCACAGGCAGATTTGGAGCAGTGCAAGCCGTGCGGCCACACAAGCTGAGGAGGGTGCCTTCTCAGAGTGCTTATCCAGCTTCGAGAAGGAGGCAGGAGGGTTCTGGCAGGGTCCTAGCATCCTCCTTCTCCTTGCCAAAGCCAGGCAAGTGCTTACCAGGCTTTGGGAAGGAGGTAGGAAGGCTTTAAGACCCTGCCAGAGCCTATACCACCTTCCCAAAGCCCTGTGTAAGCCAGCGCTGAGATGACTGCAGGGAGGGTGTCAAATGTTGGTCTTGCACGGGGCAGAATATTACCAAGGTCTGCCCCTCCCTGTAGGTCAAGTTGTCCTCACTTATAGGGAGGGGTCCCACTGTTTCTGGACTGAATGTACATAACCATTATTGTACGCCCCACTGCAAAAGGAAAAGCTCATCATTTAAGGCACCCTTGTGCAGAACCCATAGCTTAAAAATGCTTTGCAATATATCTATCAAAAGGCTTCATTTATATGTCTGGATTGTGTTGTCATAACCAGTCGCACCTTTCTTCCAACCAGCATATTTATTACATCTATTGCACGCTATAAGGGGATTATTCTTCATTGTGAAACGCAACCTTACACAATGCACTCTTTCCCTGAGGACAACCCATCGTAAACAGAAATTAGCGAGGACATAAAATCATTTGTATTTACAGCCGGTAACTTTCTGTTCTTGACCAACTTACCAAACATTGGCTGCCATATGTACTACATAGCCAAATGCTGTTCCTGGCACTCAAGAGAAAAAGTGGCTGACAGGATAGCTGAGCAAAGACAACTAAGGCTGGCTGTTCCACCTCCACCTTGAGAAAGACACCGTGTTTGGGATTCACAATGGAAGAAATGATATGTCAATTTCCTGACTAATCTCTCGTGACATTAAACCAGTATTATGATCTCTTATGCCATTGCTAAGAATGCCAGATGGATGCATGTCAACTCCACAGCTCACAGGTTCTGACAAATAGATGCTGAGCTCTATTTAATGTTCAGCTCCATTAATCTTTATTATCATCCTACCTTCCCTGTATTACCATGCTATTGATTGTTCCAAAATGTTTCCAATTAAGATGGTGTTCTTCATATCCCAGATGTGATGTCAGACCATAATAGCAAGATTAACAGAAGAACTTGACACATGCAACACACTGAACTGCTAGCTTTTGTACGGAAAGTAATTAATACAATTAGTAATAGCATGATTAGAAGCATTAGGCCAGTCAACAAATTAAAGGAGTTTGCTTAATTAACTGCTTGACTTAACTCTAAATTGACAGTATTTTCATTAATGATGTCAGGCTTCTCATGTAAGAAGTTACCCAGACACATTTTTGTCTACCAGATTGTATAAAGCTCAGAATCTGTATATATGCAGACATGCTTCATGCCAATGTCCACTGAGGTCAAAGGCAAAATTTTCACATATCTAAATGGATCTGCATTGTAACATTCATTGCATAAGAAAGCCCTTGTCACCATTACTGAATATACTTTCTCAGTTGACAGCTGTACCTAAACTGGATGTGTCATGAGTAATCTAAAGTTCAATAAATTACCGGTAACTCTGCTTATTAATCATTTGCATTCCAAAGAATACCATCCATAAAGGAGTCACCAGTAAATGTTGCCAAACAAATGCTTATCAAAGAATTTATTATCTTCCTTATCAAGAAATATTGGGCACAATCCTGCCAAAGGTCAGCATTTTTAGGTTCAATTAATTTTAGCGAGAGATTTAAGTACACTCTGATGACTGAATATGCACCATACCTGTAAAGCATGTTTGAAGCACATTCTTTCCCTCAAAGAATTCTGGGTACTGTAGTTTACTCCTCACAGAGTTATGATTTCCAGCAACCCTTCACAAACTACGGTGTCCAGAATTCTTTGAAGGGAGAGGAATATGCATCAAATGTACATAAAAAGGTCAAAACTGTCCCATTAGAACTAATGGGATCTATGAGTGCCGTCCAGAGAGACACTGGGGATGAATGTTCTTGGCAGAACTGCACTTCAGCAACAAATGGATGTCAATTCTTAACTTGGAATAAGTTAAAATGCCAGTTTTTCTCAACTTCAAGATCCCAATCAGAGAAACATAAAAAATCTGCCCTGAGGAGGAAATTTTTACACCCAAGAAGCATGTTAATCATATGCATTTACATTTATTATCTAGTTGGTGATCTTTCACTCATAAAAGCTCTTTTAATTAGCATCCCTTCAAAACAAAGAGGAAAAACCAGATTGAGATTATCCCTGTCTTGTTACATACCCAGACATGCATTCATCTTTCTCATCATATTTTCTTTAGCTTTTCAGGTTCAACTAGATTTGTCTTTATAAGGCAATCCTACACACAAGAGGAAAGTAGTTTGGGTTTTTTTTATTTGATATGTTTTCCATTTGGACTTATCAGAAACCAAGGATAGCAACTCTATTTTCATTATCTATTACTGTTGATGAAATCAGGGTTGGAGGCAGAGAGGTTTTAACCAATTATTCTTCACCATTCTGCATGTTCAGAAGTAAGTGGGCATTGCATGGGAGATGCAGGAACAATATCCTAACTTTTAATGCATGTTTAAATATTTAGGCCCTTGCAGGAACATCAGCTGCACCTTAAACTTAGTTTCCTATTTGAATTCTTCCCATAGTTAACTTTGGAAGAAGGGCTGAAAGCTGAACCTAGTTAGGACTAAGCAGGAGATTTCCTCACTTCAGCTGAAGTTGACGGTTCCTGAGGAAGCTAGCATCATGGAGAGGCAGGGACAAATGTTGCAGAGTTTTGTATTTTTTTTGTTTCCCAAAGGCCCTTTGCATCTATGTTCAAGAATATTCTTCAAGTCACTAGCAGTGTTTTGATGATGCAAACTGATCCATCAGAGTTCCTGGCAGAGGTTTAGAACTGGGCAGATGAGATGATACAGTAGGGAATTAAATCCTCTGAGATCCAGATACAGCACAAAAAGAGATGCTTTGCTTTATTAAAAAAAAAACCTTCAGAGGCTATGTACGATTCCAGGCACAATTCAAAGTGTTGGTGCTGACTTTTAAAGCCCTAAATGGCCTTGGCTCAGTATACCTGAAGAAGCTTCTCCACCCCCATCATTCAGCCTGGCTTTGAAGGCCTTCTGGTGGTTCCCTCACTGTGAGAAGTGAAATTACAGGGAAGCAGGCAGAGGGCCTTCTCGGTAGTTGCGCCCTCCCTATGGAACACCCTCCCATCAGATGTCAAGGAAATAAACAACTATCTGACTTTTAGAAGACATCTGAAGGCAGCTCTGCTTAGAGAAGTTTTTAATGTTTGATATTTTATCGCTTTATTGTAATTATTATTATTATTATTCTGTTGGGAGCTGCACAGAGTGGCTGGAGAAATGCAGCCAGATGGGTGGGGTATGTATGAATAATATAATATAATATAATATAATATAATATAATATAATATAATATAATATAATATAATAGGCCATTACAGTCAGAACTTACTAATAGTTACATGTGACGCTCTGGAGCGTTGTCTTTTTCTGTTCCAGGAAGTGATCAAGGATTCTAGGCTGCCCTGGGTCTAAAATGCTACAACAAGTCATTTACAAGAACGCATGTCAAGATGGAGACTGTCAGATCTATAGTGTCTTCAGGAAGAAGCTTCTGTAGATTTAGTAATGCACTAATATGCATATCGGTGCCTGCATTTCTACTATGAAAAGACAGACCTATCAGGATTGAGCTAGCTTTTCTGTTTGGTCTCGCCTCGGCACCACCAGTTTTCTCTAAGATCTCAGTTATCGGATTGTCCATCTGAGGACAAATACAGACCACTTCACCCATCAAAAAACAAACTGTGACCACCAACTTGGAGAGTGGACTTAGATGACTGGGTGAAGACAGTCACACAGTATGTGTGTGCATGGGATTATTAATTTAATCTTAGTTATGAAAATGATATACTGCCTTTCAGGCCAACAGAATTATTAGTGAGCACCAATACTTAAAGGTATATTATTATATCATCACAGCCACCAAACTGCAATGACTATGATTCTTTGGAGGAAGTAGCAACAGCTGAACTGGTATAGAACCAATGTACCTCTGTAGCTTCAGGGAAACAATAGCCTCTTTCATCTCCTTCCACACACCTCAAACTTGCAGAAGGTAAACAAGGCTGTGCCCCCTGGTTCTCCTCCCTGTCCTCTGGGTGATGTCCAACTGCTCTGTCACAATTTGTGCGTGCAGTGCGGATAGGGAAGAAATTCAGTTCAGCTTACATTTAAAGCTGAATATGTCAAATCCACAATTTCCGAAGCAATAGGAGAACTGAAACACATCCAACCTTTGAAATTCACACAAATCTGAATTTTGTGGTACAATTCTCCAACCAACCAAGGTACAGTGGTACCTTGGTTCTCAAATGCACTGATACTCAAACAGCTTGGAACCCAAACAATGCAAACACAGAAGTAAGTGTTCCAGTTTGCAAACTTTTTTCAGAAACCGAACGTACTCCGTTTTGAGTGTTACGCTTCCGATTTGCGTGCCACACTTCCGTTTTGAGTGTTATGCTGAGGTCTGTCTGTTTTTGCTATTTATTTTGTGTTTTTGATTTTGTGGCTCTTTTTTGTGTGTGACTGTGTGGAACCTAGTTCAGTTACTGATGGATGGATTGTGTGACTGCAGCACATTGTTTATTGCTTTCGTTTTATGAATCAATGATCTCGTTAGATAGCAAAATTCATGTTAAATTGCTGTTTCAGGGATTGTATTTAAAAGCCTGGAATGGATTAATCCATTTTGCATTACTTTCTATGGGAAAGTGCGCCTTGGTTTTGGAACGCTTTGGTTTGGGAATGGAATTATGGAACGGATTAAGTTTGAGAACCAAGGTACCACTATATACACAAATACACATATTAGGGGGAAGGTATGCCTTATTGGTAAAAGATAACATGCACAAATGCATGGTATTGGGAGAAATGGCTTGCAAAAAAAAAAAAATGTTCATCAAAATTGCATATTAAAATGTGCTCATTAGGAGAAACTTGCTCTAAAAAGCTGAAGGATTCTCATGAGGATTTAAAAACAAACTGTTGCAGAAATATGGAGAACTGAATTTAAAGTTGGAAAAAGGAGAACAGCCACCGGCAGATCCTTCCATCCCTGGTGTGTGGTACAAAATACTTCTGTCAATCTTCTGCTGAGCTCACACAAGTGAGGAGACAAGGTCAGTCGATGTAATCTCATGCACTTAGTAATGAATGGAGAGAAGGTGTTGAAAGGGAAGATAGCCGTGACTAGATTGATGAGGAATAGCTGCATGGCAAATCCAGACACTACTGGACAAAGGACAATTCGATGGCAGGTCAAGTTCCTTCCAGTATCTTGCCTTTTAATGAGAAACTGAATGAAAAGCATCAAGTGATATATGCATCAAAGCTCCTTGAATATTGAGTACAAAGAGGAGCATATCTGGAAACTGACAGCGTACCCATAAATCGTTTGCTGTTATTACACATAGCTAGTGACAATGGTTCCATAGTCCTTATCCACTCTTCCTGATTAAAAAAAGGATTGCGGCTTTATTTCCCACAGAGCCTAGGACTTGCCAATCAGAAGGTCGGTGGTTCGAATCCCCGTGACGGGGTGAGCTCCTGTTGCTCGGTCCCTGCTCCTGCCAACCTTGCAGTTTGAAAGCACGTCAAAGTGCAAGTAGATAAATAGGTACCGCTCCGGTGGGAAGGTAAAAGGTGTTTCCATGCGCTGCTCTAGTTCACCAGAAGTGGTTTAGTCATGCTGGCCACATGACCCGGAAGCTGTACTCCGGCTCCCTCGGCCAATAAAGCGAGATGAGCGCCGCAACCCAAGAGTCGGTCACGACTGGACCTAATGGTCAGGGGTCCCTTTACCCCCATTTATATTTGCTCCATGATATTTGCTTAGAAATTCCCAAAGAATCAGGCATGATCGCTTCTGATGAATGGGACTCTCAGTCTCAACAAAGATTAACAGAAAATGTGGGACCAGGGCCAAGAAACTAGTATATATATTGGGTCAGTGTGTGCTGTTTCAAGAAGTGCTTGTAGATACAATCAGAAAGGAAGTTGAGGCAAGCAGATTCACATTTAAGTTGATTTGATATACACAAGTGTGGTAATTGGTGGGATGGACATATCTTTCATATGTAGTTCATTGTATACTTTTTCTCCTTTGTGATTAATTAGCACCAATAACCTGGTATCTAGCCTCAAGGCTCTTGAACAACTCAATGAATTAATGACTCACAAAAATAGAGAGGAAGAGGAAGAAGAAGAAGAAGAAAAAGTTTGTCGTCTTCTGTGTATTTCTGCTGAGGAAAGCAGCACCTGCTGAATTTTTACCTTTGATGCAGCTGTTAAATGCAGGTGGTTCTGCCAGGAAAAAAACGTGGCAATCTTAGTCTTATTTTCAGGGTTTGCTCTTCACAACACTGAGCGCTAGACAAAACAACACCCTGAGTCTATTTCAGTAGGACCCAAGTAAGAATGCTTCACGGTGAGTTTAGAGCAGAAACCAATGCTGTCAAATAATTTGCCTAACAACTGTGTCTTCATATTTTCCAGAAGGACAAGGGACAAGATTCTCTGTTTAGTCCCCACCACTCATGATTTTAGGTACCTTTCCATAAAGTCCCATTTTAAGCCAAATGACTCAGTGTGACTACGTGTGACTAGTCAGTTCATGTAGTCAGAAGTCAGTTCAATAAGGATCACATCCAGGTATTTGTGGATAGGATTGCCACCTTCATTACTTTTTCAGCATGCCCCCCCCCCATGGCAGAAGCACAACAATACAAATCAACTTAGCGTATTTGCAGTATAGCTGCTTCGTAAATGCTTGACTCTGATTCTGACCTGTCAAGACTGTTGCTGCTTCCTTCGCCCCCTTGATAGATTTAAAATATCATGCCCATAATTTTCTGCTGATTTCACACACACACAATCATGATTTGCAGAGCTATCCAAAATCCCTTTTGTGCTGGGGTTTTGAAAAACGTTTCCCACTATTCGCTTGTGTCATTTACACCTATGGAAATGGCATTGATCTTCCTTTCTTCTGGGGGGGGGGGAGGTTACGCTTTCTGCAGCCTAAGAAAAGACCCACAGGGAAAATACAGGACAATGACTGGGTGGTGGTGGTGGTGTATGGATGCTGTTTGATGTGACTGAGCCAAGGAGGCAATTCCACGTTAAATATCGATGTCCGCCACCAGAGACAAAATAACTCTTCCATTTCCAGTGAGCCAATAAACAAGATATCCAAATCATCAACTGCCACCTAGTGGCAAGGAAGAAGTATTTCAATTTTTTAACAGGTTAAAAGAGACTCCACCTTCAATAAGACAAAACAGCTCCTCTATGACACCCAAACGCATCCTTCACTGTTTCTGTAAGGGTGGGTGCCCATGTTTTGCTTGCTAGTCTTCCAGTCTCTCTCTTCATATGCATGGCCTCTATTCTGAGTTCTTCTGTTTATTCCCTTTTCACTCTACACCTCGTTTCTTTTCATCACCTTTATCTGCTGACTCGTACTCAAACTTCTTTGAATGATGAAGCCTCTCTCTGATTTTGCCACATGCTTGTTCACTATTCTTCCTCCTCATTCTGCCTGTTATCTCTCTCTCTCTAAATTTCCATTTCCCTGTGCTATTTCTCCTTTGGGGTGCTCTCTCTATTGTAGCTCCTTATACTCTTTTCCTTTATATTTCCATCAGGCCTCCTCTCTGCCCTCTTTCAGAAAACAATTTAAATCTTCCTTATCTTGCATTTTCCTTTTGACGACATTCTATTTTAAGCTTCTCGTTTTATTTCCCTAATAAGTGGGTTTTGTTTTTAAAAACAGATCCTCTGTTACAGGAGCAGCCAACAGTGTGGTGCCTTCCTGATGTCTGGAACTAGAATTCCTACTAGCCCCAGACAGCATAGGCAATGGTCAGGGATGACGGGAATTTTTTACCCAGTAGCTCTTCCATCATTCAGTAATGATACCTTGTCTCTGATGGATATACCAAAATCCTTTCTGGCAGACTTTATCTGCCTCAAGTCTAAAACAAGGATCAGGAACTGGCGGCCTCTTAGTCAGGTGGTCAACTGGTCCTATCAAAGTAAAAGGAGGGTGTGGAAGGGAAAACCCTGGAGTAATGATGGCTACCATAGGTCCATCCAAACAATGGAGGTGTGGAGCTCAGACTTCCTATTCCCTTGTCACCATGGCCTGCTATCAAAACTAATTGATGAACAGTGCCCTAGAATTTTCAAGTAAGCCTAGTATGTTCCACATTATGTGCAGCTTACAAGGACCCCTTTTTAATTATAGCTTGAAGTTGTTGTTCTTTTTGCAACCTAGCAAATATACATCCATAAAAATAAATCACAATTTTCCAGGGCAATTTCCCATGATAAAAAGCTTAATCAGGGCATAGTTAACAGCCCTGTGGCTGCATTCTCAATGCAACAATAAATTCTACAGCACAGCATTTATTGGTTTATTTCCTCCAGATAAGGTATTGCACAATGTGTTACTTTATCATCAAAGAGAACCAGACTTCTCCCAAGGGCAACGTGCTAGAAAACACTATTAAATGATAAATACACATTCTATCCAATTATGATCCATTTTCAAAGACTGGTCTATTTGCTTGCTTTTTCAAGTTCTTCAGCTTATGCAATGAAAACAGATGAGTGCCACTACTGTTATTATTGAATGTTAAGAGAGCCTACTTTTAAATGCCATGTTTACTTTTAGGGTGAAATCCAATGTATGAACAGACAGGACTTCCTTCTCCATCCTTTCTTACAAAATCTGCTCTAGAAAATGCCCCAACTTGCCAGTTTTGGGGACATGTAGGGAGTGGCACTGTGGGTAAAACCTCAGTGCCTAGGACTTGCCGATCTCATGGTCGGCGGTTCGAATCCCAGCGGCGGGGTGAGCTCCTGTCTTTCAGTCCCAGCTCCTGCCCACCTAGCAGTTCGAAAGCACCCCCAAATGCAAGTAGTTAAATAGGTACCGCTTTATAGCGGGAAAGTAAACAGCGTTTCCGTGTGCTGCACTGGTGCTGGCTTGCCAGAGCAGCTTCGTCACGCTGGCCACGTGACCCGGAAGTGTCTCCGGACAGCACTGGCCCCCGGCCTCTTAAGTGAGATGGGCACACACCCTAGAGTCGGACACGACTGGCCCGTATGGGCAGGGGTACCTTTACTTTTACCTTTTAGGGAGTGACAGGGGGAGGAAAAGGGGGGAGTCCCATTGCATGAGCAGAAGTCTGTTCCACTCATGCACAGACCCCCCCCCTCAATTCAAACCCTCCACTTTAAATGAATACATTTGTACAACTCAAGTGCTTCAAATTTCTTCTTTACAACAGGTATGTTTTTATAACACAGCATAGCCCTTTTTCACTGTGTAGAACTGATTTGATTTCACTTTGATTGCCAGTTTGACCAGGATTGGTGTAGCATGTTTAAACTTCCTTGTTCTGGTGAGCAACCTGGCACAGAATTCTGCACCAGCTGGAATTTCCAGTCTTCAGAGGCAGCCCTATGTACAACACATTGCAGTGATCTAACCTAGAGGTTACCAGAGCATGAACGACAGAAGTTAGGCTATCCCTGTCCAGACAGGGGCGTAGCAGGACCACCAACTGAAGCTGATGATAGGCACTCCATGTCACCGAGGCCACCTGAACTTCAGATGACAGTGAAGGATGCAGCAGTACCCACAAGCTGCATACCCGCTCCTTCAGACCAAGTGTAACCCCATGAAGAGGCAACCTCCTATCCATTCAGTCTAGGGAACCAGTGCCTCAGCTTTATATGGACTAAGCTTGAGTTGGTTGGCTCTCATCCAATCCATGATTGAGGCAAGACAATGGTCCAGCACATCCACTGCCTCACCTGCAGATGTAAAGGAGAAGTAGGACTTTGTGTCATCAACATATTGCTGACAACGTACTCCAAACCTCTAGATAACCTCACTCAGTGGTTTTATGTAGGTGTTAAAACAGCACAGGTGATAAAATCGAACCCTGAGGAACCCACATTGAAGGCTTCACATGGCCGAAAGGAATCACCTTCTGGAAACATCCATCCAAGGAGGAGCTGAGCCACCTCTGAGTGGTGCCACTGCCTGAAACTTGCAGTTGCTCCAGAAGGGTCCCATAAAGCCACTGAGAAGTCAAGGAGAATTAATAGGGATACATTTCCCTTTGTCATGAAAATGGTTCTAAATTAACAACCAAGAGAGCAGAACATGGTTTAAAAAATACGGTGACATTTTTTTCAATCTGAGCAAATACTTCTGTCTGCTTGGTTTGAATGTGTGGATGGGTTAAAAAAAACTGACCCTGAGCACTTCTCCTTGAACGGAGATTGCAGATGTGTGAATATAAGTTGTGTCAATTTACTCAAGAGTTGTGTCAATTTACTCAAAAGTGCACTGGCAATTTATGTTTAAAGTAAACAACCTGTATTTGCAGTCATAGAATTGGACCTTACAACTCTAGCAACTGAATTCAAAATACTGCTAGAATCCAGAAGTAAGCAGACCTACTGTATCCCGAGGGACTTTGGACTTAAACTTCTAAAACGTCTTCCACAAAAGTATGGCAAAGCACTTTTGAAAACAGCAGCAGGACTTCATAAGCTATTTGTAACAGCTCCAGCTAAGGGGAGGAAATCTACCACACCCAGAGAGTTCTTTAGATCCCATCCCAGATAGGTTAGTGGAACCTCTATGCAATGGAGCTCTTTTGTCCTACAGCCCCTTCCTTGAACCTCCAAAAAGCTTGTCCTCTGGAATGATGTGTGATGAGACACAGGGATGCTGCAGCAGGTCACTTCTGAAAGACATCTGTGGACCCAAGCCATTGTCTCCAAGTTTAGGCTGTGACCCCGCAAAAGGTTAATAAAAAATGCATTTAATTTTACTGTATAAAATATTTTGAGATTCTGCCTCGTAGCTATGAACCGTAGCCCTGTGCTTTGTCCTATAAACTAGCCATTTGTTTTATTTTAAAAAGCCTGACTGGTGTACTGAATAGAAACACTGTATATAGACTACAGAGACTTGAGTTCAAATCTTGACTCAACAATGAAGATCAATGGGTGGCCTTCAATAAAACATCCTTCTTGTCTAACTTACTTCATAGGGATGCTGTGTGGATAAAATGATAGCAAAAACAAGCATATTGTTCTGAAGTTCCCGGGACAAACCTACGATAAATAATATAAATCGGCATTTTAAAGGGATGTGCTTGATTGTAAATAAATAAATGTAACACAAACTGGGAGAAGAAAAACATTTAGAAACTTTAGTTTTATGTTTGTAAGTACATATTTATGATAAGCGTCATACAGCAGTTGCATTCAACTCCCAAAGTACATACGCAGGAGAAGCAGCACACAGTACCTGAACATCTGTAGGAGTCCCCAAAAGCAAAAAAATCAGTTTAGTGTGACAAAACACCCAAGGGGTGTGCAGTATTCTTAGCAGTTAGGTGAAGGGTTAAACAAAGAAAAGACAAACATACTTGAGTACAGCCCTATTCTCATTTGCATAACATAATTCAAACAATGCACTTTCAAGTTCAGTGCTCCAAATTGCTTTCTTGAAATCCTTTCCTGGATCAAGAAGAAGAGAGAGGCAGCCAGTTCCCCAATGTGACTTCTCGCTCATCTTCTACCCCTTTGCAATGCAGTAACTACTAGTTGTTGAAACAATGTGATGCCAAAACAGATAGCAACAACTGAAGCTGAACTTCCGACTTTGCTTCCCTTGCTTAATTTTTTTTTGTAAGGCTTCAGCTTACAGCAAAGTCAATGTCTCTTCTTGAAAGGCAACCCAAATACATGTATTTCAAAGTAAACATTTATTTTACATTTGTGTAGGCCACACACAGATGTAGGACAATTTCTTCACATTTTGAGCCTTCCCCCAATGCACGCACACCATGTCATATGTACAGCAGTAGGTTTAGAACGATTCCTGAACTTAAGGTGCATAGGCAGATGAAGCCTTACGCTGGAAAGAGAACAGCTTATAAATTTGCTCATAAAATGACATGGCAAAAATGCCTTTTATGTTATCAAAGTCTTTTCACAACATAATCAAGTTTAAAATAATGTGTAAACTTGACTTCAGAACCAATAAAATAACCCTGCCACCCTAAATCAAATTATTTCCAGTATATATCTTTCAAAAAGATCCCACATTTTTAAAATAAAATTCATATATATATATATATATATATGTATGTATATATATACACACATTTATAACTTAAGTGTTGTTTGCTGTAATTTTTCATGCAAGAGTAAGAGATGTGACTTTCTTAGAGAGGTCTTTCTGAAAATGCAGTAAAGCTCTTCACTCGTGCAAAGAACAAAGGGGTGTACATCTTGTCAATGTCAAAAGAAGAGACTGCTGTTTCACCAGTAGACCTATAAAAGATATTACAGAAACACATTAGACCGGTGCTGCGATATTGCAGAAAATGGTACTGAAGACAAAATTCAGCTTCCCCCAAATCTTAAGATTTCATTTCATTTTATTAGTTTCTGTAACTTGTGGCTGCAGCTTATGGTTGCAAAAATGGATCTGAAAGCCATGTGGGCCAACACCTTGTAAATGCCGGGGGGGGGGGGTGGAATAAGAATTCCAGTAATCTCACGAGGTGCTGAGTAATGCCACCTCATAAAGCAAATAATTATTTGAACCATTAAAATTTACAAAAAAACAAAACAAAACAAAACCCTTCAACTGTTATGTTAAGTATTAAAATAATCCAATCTCGATTTGTAAAAGCCTGGGGAAGCAAACATATCTTCAGTTGACATCTGAATACTGTATATAGTGAGGAGAACAAATTTATCTTCAAGGGAATGGCATCTCCAAAACCACGTGCCACTACCAAGATGACCCTGTTGTGCATGCCTGAACCATGGATTAATGCAGGACAACACAAGCAAAGCATCTTCCCCATCTATCTTAAGGACTGAGTTGACTGTACCAATCCTCATCTATTTACAAATTCTTGTAGTGGAGGAAATCCAATTGTTTTTCTTTCGCTAATGCATCCATCAGTGGAATGGGCGTAAAGGCAATTTTTAGCATTCCTCCCCCTGTCCCACAGACTGCTCCAGGACCATCCCTAGGGGCCCCCAACATGGCAAAGCCCCTACCATCACCACTCTTCCCCACTGGTAGAGGCTGATGGAGGGGCATCCTCACCTCCTCCAGGCACCAAACACGAGGAGTGGGACAGAAGAACTGACTACTCTCTGTTATTAATCCCAACCAAACAGTATTCTTTCCTCTCCCCTTTTTATCCAAAATCTTACTTGTAAGTAATGTGACAAGAGTGATGAATCCAAACAAGCTTGTTGAATCTCTGGCGGCCACTGGAACACAGCTGTAGCCCTACATGAAAGCTGTGGTCAGTTTCTTGCACAGGGACACGACAGAAATATCTGTACTTGTGGTAGTCAATTGGTTTCTACATGGAAACAGAAACAATATAGTGCTGTCGAGAATATGTAACAGTAAAGATAGTTGCCAAAGCCGAAGTTAAGGCTGCTGAATAAATGACACTGCTTGTATATTTCCATTTGAAAATACGTAGGTTCTATATATGATAAGCTATCATTATCATAAAACAATCACAACATGATGGTCAGAACTGTAAGCAACAGAAGGCTTTCTGGGTGAAAAATCATCACCTAAGCAGTTTGAGTTTATTTGAGCAGTTTGAGTTTATCCACCTAAGCAGTTTGAGTTTATCCAGAAAAATGGATGCTCTTTATATTTAAACAGCTTATAAAGATCAAAATATCTAAAAACCAGACTTACAGTAGAAAGCTCCTATTAAAAACCTAGCAGTGGAGGCGTGCAAAAAAATTACTGGAGGAAGACAAACAGACGAAACTAGGTCCTTGTCGGCACCTCTGCTGCCCTCAGCTTACCTCCCGTAAAGTCTTACCTCCACCTGAATTTCTATCCCTTGACATCAACTGACCCTTGTCTACTTTCTCTCTTTCCCTACCCTCTAAAATTCTGGTGTTCTACTATTTCTTGCCAATAAGCCCACATTCCTCCCCCTAAACCCGCAGCTAACAATCATTAATTATTTGGTTCAGAGCAGCAGCAACAACAGAGATCACAAATGAGGCATAATCCAAAGGCATGAGCAGAAACCATGTATTTGCCCAACCCCCTTCATTTATCTCCCTCATAAGAGATTACAAATTGTTAACTCTGTCTACATTTAAATAGCATTTTAAGTAATTGGTAATTAGGTGATACCAGAATTAGGTGATGTTATTGCATAGCAATAACAAAACAAAAAACTAAATTTATGGGTTTTAAAAAGAAAATTGAGGGCCTTTGTGGAAGTACTTTGGAGGTGTATGTATCCTCTATTTATTTTGAAAAGTTGTTTGCCTATCTGTTCTCTATGCATCTTGATACCTCTTAAGATATTGTCACCAAACTTCACATAATGGTTCTTGAGATTAAGAAGCAGGTTTTTGTCTATGTTTGGATAAAGTGTGACAACATTTTGAATCAAAATGGCAGGCCAATTCTATCAAAAGTGCACTGATTTTTTTGTGTGTCTTGGAATTTCCAAGCAACGCTGGGAACAAGGCTGACAGCTTCTTTTCTATTAAGAAATTGTGTTCAAGAAAGCATTTACTGCTTTCTTGCTATCTTAACCAATGTCTCAGTCCTCTAGCATTTTGTTTCATATGTACCTCTTCCTTCTTCTTTGTCATTACAGCAAATACTTTGGTTTGATTGTCCGTATCCTGGGAAAGGCGATAATGGCCAAGCAGGATTGCATCCGTTCTAAGGTTTAGAAGGAAAAGACTCCATTAAAATATACTTCTCAAAGAGCTGACAATACTTCACAGATACTGCTTTCCTCTCTTTAAGTGACAACTTGGGGCTGCAACTCTCAAGTCACTTAATTTGTATTTTAGTTTGCTCCTGAATGTTAATGGTACAGTATTTTAGTGCTCACACCTTACTTTAAATCCTGACATCCCCCTTACTTAAAAGACGAGGCGCCAATCCTTTCAATGCATGACAAATAAAATTCTGTGATACATAAACTTAACACACCTTGTGTTTTTAGTTCGTAAACGAGGAACAATAGACTGAGGTTCTTCCGGAGTTGTTAGCATCATTACTTGGCCATCTGGGAAGAATCTCATGTACCTACAAAATTAAGCAACATTAACCCGGGAAGGATGATTTTCCTTTTGTAAAATCACATAAATTTGAAAGTAAAACAAAGAAATACAACTTAAACCAAGTTCCCATATATGTTTACATTTTTCCTACTTGAACACAGGTGATTATGCAGCAAGGGGCTTGTACCAGCATACAAATGTCTGTGCAGGACCACCAGAACTTGTCTGACCTCCTATTTCAAATAGTTTCTTATGTAACTGTTGTTCCATGTTTGGGGATGTGGGAGTCTCAAGACCAAAAAGAGGCTCACCACACAGTGTTTTGGATCTTGGTGAGGGAATGCAGCAAAACAGCATAGGTCCCCATAATTTCAATCACAGAGATTCAATGGTGCTACTGGAGCTATACCAGCAGCACAAGCAGAGATATCAGTGTGAAGATTTAGCACTGGGGTGTCATATCCAAGAGCAGTTAATGCTCTGTATGCTCATAGTTTGAGAAACATGGAAGGGTTCACAATGTGAAATACTGAGTCCAAGTGATTTTCAGTGGTTTCCAACTGAAAATAGAACTATGATTTAGAAATTAAAACCTTAACCCTTACGAAATTATACATGAGCATTATTTGTCGTTAGGGTCTTATCTGCTGCAGTTATCACTATTAAGAATAACCAAGCTGAACTGCACGAAAAAGTAGTTGTACCTGTAATAGTCCACTTGGTGCCATGCCCTATAGAAGCCATCAAGAGACTGTTCTCCTTGACGTATGTATGTTGTCTTGCTGATGTATACGCCTATGGAATAGGAAGTAAAAAAAGAGATACATAATCATCAATAAATTTATGAACAATGATCCACTAAGTTCTTAAATGATTCATGCTTATAAAGTGATAATTTTTTAAACTTTCAATTATATTATTCCATCTAAAAACCTCTTTGAAATCCATTGGATCTCTCACATAGTGATCCTCATCTTTCTCTTATTAATTTACATGCTGCAGTCCTATCCATTGCAACACAGTTGTTGTCAATCTAGTGGCATTAGGTCAATGCATCAAGAATGGGATATAGTCCCACCAACTCAACCACTTCAGTTTTACCAGTCATTTAACCCCTGGGCAAACTAACACTCAAACACTTCACATATCATTAACTGACCAGTTAACATATTACATTGAGATATATTTAAATAAGAGAGAAAATGCTGCTGCAATTGTCTTAAGTGCTGCTTTTCTTGGTTAATGATTGCCTTACCATCAAATCGAACTCTAGGTCTTTCCAAAAACATTTCCCTCCATGTGGTATAAGGAACCAATTTGTTACAGGTCCTGCCCCAAACCTTCAAACAAGCCTGACGCCAGATTTCAGGGTCCCTAGTAAAAGAAAAGCAGACATAAGAAAACACAAGGAAATTGAAAATACAGGGAAGAATGTATTTGGCTGTGATGAGAAGACACTATTTATGAATGGCATTTATGCTACAGTTTAAATTTATAGACCTGTATTTTCCCCACAGTAACAAAACTGTTAAGACTAAAGTTTGGAAAAATGAACCCTACACACATTACCCGGGAATAAGCCTCAAAGAACACTGTGGGACTTACTTCTGAGTAAACTTGCATAGGATGGTGCAGTGACAAGGACGTTTCACCTGCTCAGAGGTAAAAGGGTTTTTTTGAGATGTGGGGGAAGAGTTGACAACCGAGAAGCAGTAAGATTCATGAGTACTGGGGACCATGCAGAACAAACCAGAATGGGAGCTAGATCGGAGACAGAATGGGACAGCCCCAGATGCACCTTAGGTCTTTAGACCCGCAAAGCATGAGAGCCAACCATGCTTGAACACTCCAGAAGAAATAACAAAAATGCCAGCAGCCAAGTTCATGCTGGAGAGAGAAATCCGCTAAAGTTGCTAATGGTCACAAGAGGCACCTCTGCCATAAGCAGTGAAGTGGTCCACCTTTTTTTGATCCTCCTCATCCCTACCCCCAAAGGAGGCATTGCAAGGACAGGCAAGATTTCCACTATTTATCTCCATCCCCTATTTGCCCCCCAAATACATAAAACAAATCTGTGAATAATTTAAATAAACCACGGAGCTGATTGGCTGGCCGGCCGGCCGGCCGGCCGGCCTGTCTCCCCCCCCCCCCGCCCCCCTTGTAAATCATGTTCTTGCTGGTTGGTTGGGCTGTCAGAATAGGCAGCTGCTACTGTTGTCATTGAGAGTCATTTGGCTCACCTGTGCATTGCAGAAAAGAACTGCTGATGGGGTGGGGGTGGGGAGGTGGGAAGTGCCAGAGCTTTTAAATGGCAATGATGTGAATCCCATGGACAATAGGAAGGATGGAGAACTTCAAAGTAGAAGGCAGCAGGGTAACACACCACAAAGCAAGCAGGCAACAGAGTGATCCCTGTTACTTCATACGGGAGCAAACATAGCAGCACAGTTTCTCCTGCTGGTCATGTCCTATAACGTCAGACCTCTCAAATATGTGGCAATCTAGGACCAGCCAATACTCTCATTTTGTTTGTTGCAGGAAGCAGAAAGCTGGATGTGACAATGAACTGGTCTGCTCTATACTTAGCAAAACTACCTTTATAACATGGCTTTTGTTTTACATAGTTGCTGTTATTTTGCTTTATTTTTTATTATAATTATAATTATTATAAAATTTGTATAGCGCCTCTCATCCACAAATCCCAGGGCAGTTCACAACATAAAAGCACAAAATACATTACAAAAACAAGAACAAGAAAACACAAATCAATAAGCCCCTCCCCTATTTTTATTCCAAGATAAAAGTCAAAAAGAACTATTCCATGAATCAAGCACAATTACAAGCACAAATTATTACCATTTTTAAAGCAGTAAATTTCATGGTTTCTCAGTTAAGTTTTAGTCTGTTTTTGTACTTAACACAAAGTATAAACTCTGTTTATGATTAAAATATCATATTTGTTGTTTTAATAAGGTTAAAATGTTCCTGTAATTTTCCATTTCTATGTATACTGTCCTGGAATTCATTTATGTGTGAGGGAGGTGACACTATAAAATAAACACATGCTTTAAAAATACTTGATCCTTTGGCCAGTCAATATACCAAATATTTTTAACCAAATACCCAACCCCGATTTAATCCAGACTACCAAACTATGACAGGTTTCTTAAATGATAGTTGTGTTTGTACCTGGCACAAATGTAGAAGCCTCTGCAGACCAATGATAACTGTTCTAAAGACCTCAGGTCCAGATCACTGGAAACCACCCATCGAAAAATATACATCATCAGCTCCATTGGCAACACTTTGGAAAAAACAGATAAATAGTAATTATATATAATTACTCCAAGCCTATTTTAGATAGCTACAGTGGTGCCCCGCAAGACGAACGCCTCGCAAGACGGAAAACCTGCTAGACAAAAGGGTTTTCCGTTTTGGAGGCGCTTCGCAAAACGAATTTCCCTATGGGCTTCCTTTGCAAGACGAAAGCCCATAGGGAAATCTCCGGGACAGCGGGGAAGCGCAGCGCGTCTTCCCCACTGTCCTCGGACCTCCTCCGAAGGCTGGCGGTGGGGCGGAGAGACCTCCTCCCGCCGCCAGCCTTCGGAAGGCTGCTCCAAAGGCTGGCGGCAGTAGGAGGTCTCTCCGCCCCGCTGGCAGCCCTCGTAATGCTGCTCCGAAGGCTGGCGGCGGGAGGAGGTCTCTCCGCCCCACCGGCAGCCCTTGTAATGCTGCTCCGAAGGCTGGCGGCGGGAGGAGGTCTCTCCGCCCCACCGGCAGCCTTCGGAAGGCTGCTCCGAAGGCTGGCGGCGGGAGGAGGTCTCTCCGCCCCACCGGCAGCCTTCGTAATGCTGCTCCGAAGGCTGGCGGCGGGAGGAGTTCTCTCCACCCCACCGGCAGCCTTTGGAAGGCTGCTCCTAAGGCTGGCGGTGGGGCGGAGAGACCTCCCGCCGCCGCCAGCCTTCGGATGGCTGTCCTGAAGACTTGCGGTGGGAGGAGGGCTTTCCTTCCCACCGCCAAATTTCAGAATGCTGTTCTGAATGTTGGCGTGGGGAGGAAAAACCCTCCTCCCACCGCAAGCCCCGGGAACAGAGGAGAAGCGCTGCGCGCCTTCCCCTCTGTTCCCGTACCTGTCCTGAAGGCTTGCGGTGGGGAGAAAAGCCCTTCTCCGCACCGCCAGCCTGGCAAGCGGTCTCCATAGGAATGCATTAATTGATTTTCAATGCATTCCTATGGGAAACCATTCTTCGCAAGACGAAAAACTCGCAAGAAGAAAAAACTTTCAGAACGAATTAATTTCGTCTTGCGAGGCACCACTGTACTTCCAAAATAAGTGGTTCTTTGGATGTGTCTAAGAATTATTCACTGTTTATTTAGAATTGTACTATTTTAATAAAGATATCATAACTATCTTTAGCTACATTAAGCATAGTGTGTTAGTTCCAAACAGCTGTTTCTCCAGAGACTGCTTATATCACTAAGCAAGTTAAAGTACTGATTCTGCATGTCAACAAAATGTTTACATGAAGCATGCAGCCCTCTATCACCTGCAACAAAGAATTTCAGCATCTATAAAGTCAACTCTCTTCTTCTGATGACAACTTTGTCGAATACATCACATGCTATCACCAGCATACAAAAAGAAAGAATAAGTAACTATCAAGAACACAACCAAGAAGGAAGTCTTTAGAGTGTTATTTAAAGGGATATGATTCTTAAAACCAGCAAGAGGAAGATGGCAGTGTAAGTTCTTACAGCAACTACTAACAAGCAGCAGATCATGGCCTTTACAAATAGGCCTCCATTCGCTTGGGTCAGGAAGCCTATGAAATTAAATGCAAAAACAAAAGGTAGGATTAAAAATAACTGTAAACAAAATAATAATAATAATCCCTGCATGTCCCTATTTTTATTACACATTTTCAACACTAAATATGTATTTTTAACATGGAAATTATAGTGTTAAGCCTATAGCATTCCAAATTATAACAACAACGAAGTACAGTTCAGACAGAGGTTTACCAGGCTCAAATGAAAACCCATGTCCACCTTTTTACTGTGCACACTATTTCAATATGAAAACTTCCCTTACCTGAGATATGAGTCTGATTCATATCAAGCTCAGGCTGACACAGTTTGATGGATGATTCCTGAAGAGTAAATTGCTGTTGAAAGTAGGATAGAAGGTCAGCCACCTTGCTATCATTCTCATTATCTTCAATGCTAGAAGAAGGAAGCATAAAGAGATTAGATTATCATACAACAGCCCCTTAACCATGTTTATGCTGAACCTATTAATTTCAATTAATTTACTTCCATGCATGTGTATATCTAGAATTGCAGCCTTGTTCCTGAAGGCAATGTTCTTTCCTATTTACATCATGTTCTAGAAACAACCTTTATTGGTTTCTGTCACCAATATTCATACTTGTCAATTTAAACGAGGGTTTTTCACCAATACTATTCTATATTTTTGTAAGTAAATTTCCAGACAGGCTCTTAGTTCTGGAAATTATTATGATACAGGTCAAACCTACACATATCTACTTAGATATAAGTACAATTGAGCTCAGTGAAACATGCTTCCAAGAAGATAAAGCTAAGGGTTCACTCTTAAGATTGCATACTTTATTTGGGATTAAGCTGCATCAAACTCATTGAAATTTATGTTTGAGTAAACAAACACAGGGTTGTACTGTGCAAACTTAAACAGGATTTCTCGCATATAAAATAACAAATATGCATTCCTTGTACAGACTAGGCTTACAAATGAAATGTGTGGAAAGTCACGGCCGTGGACATTAAAAAACTGAGGCACGTAATCTTTATCAGTACAGCTCTTGGAAAAATCAGACAAAATGCTTCCAGAAGAGCAACTGAGATCAGAAAAGGGGAGAGAGGATTATCCTGCCATTTCTTTGTTCAATATTGTTCCCTTTCAAGAAGTTTTCCTGCCCTTAATTGACAGATGCACGTAAACATGTATTTAGAAATTGGGGATAGGAAGAGATATTTCAGTTAGATCAGGAAAAAGCACGCAAAGAACATATAAACTACCACCCCTGCTTCTGTAATGCAACTATCCTGACGTGCTTTTTCTGATTTTATTAAAGAGAGTCACTGGATTATAGCACACATGTCTATGTGTCAGGTGCAGTTTGAACCCTAGATAAATCACAGAAAACATGTTAGAATGATAAATACAAACTCTTTGTGAATTCTATGCCCTCTTGGACTCTCAACTTATCATTTGGCTTCTATTTTTTGTTTCAATGTAACTATGTGAATTTGTTGTTTGTTTGGTTATAAGTTGCCTTGAGCAAAATAAAGTGACTACCAAATTTAATAAATAAAGCAAAAATAAAAATAAACTTTAGATCATAGGATCATAGGAACATAGAGTTGGAAGGGACCCTGAGGATCATCTAGTCCAACCCCCTGCAATGCAGGAATATACAGCTGTCCCATATGGGGATCAAACCTGCAACCTTGGTGTTATCAGCACCATGCTCTAACCAACTGAGCTATCCAGGCTCGGTAAGTGTGCATAGTGCACAGCAACCTTGCAGAATACTTCAGAAGAGCAATAAATGAGATCTAAACCTAACCTTTTACCATCTGAGAGAAAACCAGTATTAATGAAGGCTAAAAACACACACACCAGATTTTCAGTTAATTTATATCTCTTGGCATTAAAAAAAAAAGGGGAAAAAAAGACTGACCCTGTTCATGTATTACAATAAACAATGATATTTTTGTGATGGGCACATGCCATAAGGAGCCTCAGGCTCTTGCTGATAAACCTTGGTTTATCACAATGTGCAAATGTGGGTGATGGCTGTTGTATTTGTATGAAAAATATATTTGTAAGTTTAATAACAATATGACGTGCACATTTTTTCAGAGGCTGCTTCCAGTGACTTTAACAGAGTTTACTCACAAGCCAAATCTATTAAGTCCTATTGAACTAAGTGCAACTTGTGTCTTAGGATCATAGGATTATATTTGCTTCAGAGTATGATCTAGATATAGTACAACACTCAAAATATTTGCAGGCAATATGAGTTGGATATTTAATTACTGTACAGCAACTTTTATTTAAAGATACATTATATGACACCTTTGGAGATCCTTTAGCATGAAGGATTAAAATGATCCAATTGTGTCCAAAACACAGCACTGCTAAATTACAGTGGTGCCTCGAGTTAAGTACTTAATTCGTTCCGGAGGTCAGTTCTTAACCTGAAACTGTTCTTAACCTGAAGCACCACTTTAGCTAATAGGGCCTCCTGCTGCTGCCACGCCGCCGGAGCACAATTTCTGTTCTCATCCCGAAGCAAAGTTCTTAAGCCGAGGTACTATTTCTGGGTTAGCGGAGTCTGTAACCTGAAGCATATGTAACCCGAGGTACCAATGTATATTTATTTCAATGGCACTTGGTAGCAGCAACTGTGCATAGACTTGCAACTTTACAGAGTGATTTTACACGTTTACTCAGACATATAAATGTCTTACTGAGTTTGATAAGAAATTCTCTCTAGTAACAGCTTAACCCTCTGCAGTTAGTTGTATTTCAACCTACTGATTTCAGAGCACTTAGGCATATCTCACTGCATAGGACTAGGGCTTAAGTGTTTAGAATTGCAGCTATTTGGCATATTCCCTCATCAGCATCTTAAGCTTTCAAAATAATAAATATATTATACTTACTAGCTTTTCCCAATACTGTCACCATCTGGAGATCGGGTGTAGGTGATCTTAAACTCAATATCTGGGACCAGTTGCATAGCCAGACGATAGAACTTAATAGCTAAAAATAAAAGTAATGTATACTTAAATGAACTGCACTTACTTTACTGAGCATATGCATGAAAAGCATGCTTATTAGCACATTTCTCAGAAGGTTGCATCTAACAATGCTGAAAAACTGCTCCAAAGGGTTGCCCTCCTCCCGAGCACTCATAAAATACCAGGAGGCAGTAGGAGAGGTTGACCAAGATCAATATTTATTTCTGTAAAATAAATGCATGAATCCAAGTTCATTATCATGAATGGTTACCATGAAAGTCAGTTCTTGGTATGAGCTTTCGTGTGCATGCACACTTCTTCTGCATGCACACGAAAGCTCATACCAAGAACTGACTTAGTTGGTCTTTAAGGTGCTACTGGAAGGAATTTGTTTTGTTTTGACTATGGCAGATCAACACGGCTACCTATCTGTAACTGGTTACCATGAAATAAGCAGTGTGTAATACAAACACATATTGGGGACAGTCTATTCCCATGCACTAAATAAATGCATACAGTTGTACCTTGGTTTTCAAACAGAACACATTCCGGGAAGTCCATTCAAATTCTGAAACGTTTGGAAACCAAGAAGTGGCTTCCGATTGGCTGCAGGAGCGTCCTGCAGCCAATCAGAAGCCGATACGGATGTTCAACTTCTGAGGCAAAGTTTGCAAACTGGAACACCTACTTCCAGGTTTGCAGTGTTCGAGTTCCAAGTTGTTCATGAACTAAGCTCTTCAAAAACCAAGGTACGATTGTATACACTTCTTACACCAACAAGGACCTTAAAGCTGAACCCCTGAATCATTAAAACTGTCCAAGGACATATGAAAGTAGTCACAATCAACCAAAGATTAAAATGTCAGCATGTCGCCTTCTATCAGTCAGGAATAGGCAATGTGGCCTTATTTTTTCTGGTCCAGTCAAGATCTGGAATAAGGTGAAATGGGAGACCAGAGAGGAGAAATAATTCCCCTGGCAACTGTATCTTCCTAGGGAAGGCTACCTCACACTATTAGTTAATGCATTAGTGCATGTTCAGCTATCATTTTTAACTGACATCAATGGGAAAGAACCATGTAACTAGTCCTACAGGTTGAGGAGGGATTTGGACTTGTATGTCTTATACAACAGTCCCCAAACAGCATGACGAGCCGCTTTTCAATCTCAAGAAGTTTGGAGAGAGTTTGTAACACAGCAGTAGCAGCTTTGCAAAAACAACTAAGTCTTTGGAAAACAGGCAAAACAAGTGAAACATGGTTTATGCAGAGAAATGCATTACAAGATGGGCAGATAAGTTGGCCTTCCCCCTTAAAAGTTGCAGGTACACAATATGTCCATGGCCAATGTATAGCATCTATACATAGGCAATGCTTGGATGGCGTGAAGATTCTAGGGTACAGAAGCAGGCCTGGGTGTCATCAGCATATAGACACTGAAAGCGTCTTTCACCACAAGGCCTATTTTTGCTCATATCAGATAATACAGTGTTTCATGAAACCTGTATAAATCCACCAGTTCGTCAATGCAAGTTAGTTACTATCTCCTTTGTGACTATCCTCAAAGCAGCACTTGGGAGCCACCAGTGAGAACAGGGACAGAGAACCTATGGCGCTCCAAAAGCTAGTGAACTACAACTCCCATCATTCCAGGCCACTGATCATTCTAGCTGCAGTTGATGCGAGTCGGGTGTTCATCATCTGGAGAACACAGGTCGGTCTTTATAAATTTCATCTAGGCCTCATGTATAGCCTGTGACATCTTGGTGGGCTGGCCAGTTGGCACTGACCCATTAAGACATCCTTTTCAATGGTAGTTATTGAATGTCTCTCTAGTGATGTGTACCGGTCTCCATCATTATTAACCTGCAGAAGGAACTTGAAAACGTTCCACTTTACAAGGCTTTTGCTGTCTGAAGAATACTGTTCCTGGAAACCCTAAGATCACTGAACGGAAGAATGTTTTAACTGCTTTTTGAATGTTTTTCACTGCAACTGATTTCAGGTTTTTTAAAAAATGGTAATCGTTTTTGGAATGTTTTAATCTGTTTTACAGTGCATTCATTTGTTTTTAAATGGTGTATTTCTTTGCAGCCTTGGGATCCGTGGAAAGACTAGGGCATAAATTCAATAATAATCTGCACTATACATTTAAAGCAGCATCACACCACTTTAAACAGTCATGGGAAGAGGGACTGATTCCTAAATTACTCTGGAAACTAGCTTTGAAGGGAATAAGGGTTTCCTAGCAACTCTTAGTGCCCTTAACTACAGCTCCCAAGATTCTTTGGGGAATGTTATGACTGCTTAGAATGATGACTTTAAATCTATAGTGCAGATGGGGCCTTACTGACTGTAAAAAGTATAGTGGATGTTTCAACATGTCAGTGAAAATTATGTACTCTTATTCGCACTTAACCTTCTGTTTGAATGAAGGGAATGGATCAAATGCAGCTACATTATAACTATGCTTTATTGGTTAAAGCATGGTGCTGATAAGGCCAAGATTGAGCGTTGGTCCCTGTATGGGAAAGCTGCATATTCCTGCATTGCAGGGGGTTACACTAGATTCTATGATATCAAATCCCATTGATTTCAAGGTAATTTATTTCTTGATCAATCAGTTAGGATCCCAATCTTAGAATGGTAGCTCCATTAGCCTCTTTCTCATATTATTCTGAGTAATACAACATCTTAAGGTCTAGCTTCATTTATTGTAAGTAACTTTTATAAAATATATTACTTTTTTAAGCATGTCATTTAGTAAATGCTAGGACTGGTATTGTATCCATTTATTTATTTTAAATGGTAACAGCAGCAGTGATTTTTTATAATGGGGCAGCTCACAAATGACCTTTTTCAGTTTAGCCATGTCCAAGTCCATTTTGATTGGGATCCACCCTAAAAACCCGGGCTCAATTTAGGAGGGGGTTCAATACAATGTGAACTGCCCTGAATCTGTGGGTATAGGGCAGTATGTAAATTTAATAAATAGTAATAACAACCCTTCCACACCTTTTCCAAAATCTAGAGGGGGAAAGAAAAATATAAGCAGTTAAAGCTACACACTCCTCCAACGCTACTGGGAATCATGAGAAAACATACTTCACCAATGCTTCCCAGTTCAATCCATATTGCATTATCATTTCCCATAATCCCTTATGACAACCAAGGAATGATCAGGCTTCTAATATCAGGTGGCTTCCTTGCCACGGCCCTTGATAGCCTAAGTTTGGGAAGAAGGGTTTGAGGGCCTGCAGGCCACCTATTATTCGCCCACTATCAGCAACAGGTGTAAAATCTGGTTTGTTTTATACTTAGGTCCTTGGAATCCATCTGATGAACTTTAAGACCATTCATTTGAAATGGGCACATTCGGAATCAAGTTAGGGCAGAGTAGTGGACTGCCTACTACATATATATCCCACCTCTTGTCCAAGGAACTTGGGTTGCAAGGTTCTCCTCTTCTCCATTTTAGTCTCACAACATCCCTATGAGGTATGTTAGGATGTGAGACTGTGACTGGCCCAAGGTCACCCAGTGAACTTCATGGAGGAGTGGAGGTTTTGAACCCAGGTCTCTCAACACTCTAACCACGCTGGCTTATAAAGGCCTACTGGCATGCAATGGCCCCTACATGAAAGTTGTTATAACATGAAAGAGGCTATATGATACATGAAAGGGGATATAGTGTGCGCGTCATGACTCATGGAGTGTCCTACAAAAGGGCACTATGGATATCACCAGAGTTGCAGCAATTAAAGAGATTAGTTTTGTGAGCATCTCTTAAAGATTATGCTTCCCTTCCAGTAACCTTCTGTGTTGAGACTGTACTGTAAGGACTGGCACTCTACCATATGTTTATGGTATGGGTGCATCTTATCAATCTCTCTTTTATAGAATAGTACATATTGTTCCAGTGCATCTTCTAGTAATAAATGCACTTTCTCCAATCATCATTCTGTCTCATTTTGCAGAAATACCAAGTTATTCACACACAAGAATTTTATAAAGTTTTTTATTTAAAAGAAAAGGGTAAACATCACAGAACCAACAAGACTCAGGTGAACTAACCTAGCAGCCTGGAGTGTAGAAACCAAAATAGATGAGGTTGAAATAGGTGAAGTTGCGAAGTCTTATGCAGCAAATGCAGCACAGTCTAATACAGTCTTAGCACATCACCGAAACTGGATAAAATTCTATTATGTGGGGCAAGCTGCTTTATTTTTAAAATGTGGTATATGGCTAAAACTATCCTGTCCTAGCAATATTACATATTAGTGCAGCATCCCAACTGCACAAAGACAATATTCTATTGTATTTTAAAGGGTATACAAACAGTGCAACTCTATGTATATTTACTCTGGACACAATAGAACTTTAAGACTTTTATTCACACTTAAGTGGGCATAGGGTTTTAGCCTAATGTTGTTCTTTGACAGGAATATCAATGTTAGGATCATTAGAAGTCATTCTCGAGTACGAACATTTTTATATAAAAGCATAACTTGCTACAGCAATTCACACAAGCAGCATGTTTCAAAGTGAAGCAACTATTTTAAGGTTCTTTTTTAAAAATAGGATTTAATAAGCATGGAAACTGGGACAGGAGCTAATTTGTGTTTTTTAATATCGAAGCCTCAGAAAACCAGAGACAAGAACTACCCTCAACAAATAGAATAGTATGCTATTTTGTTCAGGTTAAATTTAGCAAGATCCTAAAAGACTGCCCACTGCTGCCTATTCTATATGTCAAGACTACTTCTCAAATTAGAATGCTGGTAAAAAATCTGTTTCACACTGAACAATAAAGTGAAGAGAGGGATCCTTAAGAGAAATCTTATTCAAGTCAAATTAGATATCACTTTGACTTTTTTCCAGCAAAAGAAATGGGATTATCGGCCAAATATCTCCCTTGTACAACAGCTTTAAATTTCACTATTTTTAGCCTTTTTAAAGACCCCTGAGAAGCTGTTTTCAGGCCCCGACAGCATATAATAATTTCCTGTATGAAACAGTAGAATTTCCTTGAGGGTTTTAACCAAAACTTCCTCCTGAGAGCATTCAAAAATGAAGATGACAAAAGCTGCATAACAGTATGTTTAGAAGGTACCTAGTCACATTGTGATCAGTAAAGCCATTTAGATACAGGCCAATATTTATGTGACTTTTTAGCACAGTATCCCTTCTGCACAGGAAGCTTTCCCACAGGTGTATATATTACGTTGTGCCAACTGGATATCAAGACACTCAAGGGTGAATTTGCATGTAGAAGAGCTTGCTTAGCTATGAAAGTTCACCAGTGTCAATAGCACCTATCTGCCACCGACAGATGCTGGGTTTCTAAATATAACCCAATTCAGTACAGTGGTACCTCTAGTTACGAACTTAATTCGTTCCGGAGGTCTGTTCTTAACCTGAAACTGTTCTTAACCTGAGGTACCACTTTAGCTAATGGGGCCTCCTGCTGCCACCGCCACACGATTTCTGTTCTCATCCTGAGGTAAAGTTCTTAACCTGAGGTACTACTTCCAGGGTAGCGGAGTCTGTAATCCGAAATGTTTGTAACCCAAGGTGTTTGTAACCCAAGGTACCACTGTACTTTATATCATGGTGGCATGTTAGCACACCACAGGTGAGACATTCTTGGATTTTGAATCCTTCCCAAGTAAAGGAACTAGGCTCCTGACAATTAATAATTTTCTGCCAAGGAGTACTTGTCATTTCACACGTGCAGTGCTAATAGAAAAATGTAGCAACAAGCTCTATATATTCCAATACATGCTTCAAAATGAAATTGTCAGTTAAGTTTAAAAGTTCTTAAAAAGAAAAGGGCTTTAGAATCATTTATTAATCCTCACAACATCCCTGTGAGGTAGGGTACTGAGACATCTCTTCCCGCACCCTAAGGCTACCTAATTAAATTAATGACTGAGCAGGGCATTTAACATGGTTCACCCAAGTCAAAATCAATATTCTAGCCAAGGCACCAGAGGCCCCATGTCATCTGAACTGTAGTTAGTGGTCCTTCACTTTTGCAACAGGATTCTTAACCAGCAGATGAGAAAACAAAACTGCCTAACTCTTAGCTGTGTTCACAATTCTTTCCTCCCAACAATTACTGTATAAATAGTAGTTTTCACCCACAGCAGCCTATGAATTCAGTTCATAAGCAACAGTTAAGATCCAGAAATTTACTGTATAAAGATTAAAACACAAATATTAGATTACCTTCATAAAGAGCCCCATTTTGTTCTTGTTCCACTGCTTTCAGGAACAGTTCTCTTGCCTGTACAAAAATTAGTGAATTGTTTAAGAGTCCCTTGCCAGTAAGCCAAATAAAATTACTATTTAATCATAATATATGGCAAGTTTTATCAGCATTAAATATAAAATTAAGACACACAGAAGTGAAGTTTATCTTGTCCAACTAAATTTAAATAAATGGATTGTGTTTGTGATATGTTATTTTCTTAACCTTAAATTTTCATCATCTCGCAATACCATTAATAGTTTTACAATTAATTTGTCCATCTACGGTAGTTCTGAAACTGGCAGTAATTCCACTCATCTGAAAATATCTCAACACAGTGACCACAAGAGGATGTGCCATTGTGGATCTTTAAGATAAAATTATGATTTGATACTATCATGGTGACTAGCATCTGCTGGAAAAAACAGTAACTCCTTGTAGATTCTACACCTAGAGCAAAAATCGATGACATATTAAGCAAGAAAGCACCTGCGGGATGATTTCCAAAAGTGAAGTCTAAGGCAGTTGTGAGAGAAAGCAGTCGTCAGAGCACATTACAGCTGCAATATTTCTGCCAAGTCTTGCAATTAAGAACAGAACACACAAACCAGGGAAATAGCAAGTTTTTCCAACATATTGTGTTATTTTTGATAAATAAAATTTGCTCTAAAATTTCTTAGAGCATTGAATGAAAAAGACACAGCAAAAAAGAAATGGGAAAGGGAGATAGTTATTGTCATTCCACTTTCCTCCAGAAGAAAAACTGTCTAGCTTACTATAAAAAAGCGATTGAGGTGAATCAAGTTCTTCAGCATTTTCGGTTTTAACATGCATCTTCCTTCTGTTATGAATTCTTCCTATTTACACATGCAAGTTAAATTAGTAGGATTTTTGTCATTTTTATCTTGCTAATTTATCTATCCTAGTAAAAATTTGTCCCTATCATTTTACTAATTTATCTACAATAAACATGGCTAGTCCCTTTTCTTCATTGAACTTGGATCCAGACAAACATTTTAGGAACTGTGAGCAACATCTTCCAAATAAATATTTTAAAGCATCTTTCTGTATTTCCCAGCTTTAAGGGTAATACATCCATATTCTGTTAATTCAGAAGATGAAACAGAATGAGAAAGTAGGGAGAGATGGCACAGCGGTAAGAACAGAAGTAGAAAAAGTAGCCCATGCTTTTTAAGTGCTTAGCCCATAGAGATTGCATTCCATTAGCTCACTGAAGATAAGAAGCTCAATTTCTTTACCTTTTCCTCTTTTGCTAGTTCCAGCTTTCCTTTGGTATCTACAGCCTTTACTGAAGGCCCTCTTGCCGACGTTCTGCAGGATCGAACCTCCAAACCCGTAGAGCTCACCCCTGGGGTAAGTTCAAACATCCATTGTGCTCTGAACATCTGGAGCTCTGCCTAGAAATCCAGAAACTAAATCCAATATTTGGGTAGACGTGTCTACAAGTGCAAGATATTTAGATAATTTCTTCCATGTAATGAAGCAAATGATTCTTGGTATTTTACTTTTTAAAAAAAATCTGAAGGTATTATTTATTCCAGTCAGTAACTGACATTTTGCTGCTGAATTTTAGTGTATTCATAGCTACTAATTTTAGAGTCTATATGTGAGAAATAATCACTTTGCTGTGGGCCTTTCCAGGACAAATTTGCAAGTTTGGAAACAAGCAAAATAGATTCTGGTACATCTTGTCAAACCCAGTGCAACTGAAACGTCACAAAAACATGGAATGCCAATAAATGGGTTCTGACAATCATCTAAACAAACGATTTACTATATAGTTAAGCCATCTCAGCAAGTGCTTTCTGAACAAGATTGCAAGGTCTCATCACCAATGAATTTCTACTATTTTCCAAGCCAGTTTCTGAGTAAATATGGTGAAGAACTATTTGGGGGTATTTTCATTTGGTGAAAGTAATTGCGCTGGATCATTTAACTTGCTGAAAAATGAAGTGAATTCCTCAATCATTATTGCTGCTAAATTATAAGCTGCCCCATTGCCTATTTACTGTAAGAAAACTAAGAGTTGCAACATTCTTCAAATCCTTCGGATAAGTATGTGGCAGGTGTCACAATAAGATGCTAAGATGTCTCAATCTACACAAAAAGATAATACCCTAAAGAAAAAGGAAAAGTCTATTTGCAGAAAGAGCTTACTATAGCTCATTCTTCAAAGAGCGACCAATATACACTATGTCAGTATTTTAAAGCTTGGAAGTTAGAAAGAAGCCAGGAATTACAGCATTTTGTATGAATTAATGCACTCCCTCAGATTGTGAAGTATTTCTTATCCACAGATAGAACTTACGAGGCACGTTATCAAATTGCCTATCTGTTCAAAGCATTCATATACATTGGCTCTAAAGTGCTGATTGGGACAACTGTACCAACGAAAGGGCAAAAAATACACAGACCAAAGAACTAAATTATGCAGATGAGTCCCTGCCCTAAAATACAAAAGCAGACATACCTGAAGATTTGCTTCCCCAGACCTTTCATTGTCATCTGCTCTTACCATGTCAGAGTGACAATCTTCTTCACCTTCTGCCTGAGAGAATAAATCACATGAAATTAGTACTTAAAGTCACATTTTTAATGAAATTAGTATTGTCCCATAATTTGTTCTTATCCTACAAAACACCTAATCTAAAATCATACAGAATTTTTAAGTAGATGTTATAGATGAGCCACTATTCATACTCAAAGTATACCCTCTGAAAGTATTAAATATTATTAATCAAATAATAATAAGTACTTGCATGCAGGATTCTATGTCATTGCAACTCTGGGGTTTGTTCATCACTGCTTCATACTAATGAGATGAATATTAATTGGCTACAGTTTATTAATGGGATTGTTTACTAACTTAAGATTGTGCTCAATGTTTGACCTGTCTTCTGAAAGATAACCCCGTAGCTATTTTTAAAATGAGATCTCTTCATGCAACAGATAAATAAAAAGAAAAACATAAAACAGGAGACATAAAACCATTTACACAACCTTGCAGAAGACAACCAAAAATGTTTAAAAAACATTTAAAGATGTGTTTCCTAAGATAAGCTATCTTTTGGAAGAAAAGGTAAGTGGACAAATACTATTACTTACTATTAAAACTAAGACATCTATAGCTAAGATCTGAAACAGGAACTTTTCAAGTGTAAATTTAACTAAGTGGCATTCTAGGTAAAGAATTTTGTATTCACCTCATTTGTATAAAGCAGTGATGAACAAACACTGGAGTCACAGTAACTTGACGTACAATCCTGCATGAAAAATACAGAACCTTATCAGACCATGCATGAAGTAATACTGTATTTTATTTATTCCAGTCTTATATGCCATTTGCTCCAGATGAAAACATAGGGCAGTTTGAAACAATTATGTATATATATATATATATATATGTATATATATATGTATATATGTGTATATATGTATATATGTGTATATATATATATAATATAATATAATATATAAACCAAAATGAAGTTATTCATCCATTTAAAAAACAGCAACACTAAGCCTCAACAGTATCAAGACCATCAAGGCCTGGACAAATACATATGAAAATAGACTGTGTGTATGCAATTAGTGTAGCAGCTGCAACAAAGAGCTGAAGGTGGAAAAATAAAAAATCCTCCCACTACCTCTCATGAAAGTCTCTTACTTCCTTTCACAGAAACCTTCAGCCACACCCACAAGAAAGCACAGAATCAAGATAGTGGGAAGAGGAGTCATTTTGGGCTGCTTGCTATTTGATTTCTCATACTAGTTCTTGACAGGAATATTACCTGGATTGAGTTTTCCTTCACTGTGGGATCCTAAAACTCAGAAAAATCTTAATTGCAACCTGCTCAAAAGCAGGTTCATACTGGCAAAACTGATGTGCAACACCACACCCAGCTCAGCAAATGACTCATTCTTGCTACTTGGGATATAAATGCATGACACCCAAGTTCTAAGTGCTCAATATATATACTGTATACAAACCTATTAACTCATTATCAGGTGTTAAAGAAAATCATAGATGGCTTCAACTAGACTCATCCAATGAACAGATTCAAAGTTTGGGACCAAAGTGCTTTCAAAGTGGCTCAAACATTCTAAAAATATCTTAATGCTAAAGTTTCCACTATTGTTTCACAAACAATCTTCCTCGAGTTCTGTGGGCCTCACTGGATGGATGGCATCAGCAGCTCTTGTATATTTATTATTATTTATATTATTTTTATTTTGGTTAGTCGCCTCCTCTCGCCATAGGCCACTCAGGAATAGAAGCTGCTGTTGGCAGTGATTGTCTTCTCCAAAGACCTGGGTGTTCAAGGCTGCTCTCTGTATGTATGCATGTATTTAAGTATATACAATAATTCTACATATTCATATACACATATGCATACACACGCATATTCATATACGTGCATATTGCGCATGCATATTCATATACATAGATATGTGCATACACACACACACACAAAATAACAGCGGTTATATGCTTAATTTTGCATCTCGGTGCTCGTATCATCTGCCCTGGACTTCAAACATGATGGATCACTGGGGAGAACTTAAGAATTTCCCCTCCAACATTTCTCCCGATGACAACAGGGATGCCGTAAGGAAAAGCTGGATCAAGTCAGAATCCCGGGATCAAATCAGAAACCGGCCCCTGACACCTGGGAGGGTCTGCGCACGGGACGAAAAGGAGGGCAGGGAGGAGGGAGGCGCGCTCCGCCCCGACGTGCCCCGCCCCCGTCACGCGCCGCCATCGCCCCCTCCCTTACCATGCTGAGGCCGAGGCAGTTCCTACCCCAGGCCGCCCGTCCAACGGTCGTTCACGCGCGGCTGCGGGCGCTGTGGCTGTTTCAAGGCGCGAGCGGCCTCTTAGGCTGGTTCTTCGCGAGCGTCGGTGACGACCGGCAGCCGCGGGCCCCGTCTTTTGTGCCTTGAATAATGTCTGGTTTTTAAGTTTTCTTCACCCCCTCCTCTTACGAGCGGTTAAACAAGCCGGGAAGGGAATTTTAGTAGAGTTCTCGGTCGGAGAAGCGGACCACGCAGCGGGAGTCACTGCGAGCGCGGCGTACGGCAGCCATTTTCTCAAGGAGAGAGAGAGCGAGAGCAGGTCGCAGGCAGGCAGGCAGGCAAGCGAGCGAGTGTCGCCAACTGAGCCGCGGAGCAGACGAGGCGCGCGGTGCCAGATGGGACGCCGCTGTGCGCACGCGCGCAAACCTTTTCCCCCTTCCTCCTCCTACTCGGGGCGCAGAACCAGAACGGGTGGGTGTGGCGAAGAGGAGGGACCTACTGTACCCAGAAGGCAATGCGCTAACGGTTTTTTTTTTTGGTCTTCCGTTACTCTGCGCTGCCTGCCGGGAAGTGTAGGCGGCGCAGTGTATGCCGGGAGCTGCGAAAGCGCTCTTTAAGCATTCAGCTGGGCGGTGATTGGCTGGGATGAGGCTTTCAGAAACGTCTCTCCGTGGTGTGCGATGGGGATTGTAGTTCCCGGTAGCTGAGGGCCGTTTAAGCACACGGGGGCGTTGGGGGGAGGTGTCAAGTTGTACACCAGACCAACGATCTGGACTTTGTGTGTTTTCAGGCCTTTGGCTCTCCTCTTAAATTGAGTACCGTTCGTGACCTAAGCATGGTTTCCCACAAGCAAATCCCACGGGCCTCGGTAGCACTTCCTGGCCTGGTAAGTGGCGAAAGGAAGGCAGCCTAAGCGACAAGTGTTTGCCCATCTCCAGTTGCCTTCGCACCACCCGAGCTACTCCCGTTTTCTATAGAGGTGCAACCAGTGCTCCCCGCCCCCTAAAAATGTTTAGGGGTATACTCATTTTCCGACTCATGTTGAAATACTGCCCCTCAATGAGGTCAAACTTGGATTCACCAAATGTTTAAGGCGCTGTGCCGGATTTACATATAAGCTAAACAAGCTATAGCTTAGGGCCCCATTCTCTTGGGGGCCCCCAAAAAATTTAAAGGAAAAAGAAAACTGGATGTACATTTCCAAAATATAAGATAAAAAACAAATAAAACCTACATACAGCAAAAGTGTGTTGTGCTGTATTAGGTGCATAAATTACCATGTAGCATATATTCAACACAATAAACAGCAACAATTTGTTGTTGACAAAGGACAGCTGGACATATAAAGGGCCCCATTACCTTCAGTAGCTTGGGGCCTCATCAAACCTAAATTCAGCCCTGTTTAAGGGTATGCGTCCCCCCAGGAAAAAAGCACTGGGTGCAACTAAGGGGAAAGCTGGCTGGCTGCATGAGGAGCTGGTGACAAATTAGGATACAGCATCTGGGGAGACAGAGAGACCCAAATATATATTCCCTTTTTTAGCTTTTGGACTACATTCACAGAGAGACTGATAAGCTGAACTTCTCCCTCTTGACAAAAGAGAATTGCATTCATCTTTCGGTTTCTGTCTCAAGTTCTTTCCCATCGCTTTTGGCTGTTTGCTTCCAGCAATCCTCATAAGCAATGCTGTTAGGTTTAGATTGTCCACCCATTGTGTAGGTGGCCGTTTCCTTGGCCTTTTAACATTGTAGGTAGGGAATAGGAAAAAACTCTCTTGGGCTGCAGTGCTAAATATAATTATGTCTGGTTGGATGCAGTGGGGTTTAGTTCCAAGTAAGCATAGAATTGCACTGTCTAGCCTTCATCCTTTGCTGATACTAGGCCTAAAGTGCTCTGCCTAACAAGACAAGACTGAACTGAATGCCTGCTCATCCCTTGTTCTTCATCTTCCTCATTTTTATTACTTCTCCTGTGTTGAATTTCAGGTTATTCTTTGGGGCATGGGCCTATCATCTTTCCATGCTCTATGAAGAAGTCATACACATTAATGGCACCAGTGTTGTGCATAGTGATATATAAACAAACACTGTTTATGTTGTGCTTAGCTTCTACAATGATATGTATCAAAGCTCCAGCCTTCCTGTGCAATGCTGACCGATCCTACCACTGTTCCCTCAAAGCCTGCTGTGTTGGCTGATACATTGACAAGTTCGGCGTACCCAGTTGTTGCTGCATGTTTGAAAGCATGTCCAGGGGCCAAGCTTTGCTCATCTTAGGCTTGCATGCATTGAACTTGCTGCTTTTCCAGGAAATAGGACAAAAGTTGTGCTTGCCTAACTAAATGCCATACGGGGGAGCTGCTGAGTTGCTTTTACCAGGGAAAGCTCTTGGTTGTCCCTGCTCAGTGGCCGCGTTTTCCTTTTGTGTGTGTACAGTATGTTTTTCTCTTGGTGGGCGGAAAGCTTCCCCTTGCCCATCTGAGTGCGATGAATCTGCCTCTGCTCTGGTTTCCTTCTGATGGAAGAATCTACGGCTTCCACTAGCAGGGTTTGTACTGGCTATACAACTGTAGTTTTTAATCTTGCAGAAGCCTTATTTCCAGCAATTGCAGGACTTGCTTCTCCTTAAAGGGTGCATGTGAAGCTGACAGACTTCCTTTGGAGCACTGATGTCAATTTTGTGTGTCAGTCCCACAGACATGACAGCTTTGGGGGCTTCGGAAAACCAGGTTAATCCTCAGGTTTTTGTTTATTGTCCAAATTCCTGAGATCTTAGCCATCCCTCCATGTCTGACTAAGGAGTAAAATAAGAGTAAAAACTTCATTTGTTGCTTACATTTTGAATTGTTAAAAGATTACTTTTGCTACTATTTTGACATCTCAAGAAGAGGCCTAAAACTTGTCTGCTTGCAAGAATATTCTGATTCGGCCTATTATCTACTGTGGGAAAGGATGTAGAGACACTGATAGTTTTTTGTTTCTGTTTGTTCGTACTGTAGCCTTTTAGTGTGATTTGTTGGCAGTATTTTACTACAAATGCTTATTTTGTGATAACGGTGCATAAAAATTAAAAACTGATCTAAAAGCAACAACTATATAATGTAATCACTAATTTTCTCTTAAAGAACAGATTAAATGATAATAAAATCTGTTGTTGTTTTTTTAAAACTTTTTTCTCAAAAATAATTGGATAATACAGGTCACCAGCAAAGTTATATATTGGGCAGCCTCATCTGTAAGATATTCTAAGTTTAGTAAAAACCAAATAAAATATACAAAGCTGTCTCTTTATTTACAGTACATAAATCATACTATATTTAGTTGTAAATTTACATATTTTAATAGATATTCACTATTAATTAGGTAATGTAGGGGAAAGCATCAATTCAAAACCTTTAAATAGCATTTTTTCCTTGCGTATTTCAAGCATGATCTCTGAGAAGTCTAGAGGGTAGGTTACACAAGACAAGGCCTTTTTGGTTATCATTGCCCGTATACTGCTCACATTTAGCTGTTGCTGTGAATACTGAGATTTTTGTTTTATTCATTTCATTTATCTGCTGCCTTTCTGCCAAGGCACCTAAGGTAGTTTATAATTTACTGTACAATTGGGAGGAGAGGCAAGAGAAGGAGACCGTCTGGTTGGAGCAGACTGCTAATGTTGCCTTTGCCTGCCTCCCTCACATGCTGCTTCCTCCTTATTGAGCAGATGGTGTCTGTTGGCCCTTTGGGGGACAGGGAAGGGGCATGAATGTGACTATGTCATCCATTCATTTTCCACTACGAAACTCTCATTGTACTCACTATGGAAAACTGACTCTGTAACCTCAAATAACATTATTTTAAAGAATATCTCTAGAACATCTTCTTTGCCTATCTATCTGTCTGTCTATCTTGTAATTATGAGTACTGTGTTTTGTTTTGTGGTCACTTTCATTTATGTACCTAGTTTTCAGGTAGGAGTCACTTGAAAAACAAACAGGAGGTATCCTTCTGCATTTCTCCTGATTTCCCCCCAGTGCAAATTAATCATATTGTCTCTGATGGGATTGAGCTCTTTGTTTTGTTTTTCATTTGCATGACTTTTAACTGTGGGAATTGCCAGCAAAGTTCAGCTTTCTCATGGTTATCTACTATATATTTTGGAAAGTTGATTGTTTACCAGATTGCTATGCATTTGAACACATTTAGTTATTGTAACCAAGGTTTGCATAACGGTTCCTAAGATGAAGGAGCAGGCTTTCACCTGTGTTTGGATAAAATTGGACATGCATGTTGGTGGACTGAACATTTCAAAACTGTGCTGTTTTGAACCTCTGATTTCAAAACTGTTGGATACAAGACTGCTAGTATACTATATAGCAAGGGATGCGGGTGGCACTGGGATCTAAACCACTGAGCCTCCTGGGCTTGCCAATCGGATGGTCAGCGGTTCAAATCTGCTCAATGGTGATGAGCTCCTGTTGCTCTGCCCCAGCTTCTGCCAGCCTAGCAGTTTGAAAGCATACCAGTCCAAGTAGATAAATAGGTACCATTGTGACGGAAAGATAAATTGTGCTTCCATGTGCTCCGGCTTCCATCACAGTGTCCTGTTCCACCAGAAGCAGTTTAGTCATGTTGGCCACACGACCCGGAAAGCTGTCTGTGAACAAACGCCGGTTCCTTTGGCCTGAAAGCGAGATGAACACTGCACCCCATAATCGCCTTTGACTGGGCTTAACCGTCCAGGGATCCTTTGCCTTTTACCTTATGTAGCCATTTTCACTTTCAGATTTGCAAACCAGTTAACTTCAGAGTGGTTTGGCTGCGATCCCATTGAAACCTGCAGAAATTTTACACTCGTTTTGAGCACTTAGACTCAGAAGCCTCATTTGAACAATAGGTCTTATTTTCATGAAAATCAATAAACCTAGGACCAGGGATTGAGTCCTATATTTTTCATGTTATACACCAAACAAGAAACGTTCCTTTTGTATCCTTACCACTGACTTTGCTTTTGCTTGCTACCTTGATGCTCAGCTCTTGCTGCAGGGTGGGGTTAGAATTAAAATACTAAAATGTCTCCATTACGGCTTTCAAAATGAGTGCTTTTAGACATTAACACGATTAATTTCCATTTGCCAAGATGCTATTTGACATTTCTGAAGCAGGGTCCATTACATTAAAATGACAAAAGCTTTCTTGGAAAATTAAGAATAATTAAGACCAGGGGATAACTATGTACCTTACCAAGAGTCCTATGTCTGTGCAAAGTGATATATATGTAGTGTGGCCCTCTATCCATGTGTGTGGCAGAACTCCAGGTGTGCATTGCTGGACCAAAAGAATTCCCGCCTGGGTAGCATAGGGAGGATATGAATTTTGTTCTCTGTACATAGAATCAGATGGTCACTTATCATGCAGCAGACACTTTAAACCACTTCCCTACCTCCTTCCCGCTTATGGTTCCAACTGTGCAGAGAGTCAGTCTGTAGCCTCTGGCCATGAATTTAGCATATCACACAATTAGGCACAAACATCACATAACGAATGAACACGCTCCACGGTTTCATCAACTAAAGCAGAATCAAAAAGCAGTGAGTGATAGCTCTGTTAAGAACCATTTTGAACACACAGTTTCATAACAAAAGCTCCTTTCCAAAGAAAAATGACAATGCGGGGTGTTTTTTAAAAGAGCTTCTTCCTTAAAGATGAAGAGCAGGGAACAAAAATACTTGGATTAAAAAATATATATTAAAAGATTTATTTGCTTGTGATCTTTGACCTGTGGTGAATGTTTGTCGTCAATAAAATATATTCATTGTGGCAACTAAATAAATATGTTGAAAATTTATTAACATCTTATGAAACGTTTGAGAAGAAAATCTACTGTGCTCTGAGTCAGCGACCCATTGCTAATCTTTTAATAATGAAGGCTGACATAGGGTTCCTTGTGGCTACAGGAAAACAAACACTGTGGTGCATGAATTTTCCAAGTGCTCCCCCCCCCGCACTGTTTTTTTTTTTAAAAAAAAAACCCAACAACAACTATGGAGGTATCATTTGAATATGATAAGATTATATTTAGCCTTCCTGTAAGTAAGCTGACCTAATCATAAAGAAAATGATTGACAGATGGTAGACAAGAGGGAATAATGAGTCTCTTTTTCATCTCTCTTCTGAATCTGAGACAGGGGCAGCTGGTCTTGTTGATAATCCTAAACCTTCTGGAATCAGAGTAATCATTGGTCTGTGTTATGCTGGGATAACATTGTCCATTTATGTCTTGCATCTGTCTGGTCTATCCATCTAAATATGATTTTGACAATAAGAAATTATTATAAATTAAAGTGCATTATTTTATCAGAATTGACAGGACTATGTCTTTGTCATTAACAAACTTTCTCTTGAATTCATTCTTCCAGTTCATATTTTTGTGCCTATAATATTGTCAGTTTCTGGTGCTAGTATAAATTGCATTAAGTAGTTCATGTGGGCCATCTTATCAGTAGAGCACACCACACCCTCATTTGATCCCCTGTTTTCAGGCAAACCAGGAAAAACACAGATAATGATTATGAGCCACATTGCAGGGAAATGAGAATATCCAGACATTTTGGGCTTGGAAAATGGTTAGCATTTCCCTGTATTTTTACAGACGCAAAGCCAATCCCTGAAAATATGAGCCCGGACAACATTCACACTGTTCCAGATGCTTTGTGTTTGTGCTGCCACCAGAAAAACTTCACTCTGAGAGGAAATGCAGCTGTGGAAAACAACATCCTAGGGACTGAAATGAGTTTGCATTCTGGAGGATCTCCATCATGAATAGATATACAACTATTAAACAGCTGGGAGATGGGACTTACGGTTCTGTTCTCCTGGGAAGAAGTATTGAATCAGGGGAGCTGATCGCCATTAAGAGGTAAGAGGCTCACATATGTTGTTGTACAACTTCAGCATTAACTCTTTGGAGACACCGTGCAGCTTAAATAGTAGGTGACTACAAGTTGACAACGTGTTTGAAGATTGTGGAATCCAACTTTGCTGGCTTTGAAACTGGGCCTGATCCATTGGATGGGGGAGTCCGAAGCAGTGTGATGTGGTACAAATATCAGCATGTTTGATAGGCCACAACCAGGGATCTGTGTTTGTTGCTCTTCAGCAGACCTGTAGGACTTGGTATTGAGTTAAACTGCAGCTTCTTGTGGCTAGGTCATGCCTGCTGAAATCTCTGAAGTTACTGGAATTTTGTGATGGAGTTATTCTACCCTTAATAGCTTCTCATCTCACTGCAATGAAATAAATTATGGGAAAAGATAATTTTACAGAATATTTTGTGCAAAATATGTTCAATTATCCACATTCAGCTTTTCAGTGCAGAATTTGGTTGCCTAGGTGCAAGTTTATTTAGCACAGAATATAGAAACCCGTGGCTGTAACCAACCAGTATGTTACAATCACATCTGTCCAGCTGACCAGATGGCTTGTGATGGGATTTTGACTCCCATGTCAATGTGGATGTGTTGTCTGTGCATGTATTGTTTATGTACAGCTTGCAGTATTTCACAATGTACTTGTTCAGAACCACAATAACAGATGAATAGCCCGGAGAAAAATAGCAGCAATGCATTTGTATTGGGAAGGTTGGCATCAAATTCATCCACAATTCATGCACTGCAGATTAATGTACTGTGCAAGCAGGAAGCTTTGTCTTCACATTGAGCTAGTTTCAGTGTTTTGCCACATACTTTTTGCCCAAATGTTATTTAATTTCCTGATCCTCAGCTTTAGTTGGATCACAAGTACTTTTTTAAAAATGTCCTGGCTCTATGCATGTTTTGATGGGCAGAGATGACTAGAATTGCAGGCGTGTTCCAAATATAATGCTAGCCACAATCCAGCTATTTTTTGGTTTGTTTTAGGGTAGAAGATTGTAAACAACTGCACATGAACTAGTAGAAGGCATCATATAGTTAGAATATGTTTAGTAGCCGTAGTTTAGGTTGAGGTTTGCTTTGAAATATTTTTTGAACTGCTGCCAGAATGCCTTGTTTCAGCACAAATCAGCAATTTCTCTGGCATTTTTCTACTAGAGAGGGGGGGGGGTTTCTGATTTTTCCCCTTCATTGAGAAAAAGAGAATATTCCATATTTTTTCTTGTGCTAGAGGGAGAGAAGGAGCCACTGACCCAGTTATATTTATGGCTTTGGGAGTATGTGACACTTACATCACCATAAGGATTGCCTGATCATCATTTCACAGGGTTGTTTGAATAAGATGCTGTTCTTTCAAGTCTCATTTTGATTGAGCAGCAGTGGGAAACCTGTGACCCTCAAGATGTTGATGAATTACCACCATCCCTTACCATTGGTCATGCTGGAGTCCAACCACATTGAGGGGGGCACAGGTTCCCAGACTCTGTGCTAAAGGGTGTTTGGCTTATTTTCCAGCTAAAAGTGAAAATCTGTGGATAAGGAGAACATTGTGCTTGTATTAAATGAATTTATCCAGTAGTTGCATTTGGTGATGGGCAGTGCTGAGGAGATGGTACAGTATATTTGTATACATGTTATAGAACTAAAGTATCATATAAGAAAACACAAACACTTTAGACAAAATCTCCAGATCTCCAGAATGTGGAATGGACAGGATCATCATATCAAACCCTTTACCCTGCAGATAAAACAGCCAAGACCTCAAGATATCCCCTTACGCTGAAAACCTCAATATAAATTGTGGTATAAAACAATGCTTATTTGGGGGGGGGGATGACAACAATAAACTTTAAGAAATAGGGTTGTGTGTTTTTATAAAAATGCAGCAAGCTGACCTTAATCACATGCAAAGAAGAATACCATGTTCTCATTTTGCGTAATTCTACTTCTGCAAGTCAGGAGTGGCAAGGAGCTATGCCTCAATGATCTTATCAGAGGTTTGCATGCTGACTTTTAAACCTCTTTAAAGCCAAAAGTAGCAAAAATACAGATTAATTAATAAAACAAACAAAAACGAATGTGCTGGCCTGACATATGGGTGGAGTGCCAAAGAGCTACCATTTAGACCTGTGCACAGTGGGATTTTTTTTTTTCTCCCACCACCACCATATATGTTTTAAAAATCCTCTTAGTATTGTAAATGTGTTTCCATGTGACAGTGGCAGCGTTCAAGAAGCACAAGCCCAAAGACCTTGTTGGGCATGCAGAACTAGGGTGGTTGTTGGATCCCAGCCATAAAAGAAGCACAGCTCTGAGTGCTGTGAGCTTCCATTTATTCCTTCAGGGACCTAGAACATGAGTAGTATCAGATTGTGATACAGTGGTACCTCGGGTTACAGACGCTTCAGGTTACAGATGCTTCAGGTTACAGACTCCGCTAACCCAGAAATAGTACCTCGGGTTAAGAACTTTGCTTCAGGATGAGAACAGAAATTGTGTGGTGGCAGCGCGGCGGCAGTGGGAGGCCCCATTAGCTAAAGTGGTACCTCAGGTTAAGAACAGTTTCAGGTTAAGAATGGACCTCTGGAATGAATTATGTTCTTAACCCGAGGTACCACTGTACTGACTTCCTTACTTTGTGCTTCACAGGATGAAGAGAAAATTCTACTCCTGGGAAGAGTGTATGAATCTTCGAGAAGTTAAGGTGCGTAAATCCGAAATTTGCACTGGATTCCTTCAGCTTTGGGTAGAGCTGTGGTTGAAAGTCCGTGGTCAGATGCTGTCTTGGGCAGCATTGTACATTCCTCCAGGGAACTGGAGTGCCTCTCGGCTGAAGAACGGATTGTGCCAATGTGCCCACTATCAGCATTCATCTTTACAAGGCCAGAGGAACATTGGTCATATCTGACTCTAAGAGTCTGAGCACTTTTTAACAGCCAGGCGCTTAAATTTAGCAGTATCTCAATTTATGTTTCTGGGACAAGCGTTCATTGTCATTTATCTTAAAGCCCTGTTTCAACAGTGTCTTTAATTGTCTTATCTTGCATTCCCAGTCCTTGAAGAAACTCAACCATGCCAATGTAGTGAAACTGAAAGAAGTTATCAGAGAAAATGATAATCTGTACTTTGTGTTTGAATACATGAAGGAGAACCTTTATCAGTTAATGAAAGAAAGGTATGTTGATCCCCCCCCCCAAAAAAAGAAACCCCACCATCCAGTATAACTAACCAAAACCATGAACTACTATTCACCAAGCACTATAACTATGCAACCGTAATTCATGGTAGCGAAATCACATCAAGAACATTATAAGCATGATAATTAGGTTTTTGAACTGAGATTGCTCAGCTCCCACTTTCTTGTCTTGGAGGTCCTTGACTGGCAACTGGTGATAAGTAGGCCATGATCCAGTGACAATGCCTGGAAGGACCAAGGATGGGGACAGGAAACGCTGCCTGAATAATCCTGGCACCACATGTATAGCATGTAATTTTGTTCTGGTACTCCTAGACTTGAATGGTTTTATTGTGAGAATATTTTAAAAGCTGATTCTGAGAGCTGCTTGGCGCTGTGAAGTAGAATTTTGAGCAGAGCAATCCGAAAGGGGGGAGGAACAGGAGGACGAATCAAAGGCAGACAAGGTGCCAGATCTGATTAAGACTGAAGGCAATGATGGGTCACTTTTCCTTTTCCGATTCCCCATCAGCATTGCAATCTGCTACAACAACAAAAATCCCTTCCCATTGCTATCAATGGGAGAGAAAATAAATATGCTAGTTCCAGGTGTGGCATACTTTTCTCCTCAAACTGGGAGTGTGTTAGAGGAAGGGGAGGCCATTAGATCCAGTGGAGCCCACCCATATCCACTCCTGGCATGCTCGTTTTTGCCTTCTCTGCCATTGCAGCAGCGGTGGTGGAGGAAGAACCACAGATCTTTCCATGGGTGCAATGAGGATGCCTGCTTCTTGGGCAGAACACCTCTGCCTGCAGATCTCCTGCTCTGTGCACTGTGGCACCCAGAACGTCCTCCTCCAATAAGGGATATATAAACACATGCTTATTACTGCTTGTATAACTGTATCCATTCTAGCCTTCGACTGTATCTCCAGTAAATAAAGAAGTACAGCTAAGAACTCCCTTGTGTGAACATAAATCCCCCTCCTATACTTTTACCTTACAGGAACAAATTATTTCCCGAATCTACTGTCAGGAATATTATGTATCAGATTCTTCAAGGACTTGCATTCATACACAAACACGGTAAGACCTGACTAAAGGCCAAATTGGATGAGTATCTGTGACTGTATTGATGGCATGGTAGGAAGTGATATTAACAAATACTTAAGAAATATTTGAGCAGGCACCAAAGGTTTTTTGTTTCCGTTCAGGAAGGTAAACATGACTTGTCGAGAGTGGTATGAGTGAGGCTGAAAACACACTCTTCTCCAGTGTGTTCCAAAAAGGCTAATGTTCGTTAAACAAAATATATTTATTGTAGAATTATACCATTTATTGCAATTCCTAATTAAGGCTGCAGCTGGAAACATCCTTACTGTTGGGGTGTAGCCCCCACTCAAGTCAACAGGACTTGCCTTTGGGTAAACATGCAACAAGACTGAGCTGCACAAAATGTATCTGTAAAGCCTGGTTATTTGAATGAACAGTTCTATTGTTAAACTGACCTCCTACCCCTGTTAGAGGATTATGGGTTGATCATGGGATGTCATCCCAGGCAGGAGCTACAGGGTTCAAGGAAAGCTGCCAAGACTGTTTTGCTGCAAAAGAAGACAGAAAGTTGTGTGGCCAGATGCCGTCTCTGAAGCCAACGCAGACCACAGTAGTTCTGTGCAATTCTGGCAATAATAATACTGACCTTGTATTGCATCGTGTTGTTAAGTCACTTTGAGACCTTTGTTTGTATAGTGATAAATGCAACTGTTAGTACTGTTAGTAATAATACAGTTGCACAGTTTACTGATATATTTGAAATGTCTTGAACATTTGCACAGTAGTAATGCTAGGTGTGATTATCGTTGTTTTCTTCATGTTTAGTGATAGTGGGTGTGAAAGAGAAATTATTACCTTTCACACTTTTTTTTTTTAAAGAAAGAAAAGATATTTTACCTGGTCAGATCTTCACCTCAAAATATAAAGCAGTATTAGAGGAGAACATTTTGTGGTTCATAATAGCTCAGTTTACTCTCTTGGCAACTTCTCTTAATAAAGTGTTATAATGGCGGCAATGAAAGGAGATGGGGTCAGATATTATGTAACCGGAGTGAGGGCTTGTTATTTCCTGAATAAACTCATTCCTTGTAACGTCCAATGCACTGCAGTTTCAGAAACATGAAACAGTTTCATAAAGTGAAAACGAAGTGGATGATTTGATAGAATGGCTTTGTCTAATTAATTGTTGTTGTGTTAACTAGATTGTAAAGCAATTCAAGTGTGCGTTGATAGCTCTTTTTGGACTGTGCCACTTGGTTTGACCCTTTCCTGTGGCATGGAAGAGTTTTTAATGCTTTATTAATGAATTTCTAGCAGGAGGTCTTTTGAGCAGGGGCCTGACCTCAGATTCTGTTTGCTGTGCCAGGAATCAGCCCTGGAAGATTAAGTAATACTAAAATAAAGAACCTCATAGCATATGCAGAGTACACTGAGTCACCTTTGCCAGCTGCCACATTTTGGGGTTAGGAAACAGACCATCCAAACACGCCTGAGCTTTAGCACCCCTTTCTCAAAATTAACCACTGATTATTAGGGTTTCCAGATCTTTATATCCCCCGCCCCAGCTCCAACATTCTATGCCTTTAACTGCTTTTGCTCTGTGTACATGAGCAAATTATAGCATTTGAGTGATTCCCCAACTATAAGTCAGAGTGGACCCACTGAAATAAATTAATTTAAGTATCTCAATTTCAATGGGTTTGCTCTGTGTATGATTAACATTGACTATCACCCTTTATCTCCATGCCGTAAAAAGCTTCCATCTACTGCTCGCAAGCAGTTTTCTTCCACTGTTTGAAGAGGAGTGGGAAAGCCAGATATTTTTTTTCCGGTCAGTCGACAAGCCTGCTAGTAACTAACCACGCAAACATGCACAATGAAATGAAAATGTGGGCGGCAGAACAGACTGACTAATGTTTGTTTTCATAACTACAGGGTTTTTCCATAGGGACTTGAAACCTGAAAACCTCCTTTGCATGGGACCGGAACTTGTGAAGATAGCAGACTTTGGCCTTGCACGGGAAATCAGATCCAGACCTCCCTACACAGATTACGTATCCACAAGATGGTAAACACTTGAGTACATATGCCTTAAGCTGTGTTCACGTTACTCATGCTCAGAGTAGATCAAATGAAATTAATGAACACTACTCATTTAGGTCTATTAATGTCAATGGGTCTACACTGAGTAGGCTATGGCTGTGTATGTGGTGTTAAAGATTACTTCTATTCCACTCTGATTGTGATTTTGGGAATAATTAAGAGCTGTCTGACGCTAACAACTTTTCAGTGCCAGGTTAAGACTTTCCTCTTTAGCCAGGCATTCAACGGAATTTGAGTTCAATGCTTTATGTTACTGCCAATTTGGATTACTGATAAATTCACCCACACTCCTGGAAGCTGGTATTTCAAGTTTTAAGTTACTGGTTTTATTGCTCACATTTTGATGGCAGTGGTTTCTAACAATTTTGGACGCTTTAAAACTTGATTGTAAGTTTTCATGTTGGGGACACATTTTCAATTTTCAACAGTAATTCAGTTATACTAGCAAGATGGAGGTAAACTAACCCCTTTACAGCCCTGGGAAGAGCATGGGGTAAGGTAAAAGGTAGGTAAAGGACCCCTGGACAGTTAAGTCCAGCCAAAGGCGACTATGGGATGTGGTGCTCATCTTGCTTTTCAGGCCGAGGGAGCCGGCATTTGTCCATAGACAGCTTTCCAGGTCATGTGGCCAGCATGACTAAACTGCTTCTGGCACAACTGAACACTGTGTTGGAAGCCAGAGTGCACAGAAACACTGTTTACTTTCCCACCACAGCAATACCTATTTATCTACTTGCACTGGTATGTTTTCGAACTGCTAGGTTCGCAGGGGCTGGGACAAAGCAACGAGAGCTCAGCCCGTCATGCGGATTCAAACTGCCGACCTTCCGACTGGCAAGCCCAAAAGGCTATGGGGTTTTAGACTGCAGGACCACCCGTATGCAACACACCTACACATTGCAACCAGCACACTAGTGTGTCACAACACACAGTTTGGAAAGCTCTGGCCTAGAGAATGTCCTGCGTTAGGTGATTTACAAATAAAATAAATAACAATTGCACGGCACCTCACAACTTTGATTATAGTTTAGAACTTCAAGGGTTAATTATCCCTGCAAGACAGAGGATATATTGGGGAAGATCTAAGCCCAAGACAGGACAAGCAACCCTTGAATAAAATTGCTTCAGCTTCTTACCTTGAGAGATGCTCAGGGAGGGAGGTTGGGTTGGGAAGCATTTTAGAGGCTCTTGTTTCCATGCTGGCAGAGAGAAAGGGACCTTTTGCAATTGCTGTCCAGTGCAAATGTACTAGTCTGGTGTAAGGTTCTGCTTGGCATATTTTGTAAATGAACTCTGCTGTGTTTCCCCCTCGCTTTTGGCTTTCAGGTACAGAGCTCCTGAAGTGCTTTTGAGATCCACTAACTATAGTTCTCCCATTGATATCTGGGCTGTTGGTTGTATCATGGCAGAGGTTTACACACTCCGGCCGCTCTTCCCAGGAGCTAGCGAAATTGATACTATTTTCAAGATTTGCCAAGTGCTGGGGACGCCAAAAAAGGTAACTGTGAGCCTGTCTTCAGTGCACATGAAGGAGTATAACTCTCTGAATATGTTCTGTTCTCCCCTCCCCGCTACTACTCGACTTCTTTTCTGCTATTGACACTGGATAGCTGATTGCTAAGATGTCTCCAGTTTTATACAGTCTCCATAGAGAAAATTGCAACTTGTACTAAAAAGGAGACATTGTATGGGATGGTGGGGAGCAAAGGGAAGAAAAATGTGCTGCCTTGGAATTAATTCCAGTGGAATTCAGCATGCGTGAGAGGAAGCTGTGACCGCTCAAACTTTAGGAGAGCATTCTTCATATGCTTGGAGTCATTCTTTATTGTTGAATTGCTGTCCATAAGAATTCTATGCCAGGAACTGGCTGACATTGCTGTGCCTTGGTGCTGCAAAAGAGAACACACATTGCTTAAATGGTGTACAAGCATATAGTGCATATTGATATGAGAAAGAAAGATACAATAAAGGTACAATAAATGCAGTAGAATAACAGAAACAAAATGCCTGACAACGGTCTACCTATTGAGTGGCCTGGCCAAAATATGGTGGTGATCAGCTAACCTAGGACTGCCTTACTCTACCCTGTCATTGCCTTCACTTCACCCTCCAGCTTTCTAGTCATGAGTTAGGACTCCCTGGTCTTCTCACATGCTCTTGATTCTCTGGGATCACTTCAGCCTCTTACCTGCCCCTTCAAATGTGTGAGCTGATCCGCTTGCTTCAATTATCCCAGAATCAGTTCATTAGTCAGCCAGACCTTAATGCAATGTTGGAAACGTTGCTTATGAGGGCATGAGGGTGGCATCTTGAGCAAGGCTGCACCAGCTACATGGGTATTCATATCCTGACCAGGCATGCTTCCGTCCTTTTCAGAATGACTGGCCCGAAGGCTACCAGCTTGCCGGCACCATGAATTTCCGCTGGCCTCAGTGCGTCCCAAACAACCTGAAGACCCTCATCCCTAACGCAAGCAGCGAGTCAATACAGCTCATGAGAGACATGTTGCAGTGGGACCCCAAAAAGCGGCCAACGGCAAGCCAGGTTTGCTCTTCTTTCATGAATATGTCTTTACAACTCTCTGCCTTGCTGACAGCTCACTCAGAGGAACAGAGGAACTTTCAAAGGTTACATGGAGGAGTGAGTTCAAAACATGTGTTGCAGGCTGTTGGTTCTGACCACTATTTCCCACCTCCAGTCCCAACTCAGTGGAATATTTTTCTGATTCAGGGAAGTCTCAAGTCTCTTCACCCACTGCTGACACAGCTCTGCTTTTCTCTATTTCTTATTGCAGTTTCTAACTCTATACCTTGCTTTGTTTCTTCTATGCATTCCCATCCTTGCTATTCAGAAAAGGAGCACATGGAATTGGATTTGTGTTCACATCAGCACCTCTTAAAAACTGCAACAGGGCGGACAGCTTTATCTGATCCTTTATTCTTTTTCAGTGGAAATAAAGCAGTGAGAACAAAACTCATACTTTGAGAATAAAGGCTGCCTGGCACTAATTGATTAACATGCACTACTAATTGGTTTAATCAAAGGGCCCTAATAAAGTGAGATGTTGTCTATTATGTTTATGATTTCTTACCTGTACTTCACCATAAGGTCCCAGGGCAGGTTACAGCAATTTAAAAAACTGTTAAAAATAAATTGCGGTCACTGGAATAGCGTGCATCCTGAAAAAAACATTTCTCAGGTGTCAAATGCCATGGTAAAAAGGTAGCCCAATACGAGTTATGCCAGAGAGAAGTCTCTGGGCATACAGACTGTGTGGGGAGGGTTGTGCACAACACCATAATTTTTTTAAAAAATTAAAATTTTGCACCCAGACATTCCAGATTTTGCCTATAATTTGTAAATTGTGCAGATTAAACACATTATGCAAACTGCAAAATTGTTTGTGGCATGGATGAGTTGCTTTTCATTTTTGCATAAATCTGGTTTTGTTGTGGAGGGGGAGAAGGAGGGTTGTAGAACATGGAAGACCAACCCATTTCCCTTCTGAGATTTCAACAGGCTTATATTTGTAGCACTAAGAAACCTACTTTTATAAAAAATGAAAGCAGCAACTACTAGAAAGTTGAATTTTGCATGTGCTATCATATTTTGGGTCTTCCTTGCCCTTAGGTGGTATTGTGGCATGCACAGAGCCCTAGATATTGGGACTGAGAAACTGCCTGTTTCTGCTTGCTTGACTCTCCTTGTTTAAAAAATTTCTCTCCCTTGACTTTTAGGCTCTTCGATATCCTTACTTCCAGGTTGGCCAATTACTGGGCACCTCTCGCTCTACTCAGGAGCTGGGAAAGCAACAGAGAGACCTTCCTGATAAAGCACAAGTCCACATGAAACCCATTCCACCAGCACAGCCTCCTCCTAAAGCACAAGTTCGTCTTTCCTTCAGACCATTCCAGCAGAACCAGCCCTCCCACTCCCTGATATACCCCTACAAGACAGACACCACCGTGAGTGACCATTTAAGAGAAGACAAGCCTAGCCAGGTGGCTTTACCAGAAATTCACAATAAGATTCCTCAGCAGGTAAGACACAGTCTTGGATGAGATGTCTGCCTTTCTAAAATGTGGACATTATCTCACTCTTGTATTTTAAATAGGATTGGCTGTGTGATTTTAAGTGCAAATGCAAAAACAGATTTCTACATTTCTTTTTTGTTTCTGGATGCTAGGAGCTTGTTCGTGTTGAGCTGATCTTTCCACAGTTGCTCTCAACACAGAGGCTACATAATGTTGCATGAATGCCGCAGCCTCTCCCATCTATTCTGCGTTAGTCTTGGGAACTCTTGACTTGGTCTCCAGTGAATTGGAAATCAAGAGTTCCTTAGTGTAGAGCAGTCAGGTGGGGCAGACCTTGGCTCTACTGATACATGGGGAATGTTTATTGAAATATGCCTGTTAGGAAGGATCCAAACTTCTACTCATTTGAACATCTGGGTACTGATGGTTATACATGATCTTCTTGGGGAGGAAGTATGGTACAACCATCAAGTGAAGTTGGAGGTCTCCCCATTTGGATGATGCGTGCAGACCCAACTTCTCAAGATACATGCTACACCTTGCTCTGAGCAGGCAGTTATGTCTCTCCTGCCCATGGTGAGGCAGTAAGCCATGGGCTTCCATGGCTTTCAATTGGCTACAGGAGCTTCCTGCAGCCAATCAGAAGCCACACTGTGATTTCCGAATGTTTTGGAAGTTGAACGGACTTCCAGAACAGATTCCGTTCGACTTCCAAGGTATGACTGTAATGGGGATTTATTTATTTGGCAGAAACCGTAGAAGAGAAAATGAAAGTGAGTGGAGGCGAGTGAGACCAGATTTTGGCAGTAAAATCACAGCCCTGTAGCCCATTCTCTGCCCACTGGAAGCACTTCCAATATTTATTTTGCTCATACCGCAGTTCTGATCTTCACATGCTTTTCTGTTTTCTTATTTTCCTCCCGCAATGTCAGAAAGCAGACATTGGAACAGAGAAGACAAATGGGGAAATTAAACCAAAGAACCGTCGTAGATGGGGTCACATTCCCGGGACACTAAAAGACTCTGAGGATTGGGAAGACCTGGAAGATGGAGGTGTTAACTCTTCACTTGCCAGAAAGGAGCTTAAAAACAAAGGGCAGAGTGATGAAGCTCTTTGTAGGCAAGTTACTGGCCTTATTTTTCTTTATTTTTCCATAGAAGTATTTATGTACTGCTGTATCATACATACTGCTGTATCCTGCAGTATAAACATGGCTGGTTGATTTTGGTTTCAGATTTGAAAGTATCCTGGATCTCAAGCCGTCAGCTTGCTTAGGAACTGGGAACAGCGCCCCTTCCTATCTTCGGCAGGACACACCAACGTTGCAAGTTTCTGCAGCCAAACAACATTACTTGAAACATTCTAGGTATTTACCTGGTTAGTAAAAATAAATATTTACTATGACGCTTCGTAAAATATGATAACTCACTTTTGACGTCAAAACAAAATAAAAAAATTTTTCTTTCCAGTAGCACCTTAAAGACCAACTGAGTTAGTTCTAGGTATGAGCTTTCGTGTGCATGCACACTTCTTCAGATACACTGAAACAGAAGTCACCGGACCTTTCTATATAGTGAGAAGGTGGGGAGGGGTATTACTCAGAAGGGTGGTGGGAATGGGTGATTGGCAGATAGCTGCGATGAGCCTGTTGACGACTCTTAACGACTGCAATAGGTCTAACAGGAAAAAGCAAGGGGTGAGTCCTTCAGCTCTCTATATTGGACAAACAGGCCAAACCTTACGCCAAAGAATAAACGGACATAAATCCGACATCAGGAACCACAAGACAGAGAAACCAGTAGGAGAACACTTCAATCTCCCAGGACATTCTATACAAGATCTCAAAGTAGCTGTTCTATTACAAAGGAATTTCAGAAATAGACTGGAAAGAGAAGCTGCTGAATTGCAACTTATCACCAAACTTAAAACTATGGAGAGACCCGGTTTGAACAAAGACATTGGATTCTTATCTCATTATACATGACAAAGCCATTTTTCACCTTCTCACCCCTTGCTTTTTCCTGTTAGACCTATTGCAGTCGTTAAGAGTCGTCAACAGGCTCATCGCAGCTATCTGCCAATCACCCATTCCCACCACCCTTCTGAGTAATACCCCTCCCCACCTTCTCACTATATAGAAAGGTCCGGTGACTTCTGTTTCAGTGTATCTGAAGAAGTGTGCATGCACACGAAAGCTCATACCTAGAACTAACTCAGTTGGTCTTTAAGGTGCTACTGGAAAGAAAAAAAAATTTATTTTGTTTTGACCATGGCAGACCAACACGGCTACCTATCTGTCACTTTTGACGTGAGTGAGTAACCTCTAGTCCCAGACGTCCTACTGCTTATTAGCTGCAATCCTAACCACACTTACAGGGACTTTAGTGGGATTTACATCCCAGTAGATATGTTTTGTTTTCATTAAGCCATTTCCCTTAAATTTGCTACAAAATGCATTTTTGCAAACTTTATATTTAGCAACAAAAAATGTTTCGGAATCTATTTTATTACTGACTGTTGATTAGGTGTTGATCAAACTGTCTCGAGTTTATGATTGGTTGTAAAATAATGTTACATTTGTATACCATCCTTCCTGTAAGTTGCTCAGAGAGCGTTTTATTTGTGTTTTAGCTTCAAACAGTCCTGTGAAGTAAGCTGAACTGTGGCTTAGTGAATTGCTCAAGGCCATATACTGAGTTTCATTGCCTGGCATAGGTTTGTCCCCGAGTTTCTCAATATCCAAACCCATTATGTATTGCAGCTGGTTCTTTTCTGGTCTCTCACTAGAACATGCTCAGCTTACATTCTACGTGGACAGCAACCACAATCTAATGCCCTTCACATTTAGGCATGTTTAACCTAATTGTGTGGAATATCTATGAAATTAACATACAAAAGCAAGGTATAATACAACCCCAAAGCGCTTGTCATCAATGGGCAACTGACGAGCGAGATATGTATATAAATAAATGTATTCCTGCTGCATTTTTACAGTGTCTTTCTTCTTATTCTAGGAATAAGCACAAGAAATAATTTAGTCTCCAGTTCAAGCAAAGATTCCATCCCGTCCAATCCATGGTCCAGTTCTAATTTACCTGGAAAGACATCGGTGGTGGCAGGAGGGATCACCAGGCTGAACTCCAGTAAGGAAAAGAAAAATTGTCTTCTTCTTTTTTAGTTCTACCTACTTTGACCTGTTTGCTGACTGCATTTTGTGATAGTGATCCAGTGTTTGATGTATTGACATCCTTGGCTGCTGGGTATTTACTGCACAAGACAGACAAAACAGGGTAAAGTGGCTGTGATCCTAAGTTTATTCACAGCTTTGATCCATGCACATTTACTTGGAAGTAAGTCCCGCTGAGTTGAGTGACATTTCTTCCCTAATACTTCTGCATAAATTAAAGTAAATTCCTGCTGGTTTTACACTGAAGATCATGACATCATATACATAAAATATCAGATTTTTTTTCAAAGATAAATGTCTCTGAAGAATCAATTCAGACACTTAGGGCTCATCCACACTTCCCACTGCTTTCCCCTGAGGAAAACCTCTCTTTAGTGCTCAGTGAGAGCAAATGGCAATCCAGGTTTTCTCTGGATTGACATTTGCTCTGATTTAGCACTAAGCAGTGGGTTTTCCCTGGAGCAGGGCAAGATGGAAACTGCTGGGACCTGTGCCTAGAAAGTGTGGGTCAAGGAGAAAGCCACTTGGACTCTATGCACAGGACAAGTAGAAGTGTGGCGCAGTGCTGGCACAGTTTCAACTCTTTCTGGTGACAGTACCATCTTATCACAGAAAAGGAAGCTATCACATCACATGGGGTGGGACTTTAAGACAATAACTGGATTAAGCATTGGCTGGATTATTAACTGGAATATATATATATATATATATATGAAAATAACTGGATTAATTTTTTTAAGGAAAAAATAAAGGTTGTTTGTGGTTGTTTGTGAAATTTTGTACTGGCCTACTGCATTGACCTCCAATTTTCTTTCAGGCAACACAGGAGCCAGTGGGTTAAGGGGTGCTTACATCCCTTCATTTCTGAAGAAAGAAGTTGGCTCTGCTGGCCAGAGGGTTCAGTTAGCGCCAATTATTGATGCATCATCTTCAGACCCATCTCGTAAGCTCTTTCTGTTTCTGAAAATGGTGCTGGGGTGCACAGCAAGAATGCCACTGCACTGCAAAATGAGGGTGCTTCATCTGTGACTATCTGCAGTCCGCACCTGCCTGGGCTTCAGCCTTTATCTTGTTCGTATGACCATGGCTGCATGCACACCCGACATTGAAAGCGCGTGCACACACACATATCCCCAAAATGCTGGGAACTGAAGTTTGGGAAGGCTGCTGGGAATTGTAGCTTTGTGAAGGGTAAACTACAGTTCCCAATGCTTCTTTGGGGTCATGCTTTAAATGTATGGTGTGCATACAAAGCGCAAGAGGGGCAATTATTGAACCAGCTTTCCCACTGTGGATTAAAGAGTAACTCCAGAAAGATAGGCATGCTTTCTGGGATGCTTCCCATGTTTTGTTTTGCAGTACCCAGTCAGATACTCACACACTGGGACTTCCCCTTCCTCTTCTCTTCCTGCTTCCCTCCCCCCCCCCCAAAAAAAAATCTGCTCCAGAAAGTCCTCCAACACTCTGGAGCCGATTTTGAGAATATACAGAAAGCTGCAGGGGAGATCAGATGAAGGGGAAGTTCCATGGCAACCGAGGGACAGGGCCTGTAGTTGCTAATATTGCAAATCTAATCTTTTTTCAGTAGTTGAAATGGCTGATACAAAAGAGCCACTGTTTGTCCGAATACCAGCAGACTGAATTTCGTCTAGGACTACAGACCCTGTTTGTTCTGCAGTTGTATACCTCTCACACAAGAATTCAGTGTCCTAAGGATTTTGGCATTATTATTATTATTATTATTATTATTATTATTATTATTATTATTTCCCCTGGCAATCATATTTCTAGACCTTGTGATGGCAACAATGTTGGACTATAACTCCCATCATCCCTGATAATTGGCCATGCTGGTTAGGGCAGATGGGAGCTGAAGTCCAATAAAATCTAGAGGGCACCATGTTGGCTACCTCTAGCACAGACAGTACTTGGTTAAACTTTAGGATTCAACAATGTAAGAAGGGAATTGAGAGTATCTCAAAGCTCTGTGTTCCTACCCACAACTAGTGGTAGCAGAAAATAAGCCATTTCAGTAAAAAAACAACCTAAAATACTCCTTTCTTTGGCCCTTGACAGAACCTAGAGCAGTAGCTCAAAAACACCGTAACTTATTATTCCAGTGAATAATCTTTGTCCTGTTTTATTTTTCATATGTGAAGTGAGAGAGCAGGTCTTACGGTATTTTAGTTGACTTCTTCAGAAGCATTCAACTAAGATAGTTTAAAAGCATCTGCATAGAAAGTTGTGGATTGGATTCTGCGTGCTAGTTAAAGTATATTATTTTTTTAAAAAAAGAATAGTTCTGCTTATCAAATTGGTGTACAGTGGTACCTTGGTTTAAGAACAGCTTAGTTTATGAACAACTTGGATTAAGAACGCTGCAAACCCACAAGTAGGTGTTTTGGTTTGTGAACTTTGCCTTGGAAGCAGAGCATGTTTCACTTCCTATTGAGTGTGTTCTATTTGTAAATTGAGTCCCCCGCTGCTGTGGGAAAGCACGCCTTGGTTTAAGAATGCTTTGGTTTAAGAACGGACTTCCGGAATGGATTAAATTTGTAAACCAAGGTACCACTGTATTCATTCATATTCAGATTTGGTGACAATGGTTTGGATCCACAAAAGTTTCCGTTAATGGAAGGGTCAAGTGGAGCCTTCTGCAATCACAATTTTTTCTTGATTCTCCACATCTCTCACACTACTCTGGACAGCCTCCTAACTTCTCAGAGCAAGGGAGCACAGGAGCTCTGAATCACCCCTCCCATTTGAAATTCTCTAAGGATCCTTTGGTCAAAGTCACCAGATTCTGTATCTGAATTTAACCCCTGATCCGTTCTCTCCTTTCACACTTCCTCTCTTTTTCCTTTGTAGAATACACTTCTCTGAAGTCTGTCAGACCTCATATAGGGAGGCCGTCGTTTAACATACCTATGAAAAGCACACCAGGGCTGCTGCCCCACCCACCTCCAGTTCAACCAGTCCATGGACGAATTGACTGGTCTTCAAAATATGGCGCTCACCATTGAACTCTTGAGCTGCAGTATACGTTCCACGAACAGTGACCAATGATAAGACTGTCTCCAGCAATATTTTATACGCTGGCAATTCGGTCGATCGTTTTTTTGTATGACCAAGAAATTTCAAGACCGTCGAAGAGGGTTTATTTTTAGTTGTATGTATTTGAAAGCAAATCTTGGACCTTTTTTCTATCATTTTTATTATGTGATTGGGCAATTATTTTCATAGAACCAATACACATTTGTATATCAGGTTTAGTATTGTGGGTCCCTTGCTTTATTTGGCATTTTTATATGATGAACTTGTAACTTTTTTAAAGAAAACTATTTTTCCTTTTTTGGGCCTTTTTTATATAAGTGAATAAATGTAGCAGATTGAAGCAGTATTTAATATAAATATGGTGCAGGTAGACATAAGGGCATTTACCAAATACTTTATAAAGTTAAATTTTCAACCTGGTATGTTGGAAAAATAACCTGTTAAGCTTAGTATCCAGAGCCGCCTTTCAGCTTCATAATTCAGCAGCCACAGTCGTGTTACTGGTCTCGTCTTAGCTGTAGTAAATCATAAAAACAACTGGGGCATGAACTCCTTGTTCTTCATGTGACTGAGAATTGTTACAGCTAGTTGATCAGCAAGATAGAATAGTAAAGCTTTTCCTTCAGGCTGCAGATAAGAGTTTTGTATGTTCTGAACAAACCTGAAAAACCAAATCCTTGCATATAAAACATGAATTTGGCAGGTGAAAAGATCCAGCCTATTTTTCCAGTGTTCATTTGTTCCCTACATACAGCTCATATTGGTTTGGTCCAGGATTAGCTTCTCACTGCTGACTATGTAAACTGGAAAAGGGAAAGACTTGTGACAGCAGGAAATTAACTTGACCACATGCTTCTTCATTCTAGCCTCTTTCCACAATGCAAACTAAACCATCTACAGATGGAGTCATCCTTCAGTGGGAAGCAATATGGTTTGCAAGTGTAGCAAGGCCCTTGGATAATATTTAAAGCAATATTAAATATGACAAAGCTGGTTCGTAGAGTAATATAAATGGAGTATTAAGATAAATACCAGCAGCAAAGTTAAAATATTTTTTTTTTATATTCCACACAGCCTACATTTCATTTTTATGGCTTGCCTTTTTGGAAATGCAGCTTAGCGACTTCTTTTACAGGGTTGACAAAATTTATCCTTTATATAATTTGAGGTTTACATTAAGAAATGAGTTGACATGCATATTTATATACTGTAATTTTAGGATCGAGTTCCAGCCATTCTAGAATGGCCAGATTTTAGCAGATGTCAGTAAGCCAGAATTTTTAAGATTGAAGCTATACAGCAGAACATGGTATAGAAAATGGCAGATTCAAACCTATGCATTGTTTTTAAATGAAAACAAAGAGTTGAAAAAGTTTTAAGGAGACTGCCCTGCTTGGCAAGTGTTCAGCTGAAATGATACATCATTTTTGAAATTGAGGTGGGAGGAATGGGGATTAAGATTTCAGCTCACAGAAAAGGCTCTTTCTCAGGGAGAAATAATTACCCAAAGCCAGTAGATGGGTGTTTCTGTCTAGGCAGTTTTTGAGTATAGAATGAGCATCTTTTCTACGTCTTTGTTGCCAATCTGTGGTAGGAATCACGCTGTGTCTTGAGCCATATTCTGCCATTGCACCTTCTCCGTCATCCATGAGGGCAGGAGATGCAAGTAGGCATGCTAAAATTGTGTGTCAACACCTTCCCATTCTGATGATCGGCTGACAAGCCGAAGGAAAGTCCCATTTCTTTTTGCATTGTGGTGTCTGGCCACTCCTTCACTAAAATACAAACAATTTTACTTCAAGCATTTCCACACAGCCAGCGAAAGAGGTGGGCAGATAACAGAAATGCAGAGGGAAATTGAAAGCAGAGCTGTGGATGATTCTCTCACAGAAAACATAGGGTGGAGTTGGCAATCAAACAGCTAGGTTGGCAACAAAGGTGTTGTCAGTTTTTTTAAAAAGCGTAACAGCTGCATTGTTCTTTAATGCATGGATGTGAGACCTACAGCCCTTCAGATGTGGCAGGACTCCAGTTCCCACCAACCCCTGCCAGCATGGCCAGTGGTCAGTGATGGTGTAACATGCATTCCCAGGTTGCCTACCTCTGCTCTAACCTGTCACAGGCAACATCCCAACTCCATAACTTTTGGGAAACCAGCATTTTTTTTCTCCAGAAGGTAATAGGATATGAACTCATCACTTGCCTTCAGCTGAACAGTTGCTATCTCCCTACCCCAAAATAACAGCATTTGGGGGTTATCTCACCAGCTGTTTCATTTCCCCTATTCCATTTGTTATTGAGGGAAAGTCCGTACGTAGTTTTGGTTTCTGCAACCATGGAAACACAAGATAGCAGCTATTTCCCTCTCTCCTGTACATGAGCTATATTTGACCAGTATTTCCTATTTGTAGTAAAGCACAAAATGGACCAAGAAATCATTATACTTTCTTATCAGAGCCCACACAAAACCTTGCTCTGTTTCATTGCAGTCCTCGGTGATTGCTATATGAGACAGATGAATTTGGAAGGAGATAAATTTGACCCATTTTTAATTCTGCAGTGACAATGCAATTTTCAAAATTCATTTATCAATGAGATAACTATAACCTGTTAAATCAATTTACTACTGACATGGTATTTGTAAATCCTCTGTTGTGGTATTTGTATATTCTTTGGTTCCTGCTTCAGGGACTGGGACAAACAGAAACATACTTTTGCTTTTATACTGTTTAGAAAAATATGTTGAGGGTACCCTCCAATGGAAAGCAAAATTGCCAGTATTTAATGGAGGATTATTTCATTTGGAACTTTTTTTAAAGAAGGACACTAGAGTTACTAATTATTAAATGGTTTAGCTTATATTTAATTTTGCTAATATGTTTTCCTTATTAAGCTGCAGTTCTCACCACAAGTACTAAGGAGCGAACCCCACCGGCATTTACTTTTCAATAACTGCTTAGGCTGTAATCCTATTGGCTCTCTTACCTGAAAGTCCTTTCAGTTCAGTACATGTATAGGATGTTCAGGCATGTAAAGGATTGCAATGTAAGAATCATGATTGATAATAGCCCAGAAATGAGCACTGCAACCCCAGAGTCATCCGCGGCTGGACCTAACAGTCAGGGGTCCCTTTACCTTTACTATTGTCTGATTGCTTAACTCTGCAGTCCTGTACAAAATTACCTGGTAGTAAGGACCACTGGTCCAATTCAGTGGATCTTACTTCTGAGTAAGCACATATAACATTGTACTGCAAGTTTAACAGATAAGTCTGGAGCAGTTTACAGTGACACAACTGTCACTGAATTCATATGGAGCACCTCTGCTTGAAGTACATTTTCATGAATTCTTACGCTTATAATTTGAATTGACAACATAATTCCCTGGAGAGCAATAAAATGGCCTTATTTCCACTTCTCCTTGGTTTGTGTCACAAAAAATGATAAAAACCACAAGATCTTACCCCGAGATCTGACCAAAAGCAACATCTCTGCCAAATATGCCACATGTTAAATGTTTTCACTTAGCAATGTTTGTGACGCCTCTTCATGTTTGAACCATTTGTCTTGCATGCTATAGAGTAGCTGGTGGTGCGAAGAGCATGAAAGACACTTTATTCTGAAGTAAGATACACCTGTTCCATTTCTGTACTACAGGTTTGTTTTAAATCTTCTGCACTTAAATGAATGGGCACCTCGACCTCCTTAAATTTGTTTTTCTTCAAGTGATTAAGGCTGCAATCCTAAACCTGCTTGAAGAGTAAACGTACAGTTTCCTACATTCAACAGCACTACACTGGCTTATAAAGTTGTTGAGGTTTATAAAAACCGGTTATTGGTTTATATTTGTGATGATTAGTCAATAATGTATCAGTGTTGAATAGCTCCACTCTACTCACACGGTGACTCTAGCACAGTTTGTGGATCACTACAGCCAAGGAACGCTTTAGTAAAAACACAAAACACTGTGTGTCTTGTAGCCAAGGAAAAATATGTATGGAGAATAAGTACAAAGTTAAATGTGAGTCAACGGGTATAATTGGGTATTGAAAACCTAACATGTTTTCTACTTAGGAGTCTTTTGTGGGGGTTTTTAAACAAATGCTTGTTTCCTTTTGTGTCATGAGAGGCTTCTTCCCGAAATAAAGTGTTTCAGAAAATCATGTTTTTTGAGTAGTGTTGAATAATCCCTGCATTCAGTGAAATTTGGTTGTGCCCAGTGCTTTTTGCCAGCTGAATGTAGCACCTCTTAGGTGGGTGCCATGGTCATTCTAAGGGAAGGAGGGAGATGTTCATGGTGAGTTATTTTTCTAGAAAAATACCACTGGTTATGTCCTCTAGTGTTCAGTGCCTTTCCTCTTCTACCTTTACACATTCGGAAACTAGTAAAAGACACAAATATTTAGCCAACGTTCAACTCTTAATGGCACCATTGAGACTATTAAATAATAAAATAATAATCAGGATAGCACTCAAGGTTCACCAGTTCACCTCTCACCAGCTTGTACCACAGTCATGTTCTACATTCAGCATGCAGCTGACATTGTAGTATAATAATAATAATAATAATATATTTCCCCAGCCACTCTGGGCGGCTCCCAACAGAATATTAAAAACACGATAAAACATCAATCAAAAATACTTCTCTAAACAGAGCTGCCTTCAGCTGTTTTCTATAAGTCAGATCGTTGTTTATTTCCTTGACATTTGATGGGAGGGCGTTCCACAGGGCAGGTGCCACTACCAAGAAGGCCTTCTGCCTGGTTCCCTGTAACTTCGCTTCTCGCAGTGAGGGAACCGCCAGAAGGCCCTCAAAGGAGGACCTCAGTGTCCGGGTAGAACGATGGGGGTGGAGATGCCCCTTCAGTATAAGCTCTCCCCAAGCAATTGGGATGAATCCTCAGTAAGTAGGCTGTTGGGAACAGATCTGTGAAAAAATACTCATCCCAGCGACTTTGGCTAAGAAGAAGAAAGTTCCTAGTCCCACCCATAGTTGTCAGCTTTCAGATTTGAAAATAAGGGACCAGCAGCCTCAAAAATAAGGGATCAGCAGCCTCACCTGTCCCGGGGACAGTCTACGGGATATCTAACAATCCGGGATAGCAGCGGGAAACGGTGCTGGAATAAGGGAATTTCCCGCAAAAAAACGGGAAGGTTGACAGCTATGGTCCCACCCCTAAGACTTCTGTGGACTCTCATTCCTCAGTTTTTTAAAAGCAGAGATTGGCCGCCTGTCATGGGTGCTTTAGTTGAGATCCCCTGCATTTCCAGGGTGTGTGTGGCTGGGGTTGCACTAGAGAACCCTCCTTATAGATAACTCTATTAACACATTTATTTGGAAAAAGACAGGTAGATCTATGCATATTTATGCTGTGTTGGGTTGGGTTGTTGTTACTGTAATGTTGGATTTCCAACATCTTAAAATGCTTGTGTTTCTCCTCCCACACATAGAAGAACATACACTGCATAAATTTTTAAACATAAATTTTTAAACACATAGAAGAACATACACTGCATAAATTTTTAAAAGGCATTATGATGCAAAAAGAATGGCAAACTGCCACATGCAGCGCCTTACTTGGATGTGTCTGGAGTCTTGGAAGCTTGACTACCCTACGTTCTCCTACAAATGGACCTTGAGCTTGTTTGGAGGTTCTAGCAGGGGAGCGCAGCTATCGTATACCCTTGACCGAAGAACGGTACACTCCTTCTATCTGGGATGGTCGTCCTCTTCCACCGAGCGCGCAGCTTCGGGAGGGACGCACATGGAGCGGTGAGGGAGGAAGGGGACACCCGCCTAGCCAGCCAGATCAGCCGAATCAACCCTGGCGATCAATGGGGTGACAGATGTCGCAGCCAGATCGCCCTCACATCCAAAGAGGAAAGAGACCTAATGTCTATATATACCTCTCGGGAGCCTGTTGCTCTCAAGTCATAGTGACTCTGATCAGCTTGTCTCGCTGTGCAAAAGTGAAATTCTTACTCGAACGCTGAAAGAAAACATTAAAGAGCGTTCTGCAAAATCGGGTTGGTTTTATTTATTATTCCGATTATTTTGGCCCTCGACCTCCTTCCCAGGTTGCACTGAGCCACATGCAAATTAAATCTCTTGCTACTGGCTGGGCCCTCTCGTCTTGCCCACGCCCCCTTGCCTGCCGTGCACAAAACGGCGAGGGAGGCGTTGCCTGCTCCTGGACCGCGAGCGCCTTCAGCATTTGCAGCTACCGCCGAAGGTAGGGTTCCTTGTTCGCAGTTGCAGCAGCCATGCACGTGTGCAGGAGGGCATCGTGTGAAGAGCTGCAAGGGGGGTTGGCACGGGACCAGAGGCACAAAAAAGTTGCCCGGCGATGATGATGATCGTGATGGAGACTGGCTAGCAGCAGTAGCTCCACCAGGCCGGTTGCACCCATCCATCGCGTTGCCTTTGAAAGGCACCGTGAACGGAGGGAGGGGAGCTAAGCTGCAGTTTGCCCCAGCGCTGCTTGGCTTTGCTACGTTGCGGATTTGGAACGTGGAGAGCCATTCCGGGGCTGGGTGGGAACTGAGCGTTCGAAGTTCGAAGCCTTTGATGTGCCCAGATCAAAGCGCTCCGCTGGAAGTGGGTTGCTAACATGGCTTGGTTACGAAGACTTCGCGATCCAGCGCTTAAACAGGGGGGGGGGGGGCGTGTGAGAAGGGCGCAACAGGGCAGGGTGCAAAGCTGGGCTCTCAGGGTGCCATAAGGAATGTGCCCCTCCCAAAAAAAAAACTGCCCAGGGCAAGATCTGAGCACAAGATTCCTGCATTTGCAAGGGGTTGAACTAGATGACCCTCGTGGGTCCTTTCCAATTCTACAATTTGATGATTTGATTATTCCTGTAGGGGTGACACAATTCCCTCTAGTAGTACAACAGATTTTCCCAACCCTCCATACTTGAATCAGTGAGCTCGCTTCCACCCATCTTCTGTCAGGACTTCAACTGCATCCCAGGGTTTTCTACATGGTGGAAAGGAGCTGTGTTTCCTACAGATAACCCATCTGCTCTGGATGATATCCCATGGATGCTGAAAAGCATGGGAGACAAAATTGAGTTTTGAGGAACTCCAAGGGGTAGATCAAAAGTACCCTGGAACAGGAGAGAGCCCTTTTAGAAAAACTAGAGCTGTTTGAGGACAAAGCAAAGGAGACAAATTATCTTTGACTTTATTATGTATGTAAAAAATGCTGTATACCATCTAACTCTTCCTCCAGCATTTGAATGGATCAAGTAGATTCAATGAATTGGAGTGCTAGCAGCATATCTGTGTCTTTTCTTTATCGCCCCTTCTTTCTGATGCTAGATCCCCATCTGTAACATTCTATTGGTGCCCTGCCTTCTGTTTGCTGGTGGTTCTAGCATTCTGGCATTTATCTCTTAACGTTTCACTTGGAGTGCAAGTTGACTTGACTTTATTGTGTATTGTTTTGGATGTCCTTTTTATCTACTACAATTTAAAAAAAAAAAATAATTAGTCCCCCAGCACTACTTTTTAGAACTGACCCCTCTTCTGAACAAAGGACTGGCACCCCCATAACACCAGCCCTCCAAGTCCCATCTCAGGGACAGCCCATAATAATACCATGTTCAGTAGTATTGAAAGCCGCTGAGAAGTCCAGGAGAATGAAAAGGGAGAACTCTGCCTCCCAAATTGCACTTCTCAGAGTCAGTTATCTGCTAGAATGACTTAACACCAAAAGAATTTGGTTCAATTAAAAACTACCACTGCTTATGATTTTGTTTCTCCTTGTCCTTTCTGACAACCATGATGCCATACTATTGATATTCAGGGAGCAGTAAATACTGCCAAATGTGAGGGCTTAGTTAACCTCCAAACACTTGCTTGTTTCTATTGTGAGCTTTCAAAACCATGTTTTTTTGTGTGTGAAACCCACTTGAGATCTTTATATTCGAAGAACAATCTGTTCCTTTGCTTTTATGCATCTACCAGGTGGGTGAGTTCAGTTTGTTCAGTCTGACCCTTCTATAAAAAAAAACCAGAATTTGAACTGAGAATGGGGAAATAAGAGTACAATCAGTGGTACTGATTTTATGTCCCATATTTGTTGGCAAGGTGTCTAAGGTATGATGTCTAAGATATCTAGGAAAGGGTAATATTTTTTTCACTGGTGCTTTCTCCAAAACTGGTATAATATGAACTTTAGTACAGTGGATTTGTTTGTTTTGTTTTGTTTCATCACTGGATACTTTGTTTAGCAATCATTTTCATTTCAGTGTTTCATTTCTCCCTCCTTGTCGCCCATTCCTCCAACCTTTCTGTGAAAGTTTCTCTCTCCAATTAACACTCATTTCCCCCCCTAATTCATCTGTGTCACTGAACATTTATTCCTAAAAGTCAGATGAAAATAGCAAGACTTCAGCTCCATGTCTGTGCACAAGTGCAAGGTTTTTCTACACAACAATGGTCAGTGTAGGAGAATCCTTATATGTAGCTTGGTGGGAGGGGGGGAATTAACCCTTTGCCTGATCAGATGCCCCATGTCACCAGGTGGCATCGGAGACAAACCTTCAATCAAAGCAAATGTGAGGTTTTTTCCTTCACTATTCACATTTCTGGTGTGTGGCATTGAGACAGGGACCCTAGTGGTTAAAGCCCACTAACTCTTTACCATGGTCCCGATCCAGATTTGGTGAGTCTGCACCAATCAGAAGACTCCAGGAATCCCACAAGGCAATAATCACGTTCTGTTCTTGCCCCTTGGCAACTGATGTTCGGAGAAATACTGGCACACAACATGGCAGTTCTTTACCTTTCAGGGCTAATAACTGTTAATAGACCTATTCCTCCTATTATTTGTTTGTTACACGGCAGTGTATGTGGTCGTCCCGCCACATTATATCCCCACAACAATCCTTGAAGGTGGAGAGGGAGTGACCTAACCAAGGTAGTGGGAGATTTAACTCTAGGTTTCTCTGATCCTAGTCCAACCCTCACTAGACTAACTCTAATCCCCTATAAAGCTGCGTAGGCAACACTTTCTTTTGTCTGACTTGAATCTGCAAGAATTAATTCCACCTACTTCATTCATGTATAACTTTTGCATGAAGAACTCCCATCTTATTCTGAAGCAGACCAGTTGTCTAAGTAAGAGGATCCTGTACAGATTATGCTTTGATGTTCTGGTACAAGGTGTGCTTTCTGTGCATAAGAAACAGGTTGATACATATTGCCCATCTCTGGTTCACTCTGCCCTTTGCTGCCCACCTGCCTGCCTCTGTCTCCAGTTCCCTCCTCCTCATTTGTCATTATACTGTAGTTTGCAGTGCCACCTGAACTGCAGCATGACAACATCCTTAGGGTATTCTTACCCTATTACCCTATTACTTTGTTGTTTGGACTGACTCTTTGTTGTTCCTTCTCACACCTCTCTATTGGACCTCAAAATAAGGTATTCCTTTTGAATTATCCTTTGAGAGAAGAAAGGAGCAAACATGGCTGCCTTCTCCTCCTCTAGGCTAGTTAGACTAGAAACCTTTTCTATCCAAGGCATTTATTTCCTACAATAAACAACTTTATTATTTTCTTACCTACAATCATCTGTGTTGTGTCTGTGCGATTGCTGCAGTCAGATGTACTCTTTAACTCAAATGCAGCAGCAATAGTAATAGTACTACTACTTCTAGTAGTAGTAGTAATAATACTCTGCATCATAAGGGGCTTCAATGGATAATTGGTCCAGCTACCCCACTACAAATAGCCGTTGTTTTTTTTTCCTGTTCTAATGGTGCTGTAATGTGAAGGACTTGCTCTTCAATTCACCATCTTCATGTTAGAAGTGGGATCTGAAATAATTTCTCCAATGCTCAGTGTGAGCCTACAAAATAGAATACAGTGGTACCTCAGTTTATGAACTTAATCCATTCTGTAAGTCCATTCTTAAACCAAAACTGTTCTTAAACCCAGGTGCGCTTTGCCTAATGAGGCCTCCCGCCGCCTGTGCCCTTCCACCGTTCGGCTTCCGTTCTTAGACTGAGGTAAAGTTCGCAAACCGGGACACTACTTCCGGTTTTGCGGGGATCATAAACTGAATTGTTCGTAAACAGGACTGCTCTTAAACCGAGGTACCACTGTAGATTGAATTTGCAGACTGCAGTTGGCTAGCTTTCGCCCACATTCTTGGATCATCAATGAGCAGCTGAAATCTGGGTGGTTTTGTTTTCTTTCTGTCTTTGTATTTATGTCTCTTAGCCGAATAAGTAGCTGTTCTCTCCAATGATGCAGCTGTCTTCCACAGTTTTTCAGCCGTTGCTTCCCCCCTCCTTATTAAGGGACGCAGCAACACTGAGAACTGTGGCCTATTGTTTACGTGCCAACACATAATTTTCCCAGGATCCTTTCTGCTGAAGACTAGAGAAAGTAACAGACTGGGTGCTTTTCCTACTTCCAAAAATGTAACTAGTTTGACTTGAATGGATTGCTAATTGTGCACTCTTCTTGCCTTGTGGGTTGCAGAATAGAATAGCTTTCTTTTTGAGTTCTTCTAGTAACCTGTTCAGGCTTGATAGCTGTTTCCTTTCCTTTCCTTTATTTCTTTTTAAATAAAGTTTCGTTAAAGTTTTTCACAATACAATAGAAGACAAACTAACCTACACAATAAAAAGGGGCAAAATAAGAGAAACGAAAAGAGATAGAAGAATACAAGAACTTTTCACAAAAGTGTATCTTAACTTTTGTCCCCTATTAGTGCAGGGAGGTAACCTGGCCATTGGACTGACATACGTAATATTTGTTCCAATTGGGACCATTGGAACGGATTTTTCTTAAGGAGGGGAATGCCCTGCCCACCTTCTGCCTTGCCAGTGCAAGTCCAGAAAAGATTTATTTGATTTGAGGTGAAACCAGAGTATTCAATGGTAATTCTGTATTGATTTGTTTTGGGTGTTGAATGTGATGCCAATAAAAGGTTTTACAAAAGAAAAAGAAAAAAGTACAGAAAAGCTCTGAATTTGGTGGTCCATCTGCCCTTAGGGCTAATCTGCCTCTGCATCCACTTTTCCTTTTGCACAAAGGGAAACAACAACAACAACACTCTTTAGGCAGTTTTTATTAACATGCCAGGGAAACGAGTGGAAAGTACTCTCTCTGTGTTAGCATTGTATCAATAAGCAAACCATAACAAACTGCATTTGCTGAACGATGGCCTTTTGTACTATATCTTGGTGTGCCAAGAGACCTAATGACCTCTCTGTATTGCTTAACGAACGATGATTAGTTTCAGATCTTTATTTGGTGAAATGTGTTTGCTCAAGCAAGTTGGCTGTGCACCAAGAATGATGCCTTTGTGTTTCTTTTCATCAGGCAATCAAGAAGCTGAAATCATGTCTGGAAAGCCCAAACTGTACTACTTTGATGGAAGAGGCAAGATGGAGTCAATACGATGGCTGTTAGCAGCAGCTGGGGTGGAGGTTTGTGTTTCCTTGTCTGCCAGCTTCTGTACAGAGATGTTATCATGGTTATGGGATATGTCTTGTACAATGTGGGATGCAGTTAATAGGGCACATTACATACTGTAGCCAAATGAGTGGGGTATTCCTATTTCTTCCAGCACGAACAGATTTTGTTTCTTGATGTGTTGAAACTTTGAAGCAAGCAACTTCTTCTTCTTTTTTTTTTTGGCCATATCTTGATGGAATATATGATAAAGCCATCAAGTCAGATAAAGCTGTCCTGGGGTTGGATAAACCACCCTTTGGCCATCCATTTCTTTTTGGATATCCCATTCATACCATGGGAATATTTTTTGCCTCTTCATTTCACCAGCACAGCATACAGAATTGTTAAGAATGAATGCATATGCAACCTGCTACACTTAAATTATTTTCATAATTTACTTATTTTGCAACTGCATCTTCTGAAGCCACGCAGTCATTTATTATAATAATAATAATTTATTATTTATACGCTGCCCAACAAAAGTTTAAAAATACATTAAAATATCAGTCATTAAAAACTTCCCTAAACAGAGCTGCCTTCAGATGTCTTCTATAAGTCAGATAGTTGTTTATTTCCTTGACATCTGATGGGAGGGTGTTCCACAGGGCCGGTGCCACTACCGAGAAGGCCCTATGCCTGCTTCCCTGTAACCTCACTTCTCGCAGGGAAGGAACCACCACAATGCCCTCGGAGCTGGACCTCAGTGTCTGGGCTGAACGATGGGGTTGGAAATGCTCCTTCAGGTCTACTGGGCCAAGGCCTTTAAAGGTCAGCACCAACACTTTGAATTGTGCTTAGAAACGTACTGGGAGCCAATGTAGGTCTTTCAAGACCGGTGTTATGTGGTCTCGGCGGCTGCTCCCAGGGGAGAGGAATTTAGAACCAGTATGTCAGTACTGCTGAGAGCCAATAGAGAAAAATGTTCTACTGTTATGTACAAATTGTTGGCAAGTCATGACTTTTAAAATCTGGAGTGGTATCCAAAAAAGCGCTTCCTTTAGTCCCAGGACTTCTCACTGCAGAATGGGATTTCCTCTCTGTCGCCTCTCCCCAGTTGCCCCCTAAATCTGTTATGGGGGTTCCTCCAACCCTCTGGAGCAGATTTGGGGGGAGTGTGGGGTGAAAGGAGAGGAAAGAGAAGTTTCGCTGTGCAAGTGGAAATCTTTGCATTAGCAGAAGCACTTAGTTGGAGTCTATCTCAGAGTCCTCTGAATTCTATTGAAAGCTTATGAACCACCCAAAAGAGACAGGGAGGATTTGATGTTTTATGAAAAACCTTAATTCTGGTTTTTATTTTTTTATTACAAGCTGCTTTGATGACCCTGTTAGGCCAGAAAGACAGGATATATATATTTAAAAATCAAGTAAGTAGTGCTTTCTTAGATGTGCCAACATAATATGATGAAAGGTTGCTTTTTGTCTTAGGGTGTTCCTATTTTACTCAACTTTTACCCAGCACAAAGCAGTAATCCAAAACAGTTTATCAGAAGTACTCAACTTCAGTACAAGGGGAGAAGAACTAAAAATATGATTTCAAGGCACTTAAACTTAGGCAACTGGACATGAGTTTTCTGTGTATCTGCTTGTGGTTTTTGCATGTGTTTGGGCTTTTTTTAGTCCTTGTGTTATTGCATTGTGTGATTCAGTTGAAATCCACTCAGTATCACAGTGATGTAGGAGGAAAGGAAAATCTTATCAGAAGTGAAGAAAGCAGCTGTTCCTTTCTTGCATTTCACTGGTTTTAGAAACCTGATTCAGTGCTGGAAATGCCCACATCTTGATAAGAAATGGTTTGGTTAAGTTATGAAAGGCTCATTGCTAAGTTGTGACTTTTCAGAAGCAACAAACTCAAGGAGGGGACATGTCCTTTTTCTTTTCCTCATCTGGTAGTTTGAAGAGGAATTTCTGGAGACCAGAGAGCAATACGAGAAGCTGCTTCAAGGTAATTCGGTCATTTTGAAAATATTTGACCAGGCAAGACAAATGAAGTACCATACTTTCCCATGTATAAGACTAGTTTTTTTTAAGTTTTTTTTTTACTTTTAATTTATGTGGGAAACTGTGGGTCGTCTTACACACGGGGCAATCTCCCCCGTTTTCTTAAATTGGATACCCTAAAAATAGGGGGCGTCTTATACATGGGGCGTCTTATACACAGAAAAATACGGTATCTTCTTGGGTAGGAGCAAAGGGAAGGCAAAAGACTTTTGAGTGCCAGAGAAGAATTGTATTCTTGCATTTCAAGTAAGCAACACAGTCTAGTGGCAGAAGGGAGAGATGTTGATTTTAATTGATCTCCTCATCCCCCGGCTCCACCTCCTTTGCTATTCAGGAAAGTTCAGTATTGAAAGTTATGACTGCATGAAGGCACACCTAGCCACAGAGGACACTGCCCCCATTTTCCTAATTTGGAATCCCCCAAAATAGGTGTTGTGTTATACACAGGGGCGTGTTAGACACAGAAAAATACGATAGTTCTCTTGAAACCTGTTTTAATGGTCACTGTTTCCATGACTTGAAAACAAAGTTCCTAGCAGACTGCAAGCTTGCAAGATAGTTTTTTGTGTGTGTTGTTTAGCCAGCCCGTGTAGAATAATAGTCTCCACTTTCCTGTAGCCAACCATTCTGCAGTCCTTCTGAGCACCAATACAGTACTGTGGGATTGTACTGACTTTCATTTCTAGAAGGAACATTTTGACCTTTCGCTGTTGTTGTTTTTTTTTATCCTCTCAAAAGATGGATTCCTCCTCTTTCAGCAAGTGCCCTTGGTGGAAATGGATGGGATGAAGATGGTTCAGACCCGAGCTATCCTCAGCTACATCGCAGCTAAGCACAACCTCTACGGGAAGGACCTGAAGGAGAGAGCACTGTACAGTACCAGAAACATTTAGCTAGCTTTAAGTTATACTTCGGGTCCTGTATTTCACTCTTGTTTCTGGCTTCTGAGACCTACTCCATTCTGGGGCCATTCAGATAGGGTGGACTACAAATCCCATCAGCCCCTGCTCAGAGTTGCCTGTGAAGAGGGATTGAGAGTTAACCAACTCTGAGAATTGTAGCTGTGTGAGGGCAATCGGCAGAGGGCCTTCTTGGTGGTGGTGCCTGCCCTGTGGAACGCCCTCCCATCAGATGTCAAGGAAATAAACAACTATCTGACTTTTAGAAGATATCTAAGGGCAGCCCTATTTATGGAAGTTTTTGATGTTTGATATTTTATTCTGTTTTTAATCCGTTGGCTGGAGAAACGCAGCCAGATGGGCAGGGTAATAATAATAATAATAATAATAATAATAATAATAATAATAATAATAATAATTTAAAAAAAAATATCTCTTAACAACTCTCTGGGCCCTTAACAAACTACTGCTCCCAGAATTCTTTGGGGGGGAAGCCATGACTGTTTGAAGTGGCATTGCATGGTTTTAAATGTATGGTAGAAATGTGACCTGAGTCAAAGGGCTTGTCCTCCACAATTCCACTTATCCTGCCACTTTCCTCCAGGGAAACCCACTCTTCACTGCTGAATCGGAGCAAACATCAGTCAGATTCTCCATAGAAAAGAGCGAGTGAAAAGCAGATTTTTCTAGGGAAAGTAGAGGGGCAAACTTTTACCTGTGCTTTCTAAGCATGGGACAAGTGGAAAAGCAGTTGGTGACAGATGATTCTTTAGCTAGTCTTCATGAAAAGCAAATGATAGGATGGGAAAAAATCATAGCTTTTCCATGTGGACTAGGACTGGGCACTTTCTGCCTCAGTCGCCTGCAGACCCAGTTGTCCTCTCATTCTGACCGTTTACAAAGTAGTGCCCTCCAGATATTTTGGGGGAACAACTCCCATCATCCCTGGCCTTTGGCTGTCTTAGTTGAGAGTTGGAGCCCAGCACATCTGGAGGTTTGCAACAACATGGAGAAAATCCTCCATCACCAAGCAGCTGGAATTGCAACGTCTTGTCGACACAGGGTAGTTGGCGGCCTCTTTTCTACACAGCAGGAAAAAGCTGAAATTCTGTTTTGTGTGTGCATGTTGTAAACAAGATGGGCGCCTTAACAGATGTGTGAATATATGTCTCTTTAGAATTGACATGTATGCAGAAGGAACAACAGACCTAATGGTCTTGATTATGATGTACCCTTTCTTAACACCTGAGGACAAGGAGAAGCAACTGGCTACAATCGTCAAAAAAGCAACACAAAGATATTTCCCTGTTTATGAAAAGGTGTGTTTCAGTAACCTGCTTTATGAAACAGGCTTGTGATCTGGGCCGCTTCACAAATTTAATGTGTAAAATGTAACAAATGTGGGAAGAACAAATGTGTGGTGTGTGTGTTTTTTAAAGGACAGGTATAGTGATGAGAAAGATGCTTATGTGTGCTTGGGAAGCTGCTCTTAGGCGTTGGGCTAACATTGGTGTCTTGCAGGTGCTGAAGGGCCATGGAGAAGATTTCCTTGTTGGCAACCAGTTCAGCTGGGCAGACGTCCAGCTGCTTGAAGCTATTCTGATGGTGGAGGAAAAATCCTCCAGTGTTCTGGCCGACTTTCCTCACTTGCAGGTACGGCAAACAAACACAATATGAGCGGTGTTAGAAATTCAGATCTATAAGCTCGGCACCAAATGGCTCCTTAAACCAAGGTTGCAGTTGCCAAAATGGAATGTCTGGTTGCCATTTTGGGGCTCTAAAGTCTTATTTTTCAAACGATGGACTGGCTGTGATTGGTTCTCAATTAAGCATCTGGCTAGCTCAAATGATAACCCTGACCTCGGTGAAGAGCTTTGAGAAGAAAAGTCACTTGATTCAGGGACAGCCCACATATATATCAGCCTATTCCGACCTCTTTTTCTTAATGGTGACACAGCCATTCATAATGTAGGGATCTCCATGTGAACAGGGCAGTGGGGTGGGGTAAGTTCACTGTTCCTGCTCAGAAAAAGTGTTTTTGTTCCTGAGATTCATTCCAATTGTGCAGATAAAATATAACTGATAGAATTATACAGGAAGGGATATCAGTGTGTGAAAACAATCAAAATCCAGTGATTCCCTAGCTGGAGATGTCAGGCACTATCCTGGCACTTGGTTGCAAGTCGTTGAAAACCAGGTGCCTGACTCCTGGCTAATTTCAAACACTGAATATGAGTTATGTTGTTTCTTCCTTTTTTAAAAGAATTCCTTTCCCATCTGTTCCAGACCTGAAAGCAGATGGGCTTCTGTCGAAACCCCTTCTAGAAAACTAAGTTAGACCTTAGGATAATGTGATGATGATGATGCACACTAGTTCTGCGTGATGAGTGGCTTAAAGTTGCCTCCCATTAAAGAATTATGAATTGGCAAAAATGCTTAGATGTCCATGAAGCCACTCTCCTTAATTCAAACCAGAGTGAACATGGGAAGCATGTGCATGTTAAAACTTCATTTTTTTTTTTAAAAAAAAATGGCTGTTGACACAGCTGTAGCAAAGAGAGCTGTGGCACTCTAGCTCAGTGGTTCCCAAACTTGGGTTTCCAGCTGTTTTTGGACTACAACTCCCATCATCCCTAGCTGGCAGGACCAGTGGTCAAGGATGATGGGAACTGTAGTCCCAAAACAGCCAGAGACCTAAGTTTGGGAAACCCTGCTCTAGATCATGGGTTGGGGGACATGTGGCCTTGCAGATGATTCCACCTCCCATCAGCCTCAGCCAGCACAAGGATGATGGGAGTTGTAGTCCGGTGACACCTGCAGCTCTAAAGGTTTTTAGCCTATGCTCTAGAGCAGGCATCCCCAACCTCCAGCCCTCCAGATGTTTTGGACTACAATTCCCACCATCCCTGACCACTGGTCCTGTTAGCTAGGGATCATGGGAGTTGTAGGCCAAAACATCTGGAGGGCCTCAGGTTGGGGATGCCTGCTCTAGAGATTGATTGGCCTGTTGGGCCATCAGTTTTAATAGACTCTACCAAATGGTTTGAAGGTGATGGGCATTTTTAGTGCTATAGTTCAGGTTCTTTGATTCTGAGTCTGCTTGCTCTTGGTTTTTTTTTTTCTTCCTTTCCACTTTTTTGCAGGCTTTTAAAGAACGGATCAGCAACATCCCCACAATTAAGAATTTTTTGGAGCCAGGAAGCCAGAGGAAACCTGTGCCTGACGAGAGATACGTGGAGACCGTGAGAAGGGTCCTCCAGATGTATCACAATATGTCTGCAAGTCCTTAGGCAGCATTTCTGCTGAGCTCCAGAGAATCACCAGTACTAATACCTAATAACAATGGCTGTCATAAAACTCATGGCATTGTGTTAGAGACTAGACTGTTATATGACACTTGATAGCTGCTAAACAGAATGGGGATGTGCATTCATTCAATCCACACAGAAAAAACAATATGCCCACATCTAAAACGCATTTAAATTGCACAATTTCAGCTATATGCAGGCAAGGTGGGAATGCTCTCGTGAGATTTGGCGAGAAGTTGGATTGTCCTGCAGGATCTTGTGAGAGCAGTCCTACCAGTCCCAGAGATGGCACACCGAAATTTGAGGTGCCAAGGTCCAACACTGGTCATGGCTACCTGCAAAGAACCCTGGGAACTGTAGTTTGTTGAGGGTTCTGAGAGCTGTTAGGAGACTCCTATTCTTCTCACAGAGCTACAACCTCCAGAACTCCTTGGGGAGAGGGATTGGTTGTTACAAAGCACTCTGGGACAGACCAAATACCCCGCTGAACATTTGAGCCAGGCAGGATTTCAAATTCAGAGACATTTTTTAAAGGCAATGTTTCCCCCCCGCTTGTCTCAAAAATGGGCGCCTTTGATCTGTTTGAATCCTGGCAGATCTGATGCCTTTGTGGAGTAGTACTATAGCCTGTAAATTCGAAGCCATTTGGCTGCCCCACTCCAGGCTAAAAGCTGGAAGAAGACTGGCTGGTCTTCATTGAAAATTCATGGAAGATTAGTTATCAGACTTGAGGGATCGTCAGTATCCCTGGAATCTAGCAAACAGTTAAGTTAGATGGCAAAAGACAGGGTGTGTCTCCTTCTGAACTGAAACTCTACAAACAAATGAATGGATTTTGAATTAACTAAATATGAAAAGCTTCAAAAAATACATTATATAAACACCTTTTCCATTCAGAAAGCAAAACCAAACCAAAATTTCTCATGCACACCCCTACTACTTGTGTACTTGCTAGTAGTAGAATCCGTAGCAAAGGGAAAATGCCATATACAAGGCCTTCTTTAATAGTAGATATATTGATCAATATTCCTACTCTTTTTGGAAAGCAGCTTTCTTTATTAAATATATTTTGTGTATCCTGTTTCCCTGGGTGAAGCAATATTTTTATTCAGCTGGACGGATATAAAAAACACTATTAGAAGGGAGGCTCAGACAATCCTTTTCTGCCTACCAGTGTGTCCTGCAAATGGAAGGGGTTTGCTGCAGAGCTGGAAAAAAAAAATCGAAAGAGATTCTGTTTCAGTCTTTCTGCCTTTCATTGCTGGTATTTCTGAGCTCAGACAGCCAAGGTTATGCAAAACGCAGGAAAACATTCAAAGTGACACTTATTTGCAGATTCCTGTGAAATCAAAATACACTAAGCCTTCAATATATTTTATCTATCTCCTGCAACTTTTGCATCCTGTTATTATACTAAGCTGACATTGGATTTGGTATATTCAATTTATGTAGTGTTTTTCTTCCTATTGCTGCTACAATCTGGAAAACTCTCTAATAAACTACCTTGATTCCTGTGTAAAGAAGAATTTGCTTTTCCTTACTGTGTAAATATTGTGTGGAAGCTGTGCTTCTGGATCAGTGCCAGATTTACGTATAAGCTAAACAAGCTATAGTTTACGGTCCCACTCTCTTGGGGGTCCCAAAAAAATTAAAGGGAGGAAAAACTGGATGTACATTTCATTGGCAAAACCTATTGGTGTTTTGCAGCTTTCTGACTACTCTGCTAGCTCTGGCTAAGGTCTCGCAACTAAACACAGAGTTCATGAAAGCAGTTGGCAACTTGGCTGCAGACAGGTTGGACGAAGCAGGAACCAGGAACTTGTAGTTAGGTGTTTATTATATACAGTGGACTATTTACAGGAACACGGATATTTAGCTAGCTCTCTCATACATGGATCACAACTCTCAACCTCCACTCCTACACTGACACATTCCACTTAGTAGGCCATTAATCATTATTTCCCTGAGAGAGCTTGACCAATCATGGAGCTGTTTCCATGCCTCTGTATCACCAGGCAGATTACACTCCTTTACATTGCCTTGGCTGTCTGCCAAACCCTAATTGACTCTGTGTGAGTAGCTGCACATATTCAGATTCCCAACACATTTCCAAAATATAAGATAAAAAACAAATAAAACCTACATACAGCAACAGTGTTACTTATGATGTAAGTAATGGGCCCCGCCTGCTAGTCTGCTCCCTAAAATATCACTGGTTTGCTCATTTCTATATACAGTGGTATCTTGGTTCTCAAACTTAATCTGTTCCAGATTTCAGTTCAACAATTACTTTGAAAAAATACACATTTTGTTATGTGCAAATGGCTTGATACCTATTAGGTCCATAAATTACCATATAGCACATATTCAACACAAAAGCAGCAACAATTTGTTGTTCACAAAGGTCAGATGGACCCATTACTTTCAGTAGCTTAGGGCCTCATCAAACCTAAATCCGACCCTGTTCTGGATCCTTTATTGATACTGCAATTTTATATGTGTCTACCCACACATATGATTGTGGTTGCTGTTGCTGCTTTCTCACTTAATAGAATTACAGAAACAGAGAATTGTAGAGTTGGAAGGGACCCTGAGGATCATCTAGTCCAACCCCCTACAATGCAGGAATATGCAGCTGTCCCATATGGGGATCGAAACAGCAACCATATGATTCCCTAGCCCCAGCTTGACGTAACTGAAAAAAGCCGGAGGGCACAGAAGGCAGTCTGGGGTAGCTTTTTCAAAACCTTCTTTCAGATAACATACCAGTGGCTATTTATAGACCAAAGCTGAACCTCAGTTGGATAATGACTAATATTAGGGCTATTACATTACTGGCTAAGGTTACAGTTGGTGGACGATTGGAGACTACCAAAATGCTATGTTTCAAAGGCTATGGCTACAGCTGATAGTATAGTCTGCTAACTCAAATTCCTGGTCAGTTCACAATGCAAAAATTACTAAATAAGTGTGTTTTCTGAAGACACCCTTTTTTGCTAATAAGGCTGTTTTTTGGAAGCTACATTTCTGATAAGTTTTCCTAGGTGGAAGCTACCTGCCAGGTAGAGGAAATGAATCAAATTCAATTGCTAGCTGCGAGTGCCACCTGCTGGCAACTGCTTTGTTTTCTAATCTTGCCAGTTAAAAGCATCAACAGAACGATTTTGTTGCACACGACTCCCCAAAAGTGATTCTGGATGATGATGATTTATTAAATTTATATACCATCCTTCATCCAAAGATCTCGGGACGGTTCGCAGCATAACAGTGCAAAAAGAAAACAAAATTATGGGGCATTACAGTGGTACCTCGGGTTACATACCCTTCAGGTTACAGATGCTTCAGGTTACAGACTCCGCTAACCCAGAAATAGTACCTCTGGTTAAGAACTTTGCTTCAGGATAAGAACAGAAATCGTGCTCCTGTGGCGCGGCAGCAGCAGGAGGCCCCATTAGCTAAAGTGGTGCTTCAGGTTAAGAACAGTTTCAGGTTAAGAACGGACCTCCGGAACGAATTAAGTACTTAACCCGAGGTACCACTGTATAGGCAATTAAAAGCTGGCACTGCTCAGAATGGTGGGCTAGGAAGGGGAAGCAAGGGAGACAGAGTCTAGGTCAGGGGTCGGCAAACTTTTTCAGCAGGGGGCCGGTCCACTGTCCCTCAGCCTTTGTGGGGGGCCAGACTATATTGGGGGGGGGTGAACAAATTCCTGAGCCCCACAAATAACCCAGAGATGCATTTTAAATAAAAGCACACATTCTACTCATGCAAAAACATGCTGATTCCTGGACTGTCCACGGGCCGGATTTAGAAGGCAATTGGGCTGGATCTGGCCCTCGGGCCTTAGTTTGCCTACCCATGGTCTAGGTGTCAACAGTGGGGCCTGTCGGGACCTCCTTCTCTGGCCAAAGATGTCAATGAACAAATTGACGATAATATCCTGGCACAAGCTCTCATGGGCCACGTCCAACTTTGACAGACAAGCTGGCCCACAACAGCTTATGCCACACTATTTATTAACAAGCTTGTTGATCTTTTGAAGAGTTGTTCAACTGGATTTGCCAAAAAGGATTCACATGGTTAACTCTCTGGAATTTATCACACACACTAACTTATATTTAAATACACGCAGATCTGAAAGTTCCGGGTGTTTTCACACGTGACATTAAAAATCATCTTTGACCCCCTGTGTGCACGTTAGAGAGAATATCATTAATCCGGGGCAGAAAACAGACACTTTAGAACCGAGACGTGACAAAGTAGCCCGTACTGCAAATCCTTGTTGAGCTTGCGAACGTGGCTTTAGGTTCACTCAAACAGAGGCTGGAACGTTATCTTTATTGTTTGAGTGGGAAAGTCACCTCTGTGGGAGGAGTTCCAGGATTTAATTGCTTTTAGGCAAAGCTTTTTGTGCCACAACAGGAAGAACCGCCTGACGCTCATACCAAAGGCTCCGAGGTTAGTTCCTGATGTACATCCATGTCTTTAATAACTAAGTTAAGGCTATACAAAGAAAGCAGGGACAGCCATCATAAAAAATGTTGGCGTGGTTGCATTTAATCTATGTCTTCTGAAGAACGGTTTAACAGGCAAAAAGGAAATGCCTGTCTGTATGAGTTTGCATGCCACTTGCCTCAAGAGCAAACATTCAGCAAATGAAGCATCCGCGGTCATTTCCTCCATGCTTAGAGAAGGTTCACCTTCCACTGCTGCCTTTCTCCTTGTCAGGCAACTGTCAGAGGCACATGAACACTGGCAGAAAGCATGGCAAAGGCAGAAGTTGTCTGCTTGCCAACTAAATCAGAGTTTGGGTGGAGTTAAGACATACAATACTGCTCTTTTGGATTCCTGTAACAGAACCTTAATTTTAAGCCAACTTTAAGGCTTTGTGGCTTCAACAATTGTTGAATTTACAGCTGCATATTAATTTGGCACCCAAGGTGATAAAAAAGATGTTCGTTGGAGAGATCACAACTGAATCAACCGGTAGAGCAAGCTTCTAAGGAAGGTTAATCTGTATACATTTGTGTCTCCTGATCTTTCAAAAGCAATGTTAAAAAAGCTTGTTTCATAAGGTATTTGGCCACAGAGTGATGCTTTTCTAGGATTTGTGATTTTACTGTCGTCATGCACTCATTGGAGAGTTGGCCACCAGCTGGATGCTGAAAGCTTTTGTTATGTCGTGGAGCTTTTCAGTTTTATTGTTGGTTCTGTGTGACTTCATATCACTCATAATAAGCTGCCCTATGCGTGAAAAGGCAAGTGTGTTTCAATAAAGACACGAATAATAAATAAAACCTAACAAAGAAAACCAAGATCTGCATTTAGTTCCCAGACTTGAGATGAATATTGTAAAATGTACCTCCTGCAAAATATTGTTATAAGTCACCCCAATCCCTGCCAAGCTGTGTACAGGATTCTAGGTAACTTGGACCTCAAGCCAGGTCTGTGCTCCATAGGAGAATTGAAGACACATCAGAGGCAGTTGTAGCTTTAAGAAATGGTAAAGTTAAAGGTAAAGGACCCCTGGACAGTTAGGTCTGGTCAAAGGCGACTATGGGGTTGTGGAGCTCATCTCGCTTTCAGGCCAAGGGAGCCAGCGTTTGTCCGCAGACAGCTTTCCGGGTCATGTGGCCAGCATGACTAAACCACTTCTGGTGCAACGGGACACCGTGACGGAAACCAGAGCACACAGAAACACCATTTACCTTCCCACCACAGCAGTACCTATTTATCTACACACACTGTTGTGCTTTCAAACTGCTGGGCTGGCAGGAGCTGGGACAGAGCAACGGAAGCTCACCCTGTCGTGGGGATTTGAACCGCTGACCTTCCGATCAGCAAGCCCAAGAGGCTTAGTGGTTTAGACCACAGAGCCAGCACTGGAGTCCAAGGCATCTCTCCCCACCCCCAATTGCCTTCAGTCAGCCTGCCCAAGATGGATCTCTGTCTTTGTCCTCCCTTCTCCTCAGTACACCTTGCCAAAACACTCTTTTCCTGTCACCTCACACCCAGTTACCTGGCCATCCTTCCAAATCCCCCCTGTTCACACTTCAGGGCAGGGGGGAAGGACAGTTCTCTTGTCTTGCCAGTGGTTTTCAATGGTCCTCTATTGTTTCTTAATGGCCCTTGCTTGGCCAGGTCATTTTTGCTTTGGCCAGCCCAGGAATTCCTCTGCAGCTGGTATATTCCCTTCATATCCCAACTAATAAAAATCCTACCATTTACAATGGTACCTCAGGTTAAGTACTTAATTCGTTCCAAAGATCCGTTCTTAACCTGAAACTGTTCTTAACCTGAAGCACCATTTTAGCCAATGGGGCCTCCTGCTATTGCCGCGCCACCAGAGCACGATTTCTGTTCTCATCCTGAAGCACTATTTCTGGGTTAGCGGAGTCTGTAACCTGAAGTGTATGTAACCTGAAGCGTATGTAACCTGAGGTACCACTGTATTAATTTTCTTCCCCAAACCTATACTGTTTGCAAGGCTTTCAGCCTCCGCATAAACACTTCCATCTTTCCGCTCTTTCCTTCCAGAATACCCAGCACCTGAATACCATGGCTGGGAAACCCAAGCTTTATTATTTCAATGGAAGAGGGAGAATGGAATCCATTCGCTGGCTGTTAGCTGCTGCAGGTGTGGAGGTCTGAGCCTTTGTTTTCTTCCAGAAGGAAATCTGCAAATGAGTTGCTTGTTTGAAGTTATGCCAGGATGACCACGGGAACCATTGCCACAATTGGAGCATCCTTAGGACCATATCAGCATACAGGAGACTGGGTTTCTGATCTACCGTATTTTTTGCTCTATAAGACTCACTTTTTCTCTCCTAAAAAGTAAGGGGGAAAGTGTGTGCGTCTTATGGAGCGAATGCAGGCTGCGCAGCTATCCCAGAAGCCAGAACACCAAGAGAACACTGCTGCGCAGTGAAAGCAGCAATCCCTCTTGCTGTTCTGGCTTCTGAGATTCAGAATTTTTTTCTTCTTGTTTTCTTCCTCCAAAAACTAGGTGCGTCTTGTGGTCTGGTGCGCCCAATAGAGCGAAAAATATGGTAGATGGTTTGGCAGGGCAGCCACAGGTACATAACCCATTATTTCACAACGATAGGAGTAAGATCCTTGGCTGTCACCCAACATCATGGACACATTTCCTTTCAATGCAATATTTTTTATTTCAAAAACCAAGGAAAGCATAACCAAGGCAGCCGCAAGGCTTCCTTTTGTTACAGGAGGATATCACATACCCCACAACCCACACTCCGGTCTATAATGTTGAAATTGTCACTAAAGCTGTCAGGTTATAGGGCCACTTGGAAATCAGGAAAGAACTGTATGCTGGGATGCTGCCTCCAATTCCCTCACCTTACTCCCACATTTTCCAGGTCACTAAAGGTAAAGGTACTCCTGACCATTAGGTCCAGTCATGGCCAACTCTGGGGTTGCAGCGCTCATCTCGCTTTATTGGCTGAGGCAGCCGGCGTACAGCTTCCAGGTCATGTGGCCAGCATGACTAAGCTGCTTCTGGCGAACCAGAGCAGTGCACGGAAATGCCATTTACCTATTTATCTACTTGCACTTTGACGTGCTTTCAAACTGCTAGGTGGGCAGGAGCAGGGACCGAGCAACAGGAGCTCACCCCGTCGTGGGGATTTGAACCGCCAACCTTCTGATCGGCAAGTCCTAGGCACTGTGGTTTAACCCACAGTGCCACCCGCGTCCCTCTTTACTTTTACCTTTTCCAGGTTAAGCAGGCTGCAAACACTTTTTCTTTCTTTCTGGAATACAATAACATGGAAATGAGCTCTCAACATGATAGACAAGTGTGTGTTCTTGTTTGAAATTAACAGAACCACTTAACAGAACAACAGTTGGCATGCCAGGGACTAGGAAAAGATTAATCTAGCTTCTACATGAATTAAAGCCCTATATCAACCAATTATGTTTATTCACTCAATATCCCTGATCCATAATAATCCATTAATGCTCTGTATAGTCTCGTAACACAGCCATGGCTGGTTCGTATGTTGCTTAGCCTTTGGACCTCTATTTAAAAGTTTCATTCTTTCTATTCTCATGTTATATAAATTGTCTACTTAGATGGTCACTGATGCAGTAGGCTATGACCCATAAAGGCATACGCTGTAATAAATTTATTGGTTAACATGCTACAGCACTCTTGGTTGATTATAAATAAATGAAATGTTAGTCCTCTCGCTTTTTCAGTTTGAAGAAGAGTTTTTGGAAACAAGAGAGCAGTATGAAAAGTTATTAAAAGGTAAGGCTGCAGATTTAATAACTTCATCCAGATCCAATGCTGTGTGTGTGTGCCAAGAAATTCTAATGCAAGTGTGTTTGGGCAGGTTGTGTGTGAACAAGAACTCAGCTACGTTGATTCTGCTTCACCATTGGAAATGGTGTTACAAGCATCTCTGCTCTCGCTATGGAACGTGGGCAGAGGTTCAACCAATGAAATCCCCCCTTTTTTTTCTTTAAATGCTTCCTTTCCCATTGTAGGAAGTTCACCATGCAAAGCGGTACAGGAACTTGCCAGGGCTGACATGATGATTCTCTTTCAACAGATGGATTTCTGCTCTTTCAACAAGTCCCCATGGTTGAAATTGACGGAATGAAGCTAGTGCAGACTCGAGCCATCCTCTACTACATTGCTGCAAAACACAACCTCTATGGGAAAAACCTGAAGGAGAGAGCACAGTATGCTTTTTAGAAGCCATATTACATTAATATGCAAGGTTTTTTTTCTGGCCTAAGCGCCTGCTTTTGCCAATATAACAAAACATAAAGGGTAAAGGTAAAGGGACCCCTGACCATTAGGTCCAGTCACAGACAACTCTGGGCTTGCAGCGCTCATCTCACTTTACTGGCCGAGGGAGCCGGCGTACAGCTTCCAGGTCATGTGGCCAGCATGACTAAGCCGCTTCTGCTGAACCAGAGCAGTGCACAGAAACGCCGTTTACCTTCCCGCCAGAGCGGTACCTATTTATCTACTTGCACTTTGTGCTTTCAACTGCTAGGTTTGCCTATTTATCTACTTGCACTTTGTGCTTTCAACTGCTAGGTTTGCAGGAGCAGGGACTGAGCAACGGGAGCTCATCCCATCACAGGGATTCGAACCGCCAACCTTCTGATCGGCAAGCCCTAGGCTCTGTGGTTTAACCCACAGCGCCACCCACTTGAGGAGAAATGAAGGCAAGAACTGGTGACTGAATAGCAACAGCAATAACTTAGAAGGGGGGGATACCCTCTGGGCTCAGCTTCAGGTAGCAAAAAGGTCTTGGAACAGCTGTGAAGAAGCATATGCATATGTTTTGCATATACACTTCTTCCATATTTATAGCAATCATGTAAGAAAATTTGGAGTTGGATTTTACAGCCCCACTCCTGTCAAGGTCCAGTGTTGGTCAGAGAAAACAAAACTGAGATGGAACCTAGTAACAGGAAGCAAGGCTGGCTGTTATTCATTGCATATCTCTTGCAACCACACACACACACACACACACACACACACACACACACACACGTAAGGAGGTCAGGAGCCCAGAGCAGAATGTGCAGACCCTTTTAAAGCTTCAGAAATTGTAACAGAAAGACCACCCCAAATTGTAATATAGATGCCATAAAAATGGGTTCTACGCTCTACAATTCTATGTAAATCAGATCCTGCTCAGAGTTCATGTTTCTCTGACATATTTACAAGTCAGGCATCTCCTGCTAACAGCCCTCCCTGGCCTGTCTGAGACACCCTTTTGAAATGGGGAATACCTCGACTCCAGAATCCATCGACAAGGACCAGTTTCACTCATACACAGATCTGCCTTTTTGACAGGTCTGCTTAGATAGTTTCTTGTTAAACCAGTTTCACAGGCGGGAGGCTCAGGAAGAATTTCCTGCTACGTGGATGGAGGGGTCTCTGAGGTCGACTAGAGGCTAAACATGGTCTCAGCCTTGCTCAGTGTATTTGTTTGGTTCATGTTTTATTCGAATAGAGTATGGTTTCATTGATAAATTGGCCCTTTTGTTGAGAAAAGGGCCTGACTGAAAGTAGCCTTTTATCAATACTTTCTGCAGAGTGATTGGCAGATGAAGGGTTAACCCAATAGCCTGTGGTACCTGTCTGACTCCTGCAGTGGCTAATGTTGTGCAAAGGGATTAAGACTTTGGAAGAATCATATAGGACCCTGAGGACCATCTACTACAACTTTAATATGCAGCTGTCCCATACGGGGAACGAACCTGCAACCTTGGCATTATCAGCACCATGCTCTACCCAACTGAGCTGTCCAGGGTGTGTTTTAGCATTTTTCTTAGTATTTTTGAACTTTCATGTTTTATGTGTTTTATACACATGCATTCCTCAGGGGTGCTTATTAGGAGCACCCTAATACGATTATGAGGGACGCAGGTGGCACTGTGGGTTAAACCACAGAGCCTAGGGCTTGCCGATCAGAATGTCGGCAGTTCGAATCCCTGCGATGGGGTGAGCTCCCGTTGCTCAGTCCCTGCTCCTGCCAACCTAGCAGTTCGAAAGTGCGCCAGTGCAAGTAGATAAATAGGTACTGCTCCGGCGGGGAGGTAAACGGCATTTCCGTGCACTGCTCTGGTTCGCCAGAAGCGACTTTGTCATGCTAGCCACATGACCCGGAAGCTGTACGCCAGCTCCCTCAGCCAATAAAGCAAGATGAGCGCCGCAACCCCAGAGTCAGCTATGACTAGACCTAACGGTCAGGGGTCCCTTTACCTTTATGATATGCAAAATGAGCTATGGAAGGAGAAGACGGGAAGTCATTGATATCTTAAGGATGTAAAAATGAGTACTTTAAAATGTAAAACAGAAAATTTAATTTATATAGATTATATTTATATAAATATTTATATGTGGAACTAAGCAAGAGGACAGCAGTCAGGGAGAGAAACTTAGCACAGATTCAGGAAACAGCTACCAGGAAGTGTCTTAGCAAAAACTGCTGGAGGGTCAGAGAGAGTTAGGCGTTGAATGCAAGCTTGCTTTAATCAAGTTCTTTGTTTTATTTTACCCCTGCGTGATTGTTAATATTACAAACACCACTTGAAGCAAGGCATAGAAGGCGTGGGAGGAAAGGCAGAACAAACAGAGATAGGGAAGGATTGGGTTTACAGTGCAGTTTTATAAGCAGGTTGCACCCAGTACTTATTGACAAGACTGTAAAGGTGTTCCTAAATAGGAGGTGTGTTTATGTGGTAGGAGCAGATATCCCCCCCCCCCCCGAATTCAAGCCTATGCATGTTTCCTTGGAAGTAAATTCTTCTATGGCCTATGAGGCTTGGTCCAGGTACATAGGAATGCCACCTCAGTACACCTGCTAGCCTGTAAACCCCGCACTGAGTGTGTAGATCCCTGTGTTGATCCTTGACCATTCAGATGGTAGCCTTGGGACTAGCGGGATCAGCATGCATCCAAGTATGCGTTGCACAGATGCTCAGCTCCCCCTGCTCCCTTCTCCTCCACCATTTGCTTTTACATCCCATAAAGTGCTGGAGCCAAAACCAGACACATGGGAAGCTAAGCTTCAGCAACGCCTAATGATCAGGGCAGCCTGTAGTTTATTTAGGATGACATTGCCTCTCTTTCCCCCCAGAATTGATATGTACGTGGAAGGAACAACCGATCTGATGGGAATGATCAGGGTTCACCACAAATCACCTCCTGGAGAAAAAGAGAAGAATCTTAGTTTAATCATTGAACGAGCCACAAAAAGATACTTCCCAGTTTATGAGAAGGTACTGTATGTAACGGGACGCGGGTGGCACTGTGGGTTAAACACAGAGCCTAGGACTTGCCGATCAGAAGGTCAGCAGTTCAAATCCCTTAATGGGGTGAGCCCCCGTTGCTCGGTCCCTGCTTCTGCCAACCTAGCAGTTCGAAAGCACATCAAAGTTTAAGTAGATAAATAGGTATCGCTCTGGTGGGAAGGTAAACGGCATTTCCGTGCACTGATCTGGTTTGCCAGAAGCGGCTTAGTCATGCTGGCCACATGACCCGGAAGCTGTATGCCAGCTCCCTTGACCAATAAAGCGAGATGAGCACCACAACCCCAGAGTCGGTCACGACTGGACCTAATGGTCAGGGGTCCCTTTACCTTTACCTTTACTGTACGTAACATGCTGGCACCACGTTCTGGTATGTCATATTTTGTTGAAAGTGAAAGGCCATAGATTTTGGTGCTAGTTAGGGTTTGGCAGAACCACGTGCTTTGGTAATAAGTGGGGTGTAAATGCATAAACCCTAAAAGGCCTGGAAGAACAAAATGGTCTTTGCCTGGTGCCTTAATGACCAATGCATGGCCACTAGATGACCCTCTGTGTGAAGAACATTCTAGATATGAGTGCCACCCTGAAAAGGCCCTCTCGCCTTGTAGCTACCTCCTCACTTTGTACTGCCATGTACATGCATGCAATGAACTTTTCTTCCGTAGGTTTTAAAAGAGAACGGGCAACCTTTCCTTCTTGGCAACCAGTGGACCTGGGCTGATGTCCAACTGATTGAGACCCTATTAATGGCAGAAGAGAAGGAGTCCACCATTCTCTCACAGTTTCCTTTGTTGCAGGTAAAAGAAGTAGCTGAATTAAAATGACTGTGTACTCAGTAATACAAACCTTCAGCTGAAGTGAACAGGCATTTGACTGATTGTGTCCTCGACATTTTCCAAACTCACGTATAGCTAGATGCTGATACTCCTGCGAACAAGGAAGTATGTTATGCAACACAGCACCATTCAAATGAAAGCTAGAGTTTCCATAGGATTGCCATATTTCAAACAGTGAAAATCCAGACAAAAATGGTTTTCGGGGGCCAAAGTTGTTGAGCTTTTTATGGCAAAATCGCAAAAAAATAATAAAAGTAAATAAATGCTGTTTGGGGGCTATTTTTAAGGAAAATAGCCAAAAATTGCACTGCCTGCATGAGCTGCCATATGTCCAGATTTTCCAGACTTTTTTTTGCTGATTTCTGCCTGGACACGGCTAGAGACAGCAATATCCTGGATATGTCCGAAAAATTCCGGACATATGGCAACCCTAGTTTCTATCTTAGATTACGTTGAAGGCCCAAGTCCCTGCAGCAAAGTATCCTAAACCTTTATCTCTTGCTTTCCATATGAGCTATCCATTTTATGCACATTTCCCCCTAATATACACATTTTTGTATACATTTTTTCATTGCAGAACTGCATTGCAAAATTCAGAGAAGGGCCTATTTCCAAGGGGTAGCTGTGTTTCGGTTAGCATTTTAGTTTGGAAAGTATGAATTATTGGTTTTACTATTGTGGTTTTCCCCAAGAGACTTCAGGAACTGACAGTCGTTGATGGGGGCTGCAGTCAGCAAACTCACCTTTCTCAGGATTCGGGCCTGACACTTACACTGGTTTCAAATTTGTTCAGCACTGTAATTTTAAGATTGCAGACCTAACTTACTTGCTCTGAATGATTTGCAACATTTGCAATTTTAGGCTTTTAAAGCAAGAATGTGTGATGTCCCTACGATTAAGAAGTTCCTTCAGCCTGGAAGCCCAAGGAAGCCTCCGCCCGATGAAAAATTTGTAACAACAGCAAACAGGGTTTTCAACAGGAAATGAAAACTGGGCATATGTTGCACTGCGTTAACTCCTATCTGGGAAGCAGCTGTCTTTAACAATGCATTGCAAATGCTTCTTAATGCTAGTGGGCTGCTTTTAAATAATAATCCAGTTGGCTTCTAGCTAACTAATAAAGTTAATAATGCTAATCCAAAACTCTTCAGCTGCATTTGGGGGATAGGAGGTGGGAGATTCCAGACCTAGATTGGGGCAATATATTAAGATAGATAGCATTTGGCAATAAAACAATGAAAATGATGTTGTAATAAAGAATTCTGTGTTTTTATCCAGTTTAAATACTTAGGCTGGGGTCACAAACATGATGTATAAAATGGCACCCTTGAATATTTCCCCTGGTGCTCATGAAACCTATTATACTCAGATCCTCTTTGTCATGAGATACAGTGGTGCCTTGCAAGACGAAATTAATTCATTCCGCGAGTCTCTTCATCTTGCGATTTTTTCATCTTGCAAAGCACGCCTATTAGCGGCTTAGCGGATGAGCGCTATTAGCGGCTATTAGCGGCTTAGTGGCTATTAGCAGCTTAGTGGCTAAGCGGCTATTAGCAGCTTAGCGGCTTAGAAAAAGGGGGGAAAGGGAAAAAACTCGCAAGACTCTCAAGACGTTTTCGTCTTGCGAAGCACCTCAAAAGACAGAAAACTCTTTCGTCTAGCGAGTTTTTCGTCTTGCGAGGCATTCGTCTTGCGGGACACCACTGTAGTTATCTCCCCCCCCCCCCTTGAACAAGTACACAGAGCTGAAGGGGGATATTGGAAGACTGGTGTTCTTTGTCATTTCCTCTTTCAGCTATATGTCCTTTTCAAATTTTAGATTGGCACCTTGGGGGGGGGGAATAGAATGACTGGCAGTCTTTCTCCTTATTTCTGTAGCACCCCACTTTCTGCTCCCTGTCATCCACTTCCTCTTCCCTTCCACTCTCTTGGTCACTCCAGTTTCTGTTCAGCTGCTCACGTGCCAAACGAAACCCTGAGAAGAACATAGAGCTGAAAGAGGAAGTGGGAAAGGGTACTTATCTCCCAACTTCCTCCTTCAGCTCTATCTACTTTTCCAGTGGGAGTAGCCAGAGGGCAGAAAGTGAGGTACCGCAGGAATCAGGAGAGATAGCAAGCATGGCTTGCCAGAAAGACAATGTACAGTGGTACCTTGGGTTAAGAACTTAATTCGTTCTGGAGGTTCATTCTTAACCTGAAACTGTTCTTAACCTGAAGCATCACTTTAGCTAGTGGGGCCTCCTGCTGCTGCTGCACCGCCGCCGCACGATTTCTGTTCTCATCCTGCAGCAAAGTTCTTAACCCGAGGTACTATTTCTGGCTTAGCCGAGTCTGTAACCTGAAGCATCTGTAACCTGAATAGTCTGTAACCCGAGGTACCACTGTATACACACACATAGGTAAAGCTGATCCTCTTGAAAATGCAGACTAAAAATGGCTGTTCAGATGACTGCATTAACCAGAGTTGTCAGCTGTTGGAAACGTCTCCAGGACTTGATGATAGGTAAAGGTAAAGGACCCCTGGATGGTTAAGTCCAGTCAAAGGCAACTATGGGGTTGTGGCGCTCATCTCACTTTCAGGTTGAGGGAGCCAGTGTTTTTCCATGGACATGCTTTCCAGCTCATGTGGCCAGCATGACTAAACCACTTCTGGCACAATGGAACACCGTGACTGAAGCCAGAGTGCACAGAAACGCCGTTTACCTTCCCGCCAGAGTAGTACTTATTTATCTACAGTAATACCTCTGCAAATATCTGCCTTAACTAGCATCCGTTCCAGCGAACATCCACGGCAAACCCGGAAGTACTGGAACGGATTACTTCCGGGTTTGTCACTTGCGCATGCGCAGAAGCACAAACCGCTCTGCGCAGATGTGGCACTTTGCCCTGCATCCTTTTCGGCTAGTGACCAGGGCTCTGGAACGGATTCTGGTCGCAAAACAAGGTGCTACACTACTTGCACTTGCATGCTTTCGAACTGCTAGGTTGGCAGGAGCTGGGACAGAGTATCAGGAGCAACCTTTGGATTGGCAAGCCCAAGAGGCTCGGAGGCTCAGACCACAGCGCCACCCATGTCCTACATTGGTCCACCTCAGACCTGGTGCTGGTCCTCCTATTCTCTCATCAGGAATTCAAGCAAGTGGAAAATTAAGGTTGCCTCATGCATGACGTGACAGGAAGTGTATGGCAACATTTTTACACCTGACAGGAAGCCACTGGCCCTGTCAGTCTGAGATGCATAGAGCAGCTGTAGTGGGGAGCTGCATTAGGTCCCGACTCACCAGAGGTGGAATTACAGTGGTGCCCCGCAAGACGATTGCCTCGCAAGACGGAAAACCCGCTAGACGAAAGGGTTTTCCGTTTTGGAGGCACTTCGCAAAACGAATTTCCCTATGGGCTTGCTTTGCAAGACGAAAATGTATTGCGAGTTCCTGCGGGTTTCCCCCCCTTTTCCCCCCCTTTTCCTAAGCCGCTAAGCCGCTTATCAGCTGATCCGCTAAGCCGCTAAGCCGCTAAAAGCCGCTAAAAGCCGCTAAGCCGCTAATAGCGCTAATCTGCTAAGCCGTCAATGGGCTTGCTTCGCAAGACGAAAAAACCGCTAGACGAAGAGACTCGCGGAACAGATTAATTTCGTCTTGCGAGGCACCACTGTACCTATTTTGCTCTGGGTTTAATTCTGTTTGGTGGTTGTGGTGGTGCAGTACCTTTGGAATCGTAGCAGATCCATACCTTAATGGACCCATTAAGACCTGTTTTGCTCAGTGAGGTCATGTGGACTCCAATCCCAAGCACTGTTTGCTCAGAATGAAGCAAGCCCCAATGCATTTTACAGCTTTTCTCCCAGGTAAGTGTGAAGCCTTTGATCATCATGTGATGAATGTAGATATCATGCATTGTAAATCCATGAAAAATGTGCAGCTCTGTACACAGGATTCTCTCAAATACAAAGCATAATGGACCCTTTCTCACCTGCTTTGAATGCGTGATATGGGACATTTTGATCTACCTTTAAAAAACAATAAATACAGCAGTTTCAGATAGAACATCGTTTATTCGTGCATGCCCACAAAACTTTAGTAATGTTAACCAAGCCCAAGTTTCTGTTTTTTGTTTTGTTTTTTAACTGAGTGGTAAGACAAGAGGAAGAGACTCCCCCAAAGTAGGTGGAGTTTCCTGGACTGCAGGATTTTTGAAGGCACAATTTATCTCCGTGTGGAGAAAGAGATCAGCTAAGTTCGGCTTTGTGAAAGGTTAGTACTGGAAGTTGGAAATAAGCAACTTTTCAGCCTTAACAGGTGCAGTCCTATACAGTTCTACTCAGAGGTAAGCCCCATCGAGTTCAGTTGAACTTGCTCACAGGCTAAGTGGGGATAGGATTGTAGTCTGAGAGACTTTAAATTAGCTTCTGTGTGGATATTGGGTTAAATATTCACCCCAGAAAGCTGCGTGCAGCAATGCAAGAATATTTTACTTTGCCTTCGACATGAGGAAGGAGGGGATAAATAATTTTATTTTAATTGATGAAAGCAAGGAAAGTGGGAATAAAGCATGGGTGGATTAGCCAGGGCAAAAAGTGAAAGTGTGGGGTTGGTTAAAGGACACTATAATAAAGAGTGGCTGATGTTCAGTTAGATGAAAGCAATCTCAGAGTCATGATGGGTTCGACCTCCATGTTCGGCAAAAGATTCCTGCATTGCAGGGGGTTGGACTAGATGACCCTCGTGGTCCCTTCCAACTCTACAGTTCTATGATTCTATGTTTTGCTTTGAAGCACAGCAACAGGTTGAAGAGCGTTCCCTCTTGCTGTGAGAAATGGGGATTTCACATAGTTTTGCTGCATACTATGTTGCTGGAGGGAAGGTGAAGATTGTTGGGCCTCTTATTTTAATAGAGCAAATACATTTCGGGTGGGGGGGTAGCCAGTGAGGAATGAACGACCATCATCTGAAGGGGCAAAACAAAACCTGTAATCTCTGAGCATACTGCCCTGGCACTTATTTCTGTAATGGGATTCCCTAAGCACACTTTCCTGGAAGTAAATACCAGTGACACTTACTTCCAAGACAACATTTTGTTAACAAAAATGTGTGTGTGCGTGCGCGCTGAGTTTAAATATTATTTATTATTCACATTTTTTCTTGTAATCTGCTGTAAAACATCCCTCAAGCTAAGGATTAGTTTAGGCATACAACAGCACCTGTTGATTTGATGGCCATATAAATTGCAAAAAAACCCCACAAAACCCCCAAACCAGAATATGTTGCTTTTCTTCTGCATACTCTTCGGTGCAGAGAGGCCTCTACAGAGCAGCAGGGTACACTTGCCCCAGCAGCAGGGTACACTTGCTTTTCTATTTGAGTTCATTACTGTATTCTAACAAGACTCCTGCCTTGGGTCTCAGACAAGCTTTGCATGAACTTGAGTGCAGATAATATAAGAGTGGAACATGTGCAGTTACAATGATAGCCTATCCGACAGTACAGATGATTCCTGATAGGCAGTGTACCCAGAAGAGTGCCTCTTTAGCAGGGTTGTTTTTGCATGAAAATATGAACAAGGTGCTTTGCTGCCTCACACTGAAACAACTTGTACACACCAAATAACTTGAATAGTGTAGACTGCAGAATCTGTGTGCACGAAACAAAGTGGTGATGACATCACTTTCCTGTTTCTATATTGAGAAACGGCCACCACTGAACCACACCAATGCAAAACGCCTCATCTTCTCATTTCTTTGGAAGAATTACTCAAACTCCACCTTTGTTAGTCTAAAGACTGCCCTGCTTCTCTTTATTCCTCTTTCTCACCTACCAGGGAACCTCCACTGGGCATGGGAGAGAGACAGACCTGGATGGAGATGCTTGGGTTTTGAATTTCCAGAGATGGGGGATCAGCTTATCCGCATTTCCCCTTGTCCCTCCTGCTGCTCCCTGCTCCTCCCATAGGGGAAACTGCTCTTTAGAGCTCAATCTAAGCAAATGGCACTTTGGGTTTTCTGTAGACTGCCATTTTTCCCAGTTTAGAGCCAAAGAGAGGGTTTTCCCTGGGCAAGGAGGAGAAAACCGCTCCGACCCATCTTTTCTAGGCACAGGAGAAGCAAAAGCGTGGATGAGCCCTGTGTGTTTCTCCCTCCTGATAGGCCTTGTGCAAACCTGGAACCTGCACGGCTCCTGACAGAGCATCACTTGAATATCTGTTACCTTCTCCCACCTTCTATCTGAAGGCTCCTTAACAGAGGCAGGCATGCAGAGCCAAACTATTGGGCAATTGTTCTTTCTTCCCTTCGCCCTGCTTAGTTGGCCAACTGGGCTGATAAAGGGTTCCGGAGAACAAGAAATTTTGCACACTATTTTGTGACATTTTGGTTGGCCTAATAAAGGTATTGTACTAAGATGAATTTTGGAATTTTTAAAATGTGGGTCAACACTTTCCTGCTGTAGGCGAATGACCCCTGATAATAACCCTCAAGGCAATACCCTTTCCCCCTTTAAGTTGTCTCCAGCTGGAAAATTTAATTGTCCACCCACCACCCATCCTGGTCCAACTGGAAACCTCTGAATCTCATGATTTGCCATGAAGGCATCAGCATGTGAAAACAGCTAAAGGGGGGTATTTATTTCAGGTGAAATAATTAGATCATCTTATTAATTAGAATGAAACGAATACTTTACATATTTACATATGAAATTTTTGCAGCCAGCATACTGGATCTGGATCTTAACAAGTCCTACGTTCCCAGAAAGCTCTTTGCTTTCCCCCCTCTTGCAATTACATCCAACATCTCTGATGTGCTGTGGATTTCATTCCAGTCTTAAAATATACGCTGCCAAAGCTAATAAAGAGCTTTTGAGCTATGCATTGTTTACAGAACAATGATCTTATAGCACCATCCAATCCATCCATTTTTTGACGACAATTGCAATTTGAGTGTTTGCTTTAAACCTTTGAGCACTAATGCCCATAACTCGGCTTGGGTTGAGTTACTTCATAGTAACTACAACACTGCTTCTCTACCTTCCTGCACCCCCTTGGTGTCAGGTATTGCTACGAAAAGCTGGATGACCTGGCTCAGTCAGACATAATGATCTTGAGCTGAGAAACTATCCTGGTTTCATATTGTGTTTTGCAAACAGAAATTAAAGCAGTTTCCCAGTTCAGACCTCATGGCAAATGTGGTTTAACTAGCTAGGATGTAAGCACTGAAGCTGGACATGTGAAAAGAGGAGTGAATGCACATTGCACATGCACATTGCTCATTACTGAGCCAGTAAACAATGGCTTGTTGAACCATTCTTCAATGAACTGGATTTAGGAGGATGGAGACTCAAGCAGGGACACATTCAGATTGTGGGATTACTGCATTTGTTTTCCTGACTATAATGCTAGCACTGCTATCCTAGATTCTAAGGTTCCCTTTTTACTGCATTACCTGTTGCATTGTGTAACTGTGGCGTTTTGATTGATATATCACCATGTGTGCTAAATTTTAAATGGTGGAGGGAAAATGTATGCTAGAATGCTGCCCCAAATTTCATCATGTGAAATTTTGGGTTGCTGTTTTTTCCCTAGAAGTAATTAACATGGAAATGAGCACTGATCATCAGCTAGATTGTGCTAGTTTTTAAGAAGTGGCTTTTACATCCTATGGAAGATCACATAAAACATGGACATTATCAGGTAAGGAAATGTTGGGACAATGGGCAAAGAGCTGCTTGAATGGAGCCCAAGTTCCATCCTAACGTACCTATTATATTGTGGTGAGTTTTGTGGGTAGCTATGCACTCAGTAAGGGATGCGAGTGGCACTGTGTGTTAAACCACAGAGCCTAGGACTTGCCGATCAGAAGGTTGGCGGTTCCAATCCCTGCGACGGGGTGAGCTCCCATTGCTCGGTCCCTGCGACGGGGTGAGCTCCCATTGCTCGGTCCCTGCTCCTGCCAACCTAGCAGTTCGAAAGCACGTCAAAGTGCAAGTAGATAAATAGGTACCGCTCCGGCAGGAAGGTAAACGGCGTTTCTGTGCGCTGCTCTGGTTTGCCAGAAGTGGCTTAGTCATGCTGGCCACATGACCTGGAAGCTGTATGCCGGCTCCCTCGGCCAATAAAGCGAGATGAGCGCCGCAACCCCAGAGTTGGTCATGACTGGACCTAATGGTCAGTGGTCCTTTTACCTTTCTATGCACTCAGTAAGCCACACCACTGAGGAACTGGAGGCCTCGGCATGCCTATTGTAATCCAATCCACCCTGCTAAAGAACAAGAGCTTGCTCATGTGCCTTGACTGAGTAGAGGGGGAAGGCTGGGTGGGAATAATGGGAGGCACGCACCGCATGTTTATGTGCTGAAGGGGATGAGAAAACTAGAAATTGTGTAGACACTGACTTTCGCCTCCAGGCTGACATCCAGGAATTGTATCATTCCGTATGCCTGGAAATCAGCACGAGCCTAAGCATGTTTTAACTCAGGTGTGAGTTCAACTGTGTTCGCTGGAGCTTGTTCGCCCCTTAAGCATGCTTGGGACTGCAGTCTTTGGAAATCAGACAATCCTTCTAGATCCTTTTCCTGTTGTAACCACAATAATGCTCAGCCTTTCATAATACATATTCTATTCATTTTTTTGTAACATTTAATATAATTCATAATACATATTCTCTTCATTTTGCTCCACCTAATTGAGCTGTTCTGCAAAATTGCACCTGAATGGTTGCGTACACAATTGCTGGTTTATATTTAATTAAACTTTTTCTTCTCCCCATTAAATGGCACTCATCAGGAAACCACCAGCTTAGAAATATGTCTGGGAAACCAAAACTGACGTACTTTGAAGGCAGAGGAAGAATGGAATCCATCAGGTGGCTCTTAGCAGCAGCTGGAGTGGAGGTTGGTTGCTTCTGTTTGGAAAACTCCCCTTGCACCAGAAATTTGCACAATTGTGTGCTCAGAGCTTTGAACGGGAGATTTCCCAATTCACAGCTCTCACTCTTAGCTATTTCTGTCTCTACAGAAGAGCCACGTAGTAACTTTATGCAATAAAAAGAATTGGCATGACACAGGAATGGAAATAACTTGATCTGTTTTCCTGTCTTTTTTTCCAGTTTGAAGAAACGTTTTTGAAAACAAGAGAACAGTATTTGAAGTTAATGAAAGGTAAACTCATGGTACAAACCTATATACCGTATTTTTCGCCCTATAGGACGCACTGGCCCATAGGACGCACCTAGTTTTTTGGGGGGGAATAAAGAATTTTTTTTTATTCCCCCCCCCCCTGCCACGGGGCTGGGGCGGGGGAAGCCTGAGCTTTTAAAAACGCACCTACCATAGTTTTTAGAAGAGGAAAAACAAGGGCAGCAGGCTCCCTAGGCTGCGGATGTCTGCCCGAAACGCGGGGCGCTCTGCTTCAGCACGCCCCGCACTCCGGGCAGCAGGCTGCTATCCTCAGCCTAGGGAGCCCTGCGGGAACTCTCGCGGGCTCCCCAGGCTTGCTGATAGCTTCCTGAAGCCTGGAGAGCGAGAGGGGTCGGTGCGCACGACCCCTCTCACTCTCCAGGCTTCAGCGAAAGCCTGCATTTGCTTCATAGGATGCACACAGATTTCCCCTTCATTTCTGGAGGGGAAAAAGTGCGTCCTATAGGATGAAAAATACGGTATGCCTATTCAGAGGGGAACCACACTAAATTCAATGGGGTGTAAGCCCAGACGAGTGAGCAGCCTTTTTTCTACCCATGGATATTTCTGAAACCATAAAATGTTTACCAGAGACAAAAGTGGAAGGCCTGCATGCAATACGCAGCAAAAGAAGTAAAATCTCTTTTGCTCCAGCCAAGGGTGGTTTGGCACATAAAGCACAAGTCATGCTGTTGCCCCTTCACCCTCTGAATTTCCCACATATAAAATGTAAATGTAAAATCTATATTGATAGGAATATATTTTAAAATATTTCTATCCTGCCTTTCTGCCCCACACAATAAAACAAAAGATGCCCAAATGTGTGTCATGAGTGTGTCATGTAGATGGCAAATACAACATGCATTATTGGAGATCTGAATGGGGAAAAACATAATTCATATTTTCCCCAAAATGTGTAACATTCCTCAGTGCAAAATATCTTTCTCATTTTATTGCATGTTATATAATCTAGGCTACAACATACAATTTCTTCCTTGAAGGCAATTATAGATGGGCTTGAGTACCTGGGTTATAGGACAGGCTATCCTTGGAACAATTAGTTTATTTATTTCCTTTTATTTTGCGTGGTGTATTCTTTGGGGGTGGTAGATTATAAAATGGCCCCAGGGTCTGACATTAAAATGACCTGAGCATGTAGAAATCTGTCCAGATGTGGTTGATTCTCAGAACCCATGGGAGGCTGGAGGTTTGAATCATATTTAAAACAGGGCCTGGGATATAAAGTTTACTACTCAGCAATGTTTTCTTGGGCTTGCCGATCAGAAGGTCGGCAATTCGAATCCCCACAACAGGGTGAGCTCCCATTGCTCTGTTTAAGCTCCGGCCAACCTAGCAGTTTTAAAGCACACCAGTGCAAGTAGATAAATAGGTACCTCTGCAACAGGAAGGTAAATTGCATTTCTGTGCGCTCTGGTTTCTGTCACGGTGTTCCGTTGCACCAGAAACAGTTTAGTCCTGCTGGCCACATGACCTGGAAAGCTGTCTGTGGACAAACGCCGGCTCCCTTGGCCTGAAAGCCAGGTGAACACTGCAACCCCATTGTTACCTTTGACTGGACTTGATCGTTCAGGGCTCCTTTACCATTATTTTTTTTTTTACCTAAGCCTTTTAATTATTTTAAGCATTGTTACCCTGCTTTTTAGCCAAAAAGCTTCCCAGAAACAAGACAGTTCCTGCTCTCAGGCTAACAGTCTAAAAGACATGACTCAAAAGGAAAAGGTGTTGGGCAGAGAAGAGGAAAATAAGCAAAAACAAACACCATTGCGTTACTTATAGAAGCCAGCTGGGGGGAGGGAGAAACACATCAGGGAAAGGAGGAGCCAAAAGGGGTTGGTTTCTCTGCAGAACTAATGCTATGGTCCTTGCACAGCACTTTGTGTCTATGCCGAGCTAATTTTTCCCATCCTTGCAAATGTAAAGAATTTGTTGTGGTTTTCTATCTAAGTTGTGAGCTTGCTGGCACCTGGGAAAGATAGGAGAGCTTATTCAATGTGTCAAATGTTGGACGCATTGGTCATAATAGCAGGGAGAAGCTAGCTTTTCTTCTCTGACACCGGAAGAGCCTCCAGTCTATTTGGAAGGAGCCCACGGATTCAGAGTATGAGACGTGTTGCAAAATGATAGTAGATTGGCTACTTTCGCTTGGCTGTTTGCTTTCTGACAAAAAGTTAGGCCACATGCTAGCTCTGAAAGTGCTTCACTGTGGCAGAATCTTGCCACATTTCTTTAATCTCACAGAATAACCATTTTGGACCGATCAATGACTTTGTTTTGGCTTTTTTCTTTGTTTTCCTAAAGATGGATACTTGCTGTTTGATCAAGTCCCTCTGGTCGAGATGGATGGGCTGAAGCTGGTCCAGACCAAGGCCATCCTCAACTACATCGCGGGGAAATATAACCTCCATGGGAAGGACCTGAAAGAAAGAGCATAGTACTTATCATGATTCATCATACTGTACTTGATAGCTGCGTTAAAAGACTCTAGTGGTATTAACAGTATTCGCACATGCTCAAAAATTTGCATTGCCTAGGAAAGAGAAAAAAAGCTGTGAGAGGCCAGGGAAAAGATATTATTGAAGATTTGGGCTGCTGGTTTGGTGTCTAACTTGTTCTAATGCCCAACCCATATGTGTGTGCATGTGTTTGTCCTGCGTGTTACATATTATGGGTGATGTCCAATGCTGATCACACTCAGGATAGATCCACTGAAATCAATGGGCAAAAGGGCACTTCTTCTTCTTCTTCGACAACCCAAACAACCTACAATTATGTGATTTTATGTTATCATGTCAATGAGTAGTATTTAGAGTTTTGGCTTCCTTTTAGATGACAGAGGGAGAACCCTGGAGACTGATGGTGCCTTTGTAAATAATGGCATTATTTACATATCTACAGGTGGGACACACAGGAAGCGAAGAGTATTTTCATCAGCTGGTAACAAGTCCCTAGGCAGCTATTTATGCAGTTCTCTTCCTCCTAAAGTAGCACTCCCAGGCTCAGCTACCGTATTTTTCACTCTATAAGACGCGCCCGACCATAAGACGCACCTAGTTTTAGAGGAAGAGAACAAGAAAAAAAATATTCTCACCCTCTCTGCACAGTGCCTCTCCAACAAAGCAGGAGGAGAAACAGAAGCAGAATGGGAAAGCTGCGCAGCGCCTCTCCAGCGAAGCAAAGTCAGAACAGCAAGAGGGATCGCTGCACAGCAAAAGCAGTGATCCCTCTTGCTCTCCTGGCTTCAGCGAAAGCAACACAAAGCCTCCTGAGTGCAGCGGTAGCTGCACAGCCTGCATTCACTCCATAAGATGCACACACATTTCCCCTTACTTTTTAGGAGGGGGAAAGTGCATCTTATAGAGCGAAAAATACAGTAATTCTGCTTAGAAGCTTCCAGTTCTCTCTTTCTAAGGTGGTTCAGATAACCCCTAAGCATTGAAATAATACATGAGGATAGATCGACAGGCCACATGAGCTAGACCCACCTTCCATTTTTATGTTCCTATTTTCCCAATAAGTTCAATTTAACGGATGAATTTTCTTTACCCATGCCTGCCTTGTCCTCACAGCATTGACATGTATGTGGAAGGAACCATGGACCTGATGGGGATGATTCTGATGTATCCTTTTTCTCCACCTGAGCAAAAGGAGAAGCAGCTTGCTTCCATCCTTGAGAAGGCCACTACCAGGTACTTTCCAGTCTACGAAAAGGTATGGCACCAAAGATTCCTATTTGTAGCTACATCAGGGATGGGGAACCCAAAGATGAGCTACTTGGGATCATCCTGCGCCATCTCGGTGTCCTCCAGAAACTTTGGACTACAATTCCCATCAGCCTCTGCCATCATCACCAATGGTCAAAGATGTTGGGAGCTGTAGCCAAACAATATCTGGAAGGTTCTTCATTGGGGAATGATGACTTGGACTAATGGCACAGGTCATATTTTTCGTAGCTCTTCGAAAATATCAGACAGGTTTTACTATGTCCTGAGACTTCTTTGAATATAGAGTGAGGCTTCATCTGTGCTATGCAATTAAGGCAGCATTGTGCAACTTTAAACAGTCATGCCTTCTCCCAAAGATTCCTGGGGGCCAGGTGCACCAACTCTAGGGGGCCGATGAGTTTTGAGCCCCCTCAATATTTTTTGGAAAGGGGCCAATGTTGAGGGGCCCCAGCATGCATTGTAGCTTCAGCAGCCAGCTCCTCCGGAGCATTCGGCCTCCTCCAGACGTTGTGATGTCATGAACAACATGCATTGCACGCACAATGTCACACACACACAATGTGTGCTGGGCCCTCTCAGTGTGAGTTTATTAAAAGTGATCAGAGTGGCTATCATCTTATGTGGCTTATATGACATTTAAATTTAAGTCCCCCAAATGTCTCACACTGTCCCAACATTTCTCAGCAGAGTTAAAAGTACATTTTAAGGTAAGAGAGTACATTTTACCCAAACCAAGCACATTCTTTATTGTTGTTTTCTAGGCCCTGAAACAGGCTGGAAAAGAGTTACTCGTTGGCAATTGCCTCAGCTGGGCAGATGTACAGCTGCTTGAGGCAATCTTAATGGTAGAGGAGAAGAAAGCGGAGGTTCTTGAATCCTTCCCTCAACTGCAGGTAAATTGTTGATAGAGTTCATCTTGCAGAATTCTGCTCTCGTTATGTTTCAGAATGTGTTTGTTCAGACCTCTGGATTGAGGTGCATAGAGTTCAGTTAAGGTTAAGCTATAGTTAAGGGACTATAATGATTCCCTTTCTGGGCAATTGATTCCAAAAAGCTGCCTTATAGGAAGTCAGGTACACCCAGCTCAGTATTCTCTACACTGAATGGCCATTTCTCCATGATTTCAGACAGGGGAACCAATAATTGTATCCAATTTAGCCTAACCTTTGCAAGTAATTTCCCCTAATATGAATCGTTTTCACTTATGGGATATTTTTGTGCCCTTTCTCCTAATATACATTTTTGTGGAAAAGGTTAACTGGAGAGCAAAATGGAGGGAAGTGCAAATGTTGAAGGATAGCTGTGTTTCAGTTTCCTGTTTCACGAAATGTGAATCATGCACTTTCTTCGTAAAATGCAAATCGAACCAAATTTCTCCCCCATCCTTACAATAAACGGGAAGTTGGGGATTGAGGAAAAACATGTACTCAAGAAGATGTACCCGAGGGAAAACCCCTCATAGCTCCAGCAATGCCCAGAGGCTTCCACCTATGCAGCTGATTCCAGCATCTGTTTTCCATATAATAGGAGTGAACCTGTTTGCCACATTTAGATGTTAGTGCCACAGAGTGGGATCCATTCAGGGGGAAGCAGCAATCAGACTGTGTGGATCAGGTATTAGCTTTCTATGTGCAGGACAACGAGTCTCTCTTTCTGGTGGTTGGTTAACGTATATTGGCATAATTCCTTACTAAATAACTCTTCAGGTTGTATTGTCAAATATCCATTAGAAGGATGTTAGCCTATACACTACAAGCTTTTCTGATGCGCTCTCTCTTTCTCTCTATATATAAACACTTTGTTTGGTTTTATTATTTTATTTTTGCCGTAGGCTTTCAAAGCAAAGGTGAGCAATCTTCCCACCATAAAGAGGTTCCTGCAGCCTGGAAGCCAAAGGAAACCACCCCCTGACGATGCATATGTCGCAACTGTGCTGAAGATTCTCACAAGTGACTAAGAAGCATTGCATTAGATTTTTAGGCTGCTTGCCAGAGTCACCATGAATGCTGAAAACCAAGGGATCTTTAAATGAAATGATTGTTACCTGCCATGAAAAGCAAAAGTGGCAACATGGAATGTTGAGCAGATGTTGTTTCCGTGCATGGGGACATATTAATTTAAAGTGTGTAAAGTGCTTGCATTAAAATATTCAACAAGAGTGTATTTTCTTTCATACAGCAAAATGACAAGGCTATTTATGCATTCTTTCATTCACATATTTATAACCTCCCATCTAATGCATTCTTATTAATCAGAGTGACTTACAATAGTAATTTTTTTTTAAAAAAAATCACAATTCATAATCAAACACACACACATAATAGATTGTAAAACAACACTGTTCACATGGCTCCTCCAAAGCTAATGGAACAGGCAGTATGGTTGGCTAAAAAATGTTTATTTTTGTAACATATGATGTAAGGACACTATAGTTTTTATCCAAGGCTCAACAGAAGGACAGAGTCACACGCTGGGTTCAGTATAGTTTCCAAACAATGGCCAAAAGGAGTTTAAAGAGTTGGACAAATTTAAGGTGGATTGTCTCATCAAGAGAGGGAACTTCAGTGAAGTTATGTACCCTCAAGTGAGTAGTAGTATGTCTGGTCCTGGTAAACAGCGGTCTTCAACATTCCTACCAGCAGTACTCTGTGGCAATGGTTTATTAGATGCATGGTGGCTCTATAATCTGACCCTAAGAGATTATTCTTTCTAATCCTTGAGCCACAATATTTCGGAATAGATCATGTAGTTCTTTCAAATCCCTGTCTTATAAAAGAACAATTTGATAATCCACATACATGAATCAGACCATGCTTCAGTCATCGTTGATTTCAACGCTGTGAGAGGGAGTCTCAAGACGTTTCTTTTGGTGCCTCCCAATAACTCTCTTAACACATACAGAAATTAGGAACAGGCCATAATCTGGGATGCAATGAAAGCAGTATTGAGAAGACATTGCCTAAAGTCCATCATTTTGAAGAAGCAGAAATCAGCATTACAAACTGAAATGGTAAAAGACATATTGGCCTCAGCAGACACAAGGACTGAACTGAAAACTTTATGCCAATTTATTGTGTAAGCACAGTGAGCTTCTAAGCACTAGATGCTGAGTATATAAGCACCTCCATGAAAAAAGTAACTGTGTATATTATGAGCTTGGAAATAAATGCTCTAAAATGATAGCGAGAGCTTTTAAGGTCCAGAAGGAACAAAACAATATAGGCCATGTTGCTTAGGAGCCAATTCCTAGAGTCCAAGGTCCCTTTGCCCCCCCCATAAATTATTTGAGGGGACCGGCCCCCCACAAAGCTGATGGGCATCGCCATTCAAATGGTGTGCATGTGCCACATATTGTGATCAATTGTGCGGGGTGGGGCTTACCTGCACCTCCCCATATTTTATTCAAGTTGGCATGGCAACCTGTCATATTGTGACAGACGACAGTTCCCTTTTCACTACTAATGACATTAATCTCACTTTTAGAGATGTTTCATATGTTTCTACTATTCTTCTAGCTCTCCATCACAAGTGAGTATAGTGCCTTTTTTGTTTTAGAGAAAGCTGTAGATAAAAAGTAGTCACGTGTCCATATAGATATATAGAATAGTGGATAATGGAGGAGGAAGTAAGTGAGTCTTCAGAATTTTTGAAATGGGTTAGATGGATAAACCCCAGTACAGTGGTACCTCTAGTTATGAACTTAATTAGTTCTGGAGGTCCGTTCTTAACCTGAAACTGTTCTTAACTAGAGGCGTGCTTTCACTAATGGGGTCTCTTGCTGCCGCTGTGCCGCCGGCACATGAGTTCTGTTCTCATTCTGGGACAAAGTTCAACTCGAGGTAACTCTTCCAGGTTAGCAGAATTTGTAACCTGAAGCGTTTGTAACCTGAGGCATTTGTAACTTGAGGTACCACTGTATTAGATAGGAATAATCTACTCTGGTCTAATATCATGGAGAAACATTTCTGGCTTCTGAATAATAATAATAATAATAATAATAACAATAATTTATTTATTTATTTATTTATTTATACCCCACCCATCTGGCTGGGTTTCCCCAGACACTCTGGGCAGCTCCCAACAGAATATTAAAAACACGATAAACCATCAAACATTAAAAGCTTCCCTAAACAGGGTTGCCTTCAGATGTCTTCTAAAAGTCAGATAGTTGTTTATTTCCTTGACATCTGATGGGAGGGCGTTCCACAGGGCAGGCACCACTACCGAGAAGGCCCTCTGCCTGGTTCCCTGTAACCTCACTTCTTTCAGTGAGGGAACTGCTAGAAGGCCCTCGGAGCTGGACCTCGGTGTTTTACTCTATAACCCTATCCTATATGTCAAAAGAAGTTCACGCTATGTGAAACTTGCTTATTCTACCAGACTCCCATCAGGCTATGATATTTCATATTCCCTTCACTCTAGTACCAATGTTTGGTTTTGTGGATATTGTGATATGGAATGTATTTCACCTTATGGAAAAAAGCCTTTCAATAAGAATTTACTCTTCAAAGAGAAGCAGCTGACAAAGGTGTACAGACTCCTTGACCAAAAGCAGTTCTCACTGTTTTGCACACCAGTGTAAATTAATCACAGCCATCTAAATACCCCAAACCCCTCAAAAGGTGAGTGCCACCAGCAGGGAAGTCCTTTGTAGATGACCTTTGTCCATATTTCCTAGCCAGCAGCTGCAGCCAGAGATTGTGGTGGCCTCTGCCCAGTGATACAAGAGCTTGGGTTAATTATGATAAGGACATTAACATTTGCCCTCAATGCAGCTGCACAGATTTACACTAAACTGAGTTGCATCACGTTATGTACCTGCGAGAGAACCTTTCCCATTGTGGATTAACTTTGTGCAACTGATGTGACCCTAGGTGAAAAGTCTCACAAAAGGCAGAGCTGGAAGGTGGAGCTTCTGAGCTTTTTATAAATTTGATGCACACAAGTTCAGCCTTTGCTCTGTCTCACTTGCCCAGCAGGACTTCCAACAGGTTAGTATTCAAAGGTAGGCAATTCCTTTGGAGAGTCATAGCTCAAGAGTGACGCCCTTGACAGAGGAGTGGTGCAGGGACAATTCCCAAAGACCTCACCTCTGCCCAAAGATTTTCTTCTCTTTACCAGCAGAGGACTAAAGGTGGTGGTAGGATTTTCTGGAGACCTGTAAGCTTGTGAAAGAAGCTTTTCTATCTGGATAGACCAAAGGCAGAAGCTGGACAGTGGCAGAGCTCTAAAAATCAAATAGTGGTGGGTTGAGGGTCTTGGTGGCACCTCAAGGGAGTGTTGGGTAGAGATGGGAGAGAAATTTGATTCTTTTTTTAAAAAAAATTATACTTTTCAAATATTCATTAATTTTACAATCGTTTTAACATTTCAAAGTCTGTCTTCCTTTCCCCTCTTGCTGCAGTTCCTTAAATTTATTTTTTAATATCTTCTGCATATCCAAATTCATTTAATTTGCTCATTTAATTATCTACTTTAAATATATACTATACTCTTATGAAACTGCAGGTTATTACAATAATCCTGCCAGTGTTTATATCTGTTTGCAATTTATCTGCAAATATTCAACAAACCATTTCCATTCTTTTATAAAAAGTTTGTTATCTTGATTTCTTATTCTTCATTTCAGGAAATCGAGAGAAATTTGATTCAGTTTGCATTTTAACGTGCCAAATTTGCATTTTCTGAAATAATATGCCACCTGAAACATAGCTCTCGTTTGAGATTTGCAAATACCTGACAAATACCTCCAGACAAATAGTGCATAAAAATGCACAAAGTGTGCATATAAATGCATTTATTAGTGAAAACAATGTACCATGTAGTTTTCCAGAGAAATAGATCCATTAAATTTTGGGGAGCGAGGTTCTGTCCCATTAAACTTTAATTAGTTTAATGTAAATGCCCAGTGCGCTTCCATCGTCACAAGTCCCACTACAGCAGAGCATTTCGCGCAGCGGTTTAGAAGGGCAGGAGAGGCAGTATCTTTTCAAAGAGGAGTCTTGGAGCAAGCGGTTTGGAACTCAAAGAAAGGTTTATTTACAAAAACAAAAAAAACCCCGGCGATGAACCACACATATCAGCAAACACGCCCGAAAGGGGAGAAGGGGAAAAGGGAACAAACACATGGGAGACTGACTATTTATACAAACTCATGTTCCTGGAAGCCTAATGACCTCCAGCTGCTCAGTGATTAGAGCGTTTCTGCTACCTTTTAACCCTTTGATAGCAACACCCCCTCTCGCTCGTAACACTGAGCTGTACCAACCTTAATTCAAATTTAAACCTGAACAGAAACATTTATGAAATTGCGGACTCAAAGCTTTCGTAAAACCGTCTGCGAGATTTTCTTGGCTTGGACAATACTTTAGTTCAATTAAACCTTGTTTTACACTTTGGCATACATTTTGATAACGGATATCCAAGTGTTTTGTGTGTGCCTTGAATTGACCTGATTTAGCTAGTTTAATACAAGGTTGATTGTCTTCCCACACTCTGATAGGTAGGGAACATTCTCCAAACAATTCTTGTACCAGTTGCTTATAAAATTCTAGTTCTCTACATACATCTGATAATGCATTAAACTCAGATTCAGTTGAACTTAAAGCTATAAGTGACTGCTTTCTTGATCTCCAACCAATTAGTGCATTTCCAAATTTTATCGCCATTCCTGACACTGATTTTCTATCTGGTCCAGCATCTGCCCAACTACTGTCGGCCCAACATTCAAGTTGTGTGCTGCCCTCTGCTGATAGTTTTAAGCGAAACCTTTTGGTAGTTTGGAGATACCTTAAAACTCTTTTTACTCCTTGCCAAGCATGCATTGATGGTTTTTCAGCTTGTCTACACAGCATGTTGACAGCATATGTTATATCGGGCCGAGTCCACTGTGCAATGTGGAGTAGACTGCCTATCGCTGACTGGTAAACCCCGGGATTAGAGAACTCTGCCTGTTGCTCAGCTTGAGCATCCTTTATGTAACTTAACTCCATTGGGGTTTTAACACCAGCACAGTTGTCCATTTTAAACCTTTCCAGCAACTGCTGGATCTTAGCTTCTTGGCTGAGCCAATAGTTCCCATTTTCATCTTGCTGAATTTTAACTCCTAGATAAACAGATACATTGCCTAGTGATTTTATCTGAAACCTTTCTCCAAGCTTTGTGGCAAATTGTTGTGCAAGTTTATCATCCTTTCCACTGTATAATAAATCGTCAACAAATATCAAGACTGCTTCTTGTTCACATCCCGAGCCTTTTAGATAAAGACACACATCTGCTGCGCTCTTTCTGAACCCCATGCTCTCTAGAGCATCGTTTAAGCAGGAATTCCAATTACGGGCGGACTGTTTCAACCCATAAATGGATTTGTGTAGGCGCCAGACCTGGTTTGGCTTGTCTCCTTCAAAACCCGGTGGTGGTGTCATATAGACTTCCTCCTGTAAGTCTGCATTTAAATAAGCCACATTGACATCAAAATGAAACAGCTTATTTCCCTTCTTAGCTGAAGAGGCTAAAAGCATTCTTAGTGACTCCGATCTTGAAGTAGGGGCATAGATTTGAGAATAGTGAACACCTTTGCGCTGCGAAAACCCTTTTGCAACTAGTCGGGCTTTATATTGCAACTCTTCAGTAGTTGTGGGCTTTAAACGATATACCCATCGACAACCTACAGCTTGTTGCCCTTTCGGAAGCTCTGTACTTGTAAACACACCGAGAGACTTCATTGAAGCCATCTCTTTTTCCATTGCTTCCTGCCACTTTGCGGCTTCTGAGCTTGGAAGCTGTTGTACTTCCATATAGCTATCTGGCTCACACTGTGCCATATTTACGTATACACTTGTCACCTTAAACCGCTCTGGCGGCTTGCCCTTTGTGGCACGGTTTGACCTGCGCAATTGTTCCTCTTGTGCCCCCTCTGACCGTTGGCTGTCAGAATCTGTCTCAGACTTTATATCTGGATGTGCCTCTAGAGATAAAGACCTCCGTTTAGATACCTCCCTTGGGCTTGGTGTTGCAGGTGACCTGCTTCGCTTTTGCTGTCTGCTAGGCCTACTGGGTGGCGATGTTGGAACACTCCTAGATTTTGGCTTTTCTACCTTAGGAGAAGAACCTTGTGCCTGGTCAGAATCTGCATCTGAACCATGTGCACCATCCCCTTCTGGCTCATTACTCTCTGGACTTTCATTCTCAGCATGAATGCCTAAATCATCTCTCAAAATGTCAGGGTTACCATGTAAGTGAGTCCATCCGGACTGCTCACAAAATTCAGCACTCCTACTGAGGACCACTCTTGTAGTATCCCCATTTGGGTTCACGAATCTCCAAGATTTAGCGTGCGGTTCGTACCCACAAAAGATGAGTTTCCTAGCCCTTGGACCTCCCTTTTTCCTTAACGCTTTTGGGATAAGTACATAGGCTTGACATCCAAACACCCGAAAGTAATTAATTTTGGGCTTCTTCCCATATAAAGCAAAATAAGGGGTAGTGCCAATTACAGAATTATATACTCGGTTCAGAATATGAGTAGCCGCCTGCCAGGCTTCCGCCCAGTAACTTTGAGGGAGTTTAGCATCAAACAACATAGAGTTTGCCAACTCTTGCAGAACCCTGTTTTTACGTTCGGCCACGCCTCCTTCTTGGGGGGAATAAGGTGTAGACAGACGATGCTTAATTCCCTTTTTCTTAAAGAAATTCTGCAACACAGACCCGGTAAATTCTGACCCTCTGTCTGTTTGAAAAGCAAGTACTCTAGTACCGAATTCAAGTTCTACTGCATGAACCCAATTTTTAACTGTTTCTGCAGTATCTGCTTTGGTTTTGAGAGGAAAAAACCATGTGACTTTTGTTTTGTCATCCGAGAGACACAGTGCATACCTCGAACCTCCCATGCTAGCAACAGGCATTGGGCCACATAGGTCCATATGCACAAGTTGGAATACTTTGTCAGATTTCCTATCTGAACTGGGATAGCTGCATCTATGAACCTTCGCCCTTTTGCATGCAGTACAATCCAAATACTTAGCACATTTGTTCATTTTGCACCCTTCTGATAATTCAGGTTGCCTTTTAACATACTGAAAATTAATATGTCCCAGACGGCGGTGCCATAAATGAACACAAGAATTATGGGTAGGCAAGTTCACACAACCAGCATGAACCTGTTCAACTTCATCTGGACTTGTCTCAAAATAATATAACCCATTTCTGCATTCCACCTGCAAAAGAGATACGTTATTCTTTGAAATAGTGCAAACCCCATTTTCAAACACAGTTTTAAACCCAACTCTATCAAGTTCTGACACAGACAAAATACATCCCTTCAATCCCTTTAGCACGTAGGCATCAATTTCTGTTTGCAAACAATTCAAGAACACTGTGCCTACAGTCTCTAAGGAACGTTTAGTTGAATCTGCCATTGTCACAACTTTAGGGATTTGCAAATGTCTGCAATTCTGCAAACGGACACTAGATGGCGCCACCAGGTGGTGAGATGCACCACTGTCGATCAACCAGCGTAGATTGCTGCCTTGGCCACGCCCTTGCATCAACGCCATTGCTGAAGCCATGTGCTGTGTGCTGTGGGAGTAGCCACGACCTCCTCCTCTTCTTTGACGTCCCCTGGAACTCCTTGTCTGGTAACTAGGGGTAACGGCCTTGGTGCTGTCTTGACCAGGTTCACGTGTGCAATTCCTAATTAAATGGGAAGGGGAACCACAGCGAAAACAGTGTCTAGCTGTAAAAGCATTTACTGTGTGCTCAAACTCAGCATCAACACTCTTAGGCACAGCATAACTCCCCTTTGAAGACAAACCTCTTTCTCTTTGCCTTTTATCCTGTTCATCTGCAAGCCGAGATGAAATGTATTCAAGGGTTAATTCAGTTGAAGGCATAGCTTCCAAAGTTAGAGCTAGAGTCTCATAGCTTTTATCAAGAGAAGACAACAATATGTATGACTGCTGCTCCATAGAGAAAGGAATGCCCAGCTGTCTTAGTTGATTAAAGGCAGACACCATTTTGGCAATATGTTCTTTCACACACGCTCCCGGTTGGAGACGTAAATCAAACAAACATCTTGTAGCATGGATCTTGGCCCCCGCAGTGTTTCTGGAATTTAACCGCTGCAGAACCGTCCAGACCTCATGCGTGTTCTTTAACTCAGAAACATAAGGCATTTGCTCTGGTCCTACTGCCAAAACTAGTAGACCTTGGGCTTTCCTGTCGCGTTTCTGTGAAGCTGCTGCTGCTGCTTTGTCTTCTGCATGTGGGAATGCTCTGGGGTGCAGGAGAGGATATATTGACTAATTATATCCTTATCCAACTTGTACTAACAAGTTCCCAAAATATCAGCAGAGTTTATAGACATTCCCCTTTAAGTACGCAACGGTAACGCTTGCACAGGTTCGCTAGAACCTCTATAATAATTACTCTGGTAATTTCCCCTTTGTTCCCTCTTAAAATACAAGACACGACACAGTCTTTATAAAAGTATAAAAGAGTTTACTCACGTTCTGTTCACAATATGATCCCAGAAGGTAGGCAGGCTTAAAAAGGTTACATGCACTTAGAATCTATCTTGTAGCAAGATAGTACTGTCCTCTCTTGGCTGGGAGCCAAGAGGGCATGTTGCTCCTTCAGAAGATGAAGATGGCAGGAGGCAAGAGGCAAGAGGCAAGAGAGAGAGTGGCTGCCTGCCCTGTGCCTTTTTATCATTACCTGCACAGGTGAGGCCACACCCACCTCTGGTCACATGCGGAGGAAGTCCGTCCCCAGAAAGTTTACCTGCTTGCTGGACAGACATCCCTCCCCATGTTCTAACATGTACACTCTAGGAATGTTGTCATTGACTGCTCCTGTGTTTACATCCCACATACCCCTTCTCAGGCAATACAACATACACAAAACATAAACAACTTTATTCAACCACCCAGAGTCCCAGCTTGACACGTAGATTCTGGAAACTCTCTCTTGGTAGGGGTTTCGTCAGGATGTCAGCAGTCATCTCTTGGGTGCTGCAGTAGGATAGTTCCACAAGTCCATCCTGGATCATCTGGCGTATGTAGTGGTATTTAACCCCAATGTGTTTTGTTCTGGCCAGGAACTTCTCACTCTGCGTCAGCTTCAGGCAACTTTGATTGTCCTCTAGCAAGCTGACAGGCCCTTTTCTCACCAACCCAAAGTCCTTTATGAGTTGATCAAGCCAGGCGATCTCTCTGCAGGCTTCTGTTGCTGCAACGTATTCTGATTCTGTGGAAGATAATGCTACACAGCTCTGTTTATAACTGCCCCATGAAACAGGTCCATCACCAAACATGAAAACATGACCACTTGTTGATTTATAATCAGCATTATCCCCAGCCCAATCCGCATCAGTATACCCAACCAACTTAGGGTCTCTGACGGCTGGTAACCTTAATTTACAATTCATGGTACCCTTCAAATATCGCACCACCCTCTTTACACCTGCCCAATCATGCTCAGTGGGAGAATTCACTTTTCTGCTAAGAATCCCCACAGCATTAGCTAAGTCAGGTCTACATGTGGTAACTAAATACAAAAGTTTACCAATCGCCGACCTGTAGTCATTGTTGTCTGGCAACTGCTTCGAATCCTCCTGATTCTTCAGGAAGTCAGTAGCCATCGGTGTAGCGACTGGATGTGCGTCTTGCATCTGCATGTGCTCAATTAGCTCATGGATCTTCTGTCTTTGGCTGAGAAGAAATGAGCCGTCCTCTTCTCTTTCCACCTGGATCCCGAGGTAGTACTGGACATCTCCTAGCTCCTTGACCTCCACCTCTTTGCTAAGGTGTTTTACTATCTGTGTATAGTCTTTCTCACTTGCTGTGGCAATAATCAGGTCATCAACAAATGCTAAGATATATGAGAATTGTCCATTATTTGACTTACTGTACAAGCACTTGTCAGCGTCGCCTTGCTTGTACCCAAGTTGCGTCAGCATTTTATGCAACTTCTGGTTCCAGGCTCTAGCAGCCTGTTTAAGTCCATAAAGTCCTTTCTGCAGTTTGCACACTAAATGTGCCTCATGTGGTTTCACAAAACCTTTGGGCTGTTTCATATAGATTTCTTCAGAAATCTGCCCGTGTAGAAAAGCGGTAGCAATGTCTATGTGTTTCACTCTCATTTTCTTGGAGGCTGCAATGCTTAAAAGCATTCTTACGCTGCTGTACCTCACGGTTGGTGCAAAAACTTCATCATAGTCTTCACCAAAACGCTGTGAAAATCCCTGTGCTACAAGTCTAGCTTTGTAGCGCTGCACTTCTCCTTCTGACCCCTTCTTAACCTTGAAAACCCATTTACTGCCAATGGCCTTCTTACCGGGAGGCAGCTCAGTGAGTGTCCAGGTCTTGTTCTGATGCAGTGCATCCATCTCCTCCTGCGCGGCCTTCCTCCAGAGACTGGCTTCTGCAGCTGGCATCTCCTGTATCACTTCCCAAGTGGAAGGTTCTTGTGGAAACGCCGACCCTGCAAAGTAGGACAACCGTAATGGTGGGACACCTTTGTTGGTTCTGGACGAGCGCCTGACCTCTGGTTCTGCGACCGCATCAGCTTCCTCATCCTCCTCCAACGCAGGCATGTCCCCATCTGAGTCCTCATCTTCGTCTCTGGTGCCGCCAGGGTTCTGGTCCTCTGCGTCTTCTGGTGCGTCGCCTGTAGGGGGCGCTGTAACACTTGAAGGCAGATTATTACTTTGTGGGGTCTCAAAAGGGAAATATACAAATTCTTGAGTCCTTTCTGACTCATCTGAAGAATCCACAACAGTGTTCTTAGTGTCTACCTTTCCATATTCATCAACATAAACCGCATGGTATGCATTTGTCTTACCAGTTTGTAAGTCCATAATTCTATATCCTTTGCCTCCAGAGGCGTATCCCACAAGGATACCTGCTTTTGCCCTGGAGTCAAGCTTGTGTCTGTGTTCCTTGGGCACGTGGAAGTAACACGGACTTCCAAACACACGTATGTGCGACAGATTGGGAGCTTTCCCATGCCAAAGTTCAAATGGTGTGCGCTCTGCTCCTTTAGTTGGCAGTCTATTCTGCAAATACACTGACGTGTATACTCCTTCGGCCCACAGCTTCTGTGGCAAACATGCATCCTTTAGCATGCACCTTGTCATGTCCATAATGGACCTAAACTTTCTCTCAGCTATGGCATTCTGCTGTGGTGTGTAAGGAATTGTGGTTACATGTGCAATTCCTTCCTTGGCCAGGAGAGCCTGCATTTCATTTGAGCAGTACTCACCTCCATTGTCGCTCATTAGCACAGCTGGAGCTCTTTGGAATTTATTCTTGACCATGGCAATGTATTCCTGGAGCTTGTCCACTGTCTCACTCTTCTCTTTGAGGAAATACACAACACAAAATCTTGAAAAGTCATCCAGAAATATTAAAATGTATCTATTCTTTCCCAGTGAGGGAACATTCATGGGTCCACATATGTCAGTGTGCACTATGTCAAGCACTTTGTTGCTTCTTTGTTCTGCACAACGTGGAAATGAAGGTTTTACAGCCTTCTCAGTAATACAGCTTATGCACTTTGCTGGAGCTTTGTTGCTCTGCTTTACCTGCAAACCTCTTACAAGATCTCTTTTCTGTAGATCCAGAATGACGTTGGTGTCTCTATGTCCAAGCCTTCTGTGCCACAGGTCCAGATCTGCTTCATCTTTCTGGCTGGAATGTGCCACTTTTGCAGACTGATTCTCCATTTCCAAATGTGATCTGGAAACCTTTCTTGTCCAAAGTGGACACGCTGATTAAATTGCAGCTCAGCTCTGGAACATACAAAACTCTAGAGATTGTGTTCTCAATGCATTCATTGTTTATATTGCATTTCAGACTCATGGAACCTGCACCTTTTGCTTTAACAATGTTCCCATCTGCAATTTCAATTTCAGATCCTTCTTCATCATTTATCTCATTAAAATAGTCCTTTTTATATGAAAAATGTGAGCTGGCACCTGAATCAATTATCCATTTATTACGTCTATTTTCACGATTCTGGACAGCTAAATTCCTTTCTTGCAGTAGCCATGTGCATTCGCATTTCCCCTTCTTTTCCCCTTTTGGCTGAAAGGGGTGGGGTTTCTTGGCTTTAGGAGCCTTGCAATTCTTTGCAATGTGTCCTTCTTTGTTACAATTGAAACAAATCACTTTCTTAGGCATCTCTTTGGACTTTGTACATTGCCTAGATGCATAACTGCTGTCCTTGCTTCTAGCATTTCTCACTGGAGATTCAGCTCTATCTCTGCATTCTTCTTTTAAATAACCAATCAAGTCTTTAAAAGTCAGACCTTGTCTATGATCCATCAAACTTACAAATGCGCTAAAGCGTGGTCCAAGTGATGATAACAAAAATGCTATCTTTGTATCTTCATCAAAAGCTTTGGGAGTCAGATCAATTCTTTGAATAATCTCAGTAAACTTGTTGATGTGCTCTGTGAATTCCTCTTTTGAATTCATCCTCACTCTGGTTAATTTACACACCAAGTTTCTGAAGCAGTTTATGCTAGATTCTCCATACACGCGCTCAATATCTCTTAAGATTTGAGATGCATCATCTGTACTATTTATTAATGATAGCTGCTCATCACGAAGTCCACTCAAAATTATGTGTCTAGCTTCGCTGTTCATGCGTTTCCAAGCACTTATCTTGGCTAAAGCTTCCTCAGACGATCCTGTAGGCTGAGGGTTTAAAGCTTCCAAAATGTGCTTATAATCTAAACATGCTATCAAGCGCTGCTTCCAGTGTATGAAATTGTGTTCATTCAGCACAGGCATTCCTAGCTTTGCATCACTATCAAAAGCTGCTCTAGCCATCTTAAAATCCAAAAATTTGAAAATTCTTCAAAATTTCAAAATTTCTCAAAATTTTAAAATCAAAATCTCAAAAATCTAAAAATGCAAAACAATTCTTCACTGCCTTGGGTCACTGTGAACTCTGAGGGAAGGGGGGGGTTGCTTAATCCCCACTGCACAATGGAACAAAGGACCATGTGCTTACCAGGAAGTTAACTCAGAAAAATACTACTCAACTCAAAATCACAATCCAATGCAATCCTTCAAAAATACGCAGAAATATGCAATACTGGGCCCAATAACCCTTTGTGGGAATGCTCTGGGGTGCAGGAGAGGATATATTGACTAATTATATCCTTATCCAACTTGTACTAACAAGTTCCCAAAATATCAGCAGAGTTTATAGACATTCCCCTTTAAGTACGCAACGGTAACGCTTGCACAGGTTCGCTAGAACCTCTATAATAATTACTCTGGTAATTTCCCCTTTGTTCCCTCTTAAAATACAAGACACGACACAGTCTTTATAAAAGTATAAAAGAGTTTACTCACGTTCTGTTCACAATATGATCCCAGAAGGTAGGCAGGCTTAAAAAGGTTACATGCACTTAGAATCTATCTTGTAGCAAGATAGTACTGTCCTCTCTTGGCTGGGAGCCAAGAGGGCATGTTGCTCCTTCAGAAGATGAAGATGGCAGGAGGCAAGAGGCAAGAGGCAAGAGAGAGAGTGGCTGCCTGCCCTGTGCCTTTTTATCATTACCTGCACAGGTGAGGCCACACCCACCTCTGGTCACATGCGGAGGAAGTCCGTCCCCAGAAAGTTTACCTGCTTGCTGGACAGACATCCCTCCCCATGTTCTAACATGTACACTCTAGGAATGTTGTCATTGACTGCTCCTGTGTTTACATCCCACACTGCAGACGCGTCTGCAGCTGCCTGTAAAGGCGGTGCTTCAGTGCAACTCCACAATTCTTTTGCTTGCAACCAAACCCTTACTCTAGCCTTCCAATCTTGCCAATTTTCCCATTGAGTCGCGTAAACGGGACAGAAAAACTTTCCTGGGACTCTGCCATCCTCCCTGGGGCTTAGGAACAATACTCACACACCTGTAGACCGTCTCCCAGCTGCTGAGGTGGCTCCTTGTGGAATAAGACGTCTTCCAGCGAGTACAAACTGCTCAGTGCCTGTTTAAAACTTTTCTAGGCACGTTGCAGGACTCAAGCTGCTTTGAAGGCTTTCGTTGTTGGCAACCGCTTCTGACTTCGCTCCAGTCCTTGCATAAATCACTCTGAACTGCACTCCTTATCTCCTTCTTGACGTACAAACATCCATAACCTGTCCCATTAAACTTTAATTAGTTTAATGTAAATGCCCAGTGCGCTTCCATCGTCACAAGTCCCACTACAGCAGAGCATTTCGCGCAGCGGTTTAGAAGGGCAGGAGAGGCAGTATCTTTTCAAAGAGGAGTCTTGGAGCAAGCGGTTTGGAACTCAAAGAAAGGTTTATTTACAAAAACAAAAAAAACCCCGGCGATGAACCACACATATCAGCAAACACGCCCGAAAGGGGAGAAGGGGAAAAGGGAACAAACACATGGGAGACTGACTATTTATACAAACTCATGTTCCTGGAAGCCTAATGACCTCCAGCTGCTCAGTGATTAGAGCGTTTCTGCTACCTTTTAACCCTTTGATAGCAACAGGTTCCTATGCCAGCACCCTGCGAATTCAGCTCTCCAACAGGGAAGGCTGACTTTGGCTTATTGCCTTGCAAAGTTCTAGCGTGAATTGCCACCTAAGTAGCTAAAGGGTGAGTTTTATGGGTCCATTCTGCAGCACCGGCTGTTGTCCAAATGGTGCCATGGCATAGATACAAAGGCAAGGCCCAAACAGGATTCAAAACCTCAAGAAGAGGGGGCAAGGAAGGCAAGGCAAATCTTCTGCTTTTCGTTAAATTGGCAATTTACAGATGGTGGAGACTGGGGCAAATTGGTTGAGAGAAGGGAGTGTCTCTGTGAGGAAATCTGAAATAGTTTTAGGATGGAGGTGGGCTCCAGATGTGATCCATCACCATAAAATCCCATCATCCCTGATAGCTAGCCATGCTGGAGAGGCAGGTTTCCAGAGCTGTTTTAGGAGATACAAGGCAGATAGTGACAATGGCAACAGTGCAGGAATGAGGGGGGAATTTACTATTTCGTGCCTCTGTGAATCATGGCCGTCTAATGAGGGTTAAACATTCATTATTTTTAAAAACTCATTTTCAATTTTATCTTTACTATGATATGCCATATCTGCTTGTGCATCATGATTAGGAAACTGTTTTTTTTTTAAAACCAACAGACAAGAAGCCATTAGACAAGAGAGCCAGTGTGGTGTAGTGGTTAAGAGCGATAGACTCATAATCTGGGGAACCGGGTTCGCTTCCCCGCTCCTCCACATGCAGCTGCTGGGTGACCTTGGGCCAGTCACACTTCTCTGAAGTCTCTCTGCCCCACTCACCTCACAGAGTGTTTGTTGTGGGGGAGGAAGGGAAAAGAGAATGTTAGCCGCTTTGAGACTCCTTCTGTAGTGATAAAGCGGGATATCAAATCCAAACTCCTCCTCCTCCTCCTCCTCCTCCTCTTCGTCTTCTTCTTCTTCTTTAATCTGAAATCCTGCTACAAGCAATCACCAACCAGCATTTTGGAAAGTTGTCCTTCTCTAGCGGTGGTTGTTTCTCTACTAAACACCATCTCTCTATCTCTCTGTTATCACAACAGAAAAGTAAGCACTTAGAAAAATGGCTGGGAAACCAAAGCTTTACTACATCAATGGAAGAGGCCGGATGGAAACGATAAGGTGGCTGTTGGCTGCAGCTGGGGTCGAGGTTTGTCTTCAGAATTTATCTAAAACCCACCATTTATTTAAGGCTGTAAATATAACCGCATATTTGAAGGACATCCCTCTCCGGCCCCACAAGAAAAAGAATGTGGGGAAATGTAGCTTGTTCAAGGCTGTTATGTGCATACATAAATGAGGGTGCTGGGAATGGTAGCTCCCTGGGCATAAACCAGATCTCCCAGGGTTCCTTGGGAGAAGTCATGTGCTTTCAAAGTGCTTTGAAGGTATGCAGACTAGGAATCCATTTCAGGCAGTTGGGTCCAGTCCTACCATATGGCAAAGTGAGGCACCTGCCTCAGGTGACTGATTTTAATTATCCTGGAAGGGTAGCAAATTGTCGCATTTACAGTGTTTTCATTCACTATTGTTGTACCTTTATTGTCAGGGACAGGGATTTTCTGCGTCATGTGCCAAAATAAATTGACTTGTGCAGGGGAACCATTTGCTGTTCTGTCTCAGACAGAGAAAAGTCCTGGGCTGGCCGTGCTTTCACACCTTCACACCAAGACATCCATTTTTGTGACTTCCCTGCTTCAGGGCATGAACTGCTTTCAGACTCACACCACTTTTAATATCATATGCCCACTTCAACCATCAATGACATTAGCAGTGGAATTAATATTGTCCCAGCCCTTATAATCCCCTCCCATGCTTTGTGGCACTTTCCTGTCTCGTATTGCTTTCCCAAAAAATTGACAACAGAAGAGGAGATTACTTAGCGGGTTTCCATGAAATTTCCTCCAGTGCTTGGGCCATTTATGGCAGCTGAAATTATTTCATGAGACCCTTGAAATCTTCTGCCTCTTTTATTTTCTAGTTTGAAGAACAATTTATTGAGTCAAAGGAAGATCTGGAAAAGTTAAGGAAGGGTGAGTATGACATCTGAATATCTCAGGATACTTTAGAGGATAATCACACAGACACCAAGATTACACGGAAGTTAAAAGAGCAAGTTTATAGTCTAGATGGATTCCCTGTACAATATGAAGAATAGACAAGCTACTCTGAAGAGTCACTGCAATTCTACATGTGCCTCCTCACATGTGGGCCACATAGAGTTCAGTGGGACTATCTTCCAGTCTTAATCATAGGTGTTTTGAAAGTTCTCCAGTTCTTCATTGTGCCCTTAATCTCAGTTACCTGTGCACGATTTTCGGCAAGAATATGTGTGAATTCACAGTTGTTATCTGGTTGTATTGCCTTTAACTCTGTCCTTTGAAAGAGGAGAGGGTTTCCTAGCAATAGACAGCAACCTTTGACACATGATATTCAACACTGCATTTTGCAGGGCAGTTTGCTTGTTTTTAGCTAGAGAGCAGATTTAGCATATACACACAAAACTAGTTTTCCATTGTGTGTTTGCTGTACAGGTTTAGCACATTTCTGCAAAAGCATTCTTCACTATACAAAAAAAAAAAGCAGAGGCAAACTTTATGATCAGAAAGGAACAATGGAGAAGTACCTAAATACTCAGATTCAAAGCATGTCAGATGTTCCCGAAAATTCACATGTCCTTGTAATTAACTGGGAGAATGAACTGACACTTTTCATCTTCCTTTGAAAAGATGGAGTCCTGCTCTTTCAGCAAGCGCCCATGGTGGAAATTGATGGGATGAAGATGGTGCAGACGCGAGCTATTCTCAACTACATTGCAAACAAATACAATCTCTATGGGAAGGATGTGAAGCAGCGAGCATTGTACTGTAACATTTCTATAAGTTTTGTTATTAATGCATGATCCAAGAAGAAATCTCTAGTCTGTTATATAATCTGCTGACAAGCTATGAGTCAGCACATTTCAACTCCCTGTGACTGCCAACTAAAACAAAAAAAGTTCAAGATTGAGCAATGTGAGCTAATATCACCTCTCAGTTTCCCAACTAGTTCACGTGGACTGGTTCATTTGAAATCAAGGTGGTTTCTCCAAAGTTCATGCCCTAGAACATTCATTTAATCTCAATAGATTGGATCACTGGATGTCAATACACCTCCCCCCCCTTTCACTTATATAATTCTGATTTTTAATATGATTTGCTTAAAAAAAAGTGTAACCGAAGAAGGTCTCTATGACTGATCAGCAAATCATACAGTTTTTTGTTCATTGTGCATATTTATTCCCATGAAAATAGGGGCACTTCCTGCCAATGTGTTTTTTCTATCAGACAGATGGTATTACCCAGAAAGCACTTTTATTAAGGTGTAAGAGAGAGAGACTGAGACTGAGAGACATTGAGAGTGAAAAGGGCTCTTTCAAAGGAAGAAATATACCTTCTCCAAAATATAGAAGCATTGTCCCTGTTTTTCTACCGAGATGACACAATTTCCCACTCTCCCTCTTGTGTTGGTTCTGTATGTCTTACAGTTGTTGTTGTTGTTGTTGTTGTTGTTGTTGTTGTTGTTGTTGTTGTTGTTGTTGTTATAATATCCATTTGTCCAGTGCCTATGTGTGCTGTTTTCTGAAAAGAGTATAGTTTAAAGGTCTTTCTTCAGAGAGCAAGGTAAAAGAGGCTTTGGCATGGAAAGCCCCATACAAATAGGAATTAGTTGCCACAAGACTCTAGATCTGTGCGGCTAATTTTCACAATCCCACTCTGTCCTACATTTGTGGTTTTACTCCTGCTTCCATTAGCCCCAGCCAGCATGGCCTAAGGTCAGGGGTGATGGAAGTAGGAACCGAAGAAACTTCTGGAGGTAAACAGCTTCTCTATCCCTGCTACAGAGGGGCAACAGGTCTAGCACCCAGGGATATCCGTATGATTTTATTATTGAGTTATTTGAGTTGGTTGAGTTGAGTTGAGTTGTTTTTTAAAGCCCACACTTCAGCCAAAAAACATTCCTGGAGCAGCTTAAAAATCACTTTGAAAAGCCCCCCCCACACACACACCTCAAGCTTCTCATCTGAAAAGAAATGACATGAAAGGAACATGAATCAGGTATGAGGAGGAAATAAGCAAATTGAGGTTCAAGTTCCTCGCTGCCATCTTCCTATGTGAGTGAGGTGCTCTGAATTGTTGAAGTGGCTACACAATATATTTTTTAAAAAAACATTATTCCTGATGTTGTTGTTATTATTATCTGAGAGGAAGAAACACTTTCCCACTATTGACACACAAGCTTTATTGGTGTCCGTGATTTTCAATTTCCCACACCAAGTCCCATGGTCCCTGGCGATCCAGTCACAGCAACATTTTCTTTCCCTCAGGATTGATATGTATTGTGAAGGTACTATGGATCTGTATGAACTGATGCTGATGCTTCCCATCAAGCCAGCTGACACAAGGGAGAAGGAGTTTGCAAACATTATCGAAAAAGCCACCACCAGATACTTCCCAGCCTTCGAAAAGGTACAAGGCAAAGAAGGAACAGAACTTACAACCCTTTTTGAGAAAACAGAGTCACCTATGCTCAACCGTAGTTGGCAGCTGGTAATGTTGACAGGACTGTCTGGTCTGTCAGAAATCATTTTCTTAATTCTTCATTTTCCAAACGGCAACAGTAAATTTTAGACCATGTCCTGAGCTAAAAGAAAACATTTTAGTGGTGTGAGAGAAGAGTAAGCATAGCACACAGCGTGTTAATACCCCAGCTTCTCATTTTTTGGTGCAGTGGCTTTTCAGATGAAGTGGGGGGGGGGGGTTTGGCACTCCTTACCTCAGTACTGATTCAAATCCTCTTCATGTCATGATGCAATATTATCTGGGTGCGTGGTTTACAAAAGTTGCCCAAATATATATTCTCCATTTTGTTTATGTACCTGAAATACTCTTAAAACATTTCCCGCTCTGTAGGTCCTCAAAGATCACAGGCAAAATTTCCTGGTGGGAAATCAGCTCAGCAAAGCAGATATTCAACTGCTTGAAGCCATTTTAATGGCAGAAGAGCTGAAGGCTGATATTCTCTCCCAATTCCCTCTTTTAAAGGTAAGCAACACAATTTCACAACTTATTATAAAAGATAGAGGATGAACAGGTGTTGTTGTTGTTGTTTTTGTAATGATTGATGATTGATTGATTGATTGATTGATTGATTTATACACACCCCGCCCATCTGGCTGGGTTTCCCCAGCCACTCTGGCTGGCTCCCAACAGAACATTAAAAACACGATAAAACATCAAACATTAAAAACTTGCCTAGGTAGGTACAGTGGTATCTTGGGTTACATATTCTTCAGGTTACATACGCTTCAGGTTACACACTCTGCTAACCCAGAAATAGTGCTTCAGGTTAAGAACTTTGCTTCAGGATAAGAACAGAAATCGGGCTCTGGCGGCACAGCAGCAGCAGGAGGCCCCATTAGCTAAAGTGGTGCTTCAGGATAAGAACAGTTTCAGGTTAAGAACGGACCTCCGGAACGAATTAAGTACTTAACCTGAGGTACCACTGTACAGGTTCCCTGGCTCTTGCAAGTTCTCATTAGCTCTGAAACCCTCCAGATCTTGCTGCACTGCAGCTCCCATCCACCCCAATCACTGGCCATGCTGGCTGGGGCTGATGGGAAATGTAGGCGGTCCATAAGGGAAAGGTCATAGGTTCCCTACCTCTGTGCTAGAGCACACTATCCATACAAGAGTAGCAGAATAGCAAGGGGGTTGGAAGCAGCGACAGGAGTGACTAGTGGGGTGCCACAGGGTTCTGTCTTGGGCCCCGTCTTATTCAACATCTTTATCAACGACTTGGATGCTGGACTCAAGGGCATCCTGATCAAATTTGCAGATGACACCAAACTGGGAGGGGTGGCTAACACCCCAGAGGACAGGATCACACTTCAAAAAGACCTTGACAGATTAGAGAACTGGGCCAAAACAAACAAGATGAATTTTAACAGGGAGAAATGTAAAGTATTGCACTTGGGCAAAAAAAAAAAATGAGAGGCACAAATACAAGATGGGTGACACCTGGCTTGAGAGCAGTACATGTGAAAAGGATCTAGGAGTCTTGGTTGACCACAAACTTGACATGAGCCAACAGTGTGACGCGGCAGCTAAAAAAGCCAATGCAATTCTGGGCTGCATCAATAGGAGTATAGCATCTAGATCAAGGGAAGTAATAGTGCCACTGTATTCTGCTCTGGTCAGACCTCACCTGGAGTACTGTGTCCAGTTCTGGGCACCACAGTTCAAGAAGGACACTGACAAACTGGAACGTGTCCAGAGGAGGGCAACCAAAATGGTCAAAGGTCTGGAAACGATGCCTTATGAGGAACGGCTAAGGGAGCTGGGCATGTTTAGCCTGGAGAAGAGGAGGTTAAGGGGTGATATGATAGCCAGGTTCAAATATATAAAAGGATGTCACATAGAGGAGGGAGAAAGGTTGTTTTCTGCTGCTCCAGAGAAGCGGACATGGAGCAATGGTTCCAAACTACAAGAAAGATCCAAACTATAAGAAAGAAGATTCCACCTAAACATTAGGAAGAACTTCCTGACAGTAAGAGGTGTTCGACAGTGGAATTGGCTGCCAAGGAGTGTGGTGGAGTCTCTTTCTTTGGAGGTCTTTAAGCAGAGGCTTGACAACCATATGTCAGGAGTGCTCTGATGGTGTTTCCTGCTTGGCAGGGGGTTGGACTTGATGGCCCTTGTGGTCTCTTCCAACTCTATGATTCTATGATTCTGTGACACACCATAGGGAACAATATGTCTGCTAATTGCAAATACCATTCAAGTCAAACTGCCCCAAAGTGAGACTCCATATTCCGTTTTCCAAGGTATACTCGGTAAGGTAAAGGTACAGGGAACCCTGACCATTAGGTCCATTCGTGGCCGACTCTGGGGTTGGGGCGCTCATCTCGCTTTACAGGCCAAGGGAGCCGGCGCACAGCTTCCAGGTCATGTGGCCAGCATGACTAAGCTGCTTCTGGCGAACCAGAGCAGCGCACGGAAACACCGTTGACCTTCCCGCCGGAGCGGTACCTATTTATCTACTTGCACTTTGACGTGCTTTCAAACTGCTAAGTCGGCAGGAGCAGGGACCGAACAACGGGAGCTCACCCCGTCGCGGGGATTCGAACACCGACCTTCTGATCGGCAAGTCCTAGGCTCTGTGGTTTAACCCACAGCGCCACCCGCGTACTTGGTACAGCACTGTAATTCTCTGGGGACCTTTGCTGGTATACAACAGATAGATTGTGCAGGTTCCCAGGCTTTAAAAATGTCTGTACGCATATAGTGTATATGTGTGCGTGTGTGTTTTGGTGATTGAGCATGTAGCATCACATGGCAACAGGCACACATCCTAAACTAGGACTTAGTAGTTTAATAGGAGGAGCAGCTCTGGAGCTCATAAGTATGGTGCCATTAATTCAACCGAACTAGTAGATCTATACTTGCACCCCTTTCTGGATATCTTCAGCCTCCATATAAAGGAAAGTGGCAGGCCACACAGATGAGAATTCAGTATGCTTACTGAAGCATAAGCCGAGCTCTAGTATGGAGCTTTTATCCCCCTTTGTGTATCTAAAACACCATCATCTCTGAAACATGACTTGGGTTTCCATCACACAAATAAGGCCCATATGCATGGATAAGCCATTTGTGAATTAACCGTGGACTCTTAAAAGCAACTCACAAGCCTGCAAATAGTGGCTTCCATCTTCAAAGGAGCAACCTTGAAATAACTGTGTTTTGTAGATAATAAAGTTTCTCATAAATAGTTTCAGTATTGATGATCAAGTTGTACTACCATCATAGTGAGAGATGATTCTTCAGGAATGCCACCATTTTTGCTATAAGACTTCTCCTTTTCTCTTCTAAATGTTTTGCTGTTTCTCTTTTCAGGCTTTTAAAGTAAGAATCAGCAGCATCCCTACAGTTAAGAAATTTATGCAGCCCGGGAGTCCAAGAAAACCACCAATGGAAGTTAAGGATGTGCCAGGGATCATGAAGATTTTCTACGGATAAACTGAAACAAAGCAAAATTATTTCACCTCAGTTGTAGGTAGCTACAACTACACTGGGCACAAATTGGGGTGTAAATTCACAAAGCTACAGTGAGAACAACAAGAGTAAAAGATGGCAATATTGTGTGGCACTACACTGAAATGAAATAAAACATTCTACAGCTTTTATACTTTTGTGCAATGTTTTTCTTGAGTAGCCAATAACATGTCTGCCCAACCACCACTAGTTCCTGCTGGTGCTTTGCATAAACAAAGCCAAGTTTGACAATTTGGCAGCTAAACGCTAACCCAAATGGATACATAACAAGCAGGAATTAACGAGGTGACCCCTACCCAAAGACTGAGGCTGCCACCCTTTCCCCACATTTAATACGGTCGGGCTTCCTTCTCCCATACATTGGATTGTGCAGTTGTGGGGAAGCTTTGCCTGATCAAACTTCTATTGAAGCCACAAGAACTTTGCTTCAGGATAAGAACAGAAATCGTGCGGCAGCAGTGCGGCAGCAGCAGGAGGCCCCATTAGCTAAAGTGGTGCTTCAGGTTAAGAACGGACCTCCGGAACGAATTAAGAACTTAACCCGAGGTACCACTGTACACCCAAGAGATCACTGCAGTCCACGGGACAGCTTCTCCTGCAAAGATCTCATAAGCTGCCTCTACAATAACTCAGAGCGGGGTTTTGAGTGTGGCTGTCTCTGTCCTGTGAAATAGCATTCCTGTCGAAACCCGGCAAGTGCTCTCTATCTGCACATTTCTTTTTACTGAGAGGATTTCCCATCTGGATAAACGGGCCTCTTTTTTACCATGAGCATTTGCTTTTTTTCCAATCCTAAATGCATTTGAGATACTGTATGTGTGTTTTAACTATTTATAATAATCTTATGTGTAAATCGCCTTTAGATGGCTGTTTAGAAGATTGCGGGAGAATCAATTATCATAATAACAACAATAAAAAATGGATAGTACTCCATGACAAGGGTTATAGGACTACAGCCATGGGAAAAAAACTATTTTTACACACTTCTCTATAAATTCATGATTCCCTCCCCCTCCCCAAAATGTAAATGGTTTTGATAGGTTTCTGGTGGCCTTACGCAGTGCTCCCCTCCCAAAAAAAATGTTTAGGGCTACTCTCATTTTCCTACTCATCTTGAAATACTGCCCCTCAATGAGGCCAAACTTTGATTCACAAAATGTTTAGGGGTATGCATACCCCTGAGTCTCTCTCTCCCCCCCCCCCCCGGAAAAAAGCACTGGCCTTATGACCCAGGGAGCCATTCATAGCAGCCAGCAGATCCGAGTTCTCTTTCCTAGATTAATGTCCAGAAGCAAAAAGAAAAAGAAAAAAAGAGTGGTGAACAGCTTAAATGTTAAACCAACGGTTAAGATCTGCCGAGTTGTACTCATAGTATCTCCAAGGTCAGAAAAGTTGATAATTAGTTTGTGCAATGGGTTTTGCAACTTTTTAAAAAATAAAAAAGAACAGTTTGATAAAAAATAATAATACCTAACTAACTAACGTACACAGGCTAGATAGGGCCTGGCAGAGCACCCATTCATTCATTTATATTTTTGCTTGCACAGCAAACAGAACATTCAGAAGATACAGTTTCCCTTTCAGCTCCATGGCAAGGGACAGTCTTATCTGCTGAATTTCTGCCTTTCATGCAGCTGCTAAAGGCACAAAGCGTCTTTCAGGGGAAACCGTGGAAGCCATATTAGCAAAGCAAAAGAGGAAGAGCAACAGTGATGTAAATTATACTGATACCACACCACCACCCTCCTTCTCCCCTCTATTCTAGCTCCCAGCTCCATCCCTTCTCTTAAACATCTTTTTGGTCGAACGCAATCATTCACCACCAGCATTGCTGACAGACCAGAAAAAAACCCAGCAAGGCTGTACTCTTGTGCCTTTAACAGTGCCTTGATCTGCAGAAATTAGGAGGTGACGCTTCGGCAGTATGCAGATAAATATTACAGGAGTTTAGCTGAGCCTCCCTGCAATGTAAGGGACATAGATACAGGACCAGATTTAGCTTTGATGAGGCCCTAAGCTACTGAAGGTAATGGGGCCCTTCATATGTCCAGCTGTCCTCTGTCAACAACAAATTGCCGCTGTTTTCTGCTTTGAATATATGCTATACAGTGGTACCTCGGGTTACAGATGCTTAAGGTTACAGACACTTCAGGTTACAGACTCTGCTAACCCAGAAATAGTACCTCGGGTTAAGAACTTTGCTTCAGGATGAGAACAGAAATCGTGCTCCGGCGGCAGCGGGAGGCCCCATTAGCTAAAGTGGTACCTCAGGTTAAGAACAGTTTCAGGTGAAGAACAGACCTCCAAAACGAATTAAGTTCTTAACCTGAGGTACCACTGTATGGTAATTTATGGACCTAATAGGTATCTAAAGCCATTTGCACATAGCAAAAGATGTATTTTATCAAAGTAATTGTTGAAAAGTCCATGCAGAATGCAAAGTCCATGCAGAATGTGGGCACCCTATATATATATATATATATATATATATATATATATATATATATAAATGATCAAACCAGTGATATTTTAGGGAGCAGGCTAGCAGGCGGGGCCCATTACTTACATCATAGGAGCCTACACAACACAAAACCCTGTTGCTGTATGGAGGTTTTATTTTATTTGTTTTTTTATCTTATATTTTGGAAATGTACATCCATTTTTTCCCCTTTATTTTTTGGGAGGGCCCCCAAGAGAGTGGGGCCCTAAGCTATAGCTTGTTTAGCTTATATGTAAATCAGGCACTGCATAGAGCTATGCAAGGGCACAGCATGGGTTGCCTGTGGGGGAGGGGGACACACACACACCTGGCTTGCTAGTAGTACATGTGAAAAGGATCTAGGGATCTGAGTGGACCACAAGCTTAATACGAGTCCACAGGGTGATGCAGCAGCAAAGAAAGAGAATGCTATTCTAAGGCTGCATCAACAGAAGTACAGTGTCCAGATCAAGGGAAGTAACAATCCCACTCCATTCTGCTCTATACATGCAGGTGGCGTTGTGCTCTAAACCACTGAGCCTCTTGGGCTTGCCGATCAGAAGGCCGGCAGTTTGAATCCCTGCGATGGGGTGAGCTTCCATTGCTCGGTCCCAGCTCCTGCCAACCTAGCAGTTCGAAAGCATGCCAAAAAATGGAAGTAGATTAATAGGTACCACTCTGGCGGGAAAGTAAATGGCGTTTCCTTGCGCTGCTCTTGTTTCGGTGTTCCGTTGTGCCAGAAGTGGCTTAGTCATGCTGGCCACATGACCTGGAAAATCTGTCTGCGGACAAACGCCTGCTCCCTTGGCCCGTAAAGCAAGATGAGCACCGCAACCCCAGAGTTGTCTGCAACTGGACTTAACTGTGAGGGGTCTTTTCCTTTTCCCTTTCTATTCTGCCTTGGTCAGACCACACCTGCAATACTGTGTCCACAATTTAGGAAGGATGTTCACAAGCTGGAACGTTTGCAGAGGAGGACGACCAAGAGGATCAAGGGTCTGGATACCGAGCTTTATTAGGAATGGTTGAGGGAGTTGCGTATGTTTTGCCCGGAAAAGAGGAAATGGAGAGGAAGTTGGATTTTCAGACCAGCCAAACACTGATTTCCTTGAGCATGTGCAAGAGCTGGAAGCCTCCCGTGGCCCTCCAGATGTTGCTAGACTGCAGTTTCAGCCAACTGCAGCCAGTATGCAAGCTGGCTACAGGCAGATAAGATTTTTAGATGATGACATCAAAGTACCGTATTTTTTGCTCTATAAGACTCACTTTTTCCCTCCTAAAAAGTAAGGGGGAAATGTGTGTGTGTCTTATGGAGCGAATGCAGGCTGCGCAGCTATCCCAGAAGCCAGAACAGCAAGAGGGATTGCTGCTTTCACTGCGTAGCGATCCCTCTTGCTGTTCTGGCTTCTGAGATTCAGAATATTTTTTTTCTTGTTTTCCTCCTCCAAAAACTAGGTGTGTCTTGTGGTCTGGTGCATCTTATAGAGCAAAAAATACAGTAATTATCAGTTAAAAAGAGAGGAAGAGTTGGTTACATTGTCTCCTGAGCATCTCTTTAAATATTTTGTGTGGAGTGACTGCCATCTTCTGGATCTTACCTGTCAGGCTGAAAGAAAAACAGACTTCACTTGTATGCAATACTTCTGCTATTTTAGTCCAAACTGGCATTTCCCTCTGTCTCCACAGTTTAATTTCCACAAAAGCATGCTGCTCATATTCACACTGTAAGTCAAATTAAATCCAAGATCCCATTTAGCAATGGCCAATTTCTGCTTTCGGCAACATAGTGACTCAATGCTTGCTTGTGACATATATGACAATGATGTATTCATTCTTTATTCTTGTTTGCCTCAGGATCAAATCATTTAGTTTATTGGTCCCGTTTCTATGATTCTGTAATTTTTGTATCCCCCCCTCTTTATTTGTTTTTTATCACTTTGATCCCAGCTCTGGGATTGAGAACATTCAAAGAAGTGATCAATAAAGCTTTTACACTATATACCATGGTCTTTCTCCTTATTCTGGCTTATCCTTTCATTTTGAAAACGTTGGTTAGATTGAAAACTTGGCCAAATAATGGAAGCAGTTCACAAGCAGTAACCTTGAGATAACAGTTGATGCCAAGCTAAAATATCCTAGCAACAGCATGACAGAAACGACAGACCCTCCATGTGTACCTATTTTCCAAGGATGTCCCTGATTTAGAGAAGCTGTCCCGGTTTCTGATTTGATCCTGAAATGTCCTGCTTTTCCTTAGGATGTTCCTATTTTCATTGGAGAAACGTTGGAGTTATCTGACCCCTGAACCGTCCAAAACACAATCCTGTATAGGGAAGGTTTTTTTTAATGCTTAATGTTTTATTATTTTTTATATATGTAGTGTTGCTATATTTTGAAGAGCAAAAAAGAGGACATATTTGAAAATTTCTACTTTTAACTATGGATCTCTATGACTACTATCATTATAAAAAAGAGAACATGTTCTGGGAAAAGGGGATATATGGCAACCCTATTGGAAGCTGCCCAGAGTGGCTGGGGCAACCCAGTAAGATGTATGGGGTATAAATAGTAAAATTATCATTATTGAATTGGACATCCCTATTTTCACTGGAGAAATGTTGCAGGGTATGAAACGATACTTCAAAGTGTTTGCGTGTGTGAGAAGGACTTTTGCTGGTCTCTAAGGGGCTCCTAAACAATTTTTTTTTTCATTTTTTTAAAAAATATATATTTCAGCTCAGTGGCAGAGCATCTAGGAGTATGTTTCCGAGCACGATTCAAAGTGTTGGTGCTGACCTTTAAAGCCCTAAAAGGCCTCGGTCCTGTATACCTGAAGGAGTGTCTCCACCCCTATCGTTCAGCCTGGACACTGAGATCCAGCACCGAGGGCCTTCTGGCGGTTCCCTCACTGCGAGAAGCCAAGTTACAGGGAACCAGACAGAGGGCCTTCTCGGTAGTGGCGCCCGCCTTGTGGAACGCCCTCCCATCAGATGTCAAAGAGATAAACAACTACCTGACATTCAGAAGACATCTTAAGGCAGCCCTGTTCAGGGAAGTTTTTAATATTTAATGCTGTACTGTTTTTAACACTTGATTGGGAGCCGCCCAGAGTGGCTGGGGAAACTCAGCCAGATGGGTGGGGTATAAATAAATTATTATTATTATTATTATTATTATTATTATTATTATTATTATTTCACATTTCAGCTTTCTCCATGCCTAGAAAACAGGGGCAAAACTAGGCTTTATTTCACCTGGGTCAAAGACCCAATTGGCATCCCCTTGCACGCATTTGTGTACACACACACACACACAGACACAGAGGCTGGGAGCCTCAGTGGTGTCCCTCTGGAGGTTTCACCCAGGCCAAAAAACCTGGCTAGCCCTCCCATAGCTATGGCTCTGCTAGAAAGCATGTGTACGAGCAGTTTTCCTGCTACCATCTCTCCTGCTACACTCTCTCCCAGGACCAGGAGAGGATTGAAGAGGCAGGAGCAGAAGAAGGTGACATGCAGGCGCAGTCTTCACCTGCTTGCACACAGCTTGGGTGGGGGAGATAAATAAGCTGAGGTTGGGGGTGCAGCCTCTCTGTTGCGGCCCTGCCTCAATGGGTGCACCCCTAGGAATATTTGAGAGACATAGGACTGATGAACATGCCCTAACTTGTAAGTGCACTTCTGACGATAAAGAGTTAATTCTTCACTCCAGACATTTCTAGCCTGACAGTGCTGTAACAAAGAGCAAAATGTTGTGCTAATGGAAGAAGGGCATTGAACATCACCCAGTGTGTTACAAGCATCCACCAGTTGTTGTTTTTTAGAGAATAGTTAATAAGAAAAAAGAGCATTTTTATATGGTATATGCTGCTAAATATTTTTACCATATCACCCTGCCCTAACCACCTTTACTTGAAATAGTGTTGCGTTTATTTAAATTGAACTTCTTCTTTTTTGAAAAGCGACAAGAGCAACTGAGCCTAAGAAGCAACATCTCTTCAATCTTGAAGTTGCATTTTAGTCATTTTACTGCACCAACTACCACCCAAATCTGAATCACAGTGAAATAAGAAGATTTTCAGCATGTGACTTTTAAAGCTTCACTTTTGCATTGCTTGCATCTGAAAACACTTTGGTGCCTGACACAAAACATAATAATAATAATAATAATAATAATAATAATAATAATTATTATTATTATTTATTTATACCCTGCCCATCTGGCTGGGTTTCCCCAGCTTCCATAAAAACCCTAAAATACAATAACATATTAAACATTTAAAGCTTCCCTAAACAGGGCTGCCTTCAGATGTCTTCTAAAAGTTTGGTAGTTATTTTTCTCTTTGACATCTGGTGGGAGGGTGTTCCACAGGGCGGGTGCCACTATTGGCCCTCTGCCTGGTTCCCTGTAACTTGGCTTCTCGCAGTGAGGGAACCGCCAGAAGGCCCTCGGAGCTGGACCTCAGTGTCCGGGCAGAACGATGGAGGTTGAGACGCTCCTTCAGATATACTGGACCGAAGCCGTTTAGGGCTTTAAAGGTCAGCACCAACACTTTGAATCGTGCTCGGAAACATACTCCTAGATGCTCTGCCACTGAGCTGAATTGTGCTTAGAAACGTACTGGGAGCCAGTGTAGGTCTTTCATGACTGGTGTGATATGGTCTTGGTGGCCACTCCCAGTCACCAGTCTAGCTGCCGCATTCTGGATTAGTTGTAGTTTCCGGGTCACCTTCAAAGGTAGCCCCACATAGAGTGCATTGCAGTAGTCCAAGTGGGAGATAACCAGAGCATGCACCACTCTGGCGAGACAGTCCGTGGGCAAGTAGGGTCTCAGCCTGCGTACCAGATGGAGCTGATAAACAGCTGCCCTGGACACAGAATTAACCTGCGCCTCCATGGACAGCTGTGAGTCCAGAATGACTCCCAGGCTGCGCACCTGGTCCTTCAGGGGCACAGTTACCCCATTCAGGACCAGGGAGTCCTCCACACCCGCCCGTCTCCTGTCCCCCAAAAACAGTACTTCTGTCTTGTCAGGATGCAGCTTCAATCTGTTAGCCGCCATCCATCCTCCAACCACCTCCAGACACTCACATAGGACCTTCACCGCCTTCACTGGTTCTGATCTGAAAGAGAGGTAGAGCTGGGTATCATTCGCATACTTATGAACACCCAGCCCAAACCTCCTGATGATCTCTCCCAGTGGCTGCATGTAAATGTTGAAAAGCATGGGGGAGAGGACAGAACCCCGAGGCACCCCACAAGTGAGAGCCCAGGGGTCTGAACACTCATCCCCCACCACCACTTTCTGAACATGGCCCAGGAGGAAGGAGCGGAACCACTGTATGACAGTGCCCCCAGCTCCCAGCCCCTCAAGACGGTCCAGAAGGATGTTATGGTTGATGGTATCAAACGCCGCTGAGAGATCCAGCAGAACTAGGAAACAGCTCTCACCTTTGTCCCTAGCCCGCCGGAGATCATCAACCAGTGCGACCAAGGCAGTTTCAGTCCCATGATGAGGCCTGAATCCCGACTAGAAGGGATCCAAATGGTCCGCTTCTTCCAGGCGTGCCTGGAGTTGTTCGGCCACCGCTCGCTCAGTCACCTTGCCCAAGAATGGAAGATTTGAGACTGGGCGATAGTTGGCCATATTGGCAGCATCTAAAGATGGTTTTTTAAGAAGCGGTTTGATAACTGCCTCTTTCAGCGGGTCTGGGAAGGCTCCCTCACGGAGGGAAGCATTCACCACCCCATGAAGCCCATCGCCCAGCCCTTCCTGGCTGGCTTTTATAAGCCAGGATGGGCAAGGATCAAGGAGACAGGTGGTTGGTTTCACTCGTCCAAGCAGCCTGTCCACATCAAAACAAAGCAAAACAAAAAAGCCTAGTTAATGAAGTTTAAAAAGGGGCAAAGTGATTTACAAATCCTATCATTTCCACCAGATGGCGCTATTTGCCATGCACCTAAATTTAACCCTAATTTTGGATGAAACAAGATGATTGCTACCTTGCTGCTGCCTTTTCTAAAGGTCATAGAGGAGTCTGAACAATTTGCCCGTATCTATGCAATGTGAATAAGAATGCATATATGGTAAGAGGCCAATTAGCATCAGAGCTTGCTTGCTTTAGTATTATACTTGAAGAGAGAGAGAGAGAGAGAGAAAATTCAGGCATATTTTGCATGTTCCTTTCCCCCCCTCTTTTTCTTTTTTGGTGTGGGTTAAAATGTGCACATCTAGTGCATCCAGATTCACAGTTTGCATGTGAAGAGAGCTTCAGCCTATATTTATACCTTGTATAGGACTGCTGTCTCTCAGCGCCTCCAGACTGTCAGGACTTTGTGGGAGTGATTCAATCGCACACCAGAACATTAGGCTTTGTGCAAAGTGGATCAAGGGACTCTGTGACTGCAGCTCAACAAATCCACTTACAAAACGCACACACCAGACTTTTTGCAGCTAGGAGAGTGAGACGGAAAGGGCACAGATAAATTGGGGGCGAATGAATGGCTACCAGGAAGATCTGTACCACAAGAAAATCAGAATAAATGCCGTGCAAGAAAATCAGAAGCTTCCACCGTGAAAAAATGTATCACTGAATGTGCATCTCTCTCTCCTCAGCCTCTCCCTGTGATTTGCGGATGCATCATCTTGTCAAAAAACACAATACACATAAGAGTTGGCTGGTTTAATTATTTTTGTTTTGTTAGGATGACAAGAGCACAGGCGCATGTGTTTCCTGGTTGAGGTGAGGTTCACATGGTCAGGATATGGAACGTTAGCATGACAAATGTAATGATTGTGTAGGAGGAAGTTCATTCCGGGAAAGGGGTATCCTATTCTTATTGTACTCTCACTCCTGTTTGATAGACTCTGCCCATTTCAGGGATTGACCGCAGCAAATTTGGCGATATAGGAACCCTAACGCAGGAAGTAGAAAGTTTGAGAAAGCAAAGCAAAAAGGAAGACGCAGCTGTGATTAGATTTGCCTTGGAAGACACCCAGCAACCAACTCTTACCACTGAGTGCAATCATAGACTTGTACAGCTGGAAGGGACCACGAGACTCATCCAGTCCAGCCCCCTGCAATGGAGGAATCTTTCACCCAGAGCGGAACTTGAACCCATGACCGTTAGATTAAGAGTCTCATGTCTCTTCTTGACTTAGAAACAAGTCCCGCTGAGTTCAATGAGACTTATTCCCAGCAGAGATCAGTGCCAGAATTCCTCCTAGCACAACTGGATTTCCCCCTCTGCTCCCTGCTCACATGCCCTCCCCAAATCTGCTCGAAATGGTGGGGGAAACCTTCCAAATAGCAAGGTGGTGCCAGAGAGGAGGAAAGGGGAGGTGATTCCATCAGGCAAGTAGAAAGGCTTTGCACTGATGGAATGATCTCCTTCAACTATGTCCAATGCAACTCAGTGATTGCAGTCATGGTAGCTTAATTATAACCTACCTATAATTGCTCTGTACCACTTCAAACTGCAGCTGCTGTTGGTGCCTGGGTACATGGGGAAAGACCTCGCTGGGCTTCTTGCACCATCTAGAGAACGCCAGGCAGGAGTGTTCTCCCCCACAAGCGACCCTCGGGATGATTCATCACTCTTCTTTCCCGACGTGCTTCTGTGACACATATCCGCAATACAAAAGCAGAGTCCAAACAGAAGCTAGGCATTGGAGGCATTAGATTAAGAGTCTCATGTCTCTTCTTGACTTAGAAACAAGTCCCGCTGAGTTCAATGAGACTTATTCCCAGCATAACTTATTCTAAGCTACTTTATTATGTACAAAACAGAGCAAAGGAAGTCATGGCTCCTCTCTCCTTCTTCATCTCCGAGAGAGCAGAAAAGCAAAAGTACAACATAACGGAACAGTGTAACTGAACTTCCGTTCTCATGACTCCAACACGGTGGAATGTCAACACAGACATGTGAGAACAATCACACATCCTGCAACGGGAGGAATGAAATCCCAACAGGTGCGATTTTACCTGACTGGATGCTCGTCCAAAGAAAATTTTTTAAAAAACAGCTCACCTAGAAATCTAGTGTCATCCTATTTTCTATGCACTGGGATTTGGGGTGGGGGAAAATGTGTGTGGGAACATTCAAGCCTTTGAATCCTCACCAACAGTCTGAAGTGATATCACTAAAAAAATTGTTATTATCAGCTTTTTCTTGGAATTGGGTCTAAAAGTTCTGGCCTGTGAAAGAATATAACATAGCATATTTTTTTTTTCCTGAGCAAAACTATATTATTTGTTATTTGTATCTTGTGTGTGTATAATTAATTTTCATTTTTCTGCAGTATTGTTTCCCCTTTATTTGTATTTCAATATGTCATTGAACTATATGTTTATGATTGAATAAGCAAAAAAGAATTTGTTTTAAGCTTCTGATGATAACCGCGATAATTATTTCATTATATTGTAATTTTATTTTTCCTGTTTTTAAGTACAGATATGGGTAGAAATTACACACATATTTAAAAAACACCGTGAAAATGCTTTTAAAAAACCCCGTTTTTAAAAAGGCATTGAATTTCGCATAGCTCACTGCTACCATCTAGTGTCACATTTGTATGTTGCATTTTTACAACACATTAAAAATGCTTTATTTGCAGCTGTGTAGCTGAGTCAGCCATCAGCCCTTTGTACCTTTCTTAATCGGATCTAACACTTAATTAAAGGGGAAATTAAAAAAGAAAGGAAATGTTTTTGAAAAGGGTGTTTTTAGACCTATAACACTAAATGGAAGATAAAGAGATTAATCAAGACATCTTTTGCCATAGTTCTTGCCCTCTTAGTCCAAAACTTAGCACCTACTGCATCTGCTGCGATGTTCGCAGTTTTACATTGTTTTCTTACAGAATGATCTGATGAACCCTTTCTGGTGGGATATCCAAATTTACATATACTACCATGTTTGAGGGACGCGGGTGGCGCTGTGGGTTAAACCACAAAGCCTAGGACTTGCCAATCAGAAGGTCGGCAGTTCGAATCCCCATGACGGGGTAAGCTCCCGTTGCTCGGTCCCTGCTCCTGCCAACCTAGCAGTTTGAAAGCACATCAAAGTGCAAGTAGATAAATAGGTACCACTCTGGCGGGAAGGTAAACGGTATTTCTGTGCGCTGCTCTGGTTCGCCAGAAGTGGCTTAGTCATGCTGGCCACATGACCTGGAAGCTGTACGCTGGCTCCCTTGGCCAATAAAGTGAGATGAGCGCCACAACCCCAGAGTCGGCCATGACTGGACCTAATGGTCAGGGGTCCCTTTACCTTTACCTTTACCATGTTTGAAGGCAATTGTAGTTGTGTGAAAGCTGATAACGATGCACACAGAACTCCGCAAGAATGTCGCTGCAAATGCTTTAAAAGCGGCAGGGGTCTTGTAGCAGATAGCATGCAAAATAGCATGCAAAATCAACAGCAACCCACAACAGTTTGCTCAAAATTCTTTCCCTGGCTTCAGTCTCAAAACATGGTATCTGCAAGTTAGCATCACCAAGGACATAGCCTCTAACATTTCTCCAATGTAAATAGGGACGTCCCATTCCGTAATGGTAATTTCTCTATTTATATCCCCACACATCTTACTAGGTTGTCCCAGCCGCTCTGGGCAGCTTCCAACATATATAAAAGCATAATAAAACATTAAACTTTTTTTTTTTTAAAAAAAAAACCCTTCCCGATACAGGATTGCCTTCAGACAGCTTGGGGGGGGGGGCAGATAACTCCATACTCTCCAACATTTCTCGAATGAAAATAGGGTCATCCTAAGGAAAAGCGGGACATTCCAAGATCACATCAGAAACCAGGACAGCTTCTCTAACACAAGGACATCACTGGAAAATACGGACACTTGGAGGGTCTGCAAGGAATCTGCCAGAAATCGTAATTATGAGAAAAGAAGAAGAAGAAGAAGAGGAGGAGGAGTTTGGATTTGATGTCCCGCTTTATCACTAACCTAAGGAGTCTCAAAGCGAACTTCCGGGTTAGCGCGATCGGTTAATGGCGGATTCCCTCTGAGCTCCGGAGGGAATCGGCTCTACTGGGGACGGGTCCTGCTGCGACAGCGACGCGGGGACCCTTAGAAACCGCAGGCGTGGAAGCCTGCGGACTTGGAGACTTGGTGTGCGCCTTAAGCGCCCCCTTCGACACACGAAGAGCCTTTTTAAAGGCTTCGGAGAGGGTACGAAGGGTGGCGTGGCGCTGTGAGTTGATTGCTACCTCAGTGGAGTGAAGCCGCGAGCCATGACCGGAGAGCGCTGACTTTCTTCCTTGAAAATTTGGACGTAAAGAAACAACCTGTGAGTAGAACGGAATTTGGACTTAAGAAATTTTTCTCTTTGAATTCGGTACGACCGGGGGGTGTGCTAAAAGGAAGTCTGCACCCCCCCTTTTTTACAGACGATCTAAAGCAAGAATTTGATAACTAAGGTGGAGTGATCGTTTTCCTCCTTGTGAGATAAAAGATATCAATTCCACGATTGGCATAAGAAGTTTGGTGTATTGTGTTAAGAAGAAGAACTTTTAGAAGCTTTTGGACCCCCGCCCCAAGGAGTGCACTGCGAGTGAGAGCCTGTTGAAAAGAAATAAGGAGCTTGACAGCTGTCAAAGGAGCTGTCAAAGGAGCTGTCAAAATTAGGAAAAAAAATTGTTAAATTCTCTCTTTGCGGACTAAATGTGTTATATTTGAACTTAAGTTGGTGGAAATAAAGAAGGAATAAATAACAAAGTAACGGACTGTTGGAAAAGGACTACCAAGTAACCAGAGTCAAAACAAAACAAATTCCTTCCAGTAGCACCTTAAAGACCAACTAAGTCAGACTTAGTTGGTCTTTAAGGTGCTACTGGAAGGAATTTGTTTTGTTTTGACTATGGCAGACCAACACGGCTACCTATCTGTAACAAGTAACCAGAATCCCTCTAGGGGGAATTCTGAGACACTACAATGGCTGTAGATGGAAAAATACAGGCAGAGCTGGAAAAAATGTTTTTTCTCGTGGGAAAGTTACAAGACCAGAGCACAGCTATGGCTAAAGGGTTATCGACCTTGATTGTTAAAGTAAGCAATGCTGTTGACTGTGTTAAGGACTTGTCAGTAAAAAACTCTGCAGCCGAACTGGAAGAGATATCTTCAGAATTAGAGGTGAGGGAAGAAGGAGTGGAAAAAGTTCAGGTGGAAAGTACCAACCAGAAGCTTACTTTTGTGGAGTATAAAGAAGAAGATTCATGGATTATAAACTCGCTTGAAATGGAAGAGGGAACCCTTGGAGCCTTTGGAATATCTGATTTTGAAAGAAACAAGAAATACGACTGGGACTACCCTTCTGAACATGGAAAGCAGGTTGGAAACAGCTTTGAACTTACTGTACTCCAAAGCAGGAGGCTTTGCCCCAATTTTGACTTTATTGTACCAGAGCTCCTTCGAGACCTGAGGACTAACATAAAGGACTACCAACAAAACTGGCAGAGAGAGACAGACAGAGACTTGAAGGCCTCGGATGTGAGAAATCCAGGCTAAGAGCCGTTTCTGTGGACATTTATGCGGAAGGGGACTGAAATCGGGGGAGGGGGGGAGAGCAGATTTTTGAAAATTTTAATGATTTTGCTGTTTAGTTGGTATGACTAATATTTAATGAAAGAAAGGGGAATCTGTGGAAGGGAACTCGGGTCAACCTTAGAAAAAGGCAAAATGTTTATAAGAGATCTGTTTAAGATAAATTTGGTTAAATAAGAAGAGTTAAGTTAAAAAATAATAATAATAATATTTTAAGGATGAGAGGTAAGGACTTGCTGAGCTATCTATTGGAAGTGGGATGTATGAAGTGGGGGGGGAGGGGAAGTCAGGGGAAGAGGTTAAGAAAGCAAATATTTGAAATTATACATGTTTTGTTTGTGTCTTTTTGTGTTTGTGCTGTCTATATAAAATGTGAAAACCCAATAAAAATTTATTATATATAAAAAAAATAAGGAGTCTCAAAGCGGCTCACATTCTCCTTTTCCCTTCCTCCCCCACAAGAAACACTCTGTGAGGTGAGTGGGGCTGAGAGACTTCAAAGAAGTGTGACTGCCCAAGGTCACCCAGCAGCTGCATGTGGAGGAGCGGAGAAGTGAACCTGGTTCCCCAGATTATGAGTCTACCGCTCTTAACCACTACACCACGCTGGCTGAAAATCTGTCTGGTTTCCTTTGAGGTACTTCTATTCATGGGCGTGAGAGATGATGTCAGAAAGTATGGGAGAATTTTTTTTATATATATATACTCTGGGAGTGGAAGTTTATTCTTTCCTTTCCTGTTTTGTGTATCTGTGTGTTTACAGGCCGGGGGAGGTAAGCTGCAGTTAAAGAACCAAGCCAGAACATACATAGGTTTTGTACTCATCCTTGGAATAAACATCCTAAAATTTGGGCAAACATTTTACCCTACCTTCCCAGACATTTTCGGTTTTTTTTGCTATGATAGATATAGCCATGTTACGGCCATGTTTCCCACCATCAAATTCTCCAGGTCCTCTGCTGATATCAGTTACACTGGAGTGAATTCAGGCATTGCAATGTGGAGGTTTTGAGCTGCTATAAGTGGCGCAGATGTTTGCAATCCATGTGGAAATTCTGGCCCTGACCCAGCTTGACGGAAGAACAACATATGGCCTATATATGAGTCCCCAGCTGCATCAGAAGATGTGCTATCCTGCCAATTCCATGGTACTTGAATAAACATTGCAGTGCAGTTCTTGACAGCACCTGTATCAATTGCACGACCAGAAGCTGCTACCACCTGTCTGTTAGGGTATCCGTTACTGAAAGGGTCTTTTCCATTGAAGCTGACACCAGGCAGGTGCTCAGAAAAATAATAGAGTTATTTTCTGCCTTTCCCCTCATTTGCTTGGTAACTTATGAACGTTCACCAGCAATTGAACCTCACTTTGCTACCTGTGAGAAGGCTGTAGGTTGATCGCCTTCAAGGAGGCAAAACTCAAATTACTTTGTTGTTGCAACATCAAAAGAACAAGTTATGTTATTGCATAACTCAAACTTTCCGAAATTCTCCATCTTTGGCTAATGTTTTCCATCAAGTATGTCTTTTCTGTCTGTAGATCTCTCAAAGGTAGAAAACATCGCTCCAGCAAACCCTTTTAATCTATTGTGCTAGGATTAAAAGCATGCAAAATGTTCCTTTAAAAATATAAAATGGAATCAGAAATAGACACAGAGTTCTTCTTTCAAAAGCACACATGGCGTATAGATTATCTGTCGTTGTAAGGCAAGGTAGCCAAGATATTATTAAATCATTTTGGGCAGCTACTTTTCAAAAGGTGCTGCTCTTCTCCCTGCCATTGTTTCATTGTGGCATTGTGGTGTGATGTCAGATCAGCACACCCTAAATCAATGCTCCTCTTTCCCCAGTGCAAGACAGCAGACGTACAATCCCACCAGAGATCATTCTACTGCAGTGTTGGCTACCAGCTGGAATATGCATGGCTCTGATGTTGTGGTCACATTGTGATTCTAACAAAGGCAGACATTTTCAAACTTCCATAGGTTAAGAAAAGGATCTGCATGCTCACATACTAATTTTATACTTCTATGGTTCTCTGAATAAAGCACTGACACGCTTTTTTGCAACTACCAGTGTAACAATATGAATAATAATAAATAAATTGTGATGATGATGATCCCCTGCCCATTTGGCTGGGTTGCTAGATGGGATCTAAATTATCTGTTGCTTGGGTGTCCCATATTTGAAAAAAGGTACGGTAAGCAGTAAATATTCACATTTATTCCTGCTCAAATAGAGAAGAACTTGTTAAAGTGACCTGATTTTTAATGGGTATGCAAGATATGTATATACGTGTGCAGGAATGCACACAAACAAATCCCATTAAAAATATTCATATGTCTAAAGTAAATTTTAGCCATGCGCTCAAATCTCTGATCTTATATTTGTGGCCCAGAGCTAGCATCTTGAAATCACTTGATTACAATAAACAGAATACATTGTTAGGGATCCAAAAATATAATACTGTTGCCAAGGTTACCATGCAACTGAAAATGCGTTTCCACCAAGAAGCTGAAATCATTTTGGTAGCCTAGTAATATTAACAGGATCTGAGTAAATATGAGATCTTGGCAACTGGTGATCGTATTAAGAATGTGAAGGTTGTTGCCCAGTTTTTGTGAAATCTCTTTTACCTGTAACCAAATATATTTTGTGAAATGTCAAAATGCCCAGGACGGCTGTCCTTATCATTGCATTGCATAACTGTATTTTTGGTCAAGTGTACTTTACTTATACAATAGAGATTCTGTCATTGCTTAATGTGGGATATATAGAAATAGCCCTTCGTAGGGCACAATTATTTCCCGTGGTTCCAATGTGGAAGGTTCCGATAGGCAATATTTTTAGCTCCTTCTCTGTTTGTTTGTGAAGGCATCTTGTTTTAGTCTCTGTTATTTCCCATAGGTACATTCCATGGCATCTGTGGGGTTTGATGTTATATTTCTGCAAACAGGTTTGCTGTGATTACTTCATGGTGCATGGTAATGGTTTTGTGTGGGAGACAAGATGCTTAAACAAACACTGTTGCCAACAGCTATCTGCTGCAAGTGTGCAACCTACTGTGCTGACGGCTGGGAAATGTTACGTCATGGAATGGTTGGACGCAGAGGAATGGTTGAAGGCATCAGCTGGGGAACCCCCAAAGGAAGAAGGCTCGGAGCCCAGGGGGTGGGACGACAATGAATGGTCAGAGGGAGAAGACTGAGAGGGGGAGGTATCTGAAGCTGAAGAGGTGACAGGGTTTAGTGAGCAGGGAGAGTCTGTGCTAGAGAGAAGTCCTGAATCAGAAACGGAAGCGGGAGAGAAGGGATGCCCAGAGGCTGATGAAGAAGCACAGGGGGGTCTCCCCCTTCTGCTATGACAAGCTCCCCTCCCCTCTCCCAGAGGAATGAAGGGAGAGGAGCACAGGCAGGTAGGCATGTTGGCACAGTCTCAGATTGCTTGGGGGAAACCCTGGAGAGGAGGAGATTTGGGCATTTGTGGGAAGGCAACTCTCTGCAACTGCCTCACTGGGGCAAGACCTACCAAAGAGAGTTGCTGTGTTTGTTAGACCTGGTTATCTGAGCAGATCCTGGGGTTGTTTTTTTTCTAATAAAGAGTTGCCTTTGCCTACTCTGTGAAGTTTACAGAGAGCTCACTTCTGACATGTTAATAGGGGAGAGCGGATCAGCCAGAACCGCAGGCATGCAAGACTTGCCAAAGGGCCAAATGTATGGGAATCGTGATGCTGTATAAGGAGTTCCTGGCCAAGGAAATCCAGGGGAAATCCACACCAGGCAAAGAAGAATACAGAATGAGGAACTCGGGGGAAACCCAGGCTAAGAAACCCGGGAGAAACCCCCAGAACCAAATGAGGAAAACTTTGCTGATGTGTGGAGAACTGGAACTTCCTTTCACGGGTGATTTCTGCAAGCACCCGCCACTTGCCTCACTTCTTTAGGCCTCTTAGACTGCTGATGTTCTGCAAACAGGCTGAGGGGGGGTCCCCCCCACACATGTGGTGGACTTGCAAGAAAGCAAGGGTATTTTTAGAAATGATACATGATGAGACCAAAAAAAGAAAAGAAAGATGTTTAAAATGAGTACAGTGGTACCTCAGGTTACATACGCTTCAGGTTACAGACTCCGCTAACCCAGAAATAGAGCTTCAGGTTAAGAACTTTGCTTCAGGATGAGAACAGAAATCGTGCTCCGGCGGCACGGCAGCAGCGGGAGGCCCCATTAGCTAAAGTGGTGCTTCAGGTTAAGAACAGTTTCAGGTTAAGAATGGACCTCCCGAACGAATTAAGTACTTAACCCGAGGTACCACTGTATATCAAAAGGGCCCGAAGTACTTCTGTTAGGGATTATAGGGGCAGAATTTATATATTTATTTAAAATCAAAAGTTGTTTATGTATGTAACAGCACCAGCTAGGATTCTATATGCACAGAAATGGGAGGAATAAGAAGTTCCAACCAAAGAAGAATGCACAGGTAAAATAACAGGCAACACAGAACTGGTTTGTTAAGTATTTTTATTTGTTTACTTGATCAGGGAGGGGGGGGGCAGCTGCTACGCCCAGGGTTGAAACTTAACAAAATATAATTGGGGAGAAAAGGCTGGTGATGTTCACACACTCGTATGCTGGTTCCCGGCTCCTGCTCCTAATGCAGCACACCAATCCCACATCTCAAATCAGCCGAGTTGCGCTTCTTCTGCCCCATTCTTCTTCTGATCTTAGGCTATATAAGGAGATTATGTTGAGCTGCGTAATCATCTCCGAGCTAGATGGCATTTGGCTCTGGGCCCATTGTATGCTGGAGGCTGCCCCTCTTATCTCACATATTACAAGCCGGCATATATCTGCCTAGTCCTTCCCAGCGAAACCATGTAGTGAGGGGTTTGTAAACAGCTGTCAGACTTGCTTTCAACCGTGGGCTGCCAGAACTATATGACAATCTAAGGGGGTCAGTATTGACAATCGGCATTCTATTCACTGGTCACATCTTCCCCCTTTCATTGAAATGTTGACTAGACGTCATGTGGCCCCCGAGCCATCTGAAGGCAGCCCTGTATAGGGAAGGGGTTTTTATGTTTAATTAGGGTTGCCATATTTCAAAAACTGAAAATCTGGACAGAAAAGTTCTTTAGCTTTTTTTTTTTTTTTTTTTTTTGCAATGCAATGCAAAACCAGACGTTTTTGAGCTGTTTTTGAAGATTTTTTGCCCAGGTGCTGCTTGCAGCTTCAGCATCTCCATTAAATTCCTGACATTTGCAACCCTAAGTTTTAGTATGTTTTATATATGTTGGAAGTCGCCCAGAGTGGTTGGGGCTACCCAGCCAGATGGGTGGGGTATTATTATTATTATTATTATTATTATTATTATTATTATTATTATTATTATTATTATTGAATAAGACTCCCTATTTGCATCAGAGAAATGTTGGAGGGTATAAAATGCACACATGGGTGGTGCCAAACTGGGTCTTTGTCCTGGGTGAAATAAAGCCTAGTTTTGGCCCTGCTTTGTGTGGTGAACCACCCCGAGCCCCACGGGTATAGGGCGTTATACAAATTTAATGTGGGGGACGCTGTGGTCTAAACCACTGAGCCTCTTGGGCTTGCTGATGGATAGGTCAGTGGGTCGAATCCCCTGTGACGGTGGTGAGCTCCCATTGCGTTGTCCCAGCTCCTGCCAACCTAGCAGTTCAAAAGCACACCAGCACAAGTAGACAAATAGGTAACAATGTGGCAGGAAGGTAAACGGCGTTTCAGTGCACTCTGGCACTCGTCAGGTATCCCGTCGCACCAGAAGCGGTTTAGTCGTGCTGTCCACATGACCCGGAAAGCTGTCTGTGAACAAACACTGGCTGAGCGCTGCACCTTTGACTGGACTTAATTCGGGGGTCCTTTACCTTTACCTACCTACACATTTAATAAATTGAATGTTAATTAAATTAATCCCATGGAGTTTGCCGCCTTGCGCCTTTCTGTTGCCAAGAAACCCGGACACCAGGTGGGGGAGGGGGTGTTAGCTGTCCGTATTTGTGTGTGAGGGAGTGAGAGTGAGAGATCGCCTGCCGAGGAGGAGAAGCCCACTCTGCCTTGGCAACGGGCTGCGGCGGCGCTCCATCGCTGACAGGCAATCCGGAGCGCCTCCCCTCGCCGACGAGCGCGCCGGAGGACGAGGAGAAGCGGCTCGCGGGGAGTGTCCCGCCCGCCTCTCCTCCCTCTTTCGGCCGCCTCCTCTTCCCTTTTCTCCCTGGCGGAGCTGGGTGGGCTCCTCTTTCCGAGGAGCCTGGCTGGGCACGGCTGCTGAGTGCTCCGCTGACTGCTGGGTGTCGTGGAGGAGCGCGGAGCGCGCCAGGAGCCGGTGAGGGCGCGCGGGGCGCACAGCGCAGCGAGGTTTGGCGCGGGGAGGCGCACCCGGAGCCACCGCTTTCCGGACTGGGAATCAAGCGCTGCGTTGGATGGAAGGAAGGGAGGAAGAAAGGGAGGGAGAGAGGAAGGAAGGGGCCCGGCCTGCGGCGGAGCTGCGCTGGAAGGCGGGCTGAGGGGAGCGCGCGCTGGGGTGCCACCGGCCAGCAGGGTGGCTCTTGCCTCGAGCGGGGTTTGGGCATCTCCCAACGTCTCTCCCTTTCCTCCCGGGCCTGTTTTTGTTTCTATCCTTTTTCGCCTTGCTCTTTCCTTCCCTGGGATCGTAGGAACTAACTCCTAGGGGCCGAGGGCCCTTTGCCCTCCCCACCCCCATAAAATTTGGGTCCCCAAATGGTGTGGGTGGTGCGCCCCATCATGTGACCGATGGCGCGATGTTTCCTTCCACATTTTATTCACGTTGGCACCCCGGGGATTATTTGGTTGCCCCGCGCCCCGCCCGTGAATCCCAAGCGCGGCCGCGTTTACTCGCGAGTAAGCCCCCACTGCCAAAACGAAACGCGCGCAGGGCGGTGGGGGTTGCTGAGCCCGGGTGGCGAAAGGCACCTGCTGCCGCGTCTCCTTCCTTCCTCCGTGACCTCGGCTTGAACTGTGATTTGGACGGAAGGCTTGCTAAAGGGATTAAAGAGATGGCTATGCCTTCTCACGTGCCTTTCCGGCAACCCACCCGCTCCTAGTTTTAAGCCAAGTTCCTGCCTTGGACTAGGTGAGCCATGGGACTCTTCCAGCTCTACGATTCTATGATTCTATGATATGGGACTGATGGTCCATGCCTGTTGTGGATCTTGGGGAAGGCGGACTTTTTCTGTTTTGCCTCTGATACTCCTTCCTTACCACCCCCCACCCTGTTGAGGGTGGATTGGCCTTTTATCGGTTAAAATCTGGTTTCGGTTCTGCCTGGTTTTCTCCCCTCACGTGCAGCATAGGATGCCCTCTTGCTGGTATCGATTCTCATTTTTGTTATCCTTCTCTCTGCGACATAAGGAGGTCATATATTGGTTGGATAGGTTTTTTGCCAGCATCTGATTGTGTGGACCAGTGGTATCCAGCTGCTTTGACCCTGCTGATGTTCTTTGTGGCGATATTTCAGGCCTGGCAAAAAAATAAATAAACGGCATACATTTTAAACTGCGTTCATATCATTGCAATCAAGCTATGGTTGTTGGCCGCCTAATGCGCCTCTTTCTGTGTGCAGTCAGTTGAAGAGCACTCTTTTGAGCGGCAGCCATGTGGCTCCTGTGATAACCCCGCATAATGATGCCACCAAACTCTGGGGAGGACCTACCATGGAAAAGGGGTGGATTGCGTGGGTGTTCATAAATGTATTTGCGTATAAATTATGTAAACAAATATATGTAAAACCATCATCATGAAGAAACAAATAGCAAATCAATGGAAAAAGCTGAAACCAATTTAGGTAGCTAAATCCATGTGTTCCTGAACCTGCTTCCCGAACAGCAAAGTGTTCATCAGCAGGTGCCTAAAGCAATATCGTGAGGGGCAGTAGGTAAGAGGGAATGCCAAGGTGACACGAAAGGAATGGATGTACAAAGCTTGGGGAAGAAGAACCAGTACTTGTATTTAGGAAGGGCGCACGGTGCATTCCTCTCAGAATGAGTACATGGTGCAGTCCTTTCAGAAAGATGTTCCATCTGTATTCTGATGACAGACCTGCCGTCTGCCGGAATGAAACACTCATTGGGAAAAGATAAATACAGCTTAAGCATTAACACAAATAAAAGTACAGTGGTACCTCGGGTTACATATGCTTCAGGTTACATACGGTTCAGGTTACAGACTTCGCTAACCCAGAAATAGTGCTTCAGGTTAAGAATTTTGCTTCAGGATGAGAACAGAAATTGTGCTCTGGCGGCGCGGCGGCAGCGGGAGGCCCCATTAACTAAAGTGGTGCTTCAGGTTAAGAACAGTTTCAGGTTAAAAAATGGATAGCAGTTTGAAAGTGGTCAAAAGTGCACCTTGCATCCGGGGCAAGGGGCTTGCAGCTCACATCAGCACCAGCCAGCATGCCTAGTGGCCAGAGGTGTTCCAAGTCTTAGTCCAACCGCATCCAAAAGACCACATGTGGTAAATCCATGATTCCGGATACATTTTTGTTTCTACTTTAAAGCAGCTGCAGGGGTGTGTGCATGCAAGTTCAGTTTGGACGGTGGTAGCTGGCGAGGAGGCGACGTTTTGTTTCCGTCAAACAACAGCACTGCTCCAACTCAACTGCAAGATTGGATACTGTGATTGGGCCTGCTTCACATGACATTTTTAATGCATATGGAAAGATATAGGTCAGGCATCCACAACCTGTGGCCCTCCAGATGTTTTTGCCTACCACTCCCATGATCCCTAGCTAACAGGACCAGTGGTCAGGGATGATGGGAATTGTATTCCAAAACATCTGGAGGGCCGAAAGTTGGGGATGCCTGATCTAGCTATAAGTTGAATATTTGCTCTTGCTGTACGTTTTGTGCCCTCCCCATTCTCAGTTTTGGAATCTGAATGTTTTGCACGTGAAATTAAGCTGCGCACAGTATATGGTTTCTTGAGCTTGCCGGTCGAATTGGGAAAGGGTGTGTTTGTGTACATAGCGATTTGTGTTAACTTTCAGTGGTTCTGTCCTCTATTCAAAGTGGTGGTCAGGTTTTGGATGAGAGCAGTGTATGGCTGTCATTTCACTAAGGCTGTAGTAAAAATTTCAGAAGCATCTGAAACTACTGTGTAGGCTTGTATGCACTGCACATTCTCCATTCCTCTTGCTCACTGTATGGAGCAAATTGCCACTAATTACAGTATTACTCCAAATTATGGCTATGTTTTAGAAGCTCCGATGGATTTAAAAGCGTTTTCTGAAAATTATTTTTAGAAAGACAGGAGCTGGCAGAGTTAATTCTGCCTCCATATAACCTGCATCCTCCCCTTTAGTCATGAGGGTTAAAATCGCCTTAGCTTTCAAAACAAGGTTTCATTCGGCAGTTAAGACTTCACAGAAGTTTTCAAATACAAAAAGAGGTTCCCCCCGCCCCCCCCTCCAGGAAGGGGTGTCATGAGCTGGTAATGTGGCTGGGATCCTTCCTAATGGTTGCTCTTTATTTGGGTCATGGTATTGCCTTGCGGTGCCAACAAGGGCTCTTGTGTTCCAGGATCTTCATTAATATAATGGCAAAGAGATGGAAAAATCCATTTCCCAGACAGCTTACTGTCTTGTGCCAGGCCATACTAGAGGGACAAGGCAAACAGAGAATGGTCGAGCAATGCAATCAAATCCTGCACAATTAGAATGGCTTCGCTTTAAAAGAGAGCCATTGGCGGCTTCAAGCATTGGCTCTTCTTTCCTCTGGTGTCCTCAACAGGAGAACCCAAACTCTTGTTGGGTGTGTCGACTTTCAGTTTTCTTCATGTATATGGATCCTGTTCATGTCATATGGATCTCGTGTGCTTCAGTAAGATTTCAGTATTTTTGTTATGTTTCACTTTACTCCTGGAAGGAGGAGAAATCTCACTGGCTGTGTACTGTACCCGCTTTTCTTTTAAAATGTACAGCTGTATCTTAGTCTGACTGCTGGGGCCCCTTCTCTCTCTTTGGGCAGCTGTTAGAATTTAGCTGTGGCCACAAACCAACCTCTCCTTGTCCTGAAGCACAACGGTGGGCAGTGATTCACAGTAATCTTGACTTCTAGCTGTTTAGCAAGAGCAGCAACAAAATGGCACGTATACATGTGATTTCACCTCCTGAAATTATACTGCTGAAAGCTTGGGGTAGCAGGATTGGGTTTTTGTGTAGAAGGACCGTAGGCTCTATTTGTTTGGGTACAAGAGACTCTCAGTTTATGTTCCAGGGATAGCGCATAAAGCTAAAATCCCATATAGTCAAAACACATTGGGTGCAATGGCCAGTAGGATTGCCAAAGCCTTTTTCCTGGACACCCGACCCCTTTCTATTTTTCTTTTTAATTTGCCAGGCGTGTAGAGCTGAATGCGCACAAGTTAAATACGTGTAAGTTGTGGGTCTGCTGTACTCAAAACCAATGCATGTGCTCAGAATTTTCATTATTTGTAAGCATCTGCCATTTCTACCTGGCTCTAGTTGTTCCACAAGGAGGGTTTATTTTATTTTATTTATTTTTATTTTATTTGTTTGTTAGATTTATGTACTGCCTTTCATCGTAAGGTCTTAGGGAGGTTCGTGGAATAAAAACACAGGATAAAAAGCAGTAAATCATTAAAACAAAACAGCAAAACAATAGCCACTCTCTTCCTAAGGTAAAAGGTAAAGGGACCCCTGACCATTACGTTCACTCGTGACCGACTTTGGGGTTGTGGCGCTCATCTTGCTTTATTGGCCGAGGGAGCTGGCGTACAGCTTCTGGGTCATGTGGCCAGCAAGACTAAGCCGCTTCTGGTGAACCAGAGCAGTGCACAGAAACACCGTTTACTTTCTTGGCAGAGCGGTACCTATTTATCTACTTGCACTTTGATGTGCTTTCGAACTGCTAGGTTGGCAGGAGCAGGGACCGAGCAACAGGAGCTCACCCCGTCACGGGGATTTGAACCGCCAACCTTCTGATTGGCAAGTCCTAGGCTCTGTGGTTTAACCCACAGCGCCAGCCACGTCCCTTACTCGCTTCCTACAGGCATGTTTAAACGTCTGTAGAATATCAATCAGTCAGAGGCCTGGTGGAAGAGGAATGTTTTCACCTGGCGCCTAAAATATATATATTCCACAAACAGGGAGCCACTACAGAGGAGGACTGTTCTTGTATTGCCACCCTCTGCACCTCATGTGAAGGAGGCACACAAAAAAGGGCCTCAGATGATGAACGCAGAGCCCAGGATGGTTTAGGTGGGGAGAGGCGGTAAAGGCAAAGTAAGCCCTGCAAACCTGCCCATTCCTGCCATAAGTGATAACCTTTCACATTGTGGGAGCTTCCCTATAATATTAGCTCTGTTCTGCTAGTACCCCATTTTCCTGCCCGTACATTTGTACATTTTATACTGGACTCTCGTCGTACTTGAAGTTGACTTTTAGCATTGTTTTTTTTAATTGCCCTAGTTAGTTTTACGCATCCCACTCCCATGTTGTTAAGAGAGTGCTTTTCTGTCTCTCCCCCCACCCTTCTTGTACAGTGAGAATAAGTGTGAGTGCAAAAAATCACCTCTGCATGGAGTCACATGTAAAAAAAGAAAACAAGCATTTCCTATTTTTGGGTCTCCTTTTTTGTGTCGCTCCCTGCCCCTTTCCCCTTTTTCACATGCTCCCACCTTCTTCCTCAGAAACAAACCCCTCCCACCTGCTGCAGAGAAAAAAAGCTGTTAATACATTTCACACCAGCTTGTCTCTTTTTACATACACCTTTGGTGTCACAGCAGGAAAAAGACAAACCCCCTCATGAACTTGTTAACCTCATACTCTCCTTCCCTGTGTTACTATGAAATTCCATTTTGTGTTTCCTTTCGTGATGGGCTACACTTGTGTCTCTGAAGTATAAAAACAGGTCAGGTCAAAATAAAATTTCTCTCATGTGTTTACCCTGTGATTCTTGTTTAGCTGAAGTAAATTGAGGTTTGTAAACTTGGCCTAACATTAAGAACTGCATCCTCCAAGGTTAAAAAGTAATTTTTAGAAAGCCACATTTTTCCTGTTCTTTGGGCTCTATTTTCACATTTGTGCATGCATGACATGCACACAGTTTCAGAATTACCCAATTGTTTTCCTCACTTGCACTGCCATTCAGATAATGACAGGTGCGGCTGTCTATGTTAATTGTTGACCATGTGAAAGCAGAGGCTCATGGGCACAAACCGCTCCATAGGCAATTGTGGGCAAGTCCTGCCAGTCCTGGTAGTATTCGCTGTATTTTTCATAGGAACATATCATTTGTAGAGTTGGAAGGTACTCCAAGAGTCATCTAGTCAAACACCTGTAATGTAGGAATCTCAGCTAAAGCATCCATGACAGGTGGCCACCCAACCTCTGCTTAGAAACCTCCCAGGAAGGAGAGTCCACAACCTCCCGAGGGAGACCATTCCACAGTCAAACAGCTCTTACTGTCAGAAAGTTTTCCCTGATGTTTAGTCGGAATCTTCTTTCTTGTAACTTGAAGCCATTGGTTCGAGTGTGACCCAAGAAAACAAGCTTGCTCCATCTTCCCTGTGACAGCCCTTGAGATATTTGAAGATGGCTATCATCTCTCCTCTCAGTCTCCTCTTTACCAGGCTGAACATAGGAAATTCCCTCAACTGTTCCTATACCAGCTGCACTGGCTCCCAGTGGAGTACAGGATCAGGTTTAAGGTGCTGGTTTTAACCTTTAAAGCCCTATACAGCCTAGGACCCTCATACTTACGGGACCACCTCTCCTGGTATGTCCCACGGAGGACCTTTCGGTCTTCAAACAAAAGCATCTTGGAGGTCCTGGACCACAGGGAGGTTAGGCTGGCCTCAACCAGAGCCAGGGCTTTTTCGGCTGTGGCTCCGATCTGGTGGAACGCTCTATCACAAAATACTAGGGCCCTGTGGGACTGGACATCTTTCCGCAGAGCCTGCAAGACAGAGCTGTTCCACCAGCTCTGTCCCCTCCTTTGGTAATCCTCACAGAACTCTAGCCCAATAGTTGCCATTAATTTGATTTGAACTGTATAATGAATTGATTTTAGACTGCTGTATTATTTTACTGTTGTTAGCCGCTCTGAGCCCAGCTTTGGCTGGGGAGGGCAGGATATAAATAAAATTTGTTGTTGTTGTTGTTAGGCTTGGTTTCCAGACCCTTGGTCCTCATGGTTGCCCTCCTCTGCACACGTTCCAGCTTGTCGACCCCCTTCTTAAACTGTGGTGCCCAGAATTGGACACAGCACTCCAAGTGTGGTCTGACCAAGGCAGAATCGAGTTACTCCCTTGATCTGGACACTAGACTTCTGTTGATGCAGCCTAGAATAGCCTTAGCTACAGTTGCTGCTGCATCACACTGTCTATGTGATTTACCTAATAGGTGTGCTTTAAATATTTGCGCTGAATCTGACTTGCAGTGATCATACTCATTTGCAGTTGCTGAGCTGGTACGAAGTCTCCTAGCATCTCTTGTAGAAGAGGACCTCTGTTGTGTGAACTCCGCCCTTGAAGGCTTCTCACACACAGGCAGGCCCCATTTGGTCTTTTTAAGCCTTGCCAATGCCTCATTATGACATCATGGCACTGGGTGGGTGCAGCTGGTCACTGAAACCCTGAATATTAAAAACAAAATGATGGAGGGTTTGGTTTTTGACTTCCATGGAACAAATTTATCCTCCAAGCTTGTGGTCAGTTGTGTGTGAAAAAAATATCCATGTTGTAATTTTTACTGAGACTTTAGCCGCTTTTGCTCCTTCTTTCCCATCTCCTTTTGTAAATCACATTTCTGTGCCTCTTGCTTGAATTTGCCTACTTATGGTAGAATATAAGAATTATTTGGAGCCCTGTTTGAAGAGAACTATCTGGCTTAAAAGGTAAAGGTAAAGGGACCCCTGACCATTAGGTCCAGTCGTGGCTGACTCTGAGGTTGCGGCGCTCATCTCGCATTATTCGCCGAGGGAGCCGGCGTACAGCTTCCGGGTCATGTGGCCAGCATGACTAAGCCGCTTCTGGCGAACTAGAGCAGCACACGGAAACACCATTTACCTTCCCGCTGGAGTGGTACCTATTTATTTACTTATTTACTTTGACGTGCTTTCGAACTGCTAGGTTGGCAGGAGCAGGGACCAAACAACGGGAGCTCACCCCGTTGTGGGGATTCAAACTGCTGACTTTCTGATTGGCAAGTCCTAGGCTCAGTGGTTTAACCCACAGTGCCACCCGTGTCTCAATGGTTATTAATGCAGGAGCTGAGCCATGGTGGATTGAGGTGTGTACAGAGGGACATGATGCACCTAAAACTTGGCTTTCCTGCTGCCAGGCTCTGTGCTCAAAATATATTTTCTCCAAATTTGCATGCTTGCAAAACCGTATGTTTTGTTACCCAAATGTTATGCAAAGTGCTTGCTAAAAATAAATATTCAGAGAACCAGGCTACACAGTACATAAACGTGGTTTTCCCTGCATCTTAATATTGTGCTTGGTTTTTTTTAAGGTGCGGATGAACAACTAGCCTGAGAAGAGTAGCTCTTTTTATCAATCACAAGCTGCATTCACGTCTAAATATTCAGCTGCCATTGTTGAGGCAAATAATGAATAGTTGAAGGCAAGTGATTCTTTTGGAAACTCTGGATGAAAAAAACAACACCGCAAAAACCAATTCTTCCTACTGATACCTACTGATAATCAGTTTCCTTTTTCACATCTTTTGGTTTCCCTTGCTTTGGTTTCTCTCTTGCAGGCATTTGCGTGGTCGCCATCTTGCTGATCAAAGTTATCAGTGCCTCTTTTAATGTGACCCAATTTCTTCCATGATTTCCACTCTCTCTGATAAACTTAGGGCCATTACATTGATCATACTTGGTATAACTGTTGGATGTTAACGGTAAAGGGACCCCTGACCATTAGGTCCAGTCGTGACCGACTCTGCAGTTGCGGCGCTCATCTCGCTTTACTGGCCGAAGGAGCCAATGTACAGCTTCCGGGTCATGTGGCCAGCATGACGAAGCCGCTTCTGGCAAACCAGAGCAGCGCACAGAAACGCTGTTTACCTTCCCGCTGGAGCGGTACCTATTTATCTACTTGCACTTTGACGTGCTTTCAAACTGCTAGGTTGGCAGGAGCTGGGACTGAGCAACGGGAGCTTACCCTGTCGCGGGGATTCGAACCGCCAACCTTATGATCGGCAAGTCCTAGGTTCTATGGTTTAACCCACAGCACCACCCGCGTCCCTAACTGTTGGATGTTGCACCACTCTTATTAATAAGAGTATAGGTTCAAATGAATTATGGCCATTGGCCAAATTTGCTGGTGCTGATGGGAGTTGTAGTTCAGCAACAACTGGAGGGTCAGAGCCTCCCCATACCTGTTCTACGGCAAATGTAGAAAGCATATTAAAATGCCTGGGTTACAATTAACTACTGCGTACTGTAAGAATAGGAGGACAAATCCATGTGTGAATAAAGCTTGAAAGACAAGTTATAAATCTGGGATGGGCTGTTTGACTTTGTTATAAAATTAAATAGCATCGGGGATCCACCTTTACCTCAGCTTCTTTGAATCAAAGCAAGTTGCCCTCAGGGTCCAACACAAATGGTGACTTGGAAATAAATAGAGTTCGTTTCTGCATATATTTTTTATAGCATACTTAAGACTCTAGTCTTTGAACTTGATGTAGGACAGCTTTTCTGTGAGCTTGTGCAGTGCCACAGTACAGCTGTTGCACCCTTGAACTTTAGACAGCACTGTGCTAGCATAGTAATAATCATTGTGGAACTGAGATGCGGTTTTGATTGTAAGAGGGCAACATCAGCTGACGCCATAAAGGAGGAAAAAGGTTGAACCACAAGACTGTTTTTACCTTGTGGTGGCTGGTTGGAAATGCATCTGGTGGCGGGAATGCTTTTCCAATGTCAATATCGCGATAGGCAACGGCACTTTAAACTTTGCATTCTATACATTTCCAGCAATAATGATGATGATGATCTTAATAATAATATTAGTAAATTTTATTTATACCCCGCCCTCCCCAGCCAAGGCTGGGCTCAGGGCGGCTAACAAGCAATAATAAAAACAAGTTGAATGAATACAACTTAAAAACAAGATTAAATACATTAAAACATTAAAATGCAGCCTCATCACAGGCTATGTGGACAATGATCTCTGTATAAAAACATGAAGCTGCCCCAAAAGTCGAGACACACATTTTCTTTTTAACACATTTCCCTCCTTTTGCTATGCACATCTTTAGACTGCCTAGCCTAGCATCCGTAGCACACTGATGCTACACTTAAACAAACTGAGCTCAGATGACTGATGAACCTCTAAGCTTTCTAATGGAAAAGTATTGAGCTGATAAATAGAAGTGAATTCTAGTGAAGTCTTGCCTTCTGTAGCATGTATAGCTTTAGGGCTGTATTGGCTCTCTTGTTTTTCTCTGGAAGCAGGTTGCCTTAGAAATGCTTTAACGATTGGAAATTGCATCAGTTTGAAGTTAATGGTGATGGGACCATAGCAACACTTACAGGGTCATAGTAATTATTTCCCTGTATTCCTTAATGCAGCGAGTGTTCTAACTAGGTTGTACTCTGCTTACAAGCTAGTATGGAAACTATGATTGTCTCCAGAAAAGTTCATGGCTACAATTTGGAGGGGACAGGGTATGCTGGAACTGTGGCTGCTTAAAATCTGAACAGATTATTGTAAAAATGGCAAAGGTTACAGAGTTCATTCAGTTATGGGATGGCAGGGGGGGAAATGGTCTTTATGACAATGACATGATTGATAAACTTTAAGAGGAATATATATGGATTAGATATTCACTGTAAAATTAATTCAAAATAGAGCTATTATTATGCTTAATGGTTAGCTTTATAATCTTAAACAATATTGCCCTTTATTGTATTTACCGTACGTTATCATTGAGGTATATTTGATGGTATGTGGTGCTATTGATTTTAAATATATGTGAACGTGAAAACAAGTTCTCCCCCCCCCCCCCCGTGTGTCTGTGTATGCTAGGCTTTGCTCTGGTTTTGTTTTGAAGTTAACTTTAGTCATGAGAGGTAATCTTTAGAAAACCACAATATTTTCCTTGAGAATTTTCTCAGAGAGTTAACCTGCTTCGCTCAAAGTTACCTTTTGTTCTAAGCGTGGTGGCTCATGTTATGGAACCGTAAACATTTAGGCTTATTCATTAGTTGGCATCTATCACTCTCTTGAAACAATGGGGAAATGCGCCATCGGGGTTAAAGGCAAACTGTTGGAGAGTTACAGCGCCTGCTGTACCTGTAGAGACCAGTAAAGGAGAGACATGCTTTATTGCAGCTGGGGCAGATGAAGGCGTCCGGTTTCTCTGTTACAGATGCACCACGACATTTCTTCTGTCTGTGCTCCTCCCAGACTGGTGACTGCTGGTACAATCTGACTGTCTCCAGGCACAACCTGACTGTCTCCAGGCACTGCAGTCATCTGCAAGGGATTCTCACATGTTGTCAGGCTCCATGTCACATCTTTATAGAGCTTTTTAATTACGGTATATTTATATATCATGCTATAAAATGTCTACCTCACTTTTCATTCCCTCAAAAGACTACAGTAATTTTATACACTGTCTCTGTTCATGGAGACTTTTAGGTCATTGGATATTCATGGTACAAGAGTGATCATTAAACATGAGAGAATTGAGAGTCATGCTAGCTACTGCTCCTTTTGCTCTGAAGCATCTGTAACTGTGGTAATTTGTGTGTGTGTGTGTGGGGGGGGAGTCTTCTCACTAATGGACTGGTAAGTACGGACTAATTGTTTTGTCACCGCTTCCATTTTGCCAGCAGTCAAAAATGTAGTCCAGCATGTCAGATTAATCAAAAGCTTTTAAAGAGGGTGGGCCGTGAGGAGAGGGAACCATCTCTCTAATGAATGCTCTGGGTTGTTGCTTGGTTGCTGTTCATTTCTGCGGTTTCTGAGCTTACACTTCACTGAAGCCAACCTCTTCTGACAGGCTCTGTTTTCTAAAACTGTGGTCGCATGGTCCGTATGGCTGAGTGCTAAGGCTATTTCTAAGGTTCCCCCTATCAAGCATTGTTGATAATGTGAATATACTAAGGGTGCACATCAGGGTTATTTGGAGATTATTTGGAGACTGCAAGGTCACCCACACTCACACCCAGACAAGTCAGCTTAGGGCCTCCACGAAGCCTTGTGGCACTCTCTTGTTTTTGTAATTGTGAGCACTGTGTAGCTCTGTTTCTCCTATATTTCTACTTTTCTCTGGCTCCAGGTGCTTTCCAAGAGATAAGGCTACCCAAAATGTTGCTGGGGAACGCTGCAAGAGCTGTCAATTTGTTCATTGTTCGACCACAGCAGCAAATGACTTTCTAACATGTTAAAAGCTTAGTTGTGTTTGTTTGTGTGTGTGTTTTTTAAAAAAACTTTCTGTGTTGCTCTGCTTTAATAAAAACACAAAACCCAGATCTCTTCAGAACTTCGCAGGCAGAGTTCTAGACAGTCTCATATTTTAAGGACTTATTTGAGGCCTGTAAGGTCTAATTCTGAGAACACAAACGACCACTGGAAAGGCTATAAAAATGGGTAGTCAAAAATACACACCATTTGCTGCCTCTTGTTTATTTTAAGGTGAGAAAGAGCAAGAGAGGAGCCCCTCCTCCCTTCCCTGTAAAGGATTATTTTACTTCTCCCACAAAAAGCCCCTGGACCTGTTAGTTTGCAGGATACTAGCAGGATAATCCACAGGTGGGCGGGGCTCATGTGCCTGTAAATTTAATCTGCTTTAGCTAAAAGAGAAAAAAGTTACAGTCCTTTTTTTAGATTTCCCAATATAGTGAAAAGGAAGCACATTTTATCCATTTTATACTGAGCAGCTTGGAACCCAGATTACAGATGGAAGTGAAGAAAGCACAGAACAGCTCAGAAACAGATTAGGATTTATTTATTTTTTAATGCACAGATACAAGCCAAATCTTGTAGTTTGAATATCCCAGCAGTACTAATCGTAGTATGCTGAGAGATAGATTGCGGTGGGATTCATCCTTGCTTCAGCACACCGAAACCATGTTTTACTTAGTTCAGAATTCCTCAATTGCTAAAGCTCCCTTTGTACTTTCTGAAGAGTACCTGCGGTTATAGTTCCTCAGCTTTTAATGTCTCGTCAAGTGCTTTCCAGTGAACATCGGTTCAGACCAGCAATATCTTTGCAAGAATATTTCTCCTTAGAAGCGAGTTTGTGCATATATTCATGCAGTCATGAAAGAGATGGCAGCAATCTGCTAGCAGCAGCAGCCGGTGGGGTCAGACCGCAGAACTGGCCTTATAGGAGTATGATGGCTTAGTCCTCAGTAGCGAAGTCTTCACTATGTGGAATAGAAAGGATGTTGAATATGTTAGGCAGACTTACTTCTTGACGTATCTGCTATATTTTTCACTAAAACGCCCAAATCTATTGTTCAGAGCCAAGTGGAAAAGACATCCAATTAAAATTAAAGAATGGGGTGCCTTGAAGCACATTCAGAACCTAGGAATTTCAGATCCAGAACTGAATTGAGGTTAGCTTCCTTCTTTGCAGCAGCCCAATTTAGGTGCAAAAAGTTGGGTGTCAAACCCCCGGTCTACCACAAATCACCCAGAGCTCTACATGCAGAGCCCAGTGTGCCTGTTGCTCACTCCTGCATTAAACAGTGGTGAGAATTTCTGATTTGGGAAGAGCAGAAGCATTATCCCCCAACCCTTGAAAATAACTAAATGTGGTTGGTGAAAAATGAAATATTTTCTTTCGGGGGGGGGGACGTTTTAGCATCCTAGGACATACATAGACTGTTACAGGATGGTTCCATTGAGCCATGCTAGCAGCGAAACTGACAAATCTGCAACGTTTTATCCATTGGGAAAGTTTCATTTTATCAAGTGGCTTACAAATTCTACAAACAAACAAGCAAGCGCATTGGAAAGCATGGACCATACCAAGCTCAGAAAACTGGATACAAGACTTCCTGCAATTAGCAGGCAGCAAAAATTCTGCTTCCTAAACATAAAAAGACAACTTCCAGGAGACCTGGGGTGTTGTTGTTTTTTTGGAACTCTTTGCTGAGTAATATCCACAACCAAAAGTTTAATAGCCAAAAGTTTAATATGGATTAATAGCCAACTTGACAAGGGTTTAATCCCCACCCCCGGGTTGGCATGCCACAGGAAGCTGTGGTCAATAACTGACTCCTGATTTGTTGAGCCACCCATCATTCTATGAGGATAATATTGGTTGCCACTTTGATAATATTGAATGGTAGCTTTAGTTGCATAGACTCCATGTGTTTATTCCACTTAACAGAAAATCTAGGACTTATGTCCACTGCAACAGCCATGCAGCTCCAAGATTTTGGTGAAGCTGGAACTAAACACAGGGTTAGACACCATACCTAAATAATGCATCTGTTAAAAGAGTTGCCCTTAGCTTAACTTCCGAGCATTTTGGAACCTGAGTGAACTGGAAATCCCTTAATACAACATGTTAAAGCAAAAGGTTTTTTTGTTAATTGAATGCTATTTTAATCCAACATATGCTATCAGCTACAGCTGGGCTCACCAACCTGGTGCCCATGGGCACCACTTCTCCCATCACAGCTTCCAGTGGTGCCCCTGAGCAGGTGCTCTGAACTTTCATTAAACACACACACAAAACCACAATAATTCTCTAGCCCTTCTACAGAGAAAGTTATGGGGCAAAATGTCCCTTGTAAGCATTATCTGTCAAATGAGAGTTTATTCACACATGCAAGTCATCTCTCGGGATGCTGCAGGGATCTAGTCATGAACATGCGTTCTGTCAATCCACCCATAGTTCTTCGTGTTCATGAGAAGATGGCTGCAGGGTCACGAGAAAGATGACTCGCAAGTGTGAACAAAGCTTCTCATCTTGAACACTGTAGGCAGACCTTGCAGCAGCTGCGTTTGGCTCAAGATAGTAAATGTATTCAGTGGTTAAGTCACCCAAATATGAGATGAGGAGGGTAGCACATCCCTGGGTGAATCAGCGCTGAGGACCAGAGAGGGGACTGGTCATCTTGCAGCATCCCAAGCATGTTGTCATTAGGTTGTGAAGCTGCCTTGAGCTTAAAAGGATGGGTCATCATTTAAATTAGCCGGTGACTCAAGTAATAATGTGGGCTTAAATGTTCCCATCCCCTTTCATCTTGCTCAGCGTGTTAGCATGTGTAGACATTTAAGCTGGCATTATCACTGTAGTAAATAGACTTTTAAACGGCTGTGGCCTGTGATGCATTGTGAGCAAGATGATCCAGTAGCACTTCTGCCCCTGGGAATGAAACATTTTAAAATAAGGAGGCAAGAAAATGGCAAGACTCCTGTGACCCCTGCCTCCTTGATACAGAGTGAACTGTTTCTCCCCTCTCTTCCCCTCCTTAAGGGCAACCATGCTGGGGGCTTTCTTTAAGCATTGTATATTTTAAGACATGTGCATTTTTACATGTTACCTTTTAAAGAAATGGATTGATATTTCAAAGGGATGGATCTTACTTGGGGACGGTTGAGGACCAGAGAGTTGGGGGATGGGAGGAAGATGAGACGAAAATCACATCTTTTTGGAGTGAATACATGGTGCAGAACCTTTTGCTCCTTGAGGGCTGTATTTGCTCATTGAGAAGTGGTTGTGGTCTCCAAATTGATGGTGAGTGTGCATGGATGTAGCCAGGATTTACGTTGGGAGGGCAGGACCCCCACCTGTCGTCATCCTCTGCATAGTTCTGTCCAGCAGATTCGGAATGAAATGTCTCAACAATGGTTGTGGCGGGGGGGAATCTGCCAACATCTTCAGTCATTTGAAAACCAGGAAGTTAAATTAAAAAGAAATATGAAAGCTAGGAGCTAAATGGCACCTTATACCTAGGTTATGGGCACAGCAACATAATGTCTAGGCACACTTTTTTAGCAACAAGAATACAAAGCTGAAAAAGAATGAACTGCAGCTAAAATATTATGTTCATTTTTCACAGTGTCTAGTCCTTCCCCTGCCCACCCCCCTAATATTCTTAAGGGTCTCTTCCCCAGTTTTCAGACAGTAATTGGAAGTGGGGGGCAGAAAAAGGTCCTCCTTTCCTTCCACTCTGCAGCTTTAATCTGAAATCTTAGGCGCAGTACTGCTACCAGAGCTCAGAAACTGCTTGTGCTAAGGAAATTCCCTATCGCAAAACGCACCTGGAACAATTAGAGTTTCAAACACTGCTCAGCTGGCATACCAGATGGAGCTGGTAAACAGCTGCCCTGGACACAGAATTGACCTGTGCCTCCATGGACAACTGTGAGTCCCAAATGACTTCCTGGCTGTACACCTAGTCCTTCGGAGGCACAGTTACTCCATTCAGGGCCAGGGAATCCCCCAACCCCACCAGCCCCCTGTCGCCCCAACCTAAAAAGTACTTCTGTCTTGTTGGGATTCAACCTCAATCCATTAGGCACCATATGTGTGTTTCTCCACCCCCATGTTGCTGTCATCTCCTCGTCCGCCGATTTTTCTGCAGTTCCTCAGAGCATGTGCCTTTGGTCCTGGGTTTCGTAACATCTGAATTGTACCATGCAAGAAGAAGCATGGTTAGCAGCCCACTTACCAGACTGCTGTTTTGTGTTGTCATTCTTGCAACAGGTGGAAATTGTGGGTGCAGTGTGTGACATGAAAATTACAGTGCAGACCATGGCATCTTGGCTGTGGGCTTATTGGCAGCTGAGCCAGCAGTGCCATTTTAGCTCTGCGGGGGTGGGAATGGGACTAACAGGGTGACCCAGATTGGATACTGTCCCCCATCATTCCATACCGCCAGTTAAAATGACAAAAGGGACCGATCTAGGCAGACAGACTGTATATGTTTTAGGGATTCTTATGGGTTTCATTGAGTCTGCGCAAACCAACCTGATTCGCCCTACCTGAACGAATATGCGGATCAAAGCATCACAGATCCTTCAGTTTTTGCAGTTCTGCACATTTACTGTTCTTGGCTTAATAAACATGCCCAAAAGTGCCTTTTTAGGGTAAAAATGTCTACAGATGCATCTTGAAGTAAATTTCATATTTCGGTGAAAAAAGACATTAAAAATAATGCACCTTTTTCCCTTCTTTTTTTTAAAGCAAAGTGAATAGAAACAGAACGGAGCAAACTTGTGAATGAACATGCTTGGATCTGCCACAAACCAGAAATAGACTTATCTGTTCGTCCCTGATGTGTTTTGGCTAACCTAACTACCCACTCACTCTTTACTTCCGGTTTAGTAAGAGTGCGTCTCTTTCTTTGCTGAGTTCTTTGGTTATCAGTTAATGGAGCTAGGATGAAGTTTTATCAAGCCTTCAGACTAGCACAATCAGGCTTAGAGTTCTTGCCTTCTTCATAGCAAAGCGGCTTTCTTACAGGGGGTTGAAGTTATGATGCTGTTTTACTTTTTCAGTGTTGTGCTGCCAGAGGGCTAGGCTAGTCCCCTAAATGTTCCCAATAAATTGGGAGCCCGGTGCCTCCTTCCCAAAGCCTTGGAAGCTTCTGCTTGGCTTAGGGAGGGAAGCACGATGCTCATGAGCACAACATCAGGATGACACAATATCACAGGTGCGATGTTGCCCCCCTCGCAAGCTGGTGACTGTGACCCTAACTGTTTCCCTATGAAGAATTTCACCGCATGCTGCTGGACTCTTCGTGATACCATAATGTTCATAAGCCGGTACAGTGGTGCCTCGCAAGATGAAATTAATTCGTTCCGCGAGTCTCTTCGTCTTGTGGTTTTTTCGTCTTGCAAAGCACGGCCATTAGCGGCTTAGCGGACTAGCGCTATTAGTGGCTTAGCGGCTATTAGCGGCTTAGCAGCTATTAGCGGCCTAGCGGCTTAGAAAAAGGGGGGGGAAGGGGGAAACTTGCAAGAACTCGCAAGACGTTTTCGTCTTGCGAAGCAAGCCCATAGGGAAATTCGTCTTGCGAAGCACCTTGAAAACGGAAAACCCTTTCGTCTAGCGAGTTTTTCGTTTTGCGAGGCATTCGTCTTGCGGGGCACCACTGTATGGTGTCATGATTACAGTGCTTGACTAAAAGTTCTAGGAGGCCAGGGTTTGAAGCTCATTCAGCCATGAAGCTCACTGGGTGACCTTGGGCCAGTCAGTATCTCTTGGCCTACCTCACAGGGTTGTTGTGGGGGTTCATGGAGGAGGCTGTGAGTCCTGGAAGACCTGCTCCCTGCCTTGCAGGTCTTTTTCCACCTGGCCTGGGAGGGCGGGGCCCTGACTGACTCTAGCTGCTGAACCGACTTCTGGGCTGGGGTGTTGTTGAGGGACGGTTGCTGCTCCTGTTGGATTTTTGTGTTTTTTGTTTTTGTATCTTTACTATAGCTCTTGTTCTGCTTTATGGGGAAATTGTTCAGTTTGGTTGTGCATTTTTTCAAAAAAATATTTTATTTATTGCTCACAACTGCTTTTGTTATGCTGCAGTTATGTATTTTTCCATGTTGCGAGCTGCCTTCAGCATGGTTTGAACTGTGGAAAGGCAGCATACTAATAAAATTATGTATGTACAGGGTGTCCTGCCAACCTAGCAGTTCGAAAGCATGTCAAAGTGCAAGTAGATAAATAGGTACCGCTCTGGCGGGAAGGTAAACGGCATTTCCGTGTGCTGCTCTGGTTCGCCAGAAGCGGCTTAGTCACGCTGGCCACATCACCCGGAAGCTGTACTCCGGCTCCCTCAGCCAGTAATGCGAGATGAGTGCCACAACCCCAGAGTCGTCTGTGACTGGAACTAATGGTCAGGGGTCCCTTTACCTTTATGTACAGGGTGAGTCTTTTCAAGGGCCTCTTTTAAAGGACTCACGCTGTATGAACTGATGCTTTAGAAACCCTATGGGAGAGTCCCTTAAAAGAATGCTGGGTTTGGATGCTATAAGCTAGGGTTGCCATATTTCAAAAGGTAAAAACCTTGTTACATTTGTACCTTTGTTCTCAAACAGAATGTGTTCTGGGAGTCCATTCAACTCACAAAACCATTCGAAAGCCAAGGCACTGGAAGTTTGGCTTCCAAAAATCGTTCGAAAACAGGAACACTCACTTTGATCATTCGGGTGCCGATTTCTTCCGGAGCCAAGGTGTTTGAGATCCAAGGTACAACTGTACCCCGAAAGTTGTTAAGCTTTTTATAGGAAGACACCAAAATTATTAAGCTTTTTTTAAAGAAAAAATTGTTCAGCTGACTTGTCTAAGATCCAAGACAAATCACCGCCTCGAACGTCAATTCCACCTTTGAAATGTATGGCAGCCCTACCATAAGCTAATCTAACATGGGTAATTAGGACAGTGTATACCTTTAAAAGTTGTACAGTAGTGCCTCGGGTTACATACGCTTCAGGATACAGACACTTCAGGTTACAGACTCCGCTAACCCAGAAATAGTACCTCGGGTTAAGAACTTTGCTTCAGGATGAGAACAGAAATTGTGCTCCGGCGGCGCGGCGGCAGCGGGAGGCCCCATTAGCTAAAGTGGTGCTTCAGGTTAAGAACAGTTTCAGGTTAAGTACGTACCTCAAGAACGAATTAAGTACTTAACCCGAGGTACCACTGTATAGAAGAGGAATGAGATAAAGAGCCCAGTTGGTAGAGCACAAGCCTCTTAATTTCAGGGTCGTGGGTTCAAGCCCTGCATTGGGCAAAATATTCCTGCATTGCAGGAATTTGACCCTCATGGTCCCTTCCAATTCTATGTTTCTATGAATTATTTCAGGAGGTGTAGCTTGTATCTTTTGCCACCATTTGAGGACTGGCTTCCAGCCACATATTTGGCTGTTGGCTACAGGTACCTGAGCTGCTCATATCATCTGTTCCCCTGTCAGCTTTACGCAGCGGATGAGCTGGATCAGTCTTTCCTGCCTCTAGGTTGGCTGGCAGCAGCAGCGTTGCAGCGTCCCAACTTATTTTATGCCAAATTAGTGAGAAAGCTATAAGCGACAAAACTGTGTCCTATTTTTCCACTTGGCTTAGAGAGCCTGCCTCATCCTTTTCCTCCTTTCGGGTCCCCCAGCACGATGCGGATTTTGAAGCCTGCACCAAAAAGTCTCTTTTGCCACCCATTTAAGCGTTAAGAGCAAGCTCCTTCCGACATCGAGAATAATGAAGTTTTGTGTAAGTCAGCCCTTGATTGAAGCACTGCAGAACACCAACTGCACGAATAAAAACACTGAGTGAATCATTAGTTGAAATTATTCCCCACTTAGCTATTCAGCTGCTGAACAGGCTTGGAGAGTTAGAGGCAGGCCCTCTGAAACGGTGGCCGCAGAGAACTGCTTAATACCAGAGGATTTGGAGAGGATTCTTACTTTTGGTGAGCAGGGATTACTTTCAAGCAACAAGGCAGGGGAGCTTTGCAACAACAAAAAAGGTTGTTTCTTTTGTTTTGGACCACAGGTAGCTAATGTGCTGCACAAACTTGTGTAGGTGGGCTTTGAAAGGCAAAGTCAGAGCCTTTATGGAAACTCCACGAGTCGTAGAATCATTGAATGGTTTGTTTAAAGACTGCCTTTCATCTTCAAGTGGCTTTTTGTCATCGTTTTATATATAGAGAGAGAGAGAAAGAGAGGGGAATTGTTTAGTTTTCCATTCCTATGCTGTTTTGTCCATATAGCAGATACTATTAAATGTTCAGGGTCTCAGCTATACAGTTGCAAATAAAACGTTCAAAGTGTGTTTTAAGTGCAATATACAATGTGACACTAGATGGCGAGCCTTATGGAAAATTTGATGTATTTTTTAAAAAAGCATTTTCAGAACAGTTTTTATATATATGTGTAAATTCCACCCTTAAAAGTGTTCCTTATGCGTTTACATTGATATATTTTTTGTGATGTAATGAATTGCTATTTTGTAGGGGGGAAAGGACCGGAACTCACCATGAACACCTCTCTTGTGGTCTTATAATGGCAATGGTGCCCACCTGAGAGGTGCTGGGACTGAGCTCTGGCAAGTTCCGGCTGAAAAAAAGCCCTGCATGTAAATGAGTTGATTAATAAGTATATTTATAGGCTGCCTTAGCTGGATCCCCCCCCTTTTTTTTAGCTAGGCTACTAGTACAGGGGTCCCTACAGACCAGGAGTTCTTGACCCGAAGTACTGAGACGCCCCCTAGGATGAGTATCAGGGGGTGAACCAGGTGCAAAAAAAAAAAAAAAAAGTAATTTCCCCCCTAATTCAGTTTTCTTCCTGTTGCTTTGAAATGTATATTTGTGAAGGGAAAAAATACTGGGAATGGGGTCCAAAGATTTCAGCAGATTCTCAGAGGGGTTTGTGACCCCCAAAAATGTTAAGGGCCCCTGTTGTAGAGACATAGGCTATCCTTCCCCATTACCTGTGTGGGGCAGGAGCAGCAGATTCAGCTGCATCAGTGCTATTGGACAGTTTCCAGGGACATCTGACAGGAATTGATATATTGCATGGAGCAGTTCTTCTTTGTCCTTCATCCAGCACCTTTTGTCCTCAAGACAGTCTTGAAGTGCTGCCTCCATCTTACTCTAGGGGGTCTGCAAGCATGCAAGTGTTTGAGACTTAGGGTGGATCTACACACAGGGGGGAAACGCTATAAATAAGTCAGAAATTAGATGGTTATAATGAAAGACAAAATCCCTATGGAAAATCACGTATAAAAATTTCCTGCTCTCTGACGCCATCTGGTGTGGCATGTTGATAGTGCATTCAAAGTGCTGTTTTATTCCTAATGTAGCGGAGTCCTTAATTTATGACTCAACGGAGAGAAGCGACGGCTGAATCCAGCGACATTTGAAGCGGGTAAAGCAAACTCTTTAGAAATAAATCGTTGCTGTCTGCTCCAAAATGAATGGTCCTTTGGGGCCACTGAACCTTGCGTGATCAAATCCATCATCACAGTATTCAGTCACCAGGCAAATGCAGCAACCTGCAAAGTCGCTGTCTTGCCATGCAATGAACATAATACTTTCAATTCTGTCACGCACCGTGCACATTTAAAAATAAATAAAAAGTCCTCCTTGGGTTAACTAGGAGACTAGAAGGAATGGGAACAAGCTACTTATGTGGGTGTGATGTTTGTGTTTTTTAAAAAAATACCAAATCATTAAGAAACTTCCTTTTGAGTAAATTGTCTTGTGCTATGGGCTGCATAGGGATTTTTGCTATCTTTTATTGAGATTAATTTTTCTGCAAGCCAAACCTCGGTTCCCGAATGGCTCTGTTTTGGAACATTGCAGCTCCTGAACGCTGAAAACCTGGAAGTAAATGCTCCGGTTTCCGAAAGTTTTTCGGAAGCCAAACATCTGACGTGGCTTCTGCTTGAATGCAGGAAGATGTTGCAGCTAATCGGAAGCCGCGCCTCGGTTGCCGAAATTCCGGAAGACGAATGGGCTTCTGGGACAGATTACGTTCGGCAACTGACCTTTGACTGTATATGTAATGAAAGCTGAGGATCATAATAAAATGGTGTGGATTATACATCACAAACTTACCAAGGTCATTCTTACCTCATTTTTGTTTTTAATTTCTTTTTTGCGTTTTGCTTGTTTTTAACATTTTATGATTTTATTGTTTGTTTTTGTGTTTTTTTAATGTTGTTGTAAACCCACCACAATAGATACCTTTTTGATACAGCAGTACACAAATCTTTTTTAAAAATAAAATAAAATCCTAGGCAGTCTAAAATACATATCCTTGGACAGCTTGGAAGAATGGTAGCTTTTTAGCAAGCTGTCCAGCTATTATCCAGTTGCGCTGAGCTACTTTTTCTTTTTTTCTTTTTTAAAGCAGGAAAACAAAATTTAACCAACCAGTAGTAGGAGGCAGATGCTGAAACTTAGGACATATGTAGAAAACCGATGGAAATGTCATATTATGCAAGTATGAGTTTTTTTGTTGCTGCTCTGTGACAGTCGGCAGGGTGGGGGGAAACGAGGCCAGTGATATAAGCAGTGATCATCACATTTGCTCGACAATGAATTTAAAAGAAGGCACATGCATATATCAGCACCGAATGTGTCACTTGTGGGTTGTTTTGTTTTTAAAGAAAACCTCTTTTACGCTTCAGATGATGAATATCGATTTGTAGCTTGCTCACATTTGAGAAGAGAAGCAAAGGAGTTTGCTTTTCGTTTCAGGGTGTGTGTGTGTGTGTGTGTGTGTGTGTTTGTGTGCTTTCACACCGAGGTGCGAAAGGGTGACTTGCATTACAACTTGCCGTGTTTCTAATTCATGCGGCTAAAAGTGAAGTGAGCCTCCAACCCCCCCCCAACTGAACTGCACTGGCTTTCTTCTGCTTTTTTTGCCCATAAAAGGAGAAAAGCAGCACCATGTGACTTGCAGAGTGCATGGAAGAAGAAAAAAAAGTCACAAGATCAAAACCCTGTCTTATTTCAGAAGGCACTGATGCTGGCGTTTAGGAGCTGTTGCTCTTGGTTTTTGTGCTAGTCTCTGAGGGTATGTTGTCACTCGGAGATGTTTCTCTGGCTTTGTTAGCCTTCCTCACATGGCCTTTCTGTTTCTACCATAAGCGATGGTTTTGCTCCGACTGTTTTGATGTAATATTTTATTGGAACTGTAGCAGAGGGCTCCACTGAATTGCCATAATAACCAACAGTCCTGAGTAACCTTCAGTTCTGGGAAAGGCATCTTGATGACGAAGCATAATGAAATAATTTCGTGTTTCTGGAATTATTTAAGACTACTGGTGGGTGAGGGTGGGACCCTTTATTTAGCCTGCTTGCATGTGTATTTAAGTCACAGGGGCAAGCTGGCCCGATTTGGTAGGTCTAGTCAGCTAATTTGCAAGCAGGTTTTGTTACTTATCCTGAGTCCAGGCAAATATCTGCTGCATGCAAAAATTAGACCGTGTTCTATGCCGAATCAGACCATTGGTCCATCTAGCTGCCATTGGTTTTAGACAGACATCTCTGGGTTTTAAACCACCCTCTCTGTGTAGATGGCGAGGATTGAACTGAGGCTTTCTGTATGCCATGCAGAATCTCTACCACTGAGCTATAGCCTAGGAGCAGGGTTAGAAACTGAGATATTTACTGCATGCACGGCGTTGAAAGAAAATGTTATGAAAATGTTTTATAGATGGTGCATTACACCGGTAAAACTTGCAAAGATGTATGGAACATGTAATAAGTGTTGGAAATGTAAAGAAAAAGAGGGAATGTTTTACCATATGTGGTGGGAATGTAAGAAAGTGAGGAGCTTTTGGGAAGTGATATATAATGAATTGAAAAAGATGTTAAAATACACCTTTGTTAAGAAACCAGAAGCTTTTCTCTTAGGGATTACAGGAAATGAAATAAGAAGAAAAGACTGCAAACTTTTCCAGTATGCAGTTACAGCCGCAAGAATTTTATTGGCCCTGAAATGGAAACAAGAGGAAGTACCGACGATACAAGAATGGAAATCTAAATTAACGGACTATGCGGAACTGGATAGACTGACTGGGAAAATAAGATATGTTCGAAACCAAAAGTTCATCGAAGATTGGGGAAAGTTTGTAGATTATCTGAAAAATGTATGTGATGTGCAAACAACGCTAGTGGGGTTTCAAGAAGCACTGTAAAAGTATGAGATGTATTGTCAATAAGAAATAGAAAGGGGAAGAAGACAAATGGCAATACAATGAAGGGAATGCGTAATTGAAGAGTAAATATGGATGATTACCAGAGAAGCGGGAGGAAGTCAAAAAGTTTAATTTGTTAAAATATGGAGAAAAATGTATAATTGTGTTGGAAAATTAATAAAAATGATATGGAGAAAAAAAAGAAACTGAGATATGAAAGCTAGGCGCTAAACAGCACCTTAAACTGAGGTTATGGGCACAACAACAGAATGTCTTGGTGAGTTTTTTTGTGACAAGAATACAAAGCTGAAAATGAATGAACTACAGCTAAAACCTTATGTTCCTTTTTCACATGCTCTAGTCCTTCCCCTGCCCAGCCCCCTAATATTCTTAAGAGGGTCTCTTCTCCAGTCTTCGGAGAGTAGCTGGAAGTGGGGAGGCAGAAAAAGGTCCTCCTTTCCTTCCACCTTGCAGTTTTAATCTGAAATCTTAGGTGAGCTCAGAAACTGTTTGTGCTAATTATGAAATTCCCTGTTGCAAGATGCGCCTAGAACAAGGGGAGTTTCGAATGCTGCCTAGGAGGTGTTCAGATTTAGGGAGTAGTTTAGGGTGCAGGGGGACGAGGCAAAGTCAAACCTTTTCTTTTCTTTTTTACTTGGGAGACGTTCCTCCTGGAATTATGATTGGGATGACTGCTGAGATTGTTTTGGACCACTAGTGAATTACTGTGATAGTGGAGTCGGTAGAGCATGAGACTCTTTAATCTCTGGGTTGTGGGTTGGAGCCACATGTTGGGCAAAAGAGTCCTGCATTGCTAGATTACTCTCATGGTTCCTTCCAACGCCACAGTTCTGTGATTCTATACTATTGGCAGAAATTCAGGAAGATAATTTCATCTGAGACCTTCGCTTCATGACATTTCACTTCATTTTTTAAATTTCATGACGACACAGAAACTCCCAAGGAGGTGTCAGTCATTTTTCCAGGTCTTCTACTTTGAAACATTGCTAGGGATCTTCAGCCTATAATGCAGTGGTGGACGGCTTGGCAAGGTTGATGTGGTTCAAACACATTGACAGAAACGCCAGATTGGTTCTGCTGATGCATTTGCCCCTCTCCCTCCCAGTAAGCAGCAACTATGCAACAGGCCGGAGGTCAGGTGAGTGGCGGCAGCCTACCATGCCGTCTGCGGCTGTGTGTTTGTTGTTGTTTAGTCGTCTAGTCGTGTCCGACTCTTTGTGACCCCATGGACCAGAGCACGCCAGGCACTCTTGTCTTCCACTGCCTCCCACAGTTTGATCAAACTCGTGTTGGTGACTTCGAGAACACTGTCCCACCATCTCGTCCTCTGTCATCTCCTACTCCTTGTGCCCTCCATCTTTCCCAACATCAGGGTCTTTTCCAGGGAGTCTTCTCTTCTCATGAGGTGGCCAAAGTATTGGAGCCTCAGCTTCAGGATCTGTCCTTCCAGTGAGCACTCAGGGCTGATTTCCTTAAGAATGGATAGGATTGATCTTCTTGCAGACTCTCAAGAGTCTCCTCCAGCACCATAATTCAAAAGCATCAATTCTTCGGTGTTCAGCCATCTTTATGGTCCAGCTCTCACTTCCATACAAAAACAACAGACTGCTGTGTGTGTGTATGTATTTATTATTTGTATAATTTATTCATTGTCAGCTGGGTAGCTCAGTTGCTTAGAGAGAGGTGCTGATAATGCCAAGGTTGCAGGTTCGATCCCCTTATGGGACAGCTGCATGTTCCTGCGTTGCAGGGGGTTGGACTAGATGATCATCAGGGTCCCTTCCAACTCTACTATTCTATGATCTAGGTCTGTAGATCTCCCTTCATCCTTCACCATTAATTTTAGGTTGCCTAAAATGAGAGGATAGGATGAGACTGCAGAGTTGTCGGGCAGTATCACTTCTGATTGGAGTTAGTTAATAGTAATAATTTAGAAATCCTGCATGTAGAAAACCAGGACATCAAGGAAAATAGGTTAGTGCAGCTCTATTCCCCTGATGTTCTGGTTTCCTGCACGTAGGGGCTTCATACACAGCACCGAAGAAGCTTGGGAACTGTGATTTACTCCCCACAGAGCTGTGATTCCCAGCACCCTTAACAAAGTGCAGTTTCCAGAATTCTTTGGGGAAAGCCAAGTGCTTTCAATCTATGGTATGCAGTCTATGAGTACAGTCGTACCTTGGGTTACATACGCTTCAGGTTACATACGCTTCAGGTTACATATGCTTCAGGTTACAGACTCCGCTAACCCAGAAATAATACCTCGGGTTAAGAACTTTGCTTCAGGATGAGAACAGAAATTGTGCTCTGGCGGCGCGGCAGTAGCGGGAGGCCTCATTAGCTAAAGTGGTGCTTCAGGTTAAGAAGAGTTTCAGGTTAAGAACGGACCTCTGGAACAAATTAAGTACTTAACCCGAGGTACCACTGTATTTTCTGTGGATTGCCTTCAGGAACGAAAAGTGCTTACTCACCTGCAGTCTGAAGAAGCACGGCTCAGAGTTCTACAGGGTGATCTTGCATAACATTTTGCAAATCACCCAAGTCCCAACACTGTAATTGCTAGACCAAGTGGGCCTCCAGTGTCAGCTAAAGGTTCCCGGATGCTTCTCCTCTGTGCAGCCAGTGTTGCAATTTCCTCATGAGACGTGAGCAGTGGTCAGTACGTTTGAAAGACCCATTTGCAGGACAATTATGTTCTGCCTTCCACCGTTCAGCATGTCATCATAACAATTAAAGAGTAGAATAGCGGAGGACCGGATTTTTTAAAAAAAGAAAAGTCGCTGGAGCCTTTTATCTTGCTGGTCCGTGGTCGATGTTGTTTTTAACCATGCTGTTACGCAGTTCTTCCCACTCCCATGACTTAATTTTTAATGCAAGCTGGAAGACTGATCATATGGCCTTCATTATTTCTTCCTCAGCAGGAAACTTCCAAAGCAAGCAGCTGTGTATTGCCTTAAGTTAAATTGACTGTAAAGTGCGATTGCTCAAACTTGGCATGTGTGATAAGCTTCTCTCCCAGAACATACAGTTGGGCAGTTGAGTTATAGGTACTGAACTAGCTTCCTTAAAAAAAAGAAGTGTGCTTTATCTATGGCTAAAACAATTTTGTTAGATGGCTCCTAAACTGTAACGTATATAATTCTCTTTGCTTTACTGGAATATATTGACTAGGAACCAAAAGCTATGCATCTGAGAGGGGCTGTGCATTTCTCAGCACCAAGCCTCTCTCTCTCTCTCTTTTATTACACTGCCAAACACTTTAGAAATCCTAGGGAATTTCAAAAGCAATTTGTAATGTGGCATGGGGACCTGCTATTCATTGGAAAAAGTTTTTTAAAAATAAATAAATTGCTGGGCATGACTAAAGTACATGTTTGGGTAAAAAGGTAAAGGTAAAGGGACCCCTGACCATTAGGTCCAGTCATGACCGACTCTGGGGTTGCGGCGCTCATCTCGCTTTATTGGCCGAGGGAGCCGGCGTACAGCTTCTGGGTCATGTGGCCAGCATGACTAAGCCGCTTCTGGCGAACCAGAGCAGTGCATGGAAACGCCGTTTACCTTCCCGTCGGAGTGGTACCTATTTATCTACTTGCACTTTGACTTGCTTTCGAACTGCTAGGTTGGCAGGAGCAGGGACCGAGCAACGGGAGCTCACCCCATCGCAGGGATTGGAACCGCCGACCTTCTGATCGGCAAGTCCTAGGCTCTGTGGTTTAACCCACAGCGCCACCTGCATCCCACACATCAGTTATGAGGATGGTAAACAAAACTGTAAATGTAGTTGAAGGCTGTATGGACAGAATCTTTCAAAAGCAAGAGCGGCAGGGGGACATGGTATTCCTCCATGAGATGGAAAACAAAGGTCTGTCTTCTTGGCCTGGAAGTAATACATATTCAGCAGGCTGTATGTAGACGATGAAAACGTGAGTCCAAGACTAGCTAGGTGGCTTCTGTGAGTGATCTTTGGGAGCTTCCACATGGGAGTTTATTGTGGAATCCATGCTGCTCAGGCCTGCAGCTTTTTCACAGCTTCTCCACGATGTTGTCCTCTTCAAAATGCCATCCCAGATCTCCCCACCCCAGTTTAATCTGGCTTTATCACTTCTACTTTCAAACAATACATACATAAAGTTTTTCCTGCTGCAATGGAAAATCCTGTGTGCCCATGGTGTACGTGCTTCATGCCATGGCTGACCCCAAAGGTCAGATAACTTTCCTCACGAGAAAGTGGCCTTCTGAGGAGAAACCTTTTACTTCATGTTTTTGAACAGATTCAGTTTTCAGAGGCTGTGGACTTCAACGTGGCTGTGTTCAATTTGGGTTTTAAGCAAGGCTGTTTTGCAAGAGAGACAGTATTCAAAAATATCCCGTTTCTGAACCTATTGGGCATGCTTTGGTTCATCCATGGCTCTTATAGGTGTGGCATTGATGGAGGGGGTGACCATCTCTCAAGAACAGTGTTTCTCAACCTTGGGTCCCCAGATGTTGTTGGACAACAACTCACATCATCCCTGAGCTCTGACCTTGCTAGCTAGGGATGATGGGAGTTGTAGTTCAACAACATATTGGGACCCAAGCTTGAGAAAGGCTGATCAAGAATGTAACCAAGCAGGACAAAGGAGGAACCTGGTTGTTTCAATTCAGCTATGTGGATATGAAAGGTGACAACCCATTTGCGGTCGCAGCTGAAGCACTGGTACCCCTCTAAGGGGGAAGTGGTGCTGCCCGAGGCAGTGGCTTCACCCTGTCTAGTGGCTGGGCCCTGATCAGGATACATATCAATCATTTGAGGAGCAGAGAGGGGGCAGCCATTTCTCCTCAGCTGAGGAAAAGAGGGTGGGCTGTCTGTAACTTGAACCAAGGATTGCAAACTGCCTTGCAGCCTTGTCTTCAAACTGTGGTTTAAAGCTAACTACGAAGAGCATTAATCTTGGTGCAGGTGCAAATGTGTACCGCGGTTCATGATGAAAAGAGACACAGCAGACAGTTTGCATGAGAGGGACCCCCATGGGGCATTCTGGCCTCTTCGTTAGTCCACCTTTGCATGGAAAAACAGAAGCGTCAAACAAACGTTTCTGAGCACAATTCAAAGTGTTAGTGCTGACCTTTAAAGCCCTAAATGGCCTCGGTCCTGTATACCTGAAGGAGTGTCTCCACCCCCATCGTTCAGCCCGGACACTGAGATCCAGAGCCGAGGGCCTTCTGGCAGTTCCCTCATTGCAAGAAGTGAGGTTACAGGGAACCAGACAGAGGGCCTTCTTGGTAGTGGCGCCTGCCCTGTGGAACGCTCTCCCATCAGATGTGAAGGAAATAAGCAGCTATCTTATCTTTAAAAGACATCTGAAAGCAGCCCTGTTTAGGGAAGTTTTTAATATTTAATGCTGTATTGTTTTTAACACTTGATTGGGTGCCACCTAGAGTAGCTGGGGAAACTCAGCCAGATGGGTGGGGTATAAATAATAAATTATTATTATTATTATAAGTAGTAGTAGTAGTAGTACATGACAGGTTATTTGAGCTGCATTCCACTTACAGTGCAATTATTTAATAACAATGTTCTGGATTTAAAATTGGCAGGTTTCGCTCTTCGCTTAGATCTCTAGGAGACTTTGGAGAATTCCTGAAGAGGTAAGATCACATCTGTCATCTGTCTGTCTGTCTGTCTATATCTATCTATCATCTGTCTAATCTATCATCAGCTATCTATCTGTTTTTGTTGGTTGCTTACTTCAGTACCTAGAAAGCTTTTGACCTTCACCACTTGTTTTAACTGGAATAGTTAGTCATCACTATTTTGGAATCCCTGCTCTGGGAACTTTGAAAGTGCACAAAGACGTGAAAACTTGGATTTCTTGCTCCCCTCCTCACCCCAGTTCTCTATTTCTCATGCTTTGCTTCCAGCTACTTTCACAGATTCCATTGCGACTCGCTTCATAGGGAATGCTGATGGGCAGGCTCAAACTGGGGTAGCAGTCATAAAGAAATTCACCCTTCCTTTTTCTGGCAGGAGGGGGAAACTGCTTCATTTTTGAGAAGTGGGAGGAAAAAAATAACGTACAGGGAAGTCATCCTTAAAATTTGCATCGTAGTCAGCGGCTTACTAAGGGCATCACTTGCCACATGCCTTGGGAAGCCGTTGCCGCAGCAGAGGCTGATGACTTTTGGTAACCTGAGGGGACGTAGAATCCTTTGATAATTGCAAAATAGCATACCATGTGCATGGTTCATCGTGCGCACAATTGGAACTGTCCTTTCATTGGACGCCTTGCAAAACCGGAGTGGGGAAAGGGATTTGGCTCGTGGGCCCAATCCGTATCTCCACCCCCCTCCTGTGGGCCAGTGCTGTCAATCATTTGATGTTGCAATGATGTCAGATTTTCTTTCACCTGCTTGGTTTGCAGTCAAACTGTATAGACTGAAAAGTGTGTGCAGCGCTTTGCGAGCGCTGGCGATTGACCGATTCTCCGCGCTGGGGAAGCCCTAGGGACAGTGCTTCTCCACCTCTGTCAGCTGATAGCTGGCAGTTCTGGAAGTTCTGCTCAAGGGGCAGCCGCTCAGCAGCATCTGAAAAGCCCCTTTCATCCAAGCCCCACCCTTACCTGCCCCACACCTGACATCCTAGATGACGCCAGGTGTAAGGCAGATGGGCGTGGCTTGGGGCAGATCTGGTGAAGCTAATTGCACCTGTGGGCTGGAGATTTGTCATCCCTGTTGTAGGAAGATCAGTCTGCGTCTCTTAAATGGTGTTTTATATAAAGTAATTGTTTTATTGATGATTATTTGTTGATTATTTCATATGATTTGTGCTGCAATTGTGATGTTCTGTTAAGTATTTGTTATTTATTGCTTGTAAGCCACTTTGGGAGTCATTTGAATGAAAAGCAGCTAAGGGCTGGGCGATATCTGGCTTTCTGCATCGTGATATATATCAGTAGCTAAATACCTTGAAATGCTGATATATCACGATGTCTGAAATGTATCCTGGCCGCTTCCTTCGCCGTAGAGGAGGAAGAAGCAGCCGAGATACATCGCCCAGCCCTATAGTGAGCAAGCCCTGATACCTCTCCGGTTCATGTGCAAGCCTGAGGGGCATTGGGGTTTTTGTTGTATTCTTCAGCTGGGGGGGGCAAGAAGTCTCCTGCCCCTCAGCTGAGTGAGCCCCCATACCGCTCTAGCTCATGTGAGCTGGAGGGGTGGGAGGCTCCCTCAAAGGCAGGCAGGCGGAGCCTGAAAGGTGCACACCCAGAACCTTCTCAGACTCCATCTGCAGGCAATTTGACCTGGCGCAATGTATTGCCCACTCAAGTGGTCTGAAACAGTATTGGGATCTGAATGCCATTTAAGCAATTTATCAACATATCTCCCAGCTCTGAAAGCAGCATAGTGATACCATCAGTCAAATCAAATCAAATTGTAAGTCTGAGGTTAGTGTGCCGTTAACGTTCTGCAAGGGAAAGCGGGGAGCATTGAGTGCCTTCTCTGTAGTGGCACCCAGAATGTGGAAAACTTTCCTGAAAGAGGTTTGGTTGGCGCGCTCTCTCTTCAGTTTTAGGAGAGGCGGCGAAGACTTTGTTTATTCCACTGTGCTGTTAGGTTAAAATCCTGTACTCGCTTAGCTGGAGGTGGGCTCATTGACTTCAGTGGCGCTTCTTTTTTGAGTACGCATGCATAGGATCACACAGTGCATCCGTTTCAACCTCCTGTTTTGACCGTGTATTTTGAAGCTGACATGGTTATTTTATGCCTCACCCAAACTGCTGTCTTAATGATATGGACTGCAGTCCTAGGCATGTAATTCCCACTGAGTTCAAGGATGCTTTGCTCAGTTAAGACCTGGAGCCTTCATTGGTACATTGAATTCCACCCTCATTTATTTTTGTTGGTTTTTGTGTATGTGTTTTAAATATGGGAACTGCCTCGGGGGCTGAAAGAAGAGGCTGAAATGTCCCGAAACTAAATAAATAATATAATCGCAACATTCATCGTACCACCCTAACTGCAGCACTGAGTTTATTCTGCTCCCAAGGGAAGGCTGAATCTGCTTGTCTGTGAGGCATCTGACATGCAGAGTATCTGAATTATAGGCTGAATGGTTTGGCCCGACCTTCGGAAAAGTTGTGGAAATGGCTTTTTATGATTGCTTTTCACACCCACTTACACGCAGATGAGGAGCAGCCTTAAAAAATGCTGGTCACTCAGAGTTATGTTCACAATATATTTACTCCATATAATTTTTTTGATGTCTCTGAGGTCACTCAAACAGAAGGCAGGTTACATGGCAAATCATGTAACAATTGTGTTCTGGTTTTTAGAGCAAAATAACACAGGTGTCTGCAGATGGATGCCATAAGAGGGTGACTAAGACAAGTTGAAATGAAGTGTCACTTTAAAAGTATTGCTGTACTTTGGTTTCTGATTAAATGGGACATGCCTACTGTTGGTAGGCTGTAATTGCTGCTTTAAATGTGCAGCTCTAATTTAATTGACGGGAGTCCCAAAGATGTACTTGGTTAGATAGAGATAATACTAAAACCTACATAATGTCGGGGAAGTAGGTACTAAGGGGCATAGTGACTGCGGGTCACTAAACATTGTTACCTGTGAGTAAGTTGCATTGATTCTGGTGCTCTTTACATTGTTAATGTAATTGGTTTTGTTTTGTTTGCTTGTTTCAAGTGGCTAGGAATATAGGTGAGATATTGTGATATGAGATTTAGGTTTGGTGTTCTGTGCCTTGGCCTCTCTCTAAGCCAACATTGTATTTGGGCTGGGCGATATCAACATCTCAGTATATCACCAACTAAACATCGTGATATACCGATATATCACAATGTCTGAAATAAGGATGGAGCTCTGTAGAGGCATTGGCTGGCTTCATGCTTTTTCCCACGTTGTGAGTTTTTTGCATAGCACTCAGGCACATCATGATTCACAATATATTGCCAGTTACAGATAGGTAGCCGTGTTGGTCTGCCATGGTCAAAACAAAATAAAAAAATTCCTTCCAGTAGCACCTTAAAGACCAACTGAGTTAGTTCTAGGTATGAGCTTTCGTGTGCATGCACACTTCTTCAGATACACAGAAGTGTGTATCTGAAGAAGTGTGCATGCACACGAAAGCTCATACCTAGAACTAACTCAGTTGGTCTTTAAGGTGCTACTGGAAGGAATTTTTTTATTTAATATATTGCCAGATCAAAAAACTGCGTAGCTTATATCACGATATGGACTTCAAACTGGTTTGGGACAATATATCGCTATATTGCCCTGCCCTAGGTAAAGGTAAAAGGACCCCTGACAGTTAAGTCTAGTCGCAAATGACTCTGGGGTTGCGGCGCTCATCTTGCTTTACAGGCCGAGGGAGCCGGCGTTTGTCCGCTTCCACAGACAGTTTTTCCGGGTCATGTGGTCAGCATGACTAAGCCGCTTCTGGCGAAGCCAGAGCAGCACATGGAAACGCCGTTTACCTTCCCACCGGAGTGGTACCTATTTATCTGCTTGCACTGTGTGCTTTTGAACTGCTAGGTGGGCAGGAGCTGGGACCGAACAACGGGAGCTCACCCTGCCGTGGGGCCTCGAACCGCCGACCTTCTGATCGGCAAGTCCAAGCGGCACAATGGTTTAAACCACAGTGCCACCCACATCCCATCACCCTGCCCTATTTGGTGTTAAATGTAAGAAGGTTCTTCTGTGCCTTTCTCTCTCTACCCATATATGTTATACTTCCATATGTTTGATGAATGTTGAAATTGCAGTCCCTTTTCATTGACTGTTAGCATTTGGGATTTTAAGAACAAAGAAGAAAGTCTAAACTGTGACGCTAAAGGAGAAGTTGCTTGAGCAGGGTTTGTGTATATGTAAACCTCAAGTATCGCATAAGATGATTACTGACTCCCTGATTCCATTGTTGCAGATTACAGAACCAGATTCAAGACAAACACATTTCCAGGTAAGAAATTACTCAGTGTATCAAATGCTTTCTTACGTAGCATACCGATTAATATTTTTAGGTCTGTTTTGTAAATCTAGCATTGTGTGTTTCATTTATATATAAATACACTTGTCCATGAGCTAAAGTTCTGTAGGGACCTAATCACACGAGGAACGCTACATAATTATGACTTCAACCAAAGGGAATGACAGAAGCCATGGTACCCTTTCAGTTTGTTGGAGCCTTGGGTGCTCCTCAGAACCACCCAAAATTCATTTTTAAGTTAGGAGGAGAATGTACATTTACATAACGCATAGCTTATTCAGTGTTCTTATAGGGCCGTTTTGAGCAGGTTATCTTGGCCCGGGGAAAGTTGTAGCTGGTGAAGCAGCAAAAAACTAGTAGAAAGACACTTTCAGCCCCTGAGGCCCTTGGCCTTCTAGAGATGAGAGTTGCATCTAGGAATATCCTCGGACTATGAAACTGGTGTGAAAACCCATCCAGAACAGGCGACGGATGTATATCCTAGACTTAGCAACACAGGGCCTTTATCTTGCTAAAATTAAGTTTATTGGCCCTCATTCATCTGGACCCTGGTCCAGAACTTATATGGCCACTCCTGATTCAGATATAATGGAGAAATAGACATAATTGTAAGACCAGTAACTGGACATTTGTCTCCAATGAGATAACAGTATTATCATGCTGTGCCATCCATAAAAAATAGGTAGTCCCATTTATCCTTATTTTCAAAAGTTATCCCTTTATTTTCAGAGCACCAGTCTTCTCGGTGCCTCTCATTTCCATATTGTATAATGGCTGCCTTTATCTCGGACAGCGCAGCTTCAAATGGACCCTTATTTGTTGACATTTTGATTTGGCAATACTCATTGTTTGAGTACCACTGCAGTGATGCACATTGGAGACCCTCAGGCAAAGGGTTCTGTCTGCAGGGAAGCATTTTGCTTGTAGACTGGTGGAGAACTAGCCTATATGGTACATTAAAAGAAGCAGATGAGCCAAAGACCGGTCTGTTTTTCCTGTGTAGCAGGAACAAATCTGGATGCTTACTATTGCAGGACATGTTGCCAGAAATGGACTTGGAGCCACACCCAGGCAAAGTTAAAAAACAGGATGCTGTTCCGTAGTGTGCGAACAGCATCTGGAAATAGCATAGACCTGATGCTTCTTTCAGGGGGATGGAGAACAGTTTTGCTTATAAGTAGATAAATGTCCACTGTGGTATTTTTATAAAGGCTCTCTTAATACTGAGTAGTGGACTCTTTTGAATACCGCAGTTATAAAATGACACAACTAACAAAATTTTTGGGTGGAGGGAGCAGAAGAGCGAAAATGTCATGCCAAGAAATGTAATGCCAGACAACAGTGATAGCAAATTATCTGCTGGAACTAATAGGCAGCAGTGAAAAAATTAAGAAAACTAGTGAGAACTTTGTAAATAAAGTTTTCCATAATTCAAAAATCTAATAAAGCCCCAAAACATGGAAGCAAAAAGTACTTCAGAGGGTTTTAGACAGAACTACAGATTAATGCTGGCAATAAAGACCAGCACTCGGATCTTAATTTCTTTTAAGCTGCCAGTTTCTTCTGTAGATCAAAAATGATTTCAGGAATTTATGATTTGAGGTGCCCAAGCTTTTATAGTCAGCTCCAACTGTTCATGACATTAGCACTGTGGTTTTTTTGTTTTTTGTTTGCCAGTTGGTGTGAAATGCAACAGATAAGAGGGGCTATTCATCTACTGCAGCCTTAAAAGCTTGAATGTGTGCCCTGAAAACAAATGCCACACAGATTTAATAAGCTTGTGACTTGTGTGGAGGAACCAGGCATGAGGCAAACATTCTCCCCTTTGGTTGCCAGCTATTTGCCGCTTACTGATTCTTGAGTCGTGTCACCTGATGGTAATGGGGGCGGCATCTTGTGATGCAATCCTGAGCAAAGCATCAAAAGGGCTCCCCCATTATTGGCAAGGGCAGTCATTGGCAGCATCCCTGCATTCATAACGTAAACATGGGAGCTGTGCACTTAATACCTTGATATCTCCTTGATTCACAGCGACAGATTATTGATTCATTTTGCTGCGTAGTAAAAAGAACCCCAGCACTAACATTTTATCAATTTTTAAAATATTGAATAAAACATGAGAGCTAGAAATGCATGTGGACTTGCCATCATTTTAGCTATCAGCTATCATCTGTCTATCTATCTATCATCTATCTATCTATCTATCTATCTATCTATCTATCTATCTATCTATCTATCATCTATCTATTTATCTATCATCTATCATCTATCTATCTATCTATCATCTATCATCTATCTATCATCTATCTATCTATCATCTATCTATCATCTATCTATCATCTCTATCTATCATCTCTATCTCTATCTATCTATCTATCTATCTATCTATCTATCTATCATCTATCTATCTATCATCTGTCTTCACAGCTATTATTCAACCTTCCAATTACACTCATAAGGCCTGGGTTTGAAACATAGTTGCTTCCTCTTTGTCAAAAAGCTCTGGAATTTCCTTTGTGTTGCTGTGCATTATGGACACTACATTTTTCTCCTTGCCATAACTGAATTAATTCCGGAAGTCTGTGGCTGAGTCCTGCTGATCCTTGTACAAAACACAGCCTGCTATAGATTGCTACCTACAGTGAGAAGTATTGGCTATCCTGCCTACCTTCATTTTTGAGAATGCAAGTATCTGCAATGCGCTTTTTGCCCTGCTTCCGTTTTGCTCTTCGGAAGGCAAATATTGCCACTTAGTGGATGACTCCTCTAACTGCAGTATCTTCAAAAGATAAATGGAAGGCCTGTTGCTGATCGGCATGTTTGGCCTTGGTTGCCAAAGTTCTTAAATTAAATGGAGACTTTGCCCAACATGTCCATATTGAATTTCTATGTGGTTATAAAGAAACTCATAGAATCATAGAGTTGGAAAGGACCACCAACGGCCATCTAGTAAAAGGTTGGTCAAGGACCCCTGGATGGTGAAGTCCAATCAAAACCGACTATGGGCTTGCAGCGCTCATCTCACTTTCAGGCCGAGGGAGCCAGCACTTTCCAGGTTATGTGGCCAGCATGACTAAGCCACTTCTGGCGCAGTGGGACACTGTGACAGAAACCAGAGCAGACGGAAACGCTGTTTACCTTCCTACCGCAGTGGTACTTATTTATCTACTTGCACTGGTATGCTTTCGAACTGCTAGGTTGGCAGGAGCTGGGACAGAGCAACGGGAGCTCACCCCACCATGGGGATTCGAACCACCGACCTTCTGATTGGCAAGCCCAAGAGGCTCAGTGGTTTAGACCACAGCGCCACCTGTGTCCCTCATCTAGTCCAACGCCCTGCCATGCAGCAATCTCAACTAAATCTCATGCATGTCTTGACTACATGTCCAACATTAGAACAATACAGTGGTACCTTGGTTTACAACCATAATCCGTTCTGGAGGTCCGGTTGTAAACCAAAACAGGTTGTAACTCAAGGCATGTTTTCGCCAATGGGTCCTCCAAAAAAGAAAAAGGGTTGTAATCCAAAAAAAGGGACACGCACTTCCGTGGTTGTAATCCAAAATGGTTGCAAACCAAGGTACCACTGTCGTATAAAAAGCTATAAATGTGTAACAGGGAAGGAAAAAGGATTCCTTATCAAATATAGAAAAATCAAGATTAAGGAGCCTTTGTACTAACATTTTATTAGATCATTAGATTAAGAAATGTTTCAAAGAATAATCATGTCAACATGATTCAGCCGTAGCAATGTAACAAAAAAAGACCCCAACCCTACACACTTTCACCCAACAGCCCCAAGAATATACCTAGAGGGGAAAAATACTCCTGTAATAGAAGGAATGGGGACCAATGGGATGGAAGCAATGACAACGAAAACCACTTCTAAAATCACTTTCCTGTGAGTATCTAAGATGCACTGCTCCCATCTCTAGACATCTGAGAGCGTAGATGTACAAAACCAAATTTCAGGAGGCAAATCTGAGGTTTCATTGCCTTTGCTGTAGGGGTCTCCTGACGCCAATATGTGGATGTTTGCAGGGGAGCCTGCCGGTGTGGGAAGATAGCAAGTGCACAGCAAGAGCCCAAGACGTAACTTCATACGCAGCGTTCGAAACTCCCATTTTTCTAGGCGCATTTTGTGACATGGAATTTCATTAGCGCGAGCTGTTTCTGAGCTCTGGGCGCAATACTGCGCCTAAGATTTTAGATTAAAACTGCAGAGCGGAAGGAAAGGAGGACCTTTTTCTGCCTCCCCACTTCCAGCTGCTTTTCAAAGACGGGAAAAGAGACCCTCTTAAGAATATTAGGGAGGTGGGCAGGGGAAAGACTAGAGCATGTGGGAAATGAACATAATATTTTAGCTGCAGTTCATTCATTTTCAGCTTTGTATTTTTGTCATTAAAAAGTGCATCTAGACATTCTGTTGTTGCACCCACAACTAAGCTTTAAGCTGCCATTTACCGGTAGCTCCTAACTTTCATATCTCAGTTTCTTACACTGTTCATATGAGATGCAGGTGAATGCATGAATATATAGGCTAGCATTTGTTTCTGTTGTTTTGCTCTTTACGCACCCTTGGGGAGCTGGGCGTTATTATTACAGCTATTAATACAGGAAAATTTCAACAGTAGTTTAGTAAATTCTGCCCCCCACTCAAAAAACCCACGTTCTGCCATTCAGGCCCCATTATTTGCAAGATCATAGCTGCCTGAGATGACCTGGCAGCATCCTTTTTGCAACCGGGCTGATGTCTCTTAGCCTTGCCAGTACAGCTGGTGGCATTCTGCTTCCAAAATCCTTCAGCGGTGGGTGGTAAACAAAACAGAGGACTTGTGTTGGGCTGCTACCTATCAGCACTGCACAGAATAAGTGGGTGTGAATAGACAACAGGGAACAACTTTCCTCAACAACAAGTGGAGCACGAGACTCTTAATCTGAGGGTTGTGGGTTTGAGCCCCATGTTGGGTGAGAGATTCCTGCATCACAGTGGGACGGACTAGGTAGCCCGTGTGGTCCTTTCTAACTCTACAAATCTGTGGTTCTATGATTCCTTTCGTTCTGTAGGCTAGTTTTCTAAAATGGATGTGCCAATTAGCCCACACCCTCTCACTTTTTTTTTTAGCTTGATGTTTTTCCTGATGGATATTACCATATTTTCCCATGTACAGTGGTACCTCGGGTTACAGACTGCGCTAATCCAGAAATATTACCTGAACTTTGCTTCAGGAAAAGAACAGAAATCGTGCTCCGGCGGCGCAGCGGCAGCAGGAGGCCCCATTAGCTAAAGTGGTGCTTCAGGTTAAGAACAGTTTCAGGTTAAGAACGAATCTCCAGAACGAATTAAGTTCTTAACCCGAGGTACCACTGTATAAGACACCCCCATTTACGACATGACTATTTTTTTTGAACCCAAAATAAATCAACATTTTAAACATCAAACAGAACAACTTTGAGCCCCTGTGCATTCACCATCTGTGTATGACTCCCAGTTTTAGACTACCACATGGAAAAATACGGTACATGAGACTTGTTCAAATTTTTTTCTTTTTTTCTTCTTCAAATAATCTTTATTAGTTTTTCAATTAGATACACCACATACACATATTGTATTACATTTTACATTTATACTTGCTCTTCAGAGCTGACTTCCCTCCTTCCTTCTTCTGGTTTTTTATATCACATATAATTTTATTGCATTATTTTCTTCCATTTTATATATTGTTATTCATTTTCCATATTTGTCCATAGTGCGAATTTTGTATTTTCATTAGTGATCTGGTTCAAATTCCAACCTTAGTCGATTTGAATTTTTCTATGAAATTGCCCATGCTACACATTGCTGATGCGGAAGTTACTCAGAAATCCTTTCCATTTTTGATTTCTGAGCATGACATGTAAAAATAATTTCTTGCTGAAATGCAGAATGCTTAACGAAAAGCACTGTGCGCGCTCGCATGCATGCACATTTTTGTATGCATGTGCGAGAGAGACATTTCTCTTTAAGTTGTAGTGTTAAACAGCAGAGGGCACTGCGGGATTAATGAAATGCATTCTGAGCTTCTGTTTCTCGCCCCCACCCCTTGCTTCATGTGAAGCCATGTTGAATGAGCAAATGTCTCTAGACTGGTCTGCGAGTTTTAAATGTCTCCTTTACAGGAAATCCACTGTGTAGCACTGCAGGGTTGTCCAAACAACTGCACAATGTCCACTTCTGTGCATATGTTTAACTTTGCTCACATCGCTGAACAATGTCTGTTTTCTTTGCATAATAGATCACTTTAGTCACGTGCACCTAGTATTATGAAAGGAGCAAATGATATTTGCCATAAAGGGTGTCTCTGTGTGTGATTAATCATCCTGTGGATTTGTCATGGCTTAAAACGAGCAGCTTTTGGACAAACTGGATCTTGAATGTATAAGTGGGACTTTGTCTAAACTTAATTGTCTTAACAAGATGTTACTGTATGGGTTTTAGTGCTGGGTCGAGATTAGTTTCTACTTGCTTACTGTTAAATGCACCACTTTTTCAAATTTTAAAAAGCCCACTATTTACATTTTACAGTTTTTTCAAAACTTGGAATGTGTGCTTGCTTGTATTTGAGAGCATTTTTTTTGTTTTTTTATCAGCCGCTGGCCTTTTTTTATTGCAGACTAGCCATTACATTCGCTTTTCTGGGCAATAGGCCCTTGTTCTAAGGCACAATAAGAGTTTTTGCCCTGTAAATTGATTGAGCAGAACTGGCTGATCTTAAGCCTTTCTGTAGTTAAACCCGATTGATGTCTTGCCCAAGTATCTCTACTGTTTCAGCCGGGACATAATGCAGAGGTGATACTTTTTGCTCATTAATATGTGCCCAGCTGTTATGTGATCTGTTCACCATAAAAAAAAGGAATGTGTGGTTTGGAGGGCCCGTGGAGAGGACATTTAAACAGAGCAAAGGAAAATGTCAGGGTTATTCAGGATGTCCTAGGAGCCCACAGAAGATGGAGGAGTTCCTCTTCCCTGCTCTGCGGGATCTCAAATGCCCACATGGAGCTTCCTTGGTCATTTTGTTTTGGAAGCGCTGTACACAGAACAGGGCTATTCCAGTCCTCACAGTGAATGGAACCATCTATATTCATGTGGAAGCTGGGAAGGGAAGTCTTGGAAGATCTGTCCTTTATAATTAGTCTGTGGGCCTAAGTAGACGAGACATAAAATGCCTAATCAGGAGACTTCTGCATTTTCTCTTACAAATGAACAAGATGCAGGTGGGGAAACGCACAGGCAGGGCTCAAGCACAGGAGCGCTGCCCCCCCCCTAGAATTGTAGAGTTGGAAGGCACCCAGAGGACCATCTCTAGTCCAATGCAGGGATATGCAGCTGTCCCATACGGGGATTGAACCTGCAACCTTATCGGCACCCTGGTCTAATCAACTGAGCTATATAGGTGGGGGTAAAGAGATGGAATCCATGGTATATGCCCCTGAATACCAATTGACAGTGGGGGAAGGCTGTTGCTTTTGTGCCCCGGCAATAGGTTTCCCAGAGGCCTTAAACTGGAGTGGACATAGTTGCAAACAGAATGCTGGACCAGACAGACCTTTTGGTGTTTTGTTCTGATGGGTGCAGTTCATCTGCTCTAATATTAATTGTGGTTGAGGCTAACCAGGATTTTCCTTAATCTGAAACCATGTCTGAAGGACAATGTCCCTTATGAAAACCTAGTTAATAATAATAATAATAATAATAATAATAATAATAATAATAATAATTTATTTATACCCCACCCTCCCCAGCCAAGACCAGGCTCAGGGCAGCTAACACCAGGTATAAAACAATTGATTGAAATACAACTTAAGAACAAGATTAAAATACAATATTAAAATGCAGCCTCATTTCAGTAGGAACTCAAATCAAACACTTTTTTTGGGGGGGGGGGAATGAAAATGTCAAGTCTTCACCAAGGCTAACTATCCAAACTGGTCCTACGTGGACCAGAAAAAAGCCAGGGAAGTCCCCAAATAGGAGTTCCATCACAGAAGGAGAAAGGAAAAAGGAAAGAGGGAGAGGGGATCAAGTTGATTCCAAGCCAAAGGCCAGGTGGAATAACTCTGTTAAGCATGATGGTGGCTAAACAGCAAGGAAGCGAGAACTTGTTCCCAGCGGGCAGTAAGGGTTGCAGTAAGAGATCCCACGTTCACAAGGCAGGCTCTCAGTTTGCAAACTTTCCAAGTACAGGCAGAACTGCAAAAGGTCACATAGTGGAGCACTGAAAGATATATGCAGAATATATATGCATGTACAGTTGTACCTTGGTTTTTGAACAGCTTAGTTCTCGAATGTTTTGGCTCCCGAACACCACAAGCCCTGAAGTGACTGTTCCGGTTTGCCAACTATTTTTGGAAGTGGAACGTCCAACAGGGCTTCCGTGGCTTCCAATTGGCTGTAAGAACTTCCTGCAGCCAATCGGAAGCCGTGCTTTGGTTTCCGAATGTTTTGGAAGTTGGACGGACTTCCGGAATGGATTCCGTTTGACTTCCAAGGTACGGCTGTATATTGTGATGGGGGAAATATGGAAAACAGGTTCTTTCAAAACCTGGCTGAACAATCAGCCCAACTGCTCTCTGAAATCTCTTTGATAAGAAAGGGAGCTCTGAGTCATAAAGCTATCTTGGTGCGTTAAATGCCGAAGAAAATAAATTGGGCATGACACACAGATTTAGAGGATGGGGGTGAGGAATGTATGTTCCCAGTGGAAGCACAAGGATCTGTCTCATACATTTCACAGAAACACGGCTCCACCTTCTGGGGAGGCTGCATTGGGCTGTTAGCAGATTTCCGAGAAAATATCAAACCTGGCATAAACATTGGCACATTTCTTCTTCTTTCTTCAAAATGTAAAAATAAATGCTTTTGGGGGGGGCAGAGGTTACTGAGAAATGTAGGGAACTGGAAGTGTGAGTCACCCCCATTTCCTGTTCCTGTATTTCTTAAGTACTCAAGAGCAACTTGAGGCCCTTTTGCAGATTAGGTAAAGGTAAAGGGACTCCTGACCATTAGGTCCAGTCGTGGCCGACTCTGGGGTTGCGGTGCTCATCTCGCTTTATTGGCCGAGGAAGCCCGCGTACAGCTTCCGGGTCATGTGGCCAGCATGACTAAGCCGCTTCTGGTGAACCAGAGCAGCGCACGGAAACGCTGTTTACCTTCCTGCCAGAGCAGTACCTATTTATCTACTTGCACTTTGACGTGCTTTCGAACTGCTAGGTGGGCAGGAGCAGGGACCGAGCAACGGGAGCTCACCCCGTCGCGGGGATTTGAACCGCTGACCTTCTGATCGGCAAGCCCTAGGCTCTGTGGTTTAACCCACAGCGCCACCCGCATCCCCCTTTTGCACATTACACGGCAGTTAATCCAGGGTTTGCTATCAAGCGCGCACTTGAAAGAGAACTACAGCTTTTCCTCGTGGTACAAGTTTTGTTTGAAACATGGGCCATTCAGCTCTGATGCATTTGTCTTGGTTGGTGTAGAGAACAGGAATCCCTGCAGGTATATGGCATGAAAGGGTTCCCCAAACTTGGGTCTCCGGTTGATTTTGAACTACAGTTCCTATCATCCCTGACCACTGGTCCTGTTCGCTTGGAATGATGGGAGTTGTAGTTCAAAAACAGCCAGAGACCCAAGTCTGGGAAATGCTGATTTATGGGATCAGCTTGCTTGCCTTTTCTAATTTTATGCCTTGAGAGTAACTAGGGTGGTTACTAAAGTACATTGGAGACTAAAATACATTTGGAACTAAAATACATTTTGAGATTGTAATCTGATTTCATTTTTATGATGAGGTAAGTTGTTTTTTAACTGAAGTCGGAAGCATGTAATCCCTCATTACATTATAATATGAGAGTAAATGTCCTTCAGAATTATTTAGCATGAATGTTGTGTTCTGTGTACTCACCCTTATGCATGACAAGGTTGGTGATAATGGAATACTTTTGATGGTATTGAAAGTATATAAATATTTTTACTGAATGAGGTGTAGTTGTGTTTTTAAGGTTAATTTTTTATCCTGATTTATTTTAACCTAGTTGCAACGTATTGCAAACTTCGATTTGAGAAGCAGATGTGATTCTGTTGCCTCCCAACCCTTTACTTTCATATAAACCGGTTATGCTTTCCTAAAGTGATGGTGGTCTTGCATGTTTTAATACATTGTATGCAAAATGTCACTAACTGAAAGGGTTTGACATACTTGCTGTTAGAGAGGGAATATGCGGTACGTCCAGCAAGGTTTTCAGGTGCTGGTTTTAAGCCGTGCTGAGCTAAAAACACATTGAAAGTGGTAAATTGGTTTTTAAGAAGACTCAGTAAGGCGCTGGACCAACTGCTAAATTCACCCGCAGGTTTGGTCAAGCCCCGTATCATTCCCAGCCCTTTCAGCAATGAACAGAGCTGCTACAAATACAGGAAAATTGTGCTTCTATCTGTAAACATAATACCTTGTTTTACTGCACTGTGCAGATATTGCTTCTTACAAGGATGCTTGTGCAGCTGCTTCCATGAGAAGGAAGCCCCCCATCCCCACCACTGCCCCTCTTCTGGCCATGGGAGTGGCATAGCTGTCAACGTTTCCCTTTTTTAAAGGGAAATTCCCTTATTCCGAATAGGATTCCTTGGAAGAAAAGGGAAAAGTTGACAGCTATGGGGAGTGGAGCAGGCTAGGGATGGACATGGGCCTAGCCAAGGGGTTGGGGTTGGGGGGTAGCTGCCCCCCCAAATCAAGAAAAAGCAATACAAATCAATACAAATTGGAGGTTTGCCCCCCTAACAAAAGCCTGACGCCCCCTAACAAAAATCCTGGTTACACCCATGCTCCCACCAGTTTTTTCCCCCTCCTTCCCCTGTACAGCCACTACAGTATAGTGTAAATTTAACTTTTATGCACACTGGGAAACCAACAAAATTTGTGTGACTCGCTTTATTTCGGTGATGTGGAACCAAACCCCTCAAAATCTCCGACGTATGTCTGTATTATAACGGCATTTGTTTATAATGTGCTCCATTGAATTCTTCTCGGCCATTATTTCATTACTGAAATCTGATTATTTAGGAGGCCATATAACAAATTATTACATGTAAATTAATTTTCAGTTAAATCAGTTGGACAGATGAGAATCATCATCTCATCATTTTATTATTTATACCCCGCCCATCTGGATACTCACACAGAAATAATTTTACTAGATCGACTGCCCGGTATTTAATGTAAGCCATTTATGACATACCAGTAGCCTGAAAGGGGCAAAAAACTCCCAACAATCCAGCCAACTCTCTTTGGTTGTAAATAAGTTATTGATTATTTGCACTCCCAAGTAATCAAAAGTGAATTTAGAAATAAGGCAAACTGTTTTGTGTCACCGAATAGAAAGGTGGTTAAGAAAGAAACAAAACTCTGCTTGGATATATTTTGTATGGACAAATTGGAACAGTTTTACAGTTCTGCTTTTCTTGGATGAAATGCAACACAGTAACGCTGAAACAAAAACAAAAAAAGAGGAAAATATGTCATAATGTTGTACGTACATTTTTCATTCACGCCTCTGGTCAATCACACTTTCCAGGTTTTCTCACTGCACTAAAAACCTGCAAAAGCTTTCTGACCAGAGACAATGCAAGTCTGCCTCTATTGCCCCACTTCAAACTCACGGAAATACTATCTGTCCTCAATCTCAGCAACGAAGGTTGATTTTGGCATCTCTTTTTGTATATTTGGGTTCTCTCTGTTTGGCCACTGGTTGCTGTGTGAACTGCTCCCAATGAGTCTTCCCCTTTAGCGCTTACTTTCAATGTAGCGTTAGAAAACAGACTGTGTTTTCATTGTTTCGATTTGAAATAAGAATAGCAGAGCATGTCAAACCCTTACTTTTTCAACATTCTAATTTTGCATATATAACTCTTTATGATTTTGTTGCATTCACTAGGTTTGCTGGGATGGGTAATCTTCTTAAAGTCCTTACCAGGGAAATTGAAAACTACCCACATTTTTTCCTGGATTTTGAAAGTAAGTTCAAGATTGGAACATCCTTTCCCCCTGACTTAGGAACTGGTTGAGAAGGAATGTTTAAGCCTGATTTGCTTTGACAGATAAACATGTTCAAGCAGTGCAAATGATCTGACTCGATGCTTTCAAGATTTGTTCTCTGAGCCACTTTCCTGTTCCTTTTTTCTCTCTATTTTTCAGGAACCAAATGGGAAATCTTTTAAAAGTTCTCACTTGCACAGATTTTGATCAAGGGCCAATTTTTTTCCTTGACTTTGAAAGTGAGCAAAACTCCTTGCCTGGCTTGCATTCTTTTCTCCTTCTAATATATAAAATCCTAATCAATTGCATGTATTGATCTACCATACAACTAGTACAGTGTATGGCACTTATACTTTTCCTGCTTGATTCTGAAAATCAGATGCTCGGTTCAACCAAAACACCAACAATATATATATATATTTTGCAAACGTTAGCATTGCTCGGCTAAAAGAACTGCCATGCCTTCTGTCAAACAGTCTCTGTCAAACAACCTTCATTTTAGAAGGTATGCTTATTTTTATTGACAAAGGACAGGGCCCGTTGAGAGAGGTTTTAGTGAATCTTAGCATGGCACTGTTCAGACGTAAATTTCTTCCTTGAGTTATACTTATGGAGAGTGCAGGAGTGAGCCTCAAGGTTGCATGCTTTGTACAAGTTGGTCATTATAAGTGGCTTGTGCTGTATTCAAAGAAACTTGCAAGCAATTTCCGCCCCCCACCCCGTCCTTTACACTTTATTAAAATGTGTAGGAGCATAGCACTGTGAAACTCTTAAAAGCCCACTGAGCAGAAAAGTGTCTCAGCATTGCATATGGGAGTAAACACCTCTTTCTCCCTATATAGTGGTATCTTGATTCTCAAACTTAATCCATTTCAGAAATCTGTACCAAAACCAAGGTGCGCTTTCCCACAGAAAGTAATGCAAAATGGATTAATCCATTCCAGACTTTTAAAAACAACTCCTAAAACAGCAATTGAACATGAATTTTGCTATCTAACGAGACCATTGATCCATTAAATGAAAGCAATAAACAATGTACTTACTGCAGCCACACAATCAATCAGTCAGTCAATCAATCAGTCAATCAGTCAATCAATCAATCAATCAATCAATCAGTAGCTGAACTGGGTTCCACACAGTCACACCAAAAAAAACGAAATGCAAAATAAATAGCAAAAAGAGACAGACGTCAGGGTAATGCTCAATACGAAAGTGTGGCACTCAAATCGGAAGCACAACACTCAAAACAGAGCACTTTCGGCTTCCAAAAAAATGTTCGCAAACCGGAACACTTCCGGGTTTGTGGTGTTTGGATTCCAAATTGTTTGAGTACCAAGGCATTTGAGAACCAAGGTACCATTGTAGTTTCCAAAGGGCACAAGCAAATTTAAAGTTTTCTGATACGTACCCATTGACCCTTCAACACTTTCTGAAGGACTTAAAACATTTTGAATATATCTGTACTCTAAAGGAAAGCACTAATTCATAGTGAATACGACACTTTTCTTGCCTTTGTTCTGTGTGGAATTGCCTTTGTTCACTGTCGAATTAATGTGATTACCTCCATTAATTGCAGAAACAAAATATGGCAATTGAAGTAAACGCTCGATTGCATTCCCCTTAGCTTTGGATCTATCATCTGGTGAAATGTAATCTACTTCACACATTAATTTTCTAACCACATCTTACAGCTAATATAATCCTTCTGCTTACAGGCTAAATGCATGTCATCTGGGTGTTTCTTTGAAAAGAGATCAGAAAATGCATTAAAACTCCCTTCATCCACTAAAGATACATTTCTGCTCTGCTTGCTGCATAATAGCACTTTAAACACGGACAAAACAGGTGTATGTTGTTGTTCGGCACAGCTTGCTGTGTTTCATAACTAATACGCCATGGGGAAAACTTTCTGAAAGCCACTGTGTCAATTTCAACCCAGTCCCCCTACTTCCTTTTACAAGTCTTTCTTTATATCTGTATTTTCTCAAAGCTACCTGATAATTATGCATAAGAATACCTACACTAGATTCCAGGTATTTAGCTCAACATTCAGGGCCTTTCTGTGTCAGCCAGGTTTGTTGCTGAATGTCTTAACTTCATTGCAAAAAAAAAAAAAAAAAAATGGGGTAGCTGTCAAGAAATTGAAGAGGTAGAATTGTAGAATTGTAAAATTGGAAGGGACCCTGAGGATCACCTGGTCCAACCCCTTGCAATGCAGGAAAATGCAGCTGACCCATATAGGGATCGAACCTGCAACCAGAACCACAGGCAAGACAAGTGGCCTAGTAAGCAAAAACTGCATTTCCCTGAAGTTCATGGACAACATGCGTCAAGAGGGCGTCATTATGGAAATAGGCATTTCCTGATGTTGCGCAATCTATGCCACATTCTAGAATGATTTTGTATTTAAAAGGTGCATGAAAGACTCTGGTTGCATCTCTCAAGAGCACAACCCTTTTTTCTGCACATTGTTGAAGAGCAGCATTTCCCAAACCGACAAACTTGTCCTGCCCCGCAGCATAATTTTGTGACTATTGGGCCCCAGTAACTTACAACGCTTTCAAGTGGGCCCTGGAGGTAGAAGGCTTGAGAAGTTCTGGTGAAGAGCATTTCACAAGGAACCGTACCTGCTGAGACTGTACCTGTTGGCAGAAGGACTGTGAAATTTTGCATATTAGCATTTATGTTGAGGGGCACCATTCAAGCTCATAAGAAAATGGCAGGGTCCACAAAGGTGGCTGGGAGGTGAGGCAAAAGCATAACCTCAGAATGAGTTAATAGAATACTTCTGGTTGAAGGACTCCCCCCCCAAAAAAAAACTCCCCAACCATTGCTCCAAAGAGTCATCATTGAGAGATGGGGAGGAACTGGAGAGTTGCGTATTGAGCAAGAAGTTTTGCATCCCTGGAAACACGTTGTAGAATGACTTCCAAGCGTGCAAGGCCTCGTATGGTGGAGTCCTCTCAAAGCAGGATCCCATTACAGAATGCGCATGAGAATAATAGAATTGTAGAGTTGCAAGAGAACAACACGGGGTCCATCTTGCCCAACCCCCCGCAATACAGGAATCTCAACACATCCAATTCGAAACCATTCCACATCCTGCTTAGCTTTGCAAATGTGCCCGCAGTTTTTATTGCTGCACCACTGGAATGAAGGGGATTTGTTTGAAAGCACCCTTCACATCAGAAACTCCTCCCCCATGGGGAAAAAAATTACATAGGCAATATTGAATGTATAGCCTTGAGAGTTCAGACATTGGTCGTTCTGGGATTACTGTGCACTAAAGCTTTGCATTAATTCGATAGTGTTAAAGGCCTGTCAAACTTGATGCATCAGAAGAGGGTTGCTGAATTTCCCACCAATCAAAAGAAGTGGAGCACCATAGTTCCTCCCACAAGGCGTTTTTCTCCCTAATGGCCGGCCCACTTGTTGTCAGGAGCAGTGGCCAGGTTTTTCTCCCGCAGCAGCAATTCCCAAGCACCACACTTGAACTTTCCCTGCAGGGATGAGCATGATATATGATTCTGTATGTGGGGGAGAGTGAAGGGATCCACTTTTGGACAGTGTTCAGGGGGAAGCTAAGCACGCTCCCCAGTCCCTAGTGATCCCAGCCATTGAGGTTCAAGCGGTGCCCTTCTGCATAAGTCAGCTGTGGCTTCTGTTTCTTGGCCACCTTCTCCACCCAAACAGATGACTCACTGAGTAGCTTGACCATTTCTGTCATTGTGACAAATATCAGGGAGGATTTTACACACGTCACATGTGAATGTGCGGCAAGCAGAGGCTGTGCGTCTGAGCACTGGCTGCATATGTAATAGATAGATTTAAGAAACCACATCATTCTGCCAGCCAAATCCTGATATCCAGGGTTGCTAAAATAACGAGAGTTCAAAACCTTACCTCAGTTTGGGTGCTGCAGGCCTGTGTTTCCCTGCCCACCCCCCACCTCCTGCAGGAAGGCTTTTCTTTGCACCTGCAGTGAATTTCACCACAATGCATCTTATTAAAACTAAGGATCTCTCTAGGCTTTCTTTTTTTTTTAAGGCCTTGTACCTGCCTAAATTAATAACCAGTGAGCTAAATTTGAACACTTCGGGCCATTTACAGCAGGCATTTTTCTCATAAAATGTGTCCTGCTAGATTTTACGGCTGCACTAGAAGCCTTTAATTTGATGTGTATGAAGCAAGAGGGAAATCGTATGCAAGAGAAGCCCTTCTAGTCTATAATGCTAACAGGCACTCTAATTCCTGATTTAGAGAACCCAGAGTGTAACAGAATGATGGATGTTGTCAGGGCATGTTGTCATGCTCAAAAATGCCTGATGTGGTCACTGCTTTCGGAGGACAACAGTGCTGATCTCCTGTTTAAAAGGGAAGGGGCTACCCAGACTGAGCATAGTGTGCACACACCCTCAGAACACCTGATGCACGCACACATGCACACACAAAGGAAAGGTGGCTGTCTTTTGTACATACTGAAATCTCCCCAACTTTGGTTTCCCTGCATAATAGGTGATAATATTCCACCCTTCCTCTCCTCATACAACATGCAGTTTCTAAGAATAGTCCCAGTTTTGTCCAGTTCTGTTTAGCTTCAACAGAATGTTGCCCACAGATCTCCTCAGTTATTTGTTCTACTGACTTTTAATAATATGTCAAAACAAAACAAATTCCTTCCAGTAGCACCTTAAAGACCAACTAAGTCAGTTCTTGGTATGAGCTTTCGTGTGCATGCACACTTCTTCAGATACCTAAATTAATAACCAGTGAGCTAAATTGCTTCATACACATCAAATAAAAGGCTTCTACTGCAGCCGTAAAATCTAGCAGGACACATTTTATGAGAAAAATGCCTGCTGTAAATGGCCCGAAGTGTTCAAATTGGTATCTGAAGAAGTGTGCATGCACACGAAAGCTCATACCAAGAACTGACTTAGTTGGTCTTTAAGGTGCTACTGGAAGGAATTTGTTTTGTTTTGACTATGGCAGACCAACACGGCTACCTATCTGTAACTTTTAATAATATGGTAGGCCTTCCTGTAGAGACTTAAAACGTCAATGCAGCATTACACAGCAGCACGCTCAGGACTTTGACCTCTTCCTAAACCTCTCTGGACCATGCATCTCTTGCTCAAAATAAATATATCCTGGAACAATTTAATAAACATAATCATAATAAAATTTATATTATTATTTATACCCTGCCCATCTGGCTGGGTTTTCCCAGCCACTCTGGGTGGCTTACAGCACATTAAAAAATGTAAAACATTAGACATTAAAAATTTCCAGATACAGGGTTGCCTTCAGATGTCTTCTAAAAGTCAGATAGTTGTTTATTTCCTTAACATCTGATGGGAGGGCTTTCCACAGGGTGGGTGCCACTACAGAGAGGGCCCCTCTGCCTGGTTCCCTGCAACCTCACTTCTTGCAGTGAGGGAACCGCCAGAAGGCCCTCAGAGCTGGACCTCAGTGTCCAAGCTGAAAGATGGGGGAGGAGATGTTCCTTCAGGTATACTGAGCTGAGGCTGTTTAGGGCTTTAAAGGTCAGCACCAACACTTTGAATTGTGCCCAGAAATCTACTGGGAGCCAGTGTAGGTCTTTCAGGACTGGTGTTGTATAGTCCTGGCGGCCACTCCCAGTCACCAGTCTAGCTGCCACATTCTGGATTAGTTGTAGTTTCTGAGTCACCTTCAAAGTAGCCCCATGTAGAGCGCATTGCAGTAGTCCAATGGCTAGTAGGATAACCAGGACAGCATCATGGATTGGCATTGCCAGATACCTCCTGAGACATCTATTCCAATTGGCCCCATGCTCCGCTGCCAATCCCTGGAACTTCCTGGCCCTTCAGGTCTTATCATAGAATTGTAGAGTTGGAAGGGACCCTGTGGATCATCTAGTCCAATCCCCTACAATGCAGGAACATACAGCTGTCTCATATGGGAATCGAACCTGCAACCCTGGCATTATCAGCACCATGCTCTAACCAGCTGAGCTATCCAGCAGGACTTCCTGCTTTACTTTTTCTACCAGTTCACCTTCCCCCTTGAAGTGAGCGATCAGTAAGAGGAGTCAGAAGGAGCAGCCTCTACATACCTTTTTGTCTTCTTCTGGGGAGGGATGGATTAGGCCAGACATAGGCAAACTCGGCCCTCCAGATGTTTTGGGACTACAACTCCCATCATCCCTAGCTAACAGGACCAGTGGTCAGGGATGATGGGAATTGTAGTCCCAAAACATCTGGGGGGCCGAGTTTGCCTATGCCTGGATTAGGCCCAGAGTGAAAGGCAAACAAATAGGAAATAGTAGGGTGGGGGGAGGAGCTGGGCCCATGCAGGGAGAAGGAGCCCCTCTTATCCAAACCCAAGCGTGTCAGCATCAGTTACTGTGAGTGTCATTTCAAAGGCTTTGAAACACGCTGTCATTTCTTCCCTCACTGGCTTGGAGATAACTGGGCTAGACTGACTTAAAGTGATTTCAGTATTCACTGAGAGACTAGCACACGGCCCCCTGAATCCATGAATATTTGTGGAATCGTTGGAACGGATCTGGGTCTAACATCTCCCCGAAGAAAGGCTTGGCAGCGATAAAACACGGAATGTGTGTGCTTTTGTTAAGTTGGACGCTTGGAAACAGGGTTTGGAAGAGGGCCCAAGCAGAAGTGGCTGTAACGTTTAAGTGAAATGATGAGTCCATCAGCAGGTCAAAGACAGAAGGGGTTTGAGTGTCCCTAGCAATGGTCCATCTTCCGCGATAACTTTTCCTGGTGATTCACATATAAGTCTAAGATAGGCCAAGGGGGAAGAAACACAGAATTATGGTGTGTTTTAAAACTGGAAAAGAGGGGAAAGAGTCACAATCATTCATGGGTCTTAATATAGCAGGTGAGGATGAAAACAGCTTTTCATTCTGCCAAGCTATGCTTCTGCATAGAGGACTAACTCTTTTATGGATTGCTGTCCTCATTTTTCTCTTACTCAGAAATTCCAACTGGGAAGGATTGCAGCAAGATTATTTTTTTCCACAGGTTTTTTTTTAAAAAAATGTATCCAAATCATCTTTTCTCAGTGGAGTCCATGATATCTTTTGACATGGAATTTGCTGAAGTCAATATAGTTGTTGTGGGGGTTTGTTGTTTTATTTTAATGTAAGTACATTTTGCATGAGGCATTTTTTGATGGGGGGTGAGGCGCAGCAGTTTTAATCCTAGTTACATTGGAGCTAAATACTAAGGCATAGATATGGAAATCAATGACGCACCGCCTGAATTGTCTGCAACATAATAAAATATGGATCAAAGGGTTATTCTACTGCAAACCACAGGAGTGTGTATGCTAGCTCTATTTGCAGCCAACATTTCTTAAAATAATATTTGCTTTTTATCTCACCTAGATGCTCAGCCTACAGATGGAGAGAGGGAAGTATGGAACCAAGTCAATGCTGTCTTACAGGATTCGGAGAGCATGCTTTCAGACCTGCAGTCCTACAAAGGAGCTGGACAGGAAATTAGAGATGTGCGTTAGACCCTACTATGGCACCCCCCCCAAAAAAAAACTGAGGAAGGAAAAATTAAACACTAGTCTGCAATATTTATTTTCATACCCAAACAAATACAGTAATACCTCTTGTTATGTTTGCTTCATGATATGTTTTTTCAGGTTGTGTCCTGTGGTAACCCGGAAGTACAGGAAAGTGTTACTTCTGGGTTTCGCCACTTGCGCATGCGCAGACGCACAAAATGACATCATGCACATGCGCAGAAACAGCGAATCATGACCTGTGCATGCGCAGACGGGGGGTGCGTTTCTTTCAGGTTGAGAACAGGGCTCCGGAACGGTTCCCGTTCGCAACCAGAGGTGCCACTGTACATACAATATTTCTTTTTTTTAAAAAAAAAAATTGGTCATAATTATGTGAAATCAAAACTAAAAATGACAAGAATTTTCCTGTCTACTGAACAAATCTCTTCTGGAGACAAGCGGTTACCGATGCAATCAGGCTACTGAACAAAGTCAAGAACCTCATTGAAACTTGTAGCAACACTCCTTAGGATTCCAAATTAAAAACAGATTTTCTAGATGTGCCGTGCACGCATATATCTGCACACAGAACACACGATTATGTGTATCTCCGCATGCATGTGGTGTGGATTATGTTTACCCCTGCATGCGGGCGAGACAAGATTGCAAAGAGCTTTTGCGAAGGCTGTTATTTATTAATGACCCCGAAGATGAATGATGGAGTCTGAGGACTACATGTTGGCTGAAAGCTTTCCAGTGCTAAATGGTGCGACGTCAAAGATGGACTTAAAAGCGGCTCGGCTTTTGGTCTGTGTGTGGTGTTTACAAAACCTCTTGAACGGTTTTGTTCTTAATTTATATGACGCCATCCGTGCATGAAGTGTTACGGAGTAACATGTGCAGAAAATAAACCTCTAAGTAGGTTCTCCTGCCCCAGCGAGCTTGCAAGCTTCTTTGGGGGCACTAGACGCAATCGAGGGGAGGGGAAGGAAGGAGAAACGGGGCTGAATCAGATGAAATGGTTGGAATATCTTACAGGAACATAGGAAGCTGTCAGGTGATGGATCCGTCTTGACTATACTAACTAACAATGACTCTTGAGAATTTTAGGCAGGGGACATTCCCAGCCCTACCTGGTAATGTCAGGAATCAAGCATGCAGCACTGATGCTCTTCCACAGAACTGTGTCCCTCCTCTAACTTAATTGTTGACATCCGTCTGTCTCAATAAGAGTGCACCTCTGAGGTTGAAGTCAAACCCCAGAGGGACTTCCCTGGAGCACTGGGGTTCTGGGCTTCCCAGATTGACAAGACCCACCTCTTGGCCTGATGTGGTCCAAAGGAAAGCAGAGCAATACGTTGGACACCATCTTGGCTGCAGGAGTTGCCGGAAGGAGACATACAAGGCACCAACCAACTGTCTTAGGGACTCGACTCTGGATTTGTGTAGGGTTCACTCCTTAGCCTTTTCTTCTTGCAAAGATATCTTGTGAGACAGCAGATCCGAGTTTTCCTTCTGCTAGAAGGAAGTTGACAAGCCCCACCTGCCCCTAACTTTCCGCTCTTGTTATACAAACATCATTTTGAGATATTTTATATTTAAATATGGAGGCAAGCAGCAAGTCCTCTTTTTTGTACTTTGCCAGCCACCTGATTTTGATCAAGGTATTGTTGTTTTCCAGGCAATACAAAACCCCAATGATATCCAACTTCAGGAGAGAGCCTGGAACTCAGTGTGTCCTTTGGTTGTGAGGTTGAAGCGGTTCTATGAGTTTTCTCTCCGGCTAGGTGAGGATCTGCCTATTGTTTCCAAAGAATTTGTTCACCTCTGATGTTTTGGGTGCAGCCTTTCCCAACATGCTGCCCCCAGCCAGGATGGCCAGTGGTTAAGGATTATGGGAGTTGTAGTCCCAGCAACATCTCTGGAGGGACCACAGGTCAGGAAACCTGGTTTAGTGTGTTGCTGAACAACCCTCTGCTCTGCTGTTTTGACAGTGGTATTTGGTTCCTTCCGCCCTTTGGTGTATGGCAATTGTGCGTTCCCCTGCCCTTCATTTAAAGCAATGTTTCCCAAACTTTGGTCTCCAGCTGCTTTTGGACTACAATTCCCATCATCCTTAGCTAACAGGACCAGGAGTCGGGGATCATGGGTGTTGTAGTCCAAAAACAAGTTTGGGAAACTCTGACCTTAGAGGCTTATTTTTAACCTTAAAAACCCCTTTGATATTGTTTGTAATGGAGTTGTATTGCCAGACGTCCGTAAGCAAGAGACTGATACCTCTCAGTCATCATTTGGTGAAGAAAAAGCAATTAAAGATGCCCATTCCACTAACAATATCATACTTTTTAAAAAAATAATTTATTTGTTATGTCTCCATATTGTAGAGTTGGAAGGGACCCCGAGGGACATCTAGCCTAACCCCCTTCTGTGCCCACCGTGGGGCTCAAACCCACAACCCTGAGATTCAGAGTATCGTGCTCTGCCAACTGAGCTATCCAAGCAATCCACCTCAATTAAGATGATTGGCTTTCTTCACCCAGAAGTAACTTTTATTAAGTTTTTCCATGTGTAAAAGATATTTTGCACATTTACGTAGTTTAGGGAAGGCCAAACAGTTCCGTTTGTAAAAAATATTTATCCATGAGTCTTGTGCTAGTAGAAAAATAGGTTTGCACGTTTGTTTGAAATGCTCTCTTTTTAAAGAAATGCGAGACATATATCTGCAATTTCACTTGTTTTTGCTTTCCTCCCTTCTTCATCTTCAGAGAAAGCGCTGCAGAGTTTACTGGAATCCTTGACCTCCCCTCCCTATGCACCAACTCAGCACTTAGAGCGAGAGCAAGCCCTAGCAAAGCAGTTTGCAGAGATCTTGCATTTCACTCTCCGCTTTGACGAACTCAAGGTAAGGACGAGGGCGGGATGGTCAGCTAACACATAAAATGTTTAAGGGGCTTTTTTGGGTTAAGAGCGCCGTAATCTTATTTTTCTTGATTTTAAAATTTTATTTCCCCCTTTTATTTTCGTACCCAGATGAGAAACCCCGCAATACAGAATGACTTCAGCTATTATAGGAGGACGTTGAATCGCAACAGAATAAACAATATGCACGTAAGTGAAACGTCGTCCTTGCTGTTGTTAATTCAGTTTTTATACCGCCCTTTATTCAAAGATCCCAGTACATAATTTACGGAGCATAGTAATAAAAAGCACTGCACAAAAGCATAATAATAAAATAATCATAATAACAGTCCCCACCCCACCCCACATTCAGCAGGCCATAGATTATTTAATGGCCAAAAACCTGGTTTCCATTTGGGGCTGCTGCTTCACTAGAAGACAATCTGGCAATGTGGGAAGCTGGTTTATACAGTCCATCTACCTCAGTTTTTCTGCACCACCAGGTGCATGAGTGGCCCACCAGGGTTTCAACAGGAGTCTTTCTCTGTTCTGTCTGGAGATAGAAGGGATTATGATGATGTATTTTACTTTGCACTGCCATGTGTTTTCCTGTTCACTTGCTGTATCTGCAATCAAGGCAGATTTCATTTTTTTGCACAAGAACTTGGTAACAGCACATCCCTTGTTTCGGGCAACAGGTTGGGCACATGTGGTTTGCACATAAGGCGAAGCCACAGTTGGTTGAGGCAAAGTGGTGTCAACCTCTGAACCTAGCCCAGCAGACAAAGCATGGTTTGTTTGCTTTCTGGCAGCAAGCCACAGTTTGAAGCCATGGGTTTGTTGTTGACATGAAATCGTGGCTTGTTTGAACTATAATTTGGTGTCACGTCTGAACCCAACAGTCTTGCAGGACCCATGGTTTGTGTGGCCCCTCCAAGCTACAGAGAGAAGAGGAGCTGGAAAACAAACCAAAGCTTTTGAGAAAGAGGCGGAGCCTTGTTTGCTCATCAAGGAGACAACTCGTGGTTTGTTTACTAAGCTGGGGCTTAGCATTATGTGCAAACGCACACAGCAACTTCTTCTTTAAAAAATCAGTGTTCCCTTGTGTTTTCATCAGCTCGGCATTGAGAGCGAAGTGAACAACGAGATGGCTAACAGAATGTCCCTGTTTTATGCAGAAGCTACACCAGTGCTGAAAACACTGAGCAATGCCACAACACAGTTTGTTGCAGAAGTGAGTGATGATCTAATATTTCTTTAAAAAACCAAAAACCAATAGCACATTACAGAGAAATATTGAATAACTGACTTAATTTTTTTTTTGTTATTGTTGTTGGTTTGGTTTAACCTCTGCAGAACAAAACCCTACCAATCGAGAATACGACAGATTGTCTAAGTACGATGGCCAGTGTATGTAAAGTCATGCTGGAAACGCCGTAAGTTAGATATGAGCAGGGAAAATAAATGTCGCTTTGTTTGTTTGTTTGTTTGTTTGTTTTAATAGTTCAAAGAAATCTAACGAAAGCTTGTAATTGAATACTACTTTTATAACCTTTGGGGAAGCTGGAGACAGGTAGCCATTATTTCGGAGATTACGAAAAAGACCATTCCATGTACTTTTACTCCATTGTCGTTTCTGGTAAACTGGTTTTGCGTGACTTTAGAATCATGTTTGAGCAGAGACTATGGTGGAACAAAAGAAATGAGTGTATCTTTACACGCTGCTGGTAATGATGTCTGTTGCATATGTGGTGGAGCTAAACCAAAAGCAGCAGCTCCGGGTCATCATCTTCTCTCTCCCTTGTAATATCTAGGGATAGTCATAGTGCCATGATGTGTCATGGTTTATTTTTTAAAATACAAATCCATCCCAGTTTAGACGAGCTTTTGCACTGTTGGAAAAAGAAGAAGAAAGTCTTTCTTTTCCCCGCTTTCTCTGAGGGCCACAGTGCTCTGGCTTTGTCCTTCTGATAAATATTTAAAGTTGGAGAGGGAAAGAAAAAAGAAAAAAAGTTACGGCAGGACCAAAAAAAAAAGGGAGGGGTCAAATATCTTTAAAACAGGTCACTTTCCACATGACTTACCCTTTTGGTCAATTGTGTATTTTTACAAGCTTTGATGTTTGAAGATTGGTCATTCTGTCAGGGAAACCTAATGAACCTTGCACTCATCACCCAGGCTGACATGGTTACACATAGACAATGCAAACATATTCAATCATCATCTTTTTCTTAATTTATTTTTAATTGAGCCTTTTGCTGCCTCCTCAGTTGGAATGTGTGGCAGAAGTAATTTTTTGGACAGTCCTTTGATCTTAGGACAGAGGGGTGAGGAGCCTGTGGCCATCTAGAGGTTGCCGGACTCTTAATTCCCATTTGCCGCTTCCAACATGGCCAGTTGTCAGGAATCACCGGACGTGGGGAGCACAAGAAAACACAGAGGGGCACACACAGATTCCCCTACCTCCGTCTTTGGAGATTCAGCCATGCTTTGAATCTCTTCTTTAAAAGGTCACCTAAGATGTGGACTTTTTATTGCATCCTTGGGCGCCCTTTGTCATTACCTGTGGAACAACAGAGACATCATTATCAGTTGGGAAATAAAGGGAAGGCACTGATTTCTTCTACCCTGTTCCCAGTCCCAAGAAAGCTGGCCAAGTCTGGAGCCTGATGTTGGCATCCCCTGAGGCAATGGGCCTGTCTCCCTTTCAGGCACCTCTATGCTGGCAGTGGCTGTTTCTGAGAGGCACAGTGATGGACAAGGTGATGGAAGCCCACCATGCAAGCTGAGACCTCTGACTCTGCCAGTTGGACCCAGGGTCCAGTAATGGAGGAAGTCTCTGTACAGCCACGGGGTGGGGTGCAAGTATTAGAATGGAAAGGCCAGACCCCCACCCCATTCCAACAGCTACCCCTCATCCCTGCTGGTGGGACAACTGTGCCAGCGTGCCATGGGGTCAGGGGCAGTAGACGTGTCGATTTGCCCATGGTCTGCCCTGTCAGCCGTGTTTATTGGCAGTTTTCTTTTAACTCTATTAGATTGTGTCTCGAGGTTCCTGTGCTGCTTTGAAAGTGAAGGTTTTAATTTGAATAGAGGCAGAATAACAGCGTTTTCTCTCCTTCCGCAGAGAATACAGAAGCAGGTTCACCAGTGAAGAAACGCTCATGTTCTGCATGAGAGTGATGGTTGGCGTCATCATTCTCTACGACCACGTCCATCCCGTTGGAGCGTTCTCCAAAGCCTCAAAGATTGATGTAAGAATACTGAATGGCAAGGTGTTGCAATCCCCTGCAAAAGCTTCATGGGGTGTTCTGAAGGAAGCACTTCAATTCATGTTGTCTTCTTCACTAGCGGTTTGAGGCATCAGTCACATGAGCCATACTTGTAGCCTTTGGAAAATGACTTCTTTTGCGCGTTTGCTTTTCAGGATGCAAATTTAACTTGCAATGGAGAGCTTGGCACGTGGTCCCGCGCAAATTTCAGTGTAGCCTGCGACATTGAATAAAAGTGTAATACAGTCGTACCTCATGTTACGTTTGCTTCATGTTACGTTGTTTCAGGTTGTGTCCCGCAGCGACCCGGAAGTACTGAAAAGAGTTACTTCCAAGTTTTGCCGCTTGCGCATGCGCACAAGCGCCAAATTACGCTTCGTTCATGCACAAAAGCGCCAAATTGTGCCGTGCACCTGCACAACCAGAGGTACCAATGTGGCATTGAAATCCAACCCACAAACACGCAAATAATTAAAAACATCAGCCTTCTTCCACAAATGACTTCTATAGAATACATGTCTCCACCAAAGGCTCAACTATACTCCCCACCACCCACAATTTGCCCCTGATCCAGATAGGATGCTATTGTAGGGATAGGAAGACTATAAACTTTTTTTTCTGTTTCAAATTGAAGGTCTCGGGCTTATGATTTTCACTTGGGTGGTGGAAACAACCATTGAAGTAAACAGGGTTTCCCCCCAGTGCAAATTGCAGGCCCAGGGGGCTGACCAGAATCAGGACTGCAGTTGAGGGTAGAGGATTAAAGCTCCACCCACAGCTTCCCCAAGGAAGGTCCTGATCCAGATCAGGGAGCCCACATTGACAACTTAGATAAACCGAAGAGTGACTACACTTCAAGGCATAGCTACAGAGCTAACGTAATGTCCAGTTTGTTCAGGTAGTTACTGACAGCCAGCACAGATCCTTTGGTGCAGGTGTTATTGTGCAGGTGTGAACATGTTACTCCAGTTTGAATCCTTGGAAGGGACCGCCAGGGTCATCTAGCCCAACCCCTTACAATGCAGGAATCTTTTGCCCAGTGTGGGGCTTTCAACTCTGAAATTAAGAGTCTCGTGCTCTGCCAACGGAGCCATCCCATCAGTCTAACTGCTGCGTTCTGCATCTTCATCTTCTAAAACAAGCCCTGCAGGCAGCACACTGCAGTAATTAAGTCTCACAATTACCAATGCATGAACAATGGCAATCAAGTTGTCCCTGTCCTGGAAACTGCTGAAATGCACTCCTTGAGAAAGACTGTGCCGTCCCATCAGGCATACTAATAGCAAATTCATTCTGTGAGCGTGAATTTTGTTGTAACCCAAACAGTGTCATTTGCACACATGAGCAAGGTATCAGCAGGCTTGGGAGAACTTGAATGTTCCTCCCCTTCCCAAATCTCAACGATGACTGTGTGTACTTAGTGGCTTTGCGCAATACAGTGCCTGGTAAATCTTGACTCTGAAGGCAACAAGTTCTGAAGGCACCAGGTTCAGGTTCTATGCATATTATGGGTAGGACTTTCCCATCTGTTCTTTCCCAGCAGGGGAGGTGTTGCTGTGACCTAGCACATTTTTGGGGAACAACATTCAAGGACGGTCCACACGTTCTGACCTGTAGATTAAAAGTGGTCCGTTCAGTTCTCTTACGCTTTTTTTTGTATTTCATGCATGCATCCAAATAGTAGCCCTTATTCTTCCATGTCTTCTCTTCTTCGCAGATGAAAGGCTGCATAAAGGTTTTAAGGGAAGAGCCAGCAGACACAGTTGAAGGCCTTTTGAATGCTCTCAGGTACCCATTATGTTTGCCTATCTTCATTTTGACCATCTGATTGTCCATCGTGTTTGATTTACCACACCGGAAGTGCAGTGGCATAGCGTGGGGGGTGCAGGGGGGCCCGGCCACACCGGGCGCAACATCTGGGGGTTAGGGTTAGGGATAGGGTTAGGGTTAGGGGGCGCAAATCCAGGGTTAGGGGGCGCAAATTACTTGCCTTGCCCCGGGTGCTGACAACCCACGCTACGCCACTGCGGAAGTGTAACAAAATAATAAAAGTTGCTGGACTGGATATCTCCTCAAAATCACTTCTCTGGCATATTCCCCATCTTACCTTAATAGCACATGTCAATTTATCATTAATAGCTATATCCCACACCTTTTTATACCATTCTTCCATTTTATATTATGTATTTATATGCAGGTATGTCTTCCTGGGTCTTCCTGTATTTGTTTATTTAATACCATTTACCTTATTCATTTAATTTGATGGATGCTGTTTCCCTCATTGTTGCTGTTAATCAATGCACTCATTTAACTTTGCTTGCCTTTATTTAATGTCATTGGGCCTTTCATAGCTCCTGGGACCAAACTTGCTAAGACAACCACAGAGAGCATTAATTTGAATAATCTAAAGCACTTTGCGTGTTCAGAGCTGCAATCCTGAATACGACAGGACTGGGGGGGTTGTGTGTGTGTGTGTGTGTGTTTTTATGTGCATAAGCATTGCTCTGTAAAGTTGCTGCTTTATCAAGGCGCATGATGGAGCCTGAAATTCACAGGATAGTCTTTTGACTCTGTCTTTGTAACTTCCAGGTTCACCACGAAACATCTGAACGATGAGTCTACTTCGAAACAAGTTCGAGCTATGCTTCAGTAGCCCCCTCCTTTTGACAAATGGACTTTTGTATTATTTAGAAAAAAAAGATGTTTGTTTACATAATTTAATAGTGTGTGGTGTTAATACATCTGCCTACTTTGCATAACATAATGGCTGGTTTTATTCTCCTTGATGCAGTCCGTGGACTTGTATTGATAACCTGACCGACTGACTCCGTATGGTACAGCGTCCAGTTTATATGCTAGTCTTACCACTTGGCAGTTTAAAGAGGTACCTTAATTTGAATATATAAATGACAAAAAAGGGGTCTATGTGCCTTGCTTTTTATGTGTTTATTGGTTGGCTTTTGTCTGTGGATGTATGCAGTAATTCTGTATTGTCGTCTTCGAACCGTTCCACACATGGAAACGTGCCAGTGAAGATCTCGCTGTGGAAGCTTCTAGAACAGGGCTGAGGAACCTGCGGCTCTGCGAATGCCGCTGGACTCCAGCTCCCAGAATCCTCAGCCACCATGGCCAATGGCCAAGGATTCTGGGAGGCTCTTCTGCTCTCCCTTCAAACCAGATCTTCAGAGCAATTGATTGCAGGCACTGTGGAGTGGTCAACACGTTCCAACCATGGACACTTTCCTCTTGCAGAGAAAGACTCCTGACAGAGTTTTCGCTGGGTTTGCACTGAAACCTGTGCATGCACGTTTAATTTTTAATTTTTTTAAAGCTGTTTTAAAATTTACGTAGCGTTGCGTCTGCAGTGTGCCTTTGGGCAGATAGTTGGAATGTAAATTATCGATATAAAAAATATACGGTGCCGTTTGGGTGTACTTATCTCAATTTATCGAACAAGGCTGTTGGCGTGCTCTGGCCTCTTCGCTCCCACCTCCTTGGCATGCCAGAGTTGTCGACACTTTTCCTGCGTGGATTTTTAGCTTCCTGTTACATCGAAACCAGGACCAGAACAAGCTAGGATCTTAAACTGACTTCACACAAGAAGCAAGAAGGGCCAGTGCAAACATGGGAATGCTCGGGCACAAAGCTTGTGCTTCCCTCGGTTTAATAACCTGAGATGTACACTGGAATCAGGACCAATGAGAGACAGGCAATGCTGTTGTATATATATCTTTGCCTAGTTTTATATGCTCTGTATCATACCGATGGCACTGAGAGTGGCTTTGTTGTGTTTAGGGTTCCCTGCTTTTCTCTTAGGGATTTGCTCCGCTGCTCAGAGAATTGTGCATGTGATGGGGGGATGCCACTCACTTTTAACAATGCAACACACCAATGTTGCGGTTTGCATTTGTGTCCTTTCCCCCTCCCCACCCCACAAATATGCACAAGTTAAGGGTTTGCTCATCTGGGATATAACCCCCAGTGGAAGAGATCGGCTAGGTGCTATTATTTTGGACACTGTTTCTTGGATTTATCTTGCATGAACGTCACATTATTTCAGGCTCACTTTGAGCTACTTGAATGAGTCCAGATCAGTAATCTCTTTGTTATCGTTTTGTACATTTTGAATGCTGCACAGCCGCCCTTACAGTTCAGTTTGAGCCATGTGGAAAGTTTCTGAAAATAAATGCAAAATAAATAATAAGCAGCTTTCTGTTTTCTCCGCTACTACATTTGGATTTGGCAGGTAAAGTCCCACTTATATTTATGGCGTAAATTTATGGCTGGCCGAGAAAGGGAACTGGATGGCTGTAGAACCACATAGGAAGCTTGCAAGGAACTGGTTCTCCATATAATTTGCAGGATGTACTGACCACATCTAGTGCTTTTTTTTCTGGGGGTACGCAGGGATACGCATACCCCTAAACATTTTGTGAATCTTTGTACTTTGGTCCATTTACTGTATTTATTTTTCCCAATTTGAACTATCTTTTCTTGAGTCAAAATGAGAGTAGCCCTAAACATATTTTTGGAAAAATAAGCATTGACCATATCAGCAGAGGTCTTTTTTGTCCTAGCCTGAACTGCTGTGGTTAAATCCTTGGCATAAAGCTCATTGTCAACAAAAAGCTAATTTGGGGGGAAATAATGTTCACTTGAATCCCTTTCCTGGCAGAAACTGTGTCACAGAGATAACATAAAACGAATTTGACACTCAAACATATTATTAAACAAACAAGGAAGGCCTCTTTCCTGCCATTGTATGTATGTGCCTAACAAACACGGGATTACCATTCACACATGCCAACACTCTGCATGATGGGGGAAACTGACTGGAAGGAAATACTCCCAGACTGCACATGTGAAAAGCCATGCTTTTCCCAAAGTTGTATACAGTTTAGAAAGCAGTTGCAAGTGGGGTCTAGTTGCTAATAATTCCGGATCTTTGGGGGGATGTTTCATATTACCTATTTATAATGACATGAGAACCTACTTACTACAGACAAAATACAGTTTTTCTTACACTTGGAAATGAGGGCCAGTTTATGTAAGCCAAACTCATCGCACAGCATTGTCTTTCTTGGGGTTTGCACATTGTTGTGTACTGTTTCACCACATTGAAGTGGAAGGTGCATAGACATTAATAGAGGGGAAGAAAGCAAGGATTCCACTATAAGCAAAGAGCCCAGTTGCTTACGCAAATGCCACTGAATTCCTTTTACGGCTGTTAGCCACTGTGTGAAACCTGAGAGTTTACGTTATTTTTTCTTGGCTGTCCAGAGTTCCCCAGTGTGACACTTCCAAGAAACAAAGATTCTTCACTGTGAGCTACATTTGTTTTGTTTCCCACTGGAGTCCCAACTCAAGGAATACTGAAAACCTTTTGCCAGTTCCTCTTTCGACTGCATCTTCTGAGTGATCTGCAGCAGCTGTGAGGTGGTTAGCTTATAAGATTTCAAAAATAACATCCCTTGCTTGTGTATATGGAATATGGTATTCATATATTTAGACCCTTGTGCCGCAATGAGTCTCTGTTTTCGTTCGATTGTTTTGTATTTTATTTGTCTGAATTAGACAAGGTTTGTGCATGCTGGCTAGAGTGTGTATGAGTTTAGGGAAATCTTTGGCCCAGAAGGGTTCAGAAAGTGTTCTGGGATAATAAGTTACTTCCTACAGATCCAGAAACTAAATCTTCTGGAGTTGGTTTGACCACATTAAGTTATTTGGGATCCGGCCTTTTTAGGTGCTTAGGGGCAAGAATAGCTTTCTATTTTTATATCTTTGATAGGATTTAGCACTATGCAGCTTGAATATGAAGTTTGTTTTAAATAATAATTACTGTCCGTACTTGATGCTGTAGGGTGCAGGTAATGCTTGGGTGCAGAACTCAAAAGCCTTGGCTGTTCGTCATGCCCATTGATCCAACCTCTAATGTTTTAGAACCAATCCTCTTGATTGATTTTATATGTGAGAGTAGACTAATAATAATAATAATAATAATAATAATAATAATAATAATAAGACAGTTTGTGCATACACAAACAGACAGACAAACAGAAATTGCGGCACATTGCTCCCGTGTAGGGCAAATTCCTGCCTCGTTCAAAGGCAACTGTTGCACCACTCAGTGAACTGGAAACTCAAGTCACCAAATCTCTTGCCCCCTTTCCTATATTTTAGGCAGACCATCCAACTTTCTATTTTTAAAAAGTTGAAAATGGCTCTGAGGCGGCGAAGGGGCATCACTGGTTCCAGCCAATCACATTTGTGCACAGCCAGGCTCTGCTGCAAATGTGTAGCCCTGTTCTTTTCCTTTGCTCAACCCAGGACAAGATGTGGTCAGCACACATCCTAAGCAGGTTCATTGCTCAAATTACATACAAATGTACATACATGCCCAAAGTAACATATTCCCTATCAGGGGGGAAATTGACAGTGCACAGCTCTAGACACATGCAGTAGATGTGACAGATTTCCTTAATTTTATTCATGGTTGAGGACTGATTTTAAGTGTATTTGGAATTAATGTTTTAACAATGGAGTTCTGTTTATAAAAGCCAAAAGAAGAGTGTTATTTGCCTTCTGTGTAATAAAAAAAAAGTTCAAAGAGCTATTGTGTGATGGTTGCAATTTTATTTCAGAGGTTTGAGCTGAATCTTATATTGCTTCTCAACGAAGAGTTATCTATTTGGAATGTTACTTTATAATATATAATTCGATGGATGGATAAAACACAAATGACGTACAGAGAAAAAAAGAACTTTCATCTAAAGTTTGTTAGTATCAAGTACTCACTTGGCTGTGCCGCTGCAAGTTTATTTTCAAATTTCAGAACTTCAAGAAATGCATTATCGAGGTCTATTGAATTGGTTCTCATACAAGATGGTAACATCAAGCTTTTTCTATGATCTGATCACATGTGAATTGCTGCTTTGGGCTGAGTGTGGGGAGAAACCCCACATTTTTAAGAGGTAAACCAGTGGTCTGAAATCATCACAAAGTTATCCATATTTGTTCTGGATCAAATTCAAATACAATGACTAAAATCCAGTGGGATTGCTTATTTATCTGTAGCTATACATGCATAGAGTTTGCGATGGTGGTGTTACAAAACGTGCCCTATGATTGGCTTGTGTATAATTGACATGTTAGAGGCCATATTGGAATAGGAACCTAGTCATAAAGGTCTGTTTCAGGTGACCATTGACCCCACTTTCTTGGGGTAATGATTACATTATAATGTAATGATTACATTACAGATGGCGGCGCGCATAGACGCTGCGGCTTAGTGCTCTCCCTTTGTTTTTCAGCGTTTTGTTTTTGTTTTTATTATTTTTACTTGTTCTGAGTATGTCTGGTCGGGCAAGAAAGATTACAGCAGGCAGGAACTTCTGAAGGTCGGGCTACAGTGTGAACAAGCTGTAAGAGCTGATTATTTAGATCTATCATCTATCAACTGTCATCAACTGTCAGCCAAGATGGCGGTGCGCACAGACGCTGTGGCTTAGTGCTCTCCCTTTGTTTTTCAGCGTTTTGTTTTTGTTTATTTTTACTTGTTCTGAGTATGTCTGGCCGGGCAAGAAAGATTTACAGCAGGCAGGAACTTCTGAAGGTCGGGTTACAGTGTGAACAAGCTGTAAGAGCTGATTATTTTCGCCCAGATACCGTTCCTGTGGGAGTAGCCAGGCCACCGGGCTCTCCATGGATTACTATGCCTCCAGGGAGGAGGCGAAGGCGGCGTAGAGACAGGAGGCAAAGGAGGGGTTGTCGGGCCGGCGTCCTGGTAAGATTGCAGAGGAGTCCATCTAAACCACCACTCCCTAGCATATTTCTTGCTAATGTGAGATCTCTTGCCAACAAAATGGATGAATTGCGGCTGCAGGCAGCAAAGAACAGCCTTGTAAAAGATTGCTGCGTTTTATTTGTCATTGAAACATGGCTTCAACCGTCCATACCAGACATAGCTATTCAGTTGGAAGGCTGTGCGGTACATCGTCATGACCGAAGCATGGACTTCGGAAAAACCAAAGGAGGGGGGCTGTGTGTATATGTGAACAAGTGCTGGTCTAAAAATTCTAAGACTGTGGGCAGTCACTGTTCACCGGATTTGGAATATGTGGCTGTTAAATGTAGACCAGCCTATCTCCCTAGGGAGTTCACAGCTGTTATGCTAACTGGTGTGTACGTGCCACCAGATGCTAATGCCAACTTGGCTTTGGGATGTCTGCAGAGCCTTATCAGCAGCCAGCAAGACAAGTATCCTGAAGCTGTGCACATCATTGCGGGAGACTTCAACCATGTTGAACTTAAAACAGTGCTCCCAACGCTCTATCAGCATGTGAAATGTCCCACAAGAGGAGACAAGACACTGGATAAAGTTTATTCAAATGTAAATCACGGCTATAGGGCTTTACAGTTGCCACATTTGGGCCAGTCCGACCATATGTCTCTGTTCCTGGTACCAGCATATATCCCACTCAGGAAACGGGCTCCCACAATATCAAGGACTGTTAAAATCTGGCCTGAAGGTGCTATTCACCAGCTGCAGGACTGTTTTGAGAGAACCAATTGGGATATTTTCGATCGTTCAGACCTGGAGGAGCACACGGCGGCAGTTCTGTGCTATATCAATCACTGCACAGACACTGTCACAGTAAATAAATCCATCCGGTTTTACCCCAATCAGAAACCCTGGATGAATAGAGAGGTCCAGTGCCTGTTGCGGGAAAGAAACAGGGCTTTCAGGTCGGGCGAGGTGCAGCTTTACAGTGTGGCAAGAGCAAACTTGAAGAGGGGTATTCGACGGGCGAAACTGGATTATAGACAGAGGATTGAGGATAATTTAAGGAGCAACAACACAAGACAGATGTGGCAGGGGATTCAGCATATTACCAACTACAAACCTAACCTTGGTGCTGTCGACGGTGACCCTTTGCTGGCGGAGGAGCTTAACCTCTTCTTTGCTCGCTTCGAGAGGGAGCCACCTGAGACGTCGGTATTACAGCCACCAGCCCATAGGGGCCCCTCATTCACTGTAGAGGAGCACGAGGTGAGACAGGTATTGAGGATGGTGAATCCGAGGAAGGCTGCTGGACCTGATGGCATCACTGGAAAGGTGTTGAAGGGCTGTGCGGATCAGCTGGCGAGGGTCTTTACTAAGATCTTCAACAAGTCCTTACACCAGTCTATTGTCCCACCCTGCCTGAAGTCGTCAACTATTGTTCCTCTGCCTAAAAAACCCACTATCAGTAGTTTGAATGACTACAGACCAGTTGCACTGACTCCAATCATCATGAAGTGTTTTGAGAAACTGGTGCGCCGTCACATTATTTCCTGTCTTCCACCAATTTTTGACAACTACCAGTTTGCATACAGGGCAAATAGATCCACAGAAGACGCTATCACCACCACTCTCCATGCTGCTCTGTCCCATCTGGAGCAGCCGGGGAGTTATGTGAGGCTGCTGTTTGTGGATTTTAGCTCTGCTTTTAACACTATCCTCCCCCATAGACTGGTGTCCAAGCTAGAGGCGATTGGACTCTCCAACTCCACCTGTCTCTGGGTTTTGGATTTTTTGTCAGAACGTTCTCAGAGGGTTAGAGTAGGGTCACATATGTCCAAAGCCCTTAGCCTTAACACCGGCTCACCACAGGGTTGTGTGTTGAGTCCCCTGCTCTTTACTCTCTACACGTATGACTGTACAGCCATCTATTCCAGCAACAAAATCATCAAGTTTGCTGATGACACTACGGTGGTGGGGCTCATTTCAGGAGGGGATGAGTCCGCCTATCGGGACGAGGTGGAGCGGCTCTGTGTTTGGTGTGGAGAGAACAATCTGGCTCTTAATACAGCTAAGACCAAGGAATTGGTGGTGGATTACAGGACAAAAAAGGCGGTCATTCAGCCCTTGTATATCAACGGGGAACGGGTGGAGAGGGTGGCGGAATTCAGGTTTTTGGGAGTGACTATCGATCAGGGCATGACTTGGAGCGCAAATACCACTGCTCTGGTGAAGAAGGCTCAGCAGAGAATTTATTTCCTCAGACTTTTAAAGAAGAACAATCTGAGTGAGAAACTGCTGGTGTCCTTCTACCGAGGCTCCATAGAGAGCATTCTCACATACTGTATTTGTGCTTGGTTCTCCAGTTGTACAGCTAGGGAGAAGAAGGTGCTCCAGAAGGTCATAACCACAGCCCAAAGGATTATTGGTCATCCTCTCCCATCTTTGGAAGAACTGTACGGTTCCCGTTGTCTTAGGAAAGCAAACAACATCCTGCAGGATTCATCTCACCCGGGATACAGTCTGTTTGCACTACTGCCTTCTGGCAGGAGATATAGAAACATCAAGTCAAGGACAAATAGACTGAAAAATAGTTTCTATCCAAGAGCTGTGGCCTTTTTGAATGCTGTAACTCGATAGTGTGACCTGGAAGTTTGATGGGTGTGGGTGTGGGTGTGGCTGGAATGTGGTTTGTTTGGTTGTTGTTGCTGTTTTGCTTTTGTTGTTTTTTTAAGGGATGGCATCCAATTTCGTTGCACTGTGCAATGTTGCACTTGTGTAATGACAATAAAGAATCTATCTATCTATCTATCTACATAGATTAAGCCAGTGGTTTTCAACAGTGTGCCGCAGCACCCTGGGGTACCTTGAATGATGGTCAGGGGTGCTGCAGGCAACACTGGCCTCTGACCCTCTTCCCTCCCTCCTCTGATGCCCTCTTGTGTCTCTGCCTCCCAAAGGCTTGTGTGGCTGTTTGTTGCAGCAGCCCTGGCTCCAAGCGAATGGTACCTCTGGGGCTGGTCAGGGGGTGCTGGTTGCCAGGAGATGAGGCGGCCTCAGAGTAAGCAAGCAAGCAGGCGAGGGAGCCCAGCCAGCCAGCCCTTGCTGTTGGGAATGGACAGACAAGTCCCAGGCCCTTGAGGCACCTCTCTTTGGGGCGGGGGGGGCAGCTCAGAGACCAGGGGCAGCAGCAGCTGCTGCCCAGAGGACTCCCAAGGAAAGGAGAGGAGGCTGAGGGAACACTCCACAAGGGAGGGAGTCTGAAAAAGGGTGAGAGGCTGCCAGCTCTGCAGGCAAGGGGTGACAGAACTGGGCTCCTGAGCCCCACAGGAGTGCCGCAGAAAGAATGCAGTTGGTCAAGGGAGCCGTGGACCCCCAAACCTCTGGAATAGGCCTTCACACACACTGCAAGCTCCAGATCTTTTGTGGGGTCTACCATCTTGTCACTGCCACCATTGCAAGTTCATTTGCCTTGTGCCTTCAGGCCGAGACTGCCCGCGAGGGCAAAGCGAGTGGAAGCAACTGTTGTTGTGTTTTCTTGCTCTTGGCAATACTGGCACACTCAGAGGGGGGAAGTGTGAACAGGGAGCAACACCAAGGTAGAGAATCTGTGCTGAAGTGCGAGGTTCTCGGCAGTAGGTGTGTGGGATTCCTGCACACCTAGACCCTGTTTTCATTGTGCGCAATATCAGAAGTGTCTAGGTGTGTGATCCTCACTGCATAGTGCAAGGCTCTCTGCACAGGAAGATAATCTGGGAGCAGCTGCAAATAGAACGTTTTAAGTGCGTTTTTAAGGGACGTCGGTAGCGTTGTGGGTTAAACCACAGAGCCTAGGACTTGCCGATCAGAAGGTAGACGGTTCGAATCGCCGTGACGGGGTGAGCTCCCGTTGCTCGGTCCCAGCCCCTGCCAACCTAGTAGTTCAAAAGCACATCTAAGTGCAAGTAGATAAATAGGTACCGCTCCGGTGGGAAGGTAAATGGTGTTTCCGTGTGCTGCTCTAGTTTGCCAGAAGTGGCTTAGACCCGGAAGCTGTACGCCGGCTCCCTCGGCCAATAAAGCAAGATGAGCGCCGCAACCCCAGAGTTGTCCGCGGCTGGCCCTAATGGTCAGGGGTCCCTTTACCTTTACCTTTAAGTGTGTTTTAAGTGCATTATACAAATGTGACACTAGATGGTGACGGTGAGCTAAAGGCAAATTCTATATATATATTAAAACTTTTTTTAAAAAGCATTTTCACAGCGGTTTTTTAAAAATATAGGTGTAGATTCAGTCCTGGTTTCACATGACATGCATCGTGAAAGGATGTGGTAAGATATTGATATTGATGAAGTGGTCTCATTTCCCCATCAATTTTTATCATCTTTCCCACTCCCTGAACATACACACCCAGTTAGGATTTTTTGCTGCTAGCTACAAATTTTGACCCAGTAAAACTATCTTAATTATCTAACTGGCATGTGTCAAGGCACGGACATTTTCAGCTGTCATGAAATTAGCACAGATCAGTGGTTTTTAATATAGGGGACGGAAGGCTGTTTACCCTGAAAATGGCCCACATTTGCCTGCAGAAAAATTCTTACAATGTAAGCCTTCTATATTAGCTACGATAAATATTTTGTCTGGTCTGCGTAGTTGGCTTGATGCTTTTTATCATGTAGGTTGAGAGTTTGCAGTATACACGCTTGTAAGAAAAATCTGTTGTTGACGCAGAAGAGCACGAGATCCTATTGGATCCTTGTCTCGTGCTATAGCGATTTGTACTCCATAATTTACTGTGTGCATAACATGGGTTACTTTTAATCCCTTTTATCCATTTCCCATCAAACATCGGGGAGCGGTTGAGTAGTAGTCCACCTCAAAACATTTCAGCTTTGCATTTCCTAGAAGCTTAGAGCTTCTATCTAAATGGTAACTTTTTCAATTCATATATACTTCAAAGTGGAACTTTTTGGGGGGAGGGAGGGAGTATGGGCAGCATGGAGGAAATCTTTCACTGTTGTTTTGCATTTCAACTGAGGCTTAATGTTTATCTGCTGGGGGCGAAGGAGGAACTGGTTGAAGAAAAAAGGAAAATGTCAAAAATGAATAATAAAATGGTGTTTAAACAGAAGCAGATTTACTGTGATATGTTTCCCCCTGATAAGCCCAATAATGTTTCCCAAATGTTTTGGTTGGATTCAGAGCCAAGATGACTGGTCAGGTTTTATGTGCTATTTTTAATTTGACTGCTTAAGAAACTTGACATCATCCTGGAGGAATTCCCTCCTGCGTAGCTGTATCTAGTTATTTGTAGGTTAAAATTCATCTCAATATAGATTCATGTGAAACATGTGTTGCCGCAGAAGCAGAGATAGGTGAGTAAAATAACCAAGGGTGGCAAAGAAACCATACTTCTGCTTGGGATAGTTTTCCCTGTGTGCGTCCCTCAGCCCCACAGCTGCCCCAACCAAGAAAGAATATGTTTTCCTTTAAGGTCATCTCTCTGTTTGATATTGTAGACTCTTAAGGTCTCTCTGTTCGGCAAACTTCCTTGCCCTTTATGCAGCAAAATCAGGCTGTGAAATGGGAATACGAGTGACCTAGGAAAGGAAAGCAACAGAACATTTTTTTGTGAGTTCCAACAAAACTGTCTGGCATGCTGCTGTGATATTGCTTTGACATAATAATTTAGTGTATTATGTGCTGTGTAGAAATAAAGGGTCTTCTATTTTCAGTTCTTGCTGAAGTCTACATCAGTGCCTTTTTATTTTTAATGTAGCCATTCTAGAGCCTCCAGATGTTTTTGGACTCCATCCCCTGTCATCATCCCTGACCATTGGCCGTGCTGGCTGGGGTTGATGGGACTTTGAATCCAGCAACATCTAGAGGGCAAAAAGCTTCTACATCCCTGTTCTGTAGCACCAGGGAGTAAGCTATTATCAAAAGTTCAAATAATGACCAAAAAGGGTGCTGTTCCAGTAAAGAAGGAGACAAGTTAGTGTCGGGTTTAGGGTGGCACAGATGGTTCCTCTGCACAGGGTGCTGAGCCAAGGGGGTGCCAAATTGAGAAGATCCTTGATTGAAGACCATTTTGGGGCACCAAATTTTGGCCTTGTACAGGGTGCCATACTATGAAAGATTACCAAAGTCCACCCTTGGACAAGGTGACAACTTACAGGAAATAAAAGAAAGTCAGGGCTAGTTTATTTATTTATTTTAACAAAATATTTATGATTTTCAATTTTATACATTTTAATAATTTTACAATAATTTTAACATTTCGAAACTCAACATCCTTCCCTCTCTTTCTGCGGTTCCTTAAATTTATTTTTTAATATTTTCTGCATATCCCAAATTAACTTAACTTAATCATTTATTGATCTACTTTAAATGTACACAGTTATAAAGCTGCAGGTTACACTAGCCCAGAGATGGAAAGAAGACAAAGTCCCTACCCTGCATATTCCAAATTAATTTAATCATTTGTTGATCTACTTTAAATGTATACTCTTATAAAGCTGCAGGTTACACTAGATCAGAGATGGAAAGAAGACACAGTCCCTAGCAGAGAAGAATGGCAATCTAACCTGTTGGACAATGCCGAAATGGCAAAACTAACCAGAAAGTTCAGGAACCAAGAAGACCAAAACTTCAATAAAGAAGGGGGGAAATTTATAATTTACTTGAGAGACCACTGTAAGCAGAAGAAAACATTTGCAGGATTACAATAAAACTTGTAATGTAAAAAACAAAATTAAAAAATTCCTTCCAGTAGCACTTTAGAGACCAACTAAATTTGTTATTGGTATGAGCTTTCATGTGCATGCACACTTCTTCAGATACCTGTAATATAGAAGATATTATGGACAAAATGGAGAGACATAAAATTTGGATGATGAAATAATATGCTGTTGAAAAGGTTTATAATGAGACCAATGAAGGGGAAGATGGGAAGTCTAGAGATTCGGAGAAATCTCTAAATTTGGATATGCATTTTGTATTGTTATAACTCTACACTTGTAAAATCAAATTAAAAATTATTTCAGAAAAAGCTGCAGGTTATTACAATAATCCTGCCAATGTTCTTATCTGTTTGCAGTTTGTTTGTAAAATATTCAAGAAACCATTTCCATTCTTTCATAAAAAGTTTGTTATCTTGATTTCTTATTTTCCCCGGTAAGTACGTCAGGACTATTTTCAAGGTTTTGCTGAAAATACAGGAGTGAATTTATCTCGAGTTCTCCCTACATAACTTTGGAACAGCCACATGCTTCTCCCTTGATGTCACAGCCATCTTTCATTCCTCTAGGGTCTGATGCAGCTGGGACACATTGCTGTGTCAAAAGTGTTTTGGAACCTGTTTTGGGAAAGCAGACATGGGAATCTTGACAAGATGGTCAGTCGTAGCAGTCAGGGGGCTCCCCTAGAAAGCAAGTCTGCCCGCTATAGTCAACCTCCTCTTAAAAAATACCAACTCCAGAGAGTTGCAATGGCTATGTTCTGTGGCACCCTTTCACATAAGGTAAAGACAATAGATCTGGCCACCGGTCCTAAAGGATCTACATTGGCTCCCAGTACTTCTCCAAGCACAATTCAAAGTATTGGTGCTGACCTTTTAAAGCCCTAAATGGCCTTGGCCCAGTATACCTGAAGGAGCATCTCCACCCCCATTGTTCAACCCGGGCACTGAGGTCCTCCTCTGAGGGCCTTCTGGCGGTTCCCTCACTGCAAGAAGTGAAATTACAGGGAACCAGGCAGAGGGCCTTCTTGGTAGTGGTGCCCGCCTTGTCAAGGAAATGTCAAGGTTGACTTCTAAAAGACACATGAAGGCAGCCCTGTTCAGGGACGTTTTTAAGGGTTAATGTTTTATTGTGTTTTTAATATTTTGTTGGGAGCCGCCCAGAGGGCTGGGGCAACCCAGTCAGATGGGCGGCATATAAACTATTATTATTATTACTAAACAAATTCCTTCCAGTAGCACCTTAAAGACCAACTAAGTCAGTTCTTGGTATGAGCTTTCGTGTGCATGCACACGAAAGCTCATACCAAGAACTGACTTAGTTGGTCTTTAAGGTGCTACTGGAAGGAATTTGTTTTGTTTTGACTATGGCAGACCAACACGGCTACCTATCTGTAACTATTATTATTACTATTATTCTTATTATTAGAGCCCTTAGAATCGTTTTCAGTAGGCAGAACACTGTAATCCTCTGATCATCTCTCCTGAGATCCCATTGCTGTTGCTACACCTGCTTCACGCCTTGGTGCACGTGTTTTTTTTTTTAGCAACAACAATGGAACAAAACTGCTTGTGGTTTGTGGACGTTATTGCACCCTAGTTGTCTGCTTGGATAATGCTGCTGACAAAATTTATTTTGTCACCTGATAGGGTATTGCATTGCTTCAAAAGTCCATTCTGTGCCGTCTCATTGTTCAATTCCTAGATCACACCTTCCCTGAAGAACCTTAGCCCTATCTTAGCTCCTTTCTCCAATGTTTACACCTCTCTCTCTCTCTCTCTCTCTCTCTCTCTCTCTCTCTCTCATATTGACACTGCATACTTACAGGGTTACTTTTACAGGTCTCTGTACTAAAACCAAAGACTTGGAGGACTTGGAGGCAAAGACTTGGTGCAAAATCCCTTGGGTTCCTCCCCCCCCCAACTGATGCTCAGAAGCAGCACGAGCACATGCAAAGGATTTCTTGAGAGATGCTCATTGCTTGTGGCCTAAACTGCGAGTGCCTTCCTGTGGATGATTCTTCTTCTTCTTCTTCTTCTTCTTCTTCTTCTTCTTCTTCTTCTTCTATCACTCGCAGCCGAGTAATATTGTCTTCCACAAATACCGTCTTAATAATGTGTCTGTAGGCAACTGTGGAGGCCAATTCTGGATAGCTTACACACAGCTCCTTGTTCCCACCAATAGCAAGTTCAGGTAGTAAGCACCAACAAACATGGCAGAGTATCAGTTTTGCAAAAGTACCAAACACACACACACAAAACCAAACAAACCACCAAGGGGGAAATTGAAAGAGAATAAATTTGCTTGCTTGAGCTTTTGACAGCTTACGACAATATTTCTCAAACTTGGGTCCCTAGCTGTTGTTTAACTACAACTCCCATCATCCCTGACCACTGGTCCTGCTAGCTAGGGATGGTGGGATTTCTAGTTCAACAACAGTGGGGGACCCATGCTGGGCTTAAAGGTATCCCAGAGGAAGGCCTGCCTGGCTAGAACCCTGAACAGGAGCACTCAGGGGGTGTGAATATGCTGCAACATTTTGTTGAAGGCCCCACATGTGATGTCTAATTGATAGATGTGGTACTGTCTAGCCCCCTCTTTTAAGCCTTCTACAAATAACAAAACGCGACTATGCAGAATCAAAGAGCTGCATTTCACAGAAGCTCGTTTTCAGAACAGAATTGGTGTGCTCATATTTTGTATCTCTCAGTAGCTAGCTTTAATGTGCTTAATTACTGGCCTTTGTAGCAAATCTGCTTTCACTTAGGAGTTCAGGGATTTTATCATAAAACAAAACAACCCGGCTAACAGCTACAGGGCAAAGAAGGTGACAAATTTTATAGCAAGCTTGACAGTCCAGGAAATATTCCACCTTAATGTCTGGCTGTGCTTGAAAGGCTGCTTAATTCATAAACGCTGACACCATCTGCCGCTACTTTGATGAATGGGGAAACGGGAACAGCAGTTTCAGCAGCGGGAAATGTACCTGATTTTGACGCTTGGAGGTAAATGAAGCAAATTTGCATTCCAGACTGTTCTGACCAAATGGCACCTATGCGCTACAGATTTCACAGTCCCCGATGTCGGATACCACAAGCAATGCTTTTGGTATGGAGAAGGGGTGGACAAATTTCAGGCTTCGCAGATCTAATTGGAAGCTTTTTCTTACTAGAAACCAGGGCTTTTTTAAAGCCGGAACTCACTGGATCTCAGTTCCAGCACCTCTCAGGTGCCACTGCCATTCTAAGAGAACGAGGGAGGTGTTCATGGTGAGTTTTCTTCTAGAAAAATAACATTGCTGGAACCCAAAGATCTACCATTCAAGGCATGGTGCAAAAGACACAGGTAGAACTGAAAAAAGAGAGTGCCCCTGAGTACCCCCTGAGCCAGGAAAATTAACTATGATTGGTTCTCAATACCAGAATGCTGTTTGTGAAGTCACACACTCCACTTCTGGTTAAGCCAAGCTTTCTTCATTTCAGTACCTAATTGTAATACCTAATACAGTGGTACCTCGGATTACATATGCTTCAGGTTACATACGCTTCTGGTTACAGACTCCGCTAACCCAGAAATATTACCTTGGGTTAAGAACTTTGCTTAACCCAACAGAAATTGTGCTGTGGCAGCGCGGCAGCAGCAGGAGGCCCCATTAGCTAAAGTGGTACCTCAGGTTAAGAACAGTTTCAGGTTAAGAACAGACCTCCAGAACGAATTAAGTACGTAACCAGAGGTACCACTGTACCTAATAACTAATTTCAATACCTAATTGTTGTTGTTGCCATCGCTGAACAACTGAGGAGTCAGAAGCTGTTGCCAATCTTCTGCAAACCACCCAAAATTTGCTGGTAGATCCCAATCTACTTTCTGCTCACCCCCCACCCACCCACCCACCCCGCCCGCCTGTGGTATATACAGTACTTGTCCCTGGCTATTTTACAGCTCTTAAGCAAAACTGAGCTTCTTTGAGGCTAGCAGTTTCAGCTGTTTGGGATCATCTCCTCTGCCCGCTGGGGGAAAAAAATGTGTGGGCACTCACAGATGCAAATAGAATAAAGGCATTCTGTCAGCTTGCTCACTCTTAGCATAGGAATGGCCCAGAGAGCCCAAGAAAGCATGGACCAACACACACATAAAATGTAATCGTCTGGCTCCCGCCCAACGGCATCAGCTGCTAGCTGGCAAACCAGATATGCTCTTCACCTGTCCTTGCAGCTGTCGACATTTGACTGGAAAATGAGAGCAATGGTTTAAATGACTGGTACTTGTTGCTTCTGGCTTCTCTGGAGGATGTTCAGTGTGACCCATTCTCTTTGTCCAAGGCACACAGCGAAAGCTGACATCCATGTTGGCGATATTGTAATACAGGGAGAAGAATGAAAACACTTGGTGTCTTGCCTTAGCAAAGAAGATCCGCTTCACCTGCATAGACCTGAAGTCTAGACCTAGATGTCTAGGTAATAATAATAATAATTTATTATTTATACCCCGCCCATCTGGCTGGGTCCCCCCAGCCACTCTGGGCGGCTTCCAACAAAACACTAAAATACAATAACCTATCAAACATTAAAAGCTTCCCTAAACAGGGCTGCCTTTATATGTCTTCTAAAAGTTTGGTAGTGATTTTTCCCTTTGACATCTGGTGGGAGGGCATTCCACAGGGTAAGCACCACTACCAAGAAGGCCTATAAGCCCAAAAAATCACACACAGCTCTGCTTCTTCATAATGATATGTGTTTGGAAACTGCAACCACCCATGGCAGCCTCCAAATTTCCCTACATGAAGCTTATCTGGATAGCAAGAGAGGACAACCCCAGGCCCTCCAGATATCTTTTGGACTTCAAACCCCATCAGCCCCAAGCTTGTATCGCCAATGGTCAGGGATGATGGGAGCTGTAGTATAGCAGTGTTTCTCCACCTTAGGTCTCCAGCTGTTGTTGGACTACAACTCCCATCATCCCTTGCTAGGGATGATGGGAGTTGTAGTCCAACAACAGCTGAATAGCAACATGAGGAGGGTCATCAGTTCCCCACTTCTAATCTGAATGAAAACAGCAGCCCTGAATGTTTGAAGTGATAATTCAAATCTCAATGTTTGTGTCAACTATTTCCCTTAACCAGCCAATTCTACACTTTTAAATCCAGCACTAGCTTCCATGTTCATGGTTCCTCCCATGTTACAAGGGCTTGTTTAATAACGAGAGCACTCTTCAGGATAAAGACAATGCAGAAATGGTCAAAGAATCCAGATTGACATAACAGGCAGAAATAATGACAGGTGAAACTTTCCCCACCACAAAACGAGGGAAAGTGTTTGTCATCAGTTAAAAGGCGCATAGAGCCTCCTTCCTGATAAGATTCGGGCAACCCTATTTATGAAGAGCTATTGCCATATCAGAAGTAACCTTACTATCATTTAATTTTGATGTGTTTTGATTGATGGCCACAGTATTGCTCCTGAGCGAAGCCTTGCTGGTTTAATTCTGGCGGATACAAAGGAGATTTCTCATTGCAGCTGAAATTATACTTGGGCGTGTATGTGGTACAGTTACCGAGCTTGGACTCCAGCCATGTTTTAAGTGTTAACACTCCTGCTCTGAAAAGCACATTGCTGTGTCTAACACACTGAGCTGGAAAAAAACACCCACAGGTACTTCAGCTCTTGCATCACAAAAGTCATTGCACTGTTTAGAAGGCAACCCTGTTTAGGGAAGTTTTTTCACATTTGCTGCTTTTAATATTCTGTTGGGAGCTGCCCAGAGTGGCTGGGGAAACCCAGTCATATGAGTGGAATAATAATAATAGTAAATAATAATAATAATAATAATATCGTTTTACTTGAAGAACAAGTATTAAGAAAGAACTCACAGAAATAACCTAGCAACTCCCAACTGTCAGCTCCTTTCCCCGACACCATCTATTCTTTGCGAAATATATTCCCAACGAAATTACGTTGCAAACACTAACAAATGTCCCCTGAAAAATATAGTTTATGTGAGATACTGTTTGTTCTTCATGCTCAGTTCCTGTTTCTCTGGGCTCAGCCTTGTCTACATTAAGTGTGCCCCTTAAACCAGGGTTGCCATATTTCAAAAAGTGAAAATCCGGACACAAAAGTTGTTGAGCTATTTGGGGGGGGGGGGACACACAAATAGAAGTTTCTACCTTTTAAAAAAAGAAAAACTGCCAAAAAAACCCACCTGCCCTCCCTTCTGTTCTGAACAACACAGAGGTGTAAAAAGCTTTGTGGGTTGGTAACTAAAATAGGAGTCTTTTCTCATTGATGAGAGAGCAGATAGGGGTCACCCCCACTTTTTTGTGGCCCTGTCTCTTTTTCTGTGGCAGCCATGTTGTTTGTTATAATAAAAAACTGCTCCTTTATCCCTTATGGGGTATCCAAGAGCCTGTATAGAGTCCTTATGTAGGTTCTCTATCGGTAGGAGAAAATAACAGGAGCCAACCAGAGAGTATAGTGGTACCTTGGGTTACAGATGCTTCAGGTTACACACGCTTCAGGTTACAGACTCTGCTAACCCAGAAATAGTACCTCGGGTTAATAACTTTGCTTCAGGATGAGAACAGAAATTGTGCAGCAGCAGAGCAGAGGCAGCAGGAGGCCCCATTATCTAAAGTGGTGCTTCAGGTTAAGAACAGTTTCAGGTTAAGAACGGACCTCCAGAACGAATTAAGTTCTTAACCCGAGGTACCACTGTATTGAGAAGCAAAGCAGCTTTATGATTCATTGGGCCAAAGATTTTGGGTATAATATATAGCTGAATGACTGGGTAAAATTATGGAAAGAAGGTTTAAAATTTACTGCATGTAATGCATTAAAAGAAAATGTGATGAAAATGATGTATAGATGGTATATTACTCCTGTTAATTTGGCGAAAATGTACAAAACTAGCAATAAATGTTGGAAATGTAAAGAAAAAGAGGGAACATTTTATCACATGTGGTGGGAATGTAAAAAGGTGAAATGCTTCTGTGAGATGGTATATAATGAGTTGAAAAAAATGTTGAAATATACATTCATAAAGAAACCAGAAGCATTTATTCTAGGTATTGTTGGAAGCGATATAAATAGAAAGGAATGTAAGCTTTTTTTATATGCGGTAACAGCAGCAAGAATACTATTGGCCGAAAAATGGAAGCAAGAAGAATTACCGACGATGGAAGAATGGAGGATGATGTTAATGGACTACGCAGAATTAGACAAACTAACAGGAAGGATTCGAAACTGGAGGGACCAGAAGTTTACCGAAGACTGGAGTAAATTTATGGACTATTTGAAAAGTATATGTGATGACCAGACGGCATTTTTAGGTTTACAAGAAGTTTTGTGAGGAGTATTATTGGAAGTATTGTAAAAATGGAAAGGGGGGATGATACGTTAAGAGATGTAAAGGCAATATAAAGTTAAGAAATGCATTAGAAGTGGTTAAGACGGAGGATCATCAGAGGCGCTGATGGAAGTCCAATTGGATTGTATCAGTGATAAATTGTGTGGTATGTTTTATAATTTGTATGTTAAAATCAATATTTTATTTTTTTTAAAAAAAGAGAGAAGCAAAGCAGCTAGTAAGCCTGATCTTTATTAAACTGTTGCAACAGGGTCCCCTGCTCACCCCACGCAGGGAGGAGGGGGACAACCCAGAACATTGGTGTGCAAACTTTTATATAAACTTTTGAAATTGTCTCCCTGTAGCTGAAGACCACCCCCAAAAACATCAAACATACATCACAGAAAGGTGGTCCCCAGCAGAAATTTGTGTGTGTTGCTTCTCTCCTGTCTGCCAGGATACCTGATAATGCCTTATCTCTTTGCCTTTTGTGGGTAGCCTGGCCATTCCTTTGAGATGGTAAATAGTTTCTGAATCTCTTACTCCTATAGATAGTGTGCTCAGCTCAACAGATACTTGCCAGACCCCCTACAAGGACGCGGGTGGTGCTGTGGGTTAAACCACAGAGCCCAGGACTTGCCAATCAGAAGGTCGGCGGTTCGAATCCCCGCGATGGGGTGAGTTCCTGTTGCTCAGTCCCTGCTCCTGCCAACCTAGCAGTTCGAAAGCACATCTAAGTGCAAGTAGATAAATAGGTATCGCTCCGGCAGGAAGGTAAAGCTTAGAATTCCTATAACAGTGTTATGCCTTGTTTCCACAGCTCCCGTTTTCTGACTTGTGCTTGCAGCACTTTCTCAACATTCCTAATGGGCCCATCTGAAAAGCTCACCGCTCCCAGAATAATGTGAGAAGGGCAAGCGTAGGGATGTGGTTGTGGTCAGATTCTCCTTTGTGGCAGGAAACGAGGCTCGGAAAGTTCTCCGGGTTGTAACGTGGCCAGAGCGCTCATAAAATGTTAAAAATAGGATGAGACGCAAATTAATAAAAGTGGTTCGTTTCGGCCTATGAAGTTCTATAAAGCTTTCAGTTTTCAGCTGCATATGAGGGATGTAATAAAAGCTGATTAGCTCATACTGAGAGACACTTTTTGTGGTACATTATCCAGTTCCTGGCAAGAGTATCGATCTAGATCCCTAAAAATATCTTGCATTATTAATTAATTCAATCACACATGTCTCAGGGCAGAATGCAATAAAATCAGCTTAAAAAACCAGTTGAAAGTGACGCGGAAAATAACAGTAGCTAAATTTTAATAACAAATAAATGTACAAATATTTTAATGTCTCATTCCTGTTTTACTCTTACTCTTTATACTCATGTAAGTACCTGGCTTGTTTGCAATCACCTAAACCCTTTCCTGTTTGAATTGTGCCAAAATCCTTTTCCCTGAACACCTGCCCCCCTTCCACCCCCCTTTTTTTTTGCCAAGCGCTGAATGTGTACAAGTTAGGTGCACTTAAGTTGAAACCTTCCTGTACTACTAATATTATCTAATATATAATTTGAAGTAAGGCTGCATGAGTAACCCTACTGCTATGCGTCTGAAAGCATAAGGTATCCCACTTTGGTTTTCTGGAAGTATGGGGTAGTATTCAACTAAGCTAGGGTTACCAGATGTCCCCGTTTCCTGGGGACAGTCCCCGGATTTGCGAATAAGTCCCCGGACAAATTCTATCCCTGGAATGTCCCTGGATTTCATCTAATGTCCTTGGGAAACACAGCAGCAGCAGCAGTCTCAGCAGCCCGGAGCAGTTGGCTCTGGCTGGCTTCAGGAGCTGCTCAGATGTCCCCATATGATGGTGGTGCAGGGGCTCCAAGATGCAGCTTCCGGGCTGCCTCCACCTTCCCTGACCCAGCAACTAAGCTGTGAAGGGAAGCTTCATGCTGCCTATTGAGCAACCTCCCAACTCCTACTTGCGTGTAAGCAGGAGCAGGGTGGGGATCTCTCAGCTGTGAAGGGAGGCTTCACGCTGCCTATCAGAGCTTGCATGCAAGCAGGAGGGGGCAGGGATCTCTCAGTTAGGCAATGGAAGCCTCCCTTCCCAGCTGAGAGATCCCCGCCCCTCCTGCTTGCACGCAAGTAGGAATGGGATTGGGACTGCTCCGATGGGAAGGAAGGCATCGCACTGCCTGAGCCTCGCCGCCGCAACCGCTCTTGGCCCTCCTTCTCCGCCTTCCATGCCTGATCCACTGCGTACCACTTCCTCACCTCCACCTCCACCACCACCGAAGAACCAACAACTCAGGGGCTGCCCAGGCGCATGGAGAAAAGAGAAGCCTCAGAGGAAGGGGAAACGTGGCAGTTGAGGTCAAGGTGGCAGCCGCCCCTCTGCCACCGCCATCGCTGCAGCATCAACGTCCCAAACGTGTAGTATTTAATAAAGTGTCCCCAGATTCACTGAAAAAAATCTGGTACCCTTCAACTAATCTTATGTGCTAGTGCAAGGAGATTTCCCCCTCTCCTCTCCCTCTGCATGCTCTGCACTGCCCCCAAATCTCTTCCAGAAGGTTGCGGGGGGACCCCAGAACAGATTTGGAGTGGGAAGGGATGGAAGAAGAGGGGGAGAATGTTTCATTGCACAAAGAGAAAACCTTGCACTGACGGCACATTCAACTTGGCACCATGTTGAATACAACTCAAAATGCCTTCAGTGCTGTGCTCCTTCCACGGATGGCAGTATAGGATGCAAAACCTGAATAATTCCTCCTAAGATTCCCAAGTTGAATATTTTTGTATTTAAAATTTGTTTCTCATTCTTGTAATCATACAATGCCATATTTCAGAAAGTAAAATACCTGACACCTGCAAAATTGTCAAGTTGTTTTTATATAGAAACCCTTACTACACAGGAATATTTGAGGTCATTGGGAGAGTCAAAATGGCTTCAGGATTGCTCTCCTGTACTATTTCAGCCACATGGTTTATATATTTAGATATGTGTGCATTTATGAATATTTATTGTATATCTGAGACCTTAAAAATATTGTAACATAACACCAACTTCGTTGGACTGCTTGTGTTGTTTGGATGCCTGATTATCGTCTTCCAAAAGCAACTACTCTTTTCCCAACTTAAGAATGGAAAGCATAATGCTGGTGGTCGACAAAAGAAGTATAGACGTTGTCAAGGCAAATCTTTAAAAATGTAGGATAAGCACTGACAAATGGGAAACACTGGCCTGCGAGCGCTCCAGTTGGAGAACAGCCTTTACCAAAGGTGTCATGGGCTTTGAAGATGCTTGAACTCAGGATGAAAGGGAGAAACGTGCTAAGAGGAAGGCATGCTTGGCAAACCCTCACTGTGATCAATTCCCTCCCGGAAACCTATGTCCCCCACTGTGGAAGGATGCGTGGATCCAGAATTGACCTCCGCAGTCACTTACAGACTCACTGTTCATGGAAGACAATCTTACTCGGCTACGAGTGATCGCCAAAGGAGGAGACCCAGATGTGGAGGTTGTAATAAAAAATTTAAGGTCATATATATATATATATATATATATATATATATATATAAAATAAATGTTCATAAATGTACCAACCAAGCACATATATAGATATGTGGACCACATGTCTGGGGCAGCACAGGAAGACCCGCCCTGAAACCATTTTGACTCCCAAACTGACCAAATGTTTTCTCTGCAAGGAGGGAGGGGGGTGAGGGGACCTTCCCATTATCTTAGGAATTGGGTAATCACCATCTCAAAGGAATGGGCAGACTACCAGGAAAGGCAATCAGATAAGGCATTATCAGATAACCTGGCAGACAGGAAAAACATCAACATTCAAATTTCTGTTGTAGACTGCCTTTTGTGATGTAGGTATGATGGGTGGGTGTGGCTGTCTTGGGTTACACCCCTTCTGTGATGTATGGAGGGGTGGTCTTGAGCTCCAGGGCAGGGAATTTAAAATGTCTATATAAATTTGAGAAAAAACTATAAACTTTTTGGAGAACTTATAGATTATATTTAAATGAATTTGACATAAGAGTGTAAACAAGATGATAAATTGCTGGCAAGAATTGGCAATGATGTAAATGGGAGCGGGAGGCGCGAGGGAGTCCAAAGATGTTATGAAAAGATGTTATGATATATGTTATACTGTTTTTTTTATTTTTGCATTTATGTTTGAAAAATCCAAATAAAATATTATAAAAAAAATAAAAATAAAAATAAAATGTCTATATAAGGGCAGGCACACCTTTGTTCTGGGTCCTCCTCCGTCCTCCTGTGTGTGAGGGGAGCACCCTGTTGCAACAGCTTTAATAAAGATCAGACTTACTAACTGCTTTGCTTCTCAATATTCTCTGGTTGGCCTCTGTTATTTTCTCCTACCGATAGCGAACCCACTTAAGGACTCTATATGGGCTCTTGGATACCCCATAAGGGAAGAAGGACAGATTTTGTTTACAACAAGGTTCTCCTCCTATAGGCAGCCTGCATTAGCCTGATACCGCTTGTCTTGGCTTTGGCTGAGAACAGCTTCGCCTTTTCGACTCCCTTTGTCCAGCAGGCATGCCGATCACCCGTCCAGAGTAACATCCGCTTTTTTATTGATATCTAGCTTGGTGGTGCTGTGTGGCTGCTCTGTGGGGATAAAGCTGCACCATCTGTCCGCTGCAGTATAACTGGCTGGCACCAACAGCTGAAAGCATCAAACTGCATACACACACAGAGAGAGAGACTGCACACACAGAGCTGAAGACAAAGGAAAGTGCCTCCAGCGACAACATTCGCAAAGGAGGATGCCCCAGCCCCAGCCCCAGTCAGTCGAAACAGCTTTAATCTGGCTCTCTGGCGATTCATCTGCAATGCAGATCCTATCCATTTTCCTGCTGTGACAGAAGCCGGCTAGATGCTGATTAAGGGGATTCTAGCGGCCTTGGAAAGAGGGAGAGAGAGAGAGAAGGGTAAACCAAGGAGAAGGAATCCACAGCAAAAGGAAAAGAGTAGGATTAAGGAAGGAAGGCCCTGCAAGAGGGAAAATAATGGCCTCAGTGTGCCTGAAGATAAACCATACAGTGTTTCTATGAAGACATTAGGAAGTTGTGTATTTCTGCTAATCCATCACCTGTCAAGGGGCTGTTTCAACAGGCCTGAGATTAAAGAAAGCAGCATTGTCTATTGTCTTGATTACTGGTCACTCTAGAGCTGTTGCCACTTTGCAGCCTTGAAGTTAATCCCAGTTTAGTAGGGGGGGTTGTCAAGGAAAACATTCCTTTTAACTGCTGCAATTTTGTAAAAAGAGAGAGAAGGAGACGGAGATGCTCAGCTTCTCGACTTAATCTCTTCCCCATCAGCAACAGGGCAGCTGGGGGGCATGTGGTCTCCCCCTGTGTCTTCCTTTTGCACCCAGAGCAATGGGGTCATTTAAAAGATGGACTGTGAAAGAACCTCACACAACTTCCTGAGAGGCTACAGGGAGCAGCTCTGAAGTTCCAGAGACACACACAGCAAAAGGTGCCATTAAGCGCAGAGCCAAGGCGGCTTGGAAACATAAGCCATGTTCAGGCTCCGTGACCCGTGGAGTTTTTTCCTCTTCACCTGTATTATTTTAACCCGGGATTTTTCCTAAGCGGCAACTGACACGCATCGTTCCTTCCCCCGCCCGAGGGACCAATACGGTCAACACTGTATCCTGTATGCCTCAAACTACCAATTTCATTTCATTTTTGAAAGCTTTCTTACCTGCTGTTTTGCGACGGTGTGGTGAGGTTATGTGTCGCTTACTAGCTCACCAATGCAATCCGAAAGCAAACACAGCTTTTCTTATGTTTGTTGAGCATTAAGTTGTTCAAAAGAAGATGCTCAACCATTTCATGGATGTTTTAGATTGCTAACATCTTACCCCCTCTGGCTGCATAAATGCCATACGTTTAAAGCACATTCCCTTGCCTGAACACTGAAATAATCCTGGGAACTGTAGTTTATTCCTTAGCAAACTATAATTCATGGTACCCTCAAACTACATTTCCCAGGATCCTTGGGGGAGGGGATACGTTTAAAGCACATTCCCTCGTCTGTACACCGAAATAATCATGGGAACTGTAGTTTACTCCTCACTGAACTATAATTCACAGTATCCTTAACAAACCACATTTCCCAGGATTCTTGGGGTAGTGGTGGCTTTAAATGTATGGTGTGTACACAGGTTTTGTCTTCTTTTTTAAGGTTCTGAGATTCTGTCACAGTAAATTGTAAGGCCAGTAAACAGAATCAGGAAGCCATGAGGCACCTGAAGGTATGCAGTTCCAAGGAGATGGGATTCTCTGCCTCTCTAGCTTGTTTGAGCGTGACAACACAAGCTTCGAGTAAGTGGTCGTTCAGATGCCACTGGGCTCCAGCCCCCATCACCCCCAGCAAGCATGGCAAATGAGCAAGGATGATGGGAGTTATAGTCCAACTATGTCTGAAGGCCCACTGTTTAGCCACCCCTGGTTTAGGGGGATCACTGCAGGCATCTTTAAAAAAACGAAAACTATACCAAGTATCCCCCTTCCTTCAGTTATCAGAAGCTTTTCTGATTACAGAATTCTCTGCCTAGCAACCCATTCTATTTTCAGAGCAAAGCCATGAGGTTTGCCGCCTCCCAGGAAAGATGGATCTTATTCATCCTTTTGTTCTCCAGTTATCAATTTTCCTTAAAACAGCTTGATAATAGCAGCACTTTGCGAAGTAGCGATCCACCTCAGCTCCTGCACTGGGCAGAGAGACCCTCGTACACAAGAGGTGCAATTCACGGATGTATAAGGACCTTTTTCATTTACTGTAGCATTCATTTTACACACACACCCTACCCCAAATAATAATAAATCCATGTTTTTCTGCTTAGGGTGAAATTGTCTGCTGAACGTGATTTATAGAAAGCCAGGGTGGGCAAAGAGAGAGATTGTTGGCTTTTGACCTGGGTGTAAATTGCAGCTCAACCACAGACTCCCTTGGTGGTCTTCATCTCTATTGTCACCTTCTTGGACAATTCTCTTGGCTGCTTTGTCTCCCACCAAGTTACTTTCCACCAGCGGTTTGTTTGTTTTTTGCACAGAATAATGGAGCAGTCTAGGGACGAGGGTGGCGCTGTGGGTTAAACCACAGAGCCTAGGACTTGCTGATCAGAAGTTCGGCGGTTTGAATCCCCGCGACGGGGTGAGCTCCCGTTGCTCGGTCCCTGCTCCTGCCAACCTAGCAGTTTGAAAGCACGTCAAAGTGCAAGTAGATAAATAGGTACCACTCCGGCGGCAAGGAAAACAGCGTTTTTTTGCGCTGCTCTGGTTCTCCAGAAGTGGCTTAGTCATGCTGACCGCATGACCTGGAAGCTGTACGCCGGCTCCCTTGGCCAATAAAGTGAGATGAGCGCTGCAACCCCAGAGTCAGTCACGACTGGACCTAATGGTCAGGGGTCCCTTTACCTTTAATGGAGCAGTCTACTTGCTACCTGCTTCCCAGGAAAAGGCTCTCTAGTCTATACTCTTTATGCATAGCAGTCAGAAGTCCATCACAACACATTGATAGGGGAGTTGTATATGCAGGTTGCTTCTGAAGTTCATCTTTCAATTTGCACCTTGCATGTGAAGATTTCTTTGTAAAAAAATGTTTTATGCATAAAACAGTTCCGTAGACAGTGGTGAATCATTTGATGGGCTCCAGTAAAGTTAATTTGCATGAAGTGTTCTTGGGGGTTTTGTAAACAAAAAATCTGCCCTTTTTCCCTTATGGGGTATCCAAGAGCCCATATAGAGTCCTTACGTACGTTCCCTATTGATAGGAGAAAATAACAGAGGCCAACCAGAAAATATTGAGAAGCAAAGCAGCTGGTAAGCCTGATCTTTATTGATCTGTTGCAACAGGGTCCCCCTCTCACCCCATGCAGGAGGGAGGAGGAACCCCAAACAATGGTGTAAAAGCCCTTATATAGACTTTTGAAATTGACACCCTGTAGATCAAGACCACCCCCAGAAACATCATACATACATCACAGAAGGGGTGTAGCTCAAGACCCCCCCAGATACATCATGCCTACATCACAGAAAGGGAGGTCTACAGCAGAAATCTGAGTGCTTTGTTTACCTCCTGTCTGCCAGGTTACCTGTTTAATGGTCACTTGATTGGATCGCCTGGGGAGCCTGGCCAGTCTTTTGTATTGATAAATACTTAGTTCCTGAGCCAGGTCACAGGCTCACACCCTATTCATATCTTAAATGTGCCCTTAAGACAGGATTTGTGAAGGAAAAAGACAATGGGGAGGTTTCCCACTTTGACCTTGCAGAGAAATAATTGAGGTAAGATTGTTCAGGACTTTTTTTCTGTGGGGTTTTCAGACATGTGGTTTATATATTTATGTATGTGTTTGCTTGTTATATTTATGAACATTTATTACATATCTAAGACCTTAAAATTCTTATCACGGGGTTTTAGAAGACATCTGAAGGCAACCCTGCATAGGGAACTTTTAAATGTTTAAGTTTCTTCCTGTGTTTTTATATTTTGTTGGAAGCTGCCCAGAGTGCCTGGGGCAACCCAGTCAGACAGGTAGGATACAAATAATAAAATATTTTTTCATACCCTCCAACATTTATCCAGCGAAAATAGGGACATCCCATTCCATAATGATAATTTTACAATTTATACCCCACACATCTTACCGGGTTGCCCCAGCCACCCTGGGCAGCTTCCAACATATATAATAACATAAAACCTTTAAAAAAACTTCCCTGTACAGAATTGCCTTCAGATAACCTACATAGGGACATCCTAAGGAAAAGCGGGACATTCCAGGATCAAATGAGAAACCAGAGCAGCTTCTCTAAATTAGGGATGTTGTTGGAAAATAGGGACACTTGGATGTTCAGATAAAAACTGGTCTGTCACAATCACAACAGAGGATTTGTAAAAACAAACCAACCAGAGGGCAATTTGAGGGGAAAGCCGGGCTGCTCCTCTTCCCATTTAGCTCTGACAGACTGCTATCATTAGGTCAGGAGGGAAGTGGAGCTCGCTCTGGGCACCTTTTTAAGAACAACAAGCTAAGAAAATGTTTTATGACCTAGATTAGCAAAACCTTGCCTGAATTCTAACCTGAGGTGTCAAGAGGAACCCTCTTCATGTCAGCTAAATTGACTGTTTATGGATCTCAGCCAGGAAAGCTTGACGGAAGCAATGTCAGGAATGCTGGAGAGGTCAGCTGTGTGACTAGTGAGCTGACATTTCCTGAAGATGTGAGGCATAATCTGAGAGCTATGTTAACAGTTAAATATTTGTTAGAGGTGGACAGAAAACGATCAGAGAGAGGATTCCCCTCTTTATTTATCACCTCCCATTGTTGTTTAGCAGCGAGGCATTATCTTAAATAAAAACACACAGACACACACCCAAACCTCAGCAAAGAACGAGGATGGAATGCCATTTTGCTTCTTTTGCAAATTCATGGTTTTGTGCAGTCTTTGCCAGTGCTTAGGAAGCTGCCTTATACCAAATCTCAGGCTAGGTCTGTGTAGCTCAGTATTATCTCCCCCCTCCCAATTTTTTGTTTTTATTTTTTATTTCAACAAAGGACTAATAAATAAATAAAAATAAAAACGTGCACCCCACCACCAAGACCATTCCATTGTAACTACCCAGCCTCCCAAAACTTCAACACCTCTTGCGATTGTTTGACCCCTTTCCGTTTTAACAGTACAACTTCTACAAACACCCTCCGTATCTCCTCAAAACCATTTCTCCTGCATATTCCCCATCTTACCTTAATGACACATGTTAATTTACCATTAATAGCTATATCCCACACCTCTTTATACCATTCTGCCATTTTATATTCTGCTTGCCCCTTCCACTATCATAATTCATGCAGCTTTCAATAAATTTGTGAGCGAGTCCTTCATAGCCTGCGAAACTTCCACCCCATCATATATTGATAATAATGCTACCTCTGGACTTTCGGTCAGCTTTAACCCAGTGATTTCTGTTATCTCCTTAAACACCCTTTGCCATAAAAATTGTACATATTTATACCCCCACCGCATGTGAGCATAATTCCCGGTTTCCTGGCATCCCCTCCAATATAACACCGAATATTCCTCGTTTATTTGTTTTAATCTGACTGGTGTTAAATACCATCTCCAAGCTAATTTATAAAAATTTTCTTTTATTCTTATAGACTCAGTATTATCTATAACAGGGGTTGCCAACTTTTAGATTGAAGACTTCTTCTCAGCCAGGAAGCAGTGGTATGGGGGCATCCACTTGAACACACCTTCCTGGGAGCCAGTGTGGTATAATGGTGAAGAGCGGAAGACTCGGAATCTGGTGAACCGGGTTTGCATCCCCGCTCCTCCACATGCAGCTGTTGGGTGACCTTGGGCTAGTCACACTCCTCTGAAGTCTCTCAGCCTCACTCATCTCACAGAGTGTTTGTTGTGGGGGAGGAAGGGAAAGGAGATTGTTAGCCACTTTGAGACTCCTTAGGGTAGTGATAAAGCGAGTTATCAAATCCAAACTCTTCCTTCAGGAAAGGCGTCTTCTGTACCACATGATGACATCAGTGGCTTGGACCACCCATTACTCCCAGCCAGTGGCTTGGGTTGGTTCACCAGCTATGGCCAGTCCAGGGCCGGAATAGCCTTCCCACAGCAGCCCACACACTAGTAACTTCACACCTGGAGTACTGTAATGCATTCCATGTGGGGCTATTCTTGGGCCTGATTTGGAAGCTTCAACAAGTGCCAACCACCCCCCTCCCTTGTTTTGGAGTTGGGGGGGGGGCGCCGGAGGGATCTTTGCACCACAGCGCCAGATATGCTTGAGCAACAGCGTGCAGAACTCGGCAGTGTGTGAGGCCAAACAAACAGAAGAGTCTCTGATATAGGCTAGGCGGAGTCGGCATGCAATGTTAAGTCTGTTCCAAGGCTTGGGCAAACAACAATCCACATAGTCAGACCATCCAGCGGTCAGGGAATCCGATGATCATGCAGCCAAAGGTCCAGACGGCAAGCAGGAAGCAACAAGGTAGAACCGGGAACCACAGGCGTTGTTTCCAGCATCTGACTGCTGCTGGGAGCACTGCTTAAGAAGGCTGAAGCCAGCTGGTTCTTATCAGCGCCTTCTCCTCTGTGTCCTTGAAGGCTGACTAGCTGCAGGTGGAGGTCACTTCACCTTCATGCTGCTGTTCTCCTGGTGCATGACGGGGGAGTGTGTATGGCCTAGAACAGTGATGGCCAAACTTGGCCCTCCAGCTGTTTTGGGACTACAGCTCCCATCATCCCTAGCTAACAGGACCAGTGGTCAGGGATGATGGGAATTGTAGTCCCAAAACAGCTGGAGGGCCAAGTTTGGCCATCACTGGCCTAGAGGGTGTCCCAAGGTCCAGCCTTCTGGTCTGAGGCCTTTCCCACGTTTCACATGCAATCCCAAGAGAATAATTGCTTTTGGAGCAATCTCTTGAGGACGGTCTGATCCTGTATTTCCCACCTTGATCACCGAGATCCTCTCACGGGGCACTTCTGGTGGTTCCCACACCCCTGAGGTTCAGCTGGCCTTCACTAGGGACTGAGCTTTTCTTGTGGCAGGCCATGCCCTCTGGAACTATGCTTTTAAAGCTATGCTGAAAAGGGGCATCGGTGATGTTTCAGCTACTAAATCTGGAGCTCATGGCCCATTTCAAGCAGCAAGCCTGTCAGTGACTGATTTGACAGAAAAGCTGGTACAAAATGAACAGCTGGTCGCACAACTCAAAGATCTTGTCAGGGAAAAGGATAATGAGTTATGCCTTAAAGAACAACAATTAAAGAAAGAAAAAGAAGCAACTGAAAACCAAGATTTCCAAATTAAAGCTGCAAAACAAAGCCAAAGTAATATCCTTAACAACACAACTCAAAAAGCAATTACCAGGAGATGAAATCCAAGAAGGAATATCCAAGCAAAAGAGAGGTGGAAGTCGTGGAAAAATATTGGTACTTAAAAAGAAAGTTGAGCAACTAGAAAAACAGAATGCCCCCCAAAATGAAGAGCTACAGAAAAGGATTGGTGGTGATGGGGAGTTGCTCACTGTCTCACTCTCTCAACAAGAAACAGCCCGTTTCAAAAAGGATCTAGACTAGGGGTAGCCAACCTTTTTATAGCTACTGCCCACTAATGTATCTTTCTTGATGGTAAAATTTCCTTACTGCCCACCAGTGCTCGATGGAAGGAGGATTCAACTTATGCCGCCCACCCAGAATCCTGAAACGCCCACTAGTGAGTGGTAGGGACCAGGTTGACAACCCCTGATCTAAACAGGCAACCGTCTCTCTCTGAGTAATCCAACGGTCTCGGACTCCTCTTCAACGGTCCTGCCTCCCTAGAGTTCCAGAACCCAAAGTGGGCGGGGCCTGTGACAGAAAGCTTCTGTTCGCTAACCTTGGTCTCTCTGTCTCAGAGGATGCTGGGAAGTGCACTCACCTGAGGGAAGGAAGAGAGCCAGGCAGGGAGTGACGCGCTCACCGCCCCCTCGGTGAGACCCGAGTGGCAGGTGCCTAAGGGGTGCAGGTCGGACATTTTGTGTATACATTGCTTCTCTTTCCTGGAAATGCTCGCTCTCTTTAATCTGAATGCTTTCAAGGTTTTCGTTTTGTTCCAGGAGGTGGCTGCATCTTGTTCTTGGTCTTCAACTTTCTTGATAAGGTTCTGAATCAGGAATTTCATACTCTGCAAGGAAGCCTCCTTTGAGGACTGACCTGCCGGGAACCTGAGGGCCCTGCCCTGCTTCTATCCACCTGGCTGCGGGTGGGGGGGCTGATAGGCTTCATAAAAGACTGCTGCTGCTGCCACTGGGCAGAGAGGGCTCTGATTTTTATTTTTTAAATTTCTTTTATTTATGTAATTTTAAATTGTAATTGATATTAGTTACCGTATTTTTCGTCCCATAGGACGCACCTACTTTTTTGGGGGGGGGGAAGGAATTTTTTTTTCCTTTATTTCCCCCCAAAACCAGGTCGGGGAACAGTCGGATGGCGGTGCTGCGCCTCCCCGCTGTCCCCCGAGCTTGTGGGGCTGGCCGATGTCTGCCTGGCGCGAGGGGCGCTCTGCTTCAGGGCGCCTCGCGCGTCGGGCAGCAGGCTACTGTCCGCAGCATGGGGAGCCCTCTGTTTCAGGGCGCCCAACGCGCCCCCTCGGTGCGCAAGGCTTGTGGGCACCTGCGCGAAGCATGGGGCATCCTCCAAAGGGCACCCCGTGCTCCGCGCTGCAGGCTGCCGCCCGCAAGCCGTGCGGCCCGGGGGGAGATCCCCCGGGTGCGCAAGGCTTGCCAACACCAGCGCGGAGCACGGGGCGTCCTCCGAAGGGCGCCCCGTGCTCCGCACTGCCAGCTGCTGCCCGCAAGCCTTGCGCTCCCGGGGGGAGATCCCCCGGGTGCGCAAGGCTTGCAGACACTTGCGCGGAGCACGGGGCGTTCTCCAGAGTGCGCCCCGTGCTCCGTGCTGCCGCCTGCCGCCCGCAAGCCTTGCGCTTCCGGGGGGAGATCCCCCGGGTGCGTAAGGCTAGCGGACACCTGCGCGGAGCACGGGGTGTCCTCCGGAGGGCGCCCCGTGCTCCGTGCTGCAGGCTGCCGCCCACAAGCCTTGCGCACCTGGGGGAACTCCCCCCGGGCGTGTAAGGCTTGCGGATAGCTTCCTGGAGCCTGGAGAGCGAGAGACGTCGTTGCGCCCCGACGCCTCTCGCTCTCCAGGCTTCAGCGAAAGCCTGCATTCGCCCCATAGGACGCACACACATTTCCCCTTCATTTTTGGAGGGGAAAAAGTGCGTCCTATAGGGTGAAAAATACAGTAATTAATTAATATTCTTAGTTTTAGATCTTATGATTTATGTGGAAATTGTTTTCTATTTGGTAGCGTACTTTTTGATGTGTTTTATTTATTGCTTATGACTTTTGTTATGTTGGTAATTATATAAATCTTGCCATATTGTAAGCCACCTTGAGCACTGTTTTAACTATGGAAAGGCGGCATACAAATAAAATGCTGCTGCTGCTGCTGCTGCTGCTGCTGGAACTCCCTGCCAGTAGAGGTTCAGCAGGAACCATCCCTGCCTTTTTTCAGACGTCTCTTAAAAAACGGTACTTTTCAGACAGGCCTTCGCAATATGATTCCCCCCTGCCATTTAGCCAACACGCAACTATTGCTGTTTTACTGATGTTTTAAAATCAGGATTTGCAGATACCTGTTGATGAGTATTTATTCTGTAAGCCGCCTCAATATATGTTATGAGGGTCATAAATATTCAAACAAATAAATAAATTATAGATGAACGCTGCATGGCAGACTTTAAATAATCATGGCTGAAGAGGAGTGATGGTGGGCTTGAGAGGGGTAAGAAAAACAACAACAACAACAACAACAGTTGTCCAAGAAAGGGAGGTTATAAAGATGAGACTAAAAGAACCTCATTGCTAAATGGACCTCTCTCTCTCTCTTTTTTTTTTTTGCTGTTTGTAGCGTGCTTGTGTTTAGTAATAAGCCTTTAGAAACACGCAGAAGCAAAATCTCAGGTAACAGATGGAGATCGAATAAACAAGAGGCAGATGGTGTGTGAGGAAATGAAGAAATGCATCCGTCTCGGAGGCTCCTCCTTAGCCGAACGGTTGTGGCGGGGGGAGCAGAGAGGAGGCACATCTTTCTGTGACACATAAGCCAATAAGAAGACAAAATAAAAATGTAGCCTGCCAGGTGGCCATGTAACCCTCTCCCTATCCCCCCAACTTCAGTTTCCCCCTTTTCCTGTCGTCTTCTGCTTGTCATATACAGATAGCATGGGATGCAATGTACCTAGAACATCTCAAGCCACAGCACTGCAATGGGCATTCAACTAATTCCATGCTGGCATTGGTCACAGAGCAGGGTCCAGGCAGCTTAGACTTATGGATCCTGTGGCCCTCGGGATGTTGCTGGACTTCACGGGGGCAGCCGTGCCTGTGCAATCTCTGTTGTATACTAATTTCCTAAATAGAACAGCTAACTTTACTTCGAGTCTCCCTTCTGATCTGTTGAGGAACCTGTTCCCCCTGACAGCCCTCTGACATGAACACTCAAGTTTCAGTGTGTGGCATTCATACAGAGCCCCTGGTCATCTCACGGACTATTGACCTGTACACCACTAATCCGCTGCCACCAACCAGGTCCTCCCTGGTAAATCACTTAGTCTCAGTCAGGTTCTTAAGGTAACAAAGAAGAGTGTAGTTTATTGCAGACACAAATAAACTTTAACTGCATTTAAAACATTGTTACTCTTTACCTTCTTAGTCTTATTTTTATCCTGTCTCTAACTCTTCTACCTCCCCTCACACAAGAACCAACTACACTAACTGTCTCTCTAATTCCAACTGTCTGCCAACTGCTTTCCCAACTGTCTTTCCCAACCAACCAACCCACTAAAACCAACCAACCCAAACCTCAGGCTAAGCCCTTTTATAAACAGGTAGGCTCCGCCTCTGGCTTTTTATTGGTCTACCTATTAACTCTTTCTCTCCTCCTGTACAGACATTTTCAAACGAACAGGCAAACGCCACACAGTGACTTTCTGGGATTTCTGACAGAGGCCTCTCCCAGCCCTACGATAAGATTAAACCTAACCTAAGGCTATGTGCAGATTACCATCTTAAAACGCAGTGAGGGTGCTTCTCCCTGGTGCGTTTCAAATTGTATTTGCACGTTGGTGTGCACACCAGAGATGAGAGGGGCATCTGTTTACCTGGTGTACGTTACCTGTTTCCTTTCCCAGACCAAAAGCTTATCTAGTCCAGCATTCTCACAACGGCCTACCAAATACTGGCGTATTTCACCAGCAGGACATGAGCAGACGAGCACTCACCCCACTTTTGTTCCCCAGCGACTGGCATGCCACCTCTGATACTTGAAAGCCATACCGTATTTTTCGCTCTATAAGACGCACAGTTTCCCCTCCAAAAATTAAGGGGAAATGTGTGTGCGTCTTATGGAGCGAATGCAGGCTCCTTGGCTTCAGCAATAGCAACGCGAAGCCTCTGAAGCGCAGTGGGAGCGCTCCCACAGTGCTCCGGAGGCTTTGCGTTGCTTTTGCTGAAGCCTGGAGAGCGAGAGGAGTCGGTGCGCACCGACCCCTCTCGCTCTCCAGGCTTCAAAGATAGCCGCCTGAAGCCTCTGGAGCACAGCGGGAGCTCCTGCTGTGCTCTGGAGGCTTCGGGTTCCTTTCGCTGAAGGATAGGTGCCCCTTCAGCTAAGGAGGAAGAGAAATGGAAGGGGCTCCATTTCTCCTGCCACTTCTCTGAAGGGGCGCTGCGCAGAGCGGGGGAGATTTTTTTTTTTCTTGTTCTCCCCCTCTAAAACAAGGTGTGTCCTATGGTCGGGTGCGTCCTATAGAGCGAAAAATACAGTAATTCTTCCATACTGGAAATGCACAGTGATGGGCAAAAGATCTCTATTGTTTTTGCTTATAAAATCAATTTCCTGATTGCTAGGCATTCTTTGAACAGTTGTCATACAATGTTTGCTTGTCTTTTTGTATGTTGGTGGGTAATGATTAAAAACTAGAAGGGACACTCTCAAATCTATTTGTTTAAGCTGTGCCATTCACATCTGGATGCATTCGGTTACCTTAATTCATTAAGTCGTAACCAGCGCTTGCATGAGTACTTGGCAAGGATTTTTAAAAAAACCTTAAGCACTGTTTCGTGTTACAATTTCTAGAGGGGAGGAGAATCGTATCCACATTACACTTTTGGAGTGGTTAGAGCCGACAATACACATTTGAATGTAATTGTGCTGCTAAGACTACAAATGAGATTTTGGTTGTCACATTCCGCATTGTTTGAACAAACATCCAAATGAATTCTTGAATCCAGCTTTGACTGATCCTCCCCAGACTAGATCAATTAATTCCATTTACATGGCAGAGAAATATTTTTTTAATTTACAAGTTAATTTAGTCCACATGAGAGCTACACTGTACCCATGCAGAGCAGTTGTATACTACGAAGTCCATGAAGCAGTGCAGCTCAAACTGGCCTATGCATGTGTGCAGGTATCCAGTATGGATAATGTTAAAAAAAAAATGTTAAAAAGGATACACTTTACTTTCCCACAGTTGATTTTTTTAGTTGTTATTATTAGCACTTAAACCCCACCTTTACACATAGATAAAATCAGCAGCATGTTTATTAAATCAGCATTTATATGCCGCTTACTAGAACAAAGGCCTCTAAATGGTTTACAATAGACAGTCATTAAAATACCAATTAAAAACAAAGATTAGAAACAAGTTACACATTGGGGGAAAGTAATTTAGGGTTGCCATATTTTGAAGAGCAAAAAAGAGGAAAACCCGAGCTTGAGTCCCTCCCCCCTCCCCCCCAAATCCCCCAACCCAGGACATTTCCTTTGTAAGAATCCTCCCCAGAGAGGCATGTTGGCCCTCCCAAAAGAGGACATGTCCTGGTTTTCCCAGACGTATGGCAACCCTAAAACACTAAAGCCACATATCAAGATTGCATGTTATCAAGTAATTATTCAGCAATAAAAGGAATGCAAAATAACAAAAAAATATAACACCAAAAAATACAGTACGGTAATGAACTACAATAACAAGACAGCAGATGGCAAATAATTGGACTAAAAAATGCCTCGAAGTTATTTTTTGTTGCCTGAGGGAAAATAGCATGGGAAATAGTTGGATCTCTGTCAATTTGACAATTGGAGAATCATCACCAAGTCCTGCTGCAGGTATGACTATCCCATAAGCCAGGCTCATTGGGGGGGACTATGAGCAGGGCCTTCTCCAGCCCCACCACCAATGGAGGACTACAGATCTTACATGATAGAGTCAATGGTGTTCAGGTAGATGACTTGGAGCCCACACGCTTCTCCCTCAGGAGGGATGCCACAGAGCCATCCTCCAGAGAAGCAACTTACCTGGCATTCATTTTGACATTTCAAAACTTGGCTTCCATGCCACCCTCCTCTTTCTGCAGTTCCTTAAATTTTATTTTTAAATTTCTTCTGCATATCCAAATTAACTTAATTTGCTCATTTGTTCATCTTCTTAAAATATATACTCTTGTAAAACGGTAGGTTGTTACAATAATCCTGCCAATGTTTTTACCTGTTTATCTGAATATTCAATGAACCATTTCCATTATTTTATTTTTTAAAAATTGTTAACTTGATTTCTTATTCTTCCGGTAAGTTTTGGCATTTCTGCATATTCCATAAGTTTTTGTATGCGTTCTTCCTTTACTGGGACTTCTGCTTCTTTCCATTTTGGGGCAAGTAACATTCTTGCCACAGTACAGTGCTACATTTTTTAGGAAGGGGGAGCTACCAGCTACCACCGATTAAAAAAGCAAACAAGAAACCATACATGTTCCATTTTTGAAAAATGATTAACAGTGAACTTTTCCTATTCTGAAAACTTTTATGTTCCTAATCATACCCTCCAACATTTCTCTGATAAAAATATGGATGTCTTATTCAACAACAACAACAACAACAACAACAACAACAACAACAACAACAACAACATTTATACCCTGCCCATCTGACTGGGTTGCCCTAGCCAATCTTCTAACATAAAAAAAATCCTAACAAAACGTTAAACTTCAGATGTCTTCTAAAGGTTGTATAGTTACTTGTCTCCTTGGCTCGGGGGTCGCATAACTCCGTACCCTCCTACATTTCTGCAATGAAAATAGGGACGTCATAAGGAAAAGCGAGACATTCCGGGATCAAATCAGAAACCGGGATGGCTTCTTAAATCCAGGACTGTCCCTGGAAAATAGGGATACTCAGAGGGTCACATATTTAAAACTCTCCTCTCTCTCTCTCTCTCTCTCTCTCTCTCTCTGTGTGTGTGTGTGTGTGTGTCCGTCCCTTTGATGGGGTAAACCATTGCTCAAGGTAGGACTACCTCGAGATGCTCCGATCCTGCATCATAGCATCCTGGCTCTGAGAGCCTTTAATGCTATAGCATAGTAGAAACCAACAGGTTATGAAGTTGTGGATGTCAGCCCTCAGCCTTCTGAGGTTTCATGGAAGGCCAGTGGCCCAGTAGCACACAGAATTTCCCAGTTCAGTCTTCAGGACTGGGATGGACCTCTGTCTGAAAAGCTGAAACATTGCTGCCAGTCAATGTGAGCAATGTGAGCCAGTGTGGTGTAGTGGTTAAGGGCGGTAGACTTGTAATCTGGTGAACCAGGTTTGCATCCCCACTCCTCCACATGCAGTGGAGGTGGGTGACCTTGGGCTAGTCACACTCCTCTGAAGTCTCTCAGCCTCACTCACCTCACAGAGTGTTTGTTGTGGGGGAGGAAGGGAAAGGAGATTGTTAGCCGCTTTGAGACTCCTTAGGGTAGTGATAAAAAGGGATATCAAATCCAAACTCTTCTTCTTCTTCAATATTGAAGTAGATGGTCTGACTTGGTTCCTAACAGATTTCCAAGGAAGAGCAAATGGGTGGCTGGCTGTGCCAGTTCTTTTGTCCCTTCTCTGTGGCCATCTCCGGAATGTATATGTTGTTGTTCTTTAGTCGATTAGTCGTGTCCGATTCTTCGTGACTCCATGGACCAGAGCGCGCCAGGCACTTCTGTCTTCCACTGCCTCCCACAGTTTGGTCAAACTCATGTTAGTAGCTTCAAGAACACTGTCCAACCATCTCGTCCTCTGTTGTCCCCTTCTCCTTGTACCCTCAATCTTTCCCAACACCAGGGTCTTTTCCAGGGAGCCTTCTCTTCTCATGAAGTGGCCAAAGTATTGGAGCCTCAGCTTCAGGATCTGTCCTTCCAGTGGGCACTCAGGGATGATTTCTTTTAGAATGGGTAGGTTTGATCTTTTTGCAGTCCATGGCACTCTCAAGAGTCTCCTCCAGCACCACGATTCAAAAGCATCAATTCTCTGGCGATCAGCTTATAAATGCTGCTTTTCCTTGGAGCAGAATGCGAGCACGCATTTGCCCTGATTTTGAAACATACAGCAAAACAAACCCTTGGACCACATGGTGCTGGGTAGTTTGCCTAAAGCCCTCTCTGGAGAATTGGTGGTTCTTTATCTGTCTCTCTTGCTTCTTTTTGCCTGCGAATCTCAAGCAGTCCCCTTCCAAAGTGTAAATATACATTTCAGCCGCACAGGCTCCCGGCCCCTGATGGAAAAACCTTAAGACGCAGTGTCTGCTCCCCTGTGTATCACCACTGTGTGAGGAAGGCGTTAAGCAGCACCACGAACCCACCAGTCTTGTTATTTCAGAAGCAGTGGTTACAGCTAGCTAACTTTTCCCTCCCATTCCTCCATCTGGCCAGGTGGTGGTGGTGTCTGCATTGCTTTCATCGACAAAGGCCATTTTGTTGTTGTTGCAGTAGTAAGATGTGACAATCGATATTCTGCTGATAAGACAGAGCGGGTGGCTGAGCTGCATATATCAGGGATAGCGTTTAGTGCTGTCGGATTGTATTTCCTGCCCAGTTAAAGCTTGGAATTGCTTGTTTTGTTACGCAATCTACACCCACATACTCGGTATACCTTGAAGGGCAACCGTGAATAGCTGCAGATGCGGAAGCCCTGTGTTTATTCAGGGAGGGAGCAGGGTGGAGGAGATAAAAGGAAAGGGATGGGCAAAAGAAGGGTCACTGTAGAGGTGGAACTGCGGCTTTAACTTCTCCTTTCCATTTTCTTACGGCGTCCTGTTTCTCCTATGTACAAAACAGGCACAGGGAAATGGGGAAATGAGCCAGATTCACAGGGCCCACTGGATCCTTGCATCGCTCCTTCCCTCGATGCACATGTACAGATGGGTGCATGAACAGGCTGTTTGAGAAACCGCTGCCAGCTCCCAGATTCCCATCCAGACTACAACTCTGGAGCATTTGGATCAAGTCCGAAGTGGTGAACCTGCCTCTCAGGGGCGCCAGCTATAGGGGGTGGAAAGGGCTTTGGCCCCCTCAATATTTGGGAGCAGGGAGCCAAGCCCCCATCAAAATATTGAGGTGCCCCCAATCAGATTGGCCTCCCGCCTGCAAACACACCCTCCGCGCTCCCCATCCCTCACTGGCCCGATGCACAGGAGGTGAAGATCACCCTCTGCATTCCCTATCCCCCACCGCCAATAAGAAGGGTGATCTTTACTATCTGTGCTCGCCAGCTCCTGCCGCCGGCAGGGCGATATAGGGATATCTGTGGGGGTAGCTTGCCTTGCACACATCCCCAATTGCATATGATGTGTATATGACATTACACAACGCTTGGCCCTCTCAATTTGGGGGCAAGTCACCGCCCCTGCTGCCTTTACATATAATACTAATTGGCACGTTGATTATTATTTATCAATGCATTTTTAAAACAACAATCTTTATTCCTATAGCATCCATTTCTGCTCTTTCCTACCCCTTCACTTAAATGGATTTCCTTTGTTATGATCCCATAATATATTTCTCCTAGCTGCAATAGTGATACAAGATATGAAACTGCCTTTTACTGGGTCTAGCCATTGGTTCATTCAGCTCTCATTGATTGGCAGTGAGTCTCCAGGGTTTCAGATGGAGAACTTACCTTAAGTTACCAGGGGTTGAACCTGCAGAGTTATGGCTCTTCCCCATATAGGTAAATAACCCCTGATTTGGAATTGATTTCGTATTTCTAAGTTTTATTAGTGAGCATTTGGGAGGGGCGTGGGGGGGGAGAAGATCTGTTTCTGAGGTTTCTCTTCGGACTTGTAATGTTGGCGCATGCGCATCGATTATGCTGCATGCACATCGATCATGCTGTATGCATGCACCTGATCCCAGTGCCTCTTGGGGATGGTAGTTCCCAGCAACATCTATGAAAGAGAGGCTGCTTAGAAATGCAGCCATCCCACCATGACAAAACAAGCACATCCGGGAGCCAGAGAAGCTTTTAGGTGTGGATGAAGAACAGCCGCCACATAAAACATTTACAAGCAGCAATCTGTACTCTGGAGTCCCTCTCTTCCTATATAGTCATCACGTAGAGAATCCTGTCAAGGCTGAGCCATAGGCGGAGGTCTAAGGTGACTAAAGAGTCATACATACAGTGTATTTACATCCAGTTTATTTATTTATTTACAGTCAATTTATTTACATACAGTGGTACCTCGGTTTATGAACTTAATCCGTTCTGGAAGTCTGTTCTTAAACAAAAACTGTTCTAGTGAGGGGTGAAATCCCCCAAAAGGATGTTACATTTTTTTCTGTATGCCACAACAGCTGCAAGAATATTACTAGCAAAGAATTGGAAGAAACAAAATTTACCAACTATCGAAGAATGGCAGATGAAGATGATGGACTATATGGAACTTGCCGAACTGACTGGGAGACCTCGAGACTAGAGAGGAGAGACGGTGGAAGAAGATTGGAAGAAGTTCAAAGAATATTTGAAAAATATGTTAATATTTAAATCTTAGAATAGCTTTGGAAGTGGATATAGGCTGTAGGGTTAGAAGTAGAAGATAGCATATTTTAAAACAGTATTATTTGTAAGTGATAAAATGTGAAGATTTTTATGGTGAAAGTAAGCATGATAAAAAAAAAGATTAAAAATTATGATATATGTAAACTGCTAAAGATGAGGTAAAATGAAAATCAGATAGGGGGGACTTGGGGAAGTCCACCTAACAATGTTTAGAAAAAATAAGGTTAAGACAAGAACTTGTTTGTATTGTTTGTTTTTCTGTTTGTGTTGTTTAGTTGTGTTATAAACCAAGGTGCACTTTCCCTAATGAGGCCTCCCGCCATCGGTGCCCTTCCACTGTTCAGATTCCGTTTTTAGACCAAGGTAAAGTTCACAAACCGGGACACTACTTCTGGTTTTGCAGAGTTTGTAAACCAAATAATTCGTAAACAGGGCTGTTCTTAAATTGAGGTACCACTGTACTTACTTCTTACCTCGCCAAACCTTTATTAGGCATTGCAAATACAGGCCAACATAAAACATCCATATATAAAATTTTAAAATATATACAAAAACAGTCATGTAAAATATGTAATAATGAGGATTTTCATTGCAGTTTCTTCCCACTAAATAGTGCCATTCAGTGAGTACTAGCACCTTTTTTACTTTTTAAAAAAGCGCTGAGTGGATCCATCATAATGTCTCTAAGAGCTACAGAAGGGGTGGGCAGAGCAGGTGAGAAAGGCCATCCCCTGGTGGCAAGTGCAGGGTCTTTGTCCTCTTTCGCAGGAAAGTCAGAGCTAAAAGACAAGCCAAGAGGCAGAACTGGGAATAGGGCATAGGGCGGTATATAAATTCAACCAACCAATCAATCAATCAATCAATCATAGTTGGACAGAAGGATGATCAAAGAGTAATCTGCTAGTTTAGGCATTTGCATACCATATATCCCAGGGCAGTTGACTGTAATAATAATAATAATAATAATAATAATAATAATAATAATAATAATGTATTTATTTATACCCCACCTATCTGGCTGGGTTTCCCCAGCCACTCTTGGTGGCTCCCAACAGAATTAATGATGATAATAATAAAAAGCGATAAAACATCAGACATTAAAAACTTCCCTAAACAGGGCTGCCTTCAGATGTCTTCTAAAAATCTAAGAGTTATCTGAAGAAGTGTGCATACACACAAAAGCTCATACCAATAACAAACTTAGTTGGTCTCTAAGGTGCTACTGGAAGGAATTTTTTTATTTTGTTTTGGCTACGGCAGACCAACACGGCTACCAACCTGTTTCTAAAAGTCAGCTAGTTGTTTATTTCCTTGACATCTGATGGGGGGGGGGTGTTCCACAGGGCAGGTGCCACCACCGAGAAGGCCCTCTGCCTGGTTCCCAGTAACTTGGCTTCTCACAGTGAGGAAACCACCAGAAGTCCCTCGGCGCTGTACCTCAGTGTCCGGGCAGAACGATGGGAGTGAAGACACTCCTTCAGGTATACTGGGCCAAGGCTTTAAAGGTCAGCACCAACTCATTGAATTGTGATTGGAAACGTACTAGGAGCCAATGCAGGTCTTTCAGGACCGGTGTAAGCATTTACAGTAAAATAGAATTGCATAAAATCTATCCATGTACATCGCTTTGTGCATGGAGCTCCTTCGCACACACCAGCTGACTGCACAGACAGCAAGGAAGCATGGCCTTTGCAGATGCTCTTGCCATACAAATGCATACACACCATATATTTAAAGCAGATTTCAAAGAATCCCAGAAAGGGTTCTGGGAATTGTAGCTCTGTGGGGGGTGTGAACTACAGTTCCCTGGATTCTTAGAGGGGTACGTGTGCCTTAAATGTGTTTTAAATGCAGGGCATGTATACAGTCTGTGTGTACGTTCGCATGGCAGAAAGCGGGCCTTTTTTAACCAACACAGAGATGGAGTCCAATTATTATCCACATGTATGGAACACAGGAGTAGGCTGGAGAGTCCCTTGCACAGAAAATAAATAAATACAGCAACGATTTCCTTCGGAAAATATGACCCCGACACAGTCCGTGAAGTGAGTGTCAGCACTCCCAATATATTAATCACTACACACAATCTGAGCTCACTTCTGGAATGAGGTAACTTGTTCACGCACATTGTTCAAGTTGTTCCTCTCTGTTGAGCCGGAATTCTTTGCATGTTTGAGCAAGTGCCGCAATATTTCTCTGTTGGCTTTATTTCCCTTTAACCCGCTGTTCCTCCTCCCGTGCCTGTTAGCTTAGCTTATTGGCAAACAAAGGGAAGATATATAACAACTCAATGCTAGAATGTTCCGCGATTCTGAGGTAACAAGAGAGCTGAACTGGGCGAGGTGATTTATCCCATCAAAATACCACTGGTGTATATAGTTTAGTTTAAACATAAAGCAATAATAATATAAAAGAAACCTCAAAAGTGAGCAAAATAAATGGGGAACTAAATCCCCCCTACTCCTTCTTTGTGGTTTTAGGAATTGGTTTATCACTTTCTGTGCCACTGTCTCTAGAGTTGCAATATTTATTTTGAAGACCCGGGGCAGGGGGCGAGATGTGTTATAGTGCATGTGGAATTGGCTATAAATCTGGAAGGCAAAAGGAAGAGTTGGAAGACAACATGGGAGCATAGAAAACTACCTAGCCAGATTCACCTGCTAGCAGAGTGCATGGAAACACCATTTACCGTATTTTTTGCTCTATAATACTCACTTTTTCCCTCCTAAAAAGTAAGGGAAAATGTGTGTGCATCTTATGGAGCGAATGCAGGCTGCACATCTATCCCAGAAGCCAGAACAGCAAGAGGGATTGCTGCTTTCACTGCACAGCGATTCCTCTTGCTGTTCTGGCTTCTGAGATTCAGAATATTTTTTTTCTTGTTTTCCTCCTCCAAAAACTAGGTGCGTCTTGTGGTCTGGTGCGTCTTATAGAGGGAAAAATACGGTACCTTCCCGCCGCAGCAGTACCTATTTCTTTACTCACACTGGTATGCTTTCGAACTACTAGGGAGGCAGAAGCTGGGACAGAGCAACGGGAGCTCACCCCATTGCAGGGATTCGAACCGCCGACCTTCCAACCAGCAAATCCAAGAGGCTCAGTGGTTTAGACCACAGCACCATGTGTGTGAACGAGACCAATGAAGCTATGTACACATTAGTGGCTTGAAATGCAGAGAGGTTTTCCCCCCATTTCAGTGTTGCTGTACGCACCAGAAGGCAATGGCGGCGGTGGTGGTGGGGATGTCTTTCCCTGATGCACATTACCTGATTTGTTTCCCTGCTTTTGCAGCACTACTGAACAGTCAATGGTGCTGTAATCTGCACACGTGCGATGCCTGCCCAAAATGTGCACACTTCAATTGCGCAGAATTGCCAGTGAGTAACGGGTTAGGGATCACAGAGTTCTTAACTGCTAGAGAAGACTCGGATTGGAGAGGGAGGAAGAAAAGCTTTCTTTTCCTGTTCTCTCTTTCTCTCTTCGCTTTCAACTATGTAACTGAGCAGACGTCTGAGGCTGTTTAAGACTAACTTCAGTATTTTGTAACCAAGAATACAATCCCTGTGTTGTTTCTGTGCATTGGACGATGCATGAGTGAGAACTCTGATTTCTGTAAGTAAAGCATTTAAACTTACTTAAGGTTGTAGTCTGTTTACTCTGAGAGGGGTAGAGGTGGGGAACACAGCTGGGAACACTTAACACTCGAATGTTTAAAGTCTGACAACCTATATTTCCTGCACTTTGCAAATACTGCACATATTTCTTTTTAAAACTCTGTTGGGGGCACTTTTGGCTAGAGAGTGAGTCAAGCCATGATTCTTGAATTCAAACAGTCATCCATTTTTTCTTTTTGCAGTTTGCCACACACATGGGACTTTGGGATTAACAAGCTTCCCTCAGTTATTTCCCAACAGAATGAAGGACACATCCACTGTTGGCAGCACATAAACTGGAATATATCCATATAAGTCACTTTGGAGAAAATGAGTTTCCCAAAATGAAAAGCCCTGATGTTTATCTGGGGTGATTTTTATGCATTTCTATTTCTGTGCTTTCTGCCCAGTCTCTTAATTTCCATTTCCCATTGTATAATTTTGGCTCAAGAGGTGTACATTTGCAAAGATTAGAGGGGAATTGAAATCTGCATTGTCAGGAAATCCTTGGCACGTTGGGTTTTTCTTTTTTTCTTTTTGCTAGCCATTGGTCTATTTATAGAAATATGCCCTGCTACTTACTAGGAGGTTGAGATATCAAGAAAGTGATATTAAGAGCGGAAGCCAATTTACTCGACAAAAACATCCATTAACTTTATCACCACTGGATGCTGCAAAGTAATCAATTAGCATGCTTCACTTGGGAATGACTAATTGAATTGTTAAATATGCAGTCACTGGAGTCACTTGGGTAGGCTAAATATTAATACCTTTAAAAGGCAGGAAATGTGTTTTAGATAAATTACAGCTCCTTATGGCTTGAGTCCCAGGACCCTTTACGTTTGTCCTATAAGCTCACAGATCAAAATCCTTCCTGTTGTCAGGGTGGTTGTTTTTTTGGGGGGGGGGGTGTTTTAAAAGAACCTTGTTTGATTTGATTCAGTGTCACATCTTGCCATCCGCAGATCAGGTGAATAGTCATCACAAATAATCGCAATAGATAGATAGATGATAGACAGATATGAATGAAATATACAGCTGGCTGAAATTTCCACAGGCTCATCCACACATCCCTTCACTCCACAAATTATTCTGCTTGACCCATGATTCTTAGGCATGGGTCTGAGAGGTTTCCCCCTTCTTCTGCTTTCACTGGGAAAACTTGCTGTTTACTGTTGAATCCGAACAAACATCAATCAGGTTTTCTGAGGATTTGAAGATTTCCAGTTACAGCAAAGTGTAAGATTAATCAAAATGAAAAACTGAAATTATTTGCTTATTGCTACTGATATATGTGAAGAACACACACACACACACACACACACACACACATTTCTGCTCTCTCTGTTGCAGCATAAAGCCAGATGTGTCATGAGGCATAATGAACTTGTCCCCTGCTCCATTTTCTCTGAAGAGGCTCTGGGAATGAATTTGCTCCTGTTGAAAAACTGGCCCAACCTCGTATTTGTCCTTTCCCCCCTAAGCAAACATGATTTCCTCGGATGCAGTGGAAGGCTCCATTCAGTTGCCTGTCCAATCGGCTTCTGTACATGGCATGGGAGGGACCACCATCTTGTTCTTTGTCTCAGGCGGCAAAATGAATTGATAATAAAAGACCTGTGACAGCCCTAGGACAACCCCGTAACCAAAGCGATTCTCTCAATTACTGCCAAGACAGTTTGCAAGAATCAGAATGGCAAAGGAGGAGTGCTTCATTTGAGGCTAGAAGGTTTTTTTAAAAAAAATAAAAATAAAATAAAATGTTAGATTTCTCACTTACACACACATGGCCCAAGCAAGAACAATGCAGCTTAAGCAGTTCATCTAGGAATGACCTAATTAGAACAGTCAAAGATGATGTTGAGGGATTAATAGAAGCTTCATGTCATTCTAGACCTGAAAACTCAGGAGGAGACGAAGTTTAATTCAGTTTTATTCACTGTACTATGAAGAGAAATGTACAGGGTTTTTTTAAAAAAAGAAGAAGAATCCTGCTCATTTATTTAATAATGAGTGCATTTGCGTTTTTAGTTGACATCTCAGTCAAATGAAACCTCCCTGTTTGTCCCATGAGCCACTGCAGTATCTTCTCACTATGTCCCACGAAGAGACTTTAATAACACAAGCATTTCAAACAACGTCTTAGGTCTGGGCTTAAAATGTGACCCTTCAGGCCTCAGGACTCTCCCCAGGTCACACCTCTCACTGGTCCCTGCTCTGCAACTTCCTTGAGTACTTGGCTGGCATGTGTCGCTGTGATTACACTGTGATTACACCTCTTGTGTGCGTGTAAACCTCCAACTAGGCCTAGTGTGCAAAGGTCAGAGTCACATGCACCCATTGTTCCACCCACATTTGCCTCTGCACCCTCCAAAAGGCTACCAATGAGGTATCATAGTCCTTGAGTTAAAAACTATTTCATGCCCCTGGTCAAAAAAGAATTCCTTTGTGGCAGTGGGGATGCAGGTCCCTTTCCATACTGTTCTTCTTTGGTTTTCAATCCCCCTCCTTACTCCACCACATGCTGAGCTTTTTTTAGGCAATCAACCTCCCGGACATTTTACCAATTTTCCAAAATCCCCACCCCCCTGCCCAGACACTAAACACCAGACATGTCCTGGAAATTTCAGACGTATGCAACCCTGCCTTAAATCTTTACTTGCCAAGTTGGCAACAACTGAACAACAAGTATGATAGATATATATGGATGGATGAGTGTGATGCATTTCTTTCTCTTGAGCCCAAGAGAGGGTTTAGTCCTTTTGCTTTCAAAATGTAGGGCATAAGTTATTAATATATTGTTTGCCTGTCCTCAGAAACATCTCTGGATGGCATCTGCATGAAGTCACCACCACATTCTCAGTCAAAGAATCAACTGACAGAATAACAAACCAACTGCCAACTCCTTTCCCAAACACCATTTATCCTTGGTGAAATGCATTTACAATGCAAGTGCAATATGAAAACTAACAGAGGTTAGTGGCTTTTTCCAGCAAAACAACAACAACAAATGCTTTATATGGGTTGCACATAGCAAGAATTGCTTTACTCTTCCAGTTCCAAGAGTTATCTGAAGAAGATAGGTGTGTGCACTCGAAGGAATAAAACCCTTTCAGATGCACTGCCACAAGACATTTCTGGAGCAGTAGGCTTTGTGCCTACACAACACTTCAGTGTTATCTCATAGGATGATTCATGACTATGCGTGGAAGGAGAGCACCTTTCTTTAACAAGATTTATAAAGCACTCATTAAGAAAACAACTGCCTCTAAGTGGTCAGCATAGAACAAAATACGCTTAAGAAATTACAAGTGAAATGAACCTTAAAAATGTGTGGACATAATAAAATGTTATCAAAATATAGATAATATATAGAGGACATGTTTGGGTACAGAGCACATGCTGCTAATCTCAGTTACTTCAGGGGGATCATTTTTTCAAGTGGTAGACTGAGGGCTCAACTAGACACGGCTGATACTGCTGTTACATATCACCTTTCCTCTCTTCCTCATAAACTAAATGTTATTTGGCACACCCCCTCCCTCTGCCTGGCCTCACAGCTTTGGGAGTCAGCAGTGGCAGACCCTCTAAGGTAAAGGGACCCCTGACCATTTGGTCCAGTCGTGGCCGACTCTGGGGTTGCGGCACTCATCTCGCTTTATTGGCTGAGGGAGCCGGCGTACAGGTCATATGGCCAGCATGACTAAACCGCTTCTGGCGACCCAGAGCAGCACATGGAAACGCCGTTTACCTTCCCGCCGGAGCGGTACCTATTTATCTACTTGCACTTTGACGTGCTTTTGAACTGCTAGGTTGGCAGGAGCAGGGCCAAGCAATGGGAGCTCACCCCGTCACGGGGATTCGAACCTCTGACCTTCTCATCAGCAAGTCCTAGGCTCTGTGGTTTAACCCACAGTGCCACCCGTGTCCCTGGCAGACCCTCTAAGTGGCCCTATTTCCCAGGGACAGTCCCGGATTTACAGAAGCTGTTCCAGTTTCTGATTTGATCCCAGAGCATCCTGCTTTTCCTTAGGACATCCCTGTTTTCACTGGAGAAATTTTGGAGGGTATAGAATAGGACGTCACCAGGGCATTTTTCCAGCCGGAACTCACTGGAACTCAGTTCCAGCACCTCTTTTCCTAGAAAAATAGCACTGGACATCCCTATTTTCATCGTAGAAATGTTGGAGGGTATGCCATAGAAGATGGGCAATATGTCAAGTGATGACATGCACACCAGGCTTTCTCAGTGCAATGGATGTAGGGCTTTGCCCCAGTGCTCACTTGCCTGTCCCTGCCAGAGCTCTCACTCAAGTAGGCAGTAGCACTTCTGAACAGTTCCTCAGCTTCCATCCCCTTAATTTGGTGGCCATTTTATAACCCCCCAATGTGTTGACTGAAATTATGAGAGTCTGAAGCAGGGCAGCCCAAAATGCAGCGTGAGGGCCTTCTTTTGGATGGCCCTCAGCAATGTTTGACACCTCCCCTACCCCGGCAGCCATTGTACTGCCTTCCCAAAGCCCAGTGGTTGAGGTAACAGGCAAAGAAATGGCAAGGCCCTCATGGAGTGTAATGCCGTGAACCTCTCCATCACAGTCTCAGAGATGGGGGAAAAAAAGTTATGTAAATAGACCGTATATCATAAAGACACTACCATCTCCGCGTTGCCTCGTTTTCCAAAAGGAAACACAGACCCTGGGTAAAGCACGCCTGGAACCCCAGGAATCTGACACTGCTGTGGATGTAGCAAAATGTTTGGCAAACTACTGTGCATTTGTGACCTACCACTACATAGGACTGTGAGGAGCAACTCAAGACAGATTTTGTGTAGCAACCACAATATGTACATTTGTTCTTATGTTACTCAAACTGGTAGGGAATTTTACAGAGAAATAGCATTAGAAAAAGTTGCTTTTGTTATTATACGTATAGCATTCATTTTCAGTGATCAGCACTGAAATTGTGTAAACCCATGGCTCCCCCCCCCCAACTGGAACTTGCTGGAAATCAGGCGGGTGCCGTTGCCATTCTAAGAGAATGAGGGAGGCATTCACAGTGAGACCTGGCACCTCTTTTTCTGGAAAAATAGCAGTGTGTAAACCCACCCCACCGCTAAATTTTAGTTTAAATCTATTAAAATGATAAGATATCATAGTGAGAATTTGCATCAGGCAAAGATGATGAAGACACAAGACTAACGGGGAGTGGAGAGAAGGAATTGACTCAGTCTCAACCATCCCAAATCCTATCTGCTCATCTGTTCATCCTGAGCCTTCAATTAATTAATTGATTAATTAAAACTGAGCATTTAATCTGCGAATTTACATGCCTCGGCTCCCGTTTGAAAGCATTGTCCGTGGGCACTCATCAAAAGATTCCACCCTTTTCCAATCACCATTGGCTCCCAAACATATTACTTTGTAAACAGGAAATGACAGTGTTGGCTCCATGCCCTCGTATTGTAGCAACACTGCCATATGCCAGTATCATGCTAAATTCAGTAAAGATGCAACAATATAATTATTGGGGACATCTGTCAGCAGCCTAGGCCTACATCTGGCATTAGTATTTACAAAGATCCATGTCACAAGGGGTGGGGGGGCACAAGAAGCATAGTCATAGTTTTGCTGACTGGGTTTTACAGGCCTTGTGTCAAATACTACCTTTTAACCAGCTCCACCTGGTTATAAATGAGGCTGTGTTGAAATCATAAAAGCTAAATGCTTTTGGGAAAACAAGCAGCTGAGAATCCCCTCCAAGTGTTATGAGCCCTAGAGCCAAGCTGCAACAATAATTCTTAATTTGATTCAGTAGCCGACAGTGGGGTGGGGTTGCATCTCCTGGCAGATAGGTCACAGGGAGGAACAAGGGATTGGGAGTGTCAGCGCTGTGCAAACACATTGGCAGAAGCCCTGCATTGGCTCAGGGAGCACATTTGCACAGTGCTGGTGGTCACAACACCTTTCCCCTTGCATTCTCCTTCCTGGTATGCAGCAGTGCAGACCTTCCAAGTGTCCCTGTTTTTCAGGGACAGTTCTGGTTTCTGATTAGATCCTGGAATGTCCCGCTTTTCCCTAGGACAGCTCTATTTTCATCGAAGAAATGCTGGAGGGTATGCTAGGATGTCCCTATTTCTTCAGAGAAATGTTGGAGAGTATGGAGTTATATGGCCCCCGAGCCAAGGAGATAAGTAACCTTTAGTAAGCATCTGAAGGCAGCCCTGTACAGTGGTACCTCGGGTTACAGACTATTCAGGTTACATACGCTTCAGGTTACAGACCCTGCTAACCCAGAAATAGTACCTTGGGTTAAGAACTTTGCTTCAGGATGAGAACAGAAATCGTGCAGCAGCAGCGTGGCAACAGCAGGAGGCCCCATTAGCTAAAGTGGTGCTTCAGGTTAAAAACAGTTCCAGGTTAAGAACGGACCTCCAGAACGAATTAAGTACTTAACCCGAGATACCACTGTATACAGAAGTGTTTAATATTTTATTATGTTTTTATATATGTTGGAAGCTGCCCAGAATGTCTGGGGCAACCCAGTCAGAGGAGGGGTGTAAATGATGATGATGGTGGTGGTGATGATGATGATGAAATAGGACGTCCCTATTTTCATCAGAGAAATGCTGGAGGGTATGGCAGTGACCCACCTGCAGGAAGGTCTGGTAAGCACCCCCCATCACAAATACACTTTCTGTTACTGGATTCAAATGGATTTATTGAGGGCCATCATGTTAATCTGTGGTGAGTCCCCAACATTTTAAAGGAATGTCTCTAAAATCAGAGCCACTTTTGCTAATCAGGTCAAAGGAAATATTGGCACTTTCTGATGTGTTTGAGGACATGTGGCATTGGACTTATCCGGCCTTTTTAATTTGTCCCCAAACAGAAAGGCAAAAGCAAAGGCCTGAATGCTGAACTTCCTGCCTTATTAAAAGTCCAGCTGAGGCCCTTCATGTTGTGTTGGTCCAGATTGTGAACTATAATACAATACAGCGCCAGTATAAAGGCGACTTCAAAGGAGCTACTACATGCTACTATTAACTGAATCCTCGTACATGCAGATGAATGCTCAGGAGGCACCATTCTGAGGGTTTTATGGGTGTTCTACACCATTTCTGAGATATGGCCAAAAGAAAACAAAAGAGAATGAGATATCCGAGTGTAGGACATGGAGGTTCTGAAAAAAGCAACATTCGCAGCAACAAAAAAATTAAGAAATTACATCTGGCTGTGCAAATTATGCTGCAGCTCATAAGAAAGGGACTCATAATGAGTTCTGAGATTTTCATAAAAGAAAAATCTGTATCGAGACAGAGTGTTCCGCCTAGCTAATCTCTGCTATTAATATTTCAAAGTGCCACACTGTGTACATTTGGTGGGGAATGAAAGTTGTAAAGCACGACGAGGGTGCTTGGAAGGGTGACTGGGAGCAAAACTTAATTTGCGAGCTGATTGAGACCAGGGCGTGATTTAAAAAATAACCAAAAAACAAGCACATGCCTAATTATAAACATTCTTAATTTTTATGGCAATATACTGACTTCAGACCAAATTCCTCTTATTATTGCCACATTTTTCACTAAAAGCCTGTCATGAACAAGGGGAGTGAGTGGCGCTGTGGTCTAAACAACCGGGCTTCTTGGGCTTGCTGATCGGAAGGTCGGCGGTTCAAATCTGCGTGATGGAGTGAGCTCCCATTGCGCCAGAAGCGGTTTAGTCATGCTGGCCACATGACCTGGAAAGCTGTCTGTGGACAAATGCCAGCTCCCTCGGCCTGAAAGTGAGATGAGCGCTGAAACCCTATACAGTGGTACCTCGGGTTAAGTACTTAATTCGTTCCGGAGGTCTGTACTTAACCTGAAACTGTTCTTAACCTGAAGCACCACTTTAGCTAATGGGGCCTCTTGCTGCCGCCACACCACCAGAGCACAATTTCTGTTCTCATCCTGAAGCAAAGTTCTTAACCTGAAGCACTATTTCTGAGTTAGCGGAGTCTGTAACCTGAAGCGTATGTAACCTGAAGCGTATGTAACCTGAGGTACCACTGTAGTTGCCTTTGACTGCACTTAATAGTCCAGGGGTCCTTTACCCCTTTTTCACCTCTCATGAGCACTCCCCCCCCCATGCCTAAATCTGCTTTGAATCTTGGACTTTCTCTTATTTTATTGTCACAATAAGATGCTATAGAACAGGGTTGGAGAACTCGCAGTGCTGGATCTGCAAATTTTGCTGGAGCATGCAAAATTCTGTAGTGTCGCCACTGTCTTCTGTAGGTTCTTGCTGCACCCCCAGAGTCTTCCTTCTCTTGGTTGCAGGGGCAGTGGTGACAGGAAGAGGAAACACACATTAAGGAAGTCTTTCACCCCTTCCTGTCTTGTGCAGACTTTTTTTCTTTTGGTGGCCTGTAGGTTTGTGTCCCATCCCATGGCCCACAGCTTCTCACCTTCTTCTTCTGGGGCAGGCCTTTCTACAACTGCCCACCATTTCTAAATAAGCAGAAGGAGGTGGGTAAGCTATAGCCAGCCATGCCATGCTGTTGTCAGGGCTTGGCTCCTGTTTTATGTTCCTGCTGGTCCAGCAGAAATATAAAAGAGAGTCAGGCCTTGGCATACCCCCCGACATTTCTCTGATGAAAATAGGGGCATTCTATTCCATACCCCCCGACATTTCTCTGATGAAAATAGGGGCATTCTATTCCATACCCCCCCCAACATTTCTCTGATGAAAATAGGGGCATTCTATTCCATACCCCCCCCAACATTTCTCTGATGAAAATAGGGGCATTCTATTCCATACCCCCCCAATTTTCCTCCGATGAAAATAGGGGCATTCTATTCCATACCCCCCAACATTTCTCTGATGAAAATAGGGGAATTCTATTCCATACCCCCCAATTTTCCTCCGATGAAAATAGGGGCATTCTATTCCATACCCCCCAACATTTCTCTGATGAAAATAGGGGAATTCTATTCCATACCCCCTGACATTTCTCTGATGAAAATAGGGGCATTCCATTCCATACCCCCCAACATTTCTCTGTTGAAAACAGGGACGTCCTAGGGAAAAGCGGGACATTCTGGGATCAAATCAGAAACTGAGACAGCTTCTGTAAATCTGGGACTGTTCCTGAAAAATCAGGACACTTGGAGGGTCTGCCCTGGCAATGGTGGGAGAGAGAGGTGACTCCCTATGTTCCAGCTAGGTTCTGCTTTTTTGAATAGGTGGGTGACCATGCCCCTAACCTGCTACCTGGGGCACACATCCCCACTTGTCCCCACTCAGGCCTGTCCCCATCAGGTGTTGTTGGACTACAAACCCCATCATCCTTGAAATATACCATACTATACTATACTATACTATACTATACTATACTATACTATACCTTGGCTATACTAGCTAGGGATGATGGGCGTTGTAATCCAACAATGTATGGAGAGACACAGGTTCTCCGTCCTTGTTGCAGAGGTTTAAAAGTGAGTATAGCTCTGCAAGCTGACTTCTCATAGTTACTGCTGAACAATTGCAGTTTCATCTGCAGCATCCCACAAATGACAGCAAGAAGCAGCAGGGGCGTCGGAAGGAGGGTGGGGGTGGGGCGTGGGTTGACCCAGGTGCCATCATGAAGGGGGGTGACAAATTATCAAGGAACAATTACTGCCCTACTAGGGCGGTTCATAAAAAACTTTAAAAAAATAAAATAATGCCTGCTCCAAAGGTCTTACCTTACTGCACTAGGGATTATATCGCTATATATGAAATTTCATGCATATCAGTTAATATCTTGACCCTCCTCCATGAAAATACTGGTAGCTGTTCACTTGGCCTTCCTATGTCATGAAGGCTGAAATTTCAGTTCATTGGAGCAGGGTCAAGATATTAACTGATATGTTTTTTGTTTTGGTAAACCACTTTGCAGGTTTTTTTTTTAAAAAAATAAATTTTATTAAATAAATAAACATTAAATAAATATAAATAAAACAACACAAGCCAAAACACAATCCACCCTGTAGATTTAAGTATCTGTCCACAGTCGCCTACTTGTTATCAGAGGCCCAGAATCCACATTCCTTTGTAAGAAAATATGAATAAATGTAAAACCATTTTTGCAGGGGCAGGGGAATCAATTGGGGGGGGGGACCAAGAAATTTTCCACACCGGGTACTACCTGATCTTCCTACACCTCTGAGAAGCAGTTCCAACATTGTTTTGGAAATGTATCATACCTGTGTCCAAAAGGAAGCTCCTCACAAGCAGTTTCAGCACCAAGGACAACACAATTTGCCAACTGAAAACACAACTCTTGCAGCAGGTTCTCATGGAGGGCGGCTGGACTGCCTGACCACACTTGGATCGTTATTGATATTATTTTATCTGCTTCTTTTATCTTTCTGTTTATAACTGTGTATCACATTACAATGAAGAGCATATTAGCAATATGTTAAATAAATTATTAAATAAATTAAGCAACACCATTCAGGCTGCATAAAATATCTATTTCCTATAAAACATTCCTTTCCTATAAAGGTTAGCAAACATTTGTTATTGGTACAATTTTGAAAACGTTTCTCCAGTAATGAAATCCCTCCTTCACAACCCATATACCACTAGCATTCAAGGCTAGTGATTTCTCAAAGCAGCCTGGCCTCACCTGGGATTATTTTGGCGGGACGCAGTTGGCACTGTGGTCTAAACCACTGAACCCCTTGGACTTGCCAATCAAAAGGTTGACGGTTCAAATCCACACAATGGGTTGAATTCCTGTTGCTCTGACCCAGCTCCTGCCAACCTAGCAGCTCAAAAGCATACCAGTGCGAGTAGTTAAATAGGTACCGCTGTGGCGGGAAGGTAAACAGCATTTCTGTGCACTCTGGCTTCTGTCACAGTGTTCCGTTGAGCCAGAAGCAGTTTAGTCATGCTGGCCACATGACCCAGAAAGCTGTCGGTGGACAAATGCTGGCTCCCTCAGCCTGAAAAGCGAGATGAGCGCCGCACCCCATAGTTACCTTTGACTGGACTTTCAGTAACTATCCAGGGGTCCTTTACCTTTACCTTTACCTATTTGGGGCAGCCTCAACTTGGATGAACCCCAGATTTCTCTGAATTGGCTCGATTCAGTTTTGGATTCAGGCTATGGCTGAATCTGGTGTGCAGCCCCAGAATTTCACTGGAACCAAGGAATTAAGTGTGTTCAAGAATGTTTCCTAACTTTTTGGTCTCTAGATAGCGTCGTCACTTTCCAACATAATGGGCATGGGGACTGGTCACAAGAGACAGAGACGTTAAGCAGAGGCCCTTGCATTTTGGTACATGACGTAGACACCCCTGGATTTTCACACCCATGCACTGTACTGTCAGTCCTCCCACAGAAAAAAGGGGTAGAAATTGGGGAGGCTGGAAAAATCATAATTATACCAGATGACTCACATAGGCTTCTGTCACCACTCAGCTCCTATTTTAAACAACATCCCATTGAGGTTTGTAATCAAATACTTACATATTTCCCCCCTAAATGGTATTAGTAAGCAATGATCCTTTTGTCTGCCCTCCTTAAATAAGATAAAGCGAACTGTTGTTCCTCCATGTTGCCTTGCATATAGGTAGAGAGGCCTTTGTTTATTCTTGTCCTGGTAGTTATGACTAATTCTCTGAGTTCACTGCAGCTACATTTACATTGGCAAGTTGAGAGGTTGCTGTTTGCCAAGAGAAAATGCATATTGGTGGGGTGGATTGGGGGGGACATATTTCACATCCACATAGCCAATGAATACATTTGATAAAATGAATTGGACATTCTTCCACCCCGTTTCCAATGTTGGGTATGAGGAGTAGCTGCTCCTGCTGTGGAAAATTGGGAACGTCAATCCCAGAGAGCAGGTATGGGAAGAGCGAGGCATGCAATGGGCACCTCCTGGGTCACCCACTATGTTTATTCAACATTTCTCAGTGACAACAGCTCACTCATAGGAACACAAGAATCAAACTGACTGGACAACACAATAATAAACTGAGCATGAACTGACCGTTGACAGTTGACAGTTGAAAGTACATGCACTTACTTGCCATTAGAATGTTTGTCTACCAACGCTTATACGATTGGTTAGAACGCGCCTCGTAACATAAAATGTGTTAAACCCAATACATAACACTCCTCCACCCAACTTCCTAACAAAAGGAACAAACATAGTTATCAAGGTGTGCCGACCTTTTCCGCTCCTGCTGGGACCATCGCGGTTCCTGTGCCAGGAGGTTCCTACAGTACCCGCAGTCTGAGTGGGGCGGTCAGCGCGGCCGGCTCCAAAGGAGTCACTGCTGATGGAGCCACTGAGGATTCCAGCCTGAAGTCGCCCTGCTGGGGTAACTCAGTCACTGGCAACCCATCTGGTTCCCACTCTGGCCTGGGCACAGAATCTCCCAAAGTACCCATTTCTCTGTCCTCTGGTTCTGCTTGAAGTTCTGTGTTCGGAGGTGCCCTGGCTTTGATCTGGTCAAGGTGTCCCTTCCAAACCAGTCCCCCCTCCAACCCTACCTTGTAGGAAACCGGACCTGTACAGTGGGCAATGATACCAGGGACCCAACCCCGTCTGTGCCCATAGTTTCAGACGTACACAGTGTCCCCCGCAGAGAACCCCCTTGGAGCCCCCCACACCACAGTGGATGGCCGTTGCTCAAGAGCCCGGTCGGGGTGCATACGATCAAGGAGGGTAGTGAGGCTCCTCCCCATAAGCAACTCCGCCCGGCTCTGGCCGGTCACTGCGTTTGGGGTGATGTGTTGGACCAATAAGAACTCCACTAACCGGAGAGTCCAGTCTCCATGCACTATGCGCCTAAGCGCATCTTTGGTAGTATGGACCATGTGTTCAGCTTGGTCCTTAGTGGCCAGGTGAAAAGGAGCGGAACAAATGTGTTGGATTCCATTCTTGGTTACAAATTCTTTGAATTAACACTAAGCTTCTCCTCTTTGGGGGCCTGGGCAGGCCAGGTCGTCCTCTTTTATACCTGCTGGGATTGACAAGGCATCTGACCCTCACCTGAATCTCATCATTCTCCTGTAGCTGCTTCTGATTGGTTATCATTTAACTCTTGGGGGAAATAATTAGCATCTCGCTGCTCCTGCTGTGGAAAATTGGGAACGTCAATCCCAGAGAGCAGGTATGGGAAGAGCAAGGCATACAATGGGCACCACCAGTGAAAAGGCCCTGCTCCATGTAACTCCTGCCCTGTCAGTTGATAGAGTGCCCGCTTGCCCTCCTTCTTGACATGGAATGCTCTTTATTGGAGTCTCCAGGTCCAGTACAAAGACCATAAGAAGGGAGAGCAGGGACTTTGAAGTTCCCAACAGCTGTTAATCAACCAAGCAAGCATGCACACAGGTCACCTCTGTCACAGTCAGGACGCCTATGCCCTGGCCAGGCCTGCACCCAATCTTGTTTTTGTACAATCTTGTTTGTCCTTGGTAACCAAAATTATATTATCAACATATACAACCAGAAAAGTTGTTTTCCTTCATTTGCAAGGAATCATACAAAACAAAGTGGCACTAATAAAGAAAAGTTGCATGGTGGCAACAGAAAGCAAACTAAAAATGTTTTGTTCATCAAAACTATCCAGCAATATCAAGTTATAGGAAAACTGGTGCTATTAACACTAATTCTTCTAGTTGGTTAATTGGTTTGACAACTTCCATGCAGATGATGTGTGATGTTAATTATTTTTTTAACTCAAACGTATCTAAATATCTTGCACTTTTTCCTTTCTTTGAAATACGAAAAAGGCATAATCACATGATTTTTAAGTCTTTCTGGCCATAGATATTTTATGCAGCCAGTGGGCCTGGACACTCCAATAAACAGCATTCCACGTCAAGAAGGAGGGCAAATTTGCACTCTATCAACTGACAGGGAAAGATCTATGTGGAGCAGGGACTTTTCACTGGTGGTGTCCATTGTATGCCTCGCTCTTCCCAGACCTGCTCTCTTTTGGCCTGTATTTTGGAGCTTTATCATTTAGGAAGACTTTGGAAGAACTGGTTGATAAGTCTTATCAGTCGCTGACGTATGAGCGGATTTTATTTGCTGCTATTCTGTGCTTCTGGTGCACCAGGGTTTACACCAGCATAATAGAGTTGGCCAGAATGCCAGAAAGGATACAATTTATGAGCTTTCTCCATTATCTGCACAGCAGGGGGTGTTCAGTCAACAGTGCAAAGGCTGAGCTGAAGCATTCCCTGCTGGTTACCTGCTTTCAGCAATAGGGGTCGCTGTTTGGTAGTACCCAATTGATTAGCTATCAGATTCTAGAGCTCCCTATTGGTGGCTCTTAGGTAAGTCACAAAATACAGAATCCATTCATAAAACACAGTGTTCATTCATAAAGCAGTAACAGAAATCTCCATTGCTACATATTTCTACATATTGGGTGTATATTTCAGTGGTTGAACAAGTTTATGGCCATGCTGTAGTGTAGTGCTTATGTGACTGTGAATAAAAGGTCGCTGGGCTCATTGTCTCAGGGTTTCGGGGGGGGGAGGTGACAAAACTGTTTTCCAATAAGTGCCCCCCTTCTTTCCATAACAAGTCCTTGAGTCTGTACTCTGAATGGTGACACCTGTTGTTTTGCAAGCCCCCTCCACAGATGCTGGCCCCTCTCACTGTCCTCGGAGCTTGCATACCGGTAACCTCCTCTGGCTGATATCTCGGACACACCAGGGAGATTTTGATAGGCGACATTTTCCCGAGTGGGTAAAAATGCACACCCCCTCCTCCTGCTTCCGCAGGGGAAAGAAAAGTAGTCAGAAATCTATTTACATGATGTTTATTCCTGACATTACAGCACTACAGAAAAACATGTCCTTTCAGTTCAGTTCTTCCAGCACGTCTGACAAACTTCCTGAACATGCGCAAATGGAAGGTTTCAAATTACACTCTTCACAGAGACTTTTCCAGCCTGTGAACTTCCTGGGAAATTCTTCTTTCCCACAGATAGGTGCATCATGTGATGTCAACAATCTGGCTGTCTGCAGCGGCGATGTTTCCATATACTGACATTACACCAGGGACCTAGAAGGTGCAGGCCTTGTCAGTCCAACCCCTGCACAGTCTCATCAGGGCTGACCTTAAGGCAATTGGAGCACTTGGGCCAAATTGAGCCCCACATCCCACTTTTCCTTAGGATGTCCCTATTTTCATCTGAGAAATGTTGAATGGTATGGAGTTATGTGACCCATGAGCCAAGGAGGTAAGTAACTATACAACCTTTAGAAGACATCTGGCGACAGCCCTGTATAGGGAAGGATTTTTTTTTAATGTTTAATGTTTTGTTTTTATCTATGTTGGAAGCCACCCAGAGTGTCTGGGGCAACCCAATCAGATGGGTGGGGTGTTGTGTTGTTGTTGTTGAATAGAACATTCCTTCTTTCATCAGAGAAATGTTGGAGGGTGTGGAAATAAGGCTGCAATTCTATGCATCCTTACCTAGGAGCAAGCCCTATGGAACTCAGTGGGACTAATTTATTGGTCGACATGTATAGGATTGCATTGCAAGTCCTATTAAGTTCCATGCGGCTTACTCTCACCCCAAGAGTCACAGCAGGATAGGTACAGCCCCTGAATTGCAATGGAGAACCTCCTCACCCCTCAAAGCTAAATGAAATAAAACAAAACCCCGTACTGTTATCCAAGCATTGCACAGCAGGGTATTCATGAAGTGTAGTAGTGCCCATTATAAGCCATGTGTAACTATGAGATACATATCTGAATAACCCCTTGACTCTCTTAGCTGAATAAGGTCCTTAGCATAATTGAACTCCTGCATGCATAATGCCTTGCAGATCAGTGCGCTGTCTGAGAATGCTCTTGTGATTCCTCATTAGTGAGCATGTCTGCCTTCTGCCACTAACAGACTTAAGTTCTTTTCATCTGTTACATACCTAATTGAATTATAGATCAGTACTAAGGGAGCCCGATAAGTACTCTGCAGCAGCAACAGGCAAATCTTTAAGGTGATATAATACGGAATAATTTATTTCAGGATGCGATGAAATGGGCAGAACTCTTTCTAATGGAATGGCTAATTTTACAGGTCGAATGGGCCACCAGCATCCATAACACGAGACACCCAACAATGTGCAGAAGGTGGTCCCGCTGCTGCACAAAACTTGGCAACCACTCAATGCAACGGGGACAACACTGTCAACAGTATGAGAGTATCTAGACAGGCTCATCACAGGCAAATTATTCTCTTGTTGTTGGTCAAAGCCAAAGCACCAGTAAAACAGGGGAAAGCATATTAAAGGGTGCGACACGGCTAAACTTGCAGGACACTTCACAGTATTAATTTGTGCCTGCTAAAGAGAAGCATGACAAACCTGTGTCTTCTGAGCACTCCGTAAGACCAACAGAATCTGGATGGAGAAATATCTTGTTTTTAACTCTGATTTTTGACACACACACACACACACACACAGAGGAGAGAGAGAGAGAGAGAGAGAGAGAGAGAGAGAGGGAGAGATTAATTTTTTTTCAACCTATCATCGTGCAAATTAATGAGACTGACATGGGAGCAGCCAACATGTGATGAAAGCTTCCGCTAACAAGGTCAGCATGCAATGACTACAGAGGTGCTACTTTTAAAAGCACAAGGCACCACCCAGCTAAAGTTGGGGTGGGGCAGAGCAGAGCATTTTGATTTGCATGGGTTTGTTGTTTGTTTGTTTGTTTGTAGAAAGAAAGAAAGAAAGAAAGAAAGAAAGAAAGAAAGAAAGAAAGACAAACCTTTTCATTTACATCCAGTGTACTCCAATCATAAACTCAACTCTTTTCAGGTAACAATTCTATAACTGTCTGTTTCCGAAAAGACATATGGAAACATGTTAGGTGATCGTGTTGAATCTCTCTCTCTCTCTCTCTCTCTCTCTCTCTCTCTCTCTCTCTCTGTGTGTGTGTGTATGAGAGAGAAGACCTTCTGAGACTGAATTGCATCTCAGTTACATTTTCTCAAAAACACAGTGATTTTGATTTCAGTGAGGCAAATGATAATCGGATTCTTCTACTATCTTCATCATTACTACAAAACTGGCGTGACAACCACGGCAACCTCACAGTGGGGTAACTGTGCCCCATTAGAAATGACCAGAGGATATCAGGCTACTCTTCAGATTATGACCTCCATCAATAGGATCTTCCAATTAACATGACCCACACCCTTGAGTTTGCATTTTATTTGAATGGCTGGATCAACTACGGTTTAGTTTCTAGTTAGGTAATTACAAATCCCTAATTACTGACCGATAATCTTTCCCATGTATCGTCTTAACTTTGGCGCCAGTGACAGATGACGGAACCTTATCCCTAAGGAGTATAAATTGCCCAATCCCTCCATTTAGAGATAGGTTGTCTGTAGATCACGGGTGCTGAGGGATACATATATAAAAATAGATATGCCACTTTGCATACAGAGCATACAAGAACAGTATAAACTGATTGCTCTGGTAGCTTTTCATTAGCATGTGTAACTGAGCTTAGAAACATTGTTCACATTTATGCATGACTATTAGTGGTATTTATACTTTATTAAGGTGATTTCAATTAAAAGAAAAAAGTGATACAGAAAGAAAAGGAAAAGTGAGAGGGAGAAAAACAACAACAACAAAGTTATGTATAAAAGCGAGAATATGCAAAAGAAAGAAAGAAGTAATATATGATATTCCCATACACTCTTATATAAATTGGTATAGTGTTATTGTCCTAGTGCTTATGTATGTGTTAATAGCCAGCTACATTTTGTATAAACTCATTCCAAATGTGATTGTATTTATCCATACAGAGTCTGTGCCAGTGAGCATAAGTTCATAAATTGCAAGAGATGTCATATCGTCAGTCCACTGACTGAAGGGTATCATACTTTTATTTTCCCAATTCCTCAGTATCAATCTCTTGGCCACCATTGTTGTTTAGTCATTTAGTTGTGTCCAACTCTTCGTGACCCCATGGACCAGAGCACGCCAGGCACTCCTGTCTTCCACTGCCTCCCGCAGTTTGGTGAAACTCATACTGGTAGCTTCGAGAACACTGTCCAACCATCTCGTCCTCTGTCGTCCCCTTCTCCTTCTGCCCTCAATCTTTCCCAGCATCAAGGTCTTTTCCAGGGAGTCTTCTCTTCTTGGCCACCATTTGGGTACCGAAAATCCATTTCCATTGTCCTGTTAATAATTTCCATACTGCAGGTACAGTGGTACCTCGGGTTACATACGCTTCAGGTTACAGACTCCGCTAACCCAGAAATATTACCTCGGGTTGAGAACTTTGCTTCAGGATGAGAACAGAAATCGTGAAGCGGCGGCGCAGCGGCAGCAGGAGGCCCCATTAGCTAAAGTGGTGCTTCAGGTTAAGAACAGTTTCAGGTTAAGAAAGGACCTCCGGAATGAATTAAGTACTTAACCCGAGGTACCACTGTATATAGTTCCATAAAATATTCTCCGCTGAAAGATTTAACTTTTTCCACAGTCCAGCCCTTTCTCTCCAAACCTATTAAGTACAGAGCACTGTACGAACATACGTTCCAAAGAGGCATTGTACTTGCCACGTCTCCAACACTGAGCTATCTTAGCTAACCCTTTTTTATACAACCGTAAATTATTATTGAGACGCGGGTGGCGCTGTGGGTAAAACCTCAGCACCTAGGACTTGCTGATTGCATGGTTGGCGGTTTGAATCCCCGCGGCGGGGTGCGCTCCCGTCGTTCGGTCCCAGCGCCTGCCAACCTAGCAGTTCGAAAGCACCCCCGGGTGCAAGTAGATAAATAGGGACCGCTTACCAGCGGGAAGGTAAACGACGTTCCGTGTGCTGCGCTGGCTCGCCAGATGCAGCCTGTCACGCTGGCCATGTGACCTGGAAGTGTCTGCGGACAGCACTGGCTCCCGGCCTATAGAGTGAGATGAGCGCACAACCCCTAGAGTCTGGCAAGACTGGCCCGTACAGGCAGGGGTACCTTTACCTTTACCTTTCAATTATTATTATTGGTGTCCTGCAGATGTTTTGGAGTACAGCTCACATCTCTCTTGATCACTGGACATCCTGGGCAAGGCTGATGATAGGTGTGCTAGTCTGAAACAGCCGGAGGAAGCCTGAACTAGGTTTATTTCCAGTGCTTTAGTAAGTATTATGGATTTGCTGTTCACAGATTCAATCCTCCCTTACAAATTTGGAATCTCTAATGCACACATCAGGCATGATTTTTTTTTGGGGGGGGGGGAAGTCTTATATAAATCTCCACAAAAGTGAATCTCATTGAATTATAGAATTGTAGAGTTGGAAGGGACCCTGAGGATCATCTGGTCCAACCCGTGGCAATGCAGGACTTTGCAACTGTCCCATCTGGGGATTGAACCTGCAACCTTTGTATTATCAGCACTATGCTCTAAACAACTGAGCTATCCAGGACGGTCAATTGACTTCAGTGTGGCTCAGTTCCAGGGAAATGGATACAGGATTGTAGCCTGTCCACCTGGAAATCCTATAGAAATCTATGGAACAGGCTTAACAGCAGCTCGCTTTCTAAAGTCCACTCAGCTTAAGACTGATTCCTTATTGATTTCCAGCAATGGGCTTTCACTCGATTGCACCCACTGAGGCTCCTTGCTGCCTATGGGCTAGCAACATCCAGTTCTCTACACCACAAGTCCCCCACCCTCATCCAATCTGCATATCCAACTGCCTTTTGGGGTGTGTCATCACCATCTCAAACTCAATTAAATCTGAGATTTAATATTTCATTTCTTTGGATATTTTCTTTGCCTGCCATTCAGCTTCGCTATTCAATACACCCAATACATCAGAATGCAGTGAAGGCATATTTACCACAGTTTTGCTGTAGGGGAAAGAGTTTACATATGCTGTTTGTAGATTGGTTTCTGTACCTTTTAAGGAATTTATCAGTCCCGAACACATTTCTTTGTGTGTGTATGTTTAAACTGACTATTGCTCTGATGAAAACAGCATTGTCCTCTGAAGGAACAGCGGTGTGTTCGGAGGAAACCACGTCTTCAGGAGAGACTATGCTGTGGTCAGTTTACTCTCTGGGCCCAAACTAAGAGAAACTTCTTTAAAGAATTTTCTTTTCTTCCCCCTCCCTTCTTCTTAAAAAACCCCGACAATTTCTGGTGACTGATTGTTTGCTGGACCTGGTGGGGAAATCTGAATGGAGGAAGACATCCTTTCACTTCGTTGAGGAAAACCACAGCTCGTAATTCCTTCACAAGCGTACAATGCCCAACCTTGTATTTTTCAAGCCATCTAAACCTCCAAGTCTGATTAGATTATAATGTGCTTAAGTGCCTTTTATAAGTCAGTACGTCAGAGCATTTTTTTATTCTCCCTGGTAGCCTTGCAAAAGCAAATGTGGCTTTGAGAAAACACACGTTCCAGTGGTCCTTTCCTTGCACTTTCTGAATTGCTCATTCACCAAACACTATAGCTCTTGACCTATCTTTCTCTGTTTGAATGGCCTGTTATGAAAAGCACACACAGAGAGGTAGAATCAAAATGATGGATTTCTGTTAAAGATGGATGCAAACTGTAGTTGTAGATTAAAACGAGTTGAAGAGCAAGAAAGACATATAAACCATAGCCCTATTCACTCATTCTCCTCCACTACCCTATGTATACATTATTACCATCATGCAAGGGAAGAGATGAGGGTCTTGGCTGCTCTCACACATCCCCAGCCCCATACTTTCAACCATCCACTCCCCAGCTCCCCTGAAGAATTTAGAACCATGAAAGGACTGCATTCAGCCACCCAGGCCTGAGGTTGCTCACCTATTCACCAGGTAGGGATGGGAGAGGAAACTGAATCAGTTTGTATTTAAAGGTCAAGCTCCCTGATGCATGCTTTCTGAAAGAATAATAGAATTGTAGAGTTGGAGGGGACCCTGAGGGTAATCTAGTCCAGCCCCCCCTGCAATGCAGGAATCTCAGCTAAACATCCATGACAGATGGCCATCTAAACTCTGCATTAAAATCTCCAAGGACGGAGAGTCCACAGCTTTCTGAGGAAGTCCGTTCCACTGTCAGACAGCTCTGATTGTCAGAAAGTTCTTCCTGGTGTTTAGTCAGACTCTCCTTTCTTGTAACCTGAAGGTACTGTTTCAGGTCCTACCCTCCAGAGCAAGAGAATACAAGCTTGCACCATTTCCCATGCGACAGCCCTTTAGCAATCATATATTTTCTCCTCCACTTCTTTTCCAGGCTGAAATATACCCAACTCCCTCAACTGTTCCTCAGAAGGCTTGGTTTCCAGACTCTTGATCAGCTTGGTTGCCCTCATCTGCACACATTCCAACTCGTCAATATCCTTCTTAAATTGTGGTGCCCAGAACTGGACACAGGATTCCACGTGTGATTTAACCAAGGCAGAATAAAGTGGCAATATGACTACCCTTGATCAGGACGCAGCTGGTGCTATGGTCTAAACTACTGAACCACTTGGACTTGCCCATCCAAAGGTCGGCAGTTCAAATCCCCGCAACAGAGTGAGCTCCCATTGTTCTATCCCTGCTTCTGCTAACCTAGCAGTTTGAAAGCATGCCAGTGCAAGTAGATAAATAGGTACCGCTGAGGCGGGAAGGTAAACTGTGTTTCCATGCACTCTGGCACTCATCACGGTGTCCTGTTGTGCCAGAAGTGGTTTAGTCATGCTGGCCACATGACCCTGAAAGCTGTCTGTGGACAAATGCTGGCTCCCTTGGCCTGAAAGCGAGGTGAGCGTCACAACCCCATAGTCACCTTTGACTGGACTAAACCACCCAGCGGTCCTTTACCTTTTTACCTGTCATGGTGCTGTCAGTGGCTCCTGGTTGCCCAGGAAGGCATAAAGACAAGGAACAGTTTCCCGTTTTATTTCAAACTTTACAGAGAGAGGTTGTAGAACCCAGCCTCTTGGATAACGGCATTGTCCAGAGTGCATCTCCACCCCGCTTCTCTCTCACTTCCTCATTCGTCATCATCATCACCTCCTCTATGGGTGCCACTAAATGCCCTCTGTCATGGAGTTCTTTGCTCTCCTACTTCTAAGGAGATGGTTCTGGGAGATGGTGGGTCTGAAATGCTTTCTAGTGACAACGTGTTAGCCAGCTGTTGCTCCAGCTCTGCCTGCTCCTCCTCTCCCATTATATCCCAACTCTCCCCCTCCTCTTCCTCTGAGCTGTGACCTCTGTCAACCCCTGTTGTAAATCTATACTGTCTTCCTCTTCCTCCTCCCTGGAAGGGTCAGGATGGGGAGGCAGTTTCCACCACTCCTCCTTCTCTGCCCAGCTCCTGACATTACTTTTACCTTATTTCTGTTGATGCAGCCTAGAATAGCATTCACATTTTTGGGCTGTTGCATCACACTGTTGACTCACAATAAGCTTGTGGTCTACTAAGACTCCTGGTTCCTTTTCACATGTGAGACGGGCAAGATAGATGCCTCCAGAAGCTCACAAGTGGCTTCAGTGTCTTTCCTTAAGATGTTGCTGGACTCCAACTCCCACCATCCCTGCTACTAGCAGTGCTATTTTTCGGGGAAAAGAGGTTCCAGAACTCACCATGAATTCCTCCCTTGCTCTCTAATAATGGCAATGGTGCCAACCTGGTTTATGGGAGTTGGAGTCCAATGTCTGGGGACAGAGAGCACAGTTTCTGATATACACTTCATTCTGAATTCCACAAAGAAATAAAAGTCAATTGTGCAAAGGCAGCAATCTTATTCACAACACAACTGTTAAGGTTTTATATTTCAGTTACGGGAGCAACACCTCTCCCTTTTCCCGCCACCCCATTACACACACACACTCGTGTGTGGAATGTGGAGATTTAGGTGCGGATCTCCTGGGAATCTGTCCTTGGGTTTTGTCTGGTTTGTAATAATATTTCATGCACAAGAGGAAAGTATCTAATAGGACTGCCAGATGTCTTCTATTTTAAGTAATGACCTTTATCTTAAAGGGTTGTTCCTTCTTCCAGAACATCATAGAAACATATGGATAGCTCTTATTTCAAAACATTACCACTTCATAAAGCTCCACAGAAGGAACACCACGGGAGGAATATGTTGCCCCTCATTTTTGAAAGTTTGATCTGACAGTCCTAATTTCAAAGGTGCCATAATTTTGGATACTTAGCTAGTGAAATCCAGATGCTGCCTTCTGCTATAACAAAAATATAGTTAGGGTTCCCCTCCTCCCACCCCCAGTAACAAGTTGAAAGTGGATGGCAGAGATAACCCTGGAGCGAATCCCTGAACGAGGCATCCCACATTATTTCTGTTAACAAGGATAAAATAAATACCATTTGCTGCACTTTAATGGTACCACAGAGGACCTCATTCACCTTACCTTGACTTATCATAATCATCATCATTAAACATATTGTTTCCCTCAAGTGTACGTTAATCCATGTGTCGCTATGGTTTTGACAAATACATTCCAAATATCATTAAATTTGTCCATGCATAATCTTCGTCTGAAGATGATCCCTTCATGGGTTGCAAGAGTTATCATTTTGTCTATCCATTGATCAAAGGGGGGGGGGGGGCATATTTTTGTCCTTCCAGTGTATCAGTCTTTTTGCAGATGCGAGGGCACAGAAAATCCATTTATGTTGACTGATTGTCTGGCCCCATATACCGTGAAGTGAGATGAGCGCTGCACCTCATAGTCGCCTTTGATGGACTTAACCACCCAGGGGTCGTTTCCCCTTTTTTACCTTTATTTCAGTATATAATTTAAAATGATGTTATCTTCTGGAATTTTTAGATCTTTCCCCACAATAATATTTATACACCCTAATGTTTTCTTCTAATTTTTAAAAATAATAATTTTAATTAGTTTTCAATTACAGTCGAATAATAACCTCATTATTACAATGCCAATTTATAATACCATTATTAATACTATCCCCCCCCAAATGACAATAGCAGACGCTGTATAAACATATGTTTCAAGGATGCAATGCAGAAAATACTACCTTGACTTGTCTTCAGATCAGATGAAGCTGAGAAAGAAATGTGTTTGCCCAATCAGGCCAAGCTACTTGGATCAACACAAAAGCTACGCAGGAGTTGTGCATTTCTGCACACCCTGCAGATGTGGTACCTCTAGGCTGAGCCTGTCCCAGACACATATCGAAACCAAGCCCTCATAACACACCTGCTTTACCCACAAGCACCTGGAGGTCTGCCCAGGTAGAGATGTCAATTGACAACAGTGAGGAAGTAGGGGTCTTCTGCAGCTGTTGGTTGAGAGAAGGAGGGATGCACAGTCTTGGCTTTCCCCAAAGAACCCTGGGAACTCTAGTTTATTTAACGTGTTCTAACTACTCTCATGGATGCAGGTGGCGCTGTGGGTTAAACCACAGAGCCTAGGACTTGCCGATCAGAAGGTTGGAAGTTCGAATCCCCGTGATGGGGTGAGCTCCCATTGTTCAGTCCCTGCTCCTGCCAACCTAGCAGTTTGAAAGCACGTCAAAGTGCAAGTAGATAAATAGGTACTGCTCCGGCGGGAAGGTAAACAGCGTTTCTGTGCGCTGCTCTGGTTCGCCAGAAGCGGCTTAGTCATGCTGGCCACATGACCTGGAAGCTGTACGCCAGCTCCCTCAGCCAATAAAGCTAGATGAGCGCCACAACCCCAGAGTTGGTCACGACTGGACCTAATGGTCAGGGATCCCTTTACCTTTAACTACTCTCACAGCCCTTAGCCAAATACAGTTCTTGGGATGGGGGTGGGGAGGGTGAATATTAAAGTGGTATAAGAGTGCTCTAAATGACGGTGTGTATGTGACCTTTGTACAGTGGTACCTCTGGTTACGTACTTAATTCATTCCAGAGGTCCGTTCTTAACCTGAAACTGTTCTTAACCTGAAGCACCACTTTAACTAATGGGGCCTCCCGCTGCTGCTGCGCCGCGTGATTTCTGTTCTCATCCTGAAGCAAAGTTCTTAACCCGAGGTACTATTTCTGGGTTAGCAGAGTCTGTAACCTGAAGCGTATGTAACCTGAAGGTATTTAACCCGAGGTACCACTGTATTTATTATATCAAACCTAAACATGAAAGTCCTGGATAGCTCAGTTGGTTAGAGCATGGTGCTGATAACACCAAGGTTGCAGATTCGAACCCCGGATGGAACAGCTGTAAAGTCCTTAGGGAACCTTCCAATTCTACAATTCTATAATTCTATATACTAGCAGTACAAAAGGGAACCCCTGACTCCACTTGTCTGCTAAATGGCTTGTGCTAACAAAAAGAATTATACTTTGGACTTAAGGAAGATTTCCAGCATGCGTTTTGCTGCACAAAAAGAGGAAGTCGCAGTGTTCCCGGCATGAGACAAAAACAATGGCATTTGTCAGTTGTGTGCAAGAAGCCATTATTTTCTGTGGGGTGATATTGACATCGGCCTTTCCACTGTGGTATAATCAGATTTCCTCAGCTAGGCCTCCCTGTAAACTAGGTGAGTTTTTTAAAAAAATAAAATAAAATAAAAAATAAAAATAAAAAACCAAGCTATTCTCGAACAGACCTTGTAAAAATAAATGAAGCAATGAAATTAAGCTGAAAGCTAAGGAAAGGTGCTGAGTGTTAAACAGGCCAAGGGGAGGGGGAATCTGTTAATCATTTTATTAGTGTTTTTGTTTCAGTCAAAGTCTTTGGAAATCCTGGTAATTTCTTGCAGCTGAAAAGCTGCTGATTTTGTGAGAAAGGAACGCTGTTATTCCCAGTCATGGATCTGGCTTGTTTTGACTATGGAAGTTCTAGTTCAAAAGCCCTATGAATGAGCTATTAGGCAGGGGGTGGGGAGTAGTTTTACATTTGTCTAAACCTTTTTTATTCAGACCAACCCCAAAGTGAAGTGGAAATCCACATTGTTTTAAATTTTGAGGATGTCAATGGCTGAGCTCACAGGTAATGTATGATAGGTGACAATCCATAATGATTTGTATGACCTCATACCTTTCGTCTGTTGGGAGATCATTGCTTGGGATGGCATGAAACTAAACTCTATGATATAACAAGAAGAGTAATACTCTTTCTGGCTATCCAGCAATGACAAGAGCAATTATCCAGCAATGACAAAATGACACCTGGGTCCCTTCCAAGTCTATGATTCTATGATTGTTATGATTCTATTATATTACTTTATAGATTGAGGGATGTGGGTGGTGCTGTGGTCTCTAAACCACTGAGCCTCTTGGGCTTGCCAATCGGAAGGTCGGTGGTTCAGATCCATGTGACGGGCTGAGCTACTGTTGCTCTGCCAACCTAGCAGTTCAAAAGTACACCAGTGCAAGTAGATAAATAGGTACCACTGCGGTGGGAAGGTAAACGCCGTTTCCATGTGCTCTGGCTTCCGTCATGGCGTCCCATTGCTCCAGAAGTGGCTTAGTCATGCTGGCCACATAACCCGGAAAGCTGTCTGTGGACAAACGCCAGCTCCCTTGGCCTGAAAAGTGAGATGAGTGCCGCACCCCATATTTGCATTTACTGGACTTAACCATCCAGGGGTACTTTACTTTTACGTTTACCTTTTACTTTATAGATGTGTTGTCTTTGGAAAAAGGCAACATCCTGGGCCAGTTCAGCTTCAGATATAATGGCCAAACAATGATATGGCTTTGGGCAGGAGGCTTCAGGTTCAACTGCTCCCTTTTCCATCACCTGCTCCCTCCCTCACTTCCTGGTATAAGAAAACCATTGTTTGCTGTTGTGTCTAGTTTGGGTAAACTATGGTTTACCTCAAAACGAGAATTGGAAATCATACCGGGCCATTGTCACATTCTTCTGCCCCAGACAGATTTAAGTAGCTGTTGAAAAAGATGCAGGATACTCCTCTTCTGGTATATGAAAAAGCAGCAACTGTGTAGTAAACTAGAGAGGAGGGAGAAACTACACTAGGAAAAATAATGGAAGATAGAATTGCTAAGGCTGGTGAGAACCCAGATATGAAATTGGTTTAAGAACCAGTAACTACTCCTAGTTATAGAGGTAGAAGGACCTAAACAGTATAGAAATTTATTCATGTATCCGAGGACAGCAGCAAGAATGTTATTAGCCCAAAAATGGAAAGAAGTCCCAACGAAAGAAGAATGGATACAAAAACTTATGGAATATGCAGAAACTTACCGTATTTTTTGCTCCATAAGACTCACGTTTCCCCTCCTAAAAAGTAAGGGTAAATGTGTGTGCGTCTTATGGAGCGAACGCAGGCTGCGCAGCTATCCCAGAAGCCAGAACAACAAGAGAGATCGCTGCTTTCGCTGCGCAGCGATCCCTCTTGCTGTTTTGGCTTCTGAGATTCAGAATATTTTTTTTCTTGTTTTCCTCCTCCAAAAACTAGGTGCGTCTTATGGTCTGGGGCGTCTTATAGAGCGGAAAATACGGTACCGTACTTAAAAAATAAGAAATCAAGATAGTAAACTTTTTATAAAAGAATGGAAATGGTTTATTGAATTTCCGAGGCACGTTTGAAAATGGAAGCATTCACTTCCAGGTTTTTGGCGTTCGGTTTCCGAATCATTCAGCTTCCGAGAAACTTGAAAACAGGTTCCACTGTATAGGAGAGTTTTTTAAAATGTTTAGTGTTTTATTATGTTTTTATATATGTTGGAAGTTGCCCAGAGTGTCTGGGGCAACCCAGTCAGATAAGCGGTGTAGTATTATTATTATTATTATTATTATTATTATTATTATTATTATTAACGTCCCCATTTAATCAGAGAAATGTTGGAGCGTATGTGCTACTAGAAAAATTGTCTTAATCTTTCTCAAGGCTGGCTGATAGGACTCAATGAAAATATGTAGTTATAATGTTCCTCAAGGGAAGACTTTTTTATATTTCATTGCACCAAACGGAAGAAATTTGTCACTTTCAACCTTGGCTTCTCTCTTTAAAAAATGCCCATGTTTGCCAAAGAATGGGATATGCCATGTCCTTGCTGGTCTATAAGGGCAATAAAGCGCCCAGACTCTCAGTTTTTATCAACTGCTAGTATGCCTTTAACAAATCACAATTAAACATTAACAGCCGAGGGAGCAATGTGGAAGGGTCTACAGGACTTTGAAGGCATATTTGCCAATTAAGCAAAGTCTGACATGAGAGTAAAGGTGGCAGCGATCCAAGCCAGAGAAATGAAAGTCAACCACTTCAGAAGCATTCATTAGCTCAACAGGCATTCTTTGTGGGGCCTGTTTCTTTACTATTGCCAAATCCACACCCTGTTCAGGAACTCACTAAGGCTCTGGGAAAGTTTGCTCAGATAAGCTTATTATGGAAATAACACTTTGTCACCCTTTACAATTTGCTTCTTGTTAAATTATCTTTTATCTGCTCTCTGGACTATTTGCCACCTCTCTGTAGATGCCATTCTTGGGGAGGGGTGGGGGAGAAGAGAATGTGATTGTATTGGATTCTTCCATTTACACTATCAAGTTCTTTTTTTAAAGGCCTTTAGACATACCGTACATTGTCATTGTCTGTCTGAATTAATTCATTTTCTTAACTAGTGGCAGGACTGCAGAGGGCATATAATGCAGAATACCTTTATTTATTTTGAAGCATTTTGATCCTGGTCTTCAGCCAAAAAAGGCTGCCATACAGAGGTCATTCATAAGCCATTTCCTGGTGTCAGGCATATGGTCTAAACCAGGGGTAGTCTACCTTTTTATACCTTATTGTTGTTGTTTAGTCGTTTAGTCATGTCCGACTCTTCGTGACCCCATGGACCAGAGCACACCAGGCACTCCTGTCTTCCACTGCCTCCCGCAGTTTGGTCAGATTCATGCTGGTAGCTTTGAGAACACTGTCCAACCATCTCGTCCTCTGTCGTCCCCTTCTCTTTGTGCCCTCCATCTTTCCCAACATCAGGGTCTTTTACAGGGAGTCGTCTCTTCTCATGAGGTGGTCAAAGTATTGGAGCCTCAGCTTCACGATCTGATCTGTCCTTCCAGTGAGCACTCAGAGCTGATTTCCTTCAGAATGGAGAGGTTTGATCTTCTTGCAGTCCATGGGACTCTCCAGAGTCTCCTCCAGCACCATAATTTAAAAGCATCATTTTTTTGGCGATCAGCCTTCTTTATGGTCCAGCTCTCACTTCCATACATCACTACTGGGAAAACCATAGCTTTAACTATACAGACCTTTTTTGGCAAAGTGATGTCTCTGCTTTTTAAGATGCTGTCTAGGTTTGTCATTGCTTTCCTCCCAAGAAGCAGGCGTCTTTTGATTTCATGACTGCTGTCACCATCCGCAGTGATTATGGAGCCCAAGAAAGTAAAATCTCTCACTGCCTCCATTTCTTCCCCTTCTATTTGCCAGGAGGTGATGGGCCCAGTATGCCCACTAATGCATCTTTCTTGATGGTAAAATTTCCTTACCGCCCACCAGTGCTCGATGGAAGGATTCAGCTTGTGCTGTAGAACCCCCTAACACCCACCTAGAATTCTGAAACACCCGCTAGTGGGCGGTAGGGACCAGGTTGACAGCCCCTGATCTAAACAGACACAAAATAAAAGGGGAAGAGGTTGGAAGGGAGGAAGGATAAAACCTAACTTAGGCTGACTAACTCTTAGTTATGAAGCTCTTATATTAGCCAGCGGAGATGCAGGAGTGCCAACTCTGAGGGGTGGAAGTGCCGTCAGCCCCCTTAATATTTCTTAGCAAGGGGCTCAGCCCCCCAAATATTGAGGGGACTGAGGAGGCCAAACCACCAAGCCGAGTGCAACGCAGCTTCAATGGCCACGTGGCCTTGTCACTCGCACTCAAGAGTCTGATTTGATGCTGTGCCATCATCCTCCCGATGATGTGGCTCCTCCTGATGACACGAGTTTTTTTAAAAAGCTCAATTTTGGGGTCTTTCTAAAAATAGCACCCTGTTTTTTTTCTTTTTGAAATATGGGAAACAACTCTGGGAAATCCTCCCCAAAACAAGCTCAACAAGTCTGGGCAATCCCCCCCATTTCCTAAATTTGGAGTCCCACAAAATAGGGGTTGTCTTATACACGGGGGCATGTTATACATAGAAAAATACAGTATTCTCTCTCTCTCTCTCTCTCTCTCTCTCTCTCTCTCTCTCTCTGTTGGTTCTTATGCACTGGGAATTGTGCAGATGACACTGAAGAACGCATAGGTCTGCAGGAAAGAGGCATGATTATTGGAAAATCATGAAAAATTAGGCATCAAAGAAAAGGGCAGATTGAAAATTGCTGCAGCCGCCATGTCTGCAGAGGTTATTTACATAAAAGGCTCTGTGATTATGTCCTCTACCATTCCATTAAAAATAGTTCTTAACTTATAATGGATTATCTGGAGCAACACATGGGATCCCCCCCCCCCCGCTATCTCCGATATGCAGGCCTCTTGATAAGGGGCTCCCATCGCCCAGTTTGTACTATGAACTTTTCACCTTCTATGTGCCTGGTGGAGAAGAATATGTTTCTCTGTGTAGATGGAAAAGAAAAATGTTGTATGTGGAATGTCCAGACTGGTTGTATTTCATCTTTGCTGAACTCTGAAAAGTTGGCGGTTTAAAAGTAAAATAAAAATCTCTGACCATTCCAGATTCTCAAACATCCAAATGGACAATACTTCTAACACTCCTATTCATTTCAGAACTGGAAGAAAGTATTTGGGGCTCCCTTCAGATAACTCAAGTATTTGAATCTAGCAGTACCCTGAAGAAGCCCTGAAAGCTGCCTTTTGAACAACCAACCAAGCAGATCTGGAGGGTTCCTAACATCCACACTATACAGTTGTACCTCAGAAGTTAAATGGAATCTGTTCCAGAAGTCCGTTTGACTTCCAAAATGTTTGGAAACCAAAGTGTGGCTTCTGATTGGCTGCAGCAAGCTCCTGCAACCAATCGGACGCAGTGGAAGCCCCATCGGATGTTCGGCTTCCAATATTAGTTTGCAAACCCGAATAGTTACTTCTGGGTTTGTGGCGTTTGGGAGCCAAAACGTTGGGGAACTAAGCTGTTCGAAAACCAACATACGACTGTACATTAAAAGTAAAATAATAGCATAATAACAATTGCATAATAACATCACAAAACAGAAATATAATAACATAGCAAAAATCACATTTCAGTGATGTCATCATAGAACTGTTGAATTGGAAGGTACCCCAAGGCTCATGTAGTCCAACCCCCTACAACTGCTGAAATCTCAACTAAAGCATCCCTGACAGATGACTATCCAATATCAAGATGCCCTTCTCAAGTCCAAGACAGCTCTGAGCAATCACCCCCAATTTCTTCCGATAATTCAAATTTGGCAAGCTTCCTTTGGGGTCCTCTCAGCCCTTGTAGCATAATCTTTTCAGGACTATAATGAAAGTGCTAATTAAGGTCATTGTGTTTCCTTAGAAACCCTTTGATATCCAGCGGCAGAAGGCTGTGCCACCATTGGGCTAAAAGTCTAGCTATGCCCCTAAATTGTTTGGCTCTTAATCACTTCTATTGGTGTCCATCGGAAGGTTCCATTGTCTTCATTGAGAAATGAATCAGAACCTTTTGGCTGGGTGTAATTACAGTGGTACCTCGGGTTAAGAACTTAATTTGTTCTGGGGGTCCGTTCTGAACCTGAAACTGTTCTTAACCTGAGGTACCACTTTAGCTAACGGGACCTCCTGCTGCTGCCGCCGTACGATTTCTGTTCTCATCCTGAAGCAAAGTTCTTAACCCGAGGTACTATATCTGGGTTAGCGGAGTCTGTAACCTGAAGCGTCTATAACCCAAGGTACCACTGTACATTGGGTTTTTTAAAAATAGAGACCCATCTGCCTGCACCCTGTCTCCAGAGTGGTGCATGCTCTTGTTATCTCCTGTTTGGACTACTGCAATGCTCTCTATGTGGGGCTACCTTTGAAGGTGACGTGAAAACTACAACAAATCCAGAATGCGGCAGCTAGTCTGGTGACTGGGAGTGGCTGCCAGGACCATATAACACCGGTCTTAAAGGATCTTCACTGGCTCCTAGCAGAATTCAAAGTGTTGGTGCTGACCTTTAAAACCCTAAATGGCTTCAGCCCAGTATACCTGAAGGAGCGTCTCCACCCCCATTGGTCTGCCTGAGGTCCTCATCTGAGGGTCTTCTGCTGGTTCCCTCACTGTGAGAAGCAAAGGTACAGGGAACCAGGTAGAAGGCCTTCTCGGCAGTGGCGCCCACCCTGTAGAACGTCTTCCCATCAGATGTCAAGGAAATAAAAAACTATATAACCTTTAGAAGACATCTGAAGGCAGCCCTGTATCGGGAAGTTTTTAATGTTTGGTGTGTGTTGGAAGCCACCCAGAGTGGCTGTGGCAACCCAGCCAGATGGGCGGGATATAAATAATAAAATGGTTGTTGTAGTTGTTCTTTTGAGGCTTCAATACACCATGCAAATTGTATATGTAAGCATGCGCATGCTGAGAGTTTTATGGGCATCGGGAAGATTTTGATGCTTGCCTTGCTGAGAACCAGCCCATCCCGAAGAATTACTCACCTGCATCATCTCAGAATATTTTCACAAATGAGTCCCCTAAGCTGTGTAACAGCACATCATGAAAAATTAAGGGGAGGCACTACATTTGCTGTTCAGCTGGCTAGCCGCAAGAATCCTATAAAATGAGCTGAATAAAGGAATGGAGGGGAATACACAAAATAAGGGTACCACAGGCAGTAAGGAGCATGGAGATGGTTTATACAAAAAGGCTGGCTTTTTATTACTATAAAAGCCAAAAATTACATGCACTATAAAGGGGCCATGTACAGTATGTGTTTGCTGCAATTTCATTTAATATCCAGGTAGATGAAGACACCCTTAAGCATTTATGTCTTGTTACCATTTTTTAACCTTTAGCTAATTACAGGACAATCCTTTACAAGTCATAATGGTCGACATGAAAGGAACAACTAATAAGATGCCTTTTTCTTCCCATTAAAATTGCCAGATGTAAGTTCTGTTAAATCGTTGTACAGAAGCTTGAAAGAAAAGTCATTTTATGGAGAAATGGCCTTGGTCAAATCATAGGGGTTTTTTTGTTGCTTTTTTTTAAAAAAAAGAAAAGGTTTGTTTTTAAAAATCCTCACTTGCAATAGTTAAAATAAATTTATGGTGGATGTTAACATATGTTGTTGGGTGCTTAAGGAAAAAAAATACAGCTAGAAGTGTTGTATAAACATAAATTAAGCTGTTAATTTGCTTCTTGCTGGTTACTGTATGCCCTCTGGGTGGTTTTGGTTTTGGTTACTGAAACAGCCCCTCGGACCGAATCCAAATACACAACTTTATGCAAAATTATATATCCATCTTAAATATGGCAATTGCTCAAATGGTAAAAATGTGTGCAAAAGAGTCAAAGGTACACTGCAAGAAAAACTTGTGTATTCAAAAGGGGGGGGTTAACTCAGGGGCTGAAATAGCACTTACAATAACATTTTATGATGATAATGATGAATAACCCTCCTTCACCCAAAGGACAGGTGACAACCATTTAAAACACAATGCTGTTGAGTTTTAAACAACTTGCAAACACAGAAATAAGGTGTGCCCTAAAAAACATGGACCTCACGTGTCAAAAACCAGAATATAGAGGTGTGCCTTCAGCATTTGAGGAAAGTTTAGAAGCATAAAATCGTAGAACTGTGAGGTGGGGAGCGACCATGAGGGTCATCTAGTCCAACCCCCTGAAATGCAGGAATCTTTGTATAATGAAGGTGCCAGACACATCTCTGTGGGAAAGGAGTTCCCAAACTTAGGGGCTGACACTAAGAATTTGACATGCACTTGCATGTTTAGCAAAAGAAAAGACGACAAGCCAATACATAAATATAAGAGCAAGGTCAATATTGTTAAGCAACCTGCATCACACAGTGGCCACTCAAATACCTGCGGGAAGCCCTGGGGTTCCATACGTAGACATCGTGACCCCTTTGTTGGATTTTAGTGCTATTTTTCTGCATCTTGTGCTTTTTTCAAGCTATTTTTGTGCCAGTGCAGCTTTTGTACTGATTGGCAGCTGGCTGTACCTGCATTCTATTTATTTCGATTTTGTGAACTGCCCAGAGGACGTGGTTAATTGGGGTGGCACATGGATGCCAGCCATGAAATAAATAAAAACAAACTAATAGCTGTTGTGATAGGCCTATCCTCTAAGTAGTAGTGCCACCAACAATGATTTCAGTAGGATTATGGGTTGCTATAGGGTTGCCAGATCTCAAAAATTGAGAAATCCAGACACAAAAGATGTTGATTTTTTTTTGCAAAGTTGATGAGTTTTTTGGGGGGCAAGGACCAAAGTTGTTGAGCTTTCTTTAGTTTTGCCCAAAGTTGAGCTGCTTTTGCAAATCTCTCTCTCTCTCTCTCTCTGCAGTTTTTTAGTTATTTTTAAGGAAATTCGCCAAAATCTAGACTTTGACATAGGTTGCCATATGTCCAAATTTTCCCAGACATATGAATGATTTCCACCTGGACACTGTTTCTGATGGCCGAGCATGTCCGGAAAATTCTGGACATATTGCAACCCTAGTTCCTAGCCATTTTAGCAACCCAGAGAACTGCAAAAAAGAAAAGAAGAAAGGATTGCAGTGGGGTCCCCTCTATGAAAGCAGAAAACGAGAATGTGAACTTCATATGAACTCTGGTGCTCAAGGATGTAATTGTCAGTGAAGTCCAGATGTTTTCGAAAAAGGAAATGAAGATCTTCTTCTTAAGGATATAGTTGTCAGTAAGGCCTGGATGTTATAGAAACAGGGAATGAAGAAGCTCATGAGCCAGAGCCCACACCATTGAATGCATGAAATATAATCCTAATTTAGGAGGCGTATATACTAGGGAAGGGGATGCGGGTGGCGCTGTGGGTTAAACCACAGAGCCTAGGACTTGCCAATCAGAAGGTCGGCAGTTCAAATCCCCGCGACGGGGTGAGCTCCCGTGGCTTAGTCCCTGCTCCTGCCAACCTAGCAGTTCAAAAGCATGTCAAAGTGCAAGTAGATAAATAGGTACCACTCCAGCAGGAAGGTAAACGGTGCTTCCGTGCACTGCTCTGGTTCGCCAGAAGTGGCTTAGTCATGCTGGCCACATGACCTTCCTGAGACGACCTGGAGGCACGATGGCCCCTGTCTCCCTGGCAGTATCCCAACACAGATGACATCACAAATCAAGTCAGCTGATTGGGATTTGGGCATGGTTTGGGGAAAAGGCCTCACAGGCCAACCCAGAGCCCAATGGCAGTCCAACATTGGCCTGCAGGCTAGAGGTTCCCCACCCTGCCTTAAGCCCTAATAGTACACTTGAGGGCATCCCGTTACGTTCTCCTTCACACGTGAATAGCTGCCAGTCATTCCCATGGAAATACCAATAGGAAGACAAATCAGGGCACAGTGGGTGAAGAAGAGGACCCAGAAGAGTGTTTGGGTACAAAGAGACGTCTCAGGAAGCTGTACGCTGGCTCCCTCGGCCAATAAAGCAAAATGAGTGTCGCAACCCCAGAGTCGGCCACGACTGGACCTAATGGGCAGGGGTCCCTTTACATTTATATACTAGGGGAGTGCACTGTGTTCAGATTAATCCCAAGGCAAACAAGGCACCTCAGAGGAAATTTTGGCTTCTCAGAGGTGAAGAGGGCTCTGTACAACGTGGCATGAGTTAAAGCAGTGAGCCCTTGAAGTGTTTCGTGGCACCTCAGCAATTCAGGCATCAAAAAACTGCTACAGACAAATATCTGCTGAAAGCAAAAGGAAGTTTTTTCAATTTACCATATAGGGTAGCCATATTTCAAGATATAAAAATCCAAACATGAAAGTTGTTGTTGAGCTTTTGGGGGGGGATATCACCCATTTTGGGGGGAATTTGGCCAAAAAAGGCAGAGAGTGATACTCAAACACACCCAGACATTTTGCTGATTTTTAGAAATCCCCCCCCCCACTAATTTCGCCCTTTGAATTCCAGACATATGAATCCATTTGAATTCTGGACGTATGGCACAATGAGTGCTATGATGCAGGAAGAGAAGTTGGGAGGGGAGATGGAGAAGAGCACAGTTGTGTCTGACAGCTGAAGATGATCATCAGTGGGAATCATAGATACCAGTGCCCTGGGGCCCTGGGTGCCTGAGCTCCCACAAAATTCCCGTGAAAGGGCAGGACAACCACAAATTTTGGTACCAGGGCCATGCGCGCTGCATGGCACCCACAGCCTGGGGCACCCACAGTTGTGGGGCCAAGTTGGAACTCCTGGTAGGAATGACTTTTTCAGGAAAATGAATTCCTTTCCATTCTCCCCTGCCAAAAACCAACTAGGAGCCTAGCAAATAAGCCCTGGAACTGAACCCCCCAAAGTCACGTGGATTAGGGTGGTGGAGAAGATGAGGTCAGAGGAAATGAAATGCAAAAAAAAACCCCCAACAGGCTGTGATATGTAAACACACAAAAAAAGTATCAATTGACAAGGTAGTATTGGTGATAACACTAAAATCCTGACATTGGTTAGTTAATTATCACACATAGTGTGATAAAAAGCCATAATCCTGATTCAAGCCACAGACGATGGAACTGAATTTCCTGATGATTCAGTGTGGTTTCACTACTTTGAAGTTTCTTTGTTTGAGAACGGGCACCTTAAGGTCAGTCGCAGAGTGTCCTGGTTTGTTGAAATGCTCTGCTACTGGTTTCTGGGTGTTGCCATTTCCGATGTCAACATTGCTTGTGTCTGCTTACTCTTTTGTGCAGCGAATTGCCGGTTTGCCTTACGTAGCACGCAGAAGAGCATTGCTGGTAGATGATGGCAAATGTCACATGACACAATGAGCTGGTGACTGAGCCCATAATATTGTGGAGATCAATATTAGTTTCTATCATAAAGGTAAGGTAAAGGTAAAGGATCCCTGGATGGTTAAGTTCAGTCAAAGGTGACTATGGGGTTGTGGCGCTCCTCTCGCTTTCAGGCCGAGGGAGCTGGCGTTTGTCCACAGACAGCTTTCTGGGTCATGTGGCCAGCATGACTAAACTGCTTCTGGTGCAACGGGACACCATGATGGAAGCCAGAGTGTACAGAAGCACCATTTACCTTCCTGCCACAGCGGTACCTATTTATCTACTTGCACTGGTATGCTTTTGAACTGCTAGGTTGTCAGGAGCTGGGACAGGGCAACAGGAGCTCACCCCATTGCAGGGATTTGAACCACTGACCTTCTGACCGGCAAGCCCAAGAGGCTCAGTGGTTTAGACCACAGCGCCACCCACAGCCCATATAGGTTCTATCATAGTGATGCCTAAATAGATATGGGTACAAAGTTGGCACCCGGATTCCTTGCAGGGACTGGTCCCTTTATTTGTCTTTTAAAGGTAAAGGTACCCCTGCCCGTACGGGCCAGTCGTGTCCGACTCTAGGGTTGTGTGCCCATCTCACTTAAGAGGCCGGGGGCCAGCGCTGTCCGGAGACACTTCTGGGTCACATGGCCAGCGTGACGAAGCTGCTCTGGCGAGCCGGCACCAGCACAGCACACGGAAACGCCGTTTACCTTCCCGCTATAAAGAGGTACCTATTTATCTACTTGCACTTAAGAGTGCTTTCGAACTGCTAGGTGGGCAGGAGCTGGGACTGAACGACGGGAGCTCACCCCGCTGCGGGGATTTGAACCGCCTACCATGCGATCGGCAAGTCCTAGGCGCTGAGGTTTTACCCACAGCGCCACCTGCGTCCACATTTGTCTTTTATGTGGCTAATAATAATAATAATATTTCTTGTATCCTGCACATCTGACTGAGTTGCACCAGCCACTTTGGGTGGCTTCCAACAGAATATAAATCAGACATTAAAAATGCTTCTGCCATGGGCCACTTCATCCAGTGCAGTGGTACCTCAGGTTACATATGTTTCAGGTTACATACGCTTCAGGTTACAGACTCCGCTAACCCAGAAATAGTGCTTCAGTTTAAGAACTTAGCTTCAGGATGAGAACAGAAATCGTGTTACAGCGGCACGGCGGCAGCAGGAGGCCCCATTAGCTAAAGTGGTGCTTCAGGTTAAGAACAGTTTTAGGTTAAGTATGGACCTCCGGAACGAATTAAGTTCTTAACCTGAGGTACCACTATATCCTGTATGAAATGGTACTCAATTTTTATTTTATTTTTTTCGTAAAGGAAACATGAAACACTGGGGAAAAGTCACCCCATCCAAATAAACCACCTTTTGACCTCCCTACCCTGCTCACTAGGACTGCTTATCTCCCTTTTACCTGCATTCCCTCTTAAAACCTAAATATCTCTCCCACAGTAATGGAATAATGATGGAGCACTCTGACATCTATAAAGTTCAGAACACAAACGGCCAAAAAAAACCCTGCATTAAGAGTAGGTGGACAATTTGGAATCATTTCCTGTTGTTGACTTCATTTTTTAAAAAAAAATTAATGCCCCAAAGTCAAGGGAATTCCAGTTTATATATCCATGCATCACACCCAGCCCTTTGTCAAAGTGTGATTTAATTAAATATTTCTTCCAAAATGCAAACCTCCCTCTTTGTTCTCAGGAATGTTGATTCGATATTTTTCAGCTGGTGTGAAAATGCCGCCTCACAACACCTATAGAATATTTCTTTTTAAAAAAAGAAAACGGGAAGATGTGAATTAGCTGGCAACCAGTCCCTTCCAGTAACTAATGGGATTATTTCAAGAATCTAGAAAATTCCTTCTGGTTTTGTTTTGTTGAATTGCTTGTTGGTTTTTTTTTTTTAACTTGAGCAGGTAAGTTAGAAATAAGCACTCCTAGGAATGCAAAGCCTGCCTTTGTTTCATGCCATTTAAAATGCTTTTATCTATAGATTTCCCTTGAACAAAGTCCTGTTCAAATTGTATAAAACCCAAAGATAAATCTTTCCTTTCAGATTCCGTGGTTGTTGGTTTTTTTTTTTTTTTTTTGGTGTGTTTTTTCCAGCTGAACTCTTGTGCGTTGAAGAGAGAGACCAGGATTCTTGCCTGTTTCAAGAAAACTTCTTTGAGTAATCCCTAGAGCTTGCCTGCAGGGCTTAGATTTCCTAATGGATGCTTTGATGACAGGAGATAAGAGCCAAAAGGTACCTTTATTCTCTTAGAAACTGCTCCAAATAAACAACCTTGATGATTAAGGCTAATAGAAATACCTGGAAGATTGATAGCTTGAAAGCACTGCTGAGTGAATGAATAACTTCCCCCTTTAGATTTCAAGAGCTAATATTTGCCCACATTTGCTGTGCTTAAAGAAAGTGCAACTTTTTTTTTTTTTTTTACAGAGTATTATTGGTCAGGAACAAACAAGACACTGGGTCAGCTGTTATTTGAATGCTAAACAAAGTTTGGCTACTTCAGTTATTGGACTTGCCCAGGTATATTTATTGCAATTCCAACAGAGCAGAAGCTGGGCTGTGAAAGCCCGTGAACATGATCCCATTGTAAAGTCTGTAATGACGTGAATGGCTGCAGTTCTGTGGGCATTCTATATGGAGGTTTTAAATTGCACAAAGGAGCTGCAGTTATTCTGTAATTCTGCACTGGAACACATAGAAGCTGAATCTGCTTCCCCCTTCCCCACAAATCCCTTTCTGGATTTGCCGTGCTGAAGTCTTAACATGCTGAAACTCAACAGCAGTTTTTGACTTTTGCTCCACGTCCTGATGAAATCATTGTGCCCAAATGCCAAAGAAAACCTTCAGCTGTAAGCTCCTGGCAGTTCAACTCCTGGAACCCATGGCTTTTAACACATCTGTGAGGATGGAATTTGCTGCGCAACCTATAAAAAAGGGGGCTGGAGAGAGAGCGAAACTCTCAGTAACACCTCATAACCCAAATGCTGCACAGTCCCAGAGAAGGAGTTTCCAAAAACGGGGATATCATATCATTCACGGTTCCCTTTTAGAGCAAAATTCGGGAGTTTCCAAACAGCTATTTTTATGCAAACAACGTAGCATTTGAGATTCTAAGAAGGCACCTGGTGGAGATGTGTTGCCCTCACTCACATTCCTTGCATTCAAAAGTTTAAAAGAATTTTTTAAAATTGGCTTGTTTTGCAGGGAACAAAACACTGAGCCACTCTGAATCACTGCCTAAAAAAAAGAACTCAGCCATACGTCTGGATTTTCCCAGGCATTGCTGGGATTTCAAAAGTGGAATGGATTTCCGAAATGTAGCGCTTGGCGCTGGATCTCAGGCAAGTCAAATGAAAAATTGACTTCTTAGCATTTTTGTAAAACAATTCTGGGGGTTTCTTAAAAAATGCTCAACAACTTTCGGGGTGTCCTGGTTTTTACTTTTCTAAATATGGCAACCCTAACTCAACCAACCATTCATTTTATTTGTATGTCTGAGAGAGATCGCCATGCTCAAAGATGTTTTAATATTGTGCTGTGTCTGTCTTTTAACAAGTCTAAAAGGAGCTTTGAAGCAGCAGCTCTGATTGGGCAAACAGTGGGAGGAGAGTTAGGCAAACCCATGCAGCATTGCAATTCCCTCTCCCAGATCATAAAAACTCCATCTCAGGCCAACTCAAACTCAGGTGGTGGTGGTGGGGAGATGCAGCTGGATGATATCATTTGGCCAGCTGGCTGTATTACGTTGGGCTTTCTCAAGACAGAGTAAAAGGGGCATGAGAAAACATGAACAAGTTGGCTAAATTTTACTCCCAACTGAGCCAGCCAAGTACAGAAGCGATCCATGCCTGAGTTTAAGCACATTTGAATGAATAATAATGTCTTTATACAATGCTCGGCTGCCAGCTAAAAGTGGGCATGTTTTAAATCAATTAATCCAGCACTAATCAAGACAGAGGCTGCAGAGTCATTGACTAAGGAGCCAGACCTGGTATCTGACACTGAACGTGTTGCTCAAGCCTGATACTGGTGGCTAGGAGACAAATCAACCCAAGGTTGGAGCCCTGGACCTGTTCCCAGAGCACTGGGGCCCATAGAGCCAGGATCCTCATGGGAACTGTCCTCTGAGCCTAAGGTGCATCCCAACCTTCCTCGCCAGTCCAAGAGCACAAGAAGGACACCTGGTGAGAGTCCAGGAAGTGCGGAAGAAGTGCCCATGTGCAGGCCTGGGAGGCACTGGCCCTTTAAGGACTGCAGGTCTCACAAATGGGGTGGAGCTTAAGAGTGGTGGACTGGAGGCAGAAGCTCAAAAGACCCCATTCCACTTTAGATGAACAAGTTGCTCACATGGAGCTCTCCGTGGTGCTGCAACACTTGCCTTGCCCAGTGGGCTCCTTCAGCAGAACAGTACATCCAGCCTACCCTGAGTCTACCAGGTGTTTTGGACTATTAGCATCCATCTTGTCTTGAGACACAATGGAGTGTTGGTCTTATCTGCTCCATCTAGGGTTGCCATATTTCTAAAAATGATTTCTTAAATTATTATTTTTTGCAAAATCTCAAAAAACAAAGAATCTACGCTTCTGACATGGGTTGCCATACATTTTCCTGGACATTTAAGATATTCCTGTCCAGACACTGCTTAGGATGGCCAATTCTGTTTAGGTCCAGAAAACTCCGGACATATGGCAACCCTAGCTCAACCTACCAGAGCCTGTCTTCACATGCAGATGAAGTCCAAAATCACTGAGGGTTTGAGACCCATCAGCTATGCTCACCTGGTTTAGCCAGCTAGTCAAAAGGTGTGGCCATTGTCACATGCTGCCATCTTCTATGAGCTGCAGATGAGAGCTGAGTGTAGGATGGGGACCAAAGTGGACAAGTTACCCCAGAAGGAGCATAATGTGTTCCCCACCAGAGGTCCTACCCTTCCGCTAACACCCCATGCAACCCAGTTTCAGGCAACAGCTCCCGTAATCTCCTACCACTGACCATAGTGTGTAGATGATGCCCTCAGTGGCTGGCTCATAGAAAATGGAATGCATACTTTCTGCTTCATTATCAATTACTCTTGACTGCAACAACTCCCCACCATCTACTTTGGGGAGGAGGGGGCTCAGTCCTAATCAGTTAATCCTAGGGGACCCCAGCCCCCCCCTTCTACCCTCATCTGGAGCTCCTTATTCCAGGATTCTCATTTATTCACCTTCCACCACCCTTACCAGCAATAAGCTTGGAGGAGGTAAGAGTTTAATGATCACATTTTAGCATCCTCTGCAACTGCTGTGTTAAAATGTAAAGGTAATCAAGTTGGTGCTCAGGGTTTCACAACCTGGGAGTCATGAGCTGCTACCAGGATCTTAGAACAAGTGAAGTAATTGCAGGATGTTGTATTTAAAATATTAGTGGTCACAATATAACTACTGGCCAGGGTTTCGCTCGTTCCACGGAAAGACCACCACCACGAAGAAATAGGAAACATCTTTGAATGTGTACTCGAATGCAGGGCCTCACAATATCTCAGCAGAACATCTGTGAAAGTGGAAAAGTAAAAAAGTCTGCCAGTGGGAAAGTTGCAATTATGCACAGGATGTGGTCTGTGGCTTGCCACTATTGCTATGAAAGGTGTTTAATTTTAGTGCATGGAACATGGAGGAGGCTGACAATGGGAGGGTTTGTTTATTGCACATTAGTAGCTGAGGTGATCAAGATAAAAGGCAGCTGGTGGTGCCCATTTTAAAGAATATCTTACATCTCAGCACTCTCCCCTGCTCCAATTAATGATGGCCACTCTTTCTAATGCGTATAGTCTTGGACTTCAGCTGGTGAAATCTGGATGCAAGCGAGATCTCAGCAACAAATAAATTGAAGGATTTCAGGCAAAACACTCTCGCACACCTTCATTTCCCATGTCGGTTCTCATGTTATGGCTACCATAACATTAGTTCGAACAGCATGTGGAATATACTTATATGGATCACTATGTTCACCTGAGAATCTTCACACCAGGGGCAGCTGCCATGTGTTGTTGGAACAGACCGTGTTGGCCAGGAGAAGAGGAGAGGTCCTGGCTTGTGGACCATACGAGGTCTGCATCTGGGTTTCTTCAGTAAGGTCTTTCTTACTGTTTGGTCTTTCTTACAGTAAGGTCTTGTTTGATAGTGGAATGGACTCCCTTGGGAGGTGGTAGACTCTTCTTCCTTGGAGATTTTAAAACAGAGGTTGTATGACCATTTGTCATGGATGCTTTAGTTAGGACTTCTGCATGGCAGGGGATTGGACTCAGTGACCCTCTACATCCTTTCCAACTCTACAATTCTACAATTCTAATATTCATCTCTCCTTCCCCCTCCGCAGCTGCACCCTGGCCACCCATCAGCTGTTTTGCAGGTCGAAAAGGCTTTGATGTTTTGCTTAATGTGCAATTGCAGTTCCTTTGCTGCCACTCAGTTCTTGGCTGGTTTTAAGCTGTCAGGTGATGGTGTGGTTGCTTGAGAGCAAACAGGCAAGACTCCAACCTGTCTTTTCCGGGCTTTATTATCCGTACAAACTCTCTTACAATGCAGAGCGTCACAAGTCCATGTCTGCTCAGTCACTAGCAGAATCTGGGAGTGGGCGGTCCTTATACCTTCCCCAGCATAACAGTCGTGTGACCCCCATCCTTCTCCTTATCTCTCTGCATGCAAACCTACTGCACAACATGGGCGCTGGCAAAGGGGGACTTGCCTCCCCTCCCCTTTGCTCAGGCTCGGTGTTGAGGCTCTCCCTAGCATCTTCTGGTCCCTGCGCCCCTTCCCCACTGGAGGCAGGGCTTCCCTCCTCGCCAGAGGAAGAACTGCTTCGCAAGATCTTCGGAAGCTCCCTGTAACACAACTGCTCTTCCACCTCTCGCCTCTGAGCTGATGGCAGTTCCCTTACATAAGCTTTAAAGCCCTGGTCATAAATGTTATCTGCCTAAATCAGGTATAAGACTGCCTGGACATTAAGATCAGCCTCAGAGGCGCTTTTCATGTGTCTACCTTTTGGGTCAGTTCAGCTGGCAAGCAGAAGAGACGGGGCCTTTTGTGTGGTGGCCCCAGAAAAAGGAATTAATGGTCCTTTCTTTTGGGAAGGATATCACTGTTCAGTGATAGAGCACATGTGTTGCACACAAATCCCCAGCATTTCCAGATCTGGAAGATACACCTGTGTGAAACACTTGAAACCTAAGTTACAAAGTGTGCCAGTAGTTGTCAACTACTCTCAGACCTGAGACTCACCCTTAGCCTGGATATGCATTTGCAAACCTATTTGTTACTTTAAAAACAAAAAAGGACATATGTTTGTATGGTGATAATGCTTCTGCTGGGACTTGCCTTAGGTCAGGCTGTCAGCCCGTAACATGTTCGAATCCACCAACTGAAGACAGATTGTAATATTACTTATAAGAAACTTACGACTGTGAGTCTACTCTGAGTGTAACGCATTAGGTTTTCTTTTTGGTGATCACTTACAACCAAGTAAGACTGTCTTCTGTGAATATGGTCTTAACAGTGTGTTCGTAGCCGGCTGTGGAGGCCAATTCTGGATCTGCACATCCTTCCACGATGGGGACATAGGTTTCTGGGTGCCAGTGGCACAGCATACGCCTGCGCTACCCAGGGTGGGCACGTTCCCAAGGGTGGCGGCGGGCACTCCCAAGGGGGCCGGGGCACAGAGGGTGCACTCCTAGGTGCAGGATAGCCATTTGGGTGCAAGGGGTAGCGCACGCTCCCTGCAGCCAGGAGCAGAGCAAGCCGCCCACAGGGGCGGAGTGAGCTGCCAATGGCAAATATTAGGCTCGCCGCCTGCCCATGACTCCCAAGCCTCCCCAGCTGTCAAAACAAAGGGGGAGGCCAGAAACACCATAACCAGACACTGGAGAGACCTGTCAGGAATAAGCATGGTACCAAATAGTATGGGAAACAGCCCTACTAGAAAATTAACCAATAAACTGAAACTGACATGGGGACAAACAGAAGAATACACCTTTACCCTGGAATGGCTCCCCTTTATCACATACACAGTCCAACAAGACAATGACAAAAATCCACCAACAGCATACAAATCAATATGGCTAACCTGATCCAAAACACCCACCCACCACAGCCAATCCCAAACAAACAGCCACACCCTAGGCCAACCCCAACCTCTCTCACCATCAAAGAAACACAAATGAACAGCACGAGCAACACTGACACGAAACCCTACATACATTAAGCAAAATAGAAACATTGCCAACCGACCCCCCCCCCCATCTTCCCTCCGGCCCCAACGCCTAAACAAATGAAACTGATTTGTAAAAATGTTACACGGAAATAATACAAGAGACATTACACATACTTCTGTAAAACAAGAAAATCTTTAATAAAAAAAAAGAAAAAGGAAAACAGACCAAAAAAACACACCAAAGGTGGAGGGGGGGAATGCTGCCGGCTAAGCGGCGCAGCTCCCTCCTTTCCCTGATGGCTCGGGGTAGGCTTGGGAGTCACAGACAAGCGGTGCGCCAAATGTCTCCCCCCTCAGTGAGGGCACCTGGGGCGGTCTGCCTCCACTGCACCCGCTTTCTCTGCCCCTGTTGCGTGCCAGTTGATCACGGTGAGGATTCGCCCAATGTGCCTTCCTCTTAGCTTGTTTCTCCCTTTCATCCAGAGTTTGCGTGTCCATAATGCCTTTGGTAGACACAAATGAGTAATGTACAGTGGTACCTCGGGTTACATATGCTTCAGGTTACATACTCCGCTAACCCAAAAATAGTACCTCGGGTTAAGAACTTTGCTTCAGAATAAGAATAGAAATTGTGCTCCAGCGGCGCGGTGGCAGCAGGAGGCCCCATTAGCTAAAGTGGTGCTTCTGGTTAAGAACAGTTTCAGGTTAAGAACTGACCTTGAGAACGAATTAAGTTCTTAACCCGAGGTACCACTGTATTAGATATCACCCCAGTAGGTTGTATTGATCCAGATAGATTAGTGGCCTGTTCTGGTATTAATCAGCTTCCTTTGCTCAGTTGCCCTAAACATTTTAATCACGGCTCTGGATATGACACCTTAACCACAGCAATATTTTTCCAGATTGTGCCATCTAGAAATCTTGCCGCATATAAAAAACAATACACATTAAAGTTGCGAAGTCATATATCCCAAAATGACGTTCAGATGCATCAGATCTCTTCTTCAGAGAGTTCTGAGTTACCCTGCTGTGCAATCGAGTTTGTAATGAATCATACCAAATGCTCTGGCAACAGCGTGCAAGTTCAATTAAGGCAAGAAAATTAAAAATAAGCAGTAAAAAAAAAAACCCTCAACAGTCTGAGATCTTATCCTTAAGCCACCTTATTATGCAAATAACAACTAAGTGAGAAAAATCCCCGCAGTGCATAAGAATTAACACAATAGATTAATGCCAGAAACACTCTCTCAGACAAGCTTACTTAGTGTAAATAACACTTCCTAAGACATTAAAACATTCCACATGCAGGTGGCAGAACAGACTGGGGTTGGGCTGTTGGGTTTTTTATACATATAAAAGATTTTTTTTTAAAAAAATAACACTTTTCAAAGCTGTCTCAATTGCCTTTAGCTGAAAAATGTGTCGACACCTTTAAAAATGTTTAAAATGTGAAAAGACAAAGAGAGATTTTTGCTGTTGTTAAAAATGCATTCATTTCTATTGGAAACTTTCTCTTTAAAGGATAAGATTATCCTGGTAATCTAGGGTTGCCAAAATGCTGGATAAAAAATAAATGCTTGCATTGAGTTGCTTGGACCTAGGATAGTAAAACACTGGAAAGAAATTGATGTTCCACTGATCATCATCATCATCATCATCACCATCATCATCATCATAGTTGTACCCTGTCCATCTGACTGGGTTGCCCCAGCCACTCCCAAGTGGTTTCCAACAGATATAAAAACATAATAAAACATCAAACAATAAAAAAAATCCACATACAGGGCTGCCTCCAGATATCTTCTAAAAGTTCTGATGGGAGGGCATTTCACAGGGTGGGTGCCACCACCAAGAAGGCCCTCTGCCTGGTTCCCTGTATCCTTCCTTCTCGCAGGGAGGGAACTGCCAGTGGAAATACCACCGAAAATGATGACTCTGTGTTGAGCATCCTCCCAATGTAATATTTAACTCTACTTATGCATATCATTTCCCTGTTCTTTTCACCTTTCCAAACAATGGCTGTCCGTGAGTGTGAAGTCCAGGGTGTGATGAACTTGTGTGCTTAAGTATCTAGGGGGAGAGAACGTGGCGTCAGGCTGCTACTTTCTGCCAGAAGGTTCAAGAGCACCCGCTTCCCCATGTGTGCAGACACAGACTAGCCCGGCCTCCCATCCCGTGCATAATATGCATGGAGACAGACACATGTTTGACTGGCGTGTTAAGGAACACCTGTGTGGCGTGCAGTGAATTTTTTAGTAGGGCCAGAGGCATGAGTGAGCATTGTGCCTCCCTCTCTAAGCCTGGCAGAAGCTTCCTGGGCTTCGGGAAGGAGGCACCAGGCTTTAATAGTAATTTACCAGGAACATTTAGGGGACTAGCCTAGCCCCGCTGGTCCACTGACCCACACACCACTGAATGATGATGATAATAATAATAATAATAATAATAATAATAATAATAATAATAATAATTTATTTGTACCCCACCCATCTGACTGGGTTTCCCCAGCCACTCTGGGCAGCTTCCAACAAAGATTGAAAATACATTAAAATGTCACACATTAAAAACTTCCCTGAACAGGGCTGCCTTCAGATGTCTTCTAAATGTCAGGTAGTTGTTTATCTCTTTGATATCTGGTGGGAGGGCGTTCCACAGGGTGAGCACCACTCTGCCTGGTTCCCTGTAGCTTTGCTTCTCGCAGTGAGGGAACCGCCAGAAGGCCCTTGGCGCTGGTTCCTCCACATGAAGTGGTCCCTGTTTGGGCCACTTGCATTATTCTATCGCTTAGAAGGAACACCTGAGACCCTTATGCAGTCTCCTATCTAGTGATGCCAGAGCTCCAAACACTGGTGGGTGATGCCTCCTCTATGGATTCATGCCAGCCTTTCTCCACACACAGTTGTGTTCCCTTGTTACACCTTCTGCCATGGAAAACCCTTTCCCACTGGCTTCTTACTTAGCCTTCAAATGCATAAAACTCAGAAATGTTCTGTGGCTATGTGTCTTCCTCTTTCTCACGAGAAGTGGGCAGAGTATTGGTGTGAATGGAGCAAGAACGAAGGGAGCCCTTGAATTCCGTGGCCCCAAAAATCCGGTCCACACCATACAGAGCCAAGCAGAATCAACCACGATGGTCTTCCATACACAATTTCCCGATGTCTGTGAACCATCAGGCCTGTCTGCCAGGTCCTCCCAAACTGCTTCCCTGGCTTGTGCAGGAAAAGTGCCTCTAGAAACCTGAAGAGGAAAGAGAGGGTAGTCATTGTTTAGTTGTTCAGTCGTGTCCAACTCTTTGTGACCCCATGGACCAGAGCACACCAGGCACTCCTGTCTTCCACTGCCTCCCACAATTTGGTCGAACTCACGCTGGTAGCTTCGAGAACACTGTCCAACCATCTCGTCCTCTGTCGTCCCCTTTTCCTTGTGCCCTCAATCTTTGCGAACATCAGGATCTTTTCCAGGGAGTCTTCTCTTCTCATGAGGTGGCCAAAGTATTGGAGGGCTGATTTCCTTAAGAATGGAGAGAGCTTAGTAGCATGCTCAATTCAGGGAACCTAGTTGACTTCTCAAGCAGAGTGCAACCCACAAATCCAACATCCCTGAAGAACAGCAGTAAATAAAAGCCTCTCTCAGTGCACAGTCAAGAGACGTGGAGACATCACCAGCCCTCGCCAACACCTGCTGCTCCATTGGCATGTTTGGGAATTCAGAGCTAGCCTGTGTTTCAGATTGTTTCGTACGTTTCCATCATCTGGTGGGCACCTTGCTAGTCAGGAATTATTTGCTGCATCAACACAGAAGACAACTGGACTGTTCCATAATGCTTTCGCTGTGGCACTCAGGTGCCCAAGTCTCCCCTAACCTGAACACAAGGCAAATAATGAAAAGGAAAGAGGTTGGGTGATTAAGAACATGGGTTGGACTTTTGCACAATATTGGCACTAGCCTCCCTCTGAAGCAAAAACTGAAAGCTGTGCCAACACAGGCTGAATTATTAGGCCAATTTGGAGCTGTTGTTTTAAAAAGCCCACCCTAAAGGACTACAATTATTTTAGTCTGCTGACCCACATCTGAACTCTTTTGGCCTTTTAAAGTCTTGGACCAGCCCCAAAAGCAGCACATGGCTAGTTCTTATTATGGAGTACTAATAACTTGCATCATTTTGTTTTTAAATCAAAGTATTTTTTTAAAAACTTTTTTTTTAAGTGTTGGGAAAAAATGTCAACGTCTACCATTTGAGCAGCTTTAAAAAGCAGGCCAATCCCATTTTTCCTCCTTAAAAGAAAAAGAAAAAAAGTCTGAAGCCGCAATGACTGTCTGCCAAGTTTAGAGCTGGAATCCATTTTTACTGCACTTTTAAGCCACTGAAAAACTAGATTTACAATGGAGGTGCTGACAGACCTTTAACTCTCGCAGCTATTCTAATAGCTCAGCTGTATTTATTTTTCATTATCCTTAAATATAATTGGCAGAGTCTTAACCATAGTTCAAGCTGATGAGAACCTTTTTCATTTCAGCATCACTTCTGGAAAACTGGTTCCTTTTGGGATGCCCCACTTTTTTTATTGTGTCTTTACTTTCTTGGCTGCATTTCATAACTCCACACTTGTTAGTGTGTCTGCACCACGATATCGTTCAAAGGAGCACGCCTAGTGAGGTTTTCAATTGTAAAATCTGCATCGTCCTCTTCCGAGAAGATCCTCATTTTGGAAAAAGAAAAAACAGAAGAAATTAAAACTCCCCTAGGAGGCTTTAATTTGAACTGAGGCTGGCCAGTGCAATAAGAAAGAGTGTTATTGAGCATATGCAGAAGGCTTTCCCTTCATCTCATGAGTAAATAAAGCCACAAAGTTCTAGGATTGGGATTAAAGGATTTCTAGAAGGAGGATTTGATTTTGAAGCAGGCTTGAGGGTTAGCATGCACCATTTTCCAAACCGGGTCTGTCTACTGACATATTTTCTTTCTGGCAATGACACTCCTGGCTGCTACAAGCATAAACTCATGTCCTGAACAAGCTGGACTTTGGAGTTTGTATCTTCTCTACACTAGTTCTTTTAGTATGGATGTCAGGTGGCATGGTCCTCTTAGAGACTGGACAGCAATGATTGCTGCTTAACCTAGGGTTACCAGATGTCCCTGGTTCCCTGGGACAGTCCCCGGATTTGCAAATCTGTCCCCGGACAAATTCCATCCCCGGAATGTCCCCAGATTTGCAAATCTGTCCCCGGGAAACATGGCAGCGGCAGCCTCAGCAGCTCGGAGCCAGCCTGGTAGCGCAGTTGGCTCTGGCTGGCTTCAGGAGCTGCTCGCTGCTCACTGCTGCTGCCACTGCCGAGGGGGAACCAGGGACGTCCGGCGGTACAGATCTCCTGCAGATGTTTTGACAGATCTTGGGAGGCTTGGGAATCACAGGCGGGTGGCTGTTGCCCAGGAGGGGCTCAAGGCACACGGTTTCTCTGCCAGGCAAGGTGCAAAGCCCTTCTTTCGCACCCTGTGAAACATAAATGCACAGAGTTTTTAAAAAACTGGGCAATGGCTGCCCGCCCACGACTCCCAAGCCTCCCCCGATCAGTCAAAATAAAGGGGGGAGGGGGAAGGAGATTGGGGGAGCCTTGGGAGTCATGGGCGGTCGGTGCGCCATTGCCCAGTTTTTTAAAAACTCAGAGCATTTATGTTTCACAGGGTGCAAAAGAAGGGCTTTGCACCTTTATACAATATGCATGTGTGCTTGGGCCCAGGGTCTTTTGCCTCAGCATCCCCACTACTGGCTCCCTGTTGCTACTCAGCTTCAAAAGAAAAGAAAAAGTGGATTCATTGAAAAAAATCTGGTAACCATAGCTTAACCTCCCTAATACTCATATCCTGACATTTGCAAGGAAACAGGTATTCATACATCTCATCCTAGATTCCACTTGTGAAGAATGGCAACCATGTGGGAGCAATTTTCTGCTTTTGTGGAGCAAGACATGCCTGCACCAAGCTGCTCCTAATGTCCCAGAACAATTGCTAGGATGGACCGCCTCTTTCCATATGAACCCACCCCGGACCCTGAGATCATCTTCTGAGGCCCTTCTTTGTGTGTCGCCTCCATGAGAGGTCCAGGAGGTGGCAACATGAGAAAGGGCCTTTTCTGCAGTGGCTCCTTGTTTGTGGAATACTCTACCCAGGGAGCTTCGCCTGGTGTCTTCATTATACACCTTTAGGCACCAGGCAAAAAAACCCACGTTCCTTTTCAACCAGGTCTTTGGCTGATTGACACCAGAGGCTTTTCTAAAATGTGTTGTGGGGTGTGTATGTGTGGAATTATTGAGCTGCTCTTGTTTTTGCTTTCATTATGTGTTTTTATATTGTGTTTTTATGTTGTTCCAGCTCAGGCCACAGCCTCATCATCCTTTTAAAGCACTCTTGTACCATGTTAACAGACAGCCATGGCTTCTCCGAAGGATTCTGAGAACTGTGGTTTGTTAAGGGTATGGCGCTACAGCTCCCAGCACCCTTAACAAACTACAGCTCCCAAGATTCTTCATGACTGTAAAAGTGGTGTGGATGGGACCTCAAAGTCAGGCACATATCAGTAACGTGTTCCAGGTGCATTTCGCACACAGGGTCCCCACCCACGTTACTTTTTTTGCTGGAAAACTTTAGAAGCAAAGATGGTACGTGCTTCGGGACGTGTGTGCACAGCTATGAAAACCTTATGAGGAGAGAGAGAGAGAGAGCAGGAGGAAGAGGGATTTTGCTGCTAGAATTGTAGACATTCTAGCCAAGACAGAAAAAAGGCGGGAGGGAGAGAAACAAGATAAAAAGATCTCTTTTCCTTGCTGGCTTAAAGCCTTGTCAAATATTTTAGGAATGCTGCTCTCCTTCCAGCTGAGCCGATTCCGTTTTGTTTCTAGTCGTTCAGTTCCCACTGTCAACACTCTTAGCTGAGACGGTTGCCATGGCGTATTAGAAAGTGCCTTGCCCACTTTTCCCAGGAAACAAAAGGTGGCCTCTGTGCTCTTCAGTTTGGCAGGAAGCCCTTTTTAGTGCAGGGCGATGCTGTAGCTGTGCCCAAATTCCCGCCAGGCCCAAACTTACAGGAAACAAACATCTATTGCCCATTTCCCTCAACGACTGTGGCATCCAGTCCATGTGTGTTCCTCCAGCTTGTTCCCTCGACCTTTTGCTTGCTTGTTTGTTTATTTATTTTTTGGTTTTGTTTATTTCTCTAACAAAATTTATATGCCACTTCACTGTAATAAAACTTCCAAGTGGCACAATGGTAGTACTCAAAGGATCAAAGGATCAATAAAAGCAGTCCAAAAGAACTGAAAGATACTTTTATAGAATTTTAAAATTATAGAATTTTAGCAAAAAAACAGAAAACAAAGCCAAAGAGGAGGGGAAGTGACAGCCTCTCAGCAAATGCACCCTGAGAAACAGAAACCAGATTGGATGTTAAAAGCGCACCCTAAAGCGCTGCAAACTCCAGGACTGAAAAATGGAAACTTTTATAGCAAAATCAATCAAATTCAAACTATTTGTTTACTCATCGTGGGTGGGTAACACGTTAGCTTGATGTTCTCTACAGTCCACATCACAAGGTGTCTGTCGGTGTGGTGGCAACTTTACCTTCTGGGAACTGAATTTATCACAGGGCACATATTCCATGAGGCTCTGAAAGGGTTAAGGCATATGTTTTGAGCAGCAAAAAAAACACAACTCAAGTCCATATGCAGGTATTGGCAGGGCTGGCTCTCTCATTAGGTAAAAGGTAAATGGATGCAAGTGGCGCTGTGGGTTAAACCACAGAGCCTAGGATTTGCGATCAGAAGGTCGGCGGTTCGAATTCCCATGACGGGGTGAGCTCCGGTTGCTCGGTCCCTGCTCCTGCCAACCTAGCAGTTGGAAAGCACATCAAAGTGCAAGTAGATAATTAGGTACCACTCTGGCGGGAAAGTAAACAGCATTTCCGTGTGCTGCTCTGCTTCACCAGAAGCGGCTTAGTCATGCTGGCCTCATGACCCGGAAGCTGTACGCCAGCTCCCTCGGCCAATAAAGCTAGATGAGTGCCGCAACCCCAGAGTCGGCCACGACTGGACCTAATGGTCAGAGGTCTCTTTAGCTTTAAAGGTAAAAGACCCCTGGATGGTTAAGTCCAGTCAAAGGCGACTATGGGGTTGTGGCGCTCCTCTCGCTTTCAGGCCAAGAAAGCCAGCGTTTATCCACGGACAGCTTTCCGGGTCATGTGGCCAGCATGACTAAACCACTTCTGGCGCAACGGGACCCCGTGACGAAAACCAGAGCAGCGCACGGAAATGCCGTTTACCTTCCCACCATAGCGTGCCTATTTATCTACTTGCACTGACTTGCTTTCAAACTGCTAGGTTGCCAGAATCTGGGACAGAGCAACAGGAGCTCAGCCCGTCATGCAGATTCAAACCGCCGACCTTACGATAGGCAAGTCCAAGAGGCTCAGTGTTTTGGACTACAGTCCCAACCTTTGGCCCTCTCATTAGCCAGAGTGTGGTGGCACCCTCAGGCAGCAGGCAGTGTTGAGCGGCAGGGAGCAGACAGAGCTGTGTGTGTCACATGGCCTAACCTGCGCTCCCTACGCTGGCCTGTTGCCCTTAGGTGCAATGAAAGACACAGCCAGTGTTAAAATAACATTCAGCTGCCAGTTTCAGTAGCATTTTGTACATAGGAGAAAGTGCCTGTAACGGATGTGGATAAATAACTTTTTACTCCCTTTGTCCTGTAACAGCCAGTCTGGGTTGGTGAGCCATCATAACTCTCTGGTAGCTGCCACCACAATCCCTCATATTTCCTCTACCCCCAGACAGGAGTGCTTTCTGGAGATCTCAGGCAAATACTTACAAGGGGGGTTACAGATAGGTAGCCATGTTGGTCTGCCATAGTCAAAACAAAATAAAAAAAATCCTTCCAGTAGCACCTTAAAGACCAACTAAGTTAGTTCTTGGTATGATGCACACGAAAGCTCATACCAAGAACTAACTTAGTTGGTCTTTAAGGTGCTACTGGAAGGAATTTTTTTATTTTGTTTTTACAAGGGGGAGCAGAGACGATATGCAGCTTATCTGCCTCTACCCAAGTAGCTTGCTTCCCACCGCCTAAATTATAGTGCTGGAATGTGCTCTTCAGTGTTTGAAAAGACACCAACCAGGAACATTATTTGTTTATTTGCAGACCAAGCACTTTTTTCTGGATGCGGAGAGTCCCTTATTTTGTTTTGTTTGAATCTTAATGGGAAAGAAGACATGGGGTGGGGAATCATAGGTCATATTATATGGACAATCTATGTTCTCTAAGTGCCCAATTCTGAGTTTTACATTCTCTTTAAGGAATGAGTGTTCAAACTACTAGGGGCACATTTGAAGTAACACAGATGCACTGCTTAGAAATTGCACAGCAGTAAAGATCTCCTTTTATGTTGCGGGTGTTCTCATAACCAGTGAATGGAAACCGGAGCCCCCCAAAAGCACAACTCATCCTAGAAACTCATTAATCACATCGTAAATAAGTGCTCAAGCAAAGAAAATGCACGCAGTTCAGTCCTGAGGATTAAAATTCCACAGATTTTTTTCCCCTCCAGGAGAAGTGCTCAATGGGGTTTGAATTCAGTCATGATCGGATGGTCTTAAGGCACATCAAGAAAAGTATGTGTTTCGAAGGCCAATGCAGATGGTAGTTTTCAATTTTGTTTTCATCAATTTTGTTTTCATGAATAGAGAAACAATAGATTGTCTGAGGGTGGTTGGAGGATGGATGGCACTTAATGAATTGAGGTTGAATCCTGACAAGGCAGAAGCACTGTTCTGCGGGGACAGGGGATGGGCAGGTATGGGGAACTCCCTGGTCCTGAATGGGGTAACTGTGCCCCTGAAGGACCAGGTGTGCAGCCAGGGAGTCGTTTTGGACTCACAGCTGTCCATGGAGGTGGAGGTCAGTTCTGTGTCCAGGGCAGCTGTCTACCAGCTCCATCTGGTATGTCGGCTGAGACCCTACCTGCCCTCAGACTGTCTCGCCAGAGTGGTGCATGCTCTGGTTATCTCTCGCTTGGATTACTGTATTGCGCTCTTGTGGGCTTACCTTTGAAGGTGACTCGGAAACTACAACTAATCCAGAATGCAGCAGCTAGACTGGTGAAGGTCCTAATTCCATCTAGTGACAGAAGCATGCAGCTATATTGAGGCAGCACCAGGAGCTGACATTTTGCACCCTCTTGCAATTTTGCACTCAGGGCAACTACTCCTGTGCCCCCCATGCTATACCACTGACATGGCGGCACTTCCTGTTTCACCTCAAGAAGCAAAACGAGATGCACCACCCCCATCTAAAGGATGTCTGGTTCCAAGGTGAAGTGAGTATCTGGTAGTTGCAAAGATGGCAACTGTAAGCAAGAGTACCAGGTGTGTGTTTGTGGGAGGGGTGTCAGGTCTGAGTTAGCACCAGGCTGGAGGCCTTGAGCATCACTATGCCCAGGTCTTACTGAAGTTAAGTGTTTACCTTGGCAGGTGGTAGGCTGCTGCATCTAAGGATGAAGATAACATGCCTATAGAAAAAAGGTCATGAGAGAGAGGGGGGGCGGGGGGGGAGAGATATTTTTTTCATGTGGGTATATAGAAAACATGAAAGTTACATGGACAGCAGTTGCCCAGTGAAAATGCCTGGCTGTGTAATCTTATTAATTCTCGCTCTGGTTTACCTGAACACCTTTGAGTACTCGTTATCGCCCTTGTATTATCAGCCATTGCTTTCAGAGCTGTGGTTTTCTACATGGGAGCTAAACTTCCGCCTTTGTCCTATAAAAGCTTTCTGAGAACATTGGAAATTGTGTATGTATATATGTGTGTCGTTAGTAACACAATATTCTAAATGCTCTAACAATAATCAGATGGAAGTGGCTGGTTAACTTCATTATCATGACACGATTATGGTAATGTGTTTCGGAAGCTATTCTAAATCATTTGATGCTAAGTACTTATAAACGGGAATAAAGATGTCTCCTAGATGGGTTTTTTTTTTTTTTTGGTGTGTGTGTGTGTGTGTGTGTGTGTGTGTGTTTAAAGGAACAAACCAGGTGGTTCCTATTACAGGACCCACTAAATCCTTTGATCCAGAATTCTGACATGAACTTCTTTTGAAGTTTTTAATGAGTTTGGTTAATTCCTCCTGCCCCTCCAACCATCTAGCACACCTCTGTGTTTTCGGGAGCATATACAAAAATAATGCAAGAAGGAGGCTTCAGAGGCTAGTTTCTCAGGAGCAGGAACCAGGGATGTCTAATGATGAGCTGGTCTGCCTTTTACAGCACAGTGTAAATGCCAATGCCCATTTAGTCATTTATTTATTTATATCAACCTTCGACTAAAACATTCTCACCATGATTACCAAGAAGCATCATGAAACACAATAAAACAGCAATAAGGAAAACAGGACCAGCTGACTGCAGTGCTTATAAAAAAGAGCAGAAATGAAATGAAAATACACCAGAGGTCAAATGCCTGGGACTTAAGAAAAGGACTTTACGCAGTACCTAAAAGGGCAGATGTGCTTGGGAGTGTCTTAAACTGCACATCGTGATGGGTGTCAATAATTCTGAAAGAGGGTTTTCCAGCTCACACATTTTAGTCCCCTGTTGCTGCATAACACCCATTATCTATCACAGTCACTGCATCTATGGCTATCTGCACACTGTACATTTAAAGCACCTTCCACCCTACAAAAAAAGAATCCTAGGAACTGTAGTTTGTTAAGGGCACCGGGAACTGTATCAATGTGAGAGACAAACTATGGTTTCCAGGATTCCTCGTTGGGGGGGTGCTTCAAATGCATGGCAGGCTTGCAGCCTATGAGACAATCTCGGCATCCCTTTTGTCACTTCGTGACAGGGTTGAGCACTGGTGCTACTGGGTACTTAAATAACAGGGTACATAGGCCCGTGACACAAATCTGCATAGATGTTAAAAAGTTCCCATGGGCACATTTGAACTAGAATGTGGATACAGTATTGCTGGCATTATACTTTGCAACACATTCAGCCACTCTGCAAGCACATCTCTGTAAGTCAGTGGTTTTCAACCAGTGTGCCGTGGCACCCTGGGGTGCCTTGAACGATGGTTGGGGTGCCGTGGGCAATACTGGCCTCTGTCCCTCTTTCCTTCTCTCCCTCCCTCCTCTGATGCCTTCTGGCATCTCTGCCTCCCAAAGGCTTGCATGGCTGTTTGTTGCAGCGGTCCTAGCTACAAGCTTCCCAGGTGAATGGTGCCTTTGGGGCTGGCCAGGGGGTGCTGGTTGCCAGGAGCTGAGGCAGCCTCAGAGTAAGCAAGGGAGCGGGCAAGTTAGCCCAGTCTGCCAGCCCTTGCTGTTGGGAATGGACAGATAACCCCAGGCCCCTGTGGGGCAGTGTGAGAAGACACCTCTCTTTGGGGCAGGGGAAGCAGAGACCAGGGATGGCAGTAGCAGCTGCCCAGAGGACTCCCAAGGAGAGGGAGAGGAGAGGAAGCTGAGGGAACACTCCACAATGGAGGGTGTCCGAAAAAGGGTGAGAGGCTGCCAGCTCTGCAGGCAAAGGGTGATGTAACTGGACTCCTGAGCCCCAAAGGGAGCTGCAGAAAGAAGGTAATTGGTCAAAGGAGCCGTGGTCCCCAAAAGGTTGAAAACCTCTGCTGTAAGTAATTTCTGCTTAGGAGATGTTTGAGGAATTCAAGCCTTGGGAATCCCAGTAAAAACTGACATGATCCACACCTTCTGGACTAATGCACAGGTTGGATCCACTGGCTTTCCCACCTCCTGGGTGTTCCAACACAGCTCTTGGCTTAGAAAACACATCCAAATATTGTAAGTGGAAGTTTTCGTGAGTTCTTTTTAAAAATATATTATTTAAAATAATAATAACTGCATTAAAATGAGGAAATAGGAGATAACAGGATCTCATGAGCTAACACATGTGAAAGCGACAAGGACCTGAAATAGACTATGACTTTGACTTGGTCACAACTTCTACTTCTACTTCCATCAAAATTGCATGGTAACTCACTTGTGATACCTTGGCTTCCCACCATCATGTCTGCTTTGACTCTCAGAAGATGTGCCAAGAAACAGCTCAAAAAATTGCACGAGATAAGTCACATGATGTGTGTTGACATCTCTGCCCCTTGGCATGCATCTGGGAAACTCTGAGCTTGCCAGGTCTTTAGCAATGGCTGAGTGGAGACATGCCCAAGGGTGGCACAGATCTCAAGGAGCTTGAAGGGGATCTGTGATGATTCATGTTAAAGAATAGCTCAGTTGATTAGAGTGTGATGCTGATAACGCCAAGGTTGCAGGTTCAATCCCCATAAGGGACAGCTGCATATTCCTCCATTGCAGAGGGCTGGACTAGATGGTCCACAGGATATACCTTCCAACATGATTCTAGGATTCAAGAATGCTTCAAGAGAATACTATATGTGGTTCATCAAAACAGATCCTTCTTCAGATTTAGGGTGCTTCCAGATGGGCATTTCTTCTGGGATGAATGTTCCTCATGCATGAAGATTTTTTTTCACAGCATCCATACAACATTGTTGGCATCAAAAACATGCATTCACCCCCACCCTCCCCCAGATTTACCTTTTCTGGCGGAAATCTGATAGACAGACAGACAGACCGACAAGCAAACACCCTGTGGCCAGCAGCCCATTTGCCATATCTGTTTACAACCACTTTACTATATTAAGCCCCTGTCTGGAAGTTACGCAGAAATTACGCAGTTGAGTTTCCTGCATTTGGGGAAGTCACAGTTGTCAGCTCACTCAGAATGCAGTAAGTGAGCCTCATCTTGGAAGAACCATGTGATCATGATCTTACATCAAGTGGACAGGGCATGGCTGCCACAGAAGCCTCTGAGGAAAGTTAGGGCACAATAACATGGGTGGGTGTTGCATTTCAGGAGTGTTGAAGCTGGGTTACTGGACTACAGCTCCCATCACTCCTGACCATTGGCTATGCTTGCTGGTGCTGATGGGCGTTGAATTTCAACACCTTCTGAAGGGCTAGTGGTTCCCCATCCCTGCTGTATATTAAGGAGGTTCAAGTCACACACCATAACACAATGCACGAAGGGGTGTGTATAGGTGCTTTGCCAGTTGCAGGGTGAGTTGGGTGGTGCTAAGCATTGCCTGCTTGTCCTCAGCGAAATAGGTGTTTTCTGCTGCTTGGGATAGTTTCTTAGATTTCCAGATTTCTTAGATTTCTAGGTATTCCAAAAGTAGCAAGGACCCCTGCTCCTACTCTTTGTTCAGTATGGTGTAGGAAAGGAAGACGGTCAGTAGCTCATTTCCTCACTTCGGTGCTTCCTTTCCCTCTCAAATGCTGAAGTGATACATTTTGATGACATTTAAATAGTGCCATTTTGATTAAAATGTCATGTAATTGGATGTCTTTGGAGATTCATCTCAATATCCCTTGTCCTCAGGGTGGAAGGGGTTCCGCTGACTCCCTAAGAATGCGGCTGCATTACTGAATAGGGCAGAACAGCTTTAAAAAAGGGAAAGAAAGCTCACTCCTACATTTAATGTGCCTAATAACTCATTGCACAAGATGCCAAGCACAATTACCATTATATCAATTGTTTCCATTTCAGCCTCAGCAGTTCTCCCAGAATCAGTGGCACGAGTCATGTAAAATTAAGTTGGGGCTCATCTGGTTTCACAGGATCGAGATGGCAGTGAGGCCAGACCTTGGCAAATGTCACCCACAATCAATGGAATATGGGACACTGTAGGCTTGGGGAGCGGGTGCTTTATTATACCTGAGGACCACATTCCTTTCAGAGCAGACCTGTGGCCAGAGGTGGGTATTGGGATGTACAGGGGCAGGGGCACCCTATGCCAAACCAGGGGAGCAGAAGTGCCACCGCAGGGGCACCCCACCTGACATACCTCAACTGCTCCTCAGGTGTCAACAAACAAGCACTCCAACCTGCTGTGGGAAACCCTGTGGAAGCTGACAAGGAAGGAGCTTACAGGTAATGTTTGAAGGCCGTTCATCATAGTTCCATTCTTCAAAAGAGGGACAGCCCCTCTTCACTTCATTCAACCTCCTACACTGATTTTACCAGGTCAATTGCACAATGAAGTCTCTAGAGTTAGGATTGTGCATCTCCTCCTGCACATTTGCCATCAGAGGAGGAGCTTGGCCTCTGTGAGCTCATGCCCCAATAAAAGGTAAAGGGACCCCTGACCATTAGGTCCAGTTGTGGACGACTCTGGGGTTGCGGTGCTCATCTCGCTTTATTGGCCGAGGGATCCGGTGTACAGCCTCCGGGTCATGTGGCCAGCATGACTCAGCCGCTTCTGGCGAACCAAAGCAGCGCACGGAAATGCCATTTACCTTCCCGCCGGAGCTGTACCTATTTATCTACTTGCACTTTGACGTGCTTTCGAACTGCTAGGTTGGCAGGAGCAGGGACTGAGCAACGGGAGCTCACCCCATTGTGGGGATTCGAACCACTGACCTTCTGATTGGCAAGCCCTAGGCTTTGTGGTTTAACCCACAGTGCCACCCGCGTCCCAATACCTTCCTCTAAAGATTGCTGCCATGTGTTCTACCGGGTGCCCAGGGAGAGTATGTGCCAGGTAGAGTTCAGGGCACTCTGAGTTGTTGAAGAGCTAGGACCAGGTGGTGTGAGTCCAGGAGTTCAAACTCACCAGTCCAAGGCAAGGCAAACTGCTGAGCAGGACCCTGGAGAGCTCCCCTCGTGGCCAGAGCTGGTGAGAGCTGTTTGAGAGGGAGTGGTTGTTCCTTCAGCATGTTGCAGGCTCCTAAGGCAGGGGTAGGGAGTTTGAACTGACTGATGAACTAAATTTGATGGGTGGGTGGGGCTACCCGCCTGTCAATCACCAGACACTACAATGCTGCCACGTATTTATTATTGGGATTTGAAGCCAACATGCCGGACTTGCTTTGTGCTTTGAAGTGCCACTGGTCATCAGGCTTGAAGCCACTGCCCATTAGCTGGTGGATGAAGACTTCAAGCCTATTTCCTATACGGTTTCCCCCATATTTTGCCCCCCACCCCATGAACTCAGTTGTGCAGCTGATCCAGCCATTGTTCTGCCGCACAGCTGACATCACATCTGACATCAGCTGGGGACGGTTGGGCAAAATGTCCCAGTGGGCCAGATTAGGAACTATGCCAGGCAAAATTTGGCACATGGTCTGGAAGTTCCTCGCTCCTGTTCTAAGGCCTTATGAAGTCCAGCTTGTCTGACAGCTCCATATGAGGGCCAGAAGAAGCAACAAGGTATAAGAAAAAGGAGAAATACTCGAATTCTACAGAGGTTGAATTATGTGCCCGCTATGAACTTGTGTGGTATTTGTACTGAACTGTGGAATAAGAATATCTAGGTATGATCTAACCCAGCAGAAAGGCTGGAATGTAACAAGTTGATGTCAGTGCGGCTTCAAAATGAACAATTCCAGCGAGTTAAATTTAACATGAAAACTTGCTTTCTTTTAAAATCTAAGTATAGAGAGTAGAGCAAATACCATGGCAAAAGTAAATACCTCAGTGCAGTAAACGTTAATGACACACTGTACATAGGCTGCCAGTATTTTCCACTTTTCATATACCACAGTTCCATGGAAAATTATTACAGAAAGTTATTCATGGGTTTTTTAAATAAATAAAAAAAATCACAGTTTTTCCAAAAACACACCGTGACAGAAACACAGCTTTAGTTGGGATCCTTTTATAGGAGCACCACATAATCTATTCATTTAAGCATAAACTGCAAAAATTTTAGCAGGGGTGATTAGAATAAGATCTGTTATTTGTTTGACTTTCTAACATTTCTCAGCTTTATTTTTTTCATCAAAATAAAGCCTATTGGTTCACATGTTTTATCTGTGGCTAAAGGATCATGTATCAGTTCTGTCATTTGTATTGATGTAAACTTCTGGAACGTATTTTGTATAGCTAACTATTTAGCTCCATCCCCAGTATATTTAATCTTATTGCTATGGCTTGTGGCTAATGCAAACTATCTATCTTTCCATCTATCTAATTTAAGCACACCAAATTTAGCTTGCAGCAGCAAGGTAGGCAGCAACTCCTTGTTTTACACCAGACACATGAGTAGGGGGTATGGTCAGCTTGACACCCACCACAGATTCACATTCCTGCGTGCTTTTTGCTCAAAGCATGTGCTTTCAAACAACTGATACAGTCGACACACACAACTGATGGTATTTCCTGCCATCACAATTCTGTGAGATGCAGTATGAACACTGCTGGATATGACTGGACTGCAGTTTGTATCACTGTGATATTGGAAACTCCCAAAATATAGTGATTTGTGCTGGTTAATGATCCAACACACATTCTGTAATAATAATAATAATAATAATAATAATAATAATAATAATAATAATAATGCCCAGTAATGTCTTTTTTCAGCAGGTTCTCTGTAACCATCAACTTTTTCACATCCAGAATGCAAATATGTCTGTGGGGTTTTCTTTTTCTATTTTTCTATTTTCCCCCTTTCTGAAATACGAGCAGAAAATAATGGAAACATTACTACATACAGTGGACGCTTGGGTTGCGAACGTGATCCGTGCGGGAGGCACGTTCACAACCTGCAGCATTCACAACCCACAGCAGCGTGTCTGTGCATGCGCGGGTTGCGATTTGGCGCTTCTGCACATGCACAAAGTGCAAATTAGCACTTCTGTGCAGGCGTGACCGCTGAAACCCGGAATTAACCCATTCTGGTGCTTCCGGGTTTCGGCACGCCCGTAACCCAAAAAAACACAACCTGAAGCATCTGCAACCCGAGGTGTGAGTGTATTTGGCTGTATGAAATAGTTCTTGAACCAGTGAGCTTTTATTGAACTGTTTCTGCTCAACTAGCACAGGGCTATGGTAGAATCAAAGAGCAGTGAGGGACCCCACCCCCCATAAGGCCTAATATGGCAAATACTTGTGAGACACCACTGTTCCACTTCAGAGGTGAGAGGAACATGGCATTCAGCAGATTATGACAATCCACCCCATCTAAACAACATTGCTGCTTATAATAATTGCATGTGGCACTCCTTGACATACAGATGACATCTCTTGTTGAAAGGTGGAAGAAAGATGTCTTTGGGATACTGTCACACATCCCTCCAGAAAAGGTACTCTAGCTAGACAGAATGAGCATGGAATCTTTGACCTTCCCGCTAACCTGAATACAGGTAGTCTCAGAGAAAAACTTGGTGGGGGAGATTCAACATCACGCTCAAAAGCTCACAGTGAAAACATACCCTCCAACATTTCTCCAACAAAAATAGGGACATCCTATTCCATAATAACTAATAATAATGATTATATATATATATATACCCTATCCATCTGACTTGGTTTCCCTGGCCACTCTGGGCAGCTTCTAGTATATATAAAAACATTATTAAAATATTAAGCATAAAAAACTTCCCTATACAGGGCTGCCTTCAGATGTCTTCTAAAGGTTGTATAGTTAACTTGGCTCAGGGTGTGTGTGTGTGCCACATAACTCCATACCCTCCAACATTTTTCCAATGAAAATGGGGGTGTCCTACCATACCCTCGAACATTTCTCTGATGGAAATAGGGACATCCTAAGGAGAAGCAGGACACTCCAGCATCAAATCAAAAACTGGGACAGCTTCTGTAATTCTGGAAATGTCCCTGGAAAATAGGGACACTTGGAGGGTCTGTGAAACATGAATTACATCACATGATAGAGATGAGGGCTGAGCTATCTATCTCTGATGTGAGGCCTACACTCTGCCAACTGTAGCCTTTCCCCCTTCATCCTCCTTTCCTGATACTCCTGCCAAAAGCATCCCATCCAACCTTTCTCCAATGAAAATAGAGATGTTCCCTCCAACATTTTTCTGATGAAAATAGGGACATCCTAAGGAAAAGTGGGACATTCCAGAATCAAATCAGAAACCAGGACAGCTTCTGTAAATCCAGGACTGTCCCTGGAAAATAGGGACACTTGGAGGGTCTGCCAAAAGATGTCAATGGCAAACCCCAGGTCATTTTTTAAAAATGAGATAAAAAGGCCGAAAATTCAAGGGATAATTCAATGTATATTAAGCACCTTTTCTAAAAAAAGAAAAGGAGAAGAAAAAGACAGATGCAAAGTTTAAAGAGTTTAACAAAGACCAGGCCACTCTGGGTTTCTTTGCCTCAGTGTGAGAACTTCAGTGTCCCCCATACCTCTTAAAGTATTTGATGAGAGACTAATAGCCTGACAGGCTAACACTTCACTTCCTTCCAATTAGGAGCCTTTAACATCAAAGCCAAGGTCCTCCACTCAACAAGGGCTTACTTGAATGAATTATAGGAGAGAATAAGTCCAGGAGTTTCTTGTTCCTCTCCCCCCGCCTCTCCCTTGTGGAAGCGTAGTTCAGCATAGGCTTTAATAAGATGTTTGAGGTCAAAAGGTTTAGATCCCTCACTGGGAGTGCTGGAAAACTGCCGGAATGCTTCAATATCTGTGGTGTGTGTAATGTAATCAGGCAAAGCAGAAAACTGTTACAGAATGTTGTGCCACTGACTTCCGCCTGGAATGCTCCTGTGTGCTGTTAAAAAGCCAAGGATATGGCAGGTTGTGGTGGGTTTTTTTGTTTTTTGTTTTAGTACACCATGAATCTTGCCTGTTGCCGTTTCAAGGGCGCTGAAAACTAAATGTGTTTGCCATCCTTTGGAGATGAAACGAGGGGAACTGGAGGGAACTGGTAGAGATCGCTTTCCTCATAATATATATCGGCTGGTTCTATGGAGGCTGGCAACATAGGTTCAAATCTCAGAGGTGCACAGTGTGAAAATCATAAAGATGTTTGCTCCGTTGTGTTTTATACTTGTTCTTGGAAAGGGTAACAAAGCTAAACACAAACTAAGAGGAAGACCTGAATATATTTCTGAATAAGAGAATAAAAGAATCGTTCACCCCACTCTGCCCTGCAGCACTTTTGTTGTTTAGTCATTTAGTCGTGTCCGACTCTTCGTGACTCCATGGACCAGAGCACGCCAGGCACTCCTGTCTTCCACTGCCTCCCGCAGTTTGGTAAAACTCATGCTGGTAGCTTCGAGAACACTGTCCAACCATCCATCTTCTGCCGTCCCCTTCTCCTTGTGCCCTCAATCTTGCCCAACATCAGGGTCTTTTCCAGGGAGTCTTCTCTTCTCATGAGGTGGCCAAAGTATTGGAGCCTCAGCTTCAGGATCCGTCCTTCCAGTGAGCACTCAGGGCTGATTTCCTTAAGAATGGATAGGTTTGATCTTCTTGCAGTCCATGGGACTCTCAAGAAAACTTAGGTTACATAAAACTGTAACCTAAGGAAGGCTGCACCATTAGGGTGAATAGGGTGCTGCCCCACCAATCTCAACCTGCATTCAAGCAGCTCCCACCAGCTGGACAACTTGCTTTCAACTGGTCCATGGGGATGTCAGCTTCCTCCTCCCAAGTTTCACTGTTGCTTTCATAAAACTCATCAGAGAGGAGGATGGGGGCAAAACCAGAACTGGTTAACTCTGCCGGTCTCTGTCTCAGGCTCCACCTACTCAGGTGTTCCCTGTTTTCTGCCCTCTGAGCCTCATTGGACACCAGCCAGCACTGCCACTCATGGTTTGTTGAGGGTGAGCAAACCACAAGACTGGGCTCCCTGATTGATAACGCTAAACCAAACCATGTCTTGATGTTACAGACTGGCTGGACACAGAGTAATGGTGGGAGGCACCAGCTGTGGAACCCACAAGGGAGATGGGCTTAGGGCCTGAGGATTGGTGGTGGGAAAATGGCAAGTGGTCAGAGGGAGAAGAGGGAGGGAGAAGAGTGGGAGGAGGAGCAGGAAGCTGGAGAGGTACTAGAGTTTAGGGAGCAGGGAGCAAGGGTGCCAACAATAGGGGGTTCTGGTGTGTGAGCACCCACAAAATTTTTGTTGTGGGTGCTCAGAACCCACACAGCAGGGCCCCCATGCAACTTCCAAGGTCTCGCAAGGCCTTCAACAGCATCTTGGGCACCGGAATTCCAGAGCTGCCCCCAGAGATGCTTTCTGAGGTCTCCTGAGAGCTTCTGGTGGCACTGGAACTCAGATTCCGAGGCCAGGGAGTGGGCGTGATGTCATGATGTTATGTTGCCAAATGACATCATGATGTCATGTGCACTGGGTACCCATAACCTGGGGCCCATGTCAGCTCCCCTGGCAGGAGAGTCTGGGGCAGAGAGCAAATCAGCATATGAAGTGGAAGCAGGAGAGGAGGGAGACCAAGAGGCAGAGGTGAGTCAGGCTGGTGAAGAAACAAGGGTGTCTCCCCCTTCTGCTGCGATAAGCTCCCTTCCAACCTGGTCTCTCAAGACCAGGCGAAGTATTTAGTGGGACGAGCAAAGACAGGCATGCCAGCATCAGATTGCTTGGGAAGGATCCAAGAGAGAAGAGGTAGGCAGCTTTGGGAACTGCCACATGGGGGCAAGACCTACCAAAGAAGAGTTGCTGTGCTCATTAGGCTTGGCACCCCTGAGCAGACCCTGGTTTTTTTTCTAATAAAGAGTTCACTTACAACCTGTGAAGAAGGTTGGCTGAGAGGCTGTGATGGGCCCATGGCTGAGTAGGGATTTGAACTCTGGTCCCCCACGTCCTTGTCAGACACTCTAATCACAACACCACACAAGCTCTCAGTTGCTGTCAAAACTAGTCAGCATAGCCAATGGCCAGGCATTATGGGAGTTGTAATTCAAGAACATCTGGAAGGGATAGTGTTAGCTATCACTGACCTCTATGCACATGTGCGCACAAACATTATGATCCCCCTTTTTGCATACTGAATGGGCAGTTTCCAGGGTGCTCCAAGAGGGCTCTCATTCTCTGGATGCGGGCATAGTAAAAGATAGGAGAGAGAGAGAGAGAAAGAAAGAGAGAGAGGGGGAGGTTGGTTTTGCCATCTAAAATACCTGTTTTACAGCCAGTTATTGCTGTAATCAGGCTGGGTTCATTAGATATTATTAATGTGTCTGTCGTAAGTGCTTTAAGGCGATCAGCTCAGTAATTCAGACAGAATTAACAACATCATTATTTTAAAGAGTTATCGGTAAATCTCCTTTGCAGGAGCCACATTAAGCCAATGAAATTTACATAGAAATTGAAAAAGGGGCCTGTAAAAAGATATCTCCGAGGTCTGTGCTTGTAGTAAAACATGTCATCAAGCCTTTGGGTGTTTTTCTTGCTTCCTTGCTGGATCTGGACGAAAAGATCACTCTGAGAATTTTTCTTCGCCTCCCTTGGTTAGCCTTTAGATTGCCAACCCACCCAAAAAAATTTGCTACTTCCCAGAGGTAAGAGATAATAATTCTCATGCTGAAAATAGGAAGCGGGGCATAATTTTTGATGGAGGGTGGCATGATATCACAACAACAACAACTCCTCTTCCAATTTCTTAAACCATTTTTGGGGAAGATGTTAATGCTTGGCAGGAAGGCTACAGAAGTGCCATAATGAAAGGAGTTAGTTCTGGGTGCCGCCCACCACATCTCCTCCTCTCCTGGGCACTCAGTTGTCTTTCCCCCTTTTAAAAAACCTCTCATTCCCTCCTCAAGAGAGCCAGTGTGGTGTAGTGGTTAAGAGCGGTAGTCTCCTAATCTGGGGAACTGGGTTCGCGTCTCCGCTCCTCCACATGCAGCTGCTGGGTGACCTTGGGCCAGTCACACTTCTCTGAAGTCTCTCAGCCCCACTCACCTCACAGAGTGTTTGTTGTGGGGGAGGAAGGGAAAGGAGAATGTTAGCCGCTTTGAGACTCCTTAAAGGGAGTGAAAGGCGGGATATCAAATCCAAACTCTTCTTCTTCTTCTTCTTCTTCTCTTCTCTTCTCTTCTCTTCTCTTCTCTTCTCTTCTCTTCTCAAGGGCTTGGTAATACCCAGCAGCCAAAGGAGTGAGTTGCAATCTCACATGTCCAGCTGGTGCTCTCTTTCAACAGATCCCAAGATCAGATAACTTTGCAGAACGGTGGGGCTAGCGTTACAGCCAAAGGAATTCAAAAGGCCACGTCCTGCAAAAAGGGAAAAGAAAAGTCCCGCTAATTACTGGATTATTAATGTAGACATCAAAACAGCTTGGTAGCTTACCCCAGCTGACAACCGCCAGCAGAAGCACACATTTGATACACGAGGAATTATAATCAGCAGAGACAGGGAGCATCTAGAAGCGACTCAGGCTTGGCTGGGCTGGAGACAGAGGAAGGGAACGCTTTCACGTGGCCGACTAAACTCTACAACTATGTCACCAAGCCGATACATACAAACCTGGGAGCAAGGGCACAACTGGGCAACCTGTGTACTGAGCAGTCATCCCAATTTGTCTGCAGGGAGATTAGACCACATTGGCTGTTTAAAGAGCATTCTTTCTGTTTTCTTGCGCAGAGATGTAATCAAAGCAAGTAATACCCCACACTTTCCACTGCAATTGCCCATCACATTTCATTATTGCAGAAAGTCCAATCTTTTGGGAAAGCACGTTTGCTTCACAAGAACTCCCAGTCAGCTATAAATCGTGCAACCTGAATTTGTTGGTATGTGGTTGAATCCCACTCCAAAATGGCATCAGTCTGAGGATGCCCGGTTTATCTATTAAATTTGCATACTGCCCTGCACCTGGAGATTACAGAGTAGTTCACAACAAAAAAATTCAAAATGAGAACTTGACATACTTCTGAGTAGACACATATAGGTAAAAAAGGTAAAGGACCCCTGGACAGTTAAGTCCAGTCAAAGGCGACTATGGGCTTGCGGGGCCCATCTCACTTCAGGCCGAGGGAGCCACTGTTTGTCCACGGACAGCTTTCTGGGTCATGTGGCCAGCATGACTAAACTGCCTCTGGCACAACAGAACACCGTGACGGAAGCCAGACTGCACGGAAATGCCTTTTACCTTCCCACCACAGTGGTACCTATTCATCTACTTGCACTGGCATGCTTTCGAACTGCTAGGTTGGCAGAAGCTGGGACAGAGCAACGGGAGTTCATCCCGTCTTGCAATGTCAATGTCATTGTTTTAAATAAAAGAATCCCAGTTCTAGGGCAGTGCATATGGCAGAGGTGGGGGAGAAATTTCGTTTGGTTTGTATTTCAATGAAATTTGCATGATATTTGCATTTCCTGGAAGAATACACAAACCCAAACACAGATGTGCTTTGAAATTAAATACCAGTGCATGTCAGATGTGGATATTAAGTATTCTGCAAATCTTCAAGTATGTAGCAAAATCTCTGACAACAGAGTATGACACAGAGAATTTTGAGGAGAATTTTTCAAAGTGAATTTGTTAAATCAACTTCTTTGTGCTATGCTGGTTTTTTTTAGGGGGAGGGGTAATATAGTTTAGCCATCATATTACTAAACTATTTGACCTAAGCTGTCTTTGGGCAAAACCAGTTTCTTGTGCCAGAGCTACATAGAAGATATGAAGTATTTGAATTACTTTCAGATATCAACCATGACTGCAACGATTTGTCAACAAGGTCGCCTGGTAAAAAATGAGCGAACAGGGGATGTCAGTTCCAGAGGAAAGTGGAAATCTCAGTTTGGATTAAAGCTAGTTTGGGGAGAAGCACATCAAAATGCAGTATTTCCTAAGAAGTTACAGAATAGATGCAGGGCATATATGGATTGTGACTTAATGTCATGTGTACAATGCTTCCTAATCAAACCAGCAGTGGCTGTAAACATTTTAATGCATTTTATTCTTACTTTGCTAATTTAAAGTTTCCCGTTGCCTAGATTGCAAAAGGACCACTGATAAAATAGGTCGGGCCTGATCTACCATGGCATGTCTTATCTGGTATAATTTAAACGGGGGAGGAGATAATTTTAGGTACATATGAAATGTAAAAGCTAAAGTTATCTATCCATCTATAAAGGCACCCAGGAAATATAATAGCTGAAGTTGACATCAGAGTACCCCACAATCGTGAATCTTACCACCACAGGGGACGATGCAGCTGACTAAAATGGTAAGAACTTGTTCAGGCAACAACATCAGATAAGAAAGGCAACTGGTGTGCTCCTACCTGCTTGCAGTTAAGTGATCTGACTTACTGCCGAGACACAAAACATTCTCAGTCTGCGCACCCTGACACCGAGATGAATGGGGGAGGAAATGAGCTATAAACTGAACTAGCCCTTTAGACTCCATTCAAGAGCAAAGACTAAAAGAAAACACTTTGGGACGTTCTCACGCCACCAACATTTTGTCGCTGAGCTTCACTTGTGCATTTTGGTTATCATCAACCAAGTGGATTGACAATAAAGAAAGAAAAAGACTGCTTAGGCTGAAATATTCTATACACTTATTGGACTTACATACCCTCCAACATTTCTCCAATGAAAATGGGGACATCCTATTCCATTATTATTATTATTATTATTATTATTATTATTATTATACCTCATCCATCTGACTGGGTTGCCTCAGCTACTCTGGGCAGCTTTCAGCATATATAAAAACAATAAGCATTTTTTAAAAAACGCCTTCAGGTGTCTTATAAAGGTTTATAGTTACTTATCTTCTTGGCTCGGGGGTCACATAACTCCCTACCCTCCAACATTTCTCAGATGGAAATAGCGACGTCCTAAGGAACATTCTAGTATCCAATCAGAAACCAGGATGGCTTCTGTAAATCCAAGACTGTCCCTAGAAAACAGGGACACTTGGAGAGTCTGTATTTAATTCTAAGGACACATATATAGCATTGCACTGTTTAACTTTGTTTGTTTGTTTGTTTGCACTGTGTATGTTTGTTTGTTATGCTTTTATTTGAAAGCATTAATGTGGCATGGGGAGTAGGGAGGGAAGCATTCATACAAAAGGGAAACCGGATTTGTGGGCATCAAATAGTTTCACTCTTCCACAACCCTTTTGAAATAGCACTTATGGGGGATTTGTGGGGAGTTTCTCATCTTAATTTGGGGCCCAATCCTGTAAGTGCTGCTTTATAATCCCTCCCCCAATGCTCCTGCAGGTGTTCAGCCTCCTCTGCAAAACTAGACCATGAAGTAGCAGTTGCCGTAGCAACAAAATGCAAAAGAACAATAATGATAATAATAAAATCTGTGTCCTGAAGAAACTTCACAGCACGTCTCAACAGTGCTTCACAAAACTGCAATTAGGCTTGTGTTGAAACATCTCTCTCTCTTTTTCTGCTGTGAACGGTAGGCTGAAACCTCTGTGATTTTTTTCTCTTCTATATTTCCTCTGACAAATTCTGTTTTCGTGTATGTGTGCAGGCATGGGATTCAAACTGGTTTAAAATAGCGTCTCTGCAAAGGGCCACTGCGCGACAAAATTGCAAAATGATATACGAAAGTTGCCAACAGACAACTTACATTGTCTGCTATATACGCCAACAGACAACATCCTCTGAGAGATGCCAGAATCACAGTACACATCAAAGGTCTTGGCATTGATAATACAGCAGCCTAAAACAGAGCAAAACAGAAGCGCTAAAAGGAAAGCTGTACGCAGAAACAGATTTTGGGCTTTTTGTTGTAGGTGACTGCTGTTCAATTGACTATGACCATAGACTCAGCGGGACATAAAGCACAGGCCAGAAAGGGATTGGATGTCCTTTCTAGGTAGGTGTGAGCTGAACAATCCCATTGGATCCTTTCCAGGTCCTTGATTCTGTTACCCCTGCTGAACCCTCCCCTTCAGGTTACTACCAAATCCATGTAATGAGTAAGCTTCCTCAGCTGTTCCTATCCCCCAGGTTCAGGGATAGGAACTGTGCCAGTAGAGGCTTGTTCCACTGTAGCAATGCAGTCTCTTATTCAAGGTAGCATCCTAGCTCGATTCTACTTGAAGTGCTTCTGTCTTGCCTGGATTAAGCTTCACTTCGTCTAGGCGCCTTACGTTGCTGTCATCTGAAAAAGTAAGCCTGAAACCCAAACTTTATATAAACATAGGGTCTCCCTCCCCACCCCCATAACAGTGGAGGGGAAGTTGTCTGATGAACTTGAAAAGCAGCAGCGTTCATGGTTTTCTGAGCTGCGCTACAGTTTTATCTGCTTCTTCAAAGTACTACAAATCTGAATCTAACGAAAGACAGAGTTGGATTCATATGTGTGTGTGTGTGTACTGACAGTCTTTGCTAATTATCTGATGTAGGAAGTAAGATGTCTGCTTTGCCCCAGGTAGTCGTCTTTGCCGTTGTGACGAAGTACAAAAGATAATGATATCGGATTCCTGTAATCATTTCTAATGTACCCCCATCTCCATCACTCACCTTTTATAATCAGCAGGAAATCTCTGCATTCCTTCCCTAAAAGGGCCTACAGCCTTCTTACAAAAATGTGAGAAGTGGGGAGAGGAAGGTGTTCTTTGGTTTCTGGTTGATAAACAGAGCTGTAGTCTTGCTTCCAGTCAATGGAAAATTTGATGAATTTTAAGACAGAGTACCATTGGCAGACTTGTTCAGATGTATTTTTCTTTAGCTTTGAGGCACATTTTAAAAAACGAATAGTATGTTCTTTATGTTAACGTTTCTTTGTGCACAGGGGATGTTCATTTCCTGCTATACTATTAGCAATCATGTGTTTGCCTTGTGCAACAAACGATTTCCTCAAATTTGTTTGCTTTCCTTCAGAGGTTCTAGTTTCTCACCGGCCAAACAACAAGATAGGAAGAAACCTCAGGTGACCTTTGCTGCACCAACTATCCGGATCAGCTCTCAAGTCAAAGGCTATCCAGTTCTTTGTTGTCCCTGTTTATCTCATCCATATTCCTCTTGACAGGTTTGCACACCTGCCGGTGGAATGTGGGCTGATGCATCTGATTTACTGGCAACCACTTTTGTTTCCTGTAGGTCATTCATAGGTTTCACAGATAGGAAAGACTGTGGCATTACAAGGGGGCTGAATCTCTGTCATTCCCCTCATTTATGGCCACACTCCTTGCATTCCATCCACTGACCTTCCCACTGGTCGGGTGCTCCACTTGGAAAAGAATGAGGATAGAGAATTGTTCTACAGGAAGACAAGGGAGTCACCAACTTAGTTGGCTCCAGGCAGCCAGTTCATCCTAGCCCCTGGTTCTCACCTGTGGGCTAGTTTAGTGGCAATAGATATTCCACAACTGCAATGAAAACCCAAGCTACCTTGGATTGTTCTATGAAACACTTCAGGCCTTTGTCAATTTCCCCCTCTGCCTATCAGCTTTATGGGACTCCAGTTGGCATTTCCAACAATAAGATCAATAACCTTTGTGAGGCATTCAGATCAAGGATTCAAAAAGCACATTGCGTGTTCAGACCCAGAGACTTCCCCCTTGAATAAAGACACATTTGACTCAAATTTTAGTTTGGGTTTTTGGCAGAATTTAGGCCACAACTTTACTGATTACAGAAAAGTGAGTGGTTGCATAGGCTCTGGTTCGACTAGCTCCCTACACCCTTGCAGGTAGCGCTGACCCAGAGCTCTATCATAGGTCAGCCAAGGGTGAACACCTGAGGCAGGTGAAAAGCCTGGGAACAGACTCTGTTCACTCCCCAGATGCTCCCCTGGACTCAGGCACAGGCACAACCCCCTTTCAGGGGTTGACCAAACCAAGTTGAGTCCCTGGATTCCTTTAATGGAATACCCTTCACATAGGGATGGCGAGAGGGTTCTCCCATCCCTATCACATGAACCAGAGCCTATCCGCAACCTTACAAGTTGTGACAAATTGCTACATGGCAGGTGAAACCCAAATGGCCACAGCCAATCAGCCAAGTGGGTAAAATTCCTGCCATGCCCCTGTCCCAATGACAGATGACACACGATGGCATAGCAAGGACAATCGCAAAGCCCTACAAGTAGGGAGAGGTGGGCGGGTGTTCCGATGCACAAGCCGAAAGAGGAAGCTCTAGGACACGTGCATAGGCATATATAGGTCCCTTGATCCATTTAGACCGCGTCCCATTGGCCAGATTACACTCAGCAATGAGGGACCTACCAATCGGGTGTTGTGGCTATCCAATAGACCCACCCACAACCAGGAGGTCAGTCTCCAGGTCTCACTGCAACATGTGCCCTCTTTTAGGGAGGACATGATTTGTAGAGCAAGCGTGGAGAACCTTTGGTCTTCCAGATTTTACTGGACTGCAATTCCCATCAGGCCCAGCAAGCATGGCCAACGGCTAGGTATGATGAAAGTTTCAGTGGGGAACCAGAGGGCTATTGCAAAGATCTCTTGGGACGATGCCATTTCAGGATACTGGTGGGAATCAGTACATCACAGTGCTTCCCCAAACAACAATGTGCTTCCACTCAAGTGTTCCATAGTTGTCAATGCAAAGAGCTTTGCAGTAGCTCATATCAGTCACTTCTTAATATTAACTGTAATAAAGATATTTAACTTAATTTAGCAACAGGAAGACAGAAGAGAAATCCACAGGACCCAGACTAGCTTTCTCATTTGCTAGTTTTCATTGCAGAGCAACCTGGCACTATGAGATCCACTGGTACTTTGGCAGATCAGATCAGGTCCCTATGGCTATGTGGTAGACCGGAAGAGGGAATAGCCTGTAAACACAATCCCTCTTCCACCTAGCCAGTCCACTCATTGCCACCATATATCCCCTGTCCACAATTACCTTGACTAGGCCACTCCTTTTGCATGTTTCCATCAGAATTTTGCATCAGCGAATGGCTCCTTCTTCTCTAGGCTTTCCTTACCTGTTTGTCTATCAGCTGTCAGTGACTTCCTCCCTTCTTTAAAAAATGCTGAGACCTCCAGTGTTTCCCCCAGGTGCATGGGCACTGAGGAAGAATGCTAAGATTTGTCAATTCCTTTAGCATCCATTTAGGATTATTGTCAACGTCTATAAATCCATAAGCAAGCTATTCCTTTGAGACTAATTCTCTTTGATGGGTGGTGCAGCCGGGTCACCCAGCAGGAAGAAATCTTGTTGGTCCGTATTATAGATGTGGCAGCTCAGGCGCATTCTTGCTTTCTGTGATCTTCCTGGTATTCATTTGCTGCTAGGAAGGATAACCTTTTTCTTTGCCTTCGTATGTTGGAGAAGACATCCACTCTCGACCCTATCTTTGGATTCCTTCCCCCCTCACCACCTGGGTACAAAATGTTATCTCACAAGGCAGCTGTGGGGATGGCAAGCTTCTCTTTAGCAGTTTATAGAGCATTCATTTAAAAAAACAAAACAAACAACAACCTCTAAAATCTGGAAATGCCAATAATCAAATTGTATTGGGGAGAAAATGAAGTTAGCATCTAAAAAAACAGCTTGGGAAATGGTCAGTGGAAAGGGTTTGGATGTTGACGGTGACAATTTTCTGTCCCTGCAAACATGCTACAGTAGGTTGAATCCAAGTAAAAGTAGACCCACTCATAGTCCTTAATTTGAGTAACAGAACGATCCAAATCCCGGTGGGGTGTGGCAGAGCACTGGAGCTACCATGGCAGCAAGAGTCCTGTTGCTCATACAGACTAAAGCAGAAGGCAAAGGATGCTCTAGACCAGTGTTTTTCAAGCTTTTTCCAACCGTGGCCCCCCCCCTTCTGACCTTGTTTCCTTCCTGTGGCTCCCCTGTCCAACTGGGAGAAAGGTAGCTATTCAAATGTTTTGTTTGCAAATAGAACATGTTTTATTTATATTTTTTATAACTTATACAAAATGCAATTACATAAAAAATTATACTTTAAGTATTTCTTGATGGATGGGACCTTTGTGCTTGATGACCAGAAACAAGCTTCTTAAAATCTGGTTCTATTGCTGTGAGGGATAACCAAAGATCACCTCTGTGTCCATTATGTTCATTCTACTTCTCTGTTTTCTATTTTCTCCACTTCTCTGTTTTCTTTTTTTCTTTTCTCAATCACTTCCCTGTTTTCTTCACTTCTCACTTCCCTCTGTGGCCCCCTAGTCTTGTGCCGTGTGTTATTTTCACCTGTGGCCCCCTTGGAATACCCCACTTTCCCTTTGAACCTCAAGGCCTCACAGAACTGGACCAAATCTGCAGGTGGTGGGTGCCATCTTAGAAGAGGCATCTCCTCCACCCCCTTATTTTCTAGGAATTTCCTAGGTAGGAATTATTTTCTAAGATGGTTCCTGCTGCAACAAGTATGGTTGTCATCCAGACAAAATGAAGTATGAAGTTAAGATGAGCAGAAAGGGATTGTGGGGGGAATCATAGATCTTGTCACAGAACCATTTAGCTCGCTCTCCCTGCGGCCTGCGGTGGTAACAAGATGGCCAAATGAACCAAGAATGTTGAGATTGTGGGTAAAAATGGTACCCAATACGGCGCTTCCCTGAAGAAAAAGGTGAAGAAGATTGAAATTAGCCAGCATGCTAAATATACTTGCTCCTTCTGTGGCAAGACCAAAATGAAGAGGAAAGCTGTGGGTATCTGGCACTGTGGCTTTTGTATGAAAACAATAGCTGGTGGCGCCTGGACATACACCACCACTTCAGCGGTGATGGTGAAATCTGCCATCAGAAGACTGAAGGAGTTAAAAGACCAGTAGAAGCATATTTTTGTTCCACTGTTACTCTTCCTCTACAGTTCACGTCCTTATTGTCAATTAAAGGTGGTTGTGACTCTTGAGAGTCCCATGAACTGCAAGAAGATCAAACCTATCCATTCTTAAGGAAATCAGCCCTGAGTGCTCACTGGAAGGACAGATCCTAAAGCTGAGGCTCCAATACTTTGGCCACCTCATGAGAAGAGAAGACTCCCTGGAAAAGACCCTGATGTTGGGAAAGATGGAGGGCATAAGGAGAAGGGGACGACAGAGGACGAGATGGTTGGACAGTGTTCTCGAAGCTACCAGCATGAGTTTGACCAAAGTGCGGGAGGCAGTGGAAGACAGGAGTGCCTGGCGTGCTCTGGTCCATGGGGTCATGAAGAGTCAGACACGACTAAATGACTAAACAACAACAACAACAAAAGTGAACATTGAACAGAGAAAAAAGAACCATTTAGCTCTGGACTAGATACCTTTTATAACCCATACACTGGTTGATCATGTGCCAAACAGTGGCTGATGGGATGCATTCAGCTTGGTGGGTCACAAACTATGAAAACCTGTTCCAGGTGTTCACTCTCTGCTCTTCTGAGAAGTTGTAAACAGGATACAACCTAAGATGTATCAATGTAAATAAACAAGGAAATAGAGAAGTAAACTGACAGGGATAGTCTGGGAATGTGGATGTCCCTCCCTCTGAACCCCAAGCACACCTCTATTCTGCAAGCTGAGTCAGCTAGCTCTTTTGACATCACAAACCTTCAGCATTCATGATGTCATAAGAGCTAGCCAATCAGTGGCTGCTCCGGCAAGCTAGCAAAGGATTAGTACAGGGGACAAGTATGCTTGTGAGGCCCTTTGGAAAAGAGCTATTTTTCATTTCTTGCCAAATTGTGCTGCCTAATTCCAGCCTTTTGGCTTTGGGGGTGATGTGGGTTGTAAACACAAAGAAATAAAAATGGACTCAGATTACACAGAGAGGTTCCACAGAGACATGCAGCACATTGCAAGAGAAGTTACCTTGCCTTAGGTTGAACATAACGATTCTTCATTCTGACACACCCTTTTCTGATGAATTACCAGTCTGTCTCCTTCCCTTTGCAGACTCCTGGGCATTCGGATGAGAGAATACACAAAGAGGAGAAAGATCAATCTCACTCCACAGATAATGGGGCTGGTGCAGATGGTCACTGGACTCCAGGGGCTCAGTGACAGACTTTTGCTGAAATGTAGCAGTGAATTCCCTCAGGAAAGATGAACACACAGAGAATGCAGTTTTGTTTGCATAAGGAGTTGGCTTCCTCTTGTTTCAGCATGAGTTAGGCGGCTTGCTCTCTTTCTCTTTTGGACTCATTCACAATGTCTGTAGACCCTCCAAATGTCCCTGTTTTCCAGGGACAGTCCTGTATTAACACAAGCGGCCCCAGTTTCTGAGCTGAACCCGGAACGTCCCACTTTTCCTTAGGACATTCCTACTTTCATCACAGAAATGTCGGACGGTATGGTAGGGCGTCTCTCTTGGAGTTATGTCAGGGAAATAAGCAACTTTTTCTAAATGCAATTGGAGATTTGAACCCTGGCATCCCAGGTCCCGGTCCAGCACTCTAAGCCAGTGTGGTGTAGTGGTTAAGAGCGGTAGACTCGTAATCTGGGGAACCGGGTTCGCGTCTCCGCTCCTCAACATGCGGCTGCTGGGTGACCTTGGGCTAGTCACATTTCTCTGAAGTCTCTCAGCCCCACTCACCTCATAGAGTGTTTGTTGTGGGGGAGGAAGGGAAAAGGAGAATGTTAGCCGCTTTGAGACTCCCTAAAGGGAGTGAAAGGCGGGATATCAAATCCAAACTCTTCTTCTTCTTCTAAGCCCTTTCCTACACTGAGCGTAAACCTTTCAGGTAACCCTAAATGTCAAGGAGTGTTATGTACTGAGTTGAATAGGATCCAAAATCCAGCAGTCTGATTGGTCCTAGAATAATAGGATTCAGAATGCAGCAGTCTGATTGGCCCTAGAAAAATAGGATTCAGAATGCAGCAGTCTGATTGGTCCACAGGAGCCACCCAATCCAGCTCCAGGTGGAAGTGAATCCGCAACCTGATTGGCCTACAGGTGAATCCCGGAATTAGCCAATCACATAGGGCCCATTGTGTAAATAATGCATATAAAGCAGACATTCTGGGGGAACTTCCATTCCTCCTCACCACTATGAGCTGAATAAAGAGCATGAAATCCACTCTTGACTCTGAGTATATTTCAAGGAGTTTGGACCTGATGACCCAGCTGCCTCAGATGGATATTCCCTGAAAGAGACATTGCCCGTGAAGTATCAATGAAATGCAGCCATACAGAAGCTGCCTTATGCTGGGTGAGACCAGCGGCGGCACTCGTTCTCTAGGGTCGACAAGGGTCAGAGATAACCTGGGACCTTGTTTATGCATAGCAAAAGTGCAGGGGGGAAACCAAATGTATACCATTTGGCGCAGTTCATCCTGACAGAGGGATGAACTCGAGCAGCTGTTGCAGAATAAGAGTCAGAGAGAGGAGCCTGTCAAGTGAAGAAAAGCAATGACTGATGTTTCTGGCATCTGAGTTCTCCGAGCAACCAGATCAGGAAATGAGGTCACTTGTATACAACTTGACTTAGAAATAACTGCTTGTCAGCTCACCAAAGTGTGCGGTACAAATAGCATGATTCCCATGATACGACTCGGGCGAGGATGCGGAATTAATCTCGCAGGAAGGCTTCCATGAATATTTCCACATCTCCGGCCAGGGTCAAAGCAAGTTAAAGCTGCTTGCAGTGCAAGAACCATTTTAAGTTGCTCTCCTTCGATCCCCCCCACCCCCCCGATCATGCTCCGCCCAGCTTCCCAAAGTGCATAGCAAGAAAAGTCTGAGCACTTAAGGAAACCGATCGATAAGCAAGTATATGCTAGGGACTCTAAAAGCCTGCTTTTAAAAAGGGGGGGGGGGCTGAACAGGATACGCTGCTAGTTTTATGTGACAAAGGTAGGATTTGGGAGAAATCCTGATAATTATGGAGTCCTTTATCACATCAGGGGATAACTACTGTTGGTGCTACAATTGACAGAAAGCTTTTGCTGTTTAGTCTCTATCTCTAAATGTCTATTAATTAACGTTGGGTTTAGCTCTCTTTCTTAAGGTAAAATTAGATTTAGGCAGGTGCATCTTAAAAAGCATAGACATCACCTTGCTGATAAAGGTCCGTATAGTTATATCTGTGATTTTCCCAGTAGTAATGTATGGGAGTGAGAGCTGGACCATAAAGAAGGCTGATGGCCGAAGAATTGATGCTTTTGAATTATGGTGCTGGAGGAGACTCTTGAGAGTCCCATGGACTGCAAGAAGATCAAACCTATCCATTCTGAAGGAAATCAGCCCTGAGTGCTCACTGGATGGACAGATCCTGAAGCTGAGGTCCAATACTTTGGCCACCTCATGAGAAGAGAAGACTCCCTGGAAAAGACCCTGATGCTGGGAAAGATGGAGGGCACAAGGAGAAGGGGACAACAGAGGACGAGATGGTTGGACAGTGTTCTCGAATCTACCAACATGAGTTTGACCAAACTGCCGGAGGCAGTGGAAGACAGAAGTGCCTGGCGTGCTCTGGTCCATGGGGTCACGAAGAGTTGGACACAACTAAACAACTAAACAACAACAACAACTGAAAAATAGCTTCTGTGCATATATTTCATTTAGGGGCACTAGATGTCATGGGGAATGATGTCATCATCATCATCATCCTGTAAGTTTCTCCTGATCCGCTCTTAGGCAGAGCACCTCAGGTGGCAGATGCTGAGAGGCAGGATGGCTTCCTCTTCCCCCAGCTGTTCTCCCCATGACCCCCCAGGCTGTTCTAATTCTCTCTGGTACCCTGGCAGGTGCTTGGAATGACTTTTAATTCTGACCCAACATGTTTTGGAACAAATCCGTCCTCAGGGTCACATCCTTAGCACCAATTCTCACTGGATACCTGGGACATGTTCCTCTGAACGTTGGGCCTAGAATACATTTCATTTCAAGGGATGGAAGTGGTTTGTTGAGTATTTACAAACAAACTGGAAACAGATTAAGACGTTGGCAGGATTACTGTAAAAACCTGCAGGGTTTTTTGTTTTGTTCTTGTTTTAAAAAGATATATGAGATATACCTTAGAACAGATGAATAAAAGAATTAAAGAATTTGGAGTATGCAGGAAAGGACAGAAATAAATGCAAGGAACCTCAGAAAGAGAGGGAAGGGAGTTGAAACTGAAGATGCTAGAACTTGGCAGAATAATTGTTGTAATGTATATAAATTATTATTATTATTATTATTATTATTATTATTATTATTATAAATTCAAGCACCAGGACCTTATTTATTAGCCCCACCACTGTTGTTACACCAATGCTCCAGAATTTCTACTTTTGTCTTAAACTCGAAGTGCCAAGGAGGTTACTTTCTTCCTTATGCTCTGTCACAAGGCTCTGCGACCAACAGCCCATCAAACCCCGTCATGCAACGAAGTGAAGCAGGTTTCTTTAAGTGTTGGAATTAACATTGTTGGGTCTTGTGGATCCATGTGCACAGGGCCGGTTTTGATGCCTCTGAATGTCACTCCATTTGGTGGGGAGGTTTCTGAGACTGAGGAGCAGGTTTGGGTCTCTGTTTGGAAATGTTTTTGTTGGTGGTGGATTAGGGGACCTGAAGCACACCAAGTCAGCACAGGTTGAGGGCAACAATGAGGGAGCTGGGGACGTCATAATGGGGAGTCCAAGCAGGTTTGGTACAGCAGCAGAAAGCAGGAAATGGGTGCCAAATGTGCAGTCCCACTGGCTGCTGGGGGCTGCTTTGCCAGAATGTTCCCCACTGGGAATGCATTGTCAAAGCAGCATGCAGCAGGCCTGAACCTTCCTGAGGTTCAGAGGAAGGGGGAAAGAAAACAGTGCCTTGTTCCCCCACCTCCTCCAGATCGTACAGAGTTCAGAAAACCCCAATTAAACATTCACCCCAAACTAATTTGGGCCTGGAACAAGGTCGGTTGGGATCCTGTGTCAGGGGGCATTTGGGGACTGTGCAGTGCCCACAAATGACGCTATCCATTTGCAAACCTCAATATTTGCTGGTTTCTTAGAATTCCTGGGCAATGCCAAGCACTTCCAGCTAGTAATTAATATCCCAACCTAAAGTCAGCACACCTGCAGGTGTCCTTCGCTTTTCTATTTGGTGAATCACCGTTTCTCGCCCATAGAGGAATGAAAAATATTCAAAAGGGGCCAGGCGATGTTAAAAGCGGCAAAGGATTCCTTTTGTTTCCTTCTATCGCGATTGGCTTTTGACTGTAATAATATTTGCTGGGAGAGTGAAAATGACCCACGCTTTGCTGCAGTTCACATTCAGTGCATCCAATCTGCAGTCCCTGGAGGAAGCAAGCCGGGGAGGGGGGCGGAGGAAGCAAGTCTGTATTGCAGCTGCCGGTGTTTGTGATCAAACTCATCAGAGAGCTGCCCAGCCAGATCCAGTGTCCAGATAAACATGGTATTCATGCTAACCATCTGCCTACGGGTCAATAGGGACAAAAATTTAAAATAATTACCCCTAATGAATGAATATACAATGACGCTCCTATGTGATGTAGAGTATCATCAGTGCACACACAGACCCAGTGTTTAAAAGAGCAGTTGTTTTTTAACCCAGCCTTAGACTCGACCACTTCTTAATATGACTAGCATACGTTGCCTTAGTTCTATATTGGGTATGCCAGCCATAGTGCTTGTTTCAAAACACTCCCAATGGACTCTTCTAATCATAGTTATTTATCACCATCAATAAACTCTATTTTGATAGAGTCAGCAGTAATTGCAGGTCCGCCGTGGACTTTATTCAACAGCCGTATACAGTAGTAGAAAAGCAAGGTGTGTTGGCACACTATTAAGAAGCCTATTCAGCGCTACATAAACACTAGATGCAGTGTCTCCACCTGTTGTTGGACTACAACAACTATCATTCCTGAACACTGGTCCTGCTAGCTAACCTCGGCTGGGGAGCCAAGGTTGAGAAACCTTGCACTAGATGCAGGCCTGGTCCATCAGGTAAATTCCAAAAGCTGAAGCAGGACAATGCTCTATTCGGACCAACCAGTGTGTCACAAAATAGTGAGCAAGCTCTGGGGTTTCCCATTATTCCAAATGTTAAGTAACACTGGGGCTTGGACAGGGGCAGATATGCCACATCTTCAATTCTCCAAACTGAGGACTCTAGTTGAGGGCCAAGACCCCTGGAATTATGGTTTTCCCAGTAATGATGTATGGAAGTGAGAGCTGGACCATAAAGAAGGCTGATCGCTGAAGAATTGATGCTTTTGAATTATGGTCTGGAGGAGACTCTTGAGAGTCCCATGGACTGCAAGAAGATCAAACCTATCCATTCTTAAGGGAATCAGCCCTGAGTGCTCACTGGAAGGACAGATCCTGAAGCTGAGGCTCCAATACTTTGGCCACCTCATGAGAAGAGAAGACTCCTTGGAAAAGACCCTGATGTTAGGAAAGATTGAGGGCACAAGGAGAAGGGGACAGCAGAGGACGAGATGGTTGGACAGTGTTTTCAAAGCTACCAGCATGAGTTTAACTAAACTGCGGGAGGCAGTGGAAGACAGGAGTGCCTGGCGTGCTCTGGTCCATGGGGTCACAGAGAGTCGGACACGACTAAACGACTAAACAACAACAACAACAACAACAACAACAACAACAACAACAACACAATATATTCATCAGATATGTACAAGTATCCTTATTTAACTTCAACAAATTTAGAAACAATCCACTGAGGTTTACCACTGCCCTGCCCTGAATATTTCCACTATTCCTTTTCAGCTACCCAACGTATAGCCAGTTGCTCAGCTTAAAGCAGGCTTTCTATGTGCAAACTGCTTCCCTGCCTCATTCATTCCCCTGCTATCGCTCGAATTATCAATTACATTTTCAGCATAAGAATAAAGGCAGGCTACTTTTGCTGTCTCCCTGGGGTTTATTCCACCATGTGTTCCATTGAGAAACTCAGCTGTCGAACTGTAAGGCTGCACTCCTCTGGAACCTTGCCCACTGTTTTGGAAAATGGAAAACATGTGCTCAGGCTCCAGCAGCCGTAATCTTTATTCACATTGTGTATTCATCTAGTTAGTGATTTCTGGACCAGCAGTGCCCACGGCCAACACTTTACTTGTTGCACAAGATCCAGTATCCTGGTGGCGTTCATAAATTTCTCATCTGTTCTTTGCCATGCAAGCTGTCGTCTGCTTTTCCTTGCTATTTCAGGTATCTCCATATTGAAAGGGATCTCTCTCTCTCCTTAGTGGTGTCTGTACCAAACTGTGATTAAGCAGAATGGTGTATTTGTTTCCCAGCTGCCGGTATTCCTGTCCTGGCATAGGACAGGATGCTGAACACATTTCACATAGTGTCATGCTGGCTACCCATCTAAAGCCTATTGTTACTCAGGACTAATGCCCAGAACAAAAGGTTTGGCTAGTTTATACTTGGGCACCGGTCCATCTCAACAGATGGGTATCAGTGCAGACAATCAAGAGAGTATATTTGCTCATCAAATTAGAGAGTGGGGGCATTTTTCCCAACTGAGTTGGTCAAAACAGCTGCCTTCATGAAACATGTGTGCCTATGGTTAAAAGGTCTGTGGTTACAGGAATCTATGGATGCTTTCACACTTAGAGCAGCAGCATGGGCCAAAGGGAGCCGTGATACTAAAATACACTGTCGAGCTGTACAAGGAAAAGAGGAGAAGGAGAGGAGATATGACAGCCATCTTCAAATATCTCAAGGGCTGTCACAGGGAAGAGGGAACAAGCTTGTTTTCTCCTGCTCTGGAGGGTAGGACTCTAACCAATGGCTTCAAGTTACAAGAAAGGAGATTCTGACTAAACATTGGGAAGAACTTTCTGACAGTAAGAGCTGTTCAACAGTGGAACGGTCTCCCTCAGGATGTTGTGGACTCTCCTTCCTTAGAAGTTTTTAAGCAGAGGTTGGATGGCTATCTGTCTTGGATGCTTTAGCTGAAATTCCTGCATTGCAGAGGGTTGGACTAGATAACCCTTGGGGTCCCTTCCAATCTGCAGTTCTATGATTCTAAGGTCTAAGGTGGCCTCATACTGACTCAGACCAATGGTGCATCTGGCCTAGTGCTGTTTACTCAAGGCTAGCAGACATTCTCTAGGCTCTTTCTTATACGTGGCACTGGATTCTGTCCCGACTAGAATTTTGGCCAGGTTCCTGTGTTCTGTTTGAGGAACGGGCCTGTTGATTTCCTGTTGCCTGGAAAGATTGGGTCATTGTAAACTTTCATTATTCGCAATGTACCTAATTTGTGCTAGGCACTGTTTAGAATTCTTGTTGTTTAAATGTACACAAGACCCATCCTGCAAGATAGCAATTAGAAACAAAGGAATCAGAAATTGGAAGGAAAGTGGGGGGAACTTTGCACAAGTTGGGGAGAGAGTAAATAAAGGGAAGAGAGGCCTAGTTCACCCACAACTCTAAGCAATGGTTACGGTAATTAAACTATGGTTTATTAAAACATTCTTAGTGTTATGTGTAAATTTTGCCCAGCACTTTCACAATGGTTTTCATTGCCAACAAACCATGATATGAAGCCATGGTTTGTTCTTGGCTTTTTAACTATGGCTTGGCATTATGTGTTCCCAGCACCCTTCCTTAAAGATGGTTTCTATGTTCACCCCACCCCAGAAGCTCACTAAGCTTTCAAAGGCATGAGGGAAAGAGCAACTGGAAGACAAAAGGCTTTGGAGGAACAAGCTATGATTTGATTGTTCATTGGGCTGATGTGGGGTGGGGTGGGTTGAGGAAAATGAAATACAGCATAGGATTCACCAGCATGAAAAAAAAAAACCCAGAACGGAATGAGTTAGCAGCAGAGTCTCAAGAAAGGGTGACAGAACAGGGATGGAAGTTTGGGGAAATGGGAAGCTGAGAACTGTCAGGGTCTAAAGAATGAAGTTCTCCAAAAAGGCCTTGGAATCTTGAGAAGGATAATGTAGGAAAATAATGATAATGAATCAAGATTAAGGACAAAACACTGTGTATAAGTAGCCAGGTCTAAGAAGTAGCTAGCTGAATGAGTGAAAGTATGAGGTGAGAGGATTAAAGCAAAATAATCTAAAAGAGAGAGAAAATTATGAACAGATTTGGTTTGCCAACCAATGTGAATATTAAAGTCCCCAAAAGCAAAGGGAGGGGAAATATGCTAAGATAGGCTTGCCATATTTCAAAAAGTAAAAACCCAGAGCTTTTTTTTTTTTTTTTTTTTGCAAAATTGCAAAAACAACAAATAAAATTTACTTTTTAAGGGAAATCGGCAAAAGCAATACTGCTGACATGGATTACCATACATCCAGATTTTCCTGGACATTACACCAATTTCCGCCTGGACACTGCTTCCAGCTGCAGTATTCCGGGTACGTCCATGGAATTCTGGACATATGGCAACCCTAGCTAAGACAATATCAGACAGGAAGGTTAAGGAAAGAACCAGGGGAATAATAAATCATAGCAAACCCTAGACTGCAAGGAGCTTTTAAATGAAGGGTGTGGACTTTAAAACATAAGAAGGAAAAAGGACTTGGGTGGGGCCTCTTTTAACTAAATTATTCACTGCCATGCAGAACTTGCTGTTCATTGGCCTCACATTGATCAGCCCATTTGTGAACCCTCAATGGAGAAGAGGTAAACCATAGTAGAGAAAACAGTTCTAGTTGACTTGAACAAGCAAACCTGTTCAGGAAAGTGGCGTGAGCTAATCTGATCCAAAAGGAAATGTTCTGCTGGGTATATTCTCAGCTCATTCGCCCAGTCTTCACTGAGCCCCAGGTTCACCTGGATCCCTTACCTCTTACATGGTCTTTCCTTGATTGCTTACTTTTCTTTGATAGCAGCTTGGCCACTAAGGCCAGAAAACCATGTCAATTCCATCTGCTTCTGTATCAAAACCGTTGGGTCTCCTATGCAGTTCTCTAATAGAAACAACTTACAATTGCCTAAAATGACCAGCCCTTGGATAATTCCCTCCTTTCATATGCCAGGGTAATACAAGAAAGGAAATATAATCCAATTAAGAGATTGTGAAACTTTCTGATGCTTGAATTTCAGCTCTCCTTCTAACAGAGCCTGTGCCTAAATCCTTGACCATGTCTTTCCTTGAAAAAAAATAGATGATGTGAATCAAATATCTTGACAATGACCATATGATTCATATGTAATTAACTAAAGGTTACCAGATTTTTTTCAATGAATCCAGGGACACTTTTCAACTTCAATGGATTTTGTATGGGGACTGGTTTGTAAATCTGGGGACTGTCCCTGGGAAACGGGGACGCCTGGTAACCTTAAATTAACTGTATGTGTATGATGCTTTTTTATTTCTTCTTGTTTGTTATTTTGAAATCTTCAAACATGGAGCATTTAACATAGTCATTCTTGGGAAGCAACTGTGGTCTACAAACAGGAGAGAAAGAATTCACTCAGTAAACCAGAACAATAAATGTGGCGATGCAGTTTTGTGGGCCTGAGAGTGAGCTGTATATATTTTTTAATGCACAAAACATGGCAATTTGTGGCAGTCACATTGCTTCTGTAACCATAATTGCAGTGGTTTTGCTCAAATTTATTTGTTTATTTTATATTTCTAACTAGAGGGAGGAAGTTCAGGGCAAGCCTTGCACATACTCTTAGAGGTGAACTGCATGTTCAGAAATGTGGTGAGGACTTTCTTCGATTTTACCACTTTGGGTTTCAGAGAGGTAGAGAGAATTTTTGAATGCTATAACCATTTTTTTAAAAAGCAATATCTCTGTGTTGATTACAGTTTTGTAGTCTTTGGCTCTGGGGGATAATGAACTGGAGTGATTTGGGGGTTCTTTCACCTTAACTTGGGTCACGATATCAATACCCTCTCCTTCCATCAGAGCAGGGCACCTGGCAAAGCCTTGTGTCATTCTTTTAATGTTGCCTCCTATGCTGGTGCTCATCTTCTGGTCCTAATGCTAGCATCAGCCCCACCTTAACTCTCCTCTCACTACTGTGGTGAGACTCTTGAGAATCCCTCTTGAGTACTTCTCTCTCATCGATCTGATTTTCTTACCTAAAATAACCTGCCTGTTGAAATTCGCCGTTGCAGGGAAAATATAATCCTTCAGACATGAGCACGTGCGACTGAGAATCTTGGCAAAAGCACGTAAGCCCAAAGAAACGAGATGCCACCAAAGCCCTCTCTCTAGTATGCCAGCACTCAGTTTCATAACCCATCCAGAACTCTAGAATTAAGGGGACGCTTTGCCAGACTCATCAACCATCGGATGTCAGGGGGCCACCCACGGTGCCCTCAGCCACTACCCCTCACCACATGAAGGAAAACAAACAAACACAAAATTTTCCTTCTGATCTTCTCCTTTCTCCGAAGGTCACAAGGGTTCAAAGAACCTGCCCTCTTCTGCCTATGGACAGTCTCACCTTCTGAATAGCCTCTCCTAGGGGAATCAAAACATGGAAGAAGGTGTCAAACTTTGATCTCATGGGTTTCTCATGTTGGATTTTTATCTTGAATTCTGGAAACTGACATGACATAAAGGAGAAAGCCTGCAGGCACTGAGTAAAATCTGAACAAGAAGCAACCTCTGTGGAGTGAAACTGTGTTCCTCTGGTGGATGTTTCAGAGCATGAACTTCTATTAAATATAATTTGGGTCATTTTAGACTACATTCAGGAATCAAATGTGAAGGCTGCTGAATCTGGCTAGATTGCCATGCCTCCTTGATGATATCCACTGCACTCCTTTCTGATGCCCGTCTCTCCTGCTAGTTAATCCCCTTTCTTTCTTTCTTTCTTTCTTTCTTTCTTTCTTTCTTTCTTTCTTTCTTATACTTTTTATCCAATTTCCCAACCACAAACAATAAAACCAGTGCTATTTTTCTAGAAAAAGAGGTGCCAGAGCTCGCCATGAACTCCTCCTTTATTCTCTTATAATGGCAATGGAGCCCACCTGAGAGGCACCAGAACTGAGTTCTGGCAAGTTCCAGCTGGGGGGGAAAGCCCTGAATAAAACTATACAAAATACATGAAGTGCCCCCACTTTCTTTAAGGTTAAAGACAGGCATGTGAAACAATCTCTCTGTGCAGAACTGAATACTACTTTTTAAACTAAAAAATCACCCCGCAGGTACAGGAGATAGTGAGTTTTAAGGCTGCATACAAACTATACTTTTAAAGCATGTTTGAAGCATTCTTTGCCTCACAGAATTCTGGGAATGGCAGTGTATTAAACATTGCTGGGAATTGTAACTCTGTGCCAGAATTCTCTGAGGGAAAGCATGTCCCTCGAATGTGGTTCACTCTGCCTATTGATAGGGCCGGCCCTGAGGGAAGTTGTCACAGCTATGAGAGCCACTCAGTCCACTAGTGCAAAGATTTATCTTTCTCCCTCTCCTTCTCCCACTCCCTAGATCTGCTCCTGAGGGTCAGGGGAACCCCCACAACAAATTTGGGGCTTTCAGGAGGCAGGACGGATGGGATTCCATTACACAAGCATAAATCCTTGCGCTAATGAAACAAGCTGTTTGGTTGCTACACTGGATACAACTCAAAGCCCTCGCAGTTACCTACCACTGTCTTAAAGAACGCTAAAATGGTTTGGCAGTCTGTATTAATACTAGCATGCAGGGCCCAAACTAGGCATTATTTCACCCAAGTCAAAGACCCAGTTTGGCAATCCCTGTATGTGCATTTGCATACACACACACACACACAGGCTGGGAGCCTCAGTGGTGTCCCTCTAGAGGCTTCACCTGGGGCAAAATACCTGGCTGCTTCCCCTGTAGCTTTGGCCCTGCTAGCATGGTAATAGTAATGAATTCCAACCATCACAACAACAACCACACACACACACACACACACACACACACACTAGAGAGCCAGCATGGTGTAGTGGTTAAGAGCGGTGGACTTGTAATCTGGGGAACCGGGTTCGCTTTCCCGCTTCTCCATGTGCATCTGCTGGGTGACCTTGGGCTAGTCACACTTTGAAGTCTCTCAGCCTCACTCACCTCACAGTGTGTTTGTTGTGGGGGAGGAAGGGAAAGGAGAATGTTAGCCGCTTTGAGACTCCTTAAGGGGAGTGAAAGGCGGGATATCAAGTCCAAACTCTTCATCATCTTCATCTTCATCAGGCAACAGCCTATCTTGCATGTGCAATCTCATTGTTTCTTCAGCCATACTATTTTCATGGCAGTACACAAGGTTCATTTTTTAAATATATACAGAGCTTTCCAACTACCTGAACAAGCATATAATATAATAGCATGGAACAGTATCTGTGAATATTAATATTATCATGCCATGAAGTAGGAATTCCAGATGTTTGTGGACTGCAGCTGTCATAATACCTAACTGTTGGCCCTGTTGGCTAGGGTTGATGGCAACATCTGGGGGCCACAGGTTCCCCACCTCTGCCCTACATGATGTCTGCATTTCCACATGTTCCTCATCCATTTCACCTCCCGCTCCTGCTGTTGTCTAACTCTACTGATGGTTACAGTGGAAGCTTCTCAGGGCAAAGACCTGTCTTTTGCTTACATTGCACTATAAGTAACCATTTCCATTGATGGCTCTTTATACACCGTCCCCCTGATGTCTTGCTGAAGGAGTAGCTTTCTGAAGCGTGAAACGTTTGACGCTCCTTTTTGCACCGAAATTAACAAGTTGCCACTTGAACTGGTTTTGCAATGCCACTCTCTGCTAATCTCGACTTCCAAAGCAGTGAAACTTGCTTCAAGCTCATTCTGTCTGAGCATTTAATGTGCAGTGCTTGTCCCGATCAGAAATGGCCCATATGCAGCGGCGAGGGGGTTTATTTTAAAGACAAACAACAGAAAACTTCAAAGTCACTGAGCAAATCTCCACAAAGGTTTGGCTTCTGTTCAGTTCTAGGAACGGAGGATGGTTCTCGTTAGTTTAATTGTACATAAAACACATGTATAATTAAAGAGGCAACAGGACACCACCCAGGGTGATTATTTTAGAATTAAAACGCCACAGATTAGAGAGTGCATTTGCTCCATGTCTCATCGCAAACATGAGCCACTCGTTCTGAGAAGGTCATAGAGTCAGAGGAAGAATAATCTTGTGGTAAGGCATGAATATGGGAGACAGGAGATACACCCTCATTTTCTGGCTCTGCCACAAACATCCTGTCTGACCCAGGCTAAATCACCTAAATTGTGTGCCTTTGTTCAGTATCTCAAAAACACAGACTACAAACCTTCACTTATCTTTATTAAAGGCTGAGCAGAGTATACCCTTCAAGGGATGGGCCACAATGACTCTGTGGTAGTGCACCTGCTTTGCACGCACAAGGCCCAAGGTTCAATCCCGGGCAATCCCTGTTGGAAAGCTGGAGAGCCTCAGCCCATCAGTGGAGACAATATGGAGTGAAACGGACAGATGTTCTGATTCATGTAAGCCTCTTCCCTATGGAAGTAAGTCCTGCTGAGTTCAGTGGGGCTTCCTGTTCAGTCAGAACCTAAGAAGAACCTTCAGCTCAGGCCAGTGGCCCATCTAGTCCAGCATCCTGTTCTCACAGTAGCCAGCCAGAAGCCTGTGGAAAACCCACAAGCAGGACCCGAGGTCTTCAGTACTCTCCCCTCCTTCAGTTTCCAGAAACTGGCACAGAGTCATCGGGGTTAGTAGCCATTGCAATAGCCTTATCCCCCAAAGGTAAGGATGCTTAATGGTTGAAGTTGTAAGTCTTATATTTCTCCTATACATTTCAAAATGAGGACAGGAATTACTGTATACCCTGTTATAGAACTCTTGTTGGCAAGTCTCCCAACAGCTCCCAACAGCCACAGCCAGAATGGACAATGATGAAGGGTGATAGGAATTAGAGTTCAACAACATCTGAGGACCACCATGTTGGCTTGCCCTGCCATATAGCAGTGGATCTGCAACATTCCTCTGAAAGGGGTCCACGTTTCTTGGAAGATTTCTCTATTCATTCTGCCTTTAATTGTCCTTCTGTATCTGGTGAGAGACACAGACATTGCTCTATCCCAGATATTAATTTCCCCATAAGTTCAGGGGTACTTCAGTCTGGTTCTTCCATTCCTGAGCTATCACTAATCATGCTGGGGTCAGTAAGAAGCCTACTAGTTTGCTGTGGTTCAGGGTGGAGCCTATGTCCAAAGATAGCAGGGCTAAGGCAGGATATTCTCAGTGGAGGGGTTCCACTAAGTAAGATGTTTGAATGTGGAATGTTTAAGCGTATGTCTACAGAGAATGGATAAAACAAACACCATTAGATGCACTGCTGGATAAGTGTTTAGTGGACATCGTATCTGTATAAAAACCAATAAAACATGTTCCAAAAAAAGCATTCCTCTGGAAGAAAGCAAATGCATGTGCTAGAAAAGCTCAGTGCAGAAAAAATCACCTTGCTGTGGTGAGACATGGATACCAAAGGGTGGTCCAGGTGAATATTATAGGGAAAGGAGATGGAGGGAAGGATAGAAAATCATGCAAGTCAGTTTCTGGAGCTTGAATTCAGGTCAGTCACACACAAAAAGAGGAGGGCTTTGTTGATGTGCTATCAAGAGACAACTATGTTGAGTTGAGCATAGATCAGGAACCACCTGATCAAGCCTGCTCCACCACCGGAGACTCCATACAACATTTGCCAGCAACTGAGTGGGATAATGCCAGCATACATTGGGATAATGCTGCAAAGGTCCAATGACAAGAATGGAGTATCATTTAGCTGAGCAATTTATTCCACTGGCGGTCATAATTGTCTCTTTGACGTGCATCCTGGACCTCTTTTCAAGGTCCTTAATGTCATTCATGCTGAGCTGTTGCCATCCTGTATCTCTGCTATGATCTTGCTGACAGCTGTCTGTGGTAGGCAGCTGCCTCCACTTGTTCCTCTGGCTTACCATTCCACTTACAGTATTACCAGTTCACCTCTAGTCTAGCTGTCCCATAGGGCCCTAGGGAAATAAGGTATTTCTTGCTATGGGTAGCAAGGGTCACTGGCTTGTCTGCAGAGGGTGAAAGTGCACATCCTAGGAGTTGGTGTGCGTGTGTGTGCCCTCAGAACAGAGGACGCTGCCTTATACATACTCAGACCAATGATCCACCCAGCTGAATATTGCCTATTTGATTGGCCGTGGTTTTCCAGGATTTCAGAAAGGGAATCTTTCCCAGGTGATACCAGGGATTGAACCTGGAATCTTCTGCATGCAGAGCAGAAGCTCTACCATGGAGCTAGAGAGATCTGCTATGTCAGCCAAGAGCTATATAAAGCCATAAAGTAAAGGTAAAGGGACCCCTGACCATAAGGTCCAGTCGTGACTGACTCTGGGGTTGCGGCACTCATCTCGCTTTACTGGCCGAGGGAGCCGTCGTTTGTCCGCAGACAGCTTCCACTTCTGGCGAACCAGAGCAGCGCATGGAAATGCTATTTACCTTCCTGCCTAAGCAGTACCTATTTATCTACTTGCACTTTGAGGTGCTTTCGAACTGCTAGGTTGGCAGGAGCAGGGACTGAGCAACGGGAGCTCACCCCGTTGTGGGGATTCAAACCGCCGACCTTCTGATCGGCAAGTCCTAGGCTCTGTGGTTTAACCCACAGCACCACCCACGTCCCATATATAAAGCCATAGGTTGAGGTATACAAACCTAGTCCAACAGTGTTCATACTATAGCACTGATATTTTTTCTTATCTTTTGACCTTCTGTGAAATGCTCACTTTTCATCATTGTTCCCATCGCAGTAGAGATCACAACCTGATTTCCCCCCCCCCCCCTTCTCTGGGAACCTTCCTGTCTAGCTATCACTGGAGAGTTCACCCCCGAGATATTCTCATTCCTGCTGAGAGTAGATGCTCACAACAGCTCCTTACAGGTCCACCCACTTCCACAGGAAATGTCATGAGAAAAAATGTTTTCTTAGGCCTTCCCCCATTAAAATGCTATGAGAATGTTAGCTATCCATTTTGCATTTTTATAGCATTTTGGCTGGAAGTAATGTGAGAATGTTTAGTTTCTTCCCCGCTCCCATTATTTCCAGTAGAAAGATCATGAGAATATTGTGAGATGTGACTCTTCAGCAATGGAAATAGTTCCACAATGGACGTGGCTCGCAGAATACTAAAACATGCCTCTGGATGACATTTGGGAGATGTACAACCTGTCTTCCCCGGGACGTTAATGGAAATAGCTTAACATGAAATCTCGTTCACATTTGAGTTAACTGAAACCTTGATTGATTGAAATAGCCAATTCATTTCCTCGACGCCTCAAGACATACGCACTGTGAAACAATCCAGATTAGGGTCTATTGCCGTTATGACATTTGCCTGATTTACGCAGAGCCATGAGTTGTTCTGGCTGCCCTTTCTCTGTCGCCCTGGACCACAGAGGGAGGTGAAACGAAGCTGCGGTGCCAAAGCTCACAGAGAGCACGGCGAACGCAATCCACTTACCATGATGCAAGAAAAAGAGAAGAAGTTAGCCAACCAAACTGGAAAAGAAAGTACAACAAAGGCATCCTCTATTTACAAGCAAGCAACACAGAAGGCCTACACTTTCACACGTTGCATGTTACTCTTGCAGGTTAGTTGGCAGCACACAAATAATGGCCAGGAGACACAGATCTCGGACAGAGCCCCTGTTCTTCAGCGCATTCATTGGGACTTTGTCTGTTTTCTACAGCTACTGCTTTTAGAGATGACTCCATGAAGTCCCCTGGCTGCAGAGAGGGCATTTCCCCCAGTTCTGTGGTGGGAGAAGACCTCAGAAACCCTAGTCTCCAAGAAGAAGCTCCCTGTGTAGCAGATGTGCCAATTCTATGGGCTGAAGGCAGCTCAGCTGCCCTTCCAATATGTGGGGATGGGGCTGAGGCCCCCAGACTTGAGGGGCTGGGTTCGGCTGGACCTCCCTACAGTGGTGGAGGGCCTCTTCCCAACATGTGTGATGTCACACATGTGTGTTGTGTTGCACATATGACGTCACACCCATGTGATGAGGCCCCCTCAATGTCGCACAGAACTCGGCGCCACTGCTGTGCAACAGGTATTTGTGGGCATGCATATGCAAGGGCATATGCCCTCAAGCTCTCTCTGCTCACCAGCACCCAACCACTCCCCCCACATTAGCCCCCTACAGCAGGTATCCCCAAACTGGGCCCTCCAGATGTTTTGGGACTACAACTCCCATCATCCCTAGCTAACAGGACCAGTGGTCAGGGATGATGGGAACTGTAGTCCCAAAATATCTGGAGGGCCAAGTTTGGGGATGCCTGCCCTACAGCTTCCACTTCTCCCCACCATGCAACTAAGAAAAGAAACCCATTCACTTTCCCCATCTTATTCTCGAAGCCACTTTTTTTCTACATACCCCCAGCCCCTCCACATTATTCAATTCCAGGTTTTCCCCTGCCCCAATCCTCTGGAACGTATTTCTTTGGGAGGTGAGGAAACAGAGAGAGGAAGGACTGGGCAAGTCCTTGTGCTAATGTGATGACTTTGTTAGAGACAACCAGTACTGTTTCCAAACGCAGTTTCCTTGTGGCTTAATTTGGTCCTTCAGGTTGCCCACTCTCCATTGCTGCATGTTCTAAACTGTGATGGGGACATAGCAACAAGTCTCTAAGGTGCGAGAAGATCCAGGAGTGCATTCACCTGGGCCAAATTTCCCTTCAAAGGGAAATGGAGCAGCTGAGGCAAAACAGTCAGATGAACGGGGTACAAATAATAAAAGTTGCTGTTGTGGCAAACTATTAAAGAAGGCGTATAATATACTGTTGGAATGGGAAACCAAAGATGAAGAAGTCAAATCAGTAATGATTAAGTGGGCACAGGATGTAGGCCATAATATACAGTTTGAGGATTGGATAAGACTTTGGAAAGTGAATTTGAAATTTATGTTACAGATAGGTAGCCGTGTTGGTATGTGTATATGTGTATCTGAAGAAGTGTGCATGCACACGAAAGCTCATACCAAGAACTGACTTAGTTGGTCTTTAAGGTGCTACTGGAAGGAATTTGTTTTGTTTTGAAATTTATGGATTGCATACTGTTGAAGGAGAATTACATGAAGATGATGTATAGATGGTATATCACACCAGTAAAACTGGCAAAAATGTATAAAACAGAACAAAAGAACTGTTGGAGGTGTAAAGAAGGGGAAGGTACATTTTATCATATGTGGTGGGATTGCAAGATTATTTTTAAAAAAGGGAAATGATATACAATGAACTGAAAAAAATGTTTAAAATAACATTTGTTAAAAAACCAGAAGCTTTTTTTTTAAGGTATTTTAGGACAAGAGCTGCTGAAAGAAAAAGGAACATTATTTATGTATGCTACAACAGAAGCAAGAATTATAATAGCACAAAATTGGAAGACTGGAGAAGTACCATCTAAAGAACAATGGCAAGAAAAACTGATGAACTACGCAGTTAGCAAAGTTAATGGACAAACTGTGAGAAAAGGACAATAGGGACTTTGAAAAAGAATGGGAACCTTTTACAATATATTTGCAGAAACAAAAAAAAATGGACTCGTTGGCAGGATTTAAATAAACATTTACAACTTTATTCACACAAAAAAAGAAATATAACAATGTGATAACATAGTATTATATACAAAGAGCAGGATGTATCATTTGATGTAATAAACCAGAAATGGAAGCTGAGGGAAGTTAACAGGGAGGGGCTGAATTGAAAAATGAAGTTTTAGTAATGATATTGGAAAATTGGTTTTGAAAATATAAAATCAATTTTAAAAATTAACAAAAAAAAGTTGTGGCATTTATGTAATATTTATATTTATTTACAGTTACACAGGTTGAGCCTAGCTGATGCTCTTCCTTTACAGAGCCCTCAGAAAACTCAGCCTGCTTTCTTTTTTGTCTCTCCCAAACTGTATTCCCACCTCAAACTGCAGTTTCTATTGTTTCTTTTCATACACAGATCTAGATTTAATCTTCCTTAGCAGTGGAAGATATACCAGTTGTCTTCTATTCAGAGCAACAAAGCTGGTCGTGTATCAAGAAGCATTAACAATTTAGAATTCCATGGAAACAGATTGTCTGAATATTCTGGGCTACTGACAGTCCTTCCTCAAGTCCAGGTATCTGGTCAGGGTATTGCCTTGATGCAGCCCTCAATGATAGAGTGGTACCTCGGGTTACAGACACTTCAGGTTACAGACTCCACTAGCCCAGAAATAGTACCTCGGGTTAAGAACTTTGCTTCAGGATGAGAACAGAAATTGCACGGCTGTGGCAAGTTTCAGGTTAAGAACAGTTTCAGGTTAAGAATGGACCTCCAGAACGAATTAAGTTCTTAACCCGAGGTACCACTGTAGTCCTCTTCACAGAAATCTGATAGGAAACCCACCACAATATTCCACATTATCTATATCTATCATCTATCTGGGATGCGGGTGGCGCTGTGGGTAAAACCTCAGCACCTAGGACTTGCCGATCATCAGGTCGGCGGTTCGAATCCCCGCAGCGGGGTGCGCTCCCCTTGCTCGGTCCCAGCGCCTGCCAACCTAGCAGTTCGAAAGCACCCCCAGGTGCAAGTAGATAAATAGGGACCACTTACTAGCGGGAAGGTAAACGGCGTTTCCGTGTGCTGCGCTGGCTCACCAGATGCAGCTTGTCACGCTGGCCAATATCTATCTATCTATCTATCTATCTATCTATCTATCTATCTATCTATCTATCATCTATCTATCTATCTATCTATCTATCATCTATCTATCTATCTATCTATCTATCTATCTATCTATCTATCTATCTATCATCTATCTATATCTATCTATCTATCTATCTATCTATCTATCTATCTATCTATCTATCTATCTATCATCTCTATCTATCATATCTAATACATATTGATCCATCAATAAAGCAGAGTGCTTTAAATCAAGTAATTGTTTTCTGACTAACCTATGTTTACAATTTGTGGCTATGGAAAAAGAATAGTAATGATGTTTCCATATTAATTTTACATCATGTCACAGAATTTTAGGAAGTGCTTCTGTTTGTGGGTGTTACAGATTGCCGATTACAAAAAAGTTTCTCAATAACCAGAAGATGGCACTGCACTGTAAAGCAGTTAGAACCACTGCTAGCTGGAACTGGAGATTTGGGAAGTCATTCTTTTTGATGCTGTCTTATTAAATGATAATAACAAAACTGAGATGTTTTGCAATCAAAAATGCACTTCAGGAATGTCAATCAACAGAGCAGAAAAACAAAACCTAGCATTTGGATTCCTAATACATACAAAGCGACCCACTGCCTAATGGCGCCTTCTCTCCTTTTTTGAAACAGGCTTTCTCAGACATTTGTCATTGTCCTGGGAAAATGGAGTGCCAGCATCACTCCACTCAGAAGATCCTGTCCCATTTTGGGGAAGTTACACTTTCCTACTGCTCCAATTGCAAAATGCACTTGCTAGAAAACTAACAGTTCTCACGTCAGCAAGGAGAACTATTGCACCATTTTGCTGTTGGGATGATGCTTGCATGCATGAGTATGCTAAAGAACATCCTACCTGAACGCACTATGTTGAGTGCCTACTGTTGCCCTGTAGGTTTTGCCCTTACCTTTCTCTTTACTCTGCTTGCCACATGGGACTTCAGCCTGTAGCTCCTGACAGGTTGGCTGGTTCAGAGAAGCCTGATATGGTTGCTGTGAAATTTGCAAGACTTTGGCGAAGTGTTCTGAGTCGCATGAGTACACTGCAATGCACAACAGCACAGATGTCACTGGCAACGGAGGAAAATAAAAAAAGGAAGGCATTGCTCAATGGTTTAAAAATAGGATGCTTTAAAATGGCTTACTCTTTTTTGGTTAGGGACACTTTTCCAACTGACCAGCCTAACCATCAAGGTTCACTTAGCAGTTCTGAGGCTTGGGCAGTGATTCTGTGATTCAGTGTTCTATTGCGCCAGAAGCGGTTTAGTCCTGCTGGCCACATGACCCAAAAAGCTGTCTTTGCACAAACACCAGCTCCCTCAACTTGAAGTCAGATGAGCGCCACACCCCATAGTCACTTTTGACTGGACTTAATCATCCAGGGTTCCTTTGCCTTTACTTTTACCTCTGAAAAGTGTGCTCTAGCTTTGGGAAGGGATGCAGAGGGAATATCAGCAGCAGTGCCGGATTTATGTAAATTTATGCTGAAGCCTAGGGCCTTTATGCTGAAGCCTAGGGCCTTTAAATCTAGTGGGCCTCACCAGCATGCCTGCTTCCCAATGCCGCAGTCTCCCCTCTCCCAAAATAGTAAACCCAAGACTTCATGCAAGGGCAGGGCAACTCAGGCCCAGCAACTATGAGACTCAGGGCTAGCCAGTGGGGCCCAATTTGAAGCAGTGGGGCACAACTTGACTTTTTCTTTTCTTAGTAGGGCCCCAGTTCACAGCCAAAGTCTGCAAAATCTTATAGATATAAATAAAATTCATCTAGATTGCCCTGGTGCGGGGGGCGCCTTAGGAGCATCACACAGGGCCCAATTTGGCCAAAGTGCTCCAATTGCCTTAAGATCAGCCCTGATGAGACTGTGCAGGGGTTGGACTGACAAGCCCTGCACCTTCTAGGTCCCTGGTGTCACTATTCAGAGTACAGACTCAAGGACTTGTTATGGAAATAAAGGGGGGCACTTATTGGAAATCAGTTTTGTCACCTCTTCCCCCCCAAACCCTGAGACAATGAGCCCAGCCACCTTTTATTCACAGTCTACACTACAGCATGGCCATAAACTTGTACGTTCAACCACTGAAATATACACCCAATATGTAGCATTGGAGATTTATGTTACTGTTTTATGAATGAACACTGTGTTTTATGAATGGACTTTGTGAATTACCTAAGAGCCACAAATAGGAAGCTCTAGAATCTGACAGCTTACCAATTGGGTACTACCAAACAGCAACCCCTATTGCTGAAAGCAGGTAACCAGCAGGGAATGCTTCAGCTTAGCCTTTGCACTGTTGACTGAACACCCCCAGCTGTGCAGATAATGGAGAAAGCTCGTAAATTGTATCCCTTATGGCATCCTGGCCCACTCTATTATGCTAGTGTAAACCCTGGTGCACCAGAACCCCAGAATAGCAGCAAATAAAATCCTCTCATATGTCAGCAACTGATAAAATTTGTCAACCAGTTCTTCCAAAGTGTTCCTAAATTATAAAGCTCCAAAATACAGGCCAAAAGAGAACAGAGTGAGGCATACAATGGGCACCACCAGTGAAAAGGCCCTGCTCCGTGTAGCTCCTGCCTTGTCATTTGATAAGATGCTCACTTGCCCTCCTTCTTGACATGGAATGGTCTCTATTGGAGTCTCCAGGTCCAATATAAAGACCATAAGAAGGGAGAGCAGGGACCTTGAAGTTCCCAACAGCTGTTAATCAACCAAGCAAGCACACAGGTCACCTTTGTCACAGTTGGACGCCTATGTCCTGCCCAGGCCTGCACCCAATCTTGTTTTTGTACAATCTTGTTTGTTCTCAGTAACCCAAATTATATTATCAACATATACAAGCAGAAAAGTTGTTTTTCTTCATTTGCAAGGAATCGTACAAAACAAAGTGGCACCAAAAAGAAAAGTTCCAGGGTGGCAACAGAAAGCAAACTAAAAATGCTTTTGCAGTTCATCAGAACTATCCAGCAATATCAAGTTATAGGAAAACTGGTGCTATTAAAAGTAATCCTTCTAGTTGGTTAATTGGTTCAGCAACTTCCATGCACATGATGTATGATGCTAATTATTTCGCCCAAGACTTAAATGATAACTAATCAGAGGCAGTTACAGTTGCAAATGGTAACAAAATATCTGTGAAAGGAGGAGGAGCAGGTTGCTCAAGTGTGTTGCAGGTAGAAATACTGTTTGTAATGAAGTGAGAGCAGTAGTTTATTTGCTCGAATTAACAAATAAGAAAGTTTTGAGAATGTAATTCTAGATTAAAATTGATTGCTTAATTGAGAAGGGGATTGTAACAAAAACACTGGGACCTAATTTGAATAGTAGAATGCCTGGTATCTGGTGGGCAATCTCATTGTTTATTTCCACACTGTGGCTGCAGACCAAAGCACTCGTCAGGAGAGGTATGAGATTCAGGTGGGGGTCAGATGCCTTGTCAATCCCAGCAGGTATATAACAGGAAGACCTGGCCTGCCCAGGAAGGAGAGTCCATAACCTCCCGAGGGAGACAGTTCCGCTGTTCGACAGCTCTTACTGTCAGAAAGTTTTTTCGTCAGAGTCTACTTTTCTTGTAACTTGAAGCCGTTGGTTCCTGACGCTCTTACGGCCTTGTGTCCATTTAAGTTAAAATTGTGCATCCTTTGCACACATAAAAACGAACTCATCTCAAAGAAGCTGTATAATATTTGATAGCATAATTAGAGCTAATAAGGCTATCTCCATTTCATATTTGACTTATTATGCCAACTCATTGCTCCCAATTGTTGGTTTATAGAAAGACATTATTTGTGCTATCTAAAGGAGGGTTTTGGTGTGTTTTTTTTAAAAGGATATTTAAGCATAGAATTGCAGGTTTCTAAGACAGGAATTCACGTGAAATAATAATCTGCTGTCTCGATATTGGCTTTAACGTACCTAATGAGATTTCCTGCATTAATATAATTGGGTATAAAATTAGACTGCATCTCAGTGAACGCTTTAAGTTCACCAGCACAAAACTTCCCACTGGATTATTATTTGCAGGCTTGTCAATCAGGTGCTCACCGTTCCTTTAAAGTTTAAGCCTTATTAACCTACACACTGGATTTGACTGATGATAGGCCATAACAAACAAAGAGAGCCCACTCTCCAGTTCCAAATCCTGTCATCCCAGTTCAGAGGGTCTCCACAAACCCCTCTGGAAGAGATGAAAGGATCACTCAAATGTCTGATTATTCAGACATACAAGCTATGAGGGGACATTGTGTTGTTGTTTTTTGTTATTAAAAAAAAAAAGTTTGCAGAGTTCCCTGAGGAATGAAATACATCTCCTTTGGAGTGGGGTGGGGGTGTAATTGCTCTGTATGAATCGCAGCACAAAGCTAGCCTTGGCTTTTTGTGGAGCTTTGGTCTTCACGGACAGTGTCAAATGCACGCTGGGAACACCATATGCAAGATCTGGATTTAACACACGGTTGGCAAAAGCAGCAAAATTCAAATTGCACCATGCCAAGGTTGCCCAGATACGGGTAGAAAGCCGGAAGGCTTTTCAGCTGGTTTATCAGCTATGTTAGAGAATCTCCAGAAACTGGTGAAGTGTTGTTATTAAGTCAAAACGGAGTTTCATCTGGCTACTCCAAAGATGCATACATACATTGGATACATACATTGCTATATGTGGCTTTGTGCAGTGATGTAAGGTTTGGATCCAGATGGATCACTGGATTCCTGGCATTCCCTCCCACCAATTCAGTAGGCTGAGAGACACAGCACCTTCCATCTGTAGGCCTGATTCTAATTGGATCTCCTTTGGCTTCCCACAGAAGCACCTGAAGTTGTCCGTGGGGTAGCTATGCATCCTGCTTCAGAGAGGACATCCCTTTAAAGATAAAGAACCATAGAATCATAGAATCTTAGAGTTGGAAGGGACCCCAATGATAATCTAGTCCAACCACCTGCGATGCAGGAATCACAACTAAAGTATCCATGACAGATGGCCATCCAACCTCTGTTTAAAAACCTCCAAGGAAGGAGAGTCCACCACCTCTCATGAGAATCTGTTCCACTTCTGAACAGCTCTTTCAGACAGTGTTTCCTAATATTTAGTCGGAATCTCCTTTCTTGTAACTTGAATCCATTGGTTCGAGTGTGACCCTCTGTAGCAGAAGAAAACAAGCTTGCTCCATCTTCCCTGTGACAGCCCTTGAGATATTTGAAGATGGCTGTCATATCTCCTCTCCTTCTCCTCTTTTCCTTGTACAGCCCGACAGTGTATTTTAGTATCACGGATCCCTTTGGCCCATGTTGATGTTCTAAGTGTGAAAGCATCCATAGATTCCTGTAACCACAGACCTTTTAACCATAGGCACACATGTTTCATGAAGGCAGTTGTTTTGACCAACTCAGTGACAGCCCTTAAGATATTTGAAGATGGCTATCATAACTCTCAGTCTCCTGCTGAAAAAGTTTGCTGACCCCTGTTCCAGACCATAAGAAAAGAGAGCAAGGGCTTTGAAATTGCCTATCCACAGGTAGCAGCACCTAGACTAAGCAGTCACATAGGTTCACCAGATCACAGTCTTCCCCATTATGGTGAAAGGCATTGCATTTTAAATTATGACAATTATTTCTGAATTTGTGTGGATCCAGAATTGGCCTCCACAGTCACTTACGGACTCATTGTTAAAACCATGTTTATGGAAGACAATCTTACTCGGCTACAAGTAATTAAAGAAGAAGAAGAAGAAGAAGAAGAAGAAGAAGAAGAAGTTGTTGAGATGATTCCTGCATTGCAGGGGGTTGGACTAGATCAGTGTTTCCCAACCTTGGTCCTCCAGCTGTTTTTGAACTACAATTCCCATCATCCCTGACCACTGGTCTTGCTAGCTAGGGATGATGGGAGTTATAGTCCAAAAACAGCTGGAGGCCCAAGGTTGGGGAAACACTGGACTAGATGACCCTGGGGATCCCTTCCAACTCTACGATTCTATGATGCTGCTGCTGCTGAAGATGATAATTTATTATTTATACCCCACCCATCTGGCTGAGTTTCCCCAGCCACTCTGGGAGGCTCCCAATCAAGTGTTAAAAACAGTACAGCATTAAATATTAAAAACTCCCCTGAACAGGGCTGCCTTCAGAAGTCTTTTAAAGATAGGATAGCTGCTTATTTCCTTCACATCTGAAGGGAGGGTGTTCCACAGGGTGGGCACCACTACTGAGAAGGCCCTCTGTCTGGTTCCCTGTAACCTCACTTGTCACAATGAGGGAACTGCCAGAAGGCCCTCGGCGCTGGATCTCAGTGTCCAGGCTGAACGATGGGGGTGGAGATGCTCCTTCAGGTATACAGGACTATGTATACAGGTATATGAGGCCGTTTAGGGCTTTAAAGGTCAGCACCAACACTTTGAATTGTGCCATGATCAGAAGAACCCATTGCTAGCCCAGCCCTTCCAATTCATTGAGATTTCCTCTGTTTGGCAATACATCACCCTAATTTCAAGATTCTTGGACCACGATTAAAGACTCTTTAAAAAATTCAGGAAGAAAATTAACTTCATATTAAAATACCTTTTAAAAGTAACATTGCTTTTATCCAAACAGTAGCTGACCAAGAAGCACCCTAGAAAGGTAGTTAGGGGGAAACGATCTTTCACAGGACACAACATACAAAGCTTGTGTTGTTGAAAGGCAAAGGGTGTAATCAGCTAAGGAATGCCTGAGAAAAGACCAAGGGCAGCAGATACCCAAACCTTGAACTTCCCCTGCTCCCCTGCATTTTTCACATGCCTCCAAAGGAAAGAGGCCACCAAGGGAACTTATTAAGTTTTAACTTAATTAGGTACATGGGCATAGCCAGGGGGGCCAGGGAGGGGCAACTGCCCCCCAATCAATAAAAATTGTAAAAATACATAGCAAACTGAGGTTCTGCCCTCCCAAAGGTCTGCTCTCCCAACAAAGATCCTGGCTATGCCCATGATTAGGTGGATGCCAAACATCAGTGTCTTACCCTAAAATAGGCTGCTCCTTAGTTCTTTTCTTCCCAAAGATTCTTCAGATTTAGAAGAGGCAAAGGAAACCTACGAAGGACTGTAACTCTAGCGGGGATTTTCCAAAGAGGTAATATGAACCCCTTATCTTTTCAATTTAGATCAGGACATTGTTTATGGGGAAACTCCCATAAAGAGATGTGCCTGCAGAGGCATTAGGGAGAATAATTCTTTCAGTATACAGAGGCACTGATGTATTATTCCTTTGATTCCTTTCTAAGGTGAGGTGAGGTAAACAAATAACTAAAAACATAGGAGTAAACCCCAGAACCTTATGGGACTCAGCTAAAGGTAAAGGTAAAGGTAAAGGTAAAGGTAAAGGTAAAGGTACGCCTGCCCGTACGGGCCAGTCGTGTCCGACTCTAGGGTTGTGCGCCCATCTCACTCGAGAGGCCGGGGGCCAGCGCTGTCTGGAGACACTTCCAGGTCACGTGGCCAGCGTGACAAAGCTGCATCTGGTGAGCCAGCGCAGCACACAGAAACGCCGTTTACCTTCCCGCCAGTAAGCAGTCCCTATTTATTTACTTGCACCCAGGGGTGCTTTCGAACTGCTAGGTTGGCAGGCACTGGGACCGAGCAACGGGAGCACACCCCGCCGCGGGGATTCGAACCGCCGACCTTTTGATCGGCAAGCCCTAAGCGCTGAGGCTTTTACCCACAGCGCCACACGCGTCCTATGGGACTCAGCTACACACCTGCAAATAAAACGTTTTAAATGGGTTGCAAAGTGCATTGTACAAATGTGACACTAGATGGCGAGAGTGAGCTATGCAAAAATCAATGTATTTTTCAAAACTTTTTAAAAAAGCATTTTCACAGCGTTTTTAAATATGTGTGTAGATTCCACTGAAGTGTCTCTTGAGATCCAGTGTGGTGTAGTGGTTAAGAGCAGTAGACTTGTAATCTGGTGAACCGGGTTCGCGTCTCCGCTCCTCCACATGCAGCTGCTGGGTGACCTTGGGCTAGTCACACTTCTTTGAAGTCTCTCACTGTGCTGGACCCGGGGGAAAGGTACCATGAGCGTAGTCTGAGTCCACACGAAGAAGGGCGAGGTCCGAGGCAGAGAGCCGGGCGGGGAACAGGAACGCTGGAACAGGGGGCCGAGCAGGGTACAGGAACACCGGATGGTCAGGAACAGGAGGCCGAGCAGGGAACAGGAGCACCGGATGGTCAGGAACAGGAGGCTGAGCAGGGATCAGGAACACAGGAAGGTCCAAAGCCAACAACCTGGGGCCGGGCTGACTGGGCTTTTATCCTCTTCTAAGGCCAGGGGCGGTCCCGGCCCCCAGGAGCCCCGCCTCCTCTGGCCTTAAGGCGAGCACTCCTCCTGGGAGCAACCAGTTCCCTTCGCCTCTCTGCCCTAAGCCTCTGCAGATCAGGAGAGGCCGAAGGGTTACTGGGCCCTGGAAGAGGCTCACCTGTAGCCACTGAGTCCTCAAGCCCCTCTGGGGCCAGAAGGGTTTCACCTGGGGCCAGCTCCCGGTGCTCTGCCACAGGTGCAGGCTCTTCAGCATCTAGGCCTTGCCCCAGTTCAGCCGGCCTTGGAGGCGGGGACTCCTGTGCAGGCTGGGATTCCTCTGGTTCATCCTCTGAATCGGAATCCCAGGCCATCACACCATCCCCCCTCCCAGCCCCCCCCCAACCGAGGGTCCGGACCCGGCTTGCCGGGGTACGTCGCATGGAACTCTCGGAGGCAGGCAGGTGCGTGGACGTTGGCCGCTGGTTCCCAGGAACGGTCCTCCGGTCCATACCCCTTCCAGTCAATGAGATACTGCAGCTTTCCCCTGTGGTATCGGGAGTCCAGGATGCGTTCCACCTCGTACTCAGGCTCTCCCTGAACCAACACTGGCTGCGGTCGGGGACGGTTCGGGTGGAACTCGTCGGGTGGGGCCACCGGACTCAGAAGGGACCTGTGGAAGACCGGGTGAACCTTCAGGGTTGCGGGTAACCGGAGACGGAATGCCACAGGAGAGACTTGGTCCACGATAGGAAACGGGCCGGTGAAGCGGGCGTCCAACTTCCGCGAAGGTCGGGAGGGGTGGAGGTGGCGAGTGGAGAGCCAAAGCAGGTCACCGACACGAAGTTCCGGCCCCACCTGGCGGTGGCGGTCGGCCTGGGCTTTGTACGCTTCCTTGGCCTGGTGCAGTTGCTCCACCAAAAGCTGTTGCTGGGACTGGAGCTCTTGAAGCCACTCCGTCACCGCCGGGACCGCGGATGCCGGCAGCACATCTGGAAACAGCCGTGGATGATAACCGTGACTGGCCTGGAACGGGGTCTGCTGGGTGGACGCATTCACCGCGTTGTTGTAGGCGAACTCCGCCAATGCCAGGTGGTCGACCCAGTCATCCTGCTGGTAGCTGCAGTAACACCGGAGGTACTGCTCCAGCACCGCGTTCGCCCGTTCCATCTGGCCATCAGTCTGTGGGTGGTAGGCTGACGAGAGGCAGACCTCTGTCCCGAGGGTCTGGTGTAATGCTCGCCAGAACCGGGATGTGAACTGAACGCCCCGGTCGGACACCACGCACTCAGGTAGGCCATGCAGGCGGAAGACATGCTGAAGGTACAGCTGAGCGGTTTCCTTGGCTGTGGGTACAGATGGGCAGGGGGCGCAGTGCACCATCTTGGTGAAATGGTCGGAGAAAACGAGAAGGCAGGTACAGCCACGAGACGGGGGTAAGTCCACTACAAGTCCAACGAGACCGTGTGCCAAGGGCGTGGTGGAACTGGCAATGGCTGAAGTAGGCCGGGGGGTCGCCCGGTAGGGCCCTTGGCGAGCCGGCAGACATCACAACCAGCAACGTAGCGAGCCACGTCAGCCTTCAGGCGGGGCCACCAAAACTCACGACTTACCAGATGGGTGGTCCGATACCGTCCAAAGTGCCCCGCTGCTGGGGCATCATGGGCCATCCGGAGAACCTCCAGCCGCAGTGGCCCTGGAGGGATGTACAGACGACCGTGGTGCAGCAGAAGGCCCTGATGCAGGACCAGCCCCGGATACTGTGGGCTGGACCCTTCAGCCAGCTCCCGGAGTCGTTCCTGGGCCCAAGCGTCGACCCGCTGCTGTTCCCGCACCCGAGCCTGCAGTGGCTCCGCCTCCTGGGTGGCCAGGAATGCAGCTGGAGGTAGGATCGTGGTGGGTTCTGCTTGCTGTACCGTGTCTGCGTTGTCTTCAGGTTTCCGGGACAGGGCATCCGCCTTCTGGTTCTGAGAGCTAGGGATGTAGTGGATCCGGAACTGGAACCGGGAAAAGAACAACGCCCACCGGATCTGTCTTTGGTTCAGCTTGCGGGTGGTCTGGAGGTATTCCAGGTTCCGGTGGTCGGTTCTCACCTCCACCGGATGTCGTGCCCCCTCAAGATGGTGGCGTCAGACCTCAAAGGCCACCTTGATGGCCAGTAGTTCCCGCTCCCACACAGTATAGTTACGCTCCGCTGGTAGGAGCTGGCGGGAATAGAAGGCACAGGGTAAGAGTGGCGCTTCAGGTCCATTCTGTTGAGACAAGACGGCACCGAGAGCCGTACTGGAGGCGTCGGTCTCCACCACAAAGGGTCGAGAGGGGTCAGGATGTTGTAAGATTGGCGCCCTCTGGAAACAGGCCTTCAACCCCTGAAATGCCTCCTCTGCCTCCTTGTCCCAGGAAAACGGCGTCTTTGGGCGCAGTAGCCGGGTCAACGGGGTGGTGCGATGAGCATAATCTGCGATGAAGGTCTGGTAGTAGTTGGCGAACCCCAGGAAACGCTGTAGGTCCTTGCGGTTCCGGGGTGCCGCCCATTCTTGAACCGCTGCCACCTTCCCAGGGTCCATCTGTACCCCATCTGGAGAGAGCTGGTGTCCAAGGAAGTCCACAGTCCGCTGATGGAACTCGCACTTGCTGAGCTTTGCGTACAAACGGTGCTCACGCAAGCGCTGCAGCACGTCCGGACATGTCCCTCATGGCGAGCCGGGTCACGGGAGTAAACCAGTATGTCATCCAAGTACACCACCACGTACTTGTCTAACAAGTCCTGGAACACGTGGCTGATGTAGCGTTGGAACACAGCAGGCGCGTTGCACAAACCGAAAGGCATAACCAAGTATTCGAACTGCCCGTACCGGGTCCCAAACGCTGTCTTCCACTCATCCCCGGCTCGGATCCGAATCAAGTTGTAGGCCCCCCGGAGGTCCAGCTTTAACCCACAGCGCCACCCACGTCCCTCTAAAAACAGTAGCTGGGGGAAAAACAAAAGGTAGGTGGGCCAGGACCTGTAATTTGCTCCACTTGTGATTTAGAAAAAAAATGTGTACGTGTGCCAATATAGACGCATAATATTAGCTGGATATATTGTCTCTATGTCTCCCTAAAATTGTCACTTGCTGCATTTGGCATCAGACTGAGGGCAAAACAGACCTACCCAGCTCTCTCACACAGGACTCTCACAAGGTGTGTGTTTGCACATGTGTACCTGCAATAGGACTCTATGCACCAAAGGTAATAGAAAACTCTGTACTCCAATTATGCCAGGCATTTTGCTGGCTTTTTTGTTTAAAATGTAAACAAGCAAGTCGGTGCCTTTTAAAATTCAGTATGGTTATGGTGGCAAATCTGGGGCAGCTTCAGTTGTTCTGCATCCTATCCAAATTTACTCAGCCTGAAAGAATTGTGTTGTCCTTCAGTGGGAAGGTAGTGCTTTCACTGTATTTATGGCAAGGCTCTACTGGGAAGCATAGTTAAGTGAATGATTCCCAGAAATTTAGTCATAAAGATAAAACTGTAATTCATTTCCTCTGGAATTGGTCAGCTCCAGATTCAAAAAGAACTCTCTCTCTCTTTTCCTTTAGTTCTGCCAGATGTCCCCTTTTTATGTGAATGTCTCATCTTACTTTGGAATATTTCACTGTTGCACTGCCCGAGCAACAAACGTCACACTTCCCTCATTCTTGTGGAGCTGTTCTGCTGAGCTCTTGCTTTACTTCCTATATCCTAAGAGATGGAGAAGCCGTGGATTTCTAGATGTTGTGGACTACAACTCCAGTCATCCATGACCAGTGGGCTGATGGGAGTTGGAGTCAAGCAACAACTGGAAGGGTGCAGATTATTCCGAGTCTTGTGGATAATTTGACTTCTACTCTGTTCGTGATGGCTACTCCTTACCCCTTACCTTGGAATCTGTTGGCAAATATTTGCAGCTTGATGTCAGATTAAAGAATATATCATATACTATAAATAGTTAGCTAGGCAAAGCATTTTGCCTGCGGAATATCAACAATCTTTAATAATGCCATGTAAGGTAGTTTAATATTGTGATCCTCTGAGAAGATCAAGCTCAGAGATAATGACTCACCTACATGTGTTTATGGCCAAGATGAGATTTAGATCAGGAATTGTCTGGCGCACTCTTCAATCTCTTACCATCTACACTTCCACCGTAAAAACAGTTTTGGCTGGAATATGCTCCCCAAAAATATTTGGAAAGCTCAATTTGTTGAGATAGTGTGTGTGTGTGTGTGTGTGTGTGGCCCTAACAATAGGCAGGGTGAGGCTGGCGCTTGGGAGAGGGGCAGTGTTGGAGAATTTAGGGAACTGAATTTGAAAGACAAATACCTGGTGTGGACTGAGTTGGGAAGGATTGGAATATGGAAAGGTTCATCTTAATATCTAAGATAAAATATATTGGGAAGCCCTTGTACAACCTAATATAGCTGGAAGCCTGTAGGTGCAGTAGAGGACATGGAGATCTTGCCCACATCAAAGTAAGAGTCCAATGCCAGTTGTGGGAGCGGGTGGCACTGTGGTCAAAGCACTGACCCTCTTGGGCTTGCTGATCAGAAGGTCGGCAGTTCAAATCCAAAGGGTGAGCCCCCATTGCTCTGTCCCAGCTTCTGCCAACCTAGCAGTTCGAAAACATACCAGCAGAAGTAGATAACTAGGTACCATTGTGGTGGGAAGGTAAATGGCGTTTCCGTGCACTCTGGCACTTGTCACGGTATTCCATTGCACCAGAAGCGGTTTAGTCATGCTGGCCACATGACCTGGAAAGCTGTCTGTGGACAAACGCCGGCTCCTTTAGCCTGAAAGCGAGATGAACGCCACAATCCCATAGTCGCCTTTGACTGGACTTAACTGTCCAGGGGTCCTTTACCTTTTTTACCTTTTACTCAATGCCAGTCTGGTTGGCTTCTGTATGTGGAACCTGGTGGAGCAGGGATAGAGATCTTGCCTTCAGGCAACAGTTTTGGTTGGATGCTTCAAAATGTCTTCTAAAAACTCAACTGTTTGTCCCAGGCCTATTTGGATGCTTGAGCGTGGTGCTGATTTGCTGCTCTGAATTTTGGATTTGAATTCTGGCCTTTATTTGTATTGTTTCATTGTATTTCTTGACTTTAAGAAAGCCGACTTCATAAAGTCAAATTTCTTGACTTTAAGAAAGCCGACTTCATAAAACTTAGGGAAGTGCTGGGTGAGATCCCATGGACAGTAATATTAAAAGGAAAGGGAGTTCATGATGGCTGGGAGTTTGTTAAGAGGGAGATAGTAAAAGCACAACTTCAGGCAATACCAATGAGACGGAAACATGGAAGGTGCCTAAAGAAGCCAGGGTGGCTATCTAAAGAACTTTTAACTGAGTTAAGATTAAAAAAGGATGTGTACAAAAAATGGAAAAGGGGGGAAACGACCAAAGAGGAATTCAAACAAATAGCCAGCACGTGTAGACACAAAGTCAGAAAAGCTAAAGCACAGAATGAACTCAGGCTTGCTAGAGAGGTTAAAAGCAACAAAAAAGGCTTTTATGGGTATGTTCGTAGCAAAAGGAAGAACAAAGAAACAGTGGGATCACTCAGAGGAGAAGATGGTGAAATGCAAACAGGGGACACAGAAAGGGCTGAACTCCTCAATGCCTTCTTTGCCTCAGTCTTCTCTGATAAAGAAAACAATGCCCGACCTGAAGAATTTGGAGCAAATGATTCAGCAGAGGAAACACAGCCCAGAATAACTAAGGAGATAGTACAAGAATACTTGGCTAGGTTAGATGTATTCAAGTCTCCAGGGCCAGATGAACTGCATCCAAGAGTATTAAAAGAACTGGCAGATGTGATCTCAGAACCACTGGCAGTCATCTTTGAGAATTCCTGGATAACAGGCGAAGTCCCGGCAGACTGGAGGAGGGCAAATGTTGTCCCTATTTTCAAAAAGGGGAAAAGAGAGGATCCAAATAATTACCGCCCAGTCAGTCTGACATCAATACCAGGGAAGATTCTGGAGCAGATCATTAAGCAAACAGTCTGTGAGCACCTAGAAAGGAATGCTGTGATCACCAATAGTCAGCATGGATTTCTGAAAAATAAGTCATGTCAGACTAACCTGATCTCGTTTTTTGACAGAATTACAAGCCTGGTAGATGAAGGGAATGCAGTGGATGTAGCCTACCTTGATTTCAGCAAGGCATTTGACAAGGTGCCCCATGATATTCTTGTAAAGAAGCTGGTAAAATGCGGTCTTGACTATGCTACCACTCAGTGGATTTGTAACTGGCTGACTGACCGAAACCAAAGGGTGCTCATCAATGGTTCCTCTTCATCCTGGAGAAGAGTGACTAGTGGGGTGCCACAGGGTTCTGTCTTGGGCCCGGTCTTATTCAACATCTTTATCAACGACTTGGATGATGGACTCAAGGGCATCCTGATCAAATTTGCAGATGACACCAAACTGGGAGGGGTGGCTAACACCCCAGAGGACAGGATCACACTTCAAAACGACCTTGACAGATTAGAGAACTGGGCCAAAACAAACAAGATGAATTTTAATAGGGAGAAATGTAAAGTATTGCACTTGGGCAAAAAAAATGAGAGGCACAAATACAAGATGGGTGACACCTGGCTTGAGAGCAGTACATGTGAAAAGGATCTAGGAGTCTTGGTTGACCACAAACTTGACATGAGCCAACAGTGTGACGCGGCAGCTAAAAAAGCCAATGCAATTCTGGGCTGCATCAATAGGAGTATTGCATCTAGATCAAGGGAAGTAATAGTGCCACTGTATTCTGCTCTGGTCAGACCTCACCTAGAGTACTGTGTCCAGTTCTGGGCACCACAGTTCAAGAAGGACACTGACAAACTGGAACGTGTCCAGAGGAGGGCAACCAAAATGGTCAAAGGCCTGGAAACGATGCCTTATGAAGAACGGCTAAGGGAGCTGGGCATGTTTAGCCTGGAGAAGAGGAGGTTAAGGGGTGATATGATAGCCATGTTCAAATATATAAAAGGATGTCACATAGAGGAGGGAGAAAGGTTGTTTTCTGCTGCTCCAGAGAAGCGGACACGGAGCAATGGTTCCAAACTACAAGAAAAAAGATTCCACCTAAACATTAGGAAGAACTTCCTGACGGTAAGAGCTGTTCGACAGTGGAATTTGCTGCCAAGGAGTGTGGTGGAGTCTCCTTCTTTGGAGGTCTTTAAGCAGAGGCTTGACAACCATATGTCAGGAGTGCTCTGATGGTGTTTCCTGCTTGGCAGGGAGTTGAACTCGATGGCCCTTGTGGTCTCTTCCAACTCTATGATTCTATGATTCTATGATTCTATGATTCTATTTACTGCACAGTATATTTAAAATTATTTTATAACTTCTGTAAACTATTTGTGGATTTTTGCCCAAAACTTCAAGCGGGATATAAAATTTCCAAATCAATCAGAGCATGGTCTTCGGTTGGGTGTTGGACACCAAGATTTCTCATTTCTCAATGCCTTGAGAAAATTAGGTTTGAAATATTTAATTCCGCAGCAACAAAACATTACTTTCAACTCAACAGGTATCTTTCTAGGCTGCTCCTAGCAGGAAAACCCAATAGATCAGAAAAGCTCAGCTCATGTCATTTTATATTCACGGCTGAAGTGGTAGAATAAATTCAGTCCTTGCTGATGACCTGGAAATGAAAACAGTTTCCTTCATGCCGTGAGTTCTTCCTTGTGGCATTACTTGCAAGTCGCTCAAAATAGTTTTTCTCTCCTATTTTCACAAGACAAGAGCTTTGGCTTTCGGGATTAAGTGAACAGTTGTCTCTTGTCCTCCCCAAAACAATATTTCCTTGCTCATTGGAAACATGATGGCGTTGGCTCTTCATACCATCCTCCGATTTCACTTATTTCTCTCCCCGCCCCCTCCATCTGTGTAATTCTCCCCTCCAACTATTCTTGGCTAAAAAAAGAGAAAGATTGCTCCTCTAATCAGGTCCTGCCTTCTCTTTGTATTGGAATTCTTCATCATATGGCACTAATTCAGGCCTGTAATGTGAATAAGGTTTGGTATTTATCATACCTGCTCTAAAAGGAAGTGCCTTTAAAAGGGAAAGCATCGAGAAATTCCCTGCCCTTCACTTTCTTCTCAACCTTTGACCTTTTAATCAGTAGCTGTAACCTTAGGAGATCGCACAATGGAAAGTTAATTATGAGGTCATGAAGATGAAAGAGTCGAACTTGCATTTCCAAAGGTACTTTGCTTTAAAATTATCCGTGATTTACCTGCATGAAAGGAAAGGAAGTTCCAAAAGATTATTCTAATTGGTGCAGACTTTTCAAATCATTCAAATGCCAGCATTTCCAAATGGGGAGGCAATCTTTTCAAACAGCTCATTGGGTAATTCCCTAGGAACAAGGGAATGGGAGGCAGTCTTTTAATTTACCAAGGTGACCCGATCTATGTATATATACATGCTCACGGTGAGATATGGAAAAGGACGCGAGGTCATGCACTTCCAAAGATCTGGTTCTCAGGCAACTACAGATGATGTTCATCACTCTAGCCAGAACCAAAAGGCCTTTCGGCATGTGATTTCTGTTTTAAAGCTATGTCCTTGGAACTATAGAGGCATGGACATGTCAGCTTCAGAAATTATTATCATTAATACCTGCTCTTCCCAACGAGGTCTGAGGAAAGGTTACAATAATTTAAAAATACAACAATTTAGATTCAACTAATTATTCCTGTCAGAAGAAGCCCTGGTCAAAGACTTCTACTGTGCAATGTGGCCTTCCCCACCCCCTGTCCCCACCCCCACAAATTGGCTCGGTGGTGGTGGTAGAACCCCAGAACAGCATGTAGTGGAGGAGATGGGGAACTGTTTCTGTTGAGGACAGTACAACCATACCTCAGAAGTCAAATAGAATCCATTCCGGAAGTCCGTTTGACTTCCCAAACATTCAATTTCCAAAGCGCAGCTTCTGATTGGCTGCAGGAAGCTCCTGCAGCCAATCAGAAGCTGCAGAAGCCCTGTCGGACATTCAGCTTCCAAAAGAACATTCAAAAACCGGAACACTCATTTCCAGTTTTTGATTGTTCGGGAACCGGAATGTTCGACTCCCAAGGCATTTGGGAGCTGAGGTACGATTGTAATTTAATTCACTGAAATTGTAAATGCTCGTACGCGTTACTATTTTATTGGATTATCATGTCTTTCATATGCTATCCGGTTGAAAAACCCCCACACTTATTCATTAAAGTGTTTCCAAAGTGAGCAACAAGTTCTTTTATTGCTGTCTTTGACGCACACCTACAAAAACGGCCGATTTCCACTTTTTGTTTCTCCAGCTTTGAACGGCTTTCCCTGCATGGAATAACCCTGCTCTGTATATTCCCTCATGCAAGTAATGGACATGTGAGATATACTCTATTTGTAACATCAGCAGTGGCACAACTCCAGATCTTAATATCTGGATGACAGGTGCTGAGGTCCATGTTTGACAGATGGTCAGCAGAAGCCCCCTCCTCCCCGCTTTTTTGTCTTCCAGAGCGATTGCCTAGACATGGAGATTAGAGCTCTAATCTTCCCCACTCCTTCATTTCATTCAGAGTGAAGATCGATGAGAATTACAATAAAGGCTAGTTCCAGATTTCTTTTTCAATTGAACTTTTTTTAAAAAAACTACCATAAACTCTATGATATTAGGAATCGAACCGATCAAATCCTCCCATTAGAAAAAAACTAATATTTCTTAGCTTCTGCCCAGTCTGGAAGTGCTCAGCAGAACTATACAATACAGTTGTATTAGAGCACGGTGCTGATAACGCCAAGGTTGCAGGTTCGATCCCCGGATGGGACAGCTGCATATTTCTGCATTGCAGGGGCCTGGACTAGAGGATCCTCAGGCTCCCTTCCCAAACCTACAATTCTATGATTCAGCTATATCTTTCTAACATCTATTTTACAGCAAATGTCCAAATTTGTTGACGTTCATGTGTGACAAATGAATTTTGTCAACGTCTGGAAAACAGTGATATCCCCTTACCCTACCTCACACCTCTTTGGTCTTCATCCAAAATCTAAATCTAAATTTTAGCAACCTGCTCAGTAAATGTCCATCTTTGACACATTGTGAACCTGGATAGTTTGTTCCAGTAAAGAGAGAGAAAGGAAAGTACAGGTTTAACTCTTTTTGTTGTTGTCATGTAGGCATCCTGTATCAGCAAAGGTCTGTTTCATGGATGCTTTACATGGTGTTTTGTGTCAAAATGTCTTGGCGCTTTTGTAGGTTTTAATGCATTTCCCCACCCCAATTTTTTGTTTGTGCATTTCCCCCGGTGAATGTTTTCCCCTCCTGCGTTGTTATTTTCCTCACAGGCAGTTTTTTTGTTATCTGTGTGACGTCCAGTTTTAACTCACAGTGTTTGCATGGCAACTTTCAGTGGTTTTCTTTGACTCGCTCTTGCCATCAGGACTGTAGGAGATTTTTAAGCATGTTGTTCCCTGCGTCGGGCTACAGTCTTTGCCAGTCCCGGGACAAGCATTCTATAATGACAGTCGCTCAGCTGTTGCCTGGGAGACCAGGCCGATTGGCGCCATACAGCTTGGCCTCTTCAATCCCTTGCCAGGCATTGTGGCATAAGGAAGTTGTTCAGGCCTCAAACCTTGATGGAATAAATCCTGGAGCCAGTCTTGGGGACGATTCTTCGCTGAGACATTCAGGCTCAAGAGAGCTGTCACCATAGCTTTCAGAAATGAAGGGGTTCAAGCACTCTTTCATCAATACATCAGATCTAAAGGAACCTTTCACAGTTGACTGTCAATCATAATCAGCGACAAGGGGTGTAGCGAATATGACATTTTGACAACAACAGCAGCAAAAAGTGAATCTTGCACAAAAGGGCTCAATCCATACACAAAGAGCAACATTTATGGGTGTTCTTGATATTATGGGTCCCTTTTCTCATCGGAGAAATGTTGGACGGCATGTACTATGTAAGAGCCTAGCTAACAAATATTGATGGCAATAGTCACATGGCAATTGGTGGATTTTTTTTCTTTAATACATAATATGCTATTACTACTGCTTTGGGGTATTTATATCAGTTTGGGTCTGCCAGTCTAAACCACTGATTTGGAGATGTTCCATATTAAAATTTTAAAACAAAATTTAAAAATCAATCATGCCAGCAAATCATAGGCCTATTTGTTCTTTCTCCATGCTTGGGGACCGCGGGTCAGTGAAAATGCCCCTGCTTTGTAAAAACCAAGCCTTTACCATTACCTACTTGCCCAGGATTGAACCTGGAATTTTCTGCACGCAAAGCAGAGCTGTATCTGCTGGGCTCTCCTCTTTCCTTCTCATCACACCTCAGCCTGTCTCCCCATGTCAGGTGATAGGCTGGTGCAATAAAGAAGAGGTGAGAAGAGATCTGTAAGAATGGCTCAACACATACAAATGGCAGATTGCCCCTTATGAGGAAGTGTTTTTTGCATCACATTATCAGTCTTGTGTGAATTGGCCCTAAATCTTTCATAGGCACCTTGGTGTCTGCTGTGCTTGCAGACAAGCAGAGGCCAGTGAATGTCAGCTACTTATAGCAGTGCACAGTGGAGACCACTAGCTAGCAGGAAACAAGCCTGGATGGATGAAAGAGGCTGGAAGGGGTTTTAAAATACGCATTGATAAAACTTCATTGCCTAATAGCAGAACGGAGCAATCTAAAGCAGTGCTATTGAGTGAATCATGTCAGAAATCACATTTCTCATATAACTAGGATCTATTTGTTCCATAAACAATCATGTGATACAGCCTCTCTACTTAACTGTTTCAGAAATGTATGGTTTAAAACTTTTTCTCCCACATGCAGCATCCCTATACAGTGGTACCTCGGGTTACAGACGCTTCTGGTTACAGTCGCTTCAGGTTACAGACTCAGCTAACCCAGAAATAGTACCTTGGGTTAAGAACTTTGCTTCAGGATGAGAACAGAAATCGTGCTCCGGTGGCGCGGCAGCAGCAGGAGGCCCCATTAGCTAAAGTGGTGCTTCAGGTTAAGAACAATTTCAGGTTAAGAACAGACCTCCAGAATGAATTAAGTTCTTAACCCAAGATACCACTGTATGCAGAAATCTAGCATTTCAGGCTGAAGGATTCTCCTTTATAACAGTGGTGATTTAAGCTTAAATTCCATTCTGTCAAAAAACAAAAACAAACAAAAGAACAATGGAAAGAATCCCCTTTGGTGACTGTAGCACAGGAAAAGGACATCCTTCTGGTGTAGTTTGACAGTGTCTTTGTGCCTAATGCAGGAGTGAGAAGACTGCAGGCTAGCAGAATCCATTTTTGTGTTTTTACCAGAACGTTATGGTGCACCAACCAGAGCCAAACCTAAAATGGTGGCTCAGGAGGTGGTGCTGTTTTCTGATTGCACTCCATGAAACATACTCTGGAATAATCTGTATATAGACAGAAACCCAGAAGAACCTCTGCCAATCAGTGTCAAAGATGCTGAGATAGATGGGCCAATAGCCTGACTTGATGTAAAGCTCGTTCCTTTACAATTTTATACTTTTGAGTATGGCTGCATAGGATTGTGCTGTGGGTTGTTGCAGATCATGAATTCTGATGAAAGAACTCCACATTTTAGAGTCTCAAACTAGCCAGCAGAACTGCACAAAGACCTGATCAATATGACATATTGTAGAAGTGAGGAACACTGAAGCTGTGAAATAAGAAATTAGCAAAAGACCAACTATGGCGAAGGGGTGTGTGTGTGTGTGTGTGTGTGTGTACACACACACACACACACACTTGCAATTTTACTTGCTTTTGTTAACTGTTGGGGCTTAGAAACCTTTACCAATCTACTGTCAATCATCCAGAGTCTAACGGCAGATCTTGATCAGTTTTCTGCCTGCTCCTCTCCCAACGCATAACCCAAAGTGACGAAATGTCTTGTACTCACAACACTGCATGATCAAAAGGAAACAGGAAACACTGAAGACACTCCCATCGTGTGATTTCTGGTCCAGTTGTTCTGATACAAGGATTTCTATTAAAGTTTGAAAAGAAAAGAAAACAGAAAGAAGCCCTAAAGTTTATTCAGAGCCAAGTATGCATGAATGAGCAATAGCTGAGTTTATCAACTATCCAGATTATGCGTTGCTATGAACAGAACCCAGTCTCTCTAAGTTTTGCATACAACTTCAGTGCTCAGTAACCCACAAGGCTTAAAATGCTATTCCTTCAAGGTAATTGTGCAGATATACCTTTCACAAAACACACTCCACATTTGCCAGCAACCATTCAAGTTAAAGGAACACAAGAAATGTTAGACGCAGCTTTATTATACTGTTAATCCTCGCTCGAAGGCTTCCTCAGTTGTTCAAGGGGTAGTATTGGGGCTGATGATAAAGTAATTTGCCATGGGTCTTAAGTTCATGTTATCTTTTCTTATCGGCCTCGGGGTAGATCAGGAGGGGCAGCGAGGAGTGAATTAAAAACATTTGAGCAACCAGAGGTAATTCACATTGGGCTGCAGAGTGTCACTTTTGCAACCCGCTTCCCCTGAAACAGATCATTTAATGGTTCATTTAAGGATTCGAACCATTCAATTTCTTGTGCTTGTCTAATGATAAGATAATGTATCACATCAAGGTTGCACGTCCCTTTTGGTGCTTACATTCCTTTCCTTAGATAGACTTGACATATTCAGAAAAGAAAGACCTGGAGCTTGTTGCATGCAGCGGCATCGGGCACCTGGGGTGAAGCGCGTACCCTGCGCCCAAGGGTGGGGTCAGCCACACGCGGGGTGGGGCGAGCTTGGGCAGGATGCTCCATGGGGCCTCTCAGGAGTCTGCCTGCCTCCTCCCACTCAGCCGCCCTACAGCGGAGGGATAGGCGGTGGGCGGACTGTTTGGGTGCCCAAACCACCGTGGACGCCCAAGCCACCATGTCATTCCCAGGAGAGATGCGTGGCTCAGGCGTGCTGCAGGCCCTGCAGTGAGTGCCGCCTGGCATTTTGTCACCCCCCTCAGTGGTGACACCTGGCGCAGCCACCCCCACCGCACCCCCTTCCTCCACCCCTGGTTGCATGCAAACCAACAGCGGATCCGCTATCTCCTTCATGCCTCAATCCAAATAGAATCATTCTTAGGATGCCTGCAAAAGCGAGCAGTACTGTACAGTGGTACCTCGGGTTAAGTACTTAATTCGTTCCGGAGGTCCGTTCTTAACCTGAAACTGTTCTTAACCTGAAGAATCACTTTAGCTAATGAGGCCTCTCGCTGCCTCCGTGCCGCCGTAGCACGATTTCTGTTCTCATCCTGAAGCAAAGTTCTTAACCCGAGGTACTATTTCTGGGTTAGCGGAGTCTGTAACCTGAAGCATATGGAACCCAAGGTACCACTGTACTCGGAAAGAAACCCTTAAAAGCTTCCACAAGGATAGTTGTTACAAATATCGGTTACCACGATGCCTCGGGGCTCTCTTGCAAGCAAGAATTGCTGTGTGGCATCAATAATCCTTGATCAAAACACGTGAATTTAAAGTCACACCCACAACACACATCAAAAGCACCCTTATCAGCAGTCATGGCTTCCCCAAAGAATCCTGGGAAGAGGGGTTTGTTAAGGGTGCTGAGCAGTGATTTATCTGAAAGAAAAAGGAGAGAGGTGCCTGTACACACAATATGATGTGAGAAACTGATACCAGTTACATAGAAATGAGGTTGAGGCAGAAGTGAACAGATAGTTCATGCCACTTACTGCTTCAGGGACAGACCCTCCACATTATAGGGTGCTCAGAAAACAAGTGCACTTCATACATGTAAAACAAGAAGACAAAATCAGCCGCCATCAACTCTGCTCCACCTGCTAGGCAAAGCGATGCTTGGAAGGCTCAGCCATAGGTGTGCAGAGGCTATGCTAAAGTACACTCACTTTTCCCAGGGCAATGATGAGGCCTAACATGTCTTGCCAATGTACATTAAAGGTGAGCTGTAGAGAGTTTCCCAGAATCCTCTGCAATGTGTTGAGATTCTGCAGCAGACACCCTGGGATTTCCCAAAGTTCAGTAACATTGGGATTTGCCTTTAAAAAGTTCAACCATTTTGGGCTCTTCCTTAAAAACCTCAGGGATGCGGGTGGTGCTGTGGGTAAAACCTCAGCGCCTAGGGCTTGCCGATCGCATGGTCGGCGGTTCGAATCCCTGCGGCGGGGTGAGCTCCCATCGTTCGGTCCCAGCTCCTGCCCACCTAGCAGTTCGAAAGCACCCTTAAGTGCAAGTAGATAAATAGGTACCGCTTTAAAGCGGGAAGGTAAATGGCGTTTCTGTGTGCTGTACTGGTGCAGGCTCGCCAGAGCAGCTTCGTCACGCTGGCCACGTGACCCGGAAGTGTCTCTGGACAGTGCTGGCCCCCGGCCTCTTAAGCGAGATGGGCGCACAACCCCAGAGTCAGACACGACTGGCCCATACGGGCAGGGGTACCTTTACCTTTACCTTTACCTTAAAAACCTCAACAATTTCAGGGGTTTTCCTTTTTAAAAAAAAAAAAAAAAGCTCATCAATTTTGGTGGTTTTCAGGGTGGTTTTTACTTTTTAATTTAGCAACCCTACAAGTCACTGGCTGAGGTATCATTGTCCAAGGTAGATAGAGAACTAAATAAAGTGCCATATATTTTGGCTACTGAATGCAACAAACACTTAACAGCTAAATGGCTTCGTTTATATGAAAATGTGTGACCAAAAAAAGAAAGAAATATGGATTGCTCAGTTATATATGACCATAAGACACTTTTATGTATTTAATTAATAGCAGGCATAACTTTTTCTTCACAGCCGATCATTTCAAACACACACACACACACACACACACACCCCTAAGTTGCCTTTCAACTTGCGTTCATCAACAAATCCTTCTTTTCAGAGTCTCATAGCTGATATGTTCTCTGGAGCAACGCCAGCGAGATGTTAAAGATTGGCGTGACTAGCTACTGTCATTTTTATCAAGACAATGGGATTTGAGCAAAAAGGGGTGAGAGTTCTCCATGCAGAATTTAGCCACTTAATCCAGTCTTGTGGGCTGGCACGATATCAACAAAAGAAAAGAAACCAAATTACCCAGCTCTGCTTTTTTGGCAGATTTAGCCACTGTCAGCAGGCCAGGAGTTAATTCCCTCATATTCCTTGTTTGCCACCAACTCCAGCAGGCCTTGCTGAGCCAGGTTTCCTGTGTAAATCTGTCAGCTGCAATGATGCACAGCGTGAATTGCTACAGAAAGGACATGCAAAGAGTGTGGTCTTTTCTCTAAATCAAGTGCCTATAAGTCAGAGACTGGCATAGGCATTCCTGTCTCCTTCCCCTGCATCCTGACGGATGATTTTGATATGAGATGAAAGGAATTCATGTCCCTCCTCACCCACCCTCAAGTCTCGCCTCTTCCCCACCCACGTCCCTTTGCCCCAAAATGCAAATTCTTGCCAATAATTGAAGACTGCTCTGAAGATTGTTGTTATATTCGGCTCTCTGTGTGGGAGCCTCTATCCCTTCTGGCAAATGACAGAAACTTCCAGCTGTTCAGCATCTTGCTGAGAGAGAGCACTGTTGCAAGGTATGGTATGTTAATAAGGCAGCTGACGAGTCAGCCAACGGCACCAGGGAAACCGAAATGTGGCATCAATTTGATCCGCCAAAATGCCTCTTTGACTGGTCGCTGTGCAGGACACATTAATATGGACCCCAAACCTGAGCTCCTGGATGATGATGTGACAAATAGGGGAAAACGGCAACGTTGCTAGCATGTTAAATATATCCTCCCAGAGCTGAAAAGGCAACAGCAGCGTGGCGGGAGGGAATGATCAGTATGCAAAATGTTTCAAAAGGTGGCTTTTCAATGAGGAATGATCCAGCAAAGGGAAGGAATTCAAACCACCGTGTATTTCGATGGGGTAGTGAGTGACGCTTAAAGGTGGAGCGACAAATCATGGCAGCGAAACACGTTTGTTAATGGCAATGCAGAATGCAAGCTGTTTGCGGGGATCACTGGCAGGTGGGCGTGTGCCTTGTAATCTGCCTTCCTGCCCGTCATCTTCCCAGGTGAAATCAATGGGACTTGGCATTTCAATGGGGGTTAAGAGTGTTTACCTTTTGCTGGATAGCGTCTGTGGTTTGCTTGGGGAACTTACTCTCACCAGTTAGCTTAGAAAAGAAAAGTCTTACTTTTGCTTTATTTCTTTATTAATTTGGACTATTTTTATCCCCCTCGGTACCAACTCCTGATTTAATCATATGGATTACAGAGGACCCCATTTCCTGTGTGCATTGGAAATGTCAGTCTGGAAAACGGCTTTGGTTTGCTCTCTGGAACCATCAAATCTCCAGCACTTCCAAACCGCAGCCTCGCTTCTGTCTTTCTGAATGAATGGCCCACCATTTCATAGGCAGCAATGCAGTGCATCCTCTCCTATTCTAGAGACCTCGTATTCCTTCTCAGATCTCAGCAAAGGCAGGGGCAGGAAAGCTGGTGCCCATCATCTACAACTACAACTCCCATCATCCCTGGTCATTGGCCATGTTGTCTGGAGTGTTGTTGTTTATTTAAAAAAAATCATTTTTATTGAAGATTTTCTTGTGTTACAAAATAAGCAAGGGAAAGTATATATAGCATCTCCACTTTCAATTCATAGTCTTTTTCAGGTTTTTAGGGTTGTTATTTTTTAGGTTCTTTTCATGTTGACTGCAGTTGATGGGAATTAAAGTCCAAAACTGCACAGCTACCCCTGAGCCAAAGGAATGAAGGCTGCAAGGTGCCGAACACCAGCTATATGTGGCCAAAATATTCTGCTACTTCCAAACCAATAACCCTCTTTTGTTTCTCTTATCTGGTTGCTTGACTAGAAAACGCTGCTGGAAAGCACTGCTGGATTTTTGCCCACGTTTGCTTTCGCTGCACCTGGGCCTCTGCTAACCTTAGCGGTTTTCTGCATAGAATAAGAAATGTGCTGTAGGTTCCACGTTAAAAGAGCCAGGGAGCACTGGGAACGCATCCAAAATTTTAAGCATCAGCAGAGATCGGAAGCATGAACTCTTGGGATGTTTTGGTATGGTTTGCCCCATTAATTCCTGGGTTAATCCTGTTAGTTCATTACCTGTTTCCTCCCCTCCCAACCCCTTACTCACATATGTTTTGTGGGAAGGTTCTGAGTACAGGCGTATGAGGTGTGTGCGCATGTTTGCGGTATATACAACTGCGAAGAATTCATTGTTAAAGAAATTGTATAGAATTCAGGACTGGTTTCCTTATTGTTCTTGAAGCATATACCCCAACCTGACCACAAAGACAATGGCTTTGAATCCCAGGCTCAGTTCCTAAAAATTGGGAGTGGGGAAGCTTTATAATCTGCATTGGAAGCTGTCAGGTGCCTGCCCCTCTCTCTGCCAAGCGGTGGCAAGAGCCCATGGGGTCCCAGGCACACAAACAGGGTCTGTATCACTTTGAAGAACAGAAGACATGGCAGAGACTGTCGTGTTTTAAGAAATAGGGTTTATTCACCTGTTCACACCTTCCGTCTGCATGGAGGGAGTCCCGATCTTACAGGATGGCCTGCAGGCAGCCTATCATCTCCCCAAGATGGACCTCAGCTCCTTCTTCCTGCTTCTTCCTCCCAGCTACCCTTGCTTGAAAACTCCCTTTTGCTGTCCCCTCAAACACCCCCCATCACATTGGTAACATCTACCCCCCCCCCGGGTTAAAGGATTCCTCCCCTCAACGATCCATCAACATCTTTTGTCAGTTAGGTTTGCACTTCACTAAGCCAACCAGGCTGGTTTGCATAAGCCAGCCTAGGAAGCCCTTTGCAGCTTACATTCTCCTCTCATATCACAAATAACCTCAAGAAATAAATAAATAAATAAATAAATAAATAAATAAATAAATAAATAGCATTTATTAGTTTCTAGGGTTTACCCTAAATCAGAGGTTTTCACTGTTTTTGAGTCCATGGCTCCCTTGACCAACTACATTCTTTCTTTGGCCCCCTTGTGGGGCTCAGGAGCCCAGTTATGTCACCCCTTCCTTGCATGCAAAGCTGGCAACCTCTCACCCTTTTCCAGACTCCCTCCCTTGTGGAGTGTTCCCTCAGCCTCCTCTCCTTGGGAGTCGTCTGGGCAGCCGCTGCTACCGCCCCTGGTCTTTGAGCAGCCCCACCACCACCGCCCCAAAGAGAGGTTCCTCCTCACACTGCCCCACAGGGACCTGGAGTTATCTGTCCATTCCGAACAGCAAGGGCTGGCAGACTGGCTGGCTGGCTGGGCTCCCTTGCCTGCTTGCCTGCTTGCTTGCTTGCTTGCTTGCTTGCTTGCTTGCTTGCTTGCTTGCTTACTCTGAGCCCGCCTCAGCTCCTGGCAATCAGCACTCCCTGGCCCCAGAGGCAGCATTCACCTGGGGAGCTTGTCAGGGCCGTCTTAAGCATATCTGGCATTGTGGTGCAAAGATCCCTCTGGTGCCCCCCCCCCCACTTTCCCAGAGTTGCCAACCTTTTTAAGGGAGGATGGAGCTGTTGGCGACATGCCCGGATTTGCAGGGCTGGAGGAGGCGGGCAGCGGCTGGAGGGCAGCTCCTCCGGTGGGGAAGAGGCGGAGGCTGGACGCAGCGGCTCCCGGCTCAGCTGGCCGCTTCGTGCTGTGGTGGCCATGGCAGGTGGAGTCTCCGGCTGTGGTGCTGCTTCAGCGCAGCATGGTGGAGGCAGGCAAGGGTGGTGACCTGATGCCGGGAGGCACTGCGTTCAGCCTGTACCTCTTCCCTGGTGCCCTCCAGAACTTGGCGCCCTGCACCACTAGCCTCTATAGGTAAGACACCCCTGGAGCTTGTAGCCAAGGCTGCTGCAACAAACAGCTGTGCAAGCCTTTGGGAGGCAGAGATGCAAGGGGGCATCAGAGGAGGGAGGGAAGGAAAGAGGGACAGAGGCCAATGTTGCCCATGGCACCCCTGACCATCATTCAAGGTATCTAGGGTGTCACAGCACACTGGTTGAAAACTGCTGCCCTAAATCTATAACACTGCCTTATACATAATTAGATCATTTGTCCTTCTAGCTCTGCATCATCTACACTGACGGCCATGGGCAGCAGCTCTCCAGAGTTTCAGGCAGGGGGATATTGCCAGCCCTACCTGGAGATGCCAGGAATTGAACCAGGGAACTTCTGCTTGCAAGTCAGATGCTCTGCCACTGAGCTACAGTCCTTCTGAGTGGGGAGGCATTATCTGCTCAAGACTACATCCCCTTGTTGGCAAGCTTCCGGCAAAGGAAGGGGAATGCCAATGATGAGGGGAGGCAGAGTCAAAAGTGGGTGGAGCAATGAGTATGACTCTTTGCTTTGTGCAGTACTCAAGAGTTCTGGAAGCCTTAGGACAAGTACAGGCACACGCATACATGCAGTACTAATAGTGGCCATTGTTATTTTTATTTATTATCTGCCCTTCACCCTAAGGTCCCAGGGTACTGTACGATGATTTAAAATTGTTATCTGTGAGCAGAGAGCAGTTAAGCTCAGAAGTAAAGCACTTCTTGTATTCCTAAATTGAATCACTATCATTTTCTGGAAAAATAACCTACCACCAAACTATTTGCCAGCTCTCAACTCTTATGATTCTAGTATTTGAAGCAACCTTATTTGACCTTTCTCAAAGAGCACGTAAGTTTAAGAACCGAGACCTTTACATCAGTGTCCTTCAATGTATCCAGACCCCTAAATGCAGAATGAGATATCTATGTACAGTGGTACCTCGGGTTACATACGCTTCAGGTTACATACGCTTCAGGTTACAAACTCCCCTAACCCAGAAATAGTACCTCAGGTTAAGAACTTTGCTTCAGGATGAGAACAGAAATCGTGCTCCAGCGACCAGGCAGCAGCAGGAGGCCCCATTAGCTAAAGTGGTGCTTCAGGTTAAGAACAGTTTCAGGTTAAGTACAGACCTCTGGAACGAATTAAGTACTTAACCCGAGGTACCACTGTACTATGGCCAGATCCTGCATATAAACAAACACCCCTTCTCTTTCTCCTTCAGTCTTCTTCTCTGTCTCCCAAAGGAAACTGTGGTGCTGCTGATTTCAATGTACCTTACAGTATATCAAATAGAAAACTAGTTGTGGGAGGCGGTCAATTGGCTGTAGACCAATGCTTGATTTTACATTTAGCCAGAAGCCACCTTCTGAATTATCTAGCATAATGGAATTTTATATCCAGCCTCTTCATTCAACAAGGAAATTTCATGACAGTTATATACCTAATTCACAACCACGTGGATTAAACAGACTTCTTTGGGATTTTCTGGGGGCCCACACCTAGTACCACAACAACAGTGTATTAGTGGTGGGCTTATTCTGCTTTATTAGGTGTTGATTAGGAGATGATTCCCCTGTTGTACCACGTTATTGCTGTCCAGAGGAGTTGCAGAACTGCAAAAATGGCTCAAAAATAAATCAAAGCATTTGTGATAGAAAAAGTTGCAGGATTTCATCAGGAAGCTACAGATTATGCACTGATTGGAAGTGAAGTCATGTGGCCACAAATCATATTGAAAACAGAATTGCAGGTGATTGCCCCAATAGCAGGGCTGCCAACTTGGCCCCAGGCATGCTGATGTCAGATGACCACTCCCGTGGCATGGTGATGTCAGGCACACATGCCGAAAATTTTGGGTGCCTGGCCCCTTCACAGGGACTTTTGCAAGTGCTGGGATACCCAGGGGCCCAGGGACATGGCACCTCTGCCCAATAGCATCAAGAGCAGAAATAATAAACAGCTCAGGACCACAATACCTCAAGGGCTGCTTCTATCCACATGAAACTACCTAGACCCTGAGATTATCCTCTTTATTTGCCTCCTCCACAAGAAGTCCGGAGGGTGGCAACACAAGAAGGGGCCTTTTCTTCAGTGGCTCCCCATTTGTGGAATGCTCTCCCCAAAGAGATTTGCCTGGTGCCTTCATTGTACACCTTTAGGCACCAGGCAAAAATGTTCCTTCGGCTGATAGACATCTGGTGCCTTTTAAATGTGTTGAGCAAGGGGGAGGGATTATTGGTTTGTTGTTGTTGTTCTTGTTGTTGTATATTTATGTTTTCATATTTATTTGTTTTCATATTGTAGTTTTATGTTGTGAACCACCCTGAGATCTACAGTATAGGGTGGTATACAGATTTAATAAGTAATAATAAAATTATGATACATAATTATCATCATGAATGGTGCTGTAAAAAGGATGTCTGAATGGAGTCTAGGTAAAATTGAAGTTGTGATTTTTGTCACATCTACCCCAAGAAATAAAACGCCTAGATGTTTAAAAGGATTTCCATCAGAGGAGAAAATTCCTGTGTGCCTCCTTTTCATACTTCCTAGTCAAATCTAATGACTGCTCACGCTGCACAGATGAAAAATCTGGGATGAGCATGACTGACACTTTGAAGTCTGTCAAGCAGAAAAACAAACACTGCATCATCATAAGGTTGTGTCTCGCTCGGCTTTTCTGGAAGGCATCATAAAAGTAATACAGCACAGGCCATGGACAGAAATGTGGCAAAATATCAAAGGAAAGCACAGCTGGTCAGAATCTAGCAACAAATGTTTTATGTGAATTCTTGTTACAAGTCGCAGAACTGAAGAAGCTTGGAGGAGTGAGCTGGAGATGTTACTGTGGAGACTTTGCAAGGAGGCAGAGACAACAGGTGTCTTTCTGCTTTGTAGAGAGTGCCAGCAGTTTGCAAGCAGGCCCTGTACAGTCCCAGGGTATGAGCTGAGGGCACATGGTAGCGTCCCTATTTTCCAGCGATAGCCCCCGATTTACAGAAGCCATCCCGGTTTCTGATTTGATCCTGGAATGTCCCGCTTTTCCTTAAGACGTCCCTATTTCCATCGGAGAAATGTTGGGGGGTATGGAGTTCTGCAACCCCCCGAGCCAAGTTGATGAGTAACTAGACAACATTTAGAAGACATCTGAAGGCAGCTCTGTAGAGTGAAGCTTTTTTTTAAAAAAATGTTTAATGTTTTATTATGTTTTTATATGGAAGCCGCCCAGAGTGGCTGGGGAAACCCAATCAGATAGGCAGGGTATAAATTATAAAATAGGATGTCCCTGTTTTCATCGGAGAAAAGTTGAGAGGTTTGATATGGCCTTGAGTCAATCGCTTGGTTTGTTAGGAAGGGTGTGGAAGGTCTTTGACAACATCATTAGGTCAGTGTATTGCCCCACCTCCAGACCAAAAGGAAGGAGATGTGAGCCCAGAAAAGTGCCCTCTCTTATAACCCAACCTCCCCTATATGGCTTATAATATAGTCAAGACAAGAGGAAGCCATTGTGCTCTTGATTACCAGGGCTACTTCTGTTTCTACTGCTGCTAATGCTATCCAAAGGCAAGACAATATCCTCACCGAACATGCTAAAAATACATGGAAATGTGTAAACTGCTTACCAACTTCCTAAAAACAAATCTCATTTTATTGAATAAATTATTTGCTGCTAATTATTTGCTCACTTCTGGCCAACATGTATCATTCTTGATGTAACCAAAAATGAGCTAAAACCAATCTTTCTTGTGCCTAAAACACCTTTTGATCACAAAGAACAACTTGGACTGTGTTGGCCTTTTCGCACACCAGATGCTAAATAACAGCTTGTAACTAAGCGAAATATGTTATCAAATCAGGGTTTCAAATAAACTCCTCTAAAAGGATTGCTCTGGACCTGCGCCTTTTAAAATGTGTGTAGACAATTGGAGTCTGATTTCTCTCTGCCCTTGTAGAAGGGGGGGGGGGTTACTTTAAAAGAAAAAACCTCATAAAGTTTTTAAAATGTCTACCTACACACTTCCCACCCATAAACCCATGTGGCAGATTGCAAGAAGTGTTCTTTTCGGTGTAGGCATGGAAGGATTTGTTCATTTCAGCTCTCTCTGTTTATCCAATCCAAATTCAGTTCTCCATATTTTCCATGAAATTGAAATTTATTAATTTTTTTAAAGCCTCATGAATATCCGTCCACATTTAGTGTGAGTTCCTCAAAGTAAACAGATTTTTATTATACTGCATGCATTTTTGCAAGCCAATTCCCCAAACATAATGCATTGTTGTATGTGTTATTTTTCACCAATGTATTCATTTTTAAGCACACTTTCCCTGCTGGTGTGCTTTCGAACTGTTAGGTTGGCAGGAGCTGGGACAGAGCAACAGGAGCTCACGCCGTCGCAGGGATTCGAACCACTGACCTTCCAATCAGCAAGCCCAAGAAGCTCAGTGGTTTAGACCACAGCACCACCCACATCCCTAAAGATTCTTTTAGGCTGTCCTTCATCTACAAAGCCATTGTGGTTAGAGCTTGCTTCTGTGCTGTTAGAAGGTAGCTGGTCCAGTCCAAGTTGTATCCATCTTGTACAGAGTTACCAGGGCAATATACAAAGGTGAAGAAAAGCAAAATAACTCCAATATGCTGCAATTAAGAATACCTTTCATGTACAGGGACACATAGCTGACATCAGATTCCAGAGCTCAGGTCAGCATGTGACAGGTCAGTGTATCATCTAAATATGACAAAAACTTTGATAGGCCTTGGAGAACAATCTACAACTGGCAGTTGAAATTGATGGAATATACAGAATTAGAAAGTTTAACTAGTAAAATCAGAGAGCAAAATGAAACAACCTTCAAAGGAGGATTGGAATTTTTTTGTAGATTATAAATATATATATATATTGTGAACATGTTAGCACGCTAGCAATTTGGGAGTAAGTTCATCAGTAAAAGTTATTTTGAGAATAAAGTTGAGAAAGAAAAGATTACAATACGCAGTGGCAAAAGATAATCATGGGAAAACCATGAAAGGGTGGGAGGAAGTCAACTTTTTAAGTGAATGTTTACTGGAAAACGTTTGAATAGTTGTATTTTATTTGTGGAAAAAAGTATAAATAAAATCTTTAAGACAGAGGGGGGAGGGGGGAGAGCAACAGGGAAAATTGCATCAATCTTACTACCAAATCACTTTACTGGAGTATGGATGTGAAAGTGACAACAATGGTATTTAAGAAGAAGAAGAGGAGTTTGGATTTGATATCCTGCCTTTCACTCCCCTTCAGGAGTCTCAAAGTGGCTAACAATCTCCTTTCCCTTCCTCCCCTACAACAAACACTCTGCGAGGTGAGTGGGGCTGAGAGACTTCAAAGAAGTGTGACTAGCCCAAGGTCACCCAGCAGCTGCATGTGGAGGAGAGGAGACGCGAACCCGGTTACCCAGATTACATGACTACCACTCTTAACCACTGCACCACACTGGCTCTGAACAGGCCAAAGCTATGTGCTGGGATCTGATGAGTGATCCACTTGGTCACAGCCAGTGGCATTTTTAACATTCCCCTGTGCCCTTTGACCGGCAGACAAGGATGCCATATTGCAAACTACTCCTGAAACTCAAGTCTCAAAAATGGTTTGTTCTGTGGCCTAGAGAGCTGCTGTTCTAGAAACACAAGTCAAAAGTCCCCCTGGGCACAGGGTGAATCATACAGTTCTGTTAGGCTGAACACGTGTGTGTGTGTGTGTGTGTGTGTGTGCATGTGCAACAAATAAACATTGGTAAGAACTGACAGTACATTGAACAAAGCCTTTCATTTTGTTTTTTAAGTGAGTTCACTACCATATAAACTATGAGGGGAATCTCAGTACAGTGGTACCTCAGGTTACATACGCTTCAGGTTACATACACTTCAGGTTACAGACTCCGCTAACCCAGAAATAGTATCTCAGGTTAAGAACTTTGCTTCAGGATGAGAACAGAAATCATGCACCGGTGGTGCGGCGGCAGCAGGAGGCCCCATTAGCTAAAGTAGTGCTTCAGGTTAAGAACAGGAGGCCCCATTAGCTAAAGTAGTGCTTCAGGTTAAGAACAGTTTCAGGTTAAAAACGGACCTCCAGAACGAATTAAGTACTTAACCCGAGGTATCACTGTAATAACCATGACGCATAACTCTGAATTGCTATGAAATTCCCCCCACAATATGGAATAAAATGGTTTCTCGTGATAGCGTCGCAGGCTGGAGGTGCCCTCGGAAAGCCCTTCGGTGAGAAGAGATTTAAAAGACACCTGCCACAACTTTCTTAGCCCCTTTGGGATCGTAGTGTGTGAGCCAGAAATCTGCAAGACACCTAAAGTCATGGCAGTCTCCTCGAGAAGCACAATGGACAACCGACTGAAACAAGTAATTAATCTCGGGCTCAGGATTTCCCAATGGGAGCCCATTGACCCCCATACAATAGATGAAAGTATTTTATCCAGTGTGTTCCCCTCCTGACCCCATGCTACCTTTTTTTCCATGTACTGTCTCTTCTCGTAGCATATTGGAGAATTCTTCCTTCGTGACAATATATTTTTAGGCCTGTTTAACCCTCTGCTACTCTCCGGAAGGCTTGAGAAGATTATCTGAGAACAAAGCACAATGAGAGAGAGAGAAACTGCCCCCCCCATATGAAGAAATGGATGCAGACTCCTTTCAAAAATTCAGGGGGGGAGAAACTTTTTGGAAACCCTGATTGTACAACTCATGCTGCTGTAAAGATGAATATGGGACTGCTGAGGCACAAAAAAGAGGAGAAATTGGTTCACCAACTGTGTACCTCAAACAGAGGATCTGCTTTTGGAATAAGGGGCAAGGACCACTAAAGGTGATGGGCAGTTGGTGGTTTAAACTCCATTTGCAGAACACGTATAAAAAACGAGGCGGCCAATTTGTGCATTGTCAAGGACCACTGTATTCTCCAGACAGTACTCTTGGTTCTGGATACAGTCTCACTACCCCTTGGATGATATCTTTAGATAACAGTAAAGATTTCACAGCTATGGATCACATCAAACAAAATGGTACTAAGTGATCAGTTGGTTTGGGGCTATTGGGAAAGGTGAAAAGCTAAAGTGATGTAGCTTAAGTGTCCATGGCTCATCTCATTTGATAGGTTTTTGGGTACTGAATCTGAATGTCGATGCTCTCCATCAGCTAAGGCTGCCTTTTGTTGGAAACAGCAATACTTGCTCTACAACAATTAATCCCATGCATGTAGCGAGTTGCTACCTTGTGGATGAGGTATTTTGTACAAGCTGTCCTTTTAGCCAGCGACCCTTCTGCAGACATGAAAGCAGTCCAACCAGTATTCAGGACTTACCAAGTGGAGACAGTTGCCATCAAATTCTACTCTAGCCCAGCCAGAACATGTCCTTAATCCATCCATGATCTTTAAAGTCCTAAACAGCCTCAACCCAGTATACCTCAAGGAGTGTCTCCACCCCCATCATTCAGGCCAGACACTGAGGTCCAGCTCTGAGGGCCTTCTGGCAGTTCCCTCATAGCGAGAAGTGAAGTTACAAGGAACCAGACAGAAGGCCTTCTTGGCCATGGCGCCCGCCCTGTGGAAAGCCCTCCCATCAGATGTCAAGGAGATAAACAACGTTTAGATGGCATCTAAAGGCAGCCCTGTACTGGGAAGTTTTTAATGTTTGACATTTTATTATGTTTTTATATGTGCTGGAAGCCTTCCAGGGTGACTGGGGAAATACATCCAAATGGGTTTGGTAGTAATAATAATAATAATAATAATAATAATAATACTATCATGGCTTTTTTCTGTTCTGGAAAGACATCAAAACCTGCATACATAGCTGGACCAACAAATTTACCATGTTAGACTTTTCTTACACAGTGGGAGAAAACAGACAACTCCATTATTCATTTGCACACCAACATGTTGCCAAAAATGGTCTCAGGACTGTCTTCATGCTTGTGATGTTCTTTTGCACATACGCTGAGCAGACAAAGCTTTGTGAACTATAACTTTTATCTCCCAAGATAGATCCTAATCAAATGAAGATGCCTTGCAATTACCTATATTTGTTTATTAAATTATAGCACAGTTCTCCCCTTTCTTTCTCTTTTTTCTTTCAAAGAAAGAAGAGACGTAATCAGTTCCAGGAAAGGCATGTGCTTCCAACAATCCTTTCTTGATCGCATCTGGTAAGGTCATACCGGTCAGATTAATAAGTTTCCTGGTTTTTCCATTACATTGTCCAAGATGAGCATTTGGTTGATATCAGGGAAATGTGCTAATAGAAGAACGATAACATCAGTATCACCACATGCTAAATGCAGTATCCCTGCGCCACGGTTTGTTAGTTTTACTATAGCTAAATTTTCCTTTAGTTACCATGTGAACCAAATTTCTTTCTCTCTTTTTAATTTCTGATGAAATGGTTTCAATGCTCTTCCTTTTTATCCTGCTATTTTATTTCTGTTGTCTTGTTGTAAGTTGCCCTGGAAAGCTCGAAGACAAATTTATTTTACATTTGTAAAATAAATGTATAGGAACTCTTCAGCGCCATTCATGTTGTGCAATCATGTTATGCCCAAGAACATGACTGCACAGCATACATTTATAAAATTGGATGGTGCTAATAATTTGGACCTAATTTTTGGGACAAAGACAGCCTTGGTCACCTTGGTGGATAATTTGTACCAGGGAATGGACAGAAGTTCTACCTGTTGGTTCACCTCGACCTCTAGGCAGCTTTAGACACCATCAATAGAAACCTTCTGGGCCATCTAGAAGAAGTGGGGCCAGCAGATACGGTTCTGTGGGGGCTCCAGTCCAGAAGGTAGTGCTTGGGGTCTATTGTGTACAGTACCCCAAAAAGATGCTTGCATCCAGCACCAAATATACATTATTGTGCAATGTGTACATGCCTCAAATGCTTCTCCTTGTATTAGATCTACTGCCGCTTTTTAGCATCGGAAATCCTGGAGAACATACAAAGACTCAATGGAGCGAAGAGTGAGTTGCAAGGATTCAAATTCAAATCCCACAGGAGCAGCATTCATCCCAAATTTTCTTTCTCATCTCTTGCCAGCTGTAGCTGGTGCAGGACATTCGGACATCAGCTTTGGCCGTAACGTTAAATAAAGACCCTAAAACATGGACGGAACTCAGATGACAATAAGGAACCTCAAGCAAGCAATAGCTGTGCATTTTCGTTTTCTTATAAAAAAGTTTGCTGCATGGGTCTTGAATAAAGCCTGAACTTATCTTAAAAATGGATGAAGAATCTTGCCCCACCTTGACTCACCTCATACTGTTGGGCTGGTTGTTTCATGTTGTCCTTTTCCCATTGATTCCTTCCCCCGCCCCCCATCAATTGCCAGGGCTTTTCACCACTATGTGAAAGAAGCAATGGTTGCATTCCTTTACCACTCTTGCTTCAGTGTCCACAGATATCCTCTTTCCTTCTGTCGTACACTAAGAGGACCCTTGTTCTCCAGGAACATCACAGAGCGATTGTCGAGTGTCTTCCTCTTGCTGTGACTCCTGCACTTTGGAGATAACATCGCAAACTGAATTCCAGAGTCCCAATGCAAGCTCTATTCCTGTTACATACCTCTTTGTCAATGATTTGCAGCTAGGAGCTTTTCTCTTCTCCTTCCCCGCTTGCAAAAAAAAAGCCTTGCAAAAGCAACCCTATATATCAGCTCTAATCACTCCACCACTGTTCTTACCTGCCTTTTTAGCTGAGGGGGGGTGGGGAAAACTTTCTCGGCTTCACCTTCTAAGCTGCTTGCTACACATAGAATTGGAGAGTTGGAAGGGGCCTTGTGAATCATCTAGTCCAACCCTCTGCAATGCAGCTATCCCATACGGGGATCGAACCTGCAACCTTGGAGTCATCAGCACAACGCTCCAACCAACTGAGCTACATGAAACACAAATGCCGATCTATTGTTCGCATCAGGAGTTAGCAAGTCAAGCATAGAAAGCACTGAGGCTGAGTGGTATTGTGGTTAGGATATCAGACTTAAAGAGGGGAAGACTTGAGTTCAAATCCTCACACAACTACAAAACTTATTGAGTAGCTAAGCAACCTCATGGGGTTGATTGAGCAGATTAATTTTCTGCAGTACCTCCCTGTTTGTGGAATGCTCTCCCCAGGGAGGTTCAACTGGCACCTTCATTATACACCTTTAGGTGCCAGGCAAATGCATTCCTCTTTAGCCAGTCCTTTGGCTGATTGACATCCAATGCCCTTTTAAAATGTGTTGGGGAGGAGGAGGTTTCTTGGGTTGTTTTTATTTTTATTAGGTATTTTGTGTTTTTATATTGTGATTTTATGTTGTGACTTCCCTGAGACCAGCGGGTATAGGGCGGAATATAAATTTAATAATAAAATGTTTTAAAAATAGATTAAAGGAGAATACCATGTATGCCCTGAGGCAGAGAATAGAAACCTACAACTCTAGCCATCCCTAACTGGAGCTGGTGGGAGCCCAACAAGACCTAGAGGGTCCCAGATTCCTCATTCTTGCTTTACAGGAAGTGTCCGAATAATAATTTGAGCCTTGGTTTCACCAGTACTTGGAATCCTTCTGGCGGAAGGACTCATCCTTGAAATATGTCTTGAGGTACATTGAGCAGAAAGCCTTTCCTTCGCCACTGACATCCACGATCAGGCTTGCCCACTGAGGATTAGGCAAAGACTTTCCGAGTCAAAGGTTATGACTTCCAGGCAGGTCTCATTGTAAAAATTAAACAGTGATGACAAGACCCTGCCTTGGCAGCTTGAGCTTGACAGGCTGAGCTTCTGCTGTAAGAAGGATTGTGCCTCTAGTGGGCTGGTTCACACTTGTGTGGGTGAAAGAAGCACCCCACAACGAGAATGTGTGCAGTTTCAGTTTCCCTATTTTCTAGAAAAAGTCCCAGATTTACAGAAGCTGTCCCAGTTTCTGACTGGATCCCAGAATGTCTAAGTCAGGCATAGGCAAACTCGGCCCTCCAGATGTTTTGGGACTGCAACTCCCATCATCCCTACCTAACAGGACCAGTAGTCAGGGATGATGGGAATTGTAGTCTCAAAACATCTGGAGGGCCGAGTTTGCCCCTGCCTGGTCTAAGTCCTGAAAAATGGATGTTCCATAGGAGGGGAAGCGACTAGGCAGGAAGGGACTTATACTGTATCCAAAGTCCATTCTGTTCTGTCATGTGACCTGGCAACCCAGAGGAAAACACGTCAGCAAAAAGGGTGGCATAAATCAAACGACTTGTTTGAACGACTTTTCTTTCTGCCAGGCTTTTGGAACAGGGGTAAGCCATGCCATCTTAAATTAAGCCAGTGTAAATTCCACTGACCTTTTATGTTTAGGATTGCTCTTCCTGGCTGCAATCCTAACCACTGCCTGGGGAGTAAGCCCCATTGACCTCAATACAACTTACTTCTGAGTAGGCATGGTACTGCACTGTAATTTGCAACATTCATATGACTGTTTACAATGAAACTTTGTAGTCCATTAATAAACCAATGTTAGTTGTTTCAGGGTTTAATAACCTTTACCAATTCTCCCCTAAAAGAGATTTTTCGTGGATATTGTGGATTTCAAATGGTGTTTTAACTTTGTAATGTTATTATTTTTTAGTTCAGCACATAAGATCCACTAATTATTTCATTTTAAAACACATACTTACTAATAATTTGACGATGCAAAATGATAACAATAAAATTCCATTCACCTTTGTAATGAGAGGGTAATGTAGAATTCATTGCGTACTATCAGTCCTAGTGATTATCAGTGGTAAAGGGCACACTTAGACGAATCTTTTCTAATGCATATTAGAAATATCTTCATATATAGACACACACATACACTTGAATAAGCCAAAGCAATGCCAAATTCATTCTGCACAAAAAAACCCCGATTGAGAGCGTTTGTAGCAAAATGGAAAGAAAGGCAGCTCTTGCCCCCCTTTTAAAAGTTCACATATTGTTTTGGTTGTAGCCGAAGGAAAATTAAGATGACCTGCCTGCCTCTGTCCATTAGGGCTTTTCTTTAATCGTGACATTGGGGAGGAGGGGGGGATATAATTGCTTCCCAAGAATTCTCAGCTAAATTATTTTATTAGTGCGAACTGGATTAAGGTTATAAGAAGGTCCCACTTGCTACTTACCCAGTAATATCTGACCATGCATATCAAAGAGCGGAGGAGGCAAATTATTCATTATTTCGCCAGCATAATGAAAGCATAAGGAGGGCTGGGGGGGCTTTAAAGGACACTATCTGCAGCAGGAAACTGTCAAAGAACGTGGGAACACAGTCCTCCTGCATTTTTGTTTCAGCTCCGTTGATCAGAAGATTGAAAGGCCTTCTCTACCTACAGGGGTTCTCTGTTCAGGCCCCACAGTGCAATTATAATCCATCCTCACCTCCTTTAGAATGACAGGCCAAAAAAACAAAGCCTAGAGCTTTTATACAGCTTAGCATTCCTAAGAAACAAAAATCTTCATTCCTCTTTTTCTTTTCCCCCTACCCCTTCCCCCTGTTGTTCTTCTTAACTCTTAGGAATTAATTAAAATTGTTGTTATATGATAAGGGTGGGCAGCTTTAAACCATGTGGGGTTTTTTTTTTTTTAAAAAAAAAAGAGTGGGTGATATTATTATTGTTGTTGTTGATATTATTATTATTATTATCTCAGGAAATGTGGATCGGTTGCTAACTGTCACAAGGCAGAGGAGCGGAGAAGCTTTGCCAACATGTTATTGGCGTGGAAAAAGGAGTGGGTGGGCAGAATTTTGGTAGTTTGAAAGCTCAATTTCTTTCCTTTTTTATTTATTTATTTATACTTTTCAAGTTTATACATTTCACTAATTTTACAATCATTTTGACATTTCAAAACTTGACTCCCTTCCCCCTCTTTCTGCGGTTCCTTAATTTTTTGTGTATCTTCTGCATATCCAAATTAACTTAATTTTCTCATTTATTCATCTTCCTTAAACATCTACTCTTATGAAACTGCAGGTTATTACAACAATCCTGCCAATGTTTTTATCTGTTTACAATTTATCTGTAAATATTCAATAAACCATTTCCATTCTTTTATTTCAAAAAATGTTATCTTTATTTCTTATTCTTTCGGTAAATTTCTCCATTTCTGCATATTCCATATGTTTTTGTATCCATTCTTCCTTTGCTGGGACTTCTGCTTCTTTCCATTTTGGGGCAAGTAACATTATTGCCGCTGTAGTAGCACACATGAATAAATTTCTATACAATTTAGGTAGTTCTGTTCCTATAATTCCCAAAAGAAAAGCTTCTGGTTTTTTGTTTTGTTTTGTTTTTTAACAAAGGTTATTTTAAACATCCTTTTCATTTCATTACATATCATTTCCCAAGGCAGCTCAGTTTCTTTCACGGCATCCCCCAATTTCCTTCCTAATTTTCATACATTTAAAGAAACAGAAACGTAATATCAAATGTTTGACACAGGCTATAATAAAGAAATGCCATAACAATCTAAACCTTTTTACTGTCTCTGCCTTGCTCCTGCGCTCTATATCTAAAAATGCTATCAGGACACTGCAGCATTTTCTACAATAGCATACCCTCCAACATTTCTCCAATGAAAATAGGGACCGTTTGCATGCATGATTCTCCCCTGTAGCCACATTTCCCAGAGTTCCTTGGGAAGAGGGTTTGATTGTTAACTATTCTGGGAATTATAGATCTCTGAGAGGAATGGGATGTCCTATCAACTTGTAGCATTGCCATATGCCCTCCTTTTCCAAGACACGTCCTCTTTTTTTCAAAAATGAGAGTTGTCACATAGATCCATAGTTAAAAGTAGAAGTTAGCAAATGTGTGCTCTTTTCTGCTCTTCAAAATAAGACAACCCTATGAGTTCACAGGATTTTTTTGGAGAAAGCCATGACTGTTTAAGGTGCTATGACACTTCTTTAAATGCATAGTGCAGATGGGGCCTTAATGTCTTCTCTCGTAACTTAAAGACAATGGGTAAAAAGGTAAAGGTAAAGGGACCCCTGACCATTAGGTCCAGTCGCGGACGACTCTGGGGTTGCAGTGCTCATCTTGCTTTATTGGCCGAGGGAGCCGGCGTACAGCTTCCGGGTCATGTGGCCAGCATGACTAAGCCGCTTCTGGCAAACCAGAGCAGCACACAGAAATGCTGTTTACCTTCCTGCCGGAGCGGTACCTATTTATCTACTTGCACTTTGACGTGCTTTCGAACTGCTAGGTTGGCAGGAGCAGGGACCGAGCAACGGGAGCTCACCCTGTCAAGGGGATTCAAATCACTGACCTTCTGATCGGCAAACCCTAGGCTCTGTGGTTTAACCCACAGCACCACCCATGTCCCTCCTAAGACAATGAGAGGAATTCAATCTTGTGCTCCCATGATGGTTCTGTAAGCGCAAGCAATTTCTGCTTGCCACATGGAACGATTTCCCCTTTCCTCTCCCTGTGCACTGTTCTGGGATTCTCCTGACATCCCAGAGCCAATAGCGGGGCATGCAGCAGGAGGAAAATCACACTAGTTCCATTACACTATTGGGACTTTTTGCGCTATCTCCCATATTATGCTGAGATGGGAGGTTTAAAGCAGAGGTGGAGGAACTTGTCACCCTCCTGCTGTCATCGACTCCCAGCAACGTAGACCCAGCAACTTGGCCAATGGTCCAGGGTGATGGGAGATGTCATTCAACGACAGCATCTGACAGATGCAGGTTTCTCACCTTGGCTTTTGAAGGAGGGCGACTGCAGGCTCATGGATGGAGTACAGGAGGCTTATTTCTGAATTTGGATTGGCTCAGAAATAGGCATAAATATTTTTCCCAAATTTTGGAGGAAATGTTTTCAAGCCAGGGCGAACTAGCTCATCACTAATTTTCAGCATAATGATAAGGCAACTCCCCCGCCCTGGAGCATCCACATGGTAACCATGACTAGCTATAACTCACATTATAAACTCATAGAGTTGACATTTACATTATGTGCTTTGTGAAGTGTGCAACTGTTCTGGACTCATTTGGCCTTTCGCCAAAGGCATCTGCTTTTCGGGTTGCAGTCAGTGTCCATTCTACTCAAACTAGACCCACTGAAATTAATAGAGATGATGACTAACTTAGGGCCACCCATTTCAGTGGGTCTGAGGAGTAAAACGGAGTACAGTGGAACTTCGGTTTTCGAACGTAATCCATTCCGGAAAACTGTTTGACTTCTGAAACATTCAAAAATCAAAGAACAATGGGCAGCTGGCAAAATTCATTGAAAAAAAAATGGAGAAACGTGACTTGGAACCTGTTCAACTTCTGAGGCACGTTCAAAAAAGGAAGCAATTACTTCTGGGTTTTGGGCGTTCGGGTTCCGAATCGTTTGGCTTCTGAGATGCTCGAAAACCAAGGTTCCACTGTAACACATTGTCCCAGAAAGACCCTGCATCGTTCAAATTTCGTGACATTAAAGTGCTTTCAGTTTCTCACAGCAAAACACGCATACCTGGATCAGTGAACTCTTAAGTGAAAGAAGCCAATCTTGTTCCTAGAAATCCAATCTTTTTTGTCTGATTAGGAATGATTTCCTGCTTGCCACGTAAGGAACAAAAGACTCTTTCAGCTGGAATTTAGGCAACCGAAGAAGAAAAGAGGTTCTGATTACTATCTGATCCCCACCCCTCATCTTGATGGTATGGAAGAAAAAAGGTAACTGAACTCCATTATTTTTTTCCGGGGAAGAAGGTATCTGTTTAAACTGCATCAGGACACAAGGCTACATAGCATATCCCTGTCAGCTCCTTCCCACTCTGCTTGTTCAGGGCATTATCAAAAATGGAAAGAGCCAGAAGCAAAAGTGCCAAGTCGACGCCTGTGAGGTCGGTAATGGACTTGATGGGGGCAAGCAAATTGCAGCTTAACCCATACATTTAAAGCAATTTAAAACATCTGCAGTTCACACTACCCTTATGCCATGGACTGTTTGGAGGTAAAAGAATGGTGGGAGGAACCACTTGGGGAACTACCAAGGGAAGAAGGCTCAGATCAAAGAGAGTGGTGGTGGGACAACGATGAGTGGTCAGAGGGAGAAGACTGGGATGAGGAGCTGTTGGAAGCTGACGAGCTAACTGGGTTTGGAGAGCTGGGAGAGTCTGTGGCAGAGATAAGTCCAGACTCATAGGCAGAAGCTGAAGTAGGAGGGTGGGAGGAGAGATGACAAGTGTAAACATCCTTTGGACTGTGGCAAATTTTGAAAAGCACTTTCAGGGAACCCTATGGAATGAATAAAAACGTAATGACAAAAGCTAGAAAATAATTACATCAAAAGAATTGCTATCAGAATTTGCAATCTCCCTGACCTTCACGGGCTGTCCTGATTGGCAACTCTGTGAATTTTTCTACTGCTGTGTGGTGAGCTTGAGAAGAGGTCCAATTCACCTCATACCTGCTGAACTTGTAGCTGGAAGGCGACATGATTTACAGCCATGTCGGTGGAACCAAATGGCAGTGGATGGGTAGCTGCAGAGATCTCAGAAGTACTATTGAAAAGATACCTCAGATGAGCAAGTGTGTACAGCACAACGAGATCCCAAAATCTGTTGATCCTGCTGGGATCTGCCTCCCACACATGGAGGATCTCTACATACGCATAGAGGATCTTCTCACACTTGCCCAACATGTAGCTGGTGGAAGAAATGGCCATTTTACATGTCAGCCGTAGGGGAGGGCATTGGGATAGCCCATAGAGTCTCCTCAAATATGTTTTGGACAAGTGAGGGGGGTTCTTCTAAAATCAGCCTTTGCGTGGGGAGTAGGGAGGCGACCACCACTAGGGCAGCACATCCAGAATCTTGGGGAGGTTAAAAGACTGCCAAAGGAGGAACTGCTTAAGGTGCAGCAAATGGATTGCTGTTGCTTTTAGACTCCAGGCTGGAATGGCGACAATTTACTGGGCTGTGTCTCCTGATGAGAGTGTCCTCTGAGGCTGAAAACTGAACAAGCACCTAGCTATCTGCTCTGAGAGTTACACAGTGTCTTATTGTGTTGAGAGACAGTTGAAGGGATCCAACTGATTGATTAACTGATGGCATTGGTTGACTGAATCTGCTGACTGATGGAGTGGTTCTCTTTGATTACATGATTGGGTGATGATATACTTTTTTGTTTTTTTACTTTATTTGGTTGAATTCTTTGATTTATTGATGTACACACTGCATACATTTTGCCTGTTTGATGAATGGTTTAATGTTTTCTTTATTTAGCATGCCTATGGTTTCATGGCTTTGGCCCTTGAGCTTTTCAGTTGCTCTGAACTCCTTTACACTGGGTTAATGATTCGTTTGAGGCTAACTAATGTAAGTGTTAATAATAATAATAATAATAATAATAATAATAAATTTTATTTATATCCCGCCCTCCCCAGCTGAAGCCGGGCTCAGGGCGGCTAACAACACTTAAACAGTGCAACATTATAAAAACATTATAAAAATTAATTAAAATCAAAATTGATGGCAACCATAAACTAAAGTTTTGTAAAGATTGCCAAAGGAGGGAGTCAGGTTGCGCCCTGACCAAAGGCCTGGTGGAACAGCTCTGTCTTGCAGGCCCTGCGGAAAGATGTCAAGTCCTGCAGGGCCCTTGTCTCTTGTGACAGAGCGTTCCACCAGGTTGGAGCTGCAGCCGAAAAAGCCCTGGCTCTAGTTGAGGCCAGCCTAACCTCTCTGTGGCCTGGGACCTTCAAGATGTTTTTATTTGAAGACCATAAGTTCCTCTGTGGGGCATACCAGGAGAGGCAGTCCCATACGTACGAGGGTCCTAGGCCGTATAGGGCTTTGAAGGTTAAAACCAGCACCTTAAACCTGATCCTGTACTCCACCGGGAGCCAGTGCAGCTGGTATAGCACCGGATGAATGTGATCTTGCAGCGAAGACCCCGTAAGGAGTCTCGCTGCGTCATTCTGCACCCGCTGGAGTTTCTGGGTCAGTCTCAAGGGCAGCCCCACGTAGAGCGAGTTACAATAATCCAGTCTGGAGGTGACCGTCGCGTGGATCACAGTGGCTAGGTCAGGGCGAGAGAGGTAAGGATCCAACTGCTTAGCTTGGCGGAGATGAAAAAAATGCCGCCTTTGTTATAGCTGCAATCTGCGCCTCCATGGAGAAGGAGGTATCGAAGATTACACCCAAACTCTTAACGGACGGTGCTGGCACTAATTGCACCCCTGCAAGAGATGGGAGTTGCCCCCTCAATCCCATATCGTCCCGTCCCAGCCAGAGGACCTCTGTCTTCGAAGGATTTGACTTCAACCGGCTCCCACGTAACCAGCCGGCCACAGCTTCCAAGCATCTGGTCAGTGTGTCTGGGGCTGAGTCAGGATGGCCATCCATCAACAGATAGAGTTGGGTGTCATCAGCATACTGATGGCAGCCCAGCCCAAAACTCCGGACAAGCTGGGCGAGGGGGCGCATAAAGATGTTAAAAAGCATCGGGGAGAGTATCGCACCCTGGGGCACTCCACACACCAAGGAGGGGTGGGATGACTATTCCCCCCCAAGCGCCACCCTCTGTCCTCGACCAGAGAGAAACGAGCGCAGCCATTGAAAGACTGTGCTGGATTAACTGATACATTTATTTGAATGTGAGAATATTGTTTATAGGATGGGAGAGGGGAACCAAAGCTCTTATCCAGCTATTGTGACATAATGCCATCAAAATCTTGGACAAGATCGGTTTTTCAAGATGGAGAACATCATGATGAGTCAGTCCAAACATTAGGAAATTGAATTCTAAAAAAGAAAAAAGAAATGCTACTTTTTCTGATCCCATAATTCGTGAGCATTGTAGGTGCAAATTGCTCTCAGCGCTACCCAAAGTTTAGTTCTTGGCACTAGCCATGTTAATGATCTCTTGAATGCAAGCAAGTTAGTTTAATAGTTGGGTACATACTCCAATATCATTGGCAATCACTCTCATACACTCATACACACAATAAGCTTCAAAGATGTTTTAGAAGTGGCAGCAACAAATACTTTTAAATCTAAGCAGAAAAGAAAAGAGAAAGCAACTTTTGCATTGCAACTTTTGCCAAGGAATTTACTGAGGCTGCTCTTGATCGGAAGCATGCTGAACGCCCATCCAGTTCTAATGAGATTCCGTTTAAAGTAATCTGATGTGCAGCCACACAGAAAGCACTCATGCTTTCACCTCCGTGTTGCCATACAAAACATTTGCCCACTAGCAAACAAGGAAATTTAAACAAGAGCTAAGTAAACTGCACCCAGACTGCTCTTTGGGCTGTATTTGATTACAGTTTCCCTCCAGGTTTCTGGATCAAAAACCAGAAAAAATCATATTGATATTTGTATTTTTTTAAAAAAGTTAATACTCCCCACCTTTTTTTGTGTGTGTGTGTGTAAGTACGTTTACTGTTATAACCCACCTGGAGATTATTTTTGGTCAGTGGTCACTTGTTTCTTCTGTATATGTTGCAATGAAAGATAATATTTAATGTATTCATTTATTATGTGGTTAAATTAATTTGATTTACGTAAAGTGTTTATATTTGATTGCCAGTTATTTCTTCCTCAAGACACTGAATTATAGTTATTTAAATGGGAGGGGGGCGGAGGCAGTTGCTGAAAGTACTATTCATTTCTCATACTGAGTACAGAATGTTCCAGACTATGGCTGGAAAGACGTGGGTTCAAATGCCCACCTAGCCATGAAACTGAGTGACTAGTCTCCTTCCCTTTTCCCAACCTACCTCACAGGGTTGTCATGAAGGTAGGGCAAAGAACCAGGCACACTGCTCTGAGCACCATGGAGCAATGATGGGATGTGAACAAAAGAAACATAACTATATAATCCCCTAAAATGTCTTTTTCTGGTCCCTCCTTTGCCATATGGCAAATCAAAATGGCAGACATCAACATTTTAAATCAGATGTCCTATCATGTTCACCGGAGTAAGGGAGCACCTACGCTTCTTCTTGTCCCACTGCTATCCCCCAGGGGAAACCGCTCTTTAGTGCGCAGTGGCAATTTGGGTCTTCTCTGGATTGACATTTGCTCCAATTTAGCACTAAAGAGCAGGTTTTCCCTGGGAAAAGAGTGGGGCAAGGTTGAAAACCATTTGGACCCATGCTTTCTAGGCACAGGGCAAGGAGAAGTGTGGATGAGCCCTAAGTGTGCAGAAGACTGCAACAGTGGCGTAACGTGGGTTGCCAGAGCCCACGGAGTACACATGCACATTCAACTGCCTAACGGCGTCCTGGTCACCCAGGAGATTGCCACCACAGAGATAAGGAAAGAAGAGTCGTTCCATTGTCTAGAAAGGTCACTTCCTAGTTTGCATGGAGAAGCTGGTTTCCACGGAGCCCAGTGACTGAAGCACACAGCTGTATGGAGGCAGCACCAAGTGTTGAAATTTTGCGCCCCTAACAAATTTGTGCCCGGGGCAACTGCCCCTGTATCCCGTTTCTCAAGCTATGCCACTGGATTGCAACCTTAAAATGATTAAACATGCATTTCCTGTCCCAAAGGTATCAGGAGAAAGTGTAGTTTTGTGAGGGAACCCCAACACATTTTATTTCCTGTGGTCCTTTGCAGAAAAACCATTCTGGTTAAACTAGTATAAAACTGACTTCTGTTTATAATGCGGATATGCCACAGAGAACGGGAGGGAGATGAACTGGATCAGTAACTGATGGGCTTCCTGGCTGCAGCAATACCAATGCCAACTTCTACAACAGATGCCATTCTGTTTAGGAGAAGTGGGACAACCACTGAATGTGGCTGTGCAGAGTGTTCCAGTCAGGCCAGGCCAGGCCTTCGTTCCAGATATTCCATTCCATCTCTTCCCAGTTGTCTCCTGCACCTTTCAACAGACACTCTGCATCCTGACTGAAGCTGCTCATGGTGTGCATTTAAACTAGATCTAATATGTTTGGGAACCAGCAGTGCTATCCTACGAAGGTCTGCTCCAAATGGAGCCCTAGAAACTTCAAAGAGGCTTTGGGCACATCCCCGCTTCCACTTGGTCCATGTTTTATTCTGTTTGCCCCATGCTTTCTAGACATGGGCCGAATAGGTTTTTCATTCGCCCTGCCATATTTCTTGAGAAAATCTACTGTTTACCACTGCAGAAAACCCAGTATCAATCTGCAGAAAACCCAGTGTTATGATTCAGCAGTAAATGGGGTTATCCCAGGACGAACCAAATTATGAGCCCTTACTCTTGAGGTATGTGTGTAGCCTTCAGGAAGGAACCAACCTGCTAATGCCAGTGTGGTGTAGTAGTTAAGAGCAATAGACTCGTAATCTGGGGAACCGCGTTCGTGTCTCTGCTCCTCCACATGCAGCTGCTGGGTGACCTTGGACCAGTCACACTTCTTTGAAGTCTCTCAGCCCCACTCACCTGACAGAGTGTTTGTTGTGGGGGAGGAAGGGAAAGGAGAATGTTAGCCGCTTTGAGACTCCCTAGGGTAGTGATAAAGCGGGATAACAAATCCAAACTCTTCACTGAGTTTTGAAAACAATCAAATTTTAATATAGTAAGAATGACTAGCAAAGCAAATGTTAGAACATTCAGGATCTGAATGCAATGCCTCACCGTAATGCAAGAGGGGAAGGTTATGAGACAACTACTCTCCAGCAATCCTGAGGAAGTACTCGACTGCTCCAGATAATTGTATTTATTTATGTTTTTACAAATGTATGTGGGTAGGTGATATTCCTCAATTGCAGAAATCCCTTAGGCACTAATATTCTTAACAACATTTGAACTGCTTAACCAGCCATGACAACAGTCCCAATTGAATATGTTGTTTTAATTGGCATTTTGTGTTCCTCTCTGTCCTTACCAAGACTGATTAACCCCTCTGATGCCTTGGTGTTCTCCTGGACGGACTTACTTTCACCTTCCCTTCTGATCATTAATAAAATTAGAGGGGTTGTCACTTTAACTTTGACACTGCATATTTCTCCCAAGCAAAATGGAAATTGCACAGATGGTCACATTGCATAGCATCCTGGCTCAGAGCAGCTGGTGTTACCAGGCAGCAAACTTAACCTTCCACATCCCAACTATAATTCCGTTCATTGCAATGTCACTGCCATGGTTGCACATCATGGGTCGGAGTGTCCTCTGCTCCATCTGTAATGGGCTAATGGGAGTTATTTCCCGAGAAAACAACTTGTTCTTTTCCAAGCTTATTCCAAAGTTCAGACTCGGGTTGCACTCGCTGTGGGATATATCTAAAATAAGGTAGTCAAAACCAACTACTTCTGATTGCTAGAAAAGCACATACACACAGAGAGGAAGCTGGGTCTCACAGGGTCCACAAGAGCCACTCCCACTGTGTCCAGCCAGGTAAAGGGGCACAATCTATATAGTGTAGCTCAGGGGTCAGCCAATTTTTTTAGCTGCGGGCCAGTCCGCTGTCTCAGACCATGTGGCAGGCCGGAGAAGTGGCTCCGGGGGGGGGGAGCTGGAAGAAGAGGTGAGAGGGGCAAGTAGTCCTCCTCCCCAGCCCCAGCCCCAGCCGCTGTGCTTAGCTTCCCAGGGGCTGCCACCACCACCACTGCTGCCACTGCTGCTGATGTTTCTCATGGGTAGGCAGAGCGAGCTTGTCCGCTCTGCTCTCTGGCCCACAGGAGCACCAGGGCAGCAGCGGTGATGGAGGGAAGAATGGTGGTGTGAAAGAGCTGGCTCCAGAGAGGGGCTGCTTAAAATTGTGCTCAGCCAGCTCAGCCCAACCCCCTTCCGTCTTTAGGCAGGCCAGGAGGAGGTAGGGAGCAGGCGGTGCCTTGGTGTGTGTGGGGGGGTGGAATGGAGAGGGAGAAATGGTGCAGCCTGAACAAACAGAATCCCCATGCCGATCCACGGACAGTCCGTGGGCCAGATCCTGAAGGTAATTGGGCCTGATCCAGCCTTTGCACCGTAGTTTGCCAACCCCTGTGTAGCTGGTCATTTCCCAGGCCGGAGGCCGGTCGCCCTCTTATATACCTTCTGGGATTGACAAGGCATCTGACCCTCACCTGAATCTCATAGCTCTCCTGTAGCTGCCTCTGATAAGTTATCATTTAGCTCTTGGGCGAAATAATTAGCATCACACGTCATGTGCATGGAAGTTGCCTAACCAATTAACCAGCTAGAAGGATTACTGTTAATAGCACTAGTTTTCCTATAACTTGATATTGCTGGATAGTTTTGATGAACTGCAAAAGCATTTTTAATTTGCTTTCTGTTGCCACCCTGGAACTTTTCTTTTTTAGTGCCACTTTGTTTTGTACGATTCCTTGCAAATGATGAAAAACAACTTTTCTGCTTGTATATGTTGATAATATAATTTGGGTTACTGAGAACAAACAAGATTGTACAAAAACAAGATTGGGTGCAGGCCTGGCCAGGACATAGGCGTCCTGACTGTGACAAAGGTGACCTGTGTGTTTGCTTGGTTGATTAACAGCTGTTGGGAACTTCAAGATTCCTGCTTCAAGATTCTTATGGTCTTTGTACTGAACCTGGAGACTCCAATAGAGAGCATTCCATGTCAAGAAGGAGGGCACGTGGGCACTCTATCAACTGACGGGGCAGGAGTTACACAGAGCAAGGCCTTTTCACTGGTGGTGTGCATTGTATGCCCCACTCTTCCCAGACCTGCTCTCTTTTGGCCTGTATTTTGGAGCTTTATAATTTAGGAAGACTTTGGAAGAACTGGTTGAAAAGTCTTATCATTGCTTACGTATGAGCGGATTTTATTTGCTGCTATTCTGTGCTTCTGGTGCACCATGGTTTATACTAGCATAATAGAGTTGGCCAGGATGCCAGAAGGGGTATAATTTACGAGCTTTCTCCATTATCTGCACAGCAGGGGGTGTGCAGTCAACAGTGCAAAGGCTGAGCTGAAGCATTCCCTGCTGGTTACCTGCTTTCAGCAATAGGGATCGCTGTTTGGTAGTACCCAATTGGTTAGCTGTCAGATTCTAGAGCTCCCTATTGGTGGCTCTTAGGTAATTCACAAAAAAAGAGTCCATTTATAAAACACAGAATGTCGTATATCAGTATGGCACACTGTTCCATGGAAACTCACAGCACAATGCCCTGGGGTTCCTTCTCGGGCTTTCTCTGGAACTTGTTCTGCACCATGGCAGGTCTGTATGCTTTTGCTCACACCAAATTACTCTGTATGATTTGGGTGTGCACATAATCTTTCATATTAGCCCATTTTGTAAACTAGGAACTAGTTTACATGTCTCCCAGTATGTTTCTGAGCACAATTCAAAGTGTTGGTGCTGATCTTTAAAGCCCTAAACAGCTTTGGCCTTGTATACCCCAAGGCGCATCTCCACCACCATCATTCAGCCCAGACACTGATATTGACACTGAGGGCCTTCTGGCGGTTCCCTCACTGCAAGAAGTGAGGTTACTGGGAACCAGGCAGAGGGCCTTCTCGGTAGTCATGCCCGCCCTGTGAAACACCCTCCCATCAGATGTCAAGGAAATAAACAACTATTTGACTTTTAGAAGACATCTGAAGGCAGTTCTCTGTTTAGGGAAGTTTTTAATGTTTGATGTTTTATCATGTTTGATATTCTGTTGGGAGATGCCCAGACTGGCTGGGGCAACCCAGTCAGATGGACGGAATAATAATGATAATAATCTCAGACTTGACAGCAGAACATTTGTTGACAGTGGAGCTGACATCAACATCTAGCATCCTTGAATAACTGCAAGGGGGGGCAGCATTTAGGCTTGGTCTGGGCCCCACCCACTCCACTTTATATATTTCCTCCCCTGGTCTGGCATTCCAAGTTGTGCTAAGCAGCTGAAACCAACCTCCGCTTTAATTTCCCACAATGTCCTAACATAGTGTTCCCCAGAGAAATTGTAGGAAATTAAACTCAAACACTAAGTTGGCAAAGAACAAAATAATAATAATGACGAAATACTTTCTAAATAGTATGAGGAGGGGAAATGAAATGCAACTTTAATCCCATGTAGGAATGTTAAAATATAATAAGGGTATAAATAAGACCGCTAAAATACAATAGGAAGCGGACTTACCTATGCAGGTCAATGGCTCACCAGCAGAGTAATGTGGCAAATGCTAAATAAACCCTGTCTAAACTAGACCAGAAAGTAGCAGACCCCATGGCCCTGAGAGTGCTAGGCATTATGAGGAGACTCCTATTGCCCTCACACATACCCGCCAACATTTCTCTGATGAAAATAGGAATGCCCTATTCCATAACAATACTAATACTTTCTTTAATTTGTACCCCACCCACCTGACTGAGTTGCCCCAGCCACTCTGCATGGCTTCCAACAAATAGGAAAACACAATAAAAAAAATTAAAAAATTAAAAAACTTCTCTCCACAGCGCTGCCTTCTTCTAAAGGTTGTAGAGTTACTCATCTCCTTGGCTCGGGGGTCGCATACTTCATATACTCCAACATTTCTCTGATGGAAATAGGGACATCCTAAAGAAAAGCAGGAGATTTACAGCTTCTGTAAATCCAGCCCTATCCCTGGAAAATGGGGCATTTGGAGGGTTGCTCACATAGTTACAATTCCCAGAGTTCCCTGGGAAGTGGGATTGATTGTTAAACCACTCTGAGAATTAGCTCTGTGAGAGAAGTAGAATATCCTTACCAAATCTCATCACCCTTAACACAGACCTACCAAGTGTCCCTATTTACCAGGGACATCCCTGATTTAGAAAAGCTGTCCCGGTTTCTGATTTGACCCCAGAATATCCCACTTTTCCTTAGGATGTCCCTATTTTCACTGGAGGGTGAAAATCCAACCCCTGAGCCATCTGGAGGCAATCCTGTATAACGATTATTATTTTTTAATGTTTAATGTTGTAGTATGTTTTTTATATATCTTGAAAGCTGTCCAGAGTGACTGGGCAACCCAGTAAGATGTGTGGGGTATAAATAGTAAAATTATCATTATGGAATGGGATGTCCTTATTTTCATCGGAGAAATGTTGGAGGGTATGTTAACAAGATGCAATGATCAGGATTTTGGGGGAAAGTATGGCTGTTTAAAGTAGTATGGTACTGCTTTAAATGTATTGTGCCTAAGACTTAAAAAGAAATACATCTGGTTGGTCCACACTGACCACTAGAACATAGCTGTCAACTTTTCCCTTTTCTTGCGAGGAATCCTATTCGGAATAAGGGAATTTCCCTTTAAAAAAGGGAAACATTGACAGCTATGCACTAGAATAACACGGTTAGAACTGGAGCTTTGAATTCCAAAGGACTAGGATAGCCGCTGTTGAAATGGCCTCTGTGCATCAAGATTTCTCACTCTGTCCCATGTAAAGTGCTTAAGATCAATTTACCATCGTGTGACATAAAGTTGCTCATTTGCCTATCCCTGCAAAGGGTAGTCACAAGTGTGGAGCAGTGGCAGAAGAACGTTCATGTGGTGATGTGGGACAAACGATGCCATGAGAGGGTGAGAGATTTTGAGTGGTGGTTGCATGTCGTACAGAACATGCTACGCCCATCTTAAATGTGTCGAGGGACCTTCAAGCTTAGAGGAGATACAAGGAGCGATTCAATGGTTATAATGCTTCATACCTTCACACAGTTATTTCTCCCATCTTCATGAAAATTGAGGTCTGTTGACTGTTGCCACATTCCCCCCCCCCTTTCAAATTCATGTAAAGCAAATTGTATAGAGATGCAAAAGGGAAGGCTTTTTATTAAAAACCTGCTAATTCTCCTCATCCGTAATTGTCTCTGCAAGCAGAAAGGGGGGGGGGGGAAAGACCCCATCAAAACCTGTGCCGGTTTTGCATGAAAAGAATATTTCAATGAGTTTATCAGGTTAAAATCTGTTTTGTTGTGGTTTGCCACTGTTGTTGTTTTTTCTGGGTCCCACATGGAGAGCAAACATGGCCTGGAAGAGTGTTATGTCAAGTACCTCCCATCATGCATTGTCGCTGCTCAGTGAACTGGAGTCTCAAAAAAAGTAATTCCTCATTTTCATCTTGACTAGGATTCCCCTTTTCATTGCTGCGAAGCTGCACTAATCTTTCATTCAGTGCAACCCACACCCTCTGGTTCCACTCAGAATTCTCCCTTTTCTATCTAGCATTGTACTCTTTATCTGAGCCGCCTTCTCCCAATAGAACTCCTTGAAAGCTCTTTCACCAACAAGAAAGGCCCAGTTCCATAATGGCCAAGTTAGCCCTTTTCTTTTCTCTCTCTCTCTCCCCCCACCCCACTTTTTTTTCCTCCAGAGCTTCCGACTGAGCTTTGCTATTTAATCTTCTTGAGGCGTTCAAGATGTCACTTGCCTCTGATGACTGTAGACAAAAGGGAAATCCAACCAGCCTGAATGCAGCCTCGTCTTGAATGCTTTGGGTCTGCTTTGAAGGGAGTTTCTTGAAGTCTCCGTGTTTCATTGGCCGTCCTGGTGGCCTTCCTGGGGGTCTTTATGTGAACTCGCATGTCCCAGGAGCAAGCGATGTGTGTGCTACCTGCTTTGCACAACCATGCACTTTAGCAGCCTATTAGAGGAGATGTGATTCCCTTTGGGAACTTAGCAATTAAGTCAGAACTCTTTTAAAAAAACAACCACACAGATGATTTCTCTGTTTTATACATGTACGTATTGCAGAAGTATGGATGGATGCCTAAGTTCCTTTGATCAGTATAATCGCACAGCTCTCAGAATACTGTACAACCCTGATGTCTTGTATCTGCTTCATAATTACATCTGGACTCAAGATAATAATAAAATAATAATAATAATAATAATAATAATAATAATAATAATAATAATTTGTACTCAATTCATCAGACTGGGTTGCTCCAGCTGCTCTGGGAGGCAAATATAAAAGCATAATAAAACATCAGACATTAAAAACTTCCCTTCAGCTGTCTTCTAAAAGTTGTCTAGTTACTTATCTCCTTGATATCTTATGTGAGGGTGTTCCACAGGGTGGGCATCACTACCAAGAAGGCCCTCTGCCTGGTTCCCTGTAACCTCACTTCTCTCAGTAAGGGAACCACCAGAAGGCCCTTGGAGCTGGACCTCAGTGTCTGGGCAGAACGATGGGGATGGAGACGCTCCTTCAGGTATGTAAGGCTGTTTAGGACTTTAAAGGTTAGCACCAACACTTTAAATTGTGCTCGGAAACATACTGGGAGCCAGTGAAGATCCTTTAGGACTGGTGTTATATGGTCCCAGTGCCCACTCCAGGTCACCAGTCTAGCTGTCGCATTTTGGATTAGTTGCAGTTTCTGAGCTATATTCAAAGATAGTCCCAGGTAGAGCACATTGCAGTAGTCCAAGAGGGAGGTAACAATCGCACCCCACCCTGAAAGATGGAGCAAGCTTGTTTTCTCCTGCTCTGGAGGCTAGGAACCGAACCAATGGATTCAAGTTACAAGAAAGAAGATTCTGACTAAACATCAGGAAGAACTTTCTGAGTGTAAGGTAAGGTAAAAGGTAAAGGACCCCTTGGGGGTCCCTGGGGTAGGCAACCTAAGGCCCATGGGCCACAAGTGGGCCCATGAGCCACCCCCAAACCGAGCCACCCGCTCAGCAAGTCCCCATGTGCTGCGCTAAACCAGTGCAGCACAGCATGGGGACTTGCTTCCGCGGTGGCGAAAATCGCGTTTGCGCATGCGCAGACACTGAAAATTGCATTTGTGCAGATGCCGAAAATCATGGGCACGTGTGCTCACACACGCGATCCGGCCCACAGAGGGATCTCCGCTGAAGTGAACCAGCCCAGGCGAGGTAAACCTTGCCAACCCCTGTTCTGGACAGTTAAGTCCAGACAAAGGTGACTACGGGGTTGCGGTGCTCAACTCGCTTTCAGGCCAAGACAGCTTTCTGGGTCATGTGTCCAACATGATATTTAAGAGAGAGAAAGAGAGAGAGAGAGATTGCAGAACACTTCACATGCCCAAGGCATTTATACAGGCATCAGTCCAGCTAAGGAGATCCCTATAGCAGGCATGTATCATGTGCAGGATTGGGAACAGTTGGCTATAAAAGGGATCTGCACTGCATTACACTTCAATGTGCATCCCGTGTTGTGTGGGCAGTCACATGTTGGAAACTTTGCTAGTGCATGCATTAGGAGCTGGGTCAAGGTAAAGATGAATAGCAGCTTGATAACTGCATTGCGCAATTTGGTAATTTATTGCAGATGAGGCCCCATTCCCTTAGCATCCTTGGCCCTTGTACCTCTGTCTCTGTGGCTCCTTTTCCAACAGCACACAGCCTCTCCTGCCCTCTTCAGCTCCTCAACTCCTGACATTTCCTGCACATGTGGGTGGTTTTTGGCTGTAAAAATGGTGCTGGGGGGAATTTTGCCGAACTGGCAAAATGTCAGGGAAAACCTGGATGTATGGCAATGTGATGGGAGGGGGAAGCACAAAATCACTATTGGAGGGGAGGTTTCCCCAGGAAAGCTCAACATTTTGGGGTCGTTCCCCAAAAAAGCTCAATAATTTTGTTGGGTTTCTAGTGGAAAGCTTAACTATTTTCGGGGTCCCCCCCCAAAAAAATTGCTTTGCAGGGGTCAGGAAATTTACTCTTTGAATTTTTTTGAATTTTTTTTTTGAAAATATTGAAATTTTTCAACCCTGCATTCTATGACTGATCCTTTCCCTTCCATAGTTTAATTGACTGTGAATCTGCCTTGCTCCTTGGCATGGGGAATGGGAGGCAAGCAACTAATGCCCAATGATCGTTCATTTAAGGTGCTTTTTAATCTATTGGGCTGCACCTCAGCTTGACCAGTGTAGAAAAGAACTGCACTGGAAGAAATGTTGTCACCTTGATTCTAAAGTCATATGCCAATCTTTCTGCCTGGAATGTCAGTGTGTCAGTGCTTGGCATGGCTTCATGTTTGGTCAGCTGATGCCGCAATAACGGTTGATAAAGCAGTTTATTTGCTGGGGGGACAAGTTGCAAGCCTTACAGTACTCCTTTGATCAGTTATTTCTTTTCTTGAAAAAATTAAGTCTCAGATCACCACTAGATCATTTAGCAGACAAGAAGTTCTGGTCGCGGTAAATGAAACTGGCAACAATTTTACAAGACGCAGGCCCAAATCGGCTCTGGACATAAACTATAAAGACCTGGATTTTCACCAGCAGCCCCAAAACATGCCATCTTTGCTAGAGATATATACAACTTTTCATTTCCCATATCAATCATGAGAACAAGTTGAAGTTCAGATAATGGCCAGTTCAATTTACTCTAATTGTTAAGGACTTAGCCTGACTGTTTGCATTACAGACCGCGGCCAGTGGGTTCTCAGTAGGGGTTTGCGGCCTACTCCATCCCATAACAAACCCATGTTCATGCGTCAATTCAGATCCATCACCCTGAGATAAACTGTGAATATTGTCCTTTGTCCTGGGTCGCATTCTTTCCTGCATTGTGTGCTGACTATTTAAGGATTTAAAGGCTCATTTGCACAATTCCTTTGTCAGTGCCCTCCATACAGAATGGAAAAAGTGATGGGCTCCTCTGTCTGGGTTATGCCCAGGAGCTCTTGTGAGGGAAATCTACATATATAAGTTTTACTTTTTCTTCTTCTTCTCTCTCTCTCACACACACACACTAATGTCAGAAGCAGAAAGTTAAAAAAAAGTGGGAGGCGGAAAGGGAGGAATTACTTGTCTATTTCAGAAGCTTCTAAGGGGAATAGATTATTTGTTTTCATCTTTTGAGACTTAATAAATGGAATGAGGGAAATCAAATAGGCTTTAAAAAAAGAAAAGAAGAAATAATAATAATAATAGAGAAATATAAGGCAGATAGGAAGCGTAGCTTGACAAGATGAAGGGGAACGCACCCGGCATTTACATCATTATCCAAGGAAGATAAATGTGTCACAAACAAGTGGAAAGGAGGAAAAAAAACCTGCATGTGGACACTTCTGTCGAACCCCCTCTCTGCCCGCTGCTCAGGATTTCAAAAGAAGCTGCCCATTTAATTCAGGTTTTAGGTTTGGTTATTGTGATCAACACTCAAATGGTCTGCTGCTTGGAAGGACTGCCCCTTTTAATTTTCTTCACAGCCCAACAGGGCTGACTGAATGATTACGAAAAGGATTAGTGTCTGATGAACTCTCTCCACTTGCATTCCAGTTCACATTAAGATCTTCAACGACTATGCTAATTCACTCTGACCTTTTTACCTGTCCCATGTATTATTTGACTGGGTGTTCTCTGGACTACATGGGTGACTCCCTTCTCTCTCTCTTTTCTTTTTCTTTTCTTTTTTACAAAAAGGGAAAACTTGGGGTGCAGAAATATATTTGGAGTTGGGTCGTAAATTGCCAAGCTTTGAATGCCCTGTTCTAGCTGGGTGTGATGATCTCTTGTGTGGTGTTGGCAAACCCTAATACTCTTCTCCTGGGATTTTTTGCTGAGTCTGCTCTTGCTAGAAACGCTTAGGACTTCATGGCCTTCCTGCAACCAACAGAATGGCTCACGAGGTCATTGGCCAGACCCATAATTAGTGATGTCCTCTCCATTTGGTTTTGGTCCCTTGTGCTGAGGTTCATGGTTTGGAAATGGTGTGTTTGTGTGTTCTGTGGCCCTGTTCTCATGGTCAGATTATGTCCTGGTGAACTTTGGGATAGGGCTACCAATTTATATCCCTATAGCTGTGGGGTCCCTGGAAAAGACCCTGGTGTTGGGAAAGATGGAGGGCACAAGGAGAAGGGGATGACAGAGGACGACATGGTTGGATAGTGTTCTCGAAGCTACCAGCATGAGTTTGACCAAACTGTGGGAGGCAGTGGAAGACAGGAGTGCCTGGCGTGCTCTGGTCCATGGGAAGAGTCGGACACGACTAAACAACTGAACAACAACAACAAGCTGTGGGGCACCCCAGAGACTTGTGGAATCCAGTAGATTCCTGAATGATCTGGGGGATTTTCCGTGGATAGAGATGGCGATCTCGTCAAGGCCCTTCCCTCGCTATGGAACAATGAGATGTGAAAGTCAGAAAAAAATGGAACTTTAAATATGGCTTTCTCAAAGCATCAACTTTGCACATACATGTCTCTGGCATAAGGGCAACAATATTTTCATCTAGCACCTACATAGGTACTAAAGTGAATGACAGCAGTATTAACGGTTGAAGATATTTTTGCATATGTCAAACATCAAGTTTTATTTTGTTCGAAATGTTATTTTCTCCTCTTAATTTCAGAGAAATTAGGAATCTTCTTAGCTACATAAATGAAAAACAAGAGCAAAATAAAAAAGGTGAAACATTTGAGAAGGAATTCAAAGCAGGTATTGTAAATCCACAATATGTTACCCACATACATATGGTATTTAAAACCTTTTTTAAAAAAAAACAGCAGAGGGAGGCGGGGGGGGTTAATTCCATTGTGCAAGCATAAATCCTTGCACTGACCGGACATGTTGGTTGAATACTGCCCACTCTCTCTCAGCCTAGCCTAACTCACAGAGTTGTTGTGAAGATAAACTGTGTAGAGAGGAAGAGCCATATACACCTTGGATAAAGGGAGAGGTAAAAAAAAAAGAGCAGGTTAAAATAAAATAAAAACCCCAAAGTAAATAAATAAACTCATGATATGGGCATGAAGGGCACAGGGCATCATGTATTCCCCTGCTAGTGGTGCAGCAAGAAAACTGCTAGCACATTTGCTAAGCAGGGTCCGGTATGGTTTCAAATTGGATGGAGGAGCACGTGTTGAGATTCCTGCATTGCAGGGAGTTGGACTAGATGACTGTCAGGGTCCCTTCCAATTCTACAATTCCACATGCAGCACATCCTTCTGAGAGCTACTTGCTTCCACAGCTTCTTCTAACATTGTGGAATTATGGCGGGAGAGAATCTGCCTGCCTAGATCCTTTTCCAGAACAGCAGCCAGAGTAGCCAAGCCGCCTTGCTGTCCTGCATTGAACCCGGCGAAGCCCTCTTCCCCCTCTCCCCCCCCCAAGAGCCCTCTGAACAGCTAGTGTATCACTGCCAACATTTTTGTTTTCTCTCCTACACTTCGATACCCTTCCCTGATTCCCCCCGCCTTGCACCTTTGCCTCGTTCTGGGTATTGTTCTAATTCTTTGCCGCATAAAGAGTTCAGAAATGCCCGGTCTAGCACTGGTGGGGAAATTATGATCTGCTGAGATGGGGGACACCAAATTTTCTGAAAGGTGGCTCAACAACTTTTGGGGTATCCTGGTTTTTACTTTTTGAAATATGGCAACCCTAGTGTGTCTGCGTGCTGTGGAGAAAGATGCCACTCCTGAAAGTAGCAGTCAGAGAAGTGGAAAGGAACAATCGATGTTTCAATGCGGCATGCAGCCACAGCGACGGCAGCGCTTGCGAGGGCGATCGTTCCTGCTGGCGTGGAGCAGGATGGCTCTGAGCCAGGTAGTCACACTCCACAGCAGAATGCACGCTCCCCTTCCCATTGTGAAGGGGAAGCCTTGTGTAACTCCCAACTTCTGCCTGCCACAGACCCCAGCATGTGGGCAAACTAGCTAAGGAGCGAGAGCTGGCTTCCTTGTGCTTGAAACTATAACTGTTGTCAGTCACACCGAGCCTTCGGCTCTCGTCTTTGGCAAACTTCGCTTCTGTGTGGGAATCCTGCCCTGCTGTGGAGGAGAGGTTGAAGGTCTTGCGGTAGACCAGCGTATAAAGATTTAATGACTGTAGCCAGGAAGGGTGGATTTCAGAAAGGGCTGGCGACTCAATTCATATCCCCCTTGAAAAATGTCGACGAGTCGGAGTTTTCTTCTGCACAGAGCACCACCTCCCTTGAAGGATTAGGGATGAGTTGTCCCTTTTTTAATCACTGTGTAGCTAATCCCTTTTTTAAAAAGTTATAAAAAATAGTGAATCTATCCATTTAGTAAGGTTAATTTGTCACTGTCCCCTACTTTAAAAGGGAGGGGGAAGTTTGCTGGCTTAAAAAAAAAAGGTTTCTGGGATCTTTATGGGAAAGTGCTCTTCCATCGAATGAGGAGTCATTGTATGGTTGCTACCTGAGCCAAAAGTAGTCCAGTTTAGTCTTTGACCTTCTACAGCACCCTGAAAATTTTGGTTTGGTTCTCATTTTCATGTGAACCTATCTCACTTGCGCTTCCTGAAAACGATATCCGAACCTAAAGGCAGGTCTCCTGTGAAATACACACTCGCTTCTCCAATTTTGGCAAGGCAGTTCTCCAACCCACTCACCTCCCAAAATGATCTATACAAAAAAAAAAAAAGTATACTAAAAAAAGGGTGCATAAAAATGCATACGTGAATGAAAGTGAGATATAAAAAGTGTTGTATTTGACAAAATTGCATGCAGTATTGTACGCATCAGAAGAAATGTGCACTAAAACACTGACAAATTTTCGTGAGAGTATTTTAATGTGTCACAAGTCAAGGTGAAAATGTGGCGAACTGAATTTAAATCTGGAAAAATCAGAGAAACCAAGAGTGACAAATTTCACTTTGTCTTTCAGTATTATGCAACCTATATTTAATTTGCCTACACTCTCAACCATTTGCTACTTCTTGTTTTTTAACGCTTTATTCTTAGGTAAAAGGCCTTTATTATCCCTAGGTGGCATTGTATCTTTCAATTTAATAAATCCTCCTGCTGTCCTTCGCATACAGAACTCATATGGCAGTCTTTATTATGATTTTGTGGCATTTTAAAGTGCCATAGCCCTAATTCATGGCTAAAGTTAAGTTAGGGCTTAAATTGCCATGTTTGCTGAGAAGTAACATCCAACTAAGTTTTGCTTGGAGTGGACCTGATGAAATTAAGGAAGATGACAAAACTCAGTTCGTTGATTCCAAAGGATCTGCTCTGAGTAAGTTAAATACCACCCATTAAGCACAATGGGGAATTATTGACAAATAATGTTGTTTGCTCCAGATGCTGCGGACATCATCACTAACTTTACCAGGACTGCAGCCTAAACGCCACTCCTCTTAACCTTTCCATTTTTCTCACCTCACTGTGACAATGAAGCATTTTTGGAACATGACCTCTTATGGTCTTACCTTTTATCACTAAATAATAATAATAATAATAATAATAATAATAATAATAATAATTCATACCCTGCCCACTCTGGGCAGCTCCCAACAGAGTATTAAAAACACGATAAAACCTCAAACATTAAAAACCTCCCTAAACAGGGCTGCCTTAAGATGTCCTCTAAAAGTCAGATGGTTGTTTATTTCCTTGACATCTGATGGGAGGGTGTTACATGGATTGGATACTAAAACAACAAAAATGTTTTGGTCCTTCCATGTGGTATCATCTGACAGCCCCACCTAGCATGATTTATGCAACTAGACAATGGAGTGCAAATTGCAAGGAGGCTCCTTGCTTTGATTATGTCACCCTTCCCTTTGTATTCAAGGCACACTCAGCTGGTGCAAATCGATACAATGTTATTGACTCCAGCGCAGAGCTTCTCATTTACATCCGACGGAGTTTGGTGCCTATGCTCTTCAGTTGAAACCGCTACAGAGGTCCTCCCCACCGTTGCAATGGACTATCCATGTCATAATGCACACAGCTGGCTGACTCCGCAAAGGAGGGAGAGCTAATGTGGTGTAGTGGTTAAGAGCGGTAGACGCCTAATCTGGTGAACCGGGTTCGCATCTCTGCTTCTCCACATGCAGCTGCTGGGTGACCTTGGGCTAGTCACACTTCTCTGAAGTCTCTCAGCCTCACTCACCTCACACAGTGTTTGTTGTGGGGGAGGAAGAGAAAGGAGAACGTTAGCCGCTTTGAGACTCCTTCGGGTAGCGATAAAGCGGGATATCAAATCCAAACTCTTCTTCTTCTTCTTCTCTTCTAAGAGCTGTGAAGAAGGGCAGATCTTGATGGGGGGCGCTTGTCATGCGCAAGAGTAAGAATGTTGATCCTCCCATGATGTCATTCATGGACTGGTTGGATGCAGAGGCATGGGGGGAGGAACTGGCTGGGGAACCCCAAGGGAAGAAGGTTCAGAGTCCGGGAAGTGGTGGTGGGATGGTGATGAGGGGTCAGATATAGAAGCCTGGACGGGGGGAGGTGTCAGAAGAGGTAACAGGACTGAGTGACCTGGGAGAGTCTGTGGCAGAGAGGAGCCCAGAATCAGAGGCACAGACCCTCCAAGTGTCCCTGTCAGGGACGTTCCTGATTTACAGATGCCGTCCCGGTTTCTGATTTGATCCCGAAACGTCCCACTTTTCCTTAGGATGTTGCTATTTTCATTGGAGAAATGTTGGAGGGTATGGATACAGGTAGGTAGCCGTGTTGATCTGCCGTGGTCAAAACAAAATAAAAAAAATTCCTTCCAGTAGCACCTTAGAGACCAACTAAGTTTGTTTTTGGTATGAGCTTTCGTGTACATGCACACTTCTTCAGGGTATGGAGTTATTTGACCCCCCAAGCTGTCTGAAGGCAATCCTGAATAGGGATGGTTATTTTATATAATATTTAACATTTTATTATGTTTTTATATATGTTGGAGGCTGCACAGTGTGGCTGGGGCAACCTAGTAAGATGTGTGAGGTATAAATAGTAAGAATATCATTATGGAATGGGACGTCCCTATTTTCACTGGAGAAATGTTGGAGGGTATGGAGTTATCTGACCCTCAAGACGTATCATCATCATCATCATCATTATTTGGGAAATCACAAAGGAAAATGAGAGTCAGGAACTGCTGAAGGGAGATAAATTTGTCAACATTATCTATGTTAGAATCTCACAACCACTCAGAGGCGGCCTAGTATGTGTCACGGGATGGAACCATCGGTTTTTGACCTAGCCTACGGGGAATTCCATGGTGCTTTATTCTTAAATATATGTGCCATTTTCAAAAGCCCTTTTTATTGTCCCACTCTCCTCTATAACACTCTATAGCCTCAGGATACACAAAATTCCCATCCCCATAGAAAGTATCCTTGCCCTGGTCATGCCAAAGGTCAGGAGTTGACCTCTGAACCATCATTTTCCGGCACTCGCAATGAAGCTGCTTTCCTCATCTCCTTTTTATATTTTATATTTTTTAATGGGATAACATGGGCCAGCACGGCTTGGCACTCAAGTCCTGTTTATTCCTGCATGAACTGCTGATGTTTCAATGAATTTGAAGGTTTAGTTCAGCTCATATAGAGAAGCAGGCATGTTGCTTGCAAATTTCAGGCAGCCAAAGACCTAAGCCAAGTACATGTCACAATTTTGGTGATGGATAATGGTATTTCATGACACATAATTAAATGTGTGGGAGACAGGTGATAAGAGCAGATAAAGAAGATTCAGTCATTTAAAAAGAGGAAGTATCAGACACAATGTATTTAATTAGATAATTGCCAATAACCAGCAAAAAAAAATCTAAACATCCAGGCCAATCTATACATGCTATATGTATACGTAGGTTTTGTTTGTTTGTTTGTTTGTTTGTTTGTGTATGCATTACCGGCTTAAAATGTAGCATGCTCATTCTTTTTCTCAATTCGGATTAAAGCTGGTTTTGGGGGGAAATCCATCAAAACACAGCAAAGAAATGGCAAGACAGAGACAAGATAGATACGGATTATGGCTAACCTTGTGCACACATTGCTTCCCAGTCTCTCGCCAGCTATTTTGTAGTAGTTAACTCTCCCAATGAAATGAAAAGGAGTTTGGTGCTTAGTTTTGACTGATTCGTTGTCAATGTTATTATTCTCTCAAGAGCTGTGCAATTGCTTGTCATTGCACTGGGGCCAGTGGGGCAAATTGGAGGTTATGTTGCAGCAATGACTTGAAGATGGTTCCCCATGTTTATCCTGTTGCCTGCATGATGCAAATTTAATTCATCAGTGCCTGCTGCATGTAAGATGCTAATTAAATGGTTTATTTTATTCAAATATATAATTATAGGCTATTATTTAATTTGCTTTGTTTTGGAGTGATTCCCGCCCTTGTGGTCCTCAGAGGAATCTTTGGCAAAGCTGTCAAATTGATGACATTTGCATTTGATAATTTGTATAGCATAATTGCAGTAAATTCACATAAACCACGGCTTGAAAACTCTAAAAATGCAGAGCTCAGCAGCACAACAAGCCCAGCGATGATAAGGGATCTGACTTTTAATAGCTGCCATAAAATCTCGCTCTTTAAGCCACAAAACAAAGCTAATTAAGACAGAAAAATTCCAGCATCAATTAAAAGTGATTTCCTCCTCAGTCGTAAAAGGCTTTCTGGTTTACTTCCCCCCCCCCTCAGTTTTTCCAAAAGGCATGTATAACACAGGCCATTTTGGATTCAGGCCAAGAAGATCTGTGTAAGCTGGTTCAAGAATGCCATGGAAAGCTGCTCAGTGGATTAAGATGTACATGATAGTATTCACATCAGACACACACAAATAAAACCAGGAGTAACTAAGGGCCCAACATTTAATTTAAGTTTATAGATAAGCTGAGATATATATTTTGCCTGCATGCACACTCCTTCTATCCTCCCCATTCACCACAATCAAACCAGGAAGTCTCTAATTAACCATAGTTTCTCATGTTGTTGAAACTGGGAAGCTAGGGTTATTGAGTCTGGAACAAGCCAGGATCTTAAGCCAAGTTCAAGAGCCAGTGTGGTGAGAGCCAGTGTGGTGTAGTGGTTAAGAGCGGTGGACTCGTAATCTGGTGAACCGGGTTCGCTTCCCTGCTCCTCCACATGCAGCTGCTGGGTGACCTTGGGCTAGTCACACTTCTCTGAAGTCTCTCAGCCTCACTCACCTCACACAGTGTTTGTTGTGGGGGAGGAAGGGAAAGAAAAATGTTAGCCGCTTTGAGACTCCATCAGGTAGTGATAAAGCGGGATATATATATATATATATATATATATATATATATATATATATATGCAGTGATGTCATATCCTGGGTTCTTCCAAGCCTGAGAACATTGCTGTGAACTGGGAAGGAAGTAGGAAAAGGACTTGTGTACACAGGGTGTAGGCTCTTGTGCAGGAATAGGCAAACACGGCCCTCCAGATGTTTTGGGACTACAACTCCCATCATCCCTAGCTAACAGGACCAGTGGTCAGGGATGATGGGAATTGTAGTCCCAAAACATCTGGAGGGCCGAGTTTGCCTATGCCTGCTCTTGTGTATCTGCTATGGAGTTCAAATGAATTTGGTCCTATGCAGTTTTGCCCCAAAGTAAGTCCTACTGAGTTCAAAGGAATTTGCAGCCTGATCCTACCTAGTGATACTCTGCTGTTTTTCATAGCCTCCTCTTTTACTTCCACCACTGGTTCCTTCACCCAGAGCTTTCCTTCCTTCAGCATTGTATATGTTCAGCCTGCGAAAGAGGAGACTGAGAGGATATATGATAGCCATCTTCAAATATCTCAAGGGGTGTCACATGGAAGAGGGAACAAGCCTGTTTTCTCCTGCTCTGGAGGGTAGGCCTTCAGGTTACAAGAAAGGAGATTCCAACCAAACATCAGGAAGAACTTTTGGACAGTAAGAGCTGTTTGACAGTGGGAAGGTCTCCCTTGGAAGGTGGTGGACTATCCTTCGTTTGAGCTTTGTAAGCAGAGCTTGGATGGCCATCTGTCATGGAAGCTTTAGCTGAGATTCCTGCATTGCAGGGGGTTTGGACTAGATGACTCTCGGGCTACAATTCTATGATTCTAGTTCCATGGACGAAAAGCCATTGATTTCATGTTTGTCTTAAGCCTGTTTGAGACTGTGTTGTTTTGTGGCCTCAGAGTGCAACAAAGCGAAAGACAGAGGTCTAGCACAAGGTCAGCCATGGCAGAAGCTCTTTTCCCCTTGCAATTTTTAACGAACAAGAAGTTGTGGCAGCACTCCAAAGCAGAAGTCCCATTTTTCCCCAAGGCTTGTTGATATAGACCAGAGATATGTCCTCTATTGAGCCCTTGGGATTCTCTCTATGATATACACCCTCCTAAGCCACAGCCATCACCAGCTCTGATGTGAAACTCCTGGAGTACTTTTGCCATGCTGTAATTTGTCCTTGAACTCAGGCAATGCCCCTTCCTTGTCTGCATGGAGGAGAGAGAGGGCCGTGGCTTGGTGTGTAGAAGCTAGTTTCCTGTACAAAGGTAAAATTCACAGGCAAGTCAGATGAGGGTAAGACTGACGCCTTTTGATTTTTACTACATTATTGTTAATTGGGAATAAGAAACCCATGATGATCTACTGCAAATCATTGAGGGAGCTACCTGCATTCTTCGCTCTCCCACCCCAACAATATTGATTACTTTGTTTATTGTAAGGTAATCAGAAATCAGGTCCTCCAGGCGTCCCTATTTTCCAGGGACAGTCTTGGATTTACAGAAGCCGCCCTGGCTTTTAATTTGATCCAGGAATGTCCATAAGTCCAGTCCATTTTGGCGGCCCACCAGTTGGTTTAATCCGGCCCCTGTGGCAGTTTATTTCCTGGGGTAAAAAACCCTCAATAACTTCAACCCTAAAAAAAGATCCACAACTTTGGTCGGCCCTCATGGTCATTTACTTCATCAAATCTGGCCCTCTTTGAAAAAAGTTTGGACACCACTGCTAGAAGGTCTCTGCATTGGAGAAATGTTGGAGGGTATAGAGTTATGTGACCCCTGAGCCAAGGAGATAAGTAACTATACAACCTTTAAAAGACATCTGAAGGAAGCCCTATAGAGGGAAGGTTTTTTTTTTAAAAAATATTATTTTTTATATGTTGAACAGCCTTTACCAAAGGTGTCATGGACTCTCAAACTCAGGATGAAAGGGAGAAACATGCTAAGAGGAAGGCATGCTTGGCAAACCCTCACTGTGATCAACTCCTGCCCAGAAACCTATGTCCCCACTATGGAAGGACGTGTGGATCCAGAATTGGCCTCCACAGTCACTTACGGACTCACTGTTAAGACCGTGTTTATGTAAGACAATCTTACTCAGCTATGAGTGATTGCCAAAGAAGGAACAAATAATAAAATTATTATTATTATTATTATTATTATTATTGAATAGGACAACCCTATTTTCATCGGAGAAAAGTTGGAGGGTATGAGAGATGCTATCCAAGCACTTCACAGCCTGACAAAAGCAAGTGGTGTGAACATCCGCCTGCTTGCATTCAAAATCCTTTACAGTTCTTATCTCGCTGGGATCAAAATTGCTTTGTGGATTACTGGTGTAGTTGTTTTTACTGGTCGATTAATGTGTAACACTGAAAATCCTATAATCGCTGAAAATGACATCATCATTCCTGAAGCGTTACCCACCCCAATGAGCAGCTCTAATTCACACCCTGACACTCCACGTATAGAACAGAGCCATTAGGCTATTACAAATTATTACCAGTATTCAGAGAATCCTCTGACATTTCAAGGGTTGCAGTGAGACCTTCTTTGCATTTACCTTTCACAAGGAGTTGGTTTAAATCCCTTATTATTAATAGTAATAATTTAAAGGGACTAAGTGGTGTTCTTGGAAACACAGAAGCTTGCATGAAATCCTGGATAATATTCAGAAATACTATGTAGGACAGAAGTCACCCTAGAGGGCCAGTTCATGCAGAGTGTGTTCTGCCCTGAAACCAAACAGTAGTAGATGCTCTCTAGCTGAATAAAGGCCTTGTCAGAGCGATATAGTAAATCCTAGAAAGAGCCTGACTGTGGCTGACTTGAAATTGTTGATTTACATTCTCTGGGACAATGGGCAGTTTCTCCTGGTAATTACACATTCGGCTTTTAAGTTATGTACATCATATTTCACATATCATGTTGTGGCCTGTTTCCCCCCCTTCTCTCCCGCAAGAGAATAAAGCACAAACACAGTGGTGTGTGTGTTTCATCATTTCCTAAAAATATATATATAATGCTTCTCACTGGTAAAGCAGTTGCTTTCTGTGTTTTCTATATGACATCTCAAAAAAGACTAGAGGCAACAAATCTATGTTTAATATTTTGTGTGTGTGTGTCTGCAAGAGCTCTCAATATGTTGTTCCAGTGCTGTTTTTAACTGTTCAAGATCTTTATGTGTCTGTAGTCTTTTCTTTTTAACACTTTGTGCATTGCCAGCTTTTATTTGTGGTGAGTGTGTTTTTGTATATATGTGTGTGTGTGTGTGTGTGTGTGGTTTGTTTATTAACTTAAACAATGTATATACTGCTTAACTACAGTAGCGTCTAAGCAGTTTACAAAGATACAATATAAAAATAAAAAGTAAGCATCAGTTGAAACTATAAAGTCAACCCACGAATTCCATTGGTGGGGGGACATTTTATATACAGTCGTACCTTGGTTTTTGAATAGCCTAGTTCTTGAACATTTTGGCTCCCAAACAACTGAAACCCGGAAGTGAGTGTTCTAGTTTCCGAACATTCTTTTGGAAGCCGAATATCCGACGGGGCTTCCGATTGGCTGCAGGAGCTTCCTGCAGCCAATCGGAAGCTGTGCTTTGGTTTTCGAATGTTTTGGAAGTCAAATGGACTTCCAGAATGTATTGCATTTTACTTCTGTACTTCTTCTGCTGGCTTTTTCTTTGTGAACAGCCTGTGGAACTTTTTCTTAATGGGTGGTGTAGAAACATTTGCAAACGAACAAATATAAATATGAGGTATCTTTCACATATGACGAAAGCTCCTCTCAGGCCTTGTGCCTGTTTGGAAGAGGGGTTGAGTGGGATCAGGCCACTGGCAGAGGCAGTCTTAGGGTAGCACGACTAGTTCGGCCACACTGGGCACCACACACGATGCTGTAGAACAGAACAAGAGAGGCACGTGGCATCAAATTTTAGCATCACACAGGGCACTGCTGAAATTTGAGAGTCCAAAGTCCACCACTGCCACTAAGAAGATGTAACTGAAATGCAACACAATCCCAAACACAACTACTCAGAAGTTAAGTCCCATTCAGTTCAGTGAGGCTTCCTCACAGTTTATTTAGTAGAGCACCCTTAATCACATTTTAATAATAATAATAATAATAATAATAATAATAATAATAATAATAATACTTTTTATCATTTATATCCCACTGGCTGGGTTTCCCCAGCCACTTTGGGTGGCTTACAGAATATCTAAAAACATAATAAAACATCAAACATTAAACACTTTCCAATACAGGGCTGCCTTCAGATGTTTTCTAAAAGTTATGTGGTTCTTTATCTCCTTGACATCTGAAGGGAGGGTGTTCTACAGGGAGGGTGCCACTACTGAGAAGGCCCTCTGCCTGGTTCCCTGTAACTTCGCTTCTCACCCTCAAGGAACTAGCAGAAGACCCTCAGAGGAGGACCTCAGTGCCTGGGCTGAACGATGGGGCTGGAGATGCTCCTTCAGGTATACTGGGCCGAAGCCATTTCAGTTTATCCTGTGCCTCCCTGTTCCTCTGTTTTCTAGCCTGTGGAAAACTTTAGTTTGTACGCAAGTTCCTTGGGACAGAGAATTCTTCCTTGGTGCAGCACCATGCACACAGTGTTGTGTGAAGCAAAAACTAATCTCAGCACCTATTTTAGTGCGATTTACAACTTCCAGATTCTGTGGCTGATTCCAAGAGGCCTGGCTCAAATTAAGCCTTGTTTTACTATCTTTCCATATTGTTATTCTGGACCCCAAGTGGTTGGGCGGAGGAGTAGGAAGCCCACTAGAAGTCTATGGCTGTGTGCTCTCCATACATTTAAAGCAGTGTCCTCCAAAACTATATTGGAAACTCTACTGCATCCCTCACAGAGCTACTATTTATTTATGCCAACAATTTGTATAACCAGCACCCATAACAAACTACAGTTCCCATGAATTTTATTTTAGGGGGGTGGGATGTGTTTTAAATTTGCTTTAAACGTTTGGTGTACGTACGCAGCCTACACTGTGATCATTTCAGCGGAAAGTATTTAATGTATCTGACCTGGTTTTTTGTGGTTTTGGAAAAGCTCAACAGCTTTTTCTTTTTCTTTCAAGGGGGTGGGAGAAATGGTGGATCTGTAGGTGCTCTGGGATTTCCAGGATTAGTTCAGCAGCCATTGCAGCACTTTAGCAAACAAGATCAAGCCTGTCAAGTCTTGTTAATGCTTGGAAGAAAAAGACGCGATTTCTTCCCCGGGATTCCTTGAGGCATTTGGAGAGGAAGGAGAGGTTAGAGCAGTCAAGGATTTCACAAGACAATCCTTAAATTTGAAGAATATTGAAGGCTGGCTGTGGGCTGCACACAAGTGAAAGGCAGGCTTGCTGGTTTCATTAAAACAATTTGGAGCCAACAGCAAAACACAAAGGTTTGATAACATCCAGCAGCTGTTCAATTACAGGCAAACAAAGAAACAAACAAACGTAGATTGCAATGTGTCTCTTAACCCATGTGTAGTGCCCCCAAATGAGGTTGCAAGGGGGGTGTTATTTACTTTTGTCACCTACCAGATATATAGCTGAATAATGTGGGTTGGGTTGGTGTGACCAGGAATGACATTTGGCTGGAATTTACAAGACCTGTTAGGCTATTGCACTCTAATCCTGAAATTTCCGTAATTGGAAAATGCCAAACCAGTTTTAAGAAACAACTTCTCCCTCCCCTCCAAATAACACCTCCCCCCCATCTATCAATATCCAGTTAGTAAACCAGTCCATTAGAATATGGATTAAGAGAGCCCTGCCTGGAATCCTGGGACCAGACTCGATATAAAATAATAATAATAATAATAATAATAATAATAATAATAATAATAATAATAATAATAATAATAATTTATTATTTATACCCCGCCCATCTGGCTGAGTCTCCCCAGCCACTCTGGGCGGCTTCCAATCAAGTGTTAAAAACAATACAGCATTAAATGTTAAAAACTTCCCTAAACAGGGCTGCCTTCAGATGTCTTTTAAAGAGAAGATAGCTGCATATTTCCTTCACATCTGAAGGGAGGGTGTTCCACAGCGCGGGCGCCACTACTGAGAAGGCCCTCTGTCTGGATCCCCGTAACCTCACTTCTTGCAATGAGGGAACCACCAGAAGGCCCTCGGTGCTGGATCTCAGTGTCTGGGCAGGACGATGGGGGTGGAGACACTCCTTCAGATATACAGGACCGAGGCCATTTAGGGCTTTAAAGGTCAGCACCAACACTTTGAATTATGCTCGGAAACGTACTGGGAGCCAATGCAGATCTCTCAGGACCGGTGTTATGTGGTCCTGAGAGGCACCTTCCCATTTATTGGCTGTTATAATATTAGTGACGGGCAACCTCCTTCATCACCCGGGAGAGCCTATGGACTCCAAGCCCAAGTTCCAATCTCCGATACACTACATATTGTGAAGATAAGGGTGGGACAAAGTAGACAAGGGTAGACATGAGAAGAGCATGGTAGAAGGCAGGGAGATCAGTGGGCCAAGAGACTAAAGTAGCCTTTCTCAGCCTGTGAGTTCCAGATGTTGTTGAACTACAACTCCCATCACTCCTAGCTAGCAAGGCCAGAGCTCAGGGATGATGGGAGTTGTAGTCCAACATCTGGGGACCTACAGATTGAGAACCGCTGGACTAAAGGGACTGGAACAGCATCTTGGGTGCCCAGATGTTGGAACTACAGTTCCCATAATGCCTGACCATTGGGCCGTGCTACCGGAGGCTGGTGGGAATGTAGTCTAGCAGCGTCAGGAGACCTAAGGTTGGGAAAGGCAGGACTAGATGGGGAAGAAACTGTTCCAAACATGATTGTATCAGCGCATCTTTATCATCAGGCAAGCGGTACGTACATTTGCCTGCGAACATGCAAATACGTCTGCCTTTTGGAATTGGGTTGTTAGCATATGTGATTGTGTAAACCTGGTAGCCTTTCTTCCTTTCAATTCATGCATTAATTGCTTATGCTATCAACGTAACAGTCGCTAGAAAAGGCACGGAGAAATAAAGCGGTGCCAGATTGTGCCTTACATTTTTAAGGTCTAGGGAATCTGTGTCTGTTGTTGCCACCAGTTGATGATGTGTGAAAAGCTGAATGCCTTGACCCAGGGCCTGAGGGAGAATTTGACCTCTGTTTCCTGGTTCCCCATAGGAAATCATACATAATCTATCTCTTTATCAGTAGTTTTAAGTATTAGCATATTCCAGTCATTGAAGAAAAGTGCCAATTACTTCCTAAGGCACTTTTCTTTTCTGTTTTTAATTGCAGAAGCACCCAAACTTCCTGTCAGCTCCATCAGGGTCCTGCTATTTGTAAGTGAAAACCTTGCCTCCTCAGTCCTAACACACAGAATGTCATGGTTGCCCATATGTTAGAAAAGCATCCTTTGGAGAAGGAACTTCAGCATAATGGCAATTATTCAGGCTACATCTGCAGTATGCTGCATGATTTTTAAAGAGCCATTGCTGTTTATGAAGCAGAAAGCCAAGAACCTTTCAAAAATATTCGCATGAAAAAACCATCAAAAAAAATATCCGGAACCAACTTTAAAATGAGCCTTTGGTGGCTCATTTACATAATTCATTTCTGAAGCATTAATTAGCAAGGATGCATAATTGTTCCTCTGCCCATTTGCACTTTAATTTCCAATGCAGATACAAATTAGAAAACACACTTTGTATGGTAGCATAAGGACAAAGTGTGCCATTTGGAATGAGTGCTAATTTACAGCAATGCTACCCATGAAAGTATGGATGTTGTATGTGTTCCACAACTAAGACAGTGTGCTTTGCCTGGCTCTAAAATTCCTTGGAAAAGCCATGCACAGTAAGTCTGTGGAAAAGATGACACAGGAATAATTCATCAGGTACTTTGTTCGGTGCATTTGTTTCAAATGGATTTGAAAGAATCGTTTCCATTACAAGTAAACATATGTGAAACCTTTGGGAGGAATGCTATTTCGCATTTCCATTTCCTGGTCCAGAGCAGCAGATACGCACAGAAAATCTACAGCTACTGATTTCAGTTTCATCAGATTCCAGGTGAGCAACATCAGTTCATCTAATAGCAAACTCAGGCAGTTGAATACTCAACCATTTGGAAGCAAAATGAGCCCACCAGCCAAAAATAAGACAGTGGTTTCTACATATTTTGAAGATTCCACCCCCACCTACATATGTAGAAAATTTTATGAGCTTGTATGTGTTTTAAAAAAATGAATTTTAAATCAGCCCAAATAAAGTATGTACCAGACCCTCCACGTGTCCCTGTTTTCCAGGGACAGTCCCAGATTTACAGAAGCTGTCCCAGTTTCTGATTTGATCCCAAAATGTCCCACTTTTCCCTAGGACGTCCCTATTTTCATCAGAGAAATGTTGGAGGGTATGGAGTTATGCGACCCCTGAGCCAAGAAGATAAGTACTGTAACTTACAACCTTAGAAGACATCTGAAGGCAGTCCTGTACAGTGGTACCTTGAGTTACATACGCTTCAGGTTACAGACTCCGCTAACCCAGAAATAGCACCTTGGGTTAAGAACTTTGCTTCAGGATGAGAACAGAAATCGCGCGGCAGCAGGACGCCCCATTAGCTAAAGTGGTACCTCAGGTTAAGAACAGTTTCAGATTAAGAACGGACCTCCAGAATGAATTAAGTTCTTAACCCGAGGTATTGTTTTATTATTTTTATTTATATGTTGGAAACCGCCCAGAGTGGCTTCGGCAGTCCAGTCAGATGGGCAGGGTATAAAATGATGGTGGTGATGATGATGTTGATGGAATAGGATATCCTATTTTCGTCAGAGAAATGTTGAGGGATACAATACCAACGAGCTGTAACCTCGCCCTGGATCAGGATGAGAGGTTTTATTTCCTCTGAACCCAGCAATATGTTAGAAGCAGAAGAGATTTACACACATCATTGATGGGCAACAGATGCAGAGTCAGCCCAAGTCATTTTGCAACCTGAGACAAAGATGGTACCCTCCCAGGGGTGCCAAATTGAATAAAATATCGGGGGGCAGGTAAGCTCCACAGCACATAATTGATCACAAGACACACCATTTAAATGGCAAAGCCCATCAGCTTGGTAAAGGTAACGGGACCCCTGACCATTAGGTCTAGCCGTGACAGACTCTGGGGTTGCAGCGCTCATCTTGATTTATTGGCCGAGGGAGCTGGCGTACAGCTTCCGGGTCATGTGGCCAGCATGACTAAGCCACTTCTGGCGAACCAGAGCAGTGCATGGAAACACCATTTACCTTCCCGCCAGAGCGGTACCTATTTATCTACTTGCACTTTGACATGCTTTTGAACTGCTAGGTTGGCAGGAGCAGGGACCAAGCAATGGGAGCTCACCCCGTCACGGGGATTTGAACCGCCGACCTTCTGATCGGCAAGTCCCAGGCTCTGTGGTTTAACCCACAGTGCCACCCACATCCCTTGGAGCGGCCCTCAAATATTTAAGGGGGGGGTGCGAAGGGACCTCAGCCCCTAGAATTTGGCTCCTATGTACCCTCCCATTCAATGTGTAGAACCCAACAGGACTGGTATGTCTCAACCTCCTGATGGTAGGGCCGGCTTTGCATAGATGTATTTTGCAGTCTCAAATGTTTATTGACATCAGGAGGGCTGTTCAAAGTGTTGAGCTGTTGCTGTTGTCTTAAATTAATGAACAAAATAATTGGATTCAGACCAGAAATATTCTTACTAAGCGAAGATACTTGAGAGGTATCCTTTGAATTAATTGTTCAGACTGGGTTTGTTTTTGTTTTTTTAACAATAATGGCATCAGCACCACATGCCCTTTCGCAAACACATCCAATTAGGAGCTGATTAAAAGGCAACACTTTTAAACAACAGAGCATTTATTCAATTACATATGCATATCAGCTTAATGCTTTCAGCCTTGTCCTGTGACACTTTACTTTTTTTTTTTTTTTGCAATGTTAAAATGAGCCCATTAGAGGCTCTGCAATTGCAAGCCAAAAGACGATTGTTCCTTGTCATTCAGGCTGCAATCCTGTGCACAGTTACTGGGGAGTAACCACAATGAACTCAGTAGGACCTGATTCTAAGTAAACACAGGATTGGCATACTTACGTCAGATTAGAACAGGCATAGGCAAACCCGGCCCTCCAGATGTTTTGGGACTACAGCTCCCATCATCCCTGACCACTGGTCCTGTTAGCTAGGGATGATGGGAGTTGTAGTCCCAAAACATCTGGAGGGCCGAGTTTGCCTACATCTGGATTAGAAAAACACAATTCATCCCTTGAAGGTCAATAGGACCCTGCCAAGTGATCATTCGGTTTGTTTTATGCGGAAGACACACCTTTTTTAAAACCCTGGTCTTTGAGAGCTGAAAAGCATGTTTATGACTTACCTGACATTGCTGGGATTGGGACTACGATCATTTTGTATGGGTGGCTTGATTCTGTTTGAAATTGTACTGCTTTTGATGATGCAACATACTCTGGGATGTTACTATGAAGGTTGGGTAAGAAAGCCAATGAATAAATGTACATTTTTGACTTAGCTCATTGCAATTGTAATGCGTTTTTCCAAATCTGGACATCTTTTTTTTTTTAAAAAAAATAGAAACTATTCTGCAAACGTGAACAGAACCAATGTAGAAATAATTCAAGTGGTAAACGGCTTGTGTATAATCCTCAGCACAATCATCATCCCCCCCCCCCAATAATAGCTACAACCTTGCCTTATACTGTCTAGTGGAAATCAACTCCACTTATCGTAATGTCGTGTAATTTAGATTCCTTCTGTAAGAACACAAGCTATTTGGTTCACAAACCAGCTGGTTTCATGTCTGTTTGTACACAACATCACTGGAGCTGTCAGGATGAATACGTTCTCCACCATCCTGTCCTCATGACCCGATTATATAGATTCATTACGGAGATATTTCTCCTCCCTGCACAGTTCCTGGGGGGGGTCACTGCGGTTTGCAGAGCTCAAGCTATCCCAGGCAATTTACAAATGCCCAGGTTCTGTTTGATACAGACATCAGAAGGCTAGAGGGAGTTGCAGGGCAGGGGTGAGGTGAGGTGGGGGTGGGGGTAAGCAGGTGGGGGAGACCCATTTAATTGTTCCCACTTAGAAGGGGGGAGTCAAGACTGTATCAAAATATCCCTTCTCTGATGGGCACAGGGCTCCATTTGTCCCTTTCTTTTCTGATGCAAATTATTGATTGGATGAATACTTTCCGCCCAAAGAGCTCAGCAAAACCATCAGAGCAATACTCTCCCCTTAAGATTGAAAACCATCCTTCCTGAAAGGCCATTATTTTTTCCTGCGGGTCGTAGCAGGTCAAACTAAATCTTATGTATATATTTGTGTGCACGTGCATGTGTACACATTTAAATGAAGCTGCATATGCAAACACACAAAGTTCACCCCGCTTTGATTAGTGCAAGTATAGCCTTATACAGTCGTACCTCGGATTAAGAACTTAATTCATTCTGGAGGTCCGCTCTTAACCTGCAACTGTTCTTAACCTGAGGTACCACTTTAGCTAATGGGGCCTCCCGCTGCCGCCGCGCGATTTCTGTTCTCATCGTGAAGCAAAGTTTTTAACCCAAGGTACTATTTCTGGGCTAGCGGAGTCTGTAACCTAAAGCGTCTGTAAGCCGAGGTGCCACTGTATAGTAATTAATATCTTAAGGACATTGCCAATGGTGACAAACATTGCTTCTCACAAGTGACCTTTCACAACCCATTCTTTCGCTTAATTTATTCCTGTTCACAAGCATTTCTCCTCGCTTGTGAGGGGGCTGGGAGATATGCCCACAAGGTAAGGACAAGGCTCCTCCTTCAAACGCTGCAAGAGGAGAGAAGAAGGAACAAGAAGGGCAGTCCATTGACTACTTGCACTGCTTCTGGGCCCTTTAGTATGGTCCTGGTTTTTGACCACTCCGCTACAATTTGCAGGTATCTCTGGTTGACGGTTTCATCGCGCAGTAAATTCACAGCTGCTGCTCAGTTGCTGCAGGAGTTATACAGCTTTCTCCGGCTAGCATGTTACTTGCAGGGAAATCACATTTGTCGAGCTTTCAGAGGACATATCTATGCACCAAAGTCATTCCCTCCTTCCCAAAAGAATAGTCGCTCTTTGATTATCAGAGAATTCTCAACGTTTTAACAAAATATAATTTCCAGGGTCAGGGCCAGCCCAAGATGTTCTGGTGCCTGAGGTGAACCACAAAATGGAACACACACACACCCCCACCCCAGTGGGGAAAAAGGGGTGAGTGAACAGCTTTTTAACCCGCCCCCTGCCCCGGTAAAAACTAGAACATCAGCAAGAAAGCTAGTCTGCTATACAGTGGTACCTCGGGTTACATACGCTTCAGGTTACATACGCTTCAGGTTACAGACTCCGCTAACCCAGAAATAGTGCTTCAGGTTAAGAACTTTGCTTCAGGATGAGAACAGAAATTGTGCTCCGGTGGCACAGCAGTAGCAGGAGGCCCCATTAGCTAAAGTGGTGCTTCAGGTTAAGAACAGTTTCAGGTTAAGTACGCACCTCCGGAACGAATTAAGTACTTAACCCGAGGTACCACTGTACTTCTTTTCTTCTTACCAAAAGAGATCTGGATGTTAATTCTTTTCTAAGTCTAGGAGCACATTCAAAACCATGGTTTATTTTCTTGCAGTCTGATGGTACAGTTTCATCGTACCATCTTCCCCCCTAATATTTCTATTATTTATTTCTAATATTATTCTAATTCTAATTCTAAAATTCTAATTCTAATTCTAATTAATAATTTATGCCCTGCTTGTTTCACCCAATGGGACTCAAGGCAGATAAAAATTAAGAACAGCTAAAAACATGGAAAAATGCATGCACACACACACACTATTACAACACAAACAGCACGGCACAAGCCCTTTCATTAAATGCAATCACTTCCCCAAAGCCTGTTGAAATAAGAAAGTTGTCACCTAACGGCAGAAGGACAACAAAGAGGGATCCAGTCTAACTTCTCTGGGGAGGGAGTTCCAAAATATGGGAGCGGCCACCGAGAAGGCCCTCTCTCCTCTGCCCACAATTTTCTCTGATTATAATTTTTTAAACTAATGCTATATCCACCCTTACTCGCTCCATCTACAATGCCCCCCCCCATTTATTATACTTTTACTCCACCAAGGAAGTTCGTGTACACATTCTTCTCTTACCTGTATTTTGCTCACACCACTTCTATGAGGCTGAAAGAGTGGGATTGGTCCATGAATACCTGGTGCATCTTCCAGCCAACTGAGGGTTAGAATTTGGGTCTTCCTGATTCGAGTCCAATGACTAACCACTACACTTCACTATCTCTCTTAAAAAAGTCTTGAACACTTCAGCTTTTCGTCATATGAAAGTAGTCCGCTGTCTTTTGTGGTTTTTGTTGCCTTTTCCCAGCTCTGCAATTATAATTTTTTGTGGGAAATCAAACCAGAACTTCACGCACACAGTATATCCTAAATGTAGTCGTACGAATGTCAATTTATATTATGGCATTGTACTTGCTGTTCCTCATTGCTAGGGGAAATGAGCTACGGTAAATTTGTGTTTTATGTTCTCGCTATTCTAGGCAATGCGGAAAGATTATTTGGGGAGTGAAAATCATTCCATCCTCTCAGTTGTCAAAAATGATGGACAGCTCTAGAAGACGAGATCTGAGTTCCTGCAAAAAGCCCTTAAAAAAAAAAAATCTTAAAAAAGTTTTTCCTTGAATATTTATCTTTCGAAATTATTTTGAATGGGTCACATTTGTAATTGTTAGCAGTTTATAACACCGATTTGCATGAAATGTGTCAGAACCTGTTCAAAACCACATTGCCTAGTGGCATGCCGCAAAGATCTCATGCTTTCTTCATACCTCTTTCATCACAAGGCTGGCAGCATGGTGTAGTGGTTAGAGTGATGGGCTAGGGCCTGGGGAAGATGAGGGTTCAAATCTCCACGCAGTCATGAAGCGTAACCTACTTCACAGGGTTGTTGTGAGAATAAAGTGGGGAGTCCACGTATGCCACCTTGGAGAAGGGGGGTTGGACTAGATGACCCTTGGGTCCCTTCCAACTCTCTATGATTCTATTAAATAAACCAGGACATCAGGCAGCATTTCTCAATGCAGGCCAGATCTGGCCAAGGTCCAGTCGCTGACCCCATATGAAATTTGGAGGTGTTCTTCCAGAGAACCAAACCTTTCCTATGTTCATCGAGAAATATCACTGCCCAGTTGTGTGAATCAAGTTTGTTTTTATTACTCAGTTGATCCTTTACATTAACTTTATTCCCCCCCCCCGGCTCACAGCTGTAACAAAATGAGGCTTATGGGACAGGGGGTGAAATTAGGGGTAGCTGACCCAGAGCAAACACATCATATTAAAACTCTGCAGGGACCTCCTTACTTAAAAGTTCCCTCAGGGCTCCCCAAAACACAACTGCAGATTCTGCATACCTCAAGTGAAGTACGAAACTGGCTACCAATTTGCCGAGCCTTTTATTTATTTATTTTAATGAATTTTACCTTCAGTTTTCATAAATTTACAAATACTGTACACACCTTACAGTCATGTACTTCCCATACAAATACACACCCAACTTCCCACCTTTTTGTGGTTTCTTCTCTTATTTAGATTTTTTAACACTGCATTTTCCACTTTACTCCATTTTAAAAATTATTCTACAGTTAATCTTGGGGCCACGGGTGGCGCTGTGGTCTAAACCACTGAGCCTCTTGGGCTTGCCGATCAGAAGGTTGGCGGTTCGAATCCCTCGACGGGGTGAGCTCCCAGCTCCTGCCAACCTAGCAGTTCAAAAGCACACCAAAAAGTTCAAGTAGATAAATAGGTACCGCTCCGGCGGGAAGGTAAATGGCGTTTCCGTACGCTGCTCTGGTTTTGCCAGAAGCAGCTTAGTCATGCTGGCCCCATGACCCGGAAAAACTGTCTGCGGAGCGGACAAACACCGGCTCCCTCGGCCTGTAAAGTGAGATGAGCACCACAATCCCAGAGTCATTCACGACTGGACTTAACTGTCAGGCGTCCCTTTACCTTTTTACAGATAATCTTGGTAATACTCTTAACTGCTTGATTTTTGTTAGCCCTACCAATGCACTTACAGTGGTACCTCAGGTTAAGTACTTAATTCGTTCTGGAGGTCCGTACTTAACCTGAAACTGTTATTAACCTGAAGCACCACTTTAGCTAATGGGGCCTCCTGCTGCTGCCGTGCCACCAGAGCACGATTTCTGTTCTCATCCTGAAGCAAAGTTCTTAACCTGAAGCACTATTTCTGGGTTAGCGGAGTCTGTAACCTGAAGCGTATGTAACCTGAAGCGTATGTAACCCGAGGTACCACTGTAGTTGCATACCATGATTTTTTCAAATATTCCACAAATATTCCTCACTCCTTGATAATCCCCACCCACCCACCTTGGTTTCTTAACACACCCGTTAATTTTGCCATTTTGGCATAATCCATGATTTGATCAGCCACTCTTTCTTAGTTGGGACAACATCCTCTTTCCATCTCTGGACAAATACCATTCTGGCTGCGGTTGTAGCATACATAGACAAATTTCTAAGGTCCTCTGGAATTTCTGTATTCACTATCCCTAAAAGAAAAGCTTCTGGTTTTACAATTGGCCAAGCATTTTAAGGCAGCCTTGTCATGTTGATTTGGCTGCTTGCAGGACAACGGACACTGTCAGGGCGACCCAAGTAGCTGGTATTTTAAATGCCACATTTTATTGACTTGTAAAAGACGGCATCAGTGCGGCCATTTCCTCCGCTGATCATTTACCTGACAGCTTTGTGTTGTGTTCCACCTACCTCCCAGCCTTCACTTTCATTGCTGCAAAAGACAACAACCTCACATATCCCCTTCAAAAAGGAAGTCATTCATGCCATAATTGCCTTGGCCCCAAACAAGCCAGGAGCGTACAATGGAGGCAATCTGTCCCATGTTAGGTGGAAGTTCAACCAGATGCCTGGAGTTTCTGCTGCATATTCAGCCAAAGTATGGACGGAATTATTCGCTTTTGAACTGAGATTTATTTTTATTACAAGGGGAGGGGAAGAAGGCGGAGGAGACAGGACACTTTTCTCCTTGACCTGAAACGAGCAAACAGACAGAATATAGGGGCACTTTGTTTCCAGCTCTGGGGTCAGCAGGGTATTCAGAAAGAAAGTGGGATATTTGAAACATTTAGGAAACAAACGTAATTGAAGGCGGATGGCATCTGGCTTCAGAAGCGAGAGGCTTTATTTCCGTAGCATGTAATTTTTCACATTGATTCGTAAAGGTTAGGGCACCAAAGTGTTGCACAGAAAGCTTGGAAAGCTGGGCGAATTTTCCCAAAAATGGGGATGGCGGGGAAGAGAGATTTGCTTGCTAATGGCTTCTATGCACACACGCACACACACACTTTAATGTTTTGCTGGTGGCACAGGAGCTGAAACCGCCTTGGCGTCTTCCCACAAATCCTTTTGTCATCCTCATCGCAGAGCATCAAAACCATTGGAGGTTTTTTCCTTGACAGTTCTCCTCAGATTGTCCGTGACTTTAGCATACTCTGCTAGGTCCACAGGCGACGTCAGAAAGGTGCTTAGGAGAAGCGCAGCTCTCCAGCGGTTTTTCTCTTCTCACCTCTGGCAGGTGTCTGCCACACGCCTAACCTAGTTTAAAGTGGTGCAGACCAGTTGAGGTCAGGGGTGGCTGAGCATGGCTAGGCATGGCTAGGATTATGCTGGTAGCTCTTCATGCTATGAGGGCACTCAGTTCCAGATTTATGATGGAGTAGGTCAGGCATAGGCAGATGTTTTGGGACTACAACTCCCATCATCCCTAGAAGAGTTTGGAAGAAGAGTTTGGATCTGATATCCCGCTTTATCACTACCTGAAGGAGTCTCAAAGTGGCTAACAATCTCCTTTTCCCTTCCTCCCCTAGCTAACAGGACCAGTGGTCAGGGATGATGGGAATTGTAGTCTCAAGACATCTGGAGGACGGAGTTTGCCTATGCCAGGAGTATGCGGTTCCCCTACACAGGGCACCAATCCCAAAGGGGAGGAGAAGGAGAAGTGTGATTTTTCTAGAAAAAGAGGTGCTTTTGGCTAAGGCACCTACCTGAGAGATGCCAGAACTGAGTTCTAGCGAGTTCTGGCTAAACAAGTCCCTGATAATGATGATGTTGATATTTATAATACTACTAATACTTTATTTATATGGGTACAGTCTTGTCACCTGTACCAAAAATAATTACTGTGAAAATAAAAGATAGGGGGCATACCAAATTTTGTCCTCACTTAGGCCGCCATATTGCCAAAGTCTGCAGACTTTGTGTTGAGCATGGCTCTTTGCAAGCTGGCAAGGACTATGCACCAATCATTTTAACCCAGGGTTTTGCTTAATAGTTGAAATGATTACCATACGTTCTGGATCCAAAGGAGGCAACTTAGGCTGCAACCCAAACCCAACTTACTTGAGAGAAAGCCCCATTTAATTCAGTGGGGCTTACTTCCCAGTTGACCCTGCTAGGATGGCACTGTTAGATAGGCAATGGTAGGCCTGAGTTTTCAAGTTGGAGCTCAGCACGGGAGAGACCCAAGGGGTCAGTGTGGAATGACGTGCTTTAAGTCTGCTATATGTCCAAATTTTCCTGGACGTTACTGGGATTTCACAGGCAGAATTGACATCTGGGGGTGGGGGCGGATTTTCGAAATGCAGCGCTTTTTCCTGGATCTTAGGAAATATGGCAAGCCAACTTACTTCTGACTTAATATGCACAATATGACATTGTAAGGAGCTGTCCTTTTAATATCGGTTTTCATCTTCATGGATGCTCCTATCTAGGAGCAATTCACAATACTCTGTTATTTTAAGTCCTTTTGCGTATTAGCCATTTATGAATGCCTCGTTTGTCTTCCCTCCACCCTCCTTCTCCTTTCATGTAAATCTCACAGCAGACGAAGCAACAGCTTGGCAACAAACAAACACCTGTCAGTTAGGGACACAGTCGGCACTCCAAATGCCTCCCCCCACCCCCATCTTCTGTCATAGACGAAGCAAATCCTTACAAAAATGTAACTTTTCATCTCTTCTCGACTTGACAATATTTAGACCAGGGGTCAGCAACCTTTTTCAGCCATGGGCTGGTCCACCATCCCTCATACCATGTGGTGGGCCGGACTATATTTTGGGGAAAAAATATGAATGAATTCCTATGCCCCACAAATAACCTAGAGATGCATTTTAAATAAAAGGACACATTCTACTCATGTAAAAACATGCTGATTCCCGGACCATCCAAAGGGCTGGATTGAAAAGGCGATTGGGCCACATCCAGCCCCCAGGCCTTAGGTTGCCTAACCCTGATTTAGACCTAGCTTACAGGCCTTACCCTGGATAAAGGCACAAGATAGACACAATGAGGAGGGAAAGGGGCAAGGGAAGTATCCATATTGTGTGTATATGTGGCAATAAAAATAAGTTATGAGCACATCATAATATTAAGGATAGCTCTTCATAGAGGTTTGGTTTACTCTGGGTTATAAACTTAATTCGTTCCGGAGGGCCGTTCTTAACCCAAACCATTCTTAATCTGAGGCGTGCTTTCACTAATGGGGTCTCCTGCTGCCGCCAGCGTGCGATTTTCATTCTCATCCTGGGGCAAAGTTCTTAACCCGAGGCAACTACTTCCGAATTAGTGGAGTTTGTAACCCGAAGCATTTGTAACCTGAAGCGTTTGTAACCTGAGGTACCACTGTACTGCAATAGGTGACAGCTGAAGCATGCCATTAGAGTCATACCTCAGGTTATAGCCGCTATAGGTTGCGTTTTTTCGGGTTGCAGACTGCCGAACCACGGAAGTACCGGAATGGGTTACTTACAGGTTTCGGCAGTCGCATATGCGCAGAAGCGCTAAATCGTGCTTTGCACATGCGCAGAAGCACCGAATCGCAACCCGCGTGTGCGCAGACATGAGTTGCGAACGCTGTGGGTTGCTAACGTGCATCCCGCACGGATCATGTTCGCAACCCGAGTGTCCACTGTACTGTTGTCAGTCTTCCTCAAACTGGCGCCCCTTGGGAGCTGGTATTCTGATGGCAGTTGTATTTACTTATTTATTGGGTTTACCTTCAACCTTTTTCTATAAGCAGTTGAAGGTGGCATACATGGTTCTCTCTTTCCTCATTTAACTCCCACAGCAACCCTGCAAGGTATGTTGGACTGAGAGGCAATGAGCTTCATGGCTGAGTGGGGGTTTGATTAGTGTGACCTGCTATTGCGGCTTTTGCCTAATTATATTAATCTTAACTCAGTAGGTCATCTGCGCAAGGTACACCAATAGAAGTAGTAGGGGGGAAGTGTGACAGCCAATTGCTGCAAAATATGTTTGCTTTTGTATATAGCCCTGCCAGCTGCTTTTGACTTGCTTGCTCTAATTGAACGGTGCCTGTTTGTTTACTGCCAAGCTGTACAAACACTTTTAAATCAATTTAATTCGGTCTCCGTTTTAGCACATTGCACTGATTCAGCTGTCGACAGAGCTGGAAACGCAGCCGGGCTTCTTACAAAGAAATCAGAAGGCAGGAATCACAGCACACACCTAAGGATAACATCCAAGACTGGCTGGCTGGCGACTTTGCCCCAAATCATTGGGCTTATGAAGTCCTCTCGCCCAACCCCGACAAACCAGTCATTGTAAGAGCCAAACTAGATGGAAAAACAGGAGATCTGTGGTTGGATCTCCTCTCCCACCTCCCGAGACATTTTTAAAAGGGGAAATGTGATTATGGCTGGGGAGAGGGAATAAATCTAATGGCAAAGAGCTGCAGATCAGTAGTAGACTGCATTCTTTGCAGAATTTCCCAGGTTCAATACCCAGTACTTTCAGGTAGGACTGGAAGAGACCCCCTCATACATTTCAATAGGGATGTCCTATATACTACTACTACTACTACTACTAATAATAATAATAATAATAATACCCTGCCCATCTGACTGGGTTGCCCAAGCCACTCTAGGTGACTTCCAACATATAGAAAAACAGAATAAAACATTAAATATCTAAAAAACTTCCCTATACAGGGCTGCCTTCAGATGTCTCCTAAAGGTTGCATAGTTAGTTATCTCCTTGGATCGGGGTCACATAACTCCATACCCCCCAACTTTTTTCCAATGAAAATAGGGACATCCTAAGGAAAAGTGAAGGGATGTGGGTGGCGCTGTGGGTTAAACCACAGAGCCTAGGACTTGCCGATCAGAAGGTTGGCGGTTCGAGTCCCCGCGACAGGGTGAGCTCCCTGCTCCTGCCAACCTAGCAGTTTGAAAGCACGTCAGAGTGCAACTAGTTAAATAGGTACCGCTCCGACAGGAATGTAAACGGCGTTTCCGTGCACTGCTCTGGTTCACCAGAAGCGGCTTAGTCATGCTGGCCACATGACCCGGCAGCTGTCTGCGGACAAACACCGGCTCCCTCGGCCAGTAAAGCGAGATGAGCGCTGCAACTCTAGAGTCGTCCGCGACTGGACTTAATGGTCAGGGGTCCGTTTACCTATGATGTGCAAATGAAGCTATTGCCTTAAATATTCACAAACATACATGTGTATATAGCCATGGTTGCCTTAGAGGCACAGGCGAAAGAGGCTAAATGTGAACAAGCAAACAAGATGGTTCGTGGTGCAAAGGTTGCTCCCATTTCACTCCTCCCCCACTGCTGTTATGCTACCAGGAACTAAACCATGGTTGCATTACGTGCAAACCCATGGTTGTCTCCCCCTAACAAAGCATGAGCAGTATGCAAAGAACAGATCTTAGCTACAGATCATGGTAAGATGAGCAAGACAAACCATGAGCCAATGTTTGCATGAAATACTAAACCAAACCATGGTTTAGATCCTGGTAGCATGGCAGCAGCAGGACCGGGGGGGGGGCATGGAGAATCCAATATATTCCCTCCATAGACCAGCATGCTTGCTTGTTCACACTTAGCCATGGTTCAGCTCAGTGTTACATGAGAACCAGGCCACACACAATGTCATTTTTTTGCTTAATCAGTGGTTTTCTAAGGGTGTGGCAGGAGAGGATGGCAAATGTGGCAAGAAGATTTGAGGACAATCAAGAGAGCATTTCAGAGCAGTATAGTACAGTATCAAAATATTTTCCAATGCATTTCTTACCAATAAAAAAATTGGTGCGGTGCGAACAAATTTTTATTCTGAAAGTTTGCCCCAGAGAAAAAAGTTTGATGCAATGTGAAATGGCACCTCTATCAACCACTTTTATTGTGGAAGGAGGCAAAACATTGCAATCATCACTTGCCAATACTGTAGCCACACAAGAAAATAATCCATGCTCAGCTAATTTAGCCATCAAAGTCTATAGAGTTCTGTCGTTAAACAGGAAAAAAAAACACTGCTGGAAAATATTAAAAGGAATCTAAAGCTAAGGGAGTCTAGTCTACAGGTGATTATATACAAACTAAATATTGTTAGCCATATACGTACGATATTTAGGGCTTTCTCCTAGCAACTTCACGTTAATATAAAAGAAACCCCATAACGGCCTTCGTTCTGTGGGACAGGATTTGTCTTTCCTTTCTTTCAGAAAATAATAATATTAAAACCAATAGGTAATTGGTATCCATGGAAATTATCATTCATTGGTGTTTTGATAAAAGGGTTTTGGTTTTTTTACTCCCACATGGTTGCTACTGCTTTGCATTGAGGCTCTGTCCTTACTCAAAGCATAAAGCATGTTGTTTTTGAAAGGGAAAAGGCTCCCTTTTAGTTTGTGTGTTTGTACATTTCATATATATATATATATATATATATATATATATATATATATATATGCTGCAAACGTACAGATTCTCATCCCTGTAAAAACGTTGCACTGAGACTCATTCCTTGACTAATCCTATTACCTCCCAAACATAATCCTATCTCTCCAGTTGGAAGCCAAACCTGTTAGTCTGAACTGCTTTCAGAAACCTGCCTGGAACGTCCTGCCAAATGATGAGGAGAATTAATCATTCTTCCTGCTTCTCTAGGTTTCGTTTTTCATTTAGCTATTTTCATAGATTCACTGTTATAACTGAAGGACAAAACAAAATACTGAATTCTATCATATAATATTTTTTTTGCGGGGGGGAGGGTGTTTTAAAATTTCCAAAATTGATAACCTGCAAATGGGGCAGTATTTGGTGACTTTTCATTTGCTTGCTAACTCTTTTTCGTGAAACAGTTAAGGTATTCATCACTAATTCCGGACTTCAGCTGAATCTTTCCAAATATCACATACCCTCCAACAGTTCTCCAATACCGTAGGTAGCTTCCAACATATATAAAAACATAATCAACCATTAAACATTAAAAGCTTCCCTATACAGGGCTGCCTTCAGTTGTCTTCTAAAGGTTGTATAGTTACTTAGCTCCTTGGCTCAGGGGTTACTTAACTTATTCCCCTCAGATGAAAATGGGGACATTATACCATACCCTCCAACATTTCTTGAATGAAAATAGGGGCATCCTAAGGAAAAGCGAGGGACGCGGGTGGCACTGTGGGTTAAACCACAGAGCCTAGGACTTGCCGATCAGAAGGTCAGCAGTTCAAATCCCCGCGGCGGGGTTAGCTCCCATTGCTTGGTCCCTGCTCCTGCCAACCTAGCAGTTCAAAAGCACGTCAAAGTGCAAGTAGATAAATAGGTATCGCTCCGGCGGGAAGGTAAACGGCATTTCTGTGTGCTGCTCTGGTTCACCAGAAGCGACTTAGTCATGCTGGCCACATGACCCGGAAGCTGTACACCGGCTCCCTCGGCCAATAAAGCGAGATGAGCACCGCAACCCCAGAGTCGGTCACGACTGGGCCTAATGGTCAGGGGTCCCTTTACATTTACCTTTAAGGAAAAGTGGGACATTCTGGGATCAAATCAGAAACCAGGACTGCTTCTGTAAATCTGGGACTGTCTTTTGAAAATAGGGACACTTGGAGGGTCTGATATCATTTATTTGTAATACACAGCCTGCCACATCTGCTAAGCCATGTTGTGTGCAAGTACCGTATTTTTCGCCCTATAGGACGCACTTTTTCCCCTCCAAAAATGAAGGGGAAATGTGTGTGCATCCTATGGAGCGAGTGCATGCTTTCACTGAAGCCTGGAGAGCAAGAGGGGTCGGTGCGCACCGAGCCCTCTCGCTCCCCAGGCTTGCGGATAGCAGCCTGTTCTGGGGGCTGGGGTTGGGGGAAGCTCGCGCTTCCCCCGCCCCCAGCCCCGCAAGCTCCAGGAGCGATGGCGAGGTTGTGCAACCTCGCCTTCACTCTCGGACCCCCAGCCCTGAGGCTAAAAACGAAGCCAGGACAGCTAGCGGGATCCATCCCGCTCACTGTCATGGCTTCTTTGCTCTTTGGGGCTCAGGGGGGAGAAATAATTTTTTTTCTTTATTCCTCCCCCCCCAAAAAAAAAAATAAGTGTGCCCTATGGGCCAGTGCGCCCTATAGGGCGAAAAATACAGTGTATATATACATTTTTAAAGACTGAAGTTTATGAAATGGCTTCCATCACATTTCTGACTGGGTGCTTTTGTCCTCACCACTTGGCTTCCCCCATATCAATTGATAAGTTTTACTTCTAAGTTCTCTGTGCATGACAGCCTCTAGTTTAGCATACCCTCCAACATTTCTCCAATGAAAATAGGGACATCCCATTCCATGATGATAATTTTACTATTTATACTCCACACATCTTACTGGGTTGCCCCAGCCACTCTGGGCAGCTTCCAACATATACAAAAACATAATAAAACATGAAACCTTTTTAAAAAAAATTCTATACAGTGCTACCTCGGGTTAAGAACTTAATTCGTTCTGGAAGTCTGTTCTTAACCTGAAACTGTTCTTAACCTGAAGCATCACTTTAGCTAATGGGGCCTCCAGGTGCTGCTGCACTGCCACTGCCACACAATTTCTGTTCTCATCCTAAAGCAAAGTTAGTATCTGAGTTACTACCTGAGTTAGTACCTGAGGTACTATTTCTGGGTTAGTGGAGACTGTAACCTGAAGCATCTGTAACTCGAGGTACCATTGTACAGGATTGCCTTCAGACGGCTTGGGCGTCAGATAACTCCATACCCTCCAAAATTTCTCCAATGAAAATAGAGACAGCCTAAGGAAAAGTGGGACATTCCGAGATCAAATCAGAAACTGGGATAGCTTATCTCAGGCATAGGCAAACTCAGCCCTCCAGATGTTTTGGGACTACAATTCCCATCATCCTTGACCACTGGTCCTGTTAGCTAGGGATCATGGGAGTTGTAGTCCAAAACATCTGGAGAGCCGACTTTGCTTATTCCTGGCTTATCTAAATCAGGGACGTCCTTGGAAAATTAGGGACACTTGGAGAGTCTGGTTAGTGTGCCCATTTCATGCAACCAAGGCCTTGCTGGTCTCAGTGTCCAAATGATAAGGGGAAGGAGGGACATCGCAAATTCATGGTCTTGATCCTTAGGACAAAGTATCATCTAAACCAGTGTTTCCCAACCTTGGGCCTCCAGCTGTTTTTGGACTACAACTCCCATCATCCTTAGCTAGCAGGACCAGTGGTCAGGGATGGTGGGAAATGTAGTATGAAAAACAGCTGGAGACCCAAGTTTGGAAAACCCTGATCTAAACAGACCCGAACTGAATGTGAAATGTTAGAACTGGACTTTAGCAGTGCCCCCCCTCCCCTAGTTGCCATCACAGATAATATCCCTTTTCTTTATCTTTATTGACTTTGAGACATGATTCTGAAACAGGAGCCCTCTGTGACTGCATAGAGGACAGTAGCTTTACAGTGCCTGCTCTTGACTACTGTCAACATTAATTGAACCTCACATGGCTGTGCTAATTTGTCTCACACAGGCCCACACTGCATAGCTTGTAAATATACAGCAGCGGTAAGATTTTGTTATGCAAAGCATTCTTCTACAAGTCATGAAAGGGCCCCTTGGATTTTGTTGGCACGTTTTGACACTTAATTGGCACATATACTATTTGAATTAAAAACACATACACAAACATCGTCCCAGTGCTGAAGCTGTGCCATAGGATCACAACCTGAACTGTTTACTATTTGTTAATGCCGTTTACAATGTGCTAAAGTAACACTGGTAAGTGGTCGCCCTCGATGATTGGAAAAATGAACCAAAACAGGAATTCAACAGAATAAATATTATTGATGCACCGTCAATAACGTCTGACACGAAAGAGAGTGAAAAAACCTAAGGACAACATGTTAAAATGTGGTCATTTCAGGGTAAGATGTACTATGGGGGGGAAAGGAAGCGCATGGCACCATGAAATGCAATCCTGAAGTAGGATGCCAACGGTGAAAAATGTATTAATAAAATGTGTCTTCCAATTACATTTAATAAAAAATAAATTATTAAATAAATTTGTTGGCTGCAGGCTGCATTATTTTCCACTTATTAAAATGGAAAACATGTCATCGGTTCCCCGAGGTATTACATTCATTTAGCTTGCCTATATAATATTGTGGTTTATTCATAAGTAATCCAATGCATACATTGTTGGGCTCTGGACCTCACGAGACCAATTTAACAGTTAGAGAGACCATGGCTTTGGCCCAGCAATTTTACAATGCATGCCTTCTTTTTACCAAAGTATTCTATATCTCCTGTCTGTTCATAATCACAGAAGCTCAGTGATTATCAGCTTCAGTCCCCCATCTGGAAAGTCATAAGGATACAGGTGTATTTCTTGTTTGTCTGTAGCAGAGGCTTTAAAAATGACTATGTTAGCATCTGATAACACCCTAAAACATGCTCCCCATGGATGCTCTGCCTGCAGCAGTGTCATAAGGTTGATGCAGCACCCTTTAAACCACATTGACCATTTTATATTCTTACATCCTGCGCAGCAAGTACGGTAGTTTAAAGACCAATCTGTCAGGCTGAAATCCTATACAGTCGTACCTCGGGTTACAGACGCTTCAGGTTACAGACTCTGCTAACCCAGAAATAGTACCTCAGGTTAAGAACTTTGCTTCAGGATGAGAACAGAAATCACGTGGCGGCGGTGGAAGGCCCCATTAGCTAAAGTGGTACCTTTAAGAACAGTTTCAGGTTAAGAACAGTTTCAGGTTAAGAACAGTTTCAGGTTAAGAACAGACCTCCAGAACGAATTAAGTTCTTAACCCAAGGTACCACTGTATCCACTTACTAGGGAGTAAGTCCCATTTGATTCAATAGGATTTGCTACTTTGGGCACCAGGTGGAAATCCTAACTGACACAACATAGGGAATAACAATCAGTTAACGACAACATAGGAAATGAAAAGGAATCATTTCACATTACTTCAGGCATAGGCAAACTCTGTCCTCCAGATGTTTTGGGACTACAACTCCCATCATCCCTGACCACTAGTCCTGTTAGCTTGGGATGATGGGAGTTGTAGTCCCAAAACACCTGGAGGGCTGAGTTTGCCTCTGCCTGCATTACTTTATAGGACAGGTGGGGGTAAGTTCTGTCTCTCTGATTGTGTATTTGTGGGCTCCACAGCTGCCGACAGGATAACTCAGCTACTTAGTGTCTGGTGTTGATAACGCCAAGGTTGTAGGTTCGATGCCCGTAAAAGACACCTGCATATCCCTGCATTGCAGGGGGTTGGACTAGATGATCCTCAGGGTCCCTTCCAACTCTATGATCCTAGGAAGCTCCTTCTTAATGATCTGACCTCCCCCCGCCCCCATCCCAAGCCTCTTACTAGACAATGCAACATGCAGGGGTGTGGGAGAAGAAAAGGAAAAGAAATATTCAGGCACTATGTTTAACCTTAGTTCATTCCCTTGCCCCAATCCTCAGATTAAGTTGCTTCCCCTAAACCAAAGAATAGTTCTCTTTTAATTTTCTTTCACTTTGTAACCACACACACACACAAACAAAGAAAGAACAGGAACTGAAGACATAATGATTTGTCCAAACATGCCTTGCAAAGGTATGCTTGGAAGCACAAAGATGTTCCTGAAGGGAGATGAATTAAATACAAATGCATCAAAATTGGTTCCTTCCTGTGCTTACAGGGCTTCAGAAAGATGAGGCTCCTAACCTTGCATAGGGCAGAAAAGGTTTAGTGAAAAACCCAGACCAGGGGGGTGATGGGAAACGCAGTTTACTGCAATGCAGCCTATGGCAACTGTAAACGTCAGTATACACACATAGAGTGACACACTCACTCATCATAAACATTCTTTCCAACAATTATTCCTGGAATCCTGGGACACACTCAGTGGTTGCCCAGTTGCATAAAGACCCTGTTTTCATTGTTGTTTCATTGTTTCTTCTGGCTCAGCAACGCAAGTCATGCAGTATAAGAGGAAACACAAAGCAAATAAGGCAGGCCACGGTGGAGCCCACCAAACCTCTTCTGTAGGTCTGTATGTTCTTGAGCAAAACAGAGCTAAAAGGACACAAATTCCAAAGCACTGCCTTGAACTGTGCACCTATTAGCGCCAGATGGCTGCACAAAAACGCAGATGTGTTTCCTTTTGGAAATGGGGCAGAGAGGAGACGGTGGTGTCTTAATGATTTATTTACACAAATCTACAACCTGAGCCTACGATGGAGGGGTTCACAGCATTAATGCTCTAAGAGGACCTTGCTTTCCCCCGCCCCCAGCCGCAGAATTGGATTTACACAGAAATCAAACATTGTTCTGACTGTCTTTGGCTTCCCATCCTGTTGCTTCCTGCTTCTAGCTCACATCACTCAACTCTCTGTTTTCAACTCTCCCTTTGCCCTTCTAACTACCCGCAAGTGGAGGGATGGGCGCCCACCCATTTCCTGCCTTGCTCAGAGCCCCCTCCTTTGCTCCCTGTAATGGTCCATCACCCAGGCTATCACCTCACCAGGAAGCTAATCTGGCATTCAGCACCGACCCTCCTAAAACTCATAACAATATAGATTCCTACAACTTGGGTGCCCCATGCAGAGATTCTCCCACATAAGTATGATTGAAATGAACAAGAGCAGCAGAAGACCCCGGTACAGTGGTACCTCGGGTTACATACGCTTCATGTTACAGACACTTCAGGTTCCAGACTCCGCTAACCCAGAAATAGTACCTCGGGTTAAGAACTTTGCTTCAGGATGAGAACAGAAATTGTATGACAGCGGTGCGGCAGCAGTGAGAGGCCCCATTAGCTAAAGTGGTACCTCAGGTTAAGAACAGTTTCAGGTTAAGAACGGACCTCCAGAATGAATTAAATGCTTAACCTGAGGTACCACTGTAGTGTAATTTATGCCCTTGGATTGCAAGGACATAAAAATCATTTCATTTGCAGAACAAAATCAAACAATTTCTATGGCGGTGTCGGTCAGTTTATATTAATTGAAACAAAGGCCATTGGAGGAGAATACAATGTCTGGGACTTATGACTTCTGAGAGCTATTTTTACATGACTTTGGCTTCTTCCCACATGACACACGTGATGTTTAAGAAAGAAAGGAAAATATTGTTATGACAAAACTCCCTTCTCATTTACACTGGGCAGAGAAAGAGCTTCTCACCCTCGTTTTAATGTTGACTTTTTGTGATCCTACAGAGGAGGAAAGAAAGAAAGAAAGAAAGAAAGAAAGAAAGAAAGAAAGAAAGAAAGAAAGAAAGAGTCTTTAAAAATATCAGCCAGGCAGCTGACTGGAGAGGCAAAATAAACATTGCTCGGTTTCTTTCTTTCTTTCTTTCTTTCTTTCTTTCTTTCTTTCTTTCTTTCTTTCTTTCTTTCTTTCCAAACCATTTTTGTTGTTGCTTTTTTTAAAAATGGTAGCTTCCACATAAAGCTCATCTCTTATGAATGAACAAATGATGTTTGTTCAGAGTTTAGACAAACTGCAGCCCATGTATAATGGCGGGCATTTCCTCTTCGGGAAGATCTCCAGTGAATCGGGACATTCAGACAAACCTCTCGACATTAAAAGCCATCCTCCCCCAGGCTAAGCTCAGTTTATCCAAAGCTATGCTTATTACATGTGCTTTGGTCAGCAGATATGCAAGGACAGACAATAGGGTCTTTTCTGAAAACAATAGCCAGTATTAAGAATGTCATCAGCTATAATGGCCATGAGGGGGGACAACTCTGCTTTCATATGAAAGCTTTTATAAGGGAATGGCTTGTGTGAGTGCCTGTGTGTTTCATAGTTATGGATTTTTCATTTTTGAAAAAGAAAAAGAAAGATCCACCAACATGAAGCAAGAACAGCCCCTCCAGTCTTCTTCGAAGACCTGGTTCATGAAAGGTACTATTTACAGTGCATGCCCAGGTCCCAAGAATGGAAATATTAGGTAATAATAAAATCCCAGAGCTAAGCTTACTAAATGCTAAAATCTTTCTCACATTTCTATATTTTATAGAGCACCAGGGACTTCATCATAGGAACAAGCCTTCCAATTGCAGACCGTGTGTTGAATCATCATCATAAAAATAAATAGAAATACTTACTCAAAGAGTAATAATAATAATAATAATACTCTATTTATATTCTGCTCTTCTACTTGAAGTACCCAGTATTCCTTCATTTAATAAAATTTTTCAAGGTTCGTACTCAACCCAGCCCATAAAATAAAGGGCTCATTCATGCACAAAGGCATAGATCTACTCCTTTCAGCATTGGGGGGCAGTGGGAAGAAAAAAAGAAAGAAATTGGTTATGCTTTGATAGCTGAATCAACGAAAGCAACTCAGGGACTTGTCCAAAGGGATGGGGGAAAGGTTAGCTGGCTGTTGCTGCATTATTTGCAGTGTTTTTCTTCACTTGGGTATAATGTTTTTTGACAGTAGCCACGGGGCTCGCCTGCCACTTCAGTAACCCTACCGGTTTTTCCGCGATGAATGGATGTGTGTTTGGAAATTAGGGGGAACAGTCGCTTTTCCCCTTAATTTCATCAAATTACATGCATGGTGATTTTCGATAAGCCAGGTCGCAATGCCGTTTCCCTTTGGCTTGCATGCACCTTGAAATAAAATAAAACATTCTAAACAACCCGTTTTCCATATCTGAACAGACAGCAAAGATAAGCACTTCCTTATGCCCCTTTTCAATTAAAACCATAGATGGTTCACAGTGACATTATTTCAAAAGCATAAGAATGTTGGAGAGCAATTTAACCCATTACCGACTCAAAACAAACTGCTGCTCCCCACTGAGAGGGACAGGAAAAACCCACCTTACTTTCTTCCTATAGATACTGAACATTTCATGCAAATAGCTGAGTAGCTTATGTTTGCTTCCATACCTTAGAATAAAAGGGGCAGAAGCCAGATACCAGCTGCTCGGGCGTTTGGGAACCGAATGATCCAAGGTCCCCCTCAAAGAGAGATGCCCTCATTTGCAAAACAGGAGAAGTGTTCTAGGCTTGCCCTATACCCAAACATCTTATTTCTATGTGGAACTCAATCATGTAAGCACCCACCAGGAACCTGAAGTGGTACAGTCCAGATACAGGTTTTACCACCATTTCTGCTAGGAGAAGCCATTGATACCAGGGGTCAGGAATCTCTTTCACCCCAAGGACCAGAGTCCCTCCAGAGTCCTGGCACAGGCCTTGGCTAAGCATTTCTAGATCCCTGCTTGTGAAATCGACACAGAGGCCTAAGCTGCGTCAAAATGTTGGCAGAGGTGAAATGAAGGTCTGCCCATTCAAGAAGGCACACTGGGGCCTTGGCTGCAATAAAAGGACAAACTTGAAACGTTTTAGGCATTTTCTGTAGCTTAACCATAAATTTCCCAACTCCCTGTGACAGTGGTCCACAAAGGGAATCAGGCCACCTGGAAACCAGAATTGGGTTGGAAGCCAGACTGAGGTGGATCCAGAACTCAGTATAATCAAGAAATACATGGAGCAGAATTTCCACCTCTCCTTTGAACACTCCTCTCCCAATAACAAAGACTTTTTGAACAAAGGTCTCACCACAACCTCTTTATGTCTATGGGAATTGCATCTTCTTTTAGCAAGGCATTTGTCAACTCCTCCATCCATCGGGACAGTCACCTTGAAGTTACTCCAAGATAGTCATGAAAGGCATGGGTCAAGTTTGCCAGTAATGGGTCACACCTCAGAAGAACGCTATCATGGCTGTTAGTTAAATGTACAACCAACAAACTTGGAAATGCCACATTCTTTTTCTCTACCACCTGACTCCTCTTCAGCTGCTAGGTCTTTGCTCAACTCCCACATAAAGGTAAAGGTAAAGGGACCCCTGACCATTAGGTCCAGTCGTGGCCAACTCAGTGGTAGCGGCACTCATCTCACTTTATTGGCCGAGGGAGCCGGCGTACAGCTTCCAGGTCATGTGGCCAGCTCACCCCGTTGTGGGGATTCGAACCACCGACCTTCTGATCGGCAAGTCCTAGGCTCTGTTGTTTAACCCACAGCGCCAACTCCTGCATAAAACCCATCTAATTCCACGGAGTATCAGTATCGACCCTACTTTGGGAATCAGTGTCTAAGGGCTTCAAAGTAATAGCCAGCATCTTGACTTGGGCTCTGAAACGAATTGAAAACCAACACAGACAGCCCAAGATTGGAGCGATCTGCTTTGTGGAATAAAAATCCAGCACTGACAACATTCTGAAATGTCCAAATAGCAGGGCAAAGGCTTTTAAAGTTGCAAAACACTATTTATACTTACTTGTGGAGTAAATCCTGCTGAAATCAAAGTGAGTTACTTCTACATAGACATGCATATGTGAAAGCATCTTTGTATATTAGTCTTAAACAAGTTTACCTGGATTTCAATAGGGTTGACTTCCAGAAAGTGGGCTTCATTGATTAGAAAACAACAGGCACCCAGGAAGCATATGTGGAAGTGGAAAGAGGGCTAAAAAAAATCCTCACTTTTGTTCATGAGCTTTTGTTCAATGCTTTGCCTTGAAAATTCCATTTCATCTATAATCACACAAACCTAGCATGATGACCAATTCTGTTCTGCACCCCTGTGCCATGTAATTATGTAAGTAATTAGCAAGCAAGATTCTGTAATGCTTGAATCTCAGGTTAATTGAAACTTAACACCTGCCTGAACTGGTAATGGATGTAATAATATAACAAGATCAGGTCCTATTGAATTGCATAAGCTTTTCAAGCTGGGAGGTTTTGATCTTTTCTGTAATAGTTTTAACACAGAGCTAGAAGAAAGTATTGTGTGTTTGTGGATCGTGTTGAAAAATAAGCCTGAGACTTATAAAAATAAGCCTGAGGACCCCCCCCCCCATTCAATCAATTTTAAAAGGGGAATGGGGAAAACCAGTGAACATTAATCTTTTTGACGGGAAGAAAAGGTAGTTACCTTGCCGAAAACATGGTTGTTCCTAGCGGACTATTTAACTAAGATGCTTAAGCCTGTGGAGGCAATAGAAGCAAGACCCCAATCCTTCTTACCTTATATGAGAGTTGTTGGCATCTGTCTGTCTTGTGAGGCAGTGAAGGAGTGCCCCTTTGGGGTGAACTCAAACCACTGGAGAGTCACAGCGCCTGCTGCGGCTGCGGAGACCTATACAGGAGAGACATGTTTTATTGCAGCGGGGGCAGATGAAGGTGTCCGGTTGCGCTGCTGCTGTGGGTACACGACCTGACTGTCTGTCTCCAGGCACTGCGGTCATCAACAAGGGATTCCCACACAGTGGGGTTTGATGTTGCCAGCTTTCGTTTCTCGTTTGCAGGCGTCTTTGTAATGCAGAGTTGGTCTGCCAACAGGCCTGGGGCTTGAAGCCAGCTCCCCATAGAGCACATCCTTGGGGATCCTGCTATCTTCCATTCTGTGGATATGGCCAAGCCAGTGCAAGTGTCACTGAGACAGGAGCGTGGGGATGTATTGGGAATGGGTATATGAGAGTAGGAGGGACGCGGGTGGTGCTGTGTGTTAAACCACAGAGCCTAGGACTTGCCGATCAGAAGGTCGGCGGTTTGAATCCCCACGACAGGGTGAGCTCCCGTTGCTCGGTCCCTGCTCCTGCCAACCTAGCAGTTCGAAAGCACACCAAAAAGTGCCAAGAGATAAATAGGTACCACTCCGGTGGGAAGGTAAACGGCCTTTCCGTGCTCAGCTCTGGTTTGCCAGAAGCGGCTTAGTCATGGTGACCACATGACCTGGAAGCTGTACACCGGCTCCCTCGGCCAGTAAAGCGAGATGAGCACCGCAACCCCAGAGTTGGCCATGACTGGACCTAATGGTCAGGGGTCCCTTTGCCTTTACCTTATATGAGAGTAAGTTCCACGGAAATCAATGGGATCCGCGGTAGGGCTGTCAGCTCTCTTCTGGTAAGGCTTCTGTGTCTTTAACATATTATAACAAGCAGAAATCCAGCAGCTGAAGCTTTCACCTGGTCTGCAGACGAGGACATAGGATCAATTTCACCCGCTGCATTCCCTCCTACCATGAAACCGCTAAAAGTTCAATACCCTGACCAGGAAAAAAAAAGTGCAAACCAAATATTCAGACCATTTAGAACCACCAGATGAAAAGGAGGAGAGGGTTCCCATGTCTGTGATCGTTGTATAGGATTTGTGTAGTTCTCCATTCAGGATGTGGAGAAGGCTACTACTGAAATCTTCTCTTCCTCCAAACCATTAAAGGGGCTGGAGCCTTATTTCTCTCTCTCTTTCCTTGCCTATTCCTTTGAAGCTCTCCTGGCTCACCTGCTACTCATGCTGCTCGCTCAGCCTGCCTGGGTCTCCTCACTTGCACACTCCCCCCTGCATGGTCCGCCTGCCTGCTGTTCTGTCATCCCGCTGCTATTTGAGTGGCCACCTACTTGCGTCCGCACAGACTGCAGCATGACAAGGGTGACAGGCAGCAGAGCCAGACCAGAGGCTGGTGATGCAGCCCCCCAGAATTCCACCAGAGGGGAGAGCCAGTGTGGTGTAATGGTTAGAGCGTTGGACTATGACCTGGGTGACTAGAGTTCAAATCTCACTCCGCCATGAAGCTCACTGGGCCACCTTGGGCCAGTCACTGTCTCTTAGCCTAACCTACCTCAAGGGATTGTTGTGGGGGTGAAACAGGGAGGAGGAGAACAATGTACTCCTGAGCTCCTTGGAAGGTAAGTGTGGTATGTAAATAATAATAATAATAATAGTTAAAAAACAAATATGTCACCCATCCGGTTCTTGTGCAGCTACTCCTGACAAATATATTTCTAAAAAAAATTCCACCAGAGGCTTGATTGGCTATCAAGATTGGCTACTCTCTGATTGGCTACTCTCTGATTGGCTACCAGAAGGGGGGTGGAGCAGCACTTTGGGCTGGAGTATAAAAGGAGGAGTTTCTGAAGGAGATAAAGAAGGGAAAGGGCTGGTTTGGTGTAGGGCTTGGTTGGAGAAGCGAGATAGGAATTAGGGTAGGATTTGTCTAAGAGAATTGGTTCTTATTTCAGTTGAACGTCCGCTCTGAGGGCACTATAGCAAGAGTAAGGAGCCTTCCAGCTTAGATGGGAAGAGCAGGTTGAGTGTCTGGGGAAGGTATACAGACAGGAGTTGACTGGAGGGCAGCTAAGTCTGAGCCAGGAGAGTAGAAGCTGCTGGAATACAAATGTCCTGGAGACTCAGCTATACAGCTGTAAATGAAATGTTTTTTGTGTGTGTTTAAAGTACAATATACAGTGTAACACTAGATTAGATGGAGATGGTGAGTCTTATGGAAAACTTTTTTTTACATGTGTGTATATTCCACCTGGGTCTCGTTCAGCCAGGAGGGGAGAGCTATTTTAGGTAAATATAACTTCCCAGACCAGTAACAAGGGGCAAATTGATCCCCAGGGTCTGTTATACTAAATGGGATACCTCAGGAGTGGGATTGCTAAGAGAGTGGGCTAACTGATGAGAAGCTGAATTAAGCTGAAAAGGTAGCTTTGCTGTGTCAAAAGTATTTAACTATAACAGCCGTCATAACTAAGTAAAGGAATGAGAGCGAAGTAATGGAAACAGAGTTAAGCATTTTTACCACCCATTCTAGAAACCTGAACATCTACCTGAAGTGTAACCACTAATTTCTGAGTAATGGAAGTTTAAGAAAAGCTGTGCATATACTTCTGTGTTTAAGCATCGTTTAAGTAATAAGTTAACTTTTACCTGAAAGAACGCATCTCCTGACCCAACTTGGTTTCACCAACTCCCCCCCCCCTTGTAAATAAAACTCTTCTTGTTCAATCAACTAATTGCTGAATCAAAGTGTCCCCTCACACAGTACCCCACAAGAGAGCATGTGGGAAATTGTAGAAATTAATGTAATTAGCATATGCTGTGGTGGGTCTGCTTTATTTAATTGGGGGCACAGTTAGAAGAAGAAGAGTTTGGATTTGATATCCCACTTTATCACCACCCTAAGGAGTCTCAAAGCAGCTAACAATCTCCTTTCCCTTCCTCCCCCACAACAAACACTCTGTGAGGTAAGTGAGGCTGAGAGACTTCAGAGAAGTGTGACTAGCCCAAGGTGCAGCTGCATGTGGAGGAGCGGAGACGCGAACCTAGTTCACCAGATTACGAGTCTACCACTCTTAACCACTACACCACACTGGCTGTAGCAGAGCGAGTCCTATACAACAAAATGCTTACAATTTAAGGAAAGCCAAGATGGTGGAGAAATGCTACAATCCATCAATATTTTTACCAAGAACATTTCAAAAAGGCAAAATAAAGTTTGCTTTTATTGGGCGGGGGGGGGGGAGCAAACACAACCATAACCACTGCCTGAGTTCTCCTGCTCAGGTATATCAAGTCACAGTGATGGTTTTAAGGTGTCCACATGCTCTACCTTATGGAGGGCAGTTCTCTATTTGAATGTGTTTTCGTAGTCCAGATGAAAGATTGAAGTTGCCCATCCCTAGTTAGTAGCACCTGGGCAGAAGACCGGGTGGAAAAATCAAAATTTTCCAGGTGGAAAAATCAAAATTAGAAACAGAACTGTTAGATCCCAAAACTAAGATTTTGTCAAGAATGTATAACTTGCTGTTAAAATGGAACACTCAAGATGAAACGGTGAAATCTGCTATGATTCAATGGGCTCAAGATGTTGGACACAACATTATGTTGGCTGACTGGGAACAGTTATGGACCACAGGTATGAAGTTCACGGCATGTAATGCCTTAAGAGAGAATATTATGAAAATGATATACAGGTGGTACATGACACCAGTCAAGCTTGCAAAAATATATCATTTGTCTGATAATAAATGTTGGAAATGTAAAGAGACTGAAGGAACATTCTTTCACCTTTGGTGGATGTGCCCAAAGATTAAGGCTTTCTGGGAGATGATCTATAATGAAATGAAAAAGGTATTTAAATATACCTTCCTGAAGAAACCAGAGGCCTTTCTCCTGGGCATGGTCGGCCAATTGGTGCCAAAGAAGGATAGAAATTTTTTTATGTATGCTACAACAGCAGCAAGGATACTTATTGCAAAGTATTGGAAGACACAAGATCTACCCACCCGGGAAGAATGGCAGATGAAGGTGATGGATTACATGGAACTGGCGGAAATGACTGGCAGAATCCAAGACCAGGGAGAAGAGTCGGTAGAAGAAGACTGGAAGAAATTTAAAGTCTATCTACAGAAACATTGTAAAATTAAGGAATGTTAGAAGGATGCTGGAATGAAGCTATGTGGTTTTAGCAGTAATGTTATAAAGGATTAAGTAAAAATGGATTGTTAACAGGTCAGAATGTAAAGTTACAATATATTAAGATAAATCAGTAAGATAAAAACAAAGAAGGAAAGGATTTGCTGAAACAACTAATGAACTAGAATACAAAAAAGGGAGGTGTGAGGAGGTCAAGGAAACAAGCAAATGATAGATAAGATATGGAAAGATGGATTGGTTTTTAATTGGGGTTTTTTCTGTATTTTGTATTTTCTGTTTTTCTTTTTCTTTTTCATTCTTGTAACTTTTTGAAACACCAATAAATATTATATATATATATATATAAAAGAAGACCGAACAGGCAAACAGGTCACCTGCTCAAAGGCTTCCCCGGTATGGTGAGCTGTATTTCTAATTGCAATTTTGGTTTTGCCCCCTTCCCCTTATTTCGAATTCAAATATAATAATAAATTCTAAATGTGCATCTATACACACAAATCAATATATATTTGATGATAATGTGTGTCTTCCTTTCTACTCTTTTTTTGAGGGTGACACATAAGTGATTATTGTGCTTGTATATGTCATATATAGAGTGAGAAAGAGAGAGAGAAATGTATGGGTGCTCTATGGGTGTTCCTCTGTCTCCACTATAACCATGCACACACATATATTATTATTATTTATTGAATTTATATACTGACCTATACCTGGAGGTCTCAGGGCGGTTCACAGAATAAAATCAAAATATAAAAACACAAAATGTCCAATCAAAATTAAAACAACAACCCAATAACCCTCCCAAAAGAAAACACCCCACATTTTAAAAGGACATAGGATGCCAATCAAATCAACCCAAGACGTGGTTAAAAAGGAATGTTTTTGCCTGGCACCTAAAGGTGTATAATGAAGGCGTCAGTCGAACTTCCTGTAGGGCAGTCAAGTGTGGTAGAAGGAGCATCTTTTCAGCTGTGGCTAGCAGGGTTGCTATATGTCCTCTTTTTCTAGGACACACCCTCTTTTTCATAGGTAAGAGTCTCCATAGTTAAAAGTAGAAGCCGGCAAATGTGTCCTCTGTTTTTTTGCTCTTCAGAACATGGCAGCCCTAGCAGGCTACCGGCTCCCCTGCTGTGTTTTTAACAAGGCAAACTCTGAGCACTGGAGGCCCCTTGGAAATATCTGATGAGTTGAAAGACTACCGCTAATTTGCATGCGCTATACATATATAATTGGCATGGTTTGCATACGATTTGCATAAATATAGAAGGCACCAGGCTCCGGTGGATGCTGGTGGGTGGCATTTCTTCTGATTAGAAGGTTCGTTTTGATGAAACCATTCCTGAAATGTTGGGAAGAGAGAGGAAAAGCAGGCTTCCCTCATAGGCCAGCTAGGGCCTATCATAGATGATCAGGACATGACACAGCTCTTTAAGAGAATGAGGTGAGGTGAACCGGCAATTATAGGTTGAAAAGACAACACCCTTTGAGTCTTTTCAGATGGGTTGCCTGTATTTTGAAGCACTTTTTCTGCAGCACTGAGAGTTTACTTACATTTTGAAAATAAAAACTGGGATGCTGTATTCTCCTGCTAAGCTTCACCTGTAAGGAACTCCAAATGCTTTATCATCTAGGTAGCTTTTTGCATTTTAAGGCTGCCATCCTATGCACACTTACCTAGGAGTAAGCCCCACTGGACTCAGTAGGACTTTTTTATAGTAAATATACATAGCTAATCTGCAAAAGTTTTTAGCATGTATAAAGGGGAATATGGATTTGGACTTTTAGGGAGCTGAGAGGTACTACACACATATCCTCAGACTTTTAAATAATTGTATTCCTGCAGACTTTTATATTTCAAAATTATTGTTAGCCTACCTTTGGAGGATACAAATACTTTTAAGGCAGCTAACAAGTACATTAATATAAAAAAGTTTTTCTTTTAACAAAATTTATAGACTGCTTGATTACATAACAGAAATCAGAAATCTCCCAGTTGTTGACATAAAATAGTGTAAAATAGTTATGAAAAGTAGCAATAAAACCAACAAATGATTAAAAGCAACTAGGCATAATAAAAATACATGTCTAGATAGGCTTGCTAAAACAACATTTCCACCCTCAGCCAGCATTTAGGCAGGGAGTTCCAGAGCATGGATACTGAAATATCAATTCCTCCACAAATGCCGAATAAACATGATATGGTTCTTGTGAGCAAATGTAACTTCTGTAGGCTGAAGCAATCAAGCGGGAATATATCTGGTAAGGCATTCACTTACACAAACTAGTCTTGAACTACTGATGCCTTTAAATACTATGAGTAACTTGTTGAAATTGGCACAGTAACACATGGGCAGCCAACACAGATCTTTGAGAAAGGATGCTGGCAGCATTTTTCACTGTATGCATCAAAATAAAAGTTATCTGGTCCTTTCCCACAGAGCAGCTGGCATCAGTTGGATGGTGGTTAGAAGGAAGATCTGCACACGCACAAACACCAGTGATGTTCTACGAAATTTGCAGAAGTCTGATTTTGGGTCTCTTGGTTGATTTTGCAACCCCATTGCTCTTCATGCAAAAATAAAAATGGGTGCCATCTGAGGGCTGGGTGTTCAGTGATTCTGTACTGCATGGGCTGCTGAATGGTTGCTTGGTGCAATGGACGACAGCTACATCTAGTCACTGACGCTGGCCTCTGATCACTTGGCTGGCAAGAGAGGAGGAAATGAGCAGCGTATCCTAAAGTTAGCTGTGATCCATTGAGTAAAGGAGAAGGATTGTTTGAGCTCAGCTGTGCCCATGCTGCTGCGTTTGGACATCACTGAATCAAGGCCAGTGCGTGGCCTTTAATTACTCAATAATCTGCATTAAGGGGATGTGCAGGTTTTGCACGACATCAGTGACAGATGGATACTTAAAACGGCACACAGTTAAAAATTACCTTGCATGATCAACAGGGCATCTTTCAAAATGTATTTTCAGAGAGGCAGATAATCTACAGGAGTCAAAGCTAAATTTTCATGTGTAAGAAATCCATCAGAATATCCCTCTTGGTGCATTGTTCTATCAGATATTAGGCTGCGATGCAGACAAAAGTCCGTCCTGATTTCGAGGGAGCTCTTGAGAGGCAAGGTGATCGAAAGAGGGGCAGATTCTGCCTTAGCTGGCTGAGAGAGAACCGTAGCTGTGCTTCAGTCAAATCTGACCTAGTTTAAAGAAATCAGGTCATCTGTGAGCTCTTCATTACCCCCAGACTAAACAGTGCAAAAACGTAGCAGCCAGTGTCTGTCTTTTCAGCGTTACCGCTAATTCTCATTACAACACTGTTATGTATTCCTTAATATATATTGATTTAGTCATCTGGCTACACCAAAGCTGGTAAACAGTACCGGGGAAGGAAGTAAAGCAAACATTATTACTGACTCTTTAAAAAAAAAAAATTGCAGAGTAAACAAAGCCATGCCTCCAGAACTTTCCTCCGGGGAATTCAGAAACAATGGAAGCCACAACTGCCTATCAACATTAGCCAAGACTGATGGAGTTCACCTCTTTAACACCAGCAGAATCTAAAATTCTACCAGCAGTTTCAACAGCTATTGCTGGGATCAGGGAGCGAGGGGAAGCCCTGCGTGATGTGAATTGTTTTCTGCGCTTCTTTTTCCGCGAAGACTGGTTTTGCTGCAAGGGCTCTGGGTGTATGACCTAACACTTCCTAAGAATACAGTATAGGGCTCTGCATGCATTTTTGACTACAAAAATGTGGTGCATCTTTTATACATCACAGCTGTAATCGTTGTAAATATGCAAGAAACTCCAGGCTTCGTTCCCCCTAATTTCTGCTGAGATGATCAGGTCTACCATCAGGCAGAGTGAGATGGCTGTTTGGTTAATGTTATTATAAGGGGGTTTATACATGCAGAGAAAAAAGGACAAGAAAAGGTTGAGTTAGGCGTGCTGGTTAACTTTGTGCTTGTTCTGCACCTGCGACTAGTTAAGCGGGTGAGAGTGAGTCAGCAAGCAGGTGGGAGCGAGTCAGCACAATCTAAAGTATAAATACACTTCAGGGCAGAGCCTAGTCTTTGTTGGAACATTGCAAGGAGACTGGATGATGATGATGATAATACTTATATTATTTGCCCTGCCCATCCGGCTGGGTTTCCCCAGATACTCTGAGCGGTTTACAGCATATATAAAAACATAAATTAAAAGCTTCCCATTACAGGGCTGCCTTCAGATGTCTTCTAAAACTTGTGTAGCTCTTTATCTCCTTGACACCTGAAGGGAGAGCGTTCCACAGGCACTGCTGGAAGGACTGTATATTACAACTGTATGTAACCTACAAGCTGTGGAACTGCATTCTACTGACAGTAAAGGGACTGGCCCTGCCTAAGACTGTCTGATGTTTTTTGTTCCATTGGCACACTGCACTGGTGTGTTGAGTGGGCACTCGGCACATGCCCCAACGTGTTTCAGGCACTGAATTAACAACACATTTGAAGCACATTCTCCACTCTCCCAGAGAACCCTGGGAAGTGTAGTTCAGCCCTCATGGAAGTACAGTTTGCAGGGCAAAGTGGTTGGCATGAATGGCCGGAATTTCCAGGACATATCCAGAATACTGCAGTCGGCAGCAGTGTCTGGGTGGAAATCGGTAAAAATGTCTGGGAAAATCCAGATGTGAGGCAGCCCATGTCGGCAGTGCCATTTTTGCCAATTTTCTATAAAAAGCTTTTTTAAAAAAAAAAAAAAAAAAAAAGTTCAACAACTTTGCCCCCCCCAAAATGCTTTTCTGTTTGAAATATGGCAACCCTATGAAAGGGCAGTCAGTTGTTAGTCATTTAATGTACTTGGGTTGTATTTTTACTTCCAGGAAGGGAGAGAGGCAGTTCTGTGAAAGATAGCTATGCCACAGCTGCCAAAATAACTGGCCTGGCCTTGGGTAGTATGAGAGAGGTAGTATCTGCTGGTCTACCTCAGGCAGCAAAATGTCTTGGGCTGTTTCCTTGCTAGAAGATTCTGGAGCTGCAGACTCCACAATGAGCCTTGCCTTTTCTTTTCTTTTCTTTTCTTTTCTTTTCTTTTCTTTTCTTTTTATAAATGCATAAGTTGTGAGTTAACTTTATTGTAAAGAAGTCACACATTTACCAGATTTCGATCTGTGATAATGAGCCAAACACATTTAACACCTAACTTCCCAAGTGCCTTTTCCCATATTCAGGTGAAGCTGTTTTCTTCCCCTGACCAATTTTATTTCACAAGGATCTCTGAAAGCTTATAGGTATTCTAGTCTTAACATACTTTTTGTTGGCTAGGCGTTGACACACTGACTTGCTAAAGCAGCCCATTTAAAGAAGAGAGAGAGAGAGAGAAATTTCTTTTCTTTTTTTAATACATCTTTATTCGTTTAAAATACAATCATACAATAAAGGTAAATACAACAAAGTTAAGCACAAAAAAGGGGGAGAGGAAAAAAGGGGGAAAGAATTATCCACATCAAAAAGTACAAAAAGAAGTTTAAAAGTAACATGAAAAGAAAAAGAAAGTAACAATTAAAAGTACCAGATATTTATACAACATCATATCTTATCCAATAAAGTCTTCTGTGAAAAACTTCCAATCGTTCTCATTATACTTTTTCTATTGTCTTGATTTTATTGCAGTTTGTTTTATATCTTTTTCCATATATTCATCCAAGATGTTTATTCCATTTATTTATTATAGACAAGTATCATTCAATTCTGCTAGGATGATATCATGTTTACAATATAGTCTTATATACTCCTTAAATATTTTCTATTCTCTGTATACTTTTTGATTTAAGGTTCCCCTGATTTTTCTAGTCAGCTTTGCTAATTGGAAATACTCTATCATGAGTGTTTGCCATTCTGTTATTGTTGGTGTTGTTTCACATTTCCTTTTTTATTTTATTTTTATCAAATTTTTCAAAAATAACAATAAAGGAAAAACATTCCATCCAAAATATACATCCGGTTCTAGTCTTTATACTTTTAGACTTCCCTCAGCCTGTCTGGAAATTTTCCATATTATCACAATTATTCACATTTCTTCCATCTATATTGTTGTTGTTTTTAACCATATTAGTCTTAACAAATATTATAAAACAATATTTCTCTCCATTATTATCACAGAGCTTCTTGAAAACCCACAAACATTAATTGTCCTTCACATATATTTTTAATATACTCTGTAAATTTATCCCAGTCCTCGGTAAATCTTTGGTCTCGTCGGTTCCGAATTCTCCCCGTTTCGGGATTTCTTCCTGTTTCCATTTTTGTGCCACCAAAATTCTTGCCGCTGTTACTGCATATAAAAACAACTTCTCATCCTACCTTTTTATATCATTTCTTCATATTCCTAACAGAAAAGCTTCTGGCTTCTTTTCTTTTGCTTTAAGTATTGTTCCACTTTATTCCTAGTTTTTTTATCGTTCATTCCATTCACATTCCAAGTCCATAATTTCAGTGCCATAATGTCAGTTAATTAAATATTCTTTTTATTAACCTTTTATTTCTCCTCTTCTTCTTACTCTTCTTCTGTTTCTTCTTCCTTTTTTCCTCTCTTTTCTTTTCTTTTATCTTTCCTACTTCTTTCCTCTTCTTCTTCTAACTGCATATCATCTCCTTCATCACCTTCTGCTCCTGCCACTTCTAGTTCTGATCCTTCTCTGGTCAGTCCCTTATATCTTCTAAGAAATTTGTCCACTTCATCCGGTTTTGTCAGTCTGTGCCTCTTCCCTTTATAGATAAATGTGACGCCTTCTGGAAACTCCCATCTGAATTCAATTTGATTCCTCCTCAAAACTTGTACCATCTCTTTATATTGATCTCGTTTTTTCAGAAGTCTTAATGGCACATCTTTAAAGATGATTATGAAACTCCCATCTATAATTAGACGTTTTTCTCTAATTTTTTGCAAAATTAGATTTCTCATTTCTCTATCCTTAAAAACAATTAAACAGTCTCCTGGGAATTTCTTCACTCTGGTTGTCTTTGTTTTAATCCGAAAGGCGTTTTGAATCGTTTTTTCCACATCCTCTGTCTTCATGTCTAACCATTGAGCAATCTCTGTCGTCAACTTTTCTTTAATTCTCTAACCTTGAACCTCTGGCACAGACCTAAACCTCAGATTTGTTTCTCTTTGTCGAAGTTCATTCATCGAAACCACATCCCACAACTCCTCTTGCGTCTTGTTCACCTCAGATACCTCCGCTCTAATTTTTCTCTCCTCCTTTTGGGACTCTCTCATTTCTAATTTCATTCTCTTCATTTCTTCCTCCTGATTCTGCATTCTTTTAGAGATCCCTTTCATTTGCTCTTTTAATTCATTCACTGTAGCGTCCATTTTTTTATCCACTTGCTCAAATTTAGTCTCGATTTGTTTTGTTTTTTTTTTTTTATAAATATTTATTAAAGTTTTTAAATATAAATGCACAAATAATAAACAATCTTACTTCTATCACAGACATAGTTTCATCACTTCTTTGGACTCCCTCACGTCTCCCGCTCCCATTTACATCGTTAAAAGTTTTTTCCAGACAAATTATCAACTTGTTTACAATCTCATGTCCACTCATTCAAATATAATCTAACACTTCTTCCAAAAAATTTTATATTTTCTTTAGTCTCACTTATCATCAAATTTCAAATCTAATTTAGTGGTGGCCAGTTTTTTATAATCTAGCATCCTTCTTAACATTCAACCAAATTACAATGTTTTTGTAGATACTTCTTGAATTTCTCCCAGTCTTCCTCCATCTTCTCTTCTCCCAGGTCACGGATTCTGCCAGTCATCTCGGCCAGTTGCATATAGTCCATCAGTTGCATCTGCCACTCTTCCAGTGTGGGTAGATCTTGAGTTTTCCAGTTTTTTGCGATAAGAATCCTTGCTGCCGTTGTTGCATACATAAAGAATGTTCGGTCCTTCTTTAACACCTTCTGGCCGACAATGCCCAGAAGGAAGGCCTCTGGTTTCTTAGTGAAGGTATACTTAAATACCTTTTTCAGCTCATTATATATCATTTCCCAGAAGACCTTCACCCTAGGGCATGTCCACCAGAGGTGAAAGAATGTTCCTTCATTTTCTTTACATTTCCAACATTTATTATCAGACGAATGGTATATTTTGGCAAGTTTAACTGGGGTCATGTACCATCTATATATCATTTTCATTACATTTTCCTTCAGAGCATTACATGCGGTGAAGTTCAGCCCAGTGGTCCACAACCTTTCCCAGTCCTCAAACATAATATTATGCCCAATATCCTGTGCCCATTTTATCATAGCCGATTTAACCATTTCGTCTTGTGTATTCCATTTTAACAGCAAGTTATACATTCTAGATAATACCTTAGTCTTTGGTTCTAACAATTCTGTTTCCAACTTCGATTTCTCCACCTGGAACCCTAACTTTTTATCGTTTTTAAAAACTTCTTTAATCTGAGCATAATGTAACCAGTCTCGCACCTTATCCTTCATTTTCTCTAAACTCTGCAATTTCCAATTGTCCAAATTTAGTCTCGATTTGGCCTATTTTGCTCTCAATATTTTTCTCACTGCTCGTTATATCTGTTTTTATCTCTGTCCTTAATTCTCCGAGCATTTTAGCTATATCTATTTTCCAGTCTGGTTCCTGTCTCGAACCCCTTCTTTTCCCCGGTGTTGCACCATCACTCTTTTTCTGCAAATGTGTCATTTTTTAACCACTTTTAAAATTCTTCCCCCAATTATATTACCAAATAGTTTTTATATCTCCAATATAAAATACAGAGAGGGAAGAATCAAATTTTACAGATTTAAATTCAGCATAAAATTTTACAGATTTAAATTCAGCATAAAATTTTACAGATTTAAAATTCAGCATAAAAATCAAATTGCAATTCAATAATAATTTCACCTCGTTTTTAAGCTTGACCAACCCCCCAAAAAACACTTAGAGAGAATTAGCAGAGTATTCCCCAGATATCTTTAAATTCCCATATACAGAAAAAAGACAGAAAAATAACCTTAAAATTTGACACTTTAAAACAAGCTAATAACAGAATAGTATCAGTTTTGAGAGCAATTTACTCCTTAAACAATATAAGTATTGAGAAATATCAGCCAAAATATCAAATCTAATAATAATATGGAAAATTTGTCCCTTGAGAATAATAGCCAAGTATGGTAGCAAGGATTTATTTAAATGTAACGAGAGCTTCCCTAATCATGAAATAATCTTCTTGCCACTTATACGGCTAATTCCACCAAAGATTTTATAGCTGACTTTATTTTAAATCATTCCAAAATCTTCATGCCTCTTGTATGGCTAAATCCACTTTATCAGTTTCGAGATCAAACCATAAATCCAAAGGGTAAGACCTTGTAAATTCTTTTATCCTGCAGGGTCCAATTTGTAAATCCAACAATAAAAATAGGGTGAAGGAATTGTTTCGCATTTCCAACTTCTGGCCACTGGTATTCTCGCAGCCATGATTGCGCATATAAACAGTGGTCTTGTGTTTTGCTTAATTTCTATTGGCAATATTCCTAATAGGAAAATCTCCTGCCTTTTTTTGATGGTAAATTTAAATAATTTCTTAAATTCGTCATATATATTATTCCAAAATTCGCTTATAACTATGCAGGTCCACCAAATGTGAGAGTACGATCCCATCTCCTTTTGCATCGCCAACATGTTGGTGAACTACCTTTGTACATTTTAGCGAGTTTTGACGGGGTGTGATGCCACCTGTAAAACATCTTCATGGTATTCTCCCTCAAGTTGTAACATGATGTAAATTTGATATCTTCGGTCAGAGAGAAGATTCAGTAAGATTCTGGTATAACAAACTCAAATTCAGTACTGGCATCTGATGGATTTTGAATGGTGATTCACTTCCCTGCGGAACCAAGATATCATCCCAAGTCATTGGCTTTGCTGGAGGGTGAGGGGCTGGTTCTTGAGGGGCTTATTTTGTAAGGTCAACAGGATAAAAAAGAGCATTGTCATTTGCCATAGGTATATTGCTGGAACTACCCAAAATCTATGCATAATTTCTGATCTGCAGAGACCGACAGGGATGCAAGCAATATAGCCTGGACTCTCCAGAAGGATCCTGGCTGTGTACTGATCTTATGTGCCTATCCATGACCATTGATAGTTGATGAAATACTGCCCACATGCCAAGCACTGGTACAGTGGTGCCCCGCAAGACGAATGCCTCGCAAGACGAAAAACTCGCTAGACGAAAGAGTTTTCTGTTTTTTGAGTCGTTCCGCAAGACGAATTTCCCTATGGGCTTGCTTCGCAAGACGAAACGTCTTGCAAGTTCTTGTGAGTTTGTTTCCTTTTTCGCTAAGCCGCTAAGCCGTTAATAGCCGCTAAGCCACTAATAGCCACTAAGCCGCTAATAGCCGTGCTTCGCAAGACGAAAAAACTGCAAGACGAAGAGACTCGCGGAACGGATTAATTTCGTCTTGCGAGGCACCACTGTACCGCCACTCCCCTGTGTGATGATTTTCATGCTTGGTGCGGTACTCTGCAAGAGGAAAAAGCTTCTCGCAATAGTGAAATGGATACTTCGTCTCCCAAGAATGCACGTCGAAGTGTCTCCGCAAACTTGTAAGACAAACGTATGACCTTCCTGCATACAGTGCAGATATGGTAGACCTTGCAAACCATTATGAGCTCATAGTGATCCTCATGCTTTAACTTTCAGGTGCTTTCTGTTTGTAGAATTGTCCCCCGATGTTCTGGGCATGCCATCCAACCAGAGTTCTCCTTCTGCTTCATCTTTCACAGGAATTATGATATCATAGGTATCCTCAGCGATGTTTGCATAAACCTTGCAACCTGTCAGCAGGTCTTCTATCTCAGCAGCTTTATCTAAAGTGATGGTCTTCTGGCCTTCTGGCCTTCTGTTATGTGCTTTGGTACAGCACCTGCTGGAGCATCCTTGTTACTTCCAGGATGTACATCAGAAATTTTCTTTTTGAACTTTTTGGGTTGGGAGGCCTGTTCTTGGGGAAAGCAATGCTTCTGTGCTCCTGTGGCATCAGGTGCAACAGCTGGTTTGGGGGTGGTGGGCTGCCGGACCAAAGAACTGCTGCTTGCTGACCCTGAACAACCACAAGCAACACAATAATGTACCGACAATAAATTTATATCATTATATTGTTTCACAATTCATAAACAGCAAACATGTAACACGTGCATGAAGTCACAAATAACAGAAGTAAAATAAATGTTCCATGAACAGAAATATGAGGCGTGGTCAGAAACTATCAAAGAACACTGAGATGGAGGCAAAAAGCCTTTCAGAAGTCAATATCCTGCAAATATGGGGTGACAGGTGCTCCAAACGTAGAAATAAGGTATTCCAAGCACAGCAAATGAAAACAGCAAACAGAAGTTTTTCCTGGATAAATGAACTGTTTCAAAGATGATTTTTCATCAGCAAATAGATTGTCCCCATAGGTACATCTAATAGCAATGGATCAGCAATCACTTAAAAGTGTAGTAAGCTTAGAAAGATGATTTTGGAGAACTGTTAGAAGGAGATACAATGAAATTCAGTTAGGAGCGATTTGAGGAAGTCAGTTAACAATGGAATTTAAAATGAACTTTAGAAGGAATATGTGTTTTTACTTTTGTTTTTTCTTTCTCTTTTTTAGTATTGTAATGTGTTTTCTTTTATATGTTTTATATGTCATATCTGTTAAAATCAATAAAAAAATTCTGGAATAAATAAATAAAAGTGTAGTAAGCTTGCTGATCCTGGACTGGATAGAACTGAGCATTTATTTTGTTCGTGGGTTGGTTATGCTACCAGCATTCATCCTAATTTCCTTGCACAGTGTTTTTACACCTTTCTGTTATTCACCCCACATCTATCAGGGCATTTCCTCGTCACTTTCCTGACCACAAAAGCAAGTTTTCTTTTTTCTTTTCTAAAAAGTGGAATTGTTGCACTAGGGTGACAGAGCACTTCAATGGCACAAGTCTAATTTTTCAGCATGCTCTTGAACCCCTCCTGTAAATGCTGCCAGTTGGGAGGTAATCTGACCTCAAAGGCTGGGGAAAGTTTGAAGCAGGTTTGCAGGCATAGAGTTTTAGAGTGCAGTCCTATGGGGAACCAGCATAAATTAAACTGGTTTAAGTTAAGCAGACATAATGGTATTTCAGAAACTCTGCTCCATCACAACTGCGGGCTGAGCTGGCCTAAACCTGGCAGAGGGGAAACAAGACTTTAAAATAGAGTTTGACTTCTTCCACCCTTTCCCCTTGATGTAAGTGCCACTGAGTTGCTAAGTCACGTCACAGAGCTGGTGAGCTAGGAACTAGTGTAAGTCCTCCCACTGCTCAGTCCCTGCCCCCGAAATGCCCCCTTTTTTCAGGGCTTACAAAGCTGTAAGTCATGATGGAGGACTTACGCCAGTGTATCTCTTGCTGAGCCAGAGATCTGTCACATCTTAATTTGCTCATCCCAGCAGATCTTGGGTTAGGACTGTACCATTAAGCAGGTTTACTCTTGAGATAAATCCAACCGATTTCAGCGGAGCTTCTCCACCAGAGAAAATGCTTAGGTTGGCAAGCCTGTGGGGAGAAATCAGAATGCGTAACATTCCCCAAAATAATTTAGGAAAGCCTCAAAGGCTTCTGATTTGCTTGATGTCGAAAGAGAAGGCAAAATTATTGGTGAGATGTGTGGTGGCAAATAGCAAAAATCAACATTCCCATCTCGCCTCTGTGTGTTATTTTGAAAGCTGCATCACAAAACAAAGAGTTAAATACTTTCCATTTATATGACATAAATTAATATTTTGCCTCAAGCATCTCTAACTCAGAGGTATGGAAGAAAAGGACCACTTAACTAAGGGAAAATGGAGAGAGAGAAAAAGAGAGAGAGAGAGAGAGAGAGAGACTGTTCCACTTCATCTAGCAGTGCTGCAATACATCACTCCAATTAAATCCCAGCCAATAAGCAATAGGAGGACGTGTTAAGTAAAATTCATGAGCTCTGAATGCATGTGAATGAGTCTGCCAATCAGAATCAATGCCACCCATTCATCTGTTATAACTCCATGGTGATGACAATGAGCTTGAAACCAGCCTTTGTTGCCATCAGCTGTGCTGGAGTTGCACAGATCAAAATGTGTGGGGACATTTAAATCTTCGGCAGAGAAGCAACACACAGAACATCTTATTCATGACTCAAAACAAAGCAGAGGAGAGAGAGAGAGAGAGGTGCCTTAATCAGCCTCCCAAGTAAATGATTCAGGATGGGTTCCTTGTTAGGGGGTACTATTGTTGCCTTGTTGTTGTTGTTGTTTTAAAAAACCAAACACAAAAACAGCTAAAAGTCCATTCTTGCAGACGTATATGAAACTGGCAGAAACACACAGGCAGTGTGTGGGTTTTTTTTCCTCCCCTTTTCTTTTTTGCAATATCCCCTCAAAGGCTCTGGTGAAAAGCGTGTCTCTTAACTAATTCTGCCGTGGCACACCAATTGGTGGCATTGTTGCCGGGTTCGCTTCACTGGGGTGCTGTGTCTCCCTCAGCCCCTTTTCAGAGCTGCCATGGCAGATGGCAGAGGCTGGCTCGCTTTTTTACGATGGCCATTTCATTTGTGATGCTTGACCTGCATCCCTCGCTCAGTGTAAATGTGATATAAAGTGCGTCAGTTTCTTAAATGATCATTCACCGAACTGCCCGGGTCTTTTTACGCCTGCTGTGGTTTTGTGTGTCAGGGGGAGGGGTTGTGTTGTGTGTGTTTTGTTAAAACGTATTTCCATCCGCACAACCGCAGGTCTCGGAGAAACCAAAGTTTGCGATTTAATTATGAAAAGACTCACTTGTTCAGCCCCTGCGTGTTCTTAATAAATGTCACAACACTCTCAGTATAGCCTCACTGTAGCCAGAAGTCCAACCAATAATAAAAAAAAACAAAAAAAAAAACACTCCTATAACATTTCACACAATTTGGGGCACTTTGCAAATCTTAACAGTCAGCTGAATACACTACAAGTGGGATGTTGCTTCTACATCCAGCTGTTGAGGAACAACTAGGTTAGAGAGGATTTCCCCCACTATCTATAGAAGATGCGTCTTGCTGCTAATTCTTTGTTGCCATGTTACAAAGTCTTTTCCTTTTCTCATTGAGAGGGGGGTGGAAATGTCTCAAATTCTCCTTCCCGCCCCTACCCCCACCTTCGTATTGCTTCCGAATGTTCCTCCCGGCACAAAATTTCTCCTCCGCTCTTTTATCCTAACCCCTGTTTATAGATTGCAGGCCCTCTTCGGGCAGGGGTTGTGCCTCTTGTGTTTTAATTTACATTTTAATTGATTTTTGAACGATAACCTCAAGAGCAGGAGGCAGGGGGATTGCATGAACAAGAACTGCCCCTCCCAATTAAAACACACACGCACCTCGTGACAATAAAACACCCAGAAAACCTAGGGAGGGGAAAGGGAGAAAAAAATAGCAGTTTTTGGTAAACGAGTGACACCTGCCAACTAATTACTAGAAGCTGGTGCACACATTTATGTATTAATATATACTTGATTACCGTAAACATAAGCCCTACGTGTATCCTCATATACAGGGGGAGAGTTGGGATTATGCTTGCTGACCCCTGACCTTTACTTACACACAGTTTGCATAGTGTTGCCACAAAGCCTGCACACATAGAAATTGCACATGCATAAAGCACTAGGCCACTTAGACGGGATGAGGTCAGCAGGTGCGATTTCATTCTCTCCTCCCTGTGTACATGCGTTCAGTGTACACACATGGAATATGCGAATAGGGATTTGAAGATGTGAACACGCACCACTGAAAAAGATTGGTGTTTTGATGCGAGGCAAAAAGTCTCCCTTCTTATGCTATATCTGTGAAGGCTCTTTCACATGTAGTGATTATCGTCTTTGTGAATTCACATGAGGAAATGAGCTGATGGGGGGGGGATGACAATGTTCGTGACCCAAAGCTGAGCCAGAAGAGGGGGTATTTTTCAGGAAAAAAATTCAGCAGCATAAAATAATGTCCTCCCCCACTTTTTTGTTTTTGGCAATGATTATTTCCAAGGGGGGCAAATATTTCTTGTTCCGAATGCACTGCCCTTGCTCTGAATGGGCTTTGTTTCCTCCTAGTGACGTCCGCACTGACACAATTCAATTCAGCATGTAATCTATCATTGGCTCAAATCACTCATGTGACTAATCAGGGAAGAAGATGTAGCAGTGATGGCTAAGGACCCAGAAAAGACTGCCTGCCTGCTCCCTTATACATCTGCCTGGACTTTGAGATCACTGAGGGAGGTCTTTCTTTGAGTGCCATGGCTTTCTGAGATATGGTTTGCGCCGATTCATCAGAGGGCATTCTAAATAATGGCATCCTGACTTTGGAACGCCCTCCGCTCTCAGCTGTGAGTAGCACCAAGTTTGATGGCATTTTGACACCGCATGAAAATGTTGCTGTTCACACAAGCACCAGAGTAAACGGTGTTCTTTGCATGGATGATCTAGTTAAGTTTCCGGCGTATTGCTGGGTGGGTGGGTGTTTAAGTTGTATATAAATAAAATATTGTTTTACTCTATTTTAATGTTGTCTCTAGCGCCAGGATTGTGTGAACGGTGAAGAGCAGGTTGTAAATAAATAAAAGAGAAAAGAGGAAGTTGGAAGGAAACAGAGGGAGATAAGAGAAACTGTCAAACCATAAGCAGTGGCGGAGCTTCATGCTCCGGCACTGGGGGGGGGGGGCGGAAAGCACTTGGGGGCGGGGCTTGCACATGTCCTGGGGGTATGGCACGCCGCCTGCAGGGGACGGTGCGCTCCCCCTGCGCTCCCCCTGCACTCCTCTTCCTCCACCAGTGACCATAAGCAGTATAGAAATGGTAGACATTCATATTTCCCTCCATTATTTTGGAAATATTACACCTCCCATAAAAGCATGATTTTTAGCCTGGAAATGGAAATGGGAGAATACATGGCAAAACCGTTTTGTTTTGTTTTGTTTTGTTTTGTTTTGTTTTGTTTTGTTTTGTTTTGTTTTGTTTTGTTTTGTTTTGTTTTGAACTACTTGTGGACTATTTCCAAAATAGAAGTACAAAAGACGTGGGTTTGAGTCCCACTTTGGGCAAAAGATTCCTGCATTGCAAGGGATTGGACTAGATGATCCTGGCAGCCGCTTCCAACTCTTTTACAATCTATGATTCTCTGAGGAGCCACATATTCTATTGTTGGCTTGCAAAGCAAATTGGTAACCATCTCTGGTCCACAAGCAATGCCCTTCATCTCCATGTTATTTCGTGGCGTGACAAAACTGCACAATCCATCTGATAACTCACCGCACACATTTTGCTCACCATGTATGATTCTATGTGGCTCTTTAGCAATTTAATGTGGGACAATTACATTACTCCAGGGAACTGTTACAGGTAAAAGACCCCTGGACGGTTAAGTTCAGTCAAAGGTGACTATGGGGTTGCAGCACTCATCTTGCTTTCAGGCTGAGGGAACTGGCATTTGTCTGCAGACAGATTTCCTGGTCATGTGGTCAATATGACTAAACCGCTTCTGGCACAATGGGACACCGTGACGAAAGCCAGAGCGCATTGAAACGCCGTTTGCCTTCCTGCCATAGCAGTACCTATTTATCGACTTGCATGGCATGCTTTCAAACTGCTAGGTTGGCAGGAGCTGGGACACAGCAACCGGAGCTCACCCCATCGCGCGGATTCAAACTGCCGACCTTCCAATCGGCAAGCCCAAGAGGCTCAGTGGTTTAGACCAGAGTGCCACCCGCGTCCCATACTGCTACAAACCATTAACCTGTAAAGATTTCCTTTACCGTTGAAGCAGAAAGATTCAAATTCCTTTTTTTCCCCTCTAAAAGAGGGAAAGGAAATTTTTGGGAAGAATTTCTTCTCCTAGGAACATCTTTGGTATCACCAGAAAAGCACACTGAATTAGAAAGTGAAATGAAACAGTTCCTTTTCCATTTCTTTCCCCCTCTGTATTACATAAATAAATACTTAAAGCGTGTGGTTTTTTTAAAAAAACAACTTTGTCCCAGAACTTGGTAGATGATCGCATCTATATATCCTGTTCATTTTCACCTGAAAAAAATGTGTTTGTATAAATAGTTCTCCAAACATGATTTTTGTAACCATAGTCAAGCTAACCAAAGCTTGCTGACCGTTCCTCTAGTTACTGTGTGAGAGGCCTTCAATTCATATACCCCTGTTGTCATTTCTGTCCAGTTTTGCACTGAGATATTGATATTACTTTGCTTCCCCAAGCTAAAAAGTTGTCCTTCTTGACTGCCTCTCTTCTAGCCAGAGATATGAGTGCTTAGCAAATGCATCACTTGCTATGGCTTGCTCCATTAATAAAGATCCCTACCACCAGCAGTGGATTAAGATGATGATGATGATGATGATGATGATGATAATAATAATAATAATAATAATAATTTATTATTTATACCCCGCCCATCTGGCTGAGTTTCCCCAGCCACTCTGGGCGGCTCCCAATCAAGTATTAAAAACAATACAGCGTTAAATGTTAAAAACTTCCCTAAACAGGGCTGCCTTCAGATGTCTTTTAAAGATAGGATAGCTACTTATTTCCTTGACATCTGGTGGGAGGGTGTTCCAAAGGGTGGGCGCCACTACTGAGAAGGCCCTCTGTCTGGTTCCCTGTAACCTTACTTCCCGCAATGAGGGAACCGCCAGAAGGCCCTCGGTGCTGGATCTCAGTGTCCAGGCTGAACGATGGGGGTGGAGACGCTCCTTCAGGTATACAGGACCGAGGCCGTTTAGGGCTTTAAAGGTCAGCACCAACACTTTGAATTGTGCTCGGAAATGTACTAGGAGCCAATGCAGATCTCTCAGAACCGATGTTATGTGGTCCTGGCGGCCACTTCCAGTCACCAGTCTAGCTGCCGCATTCTGGATTAATTGCAGTTTCCGGGTCACCTTCAAAGGTAGCCCCACGTAGAGCACGGTTGTGGAGGTTGGGTGCCCTTTCTCCTCAGAATCATTGAATCATAGAAGTGTAGCATTGCAAAGGGACCGCAAGGGCCATCTAGTCCAACCCCCTGCAATGCAGAATCGTTTTGCCCAACGCGGGGCTTGAACCCACAGCCCTGAGATCAAGAGTCTCATGCTCTGCCACCTGAGCTATCCCGGACTATTTATTACATATATTTGAACCTTGCTTTTCTGTATAAAATATGCAAGGCGCCTCACAAATTCAGAACAACCCCAAACCATAGATTAACGTGTAACAGCAATAAATTCAAAATAGTTACAATATGGTATGACTTAGCAGCAGGTTGAGGGTGTGCAAACCAAAAGACAGCAGGAGGCTAACTCCCTTTTTCTCCATATGCTGGAATCTTCGGTTCCCTGTCCTTGTAAAAAACAACAACCAAGAACCATATCTTCCCCATATTCTGCTTAGAATTGAATCTGAACTGTCCCATTGTAAACACAGGCAGAGAAGTAGTGAATGTTAGTACAGCGCCAAAGATACACAAGAGCATGACTTTTTCAAAGGGCAGAAATTCCTTGCAAAACCTTCCCATAGTTCACTGTCTTATCTGCTGGGGATACAGGGACACAGCGATGAAATCCTGTACCCTATTTTTTGAGGGAGCGTTGCACAAAGCCATTCAAAAGTCACATACCAAAGGGATCTTGCCGAACACTTACTGTAAATTACCATATTTACTGCCTAACTTTCGGACCACCCTGCATGGATCTAATCCCATACTGAGTGCCAGCAGGAACATTTGTGTAGAAATATGGGGCTGAATGGATTACAGTATGATTTGTTAAATCTAATGCATATGACTTGCCTACTGTGAGCCCTGTAATGCTTTGCTTGGTGATGTCTTACTTACTTGTGTAGGAAAGATGTCTGCAATAATCTGCAGACTCCGCCAAGAGTAACATGACCGAGAGCCCTCTTGACTTCAGTGGGAGACTGCCCTTGTAACTAGGAACAGAGGAACGCTTTAGGCATTTTAGATGCATTTACTTGCAGAAATCGCACGCCTAGCACAGCTCTCAGCCACGATATAAATCAGTCTACCAGCTCTCAAATTTAATCAGATCAAATTGCGCCCTTTCCTCCTTCTATCCAAGACCACAGATACTCCCTTCCACCAACCCCTCACCAAGACGCGATGAAAATAGATGCTTGATGCACCACAGCCTGACAAATTCGGACAGTTTTAAAAATTCACCTCCAAAAGGATGTCAGCGGCGTTGCGGTTTTCAGGCTAGCATTTGATTTACTTATTTTAAAGCATTCTAAAAGAAAAAGATGTAGAAGAAGCACCACCAAGCAAGATGCTTTCTTCTTGAGCTGCGTTTTAGTTACGGCCACAAAGATTCCTTTGTTTATTGTTAACACATGTAACAATTCGCATGAATATGCCAATACAAATGAAGCGGCACGGCCTAAGGCCCACTTCAGAGACCTGCCACAATGCTGCTTCTTTCGTTTGGAGGCTTGTAATGGTGCGCTTAAAAAATCTAAGCCTTGTCATCACTGCAAAACCATTTGCTTCCATTTTCCCCAGCCCTTTTTGCAACCAGGTGGTAGGCCCCTGAGCCCTAGCCGCACAGATCAGTGTAAAATGGTACTAGATAATCGGAGGTTCGATCCCTGATGTTCTCAGTTCAAGGTTCTCCAGTCCACCTTAGATCTTCAAGATCCACTATCAGCTGGAGCAGACTGGGCTGGAGGCAGTTTAACGTGTTGATAAACATCTAGGTTTTCCTAGGGAACAATCCTACCCTTTCTGCCATCGTATAACTAGAAGCAAAGATCCCCTGTGTTGCGAACAGAAAAATCTGGCAACCTAAAAGCAACACGATAGGCCAATAATTTGATTACAACACTTTACAGTATATAGCTACTAAATTGTATCTTCATTCAGAGTCAAGTGGCAAACAATATATACAAGGTAACACCAACTAATGTGTCTTCAGATAATTTCCCAAAGTACAGGATTTTTTCGATGGTGTATCAAACAGAGAATGATTCAAGCTTGAGGCAACATGCCTTCCAAAATAAGTATAAAGTCCCAACCACAGCACAAATGTGCCTGGTTATATTCACAACTTACTCATATATTTAGCAGTTAACACGCTGAAAGCAGTTGGTGCTACTTTATTTACATAGAAGCACACACAGAGCACTGCAACATGGCTCCCTCTCTCTCTAGAATCAGACAGCAAAGAGAAAAAGAACAAAGGACAATAGTCCCACTTCACGGAACACAGTAGCACAAACATCCTGTCTCCGTCACTTCCCACTCTGGAGTCAAAACATAAACCGTCATGTGATAGACAACAATCTCATGACTGCAATCATGGAGCAGGAATTCTAACAGATGGGAGTTGTAGTCCTAAAACATCTGGAGGGCCGAGTTTGGAGGTGCCTGTCTGAGAAGGTTCGTAGGTTACAAATGGTTCAGCTTTCACTACGCAGTGTAATTAGCTGTTGCTTCTCTGCTGGTATCCAATTCTCTCCAAACCTGTAGCAGTATTCAGTAGAAAACCCTGCAATGAGGTTTTTCAGGGTGGTGAGGGTTTGGATCTGCTGAATCCAAAACTTCACAGATCCCTTGAGGTGCAAGATCTTTTGGCTCCTTTAGTGTACTAGCCTGGAGCTGGCACAGTAGGGAGGAAAAGAAGCCAGCCTTTTTGACCCTCTGCTCTAAACTACACGTCTCTCCCCCTCCTCCTGGCACTGACTATCCTTCTCTCTCTAGATAGAAGCAGCAAATCATCATTCTCTAGGTATCCCTTGAGAAAGATATGCCTGCTTAGTGAGCTGTAGCTCCATCAAACTTAATTATGGACTTAAAAGACATATACATCTTTATTCAGCACCCTACAGCAAAAGAAAGCATCGGAATGACACATAATCTCCCAATAATACAGTAATAAGTTGGTTCCAGCCATGTAAGAGAGTCCAGAAATCCTAGAAATCTTCATGTCTGTGGGGTCTGGTATTTGACCCCAAAGGCTCATTATATCATGCAAATTTACAAGCAGCATACACATTGGGGGGGGGGGGGACATACACAGTTCTTTTTTGTCTTGAGAACTACAGAAGACATTGGTCACACGATGCGTTGTGCCTCTCCCCTCCGCAAACTTTAGATTTGACTCATTCAAAGCAAGAAATCAAAGCATGAATCTGCCATTGGTTCCAATGATCTGAACAAACACAAACCCCTGTGTTGCAAAATGTAACAATCTACAAAAATGCAAACGCAACACGCTGGCTAATAACTGTACAGTCATACCTCAGGTTACAGTCGCTTCAGGTTGTGTTTTTTCAAGTTATGGACCCGCCGAAACCTGGAAGTACTGGAACGATTTACTTCTTAACCTGCATGTGCGCAGACGCGCCGCTGCGGGTTGCGAACGCTGCAGGTTATGAACGTACATCCTGCACGGATCACGTTCGCAACCCAAGCGTCCACTGTAAGTGAATATATAATCGGATATGATGTCATTCAAAATATGAGAATAAGCCACTTCAAAATGATGTATATATCATACAACACATCTCACAAAATATACAAGTAACTACAAGTTGCTATATGTATCAGAGTCAAACAAAGAATCAAACAAATCAATGAATAGCGAGGAATGCCAAGCCGTCTCTCAAAGGAAGACGTCTCACAAAAGTCTCAAAGGAAGACGTCTCTCCAAAGTCTCAAAAGGACACTATATCCGGAATAGTTCAACTGTTTCAGAATAAAGTCTTCAACAGCTAGAAATGGAATATAAGGCATTGCAAGCAATGAATGACAACAAACTGAGCAACCTGCAAGTAAGTTATACAGTAGAACAAAATACATATGTAAAGAGGTACATAGCAAATAATTACCAACGAAATATTCATACTAGTGGGGATCATGCTAGTGGATCAGTGCTCACTGGATAGTGTAGCTGCTGGTGCCTGTGACACAAATGCATAGGACATATAAAGTTGACCACAGGTGTCTCCAATAACAATTATTGCAGACAAGGTAAAGAATATGTGCAAGGATAACTGGATTGCTCCCTCCACCCATGCCACCCCCACCCCTGCTCTGTAGGATTGGGGGTAGGGGCTCAGAAAAGATTTAAGGGAGAAACAGTGGGAGGAGAGGAGGAAACTTTCATTGCTGTTGCAAATGTTTCCTTTGTAAATCATAGAATTGTAGAGCTGGCCCCAAGGATCATCAGCAACGCAGGAATTCTGCCCACTGCTGTCTCTGGGTGGGCTCGAACCACCAACCTTCTGATTAACAGTCAGACACACTGACCTGTTGCGCCACATTGGTACCCGTACAGTTTGGTGGCCTGCAGGATGATCCAGTATGGCTTGCCCCTTTCCGTCAAAAGCAAGCTTGCCTGCTCTTATAATCCACCACACCAAATGAAGGCCATCAGCCCTGTTTGAGTGTGCGCAAGGAGCTCAGTAAACGACTTGCGTCTGCCTGGCACTGCAAAAGAACAAAGACCATAGAGGCATTGTCAGGAAACAATTTGGTGTGATTGGGTGAGTCACTAGTTAGGCAGGCCTCTTCAAAGTACAGCCAGCAAGGAGGGATGGAGGAGAACTGAACCAAAGTTCAGCCGTTCAGTTAGCCACGCACAAAAATCCTATCAAACCCTAAAAGGTAAAAAGGTAAAGGACCCCTGGAAGTTAAGTCCAGTTGCAGATAACTCTGGGGTTACGGTGCTCATCTCACTTTACTGGCCAAGGGAGCCAGTGTTTGTCCGCAGACAGTTTTTGCGGGTCGAAGCATGACGAAGTCACTTCTGCCGCAACAGAACACCGAAACCAGAGCAGCGCACGGAAACGCTGTTTCCCGCTGGAGTGGTACCTATTTATCTACTTGCACTTTGACGTGCTTTTGAACTGCTAGGTTGGCAGGAGCTGGGACCGAGCAACAGGAGCTCACCCCATTGCAGGGATTCCAACCGCGGTCTTCTGATCGGCAAGCCCAAGAGGCTCAGTGGTTTAGATTTCTATAATTTACATTCCAGTAATTAACATTCAGGTCTCAGTGTTTATGTGGATCCACCCAGTGCTATTTTTCTAGAAAAAGAGGTGCTGGAACTCACCATGAACTCACCTCCTTCTCTTAGAATGGCAATGGCGCCCACCTGAGTGGTGCTGGAACTGAGTTCCGGTGAGTTCCAGCTGAAAAAGACCTGGATCCATCGATGTTTTATATGTTATGGCATGTGCATAGTGGAGGGAGCACAACCTCTCTAGGCTTCCACCACCACCACAAGATGTTCAGGCCGAGCAACTGCTGGGGCCAAGCTGTTAAAAAATGATGTCCTCTTCTGCCAGCTGGATGGAGAGAAGGGAATGCAAAGTTTAGGAAGTAATTTTGAGATAGGTGATAAGTGTTCAGCAGTTGGCTGCATCTCAGATTCTGCAGAGCCAATGTGTGAGACACCCCAAATCAACTTATTCAGGAGTAGATTGAAGAGGGCTAGATTCTAGAGCTGCTAAATGTTGGGTGTAATTTCTACCTGAACCCCCAAACCTGTGATAGGGCAGTGAAAGCTGGAAGGTTCTGCTGCTGAGCTTGTATGTGGGGTGTGACTAACCTAGTAGATCAGGGATAGGGAGCCTATGACCTGCAAGATGTTTTTAGACTACAACTCCCATCACCCCTTAGCATTGGCCATGCTGGCTGGGGTTCACATCTGGAAGATGCCTGTAGTCACACAATGGTCAGATTGGATTTGAGAAATACTGCCTGCTCTGTTTCAGACTACACTTGCCGCGGTCAGCAGAGCTATGCCAAAAGGCAGCGTTCCTGAGCATGAAAGTTGTATACTAAGAGAAGCACAGCATTTTGGAGCTGGCTCAAAAAAAAGGAAATACCATTTATATTCCTAGGAATATGGAAGCTGGGTTTTAAAATTATGAAACCCAGGGGGAATTGAAGTGGTAAAGGACAAAAGAAGGGCAAAAATTAATTCACCCACATACCCTAAAGGAAGAGAGGCAAAGAGAGAGGTGGGTTAAGGGGGTAGCTGGCCTATTATTTCTTGAAAATATAACACATTCATTTCTATATCGGTGCAGCAGATCAGAAGAGCAATTTCCTTTGTGGAGCTAATTCAGAGGGTTCCCAAAACAATGAACTCTGCAATACCATGTCATTAATGAAAGTGATCACTTTCAATTTGCTCTGCACATGTGTGGGGTAAATACAGAAAGGAAGAAAGAAAAGGAATCAAACAATGCACTTGTTATGTAGTGTAGGCTTGCCCAAGCAGAATCTGGATCACATAGAAAGGCTGCAGTCCCGACACTCTTACCTGTGAGTAAGCCCTGCTAGACACAGTGCAACTTTCTTGCAAGTGAATATCCATAGGATCAGGCTGAGTATTTCTGATCACAAAGTTGATCAGCAACCTATCATTGTTATCGCTGTTGTTGTTGTTGCTGTTAATGTACTGCCCTTCATCACAAGATCTCAGGGTGGTTCACAGAATAAAATACAAGGTAAAAACACCTAATAAACTGTGGTTATGAATTCCACCATTAACAGTGCTTCAACAGATACCAATTAAAAAGGCAGCAATTCTACACAATATTTTTAATCTACAAATCTGTAAAACTGTACATTTGACCAGTGTTAAGTGTTCTATCATTTTAGTTCTGTGAATATCTTTCTACCCATGCAACAGGCATTTGGGACTGTGAGTGATGTTCAGATAACAAAATAGAGAAATGTTCTGGTTTAAAAAACCAACAAAAAAACCAATCAGTAAGAATTGGTTGGGGTCGGTTCACTTTTTTTTTTCAAGCAATGGGGAAAATGCAGCTTGAGAATATCAGATCAAACTGATACCTGCAAAGTGAATTAAATGCTCCCAAACACTACATCCGGCCTGCAAAAATTAAATTATTTTTGCTTACTACTTTCAAGTTCCAGTGTTATAACAGAACCATCTGAAAGAAGCAAACTCATGAATAAAACAAGTACATCTTTCGAAAAAAATAAAAGCTTATAATGAATAATTTATTGCCTGCCAGTATAATCTTGGCTCCCACCCCTCTGTTATCAGTTCTGGTTTATATTTTAATTACCTGTCCCACATTTCACAGATTGAAATCCCTCACTGGGATACTGGCCACTTACAAAACACAAATTGCAGCAGCATTTATTGTAAACCTTTTTTACATATGGAGAAACCCAGTTCCTGGTATTGTTTTGAACATCTCGATCATGAGCAACTTAATTCTTAACAGAAGAATCAAAACCGGCAAATGGATGTTCCTTTCATGTAAAGAAATGTCTTTCATAATCTCTGACAGGAATAAGAAAAACGCAGAGTTTGGCTTAGCGTTTACACGTAAGAAACATTTATGCTGCTCATGCTTTGTATCCCTACCCTTTCTTGAGAACAGCCATACTTTGTGCGACCTCAGAACAACAGATTTTTATACATCCACCGTGGGCTTTGTGGCAGTGAAGCATCTGAGACTGGTTGGCTGAGCTGGTGCGATGCTATGCGCTATTCTGTGTTCAAGAAGCAAAGTAATCAGCTATGAAGTATTGCAGTCAAACTTCTGTGGCAAGAGATAATTGTCAGTTTGGCTGGGGTGAAAACCTCAGGTGCTATGCAACCAAGAGCTAAACAGGGGAGTGCAAACTTGAGGGCAAAACAAGGAAAAACACTTTGGGAAAGACAGGTAGATGAGGTTATGAAGATAACACTTGGGTACTGTGCTCGATGGAGGACATATGCATGGCAGGTCTAAACATTTAGGTGTTCCTGTCCATTTAGCTCAAAAGAGAGAGAACTCTAAAGGCTGCAGCTTCTACCATGGATGTGGTAGTGTGACTTGACAATGATAAAGGGGAATTGGGTGCAGAAATTCACACGCTGATCTGAACTAACCAGCAAACCCTTTTGGCTGCAAGCTTCCTGTCGGACTTAAAATGTGCTTCCCTTTGGCAGGATAGTGCCCATCTCTCCCAAGTAATAGGCTTACTTTTAATGGGAACTCATTACAGCAGTGGCGATTGTCAGCCCGCACTAAGTACTTTGGAATACCTCCACCTTCAAAAGCCTCTTTCAAACGGGGGAAAAAAGGGTTTGCACACTTCTGCATGTCAGTGGCTACACCTTCACGATGATATTGTAATAAAAAAGGTATATAAATGGTATTTCATGCAAGTCCCAAGCCCCCCTCTCTCTCACTCACTCACACACACTTACTTACTGGCTTCCAGCTTAAGCACAGTTCTTTTCCCAGCTCAGTAGCTGAAGAACTGAAAGCAATAACAGGTAAGATCAAAGGGCCTGAATATCCTCTACCGTCAGAATGACAAAATGCTTTCATTCTGGAATAGGATGCAGTCATTAGACTGAGGAAATGAACGATTTTGCTGAATGGGCACAATGGGGACCGATTTGGAGGGAAACAATGAGCCTTCACCTATTGTGAGATCAGGAGGATTTGCAAGGTACACTGGAACCTTGCTGCTGCTTAGTTTTTGAAGTTAATACGGGATGAATAAAACAATGGGAGAAATGACCCAAGCCAGGCAACTGCAGAGCAAGAGCATTGATGGGGTCAGGATGTGTTGACCTTTGGGGTTAAACAGATCAAAGGGGATGCTGATTAGTGGAGTTGCTTTTTTTTTTTTTAATTACCTTAAAATTGGCATCTCCACAGTTATTTAGCACATTTGCAGGTAGCATTGCCCAATTTTTAACAGGCAACATCATTAGCAGCAAGAGTTTTTGAGGTTTCCTTTGGATCTACTTAAATAAGGTGTGTAAAGACCGGACAGTGGTGGTGAACGAATCTCAAGTGCTTTTTTCTAAAGACAATTGTATATTCAGATGTTGTTGTACAACTCATACACACACACACACACACACACACACAGAGAGAGAGAGAGAGAGAGAGAGAGAGAGAGAGAGAAATTACACTTAGCCTAGTTCACAGCATGTTTTCCTGAAAGGTAAACCTCACTGAGTTCAATGTGAGTTTCACTCCAGTTTGTTTTCTGTTGCGGCTTTTGTTTTTCGAGATTCTTCCAGTGTATTTTGAACCAGTAGTGAGCTTCATGGCTGTGTGAGGATTTGGACAGAAAGGTGTCCCTGGCCCTTGTTCAACACTCTAATTTAGGGGTTGCCAACTTAGTTTTTAACCCAAAGGCACATTTGCAAACCAGAGAAACTGTTCTGGACGCCGTATGCAAACACCAGAATCAGACACATATTGCAACTATGCAAAACTATGCACTTGCCTATCATCCCAGCAATTAGGTTTGAAAAAATGCTGGTGGGTGGCCCAGGGGCTTTAGGGTGCAGAAGCAACCATCTCTGCCATGTGCCCAGCTTGGATAGGGTTAGGTAAAGGTAAAGGGACCCCTGCCCACTAGGTCCAGTCGTGGCCGACTCTGGGGTTGCGGCGCTCATCTCGCTTTATTGGCCGAGGGAGCCGGCATACAGCTTCCGGATCATCTGGCCAGCATGGCTAAGCCGCTTCTGGTGAACCAGAGCAGCACACGGAAACGCCGTTTACCTTCCCGCCAGAGCAATACCTATTTATCTACTTGCACTTTGACGTGCTTTCGAACTGCTAGGTTGGCAGGATGGATAGGGTCATCTCCCCCCAGAAAGCTCAAAAACCCTGGGAAATCTTTCTGGTGGGAGTTGCTACACTGGTGTTTGGTCAATTACTTTCCAATATCTGGACACCAATCCTTTCTCACTTCAAGAACTACACTGGTCTTCTGTTTGATAGTCAGTAAGGAAGAACCTTGATGTTTTACCTACTTGCCTTTAAACAGCACTCATTCTTCTTAACATCTCTTACATTTAGATCCCACCTTTTCTACCATGATGCAACTTAGAGTGGAGTACAGAAACTGGTTTTGTTGACAGCCACCAATACTACTACTACTACTACTAGTAATAATATATTTGTATCCCGCCCTCCCCAGCCGAGGAAGTGACCAAACCCAGGCCTACGTAGCTGCGGCATGGTTGCAGGATCATGCCCTGATTTGTTGGCATAAGGTTGCATAGCGATAGCGTTCCACTGGGCCTTCCGATACATTGGCACTCTCCCCACTTTTCCTCCTCTGAAAAAAGGACCCCTTGCGCAGTGCCAAACGGCCACTGACTGCCAGTGCCAATGGCTGCTGCCGCAGACCGTGTAGCCAGGAATTACTTCATTCCCCCCACCATTTGTCAAAGGAAAATGACATGCTCCCCACACCCAAAAGCAGCAGGAAGCCCTAGGCTTCATATGCATGCTGCTTTCTTTTTCTGAGAACCCTGGACTATTTACAAATACGCAAGCTGACCAAGCAGACATGCAGGCTGGCTGTGTGCTAGTCCTATAATGGCGTGAGCACTCCTGTCCTTTCTCCCAGCCAACTACAAAAACAAAGCACTTCTTTCTCTGGCCAGATGAAAACGCTGCTTTCCAGGAATGCAACCCTATCCACACTAAGGTACCCAACAGGGAACAAAGTCATCCTAGAGGCCAGTATACTCCCCTCTTCCTGGACTCCTTCTCCCTTCCAGGCTCTGGATAGCTCAGCTGATTAGAGCACAGTGCTGATAACACCTAGGTTGTAGGTTCGATCCCCATATGGGACAGCTGCATGTTCCTGCATTGCAGGAAGTTGGACTTCCAACTCTACAATTCTATGATTTCTAGGATTCCAACGTGAGAGCAAAACTCGTTGCTTCTGAGATGGAGCCATGGCTCAGTTGCACAGCCCAAGCTCTGCACACAGGTCTCAGCTTCAATCCCTGGCACCAGGACCGGATTTAGGTTTGATGAGGCCCTATGCTACTGAAGGTAATGGGGCCCTTTGTCAACAACAAACCAGTGATATTTAGGGAGCAGGCTAGCAGGCAGGGCCCATTACTTACATCATAGGAGCCTACACAACATAAAACACTGTTTTTTATCTTATATTTTGAAAATGTACATCCAGTTTTTTTTTCCTTGAATTTTTTTGGGGGCCCCCAAGAGAGTGGAGCCCTAAGCTACAGCTTGTTTAGCTCATACTAAAGCTTATCCGGCACTGGCTTGGCACCTGCAGTTTGAAGGCTCACAGAATAGGAGGCATGAAAGTCCTAAGACCCTGGAGAGCGGCTGGGCTACACAGACAAATAGTCTGAGCTTGTATAAAGTCACTCAGACCATTTGCCGTTTTGAGGTATTACTCTCAGGACAGATTTTGGCATATGCGGCTAAAGCCAAACAAGACTTCTAGGATTGAACCAACTTTACAAGCACTTGTAGGTTTGCATTGCAAGATCCAAAGAGATGGCAGTAGTTCTGAAAGAGGTGTTTTTTTTTAATATATAAAGAAGAGAGTGAATTTCTTTGTTGTGCTGTAAAACAATGGAGTTTTCTTGTGGGTGCTTGCATGTTTGTGTAAAAGAGGAAGCAATAAGGCACCCGCCCTCTCCCTCATCTATGGTAACTGCCAGAGATAGCCCAATTATTTATGTGACACAGAAATAAACAAAAGTTTTAACTCTGATTTACTGAAGTGAGCTGGCGATAATAAAACCATCAATAGTCCATAAAGGGTTTTTAAGGGTCTGAACAAGCTCGGGGTCCCTTCCGACTCTACCATTCTGAGATTCTATTCTATGATTCTATGTGCCATCCCAATACCAACTGCATGGCCCTGTGGCTTGGCGCAATAAATAGGGCAGCGTTACAAGGTGCGTCCAGCACTCATGCATATTTGTGCACATGCTTCCCAGAGGTTTAGGAGCTTTTGCTAGAGTTATAGTGTCTGTCCGTTACGAATATGCAGTTACCCTTGCTTGAAAGAAAAGTGCCAGAGTATGTATTGATGCTGCTTCAGACAGTAGAATATAAGCTGGCAGCCAACCGTACAACACAAACACACCTTGATCTAAAGAGTCAAAGAAGGACCCCTATCGAGAGCCTAAGGAGAGTGAGTGTGGCATTTCTCATAGACTTGTGACAAGTCAGAAAGAGAAGGGAACAGTCTGAACTTGGCTCTTGTTCCTTTGGCCTATGGATGTGGCCACAGAGTCTTTCCCTTGTCCCACCAGGGCAACAGTCTATTGGAGATGAGTGTTCCTTCTGGCAGGCAGGTGGGAAGTGAATTCTCTGTGGCTGATCCTTTTGCGGCCGATGCACATGGTCAGGCTGGTCTTGCTTTTCGTACAATGCTCTTTCCAAGAAGCAAGGAGGTTGCGCAACCTTCCAGTGGGCAGCATCCTGAGTGGGCTGCCCTTCAGCTCTGCAATCCCAGGGCAGCTGGAGTGTTCTTTCTGGCAGTGAAGTGGAATTGCACTCCATACCTTTTGACCCACATACCACACTCAGACTGGGAAAATTAGTTAAATGGTCTCCTCCCTCTTTGCAGGCAAGCATGAGAAGACCATGTAATCTGTTACCTTGACTGTCTGTTTAATCAGTATTCCTTGTCAGTGGACAATTCATGCCATGGCAAAATGAAACTTTGAATAACAGAGCAGTATGGCGGTAACACTTGCTTTACATAAGCTGGGGAGGGACGATATCTCATGGAGCAGTGAGCACACATCAGAAGCAAGCCACTTACATTAATGTACTGCTCTTGCATCTCTATCTATCTATCTATCATTAGGGATGAGGTGCCGCTGTGGTCTAAACCACTGAGCCTCTTGGGCTTGCCGATCGGAAGGTTGGCAGTTTGAATCTGCACGATGGGGTGAGCTCCCGTCACTCTGTCCCAGTTTCTGCCAACCTAGCAATTTGAAAGCACACCAGCACAAGTAGATAAATAGGTACTGCTGTGGTGGGAAGGTAAATGGCGTTTCCATGTGCTCTGGCACTTGTCACAGTGTCCCACTGCGCCAGAAGCAGTTTAGTCATGCTGGTCACATGACATGGAAAGCTGTCTGTGGACAAATGCCTGCTCCCTTGGCCTGAAAAGTGAGATGAGCGCTGAACCCCATAGTAGACTTTGACTGGACTTAACCATCCAGTGGTCCTTTATCCTTTACCTCTATCTATCTATCTATCTATCTATCTATCTATCTATCTATCTTGATCCATCTATCTATATCTGTCTGTCTGTCTGTCTGTCTATCTGTCTGCCTATCTACTGTCTGTCTGTCTATTACCTATCTTTAATCTCACCCTCACATTTTCACATTTAGATATAGCAAATCTATGTTTTTCCAGTGGCACACTAATTAAACACACAGCAATCCCCTCTCCCACAGATTTCCATATGCTGGCATAGCTGCTAGATCATCTGGAAACTGGATGATATGCTCCAAATGGCATCAATGCAGCAACTGCTAAACACAGTGATAACCATCCTAGATACTTTACCTATTAAATAACATACGGATGAAAGGCATGTTACACATTTCAGTTATAGTTGCGGGGGAAAGCAATCTCCTTTGCAAGGTGTTGCACTCAAGTACATTCTTCTTTTATTTAAGTACCTCAAGGTTTGGAATCTGATTTTCGCTTTTGCTTACTTAATGTATAACAAGCATCATTTTTCCCCTTTAAAAAATAGAATTCATCACTTGGAGTTGTTTCAGCGCTTATGTGAAATCAGTCATAAGAATGAGAGGCTGTCATTTCAAATTCCTGATTGCTTTGTGATTTTAAGCGAAATATCACGGCGAGGCTTTTCTATAGCTTGCCGGTTGCTTTCATGGCAGAATCTTTCCTCCCATCAGAGTGAAAAGGGAGAGAATTCATTCTGGGAAATGATTCTTTTCAGACATCTTATCATGAGAAAATAAAGCGCAACATGCTCAAAAAACGACAGCGGGGAGATCAGGTGAAAGAGCTGAGAAGGTATTTCGTCTTGCTTTGGGACTGTTGTGGGTTTAATTAGTGTGACACACACACACAAATATTCTGAACTGATGCCTGGATACAATGGTGGGCATGTTCTGGAGGAGCAAGCGAATAATTCGGGATGCTCCTAGATCCAACATTGCTACCAGAGACTCAAGTGACATCAGTGGCTATGGGCAGCAATGGGCAGCAATGGTTGCTATGTTCATTAGATACCTTCAGCACAGTGGTAACCTCTAGCCTGGACCATTGGTAACCTTATGGCCTCATTGGCACATACCGTATGATAAGTTTGGACTCGCAGCTGGTGCAGAATACGGTGGGGTTTCTTACAGTGCTCATAGAACGCCAGTAAAGAACTGCTTGGACTACTGCAATGCACTCTACATGGAGCTACCTTTGAAGGTAACTTGGAAACTACAGCTAACCCAGAATACGGCAGCTAGACTGTTGACTGGGAGTGGCTGCGAGGACCATATAACACCAGTCCTAAAGGATATTCAGTGGCTCCCAGTACGTTTCCGAGCACAATTCAAAGTGTCAGTAAAGCCCTAAACTGCCTTGGCCCAGTATACCTGAAGGAGCGTCTCCACCCCCATCGCTCAGCCCAGACACTGAGGTCTTCCTCCAAGGGTCTTCTGGTGGTTCCCTCACAGTGAGAAGTGAAGTTACAGTGAACTAGACAGAGGGCCTTCTCAGCAGTGGCACCCTTCCTGTGGAACACCCTCCCATCAGATGTCAAGGAGATAAAGAACTACACAATTTTCTGAAGGCATCCCTGTATCGGGAAGCTTTTAATGTTTGACTTTTTGTAATTTTTTATATTTTGCTGGAAAACCCAGCCAGATGGGCAGGGTATTATTTATTTATTTATCTAACCAGTTGTAAGCTGCCTCAGGGATGCGGGTGGCGCTGTGGGTTAAACCACAGAGCCTAGGACTTGCCAATCAGAAGGTCGGTGGTTCGAGTCCCTGGGATGGGGTGAGCTCCCATTGCTCAGTCCCTGCTCCTGCCAACCTAGCAGTTCGAAAGCACGTCAAAGTACCTTCCAGCAGGAAGGTAAAGGGCATTTCCGTGCGCTGCTCTGGTTCACCAGAAGTGGCTTAGTCATGCTGGCCACATGACCCAGAAGCTGTGCACCGGCTCCCTCGGCCAATAAAGCGAGATGAGCGCCGCAACCCCAGAGTCGGGCACGACTGGACCTAATGGTCAGGGGTCCCTTTACCTTTAAGCTGCCTCAGTGCACTCCAAAGTGAAAGAAAGCAGAGAAATAGTTTTATAAAATAATACATATCATCCTGAATACTTTTTTTTTAAAAAGATCATTTTGTAGTATTTTGCAACATTTGAGATATAACTGAATATGGTGTGATTTGGGGAAAACAGAACTGGAATCAACCAAATAGGTCTGCTAGCAGAAACCAGTGCAAGGTTTCCTGCCAACACAATGGGGCTTTCCCCCTCTGTGCCCCCCCCAAATCTGCTCGGGGGTGGTGGTGTCAGGAGAACCCCCAGAACAACATTCGAGGGGAGAAGCAGGGAGGCCATTCCGTTGGGCAAGCTGTGTTTGTGTTTTTAGCACAACAGAAAAGCCAGGAATTCCTCCCCACCCCACCCCTAATGTATTCAGCGGTGCCCAGGGGCACATGGTTCTAGGAAATTCTTAGAGATCTTGAGATTGCTTTGAACCCCAGACTGGCATAATTTCAGACCTCACAGACCAGGAAGGCCTTGGAAGTAAATGCCTAACTCCTAAAGGGATCATTTATATGGAAATTTAGCAGTTAGGACTATTCAAGAGTCTGGATTTTGTCCATGGCTTACTCCCCTCACTCTCTTCCGCCCTTCTCTTGCCTTACTCAGATGGCTTGTAAAATGTTATGTGATTATGTAAGACTTAACCTTAGGAATTGGGGGGGGAGAGAGGGGGGGACAAAACACACACACCCTGAAGTCATAGGCTACAATCCTGTGCACAGTTACAGATAGGCAAGCGTTGCTGGAATGAAAGGGATTTATGTGTGTATAATGCTATGCAGGATTGTGGCCATAAAGTTCATGAAAATATATATTCAGGACGGAAATAAGTCATATTTGTTCCCTTTCCAGCATGTTAGGTGTTCCGCAGAGAAGCAAGCAATGGTTGGGTTTGGCATATGCCTGGATTTTTTTGGGGGGGAGAAATTGCAGTCGCAAGCCAGATCCACTTAAATCGGGGGGGGGGGGGGGTGTTTGCCATTGGCATCACTGGGATACCGACCACACCAAGCACATACACAGTTATGCACAACAAGGTGACAAAATGATTTTAATGTTATGGTTCCACCACCCGCAGACCTGGCACTCGCAATGGCAAATCATAAATCAGATACTGGCAGACATACCTAAGTCAGCAACTAGATGCAAAATGACCATGTCACCTTGAAGAAATCTGGCTTCTTGTTTAGCTTAGCTTTTAACCTGGAATGCTACTTTTTCCATGCAAATTTTAAAACTTGAAATTTATTTTTTTTAGTATGGATATAAATGCAAGCCTGTCATGTTCAGACCACCAATTTCAGATTTATTTAAATTTTCACTAGAGATGTCTTTTCTAGCCTTGCTTTTCCCCTCCACTCCTAGAAAATGGGTGTACTCTCCAGGAAATTAACATAGTTTGGCAGCTTGCTGCTCCAGACTGGGTTCATAATTATGCCTTGGGGTTTTAATGCTGAATTCCTGGGCTAATCTTCACAACTACCTTGTGTAAAGAGTTCATCAGCACCTAAAGTGAGGGTACAGTAGTCAGGGTGGGGGAAGAAAGTGATATGCACAGGAACACATACATTTATTGAAGGATGCAGTGCATTCTTCTGATTGGCAAAAATGTTTAAACTGATTTTAATATATTGTTTTTTCATGGTTGTAATGTGCCTGGGACCTTATGATGAAGGCCGGTTAAGAAATCTAATAAATAATAATAATTGTAATAGTAGTAGTAGTAGTAAAGTTCCTACCACCTTTCACCCCAGCAAGCCACCAAGCTGTTGAATGTTGGGCTTGCTGTGCTACAAATTCTCACACTCGTCCCTGCTCTTAGTTTCATTTAGTTCAGTGAGACTTGGTTATAATTTTCACTTTGGTTTCAGTGGGACCTTTGTGCAGCTAATTTCGTCTGGATACAACCCAAGGGACATGATCCGGACAACCCTGTATTGGATCTCATGGATCTGAAAGTCGGAAAGTTGGATATTTGTTTAGTGAAATCCGTGACTTGTCAAAGTGCTTAGTTTTGCCTAGGTAAGAGCCGGCTGTGTCTTTGAAAACAGAATCAAAGCTTTTCAAAATCACAAATCAAATCCTGAAACGTACTTTGGCATCTTGTGAATATGTGAAATGGACAGCTCCTCGCTTTTTGCTCAAGAAGGGTCTTTTCAGACGTTCATCTTCGCCTAGATTTTAAGGCTTAGAAAATGTCTGCCAAATGACAACCGCAAAGCCAAAAACATAACAAAACACACATTTTATAACACACTTATGTTCTGGAGACGCCACACATTTTCAGCACTAGGAAGGTCCTGACATTCCCAGGAAAATGCTTCTTCCCCAACTATTGACAGGTCTATGAGGAATGTGGCCGAGTGTCATGTCCACCTAGTGGATAAGACCTGTGACACCATTCATAATGATGAATGATACAGTGACTCTCCTCCTGGCCAGGCCAAGACATCCTGAAAACTTAAAAACAAATCAGAATGCCTTTGTGGGCTTTCCCTGTGTGCTACCTCATACAAGATCCCTCACACAGTCTGCCCAAGATGGCGGAGGAAAACCTGTTGCAACTGCCCATTCGTTACATGGAAGGCGATGAGAAGGCTTGGCTGGATTCTTTGGGTGGACTTTTAATGCTGAGGTCTGTCCAGTTCGCAAGGTGCTCAACATATGATTGTCCAAGGCAGGGTCCTTCTCGATGGCACCAGTCTACAAGGCAACCCTCAGTCGCTTTGTATACAGGCCTGTCCTTGCCAAGGAAGCATGTGCCAACAAGACATTTCATAAATCAGTACCAAGCATCATTCACAATGCTTTCAGCAAAGTCAGCAAATCACAGACACTGTTTTATCATTTACTTATTTATTTCTTCGCTTGTAAAAGCAAGCCAGGCAGCAAGGGACCAAACCCTGGGCTGGCAGGATGGAATCTGGGGTGGTTCATTATTTGCTTTGTGCCATCACCTGGAAGAACTTTCTTGCTGCTTTTAAGTTAACCCGTGTGTGTGTGTGTTATTTCCAGGCAGTTATACTTATCTTTATAGCTTAAGAAACAGGGCTCTCTCTCTCTCTCTTTTAATGCACACCATGAACCCTTTGAAATGTGCTTGCTCTTGTTGCCCACTAGAAGGAGAGGGTGAATGCCACATATCTAATTGTGTGTCTCCACAGAAACTTTCCTCTTAATTCCTGGTTGCTAACCCGCATTCTTTAAGTCCTCTGGCCCCTTTCCCAACACTCCTCCTCTGTCTCACAAAGAAAAGAATTTGCTTTCTTTTACTCTGGCTCCTTCCCTCCCTCTCCCCCCCCCAACCCTCCCATCCAAGGTCTTTTCTCATTTCAAAGCAAGCTACTTGAATGACTATTCAGTATGTGCCGAATGAGGCCTCTCCACAACACTATGCTATAGTAAAAGCCGTGTGTGCTTATAAAGGCACCCTGCCCTGGGTAGTCCAGGCAGCACACACAGTGCTCTGACCTAGCCATCTGTATGCAAATCTCCGCAGACTTAAGTAAACTTTCATATATAAAAAAGGAGAAAGTTCTTGCCTCTCTTTCTGTGTGTTTAGCAATTATTACTGCACATTGGTCCTTTGTATTTTATTATCATGCTTTGTGTACGGAGGAGACTCCCTGGCACCTGCGCCTGTAAGGGGGCAGATGGAAAATCTTGGCAGCAATGTGGAGGTTTCCTCAATGTAGCCTGCCTAAGCCACAAACTGGCATCTTTTTATTTCTTTATGTGGCTACTGAGGAGAAAGGATTAGCAGTAGATTACCAGTAGCCTAGCAGGGCATTGGAGAGAGGGAGAGAGAGAGAGAGATTGAAATCTGAAGAATGTTCTACTACAAAAAGGGAGACTGAAACAGCAGCGAGCGTCCGCATTAGATTTGTTGAGAGAGAGAGCTTATTAGGAGCGTAAACGTGGCCAGCATTTCTGCTACTGTTCTGCGACTGGCGGTGGTTTACTCAGAGCAATGACTGCAGTCCATCCGTCATCCCCCAAAGATGAAATATTAGCAATTCATGCTCCAGTATTGGGTCCTCCCCGAGTCATCGCACAACAATGATGATCTCTCTTCAGTTGCCTCCATGCTTTTAATCACTATAGCAACTTGGCCCTCCAGCTAGGTCATTCAAAATTCATCCATTTCCTGAGGGAATGGCCTTCTTCCTAAAGCTGAGTTGTGGTCTGTTTCCCCACATGGTCATGTGACACAGCGACCGACCGACTTGTCCTATAAATAAATCCTTTTAAGTGAAGAGGCCGTCTGATGACGGCGCACGCACTCTGTGGCCTCCTCTTACAGCCTGTTCCTTTCATGTATCTCAAGCTATATGCAGAAACCCCCAAGGGAAACATCCAAATGCAGAACAAGTGATGTGTTACATGTTGTGCGTACATACAAGATGATGAACTCCCTAACTAGGGACAAAAGAATGGTATGGAATGCTGTAGAACTGAAAACTACTTTTGGGGGAACACTTCTTTGTAGAATTATTGCTTGGCTCGATCCAGCGTGCGGAAATTACAGATGGTGCTTTGCATTGGCTTTGCGTCATGGAATGATGCTCAAAACAGAAGGTGACAATCATAACATTTCCAAAGTGCAGAGTGGTATCTGCCTTATCAGAACTCCAGAAAGGGGCTGGATGAGATCATATGAATCATAGAATCAAAAAGTTGGGACCACAAGGATCATCGAGTCCAACTCCCTGCAATGCAAGAATCTTTCATCAAACATGGGACTCAAACCCACAACCCTGAGATTAAAAGTCTCATGCATTACCAACTGAGCTATTGGCTCATGGAAGGAACCAAAAGTAACTTCAGCTATCTCCATGGACCTAATGTTGCCTGAGAAACACCTTGATTTCTTAGGAAAGGGCACTGTTTGGAGGTTACCTTTTCCTGAGGTGCTCTTCTGCAATAGACGATGCAATAAAAGGAGATTATTATTTTTTGGTACATTTACATTTTTCTTCCATATGTTCTGCAAACATGCTCTATTTTAAGAAAAGATGTTTTAGCAAATAATATAGCTGTGCCCCCTGGCTGCTCGCTACACCGCTTGCATGATGTCAGGTTATCGTGTCAGACCCCTTCAATCATCTAGAGAAGGTGGTGTCTCTGTCCATACAGTTGTGTAAGAGGGGAAAGTGTTTCATTTCAAAAGTCTTGCTCTTGAGAAAGAAAGAAAAAAGTTGAGGAGTGCTAGCAAACAGATGGGCAACTAAGGAGTGGATGCAAGGGGAAAGGAGAATCCATAAATTTAAAATAGAGCAGCAAAAGCAAGACAAGTCACAACGAGTGCAGATCAGTCATTAAGAATTAACAGATTGTGGGTTTGTGACCCTACAGATCACCTAATGTACTAGGATTTTGTGAGGGCAACTAAACTACAGTGAGACAGTAGCAGTATGTAATAGTACATTGCATGAGGATGTTGTGCCTAGCTATCAGTCCACCAAATGCATATTCTGGGAAACAAGTTTGTGGTGTGTTCATCAGGTGAAAGATTCAGCAACAGGATGCATTCTAAGGATTGTAATTACTGTTCTTTATCTTTTAAATGCTTTTCTCGCATCACACTTTGCAACTAGAAAACTGTCAACTGTATTTTTGTATACTTACAAGAAGAATCCTCTGAGCCACACCACTTGAAAAACACTCAGACCTCTTTTTAAATTGAGCCCCTTAGGCAAAAGCAGATCATCAAGAACTTGTGACCTGCATTAGAATATGCTGATATCTATCCACCAAGGTATAAGCAGATGCTTAACCATCTCAGAACTGCCTCAGGTATAGCATCCATCTATGAACATATGGTTGAAAGACTGCACTTCTGCAACATAAGACATCTCTAGGTTTATATATTCATTTTTGTTCTCCCACGGATCCTGTGACAATTGTTCATTGCATCTGTCACAATATATCTGGGGAGAATGTTTTTTTTAAAAAATGCTATATATCTATATATCTCTATATATCTACAGTACCAGATTTACGTATAAGCTAAACAAGCTATAGCTTAGGGCCCCACTCTCTTGGGGGCCCCAAAAAAATTTAAAGGAAAAAAAACCTGGGTGTACATTTCCAAAATATAAGATAAAAAACAAATCAAATAAAACCTACATACAGCAACAGTGTTTTGTGTTGTGTAGGCTGCTGTGATGTAAGTAATGGGCCCCGCCTGCTAGCCTGCTCCCTAAAATATCACTGCTTTGCTCATTACTATACTGTATATAGGGTTGTATTTCACTATTAATATACTTCTTAATTGTATTTCAGTTAAACAATTACTTGGATAAAATACATATCTTGTTATGTGCAAATAGCTTTAGATACCTATTTGGTCCATAAATTACCATATAGCATATATTCGGCGCAAAAAACAGTGACAATTTGTCGTTGACAAAGGACAGCTGGACATATAAAGGGCCCTATTACCTTCAGTAGCTTAGGGCCTCATCAAACCTAAATCCGGCCCTGTACAGTATCTATATATCTCTATATAATGTATCTATTTTATATGCATTTCTGTTGATGCCCATTTTATTTTACGCAACAGGAAAAATACCTTTCTAGATCCAAGCCTATGGTTGTAGACTACATCATATGACCCAGGTGTGGGGCAGGTGGGTGTAGTTTGGGGAACACATCCCGGTGGACCACATTTGGCCCACAAGACAGAGGTTGTTTAACCCGGCATACATGTTCCAAAACATGCTGGCACTTTTTAAGCATGTATGAAAAAGGAATTAAAATTCAGCATACGGTCAAATAACCAAATTTCACGTCACCTGAAACTAACGCCAAGTATTTTTGTACATATAATAGCAAATTATCTTAAGTATTAGATTGTATTACTTAAAAACAACAACCCACCCTTACTGAGCTATATTAGATGGCTCGTGTTGATAGGCTACATACTTTCTTTTGTACGGCCGGAGCTTTCATCCTTGCTGAAATCAAACACCTTAAAGAAGGCAGTCACAGTACTGGACCCAAAGCACTAGAATATCAAAGAAAGCATTTTAACTATTCTGGGCTATCCAAGAAAATACATATCATGATTTTCATAAGTGAGGCTCAAGTACTGATGGCGATTCAGCAATAATTTTGCACCATGCATTACAGCACTTAGAATTTTGAGCTCAAGGAAATTTCTGCTTGTAACTGTTGGCCAATGTCCAACCTTTCCGCTCATAACTGTGTATATTTGTCCAATGTCCAAGCTCTCTGCTCATAAAAGTGTATATTTATGCATTTCAAGGAATTTTAGAGACTCCTTGATACAGGTAGGTTCATGTGAACTGATCTGAAGTCCAAACTGTGAATATTCTTATAGTCTGAGCACCGGCTAAACGGGCCCAATTTGAAGTACAGTCATACCTCGGGTTACAGACGCTTCAGGCTGCGTCTTTTGGGGTTACGGACCCGCCAAAACCCAGAAGTACTGGAACGGGTTACTTCTGGGTTTCGGGGGTCGCGCATGCGCAGAAGCGCTGAATCGCAACCCGCACATGCGCAGACTTGCAAATGCTGCAGGTTGCAAATGCTGCGGGTTGTGAACGTTCATCCCGCAAGGATCACGTTCGCAACCCAAGCGTGAGGAGATTTCACCCCTCCCATATCCAAGAATCTGCTGATGTTCTCTGCTGATTCTCCAGAGAGGAGGGGGCGGTTTCTGCTCTCTACTTATTTCGCTCCAGCCTCACATCAAAGAGAGGGAGACTGAGTGTTAGAGAGAGATCGTGTGTATAGATAGGGTTGCTGCTAAGAGCAGCTGCAGACACTCAGTGCAGTTCAGCATTTTTCGTTTAGACCTCATTTAGCTCCGTACATAGTTGTGTATTAAAGTTGTAGATAGGATAAAGAAGATATTCTACAGAGCTGCTCTCCTAGTTGTTTATGCTCTGCTATACTCTGCTGTACTCTGCTGTGCGACGACTGTCTTCTTGTTGGAGTGAATCCGGTGCTCACAACTCTAAGCTGTGAGTCCACAGCACTTTGACCAGTTCCTGTGCAGAAGGTGGTTTCTGGAAGTGCTACCCAGCTCGCCTGGCCCAGTCGGGGCTGAAGTGTGTGAGTCCAGTTGGTGGCACTGGCTCAAGGGCGATGCTGACAGAGCGTCCACTATACTGGTTTTCATCTCTAAAGCCTTAAAAGGCTCAGGACCACAATACCTCAAGGACTGCCTCTCTCCATATGAACTAACCTGTTGTTGTTGTTGTTGTTTAGTCGTTTAGTCATGCCCGACTCTTCGTGACCCCATGGACCAGAGCACACCAGGCACTTCTGTCTTCCACTGTCTCCAGCAGTTTGGTCAGACTCATGTTTGTAGCTTCGAGAACTCCATGGACAAAGACAAAAGGCATATGAACTGACCTAGACCCTGATAATCTGAGGCCCTTCTTCATGTGCCTCCTCCAAGACAGGTCCGGAGGGTAGCAACACGAGAGTGGGCCTTTTCTGCAGTGGCTCCCCATTTGTGGAATGCCCTCCCCAGTGAGGCTCGCCTGGCACCATCATTACAAATGTTTCTCTTCCGCCAGAGCCAGACGCTCGGCTGAGTAACATTTAAGGGCTTGTGGAAGTGGGGGTTATTGGTTTGTTTTTGTTTTACTATATATTAGTTTATATTTTTCTGTTGTGAACCATCCTGGGATCAGGTGAAATTTAATAAATGATGATGATGATGATGATGCAAGGCTTTTAAGGTAGTAGTTGTTGTTGTTTAGTCATTTAGTCGTGTTCGACTCTTCGTGACCCCATGGACCAGAGCCCAAGAAAGTAAAATCTCTCACTGCCTCCATTTCCCCCCCTTCTATTTGCCAGGAGGTGATGGGCCCAGTAGCCATGATCTTCGTTTTTTTGATGTTGAGCTTCAGACCATATTTTGCGCGCTCCTCTTTCACCCTCATTAAAAGGTTCTTTAATTCCTCCTCACTTTCTGCCATCAAGGTAGTAGAAAGTCACAACGCTTCGCTTGCAACTGCAGCAATCTGATGTCAGCAAGAAGGGCTGAACCCAAACCTCTATCAAGGGTTGTTGATACAAGGCTCCCAGTTTTGCAATATAATTCACAATCGAAACTGCAAGACGAGCAATTAGAAGTGGCAGGAAGCTTTCATTTCCAACGTCTCCTTGACCAAGTGAAAAGTCCATGCTGGTGCTTGTCTTAAGTGTCTCTCAGCCAGATGAATCAATGGAAATACCTGTGCAGGCTGAACAACACTACATGCTTGTACCACAAAGAATGGATGCAATGAAGCAGCCATCAGATCTCCTAAACTGCAGTCATTCTGACATACTTATCTACAGGTTTCCAAATGGGGACATGAACGTCAGCTTTTTGGAATACACGCAACTGGAACAGAGCAAGCGTCGTTTAATGAAGAACCTTGACTGCTGAAAGACTACTTTTTATAAAAGGGTTTTCTGTTTGCAGGGAAAGGGCAGTGAAAAAAAGCAAGTGTTGCAACAGTTCTGTTGCAGCAACCTCATAAGAGATGGCAAAGCTTGTGGTCACTGTTAATTAACCCTTCTCAGTAACTGGGGTCTGACTTCAAGCCATCTCTATGGCTAGCTTGCTGTCTTCCCACCTACTCTCCCTTAAAAGACCTTGCAAAGTTAAGACTTAGGAATGTTGTAATGAAATCACTCTTTGTGTTGTCCATCAATGCATATAGCTTGAAAGCATGGGCATTTATTTCAATTCAGTTAGCAGCAGCAGCAGCAGCAGCAGCAACAACAATTTATTATTTATACCCCGCCTATCTGGCTGGGTTTCTCCAGCCACTCTGGACGGCTTCCAACGGAATATTAAAATACAATAACCTATAAACATTAAAAGCTTCCCTAAACAGGGCTGCCTTCAGATGTCTTCTAAAAATCTGGTAGTTGTTTTTAATCTTTGACATCTGGTGGGAGGGCGTTCCACAGGGTGGGTGCCACTACCAAAAAGGCCCTCTGCCTGGTTCCCTGTAACTTGGCTTCTCGCAGTGAGGGAACTGCCAGAAGGCCCTCAGTGCTGGACCTCAGTGTCTGGGCAGAACGATGGGGGTGGAGACACTCCTTCAGGTATACTGGACTGAGGCCTTTTAGGGCTTTAAAGGTCAGCGCCAATACTTTGAGTTGTGCTCGGAAACATACTGGGAGCCAGTGTAGGTCTTTCAAGACTGCTGTTATATGGTCTCAGTGGCCGCTCCCAGTTACCAGTCTAGCTGCCGCATTCTGGATCAGTTGTAGTTTCCGGGTCACCTTCAAAGGTAGCCCTACATAGAGCACATTGCAGTAGTCCAAGTGAAAGATAACTAGATAACCTCTTGAGAAGCTGAAATGTATGAAAAATTATATGGGTGTTGCATTGATAATACAGCTTGAAAACCATAATATAAAAGACCAGAGTCAAAACAAAATAAAAAAATTCCTTCCAGTAGCACCTTAAAGACCAACTAAGTTAGTTCTTGGTATGAGCTTTCGTGTGCATGCACACTTCTTCAGATACATCTGAATGTATCTGAGTGTATCTGAAGAAGTGTGCATGCACACGAAAGCTCATACCAAGAACTAACTTAGTTGGTCTTTAAGGTGCTACTGGAAGGAATTTTTTTATTTTGTTTTGACTATGGCAGACCAACATGGCTACCTATCTGTAAATAAAAGACCAGAGTGAGGTCATCATTCTTCTTTGTATTATTATTGTTGTTGTTGTTATTGTTGTTGTTCCCTACATTCACGCAGAGGTGGTTTTTGTCCAGAGACAAACTGAATGCAACAGGAGGAATCTGTGTAACATGTGGGACTGACAGTTTGCATTGACAATATCATTTTTTTAAAAAATGAATGTTGGCCTCTCCATACAAATATCTCCGTTAAATGGGGTTGTTCTTCTCCAACAGTGTGCCTACAGCAACTTTGTGCCACCTGTTAGCCTGCATGAAGAATTGCTTTTTTAAAATACACAATAAGCAGATTGTTTGTTACAGTTGCGCACGGACAACTGTATTAGTGTTCTTCACCCTTGGACATCTGCACAAACAGAGCTGCGGCGAGCTATTCACCAGAGACCAGAATTCTGGGTCAGAAGTTTCTCTCATAACAATCTAGCTGTCACAAACCACAGTTCACCTGTTTAGGCTCATATCATTACAATTGCAAATGCTCTGAATCAAAGCAGAAATATTCTTTCTGAGGTCTGCATACAGATACTCACATGAAAAACTAAAAGGAGCTCTACATGCTGTCGACTTCAGAGATGTTATTTTCCTCCATAAACTTAACGGGCTTAGTATCCTCTAACCCCAATAACTATTCTGACTCTGCCCTTGTCTGTACCAGAACAGACTATAGTGAATTTCAGGTCTTGCCAGATTACTTTCAATTACCAATGCTCATATTACAGAGGTGGGGGCTTAGCTTTTTAAAATTTTTGTAGCCTACTGAGCTATTTTTCTTTAGAAGGCTACGAAGGGAATGATTTGTAAAATTTGTAGTGTGTGGGGAGTAAGGTTCAAGTAGGGTTGCCTCTACATATCTTCCGGACATATCCGAAATTCCACAGCCGGCAGCAGTGTCTGGATGGAAATTTGGGGGAAATGTCTGGGAAAATCCAGACTTATGGCAACCCCTGTCAGCAGTGCCATTTTTGCCGCTTTTCCATTTAAAAAAAAGCTCAAAAATGGCCTTTTAAAAAAGTGATTTTGCCCAAAAAGCTCAACAACTTTGCCTCTCCCCAAAGGTAACCCTACATTCTAATCAGCAGGTGGGACTTAAATTTCATATAGAGTCTAGTTTCAATATTTTAAAAAGTGAAAATAGGACATCTCTATTTTCATTGGATAAATGTTGGGTATGATATCGCAGTGGTACTTGACCATTAGCTAAGGGCCTGATGTGATAGAGATGTCAGTGGTCAGAGATGTCTCTTATTACCTGTATCTCATGGAAAACATTACAAACTCACCTTGGGACCTAATGGGGGAAGAATTGAACAACTCTGATGGGTTTCCTTTCTGCCATCAAAGTACAGACTGGCTTTTTCCTTGTGTAAAATCCCTGTGGGAAAGGCAGCCGTTTACCTACACTCTTTGACATTGCTGAGCAAACATTTTTGAGTCGACAATCTTCCTATACTCAAACACAGCCCTGGAATGAATTTTTAACTCTTAGGAAAAGCTAGGTTTACTGTCATGCTTGTGCCAGAACCATTCCTTCATCCAGGCCAGGGTTTCCTCACACCAGGAAATCCACACCAGGACTTATGCTAAGCTGACAGGACAATAAAGATTCTGGAAAGAATAGCAGTCTGCCAGTATAGAAGGTAGGAAGTATAAAATAAGACTCTTCCTGCAAAGCCTAGTCTGAATCCCAGATTCTCATCTTCAAGAGACCCAGGCCTCTGAATGCAACATTTACTTCCATGCTAGGCCTCCTCTCCAGCCTTTACAGAGAATCCATACTGTGTTATTGCCGAGTCATTGCATTTAATGGGGTCCATATTTTGGGCCATTTTTTCTGTATCAAAGGGGTGTGACTCTAGAGCTGAAGGAAAGCTGCCCAACCTTGCTGCAGATAAGTCACAATGCACAGAAACCTTCCAGAGGTCCCAGTCCATGCTTAAACCCACAGAAAGAAGGCCTTAGCTGGGCTTAACTTTGTATATTGCAATTGTGCGTCAGCCTGGGTAGCTCAGTTGGTTAGAGCATGGTGCAGAGAATGCCAAGATTGCAAGTTCAGTCCCCATATGGGAGAGTTGCATATTCTTGCAATTGCAATTCTCTGAGTGACCAGACCACCGATTCAAAAAGACTCTGGTGTGGCTACCTTGAATTGCAGTCTTGAGTGCAAAATATGTATTACCTTTACCTTACGCAAAACGCAATGCATTATATATACCTTTCTAATGCCTTTTGTATATCAATGAGCATTCTAAGCCATTCTTGGGAGAGTATGCATTTTGTAAAAATGCTCGTGCTTCAAGGTTATCCCTCCTGCCCCATAAAAGCCCTTGTTCCGTGATGACTTCTTTCTATGAATACAATTAACCCATTGCCGTTTAGTTTAACATGTTAAATGTCAGCTCCACTACATTTTTTCAACAATAGCACTTCAAATTCATAATGCTAGGTTTTTCATAGTAAAAAAATCCAAAATACGTATTCTCGCAGTACTGTGTGTGTTGAGTATAATAACCTACTACTTATTATCTTTGCCCCACTTCCTTGAGGCAGATTAATTGCAAGAATATAGGGTACAAATGTCCACGCATGGCCACATGCTCAATGTTTCTTCATTACCAACCGTACAAACTGGGCCCAGCACATAAAGCCTTCAATTCAGGGTTGGAAATAGCCGCTAGCCTGGTTGTTTGTCTGTGACAAAGTAGGAAAGATTTAGAAAAGGGTTCCCCCTCCCCTATTCTTTTTATTCCACAAATAACAGCGATATGTAGGGAGGCAGGAAGTAACAGAAACTACCTGTTTGTTTTTGGCATGGTTGGTTAATGGTTCAGGCAAACAAACATTCGCTTTCTTCCACCCCTGGCTAGGGCGCACTGTAACCCAAAAAATCTGGAGGGAGGTTATTAGCTGGGTTTGTAAGTGAAATGGCAGAATACCTAGTCCCCTGTGAAATGATTTTACTACAGTAATTAAAAGAGCAGCCAAACTGATCTTAATTTGGAAACAAGGCGCTAATACACTGAAAAATGCAGGGGAAATAACTAGAGCGAAACATGAATTTTGAAAAACCCTTTGCGCCTTCTGTTACAGACTACATTTTTTAAAGTAATAAGACTATATTTTGCATGGCTAGGTTGCATGCCTAGTACTTGTGGTGTGAAGGAGAAGCGAGGGGTAATTCCCCCCCCCCCCCGGGGGGGGGTCAAGGGGAGAAAATCTTTTTGTTTTCCTGCTTGAAAACGTATCCTCTCAGATGAATTCATTCTTATTTTTTGCCGTGCATGTTTTCTTCATCCTACTATGATGGAATGGATATAAAGGCAGGAGATCTGTATGTGAGCCTATCATTTGTATAGTCCACACACGGAGCGAAAGCACGTCGCCAATTGCGCACACCGTTCTTTGGAAAGGTGTACACTATTGCTTCTTGTGCTTTATATCTATATCTCTATTGATCCATGCAGCAACAATAACCAAAACAACAACAGCGAGCTGCCGCCACCCGAAAACGTTTTTTTAACATGGGGGTGGTGGTGGTTGGGAGTGTGACCTTGCTTGGGCTGGGTAGCGGGGAAACCTTTCAATAAAAGCTTGCATGCTGGATTTCCAGCTCATTGTTCCCTCGTCTCTAGTTGCCCTGGCAACCGCAGCAGCTGCTAGATTGTAGGCCTTGGCTTGCGTCTCCTAGGTAGTGCTTAGCTGCCTGTGTGTCCAGTTCACGCAGCCTGCCAGCCATTCACCCTCCCGCTGCTGACGGTGTCCTGCCAGTCTGTGCGGGATAATGTTTACTAACATCAGCCACATGGCTCCCATTTTGCCACGGCTCTGCCCAAAATATGTCACTCAACAGCCGATTGTCAGGCAGCCGGCCAACCTGCCTGCAACGCGCTGGAAAAAAATCTGTCGCGGGGGACTGCTAGCAGTGATCTTCCGCCAACAATCTCCTCTCCTATGAAAAGGGGAATCAATGTGAGCCTTCACAGTTGCCCCTTCCGCATCGGCGGCACAATCACCGGGGATTCATAATGAGTAACGCGGGGAACTGGAGGAGCTTCTGTGGGGGGGTTTTATGGGGCAGGCTGTGCTCGGTTGGAACTGGAGCTCATTGTCAAGGGGGTCTGCCCCTCTGGCTCAGGCAATGGGTCCTGCTGTTCTGGGGTCTGCTGCCATTTCCTTTTCTAGTACAAAGGCTCCCGCGAACGTCGCATTCTCATTCTATTGGGGACGCCGGCGAGGGCGAAAGAAAACGCGGGTGTCCGTGGCTACGAGATGGTTGGAGGGGGACAACTTGCCAGAAGGCTGCTTCTCTAGCAAATATCTAGCGGGGTATTTCTCCAGCAGCTCTGCTGAAATAAAAATCAGTCAATCCATACATCAGCTTGAATAATCAGTGTTGCAGTTTTCAAAATATTACGCTTTTGTGGCCATAAGCTAGAGAACTTAATACAGTGAGAGGACTTCCAGGAGATGTCGCCTTCTCACACCCATTCCGATTCAGAAGACGTACCAGAGATACCAGACTGACGTACCAGTATCCCTGTTATGGGTTCAGTGACATAGCTGTAGAAAAATGTCCATGCCTCGGTCTGAAACTTGTGTGATTGGTTCTGCTCTTATCCTGAATTTCGGATTCCAATGAATGAGGGAAACTGAGCCTGTTAAATTAGGTATTTTGCCTACATAACCCAGCCCCATCGGCCCTCCCTTTGTGGTGTGAGCAAACAAGCTAGAAATTCTTCAACTAACCACAGTTTCTCAGTTTTGCCCAAACTGGGAAACTATGGTTGCTAGCTTCAGAACAAGCCCCAATATTAAAATCATGGTTTAATGTTGGTTTCATTGGCTTTGTTCCGAAGCTGCTAAACCAGGCATAGGCAAACTCGGCCCTCCAGATGTTTTGGGACTACAACTCCCATCATCCCTGACCACTGGTCCTGTTAGCTAGGGATGATGGGAGTTATAGTCCCAAAACATCTGGAGGGCCGAGTTTGCCTATGCCTGTGGTAAACCATAGGTTGCCTCCAGACTTTATGTTGTGGGAGGGATTTAAGTGGAAATTTGGATTTGTGCAGTTAAAGTGCCCAATATATCTACTTTAGAGAAAAACAAAACAAAAAACCAACCACCATCAAAGGATTTTGGGGGGGTTAGGAAAGTAGGAAATCCAGCAGTACTTTTGGTGCTGTCCTTTACGATTTTATGAACTGCCTGTAGACACTAAAAATTTAAACCTACCTCAGAAAACTGCACAGAAAATTCATGGAAGGGAAAATAACGTGCAGTCAGTTTACAGAAATTTGAATAAGTATTTCCCATCTTCAGTTTCTCAGTAAGAAAGTAAGAAAGTAAGAAAGGTGTGTTTATGGAGGGGGGAAAGTCTAAAATGGACTTGCCTTACCCCCACATGCATAAAGCTCTCCTCCCTAATTGCACCCTGGTCTCCTGCAAGCCTCAAAACATCAATGAGAGTGTTATATGTGGTTAAGGCTGCAGGGCTGGATGTGTAGAAATATGTCTGGGCTTCACATTCCATCCATGGAATTGGATATGCTACTGTTAATCTCACCATTTTAAAGTGGAAAATAAAGTTTCATCACAGGCTGAAAATACAGCAAAATGAGGCATATTCAGTTCATGTGAGGTCCCCCCCCTTCCTGTCTATAAGGGAATGGAAGAGAAAAATAAAACAGTACAGAGGTGAATACAATCTGAGCACATGGAAGAAACCTTAGAAGCTCTACCAAGCCTCAGAAGCTTCTGCAAGTCAAATTATTATTATTATTATTATTATTATTATTATTATTATTATTATTATTATACAAGAAGTTGTAGACATCCTGAAAAACAAATTACAGAGAAAAAGTAACACAGTGTTGTGGAATAGCCCTTCAAGAACTTCCAGCTTCAAAATTCAGCTGGGCCAACTTCAAAACTCAGGTGGGCTCTTTCTGCCTTGAGACACATCTCTTTCTTCGCCTTGTGGTCCTCTCACAACCTCTTCTTTGTTCCATCTCTTAAGCCTGTACCAGTTTGGAAAGTAGATCCTCTCTCTCCAACTTTATCTCCCAAGTTCTGCTTTCCTTCCTCCTCCAGATCTGTTTTTGTTCTGCCTCCTGTTTTCGGTTCTCTAACCGTTTTTCCTTCCTCAAGAGCATCTATCTGGAGTTATATTTGGCCCAAGTTCAGCAGTTTCTTCAGAAACAGCAATCAGACAGCTCTCATGGCTCTGATCTCTGACTCTTCTGCACATTGCAAGCGCTTGTCTTTATCTGGGGTGCTGCTATTTATTTTTGCAATTCTGCACGAAGCCTCTCTTTACTATGGATTACTACTATTGGTATTAGACATTTGGCTAAATGATTGCGTAGTTTCTTTTGGGGAGTGTCTACAACTCTAGAAGTTGAGGTACCCCAAGATCCAGGTTCACTAGTTTCTTCAGAAACAGCAATCTGACATCTCTCATGCCTAGAAACCTCCTAGATCGTTTCCACCTTTGGTTCTGATCTCTTTATAGTGGACTCTTCCTGACCCTCCTGCATATTGTAAGCACTTGTCTTCATTTGGGGTGCCGCTGTTTCCTTTTGCAGTTCTGCATGAGTACAGACTGCTACTGTTGATTCGAAAGGTACTATTGGACCTTTGGCTAAAGGACTACATAGGTTGTTTGGGAGAACAATTTTAGAAGTTGAGGCAGCCCGAGATCTAGTAAGACAACAAGAAGAGGCGTCCTTTGCATTATCCTGATCCATTCGCGATTTTGGAGGCTGGAGACTAGAAGATGACTGAGTACTCTTTCTCATTGACAACCCAGGTTCAGTTGTTTCTTCAGAAGCAGCAATCCGACAGCTCCCATGCCTAGAAACTTCCAAGAGATGTTTTGTGTCCTGAACCCCTGGCATACCTAAATCACTATGTCGAGTCCCTCATCCCTGGGTTAATCCAAACTCCAAAGGAAGCACAGTCCGACGGAGATCCTAGAGCATCCAAACTAAGGTCCATCAACATGGGCAGTTGAGCTCTGCTTCCCTTTTATAGTTTGCCTGCTGATGGCAGCACCTGGGCTTGATGAGGCATGTGACCCTCACCTGTTCCAAGCCTACTCCAGCTGAGGAATCACACCCCTCCTCTCAAGAGCTAGTGAGCCCCACCTGGCCAGCTAGTGAGGTGGACTCTGGGCCCTTGCTTGCCCCAGCCTCCTGGAGTGCCCCACCCACTGCTTCCTATGGCTCAGAGCCTGCTGTGTTTGTGGAAGGAGGGGCCCCTCTGGCTCAGGCAATGGGTCCTGCTGTTCTGGTTCCTGTGCACTAACCCCCATCCCCTCATCATCCTCCATCAACCCAAGAGTACTTCCTGCACCAGCCTCTCTTTCCCATCCCCAGCTTGCCCAGGTGCATCCCACTCCTGGCTACAGCCCTCGCTGGTATCCTCTTCCTCTTCCTCTTCTCCGTTGCCCTGCCAGTTCAGTACACTTTGGTTCAGATCTCTTTAAATCTCTTCCTGATTCTCTTATATATTGCAGCAATTGTCTTTATTTGGGGTGCTGCTGTTTCTTCTTGAAATTCTGCACGAAACCTCTCTTTAGTACTGATGCCAGCTATTGGTATTGGACCTTTGGCTAAATGAATGCGTAGTTTCTTTTGGGGGGTGTCTGCAATTCTAGAAGTTGAGGTACCCCGAGATCCAGGTTCACTGGTTTCTTCAGAAGCAGCAATCGGACGGCTCTCACGCCTAGAAGCCTCCTAGGATGTTTCCAGCTTTGGTTCTGATCTCTTTAGAGCAGACTTTTCTTGACCCTCCTGCATATTGCAAGCACTTGTCTTCATTTGAGGTGCTGCAGTTTCTTTTGCCAATTCTGCAAGAAGCATCTCTTTAGTACTATTGCTTCTAAAGGTATTATTGGACATTTGCCAATAATAAAGGATTACATACTGTAGGTTCTTTGGGGGAATGTGTGCCATTTTAGAAAGTTGAGGCAGCCCGAGATCTAGCAAGACGAGGAGAAGAAGAAGTGCTCCTTGTATTATCCTAACTGATTTGCAATTTTGGGGGCTGGAGACTAGAAGATGAGCAAGCACTCTTTCTCCTTGACAACCTATGAATTTCGACCTCTTTCAAAGCAGAAATCAAAATGCAGGTGAGAAGCCGTCTACACCTGTCTCCCAAGGCAGCATGCTGCTTATCTTTGATCTCCGGGGTCCTTTCTAGTTTTCATTTGTTTGTTTTGACTAATTTTAATGTCAACTGGGTGAACAGTGCTACTTTTGCAACAGACAAGTAAGGAGCATATTTTTTACAAATCACATGATATATCTTAACTGGAGGACAGGTGCTGGGAAATCAGTTCTTTCGGCTCAATGTGTATCTGATGAGTAAATTTGCGGATAAGCCCCAACTTACCCGGCAATGTGATATTTAAAGCCTCTGTAGTTTTTGATAACCCTAAACAATCTGCACATCCAAATTGGGGAAGAGGTGGGAAAGCGATTTTGTGACTTTCATCTAATCCTCAATCTCCTTAACTGGAGTCTTCTGGAAATAGAAGAAACCAGTTGTTCCTGAACTTGCTTCTCTTGGTCCAAAAGAGTGGATACAAATTCGCCATGGAGTCATTAATCAAACTCTACACAGCCTTATTCTCAATAGAGCCAATCGTGAGATCAACAAGAGTAGCAAAGCATGGCACATGACTCATAGCATACAAGTAATAGCCACTCATGGTGATTCCAGGTAGTCTCTGCTGGCCACTCAAGCAGGCTCTATTCACTTGCAAACGCTGCGACTGAAGATGGGTGACCGCCATTACAAAGTACCATATTTACGCGAATCTAATGAACCGTCGAATCTAATGCGCTCCTCAGTTTTCAAAAGCTGGAAACCAAAAAAGTATCTGCTATGTCAGCGGTGTTTTTCAAGCTTGCAATCAAATCTAGTGCGCCGTCCAATCTAATGCGCACCCTAATTTTTGAGATGTAATTTGGCCAAAAAGGGTGGGTGCATTACATTCGAGTAAATACAGTATCTTATATACGTCTCCCTACTCCCAAACAAGCAGGCAGTCAATTGAACAGGCTTGTACTTTGTTTGTAGGCGAATGATAACAGTCAGCTGTGTACTATCTACAGTTCAAAGTCAGCAGGGGAGAGAGAAAAAGGGAGAGAAACAGCTTCCTTATCTCTCGCAGCACCAGCCGGCACCTTTGAGATTTATGCGCCCAGTGGCTTGCCTTCGCTCCGAAAACGCTACATCATCCGAAAACACGGTAGAGTTCATTAAAACTTAATTTTGGTTGGCATTACAGCTCCAAAACATAAGTTGTTGATAAAATAATTGTTTTAAAAGAAATTAAAACCCATTAAAACTCAGTTAAACTCAGTGAAAATTGCGTTTCTACATCGCTTCAGAGCTAGCTGCCCGGTCACCATCTTGAGCGAAGTCTGATCCCAGAGAGTGGAAGGGGTCCCTCACTTGGGGAAGGGACATAGCTCAGTGGCTAAGCATTTGTGGTGCATGCAGAAGGTCCCAAGGTATCAATGTGTCTAGTAGACATTGTGTTGAACTTGAATGCAGCAGTCATAGGTTACCATTACCACAATGGGAACGAGAATGAGCTTCTATTGCCGAAGCATATATACATACAGACTAGACCTCAGCAGTTGAGTGCAATCAAACTGCTTCCATACAAACACTTTGGAGTACAAATCAGAAATTTTGAATGCACCTATCTGAACTTAAGTCAAATTTAAAAATGCTTATAAAATTCTTTAAATAATGAATTTCATTTTATGGAAATAAAGTTGACATTAAAAAAACAAAACAAGAGTGATTTGGGTGCTATAAAATTAATTGTGGTAATTTTCTTGTCTAAAAATTGATAGCAGAATTGAAAAAAAAGACCCTGTAATTACAAGAAGTGGGAGGAGGAGGAGGAAAAAGAAGAAAAAAATATAATACCCTTTTTAATTAAAATAAATTTGTAACCAAAACCAATAAAAAAACCATTTCCCCCACTTCATTATAAATTGCTATAACTATTATTTTTTCCTTGATAAAAATAGGAGATCCACACCACTCTGAATCAAAATGGATATTGAGCGATATTAAATTATTTTGTTGAACTTTCTCTAAATGATTCACTGCTTCAGATATGATTCAGAGCTTTAAATAGATGCAGAGCTGACATTTCTCATGCATCCAACACCCTCCGAAAAAATATCAATGTATGCTACATAGCAGGAGTTAGCTATTCGAAGTATTACAGGCCATTGGGCGGGTAGACATCAGAGACTGCTGATACTGTTAACAACTTGTTTATTTATATCCTTTCAGAAGCCCTGCGGACTAAATGCCTACAAATGCCTGCACATAGCTGGGCTGCATAACTAGAGATGCAGATCACTTCCCCAACCATTCATCCTCCACCCACAGTACTTTTTCTAACTAGTTTTGTTTATCAACGAATCACCCGCTAGACAGCCATCTTGGGGGGGGGGGGATAAGAAGATGCTAGCAAGCCAATCTCAGAGCAAAGTTCCATAAACTTTTTATACCTGGGTCACATTAGGTTTTTAGATTTCACTGAAACTTACCTATTTATCTAATTTTCTGAATCAGCTACTAGAAGTCTCTCCAGCTGCCATTGTACGAAATAACACAATTCATACTGCCTCCCATAACATCCGAACCCTCTCTCGTTCCCAGCCAGCCTAGGACAGAACTCTTTCCTGAGTACCAGTTTCTCCCCCTACACCTATCTATTGTCGCAGTTCATCCCTAACTTAAAATAATGACACGATTGATGCCACCGAGCCTCTTGGGCTTGCAGATCATAAGGTGAGCGGTTCGAATCTGCGTGATTGGTTGAGCTCCCGTTGCTTTGTCCCTGCTTTTGCCAACCTAGCAGTTCGAAAGCACACCAGCGCAAGTAGATAAATAGGCACCGCTATGGCAGGAAGATAAACAGCGTTTCCATGCGTTCTGGCTTAGGTTACGGTGTTCCATTGCTGGCCACATGACCTGGAAAGCTGTCTGCGGACAGACGCCGGCTCCCTCGGCCTGGAAGCGGAGATGAGTGCCGTACCCCATAGTCAAATTCGACTGGACTTAACCATCAGGGGCCCTTTAACTTTACTGTGGATAAAATGGCAAAGAGGGGAGGTGGGAAATAAACCCTGCACTGTGCCTCTCTGAGATCACAAATACAGAGTGGTGGATTCATCCAGCAAATGGGAATTACTGATTCGGAGAATAGTGAATGGAAGCTGTCTACTTGCCCTGCTTTCAGTGCCCTCATGCACCCATTGCCGACTTCGGAAACTTTTCTGATTGGCTACTACAGACCCCCCCCCCCCGAGGGACAGTTCTGGATTTACAGAAGGTTTTTGAGTTGAATGTCCTGCTTTTCCTTAAAGGTAAAGGGACCCCTGACCATTAGACCCAGTCGTGACCGACTCTGGCGTTGCGGCGCTCATCTCGCTTTATTGGCCAAGGGAGCCGGCGTACAGCTTCTGGGTCATGTGGCCAGCATGACTAAGCTGCTTCTGGTGAACCAGAGCAGTGCATGGAAACGCCGTTTGCCTTCCCGCCGGAGCGGTACCTATTTATCTACTTGCACTTTGACGTGCTTTTGAACTGCTAGGTGGGCAGGAGCTGGGACAGAGCAATGGGAGCTCACCCCGTCACAGGGATTCAAACCGCCAACCTTCTGATCGGCAAGTCCTAGGCTCTGTGGTTTAACCCACAGCGCCACCCTGTCCCTATTTTCATCGGAGAAAATGGAGGCAATGGAGTGATGTAGTCCCTGAGCCAGACTCTTTCTTCTCGCTACGAAAAAGAGAGAAACCTGCAACCATTCTGGTAGATACCAGTATATATTTATTCCCATATACACACATACATTGTATAGACTGCTCTACGGTGAAGGCCTCTAGCTAGCCTACAGGAATGAACAACATCTTCTTCTCCAGTGATTTTTAAAATGCCAGACCCTCCAAGTGTCCCTGTTTTCCAGAGACAGTCCCAGATTTACAGAAGCCGTCCCAGTTTCTGAGTAGATCCCAGAATGTTCTATAAAACGTTTGTGAAAACATTGGTCACAAATGATTAAGTGAAATCATCATTAAAAGTATACAACTCCTCCTGCAAGCATTTCTCTGCAAATTTGCTAGAGGTCTCAATTTCCCTATTATTGTAAAGGAGAGTGTCCTCCCTGCCCCCCCCCCCCAAAATTGTAGAAACCCTGAAAGAAAGCATAATGCCGTATACCATATCTTTGGGTTACTCTGAGGAAATAGGAGGTCTGAGATGCAGACAATTGGAGGTCTTACTTTGTAAAGGAAATCTCGTCATAGCTCACTGCTCTTGGTTACTTGATATTCTCATCTATACTTCCGACCAAACATTAAATTACAAACCCTATCGATTTTCTATTATTACGTGTCTGCGCACGTGCTGTTTTTTCTATCCTACAAAACTTTCAGCTACAAATACCCAGAATGATATAAAGGAATCATTTATTGCATCACATTTAGGACACCCTTTGATATAATTAGACATTGCAGCTGTGTGCACTGCATCCATTTGAAGCACATTTAAAATACCTGGCTTTGCCCAAAGAATACTGGGAACTGTCATTTAACCTTCACAGAGCTACAATTCCCAGCACCCTGACAAACTACACTTCCCACGATTATCTGGGGGAAGTCATGTGTTTGAAATGTGTGGTGTACATAGCCTAAGATATTTCAGGTTTTCCAATCATGTTGAATATCAATATTGTTTTCTTTCAATATTGCCCATTCAAATATTTCCATATGTAAACTTTAAGAATCAGAGTACTAACAGGAAATGTAGTAGTATTAAGATATCCTTTGAAGTAATCGTTCTCCACATTCTTACTTTATCTCCACAGAGTGACCTATCTTTAGCAGCCACAAAAATATTCCTTTCTACGCTTGATACGGCCTCTGAATCCCCCTCAGCCCATGCCCTGATATCACATGAACAGAAAATAACTTTCTTTTGAGGATCAACACATACAGACTGTTACTGAAAACAACAGAGAATTTTGTGGATGCTTAAAGGCCAACACATTTATTGTGGCATAGGTTTTAGCTCCCAGCTTTGTACCTTCTCGCTTTGAATATGTTGCTTATTCCAGAAAGAAAAAAGTAACATGGCATGTCAACATTATTTTAATAACGGTAAATATTACAGGATGTTTACAGACACATCTTACTCCCCTGGTATATGATAGGATGCAGGGGCAGGAAGCTGCAGGAAAAGGCAGTAAATGCAAACTACAAATGGGCCCCCTCTCATTTTAAACAGCTGCTACAAAAGGAAAGAACAGAATTAGGCCTAGCTGAATGCTTCATGATTTGCCTGATGAGGTCCCACTGCTACCTGTGAAACATGGGCTGGAATGAATCCAGAGATTTGGATACACTAGACTAGAGGAAACCAAACTTCTATACATTTTTTGATTGGAGGTGGGGGAAAGGAATATTTTGTTAAAGTTATTAAAAAGATGTTTGGCAGCTTTGGGTACCCAATGCCCCTACTTCCACACCATTCTATATTTAAGGTGGTTGTGTGTCTTACTGTACAGTCGTACCTTGGAAGCCAAATGGAATCCTTTCCAGAAGTCCATTTGACTTCCAAAATGTTTGGAAACGAAGGCATGGCTTCCGATTGGCTACAGGAAGCTCCTGCAGCCAATAGGAAGCTGCGCTGAATGTTCGGCTTCCAAAAAACATTTGGAAACAGGAACACTCACTTCCAGGTTTGCAGTGTTCATGAGCCAAAATGTACCGAGTGCCAAGGCGTTTGGCTTCCAAGGTATGACTCTACAGTCTTCTGTTTTGAAAATATCTATCTGAGGACTGGCCTGTCCATGTCTGGTTTGAAATAAGGAACCATACAAAGGGAGATCAGAAGCCTTGAATTTGACCAGCAACCGTGAGCAGTGCCGGGTCAGTTTGAGCAAGCCTGCAAGTCACCTGATGTCTTCCCCATTATGGTATAGATTTATTGCACTTCTATTTAAATGACAGTAATTGTTTCTCAATTTACATCTCTGCTGCACTGTATGCAGTACCGTATTTTATGCAAATTTGCATCCTCTTCTGTCCATGTTCTTAACAATGCAAATCCCCTTTTTTGTAGAACTGGCCACCCGATCTATATTCCTCATTAAAAAAAATAGATAGGTAAGTAAATTACAAGGAAAACTCTGCTTGAGAAAAGATCTCGTCTCAAAAGGGCCAGCCCTTCACCTGGTACTGCTTGAAGCTGCCTGAACAAGTACACAAAACCCGCTGGTTGCTCACATGCATTTTTGAATGGAACACACTGCAAAACAACACACATGAACTTTTCATACCCAATTGGCAGTTTATATGAATGTTACAGTGGAGGTGTTTCTGGCAGTGAGATATTCAGAATATCACCTGGGACAAGCCACGTTTTTAATCACATTCCAAATAACACGTTCACCCTGTTTGGAATCGCAGTGATGGTCTACAAGAAGATTGATTTATGTCTTTTTTTAAAAAAAAAAAAAAATATTTATTCAGAGTTTAAAGATTACAAAAAGAAAGAAAAAGAATCAAACAAATCAATATAATACAATACAAAAACAAAAACACTACATAAAACATTGAATTAACAAAACAAAACAAGAACAATTAAAAACACTTCCAATATTTTCAATCTTAGCTTTCATTCACTTGTTTCATTGACTTCCACACGCCTCCCTTTTTGTATTCCACTTCAATTAACTGTTTCAGCAATTCCTTTCCATCTTCCTCTGTTTTCTGTCCTATCATTAATCTTAACATATTCTAACCTTGTTTTTTCCCTTTAATACATTAACAATCTATCTGTACCTAGTTCCTTATAACATTTCTGCCAAAGCCATATAACTTCATTCCACTATTTTTCTAAAGCTCATTAATTTTGCAATATTTCTGTAAATAATCTTTAAATTTTTTCCAGTCTTCTTCCACCGACTCTTCTCCCTGGTCTCGGATTCTGCCAGTCATTTCCGCCAATTCCATATAGTCCATCAACTTCATCTGCCATTCTTCCCGGGTGGGTAGATCTTGTGTCGGAGACTGATTTATGTCTTTACCAGGGGAACATCATAAACATTTCTAATAAAAAATACTTTCTCGGTGTCTCTGCCCCCTGTCACATAATAAGTCGTACCTTTGTTGCTCCTGTTGCATTCTAGAATGCTGCATTGAGAACATAGGAAGCTTCTTTATACAGAGTCAGACCATCAGTAGTGTCGGCAGTAATGGCTGGCAATGCCTTTGCAGGATTTCAAGCAAGGAATCTTACCAACGCCTACCTAGACATGTTATGCATCAAAGATGGGCCTTCCCAGTTCTTTCACTTCTTTGCTTGTTTGCTTTTGTGAATATATAGTTACATATTTCTGTGAGTCACTCCGGCGATGCTTAATCGGCTGCAAGGTGGGATAATATTTTTTTAAAGAAACAATACTAGTAATACAAAGGTTTATGCACACATACAGTACATGTGCCAGACCTTCCAAGTGTCCCTATTTTCCAGAGACAGTCCCGGATTTACAGAGGCCGTTCCCATTTCTGATTTGATCCCAGAATGACCCACTTTTCCTTAGAAAGTCCCTATTTTCATCAGAGAAATATTGGAGGGTATGGTAGGATGTCCCTATTTTCAAATGAGAAATGTTGGAGGGTATGGAGTTATGTGACACTGCCCCCCCCCCGAGCCAAGGTGATAAGGAGATAACCTTTAGAAGATATCTGAAGGCAGCCCTGTCTAGGGAAGTTTTTCAATGTTTAATGTTTTATTATGTTTTTATACATATTGGAAGCCACCCAGGGTGTCTGGGGCAACCTGGGTAGATGAGCGGGGAATATTAATAATAATAATAATAATAATAATAATAATAATAATAATAGACTAGGATGTCCATATTTTCATCGGAGAGATCTTGGAGGGTATGATGTACATACACACACTTTGTATTGTCTGAAACAGAGTGTGATCTTTCACAAGGAGTTTTATCAGTTCTTCCTTGAGGAAAGGGTCCCCCCCCCTCCAGGTATCACCCCTAAACCCACCTAGCTAAGGAGCAGCGCAGATGGCAAAAGTGTTTCTGAGGTCCTCTCCACCCCTGCCCAGTTCATCATGCTGAGACAATTAAGGAATCAGTCAAAGGGGGTGGAGGCTATCTTTATTCAGGATCAGACATAGGTGCTGTAAAGCCCACTAAGAAACCAGACATTTCCTCTCCCAGAAGGTTTACAGACTAGGTGTAAACCAGGATATCCAGAAGAAGAATAGGAGGAGGAGGAGACAAACTGAAGTGACAATAAAGCAATCCACCATTCACATAACAGCCCAGCATGCGGTTTGCTTAAACGGCTCAAAACACAAATGATTATACAGTCCCATGGGAGAGGAAGGGGATGACAGCAAACTACCTAGAAACGGGGTGAAGTGAAGAATGGAATAACATGTAGCTTAAACACAGCTTGGTCCAGAAAATAGTTATGCTACGGTGCGATGATCTAAGTTGATGCAAACACATCTTTGAACGTCCTCCGTAAAATGTCGCAAATCGCCTCCTGAGTTTGTTCTGCCTGATTGCAAGTGAAATAGGGATGAGGAGAGCTCCACCCCAAGTGGAATGTGGTCCAAAGCTACAGGTTCTGGTGCAGGCAGAGGTGCTTCTGGAACAAGCCTAAGAAGAGATGCCAGGGTTCTGGTTCTATTCTGCAAGGAACATGCGAAATGGACGTGTTGTGGCCTGTCACGGCAGCCTTAGATGTTCCGAATCCTTCAGCGAGCCAAGATTGTTGGGTTCTCCACACCACCTTGGTGTACTCGGGAGCATATCAAGCTCAGAAGAGCAAGACCCTTGGGAGTCCTAGGCTATTCTCATATAGACTGAAGAGTCCCAGGCCAATGTTTGATTAGTTCGGTGGCAGAGCATCTCTTTTGCATGCAAATGGTCCCAGGTTCAGTCCCCAGCATCTCTGGGTAGCACTGGGAATGTTCCTTATTTGAAACCCCAGAAAACCACTGCAAGGCATTGTAAACAAAACTGAGCTAGATGGAGCAATTGCACTCTATTTTCCAGGGATAGTCCTGGATTTACAGAAACCGCCCTGGTTTCTGATTTGATCCCAGAATGTACTGCTTTTCCTGCCCCAATTTTCATCGAAGAAATGTTGGAGGGTATGGAGTTATGCGACCCCCACAAGCCAAAGAGATAAGTAACTGTGCAACCTACAGAAGACATCTGAAGTCAGCCCTGTATAGGGAAGTTTTTAGTTTTTTAATGTTTTATTATGTTTTCATATATGTTGGAAGCCACCCAAAGTGGCTGGGGGCAACCCAGTCTGATGGGCAGGGGAGTACCTAATAATAATAATGGAATAGGACATCCCTATTTTCATCGGAGAAATGTTGGATTGTACGCAATCGTCTTACCCAGTATAGTGCAACTTTCTGCATTCCTTTGCTTTTATTAATTGTGCCTCTGGTGTGAAAAAATGTGACACACCGAGTATTTATTGCAGATATGAAGTATCTGTAGTATCTTTTTAAAAAAGAGGTCTCCTTTAGCATCTTTTTTTAAAAAAACAGCAACCAGGCTATTGGATCCGTGTTTGAATTCATCAGCAAAGAGCTACTCAGGTATGCTGCAAAACAGAGTCTCTAAGTGAAGTACAATGAGAAGTTATCCTTAGAGAAAATGACATGTGCATGACCTAATACAACTCCACATAACATCTGGATTCCCAGCTCCCATCCACTGGACCTTTGGCCATGCTGTCTGGGGTTCCCATCTCTGGCCTAATAGAACAGTCCCCTAGACAGAATTTTAGCAAAAGTGCAAGCCCTACTTAAATAAATTGAGAATTGAAGGTGAATGGAGGTTTCCCCACTTTTGCAGTCTGCTAACTGACAGTCAGAGAGCATGCAGATAGAAATCTTGGGTCTCCAGCTGCTTTGAGACTGCAGTTCCCATGATCCCTGACCACTGGTCTTGCTAGCTAAGGATGATGGGAATTGTAGTCCAAAACAGTTGGAGACGCAAGTTTGGGAAACAACTCTTAAAAAGAGCAGGCTATACCAGGCTGATATGATTTCTGTCTCACCCTAGGGTAGAGAGAGAAAAGGCATCAAATGTGCTTTTCCAAATAGATTTTAAAATGTATGACATGAAATGCTTATGGCTGCTTAACCAAAACCATCAAATGCCATCCTAGAGGACTTCTAAATAACGCTGAAGTTTGGACTGTGGCAAGCCTCCACAGCTGTGCTTGCCAGTCTTGGGTCTCCAGCTGTTTTTTGACAACAATTCCCATCACCCCTTGCTAGCTAGGGATGATGGGAGTTGTAGTCCCAAAACAGCTAGAGACCCAAAATTGGGAAACACTGCTCCAGGACAAGCATTGGGAACCTGTGGCCTTCCAGATGTTGTTGACTCCATCTCCCATCACCCCCAGGCAGCATGGCCAATGGCCAGGGATGATGGGAACTGTAGTCTAATGTCTGAAGGGCCTCAGGTCCTCACCCTGCTTTAAGGAAAGGACCTTCCAAAATTGTGGCCCTGCTAGTAGAAATACATTGCTACATGTCTTATGTCTTCAGCCGGTCATTCACAATTAGTGTAAAAATTCGAAGATGTACCTATTACTTATAAAATGGGGAACACTTTGTAGTGTCTTTTGGTATTCATTTACAAAACATCAGCATGAATGGCTGATTATACAGGGTTCATTTATACTTCCACTACTGCAGTGGCTGTTATCCTGAAACAGCAACACCTGGCTTCAGATTCCATGATCTTTAGAGCACAATTATGCTGAAAAATCACTGCTGTTCAACTGCACACAACTACAATGAACTGTCCTTTTCCTGAACAAAAGGTAAACACAAAAAAATGTCCCGGTTTAAACTCAGCAAGCATAGATGAATTTAGAAATGAATATACAACTACTATAATTATTATTAGGGGGAAACGAAATTTGAAGTGCCTATGTCCTGGATTCAGGCGTTACAAAAACAGTGCAAAATGATACAAAAGCCCACAAAAAGCTGTATTTGGCAGCACAAACTTCCTCTTTTTCAGAAGTGCCGTTTTAAGGCGCCAGTTTACCCAAGCTAAGTTAGCCAAGCTACGTTTGAGAATCTGTAGTGTCTCATTGACCCCTACTAATAAACAGGTTCTGGGTGCTTAATATTGTGGGCAACGCAAAGTTGCAAATGGCTAACGTGTTGTGGGGATCATTCCTGCACACAGAAACAAACTGGTGGCTTAGGGGAGAGTTCAAATGTTCTTACTGAAGCACTGAGAAATCTTGAGGACAGCACCACTGTTAAAAGAGGGAAGCAGTTTCTTTTCTCAACCTGACTGGGCTTTGTGAGAAGTGGTTTTTTGTTATATGCCTGAAATGCTAGGCTCAAGAGCCACACTACTGTGGGAATCCCAAAGGAGAAAGGGGTTGTGTTTTAAAATCTCTCTTCCCACTGCTCTCCTTTCAGCAGGGCAGTCTTGATCCTCACCCTGGAACAGATTCTAATCATGTGCAGTAAATACTATGAGTTTTACAGGCCATGCTCCATGGGCATGGCCAGGATTTTTGTTAGGGGTGGGGCAGGACTTTTGTTAAGGGAGGGGCAGAATCAGCGTGATTGGTCAGGTAGTTAAGTACAGTCTGAAGTTGAAAGGAATCCGTTCCGGAAGTCCTTTTGACGTCCAAAACATTCGGAAACCAAAGCGTGGCTTCTGATTGGCTGCAGGAAGCTGCTGCAACCAATCAGAAGCCCTGACAGATGTTCGGGTTCCAAAGAACATTTGCAAACCAGAACACTCACTTCCAGGTTTGCGGAGTTTGGGATCCAAGGTAAGACTGTATTTCTATTGTTTTACTTGATGGGGTGCAGCTGCCCCCCCCTCTGCCCCACCTTGGCTACACCCATGCCATGCTCCCAAGTAAACAGACTGCCACCCTGTGCTGGCTTCCTTAGGAGTAATCCCTACCAAAGTCAACAGGATAGCTATTGTAATTTCTTTTGTTATATTCCAATGCACATTTCGGAATCAGGATCGGCACTAAACAGGCTGACCAGAATAGCAATCCTAATTGCAGGAGGTCAAGGTCCAAAATCCCTATTGGCTAATCTGAGAATGGTCATAGGCAAAATATGATCCAGATAAACACAGTTTCTGTTGATTTTTAATTCTAAAGACCACATTCTCACCTGATGAAAATCTATGTTGAACTCATTATCCCATGCCTGATCCAACCTCATATACCAGGCCTGGTCCAAAATCTAACTCTGTTTCCCAAACTTGAGTCTCCATCTGTTTTTGGACTACAGCTCCCATCATCCCTAGCTAACAAGGTCAGGGATGATGGGAATTGTAGTCTAGTCCAAAAACAGATGGAGACTCAAGTTTGGGAAGCACTGAATTCTAACTGAAGTTTGCTCAGCAAGTAATTTATTACAGGGCAATACTAAGCTGTATTACATTTTTGCAGGCATTATTTTCTATCAATGAAAGGGACGGAAATAACGTAGAGAAATGTCTATAATAAGCAGGAAGTATAACACATCATTTAACTGCTATTTATTTTCATAAACATGAGGTATTTCAAAGTGCTATAAAGATGCAGCACTAAATGTACATCGTTGGAAGAAATTAAACACAGAACTTTGCAATTACCCAGTTCTATGCAACAAACATTAACAAATACATTAACTGGAAGAAACAGGCTAGGAAAAAAAGGCATATATAGTAAATTTTCTTTACAAAAGTTTTCTTAGTTCAAAAAAGTGATAAAGTAATATCTACTCAAAACTTTCCACAACCATTTTCATACGAAAATATAAGTATCAAATTTAGTTATGTATCAGCGTCATACTAAAGTATACAGGCAGTGTAAGAATTAGTACAGTACATAACAGAGATTAACAATATATTTGCATACAAAAACATGCTCCTCAAACATTGAGGTATTACAGTACTTAGGTATGAACTTCCAGTCTAATATTGGTAGCAAAAAGTCACCTCTCATAACCCAAGACATGTACAAAAGGCAAGTGTGGGTGTGTATTTTATTTACAGAGGTGTGGCTTGTTCCCCACTCTCTCCCCGCCCTCCCCCCCCGGGTACAAAATGGTTTTGCCCCATAACACCTGGTAGAACATAAGCACCATTTAAAAAGGAATGAATATTTCCAAACTCAACTGGATGTCATAAGCAGATCCAAAGGCTCACAACATTTATAAAAAACATATACAGTTCTAGGAGGAAATACAAAAGGCATCCCCATCACGGTTTGGCAGTCTCTTCCAATTCGGAGACTGGATTGAAAAGTAAAACCAACATTCTTAACGTCAAAAAACATAACTCTCTTTAAGGAATCAAAAATGTGCAAAGTGGCAGTGGCTGTCCAGATCAGACAATTTTTAAAAACAAAACAAAAAAAACAACGCTGTTATTTTTTTGTAATATCTCTTTTTTTGTTGTTTTTAGCAAGTCTGCATGTGCTCCAATTTTTTTATCAGCTGCTGTTGTCTGACTTGCAGTTTTTCCTTTTCTAGCAACAGCTTGTGCTCCTCGGCGTGTAGCGAATGAACGTACTCGGTGGCTTTTTTCAAGATGACGACTTTTGCCGCCTTCTCGTTTTTCACCAGTTCCGGCACATGGTCCCTAAGCGTGAGGAAACTCGACCTCAGGTCGTTGCGCCGCTGGCGCTCCAAGATGTTGTGGTTACGCCGGCGCTCGCTGTCTTCCGAATCGGAGCTTCGAGGACTGGAGCTCTTGGCCTTGGGTTGGGTCATGGCTTTGACGGGACGGGGCGCTTCAGTTTTTAGCTTTTTCTGGGGCGGCACCTCCTCACTTTCGATGTAAGGCGAAGGTGCGGCGTAGTTATGCTGCTGGTGAATAGGGGCACAGCGCTTTAGAAGGACTTCGTTTGGCTGAGTTCTCACGGAGGCAAAAGAGGTGGCGCTTCTGGGGCGCGTCGCAACCGTGAGGGTGGTCACGGCCTTGTAGGATGAGGACCGCCTCTTTTCCACGGTGACCACGTCAATTTCCTCGTCGTCCTCGTCCTCTTCGTCATCTTCATCTTTTAACACATCGAGGAGAGAGAGAAGAAACAGGGAGGTGTTACCATCTCAGGAAAGCACACCAGAAGGCTCTCAAGCATTTAGCATTAATTAGCATATATGTGTGTGAAATGAAAGCAATTCCCAGGGCAAATGCCCATGTATAAATATTTAAGCAACGCAAAGGAGGCAGGGAAACAGCATTTCAAGGTAAAAGAGAAAGGACTTTGTATACATGTGCCTTAGAGGCTACATGCTATTCTATATAGTTCTGCAGGTCTTGTAACCAAGATGTAGCTCTAGATCCACATGAAATAGCACAAAACACTGGATTTCAAGCTGTGCAGGAAAGCAAATAAATTTGCAACCCAAATAATCATAGGATGGAAATAAATCTGGAAACGAAATACCCTAATTTGCATTTTAAGCCACCAGTCTGTGCTCTAAATTGCACGGACAATACAAGCAGACACACAATGCACATTAAATGTACACACACACACACACAGATCTTGCTTGACTGAAAAGGGACTGGGAAACCAAACAATTGCTGGATTTGTTCTAACAGGGAATGCAGAGCTCTTCCAGTTGGTAGCCAAAGTTTTGGTTTACTGCCAGGAAGACAGCTGTTGGGAGGAAACACTCCTTCACTCAAAGCTGTCAAGATGCAGACATGAAGGGAGCAGCGAGTGTTTTGAAACAGGAGGCTGTTCGTCAACTTTTATGATTCTGGTCATAGGGATACTCTCATTTACATATGGGAAGCTGTGTTTATTACTATCCCTCTCTCCCACCAGGAGTGTAAACGTTTCACTTAACTTGCAGCTCAGCATTGTATTTCCGCCCCGCTAAAACACCTGCTAAATTGTTGGACGATGAGGGACAGCGTGAATTTTTGATGCCTCGTGCAAAATAAACAATCCACGCCCAACACAAAAGAGCAAATCGCTCGTGTTTTCACAATAGGCTGTTGCATGCAAAACTTGTATACAGTATATATGGCAGCAGAAATGGAACCAGGTGCAGAACTGCAGTGATGTTTAGCATAAATGTGTTGTAGGCTTGCAAATTTATTTTTTTTAAATGAATTTCTTTCATCCATCCATCATCAGCGCTGCAAAAGTTTGTGTGTAAGGTAGGAGGAACCCAAACAACTGTCTGGAACTGAGTCCCCAAAGGAAACTTTTTTGGTAAGAATAATGACCTGAGAGAGGCATGTACCCTGCCACCTACTGGTCATGCTTTGTAATGTTTCTGGTAGGGAAGCAATTAAACTCACCTACCAGTTTGGTAAACCAGTCTAGATTATTATTTTATTAATCTTTTTTTTAAAAAAAGTAATAATAATGCAAGCAGGCTACATTCTACAAGCATTTTCTCCCCATGAAATAAACAAAATACCCCTGTGTATCCTGTCTTTGCAGAGCTCCTGGGCATAAATATCAGCAGCATTCATTACCCCTCCCTCAATTCCACAGGAGTCAAATGGCTTCTCTCCTTCCCCCTCCCACCTCTGCTTTAAATCTCTCTTTCCACCTTATTGCTTTGTAGCAGAAGGTTCGCCTGGAGATCAGACCACCCTGGGCATAGCTCAGTTGGTTAAGAGTGCTGTACTGATAACGCCAAGGTTGCAGGTTCAATCCTGCTGCATATTCCTGCACTGAAGGGAAGAACCACAAGGTTCCTCCCCAACTCTAGAATTCTGTGAGTAACTTCCACTCAGTCTTACTATTACTGAGACATGACCTATACGAATATACAGATCTGTATACTTTGGTTTGGTGTGTAAAGGGGGGGGGGTAAGCCTTAGCTATGATTTGGATGCAGGAAGGAAAAGGTTACAGCCTGAGAGACAAAACAAAACAACCAGAAGAGACCATTTCCTTGTTCTCTAGGTCCATAGGTAAAGAGGCAGCTCTGTCCAAATGCACCAGCCTAACGGAGATACACTGGGATCATTCAACAGCATTGGTGATCAGCCACCCATGCACTGGGGATCACCCACCCAGCTTCCTATCGATTCACAGAATCATAACCCTGAGGACCTTTAAGTCCAACCCCCCTGCAATGCAGCTGTCCCATTCGGGGATCAAACCTGCAACCCCGGGAGTTATCAGCACCCTGCTCTAACCAACTGAGCTATCCAGTCATAGCTGTTGCACTCTGGCTGGTGGCACAACTGAAGCAAGGCAGCCGTGCTACTGTGTTGGCTTGCTGTGAGGGGCAGGGGAAAGAGCGTTGCAACCCGAAACACCCCCCTCCCAATGGAGCGATGCGTGCATGCCGGAAAGCATGTGGCTATTTACCGGAATCGCTGAGCGTGTCATCGCCAGAGCTGCTGCCGGTCCGGCTGTCACTGGCTGCGCTTGGGTGGCAGCCGCTGTGCTGAGCAGGAGCTGCCACCCCTGGAACCGCCTCGCTGCCGCTGCCAAGGTTCCCTCGGATCCCAGCCGCTGCAGCAGGAGCAGCCGGCTCCCTCTTGTTCATAGGGAAGGGGAAAACCACGGCTGGATCCACGCACTCCGATACAGAGTTGTTCAGCTGCGCCTGGCTGCTGCTGCTGCTGCCATTGTTCGCAGAGCTGCTGGCGGCGGTGGCGGTGGCTGCGGCAGCGGCAGCAGAGAGGGCTGTAGACCCAGCTGTGGCCGGCGCGACAGCTGTTCCTCCTTTGCTCTGCGGCTTCTCGTTGGCCGCTGCCCTCTCCAGCTTCTCGCTGGCGGAAAAGCCGCTCCACATGCAGTCCTGGATGATGATGGCGTTCAGGTTGCTGTTCTCCCCCAAGCCGGTCTCGAAGGAGTCCCCTCCATCGCCGCCGCCCCACAGGTCCGCTTCCGGGGGCAAGAGCAGCAATTCCGAAGCCCAGTCCAGAGGGTCGGCGGTTCGGAACCCCCCGAGAGTCCCCGCCCCGCCCCAACTCGAAACGGGGGCTCCCCCGGGGGGGTTTTCTTGCAGACCTGCCGGGCTGGGAGACAAGGGAGGTGTAGGCAGTAGCTCGAACTTTTTCCAGATGTCCTCCCCCGGGGGAGCAGAGTCAGGACCGCACAAATAAAAATCATCTTCGTCCGGGTAGAAGCAAGGCTGCAAGGAGTCGAATTCGAGATCTGGGTTTTTACTGACCATCCCTGGCATCTCTGCGTACTTTCCTTCCGAGAAGAAATCTTGTGTTTTGTTTTTTTCCCACTTGGTGTGAAAGGAGATGCACTCCCCCCCCCAAGCGCCTTTCCAGGCAGGATCACAAACTAAGCAGGAGAGAAGTGGGAGGGGAAAAAACAAAAACAAATTAGACTTTAAAAAAAAAAAATCAGAAACACACACCTATCCTGTGATACACTCCTACAGAAACAAAAGCTCTCCACCCACATACAGCAACAGTTCCCGGGTTTCTTCTACCTTCTGTAGGGAAACAGCAGGAAAATCTGAGCAGGGCTATATGAATGTACAAGGGCTTGTCTTCAACTCCTGCATGCTGCTGTCTCTCAAGTCTGCTCCTTGGGGCGCACCCCCTTCAATCCAGGGAGGGGAGGAAATGTTCACAGATGCAGAGAGAAATTCATCCAGCGGCAGACACCGTGTGGGGAGGGGGAGAACCCACCCACCCTCTGGATATTCGAGCAAAGTAAGAGGAAGTTTCTGCCCTCTTTTGTCATCTGCAGGCTACGCAGAGAGAGGGAAAAGGAGGACGACGGATGTTTGGGGGGGGGGGGAATGGAGGGGAGAGGCGCTCGGCACTACTTTGCAAATTGCCATTCCGTTCACTCCCAAGCGCGCTTCCAGAAACCCACACGCAGAGAGGGGAGTAGGAAGGTGAAATAGGAAGTCTCCCAAAGCAGCAGCAGCATTATGCAACAGAATGAAATTCATTCACACACACCAACACACACGCACCAGGAAAACCTCTCAATATAGGCGACAGGAAGTTTTTGCGCCACACTGATTGTGGGCAGGCAGGGTGGTTGGGGAGGAAGGGGGAAATATATATATATATATATTGCGTTGTCAATTGCGAATATAAAATTAAACAGAAAAACACTACAAGTTCTAACCCAAGCACCCACGATTTTGCAGGCATATTTTAAAACGGACAACACACGCACCGAAGCGCACCTCTCCATCCTGCGCGCAAAAAGCAGGATCGCGCCTGCCCAGGCATGTAAAAGTCTGCAATAGGTTTCCACCAAAGCAAAAACAAAACAAAAACCCCGTCCATGCTGCATGGACGTCGCGGGCACCGGGATATTAAAGGAAAGCAGGGGAGGGAGGAGAGGAAAGCGGGGGAGGTTTTTTTTTTTTTTTTGCTGAAATGAAGCCCGGGATCAATAGCAATAATAACTGCTCGGAACGGAAAAGCTTTCCCGACCGGAGCTCGCCAAAGCAACCCACACCGCGGATACGAAGCCATCCCAGCTGCTGCTCTCGCCTGCCCCGCCCCCCTGATCGCTCCCACTATTGTACACGAGAGATCGCCACTATTTTTTATTATTATTATTTCACCTCCACCCAAGGCTTGCTAAATCTCCTCGCGCGGAACGCAGCAAAGGGCACAAAAGCGCAGACGCGCGCAAGCTCCTCGCGCAGCCACATCAACAGTTTTAAGCGCGCGGTGGGAGGGCGGGGGGGGGGGGGTTGAGGCGGCAGAAAAAAATAAAAATAAACCGCGGCATGGTTGGCTTGCGATGAATGAGGGAAACAGCAAACAACAACAATACACGCATAGACAACGCGCCAACCATCAGGAGACACTAGGTATCTATCCTTCCAAACAAACAAACAAAAAAACCACAACACACCCAACGACACCCCACCTCTCCAAATTGAGGATGGGTTGCATCGGTTAAGGCAGATTTTATTTTCTTCTCCCCCCCCCCAAGTGGCTCTTTTTGCACCCCCCCGCGCGCGCGCGCACCCGGGCACATCTTACCTGCTGGAAGGCGGTGGCTGCTGCACGGAAAATGGGTGGGTGCGTGGGGGGCGAGGGAGAGAGGACTGGGGGTGGGGGGCGCGCGAGTTAAGCCCGAGGATGTCCTTGCACTTTTCAGAGCACCAGCAAGCCCGGTCGACCCCCCCCCACCCTCCAGCCGGGCTTAAGCCTCCGCATCCACCCTTGCTTGCAGACAGATGACTGTCACTGAGTGGGCTTTGAAGCTCTTGTATGTTATTAACTACCAAAAAAAAAAAAAAAAATCCTGACACACCCGGAGAGGGAAGGGGGGGGGAAGAGAGGGAGAGATCCAGCCTTAACCCCACCCCCCTGATTTCCATAAAAGCAGGGGAGGTGCCAGGCATTTGGCGCCAAAATCCCCTCTGCTTCTTCTTTTCTTCTCTTTGCAAAGCGGCGGCAGGAGAGGCGCTTGCAAAAGAAATGCAAAGCCGCCGACGCGCACTCCCGCTGGGTTTTGCTCCGCCGCCTGATCGTGGGTGGGTCGCGCACTTTGCAAAGGAGAGGAGGCGTCTCTCTTTTTCTCTCTCTCCCCCCCCCCGCACCACCAGTTGGCAATGCCAACCGACCTGGTGGATCTAGGTGCAAGTTTACTCGGGTGCAAACCTCGCAGGGGACAGCTCCTCATTGAAGATAAACGCCGTGCGTGACAAGCGCCCGCCTCCTTCCCGGTGTCATCCTGCCCTCCCCCCCCCCCGTATTTATTTTAATTTTTTTGCACAATATTTTTATTTTATTTTGCAAAGCTTCCGTTCAGGCAAGGGATTTTGCAGAAGGAAGCAGGGAGAGAGGGAGGTGGTGGCTGGGGTGGGGTGGGGGGGACACGATAATTGCCTGGGTTTTGTCTCAGGCTTTGTTGCAAGTATGCGTTGACCTGGGATTGCGTAGGACGGGGGAAAGAGGGAAGCTGCGACGTCTTCGTCTTTAAACGGACAAGTGCCTGCGGAAGAGGTTTGCCCTGGGGCTGCTGAGGGTAAAATAAATAATGCACCCCGCCTCCCCAAATTCCCCGAGCCTCTCCAGTTGTGTACATCCGTCTTTCGCCCCCCTCCTTGGCTTCCGACATTGTATATGAATCCTGCACAACGGTTGCAGGACAGAGCAGCTTCGCTCTGCAAAAGGCGACCCCTCGCGGATGCAGAAAGAGAAGCAAGCGTTCTGAACAATATCCGAGCGTAGGCAAACGTATTACATGTATGACCTCACCCAAGCAAGAAGTCCCGTTCTCCTTTTTTTGTTTGTTTAATTTTCGTTTATTTATTTAGATTATTTACAACCCGCTTTCCGAATGGAATTCGCCAAAAGGGCACGTGCGTCTGCACACGGAGACAAACAGTTAAAAGTGCAATAAAATCAAATGGGAAGATAAGAGAAGAGGCAAATTGGAAGCACATGACATTAGAAACTACTGCTAAGGTTAGAATCCTGCAGAGGCTTATTCGAGAGTTAAGCCCCACTGAAATAAGGAGTCTCCTTATTAGCCATATACAGTGGTACCTTGGGTTAAGAACTTAATTCGTTCTGGAGGTCTGTTCTTAACCTGAAACTGTTCTTAACCTGAAGCACCACTTTAGCTAATGGGGCCTCCTGCTGCTGCCGCGCCGCTGGAGCACGATTTCTGTTCTCGTCCTGAAGCAAAGTTCTTAACCTGAGGTAATATTTCTGGGTTAGTGGAGTCTGTAACCTGATGCGTATGTAACCCGAGGTACCACTGTATAGGGTTGCCATGTAACCAGGATATGTCCTCTTTTTCATGGTTAGAATCGTCATAGCGATCCATAGTTAAAAGCAGAAGTTGGCCAACATGTCCTCTTTTTTGCTCTTCAAAATGTGGCAACCCTAACAGAATTCTGCGGTACCAAAAGAAAAAAAATAATCCTGTAGTGGAAAGTGAATTCACTAGCTGGGGTTGGGGGCAGCACACACAAAAAAGTATGCCACACATAGGTGCCAACTCTATGGGGCCCTGGTTCTTTTGGCATCCCCAATGACATTTTTAGCCATCCCCCATAGCGGGTGGTGCTGTGGGTTAAACCACAGACCTTAGGGCTTGCCGATCAGAAGGTTGGTTGTTCGAATCCCCGCAAGGGGGTGAGCTCCCGTTGTTTGGTCCCAGCTCCTGCCTACCTAGCAGTTCGAAAGCACGCCAGTGCAAGTAGATAAATAGGTACCACTCCAGCGGTACGGTAAATGGCGTTTCCGTGCGCTGCTCTGGTTCGCCAGAAGCGGCTTAGTCACGCTGGCCACATGACCCGGAAGCTGTATGCCGGCTCTCGGCCAATAAAGCAAGATGAGCACCGCAACTCCAGAGTCGGTCATGACTGGACCTAATGGTCAGGGGTCCCTTTACCTTTACCTATATATTTTCTGCAAGTTGGCTCCTCCCTTGGGTAGCCACCTCCTGCCACCGCCACCCAGCCACCCTCTTTCCCCATCTTGCTTCCCAGCTTTTGGCACCATTTCTGAACACACCTGAGCTGGGGCAGCTGGGGAGAGGCAGGTCAGCCAGCCAGTAGGAGAGGCCAGCAGCCGGGTTTGGGGTGGGGTAGCTGAGCAATCCGAAACTTCTTGTATTTGGGTGAGGAGAGAGAGGCTAGTGGGTGGGCAAGAAGGGGAGGGTAGTACACTCCACAGAAGTGCAGGGAGGGGGGCAATATTTTCTTCCACTTGGCGCCTATGATGCCCAAATATCCTCAGTTGCAGATTTTAGGTGTGGGAAGGAGTAAGTGGCAAATTGTCTCCCTTAGGTATTCTGGGCCCAGACAGTACAATGCTTCAATGGTAAAATCCAGGCAACTTGAATTCAGCCCCAAAACAAATCAGCAACGAGGGGAACTCAAGGAAAATAAGTTCTACATGCTCCCTAGATGTAACGCTGAAATTGTTGCGTGCTGAGCAGGTTGCAGGTTCCAAACAGCCTCCAAGGGCAGCCCCTCGTGTAGTGCTTTACAGTAGTCCAGCTGGAAGATTTATCGGGCACACACTGGCTTTAATACCTCAGAAAAGGCATAGCTGCCTAATGAACAGAAGCTGGCTATCCAGGATGAGGCTTGGGTCCAGAAACTTCTGTTTGCTGGATCTTTGAACTTTCAGCTCTAGTTGAAAACATCCCTCTTTTTTTTGTTTTGCTGAAGCCATGCAGAAAATCTGGCATTGGTGGTGTGAGACTTGACAGGTGCTCCCGTCTGTTGTATGGCTTTGTCTTGCGTTGCACAAATGGAAGGAACATGATGTGGGTAGGCTGAAGGCTTCATTAACTTCTGTACATTTGCCTGTTCCTCGGTTTTTCAAGCTCGTGAGTCAGACCGAATGCTTCGGTAATCAAATTTGGCTCCCATACTTCTTTATCCTTGGTTTCTGCCTCGCTCGGTACCATAACAAAACAAAAAAATCACATTGATGCTACAACCTCAAATCTACATGGGAGTTTGTTTTACTGACAGCCACTTGTACCTTTGAACGTGTTTCTTTTACTTACACACCCAAGTTTTCTTTGTGGATCAGAAGGGAAATTTTCAGTCTCCTGGTCGCATGCTGAATTGATTTCTGTTCCTGCCCCCTCCCCTTTGTTGAGCACACAAGCTTCCCTTAATGATGGGTTCTCTAGGTACAATTGTAAAAACCATTATGTAATTGAAGTAACTCACTCCATGCATCCTAGCTTCCCAGCACTGCACAGAAATGGCCCACAGAAGCCATCTGCATCCTGATTACAAAGGACTTGAGTCTGAATGCTCGCCGGCTTCAGCAAAGTGATCCGGGAGCAGGGCTTCTGCGGAGTTTGGGATTCAGGTATTACAATTTGCTCTCAAAGCGCCTGTCATCTGATGCATATTGAGAGTGCAAAAGTAATAATAATAATTCTCTTTCATCTGCAGAAAAAGTCACCATATTTTTCGCTCTATAAGACGCACCAGACCACAAGACACACCTAGTTTTTGGAGGAGGAAAACAAACAAAAAATTCTGAATCCCAGAAGCCAGAACAGTAAGAGGGATTGCTGCACAGCGAACCCTCTTGCTTTTCTGGCTTCTGGGATAGCTGCGCAGCCGGTATTCACTCTATAAGACGCACACACATTTCCCCTTACTTTTTAGGAGGGAAAAAGTGAGTCTTATAGAGCAAAAAATACGGTATTTCCTGTTATCGCAACGGGTGGTACGTATGCAGGCAAGGAGAAGTTGTACATTGTGACGACTTTGAGAAGTTGTCGTATCTGTCTTGTGTGTTCGGTGGATTCCACCCAGAGAAAGCCAAGCCACCCAACACCAGGAAGAGAAGACAAGTCCTAATACATCTCCTGGAGGTATTTAAGCAGAGGATGGGTCAAGGATGCTGTAGTTGCTCCATGCATTGGAGATCCTGCATTATTGCATCGAATGACCCCCAGGGCCACTTCGAACACTGAGGAGTCTAAACTCAGCATAGTATTCTCTCCCATAGGAGTGAATAACATCCGTTCACATGGGATCAGCGTTCGAAACTGACCCCATTCTTCTAGGCGTGTTTTGCGATGGGGAATTTCATTAACGTGAGCAGTGTCTGAGCTCTGGGTACCTAAGGTTTCAGATTAAAACTTCCACTGCTGGAATGAAAGGAGGACCTTTTTCTGCCTCCCCACTTCCAGCCACTCTCCAAGGACTGGAGAAGAGGCCTTCATAAGAATATTAGGGACGGGTGGGCAGGGGAAGCATGGCTTTGTTTTTTGCAGTCTTCAGATGAGGACTAGGCCATGTGAAAAATGAACATAAGATTTTAGCTGCAGTTTATTCATTTTCAGCTTTGTATTCTTGTTATATATAAAAAAACACAGATTCCATTGCGGCACTCATAACCTAAGTTTAAGGTCTCCTAGCCTTCATACCTCAGTTTCTAACACTGCATGGGATGCCATTGGAATGAGGCCTAATATTGCTTTATTCCGCCTGGCCATTAAACACCAACCTTGTTCCCGTCTATCTTCTCTTACTCCTTCATCTGCGTAGTCCCACCTTGGTTCCAAGTGACGCAACATTCTGAGCTAAGCTTTGCCTAAACTGGGAGTTGGGTTCAGAGAGCCACCTCTGAACCGTCACCATCCCAAACTTCATGCCAATCAACAGGAGAGGAGTATGTTCCTAGGCATGTGCAGAATACACATATTTTCTGCTGCTCCAGAGGGTAGCACCTGAACCAATGGATTCAAATTTCAAGAAAGGAGATTCTGACTAAGCATTAGGAAGAAGTTTGTGTCGGTGAGAGCTGTTCAAGTGCTCACTGAGGTCCAGTGCTGAGGGCCTTCTGGCGGTTCCCTCATAGCGAGAAGCCAGGTTACAGGTAACCAGGCAGAGGGCCTTCTTGGTAGTGGCACCTGCCGTGTGGAACGTCCTCCCATCAGATGTCAAAGAGAAAAACAACTACCAGACTTTTAGAAGACATCTGAAGGCAGCCCTGTTTGATGGACTACTGTATTTTAATATTCTGTTAAAAGGCACCCAGAGTGGCTGGGGAAACCCAGCCAGATGGGCGGGGAATAAATAAATAAATAAATTATTAGTATTATTATTAAACAATGGAACGGTCTCCTTCCGGGGGGGGGGGGTGTGGACTCTCATTGGTTGAAGGTTTCTTTAACAGAAGTTGGATGGTCGTCTGTCAGGGATTCTTTAGCCATGTTTCATGTATTCCAGGGGCTGGACTAGACGGCTTTGGTGGGTCTCTTCCAACTCAACAATTCTATGTAGAATTTTGTGGGGTGCTGTCCCCAGGGAGGTTCACCTGGCGCCAGTGGCGGAGCAAGGTGGGGGTGGCCCGAGCTGTCGGGGGAAGCTGCGCCGCTTAGCTGGCTGCATTCCCCCTTTCCCCCTTTGTTTTGACAGCTGGAGGAGGCTGGGGAGTTGCAGGCGGGCGGCACACCGTATGTCCACCAATGGCGGCTCGCTCCGCCCCCGGCTGCAGGATGTGTGCATGGCAACATGCACCCGAGTGGCTATTCCATGCCTGGGAGGGCACCCTCTGCGCCCTGCCCCCCTCGGGAGCACGCCCACCCTGGGCTGCGCAGGCATATACTCCTGTCTGGCGCCTTCATTATGTTGGTTCTTATTTTTATTACGTATTTTGAGTTTTTTATATATTGTAATTTTATGTTGTCAAATACCTTGACATCTACAGGTATAGGGCAGTACAGTGGTACCTCGGGTTACAGACGCTTCAGGTTACAGACTCTGCTAAACCAGAAATAGTACCTCAGGTTAAGAACTTTACTTCAGAATGAGAACAGAAATTGTGCAGCAGCGGCAGCAGGAGGCTCTATTAGCTAAATTAAGTTCTTAACCTGAGGTACCACTGTATAATAATAATAATAATAATAATAGGCTTTATAAAGACAAGTAGAGTCTGCAACAAAATGTTGCAGTGTGGCCATTCCAGTCTCCATTCCAGTCTCTTCTCCCCTCACCCCAGTTTTCAATCCCCCCACCTTCAAACGTCAGCATGCTGTAGCCACTGAGGACCAAGCACACACCTACCTAAAAAAACCCCCACAATCCAGTGCTGCTCTGGTGTTGAGAGTGGTGTGTTGAGAAACAACACATCAGGACTGTTTTTTTTTTTAAAATCAGCCCTGCCTTTATAAATGTCCAGATTGGATATGCATGGGATAAACCAGTAGTACAGACTAACCCTGAGCAAGTCACCATAGTCTCTCATTGGTAGCAGATGACTTGTGCAGAGCAGTGCAATCCCCCCCCCCACTTCATTGAGATGATTCCCATTCTTTCAAACAAGAGAGGGTGAGGAAGTAAATTTCTCCAGCAGCTGTCCCTAGAATTTGCCTTATTTCACATAAGTTTGCCAAGAAAGAAAAAAAGAATATTCTCCAAGCATTTTTCTGAAAATAAAAGCACATTTCTCCACAAGAGAAATGGTACTCCCCCAAGAAAACACACTACGTAATGCCATAATATAATATAATATAATATAATATAATATAATATAATATAATATAAATAATGCCTAATGCCATAATATTCTTAAAATACCCAATTCAGATTTCATTTTTAAGTCTTCTTAATTGCAAAGTGAACCATAGGTATCGACACCTTTTTTCTTTTTTAAAACTACAAATTAAATTGTATTCAGAAATACGTTCCTCCCTGATCACTTTATGAGTCTTTATGATTTATTTGTAAAACCTATTTAAAAAGCTGGGTCTAATATTTCTCCTCCTCAAAGTAGCCAAGGACTACTTGAAAGTGTAATCCCAAAGCGTAGATGGAAAGAGGCTTAAAAGGAAGGATTAAAAGCAAAAATCAGCTTTAAGCCAATAATATGTTTTAGGAAATATTTTTCGTAGTAGCGCTCAAGATTCTGGGTTTGCATTCCTGATGGGATGGGGAGATGTTTGCAGCAGTCTTTAATCCCTTGTGAATGCCAGCAAATAAATAATGTCAGAATGTGCAAAACTGGGCGGAAATCAGAATTATTTTTATGCTCTTCAGCTTTAGTCTGACTTGGGATTAATGAATAGAGTATGTTGTTGCTGTTGTTGTTGTTGTTGTATTTGTACTGAGCCGATCTGGCTGGGTTGCCCCAGCCACTCTAGGCAGCTTAGACCTGCAATTTTACTTCCTACTCCCTGTGCTTCTGAACATAAGAGCATGAGAAGCAGGTGTTCTAAACCACTGAGATTCTTGGGCTTGCCGTTCAGAAGTCAGCAGTTCGAATCCCTGCGACGGGGTGAGCTCCCATTGCTCTGTCCCAGCTCCTGCCAACCTAGCAGTTCAAAAGCACACCAGTGCAAGTAGATAAATAGGTACCACTGCGGCAGGAAGGTAAACAGTGTTTCTGTGCACTCTGGTTTCTGTCACAGTGTCCCGTTGCGCCAGAAGCGGTTTAGTCATGCTGGCCACATGACCTGGAAAGCTGTCTATGGAAAAACACCGGCTCCCTCGGCCTGAAAGCAAGATGAGCGCCGCAACTCCATAGTCACTTTGGTCCAGTTTGGCTGGACTTAACCATCCAGGGGTCCTTTGCCTTTACTTACCTTACCCCACCAATCTGGCTGGGTTGCCCCAACCACTCTAGGCAGCTTAGACCTGCAATTTTACTCCCCACTCCCTATACGATTGAACGTAAGAGCATGAAAAGAGCCCTGCTGGATCCAGCCAAAAGTGCATCTAGTACAGTGGCCAACCAGATGGCTATGGGAAGCCCAAATCCAGATCTGAGTTGCACGAGGCATTAAAGATAGTGCACAGCTAATGGCTAGTAGGCACTGATGGTCATGCCCTCCATGAATGTGTCTAATCCTCTTCTAAATCCATCCAAATTGGTGACCGTCATTGATTCTAGGAGGGTTGAATTCTCACATTCCCCAACAACCGGTATTAAGAGGCATAGTGCCTCTAAAACTGGACCTAGTCATCCTGACCAGTAGCCACCCTTGATAATGTTCACAAATTTGTTCCATCTCCTTTCAGTTTTCCAAGCTGGTGACCTTCGTTTCATAGTTTGGCTATGCTCATCCCCACTCCTACTTCCCTATCTGTTATGTACTGAGCTTGGATCCTAGAACAATAGGATCCTAGAAGGCAGCAACCTGATTGGTCTGCAGGAGCTGCCCAATCAGGCTCCAGGAGGAAGTGAATCAACAACCTGATTGGCCCGGAGGAGCAGCCCAATCAGGCTCCAGGAGGAAGTGAATCAGCAACCTGATTGGCCTACAGGAGCAGTCCAATCAGGCTCCAGGAGGGGAGTTGAATCAGCCAATCATGTAAATCACCCATTCTGTAAATAATGTATATATAGCCAGACATTTTTTTTGGGGGGGGAGCACTCACTCACTGTGTACCATGAGCTGAAATAAAGAACATGAAAACAACACTCAACTCTGAGTATATTTCACCATCCATGTCTTTTTCTTCCCTCCTCTTTCTCTTGTTTCCCTCTCACCACCCATGCCCACTTCTCTCTTTCTGGCCGCCGTCCTTCTTTTCAAACTTCTCCCACAATGTTGTGTAATATAAAAACGCAAAGAATGCATAATAAGAACAAGAACAACCCAATATTTGACCCCTTCCCTCGCTCCCCAACACATTTTAAAAGGGCATTTAAAAGGGTATATACATAAAAAGCAATAGCAGTAGAAATAATAAACAACAATGAGGCAATTTTATTTATTATTTCATTTGCTACATTTATACCTCCCTTTTCTTCCAAGTGTCTCATGGTGGTCTGCGTAGTTTTCTTCCTCCTCATTTTATCCTCCAACAACTCGGTGAGCTAAGTAAGGCTCAGAGGCGGTCGGTGACTTGCCCAAAGTGAGTTTCATGACTGAGCAGGGATTTGAACCCTGGTCTCCCAGGTCCTAGTCCAACACTCTAACCACTACACCACTTGCCGCCTCCTCTATTTTTTCCAACTATAGTAAGGAGGTGCAGGGAGACAGCCTGATATCTCCCACAGCACAGGGCTGGGTTTCCCCGAGTGGGGAATGCAGTTTTGTGCTATGACAGACATATATATAAGCCTGTCTTCATTAGCCGCCAGCCCCCAATCTCAAATAACTCCAAATGGCATCAATAGAGGGGGTGGGGGGAATATCCCCACTGAGAGTGGGCTTCAAGCGTGAATCCTTTAGCTTTTGCTTTCGGAATCTGCTTTATGTTTGAGGTGGAAGGCTTTCATTTCCTGCATCTGATACTCATTTTCGAACATAAGCTGAAAGGAGGATTAACCCTGAAAGCATTCGCAGCTCTGGACATTTAGGATGGTAGCCCCCAATGGACGCTACAGAGCATGCACTGTAGACTTGAGAGCCCTGGGTTTAGATACCGCTTTCAGCTGTTAAAACCTCGGACTTGGTAGTCACGAGGTCCACAGGCTGCTGAGGAGGTAGAATAGACCGTGGCACTTTAGGCCGCAGGTGGCAGGCGCCATTTTTAAATGCTGTTGTACATTCGAAACCAGGGACTGAAGCAGCTGCCTCAGGCAGCAGAATCCCACAAGAATCCCACCCACGCCTGCCATCGCTGCCAGGGTTACACAACTTCTGGCAAGATCTTATTGTAATCTTGCGCGCCCCTGGTAAGCAAGGTTTGGCGGTGGGCGGCACCTTCCTGTTTCGCCTCACGCAGTGAAATGGGACAACAAAGTGTCACCTGTTCAAAACTCCCCACAAATAGCACCACCAAGTAGTAAAGGGAATTTACGCCACATCTATATCTATATATCTTGGGATGGTGTGTTTTTAACGTGAGGAGACATTTCAAAATGGTGTGCCCCACTTGCAGCTTGAAGTGGCACCTTCTACTCAACTAGGGTTGCCATATTTTAAAAAGTAAAAGCCAGGGCACCCTGGAAGTTGTTGAGCTTTTTAAATAAAGACCCCAATAGTGTTGAGGTTTGTTTTTGTTGTTGTTGTTTGTTGAGGAGATCACCTACAGTGGTGCCCCGCAAGACGAATGCCTCGCAAGACGGAAAACTCGCTAGACGAAAGAGTTTTCCGTTTTGGAGGTGCTTCGCAAAACGAATTTCCTATGGGCTTGCTTTGCAAGACGAAAATGTCTTGTGAGTTCCTGCGGGTTTTTTTCCCTCCCCCCCCCCTTTTTCTAAGCCGCTTATCCGCTAAGCCGCTAAAAGCCGCTAAACCGCTAATAGCGCTAATCTGCTAAGCCGTCAATGGGCTTGCTTCGCAAGACGAAAAAACCGCTAGACGAAGAGACTCGCGGAACAGATTCTTTTCGTCTTGCGAGGCACCACTGTAATTTGTCAAGCTTTTTTGGGGAAAACACAAAAGTTCTTGAGCTTCTTTTAGTAATTGCTACAAGAATATTTTAGTTTGGGAGCATTTCTTAAACATTTTCGGCACAATTTTGCCCCCGTTGTCGGTTTTCCAGGGCATTTGTCTGATTTCCAAAAAATTATCCAAGACACCATTTTTGGAGCCCTATACCAAGCTCGAGTGGTACCTCGAGTCACAAACGGCTCAGGTTACAAATGCTTCAGGTTACAAACTCCGCTAACCTGGAAGAGTTACCTCAAGTTGAGAACTTTGCCCCAGGATGAAAACGGAAATCGTGTGCTGGCAGCTCAGCAGCAACAAGAGGCCCCATTAGCGAAAGCACGCCTCTAGTTAAGAACAGTTTCAGGTTAAGAACGGACCTCCAGAATGAATTAAGTTTGTAACTAGAGGTACCACTATACTTTATCCCTCTGGACTCTACTTCCTCATCCACAGGCCTCGTTACCGGCGGAAACCCTTAGCTTCAGTTTGGGTCCAGGGCAGACCTCAAGGGTGGAATATAGATGACCATACAGATGCCTCTGAGCATGTGTAGAATGCCGTTCCTTTACTATAAAGCAACCACAACCAAGCTCCATGCATTAGACATCCAAGAGGCTCTGATTCCTGGACATGTCTCTTTTTTAAAGAAATTGGTCATTGAAGCATCTGCCTCGGGAGTTTTTAAGACTGCATCCTAAGCAGAAGCTCGTGGGAGCAAGTTTCACAGAAATCAACAAGAGTCTTGCAAATGTGTTCAAACTTCAGGCACAAGCTGCGAGTTCTGTCAAAAGAGAGACTGGGAGAGACGGAGAAATAAATAGATACCTCGGAACAGTAGTGTAAACAGATGTTGATCCCTTGAAACTCACCTAGCTTTCTCCCCACCCTCTTTAGTCTGACTGAAGCTCTTGACTTGGCCTGGTTCCATTTGTAACCATGGGCCAGAACTTGAAAGTTATTCCCTCTGTTTGTTCTTGTTTTACATGCAGCAGATAGAGCTGCGCTGATAAGCTCTGGAACGTTCTTCAAAGGTTCGCCATAAAAAAACCCTCTGTTAACAGCAAAGGAAACAGCCTCACACTTATTGCAGCAATGAAAGTTCGTTGAGACCCTTTAAAGCCCTTTATGGACTATTGATGGTTTTATTATCGCCAGCCCAGCTTCAGTAAATCAGAGCTAAAACATTTGTTTATTTCTGTGTCACATAAATAATTGGGCTATCTCTGGCGGTTACCATAGATGGGGGAGAGGGCGGGTGCCTTATTGCCTCCTCTTTTACACAAACATGCAAGCACCCACAAGAAAACTCCATTGTTTTACAGCACAACAAAGAAATTCACTCTCTTCTTTATATATTAAAAAAACCCACCTCTTTCAGAACTACTGCCATCTCTTTGGATCTTGCAATGCAAACCTACAAGTGCTTGTAAAGTTGGTTCGATCCTAGAAGTCTTGTTTGGCTTTATCCACATATGCCAGAGTCTGTCCTGAGAGTAATACAGTGGTACCTCGAGTTAAGTACTTAATTCGTTCCGGAGGTCCGTTCTTAACCTGAAACTGTTCTTAACCTGAAGCACCACTTTAGCTAATGGAGCTTCCTGCTGCTGCTGCGCCACCGGAGCACGATTTCTGTTCTCATCGTGAAGCAAAGTTCTTAACCTGAGGTACTATTTCTGGGTTAGCAGAGTCTGTAACCTGAAGTGTATGTAACCTGAAGCATATGTAACCCGAGGTACCACTGCACCTCAAAAAGGCAAGTGGTCCGAGCAACTTTACACCAGGTCAAACTATTTGTCTGTTTAGCCCAGCAGCTCTCCAGGGTCTTAGGACTTTCATGCCTCCAACTCTGTGAGCCTTCAAAGTGCAGGTGCCAGGGATTGGCTCTTCCACTGAGCCATGGTTCCCTCTCAGAAGCAACGACTTTTGCTCTCATGTTAGAATCCTAGAAATCATAGAATTGTAGAGTTGGAAGGGATCATGTAGTCCATCTGCCCCATACGGGGATTGAACCTGTAACCTTGGCGTTCTCAGCACCATTCTCTAACCAACTGAGCTATCCAGGCTGATTTGGACTTTCCATCCAGGCTTTACCATGTAACGTCAGTCACCTTATCTAGCTCCTGGTGTTGACAGATTTCACACCATCTCCTGCAAGTCGCTTTGGTATCTCTCTCCCTGTGCGCAAGAAACTTCAGATTTAGGCGATACACAGGAATTATGAGTATCACTGATCTCTCCTTTTTAATAAAGTTTCATTGAAGCCTAGAACCTTGCAGAAGCATGATAGAATGGACAGATATAGTGGAATTGAATTATCCATTTTAGTTTAACCTCTAAATCGGTTTATGAACTTGCAGGGGGTTTAGTTTACCTGCAGTACCCCTGATTGATTGATTTCCTAAAATGTATATATCGCCACCTGAAAAGTAAGGTAAGTGTGAGAATTTAACTGAATTTTTCCTCTCCACTTTGATAATTTTTTTAATCAATTGTTTTTTTCTCATTAACTGATGGGAAAATGGCCAGGGGAAAAATGTGGGAGAAATTTTCAGCATAGGACTACTCAGAAGAATCTTGCTCCAAACAAACGATCTTACATAGTGTGGATTTCAACTTTGGATAGGACCAACTAGGCCAGGTTGACCAGATGTAAAGGGAAAAAGGATGACAGAATCTTTATACTTGAAGAAGAGAAAATGTCAGAAACTTGAATCCAGACCTGTGCAACAAGCTGCACCTACCAAGATTCCTTCGATGCAAGGAGTTTGCAAATTCAATCCAGGGACCAATGCTTCAGAATAAAAAGGTAAAGGGACCCCTGACCATTAGGTCCAGTCGTGACCGACTCTGAGCTTGCGGCGCTCATCTCACTTTGTTGGCCGAGGGAGCCGGCATGGTCTTGTGCAAAAGGATGGCAGGGTTTCTGAACTTTTAAATAGTTGTGAATAGTTTAGCAGAATTACAGCAGTCGTAGTTATAGTACCAGCCAATTCTCTCCTCTGTCCAGTTATTTATGATATAGGGACCATGTCTTTCTTTGTATCTGGTCACTCAAAAAGTGAGTTGGGGGTCAATAAATCACCCATTCCATAATCACAGCAAATTAATATGACTGTCTTTCTGAAATTTTGTCGCTGTGCTGGGAAACACTTCTTCTGCCTGTTAAAGGCATAGAGTCTATTGTTGTTATTATTATTATTTTAAAAAGTGGTAACCTTTCATACTGCTCAAAGCCAGAATTTGAGGGTTGTTGGTTTTTTTACACACTGAATTGAAAGGCTAATAAATCATAGAACACGCTAATTCAGATGATTTATCATGTCACGATGTTCCTTCCTTAACTGATTGTGTGCCAGTAGCTGAAATGCTCTGGTTGCTGCTGCCCAATGGCGATGGCAGTGCAAGGAGATAAAGGACATGTTAAAAATAAATAAATAAACCATTGTCTAAATCTGTTTAAACTGGTGGTAATGTCCTCAGAAAGCTAGCCTCCTTTTAGGAGTTCTGCTAACCTCCGGCAGATCATACATCTTTCTGTTGCAATGGCAAAACTACTCTCTGGGATAGTCCATATTATTGGATGATAGCATAAAGTACTACAAGGATTAAGCCCACATCTATGCATACAAACATCTTCATTATTAGTCTTAAGCCAGGGCGGTACAATTTCTCACACCAAGCGAAGCTGCAGGACTACCTTGACACTGCCATGGGTTAGGCCCTATGTCATGGATGCTTTACCTGAGATTCCTGCATTGCAGAGGCTTGGACTAGATGACCCCTGGGGTCACTTCCAACTCTACAATTCTATGATTCTTCGGACACAGAACCTGCGGGACACACAATGCCTTATCCTGCAGGGGACTAAGGGAGGCACCGAGCTCTTGCAGGGTCCTAGAGCCCTCCTACCTCATTCCCAAAGCCCGGCACCTTGCTTACCTGGCTTTGTGGGAGAGGGGATGTCAAATGTTGCCGAGGGCCATCAAAAAAAGCCCTCAAGGGCCACATGCGCTCCTTAGGCCATGTGTTGGACTGCCCTCGTCCAACCCCTAACCCCCAGAGGATGGCGACACAAGAAAGGGGCCTTCTCTGCAGTGGCTCCCCATCTATGGAATGCTCTCCCCAGGGAAGTTCACCTGGCGCCTTCATTATACACCAGGCAAAAACATTCCTTTTTAACCAGGCCTTTGGTTGATCTTACTCACACCCAAGACCCTTTTAGAATGTGGCTTGGGGGGGGGCTTTATTGGGTTACTGCTTTTGGTTTGATTTTATGTGTTGTGGTCTTGTTGTGAACTGTCCTGAGACCTCCAGGTATAGGGTAGTGTATAAGTTGAATTAATAATAATAATAATAATAATAATAATAATAATAATAATAATAATAGATGTGGTCATATAGATTTCAAAAAGTTCTATTTTTAAACGAATGGGGCAAAAATAGCAAGCATTGCAGTACGGTTGTATATTTGTTGCTCATTTTGGCATCAGCTTGAGGTGTAGTTTCTCTGAGAAGTTCTGACCTGTGCACGTTAACCATTAATTAATTAACCTTTGTGCTTGGGAAAAAAAAAATGAAAGATGATTTGTGCAAACATTAACAAAAACATATTAAGAGAGATGGTGGGAGCAGGGAAGCAAGAATCCTACCTATTGCAGTAGGATATTGTGTGTGGGTGTAATCTGTGGTTCTCTAGGTGTTGCTGGGTTCCAATATCCATCAGCACCAGCCAGCAGTGCCAATGGTCAGAGATGATAGGAATTGCAACCCTGCAACATCTGGAGGATCACAGATTCCTCACCCCTGATATTGATGTTGCTGCTCCCCCCCCTCCCGCAGCGTCCTGTATCTTTAAGTGGAAATTTATACTGATGATATGCTTGAGAGATACTATGAGAGTTAGTATCGTAGGCTGAGCGTTTTGAAACAGTACGTCAAAATCTTGACAGCACATAAATTGTCCCGTTCAGTTAATTGATTTGAAGGGTAATTTCAGTTTAGCTAACACAAAGGCATGTATATTCTCCATCCCTTCAGGCAAATGTTGGGGTGTGAATTGTTTCCTGCAACTATTGACACATCCAGGAGGTGAAGACCTGCACCAAAAGGTTCCATTATATAGTCATAACCTCTCCTTGTTGCCAGTGCGATAAATAAATGTTAACATTTGCGGGACATAGTTATTGTTGGTTTCTTGTGACATTTTTATCAGGGAATTTAAATGAAGGGTGAATATTAGCTAGGACTCAAGATGAGGACCACTTACGCTTAATGAACTTGAATGAAAGAAGCTATGATTGTCGGTTCTGGGCATGAGTTCACTTCCTTCTTAACCTGCATTTTTATTTCTGAACTGGTACATTTAAACACAGCGCTCTAAATGACAGTATCCTCAAGGACAGGACATTATGCTATATTGTGTTTTCTGTTGGGAGCTGCCCAGAGTGGCTGGGGCAACCCAGTCAGATGGGTGGCATACTACAACAACAACAACAACAACAACAACAACAACAACAACAACAACAACAACTGCTATTGTTACTTTGCACTTCCCTCTCACAGATAAGCTGCAGTGTTTGTCAGCATTGCATGTGGAATCCCTTCTCTCTTCATCAGGTAACGTTAACATTCTATGACATCACAGCAGTTCGACCAATGATAAGCAGGACCAACAGGCAACAGGTAAGGAAGAACTAATCCTATTAAATAGTTGATAATATAAGGACAGACAATGCTAATGTGATTCAGATCCTTCCAGAACAAAAACCTCTTCTCTGTGAAGAAGAATTTCCTACCTGATGATAACATTAAAAGGAAAAGAGAAGCTTAGATGTTTATTTTGGCAGGACATCACACCGCTGAGAGAAGATTATGTGTATCCTGTCCAAATTTCTTGCTGCTTGTAGGAGTGCTTAAGGCTACAGCCTTCCAGATATTGACACTACTTGCACACTAATGGAAGAATAAAGCCAACTCTGAACACACAGACACTTCTAATAACCAGGGTCCTGTTGTGCTTTCCCAAAATAGTTCATCTAATGAAATGCAAACAATGAATGATAACTTTTAAGAATAACCAAAAGAACAAAAGGGGTATTTCAAAAGGAAGCCATGGAATGAAAAGGTAGCCATGGAAGGAGTAAGAATAGGGGGGAAATAAAGTAGGGTGACTAATTCAAAGAGTCATACAGAACACAGATCTCAGATTGGTGTCCTCATGAAATGCCTGGCTGCAGGCACGATGGAATGAAGTTGCTAGAAATCGCCTCCGGTTTGTGATCTGTTGTCATCCAGTCTTTCAGACAGCGCACAGCACTTGATCTATAGCAAGCAGTTCAAAGAGACATATGTTTAGAATATGAAACTGTTTGGTATGATCAGTTGAAGCAGTCTCCTTATTAAAGGCTTATTTTTTCTGCACCGCAATAGGAATGTCCCTACAGAGCTGCCTTTCTTTTTCCTAGAAGGGTGGCCCTGAGCAAGTCACAGCCTTTTGCTATCTCCAAGGTGTGCAGATGCCTCTCCCTATTCTCACTTTATTATAACTCCTTTACATAGAAGTTGCTGCCATGTGCTCTAGGTAGCGCTGCTTCCGGAAGCATGGACCAGAGCTTTACAAAACTCTGTGTCGCAACACGTCAGTTAGGTTCTGTTCATGTGCGGGAGAAACAGTCCTTGAGGTATCACAGTCCTGAACCCTTTTAAGGCTTTACTGGTCAAAACCAGCACTTTGAATTGGAAACTGATTGGCAGCCAGTACAGTACATGGAAACCGACTGGCAGCCAATACAGCCGGGCCAGGATCGGTATAATATGGTCAAACCAGTGAGCTTCCTGGCCACCAAATTCTCCACCAGTGGAAGTTTCCAAACAATCTTCAGAGGAAGCCCCACATATAACATGTTGCAGTAATCTAACCTAGAGGTTACCAGAGCGTAGACAAGAGAAGTTAAGCTATCCCTCTCCAGATAGGGGCACAGCTGGGCCACCAGCCAAAACCGATGGAAGGCACTCCACACCACCTAGGCCAGCTGAACCATAAGTGACTGCAAAGTATCAATAAGTACCCCCAAGTATACCTGCTCCATCAGAAGGAGTGTAACTCCATCAAAACCAGGCACCCTTCCAGCCATCCGGTCTAGGGAACCGCCCATTAAGAGTGCATCAGTCTTATCTGAACTGAGCTTTTGTTTGTTGGCTCTTATCCAGTCCATTATACCATATAGTCATATACTCCCTGGATCTTATTTCAAATGCGAGGCTTAACTATCAGCAGGAGTTATATAACTTGGTCCTTCGTCAGTACACGTCCCACCATTGTGCTTGATACTTCAAAGCAGCATTCGAAATTGCATGACTAGTCTTCATTTCACTCACCTAAGCACAAATGTTTCGAAACAAGCCGCCGTAGCATAGCTGGCAGCAATTCCAGTACTTAAATGATGAAGTGTTTGCTGGCAAATCATTTGTATCAGAAAGGTTTGAGCTTCCAAAAGAATGCATAACAGTCAAATAATAATAGTGAGAAGAAGAAGAAAACACCCGAGGGTTTCCATTTTCCTGTTGGAAACAGATAAGTCTGTTTGACTGAGCTACCATGTCTGGAATAAACAGGAATGCATGAGTAAGACCATCCCAATGTAGGAAGAACATTTAATTATATGCTTGAGGGTCTCTTCATGTGATACTTTCCCTGCCCCCCTCCCCTCTGTACCAAATGATGCTGGCATGCAAATGGGATTTTTACACTTCATGTGTTAAGCCCATGAAAGCCACTGCCATCACCCCCCATTTTACAGGTAGGGAGTCCCTGATGCCCTGTATACCTGTCTCCATCCGCCTTGTCCAGCCCGGACACTGAGATCCAGCTCCGAAGGCCTTTTGGCGGTTCCCTCACTGCAAGAGGGAACCAGGCAGAGGGCCTTCTCCACAGTGGCACCCTCCCTGTGGAACCCCCTCCATATAATATTTGAGGGCCGCCCCCCAGTTGAAGGGTATTGCCATTCAAACTGTGTTTGTGCACCGTGTCATGTGATTGATTAGGCAGGGTGGGCTTACTTGCCCCCCCCCATATTTTCTTCAGATTGGAGAGGAAGATGTCATTGATTCCTGCAGGTGGGCTAGAGACCTTCATTGTAGGGCAATCTATACATTGTAGGGTGTACAGTGGTACCTCTGGTTGTGAATGGGATCCGTTCTGGAGCCCTGTTCGCAACATGAGTAGAACGCAACTCACGTCTGCGCGGGTCCCGATTCGCCGCTTCTGCGCATGCACATGACATCATTTTGCTCATCTGCGCATGTGCGAGCAGCGAAACCCAGAAGTAACCCTTTTCGGTACTTCCAGGTCGCCGCGGGACACAACCTGAAACCACGCAACCTGAAGCAAACGTAACAAGAGGTATGACTGTATATGTAAATAAATACTAGTATCTATCAGAACTGTTAGGGACGCGGGTGGTGCTGTGGGTAAAAGCTCAGCGCCTAGGACTTGCCGATCGTGAGGTCGGCAGTTCGAATCCCTGCGGCAAGGTGCGCTCCCATTGCTCGGTCCCAGCGCCTGCCAACCTAGCAGTTCAAAAGCACCCCCGGGTGCAAGTAGATAAATAGGGACCGCTTACTAGCGGGAAGGTAAACGGCGTTCCGTGTGCTGAGCTGGCTCACCAGATGCAGCTTGTCACGCTGGCCACGTGACCCGGAAGTGTCTGCGGACAGCGCTGGCCCCCGGCCTCTTAAGTGAGATGGGTGCACAACCCTAGAGTCGGACACGACTGGCCCAGACGGGCAGGGGTACCTTTACCTTTATCAGAACTGTTGCAGGTTTCACTTAAGGTTTGCTTTTCTCCCTTTTCCGATAGTGAAAAAGAAGAGTTCTCTAGATCTGGCCAAAGACCCATCATGTTCAGCGTCTTTCCAAGAGCGGCATTTTAATCTTATTGTTCTTTTTATCAAGAGAGTAGAAACTTAAACACCAGGGATTTGTTCTCCTCTTTTTACAGTGTTACCTACCTTAATGTGCCATCCTCATCTGAAGATAACGAGAAGGCAAAGAAAGCTTAGAAATATCCGCACAACACTGGGTTTGTGTTTTTTTTAAGTAGCGTTCCTTAAATCTAAAAACCTATCCCTTAACCTCTTAAGATTGAATGTGCTATTACCGTGGAAAAGAGTTTTATTAGCATATCCAGGAATCAGAAGGAGGGGGGGGGAGTTGTTCCCTAATTCCAAATGTCTCTTTAGCCAATTAAAGATTTTTAGAGCCACTTGAAGATATCTTCTGAAGCAGGAGGCACCGTTCTTCAAGACTGCTATAATAAGTTACCTAGCTTCCTTTCTGCCACCCATAAACATGGAGCCAAAGTTCTTCGTTTCAGTCTACCTAATGAGATGGAGGCAAATGCTAGATGCAAAAGATTTTGTCACATCAGGACAACTTAATCTTTTCTTGCACTATTTGTGCCCATGTGTGAAAATTGTCATTGTGGGATAGAATAAGTAACATGTATTTTGGTCTGAATTAAGTGCACACTGGTTAATGCCTCCAACAGATATAGACAGGCAGGCTTGGGTCATCTATTGACGCCCTTCTCTGTGGACCTTACTTGGAAGTGGAGTGTGTAGGTAATTGGGAACTGGGGGTTCTTAATCCAGTTTTGCTTTACGAAGTACTGTCCCTTTATATACAATTACAAACCCAGTTCTTTGTCTGCCTCCGCCATCCCCACTCCCCAGCAGCAAAATATATCAGCGAAATTGTGTATCTGATTTTTTTTCTACCGCAAGCTAATAATTCTCTCACACACTTAGCAAACATGAAAACTGCTAAATAATTAACTTTGCAATTATAAAATGTGCTAACAGTGCACTGTCCCTAGAAAACAGTGCCTCTTGAGGGAGCCGGGAGAGCACAAATTAAAAAGAAAAGAAGAATTTAGTAACACTTAAATAAAAAGATAATGGAGAGCCCCTTTGAATTGTAATTCAGTTGTGACAGCCTTGAACCCTTCTGAAGGACGGTCTGTCAGAGAGAGAGTCGTGTGCCTTTCTTATGACAGCTCGTTATACAAGAACTTCGTTTTGACTGTTAATGAACCCTTTCAAATGTTAACTATTTTGAACACTGCAAAGAAATGATATTTGAGGTGGAGTAATGTTAGTTCTTTCCTTTGTAAAGAGCTCTCCAGACATTTGTTCTTCCTTTCTGTCTTCAAAAAAGCAAAAGCGTTGTATAACAATGATTTCTCTTTCTAAAAAAACAACCAGGCAACAATGTGTCAGGCTAGGGGCAACCTTCTCCAACCTGATGCCTTCTGGAAGTTTTGGACTACAACTCCCATCAGTCCCCAACTAGCACAGCCATGCTTGGCTGGGGCTGATGGGAGTTGTAGTCCAATACATCTGGCAGGTGCCCAGTTGGGGAAGCACAGAGCTTGCCCTGCATCCCCTAAGCTAGTCTGCTGCGTTCTGGTGACGGGAAGATGCTGCCTGAAGATTCAGCTACTAGGCCACTTGTGCCATTTGCTGATTAAATGAGATAGACCTTTTGCAAAGGGATTACAGTGGTACCTTGGGTTACAGACGCTTCAGGTTACAGACGCTTCAGGTTACAGACTCTGCTAACCCAGAAATAGTGCCTCAGGTGAAGAACTTTGCTTCAGGATGAGAACAGAAATCGTGCTCCTGTGGTGCCGTGGCAGCAGGAGGCCCCATTAGCTAAAGTGGTACCTCAGGTTAAGAACAGTTTCAGGTTAAGAACGGACCTCCAGAACGAATTAAGTTCTTAACCCGAGGTACCACTGTTCTTAAAGATCAGTGTGGTTTTTTTTTGCAAGGGCTAATGGGACAGCTTTTTCCCATGAGCCCACACAGACAGGATACTGGACAAGTTGCTCAGTACTTTTTTGTGGGCGACAGCACCGCTGGGCAAAGGCACCCCACACTTACTGGGCGTGGAATGAGGCATATATTTACATGTGAAATGGGCCGACATTTCCAGAGCATCTAGCAAATCTTGTTTCAAAATACATTTCCAGAGCATCTAGCAAATCTAGCTTCAAAATATTGTAATAAGGAATTTGAAACTTCATTAGATATTAGGAAGAATTGTTAGATCCAATGCCAAAAAACCAAAGAGAGGCAAGTAAGCTGGTACCGTACCATCCAATTAAGAATAGCTGGATGGCATGATTCAGTACCTAGCAAACCTACTCATTAGATGCATACCAGCAGCTAGCATAAGTCTGGAGTCTGCCTCACTGCCTGGGATACAGAACTGGCATGCCATCTATGTCCTAGGGCTACATGTTGCGCAAACCTTTCTCAGGCCAAAATTGCTCCAGAAGGAGTAACAGGCTGTTGATCGGGAGCCCAAAATATCAGCACATTCCAGACCCAGGAAGCATTTGTAAGCATCATTGATTTCAGTGGTAGGATTTTAAGCACATGCTTAACTCTGGTAGTGAAATAAAAAGGCAATCAGGCAGAGGGCTTTCTGGGTAGTGGCACCCACCCTGTGGAACACCCTCCCATCAGATGCCAAGGAAATAAACAACTATATGACTTTTAGAAGATATCTGAAGGCAACTGTGTATCGGGAATTTTTTTATGTCTAATGTTTTACCATTTTTTTTGTGCTGTAAACTAGCCAGAGTGGCTGGGGAAACCCAGCCAGATGGGTGGGGTATTATTATTATTATTATTATTATTATTATTCACTCTTTTTTAGTCCATGGCTCCCTTGACCAACTACATTCTTTCTGCGCCCCCCCCCCCCCCGTGGGGCTCAGGAGTCCAGATACATCACCCTTTGCCTGCAGAGCTGCCAGCCTCTCACCCTTTTTCAAACACCCTCCCTTGTGGAGTGTTCCCTCAGCCTCCTCTCCTCTCTCCTCTCCTTGGGAGTCCTTTGGGCAGCTGCTGCTGCTGCCCCTGGTCTCTGAGCTGCCCCCCACCCCAAAGAGAGGTTCCTCCTCACGCTGCCCCACAAGGGCCTGGGGATTGTCTGTCCATTCCCAACAGCAAGGGCTGGCTGGCTGGGCTCCCTCACCTGCTTGCTTGCTTACTCCAAGGCTGCCTCATCTCCTGGCAACCAGCACCCCCTGACCAGCCCCAGAGGCACCATTCACCCAGGGATCTTGGAGCCAGAGCTGCTGCAACAAACAGCTGTGCAAGCTTTTGGGAGTTGTGAGAGGGCATCAAAGGGAGGGAGGGAAGGAAAGAGGGGCAGAGGCCAGTGTTGCCCGCAGCAACCCTGACCATCATTCAAGGCACCCCAGTGGTTGAAAACCACCAAGCTATATGATCACTACTTCCACGTGCACAGCCTTTGTTAATCAGGCTTGATTTTTACTGTTTTAAAGCTTGGGATTGAAGGTCAACTTGAACTGAGAAGCATTTATTTTTCCCAGGGGAGAGTAACATCGATGTTGCATTGTTGTCACTGATTAAGGCTGCAATCCTATACACACTTCACTGGGAGTAAGGCCCATTGAAGCAATCAAGTGAGACTTACTGAGTAGACAAGTATAGGCATTCTGCTTCTTGCCGCAGTATATTTCCCAAGCAGCTAGTGTTTGGGTTTCATCAATAGCAGTTACGGGTTTCTCCGATCAGAACTCTTCCCCTCCGGCATTAAAATGGTTTCTGCTCCATGATTGACTAAAACACTTTAGCAAACGCTGCAAAACAACAGCAGCTACTAGACAACAGCTCTGCGCAAGGCACTGACAGCATTTCCCACATTTAGCATCCTGATGTTTTGCATCTGCTTGCAGCAACTCACCAGCACTTAATGCTTACAATATATGTATAAACACAGAAGTCTTGTTTACATGCCGGATAGCAGAACTCACATTGATGCAGGGAGTGTTGGAAATGGAGCCATGTCGACTGGTGAATGATTCCTGTCCACCTGAGATTAATCTATTGTTATTTAATTAAGTGACTCATCTTTGCCACCCACTAGTGTGGCAGCTCTCTTTTATCAATGAGGAATTGGATTTTTATTTGAATTAGAATGCCCCATTGAAGTAAGCCAGTTCCCAGCTTTTGTTGGAAGCATGCTCCCAGGAATCTGGGCGGATGCTCAATTTTGCTGTAAAACTAAGGCCAGCCTAGATGTGATGGTGGCATCAAACCAGTCATGTGCCAGCAAAAGACACATGGAATCAAACCAGGCTCTTGCATGTAGAATGCAAAGCCCTTCCCCATCATAATCTACTGCCCCACAGCATACCTGGCACCATGACTGCTGTCGTTTAGGGGGGCCTGCCACTGCTGGTGCCATTGTAGCTGCAAGCCAGCCAGCCAGGGACTGTGTGTGGTCCAGCAGAAGTGCAGGCAGGCATGATTAAAATGGTTAGTGAATATATAATCGGTTATGATGTCATTCAAAATATACGAATAAGCCACTTCAAAATGATGTTTACAGTGGTACTTAATTCATTCCGGAGGTCCGTTCTTAACCTGAAACTGTTCTTAACCTGAAGCACCACTTTAGCTAATGGGGCTTCCTGCGGCTGCCACGCCGTGGCCGCACAATTTCTGTTCTCATCCTGAAGCAAAGTTCTTAACCCGAGGTACTATTTCTGGGTTAGCAGAGTCTGTAACCTGAACCGTATGTAACCTGAAGCATATGTAACCCGAGGTACCACTGTATATCATACAACACATCTCACAAAATATACAAGTAACTACAAGTTGTTATATGTATCAGAGTCAAACAAAGAATCAAACAAATCAATGAATAGCGAGGAATCCCAAGCCGTCTCTCAAAGGAAGACGTCTCACAAAAGTCTCAAAAGGACAGTATATCCCCACTTGTATGAATATTTCATTGATAATTATTTGCTGATGAAGACTTTATTCTGAAACAGTTGAACTATTCCGGATATACAGTACTGTCCTTTTGAGACAAAAGTCTCAAAGGAAGACGTCTCTCCGAAATCTCATTTATTCTTAATCACACACACACACACACACACACACACATTCGTATATTTTGAATGATATCATAATCGATTATATATTCACTAACAGTTATTAGCTAGCGTGTTGCATTTGCGTTTTCATAGATTGTTAGTACATTTTGCAACACAAATTTGGCCCCCAGAACGGACTTTGGACATGCCTGAACTAGGGAAGGAAAGGGAAGGGAAGGGAGGGAGGGAAGATTCTGCTTAACCAGTTAAGAAAAAAGAGCTGGAGGATTGTAGATCTGGAGGTGCTGAATCTTACAGTCTGTGTTTTACAGAGAAGGAAGCCGCTCTGAGTTAAGTGGCATTCAGACCTAAATAAGTACACATGGGGTTGCAAGTAATGTACACAATTTTTGTCTCCTAGAATAGCACCGTTGTCATTTAGGAAGAATGCAGTAAAGCAGTTAAAGAAAACAAGTCTTCGAAACATTTCAGTATCGTGTCAATACTGGCAAATTATATAAAAATATAAATTTATTTAATAGTAGTAGGAAAATAACAACCCTAGTTCTGGATTCTACCCTTCTACTGAAATGCTAGACACCTGTGGGCAAATCCAAACAGCACTCCTCATTGGGACCTTTGGCACATAAATGGAAATGTAAGAAATCCATGCATCTCAAGGGGAACGAACGCCTTTAAATGAGGAGTGAACTTTCCCCATTGCAAAAATCAGGGACAGCACCCAGGAGGAGGAGGAGGAGGAGGAGGAGGTGCAGACGGCAGGCGGCATGTTTCACAGTATGCTCAGAGGTACATGCCAAAAAGTAAATCTGAGACAGTCGCACCCATAAATTTCCAATCCCAAACCCTTTGCCTAGAAGCAAGAGGCAGTAACAGAAATTCAACACATCCCTGTACAACGTGTCCAGGTTTGGGACATTAGTGGCTGTTCACACAAGCAGTTCACCCCAGGAAAACACTGATGGAGGGTCTTTGTTGTACATTGAAATTAATTACTTTTGTTGCATTTGTATCCTGCCCTTTCCCAAGGAGCTAAAGACCGAATACGTACTTCTCTCTTTCCTCCAACTCCCCACCCTGCAATTTTATCCTTAGAACAGCACTGCAAGGTTAATTAGGCCAAGAGAGAACAACTCACCCATGGTCATTCCGTGATCTTTGAGTCTGGGAGTGGGAATCTGAGCCTAAATATCCACAGTTGAGTTTAGCGCCTAAAGGTAAAGGTAAATGACCCCTGGATGGTTAAGTCCAGTCAAAGGCGACTATAGGGTTGCGGCACTCATTTTGCTTTCAGGCAGAGGGAGCCAGTGTTTGTCCGCAGACAGCTTTTTGGGTCATGTGGCCAACATGACTAAACTACTTCTGGTGCAACGGGACACTGTGACGAGTGCCAGAGCGCACGGAAATGCCGTTTACCTTCCCACGGCAGCGGTACCTATTTATCTACTTGCACTGGTGTGCTTTTGAACTGCTAGGTTGGCAGAAGCTGGGACAGAGCAACAGGAGGTCACTCCATCGTGGGGATTCGAACCACCGACCTTCCGATCGGCAAGCCCAAGAGGCTCAGTGGTTTAGACCCAGCACCACCTGCGTCCCTAGCACCTAAACCATACTACTGCTGAAACAGAAAAGTTTTGAGTCAATGTCTACATTTATTTAACAGATAGATAGGTGTTTTTTTCCTGTGGAAACTCGTCAGAACACAGTTCTGGCACCTCTCAGGTAGATGCTATTGGCATTATAAGAGAACAAGAGAGGTGCTCGTGGTGAGTTTTGGCACTTCTTTTTTTCTAGAAAAATAGCACTGGATAGATAGATAAGAGATCTATTTTAGTGTTTTAAAATTGCAAATCACCTTGGGTGCCTTCGCACAATGGTGGCATAGAGCTAGACTGTCAGTTCTAATGAACTTTACAACTGACAATCTTTAAACCAGATTATTCTGTAGTTTACTGCATTTTAAATGACAGTTTTGGGCTGGGGAGATATTTTTATTATAAAGCATGCTGGGATTTCTTGCTGTTCTTTCAATAAGCATTTTATGAACCTAACCAAATTTTATTTTATTTCTTTTTTCACTACCATCAGGAAGTACCAAAGTTGCTATTTCCATTTGCAATGGGTTCCAATAGTGTGGAAGTTCGGAGTGCAATCCTAGGGTTTCACTGTCACTCAGACAACGAAGTTGAGATAACGGAGGTTACACTGTATATTCTCACATAATAATCCACCCTTCCGGGCACAAGGGACTGTGGTGTTTCCACATCCTTCTTAACATCTTCAACTGGGGAAGTTTTCTGGCTTTTCATCCCCAGAAGATGAGATATTCCTTACATAGTATAGGAAGTGTTGGTGGATAATATTGTTTATATGTCTAGCCTATGCGGGAGGGGTTCTTTCCCCTTCCACACCCAATTTAAGAAAATGTGAAGTCAGCTTGAAAAGGTACTTTTTAAACTGCCTGTGGTTGCTCTGGCCAAATATGTGTTTGTCATTCATCACCTTCTGATCTTCCTAATGGCAATGCTAAATAAAACAAGGCACTCTTCCGCTCTGAAGAGCAGCATCCTCTCTGGCTCAGGGAGATATATGGAGAGAAAAATAAGCAACACACTCTGCAGATTTGTCATTTGATTCTTTACTCATCAGATGGCTCCTCTCAACACTAGCTTTCACTGCAATCTTATACAGTGGTACCTCCGGTTACGAACTTAATTCGTTCCGGAGGTCCATTCTTAAGCCAAAACCGTTCATAACCCGAGGCGTGCTTTCGCTAATGGTGCCTCCCACTGCTGCTGCGCTGCCGGCGCGCAACTTCCGCTTGCATCCTGGGGCAAAGTTTGCAACCAGGAGCATCTACTTCCGGGTTAGTGGAGCTCATAACCCGCAGCGTTCGCAAGGAGGATGGTATGTAACACGAGGTTCCACTGTATACACTTATGTGGGAGTAAGTCCGACTGAACTCAGCGGGGCTTACTTTAGAGTAGACATGTGTAGGATTGCATCGTCACTCAGTGACAACTAATGCATCTTAAGGATCCATTATTATTTCATAGGGTTTCCATATTTCAAAAAGTAAATATAGCTATTTATTTTAGTTTTGCACAGAGTTGTTGAGCTTTTGGGGCAAACTCGCAGATAAACAAACCCATTTTTTTAAAAAGGAAAATCACCCCTAAACAACGCGGCCAATGTGGGTTGCCATATTTCTGGATTCTACAGGATATTTTGATGATTTCTGCTCAGACACTGCATCTGACTGCAGTATTCCAGGTATGTCAAGAAAATTCCAGACATATGCCAACCTTATTCATTAATCACACAGCTTGGAGAGTTCAGAAATAAGGTGAGTTTCTCCCCTAAGAAAACTGAAACAGTCAGGGACTGCCACATTGCAAATGGTGTCTCTTAGGCTGTATACACACAAACACCTTTGTAGCACAAAAAGGTAGCTTTTCTCAACATGTTCATCCTCAACATGTTGTTTTCAATCTAGATTTATTCTAAATCCTGCTTTCCACAAGGGTGAGTGTGGTTGCTTGATAAGAAGGAAGTGGCAAGTGTGATCTTGGTATACCTCCATCCATGACATCATCGGGCAGTTGTGAATATACCCCCCACTGCAATTATATCTGTTTTCAAATGGACACACTGGGGTAGTGCAGAATCAAACCTCAATTAGCTTTTATTTTCAAAATGAAACCAGTTTCTCAAGAAGTGCTTTTTGGAGGCAAGAAGTATGCAAAAGTGGCTGAATCTAGACACATCAAAGAAGCATTTCAGTTAAACGCGTTGCGAACTTTGTATGAGAAATTGGGTTAGCAAAAACAGAATCCACATTGTTAGATTGCATAAACCATGCATATAAAGTGATTTTTCTTTGCCAATGTAGCTGAGTTCTGTGTGTGGACGACGTATAAATACAAGAACTCAGAGTAGTATTCTATTAAGTTTTAGTCTTACTGAAGTTATGAATCTAATTTACCCATGTCCATCAATTTCAGTGTGGCTACTCTGAGAAAAACTTAGTTGAACGTTATCTGCAGTTGAGTGCTATTGATTTTAGAATAAAATGTCATGTGTCTGCAGTCTGAAAGAAGGAAACAGTAGGCCTAACAGAGGAGAAAAGTTCATTATTGATTCTGTCCAACTAGTGCTAGTATTTGAAATAAAATTATAATTATATAAAAGGGAACCTTCCTATTAAAATGTCCCTTTTCAGAGGGAGTTCTTTACCCAAACAACACTTGCAGTGCAACCTAAGAATGTCTACTCAGAAGTGAATCTTTGGGGATAGGCTTTCAGCCACATTCATGTACTATTTGTGTAAAACTTTAGAAATTTATGTGATGGATTATTGTTGGAGACAGAAAAAATTATAGCCACATAACATTTACAACATGTTGCATATTAACCAATGGCATTTAGCTATCGGATATGAACAGCTGCTAAGTTTGAAATGAGACCTTCAAAAGAAATCTAATACAAATAATGTTTCTCATTACTTCACCAAAAGCAATCTGTGTACATGAAGCAAAGTCGTTTCCCGATTCGTCCGAGCAAGGAAAGAGTTAGGCCTCAGCTACACAGCTGCAAATAAAACATTTTAAATGTGTTGTAAAGTGCAATATAGGTAAAGGTAAAGGGACCCCTGACCATTAGGTCCAGTCGTGACTGACTCTGGGGTTGCGGCGCTCATCTCGCTTTATTGGCCGAGGGAGCCGGTGTACAGCTTCCGGGTCATGTGGCCAGCATAACTAAGCCACTTCTGGTGAACCAGAGCAGCGCACGGAAACACCGTTTACCTTCCCGCTGGAGCGGTACCTATTTATCTACTTGCAAAAGTGAGCTATGCAAAATTCAATGTATGTTTCAAAACATTTTTTTAAAAAAGCATTTTCACAGCTTTTTTAAAATATTTGTATGTGGCCCTCAAAGTCCCCCTTTCCTGAGGGACCCAGCTAGGCCATGCCTGCCTCCCTCTGGGGCAAGCACTTCTGAGTCTCCTGAGAGGAAAAGCTGATGTGAGGAATGAAGACTCAGGAGGGAAACAGCCCTGGTTTAGGAATAGGATTTCCAAAAGGCAGAGGCGTCAAATTGTGCCCAAGATTGAGGAGACCTGATGTACTTTGCCCTGCGCGTGACGTGTATGTGAAGTCCTGCACGAGAGATGTCGCCTCATCAGGAGAAGGTCGAGCTCAGCTTCAATGGCTGGCGGTTCCTCCTCTCTTGCTCTGAGGAGGAGCCCGCTATTGAAGCTGTGCCGCACTCGGCTCCACACTTGGCCTCCTCTGCCCCCTCAACATTAAGGGGGTCCAGCCCCTTCCCAACAGATATTGTGGTGGCCAACGGCACCTTGGCCCCATAGGGCTGGTGCCCCTATAATTCCTCCCCTTCAGTTCTGAGACACTGTGGGGGGAGAGTTTTATTAACATACATGGGGAGCTGCCTGGTGGTCTAAGAGGAAAGGGGCATGACAGGCTCTTGCAGCAGCCTCAGTTTTTGTCCTTGCATTACACATTTGTATATGTCTTGAGCAGACTTGGTTTTAACCCTCCATCAACTCATGGGATGTTATGGAGAGACACTCTGATTTGACTGCGTATCTTGGAACGTCTAAAAACTACAACCATCAGCTGTTTCTCTCAATCTTTCTTTTCTGTACAACTACTAAGCTCTGTTTTCCTTGGGGGGGGGGTATGTTTTGTCACTTTTTGTTAAAAAGCAATTAAAAAAAGAATTTAGGGTGGAGTACATACCCCTCTGACTATATTTTTAATAGCAAAAATCGGGGGTGGGGAACCTCCACAGATTTTGGGGCGGGGGCACCAATACAGCTTTTTGCCAAGGATGCAAAGGGACCCTAGGTATGCCTCTGCCCCTAGCTCTACTTGCTGTTTGTGTTTCGGCTAGAAAAGGGACATACACCTCTCTCTCTCTCTCTCTCCCCCCACCCCCAAGTTCTCAAGCAAGGGACTCTCTGTTGCCGGTAAACGGATATATCATGCTCAAGTGTGCATCTCTGAGCCTTTTCCTCTGAATGGAAACCCCTTGAAACTAATGATGGGGTGCCCGTATCTTTCTGAATACAGCTGGGCTCCAACTCCCATTGTCCCTGCCCATTGGACATGCTGGCTCAGGATTGATGGGAGCTGTAGTCCAACAATATATGGATGGCCACAGACTCCTTGCACTTGCCCTGATCTTTTGTGGCTGTTATGTACTGAAGTTCTCACCCTGGGCCAGCAGGGGGATACTATAGATAGTTTTCACTCAGGTCCACATATGCAAATAAGGGATTGAAAGTGACGTTCAGTGATTGCTTAGTTACAGAAAGTAGTTACTGTTGCACTGTAGTGGAGCTCTATATGAGCAGGCTGGCTGAACCCTTCAGTTCAGTTCTGTTCTGGCCTGTGAATAAACAAGAGCTGATTGAAGAATCGCTGTGTCGTCTGATATGTTCACCCACAACTTAACAGTGGCCAAGCAGATTTCAAGCAGAAAGTATCTCCTGCATACATGTATGCAACAACGGCAGCAAGGATTCTCATCGCAAAAAAATGGAAAACTCAAGATTTACCCACACTGGAAGAGTGGCAGATGCAGCTGATGGACTATATGCAACTGGCCGAGATGACTGGCAGAATCCGAGATCTGGGAGAAGAAAAGATGGAGGAAGACTGGGAGAAATTCAAGATGTATCTACAAAAACATTGTAATTTGTTTGAATGTTAAGAAGGATGCTAGATTATAAAAAATTGGCCACCACTAAACTAGATTTAAATTTAATGCTAAGTGAGATTAAAGAAAATATAAAAATTTATTGGAAAAAATGCTAGATTATATTTGAATGTGTGGACATGAGATTGTAAACAAGCTGATAATTTGTTTGGAAAATTTTTCTTAACGACGTAAATGGGAGAGGGGGACGTGAGGGAGTCCAAAGAAGCGAAGAATTTGTTGTGATAGAAGTAAGATTGTTCTATGTGTGTATTTTATATCTAAAAAAACCTTAATAAATATTTTTAAAAAAAAAAAATAAAGAAAGCCAAAAAAAAAAAAAAAAAAAGAAAGTATCTCCTGCATATGGTTTGCAGGTTTTTACCAAGGAAAATATTGTCTTAAGATTATGAAGTTAGACATGTCCTCTTGGTGCATTATCCAACTGGTCCAAGTCAAAAGCCTCCTTCAGTGAAAGAAGTGACTTATTCTGGCAGCACATGAGTTGTTGTTACCAGTGCTTCCCCACCCCTGGCCCAGAAAAATAGGTGCCAGTACTCACTATGAAACTGTTACAGTAAGTGCCACACTTTTTAACAAAGAGAGATGCTGGTACAGTGGTACCTCGGGTTAAGGACTTAATTTGTTCTGGAGGTCCGTTCTTAACCTGGAACTATTCTTAACCTGAGGTACCACTTTAGCTAATGGGGCCTCCTGCTGCTGCTGCGCCACCAGAGCACGATTTCTGTTCTCATCCTGAAGCAAAGTTCTTAACCGAGGTACTATTTCTGGGTTAGCGGTGTCTGTAACCTGAAGCGTCTGTAACCTGAGGTACCACTGTACTGCGTACCTTTGAGTACCTACTGGGGGGGGGGAGCACAAGTTGTTACAATTTCTAGAAAATTCTAGAAACTCTTGGGGGTAGCTGTAGAGCCAAACTCCGCGCATCCAGTCTTTTACCTTTCCGAAGTGCTTACTGAACCATTTGAGCTGGTGAGAAGAGGGAGGGGAAAGGGGTTCGGGTGTGCATACTTGCAAGATTACTTCAATTACATTCCTGTATAAAAAGCCGGAAGGTATGAAAGTTATTCTCTTGTCATTCACTGAAAGCCATAATAATAAAATGGCTGCCGGCCAATATTGTGTCTTGGTGCCGTTACCCTTGTCAAGGGCGTACTGAGGAGCAGGCAACCATATGGATAAATATGCCCCATAGGATATTTGTGTGGAAGGGACAACGTACACGTTACATGAAGTTTTGTGTAACTCCCCCCTCCCCACTTTTTTTTTTAAAAAAGCAAAGATAGCCCACTGGAGTTTGCTATCAGGAGCAGAGGCAGGTGGGAAGGATATACTTAACCCTTTCCCTCTGGCCCATTGCTCTCTCCTGCTCCTTTTGATGTTCCTTCACAAAAGAAAAGGCCTATGTTTCTTTCCCCCTGAGGGGAGAAAAGCAGCTTGAAGGGTGTTATTTTGAAAGAAAAGAGAGAAAAAAGATCCAAAGGGGAAATATTAAGCACCTTCTCTCACCCACACTTCCTCCATTCCTGATCTCCCCCCACCCTCACAAGAAAAATGAAATTGTTGAGGGAAGTTAACTGGAACCCTCTGTAATATGTCATTTGCTTCCGAGGAAGACGAAAGATCGAATTAATACTTGCTGAGAAGGGAACAGTAGGGCACACCCTGTGTGTTCATTACTAGCAGGCAAACATTTAATCTGGTAGTTACAAATTTTCTCCCAGTGCTTTATTGCCATGAGTGCTTGCTTTTTAAAGAGGAGACCAGCATCTGTCAACTGAAGCTAAAGATACCAAAAACTTGTATTCAACCCCGAACCTGTGACTAGTTGTTTTGCTGTCAGTGCCAGGTATATCTGTGTGGGGCATTGATATGTCCCCATCCTAGACAATTCAACTGTAGTTTTTGTAAACTACATGCATTTTATTACTAAGTGCATTCTGATCTGGATGCTAATAGGAGAATTCAGCACTTGTACCTACTTGCTGATCTGGTTTTAAATTGGCATGGGAAAGAGGACTTGTGATTTCTAAAGATAATCAATGTTCTTATAGATGGGGTGGGGCTAAACCCTAGAAATTAACAAATGGTAGGATTTATTTGGGATGTGTTGGGAGAAATACAAGCAGCAGAGGAATTCCTGAGTTAGCCTATGCAAAACAACCTGGACAAATAAGGGCCATTAAGAAACAATACAGGGCCATTGAGGGCCATTGGCCATGCTGCTTGCCTTGTGGTGTGAACCAAGACTGGGGGTTTGGAAGAATGCCAGGGTAACTGGGTGTGAAGTGACAGGAAAAGAGAGTTTTCAGTAGGGTGTTCTAGGAAGAAGAAAGGAGAGAGGCTGGTTTTCATATTGGGCAGGTTGGCTGAAGGCTGGCTGGGAGAGATGCCTTGGGCTCCAGGGCTGTGCTGCTGTGGTGGACAAGCCCCTCTTTAGATGACCATGCTGTATGACCTGGACTCCCTCCATGCAGGCTGAAGGTGTACCTAGGTGAATATTTCTTAATGCTATGATAGTACTCGCCATGTCTCAATTCTCTACCTGGAACCCCCTGGGATCTTGCTAACACTCAGCAGAATGAGGGTGGCACCCAACTTTTGTAACCAATATGTACCCTGCACCTGCATTCATATGAGGCTTAATAATAATAATAATAATAATAATAATAATAATAATAATAATAATAATATTTATACCCTGCCCATCTGTCTGGGTTTCCCCAGCCACTTTTATGCTGTAAAAACATAGGGTCCTTTAGCCTTCTAATTGGCCACGGCTACTCAGGTCCTAGTACTTGAGGTCTCTTCAACCAGAGATGCCAATTGCAGGCTGTTTAATCTCTAATCAGATCAGTTGAAAGCAACAGAGCAATACACATTCAAACACAGCCAGAGAGGCGTTTTCCATTTCAGTGTCAATTAAACTTAACAAAGCATTCTTTCATTTTTGTATACTTTTAAAAAAATCATGTTACCATTTTAAAAGATTTTATTATCTTTTTTTATTTTACCAAACACATTTACTTAATCTAATTCTTTTATTCATAGGTTTCAAGTTACCTAGAGCAATTTTTGCCATTGCCATTGATCATATAAAAGTCCCTTTCTGATAGTTCCTTGACCATGAAAGATACCTTGCCAAAATCAAACTGGCCTTTATTAATTCAATTTGCTTCTTAATTAACCATTGTTCTAAGTAGCCCACTGAAAAGCACACATGATTTAGTGGGATTGCACAATCCATCATATTATATATTAACTCCTTAACAAATATCCTGATTATGTGGCTGTGTGGAGAATTCTCAGCAGTGGTGTCAAAAGCCTCCTAAAGCTTATGCAATGGTTGTGCTGTTATTTTCTTTCACCATTCAAGAGGGTGAAGAAGCTTGATTATACTGTATCTGCAAATATATCCTCTAAACAGCTATATTTCCAGTGTGAAGTTCTGGAATATCCCTATGCCTTCAGGAGGTGATACGAAACCTTGGCATAAGTGACCTCCAAGTCCCTCACAGTGACCTACATAAAGATCTGTAATTGAGTTTTCGTGAGGGATGGACTCCTAAGCCACTGCCATGCCTTTGAAAATCCCAATCTAAATAGTTATTGCCTGCTTTAAAACAAAACACACAGTCTGCGCTCAGGAAAAAGACATTACTCACAACTCATTATTCTTGTACAAACACCATCCTGACCTCCAAATGGTGGGTTTAAACAAATGGTATATGAGCTCTGAGGATCATTTATAACAAGGTGGCTTTCGAAATCCTACCCTCCTGTTTGATCAGTAGGCATTCAAATGTCCTGGCATTACTAAAGAGGTCAGAGTGGCTGTATCAGAGCAGAAACCACAGGTCTTTCCATTAATTACAGCCTATGGACTAAATCAGGGCTTTTCTATTCTGTTTAAGATGGGGTGGACATTTTCTCAGCAACAACTGCTGCTTTAGAGTAGCAGTCCTTATGTGGGCGCTCAGTGGGGTCTCATCCAGTCTGCTGATCAGTCCTGTGCCCACATTTCCTTTAACGTCTCTGTAATGTCACTGGGATCCACAGTGATAATTTTCATAGGTAATGAAAAGCAACAGGGAAGGATAATTAATGGTTAAGAAACAAAAATTAAAGAAACTAATAGGTCTTTCCTAATTTTGGTGTGATCTACTTCAAGCTTCTGTCATCCTCATTGTGTGGCCCTGGTGACATGGTAGACCAATGATTCTTAAATTAGTTCATATGAAAGATCACATTGAAAGTAGTAGAGAAAAATCTGTAGAAGACCTGGTTATAAACAACTTGGATGAAGAAATTGAGGGAATACTCATCAGATTTGCAGATGACACCAGACTGGGAGGGGTAATGCCACAGAAGACAGAATCAGAAATCAAAATGACCCTAACTGATTGGAGAACTGGTTACAGATAGGTAGCCGTGTTGGTCTGCCATAGTCAAAACAAAACAAATTCCTTCCAGTAGCACCTTAAAGACCAACTAAGTCAGTTCTTGGTATGAGCTTTCGTGTGCATGCACACTTCTTCAGATACCTTGGTATCTGAAGAAGTGTGCATGCACACGAAAGCTCATACCAAGAACTGACTTAGTTGGTCTTTAAGGTGCTACTGGAAGGAATTTGTTTTGTTTTGATTGGAGAACTGGGTGCAAAATGAATTTCAATAGGGATAAATGTAAGGTTCTGCACTTAGGCAAGAAGAACCAGATACACAAATATAAGTTGGGGGACATCTGGCTTACTAGCAGTACATGGACCACAAGCTTAACATGAGTCAGTCATGTGATGCAGCAGCAAAAAAAGCTAATGGTATTCTAAGGCTGCATCAACAGAAGTATAGTGCCCAGATCAAGGGAAGTAATAGTACCACTCTTTTTAAAAAATAATAATAATAATAATAATAATATTTATTAAGAGTTTAAAGGTTACAAAAAGAAAAAAAAAGAATTAAACAGATCAATATAATACAATACAAAAACAAAAACACTACATAGAACATTGAATTAACAAAACAAAACAAGAACAATTAAAAACACTTCTAATATTTCCAAACTTAGCTTTCATTCACTTGTTTCATTGACTTCCTCACACCTCCCTTTTTGTATTCCACTTCAATTAACTGTTTCAGCAATTCCTTTCCATCTTCCTCTGTTTTCTGTCCTGTAATTACTCTTAACATATTCTAACCTTGTTTCCCCCCCCTTTAATACATTAACAATCTATCTGTACCTAGTTCCTTATAACATTTCTACCAAAGCCATATAACTTCATTCCACCATTTTTCTAAAGCTCATTAATTTTACAATATTTCTGTAAATAATCTTTAAATTTTTTCCAATCTTTTTCCACCGACTCTTCTCCCTGGTCTCGGATTCTGCCAGTCATTTCCGCCAATTCCATATAGTCCATCAGCTTCATCTGCCATTCTTCCCGGGTGGGTAAATCTTGTGTCTTCCAAAGTACCACTCTATTCTTCCTTGGTCAGACCACACTTGAAATACTGTGTCCAGTTCTGGGCACTACAATTTAAGAAGGCTGTTGACAAGCTAGAAAATGTGCAGAGGAGGGGAACCAAGATGATCAAGGGTCTGGAAACCAAGCCTTATGAGGAATGGTTGAAGGAGCTAGATATGTTTAGCCAGGAAAAGAGGAGACTGAGAGGAGAAATGATAATCATCTGCAAACACTCAGTTAGCTTCAAACGTCTGTGAAAAAGCAAAGCAAAAGAAACTGCCCCTTCTTTTTCATCGCATCTTTCATCTGCTTCTCTGTCTCTCTCTGTTTGGTCCTTTGATTACATTTATTTTGGTGTTTTACTGTGCAATACGGGAAGAAAACAAGCACAAGTTTTTGCTCGGCTGCACGATGAATGTACTGCGTCTGGTACACCAAAGTATAGGTTGATGCTTCTTATGTTCACAAAATGTTTATCCTGCGGAGCTGAAATAGATGCCATTCATTATGCCACTGCAGCACTCTTCCAGAGTACCGGGAGACTACGAGGGCTAGCAAGAACCAGAAGTACATCCACTTCCCATCCAACCCCACCACCAATAAACAAGGCCAACAAAAGAAATCAAAGAGGTTTCTCCAGATGCTTTTCACTGGAGCCACGCAAGAAGAAAAGAAAACAGAAATTCCGTCAGCTTGTCAGGACAGAGTGGAAGCTCTTGAGAACACCCAGCATAGCTCCTGCCAGGACCATTAATTAAAACTGAGTGTTAATGTTATGTTTAAGGGAGCTTAACAAAAATGAGTTTTCTTTCAAGTATCCAGATGGCCATTTCATATAGGAAGGCCTTGGCAATATTACCATGTGCTCTGTATTTTCTGTGTAATTACCTCTCCTTGCATGAATTTCAGTTTAGAGCAATAGAAAACCCAGGCTGCATACGTAGCACATTTAAAGCACATCTCCCCCCGCCCAAAAAAGAATCTGGGAATTGTAGTCTACCCTTCACAGAGCATCAATCCTAGCACCCTTAATAAACTGCAGTTCTCAGGATTCTTTGGGAGAGAGAAAGATTGCCTTAAATACACAGTGTGTCTGCAGCACTGGCATGGTAGACTGTTTGCATGTAGGCCTCTGCAGCACACCCAGAGGTTAGACCAGGATTCATATGTTGCTTAGGAAACAGGGCAATGACCATCCTTCACTACAACTCCCATCATCCCTAGCTAACAGGACCAGTGGTCAGGGGTGATGGGAATTGTAGTCCCAAAAACATCTGGAGGGCCAAGTTTGCCTATGCCTGGTATAGAGAGAACCATCCTACTGAGTGGTGCCAAGAAGGGTAGGAAACAAATCTCTGCATACATACATGGTAACAGTCTGGATAGGTTGTTTTCTGGCTAATACTGAAAAGTTGTTTCTAAATGTCCCCAGGAATGGAAGGGAGAGCTCCCCATTGAACTCAGTGGAGAAAATTATGAAACTTTATAGCTGTGTTGCACAATCCTCAAACTACGCCAATAAGGACTGAGGATGCCCAGTGGATGTTGGTCGACCATTTTGGGAGGGGGGTGGGACAGCAAACCTGAGGGGAGGAGAAAAGATGGAAATGAGCAGCTGAAATGTTGGACAGAAAGTGCCATTCAGCAATTCTGTTGTAGGATCCCATTTGCCTTCAGCTTGAGGGAATAATTTGGAGTCTTATTTAGAGCTACAGATTGAAGGAATGACTAGACCTTCAGTAAACCTTACCAATAAACTGATACGTAATGCTGCTTCCTTCGCTTGTGTGGGTTTGAGCGAGAGACTTAACATCATTATAAGACTATATAGCATTCTGCGACATGATCCAATGTCAACTGAGAAGCTCTGTTAACTAATTTGGCCATCAACCAGTTTGTCTGTGCCACATAATGGGGTTTTGTACAAAATGAATATTTCTCTCTCTCCCAGAGCATTGGTAATGTCATGTTTTAATCAATGCCTATTTAAATGTTAAATCTAATGAAAGCTTTAAGTAAGAGAATAGAAATGTGTGCCGGGGAGTTGCCATGGAAACTAGAACAGTATCGGTTTAGAAGCGCCTGGAACACTTAGTTAAAGCACAAAACAACCCAAGTTAAGAGTACTCAAGATATTGCTCGCCTGAGAGACAGATGAAAGAATAGAATAAGTTCAGGAAGTAAAAACAGTGCAAAACAGTGAGGAAAGATAACACGGGACATGTTCCAGTTACAGATAGGTAGCCGTGTTGGTCTGCCATAGTCAAAACAAAAAAATTCCTTCCAGTAGCACCTTAAAGACCAACTAAGTCAGTTCTTGGTATGAGCTTTCGTGTGCATGCACATGCACACGAAAGCTCATACCAAGAACTGACTTAGTTGGTCTTTAAGGTGCTACTGGAAGGAATTTTTTTGTTTTGACGGGACATGTTGTGATGGTGGGAGTTGAGGACGAGTGATGGCTAGTGAGATGTAGGGCAATAAGTGGAATGCGTTTGTAAATTTAATGTAATTTATTTTACATATATCCTGCCCTTGCTCTCATTTGACATTTTTTCTCACTGTGCTCTTCCCAGCAGTAATTTCTCCATTGGTTGCTGATGTGGATGCTTGACCTGTCTGTTTCCAGGTGCCTGCGGTCGTCTTCAAGGGAATAATAATAATAATAATAATAATAATAATACATTATAAAGAACTGTTTGGCTTCTGCCCGAAGGAGACTACGAGTAATGCCATTGTGAAATGCAAATACTGATCCATGATTTGACTCTATGTGTGCTACGGAATTTCAGATTGTAATTAAAATAAACCTCAGTAGCATGGTTACATGCCTAAGGCTGCAAGCCTGGCCATGTCTACTCAGAAATAAGTTTCATTGAACTGAATGGATCTTATTGAGGAGATTTCACCCCTCCCATATCCAAGAATCTCCTGAGGAGCTGCTGACTCTCCAGAGAGGAGGAGGCGTGTCCTGCTATCTACTTATTCTGCCCAGCACCACATGTCTGTGTGAGAGAGTCAGCCAGTGTGTCGGAGAGAGAGTGAGTGCTAGAGATCGTGTTTAGAGATAAGGTTGCTGCTAAGAGCAGCTGCAGGCACTCAGAGTAGCATTGATTATGCTTAGAATATTCAGCTCTGTATATAGTTTTGTATTATAGCTGTAGTTATAGAATAAAAGGAAGATACTTTACAGAGCTGCTCTCCAAGTGGTTTATACTCTGCAAGACTCTGCAAAACGCTGCTGCGCAATGGCTGTATTATTGAGACAGTGAATCCGGTGCTCTCAGCTTTAAGCTGTGAGTCCACAGCACTGTGACCTGTTCCTGTGAGAAAGGTGGTCTCTGGCAGTGCTACCCAGCTCGCCTAGCCCAGTCGGGGTTGAAGTGCATGAGTCCAGTTGGTACACTGGCTCAAGGGCGATGCTGACACTTATGGGGTTAGAATTGCAGCTCCCACTCTCTATGCTCAGTACTGTTTTCTCTTTTGGTCTTTGTGCCTTCTCTGCTTTGAATCTGATTTAAACATATCTATCTATCTATCTATCTATCTATCTATCTATCTATCTATCTATCATCTATCATCTATCTATCATCCATCTATCATCTATCTATCCATCTATCTATCTATCTATCTATCTATCTATCTATCTATCATCTATCTATCATCTATCTAGGGACGTGGGTAGCACTGTGGGTTAAACCACAGAGCCTAGGACTTGCCAATCAGAAGGTCAGCAGTTCGAATCCCCACAATGGAGTGAGCTCCCGTTGCTCAGTCCCTGCTCCTGCCAACCTAGCAGTTCGAAAGCATGTCAAAATGCAAGTAGATGCTCCAGCAGGAAGGTAAATGCCGTTCACCAGAAGCAGCTTAGTCATGCTGGTCACATGACCTGGAAGCTGTACGCTGGCTCCATCAGCCAATAAAGCGAGATGAGCACCGCAACCCCAGAGTCGGGCATGACTGGACCTAATGGTCAGGAGTCCCTTTACCCTTTACCTTTACCTATCATCTGTCTATCATCTATCTATCTATCTATCTATCTATCTATCTATCTATCTATCTATATCTCTATCATCTATCTATCTATCTATCATCTATCATCTATCTATCTATCATCTTTCTTTCTTTCTTTCTTTTTCTTTCTTTCTTTCTTTCTTTCTTTATCTCCATACTCCACTTGCAGCCACCCTATTGTTTTTATTCAGCAACTTAAAAGCTTTCCTCTCTGCTGTTCTAAAAGAAATATAGGAATTCCCCACTGCAACAATGAACACACATTTCATTTTAGCTTGCTAAGAAATGCAACCTGATCATTCAACAGGGATCATTCAGCTAGGAATGTAGGAAACAGTCTTATACTGCATTAGGCCTTTGGTCCATCTATTGTGGCATTATCTACATGGACTGGCAACAGCTGTTAAGTTTCAGGTAGGGAATTTCACCCAGACCTACCTGGAGATGCTAGTTTGAGCCTGGGACCTTCCACATGCAAAAGAGATGCTCTGCCACTGAGCTATAACCATTTTCTTTCCAAATTATCAATGCATGGGGGGGGAGTGGGCATTCATTCATTTATCTTGCCACACAGTCACAAACGCTTTGTCTTCCCCTTGTTTCTGTAGGATTTAGATACTAGGGCTGAATCTAGACATATATAAAAAACGCTGTGAAAATGCTTGTTTGAAAAACAGTTTAAAATATATATTGAATTTCCCTTAAGGTCACCATCGCCATCTAATGTCACATTTGTATAATGCACTTAAAACACACTTAAAATGTTATATTTGCAACTGTAAAGCTGAGTCATAGGAGAGGATATATTATTTAGTTATTATCTTTCTTTGCTCATATTTGGAGATGAGCAGAGTACCACCCACTTCAGCTTAAACTCGGAAGCTAAGACAAGGTTGATTTAACCTTCTAGAAACAATAATCCAGGATGCTTTATGGCAGACTGGATTTTCCTGCTATTACCCCTTTTATCCCCTTTAAAAACAACAATCACACACATGTTGTTTTGTGAAGAATAAAAGTAGTATTTACTTACATAATCGAGGTCTTTGCACTGGCAAACTGAAGGCAGGTTTATAACTACTAAATTACAAAACTACAAAATCTAAGTTCAAAAATGGTGCCTGAGCTGCAGAGCTCAGACATGCACATATGGTCAGCTTGGAAGCATGATGAAGAAAGAGGAGGCTGCCCAGCAGGAAGGATGTATGTAGTGTTACAGCTTCCTGCCAAAGCAGAAAAAGGAAGTGATTCCCCAGAGTTCTCTCTAGCAATTTTTTACAGGAAACCTCTGTGAGCCTCAGCGTCTTCATTTGCCTATGTGGTAAAACAAGAATTGTTGGCTTGACTGCAATAATCTCCCAACTCTTAATCCTGTTGACTCTTGGCCACAACCTGACAGGAATTTATCCTAACCTGCCATACGCCTTTCCTTCTTTGTGCTTTACAAAATGGCAGGGCCAAGTGAATGTGGTTTTTTTTTGCATCGGTGACATGGGACTGATTTAATTTAGGCCTCAATATTCCAGAACAAAGTCAAGTCTGCAAGGGGGACTGCACTGCTACATTCAACTGGCCCAGTAGGGAGTTTTCAAACCGTCTCACTTGGCCTTCAGCTCATCTTTGCCTGGTGGTGGTGATGATGTTTCTTTTGTAAGAAGCTGCAATATATTTAGAGGTGAGAGCAAAAAGTCCGCTTCCCTTGTCATGCGACTCCCGAATAAAATCAGGCTGCCAGCTGAGCATTCTTCTTGTCTGAAGTCACTTCCATGCTTGCTGTGGACATTCTTTCGAAATTTGATTCACCAAGTGATTGATCTAGATGATGAAAGAGAAAGCAAGACACTGAGTTTTGCCTGAGAATTTCAATACACATGGCAGTGAAGCCTTCTAACTAGGAAAAAACACAGGCAACATACCTCCTGATCTGCGATAATAGCTATACACTGGTGTGTGTTCAAAGTGCTTTATGGACCCTTACTCAGTAACCCTTACAGCTGCAGCTTAGATTTCACCAAGAGGAGATGAAATGCTAAACCAATGTCTGGAATGTATCTAGAGTGGCCACTCAAACATTTCTTTGGAAAAGAAGAAATGCATTGTGAAGAGAGAGAGAATGAGAGAGAGAGAGGACAGACATGGATTTGCATAACATTTGCATATACTTACATATGAATAGATGCAAATTTAGTAACAACTTAAACCACAGAGCCTAGGACTTGCTGATCAGAAGGTCGGCGGTTCGAATCCCCGCGACGGGGTGAGCTCCCATTGCTCGGTCCCTGCTCCTGCCAACCTAGCAGTTCAAAAGCGCATCAAAGTGCAAGTAGATAAATAGGTACCGCTCTGGTGGGAAGGTAAACGGTGTTTCTGTGCGCTGCTCTGGTTCTCCAGAAGTGGCTTAGTCATGCTGGCCACATGACCTGGAAGCTGTAAGCCGGCTCCCTCTGCCAATAAAGCGAGATGAGCTCCACAACCCCAGAGTCGGCCACGACTGGACCTAATGGTCAGGGGTCCCTTTACCTTTACCAACATTTAGATAGAAATACAATGCACCATAGGTTGGTCTTATTATCCCAATGTAAGACCTCCCTTGGGTAAGGAGTCAAGGCTGGGAAATTGACACCAGCTCCCTAATGAGTTAATGGTTGAGATGAGGTTCGAACCAGATACTTCCTTCGCTTCCTCTCTTGTGACTAACTCTCTTAGCAACTGAACTACAACCACATGCACACCATACGTTTCATAGAATCATAGAATTGTAGAGTTGGAAGGGGTCCCAAGGCGCATCTAGTCCAACCTCCTGCTATGCAGAGCTCCACCCCTTCTCCCAAAGAATCCTGGGAACAGAAATTACTCAAGGATGCTAAGCGTTTATAATTCCCCTTTCAGAGCTACAGCATGGGAATGTATGAGGAAACACATGAAGGAGGTTTTATAAGCTGAGATTTGCAGCATAGTCCTATGTGCGTTTGCTCAGAGGCAAGCTTCTCTGTGTTTAGTGGGGCTGATTCTCTAATACTTTGCAAAAAATAAAAATAAAAAAAATATTATAGCCGGAAATGGAAGACACCAGATTGCAATTAAGAGAGTCCTCACTGTGCGTTTACATTTCTGGAGCTTTAATAATGGTCCATTTTCTCTCACTCATGGTCAGCTTTCCTGTCTGCTCGATGGCATGGAAGGTCATAATCCTAAACCTGAAGGTAATTCCAATTGAACTGATGTTGGAGTAGACATGCATAGGATTGCATTGCAAGAGCTGCTGTCCTGTTTATCGCAGAAGGCAGCAAAGGCACTGGGCAATAGGACCAAGGGAGTAGGACCAAGTGAATGAAGATGCAGCCATACTGGGGGATAGGAAGTGAAGATTTTTGGGTAAGAGTAGAACCAGCAACCCTACCTGGAAGCAAGACACCTGATTTCAGTACTTCAAGGGCAGAGATTTGGAAATGCACCCCAGCAATGTAATCTGGTGAACAGTGCTTTAAGATCACCTTGCTTTTTGTAGAAACCATAATTTTTTAATGCAATTTCTCCAAATGCTTCCCCATCTGCTTCATCAAATGTGATAATTAGGCGTTTATGTTGCCAGTGAAGAAAAACAATGCTACTGCTTTTTTTCTCTTTTAAAACGGGGCTATGCATCTCGTTTCTGAGTTAAGTTGGTGAGGTTGGGGAGAGATAATCATGGTACAGAGCTCCTTCAGGTTTGGGATTCGGAAACGTAAAGAGCACAACGCTAAATTTGGCTCTGACAGCAGGAGGAACAGTTTGGGCTCAGGTTTGAGCATTCACTTGGCACACGAGTGCTTGGAAAAAGGCATCTCGGTGTTTAATCAAACAAGGAAGCGGAGAAAGTTTTGCTGAAGTGGCTTTCTCCTCCGCCCCTTCTGCTTTGATTTTGCTTGAAAATCGTTGGCTGTTTAGTAAGCGACTCTCTAGGACCCTGACTGTGGAACTGTCCCCCACCTTGAAACACTGATGACTGAAACAATGTGTGCAATATTTGGCAAATCCAAGAAAGCGATGCAGATGCAGCAGCACTGCTGTAGGTGCGAGAATCGTGCCGCTGAATAGCCTGGTGCAGAGCCCAGCTTAGGTTGTGGTACAAGCACAGTTCCTGCATGCCACCCCATTCGTTTCAATGCGGCAGCAGATATGCGTGGGCCTGGCAACACCAATGCCTTCCATTGTAGTGAATAAATGTGAGCAGAGGGGTTTCTATGAACTCCAATTAAATGATGAAGTGGAGCAGTGCTAAGTGTTATAGGATGCACAGGACTGCTACTGAGAACAGAACAGAAGTCCAGTGTCCAGCCTCTCTTGCTTGCTCGTTTTCCCTCCCTCCCTTTAATTTTTTTTTATTGAATTATGTTGCATACACAACCAATTTACAGTCATCAAACAGATTAAGTAAATAAAAAAAGAAACAAAAATTCCCTCCCATTTAATGCTTAAAAAGGTAAAGGGACGCCTGACCATTAGGTCCAGTCGTGGCTGACTCTAGGGTTGCGGCGCTCATCTCGCTTTATTGGCTGAGGGAGCTGGCGTACAGCTTCCGGGTCATGTGGCCAGCATGACTAAACCGCTTCTGGTGAAGCAGAGCAGTGCACGGAAACACCGTTTACCTTCCCTCCGGAGCGGTACCTATTTATCTACTTGCACTTTGACGTGCTTTTGAACTGCTAGGTTGGCAGGAGCAGGGACCAAGCAATGGGAGTTCACCCCATCACAGGGATTCGAACCACTGACCTTCCGATCGGCAAGTCCTAGGCTCTGTGGTTTAACGCACAGCACCACCCATGTCTTAATGCTTAGCGTTGCCATATTTCAAGAGGTAAAACTCTGGAGCTTTTTTAGGGCAATTGCCCGATAATCCCGCTGCCACCACCTGGGTTACCAACACCCGTGCCAGAGCCTGAACAAGAGCCTGGGTCGCCCATGCCAGAGCCTGAACCAAAAATCCAGGACATTTCCTTTAAAATGTAACCCCCCCGGATGGGCATGTAGAACCCCCAAAAGAGGACATGAACAGGAATTCCCAGACATATGGCAACCCTAGCGTACTAAGGTTTAACCCAGTATCCTGATATCAGGAAAACTGAACATTTCTCATCCCTCCTCTAGCACATTGGCTGTTGACAGGGCCAGAGAGCACTCAATGTGATAAAATCAGAACTTGGGGTAAAGTTCTACTCGATGTTACCGATAGGGAAAGGCAACTTAACTCACAGCCACCATTTTGGGTGGCAGGCCTGTGTTTCTGGTAAAGTTTAGTTGCACTCTCCGATCTAGCCAGGCAGCCTTTGAACATCAAAGGAAATGGCCAAACTCCAGCAGAACTGTTAACATCTCCGTTCTCGACTCTCCGCAACCCCCTCCCCCCACGACATGTTAACCACAGAATCCCACAGAAGTGTGTTGGTTAATATTGTACACTTGAAACAGACAGGTGCTTAAGGATTAGGGCAGTTTACAATGTGACAGTGCAGTTTGCAATCACTCCTTCGGTAGCAAATAATAAGAGCCATTAAGTAAGAAGCCAATTGGAATGATAATTAAAGCAATATGAGCAATCAATCCATATTATCTTCCCTGAAAAACTCTTCCTGTTTAACAAGAAAGAGTCCCTTGAAAGAAACCCTGTAGTCCAGATCTGCTGGGGTTGATTTTTCTAGCAGGTAGTCCAGATTCTTTTGTTTTGCATTCACATATTTTTTTCTTTTTTACTCGACTTTGAAGTTCCATTTCAACCCGAACCAGAATGCTAAATTTCCACTCTAAACATTATGAGTGCAGTATAATGTACCCTCTAAGGTCAGACCCTTCTCAGATTTTAAAGCAGATCAATTGTGATGCGTTGCCAAACATACACTCTGCAGTACTAAAATCTTCAGGGGTCGAGTCAAGGTCGAGTCAATGCTTGCTCAGCAATTCATAAGCAACAATTCATTCCCCCCAAATACAATGCCCATTTGCAAGTGGACATTCACACAAGAACATTTGCAAGTAGGAACGGACAAATCTGTCAGGTTCAGTTTTTCCCAGTTAGTCATTTTTCCAACATCAGCTTATGACTAAAAAAATGCTATCATGAAAATTCACAAACCTTTTCTGCACGTTTCATCTAATATACATATTTTAGAATGCAATGTTGCCTAAATTTTGGACAATAATTATCCCTAATATTTATATGTTATTTGCACCAGTATATACATTTTTTAACTTTCCTCTAATATTCACGTTTGTACACTTAAAAAAAAAAATAATAATTGGAGAACTACTTTGCAAAATTCAGAAAAGTGGAAATGTCAAGGGATAGCTGTGTTTTGTTTCCTGTATTGCTTTGGGAAGTGTGAATTTGGGAGGCCCACCTAACTGCAACATGAACTAAATTGATTTTTCCCTTTGTCCCTACTGCAAGATGCTTCTGTATTGTGACACATTAAGAATTCTGTGTGAGCACCCAAGCAAAGTTCTTCAGGAGGAAATCTAAACCACTTCCATGTACTTTTGCAAGCTATGTCAACTTTTGTCCATAAGGCTTCTTTCAGCAAAAGCATTGGCTATGCTTTCCTAGTGCACATCAGCTTGGTGGTTAGTCTGAATTAAGGGGTGATGAGGCATGATTTGGGCAAGGTTTCCCCATGCCTTGGTTGGACTGTGCCACTTAACAAGGCATCATGAATTGGATTCGGGATTCCCTAAAGCATCATGCTGCTTTCTGAACTTGGGTCCCCCCCACTGATGCTGCATTTCGACATTTGGGAAAGCAAAACCAAATGGGCTAGGAAAACGGCACCAGCTTAAGTGGTGAGAGGAATGCGTGGTGGGGAATCTTTCATTTTCATGGATAGGTCTAGGCTTTATCACAGTGATTTTTTTCCTCCAATGCACTCCAAACACAGTGATTTGGGGGAGCAACATTTGCAAACTTTCAGGAGAGCTCAGTGGGCTAATTCTACTTTCTCTGTTTAGCTGTAGGGCTTTTTACAAGAATTATTTGTTCCTTTTTTATGCTAATCCCTTTATGTTTTCCTTAAAAAAACAAAAACACACCACACCTACTTTAATTATTTGTTTTTCATTCCATTTGTTCCCACTTATTTTTCCGTGGGTTTGTGCAAACTCCTCTTGCAGTCATTACCCCCCCTCCAGCTGCTGTATATGCAGTTGTTTCCCCCCTCCCAGTTTTAATTCAGTTTTTCAAAGTTTCATCTTCTTCTCTCCAGTTTTACGAACCTGTTATTGCATTACATATATACTCACTGTCCAGTATTATTATTATTATTATTATTATTATTATTATTATTATTATTAATTTCATTTCAAGAAGCTGGAATATAAATAAAAGTTCTTAGTCCAAGGGAAGGGGGCATTTGCAAAACAATATTTAGAGTGGTACCTCGGGTTAAGAACTTAATTCGTTCTGGAGGTCCATTCTAAACCTGAAACTGTTCTTAACCTTTAGCTAATGGGGTCTCCTGCTGCTGCCATGCTGCCATGGTGCAATTTCTGTTCTCATCCTGAAGTAAAGTTCTTAACCCAAGGTGATATTTCTGGGTTAGCGGAGTCTGTAACCTGAAGCGTCTGTAACCTGAAGCGTCTGTAACATAGCTGTCAATGTTTCCCTTTTTTAAAAGGGAAATTCCCTTATTCCAAATAGGATTCCTCGCAAGAAAAAGGAAAAAAGGAAAAGTGGTAACCCGAGGTACCACTGTACTAGAATTGCAAGGGCCACCTTTGGCCTGTTTCGTTTTTCCCTACAAACGGACTGTGAAATGTAAATGGTTATAGTGAGACCTTAACTTTGCATTGGCTTCATTTCCATATAATGGCATTAGTGCATAGACAAATCTAATTAACCATGCTGTGTTGTGATATAATGTTCTAACATAACATGCAAAATCTACCCCCCAAAATAACTTTTTTTTTTTTTTTTTAAGGAAAATCACTGAAAAAAACCAACACTTCCAATATGGGCTGTCATACACATGGGTTTCCCTGGACATAACTGCCACTTTTCAAAAATTCTGCCTGGACACCGTTTTCGGCAGATGAATCCTGGATGTATGGCAGCAGATAGGGGAAACAGTGGTCTCAAACACATGTGAACAGTCCTGAAAGATATAGGAGTAAAGGGAAAACAGCAAACCAGGAGAACGTTTAGCTGAGACCTAATAAATAATAAAAAAGTGATTGCTTCTATACATTTGCAGAATGCGTTAATCAGAGTGTTCCCTTCACGCTTTGGATTGGGAAGGGATTCTTTCAGCTCAGATGTGACTTTCAACTGGGTGTAGCGCAGTCATTTACCAGCCTGACTCTTTTTGGAAATTAAGTTCTAATGACCCTAATCTGTACTGGACTGAAGTGAGTGAGACATGGATGGTGCTGGTTATAAAGGTCAAGTAGATTTAAAGAATCACATGTGGATCAAATCTTTGAAATTCGCCAAGGGAAGAGAAACAGAAAGAATCAACTCATACAGATAATTAATGGACAGAACTCTAAATAACAGGTTTTTAGAGGCAGCCATTGGTAGATTAGTTCCTCTCCCCTCCCCATGAGGTGAGTGAATTAAAATCTTATCATGTTTTCCTTTATTGGCCCCATTATGGGGGCTTTGAAGAAACAGAAGAGCTTTGGTCTGCGGTACTGTCTTCCAAATTCAGGCTTAATTCACTTAGATTTGGCCCCTCTCAAAATGGGAAGGTTTCTTTTATGCTGATCATTCATTGCTGCAAAACAGAGGAACGGTATTTGTATGTTTTCATGGCACACTGAAGGTTAATTCAAGCACAGTCAGAATATATTGCTTCCTGTTTCCAAGGAAAGGGCTGGTTCACACATCGTTCCCGCGGGGACTTTCTTTTCAACCTGAAGTGGTCGTTTTATGCTCTGCCACATGCTCAGATCACAGTTTACCAGGAACACCTCAAAACTACCATTTGCAAGAAGCACAGACTGTTTTCATGCTTCCCAAATGACACATATATTGAATGTGCAGCAGATAGACGGAATGTAGGTTCAGTGGGAGGCATGAAAGGTTTGTGCAGGGTTCTCCATCATGGATTCAGGAACCTGCTCCCATTCCATGGAAGGAGCTAAGGTAAATCACAGCAAAAACCTGTGGAGAAGCGCTCAAGCAATTCCTTCATCATGTGCACATTCTGTGTACATTGAGTAGGGCATGTTGTGTATATAAATACATTTAGATGATATGCAATTTCCAGACTCTTTATATTCCAAAGAATTTTACTTTCATTAACAAATAAGTGAGAAGAACATATTTACAATCTCATGCTTATTCACTTTGTTCCTTATAGAGAGCATAGGTTTCTCCCTGTTAGCATTTGGGGATCTTCCTCTGTCTGCTTCAGCCCAGATGGACCACTTTGACACACACCGTCCTCAGCAACATCCAGAGAAATCTCAGCAGCCATTCTTCCTCACAAAGCAGAAGAGAAAACAGTTAAAAACGACAGTGACTTGAATAGCAGTCACAACAGAATGGAACGTCTCTGTCACGTGATTCACAGTCAGCCAATCACATGAGAGAGCTACTGCCAAAGGAAAAAACCCATGCTAAAAATGAACATCAATTCAGCATAAGCAAACATTCCCATTTCAGGGAATCAAACCATTATCTTTAACACGGATGACTACAGAAGCCCCTGTGTTGATGATCTTTAATTACTATTATGCACATATAAGTGCAAATATCCTTATATGCTTACTCAGCAGTCGGTCCCTTTGAGTTCAGTAATTTACTCACAAGCAAATGGATGAAAGACTGCAACTTTTTATATTTTAGAACCATAAGCCCATCACCCATAAGTTATGACATTGTTCTTGTGGCGATGCCATTTCTCAGCATAAACTTTAGCTGATATTAATCTACATAAACAGATTGATAACTGCACTGTCTTAGCTGAGCACCGGACTTACAATATTCATTTCCTTCAGCAACCAACAAACATGGCTATTTTTGTTAAGATGAACTTGGCCTTTGAGAAAGAGGCCAGTCCTCTATGAGAAAACATCTAACTATAGACCTGCTTCTGCATTGTTCTCATTGAAGAACAATGCTGTCTGTTCAGACACCTGCCCAAGTTGACGAAGATGCCACAATATCCAGATAATTTTAACTTGGGAAACAGGAAGAAGCATCCTGCTGCTGCTATTTGGGGGGTTGTTATCTTTCTTTGTGTGTTCTGATGACATCATTTATGAAATGTTGTATTTACAATGCAGCATGTAAATTTGAGCAGAAAAGCACCGGGCAAAAGGAAGGGTTCCCCGTGCAATATTAGGGCAAATGCACAAATTACAAATATCTAAGAAAGACTGAGAAGGACACGGGTGGCACTGTGGGTTAAACCACAGAGCCTAGGACTTGCCAATCAGAAGGTTGGCGTTCGAATCCCCATGATGGGGTGAGCTCCCATTGCTCGGTCCCTGCTCCTGCCAACCTAGCAGTTTGAAAGCACGTCAAAGTGCAAGTAGATAAATAGGTACCACTCCAGCGGGAAGGTAAACAGCGTTTCCGTGCGCTGCTCTGGTTCGCCAGAAGTGGCTTAGTCATGCTGGCCACATGACCCGGAAGCTGTACGCTGGCTCCCTCAGCCAGTAAAGCGAGATGAGTGCTGCAACCCCAGAGTCGGTCACAACTGGACCTAATGGTCAGGGGTCCCTTTACCTTACAAGAAAGACTGAGATGCCGCTCAGTTATAAACTATCACTAAAGCTGCTTGGTTCTTACAACCTGGGATGGCAGGAAGGCAACCAAAGGTTTGTTCATTCATGACAATTCTCACATGCAGGCTGTGAAACCTGCTCTGTGACTGAAGCAAGAAATATCCCCACTTCAAAGCACATCACCTCTATGAACACACAGACTTGTCATTCTATTTTATTAAATGCTTGGATGGGTAGATTAGGGAGCTAGAGGAACTGAGCTTTCCCAGGCTAAATAGATAACATAGTTAATGTTTATTAAGCTCTTTGAAGATGAAAACACAACACAATGCCATTATATTATTATTTTTACTACCAGTGGACTGACACCAGTTAGCACCGCTTGGGTTTAAAACGGTGCCAGCAATTCCATTATGAAGAACTGCATTCCTGCAAATACTCATGACCGAACTAGCATGGATAATCACAGATCTGAAAGCAAAGACCTTTATCTCCAGCTTGTTAAATTTTGAATATTTCCTTTGCGCTTCCGTGATGTAACCAGCTAAGGATCTGGCTCCGAAACCCAAATTTCATTAAATCTCTGCTGCGTGTACCCAGAATGAAATTACCAGTCTGCACACACTCACAGAACAGGAATGAAGCCTGTCCACTTATAAAGCAGCTACTGCCAGGAACTTAAATACTTTGGATTGAATTCGGTAGCTGTGAATTTTGCAGGATAGGAAGTTTATAAAAGAGCATCCTTGAAAGGGAATCTGAGTAAGGAAGTTCAATGCACCGGTGACACGACTCAGTATAAGAAAGCATTCTATGTACCTAAAGTGAAGAAGGCAAGGAACAAACCGAAGATGTTACCTGCGTTTTGATCTGTTAAAAGTTATTCTTTTCATTATCAACACATCAGACAAGACACTTTGTGCTAGACAACATGTTGGGCATAGGCCATTGTATACCCTCCAACATTTCTCTGATGTAAATAGGGACGTCACCTTCCATAATGATACTTTTACTATTTATACCTCACACATCTTACTGGGTTACCACAGCCACTCTGGGTAGCTTCCAACATATATAAAAACATAATAAAAAATTAAACATTAAATAAAACTTCCCTATACAGGATTGCCTTCAAGTGGCTTGGGGGTCCATACCCTCCAACATTTCTCCAATGAAAACAGGGACATTTTAAGGAAAAGCAGGGCATCCCAGGATCAAATCAGAAAAAGGGATGTCTTCTATCAATCGTGGAAGTCCCTAGACTTGGAGGGTCTGCAGTTGAGACCTGGGTTCAAATTTCTGCGCATGGCCTAGCCACTATCTCTCAATTTAGTTCATGCGAGATAATCCCTCACCCTGAACTGCCTGAGGCGTAAGTGCATTGTGGCGTGTAATTCTTGTACTGTAAATGTACTTTAATGTTTCATGAAAGAAACCCTCGGGGGGGGGGGGGGAACAGTGCAAGACTTTCTCCAATAGACGTACGGCATGAAGGATGCTTTTCAGGACTGCTATGGTTTGGCAGCCATTGCTTCTCCTGATTTCTCTTGGCCTGTGCTGTGTGCAAAGGCAGTCAAATGCAGCCTGACAGCATGTGAAGATATTTGAACATATTGACCTTAAATGTTCCTCTGTGCATGCTTGAGTAGGGGAAAGTAAAAGTAAAAGAACCCCTGGATGGTTAAGTCCAGTCAAAGGTGACTATGGTGTTGTGGCACTCACCTTGCTTTCAGGCCGAGGAAGCCAGTGTTTGTCTACAGACAGCTTTCTGGGTCATGTGGCCAGCATGACTCAACTGCTTCTGGCGCAATGGAACACTGTGACAGAAAGCAGAACACACAGAAACACTGTTTACCTTCCCACTGCAGCGGCACCTATTTATCTACTTACACTGGTGTTCTTTCGAACTGCTAGGTTGGCAGGAGCTGGGACAGAGCAACAGGAGCTCACACTGTCATGGGAATTCAAACCGCCAACCTTCTGATCAGAAAGCCCAAGAGGCTCGGTGGTTTAGACCACAGCGCCACCCACATAAGGGAATGCATGTAGTGAATGCATGCAGAACTCTGCATGTGCCTTTGTCAACAGGCAGAAGAGACATCAAGATCTACTGGTAAATCTCTGCGTGGTTTTATTTTATGCAGATCAGCAAGTTAATCTAATTATTTTATTTTATTGCCACATAGCTGGTGTTGCATTAAGCCCTAATCTCTCAGTCAAGCATTCCTTACCTGTAACGTTACCTTTAACCAGATCACTTTGAAGTTCTGCTAGGATTTTTCAGAGTTTTGTGCTAGGATCATGATCTGTTATAACTCATGTGTAGATTTGTTCATATATATCCTACTAATATATGACTTATGGGTTGCAGTAGGTGACTACTCCTAATATAATATGTTTTTGTATGTCATTTTTACTAATATCTTCATTTCCCCCTCATACCTGCATTTTTGTAAACACTGCTTGGTTGGATAGCTGAATCGCAAAATTCAGATTAGTGCAATGACGTACACATGCCAGTGGTGGGCGGGGCCATTTTATACTCATTCATCTACGTCTTTTTACCTTGCATCAAGGGAAGCAAGAGACACTATCAGAGTTCAAGGATGCATTTCGAGGGCCACATTCAGTACTCCAGTTCTCCCGCTCCTGATTTAGGCGGGATTTCTTCCTGGTATATATTATATGCTAAGCAACAGGCTAAAGAAACATAATCCTCATAAACCCGTACATATGCGAACAATTGCTGTTCGAATAAGCCTGCTGTAATAGTGGTTTTGTAGGTTGAGCATGAAGCGATGCTGTCCTTTACTAGCTGGTCTCCTGTGCTCAAAGTAAACAGTTAAAATGTAATGGTGCCCCATTTCACAATACATCAGTTTCATCTATGGGTCTCCTGAGGCCACGTCTGCAAAGTCCAGGGGATGCCTTGAGCATCGCTGCGACAGTGATGAAGAAAAGGGATGCAAGGTTTGGGGTGTTTTTTTAGATGGCTCTGGAAGGAAACCTAACACAGAGGGCATGCTGAGCGCAACAAAATGGGCCCATAAAGAGCAGATTCCCCGTTATCAAAACACCTAAATGTTTCCAATAAGATGGGGTTAGCCAAACTCATTGAAAATAAGAAACATATAAATAATCTTGTGGTATTCCCCCCGTTTCCATATATATATATATATATATATATATATATATATATATATATAGTGGTACCTCGGGTTACATATGCTTCAGGTTACATACGCTTCAGATTACAGACTCCGCTAACCCAGAAATAGTGCTTCAGGTTAAGAATTTTGCTTCAGGATGAGAACAGAAATCGTGCTCCGGCGGCACGGCAGCAGCAGGAGGCCCCATTAGCTAAAGTGGTGCTTCAGGTTAAGAACAGTTTCAGGTTAAGAACGGACCTCCGGAACGAATTAAGTACGTAACCAGAGATACCACTGTGTGTACATATATATATATATATATATATATATATATATATATGCTTTCGTAGATTTTCACGGGTACAGGAATGCAGGTTTTGGTGTCCTCGGGTGTCTTCCCGTGTAAAAGTTGGGGTGTCTAGGCGACGTTTCGACGAGGTCTCACTCGTCATCTTCAGGCTGGTGCTTTCGGCTTCTTGTTACTGGAACAGAGCAGGATCTCAGTGTTTGAGTTCCTATAAATACTGTAGAGGGGGTGTGGTGTATAGCCTCCAATGTTCTGGGCAGAGAGGAAGTTCCCAGGCTAGTGTGCCTTTTCTTCTTTTGTTCCTTAATTACTTGAGAGATATCTTGAGTGATTTCTTGAGTGATATCCTGAGTACCACTTAGGTGGGTCATTAGGTGTGGATTAGTTGTTAAAGTCTTTGTGTCTTGACCTCTTGAACTTTGTGAAGAGTTTTCCTGAGAAGATGGCTGTACTGTACTTAGTTGTGCTCTGGCTTGGCTTCGTGTATAGGGGCGAGCTGTGGTTTTGTGGCTTGTGTCAGCCAGATCTGTGTAGGGATTGCAGGGGGGTGCAGCATCCGGAGGTGCCACCATGGATTGGCTACTGGATGGTGTCTGTAATTCATCTGTGGAGAGGGTCTGGGTTTGGGTCTGGTGTGGTTGATTGGTGTTGGCGTTCTGTGTGCCTCTGGATCTGGTGTCAGTTTTTGTGGGGAGGGCTAATTTCCAGATGTCTGGCAAGCGGGATGTGTCGAGCACAACTAAGTACAGTACAGCCATCTTCTCAGGAAAACTCTTCACAAAGTTCAAGAGGTCAAGACACAAAGACTTTAACAACTAATCCACACCTAATGACCCACCTAAGTGGTACTCAGGATATCACTCAAGAAATCACTCAAGATATCTCTCAAGTAATTAAGGAACAAAAGAAGAAAAGGCACACTAGCCTGGGAACTTCCTCTCTGCCCAGAACATTGGAGGCTATACACCACACCCCCTCTACAGTATTTATAGGAACTCAAACACTGAGATCCTGCTCTGTTCCAGTAACAAGAAGCCGAAAGCACCAGCCTGAAGATGACGAGTGAGACCTCGTCGAAACGTCGCCTAGACACCCCAACTTTTACACGGGAAGACACCCGAGGACACCAAAACCTGCATATATATATATATATATATATATATAATATTTGTGACATAGTCATGTTTTCCCAGTGGCCAAAGTAGCAATTGTGAATTTAAGAGTTATAGAACAGGAAGAACGTTTCGGCAATTTACCTAGGCAGCAACCGCAGGATGAGTGCAATTGACTTGCAAATTGGTCGTTTTAGTGTCCCATTCTCATTTTTCTCTCTCCTTCCATTCATGCTGAAGGGCATGCTGGATATCACTAGCTCATGCCCTCTGCTTGGGATGCTTTGAAGCATAACTATAGAGATGATAAATGCAAATGCAGTTTGCAGTTAAATTGCAACCAGCAGCCTTGTGCCTGTCCTAGTGCAAATTGATCTGCTGGTGTCCAAATCTTAGATAATAATTCTACCAAGGAGCCAAACCTTGGAATCCATGGCACCATTAGAAAAGGTTAACCGAACAAGGTCTGTGATGGAATTTAAAGAAATGAGGCTGCACCTCATGTGTGTGTGTGTGTGTGTGTGTGTGTGTGTGTGTGTTTTGGGGGGTTAGTTTTATACTGCTTATCAAATAATGGAGCTATATCTAGAACATGGATGTCCAACATGGCAGTCTCTATATGTTGTTGGAGGACAAACTTCATCATCTCTGGGGCTGAGAGAGAGGCTATTGCCCTACTGAACATGAGCGCTCCTTCTCCAACAGGAACTTCCAGTGCCTGTATAAATGGATCTTGTTTCCTTATCTATTTGTGTGCTCTTCCATCTTTATTTCATTTATTTGTTATTGCATTGCTACCCCACCTTTCCTCTCAGTTCAAGGTAGAGTAACAAGGTAGTCCCCCCCCCTCCATTTGATCCTTACAACAAACCTGTGAGGTAGATTTGACTGAGCTTCATGGTCCTTGTCTGATGCCGCTCAAAGTTTCACTGAGACATAATTCAACTGTAAAGGTAAAGGGAACCCTGACCATTAGGTCCAGTCGTGGCCGACTCTGGGGTTGCGGCGCTCATCTCGCTTTATTGGCTATGGGAGCCGGCGTACAGCTTCCGGGTCATGTGGCCAGCATGACTAAGCCCCTTCTGGCGAAGCAGAGCAGCACACAAAAATGCCGTTTACCTTCCCGCTGGAGCGGTACCTATTTATCTACTTGCACTTTGATGTGCTTTCGAACTGCTAGGTTGGCAGGAGCAGGGACCGAGCAACGGGAGCTCACCCCGTCGCGGGGGTTCGAACCACCGACCTTCTGATCGGCAAGCCCTAGGCTCTGAGGTTTAACCCACAGCACCACCTGTGTCCCATAATGCAACTGTGCCATCTCAGAATTCCAGGTGCTGAGGGAAAGTGGGTGGCTGGGTGCAAAGGAGGAGGCCATGGCAGCAAGTGGCAGCAGAAGAGCCCAGATCTGCCACCTGAGGCAACCGTCTCACCTCACATCATGTGAGGGGTGGTCGGCCCTGGGCAAGGAATAAGACAAGGCTAGAAACCTGTTCCCTATGGCATTTCATTTCTTTGTGTGAAAAAGATTGTGGCATGTGGTGCTTACAGATAAGTTACAACTCACATACCGTTCTGAGGTGGGGCAGCTCTGTGGCAGAAAAGTATCCCAGAAAGGGCTCCAAGAGGGTTGTTGTGTAGAAAAAAAATACAGCAAGAGGACCGTCTTCACTAGCAAGCCTTGTAGGAAAATTAAATAGCACCTAATGGTGTGGCTGCCTCTTTTTACACAAAGAAGTGAAATTTCCTGGGTGAGGATGGAAAAGAAACCTTTTTTTTTGAGAAATGTGTGCTGTTGTATTAACAGTGTATGTCGTCTTTAATCAGACGGATTCTGTGAACATTTTGTTCTTGCTGGGAACAGATTGAGCTGTTCTCCGTGGTGCTGCAAGCCAGCTCAGCATGAGCGTCAGGATGATTTTTGTTGCTGTTGCTCTTACCCCAACTTCTCCTGCAATGAAAAGCTTCTTGTTTCGAATCAGGTGTTTTGTAGACATACTCAGTTCCCTATGAGGTCCACACAGCAGCTTGGCTTGGACTCTGTGTGAACTGAGGACCACAGCACCACCCAAACAGCATGTATGTTTTCTTTCTAGCTCATTTGACAAGTGGTAGGTGCTATGCTTTGTTAGTCATACTCAGGATAGATCAATTGAAGCCAAGAGACTTTAGTAACATAACGGGTCTTGCTCTGAGTAGACTAACACTGGGTATCACCTGATGTTCTGAATGATAACTACTGTCCTTTGCTTTTGAATAAGTATGGGCTTCTTTAGTCATGGGCGGAGCTACCTGCGGGGTGGGGCTAGCCGGCCCGAGGGGCAGGGCTAGCTGCTTGCATGGCAAGCGTCCTTAGCTGCCTGCCACCTGTGCAGTGAGCGTGGGGGAGGCGCTGCTAGCCACCTGCGTGGGGAGCTTCTCTAGCCACCTGTCATGGGAGTGTACACACCGCTTGCCACCTGTGTGGTGAGCTTCCCTAGCCGCCTGCCAGCCACACAGCGAATTCGGGAGGCGTGCCACTAGCCACCTGCAGCAGCACCATCCCTAGCAGCCCGCCACCCATGCAGCAAGTGTTCGGGGGCGCCACCCACACAGCGAGCGGGTGAGGGGTGGCACGGCGATGTCACCCACCCTCACAACTTACACCCGGTGCACACTGCACCCCCCACCCGCCTTCCCCTGCCAATGTCATTAGTTTGATCCCGTGCGCGTTGACTTGGACCGAGTTCAGTATGTAAGTGTGCATAAGAGTGTGTTCCTAGCCTTCGAGTATCTGATATTGCTTAGTGTCATTGAATATGTACAAAATGGAAACACAGCGATCTAACAATACCACTCCCACTCCTCAAGTGGAGCCAATCAGAAGCTGCACCTTGGTTTTTGAACATTTTCGGAAGTCGAATGGACTTCCGGAACGGATTCCGTTTGAGAACCAAGGACTGTATTTCCAATTTTGAAAGTTGTCACCAACAGTGTTGCAAGACAATGTTGTCACCAGATTTGTCAAGGTGGTTCCTGAGATCAAGGAACAGGACTTTGTTTTTGAATCAGTATGGAGGACTAAAGCTTGCCAAACTGTGCTGATTCGGACACCTCTTAAGATACGTCTTCCACAAGGCTGTGCAACTGACAACAGCATGACTAGTGAGGAAAGGCAACAAGAAAAACAAACCAGCTATCTGAAACACAGAATGCAGCCTGAATCAAAATGCACCTATAGGAAATTGTGCCATATCTTCATTTGCTTCCACAAAGGGAAAAGAAAAGGAAGCACTAGATCTCAAGTTTGCCATGAGTTCCTGTCTATTAACCAAGAAACCAATCAAGAGCATCTAGGAGCAGACTGTGGTTCCATGGTGGGGGAATGCATTTCAGAGACAGTCTACTTTATTGCAGGGACGTGGGTGGCGCTGTGAGTTAAGCCACAGAGCCTAGGGCTTGCCAATCAGAAGGTTGGCGGTTCGAATCCCCGCGACGGGGTGAGCTCCTGTTGCATGGTCCCTGCTCCTGCCAACCTACCAGTTCAAAAGCACATCAAAGCTGTACACCGGCTCCCTCGGCCAGTAAAGCAAGATGAGTGCCGCAACCCCAGAGTCGGCCACGACTGGACCTAATGGTCAGGGGTCCCTTTACCCTTTACCTTACTTTATTGTAATTGTATAAATTCCGAGCACTGAACACCAACTGTGGGCTGCCAATAGGTGTTTGGATACGGTCCAAAGAAAGTCCCATTGTGAACTCTCTGCTGCACTACAGTTCCCAGAAATCCTAGTGTCATGTCTAGCTCTGCCGTGAGTTGGTTCCATGCCTGTCTGTAGGTATTTGTGAAAGTTTTAGAAAAGGTCAGAGGTTTCTAAACATGCCTATGGCAGGGCTTGGGATCAAAACAAAGGAAAAGGTCATGGCAAAAATCCTGTGTCTCGGAGGGAAAGAGAGAGAGACCCTCCCCACTCTCCTTTGTGCAATTCAGATGGCAAACCTTACGTAAACAAACCCTGCAAAAGACTGATGGAGACCACTCGGTAGTAGAAATCATAATTGTCGTTTAATGAAGCCAATTTGAAGCCCTCCTTTTATCTCCCCCTGCGTGTTTATTGAATCAGTTTGAGTCCTCTCTGCTAGACAGAAATCCTGGCTGTTTGCTTAACCTGCCTATGACGTCACCCCAAAGTTGGGGAAAGTTCTTTAAAATGTGCACTCCACACTCTCCAGATCCCACATGCTGAAAACATCACATTTAGCCAGGCTGTTTGTAGAAGAAGGATGAAGAGAGTCAGTCACTAAGCCTTTCAGCTTGGGGTATGTGTGTGGAGGTCACTTGAACTGGTTTAATGCCTCTGGAGTACGTGCTCTCTTTAAAGTGGCCTTCTCCCAAATAGAAATTCTGCAAATACCATCATTTTTTCATTTGATGGGACTGGAAGTCCAGTCCCATTCCTAGTTTGGAAAGATGTTCTGCAGAGGTGTCCTGCATCCTTGCAGCTGCTTGCACTACCACCTTCCTTTGCTCCAAAGTAAATTACTGGCACTTTGAGGCAGGGGGCAGTGGCACTAGTTTGGAGGCATTCAAAGAATTGAGGTGAGCAAGGCACTGTTCACCCTATTATTGTTCACAGGTGTTTGAACATGTGTGTTTTCTGGTTGATCCTTAGAGGTACTTTGAGTATCTTCCTGGAAGGGGTCTGTTACTGAAGCAGCAGCAGTATACCTGAATATCGTCATCTCTCTCTTTTTAAAATTTTATTTAATTTTCACTGTTAAAGTTTTTTTGACAACTGCAACTTCCCTTCCCCCCATTCCATGGTCTCATCCAAGCTTCCATTCATCCAAGCTTCTCATTAATCCAGATCTTCTCGATTTCTTTTTATCTCAACACAACTTGTACTGCTGAATTGACTCTAAACCTGCTCACGTTTTGACCTGTTTACAGTAATTCTTCATATATTCTACAAACATTTTCCAATCCTCCTTGTATATTCTTTCCTCTGGTTCACTGATTCTGCTGGTTAGACTCTCCAATTCTGCATATTCCATCAACTTTGACTGCCACTCCTCCTTCATTGGCACTGCTCTCTCTTTCCATCTGAATGTTGTCATATCTCTTAGACCAGCTAGGAGTCTTAGCTCTCAACTTGTCACTGTTAATCTTCAGAGGTTGCGATTATGCATTTGAACTTTCTTTAGTGGTTGTCTTGACTGCAGTGTGCATCTGACTGAGCAGTTTTTGGAGAGCCCCTATATGAATGGTGCAGCACCCTAATACCTAAGCTATATGCAGCAGCTCCCATTTACCTGTGAATTTCAATGATCACTAATAGCTGAATGTGAGGACAAGGCAAGCAGTGTTTATAAATGTCATCCTGAACTGAAGATACAGCTTCATTTAGCAAAGCATTTGTCCTTCCTAGAGGACTGCCTGCCTGCTAAACAATGCATGTCCTTGCTTATTTATGTGCTATTCACAAGCACAGTTAGCAACAAAATATTTTATACTTAACTGCAAGTCAGGAGAGTGGCTGCTTTCGTTCTCTCCCTAGAATAGCTTGTCCCTGAACTCTCTTCTCGTTCCATCCCTTTTGGATTGATTCCTGCCATTGGGGGGTGGGGGTGGGATTTCTGACATGTCCATGATGACAAGGGTTGCACTGTCAGAATTTTTCTGGCCATATGCTTGAAAGGTTTTGGTGATGCTTCTACTGTTGCTGTCCTCAAGCCTCTCTTCTTGACTTTGTGACTGACATGCATGCAGATTCTAGAGTCAAGGAAGTCCTACCACCAGAATGATAACCACAGTTGTGACTGCTAGCTAAGGATGAAGTCTTGAGGACTCTGATGGGATTTAGGGTCTGTTCACCCCTGCAACCTCCAAGACATGTAGGCCACTTTCTGCAAGGTTTTTCGTAGAATCAGAGGGTTGGAAGGGACCCAAAGGATCCCTGCATTATCAGCACCATACTCTAACCAACTGCAGTGTTCATATGTTCTGGTTTGTCATAGGAATTGATCCTTACCATATGCCACTGACAAAGACTCCCGAGAGAGGCTGGCTTTGGCATGTCAGTAAGGTACAGAGACACTCTCAAGGCAAATCTTTAAAAAATGTAGTACAGTGGTACCTCTGGTTACGAACTTAATTCGTTCCGGAGGTCCGTTCTTCACCTGAAACTGCATATAAGTTCAGGACTGGCAAATTAGGTGAGTTCATTAAAAAAATTGTCCCACAAATTTAAGCCAGTCTCCTTATAAATCTGTAGTAGCAACAATGTCTATAATGGTATCTTAGATTGCATTAATTTTTGGTTTTCCCATCCATTTTAAGATTACCACCATTAAGCATCTGCAATGATAGCAGTGTATGAACAAGTGTCTGTATTAAGAAAGTACTTTTGTAGGTATTTTAACAGATAGATAACCACCCCCCACTCATTAAAATGATTTAGAATGGCTGTGTGTGTTCTGCATTAGGATAAGCAATGAACTACTTAACAGAGGATACAGTACAATGTCTGCTCAGAAGTGAATCCCACAAAATTCAGTGGAACCAACTGTCAGGTAAGTGAGTATTTTAGTCTGCGGGTAGCAACTTATTTATAGTACCATGCTATAGATATCAGAAGGGATGCGGGTGGCGCTGTGGGTTAAACCACAGAGCCTAGGATTTGCTGATCAGAAGGTCAGCTGTTCGAATCCCCGCAACAGGGTGAGCTCCCGTTGCTCGGTCCCTGCTCCTGCCAACCTAGCATTTCGAAAGCACGTCAAAGTGCAAGTAGATAAATAGGTACCACTCCAGCAGGAAGGTAAACAGTGTTTCTGTGCAGTGCTCTGGTTCGCCAGAAGCAGCTTAGTCATGCTGGCCACATGACCCGGAAGCTGTATGCCGGCTCCCTCGGCCAATGAAGTGAGATGAATGCAGCAACCCCCGAGTCGGTCACGACTGGACCTAATGGTCAGGGGTCCCTTTACCTTTATAGATAGCAGAAGAGGGCTCCATTGACTTAACCAGGGCTTATTCGTGAGTAAATCGATGCAAGCAAACAGCCTTAGTTAATATGACTCTCTTTTTGTTGTTGTTATTCTATTGTAAGCTACAAAAATGCATATATAATCAAATAAATATATTGTTAAGGAAAGAGGTTGTGGAGAATGGGACAAAATCAGCGGGTAATGATGTAGGCAGGAGCACAGGGGTTCAACATGACAAAATGACTACCTTGAAAAGAGTTTGAATTTACAGTAGCAGCTCTGAAAAATGGACGTTTAGACCATGTGCAAAATCCCTGTGGATTGTCTGGGAGGGCTTGGGAATAAGATACCAAGAACAAGAGCTGCTGAGAATCAAAGGATATTGTCCACAGGGATACGGAAGAAACCTTTGAAACACTCAAATAACACAATATTTTCCTTTCAGAAGGTGTCACTCCAACAAACCATCAGTTACACATTTGCTTCCACATCCCTAGAATATAACTCCCTAGGGGAACACATCAATCATCATAATAGAGATTTCTGTTCCAAAACACTCATTCGGCTTAAAATAATATCTGTTTTGCTTTACACCAAACAATGTTGTTTCCTTCACTTTGCCCAAATGTCAATAATAATGTATCATATAGTAATAGAAATGGTGCTTATTTGTGAGGAAACAAATATCTAGAGGGTTTAGTGAGCTGTAGCTGTGGGGTATAAAAATGAACACATTGCGGTAGCTTTCTCAGAAGTTAAGTTTAGGTTATTACAGTTTTTTGTTGTTGCCTTCAGACAAGTTCTGTTAATGCCAGTTCAAAGCATCAGTCAACTGGCGAAGAAAGACTGTCTGAGACCCTGGAGAGCTGCTGGCAGTCAGAGCAGACAAAATCAGGCTAGAGGAACAAAAATGCATCAGTGGTGCCATTAAGGCAGGACACTGTGGCAGGTGCCAGGCGCCCTCATAGGAGAATGAGCTGGAGAGCCCCCAAATGCAGCTTGGCTGGCTCACATTTTGAAGTAAGTGAAATTCACCATCTAAAGGCCCATCACCTATAGTTACCTAACTGTACCACTGCTTGCCATAAGGCAGCTCCTTATGGACCTTCCAGGGTTTTGGTGACCTTGTGCATTTGGTATGCATGCCAGTGCCAGCCCACACATGAGGCAAGGTGAGGCAACTGCCTCGGGCGGCAGGATCCACAGGAGCAGCAAATCCCAATGTAGATCTTTCCAGTTTGTTCCTGATGTAGATCTTTCCTTACTCTTTCTTCCCATTTTTTGGGTTGCCTCAGGTGCCAAAATGTCTTGGTCCGGCCTTCATACATGCCCTCATAAAGTGTGCTACATTGGTAGAAACATTTACATATACTTCAAGGAATATGTCTTCTTCAGGCCTTCAGTCTGGACACACAAGGGCTGAAATGGGTAGAAGACCAGGGGGATAGTTCAGTCGGTAGAGGCTGAGACTCTTAAGCTCAGGGTTGTGGGTTCGAGCCCCGTGTTAGGCAAAAGGTTGGAATAGATGTGCCTTGGGATCTCTTCTGTGATTCTATGTATGTTAGCTCTATCCCGTTGCCTCCAAGGGTGTCACTTCGCGAGTCAGGGGTTTAAAGTGGTCTTGTTGAGTGTGCTTCAACTTCCAAGCCTTCCTCACTTTGTCCTGGTTCCTGGTTTTAAGGAAACTTGTAAGTGCATTCATGCAAATATGCTTACACAATCCCTTCAGACACACAAAGCTTGGGAATGGAACAGAACAAACACCTGGTGACGCTGGAAGCAGGGCCTTACCTATGCGCCCCCCTCTGAGTGCTTTTGCTCTCGCACATCCAGGCCAAATGCCTGAAGAAGGTTCTAGGCGGGATCTAGGCACACCAAAAAAGCATTTTGGCAAAACAGCATTGCAAACCTCAAAGTGAGAAATCACATTGGCGAAAGACAGGACTCCGCAGCGCTATCTGGTGCCACAGTGTTCTAACGCTTATAAAATGCTTTTTCTTCACTAATGTAGCCGAGTCCCTAGTTTTAGCTGGCAACGAGAACTGAGGAGTTAATCGGAAGCGTTTGAGGGAAAGGTTGGCTTCTGGGAAGAATTGGGAGGGAGCGGGAGAGGTTCTAGGAGCCCAAAAAGTTGACTTGTACCAAATCAGGCCATTGGTTCACCTCACTCAGTATTGTCTACCCGGAATGGCATGGGCTCTCGGGGGTTTCAGATGGGACATTCCCATCCTATCCTATCTGCAGGTTTCCTTTTATTTCAGTGAAAAACATTTATAAGCCGAATAGCGCTTTAAAAATCTCTCTGTCAGGGATTGAACCTGGGTCCTTCTGCATGCAGATGCTCTGCCGCTGAGGTACAGCCCTTCCCCTGCTTGTTTGTTTGTTTGTTTGTTCTTTGGGTGGTGGTGGGGTCTTAGATGCTTCTGTTTTCATGTTGCTGCTGCCATCACCTCATTTCAATACCCTACAGCAGGCATCTCCAAACTCGGCCCTCCAGATGTTTTGGGACTACAACTCCCATCATCCCTGACCACTGGTCCTGTTAGCTAGGGATGATGAGAGTTGTAGTCCCAAAACATCTGGAGGGCCGAGTTTGGGGACGCCTGCCCTACAACACCTGTGGCCTGGGTTGGAGACGGTGGAGTGGATGTTGGAGAAGGGGTATTTGTGCATGTGAGAATGGGTGTCAGTGGTAATCTGCAAAAGTCACAGAGAGTAGTCCCTTCAGTCCTTCTTTAGATAACAGGAAACAATTTTTGCTGGTGTCTTGAGTTATAACTGAGAGCAGACTGGGTTTTTAAAGCCCATCTCTCCCCACCAAACCCCTGCCGCCACTTTTCTTTCTCTTTCATCAGCTACTCTAATTTCATAATGAAAAAATAAATCTCGTTTTTATGGCTCCCTCATTTCCAGAGGCATAATTGTGTGTGGGCTCGCCTTGCGCAACTCCCCCCACTTCCCCGCTGCAACCAACTCAACTCATCCTTGCAATTGCTATATGGAAGGGATGACACACCTTTCTTTGGCCTAAGGAACCGTTCTCTTGACAGGGAGAGAGTTATTCGCTAAGAATCGCTAACTCGAGATAAAAGCTGCACAGCAGACAAGGAGACTTCAACAAAACAGCACTGTTATGTCACCGATCAAGGACGAATTAGGCTAGTGATTGCAGCACCGGCCTAAGTCATTGAAATGGATTTGTTGCATAGTTTCTTGCTTGATCAGAACAATCCAGCACAACCTCAGGCTATTGTACTGGACATCACACATGGAGTGATCCCACACCTTTAAACACCACTATGAAGGTCCACTTTGTGGGACTTTAAAAATGTTCCATTTAAAAATGCAGCCACTGCTGGAACCCAGGCTCAGAAAACTGCTTGCACCTGTGGCAAATGTGGACAAGCCCTCAGCTTACACATTCAGCCAAAGTCTGGAGGGAGACACTAGGAAGAAGAAGAGGAGGAGGTGGAGTTTGGATTTGATATCCCGCTTTATCACTACCCTAAGGAGTCTCAAAGCGGCTCACATTCTCCTTTCCCTTCCTCCCCCACAACAAACACTCTGTGAGGTGAGTGGGGCTGAGAGACTTCAAAGAAGTGTGACTAGCCCAAGGTCACCCAGCAGCTGCATGTGGAGGAGCGGGGAAGCGAACCCGGTTCACCAGATTACGAGTCTACCGCTCTTAACCACTACACCACACTGGCTTGAAGGGAAGTTCTGTGCTTTCACCTCCTGTGTGTTTGGAAGAGCTGAACAAATACCACACGCACAACTGTATGCAGCGGGCACCCCAGTTCTCAACCTGGTCAGGGGAAAGGGTTCCCAATTGCATGGCCTTTTTTTATGGGCTATGTCTGTTCAGGTGTTCAGTGAATGCATGGGTAAAGCTTGCCATCTTACTGCTGTGATCATTATGTTCTGGATGTAAACATCTGAACAGGACTTCAGTTGTGCTGCAGGAGGCACAACTGTAAAGCTACGCAGTTTCCACAGCAAATGTAAGTTTTGAGGCAGTCCTCAGTATCCTGTTTCTAATGGCAAGGTGCAATTAATGTTTTGAATAGAAAGGGGTTCTTCTCCTTCTCCTTCTTTTTTTTTACTACTTTTAGTAGAACATAGCAACATAAAGCTGAAATAGGAATTGTCTCCTAAAGCTGTCCATACATATTTGGTGACCAAGTGATGGGGAAGTTGTTTGTTTTTGTGCTTCCTCTGAGTGTTAGCTGGAAGCATTTTGGAAGAAACAGATTCTTCACTGAAATTTCCTTTGAAAATTCAAACTTAGATTTACTTATGTTTTCTAATTTTGGTGGCAAGTTTTCATGTGTAATTATTTACAATCGTTTTATTATCTATTACATTTATTTGTCACTTTGTACAAGAAATGCCTCAAAACACCCTAAAACACAAAACGGTTAAAACCAGTTTAAAACTTAAATAGGATAGACAAAATTCCTAAAATTAATTAATTCCTAAAATTAATCAGTTAATTTCATTGTACACAGGTTGTACATTGACAATAAAGGTATTACTACTACTACTACTATTACTACTACTACTATTATTATTTTTAAAAAGCGCTTGTCCATTAACACAACAAAAAGGACAAATCCTACCCCATGTATTACAGTGTTTGCAGAAATGTTTGCATTTGGGGGTGTACACATTTTGGGTGTCTGCCTAACAGCACAATAAGATTCAAAGACTGTTTTCTTTGGAGGAGGTATTTCCTGTTTATTTGTTTAGCTCTGAAAGTCACATTTGTCATTTTAAAACTGGATTGTTGCGCTTGAATCCTAACCCATGCTAAAGGATGAGCGTTGTTATAAGGTTGCTCTGCTTTGAAAGTTTTAACTGGGTAGAGCAGTCAAATCCCTTGTATATCCTCAGGCCCCCATGAAGCAGAGGATGTCGTTTGCTCTTGAGGGAAGGTTATATCTCCATTCAGTACAAAGAAAGATAAAGGATGATTTCTGCTCTCTGAAGAGCCAACACTAACTGGCTGCAATAGCGAAAGACCCGGGGGGTTATTGGGCGGCTGCTTTGTGCAGCAGAAGAGCTGAAAGAAATAGTTTAGCTTCTGGGGACTTGACGTCTCAAAGGTAGATTATGAAGTGCCTGATGAGGAAGTTATGGTTCAGGGAAAGGTTACAAAAATAACTGCAACCATCCTAAACTTACCTCAAAGATTTACAAGAAAGTCTGCTGGAATTGGTGGGTTCTGACCAGCAGGAACTCTAAAATTTGTTCTCTCGTTGTGCCATGGAATACAATGGGCTCAAATCATTAAATTAATTTTGTTCCTATTTTGAGTTAAATTTTGAAGTTAAGCGTTTTAGATTATGAGGAAATTGATATCAACTGCAAGGCCAACCAAGTGTGTTGGGCCCTCATTTGAATTAATTAATCACAAAATCATAGAATTGACGAGTTGGAAGGGACCCCGACTCCCTGCTATGTGGGAATCTCAGCTAAAGCATCCATGACGGGTGGGCCATCCAACCTCTGCTTTAAAAACTCCCATAAAACAGAGTCCACCACCTTCTGAGGGAGTCCGTTCCACTATTGAACAGCTCTTTCCATTAGAGAGTTCTTCCTGATGTTTAGTTAGCATCTCCTTTCTTGTAACTTGAAGCTATTGGTTCGGGTCTTGCTTCATCTTCCATGTGACAGCCCTTTAGATATTTTAAGATGGCTATCATATCCTCTTGATCACTTTTCCAGGCTAAACATACCCAATTCCCTCAACCATTCCTCATAGAGCTTGGTTTCCAGACCCTTGTCCATTGTAGTTGCCCTTCTCTGCATATGTTTCAACTTCTCAACATCCTTCTTAAATTGTGGTTAGCAAAGTCTTTGTTCATTCTCTTTTCCACCATGTAACCAATGAGGAAGGACATCTGTGCTGATTTCTCCAAGCCCAGATGGCCACATGGCTTTAGCAAAGCCATCTTTGTGTTTCTATGATGGAGTTTTTGGACCTGGTTGTTCCAGGATCAGACTATCTGCATGGCTTATAGGCCATTTGTTGTGTTTCTAAACCAATAATTTAGGATCCCCCCCCCCCCTCATCATTTTTGCAACCTGAGTGTTGCTGCCTGTGTTTTCTTGCTGCTGTATGGAAAAGCACATGAATCTGACCTTCGAAGAATTTGTAAATAAACCATTTCTCAACTTATCAAATGTGTGGTCTCTTTTCCTTTGCTAAAGGTAAAAAGGTAAAGGACCACTGGACGGCTGAGTCCAGTTGAAATTGATAACAGAGTGCAGCACTCATCTCCGCTTTCAGGCTAAGGGAGCTGGTGTTTGTCCACAGCTTTTCCAGGTCATGTGGCCTGCATGACTAAACTGCTTCTGGCACAACCGAACACCATGACAGAGGCCAGAGTGTATGGAAATGGTGTTTACCTTCCTGCCGCAGTAGTACCTATTTATCTACTTGCACTGGTGTGCTTTCAAACTGCTAGGTTGGCAGGAGCTGGGACAGAGCAACGGGAGCTCACCCTGTCGCGGGGATTCGAACCGCCGACCTTACGATTGGCAAGCCCAAGAGGCTTGGTGGTTTAGACCACAGCGCCACCTGCGTCCATAAGTGAGATGAGCACTTCACCCTATAGTCGAGTTTTACTGGACTTAGCTGTCCAGGGGTCCTTTACCTTTACCTTTCTATGCTAATAGGAAGTAATGGGGAACTTGGAAAAAACTTAAAATGGGGTATTTTAAAGGTGTAACAGCCTATATTTCCACGCTTCCATGTTTTGTGATTCTAAATCTCTGCTGGGAATCTCTCCCCAGAATACTTGCCCCAAACCCAAATCTAGGCATCCATGCAATTCTTCTTTTATTCCTTAACCAAACACTAAAAATGCCAACAGCTCCCTCAGTGAAATAATTGAACTATCTGTTGTTGTTCTTATTTTTTAAATAGAGACAGAAGGTGTGTGGGTGACTGTGGGAGGAACTTTGTTTCCTGCAGGATCTGCAGAAGGTGTGGAAAAGAAATGTGCATATCACAAACTGAAAAGACAGTGTCAATATATCATCTGTGACACATGATGTCATATCTACAATTGCATGACATTCCATATTATGTCATATACGTTTGCAATAACAGGCTATTTTGTCATAAGAGGATGCAGCTGGAGAGAAACTGAGACGGCGCAAGCTTTAAAATCTTATTGATATTATCAACTGGCTTTCATTATTTTAACTGAGAGGTGGCCAGCTCTTCTTTTCTTGAGCCAGGAAAATGGCAAGCTTCTGTCATTAGACAGTTGTACAAAACGACCATGCTCGAGACAAGCTTTATTTTTTGGTCCATCTCTCCACCTGCAAAGGAGGGTGCAAACTTGCTTATGGCTTAAAGTAGGTGCAAATCTGTGTCTTCTTTGGTGAGTGTAGCAGAGGGCTGCAAACCAGGCCCAGAAAACCCTGTTGACCTTCCTGAGCAGTGATGTCCAACAGAAAATAAGATTTCAGCCTGGTTTAGTTGTGGTTGCATACTCCCTTGCAGAATTTGGCTTGCAGTTTAGGAGTGCTTCTTGAACCCTCACTGCTTCTGTTATCCAAGTGGTGTCTGGAGCTAGAAGCAGCACATTCCCCCCAGTTTTGGCTGATGAGCCAACTCTGCCTTTCCCCCCACTCCTTCAAAAGCAGATGCTTCCTCCAGAGATCTCCACTAACAAGACAAGAATGCAACTATGCACCTGACTGTAAACATATTGCTAAGGCCCATAGATTGCAGTACTTCCTGAACAGCCGCCACAAAATTACAAATGCTTAATAATAGCATGTCATGTTAAATTGGCCCCCCACCTTACAGGTCTCCGACACCATGCAAGCATGCAAAGGAAATCACTATGCCCCATACAGTGGTACCTCGGGTTAAGTACTTAATTCGTTCCGGAGGTCCGTTCTTAACCTGAAACTGTTCTTAACCTGAAGCACCACTTTAGCTAATGGGGCCTCCTGCTGCTGCTGCGCTGCCAGAGCACAATTTCTGTTTTCATGCTGAAGCAAAGTTCTTACCCTGAAGCACTATTTCTGGGTTAGCGGAGTCTGTAACTGAAGCATATGTAACCTGAAGCGTATGTAACCCGAGGTACCACTGTATACCTTTCTCGGAAGTCAGCACGGCTGAGAAATATTTGCTAGTGCTGTCACAGTTTACCGTCATTTCTGCTTCTTCGTTTTTTAAAGTTCAAGTATTTGTAAGCATGCAAGGTTTATTTATTTTACTTTAAAAAAAATTCAACTTTTACATTTCCAAATAATCATCTGTCATTATATCCATACATTCAACAACTCCCCTCCCTCCCTTTCCCAGGTTCTTTCCCAGGTCCCACATTTCCTGCATTTTCTTGTATGTCCATCTAATTCAGTTCTCCCATCTTACATCCCTTTTAAATGTGTTATAATGTTTAATTTACCTTAATACTGCCAGCGTTTTCAACTGTGTACAATTATTTTCTACATACTCGGTGAAAATTTTCCACTCCTCTTTAAATACCTGTTCTTCTTCCAAGGTTTATTTATTTTATCATATTATGTATTATGGGGATTTGTTCCTCACCCTTCAATCAAATTCTCACAGCAGCTAAATTTCCACGTCTCTGTAATGTAGCCTAATTTGCTGCGTGGCTTGTGTTCTTTTCCTTTGATAATGTCTTCATTTTTGTCAGGCAATCCTCCCCCTTTCTAAGTAAACCTGACTCATTGTTCTACTTCACTTTAATTTCTATTATCCTTTTGATGTTGGCGTGTGGGTTTTTATTGGTCATCTTTCTGTTGCCTTAATGCAACTGCAGGTAGTGATTATATTCATTTATGACATGTACAGTATATCCTCGCCTTCCTTCTATGATGCAATTAGAGACGGCAGATGGATGATCCTACAACAATCTCCCATCCAGACCAGACTGGGGGAAGAAGAAGGACCAATTTGCCTGGACCTCAAGCTCAAAGACGATCTCAAATGTAGTTACTTGTTAACTGGGTTATCTGGTAAATTTCACAAGTGGCTTTTATGCACATTGGTCCAAAACGTGACACATACACACTGCTTGGAGCTGCACATTTAAGCAACACGGGGATGTGATTTGGTATTACCGTGTGACCCAGATTTCAAATTACTCAGTTTTTGGGGTGGCACAAAACATGGGGTTTGTGGCACAAAGCTAGCACTAAACTTTGGCATCAGTGGGAGGGGGATGATGCAGAATTTTGAGGTCACATGTTAATGAAGCTCCTTCAGATCACGATGACGGCAGAAAATATTACTACTTGTCATATGACCTAGGCGGAAGACAATACCTGTTGCCACCCTCACAGAAGAGCTGAGGCACAATTACAGTTCTGTAATAGCTCACACTTTTGTTCTCCGATTACTTAACAGAGTAGGATAGAAAAAGAAACAAAAAAAACCCCAGCATTGTGCATTTTTTGGGTATGTGCTGTTGTTTCCCACGGGAGGGAAAACAAGTATGGACAGAATGGGCAAGCATTAGGGACATTTTATAGAATAAAGCTGTGATTTCCTTAAGTCTCTGCACATCCACAGGGAAGAGCAATTTTGCAGAAACATCAAGATGGCAGGATAATGGATTCATCTGACAGAATGATGAGTGAAAGAAAGAAGTAATTACCATTAATGCACTTCAATTACGGCTCAACTTTCTTTCTTTTCCTTTATTCTTTTTTTCCCCTTTAAAAAAGCTGCATGTTTATGGCTAAATTTCTATTTAAAACGAAACAGTTGCCACAGAGCCGTCACAGCTAAGAGCAGAAATTCCCTCCCAGCTACCGGCAAATTAGCAGTAATGTCCTTATTATACCAAAAGTGGGATGATTGGATTCTTCCAGGGAAACGCAGGAAGTGCTTGTTTGTTACGACGGCCTTCCTCCTTCCTCCTTCCTCCCTAAAAAGTCAAAGTTGAACTTTGCTTCCAGGGCTAATCACCAGCTAAGCATGATACCACTTTCTTCTGGTTCCTATTTAGCTTTCAAAGCCCTCACAGGATCTCTGTCATGGATCAGTACCACCTTCCAGCCGGGAGTGAGGTCAGCGGACAGCCTCGCTACACAGGAAGGCATGTCCTATTAGAAAAGGGAAGTCTGCTCAAAGCCTTCAGATCTTGAGTGACTAAAAATAAACTAATGAGCCTTAAATTAACTCCTTTTCTTCACCAAGCCATTTTAAGCCAAGAGGGACCAAAAAAGACCAAAAAAATGAAGAAATTTATTATCTGGGAAAGACACAGGGGGTATGAGCTTTATATTTGGTGCTCTTTCTGAGGTTGGATGTCCCTAAATGGTCTTGTTTTGTTGGTGAGCTGCACAATTGGGTGGTTGTTTGTTTTCAACTCATCACCGCATTGCGCCACACGAAACATCTCATGGTGGGTCTCCCAACAGTTCTCATGTTTCTGGAGCCACATTTGCAAACAGTTAGTTGTTCCTGGTGTGAACAGTGATGCTTATCACTGGGATCAGTCAAAACTTCTCTCTTACACAAACCACTTGTGATAAGACAAGTGCAAAGGCACTCAGCCCCTGCTCCTTTGACCCCAGTTTTGTACCAAACTGGCTTTATCTCCGATTTATTTATATTTAATTTCAGTAACCACTTAATATTGGTTTTCGTGTTTTGCTTTCTCATATTCTGGTTTTCTGCCACCACCTTTTGCTGCCACATCTTTTGCTGCCACATCTTTTTCTGCATCAGGGATGGGAAACTGCAGTCTTGACCAGCTAGCATGGTCAATGGATGATGGGAACAAAAAGTATGAGGTTCTAGACTCCCCATACTTGTGAAACAGGCTTAATGCAAGTTCAGGCAGCAGCACAATAAATATGGTTTGTATATGTAACAGCAAAGCCAGACACCTTCATCTGCCCCAAGAGCAATAAAACACATCTCTCCCATGTTTCTATAGCCACACCAGGTACTGTAACTTTCCAACAATGTGACTTTACCCCCAATGGGTAGAGTCTTGAATTGTCTCCCAAGACAGATGGATGCCAACAATGGTTTGTACGCCTTTTATTATTATTATTATTATTATTATTATTATTATTATTATTAAGTAAATTTATAGACTGTCCATCTTTGTCCATGATCTCAGGGTAGGTTTCAAAAGAAATAATGATAACCTTTTTATGAGTTTCTTTTTTGGGGGGTGTCAGTCTGGATAGAACCCAGGGTCCTCTTCCAAGCCTTCAGTACTGTTCCTGTGAATGCAGAAAGGGAATCCTGCCAAACTAGCCCTTTTGTTGAGCATTATGGCTTTAGCTGGCCATGCTCATCAGCATCTCAAAAATGAGCCAGGTGACGGTGCCCTCCAGGAAACGGGGTAGTCATTCCCTCCTACTCCCCTCACCTGGCTGGTGGCCATGTGATCTTAGGTAGAAGGACAATAGCCAAAGCTGTGAATGAACTGAAAGCAGGCTGGAAGATGGAGACACAGAGACATGTCCTGTTCTGTGCTGAACTTTGGGGCTTCTCTGGAAATGTAATGGGGAAGCAAGGTCTGTTGGGGGTTTTCATGCTGTGAGCACTGGCAGAGGAAGATGCGTGGGGGGGGGAGCGTATCGCCCCCGGCAGCACAATCCCGACAGGGTGCTATCGCGGCTGCTCCCCCACCCACTCTGGGCGGTGCACCACGCCCCCAGGTCACGTGCCACGCCCCTGCCTGCACTCTGGCCCCCCAGTGCTGGAGCATGAAACTCCGCCACTGGCTGTGGGGGCTCCCATCCTATGCTCAGGTTGTGTATATGTCTAATTTCTTCGATTAAAATTTTTCTTCCATTCAAATCAACAGGAAACAAAAGTGGTCCATTTCTGCTGGGTTGTGTCTGAACTCCATTCTAGGAAGTCAATTCATTGGCAAAAGAATCAAATCAGGATGCACATAATATGCTGTGATAAATTCATTGGAAAATGCTATAATAAGACTGTCTCAAGAGGAGGCTGTTCTACTAATCTGTTTTTGGATGTCCCATATGCATAGGGGGAAATCTGTTTTCTAGGAGTCAACAGCTGAAACATTGACTGATAGAGACTCTGTTTACACATTCCTTGAACTCTTGTTGGCATACAACTCCAATCTTTCCTGACCATTGGTTATGCTGGCTGAAGGGGTGTGCACACAGGACCCAATACTCAACTTGTAAGAGTGCCTTAAAACACACACACACACCCTGATCCGTTTCTGAATTGCTCTGTGATCTTTCTGCTGCAATCGGTACTCTGGGTTCAAAGCCACTCTGTATGAAATGAAGCTCTGCATTCCCCATTCACTAGAAAATGCTCCCAAAACAAGGTGCATCCTCACCACTCATCAGCTGATGGGTGTGTACCTTGCTCCAGTAGTTTCCATGGAAACCATTTTAGCGGTGGTTTCAGTGTAAAAGTTTCCAGCTCCTAGAGCATCACTTTAGCTAATGGGGCCTCCCACTGCTGCCACACCGCCAAAGCTCGATTTCTGTTCTCATCCTGAAGCAAAGTTCTTAACCTGAGGTACTATTTCTGGGTTAGCGGAGTCTGTAACCTGAAGCGTATGTAACTTGGAGCGTATGTAACCAGAGGTACCACTGTACAGAGGTACCTTGTTCGCAAACGCAATCCCTTCCAGAAGTCCGTTTGACTTCCAAAACATTTGAAAACCAAGGTGCGGCTTCCGATTGGCTGCAGGAGCTTCCTGCATTCAAGCAGAAGCCGTGTCAGACGTTCGGCTTCTGAAAAATGTTTGAAAATCGGAACACTTACTTCTGGGTTTTTGGCTTTCAGGAGCCGATTTGTTCATCAACTAAACCGTTCGAGAATCAAGGTTCTACCATATAATAATATAATATAATATAATATAATATAATATAATATAATATAATATAATATAATATAATATAATATAATATAATATAGTATAATATAATATTTTAAAATGCTGAGTTTTAAAATATGGCAACTCTAAGTTGAAACCCAATTTGCCGGTGTCCCCACTATTTGAAGAACCAAACATTTGGCTTTTAAAATGAAAGAGGAAGCATGAAGTTAGACTATACCGTACAGTCTTCAGGGAGCTTAGATATAACTGAACATCCTTTCCGTCTAAAAGTCAGATTGACAAAGCTTACATAACGTCCTTGAACGTAGCAAAAGAATGCTGTGATTTTCTTGTGTGCAAGAAGAGAAAATGTTTCACGAAGTGCACATAAAGAAGAACGGGAACCTTTAAATTGCCAGATCAAAGTGCTGAACTATGTGCATTACAAAGTCTGAGTGGCTGGGAGGACCCCTTGTGCGCAGAGTGAAGCTCTCCCTTCCTCTTTCCTCCTCATGTACAGGACATTGCAAAGTTTCTTCCACCTGCAGACGTTCTGAGAGGAAGCAGTCTATATTTCATATAAGAGTCAAACACTCTCCGCCATTACCTTGCAGTTTATTTATGTTCCTTGATTGCTTACCTCCTTTTTCTTTTTCTTTTTGGAGGGGCTCATTTCCTTTGTTTTATTCCTACCAGTGAATGCCTGTGCATTTAAAGCGGGGAGTGGGGGGTGGGTAAAAAATGACAGGAACTGGCGCTTAAATTCCAAAACGAGACATGCTTATAAGCCTGCCTTGCAGTCTCACCTTTGAACTCGGAATCCTGTTTCCTTCCCCCAGGCCTGTGAGGAAAACCCGTGGCTGCCCCAAAGAAAAGGCACACTGCACATGCTCAAAGGTTCATGGCCTGGCCCACCCTGAAAGGGGTCCTCAGAACCATAAACTGGGAGGGATGTATGCTGCCAATTACCTCCTTATCCTAGTTTTGGTCCTCAGTTCCCCCCACTGTTGACAGGGCAATATGGAAGCCTACAGGTCAGACTTAGTGAGCAGAGGTCAGAGTCACTGTTCACTATATACGTATTTAAAATGTATCAGATACAAATGGCTCCATTGTTGCGAGTGAGGAATGCAGCACAACTGATCAGGAAATGCGTGTTCTGAATGTAAATGATCCGGCATTGATACCAAGATCTGACTCTTGAGAGAAGAAGCAGTGATCGAGAAAGAAATCAAGTCCTTTCCACCTCATCAGATTGAGTAGGTGTCATGTCTGCCTCATTTGTTAATTTTCATCTCTTAAAAAACATTGCATGTTCTCAAGCTTTCTCCCTGTTACCAATGTTCATCTACCATTGCAAGAAATGGATCTTTTACTGTGGGGACACCTAGACTTTAAATTCCTTTCCCATTTTTATCAGGCACTGTATTGTTTTTTGTTCCCATCAAAACCTTTTCTTGTTCCTGCAAGCCTTTTCAGTAGGTAAAGGTATTTCCTGTTTATTTTATATTTTAAACATTTTTATGTCACTCGTTTTTAACATTTGTCTTTTGTTGGTATTTTGAAAGACTATTTCAGACTGTCTCGTAAACCGTTAAGAGGTCTTTTGTTCTAGAAAGTGTTATATAAATGTTGTTAAATAAATAAAATTTGTAGGACCCGTGGAGCTGGCTGTCGTGGCCTCACCCCCAGTACTCCTAACTCTGCCTGCTCAGTCTCTAGCCTTCTCCAGTTGAGCGGGGAAGGCCTGAAAGGGGCATTTCTCATGTCTTCGTTTTTATTTATTTTATTGATTAAATTTATATAAAGCGGTACCTCAGTTTAAGAACAGTCCTGTTTAAGAATGATTCATTTTACGAACTCTGCAAAACCGGAAATAGTGTCCCGGTTTAAGAACTTCACCTCAATCTAAGAACGGAAGCTGAATGGTGGAAGGGCACCAGCAACAGAAGGCCAGGGAAAGCACGCCTTGGTTTAAGAATGGTTTCAGTTTAAGAATGGACTTCTGGAATGGATTAAGTTCGTAAACTGAGGTACCACTGTCCTGTCCTTCATCTGAGGATCACAGGGCAGTTTCCGGTTTGCTTCAGTGTGAGTAGAACCCTCTGCATAACTAGGGACCCGATTTTATCAGCATCCCTGATTATGTGAATGGTTCTACTCGTGCTCAAGCAAAGGCAGGTTAACGTTGCCTGCATGGCTTCCCTGCTCAACATGGGGAAAGTTGGTGACTGAGCCAGCGGGATGGTGTGCATACTTTGGGTATTTGCACATACAGGGAAACACCTGAGCACACCTTAAGCTAGTTCCTAATTGGATAGCTACAGTCAAGTGGGCAGAACAGTTGTTTTGCATTGATGTAATGCAGGTGGCGCTGTGGGTTAAACCACAGAGCCTAGGACTTGCCAATAAGAAGGTTGGCGGTTCGAATCCCCGCGACTGGGTGAGCTCCCGTTGCTCCGTCCCTGCTCCTGCCAACCCAGCAGTTTGAAAGCATGTCAAAGTGCAAGTAGATAAATAGGTAGCACTCTGGAGGGAAGGTAAACGGCATTTCTGTGTGCTGCTCTGGTTCACCATGCTGGCCACATGACCTGGAAGCTGTATGCCAGCTCCCTCAGACAATAAAGCGAGATGAGCGCCGTGACCCCAGAGTCGGTCACGACTGGACCTAATGGTCAGGGGTCCTTTACTAAATGAACAATATTTCTAGATTCATCAAGGTATCCTTCGTGTATATTCTCTGTTTGACCTGAACTTAATTTAAGAAAGGCTCTGCTAAGCAAAGTGACAAAGAAGCAAGCACATTCACTCTGTTTCCAATGTTGTTTGCTTGGCGATGCAAAAGTTCTGCTACTTCTACTTTTAGAATTGAGTTGAGCTTCTTGACTGGGAGAGAGGTAGGAGACTGTGCAGTTTTGTGTGAACAAACCTAGTTACACTCAGAGCAAAAGCCACCAAGAACTTCATGCCACAGATTTTCTCTTCCTCCTAGAGGCCAACCTGCAAGTCCTCTGACATCTGCTACCACTCAGCAAAGGGATCAAACCAGTATTAGCCAACAGGAGACTAGTGTCTGCAGAGCAGTTTAAGGAATGCTTTTCTGGTAATAGTGCTAACAGAGGAGCTTCATGAAAAGGAAGCTCTTTTAGTGTGACCTGAAGGTCATCAAATTTCAGATAAATGTCATTGTTTCTGATCTTTTCGTCACTGGCAGATGGCTGAACCATGAGTTCTTACTGTTCCCTTGTTGACTTTATGACAGATCTTCCCCCACTTTGCTGGTGAAAGAAAAGTCATAGTCTTGGTGGTTCAATGATAGATACCCTGAATTTTCAGGAGTAAAAAAGGGGGCTTCCAATGCCCCCCCCCAAATGTATCTCCCCCAATGACCTTCTCTATTTTTGTACTTAACTGCTGTTCCTTCACTTCAGACCTGTTTTTAAAAAGCACACACACAACAGTTTCCTTCTTTTTGTCTATGAGATGCTAGCCAATCGGTGAACATGTAGTGAGTGTGCTGACATCATAGCCCACAAAGCCAATCAAATTTGGTTATCAGGCATTATGACATCATCATTCTTTATTTAATTCCTTTGCAAACATTTCCATTCCTGTTTATACTCACCCTCCATCTTGTCAAGATAGGGAGGGGTAAAATATTATTTAACGACCTGGTTCTGGCTGAGAATGGGATTCTTTAACATTGTCTTAAAGACATGAGCCATGTTGCACATTTTATTGTAAAATAATGAACAGTAACCAGGTTTTTAAGTCTGATGAAGCTTAACTTTGCAAAAGAAAGAAAGAAAGAAAGAAAGAAAGAAAGAAAGAAAGAAAGAAAGAAAGAAAGAAAGAAAGCTTTTAGAAGTCAATACAGTGGCAGACGAATGCCACAATTAATTTTTCAGTGACATTGGATATTAATTCTCGCTCTCCTCATTCCTGATGCTGTCGTTGAAGGCAATCTCATGCTATGATTGGTAACTCTTGAAATTAGCTGAGTGGTTTTGATAATTCAAAAGAAAACAGGAAGCTACCTTACCCTGAGCCAGCTCTCCAGGGTTTCGGAGAACAGTCTTTTCTTAGTTCCATCTGGAGAAGCAAAGGAATTGAACCCAGAGCCTTCTGCATATGAAGCAGATGCTCCAACACTGAGTTATGGGATTAAAAAGGAAAAGAAAAATCAATTTACGTAAGGTGCCCATTCAAAAAACAAAAAACTGGCTGAGGGGTGGGGGTGGGGGAATCTGGCTTTGCTTTTCTGACAGCAAAGTCTGGTGACCCTTTCTTGATGATGACCTTCTGTACTAATCCCAAATGCAAATCCCATAAATAATTTTGGGGTGCCAAAGTGTTTTCAGTTCAACGGGGTGACCGTCATAAGCCATGAAGTTCCCTGTCACCACTGTCTCCTTTCTATACTGCCGCCTGCAAAGTGGTGGGGAGTGCATGCACAAACTGTGCCCCCTCCCCAGTGTCCTGGTGCCCGGTCTACTCAGTTTGTTTATTTATTACATGTACAGCCCCTCTTTCCTCAAGGTAGCAAGCATGGTTCTCCCTCTCGCCATTTTATGCCCACAACAGCCCTGTGAGGTAAGTTAGGCTCAGATATTTTGAAGGAGGTTCTGCAAAGTGGCATTCTTTTTTATGAGAGGGTTTGCGTATGCTGAGAAAAAGAACATCACAAGGTTTCCCCTAAAAAAAAGAAGAAAACGGTCTTCTGAGGATTTTTGCTTTAGCTCCAGAGAGTACCACAATAGCTCCCCTTGCGCGCCAAGACTTTGGAGCAAGAGTTGGCACACACATTGAGGACATTGATGTATGAGCCATAGCTTGCCTCCCATATCAGTTTTGAAGCGGGTCTGGGAAAATGTACAACAAGCTGCAAAGTGACAGCTGGTGAAGAATGAGAGGTTACCGTGGAACTTGGTTTGCACATTAATGTCTGACATAATTCTGTAGCTCAGGTTCAAACACTTGCTTGACCCTCACACCCATTTTCTGGACACTCCATTCCATTCTCATCCCCTCTCTGTTTTCTGGTCCCATCCCACCGGCCCCTATCAATCAGCACACCAATTGAGCATGCTCAGTTCTTATTGGACTGGTTTTGGAAGCTTTCTCTCTTTGCTCCCCCCCCCCACTCATTTTTTTTTTTCAAACTTCAGAGTTTCTCCAAGCTGGCTGATACCACCTGCGTGTTGGTGGGTGGTAAGAAATGGCTCTCATAGTCTGAACATTGGAAATAGAGAAAATTGTGCTATGTTTTTCGGAAGACGAGATAGCATCATGAACAACTTCAGTACAGTGATACCTCAGGTTACATATGCTTCAGGTTACAGACTCCACTAACCCAGAAATATTACCTCAGGTTAAGAACTTTGCTTTGGGATGAGAACAGAAATCGTGCTCCGGTGGTGCTGCAGCAGCAGGAGGCCCCGTTAGCTAAAGTGGTGCTTCAGGTTAAGAACAGTTTCAGGTTAAGAACAGACCTCTGGAACGCATTAAGTACTTAACCTGAGGTACCACTGTAATCCCATTTTGGGAACGATGCCTTGAGTATTTTCATAACCATCCATTCTACTAATACCATCTTCTTGTCTCTGGTGGACTTAGGCCCCTGGTCAGCAACTAGATTTATGGGGAGGCCATTTTGGGTGGATGATGTGGGTCACATCCCCATCCTTCTAACCCCTGTTGTCACAGGCACCAGGCCTTCTACATATTGTTCTGGCAACTGGAGGAACAGCTGGCATTCCTTGGGGGGTCTGGGGAGTGGGGATGGAGGCAGTTTGAACTCAGGTGCCTCCAATTACTGACAATTAATATAAGCCCTCAGGAACGAAGAGAGGCCTTCCATTTTCTCTGGGCATTAGGACTGGACGTTTGGAGCTAAAAGAGAAGGGGAAGTACATAGACAGGTTGTAAATCAGATTAAGGACAATCAATAAATGAAAAAGTCTGTGGAGAAAAGTCTGTGGAGACTTTGTTCAAAGTTGTGTCATAGTGGAGTATTTCAGTGGGAAAGGAGGTATGGAGCATTCTGCCCCAGGCGACAGCAGGATAATAGAAAGAAACTGTTTCTATTTATACAGGGCTATTTTGATGCCTCTCATCCTAGAATAGTCATCCTGGGTTACTGAGGGCTGTTGACCCGGATGCTTATGAAAGGCATTTCTGTTTGAACCATCATTCGGAGGGGTTGCTCAAATTAGTTGCCGTTTGTGCAAAACAAGCAGTTGCTGTGTGCAAAAGCGGGAGAAATACCTTGCCCCACAGGGCAGCCCTCTACTTTCTCATGGGAAAGAAAAACACACAAGCATGAACGCACCAGATACCTACAGAAGTCTGTTGCCAGCAGGCCAGGCAAGCTGTCAGGGGGCCTCATTCCTAAGCAAAGCAAAGCAAAGTTTAGGAAGCTAATTACTGTTTAATATTTCAAACAGGATGTTTGAACAGGGCATTTAATTATCCTGCCAACATCTATTCAAATAAACACAAGGGATTTAGACCTTTCTTGAGCAGCAGGGAGGGGGGGGTGGCAGGTGGGAGCTGTGGGTTTAAAAGGGATGTCAAACATTCTTGGGCACTAAACCTCTTAGATCTCCTGTGTAATGTGGCATAATAATGTGCTCCTCTTGACACTTGGATTGGAAGAGGTGGCTGCCCTAGTCAGTGCCGCAGAAATGCTGCCCGTGTGAAATGTGTGGCCAGTCTCTCCTCCTCCTCCTCCTCCTCCTCCTCCTCCTCCTCCTCCTCCTCCTCAGTATGCTACTGAAATTGCATTCCTGGATTCTAAGCTAAGGGGACACCACACTCAGAATAGATGCTATTGATACATTTGGCCCTCCAGATGTTATTGGACTACAACTCCCATCATCCCCGAACATTGGCCAAGCTGGCTGCGACTGGTGGGTGTTGGGCTCCAACAACATCTGCAGTGCCACACGTTCTCTATGTTTTTTAAAAATATATATATTCAAAAATTTAAAGGCCTGTTTGTGACTTCCTGTTGAATTGTGCCCATTACACGAGTGTATGGCTTGATCTTTTTTGGGGCAGACTGATGAGAATTCAGTAAAGGCGCCGTTGTACATTTTGCCAATCAACACCGAATGCTGCTAGTGAAATTTTTCAACCACATTGGCCAAAGCCATTTTATTGTCCAGAACCCAGATTTCAATAATCCAGATTCCAGAGAATTCCTTCAATCTAGACCCGTGAGATGTGGGATGCAAGCAACAGACTAGTCCATTACCTTAGGCAGTGCTTTTTTCTGCCGGGGGGGGGGGGACAGGGGTACACATACACGTAAACATTTTGTGAATCTAACGGGAGAAGAAACTATTTATTTATTTATTTATTTATTTATTTATTTATTTATTTAAAAGTTTGTTTTCTAGCAGGGTGAGTCGTCAGTTCCGTTGCTACCCCTGATGGAGGCCTCATTTCCTATCACGGTGTTTCCTGAGTCTCAGATGGAATGAGAGTACCCCTAAACATTTTATAGAAAAAAAAGCACTGACCTTAGGTATGAATGGATTAAAAACTAACTTTAGAAAGGGTATGCGGTGACTGGAGAAAGGACCTTTTCTGTAAAGGCACTGCATCTGTGGAATGTCCTTCCAAAGCAAATACACACGTCAAATGCTCATAATGAATTTTGGCATCAACTGGCCATGTCTACTCAGATGTTGATTCTTGTGAATTCAGCGACACTCCTAAATCCATTTCACAACATTTCTGCAGCAGTTTGTGGATTTGTTTTAAAAAAAATTCTTCAGCATTTTAGTGTCACTTTCTCCCAACAAACACTTTTGTGTCTAGTTTTCCCTGATGTACCCATTTTTTGCAAGTAATTTCTGTTACTATCATGCATTTTGTATGTTATTTTCAACAATACACATGCTTTTACCTAATATACACTTCTTTTTTTACAAACACTGCTTGCTTGGAGAACTGCTCTACAAATTTCGGATAAGAATGAATTTTGAAGGATGACTGTTCCTGTTCTCACATTGTTTCCATAAGTGTGAATTTGATAACTTTGAATTCAAATGCCAACTGAATCAAATTTATCCCCATGTCTACTACCAGGAAGTGGACATAAGGCAGCAACCAAAAACTATAATCTTATGCACACTAACTTGGGAATACTTTTCATTGAATTAAATGGACTTGGACCAGGGAGATAACATAGCCATGAAGATCACCAAGTAACCCTGGATCTGTCACGAAGCTACCGTTGTAACAGTGTTGGCTCAAAGGTTTTGGATGCTGTCAATGAGAGTGGGGAAGTTAAATGGTGGAAAGTACATATGCATTTTCAAGTATGATTTTTTGTTATCCCAAAGTTCCTGTCTTCCTCCCTTCCATTCTGAAAGGAGGCAAGAGTGTGTGTTGATGTTTGTTGCTTCATCATTGCCTATTATCCCGAAGAAGGGCTTGTTGTCATATCAGTTCTACAGACAAGTTACCATAAGTAGAGAAGCTAGGCTGCAATTCTATAACCACTTACCTCGAAGTAAACCCCATTTTAAAAACCACAAATACTTATAGATTCAATGGGTGTCCTGACTTCACAATTGTATACATTTCCCAACACCTTTTTAAGAACTGATTATCACTTTTTCCCCATGTGTGTGTGCGGAATTAAATGCTGTTTGACATTGTAAATGGAGACGCAGTCTAACTTGTTGGTCCTTTAAAACATGGCATGTGGTTTGAATTTTAAAGCTTATTTCCTCTTGGCCTAATGAGCCTCTGAAAGTGATTAAGTAGAAGAAAGGCGGGTTAAGCCAATGACATCTTATCAGAGGAAACACTATCGAATCTCTTTGACTTAAAACACAGACACACACTGCCCAACATTTTTTAGGTTCCCGATATTTTTCCAGACAAAATATTGATTGGCTACTGTTGCAATAACCAGCACCCTAACTATTAAGTATCTGTTACCTGAGGTGTGAAATGTAGAACCAATGTTGTTGTTGTTTTAAAATGAACAGACCAAAGCAGGTATTGTCCTTGGTCCCCTTTTTCATTCTTGTGTCCTGCTTCTGCTTATGAAGCATGTCAAACCTTTCATATCCCCCAGCCACGGAAACTGTATCCACACTAAATGTTCTGCTTTTTGTTTGGATAACCTTCTTCAAGAAGTGGGTTAAGTGCATTCAAGATGCTTTATCATTAGATCCCAAATCTTTGAGGCAGGCTAAGGATTGAAAGAAGTTCAAAGTCAATCTATGTTTTAAGAAGATCTGGAGATGGGTATGTGGAGGTGTTTGAGCAAATCCAATTTGTGCAGGCATCAGGAAAGCCATGAGACCATTCGTGGTGAGATGAGTGAGCATCAAGCTACAAGTAACACTGCTGCAGCCATGTGAAATATTAGCCCAATGATGTCTTCTCCAGAGCAAAACTTCTGGGGCAAAAGGGGTGCTTAACTTTTCCCTTGCCTGCTGCTTCCCCCTAATACTCCCTTCCAGCTTATTTTGCCTCTGACATGGTAGTTCAAATTTCTACGATTCGATTGGTACATCAGTAAAAGCTGTAATAGATTTGGGGGTGGACCCCTCTAAACTCTAGAAATTAATAAATGGTAGGATTTTGATTAATTGGGATATGGATGAAATACAAGCTGCAGAACTTTGCCAGACAAGGAACCCTGGACTGACAGGCAAACCAGCCTGGATGGCCTAGTGAAGAGCAAATATGTTAACACAGGCTTCCTCAACCTCGGCCCTCCAGATGTTTGTGGCCTACAACTCCCATGATCCCTAGCTAGCAGCACCAGTGGTCAGGGATGATGGGAATTGTAGTCTCAAAACATCTGGCGGGCTGAGGAAGCCTGTGTTAACATGACAAAAGGGGTTAGTGGGCCATCTGAGAGGGATCCTTTGGCCTGGGGAGACAGATGTTGCCAAGGTGAGTGTTTGAAGTGGTAGGAAAAGAGAGGTTTTTTTAGCAAGGTGTTCTGGGAAGAAGACAGGGGAGGAAAAAAAGACTGGGATCCATCTTGGGCAGGCTGGCTGGCTGGCCTTGGACTCCATGATGTGGGGGTACAAGCTCCTTTTGAAATGACCGTGCTGTAAGATCTGGATTCCCTTCCTGCAGACAGAAGGTGTAAAATAGGTGAGTAAACCATATTTCTTAAAGCTACACACTCTCTGCCGTGTCTCAATTATCCAAAAGAACACAAACCCTGGAACCCCCAGGAATCTTGCAGAGAGTAGGGCTGCGACCCAACTTTTGTAACAAGATGTTCAAACTATGATTGGTGGATCAGTAAAATTGCCTAAAGAACCTGGAAGCACAGTTTCCCAAGCCTGTATTTTTACAGCTGTAAAAGGAGATTCTACAGAAAAAAAGATGGGTGATAAAATGGCCAACAGGTGTTTCTTTGATAGGTAAATAGCTTAGCCGGTCCTGTAAAGTATCTGCCTTGGACCTAAGTGTGGCCATAGAAACCAGGTGAAGATCCTTCTGGGAGATGAGCTGAAGAAGGCATGTCTCTCTTTCATACACCTCCCATGGCTTGATGGGATGCCACCAGGCAATCTTGGGTCTTCAGTTGGGAAGAGAGAAAGGCCTGACTTACTCTCTGTGAGAATCCAAAGCTATAACTTGAGTTAGAATGCTACTAGCCCAAAGATGGAAGGAAGGAGAATTAGCAACAAAAGAAGAATGGCAGATGAAACTGATGGAGTATGCAGAGATGGAGAAACTGACAGGAAAGATCCGGAACCAGGAAGATCCAGTATTTTTGAAAGACTGGAGAAAAATTGTAATTTATTTAAAAGTAAACAGTTAAAATCTTTGACGGGGATGTAATGACACTTGTAATGTGGAATTATTTGTGGTAATTATGGTTATATAATAGATGGATAATGGTAAAAAATGCAGCAAACTTAAACTTAAATATGGAACACATGGAGGGAGGGAAGGAGGTCCGAAAGTTCAAAAGAACCTTGTATTTTAGTGTTGGAAATGGTTATGTTTTATATGTATAAAATTATCAAAACCCAATAAAAAATTACAAAAAAGCCAAAGCTATGGCTTGAGTGAGCTCCTTCCTCCAAAGTCTAACACGGCAGCAGGATCTGTTGGAGAGTTAATGCTGTGAGCTGCCCATCACATGTTCAGCTGATAGAGTATATGTGCAAATAAACCGGACACTGCAGAATATGCCATCAGTCTCTAGTTACCTTCACTGCAAGGAAAGAAAATCCGAGGTATGTGTTTGGGATCCCTGAAACCACTTACAGCTCAAATATTGAGGTGCATGTAACAAAATGGTCTGTGGGCTGATTCTGAAACCTATCTCAGCCATAGAGCAAACTGGGTAGCCCGGGGCCAGGCAGTATTACTCAGGATAACATACCTCACATTGAATTTTTGCTTTGTTTTCAGTGACAGCGGAATGGACTGAATGTGAACTCTGTGGAAGAATGGAAGCCTACAAAAGTAAAATAATAAATATAAGTTCATGGAGGCTCAATAATTCTAAAACCATTTATCCACATTAATTTTAATGCACCATGCTTTAAAAATGCCATTGCTGCTGCTTATAAACCAGTGGATTTGATGGAGCATTTTATTGTTAGGTTTCCACACTGTTACACTGTTTATTTTTAAGGAGTTCCAGGTCAGCAGCACACCCTGAAAAGTGGGCTAGAAACCCAGTAAATAAAATAAACGGTAAAACAATAGAAATCCAAGAATGCCTCGTGTGTCTGTTCTATGCAAAATAGTGACCTTTATAGTTGCAGGTGCATTTGAAGCACTCCTATCCCACTTTAACAGTCATGGCTTCCTCCAAAGTATAGTTTGTTAAGGATGCTGAATTCAGAGCAACAGTTCTCAGCATCTAAACAAACTACAGTTCCCAAGAGTTTTCCACGATAGTTAAAATAGCACGAGTGCTTTAAATATATTGTGTGAGTGCAACCTTAATTTTCCTTCCATGACTGAAACAGTGAGAATGGTCCTAGAACGGGACTTCCCAGCCCCATTTCTCTCTGCTGCCCCAAAACCTGCTCCCCGTGGTTGCAAAACCTTAGTGGGTGGCATAGGGTATGGTGCAGAGAGCAGCAGATGGAGAGGGTAGTTGGCAGAATTCGCCCTCCTTCACATGAACCTAGTGGGATCAACATTTGTGATTGCAGCTGCTCTTACTTCAGATGCCTTTTATCTGTGTATTTATTTCACACAACCCGGTCTTCTCCACTTCTAAATAAACGACAGCCTTGAAAGAAGAGTTGTGGGTGGGGGAGAGCTTGCCTGACCCACTTGAGGTCTGCGTTTCTCATTTATGGAGGCTGCGGTCCTAGAATTTTTGTAAGTGCACCTCTTGAAAAACACACAGCCCACTCAGAGGACATTGTAGGAAACAATTCATCATTCCACCTATTGTATACAATCAATAACACTAAAAGTCTTCTCTGTCATCTTATCGCGCTACATGGTTTTAAGCAGTTCCTTTGTTAAGCCCGGGAAACGAAGGCAAGGGGAGGAGGCATCTTTGAACATCCAAACATGGTGTCACGCTGAGTGTGATCATGACACTGCCCAGGGAACCTGCCTATTCCTTTGTTTACAGATGGGACAGTGATAACCTGACAGCTCAAATAGGGGGTCATCCAGGAGGACAGGCAAGGGATTCTTTTTCATCATTTCTGAGTTCTTGGAAGTAGCCTTTCTGACCACATCTGGGCTATTAAGCCCCCAAGCAAGTCCCGCTATTAAATGACTTCGTGGCAATACAATATCTGCATATTGGAGGGAAGGAAACAATACTGCCTCATTGACGTTGGTTAATAGTTCTCTGCAAAATAATTTCCTACAGTTTTTCATGGGATGCAGTAGATGGAACAGCTCTAAGTTTGGATTTTACATCCAGCCCATGTAAGAATTTTGGACCATAGCTTCTACATGTTTTGCCCAATATAGCCCCCTGCAGGTTCAAGATAATAAAAGCCCAGAACTGTAAAGATGGAAGGGACCCTACAAATGGCAATGTATTCATAGGATTTGTGGGGGCATCATGGAAAAGAAGCAGAATAGATGCAGAACAAAACATGTATAATATATGTGTGTGTGGAATAAGCCTTGTTTTTCAGACTGGAAATATAGCTTTTAGAGCCCCGAGGCCTAGTCATTCAACTGGATATTATACACCATTGTTCCTCTCCATTTGGCCTGCTGTCAGAAATTGTACAACAATAACCCCCAACATTTCAAGAAGGCAAATCGGGGCATGTGCCAGCCCTCAACCCTGTCGCTTGCCTGCTTGCCCCTTCCTTCTCTCCTTCCTTTGTCCACTGGCCTCCTCCTCCTCTGCATCCTCTGCCAGTGATGCATCAGGAAGTGCTGCACTGGCTGGCTTGACCTAGGGGAAGACATGGTCTCCTCCTCCTCAGCCAGCATTGCTGGTGTACTTCCAGAAGCAGTGCCATGACGAAAGGAGGAAGAAGAATGCTGGGGTCAAGGTAAGTTCTGGGGGCCTTTTTTGGTCCCGCACTCCGGTGTGAGCCAACTGACTCACGCCAAATAATTTTACTTTAACTCACTTGTGGAAATAACTCAGAGGCAGTGAAAGAAGGAAAACAACTGGAAGATTTAAAGGAACTATTAGAAATGACTATCAAAAGCAGTAGAGATATGAGATGATCAGAGCCCCCCCAAACCTGAAGCATGGGAAGCCGCAACAAAAAAATTATAATTCGGCAGAATATTTTGATTATTCGATATGTATATGTATAATGTGGAATATTTAATGTGATTTGACTGGATTGTTAAAATTGAAAACTTAATAAAAATGATTTAAAACAAAACCAAAAACTGACTCACGCCACACCACGGAAACAAAAAATGCCCATCTTTTGGCCCCACGCCAAAAGATGTGCTCAAAAGATGTGGTCAGAGCACAGGAGTCAAAGTGGGACATCCCAGACTGGGATTAGAAGCAATCCAAGATGACCAGCATAACTTGGGACACTTGGAGGGTATGCAACAATGCAATGCCCAATTGAGGTACGAGTGCTAGGGTGAAACATTGCCCGCTCCTCCCTTTCTACTGGCAAAAGCATTACAATACCTTGCTTGGAAGGGCTGGACTCAGTGGTAGAGCATCTCAAAGCAGGTCTGGGAGTGGTCCCTGCCTTAATGTCCGGAACGCCACTGCCAGTCAGTGTAACTTGATGAACCAATAGTGTGTTTTAAAGCAGCTTCTTATGGTTCTGCAGTATAGCTATGTTTCGGTTTCACGTCATGTAAAATAAATAGACAGTCAGTGCATGGGCATTTCATGAATGCCTTTTCATGGGACAATTGCCATATTTTCCTTATTTGGCAGCCTTTGGAAAAAAATTGTATACACACGATGAAAACAGAAAATGCCTAACCTGGGAGAGGAGAAGGTTGAAGAAGATTGGAAGAAATTCAAGATTTATTTACAAAAATACTGTAATTTGGTTGAATGTTAAGAAGGATGCTAGATCATAAATAATTCGGCACCACTAAATTAGATGGAATTAGGAAGATAAGCGAGATTGACGAAAATATAAACTTTTTGGAGAAGTGTTAGGTTATTTTTTCAATTTGTGGGATACAAGAATGTAAACAAGATGATAAATTGCTGGCAAAAACTTACGGTGATGAAAGTGGGAGCGGGAGACGTGAGGGAGTCCAAAGAAGCTATGAAACTATGTCATGATATATGTTATATTGTTTATTATTTTTTCATTTGTATTTAAAAAATCTCAATAAATATCTATATATATAAAAAAAGAAAACAGAAAATGCCTAGCAGAGTACCGGTAAGTATCAGTGCTTTCCAGTGCGTGTAAATTATCCAGGGGAAAACTTTCCACGCAGTGTATATGATTGTCTGCATTTTACATTTTAGTTTATGTTTTAGTAAATCTTTCCCCATAGAAATCTGCTTTAATTTATCCATTTAGAAACCACAACATCCTATTTGCATTCACTCTAATCAGATAAGTGTTCTATTTCAGTTGCAGCATTAGATAATGTTCTCTCATCATTCTCCCAATTCTGACATGTCATAAAATTCATTGTTCTAATTCTAGAGTGTTTAGGGTTTTTTAAAAAAAAAATCATCAGGGTGTTATCCCATTCCACCTGTAATATCTGACTCAGATGTGATGATTTATTACCTCAGTTAATTTATGGACAGGAATAGCTTACATTATATTTTTTTAAAATGTTTTGCTCATTATTGTAGGGGTTGTTTTTTTTGCTGAATTGCACAGGAGTGCGAGGCCAACCATTTCAGCACAAAATCTGGTTTCCTCCTAACTTGTCCAGTTCTGTTTTCCTGCATCTCCCTTTGACCCAACAGAGACGATGATGAATGCACAAGTGAACAATACTCTGGATGTTAGTGTTTGCTCATCTTGACTGGAGTTTGGGGAAGAAGCACATCATCACTCAGCAGGTGCAGAAATATCACAGGACAGGGAGCAGCTCAAAATGGTTGACATGACTAAATCTGTGATTACAGATTTTAAGCCTGACATCTGTGTAAAGCTAGTGTGCTGTTATTAAGGAAGTATGGAATGATTCATAACCTCTGAAGGTATGGCTTCCTGCACAATACAGGTGATTCTTATTTTCGGGGAACAGAATCTACAGCTCTCAGTATCTCTGCCAGCCCTTGAGTTAAATACATTGACAAACCATTGCAAGTAGCCAGGACAGCCTGAAGAACAACAACAGAACAATGTGTTCTGGCCAGTCCTAATTCTGGGACTGAAGTTTATAAGCCAGACCTGCTGGGGTCAGTGGATCGTCGACCTGTGGTACAAACAGGGCATTTTTTTTCAGCCAGAACTCAGTTCTGGCACCTCTCAGGTGGGCACCATTGCCATTATAAGTGAACAAGGGAGGTGTTCGTGGTGAGTTCCGGCACCTCTTTTTCTAGAAAAATAGCACTGGGTACAACCTTGGAATTGCCACAAGGACAAAGGTGTCCCCCACATAATGCGTTTTGCTGGCTCCTGGCTTTCATTCTTGGAAGTATTGATTTCTACACATCTGTAGGGTGACACCCTGATATTGGGGTACCTTTTGAACCCTCAGGAGAGAGAAAAGGGAAGCAGGTAGTATTGATATGAGGCACTCATTTTTACAGTAGTGTTTCTTTCTGTTTCTTTTAGAGGGTGGAATATATGATGTGTTGTTGTCTGGTTGTCAGAAAGTTGGAGAAAGTGGTTTCTGTAGACCACTGGCAGCTCCAGAAAAAAAACTTCCTTTGGGTACAGAAGGGGCAAAGTGTGTTTCTAGGTGGGTGAGAGACAAATAACAGCATGTGCTAAGGACATGGAAGAGGGCAATTGGGGCTTGAGCTGCTTGTTTTTTTTGGGGGGTGCTTGCCCCCTGCCCCCCACTGGTGTTGTCTTTGCTATAAACCCCTGTGATAGAGTCTTCTATTGGGCATAGATTCCCCCCTCAGTGTTAGAGGGACTTATCTCGATGAGCGAAGATGGCATCAGCTGGTGCAGGTGCTTTTTCTCACATTGATCAGGTGCGGAGAAATGCCCACACAATGTTGTGCTCCATTCGTTTCCTGTGCCTATAGATGTGGCGGCCATTTTGTGTCATGCCATGCACTCCAGCACAGCATTCTATGATATGCTGTTCTTCATGGGAGCCATTTTGTGAATAGCGTCCATTGCACTTTCTCAAAATTCCAGATGTTCCCACTAACCCCCCCCCCAAAGGTGAAGACCCCTAGTGGGGATAGTGTGATTGGAGGGGGTGCTGGAAGAGTGACAGTTGAAAATATTCATTTTTAGTGCGTGATGTGAGTGTACTGATACCATAATAGTATGCTTGAGTGGAACTGGGTAGAATGTATTTTTAGCTGCAGTTAGATTAAGTTGTGTTCATAGTGGGCTGGGGATTTAATTGGATTGGTTTGTTTAATTATATGGTTGTGCATATGGTGGATTGGAAAGAGTTTCTTTTCTTTCTTTTTTATGTAGTTGTCAATTACATTATTTAAAACTGTGACTATTCTGCAGTTCATTTTCATGAGTAGTGTTTTATTGTGATGCTTAAGAGAATGCACTATTTAGTTTGTTAATTGTGGAGTTTTATAATGTGGATTTTTTTCCTAGTATTTTTGTTTTTAATTTCATCTTTATTTATGATGCTTTGAAATTTGCCACAAACCATTTAGATATTTCATCCTGCTCTAGAATATAAGTGGTATATAAATGGCCTAAATGGCCTAAATGGATAAATGAATAAATTAGGGTTGCCGTACAGTACGCCCGGAACTTCCTGGACATAGCTGTGATTTCTGCTGTTGGAAACAGTGGATTTCCTTAAAAATAGCTGAACAACTTTGGACAAAACCAGAAAAAGCTCAACAAGTTTTGATTTAAGATTCTCACTTTTTGAAATATGGTAACCTTAGAATAAATATAACATGATACATCAGTGTTCTATAATGCACTTCTTGAACCAAAAGATTTCAGACAAAAAATCCATCAGACACACAGTAGGCAGCCTTCCGAAGAGGTCATTGGATTTTCACGAAACATGGGCACCCAGGAAGGCTGCAGATTTAATTTTTGGAGGGAGGATTTATCTCTTTCTTTGCACCTTCTTGAAACACCAGGCTCCTTCTCCATGCTTCACATGTGACTGGGAAAGATCCAGATTTAAAGTGATGGACTTGCCAGTATCAAAAGTAGTTTGTCTCTCCTAGGGCTGCCTGAAGTCCAGGACTGACATATTTATATGGACTAAGTAGGTAAATTAATGCCTTTTATTGGATTAACCTCTGTTGGTCAGACTGCACACCTGCCGTTTTCATGGAGGTATTTTTTTGGGTGGGGAGGACTGGTGTATTTTTATGTCCTTACTCTCTCATCTGCTTGCCTCAACGTATAAAGGGTACTCCCAACACATTGTATTTATAGGCTCTTTCTAGGAAAGCGTATCTCTGAGCGTTGTGCATAGAAATAGGATCTTTTATCTTTCAGGTTCCCAGAAACAATAAATGAAGTAACGGATTTACAGCCTCGGAGCTCAGAACATGCGTCCCAAAGCTCATATAAGGTGACAGTTAACACAGCTAAAAGCCTAACTTAACAGCTGTTTGTTTTCAGATGCCCAAGGGTGAAAAACATCAGTCTCTTCTATATACATTATTCAGGGAAGTTCACATGTATCGGAGTAGATTTTTGGATCTGTATCAAAAAATTACCTACACTACTCTGTACTGAAGCAATTCTTCTTTGCTTGCTTGTTAGGATTAGGGGCAGGAAAATGGCACCCTGTTTGGATTCAACTGCATGGAGCACCTGCTACATATCACTTGATTTTGGCTCCACAATAGTGTTCACACCATAGGTCATCAACTCTTTGAGGTCTGTGTGCACATTTGGAATTTTGAGGAAGTGTCATGGGTGACAATCACTAAATGACTAAATGCAGACAGTTGTGTAGTTCGTTATCTCCTTGGCATCTGATGGGAGGGCGCAACTGCCGAGAAGGCCCTCCAACATTTATCCAATGAAAATAAGGATGTCCTAAGGAAAAGTGGGACATTCCAGGATCAAATCAGAAACTGGGATGGCTTCAGTAAATCCAGAACTGTGCCTGGAAAATAGGACACTTGGAGGGTCGGCAATCCTAAATGTGTCTCCTCAGAAGCAAGTGCCTTTCAGTTCAATGGTCCTGGCTCCCAAATAGGTGTGCGGTCTAAATAAGTCAGTGGTTCCCAATTAGCTAATTACTGAGGACCCCGTATTATCCAAAAGCCAAGCCAAGGACCCCCTACTTTTGAAAACTTTGATAATTCTGTGGTAGTTACCTCTGCAAAGCAATTTTTTGAACAAAATGTGGGGTAGCCCCTAATAAGCAAAGGATTTTAGCTTTGGTTCCAGGGGAAGGTAGTGTCACAATGCCTTCAAGTGAGGGCGATCAGCTGCACTGTTCTCCATCAGCATGAGAAGAAGGTAGGACCTCACAATCGGCTGCCCTGTTTTCCCTCAGCATGAGGGAAGGCCGCTCAGATCAGCAGTGTTATTGGCTGAGATCATTGTGTGATATTGGCAGTGCCTTGATATTGGCTGCCTTGCTCTCCTTTGTGGGAGGAGCGATATATTGCTGCGTATTGCCAGGCTATCGCGGTGTGCTTTCAAAACCGATTTTGGCCAATATATTGTAAAATACAAGGACAGGAAGAAATATTACAGGCACACAGGAAGGAGAGAGTTTGAATGCTTCATCTGTAGGTGCAGAAATTATTCAATGTGTCAATACGAATGGAAGTCGTTAAAATTGCAGCTGCGATATAAGGGATTAGTATCTAGACTGGAGCATAATTGAAATTTATAAGACATTGGAACGCAGAAACAAAGAAAAGCATCAGACCATTAATTGTAGCATGCGGGGGGAGGGGGGGGCACCTAAATTGTATAATTTGGCATCTCAATGATTGGTATTATTAATTTTATTATAATTTGGCATTGTTATAACGAGGCTGTTACAGGATTGGATTGTTGTAATTGAAGACTAATAAAATTATTATTAAAAAAAGAAAAGAAAAATAGCACAGTGCTAAAACAGACCATAAAACTTGTGATATTACCATGGAAAAATCACCAAAAATTGTTGGGAGGAGGCAAGGGATGGGGCCGCGGACCCCCTGGGTGCATCCCATGGACCCCCAGGTGTCCCCAGGTCCCTAATTGGGAACCACAGCTATAAGCTTTTCTGACATTTTAATCTTGCTCACAGGGTTTCTGTAATATACTGTTATGTAGACCTAGCACTGTAGTCCACTGGGCTTCAGATGAGTAGGTGCATGAGTGGAAGTCGATTTTGCAGCAGCATCCCAAACGAAAGGCATTTCTTTGTGAATTGTTGATTGCAGCGAGACAGCTTGAAAAGTATGGCAGTCTCCTCTTGGAAGGTGAAAAATTAACCACACTGCTAATATCCCTTACCTCATACTGAACACTTAAAGAAGCAATAATAATAATAATAATAATAATAATAATAATAATAATAATATTACAGTGGTACCTCGGGTTAAGAACTTAATTCGTTCTGGAGGTCTGTTCTTAACCTGAAACTGTGCTTAACCTGAAGCACCACTTTAGCTAATGGGGCCTCCCACTGCCACTGTGCCGCCACCGCACAATATCTGTTCTCATCCTGAAGCAAAGTTCTTAACCTGAGGTACTATTTCTGGGTTAGTAACCTGAAGCATATGTAACCTGAGGTACCACTGTAATAATAATAATAATAATTTATTATTTGTACCCCGCCCATCTGGCTGGGTTTCCCCAGCCACTCTGGGTGGCTTTCAACAAAGATTAAAAATGCTTTGGTGAGGTATTCAATCCCCTATAAAATCTGAATCCGTATATTTTCTTTGAGACACAGCTTTGTGTGTATGTTTCGTAACGCCTTTGTGCCCGGATAGTTTTAATGGAGTTGAATTTACCGATAGTTTAAATCTGCTGATAGTAAATAGTTAAGTGAGGCCGGTTGCAACTCCAGACGATGCTCATAACAAACACTTTCCCCCTGCTGCATCTCCCGGTGTTTACTTGTAATCTAACGAATGCTTCTGCCTCTGCTGCTATACTTTGGTCTGTGTCTGTTTGCACCTTGTCTGTAACATAACATGCTGCTATCATTTCCAGGGTTCACAGGACCATGTCAGCACTTTTCAGTCAAAGGTCAGCCGAGCTAGCAATGAAGGGTGATTAAACCGGACAATGGCATTCTCCTACATACAAAGTTGCATCTGAGCAGCAGATTTAATATTTTTTTTAAGCACTGGTCTGTGCAAAGTTCAGCAGGCTGGTCACTGCAGCCCTATCAAATCATAAGGGCGAGTAGCTTTTGGTCGGATAAATGCCATTTTTTCGTGTCCTCCCAGGAGGGTCTGATTTATGTGATGCTTTGTTCTTTATCTACTTGTGCGTATCCAGCAGTGCCATCCCAAATGTCTGCACATTTTGCTATCCTCCCTTTCATCTTTCCGGTTTTCTGTGATCACTTCATCTTTCCTTGATGTTATTATCCCTTCACCCTGGAACCCCATTGAAGCCACAAATTTCTTACTGGCTCAGCAGACTGTTGCAACACATCTATCAATGGGCAAGAAATGGGTTAGGGTTAGGGAACAGGGTTTGACTCGGAAGCCAGATTGGCCCTAATGTTAAGTATGGGGCAGACAAACAACCCATGCTAAGGTGCAATTGCCTATGATCTCCCACATAGGTAAAGGTAAAGGGTCCATTAGGTCCAGTCGCGGATGACTCTGGGGTTGCGGCGCTCATCTCGCTTTATTGGCCGAGGGAGCCGGCGTACAGCTTCCGGGTCATGTGGCCAGCATGACTAAGCCGCTTCTGGTGAAGCAGAGCAGCGCACGGAAACACTGTTTACCTTCCCGCCAGAGCGGTACCTATTTATCTACTTGCACTTTGACGTACTTTCGAACTGCTAGGTTGGCAGGAGCTGGGACTGATCAATGGGAGCTCACCCCGTTGTGGGGATTTGAACCGCTGACCTTCTGATCAGCAAGCCCTAGGCTCTGTGGTTTAACCCACAGTGCCACATAGGATGCAATAAAACTTACTGATCAGCCAGGACAATTGGGGCTGGGACAGAGAACTACGGTATTTAGTCTGGGGCCTGAAGCTCAAAGGCTGCCACCCCCTTATCAAATTTAGACACTTGTTAATTTATTGGCATTTGATGTGTTTTGCAACTTGTTTTTGTATGCACCTGACCAAAAAGTGACAGGATCTCACAGCTCTGAGCTGCAAAACTAAGCATATCTGAGATGTGGTTTAGCAAAAGGACACAGTCCCCCCATCTCAATTATTCGTGCTTTTGCCCAGAAAAAGGCTAGAAAACTTTTTGTTAAAGAATTAAAAAATCAAATAATTTTTCACCCTTCCTTCCTTCCTTCCATCCTTCCTTCCTTCCTTCCTTTTGATGCTTTATTTTGCTTTCATGGGCCATCATTTTTAAAATTATTATTATTGTTAGGGGTCTCAAAAGCTTGAAGTGTCCTGGACCTTTGAGAAGGCCTCAGAATAATCAGCAGAGGGGCTGGTTGACCTTGGGTTTTTGTTTTTTGCTGGACTGGGTCTGAGATACAGAGATACACCATACCTAGATATGGTTGGAACCATTGCCTTAACAAACTACAGTTCCAAGGATTCCTAGGGGAAGCCATGATTGATTCCGCCCCCGCCCCCAATACGGCACCAAAACCAGCATGGCTTGAATCCAATTGTTTACCGGTGTGGTTTTGTATGGTCCTGTAACACATAGATTTAGCAACTAATGTTGCATTGGCTGCATTGAGTGCTGCTTTGGGTATATTTATCTGGAAAAACAGCATACAAATTGAAATAACAAACAAACGTTAGGCCCCATTGAGATTAATGGAACCTATTACTAAGTGATTGTATCTTGGGTAGCATTTGGTCCAGATATGGAATTTGGCTTCTGAAAGCAGCTGATATGGATGGCAGTGCACAGCTGGTTACATCTGGATGTGCAACCACATCTGCATTGGAATTCTCCTCTGGGCCACCTGGCTGAACACCCTTGATGTAGATTACAAAGGCTACCTGCACATGACTGCTAAAGCCACTCTCTGTTTATGTGAGGTTGGATTTAACATGCTATTAAGGCAAATAAACTGCTTCCCCGCCCTCAATGCCATAAAATAAGGGTGCACTGTTGAATGGTAGGATTTCACCGCTAAAGTGGTTTTATCCCTGTGTGTAAATTAGTTGCAGACACTTCCCTGAGCCATTGCCTGAATTGGTGTGCTTCCACCTCTGGACTTTGGCGCAGTGTTATCTGTTCTCACAGCTGCTTTCAACGTATCTGCTACTTAATACTCGCACCTAAATAGCACTCCTTCAGATATACTGGACTGAGGCCGTTTAGGGCTTTAAAGGTCAGCACCAATTTGGAACATAGGAAACTGTTTGATATCGAGTCAGACCACTGGTTCATACGGCTCAGTATTGCCTACTCTGACTACCAGTGACACTCCAGAGTTTCAGGCAGAGGTTTTCCCCCACCCCACCTTGAGCTGCCAAGGATTGAACTTGAGACCTTCTGTATGAAAAGCAAATGCTCTACCACTCAACTATGGCCCTTCCCAGCCACTGAGCTATGCTGCTTCCCAATTATTTTGTGGATATCCTGGCGGTTACTGTGCAAGAGCATAATGAGGAAGAAGATTAGATTGGGTTTCCCCTCTTCTCCCAAAGAGATGTTCACTGTAGATCAGAGATGGAGAGCCAGTAGCCCTGCAGATGTTGTTGGACCACCGTTCCCATCATTCCCATTCCTGGTGAGATTTGGCACCCAATATCTGGAAGACCACGTGTTCCACACCCTTGCCATATATGCTTAGGTCTGCCTCAGCAATGTAGGTTTGTACAAAGCATGATTCAGCCGTATTGCACAAGCAGAAGTTCTGTAAATCCAGGACTGTTCCTGGAAAACAGAGTTTCTGCCGACAGGACTCCCTCACTGAATTCTGCCCATAATACCTAACCTGGGTCATTAGGCCTCCAAACAGGTTTTATGGCTGAATCCAACTAAATCATACTTAGAGAAGACCCACCGAAATTAATGGACTACCTCTTAACTGTGACTTCAGGTGATGCAATCCTCAATACAGTGGTACCTCAGTTTTCAAATGTCTCCATAGTCAAATTTTTTAGGAACTCGAACGCCAAAAACCCAGAAGAAAATGCCTTGGTTTTCAAATGAGCTTCGGATGTCAAACAGGAAACATGGCTTCCATTTTTAGTTTTCCGTATTGAGGCTTCTGCTTTCAGTTTTCATTTTTCGAACGTTTTGGAACTTGAACGGACTTCCAGAATGGATTGCGTTTGAAAACCAAAGTACCACTGTATCAAAATCACACTCTGTGTGGCTCATCTTCAGAACCATTTTGGATATTAAGTACAAAGTATACTTGCTACTCATCAGATCCAAAGGGTGCAGGCATGTCAAATTTGGTGCCTATTACTAAAACCAGAATCCTTTATATGTCTACTCGGAAGTAAGTCCCATTGAGTTCAACAGGACTTTCTTCCAGTGCTTTCCAGAATATTGTTCCTGAATAATTTAAATGAACGTGCTCAATTTTACATTCACATTACCTTCATAGTGGATGAATCATTTTATAATTATGATTTTATAACTCCCCTCCTTCATTACAATCCCCCCCCCATCTTTATTCCAGTCTATAGCTGCGTTGGATTTGAAATTGTATTTACATATGAAAGAGTTTTTAATGGGTTTTTAAAATTGTTATATATTTGAAACTGTGTAATTGTTGTTGTTGTTTTTAATTACTGGTGTCTTTGCTGTGAAATTGCTTCAAGGTATTTTATGGGAAGCAATTCGTACCTGGGAATAAATACATATTTTCTGTACATGCTGCCCCAAGTACAAATGGACTTCTTCACCAGAAACTAATCCAAAATGAAACCGACTGAGGTATCCTCTGTGAGATGATGGCGTTCCACCGTTGCTTGAGTAGCCATTGAAATTATTGCTGTATGCATGCCGTTAGAATAATTAAGAGTTTGTTCTCCAAAGATCTAGGAGATTGTGATGAATTCAATAACAGGCTAAATTTAAAAAGGAGGCAGTGTTTTTACAATTATGTAGGGGAAGGCCTGTCTCATATCAGAAACCAATATGTTTGAAAGCGCTCCCAGAAACAACTTCTATTCAGTAACTTGGAATTGGATATGAAAAAAGTCCTCCCCCAGCCCCACCTGCTGGACATCTGCCCTGACCACATTTTCACTGCGGGCGAAAATTCTAAAAGGAAAAGTAGCTATAAGGACTTGATACAGACAATTGGGTTTGATTGCATTATTTATTTATTTATTTGCAGTTTGAATCAGCGAGCTGTCCTGAGATGACCTTTGCAGTCCTTTTTGTCTTACATTGTCCATCCTGTTCTTTTTCTTTTTTTTTTTGTACCCTTCTGTCTGCAGTACTGCTACCAGATATGGGCAGTTGAGCCCATTGAATGCATGGGGTTTAGAGACCTATGAATATTTATGAGTTTGTTTGTTTGTTTATTTATTTATTCAAGGTTCTAGGCAATATCTGGGATATTGCATTCCACCCATGGCCACTACCATGATTCTCTGGTTTTCTCTAATCAGCCAATCATTCCACAGCTACTCGGGTCCCAAACTTGGGTCACCAGCTGTTTTTGGACTACAATTCCCACCATTCCTGACCACTGGTCTTTCTAGCTAGGAATGATGGGAGTTATAGTCCCAAAACAGCTGGTGACCCAAGTTTGGGAAACATACAAGGATTTCTTGTACTTCTGTAAACCTCTTGTTCACGAATGGCTCCATTTTGTCCACATAAGTAACTACACTCAGAGAATAAGTTTTCTTTTAGCATGTTAAGCAGTAGTTCACATCCTAATAGATTTTTTTAAAACCCTCTTTAAAATGACTGCTCATGTCTCCAGTCACTAAAATCACTGGGTGTCACTATGACCTTCAGCTATGACCTTAGTCATTTGCCTCCTCTTGCTTGAAATTGTAAAATAATGCAGAAAATAATGTAAATAATGCAGAAAATACTAGAATCAGTAAGATATGGAGCAGCAAATACAACAATTGCCCCTGCCTCCGTATGTGCATTACCATTTACCTTTTATTCTAAAACACCAGACGAATTCTCTACAGCTGACTGGTGTGGCTGAATTCTGGCCTCTTTCTCTCCCCCCCCCCCCCAAGCCTTGAAAAGAAGTCGGTTCTCGGAAGAGAAAGAAGCCTTTTATTCTCCACTATCCTCTCGGATCTATTAAATGCACCGCTATCAGACACATTCCTTTGCCTTCCATGGGGAATGAAAGTCTCAAGGCCGCAACTTCTGTTGTTCTTGTAAAAAGGAGAATTGAAACGTGTGCGAACTGAGATACATTCAGGCAGCAAAAGAGGAAAAAAAAGTTTCAAAATATATGGTTTTCAGAGCCTGGTGCCAATTATGTGCTTGCTGAGTTATCGCTTTGGGTTTCCTAGGCATGGCTGTATGGAAAACATCACCCACTACTAAAGCCCATTTGCTATGGAGTTGGGCACATCCTTAAACATCTTGCCTTGCTTCCCACAAAGAACCAATGTTATTATTATGGTTGCCATTCCGGCCAATGTAAATCTGAGAAACTGTACTGGGAACATTTGTTGTTTAGTCATTTAGTTGTGTCTGACTCTTCGTGACCCCATGGACCAGAGCACGCCAGGCACTCCAGTCTTCCAATGCCTCCCACAGTTTGGTCAAACTCATGCTGGTAGCTTCAAGAACACTGTCCAACCATCTCGTCCTCTGTCGTCCCCTTCTCCTTGCGCCCTCCATCTTTCCCAACATCAGGGTCTTTTCCAGGGAGTCTTCTCTTCTCATGAGGTGGCCAAAGTATTGGCGCCTCAGCTTCAGGATCTGTCCTTCCAGTGAGCACTCAGGGCTGATTTCCTTAAGAATGGGTAGGTTTGATCTTGCAGTCCATGGGACTCTCAAGAGTCTCCTCCAGACCATAATTCAAAAGCATCGATTCTTTGGCGATCAGCCTTCTTTATGGTCCAGCTCTCACTTCCATACATCACCATGGGGAAAACCATAGCTTTAACTATACGGACCTTTGTTTGCAAGGTGATGTCTTTGCTTTTTAAGATGCTGTCTAGGTTGGAACACTGGGAACATAGGGAGCTGCTTTCTACTGAATCAGACCCTTGGTCCATCTAGCTCGATACTGGCTAGACTGACAGGCAGTAGGACTACAGGGGTTCAGCAGGGATCATTTCCAGCCAAGGTTCTCTTCTATTCCACCATGTGAACCCTACCAGTAAGGAGGTCTAAGCTAGATGCTCCAAGCTTGGACCGTGTGGCTTTAGCAAGCCATTTTTGTGTTTCTAGACAAATAACGTTTACCATTTTGGAACCTAATTTATTGCTGCTGTATGGAAAAGTACATGAATCTGGTTCACTTACAAAGCGTGTGGTCTCTTTCTTTGCTGAGGGGAGTGGAGAACTTTGGAAGCAACTTAGAAGGGGATATTTTAAAGGTCCAACAGCCTATATTTCCACATTTTACTTTGATGCATGTTCTGTGATTTTCTCACCAAAGAGTACTTGCCCTAAACCTGGATCTAGGCATCCAGGGAACTCTCCCTTTTATTTATTTTCCCTTTTAACCAAAATACAAAAACTAAAGCCGACAGCCTGCGGTCATGGGAAGGGTGAAGCACTCCCACTTGCCATGAATTCACTGAAAATTATGCCCTTATCAAAGAGGAACTTGTGGCTGTGCATGGAATATGTGTCATGGAGGCAAACCATGTCATTCTGCCCTCTTAGGCATGCGGTGCTTCTGCAGAAAGTTCAGCCACGCCAAAAATCCGGGTCACGCGGTCCTAGAATATCTGCTGCATTTTGAGTGACACTCTAAAATATAGGAAATGAGTGTCTGGAAAAAAAAACAACCACTGGAATTTCAGAAAGAACTGAGGCTAGAATGCAGCCAACTGCGCTGAACTGCACTCCCACATGTGCATCAGAGTCATAGCTACAAACAATAGGCTGATTCAAGACAATGAATGCACAAGACAAAGAAGTCACCATTCTCCCTTCTCTATCTGCAATGCTAATTCCACCGCCCCCTGCCCCCCCCAACTGTATGGCAGCTAAACAGATCCTGTTCTGAGGGGGGAACGACCCATTTTCTTACATCTTAGATAATATCTAGTAAACTGAGATGGCCTTTTGGTTTTATCTTAATTCACCATAACCTTTTCCCTTCTTCCATCTTTAATAAAGACATTCTGTGTTGCTTGCTATAAAGAAAATATGCCGTAAATTCTGTTCCGCGAAGATCACTGTTTTCATGGAGTTATTATGCATTTTGGGGAAAGCAGAGTGACAGCCCATAACCAACAGCAGAATATAACGATGAGTGTTAATCATACCATTTAACATGCTGTTGAATGCGCTGTTAATTGACTAGGAATTAATGTTCCACTAGATCATAATTTGTGTTTATTTTTAAGTGAAAAATGCCTGGTAAAGAAATCATTGTGTACGAAATGTGATAACAAGAACCTGTGAGTGTTTAACTTGGAAGTATTCCCAAGTAAGCGGATATTATGGCTGCCTAACTGTGCAATCCTATACATGACAACTCAAAATTAAGTTCCATTGAATTCAATGGGGTTTACTTCCAATTAAGTGATTATTGGATAACAACCGTACCCAGTATCCATAGGAACATAGGAATCTGCATTATACTCAATCAGTCCACTAGTCTACCTCAGTATTGTCCACACACTGCAGTGACTAGCAGCGAAACTCCAGGATTTCAGACAGGATACATTCATGATTCTACCTGCATATGTCAGGGATGGAACCTCAAATCTTCTGCATCCAGATCCAAAGCTCTGCTGCTGATCTATGGTCTTTCCCACTATAGTTACAATAGCAGTAGGGCAGAGATTAGTGCTGAACCAAACTATTTCAGCACTAGAGGCGGACTTCAAAATGGCGCCTGCCTCCCCACCAGGGAACGAGGGGTGAGGGATGTACATCAAAGGCCGGGGGGAGAAAGATCAACATCAGAATCTGCTGCCCCAGTGAATCCTACCACCTGGGGCACAAGCCTGGGCAGTGTGGCTGGAGTTCCTGGGCTGCCCCAAGAACAAGACCCCTCTCTCAGCCTTGCTGATGTGGTCCAAAGGAAAATAGAGCAATATGTTTGGCAGCAGCTTGGTGGCAGGAGTTGCTGGAAGGAGGCATGCAAGGTGCCATCATAGAGACCCCACTCTGGATATGCCCAGACTGTCAAACAGGCTGACTAGGCCCTGGCCTAGAACAATTGGTACCATCTGTTAATTTCACCCTTAAAATGTAGGAGTTAAAATTTAGAAGTTTTCCAGTACCTCACCAATTATCCCTGATTTTCATAATACAACACTAGTTTTGATGATGATGCCAGCACCGAAGAAAAAAAATGTGTAGCATGCCCTCCAACATTTCTCCAACGAAAATAGGGACTAATAATAATAATAATAATAATAATAATAATAATACCATACCCACCTGACTGTGTTGCCCCAGCCACTCTGAGCTGCTTCCAACATATATAAAAATAAAACAAAACATTAAACATTTAAAAAACTTCCGTATACAGGGCTGCCTTCAGATCTCCTTGGCTCAGGTGTCGCATAACTCCATACCCTCCAACATTTCTCCGATGAAAATAGGGACGTCCTAAGGGAGTGGGTGGCGCTGTGGGTTAAACCATAGAGCCTAGGACTTGCTGATCAGAAGGTTGGCGGTTCAAATCCCCGTGACGGGGTGAGCTCCCATTGCTCAGTCCCTGCTCCTACCAACCTAGCAGTTCGAAAGCACATCAAAGTGCAAGTAGATAAATAGGTACCACTCTGGCGGGAAGGCAAACGGTGTTTCCATGCGCTGCACTGGTTCGCCAGAAGCAGCTTAGTCATGCTAGCCACATGACCCAGAAGCTGCATGCCAGCTCCCTCAGCCAGTAAAGCAAGATGAGCACCGCAACCCCAGAGTTGTCCATGACTGGACCTAACGGTCCCTTTACCTTTACCTTTACCTTTACCTTTACCTTTACCTTTACCTTTAAGGAAAAGCGGGACATTACAGGATCAAATCAGAAACAAGGTTGGCTTTTGTAAATCTGGGACTGTCCCTGGAAAATAGGGACACTTGCAGGGTCTGGTGTAGGTGGGGATTGGCAGGTGAAAGGAGCAGGGGCAGTAGTATGTATGTATAAAAGGTAAAGGAACCCCTGACCATTAGGTCCAGTTGTGGCCAACTCTGGGGTTGCGGTGCTCATCTCGTATGTATGTACAGAGAGTGGAAAAAAGGGAGAGAGAGTCATAATTATACAAAATGGATCTTGTTTGTTTGTTTAATATACCGGCCTTCCTCCCAAAGGAACCCTTTCAAATAATTTCTATTATACAAAGGGTATCTAAAGAAAGTGGATATTGGATGGTATGGCTACAATGGCAAAGCAAAGCAAAACACTTTTGGGGTCCAACTCGGATAGCTTCTCAGGCACACACTTGTACCCCAGTCTAGCACAAAGCTACCCCCTAAATAAGTCATTTGATTATGCTGAAACTGGCTCATTGATCATTTAAGCTACTGGATCCACTGGGCACAGAACCAAGATCTTTTACTGGAAAAGGCTGAGGGAAATGACTACTAGCGCCCGTTAAAAAAAGTAAAAAACTTCATGTTTATTATCTGTGTCTGAGTTTGAGTTAGTCAGTCCCTCTTTTTGTTCCCCACTCTATGGGTCTCTTTTGTTGTCGGCCAATCATTTAGTCATTTCCCTCCCCCCCCCCCAGTCTTTCACACAAAAAGCAGGCAGGGGGAGGGAATCCGTCTTTAGAAGTTGGAAACTGGAGAGTTGTAAAATCCACCCAGCTTGTCAAGGGACCCCTGACCATTCTGTCAAATAAGAAAGGAAAAGGAGCCACAAGGTGCTGTCAGTGTGCCAAGGTGCCATCTTTCAAATGCAGTTCAGCCACACATATTCAAAATCAACATCTATTTCTGTATTCACTTTGGAAAACTCTTCAGACCATCACATACCCTGTTTGCTTTCTTGTAGGTCATGGTGTTGGACCTTTGCACAAGTCTTTGGTTTGTTTGAATAAGTTTTTGGTTTTGGGGTGGGGGGAAAAACACATAAGAAATTTTGGAGAACTACTGTCCAATAGTATAGAACATGTTGGGTGTCTTCCAGCTGTTTTGGACTACAACTCCCACTACCCCTGACTATTGGTCATTCTTGCTGAGGCTGATGGGAGTTGGAGTCCAGCAAGGGCCACCAGGTGCTAGAGAGGCTGGTACCAACTGTCTCCCATCAGTTGAAGCAATGATTCTTCAACATACACTTTGTTGGACTGGTCATGTTGTTCGGATACCTGATTATCGTCTTCCAAAGCAACTACTTTACTCCCAACTTAAGAATGGAAAGCAAAATACCGGTGGACAACAAAAGAGGTTTAAAGACGCTGTCAAGGGCAAATCTTAAAAATATGTAGTATAAATGCCAACAACTGGGCCTGCAAGTGCTCCAATTGGAGAATAGCCTCTACCAATCGTGTCATGGTCTTTGAAGAAGCAAGAACTCAGGACAAAAGGGAGAAACGAGCTAAGAGGAAGGCGCATTTGGCAAATCCTCACCATGATCAACTCCCTCACAGAAACCTATGTCCCCACTGTGGAAGAATGTACAGCTCTAGTCACCTATGGACACACTGTTAAGACCATGTTCATGGAAGACAATCTTATCCGGCTATGAGTGATCACCACAGAAAGAAGAAAGTTGGCTGTACCAATGAGACACATGTGCACACATGCAGCATTGCATTTTGGGTGAGTCTTTATTGCCCTGAGATTTATCTGGTAGCATAGGCTCCCCCCCCCCGTGACTTTCACAGTGACTTCTTCAGTGAAAGCAGAGCAGCATGGAGACTTTCCTCACACAGCTTCCATTGTTGTTGTTGTTTAGTCATTTAGTCATGTCCTGTTTGTGACCCCATGGACCAGAGCACGCCAGGCACTCCTGTCTTCCACTGCCTCCCGCAGTTTAGTCAAACTCATGCTGGTAGCTTCAAGAACACTGTCCAACCATCTCGTCCTCTGTCGTCCCCTTCTCCTTGTGCCCTCCATCTTTAACCAACATCAGGGTCTTTTCCACGGAGTCTTCTCTTCTCATGAGGTGGCCAAAGTATTGGAGCCTCAGCTTCAGGATCTGTCCTTCCAGTGAGCACTCAGGGCTGATTCCCTTAAGAATGGGTAGGTTTGATCTTCTTGCAGTCTGTCTGACTCTCAAGAGTCTCCTCCAGCACCATAGTTCAAAAGCATCAATTCTTCGGCGATCCATACACAGCTTCAATACCCTCCAACATTTCCCCTGATGAAAATAGCGACGTCCTAAGGAAAATTGGGACATTCCTGGATTAAATCAGAAACAGGGATGGCTTCTGTATATCCGGGACTGTCCCTGGAAAATAGGGACACTTGGAGGGTCTGAGCTTCCTGTGGGTGGCTTCTGCAGAGCAATGAGATCAAGGCCTGCCAATGGATCACAGGTCAGGATGCTTGTACTGATGCTGTTTAAGCCAATCCATAGCTCTGGGGTGCCAGGAAGCTAAGCTATGGCTGTCTGAAGGAAAGACCTGAGACGTTTCTCACAGACAGTAGCTTTTTAAGGAAGACTTTACGAAAGTAGCTTGATAGAAAGGAAGTTTGCACGTTTCGGCTGCATTGTCTACAAACCCTCACCTTCCAGCACTGATTTTAGGAAGCTTTCGCTAATGGGAGGGAAGAGAATCAGGAAAGGGGGAGAGCAAGAGTTGTTTCACTGAGTGCTTTCTGATGTAGAGCATAAATCCATCACAAGGTTATGAATGGGCTCCACTGTTCACCAGCGACAGCTCGCTCCACCTTAACGCCATGACCTCTGTGCTTCCAAGGAGCATAACTTTCAAAGGGTTAATCTTTCCCACCTGTTGTTGACCATAGAGCAAGACACTCTGGTAGTTTTCTTAACATGAGAATGTGCCCTCTGACCTTTGAGCGGGAGTGGGCCCGGTTATTAAAAAAAAAAAATACTCGCTGCTAACAAGCACAGCTATGCAGGCTCAGTCCTAGGGCAAGATTTGCCTGTGTTTGGGGCAATACTAGAGCAAATTGCTGAAACCAGGAAAAACGGGTGCAGGAAATGTGAGTATCCCACCAAACACACACTCATAAACACACAAAGGAAAGGTTTGACTTTACAGCAAGAACATATGCAGTTGTTTTATACTAACTCAGACCACTGGTCCCATCTAGCTCAGTATTGTCGATAACAAGGTTTCTCAAACTTGGGTTCCCATCTGTTTTTGGACTACAACTCCCATCATCCCTAACTAGCAGAACCAGTGATCAGGGGGTGATAGGAATCATAGTCCGAAAACAGCTGGGAACCCAAGTTTGGTCTATACACTACCATTGAGCAGGTGCTCTTCCACTGAGCTATGCCTCTTGCCTAATTTAACCTTAAGGGCTGTCACATGGAAGATGGAGCAAGCTTGTTTTCTCCTGCTCTGGAGGGCTAGGACTCAATGACCTCAAGTTACAAGAAAGGAGATTCTGGAAACATATGGAAAAAAATTCTGACAGTAAGAGATGTTCGACTGTGCAATGGTCTCCCTTGGGAAGTTGTGGACTCTCCTTCCTTGGAGGTTTCTAAGCAGATGTTGGTTGACCATCTATCATGGATGCTTTAGCTGAGATTCCTGCATTGCAGGGGGTTGGACTAGATGTTCCTTGGGTCCCTTCCAACTCTACGATTCTATGCTTCTATGAGCCTGCTTGCACATTAAGATACATCGCACAATTATATGAGAGAAGCCAGTCTTTGGATTCTGGCCTATGATACATTAAGGCAGGATTTCTAGGTGGGAAATGTGGAATAGTTTCTGATCTGGCTCCACTTTAAATCTCATCTCAGCCCTGGACATTCCAGGCAACCTGCTCTGCGATGGCTTCCCCTATTTGCTCAAACTTGCAATTGTGGTCCTAGGGGTCCTAGGAGGCCACAAACATGCTGAAGCTAAGCAAGTCTAGGTCTGGTCATTGCCTCAATGGGTGTCTGCCTGAGAACCACACTCATGCCACCTGGGGTTCCAGGAGGGATATAAATTTAGCCAGTGCTTCTTTTCTGGGGGGACGCATATCCCTAAACATTTTGTGAATCTAAGTTTGGCCTCATTGAGGGGCAGTATTTCAATACAAGTAGGAAAATGAGAGTATCCCTAAACATTTTTTTTAAGAAAAAAATAAATCACTGAATTTAACTACCTAACTGAAAGAATTCTAATCTACTTGATGGGCCTGTTATAAAGCTTTCTGACAGAATGTGTGTGGATGCTCAGAAAGCGCTCCATCTTTAACCTTAAATGGAAGCTTGTATCTGTTTTGGGATGTATGTTTTGTTTGCCTGGAGTTTCAAATCAGGAAAAGCAGTGAACAGAGGTTTAATGTGCATAATAGGGGTTCAGCCATGAAGTTGGAATAACTCGCTCTTTCTCAGCCCAGCATACTTTGCAAAGTCAGAGCTGCTGTGAGGATTCATAAATGATTGTCTTAATTCCTTCATTACTTTGTCAAATTCAAGGAGGCATACAAGTTTCTCAACATACTATTATGACAACAGGCCTGTGAGGCACCCTGCAAAAGAGCATACCTGGCCCAAGGTCAAGCTATAATCACCGCCGCCAAGTCAAGATTTGAGTCCAGAACTCATCCATGTCCTACTCTGAGAATCTAACCAATGCACCATGTTGTCTGTCAAATTTATTTTTCTGTACACCGTTATTGGTTAGTTATTCCTTACTATGACATTGAAGTATTTTATTGAAGGTAGAATTGAGTGGGTAGAGTGACATAGCAGGGCTAAGGAAATTGCTAAGTGGGTACGTAAGATTAGTTTTGTGCTGTGTGAATGCGAATTATTCTGATGATTGTATTTTGCATTTTTTTGGAATATTTATACATTTTCATGAGGTATTGTGTTTACGTTGCGTTTTGAACATAACATACTCAGAAGCAAAATGATGCCACCAATCATCACGCCAACATTCCACATTTAAATAACACAATTAAATAATTATCTCTAACAATTAAATAATTGTCTCACAATTAAATAAGTATCTCTAAACAATGTGCATAAACACATAATCTGTTTCTTTGTTGGGATTTGTAAACTGCTTTGGGATTTCCATTGAAATATGAAGCAGAATATAAATGGAGTCTGGAGACTTGGCTGGCTTTTCCTAACCCTTCTTCCTGTCGGTTGGTGGCCCTGACTGAATTGATTTTCTCTGCTATCTCTATCTATGCTAAACTTCATTCCTTCTCCACCAGTCCCCTCCTTCTCCCCCCTTCCCCCTACTGGCATTGCCCCACTGATGCAAGCTCAGGCTTCCTCCACCACAATTTGCTATGCTTCACTTTGACAGTATAACTTCACGTTCCACTGAAGTGCAAGAGGATTTGGTTCCCCTTCTGTCTCATGGAGCCAGCTTAACTGAAAAGGAAAAGAGAACGTCACTAGTCCTCAAAAGGAGGGGGGGAAATATTAATTAGAAACAGCTGCCTTGACTTGCCTTTCTCAGAAGACGGCAAAAGGGGGGGGGACACACGACTTTTCGCAATCTAACCAGATATATTTAAAATAAAAAGAACAGGAGATCAAAGGAAGTCCCCACAGCTTTATAAACCATGAAATATGAAGCTATAGATTAGAGTATTACCAGCTGATCCAGTTACGTTCTGCCAAAACGGAGCCACAGGGCACATAGCCCAGTGAGAAATTGTCCCACACAGGGCCTATTGATATGTGTGGGAGCTGCCCCAATTCGTTTCAATAGGGGAACGCCTGGGTGACCTTCCTGCTAAATTGTACCCACAAACAGCAAGGTCAGGCCACAGAGCTTCTGGCAGATGCCGGACGCTCTTGACACCTGCAAGTCATTTGGCAGCCGCTGTTTATTCAAGCCTCTCTATCGAGCTACCAGTTTTTCTCTGTTTGTTTTCACTCGGACGCTCAGCTCCCTTGAGACGGAGGGGAAATAAGTGTGATCCTCTTGCTATGTGCACACATCAAATTAGCATAATCACACTCTGTTTTATTTTCATTTTCTCCGAAGATAAGTCAATAAACAACTCAAGGAATATTAGCAGAGGGCTTACCGCTCCGCCATTTAGCCAGCTGAAGATATTTCCTTTTTTCAGAGTCAGTCAAGCTCTAAATTATAGCATGAGGTGTGAAAACAGAAGGAACACTTGAGAAATAGGCGTATCTTTCCTATCCTGCTTGAGGAAAATCTTCCTGAAGGAGCAAGTCGGGATCGTAACTACTCAAGGAGTCATCTTGCAAAGAAAGAAGCTGCCCAGAATTTTACAGAAAATGAAACAACAATGGATTAAATTCAGACTAAGTTTGTTTGTTTGCTCGTTTATCAGATTTCTTACTCACCCTTTACCATAAGGTGCTAAGGCAAGCTACGATATACATTATAAAAAAGAAATAAAACCTTTCTGGCTACAAAACAAAATCCCTTGCCTGACAAAGGACAGCTAATTGGAATGAGAATGGAATGTATGGGGGATAGTTCATCTCTACTTGAATATAATGTTGAGGTGAAGTTCATAGTTGGGGGTTTGGAAAAGAACTTCCCAGTCTCAAAGCTGCTCTCAATCAATAAGCTACAGATTCCCTTATTTACCCCCATCGTGTCAGCATGTGGCACATGGGGACATCTTCCAGGGCCTGGCATGCCCCCCCCCCGATGATGATGCCAGCCTGCCCTCAACCCCCCTCACAGAGAACTGGGCTTTTCCCAATGTCCTGCATATTAGACTGGGACATTGCTGAAGAACAAAATGGAGCATAACGTTTTTTGTGGCAGCCACCGTTGTGTTTCTGCACAAAATCTCAAGCCAAGGCCATGTGGAAAAACCAATATGGCAGAACTTTGGGCAGCCATTGTCCAGAAGAGCTCTGCTACTCCTTAGAGCAGAGTTGTTGGACTTCAGGTATTGTTGGACTTCCGTCATCCATGGCTGGGACTCCCATGAGTTGAAGGCCAGCAATATCTGAAGGGTACCATGTTGCCTATTTCTGCCTTAAAAGAAAAGTGAGGTACGCTCCCCATTATGAGGCCTTCCCTCCATTATGAGGCCTTCCCTCATTGTAGGCGGGGGTACCCTCATAGGAAACTTTGCCAACAGACCCTTCAAATCCTTAGCCAATCTTAAATCCCCCAAATTGCTTAATAGTTTCTTATTTTCCTCTAGATTCTGTTGAGGGAAATAAATGATAGCAGTCACCCCTATTTAAAACTTATCAGGAAAAAAGAGGTTAACTTTTCAATCAAATCCTCCTGTCATGATTTGCAACTGGAGTGCTACTAGTCTGCTATTGTATAACTTTAAATTATGTGCTAATCTTCCATTCTGAAATAGATTTTGGTGAATAATAATAATTATGACTACCTTTTCTTTCGTTGCAACACTTCTGAAAGATAATTACAGGATGGCAGTCCATCCAGATGTTGTACTTACACAGAGTGCTCTTAGAAGCTGCCAAATACAGAATTCTGCCTAGATAAAGCCTTTAAAAAGGAGCTTAATTCTCAACAACATTAAGGACTCCCAAAGTCTGGAGCTACAAATTGTGTTTTTAAAGAACAAAATACTAAGAATAGTTCATTATATCTTTAAGTGACTTCAAAACATTACCCACTTTGTTTGAATCAGAGTTAAAGTGCTAGGTCAACACTTCCTGTTAGGAAAATTACAGACATTTCAAGAAAAAAAAATGATACCACTTTCAACCCTGAAGAAATGAGTTGTGCATGTCACACATAAGTATATTATTGGTAATCATTTGAACAATTATTTACAAATATTATGGTGGTTTTCTTTCAAAGATAGAGGGGGGTTCTAAAAAGACAATTGCAACTTGAGGTGTTAAACAGAGAGGACAAACTACGCAAATTCCATAGCAAATTTGGTATCTGAGGTCCAAACTTCTACAATGATGCCATGGAATAATCCTAAAGCACTATGGAATTCGCTCCAAGATGTAGCGATGGTCACCAACTTGGATAGTTAGAAAAGAAGATTGGACAAACACATGGAAGATAAGTCTTTCAGTGGGTACTAGCTGGGATGCTTGTGCTCTTCCTATACTGTCCAAGGCAGTATATATGCCAGTTCTGGGGAATCACAAGAAGAGTGCTCTTGTACTCATACCCTGTTTGTGGACTTCTCACAGGCACTTGGTTAGCCACTGTGAATACAGGATGACAGATTAGAATGGGTCTTTGATATGATGCAACAGGATTCTTATGGTCCTATGAAATTCTAAGGAAGCAGTGGGGATAGGGACGTCAGATTCAGTTCCCCCCGAAAGGTGAACTAGTTTCATTCTTACTTACCAAAACATCCTTGAAAATTTGCACGTATCTGAATTTTGCAATGCACTTCTGCGACTAAGAAATGCCTACACAAATGCGCAAATTAATGTATATATTGGAGGAAACAACATACAAAAATGCATTATGCTCAGGAAAATTGGATTGCAAATGTATATGTATAGATTAGACAAAAGTGTGTATATTAGAAGGAATTTGCGCAAAAGTTCTGATGAATGTTCTTGAGGAAAGTGTTTCTCATGTGTGTAAAAGCTGGCCAACTCATATGAAAATGTGGAGAACTTGAGATTGGAGAAATGAGAAACTGGGGGAAAGTAAGACTGAAATCTTTCTCCATCCCTAAGTTAGGGAAAACCAACCTACATGTCCAACACCCTGCTGAGCTTGAGCTGGCAGCGTGGATATGAGGGCAGAGAAATGATCCTGCATGCCTCCAATTTTTCCCAGACTTATTCCTTTGTTTTTAAACCTCCCCGCCTCCCCAACCCCCAATTTCCACTTTTGTTGGAAACAATGAGAGAGAATTGGGAGGGAGAGATTTAGACACACTCAGGAATGTCTGGGGGGCGTGTCAGGGGACGGGCAAAGATTTCAGTCCTATGGCTCCAAGCCATTTCTAATTCCTCCCCTGGCACAACCCTTATGACGTCAGAATTCTCACGTCAATTAGCCCAGGGTGTTGGAGACATTGGCAGTGGTGGGGAAGGGGCAATCTGGGGTTGGATTCAACAAAGAAGCTCTGTCTCTTACATCAGACAGAGATGTCTTTGATGGCTTCCAAGACACCCTCCCAGAGAGCCATAGGATCACAGGCTCAGTATGACATTAGCCACCTTGTTTGTATTTTTCACATATACCTTTGAAAATCAGGCACACACCCCTGATTTCCATCAGGATTGCAGAACATCAGGAGGGGAGTCTTAACCCCTCCCTCCCCTTCACAGTCCCAGTGAAAATCACCCACCTTCATGCTGATTGGACCCAAAGCAGGGGAGTTCTTGTTGCTCCAGATCCCTTTTTCTTTGATTGTCTTCATTCACAAATATTTATCATGTTCTTCTCCTTTGCCAATGAATCAGGTTTTTGCACATGCTTCATTATCTCCATCTCATCCTCGTTGACCTCACTCACATACCATATCCACAACTGAGAATTCCTTACGCCAGATGGTCTGGGGATATTATGCCTTCTCAGAAGGATGCTACAAAAACCACAAGGGCATTTATGATTAGTAGCATGATAACATGTAATTGGAAGCTTTTCTCCTGTCCCATCTTTGCTCTGATCCTGACTAATTTGAAAGAGCTTCTCTTGCATTAAACCAAGCATGGCTAATTTCTGTAGCTGGTGTTCTCAATGGAGCAGGGGCAAGTGTGCATTTCATCACATGGTCCGATCTCTTCGTGGATGTCCACATTAAAGAGCTGCAAAGGCATTGCCACTATTCACATATTTTATTTTTTATTTCATGAAATCTCTATACTGCTTGATTATAGGAAACACCTCCAAGTGGTTTACAAAAAGATTATGGGGCACATGAACTCAAGGATTGCTATGGCATTATATGTTAATGATTTGCTTTTTATGTTCAACATTCTAATCCTTACAGCAACCTTGGAAGGTCAGTATTGTGATCCTTATATTTCAGATTAGAAGCTGAGAGAGAGGATACCTTACTTAGCAAGTTTATGGCAGAGAACAATTTCAAACTGGAGACTTCCTGATTCACAGCTCAATCTTGGCTAGCCATTATCCCACACCAGCTCTGCTTTGAAGGCAAGCCAATATTGTTCCCCCGCCCCCTCCACCGACAATATTGAAGATGGAGGAAGCGCTAAAGCTGAGAGAAAGTACCTTGCCTAAGGCCACTGAGCAATTTCATGGCTGAGATGAAATCTAAACTAAGGGCTTCATACAGTTCCCTCCCATAATCACTATGCTAGCTTGGTCTTCCTTGGCAACAGGCTGATGAATGTGAGTGAGCTGCCTTTGTTGGAATATTTTTTTTTAATATTGTGATTGGAGTGATGCAAAATCTCTGCTGTCTGTTTGATCGCTGATATACAAATCCACAGAGAACGTTGTTGTCTTTGCCTGATGAACCTGCACTTATCACCAGAGCTTTAGGGTTAGATTAGGCAAATGAACATAGTTGATCCTTGAAATGCCCTGTGCTGATATACACTATTGCTAATACATTTCATCAACAAGAATGAAGGTGGTATCTATCATCTATATCTATCATCTATCTATCTATCTATCTATCTATCTATCTATCATCTATCTATCTATCATCTATCTATCTATCTATCTATCTATCTATCATCTATCTATCTATCATCTATCTAGCTATCATCTATCATCTATCATCTATCTATCTATCATCTATCATCTATCATTTATCTATCTATCTATCTATCTATCTATCTATCTATCTATCTATCTATCATCTATCTATCTATCATCTATATCTATCTGTCTATCTATCTATATCTATATCTATATCTATATCTATATCTATATCTATATCTATATCTATATCTATATCTATCTATCTATCTATCTATCTATCATCTATCTATCTATCTAATCTATCATCTATCATCTATCTATCTATCATCTATCTATTGATTTCCCTATCATTTTTCATGGTGAAGCAGAGGATTACACAAATCATATAAAAGGAAGCAGTCACTTCTTACAGCATAGTCACGATCATTAAAAAAGAAAGCAATCAATTATTTGAAGTATTCAGCATTTAAATATATTCCCATATGTCTACCATATTCAAGGAGACACAGGCAATTCTCTCTATTTGTATTCATTATTTGGAAGTACATAATACCTTCCTTCTCAGATTACGTCTACAACAATCAATAAAACATATTTCCCCTAAGATTCTCCCATCTTGGTTTTCCTTCTTAGATATTGTTAATTTTTTTATTTTTTATTTTTGCCAAGAAGGGTACATTCTCCCAGCTTTTCAACCCAGTCTTAAAGTGAAGGTGCTGTTTGCAATTCTGCTTTGAAAAAATATTTTGGCTAGAGTTACTGTAGACTGGATGCAATTTCTTCGTGCAAATGATTAACGCTTCCATCTCTACAGTTTAGAAGATTCTTTAAAAAGCATCTAAAACAATTTCCTGCCCTAATACCATTTCCATCATCCTATAAGTCTAGTTCTGTGACCACGTAGTTACCTGTGTATATATAGCCATTGTTTGAATGACTTGATTATAGTGAGCCTGATGTTCATGCCAATTTTCTGTCAGGATTTCTTCCCCCTTGCCCTTTCCCGGAATGCAAGGAATCCCCTGCCACTCCTTGGCAATGTCCCACAAACCTCACTTTTCTCAAAGATATTAATCATCGTCATCCCCCTTAACAGCATTCTTGTTCATTGCACTGCATGATACGTGCTCTAGCTAGCTGGCATGGGGGGGGGCAGCTAATCCTTCAGTAATTTATTGGGCGTGGCCGAGAAAAACCTGAAAACACAGAAAGCATGTGGTTTAAAGTTGGCACAAGTCAACTTCAACACACTGGCACACAAACACACTCTCACACAAAAGCGACGGAACAATCCTTCTCATCTACCACGCAGTGCCAGACCCTCCACATCACAAGACAAAAAGGGAACGTTTTAATTTACTTCCTGCTGTAGGCATTGCTTCGTATGAAACATCACAGAAAAACACCCAACAATACAAACTAATAGAAAACATTTTGCTGTATAATAATGATTCAAGCAATGTCGTACATTCCAACAATTTCAATTGCAACAGGCTAGGATAAAAATAAGGGACATGGGTGGCGCTGTGGGTTAAACCACAGAGCCTAGGACTTGCCGATCAGAAGGTTGGCGGTTTGAACCCCCGTGATGAGGTGAGCTCCCGTTGCTCGGTCCCTGCTCCTGCCAACCTAGCAGTTCGAAAGCACATCAAAGTGCAAGTAGATAAATAGGTACCGCTCCGGCGGGAAGGTAAACAGCGTTTCCGTGCATTGGTCTGGTTCACCAGAAGCAGCTTAGTCATGCTGGCCACATGACCTGGAAGCTGTATGCCAGCTCCCTCAGCCAATAAAGCGAGATGAGCGCCACAACCCCAGAGTTGGCCACGACTGGACCTAAAGGTCAGGGGTCCCTTTACCTTTACCTTTAGGATAAAAATGTGCACCTTAAAAGGTTTGTTGGAAAAGGATGTTGGGGAAAATAACAAGAGCACAATGGACCTTCATGACAATGGTACTTATCCCTGGAAAGCATGGAACATGGAACACTTTACAAGAGATGTCCATCTGCCAATTAAGTGGCATATTGATTAATTATTATTAGTAGTAATAATTATTAATTTTCTTAATTATTTTTTCTTACACATTTACTCATTCGAGGGTCCCAGACTAACTGTGTTTAGCTAATCAGCTTGCCATATAATTTAATATATCATTTTAGAGGCAAGGGGTGTAGCCTTATTGGAGTTCACCGATTGGGTCTGCGTTGTTTCGGGACAGGAGGAAGGAAGTCAAAATGACACTGAGTTGGTTCAAAGAAAGAGTTTATTCTGCTCTCCAGATAGCAGAAGGCACTTGCATGATCAAGTCCACAGCAAGTCCAAAGAAATGACAAGTTTCATGCAGTATTTATATCCTCCAGGCACCCTCTCCCTCCTCCCCTCAGAGCCCAACCACGTCAGCCTATGTACGCGGGTTGACAGCACATATGTTCCTGCTCCAGCACTCTTAACCTTAAAAGGGATTTCCTTCCTGCACTGCTGACCATAAAAGGATATTCCTGTTCCTACTCCTATCTTGGAGCAAGAGGTCACTACTTCCGAGAACATGCTCTGGCGTTAGTCCCAGACTTGGGTCTCTGCATCATTTGTGGTCAGAACATAAGATATGTCTGTGTCTGTTCTACTGGTAGAGTCAAGGCCAGTCTTGCCGTCAAACTGATAAGGGAGAGAGCTGTGTTCTTGTTTTGCATTTGCTCAACGGCTGAAGTTTATGCATTTTAGCTAAGGAGAAATGGGGATTTTGGTGCAGTTTAAAAACTGTCTGCACAGTCAGTTTTTGGGTTTTGGAAACCCATTCCTTCGGGGCGGGGAGCTGTTTACTGCAGGCCAAGGCTGTGTGTATACTTTGAATAAATAAATATATATTTATTTAATAAAAATTATACACTGCTTGCCTGTAAAAAAAAAAGACACCTCAAAGCGGTTTACAAAAGATAAAATAATAAAATGAAGAAAGATTTACAATACTACTTATAATAAATTATACTTATAACCTTGTTCCTAGAGGCAGAATTTCTATGATCTACAAAGAGGCCTATAATATCAGCATAGCTGCAACAACCTCTTCCGAGTTGCTTTTAGGTACTTGGTTTGCAACGCATGGTTCCAAGATCTGCCCCTCTTCCACTCATTGCTCTGGCTTCACATTTCTAACACGACTTACGGATATTACAATACTTACAATGAAAGGATAAGTCATGGTTCTGTAGAGCTTAAACTGTGGCAGACCCATGCACAGATTTCCCAATGCAATTAGCCCTGTTCAGCTGTGATACTGACTAATACACGGGTAGCCAGCTTGGTACTTTCCAGAAGTTACGAGGTGGCATTCAGCGATAGCTTTACTCAGAATAGATCCGTTGACATTAATGGACTGAGTAACTTAAGGTCCATTAATTTTAATGAGTCTATTCTGAATAGGACTTCGCTGACCGCAGCTCTGACCACACCTCACCATTGGCCATGCCCACTGAGACTGATGGGAATTGTAGTCTATAAATCAGGGATGCTAGCTGCCCCTGGACTAGTAAGTAAGATCATGTGAGTGAGGAAAATATGGGTGACAAGCTGCAGTCCCCATTACCTTCCACAAGTACAGAGTGACTGCCATAGGGAGCCCATTCTATTGGGTTTTATCCATTCTCTTGCAATGTAGAATCCCAAGCAGTCATGGTGCATTTTTATTCAGATAATAATAATAATAATACCCCACCCATCTGGCTGGTTTGCCCCAGCCATTCTGGGCAGCTTCCAACACATATAAAAACATAATAAAACTTCTCAATACAGGGCTGCCTTCAGATGTCTTCTGAAGGTCATATAATTACTCGGCATCTGATGAGAGGGTGTTCCACAGGGAGGGGGCCATGACTGAGAAGGCCCTCTGACCGGTTCCCTGTAGCTTGACTTCTTACAGTGAGGGAACTGCCAGAAGGCCTTCAGAGCTAGGCCCAGTGGCGTAGCGTGGGGGGTGCAGGGGGGACCAGCCGCACCGGGCGCAACATTTGGGGGGGCGCGCTCGCACTCGCAGCTCTCTGCCCCTACCTGGCTCACTCACTCTCTCTCACTGCAGTGCTGGCTGTGCGAATCCGATCCGAGCTGCCGGGTCGCCGCCCACTGTGGAGGGGGAGGGTGCCAGGTGTGCGTTGCGTTGCGGAGCAGAGAGAGAGCGAGGGAGGGAGGGACTATCTGGGGGAGGGACAGTGCAGTGGCCGCCCAGCGCAGCGCTGAGTGCGGGAGAGAACCACACCCGACCAGCCCAGGCAGCAGCAAGAAGAAGCTGGCAGCGGCGGCAGGTTAGGGGTTAGGGGCGCAAATTACTTGCCTTGCCCTGGAATAAGGGGGCGCAAATTACTTGCCTTGCCCTGGGTGCTGACAACCCACGCAACGCCGCTGGCTAGGCCTCAGTGTCTATATGGCTCGTATATTAAACAACAACTCTGAGCCCTTTACAACAATGCAGAATAAAGCATTTAAATGATGTTTAAATAGGGATTTGAAATATTAAAAATACGATTAAAATCAGCACGAACTAAAAAGAAATAAAACTTCTACATGTGTGGATAGGTTTGCCTTGTAAGATTGTCAAGTGTTTGTGATGGAGAGAGAGAGATTTTGGTAGAGGCTGTAGCAGCAGGTAGGGGCTGTACCACTTTATCCTCCCCCTCCCCAACTTCTCCGCCTTAAATCACTCTCTGCCAAGCTGCTATTAACTACAGAAGAGGGGAAGGGGCAAATGCAATTTTGACACCTGTCTCTCTCACCCCACGGCAGCTAATAGCAGATTTAGGCAGTTAAGTTTGATGTTTGGTGCTTAATTCTGAGTCGGAGGAATTCGAAACATTCCCAGGAGGCATGCAAATTTCTGTCCAAGTATGTTCTCGTGTGTTAACACCATTTTAAAAATGTTATACCCAAATCTTTATTGTATAGCCAAAGGCCATCCATTGTACGAAAAAAGGGAGATCATTCAGAACATGATTAAAACAAAACAGCAGCCTAACATTCCTCACTACAACTGTAATAATAAACTGCAGCACATTACAAAAGAGGTGAAATGCTACCATTTATAACTTAACACAATAATTTGACACAAAATTAGTAACCCTTCTTATCTGGCATTCTTCATCTGCTTCCATTGTTCTGAATCAAAGCTGGCAGTCAACCGTATGGGATCCAGTCCATTCCTTTTTAATAGAGAGAATGGCAGCTAGGGAGCTAGCTCTATCGGATATGATCTCATGGTCCTGGTTTGTCAGCAGAAAGACCAGTGCATCATCTCCTACACAATTCATGTTGTCCCCTAACTGCTTTGCTATGAATTGATGCCTTAAGCAGGTCCGCTTACCATTCACTGGTGTGGCGGAGTTGTGGGCCAGCGCCACCTCACCTGGCACAATCTGTTGGCACACAGCTGTTGGCGAAGATGCCCAGCCAGTGGGGAGTCAAAGGGCCCTGCTTGTTGACTGGGACTTGGAATACAAGCCTTCCTGCAAACTCGCCAATTGCAGGGAGGCTGAGAGGCAGGCTCTTCCTGTGGGATGGGCCCTGTTAGAATTCCTGCTCCATGATTGCAGTCATGGGATTGTTGTCTATCACATGACGGTGTATGTTTTGACTCCACAGTGTGGGAAGTGACAGAGACAGGATGTTTGTGTTATTGTGTTCCATGAAGTGGGACTATTGTCCTTTGTTCTCTCTCATTGTTGTCTGATGCTAAAGAGAGAAGGAGCCATGTTGCAGTGCTCCGTGTGTGTTTATATGTAAGTAAAGTAGATTAGCCAAAATGCTGAGTTCTGTCACGCAAACTGCGAAGACTCTGTGGATCCTTGAGTGTGCAGATGTCTGTTGGCATCGGTCGCTGTGATGTTCAGGCTGAAGAAAGCTTCTGAAGCTCCCGAACAAACAACCAGGAGGGAGAGAACATGCCTGTCAGGCATGTGTCTCTACCAGGGTCCTACTTGAGTGTAGGACGAGCTCCTGACAGGCCCAACCGAGCCAGCAGGTTTCCCTCAGGTCCGCTTCTCAGAAATAAGCTATTCATTCATCCCAAGATAATGATTCTCCAACCCAAGTGCTCTTCACATGTAACATTCAGTGGCTGAATCAACAAGTGTATGCTCATTGCCTGTACCTAGGTACGGTGAATTGGGACAGATCCTGCATTCCAAACCAAATCTACACTGCATGAGTGTAGAAGGCCCCCAAATTGATTCATTGTCGAAATCCATATCAGATCAGGAGGCATTGTACTTGCATTCAGTTTGATGTCTGAACAAGCCTTAAGACTTAAATAAAACCAAACTTTCTGGGAGATACATGGCTTCCACCAAAAGCACTGCATCTCTTTCTTGTCTCTCTTCCGACGTGCTGTGAGTTTCACTAGCTATCCTTTGGGGCGAGGTGTGGGAACAGGGAATCCAAGGGCAGTGACATCACATCACACTTCTAGCACCGCTAGGCAGCGGAAAAGAGGGGGAGTGATTATGATCCAGGACTGTTGCCTAGGGCCATAACTACATGCATCCCACCATAACCAGCTCTGGTTTTTCTGGATCGGGGGCCGCTTTTTAATGATGGTGAATTTTTTTTTATGCAATCCATCTTTACGTTTTTCTATGCGCAGTGAAACTTGTTGCAAAACTGAGGTGCCAGGTTTTCCCCCTCTTTTTAAAAAAGTGTTATAAAGACTTCTGCAAGCGTTTCTTTGTACAAGCCCACGAAACGCAATAAAACCGTGTTCGGGCAATTCCAGTGTCGGCAAAGAATGCAGGAAGGGTGGAACTGCAGCTTTCTGCTGGAGTAATTTTAGATTTTATTGTAATGCCTGACAGTGGATATTCCACATGCAGAGATTACTAAAGCAAGCTGTGAAAGGCCAGAGCCTGCCCTGTGTAACCCTAAAAAGGATGTTGGGTTTGGCTGCCTTCCAGGGCAGCAGGATGTGTGGCCTGGAGTAGAAGACAGGAATATTCCTCACATTCATTGCTTTTTAATGATGTCATGCTTCTTGCAAGCAGTTTTTTCGCTCCCCCACCCTACCCGGCTCTCCCCTGCAGAAACTTTTAGCACTATCAAAACTTCCTGATGGGGAAAAGAGATTTCAAAACATAGCTGTGCGAGCATCCTATCTTTGCAAAGATAAAAGTGCAGACACACATAAACAGGCACCATTTGTGTGTGGGGGGGGGGGAGACCTCTGCCTTAAAGTGGCTTGTTTGATTATATTATGTGCCAAAAAGAACCCAAACTGAGTCACCAAAGAGGATGAAAGTGGTTCGCTGCCGCTTGTAACTTAAGGTGCCCTCATCAAAACAGAAGAACTGTTTTGTTTTGTTTTAACACTAAGCCGCACATTCCTCCTAATGCAGGGCAGAGCCCGTCGTTCATTTTCATTTTGCCATTTTTAAAATAAATAAAAAATATCGTTCGCAAAGCACGCTGCTATCTGAGGATGAAATGGGATTAATTCACAAAATCTACACTGGCCACCCATCGCTGCGACACTTGAACTCTGCCTGCCAAGCAGAAGAAATGCTATTCATTAGCAAATTACGTCCAGAGTAATAAGAGACCAAAGCACAGGCCCGGGCTGAAATATGTTCCAGGGGTGGCCATCAGAGGTTTTTAATGATGCTATTAAACTGTTTCTCCAAAGAAAATGTGGACTCTCAAACGACTCCAGGGTCATTTGAGTCACAGCTGCGTGATCCAAGTTTTGAGCCTCAAAGGATAAAATCAGAAAGGTAAGCACTTCCAGGTGTGGATTTCAAGTACAACCCAGAAGAGCCCGGATTCTCCAGCAATAGTAACTTGCCTATGATTCTGGAAGGAGAAGAAAAATGGTGAGGCCATAATCCTGTGCTGAATTGGGTACCTAGAACAGGCATAGGCAAACTCGGCCCTCCATTTGTTTTGGCACTACAACTCCCATCATCCCTAGCTAACAGGACCAGTGGTCAGAGATGATGGGAGTTGTAGTCCGAAAACATCTGGAAGGCCGAGTTTGCCTATGCCTGACCTAGAACACCCTCCTCCTGAAACCAGATGGACTTTGGATATTGCTAGAGTAGAACTCCCACCATCCCTAGCTCTTGGCTATCCTGGCTGGAGCTGATGGGAGTTGTAGTCCAATAACACCTGGAGAACACCTGTTTGGGGAAGGCTGACCTAGATACAGGTAGATTCAAAGGCTTGCACCAAATGCCTGCTTACCATTCAGTGTGGCAGCACCTTTAGAACTCCCTCCCACCGCATATCAGACAAGAACCTTCTCTCCCACCTTTTCAGCACCTGCAAAATACTTTCCTCTTTCAATAAGGCTCCTAACATCTTTATTCCAGTTCATATCTGAATGTGAAATGATTTTATGTATGTGTTGTGTTTTCAACATGTTTTATATTTAGAGGGTTTGGTTGTTGTTGTTATTTTTAAAATGCTTTTACATGCAATTGTTTTAAACTGTTTTTATATGTGTAACCTTTTCCGTCATATTGAAAATCAGTCTGAGATGCCTCATGAGAATCAATTGATAAAATCAAATGATAACAGCAATTTTCTCTTGGTGGTGAAAATCTCCAGCCTTTTAAAAAAAATAATTATATTTTATTGAAAAATTTTGGTGGGCAAATAAAGTGAAAGAAATGAGGGGGAAATAAAAAAGAAAAAGGTGCTTTAAACTGTAATATAAGTAATGCTATTATTCCAATGAGTATACAATTATAACAAATCATTGTAATTGTTATAAATGCATTCCAAGTATTTGTCAAAAAAAAGCAATCCATTCATATGTTGCAAGAGTTGTCATATCCATTGATCAAAGGGGTACTATCTTTCCTGTGAATCAATAACAAGTTTTTTTTTGTTGGCAGAAGTAAGGACACAAAGAGCCCATCTACATTTAGCACCCATCAAACCCCATATAACTGATATATGGCTTAGGATCATATTATCATCTCCAGTCTTAATTGTCTCTCAAGTCTTAACTGAACAGCCAAACTCAACACAATTGATTCAGCTGAGTGCTCTGGGCTTTGGAAGTCCATGTACAAGATGGAGAGATGCCCACTTGAAATATCGGCATCAAATCCTAGTATGTCCGGATAAAAATAAATGCATAAAAAGAATAAAACAACAAAATTATCAGTAACAACAGCTAATTAAAACAACCAAACATTCAAATCTGTAGCTATTGCACTGGGATTACTCTGATGCAGGCATGGGCAAACTCCAGGTGTTTTGGGACTACAACTCCCATCATCCCTAGCTACATAGCTGTCAACCTTTCCCTTTTTTAAAGGAAAATTCCCTTATTCCAAATAGGATTCCTCACAAGAAAAGGGAAAAGTTGACAGCTATGCCTAGCTATCAGGACCAGTGGTCAGGGATGATGGGAATTGTAGTCCCAAAACATCTGGAGGGCCAAGTTTGCCTATGCCTGCTCTGATGGATAGCCAATGAATTTAACAAACAACAGCAAATATCTGAAGAAGTGTGCATGCACACAAAAGCTCATACCAAGAACTAACTTAGTTGGTCTTTAAGGTGCTACTGGAAGGAATTTTTTTATTTTGTTTTGACTATGGCAGACCAACACGGCTACCTATCTGTAACTGAAACAGCAAATATGTAAACAAGAAAGTCAAAACGGCTTATGATGGATCAGTCTATGCCCCCATTGAGTCCTGTACTCTTGCCTACAACCAGGGGCCGCCTGGTCCATTTCCCCATTGCCACCAAAGACCCAGTTACTAGGGTTCAGCAATATCTGATGGGCCACAGGTTCCCCATCTCTGACATAGGATGTGTAATCAAAACCGTGATTCTGTCATATGAGAGTTTGGCACATGATGCCAGTTTTCCATCGCAGGATTCTTCCCTCTTTGTGGTCTAATTCCAGTTAATGATAGTAGCAGTAATAAGAATATACCCTGGAATTTCCTATAGCATTATTATTTTACTGTGTGTGAAACTAGTTTGTCCTTCCATCACCTAAGAGAAGGGGAGCTAATTTATTGAGCAGAGAGAGAGAAAGCTAATTCCTAGGTGGCAAGGAAGCTTGTCTGGGAAGCTTTTCTCAGCCCACTCCCTGATGTCCTTGCCGCAGTGGCTGTGCCAGGGATAGGGCTAGAACATGCTGTACTTCTGTGGTTCTGGACTGGCAAACAGCTCTCAGGGCAAGGATTCAGGCGGCACATTTTGCTGAGAGTAGTTCTGAGACTGCTCTATGTTGCCCCAAGCTGCTTGCAGACTGGGCAGGGGAACAGATGGCTTTAATCCATCTCTTGACTTCGCACCATTTATCATAGGCAGAACCACAGCCCATCTGACGATGTACTTCTCAATCTGTGATGGGTAGACGATGGTTGACGCTCGGCCTTATTGTTAAGCAAAGTTAATTCCGAGATACCTTTCCCTCATCGCACATCCTAGGTGAGAATGGGGTGAGCTGGCAATGTCAACAGGCCTTTGTAAGCCTACACATAGAAAGATGGAGGAAGCATCTGCTGAAATCTAACCCAACTGCTCATTGAACACAAGCTGAAAATATAAATTGTAGGCAGCCAGACATGGGTACAGGCAGGTCTTTCTTTCAGCTGGAACTCACCAGAACTCAGTTCCGGCACCTCTGAGGTGGGCATCATTGCCATTCAAAGAGAATGAGGGTGGTGTTGATGGTGAGTTCTGGCTCCTCTTTTTCTAGAAAAATAGCACTGGGTACAGAGACCCAAAAACCCAAAGGAGACTCTTTCTTTAAGTAGGATCCTGTGATTCTCCTCTTACCCTTATCAACTGTGGCTAGTCAGCAACAAAATGGGGCCATCCTGACTCAGCTTCCTCCAGCAGCAGCTATACAAACTTTGTTTCAAGGTTAAATAGTTCTTCTAATCATAGATCATGTCCACTCCATGTCCGGTGGGAATAAATGGAAGGAGGAAGGAGGAGAGGTGAGTATCTGCTTACTGGCATGGGGCGGGGACACTACCAGCATAGAAAGCCCATCAGAACCACCTATTTGCAGTTCTCACCCTGAGAAAGGCCAATCCCAAAATGTGCAAGAAAATCAAGCAATAGTTGGGGAGTGCTTTGTCAGACAGAAACCCTTATCAATCGCCCAACCCTGCGTAGATCAAAATCATGCAAAAGCCTAAAGGAGGATTTCCTATGGTGCTTGGCTAGTGGAGCATTCAAACCTAAGCTCCTCAGATAAATTTGCCAACTTTTAAAAGGATTAGGATATATGCTTAACTCTATTTGTATATTATGGAGGTATTTAATGAAAGGTTGGGTGGGGGACCTAAATGCTTAAGATTATAAAAGTATGATGGCCCCCTTTAAAAAGAAAGTGGTGCAATAATACAAAATTGTGTTAAGATGAGGCAAAGCAAGCAACAGGCAGCTCTATAGCATTCTTGGAACCAGTCCCTCTGTAGCTCTTGCATGCGAAAAAGGTCCACCTTTAACGCAGCAACATCATTGCTTGATCTCATTTCTGAGAAGGAAGCTGTCATGTCTAACTACTTCAGAATGTTAATTCTCCAAACCGTGGGGGCTTCCATGAGTCCGGCTACAACAATGGCCGGCTTATTCTGGGGTGGTTTTGGAATTGCTTCTGACTCCTGCTCATTTCCCAATAATTACTGATAATTGCTCCACTCAAAACAAAATGAGGCACAACAGACTCTTTCAAGAGCCATTGGAAATCAAGTTTGTCCAGCAGCAGACCTTTCCCTCTGGAGGTGAGAGGAAGTGCGTGTAGAATTATGGTGGTCTCATGAGTTGCTTTGTAACTGGTTTTGATAGAAATAAATAAATGGGGAGGGAGAGAACCAAGGCCATGTTATTAGGCAGTCCCAGGCGGTGCCAAAGACTATGGCGCATTTCAGCAGCTTTCAAGGTGGCAAAACTCCTCTGAGCAACAGTCCTGAGTTCCACCAGTGTATATCCTGGTCAAATCTAGTGGTTCCACTGTGTCCACAGATCCTAAGATAAATGAGTAAAGCTCAGTGGAAGGAAAGTTTCCCACCTCTTTGCCCCAACCATTCAGCCCCCTGGAAACCCTCTCTGAGGAGTCAGGGGACCCTCCTTCACAATGTGGGATGGGGCATGGGGACCTTTGGGGGGAGGGGAATTGCAAAAGCCAAATATGCTTCAAAGTACATGAAGAAAGCCCTTTAAAATCTCATTGGAGTCAGAGAGAGTTTCTCCCCACAGTGGAATACTTAACTCAGGCCAGTCCATCTCAAAATGGATGCCACGAGAGAATCACTAGCAAGTTGCAGGAAACCATTAGAAGCTCCTGTGGCTACAGAGGAACTGCATGCTATGCCTCTTGGCATAGCTACTCTGGACTTGACTCCATCCGCTTGGGAGGCAGGAGTCTTCACTGAAGCTAAGCATGGTTAGGGCTGGTCACTGTCTGGATGAGAGACAACTTTGGAACCCCACCATAAGCAATGGTGGAGGAATGGGGGTGTGGAGAGAGTGGACTGCCCCTGGCACCACTATTCCGGTAGGGTGCCATCATGGCGCCTTCTGACATGCGCCGCACCCCCCACATGCCGGGCACCAGGCCCCCCCAGGCGGCGTGCCACGCCCAACAAACGCACACCTCCATGCCCTCGCTGGTGGCGTACCATGCCCCTGGGTTGCATGCCACACCCCCAGGATGCGCATCACATACCCCAGGGGCGCGAGCCACGCCCCCGCCTGCTCTCTGCCCCCGGTAGTGAAGCATGCAGCTTCGCCACTGACCACAAGGGAGGACATAAATGCTGATTTTAAAAAATGTCCCAGGTGGTGACTCACAAAGAAAGCTTGGGGTCAATTCTGACCTGCAATGGCTAAATGGAACCTCAGGTAACATGCCTCTGAAGATCTGTAGTCTGATGGTGGGGAAGAGTGGGGAAGAGCTATCACCATTTTGCCTCACTTTTGCACTTCTTGAAGGGCATTTGGCTGAGCATTGTGGAAAACGGGACTAGATGGTCGGATCTAGTAGGACTCTTCTCCTGTTTGTTTGATGAATGGAAATGCCACATTCAATGGCAGTTTGCCTTTCAATTCCAACTTAGGGAGGCAACAGGTCTCACTAAGATCATCTTCCCTTTATCGCCTTCAGCCTTTGCTTGTGGACTTCCTGGAGCTATCTGACTGGTCACTCTGGGAAACACAATGTTGAGTTAGACTGACCACCTCCTGGGCTGATCCATCTGGGCTCCTATGTTCCAACATTTGCATCTATCCTCAGATGGGTTTTCATAACCTTGCTTCTTCTTTGGTATTGAAATATATGCGGTCTCAGTTGATGATGTGCAAAGTTCTACTTTGGATTAACAGCCAAGAGGAAATCTGCCTGCATAAAGTGATATGCTAACGGAATGAACTGATTAGGATCATGGAAACTCAGGTTCAATAATTCTCCATGAAGCTCACTGGAGGAATTCGGGTCTCTCAGACTAACCTACCTCACAAAGTTGTTGTGTGGATAAAATGTGGAGGAAACTATGCATGATGCCTAGAGCTTCATAGAAGAAAGGCCAAACATAAATGTAGGAAATAAATTCTATAATAATATGAAATAGGGGTTCCTTAGGACTTTCTCATGTCATGCTGCCACAACATACAGGGAAGGCCTTGAACCCACAGCTCTGTGAATGACGCTCAAGAGAGGCCTCATTATTCTTAAGCTGCATGAACACGAGACGTAAAGGACCTTGGAACTATGATGATGCCTTTGTTTCAAGGTAAACACAGAAGGGCTTGGGATTTATGATACCAGAACATAGAGTTTTGATATTCTGATTGCATCAGCAAAAGAGCAAAGTCACCAAGGGACCTTGAGACTAAAATTATGCTATTTTATTAGAACAGGAAGGAAGACTTGTTCCAAATTAGTGAACGTATCATATGTAGTGCATTGGTTCCATATAGTTCAAGATTGCTGCCACTCTCTGATGAGCGGGGAAAGTGCTTACTCTGCCTCTGGGTCCAAGCCCCCGCTCTCTGGAAAAGTGTGCCTTGCTGTCTGGCTGTGGAGAGCAGAGCTGAACTGCAGCCCTTTCTCTCAGAGGTAAGGTAAAGGTAAAGGACCCCTCGATGGTTAAGTCCAGTCAAAGGTGACTATGGGGTTGCGGCACTCATCTCGCTTTCAGGCTGAGGGAGCTGGCATTTGTCCACAGACAGCTTTCTGAGTCATGTGGCCAGCATGACTAAACCACTTCTGGCTCAATGGAACACTGTGACGAGTGCCAGAGCCCACGGAAACGCCATTTGCCTCCCCACCACAGTGGTACCTATTTAACTACTTGCACTAGCATGCTTTCGAACTGCTAGGTTGGCAGGAGCTGGGACAGAGCAACAGGAGCTCACTCTGTTGCAGGGATTCTAACTGTGACCTTCCGATAGGCAAGCCCAAGAAGCTCAGTGGTTTAGACTACAGCGCCACCCGCATCCCTGCCATCTCTGAGGTAGCACTGCTGCCACCTGGCGGCTTTGGTCATTGACTTTGTGGGTGCCTGGCCACCACAATTATATTATTGTGGGTGCCCAAGCACCCACAGTCCCCTGGAGTTGGCTCCTATGCCACTACTAAAGAAAAGAAGCAATTCAGATGAGTCAGTGTCATTCAAAACAGGCTATAGGTACAGTTCAGCCCTTCTCCCTTCCATAATGCAATGGTTTTAAAGCTCTTCTGTTTAAATTTAGCAGAATATTGTTTTCAATTTTTAAAACATGTTTCCATGGGAACAGCAATAAAAATAAATCCTGCATTTGCCATTTGTTAAAAAAGGGTGGAGGGGGTCCCACAGCTGGGTGGGTTCATATTATTTCACCTAGGCTAAATACAATCAGCTGCTTCAGTCTGGAAGCCCCCAAAACTGTTCATTTATTGTTATTATTTATCATTTGCTAAGCACTGGTGATGGGATCTTTCTTAGCTTGTCATGCAGGGAACAGATGGTTTTTCTCAGAACTGAGATTCTGGGATTTCAAAGGCTACATTTCCTCCCCACATTGCTCTGGTGAATCATAGCCAAGATGGGGCCAACGTGGTTCTTTTGCCTTCTTCGAATTAGGGACTTGAGAAAGAGCCTTAGCCCCATCCTAAAATACTTAGGCTGTAAAAATATTCATCTTATTTGGATTGGCCACAGAGTTCTCCCCTACTGGCTGCTTCTTCCTCTTGGGATTAGCCACATGGCAGGTATGAACCTTTCAGGGATCATGTAGTGAACAGGATGGCTTTTTAGCGTGCTACACAGCCAGCCAGACTTTCCTGTGTGATGATGTCACTGATGGTAAGAGTGATGACAGCTGATGGTATCAGGGCAGAGTAATCCTATAGGGGTAGGGGAGGAAGGAACTGAAGCGAAGGAGCCACCAGATCCAAAACCCTGCCAGTCTTGGGCCAGCCAGAGTGGAAGGTAACTGGACCAAAAATAAGTGAACAACCTATTTATACTGTTTTCACATTCATCTTGTTATGCTTGCCCCAACTTCCCTAAGTGGTGAGGAGTTCTCGAGGTACAGAACTTCCTAGTGGCCTGTGGTCAGCGGACATGGGGGACTAGGCTAGTCCCCTAAACGTTCCCATGGTGCCTCCTTCCCAAAGCCCGGGAAGCTTCTGCCCAGCTTCAGTGTGCTAGTGTGGTGTAGTGGTTAAGAGCGGTAGTCTCATAATCTGGTGAACCAGGTTCGCTTCCCTGCTCCTCCACATGCAGCTGCTGGGTGACTTTGGGATAGTCACACTCCTCTGAAGTCTCTCAGCCCCACTCACCTCACAGAGTGTTTGTTGTGGGGGAGGAAGGGAAAGGAGAATGTTAGCCGCTTTGAGACTCCTTCAGGTAGTGATAAAGTGGGATATCAAATCCAAACTACTCTTCTTCTTCTTCTTCTTCTTCTTCTTCTTCTTCTTCTTCTTCTTCTTCTTCTTCTTCTTCTTCAGGAGGGAAGAGGCGTGATGCTCATGTGCAGATCAACCCCCCCTCCCATCGCCCTTGCGAGCTGGTGCCTCTGGCTCTAACTGTGTTCCCCATGGAAAAATTTCACCACATGCTGCTAGAACTTCCCCATATTTGATTAAGTAAACAGAACTTAAGTCATACGGCACACAAGATGACTGGCGGGACTTTGTAATCTTTGAGGATGTTTGCAAATCTACAGAATGGACACAGGTGAAGGCACAGCATCAAAACACTTCAAACGGGGGGGGGGGTCAGTTGCACTGCCCCCCAATCAAATCTTCAGAGAAAGAGACAGGCATCCCTCCAAAGGCGCTTACCAGAGGCCCAAACCAAACCCTTTCCCTTCTTTCTCTGTGAGATTTTATTTCTTTTGTAAACTGCTTTGAGAGCCTGCTGCAAAGCAGGATATAAGTATTCTAAGTAAGTAAGTAAGTAAGTAAGTAAGTAAGTAAATGTGTCTGCTTGCCTCAGTGAAAGCATACCTTCCAACATTTCTCTGATGAAAATAGGGACATCCTATTAAATGATGATGATGATGATGATGATGATGATAATTCTATCCCACCCACCTGGCTGGTTGCCCCAGCCACTCAGGGCAGGTTCCAATATATATATAAAGCATAACAAAACATTAAACATTAAAGAACTTCCCCCTACAGGGCTGACTTCAGATGTCTTCTAAAGGTTGCCTTGTTACTTATCTCCTTGGCTCAGGGACTCGCATAACTCCATACCCTCCAATGTCAATAGAGATGTCCTAAGAAAAAGTGGGACCTTTGAGGATCAAATCAGAAATCTGGACAGCGCCTGTAATTCCAGGCCTGTCCCTGGAAAATAGGGGCACTTGGTGGGGATCTGTGAAAGGAGCAACACGGCCATCTGAATATTCTGTAGCAAAAATGGGCACAGGCCATTTTTTCAGTCCCCTCTCCCTGCCAAGGGAGCCTCAAGCAATACTGTGTGCCTTTTACTCGGTACAATAGCTCACAGACTGCACATAATTCACAGTTCGTCCGCCTCCCCGGCCTGCGCACTCATGCCTGCGTCGCAGAGAGCAGCCCCCGGGACAGAAATGCCAAAAGATCGTATTGAATCACTGCTGCTCTTTTCTCACACAGCTCAACCTTGTGGGGTCTGACATGTTGTAAACTCCACTGAACAAGTGCCAAACCACAAAAATCTGCTCCTGCTGGAGTGGTGACATTTTGCTGTGAACTCTGTAACCATCCAGAGCTCATGACTAGGAAAAGTGGTTGCAGAGGCTGCTTCCTGACTTGGCATTTTCTTTGTGTTATCCTGAACTGCATGGAAGGCTATGAGGAAGGGTGGGGAAAGGGTTCATCTGAATGCGCAGGTGGTGATAAGGTGGCACCTTTAGGTGCCAATCGTATCTCTCTAGCACAAAAGGAACAGGTGGAAATGGAAAGAGGAAGCTCCCTTCATTTTCTTCCCTGCGCTGCTTTCTCCATAAGACAATTTCCTAACTCTTCCTACAACTTTCCTGCAATATTAGACTCCTCATCACTTATGTATCCATCTATCGCTCACCCAGGCCTCATCCACATGCAATACATTGAAGCCCTAATATGCCACTTGAAACAGGCACGGCTTCTGCCTGAAGAATTCTGGGAAGAGGAGTTTGTTAAGGGTGCTGAGAATTGTTAGGAGACCTCTCTCAGAAAGACAACTTGAAGAGTCCCCTGCAAAGAGGGATTGATTGTGAAACTACTCTGGGAATTAGGGATGCGGGTGGCGCTGTGGGTTAACCACAGAGCCTAGGACTTGCCGATCAGAAGGTCGGCGGTTCGAATCCCCGTGACGGGGTGAGCTCCCGTTGCTCGGTCCCTGCTCCTGCCAATCTAGAAATTCGAAAGCACGTCAAAGTGCAAGTAGATAAATAGGTACCGCTCCAGCGGGAAGGTAAACGGCGTTTCCGTGTGCTGCTCTGGTTTGCCAGAAGCTTTTGTCATGCTGGCCACATGACCCGGAAGCTGTACGCCGGCTCCCTCAGCTAATTAAACGAGATGAGGGCTGCAACCCCAGAGTTGGCCACGACTGGACCTAATGGTCAGGGGTCCCTTTACCTTTACCTTACTGTGTCGAATACCAAAGGATGCCAGGGGTACAAGCATTGCTAGACGGTATTGTGGATTGGAAAAGGCAGCTGCCACCAAAAACCAAAAATGGTGGTCCTCACTGGAAGGAAGAACTTGACTGCACACATGTGCATGCTAATAGTACTTTTAAAGGCCTTTTCAATATACCGTCTTCCCATAGAAAGCAAAACAGAGGCAGTTTACCAGGAGCTGTCCACACTAAATTGGGATAACCGGAGTAAATGTACATAGAAATACGAGTGCAGAGAAATAATGTCTTCACTTGTATTAGCATCACTCCTGGCAGCTGATGGGGGTCATAAAATTAGACGTAAAAACAAAATAAATAAATAAAACCCAAAATAAAAATCCAAGCTCACTACTAGATGATTTGAACCATTTTTGAATAATGCCATGCTCATTTGAAAGATCAGAGGTATCATTGCAGAGCGAGTTCCTTCCACGCATTTGTCATAAAAGTTACGACTGAGAACTCAGCTTTCCTGGTTTTACATTTACCGTAATTTTACTTCAAAGATGGATTTCGCAGCAGCTGAAAGTAGCTACATGCATAATGCTTTATGTCTCAATTAGTTGCGCGTGAACCTCAAAACAGGTTTGGGTTTAACCTTGCACCGTTTCTTTTCAGAATTTTTTGCCCAGACGCTGGTCTGAAGGTTCCTGAGGTAGTTTCAGATCTGGGTGGGAGACAGCCTGGAAACTCGGTGGATGCTGTGCTGAGCTCCTTGGGAAGAGAGTAAAACAGAACATTTAACAAACAGGTCATTTCACAGCCTTTCTAGAATCAAGCGTTTGAAGGGACCTGCTACAAAACAATGCACACCGAGTTTTGTGCATGCCAGTACCTTTTCCTCAAATACTTCCAGTTGTGATGGTTCACTATCAGCACAAGCAACGGCTATTATCACAGCACAGAGTGGTTGGGGGGAAATTGTAGACAGTGGTCGTGCCCACATCTATTGCCAAATCATGAGTCTGAAGCACTGTCTCTTCTCTCTTCTCTCTCCTTCCCTTCATGCAACCAAGAGGAGGACTTCTTCAAGCCTTAGACATCTCAGAGTATGGTCCTGCTTCTCATAACAGACATAATAGGATAAATACCTTAGAGGCATCTAGCTGGCCATTGCTGGGTACAGGATGTTAAACTTCATAATGATTGTTAGATCTTAGTTTGATCCAACGAGATACATTCAGCCCAGATCCAGCACCAAGAGCCTTCTGGTTATGTGTTCAACTCAATGATATACCTGATAAGTGGTAGTTGGTCTGGGAAGCTGCCTCAGAAATATTGTGAAGATGTCAAAAATTCATTTGCATCTCATCTTAACTTCTGCCTGATAAGCAAGAATGAATTAATTCATTCCTGTGTATATAAAGATGTAGGTAGAGTTTAGTTTCACTTTTATGGAATCCTAGCTTAGTGTTATGGTTGAACCAGATTTTATTCATTGAGTTCATTGGGGTTAGAAACCCCAAATCCTATGAGTTCTTGACCAGAAGACAAAGTTCAATTGTATCTAGGATTATATTCAATTCACAAAATTTTCTTCACTCTTAATCTCTCAGGCTTGTTCCGTGTTAGTGATATATAAAGGACTTCCAGGATGCTCCAAAAATACAGAATAACAAACTTTTACATTGCTGTACACACACACAAAAAAAGGGGGGGAGAACCAGTTCTTCACACCCACTGTAAAAACTTCTATTGTCATAACAATAATCCTGATTAATTCTTTTGCCCTGAATGCAGAGTTATTAGGGACTCAGAAATAAGTTAGTCATTACTGATATAAATGTATACCATCAGAAATCCCATATGTTTGAGGGGATGAATACAGGCTTTCTGGCTTATTTTCAGCCTAATTGTTTGTGACTGAATGGTGGTGACAGAAATGTTTATGACTAATTATGGCAACTGTGTTTATGAAGCCAATTACAGTCAGGTCTCCCCTAAGCTTCTAGCTTCACGGAAATGCCAGGAAATCTATCTTTTAAAAAGTGATTGCATCTTCTGATGCTTCAAGAAGGAAACAAACTGATTTGATCAAAGGAGGTTGCCATGTTGTTGATGGTGATCATCATAACAACTATATGATTCAGTAATGCTGCACTGACAAACCAGCAACATGCTTGAACACAGGGACATTTACAAAAATAATTTTAATAGCTTTTCATCCTAAAGTCCGTCCGAAGCGTATTTCTTTTAATCAGTAACTATCTTTTCTACAAGATTCTGACCTGTTTTACTGCTCCAAAAGTAAAAAAAATAATGCAGGCCTTTTTAAGGAGGAGGTCAAACAATACAGATATGAGTCACTGTTTTAAAAATTGCCATTACTGTCCTTCCCAGGCATGTAATTTTGGGCATCCGGTAATGTGAATATGTGATTTTTTTCGTGCATAGCTGTTTTAGAATGTCTGAATATATGTAGATTTTGATAAACTGTTAGTTTTTAATATTTAATTTTATCAGTATCTTTAATGAATATTTTGTGCTTTGTGAATTAAGCAGCATATAAATCTTGTCCGGTAAATAAAACAAAACCAATGCCTGTTAAACATACATGCAGAGTAATCACCCAAAACCATGGGCAGAATTGCAGGAATAAAAGTGAGGCATACATCTGTCAAAGGAGAAAAGCCCAAACCCTGTCATCATAAAAGCGAAGCAATGTCTCCAAGTCCGATCCTCGCTATGATTATATCGTATCCCTTCCCTGGGCTTTCAAGGGCCTCATAATTGTACCAAGGGTCAACAGGCTAGAAAAGGAACAATAATCATCCAGAAAGAAAGAAACCCTACAGGAGATAAATCAAAGTTGCACATGTTCATAAAGAAACACTTGTATGACAGCTCAAAGGGGAACTTTTCCCATAACCTATGCTTGGGGTGCCTATCCTTTTTTGTTCAGGATCACCAGAAACGTATGTCACTCGAGTGACTTAGTCAATCAGTGTCTGTTGATGACAAGAATAGTGTGTTATTGTGAAGTGTTTTCAAACAGACCTTTTGTTCGCGGCTTTGCCTCTCTCAACTTTGAAACATTTTTCGTTCTGTTTCTCGGTTCATTTTCTCCCTATTGGTTCCAGTCCCTGAGTGTTTCTTTCCCCTCTGTGCCCCAAGCCTTCATCTGATATTTTCTAATTGTTAGGCAAGGCAGACAAGGGGGTGCCCCACAGGGAACAGATGGCATTCTGGAAAAGTCACTCTTGAAATAGATTTTTACCTTCAGGCTCCACATAGTAGTAATAAATGCTTTCTTTATCTATATATAAATTTATTAATTTTTCATTATTATTTTTTACAATTTTAAATAAACATTTTACAAACTTATTGATATCCAGTGGCTTCCCCTCTTCTCTTTCCATGGTTCATTTTACATATCTTCCATTCCTGAATATTTTACTGTAACCATTCAAGTCAGTTTTCCATTTTTACATCAAGTAATAAATCAGGAATAAATGCTTTCAACCCACCAAGAGCAATTCTAAAGGTGTGCTAACACAATTCACAGCTTTTTTTTTTCCTCCGAACACTAATCAGACAAGCAAAATGGCAATATGGTGTTGTTGTTGTTTTTTAAAAAAGATACATAATGAGAATTAACACCCGGAAACTGATATTTATAACAATATGTGATCTGGCCTGTAAAACACAGACACAGACACACACACACACACACACACACAGGGGGGTGGGAGAGAGAGAGAGAGAGAGAGAGAGAGAGAGAGAGAGAGAGAGAGAGAGAACCTGATAATCTTTGGGAGGTGCACACATTTTTTCAAATTCCCCACTTTCGCAAACTTGAGTATCCTTGCAAAGCTGCAACACTTTCGGGATCCTCCTGGAATTTATTTGATTTTGATTATTCAATTTCTATACCACTTAATATATTAAAAATATCTCTAAGCAGTGTATAAAAAAGAAGCAAGAACAGACAACTTAAACAAAATATTGCAAAAACATGCAGTTCCATATAAAGAGTGTACATTAATACAAAGTTACTAATTTAAATACACATTAATATCAATTCATTTTCCTTCTGACACATCCTGGGTTTTTCAGGCAACCTGGTTCTCTGGACAGTGGACCCTCGGGTTATGTTATCTTTGGGTTGCGAAACTTTTGGGTTGTGAACTTTTGGGTTGTGAACGCGGCAAACCCAGAAGTGTATACTTCTGACTTTCGCTGCATGCACATGCACAGAAGTGCTCTATTGTGCTGCATGCATGCACAGAAATGGCACCTCTAGATGCGGACTTTTCGGGGTATGTATGAACCCCCGGAACGAATTAAGTTCATATCCGGAGGGTCCACTGTACTTAAAGAAACACACCAGTAAGAGCAGGAATAGGAAAGCCTTCCTTCCTTCCTTCCTTCCTTCCTTCCTTCCTTCCTTCCGTCCTTCCGTCCTTCCGTCCTTCCGTCCTTCCTTCCTTCCTTCCTTCCTTCCTTTCTTCCTTTCTTCCTGTTTTTATTGAAGATTTTCTTGTGCTCCAAAATAAACAAAGAAACAAGGGAAAGTACATATAGCGCCTCCTCTTTCAATTCACGGAGTCTTTTTCATGGCTCGTTTATGTTTGGTATAAGACACTAATGTCATGGACATCTTACGGGGGGGGGGGAGAAAGGGGAAAGAAGGAGGGGAGAGAGATGGGGGTATTGTTCTCTTGTTCTATTGCATAGTGTTTGTGTGGGGATTTGTGCCAGCATCATGTGGGTAGGTCCTTTATTTATATATTTATTTATCTGTATAGGCAGAAATGTTCAGAAAGAAAGTTCTGTGACCCTCTAACCCAGGCTTCCTCAACCTCGGCCCTCCAGATGTTTTTGGCCTACAACTCCCATGATCTCTAGCTAGCAGGACCAGTGGTCAGGGATGATGGGAGTTGTAGTCTCAAAACATCTGGAGGGCTGAGGTTGAGGAAGCCTGCTCTAACCCCTCACAGTGTTGTTGTTGTTTAGTTGTTTAGTCGTGTCCGACTCTTCATGACCCCATGGACTAGAGCACGCCAGACACTTCTGTCTTTCACGGGCTCCCGCAGTTTGGTCAAACTCATGCTGGTAGCTTCGAGAACACTATCCAACCATCTCGTCCTCTGTCGTCCCCTTCTCCTTGTGCCCTCCATCTTTCCCAACACCAGGGTCTTTTCCAGGGAGTCTTCTCTTCTCATGAGGTGGCCAAAGTATTGGAGCCTCAGCTTCACGACCTGTCCTTCCAGTGAGTACTCAGGGCTGATTTCCTTAAGAATGGATAGGTTTGATCTTCTTGCAGTCCATGGGACCCTCAATAGTCTCCTCCAGCACCATAATTCAAAAGCATCAATTCTTCGGTGATCAGCACCTCACAGTACCTTCTTTCTTTCTTTTTTAAAATCATTTTTTTTTTCCAATAAAAAAAATCCAGTTAATATATCCAATCACAATACTCCAATTAAAATAAAAAACTAAAATAAAAAAGACCAAATTAAAGTCCAGATTATGATTATTAATTTTTGGGAGCTTCCCACAGTCTGGATCTCTGAAACATATCTCCACATCTCAGTCCTGCTTCTCCTCATTGTTTCCATATTTTCCACATCTCGATTTTGACGCTCACAGTATCTTCTTTCTGAATGTTTCTGCCCTTCTGCTATAGGCCTCTCTTCTAGAGATGCCAACTCTTCTTAAGTTCATATGCTGTAGAGCTGATGGGAAAATAAAGCATTGTCAGGCATCAGAGGATCCAACCCCCCCACAGTAGGTTGCCAGGAACGGATAAGACAAGGAAAATTCTTACCAACACTATTTATTCAATATCCACAGAGAGAGGCTTAGAAATGCAGCCTCCTGAAGTAATGGTGTTGCTCTGAGTGAGTCTCCACCTCCTCCCTTTTCTCCCTTCATGCGTCATCACTATGGATGCTGGAAAATGCCCTCTGCCTCTGAGCTCTCTGCTCTCCTTCTTTCAATGCCTGCTGGGTTCTGGGAGAGGGGGAGTTTGGAATGCTTTCTAAAGACACTGTGTTCATCAGCTGTCCCCCCTCTGGTGCTTCTTCTTCCTCCTCTCCCATTATTTTCCAGCTCCCCCCCCCATCTGCCTCTGAGCTGTGACCTCCCTCAAACCCATGTTGTAATTCTGAACTGTCTTCATCTCTGGAAGGGTCAGGCTGGGGATGTGGTCTCCACCATTCCTCCTCTGCCCAGTCCCTGACAAGCATGCCATGTACTCACTTGGATCCTCCAAAGGAACAGTACCACACTAATGCAGCTGACTCTTGAGAAAGCAGATTATTAAAATGTGCGGAGCTTTAGGTTTTAAGAAAAAATGCCTATACCAACCAGTGAAGTGCCAAAGGTGAATGCGCCAACCTTCTGTTTCGGGGTGCAAGTGGTGCTTCCACAACACTTGATGAATACATTGTTTTGTCCTATACATGATCCATGCGCAAGTTTCTGTTGTTAAATCAGACACATGTATATGTGCTTGATTTGATGGAAGCCTGCGGCTGGAATCCCTATTACTAGGGAATAAGTGCCATTGGGACTCACCTCTGAGAAAACACGTGTAGCATTGCAGCATGAATCATGCAAGGCAGAATGGTTGGTGAGCCTTTCAGATTCTGCCTACAGACTGCAAGAGGTTAATGGATGAGGGAGGCGAAAAAAGGAACAATACTTGAGGACTTCGTGTTTCTAGACTTCCTGAAACAAAATGACTCTGGGAACCTACGAAACCATTCATGGTTATTGCAAAGGATAATTGAAATTGGTGCACAGTCCGTGGCTCAAACATGATACCCGCATAATTCTCTGCCTCAATCCGGCATGAAATGTTTACTTAGGATATGTATACAATCCAAGAGATTGTGGGATTCTTTCTTTCTGATGTCATCTATGGTACCTGCTTTGCTTTTGGCTTGGCTTGGTGTGATAAATAAAGTTGTTTAATCTTACTATTTTAAAAATAAATCCATTTCTGTATGGGGGAATGTTGAAAGGCTCTGTCAAATCATATTAAAAAAACATAAAAAATTGTCCAGTAGCACCTTAGAGACCAACTAAGTTTGTTCTTGGTATTAGCTTGGTATCTGAAGAAGTGTGCATGCACACAAAAGCTTATACCAAGAACAAACTTAGTTGGTCTCTAAGGTGCTACTGGACATTTTTTATTTTATTTTTTTATATTTTGACTGCGTCAGACCAACACGGCTACCTGTCAAATCATAGTTCACTAGAAAATAGAGAAAACTATGACAGTCACATATAACGGTTGCATATGAAAACTAGGTAAGGAGAGCAAGTATTATAAAGCAATATACAGTGGTACCTCAAGTTAAGTACCAGTACTTAATTCGTTCCGGAGGCTGAATTAACCTGAAACTGTTCTTAACCTGAAGCACCACTTTAGGTAATGGGGCCTCCTGCTGCTGCCGCGCTGCCGGAGCACGATTTCTGTTCTCATCCTGAAGCAAAGTTCTTAACCTGAAGCACTATTTCTGGGTTAGCGGAGTCTGTAACCTGAAGCATCTGTAACCTGAAGCGTGTGTAACCCGAGGTACCACTGTATTATTATTTAGAAGATTTTGTGATACAGAGTCAGTACCCAAAAGTATACACAAAAATACACATCTTGTTCTGAAAATGCATACAAAATGCATACTTTGTGGGGGGGGGACTGCATATTTTACAGTTTCCCTCTGAAGGAAGGGTACCCAATGCATACAGTTTACATGTGGGCTTTTCATGCAGTTTTATGGAAAGCCCACCAAAAAAATGAGACAGGACAGACCTATGATTGGACAACTGTGACTCAGAGAGCATCCTAATCACCATATAGCCACGACAATGAAAACAAATGGAGTGGGATAAACACATACTTAACAGCTGACATCTATAGGATTTAAAGTTGCCAAACCTTGCCTGGATGGCAGGCAGTTGAAAATATTCTCAAAGCAGAAGAAAGGAAATGGATGGAATGAAGTCCATGGCCAGCACTAGGTTAAAATGCATGACATAACTTGTATGTCAACAGACAGATTCTGTTGTGGCTGATAAAAGGACATATAATGCAGTGTTAGGCTGTGGATGTAAATGAAGTGTGAAGTGACGAATTACGCCATTCTGATTTATACATCAAAAATAACATCCTTTATCTGGGTTGCTAATGCCAAGAATATGGCTTGTGCAACAGGAAGGGATGGAGGGGGAAAGAGGAAATACAGTAGAGGTACAATATAATTAAAATCCATGTGCAACATGGTCCATGTATACATACAGCATACATTGTGTTGTAGAAAGGATTTGTCAAATGCTGATAAGAAATCTTATGAAACCACCGTTGACAAGAGCCGTATATTCAAAATGCTCCTTTTATTATTTTTATTCAACAACCCCCCCGCCCCCGCATTCTCCTTTGAATCTTTGGTTTCCTTTTCCTTTGCAACAGCTGGAAGGAGAAGAGAACGAAGATCAGTCCCAGAACATGCAGACTTAATAGGCTTATAGCCCCGTCCACAACATTTCTGCGCTTGCCAATGTGATGAGTTGTAATGACGGCTGTTGTGAAATTACAGCTCCACTTCTACCGCGCTCCCCAAATCAAGCACAGGCGCTGTGGGCTGTCCGTGATGCTGTGTGGGGCTTTTGCTTCAGAAGAAAATTTGCAACAGCTGCTGTGTTGTGCAAACAATCCAGTGGGTCTTGAAGCGCAGATGCCAATGGGATCTGAGTGTGCAGTTTTTACGAAGTTTATAGCACATGTCTGCTAATTTCTCCAGCTCCCCCTTGGCTTCAGTGAGATTGCTCAGAGTAAGCCGTTTGATCACGGTAACTCTAAGGTGCTTTCTGTGCTTCAGTGTTTAAAAGAAGGCTGCAAATCAATTTGCAAAAATTAAATACCTACAGTATCTCTACTACTGGTTATTGGTTTAACATTAACACCCTCTACCCAGGAACCTCAAGAACTTCAATTCTGTGATCACAAAAGACTAATAGTGATAGAGATATCCACCTTCACTAAACTACTTAGGATTCTTTGGCTTCCAGTACATTTCCAAGCACAATTCAAAGTATTGGTGCTGACCTTTAAAGCCCTAAACAGCCTTGGCCCAGTACACCTGAAGGAGAGTCTCCACCCACATCGTTCTGCCCGGACACTGAGACCCAGCACCGAGGGCTTTCTGGTGGTTTCCTCACTGTGAGAAGCCAAGTTACAGGGAAGCAGGCAGAGGGCCTTCTTGGTAGTGGTGCCCGCCCTGTGGAATGCCCTCCTATCAGATGTCAAGGAAATGAACAACTATTCGACTTTTAGAAGGCATCTAAACCCCCGTTTTTTTAATGTTCTGTTGGGAGATGCCCAGAGTGGTTGGGGAAACCCAGCCAGATGGGTGGGATATAAATAACTTATTATTATTATTATTATTATTATTATTATTATTAAATCCCCAGAATCTGAACATTAGACATCCACTGCCTGAAATTGTGTCTTTTAATAGCATTTAACAGGAAGCTATGTGCATGATATCAGTGGGTTTGTTTTTTAAAAAAAGAAGAAACAATATCTTAAAGATAATGCTTTAGTTTCCTGTTAATTATGTTGCTTTGAATGTGTGCTTTATATTTGACTTTCTTCAGTAACGTTGTATTCTGGGGTTGTTTCATTTGATGTTTTACTGTAACCGCTTTAAGGGTTTTCCTTAAAAATTTAAAGCGGTATAGAAACAAAATTAATAATAGTACTAATATCAAACTGTTATTAAGGTCTAAGCTTGGTTTATTTTAAATCCTGCTGTGTTCCTTCTAAGCTGATGAACTTTCCTGCTACATATTTAGACCCTAAGTCTGACACAGCTGGTTTTCCCCCATTGGGTATAAGGTAGTCCTATACTCTGGCTAGAAGACGACCAGCAGGGCGACATAAATGTCTTATCCTCTTTCCAGACAGCACACTTGAGAGGTAATGGGTTGGATCCATAATGCTGGAGCACAACTCTTCTAAGCGGATGCTTTCCATTGATTTGTCATTCCTCTTAGAGTACCGTATCCACCTTCCCTCTGCAGGGCTTGAGGACCCTCTAGGACACTGTGGGAGATGGTGGTGGTGGAGACTACAAGGGAGAAGGGGAAATTGGCAAAAATGGTCTTCGTCCGGAAGGAGTCTCTGCTGGATCCTGCCACTTCTGCCCCATCATTTCTAGAACAGCAAGTCGGGGTCCAGCCAAATGCACTTTAAAACCAATTAAATCATAGCACCATTATGGCTACATTTTGGGTGGAGGGAATAGTCCCCATTATGGGGGGACTATTTACAGAGGGTAAATCATCGTCTGTAACCATTAGGGATAAGGGAAGAAATTTGATCCTGTTTTCATTCAAGGCAAACCTACCCAATTCACACTTTCTGAAACAATACACACAGCTGTGAACAGCTGTGTAAAACTGGCTGATGTTCTATTACAAGGAGGGGAAATCGATTCCCCTCCAGATATTTTTGTTCGCTATGATTCCTATCATTCATTTGGTTGGTTGGATGCGAGTCACTTTCAGTTGCCTTGTGCAAAATAAAGTGACTATCTAATCTAATCTAATCTAATCTAATCTAATCTAATCTAATCTATCAGTCAATCCTGGACGTGAGGCATGTTTGTGTCAGGGACTGGCAGGATGCTGACAAGTGTGCACCCAGGGAAGCAGGGCTGGAGTCTGACTCGGGAGAGGGGGATCAGTGATTTCTGGGGAACTGTTCCAGTCAGGAGGCAAGAGTTGGAGGCAGGAGGAGCTTCAGAGCTGGAGGGTGGAGCACAGGATGGGTCAGAAGAAGAGAAGGAAGAAGGGCCAGGTGCTTCCCCACCTTCTCCTGCACCACTGACTCCCAGAACCAGGAGGGGATTGAAGAGGGATGAGCAGAGGATGCTTCCATGCAGGCATAGTCTCTAGCTGCAAGCCCGTCAATGAGGAGGTACATAAACTGATGGAGGGTGGGTGGCCCTATGTTCCCGCAACTGCTCCTTACAGCATGGACCTGGGAATAGCTGCTAGACTGGCGTGTATTTGGAGCTGTAGAAAAGGCTGTGTTAGCTTTGACAATAAAGAATTAACTCTCTACTATGTGATGTATGGAAGTGAGAGCTGGACCATAAAGAAGGCTGACCGCCGAAGAATTGATGCTTTTGAATTATGGTGCTGGAGGAGACTCTTGAGAGTCCCATGGACTGCAAGAAGATCAAACCTATCCATTCTGAAGGAAATCAGCCCTGAGTGCTCACTGGAAGGACAGATCCTGAAGCTGAGACTCCAATACCTTGGCCACCTCATGAGAAGAGAAGACTCCCTGGAAAAGACCCTGATGTTGGGAAAGATGGAGGGCACAAGGAGAAGGGGACGACAGAGGACGAGATGGTTGGACAGTGTTCTCGAAGCTACCAGCATGAGTTTGACCAAACTGCGGGAGGCAGTGGAAGGCAGGAGTGCCTGGTGTGCTCTGGTCCATGGGGTCACGAAGAGTCGGACACAACTAAACGACTAGACAACAACAACAACATGTGCATTCCTTTGGCTGGGAAATGCTCTTGACACTTGCTGGGGATGATGGGAGTTGGAGTCCAGCAACCCCTGAAGGACTACAGCTTCCCCATCCCTCTTCTGTTGTGTCATTCTCCTAGCGTAATGGTTAAGCCGTCTGTCTCTGTGGCATCATCATGGAAGGTGATAAGCTATGGTGAGGATGTGGCCGGCAAACCTGCTTCCTTTACAGCAGGCAGATGTTCATTGCTACATAAAATGTTTGGGCCCCCCTGAATCGATAAGTCCTTTCAGTAAGATATAAACTGGGGAAGAAATGAGATTATGTTTGCATTTAGAGGCAAGCCAACCTAATTCACACTTTCTGAAACAATCCACAAACTGTAACATAGGCACGCTTTGAAATTTGCGCTTCTTCAAATTGGGCAGTGCAGTTCTCCAACCAAGTAATGTGTAAAGAAATTAATGTATACTATGGGATATTGTGCATAAAAATGCATGTGTGTTTGTGAAAACAGCATAGAAAACATGTGTTATATGAGAATAATAATAAAGAACAGGCTATCTCTTCTTCTTCAGGCTAAGATTCTTTGACCCTACCTAAAATTTACATTTAAAGCAGCATTATACCAAATGTCCCTATTTACCAGGGACAGTCCTGGATTTACAGAAGCAGTCCCAGTTTCTGATTTCATCCCAGAATGTCTTTCTTTTCATTAGAACGTCCCTCCTGCCAACCTAGCAGTTTGAAAGCACGTCAAAGTGCAAGTAGATAAATAGGTACCCCTCCGGCGGGAAGGTAAACGGCGTTTCTGTGCGCTGCTCTGGTTCGCCAGAAGCGGCTTAGTCATGCTGGCCACATGACCCAGAAGCTGTACGCCGGCTCCCTCGGCCAATAAAGTGAGATGAGCTCCGCAACCCCAGAGTTGGTCACGACTGGGTTTCATCATGACTGGGTTTCATCAGAGAAATGTTGGAGGGTATGAAGTTATGCAACCCCCGAAGCCAAGGAGATAAATAACTACACAACCTTTAGAAGACATCTGAAAGCAGCCCTGTAGAGGGTATTTTTAAAATGTTTAATCTTTTATTATGTTTTTAGATGTGCTGGAAGCTGCTCAGAGTGGCTGGGGCAACCCAGTCAGATGGGAGAAGTATTTTTGTTGTTGTTGAATGGGACATCACTATTTTCCTTAGTGTAAAGTTGGAGGGTATCTTATACCACATTAAAAAGCTATGGATTTCCCCCAAAGAATGGTGGTAACTGCAGTTTGTTAAGCATATTGAGAGTTGTTAGCAGACCCCCTGTTCGTTTCACAGAGCTACGATTCCCTGAGTGGTGTAACAGTCAACCCCTCTCCCCAGAGAGCTCTGAGTTTTAGAGCTCTGTGAGGAAAATTGAGGTCTTGTAACAATTCTCAGCAGCCTTAACAAACTACAGTTCCCAGGATTCTTTGGAGGAAACCATGGTTGTTTAAAGTGATGTGATACAGCTTTAAATGCACAGGGCACATGGAGCCTATGAGTCCGTGGTTCTTGTCTGTATAATAAATTGATCTATCAGGAAGTAGTTTATTCTCCAACGGCTAGGCTTGTATTGCTGCTGTACCAGCTTCCGTTTCCCTCTTGAAAATTAAGACAGTAATTGCCAAATTTCCTTGCACGGTGTAAAGAAGAAGTAGAAAAAAAACATGCAACAAATGTGCAATGCACATAGATTATTTCCAATACTTAGCACATAAGGAAATCCTTTAACAATAGAACAAAGTCCAAACTAAACAGACAAGAATTGTTTTGGAAGGATGGCTCATTTCCTACTGCTGCCTTTTGGCTGTTGATTATTTAAGCACTCATTTCACTTTATAAATGGAAACTGAATCATGGTTTGCCAGGATGGAAAGTTATTGAAAATCAGGGTCCATCCGAGTTACTGACAGGGCCATTTCCTCCCTGGACAGGAAGCGTATACTCAAATGGTTCTTTCGGGAGCTCAGAGTGATAAAAAGCCTGTTTCACTCCCCCACTGGAAAAGTATCCGCATGATGTTTTCAAATTTCACTTGGGGGAAAAAAAACACAGGTCTCAGGATGTCCCTTTCCAAACATGGGTATTAAGGCAGGAAAAAGGAAAGGTGTAGATACATTTTTTGCTTGTCTAGACATCATGAAGCTTGCTTTAAACACTAGCACAATCTGGATCCTGCAGATTCATTGAGAGTTGTATATTTTACACAACCAGCCACCATGGCTACAATTTTATTTGCATTTGTTTATTTTCACTGAACAAACACAAAGGAGGCAAGATAAGGAGGAATCTCCTGCCCAGACACTCCAGGCACACATGCCAATATTTCAAAAAGTGATTATTCCGCAAGTGTACTAGGAATCCCTACAATTCACCTAATTTTCCTGATGAACAACTGCCAGATAAAAACAAACAGTGGGGTAAGAAAAGAAAAAAAAAACCTCAGTTGCCCTCCCAACCTTTGACTTTTTGAGCCCTCTTCAAACATCGGAGGAATTGAGCTCAGCTTTGAAACATGCCTTAAAAGCGGATAGATGCTATCAAATCCAAGGTGATAGTGATAGAATTTTAGAGCTATTTTTCTCTCTCCTTGCACCCATGCCTTTTGAAGGAACTATATGAAGTATCTAGCTGTCACTAATGACTGAAGACAATCATATGCAACAAGCTATATACTTAGAATATGATTGACAGGGGGCTGAAGACTCTTCCTTTGCAAACACAGCATCTGCTGGGGGCTTTTCAGCTGTTGGGGGAAATGTTATGGCTGACAATTCAGTCAGTGTTGAAATGCTACAGTACATGAGATAGTCAAGGGTGGCTCAGTTGAGAAGTTTACATAGGCTAAAGATCATCATCCTGTGGCAGACAATTGGGTGCAACAGCCTGCCAGCAACATGTTCATCATTCATCATTTGACACCTGAACTCCATATGGTCATGTATTAGATTCTTCCCAAAGAAAAGAAGGCTGTGCTATGCTGTCTACTGCAAACACCTGTATGGAGCAATCACGTCATGCCTTTTTTCATTATGAAGCTGCTTGCTCCTCCAGCACAGGACCTGGATTCTTGACCTGAATAAACACCCAAACTTAGACTATTACATGATGCAAAACGAGTATGTGTACATTGCCTAATTTGGCTGACAAAATTCTAGTTTCCACTTTTATTCTATTACTAAGTAGTATTTCAGTGACAAAGGGTAAGGCTTTTTCACACATTACATTGAACACAAGTTCAAGCTGTCACTATTATTATTATTATTACCACCACTACTAGGGACAAGGGTGGCGCTGTGGGTTAAACCACAGAGCCTAAGACTTGCCAATCAGAAGGTCGGCAGTTCGAATTCCCACGACGGCGTGAGCTCCCGTTGCTCGGTCCCTGCTCCTGCCAACCCATCAGTTCGAAATCACGTCAAAGTGCAAGTAGATAAATAGGTACCGCTCCGGCAGGAAGGTAAACGGCGTTTCCGTGCACTGCTGTGGTTCGCCAGAAGCGGCTTGGTCATGCTGGCCACATGACCCAGAAGCTGTAAGCCGACTCCCTCAGCCAATAAAGTGAGATGAGTGCTGCAACCCCAGAGTCGGTCACGACTGGACCTAATGTTCAGGGGTCCCTTTACCTTTACCTTTACTACTACTACTACTACTACTACTAATTTAATTTATATACCGCCCTATACCAACAGGTCTCAGGGTGGTTCACAGAATAAAATCAGAATATAAAACCACAAAGTACATAATCAAAATAAAAACAACGACCCAATAACCTGCCCCCCCAACACATTTTAAAAGTGCATAGGACAGGCTTCCTCAGCCTTGGCTCTCCAGATGTTTTTGGCCTACAACTCCCATGATCCCTAGCTAGCAGGACCAGTTGTCAGGGATGATGGGAATTGTAGTCTCAAAACATCTGGAGGGCCAAGGTAGAGGAAGCCTGGCATAGGATAACAATCAAATCAAAGGCCTAGTGAAAAGGGAATGTTTTTGCCTGGCGCCTAAAGGTGTATAATGAAGGATGTATACCACCACTGCCATCGTTTGGGACAAGTGCCAGCTTATCCTCCTCCCCGAGCTCAGCACCAGTGGCACCGACAGGGGAAATAGGGGCATTCCAGGATCAAATCAGAAGCTGGGTTGGCTTTCATCATTCTGGGGCTGTCCCTGGAAAATTGGGACACTTGGAAGGTATGGGATTCCTGCCAGAGGGGCAGCCCAATTCTGAATATCACCTTAAACTGCCTGGTGTTCTCTCACGGAGATGGAAAACCTATGGCCTTCCGGATACTTTTTGGACGATGACTACCACCATTCCTGGACATTGGGCATGCTTGCTGGGTTGTTTCCTTAGTGATGACGGGCAAGTTTTCATTGGTACATAAAAAGTTTGGGAACCCCCGAATCAAAGAGTCCTGTAAGATGTAACCTTACATCCTTGCATAAAACCTTGTTCTGAGAGGAAGTAGGCTAGGTTTGATTGCTAGGATTGCTCATACGTCCCAGTTCCGAACCTTTGTGGCACAGGCTCAGTGTGACACCTGATACTTGCTAGAACATGTGCAGAAGTACTTTTATCTCCCCTGTTTTAGAAGTTTGTTGTCAAGTAGAGTAGGGATTAGTTTCACATATCAAAAACAGATGTTGGGCTAAGAGCAAAGTTTGGGGTTTGAATTCTTTCTCTTTCTCCCTCCCTTTTCTCCATTGTAAAAGCCTTTCTCTCTCCCACCTATTCACCCCCCCTCCTTTTCTTTGGATAAAAGAAACATGATGAAGCATTTCGAGCAATACACATTTTGCATTTTGTCGTTTAGGATTCCAGTCTCTGGCTCTGCAGACACCTAAATAGAACATCAGTGATCCATTCCACCACCACTGCCATCCCAACCGCCGGCTAAAAACTTTGCCAAAGCCTATGTACAGAGGCTTGGGGTGTGGGGAAGCTGTAGAATGGAGAACTACAATGCTCTGCTTTCAATGGGAAAGGCAACTATAAAATGTTTCCTGCAGCCAGTGTGTTTGCAAACACCAGCTGATCCTTTACTATTTTCTGCTTGACACCAATTACAGTGGTACCTCGGGTTACAGACGCTTCAGGTTACATACGCTTCAGGTTACAGACTCCGCTAACCCAGAAATAGTACCTTGGGTTAAGAACTTTGCTTCAGGATGAGAATAGAAATCGCGTGGAGGCGGTGCAGCAGGCCCCATTAGCTAAAGCGGTACCTCAGGTTAAGAACAGTTTCAGGTTAAGAACGGACCTCCGGAACGAATTAAGTACGTAACCAGTGGTACCACTGTACTCTCTTCTTCAACCTATTATCCCCATGGCCTTGCTTAATGCTCCCTCAGTTTAGTCTTAAAGCAGAGTTGAAGGACAAGGAAAACTATTGAGATTCTCAGCTGTACTTTATAAACTCTTCCCGCCCCCTTCAATCATATAGCATTCCTTCTCTTTTTCTCCCCCCCCCCCCCCGCTTTCTTAATTGGCTAGTCCTCATTTCCTCAAGCATCATTTCAGTCTTCTTGTCATCAGATCCGAAATCAAAGACGGTTTGTGCTGACAGTGGGGGCAGGGCGATATCCTATCACTGCCTGTCACTCGGGCCGGCAGCCAGCTTTTCCCTCAGCTGATGCCTAAAACGATAATATTACAGTTGAACCGAGCCTTGTCACCCATTGGCAGCCATTCTTTGAGGTACGAAAGATTACACAGAAGAGTCAGCACATCCTCCTCAGCTCATACAATGATTTCTGTATTATTACTATTATTTTAAAGGGAAAGTGGGAAATAATAAGCATTGATGTCTGTTTTGCTCTGCAGTGCCTGACCACGCCGGCATTTTCCTGCCACAACGCTGACAGAATTTTTGGGGCTGCAAGATTCCCCCATGGCATATAATCTCTCTTTCACCACCCTCCTTCTAAGATTCCCCCTTGGGAATTTGCATGAAAGGAGGTGTGATGTAATGAAGCAGAAAAAACAAGAGATTTGACGATTCTGTGCCTTTGGAAATCTGTGCACTTTTGAAGTTTGCTTTTCATGTCAGAAATTCTCCACATGTTATTTCTTTCTTTATTTTAAGGCTGCTATGATTTAACAAATATAAAGTGTGAATGTGACCAAGAGGTGTTTAAAAATACACATGTATTAATTGTACTGGCAAACTGATCAGAAACCTAGGATTAGCTGTGACTCCATATGCTCCAACATTTCTCTGATGAAAATTGGGGTGTCCTGTTCAATTATTAAGGGACACAGGTGGCACTGTGGGTTAAACCACAGAGCCTAGAACTTGCTGATCAGAAGGTTAGCAGTTCGAATCCCCGTGACAGGGTGAGCTCCCGTTGCTCGGTCCCTGCTCTTGCCAACCTAGCAGTTCGAAAGCACATCAGAGTGCAAATAGATAAATAGGTACCACTCCGGCAGGAAGGTAAACAGCATTTCTGTGCGCTGCTCTGGTTTGCCAGAAGCGGCTTAGTCATGCTGGCCACATGACCCAGAAACTGTACGCTGGCCAGTAAAGTGAGATGAGCGCCGCAACCCCAGAGTCGGTTACAACGGGACCTAATGGTCACGGGTACCTTTACCTTTACCTTATTCTGTTGTTGTTATTATTATTATTATTATTATTATTATTATTATTATTATTATTATACCCCCAACCATTTGACTGGGTTGCCCCAACTACTCTGGGCAGCTACCAACATATATAGAAACATAATAAACCAGTAAACATTTTAAACAATCTTCCCTATACAGGGCTGCCTTCAGATGGTTCAGGGCAGGGCAAAATTTAGATGAAGAGATACCCTAGGCTACTCCCCTTGTGAGGCCCCTCCCCATTCCACATCCTCATGACTAGAAGAAAATAGGAAAATGTTATAAACAAAATTGAGTGAAGCCAAGGATGATGACAGGTATTTAAAATTCTGCAATTCATGAAATGTTATAAAGGATTAAGTAAAAATGGATTGGTAATTAATGAAAGAGGAGAATGTAAAATTATAGTATATCAAGATAAATTTTTAGGATAAAAACAAAGATGGAAAGGATTTGCTGAAATATCTAATTGAACTAGAATACAAAAAAGGGAGGTGTGAGGAGGTCAAGGAAATAAGCAAAGGAAAGAAAGTTATGTAAAGGTTGGATTTGTGTGTTTTTTTTGTTTTTGTTTTTGTGCTTTGTTTGTTTAACTTTTTCTACTTTTCTTTCTGTAACCTTCAAAACTATAATAAAATCTATTATAAAAAAAATAAAATTCTGCAATTCACAATTTCTTCTCTAAAGGACATAATATGTTATTGTAAAATACCATGGTGATTTCAAAAAACACATGAAATTAACACTGAAAAACTTTTGCAGTAGCTGAGCTTTGTAAACATTTTGTGAAATAAGCATTATTTCTTAGGAAAATGAAGTTGTGATGTTATTCTTAAAATAAGGCGCCTGGGCAGGCCGGGTCTTCCTGTTATATACCTGCTGGGATTGACAAGGCATCTGACCCTCACCTGAATCTCACAGCTCTCCTGACAGGTGATTTGGTCTGCAGCCGCAGTGTGGAAATAAAGGAGGAGATTTCCCACCAGGCACTCTATTATTCAAATTAGGCCCCAGTGTTTTTCTTACAATCCCCTTCTCAAAGAATTAATCAATTTTAATCTAGCATGTAAATTCTCAAAACTTTCTTATTTGTTAATTCGAGCAACTACTGCTCTCACTTCATTACAAACAGTATTTCTACCTGCAACACACTTGAGCAAACCTGCTCCTCTTCCTTTCACAGATATTTTGTTTCCATTTGCAACTGTAGCTGCCTCTGATGAGTTATCATTTAACTCTTTTTTTGGGGGGGGGGATTAGCATCAGAAGTCATGTGCATGGAAATTGCCATATCAATTAACCAAGTAGAAGGATTATTGTTAATAGCACCAGTTAAGGTTTTTTGGAAATGTAGCTCTGTGATGGGTAAACTCGGGTTCCCTAGATTCTTTGGAGGGGAGCGAACTTTAAATGTATGGTGTGTGAACAACCTTAAAAAGTTACCTTGCAACACATACATTTATTGTTTGATTGGTTCAGTTTTTTGCCTTATTAATAAAAAAGCATATTGTGTGTGTTTATATGGATTTTGGGGGTTATAGCTGTAAAACGTCAATAAGATATACAAATCAATCAAAAGTTGTTGTTTTTTTAAAAAAACAAAAACAAAAACCTGTAACCATAACTGACTAAGTGAAGTACAAAATATGCAGTGATGGGTCAGAATGTGCGCAGTTTCTCTATGTGTAGCTTCTTTGTCACTTCACAGGCACCGGCCCATTAGTGGTATCAACAGCCAACCTTTGAGGCAAATGTGCAGAACTGTATTTCTCTGCTCCTCACTCCCCCTCCCCCCCAACCCTCTGTCCTGGGCCCCAAATATTCATCCTTGGAAAAGTATCATTAGACTGTTGCTTCCCAAACACCTCTGCTGCTCTAAAACATCATCTCTCTTCACCTTTAGCTTAACAAATAGCTCTGGCATCCCTTTGGCCTAAGAAGCAGTTCTGCTGCCCCTTGCAGGATATAAAAGTGAGTTGAACTGTCATGAATAGAGGCAGGAACTGAATGGGAGCCATTTCTGGACCGAAGGAGAAAGACCCCTTTCTTGGGAGTGAAACTGTCCCTCCACCAATGGGAGAGCCAGGTCCTGATGCACAATGAAGCTTAGAGAGTCGGAGCGGCGATTGGGGAAGGCTGCATTTGTGCTGTGGCCAAAAACGGCACACGCAAACTTTTCAGGGCAGCAGCTGAGAAGCTGTGTGGTTTTGTTCCACGAACAGCCGGAACACATGCTGCAGCTATTGAGAAGCTGTTTTTCTATTCCTTTTCTTTTCCAAATGAATCTCTGGTATCTTTCCAGTGCTGTTTTTCAACACCTTTTGTGTTGGGGACTCAATTAAACAAAGAATGAATGAACAAGATTGGGTCAGGGTTGTTGTTGTTTTTTCTTCCCCTGTGCAAGAATAAATTCTAACCTTCCCCTATTATAGGGATCGCACTAATGTTTTCTGATAATGTTTTCTCGTAGGGCAGGACTCCAAGCTCCCAGTTCTTGTATTCCCCCACTTCTATGCTTTCAAAGTATGCAGATTGTACTTTTGTTTACCTTCTTTGTCCTCTCTCCCACCCCCTCGTTTTCTCTTTAAAATCGTGCCTCTGTGACTTATCTTTGGATTTCTTTCATAAGGGATGACAACCAAGTGAAAATATGTAAAGTGTAAATTTCAGGTGGAAGTTGGGCTCGGTGCAGCATTCTAGCATTCTAATTGTTTTCATAGTGATATACAATAGCTTCCCCCCCGGATCATTCAATTTGAGCTTAAACGAGGTCTTCCTGAAAGTTCGCAGGGTGTCGGCCTCTGAAAAGACAAGGCTGCCGTTATATTCACGGTGTGGTGTCTTCACTATAAATGTTAACTGCTCTTCCCTAAACATAGTCTTGTTTTTAAAAAAATACAAATAAATGTTAATCACAATAAAGAATCTTATAGCACCTTAGAAACAGGTAAGGTATTTATCACAACATAAGGTTTAGTGGACTAGATTCCACTGTATCAGTTGTTGTGGACTTGAGCTCACAAAAGCTTATGCTGGAACCTTGGCACTCTGGATATTGCTAAACTACAAATCCCATCAGCCCAAAGGCCAGGGAGGACAGGAGTTCAGCAACATCTCAAAGGCCAAAGGTTCCCAACACCTGCTTTGAGGTTGACTCTGCTGCAAATTGGACTAACTCCTCTGGAAATTGTTGTTGTTTAGTCGTTTAGTTGTGTCCAACTCTTCATGACCCCATGGACCAGAGCACGCCAGGCACTCCTGTCTTCCACTGCCTCCCACAGTTTGGTCAAATTCATGCTGGTAGTTTCAAGAACACTGTCCAACCATCTCGTTCTCCTTGTGCCCTCCTTCTTTCCCAACATCAGGGTCTTTTCCAGGGAGTCTTCTCTTCTCATGAGGTGGCCAAAGTATTGGAGCCTCAGCTTCACGATCTGTCCTTCCAGTGAGCACTCAAGGCTGATTTCCTTCAGAATGGATAGGTTTGATCTTCTTGCAGTCCATGGGACTCTCAAGAGTCTCCTCCAGCACCATAATTCAAAAGTATCAATCCTTCGGCGATCAGCCTTCTTTGTGGTCCAGCTCTCACTTCCATACATCACTACTGGGAAAACCATAGCTTTAACTACAAGGACCTTTGTCGGCAAGGTGATGTATCTGCTTTTTAAGATGCTGTCTAGGAAATAGTAGTTGCCAATTTCTGGTACACATGACCAGGCTCAGTATACTGCAGGTCAGGGGAAGACTTTGGTCTTTCAGATTTCAGTAGTGGTCTGGGCAAAGCCAAAATTCAGCGCGTACACCCCACCTCTTGCCTTCTGTTCTGCTCAATTCACTATATCATAGTTGTGGCGCCCTGCAGTACCCCTAGGCTCAGCACCCAGTATGGCGGAACTGGTCGTGCTGCCTTAAATCCACCTCTGTTGCAGTAAGACCAGTGTGGTGGCCCTGTAGCCAGGGTGTGGCAAATGGGTGCCCTGCCCCACAATCTGAACTTTGCTTTGCTTTGGCCCCCTAGGAATATTTTTTTCAGGGACGGTCTTATCTCTTTAATTTGTGACATGACAGTCAGTGACAGTCTCTATAAAGAACGACAGCTTCTTTGAAGAGAAGAAGCGTTTTAGGAATAGGACCCTTTGAAGAAATTCAATGAAAAAAGCAGAGTGAGTGCACACCCAAAACATCATCTGGAAGGACCTCCAAAAGTCTGCTCACTTAAGACTTTCCCTGGTTGAGGCTGGATTTTTCATGATCACAATCACCTTATAATTAAGTGACCTTGAGGAAAAAGCAACCTCTATAGCAACATTTTTTATATATGCTGTAAGCCACCCAGAGTGGCTGGGGAAACCTGGCCAAGATGGAGGGGGCATAAATAATAAAATTATTGTTATAATTATTGTTATTAACATGAGCTTGAAGAGTTAAATCTTAGAAAGTTGAGTTAGACTGCATTCCTTGGGCTTTCCTTTGCTCTGCTTTTCTGTTTCCGTTTCATTTGTGTTCTCCACTCAGCCAACAAAGAAACATGTTAAAATGCCTAAACAAGTAAAGGTATTTTAATCTGGTGCTGAAACAATTGTAACTTTGGCATCAGTCTACAGGGTGGGCATTCCACAGAGAGGGTGCCACCACAGAAAAGGCTCTATCACTTGTCACATAACAAACTTCACCTGACAATGGGGTAGTAGTAGACTCTCCTCTGAAGATCTTAATATAGAATTGGGGGTGATACTATGGAGGAGATAGTATCTGGGGAATTAAAAACAACAATAATTCCACGTACATGGGGAGCTCAGCAGCAAAGTCATTATGCTATCTGTTTCAGCAGAAGAGACAAACTTTTACGATCCTACAAACTGATTTCCTCACACTGTGATTTGATCTGGCAGTTGTCAGGCTTTAAAAATACAACAGTGCCTTTGTCCAGCAGACCATTAGAGAAAAATAATATGTTTACATATTGAACAGGGTGGGGAGACGTTCTCAGTTTTCATTTTTTTATTTTTCTTTACTCCCTTTCGTTTAAACTCGGAGATCAGCCAAACCTACATGGATCCTTCCTTCCAGCGTCAGCTGAGTAACCACATTCTAAACATAATGTAGCACACCATAAACTGTTTGACTTAATCGCCTTAGAAAAACTGTCACACCCACAATCCCCGCCTTAACATACACACAGAACCTCACATAGGGAAGCTAACATTTGGAAATATCAGTTAGCACCACAAGACCAGCTCAGTGACAGGTCGCTTTGTTGTTAATGAAAAATGGTTACTATTGGGTTCGGAAAACCATCAATGTGCAGCTCGCCCGTCCTCTTGCAGACAAACATCTGGCCTGTGTTAGACACTAACACTTGGGCTCCTATTTATACAGATACAGCAAGTACTGGCAACTTACCAATATTACTCAAGCGATCTGCAGTGCTTTATTTTGCAAAAAAAAGCATCGGTGTCAAGTTTACATATTTAATAACATCTGCATGAACAATAAGAACATGCATAATGAATTCCTAGCGCCATATGCAAGGTTCGATGCTAATGAATACATAAGTTTACATTTGGAAAGTGTTTAAGACAATGTCCCTACTGGTGAATTTCAAAATTAGTTAAGCAAACCTTCCCCCGTGGATACGAATACGAAGAAGCCATATGCAAGGGAGTAGCAGGTACTTCACCACAAAAGAAGTATTTACCTTAAGCCATTTATCTCTTTGACTTTTCTGGAAGCTTTGTGTGAGCTGCCTGAAGACCCCCTGCATCATTATTTAGCCTAACTTATTCTGTCTACTGTTCAACATCTCTTGAAAGCAGAGCAAGGCAGTACAGTTACAATACAACCATAAATTAATAGACACCAAGGGGACCTGATGTTTCCCAAACTTGGGTCTCCAGCGGTTTTTGGACTACAGTTCACATCATCCTGTAGTCCCAAAACAGCTGGAGATTCAGGTTTGAGAAACATGGCACTAGAGCAATGATAGCTTGCTTAAAACCATAACCGGTCGCAAACAGAAACAACTGGAGAAAGCATTGATGAATGTACACTACAGCTTTAATAATTTTTACTGAACCATGGCAATTGTTTAAACATTCATTACTTCAAAAGAATCCTTTTTGTTTCATATTTTTAAAAATACATGATTTTTTTCTCTCATATATATATATATATATATATATATATGCTTTCGTAGATTTTCACGGGTACAGGAATGCAGGTTTTGGTGTCCTCGGGTGTCTTCCCGTGTAAAAGTTGGGGTGTCTAGGCGACGTTTCGACGAGGTCTCACTCGTCATCTTCAGGCTGGTGCTTTCGGCTTCTTGTTACTGGAACAGAGCAGGATCTCAGTGTTTGAGTTCCTATAAATACTGTAGAGGGGGTGTGGTGTATAGCCTCCAATGTTCTGGGCAGAGAGGAAGTTCCCAGGCTAGTGTGCCTTTTCTTCTTTTGTTCCTTAATTACTTGAGAGATATCTTGAGTGATTTCTTGAGTGATATCCTGAGTACCACTTAGGTGGGTCATTAGGTGTGGATTAGTTGTTAAAGTCTTTGTGTCTTGACCTCTTGAACTTTGTGAAGAGTTTTCCTGAGAAGATGGCTGTACTGTACTTAGTTGTGCTCTGGCTTGGCTTCGTGTATAGGGGCGAGCTGTGGTTTTGTGGCTTGTGTCAGCCAGATCTGTGTAGGGATTGCAGGGGGGTGCAGCATCCGGAGGTGCCACCATGGATTGGCTACTGGATGGTGTCTGTAATTCATCTGTGGAGAGGGTCTGGGTTTGGGTCTGGTGTGGTTGATTGGTGTTGGCGTTCTGTGTGCCTCTGGATCTGGTGTCAGTTTTTGTGGGGAGGGCTAATTTCCAGATGTCTGGCAAGCGGGATGTGTCGTCACGCTTGTTCATGTTGTGAGGGTGTTTCTCTATCTCGATGGCTTCCATGATTATTCTCTTGTGGTGATGTTCCGTGTTAAAGAGCAATTTGGAATCTGCAAAATTAATTTCGTGTCCTGTTTCTTTCATGTGTTGGAAAAGAGAGGAAGTTTTTTCTTCTTTTTTGACGGCATTCTTGTGTTCTGCGATACGTGCATTTATTCGTCTGTTTGTTTGTCCAATGTACGTGGCTGGGCAGACTTTGCAGGGTATTTCATAGATCCCTTGGTTTTCCAACTGGATTTTATCCTTGGGGTTTCTGAGGATATTGGCTATTTTTTGGTTGGTGCAAAAGGCTGTTTTGATATTGTGTTTATGGAGGATTTTGCTAATTTTATCTGTAGTGCCCTTGATATAAGGAAGGAGGGCCATGCCATTGTTTTCTTCTGTGTCTTGGTTTTTGGGGGGTGTTTCCTTTTGGATTAGCTTCGTAATCCTGTTTTGCTGGTATCCATTGGCAATTAACACGTTTGAGAGATTCTGTAACTCAGTTGTCAAGTGGTCTTTGTCAGCCAGGCGTTTGGTTCTGGAGATGAGAGTCTTGGCTACGGAGTTTATTTGTGCAGGGTGGTGGTGTGATTGTGCATGTAAGTAGCGGTTGGTGTGTGTTTTTTTCCGGTAGATAGTGTGTCCTAGGGAGCCATCAGGTTTTTTGTAGATTAGGACGTCAAGGAAGGGAAGTTGGTTGTTGGCTTCTATTTCCATAGTGAATTGTATTTTGGGGTGTAAGTTGTTGAGATGTGTGAGGAAGCTATCCAGTTTTTCCTTCCCGTGTGGCCAAATTACAAAGGTGTCGTCAACATATCTGAGCCAAAGTTTGGGTTTGTGTTCTGACTTGTCTAAAGCATTGGTTTCAAAGTGTTCCATGTACAGGTTTGCGATGACCGGTAAGAGGGGTGATCCCATAGGTGCTCCTTCTATCTGTTTGTATCTTTGTCCATTGTGGATGAAGTACGTGTTGGTTAGGCAGTGGTTGGTCAGGTCCAAGATGTATTCGGGGGGATTGTATTTGTTTTGAATAGCTGTCAAGGCTTCATTAATGGGCACTTGTGTGAAGAGAGATACAACATCGAAGCTCACAAGTAGGTCATTAGGATGTAGGTTTTGCTTCTTTATTGTTTCTATGAACTGGAAGGAGTTTGGTACGTGTGAAGAGATGGATTCTGCATAGGGCTGAAGTTGCTTGGCGAGAAATTTAGCGAGATTTTGTAGAGGTGAGCCTATGGAGCTGACTATTGGTCTGAGTGGTGTTCCTTCTTTGTGTATCTTGGGTATCTTGTGTATCTTGAAGCATATTCCCACATGCTTCCAACTTAAATTCCATTCTAAAACCCCAGCCACCGAAAGGATCCTGAAACGAACTGAACTATCCCTAATCAGAAACGAACTACACAAGAAAAGATACCTACTAGACCAAACCAACAAAGATCTACTCACTCTTCACCTCAAACTCTGTAACAAAATCCACCCTGCACTCTGGGACAAATGCAAACAACTAGCCGTCTGGAGAGCTGAAACGGAGACCTCACATAAGACAGACACACACACCAACAAACTCCACAAACTAGAGAAACGCCAGAAGCCCAGCCACCCTCCACAGCAACCCATGAAACAAACAGTACATAACATATCAGACAGGATCCTCACCACAACTGAAACCAAAGTACTCTCCAAAGGTTTCAACTTTGCAGTCGCCCCGAGACGCATCCCCACGGAAAACATCATATGCGGAGTCGAAGCTAGCCTAACCAAAATCAACCCAGATGAAGCCAATAAAATCAGACTTGAAGTCACCAACATCCTCTGCTCCAGCAAACCACCCAGAAGCAATTTACACAAAGAAGAACAGAAAGCACTCACCAACCTGAGGAAAGACAACAACATAATCATTCTCCCAGCAGACAAAGGTAATGCCACAGTGGTGATGAACACATCGGACTACCAAGCAAAACTATCAAATCTACTCCAAGATCCTGCCTACAAACCTATAAAAACAGATCCCACCACCTACCTGGAAAAAACCACCAAATCCAAAATAAAAGCCTCTCCTATCAGTGAAGAAATCCAGCTAAGAATCATCCCCAGAGAAAAATCATCCAGATGCCCCAAACTCTACGGCCTCCCCAAGATACACAAAGAAGGAACACCACTCAGACCAATAGTCAGCTCCATAGGCTCACCTCTACAAAATCTCGCTAAATTTCTCGCCAAGCAACTTCAGCCCTATGCAGAATCCATCTCTTCACACGTACCAAACTCCTTCCAGTTCATAGAAACAATAAAGAAGCAAAACCTACATCCTAATGACCTACTTGTGAGCTTCGATGTTGTATCTCTCTTCACACAAGTGCCCATTAATGAAGCCTTGACAGCTATTCAAAACAAATACAATCCCCCCGAATACATCTTGGACCTGACCAACCACTGCCTAACCAACACGTACTTCATCCACAATGGACAAAGATACAAACAGATAGAAGGAGCACCTATGGGATCACCCCTCTCACCGGTCATCGCAAACCTGTACATGGAACACTTTGAAACCAATGCTTTAGACAAGTCAGAACACAAACCCAAACTTTGGCTCAGATATGTTGACGACACCTTTGTAATTTGGCCACACGGGAAGGAAAAACTGGATAGCTTCCTCACACATCTCAACAACTTACACCCCAAAATACAATTCACTATGGAAATAGAAGCCAACAACCAACTTCCCTTCCTTGACGTCCTAATCTACAAAAAACCTGATGGCTCCCTAGGACACACTATCTACCGGAAAAAAACACACACCAACCGCTACTTACATGCACAATCACACCACCACCCTGCACAAATAAACTCCGTAGCCAAGACTCTCATCTCCAGAACCAAACGCCTGGCTGACAAAGACCACTTGACAACTGAGTTACAGAATCTCTCAAACGTGTTAATTGCCAATGGATACCAGCAAAACAGGATTACGAAGCTAATCCAAAAGGAAACACCCCCCAAAAACCAAGACACAGAAGAAAACAATGGCATGGCCCTCCTTCCTTATATCAAGGGCACTACAGATAAAATTAGCAAAATCCTCCATAAACACAATATCAAAACAGCCTTTTGCACCAACCAAAAAATAGCCAATATCCTCAGAAACCCCAAGGATAAAATCCAGTTGGAAAACCAAGGGATCTATGAAATACCCTGCAAAGTCTGCCCAGCCACGTACATTGGACAAACAAACAGACGAATAAATGCACGTATCGCAGAACACAAGAATGCCGTCAAAAAAGAAGAAAAAACTTCCTCTCTTTTCCAACACATGAAAGAAACAGGACACGAAATTAATTTTGCAGATTCCAAATTGCTCTTTAACACGGAACATCACCACAAGAGAATAATCATGGAAGCCATCGAGATAGAGAAACACCCTCACAACATGAACAAGCGTGACGACACATCCCGCTTGCCAGACATCTGGAAATTAGCCCTCCCCACAAAAACTGACACCAGATCCAGAGGCACACAGAACGCCAACACCAATCAACCACACCAGACCCAAACCCAGACCCTCTCCACAGATGAATTACAGACACCATCCAGTAGCCAATCCATGGTGGCACCTCCGGATGCTGCACCCCCCTGCAATCCCTACACAGATCTGGCTGACACAAGCCACAAAACCACAGCTCGCCCCTATACACGAAGCCAAGCCAGAGCACAACTAAGTACAGTACAGCCATCTTCTCAGGAAAACTCTTCACAAAGTTCAAGAGGTCAAGACACAAAGACTTTAACAACTAATCCACACCTAATGACCCACCTAAGTGGTACTCAGGATATCACTCAAGAAATCACTCAAGATATCTCTCAAGTAATTAAGGAACAAAAGAAGAAAAGGCACACTAGCCTGGGAACTTCCTCTCTGCCCAGAACATTGGAGGCTATACACCACACCCCCTCTACAGTATTTATAGGAACTCAAACACTGAGATCCTGCTCTGTTCCAGTAACAAGAAGCCGAAAGCACCAGCCTGAAGATGACGAGTGAGACCTCGTCGAAACGTCGCCTAGACACCCCAACTTTTACACGGGAAGACACCCGAGGACACCAAAACCTGCATATATATATATATATATATGAGAAAAATCATGTATTTTTAATATATATACATATATTTCTGAGGGCTGCTCTTTTTTCCATTTCCAATAAAATGGTTATGGGAGAGTGTGAAAGCTGAAATATTATTCTAATAAATAGATATGTATGTGACAAAATATTATTCACTGGGAACTCTTAATATGTGTTGAGTGACATTTTATTATGCCTACCCATGACAAAAACATCTCACTCTTTTTTAAAAAAATCAGAAATGTTATATATTGCACTTAAAGATCTGCAGCCTAAATTTAATATTATATACATTCATTTCTGTTTAATTTATCTAAATGGTCTGGGATGAATATTGGAGGTCTCTGAAGATAGCTATGTTTCTTGTATTGTTTGCATTTGACAAGGGAAGAACACGGTTCATATATCTGAGGAACGGATGAACATGCAGACTAACCTGCTATTATAGGGAAAGCCAATATGGTGCTCTTCAGGTGTTGTAGGACTACAAGTCCCATCAGCCCCTGCCAGCATGGTGAATGATGGGAGTTGGAGACCAGCAACACCTGGAACTGTTATAATTTTGACCAGAATATTGCTAACATATATTGAAAAGGGAATGCAAAGTGATCTGAATACTTCATGCAGCCATAGAGTTGGCAGTGATCCAGAAGGTCACCTGGTCCAATCTCTGTCAATGCAAGATATCCCCCTTGTTACAGCATCCCTGATAGATGCCCACTCCAGCCAAATAAATGAATGGGATGTGCAGCACTATTTTTCCAGAAAAAGAGGTGCCAGAACTTGCCACAAACACCTCCCTCATCTCTTAGAATGGCAATGGTGCCCACCTGAGAGGTAGTTTCCCCGGGACAAAAAAGCCCAGGAGATGTGTATATGCACACACACACACACACACAACAAACAAACAAACAAACAAACAAACACAGAGCTCACCTCATTCCAGTGAGAACAATTCGCTGCATTCAGTTCAACTCTGTGCATGCACTCTACTGAGCTGAGTGGAGAACCTCTTACAACCAAACTGAATGACAACAATTGTTGTGCCCCTGACCTGGTACCTACACCATTTACCTGTAGCAAAAATCACTAACTATCATAACACCGGAAACAGCTGGATTCTCTGAAGATTGCAAAGTCTACCAGCTTAGCTGATTCTGAGGCAGTGATGTACAACAGCGACCTTGAAGGGACAATGAGGCGGGCACACTTTCCTTACTTAGGCTTTGAGTCATAACAAAATGCTCCAGATTAGACTTTCATTGGACTGAGCCACTCTGCGCATCTCCCCACTGTATTGTGAATGCCTTACAAGAAAAGCCAATTAAGTCATTTGTCTTTGGGCTTCATTTTAGGCTGGGTCTGCATATTCATCTGGGAACCTTAGCAGCAGTCCGCCCCGCCCCCCCATTTTGTGGAGAAAAACACATGATGCACAGTAACTTATGCATTCTTAATGGTAACAGCTGTGTTTGGAGAGCATGTTTGAGGGGGTTTTTTAGCTTAGAAAAAAAAAGACAGCTAAGGAGGGGGATGACATGATGGAGGTTTATAATATTATTCATGGTGTGGGAAAAGTGGGTAGAGCGATTCCCCCTCCCTCTCATAATATGAGAGCACAAGTTCCAATAATATTAGAACTCAATTACACTCATCCAGTGAAACAGATTAGCAGTAGATTTAGGATGGAACAAAAAAAGTACAGCAATTACTTTATAGAATTTGTTGGCATAGGATATAATGAAGATTATTATTATTATTATTATTAATACCCCAGCCACTCTGGGCAGCTTACAGCACATAAAAAAATTGTAAAACATTAGACATTAAAAATATCCCAATACAGGGTTGCCATCAGATGTCTTCTAAAAGTCAGATAGTTGTTTATTTCTTTGACATCTGGTGGTAGGGCGTTCCACAGGGCAGGTGCCACTACTGAGAAGGCCCCTCTGCCAGTGAGGGAACCGTCAGAAGGCCCTCAGAGGTGGGCCACAAATTCATTGCCGAAGATAGGCCTATCTGTGGCTGTTGACCATTTCTACATATTAGGCAAGAGCCATCACCTTGAGACATTCACTGAAAAGTTGCATATAAATATATTAATGATTTTTTTAAAAATCATGGCAAAATGAACGCTCTAGAAGAACAGGGATGGGGAATCCACGGTCTTCCAGATGTTGCCAGACTACAATTGCGATCATCCCTGACCTTTGGTCATGTTTATAGGAGTCCAACATCTTCTGGAAGGTTCCCCATTACTGCCCCAGAATCAGAGGCAGCAGTCTCCAAATGTAAGATGTGGAAAGGTGTTGTGTTGGTGATTTAAAAAAATGGCACCACCAGGTAGGCTTGACAGAAAAATGTCAATTGAAATCCTGAGAACCATTATTGGTGGGCAATATTGAGCTAGACAGACCCGTGGTCTGATATGGTAAAAGGCAGCTTCCTGTGTTCTTACAAGATACTGGGTAGCAAGAGAGGGCTGTTGGCTTCATGCTTCGTCCATGGTCTTCCAAGAGGTCCTATGCTTGACTGCTGTGATAAATAATATCCTTGTGCAATTTTGCCCAACAAAGTCCTGTTTTCCAAAGGCAATTTCCCTGAATGCAATGTTGTATGTTATTTTCACTGATATATGTACTTTAATGCACACTTTACCCCAGTATATGATTTGGCTGGAGAAATGTACTACAAAATTGGGGAGACTTACAAATTTTGAAGGCCGTGTTTCAGTTTGGGTATTGCTTTGGAAAGTCCAAGCTAGCTAGGTATGTTATTACATTTGATTTCTCCTCCATCCCTAGGTACAGCTAAAGGTTAGCATGTTTTCAGATATTTATTATGGTATTTTTACCACCACGGCCAACAAAATATCTCAGGCCACGTCTGGCCACTAAGTACCGTTGCTTGGGCAATAGCCCAATGTGACTGTTGGCCCTCCCATGGCAAATCACCATGTTAATCTGAAGTATGCATTGCAAAGTGGTGCCCACGATGTGTGTTTGTGTAGCAAGATGTATTCCTCTTCCTGCGACCTGTGTAATAGGTGGTCTAAGAGCTGGAATGCAGATGTGAATAGCAGATGTGAAGATTGTACCTGAACAAGGCTGAATGTGTGACAGCGGGGGCCTGGGAAAGAAGCCGTGTAATGACTGTGTTAAGATGTTTTAATGAAGAAGTTACCTATTGTAAATAAATCCATATGTCTTCTAATCCGTAGCTCCGCTCCTTCTTAGGCATCTGGCAGCGTGAGGGATTTGGAAGTCTAAGCATTAATGCTATAGGCTTATTAGGTTTAAAGAGAAAGTGGGATGGAAATTAATGACTCCTTTTAAATTAAAGTCCCGAGGAAGGACTGCAGGTTCCTCTATTAAAGGCAAAAAGGCATTTCTTCTCGAGGAAGCTGAACTCACCGACAAGAAGGTAATTAACAGGAAGCCAGCTTCCATATGCACATGCAAATAATTTGCCTTGGTAGAGAGGGATAATATAGATTGTTCTCCTCAGAAAAGAACTCAAGGACTGGCATACATTGGACATGGTCACAAACCCATTTTATCTTCGCTACAACTCTGTACACACCGTCCATTTAAAACACCTCCCCAAAGAATCCTGTGAACTCTACTTTAACTCTTCACAGAGCTATCATTCCCAGCATTTTTAATAAACTACAGTTCCCTTTTTTATTTTTCATTTAGGAAATGTGCTTTAAATTTATGGTGTGTGCACAGCCTAAGTCTCAAGTAATAGAGAGTGTAATTTAGTGGCTGAGACTGAGCAGTGAGCCAGGAACTCATTGGTTCAAATCTCATCTTTTTTTCTCCTTTTCTTTTTTAATAAACTCTCTAGGTGGCCTTAGGAAGCAACATCCCTCTCAATCTCAGCTCCCTTATTTGCAATATATGCTTTCAGATTTCCTATAGAAATGCTCTTTTGATTATGATGATGATTTCGGTATTATATCCGTGGACCCATCGTTCATCGCTCCTCATCACCCCATCTGAAAAGAGGGTTTTGTATATATATATTTCAACCCACAGTGGTACTGTCTTAAATCAAGTCAAGATGTACAGATGCTGAAAGGCTGAACTTAAACTAGATTTTGTCTGAATATGCTCAGGGATTTTTTGGCATATCTCTAGCGAAGATCTTCACCATGCTGGAAGTTTTTTAAAAAATGTTGCTGTTGAAAGCCCTTTGCTGAAAATGATCACAGATTTTCCAATTTGTAAAATCAGTGATTTACTGCCATGACAACATTTCTACTGTGAGAAATGTTTCAAAGTGTTTATTCCATCCATACAGCAGCACTTGTTACTCTGTTTGGGGCAATGAAGCCAATGTAAGGTGAGGCTTTTCCATAGATACAGGTCTCCCTGCCCTGATAAAGGGGTACCTTGGTTCCTGAACGGCTTAGTTGTTGAACAAATCGGCTCCTGAACACCAAAACCCAGAAGTATGTGTTCTGGTTTGTGAACATTTTTTGGAAGCCAAACGTCCGACGCTGCTTCCAATTGAGTGCAGGAAGCTCCTGCAGCCAATTGGAAGCCATGCCTTGGTTTTTGAATGGTTTTGGGAGTTGAACAGACTCCTGGAACGAATTAAGTTCGAGAACCAAGGTACCACTGTATTGTTTTATTTTATTTATTGAATTTATACACAGAGCCTAGTACTTGCCGATCAGAAGGTCAGCAGTTCGAATCCCTGTGACGGGGTGAGCTCCCATTGCTCGGTCCCTGCTCCTGCCAACCTAGCAGTTCGAAAGCAGGTCAAAGTGCAAGTAGATAAATAGGTACCACTCCAGCAGGAAGGTAAACAGCGTTTCCGTGCGCTGCTCTGGTTTGCCAGAAGTGGCTTAGTCATGCTGGCCACATGACCCGGAAGCTCCTTCGGCCAATAAAGTGAGATGAGTGCCACAACCCCAGAGTCGGCCACGACTGGACCTAATGGTCAGGGGTCCCTTTACCTTTACCTTACTATACCCACAGGTCTCAAGGGGGGTGCACAATCAAAATAAAAACAATAAAAACAACAACCCAATATCACCCCCCAAAAAAAAAAACATTTTGAAAGGGCATAGGATGTCAATCAAATCAACCAAAGGCCTGGTTTGAAAGGAACATTTTTGCCTGGTGCCTAAAGGTGCTTAATGAAGGCACCAGTCAAACTTCCCTGGGGAGGGCATTCCACAAATGGGGAGCCACAGCAGAAAAGGCCCATTCTCGTGTTGCCACCCTCCGGACCTCTTGAAGAGGAGGAACTTGGGAACCTCTAAGGATGACCTTCCTTTATTCTTTTCTTAAATACTTCTTTAGTTAGTGCAACAGACGCTTCTGAAGTTTCAGTTTAATATCCCTAATTGTGTACTCCTATACATGTCTACTCAGAAGTAAGCCCCACTGAGTACAATGGGACTTTCTCCCAGGTATGTCTGTATTGGATTGCATACATTATAAATTCATCAGTATTGCAAGGTACTAGATTAAAAAAAAAGACCATTATTGCATTAGACAGTCATATTTCTTTGGTACAAATTAGATTCCAACAAGATTTACTAGGGAACAGGCATAGAATCTCCAGGTTGCAAGCACTAGTCTAAAAAACTGAAGCAATGAACATCTTGCATTTCAGCCTTGTTTTATCTTCACCAAACAGCTAGTGATGATACTGTTATCTAATTTTCAACAGATGCTTCACTTAAAATTTCAACAGAACTCTTTCCCACTACAGCTATGAAGCCAGATTTTGTGCAGCCTACATTCTTCATTGTAGCCATATGCAGAAAGAGAACATGACAGTTCCAGACAGCAAAAGCAAACATTATTTAAAAAGAGAAAAGAAAAGGACAATTACTATTTAACCCCCTCCCCACAAAAAAAAAAAAAGTTCTTGATCAGGACTTCACAGACTGTAGTATTTACAGCCTTTTAACACAGGATTTCTGGCATCTAATGTTGCAAGTGCACAGAAATGCAAGAAGTTTGCCTTCAAAATGAGATTTTTAAAAAACAAAATCCTTGAATGTTTTGCTGGTGAATACACTTCAAAAGTTCACGGGCTGAGTGAATATTCAGCAAATATTATGCAACCAGCATTTGACAGTATCTGACAACTAGTATGCGCTGCCAGTCAGTGTTTGACAGTATCTCACATCTAGCAACATTGATAATTGGCATGCAATAGCACATAGTATTTGGCACTGTGTGACACATAGCAGCCATCATTTTGCAGCTCCTAAAAAAAAGTTGACATTCAGCAGCGGTGAGCAATTGATATTGCCCAACACGTAGCAGTCAATATTTGCACTCTATCTGTGGTGAATATTTGATGTGAGTTAACAACCAGAATGTTGCAATAGTGGACATTTGACAGTATATGAAAAGGAAACAGTTGTATTCCAGCAATATTTGACAGCTATTAAACATTCAGTAGCATTAGAAACTCAGTAATCAGTAATCAAAATCTGACAATATGTAACAAGGAGCATATACAGTGGTACAGCTCACTTGTGGGGTGCCTCAGGGTTCTGTCCTCTCCCCCATGCTTTTCAACATTTACATGCAGCCACTGGGAGAGATCATCAGGAGGTTTGGGCTGGGTGTTCATCAGTATGCGGATGATACCCAGCTATACCTCTATTTTAAATCAAAACCGGTGAAGGCGGTGAAGGTCCTGTGTGAGTGTCTGGAGGCGGTTGGAGGATGGATGGCGGCTAACAGATTGAGGTTGAATCCTGACAAGACAGAAGTACTGTTTTGGGGGGACAGGAGGCGGGCAGGTGTGGAGGATTCCCTGATCCTGAATGGGGTAACTGTGCCCCTGAAGGACCAGGTGCGCAGCCTGGGAGTCATTTTGTACTCACAGCTGTCCATGGAGGCATACGTCAAATCTGTATCCAGGGCAGCTGTTTACCAGCTCCATCTGGTACGTAGGCTGAGACCCTATCTGCCTGCAGACTGTCTCGCCAGAGTGGTGCATGCTCTGGTTATCTCCCGCTTGGACTACTACAATGCGCTCTACGTGGGGCTACCTTTGAAGGTGACCCGGAAACTACAACTAATCCAGAACGCGGCAGCAAGACTGGTGACTGGGAGCGGCCGCCGAGACCATATAACACCGGTCTTGAAAGACCTACATTGGCTCCCAGTACGTTTCCAAGCACAATTCAAAGTGTTCGTGCTGACCTTTAAAGCCGTAAACAGCCTCGGTCCAGTATATCTGAAGGAGCGTCTTCTCCCCCATCGTTCTGCCCGGACACTGAGGTCCAGCTCTGAGGGCCTTCTGGCGGTTCCCTCACTGCGAGAGGCCAAGTTACAGGGAACCAGGCAGAGGGCCTTCTCGGTAGTGGCGCCCGCCCTGTGGAACGCCCTCCCATCAGATGTCAAAGAGATAAACAACTACCTGACATTCAGAAAACATCTGAAGGCAGCCCTGTTCAGGGAAGTTTTTAATATGTGACATTTTAGTGTATTTTTCATCTTTGTTGGAAGCCGCCCAGAGTGGCTGGGGAATAAATAATAAATTATTATTATTATTATTATTATTATTATTATTATTCCTTGGGGTAAGAACTTAATTTGTTCTGGAGGTTCTTAACCTCTGTGCTACTATTTCACACTGTAAAAACACAAAAATATGTAACATAATAACAAACAAAAACAAGACACCCCAACCTTTAAAAGACCATAGATAGTTTAATGGAACAACTGATTGGTTCAAAATTGGGAAAGGAGTACGGCAAAGCTGTATATTGTCCCCTTGCTTATTTAACTTATATGCAGAATTCATCATGCGAAAGGCTGGGCTGGATGAATCCCAAGCTGGAATTAAGATCGCCGGAAGAAATATCAACAACCTCAGATATGCAGATAACACAACCTTGATGGCAGAAAGTGAGGAGGAATTAAAGAACCTTTTAATGAGGGTGAAAGAGGAGAGCACAAAATATGGTCTGAAGCTCAACATCAAAAAAACGAAGATCATGGCCACTGGTACCATATCCTCCTCGCAAATAGAAGGGGAAGAAATGGAGGCTGTGAGAGATTTTACTTTCTTGGGCTCCATTATCACTGCAGATGGTGACAGTAGTCACGAAATTAAAAGACGCCTGCTCCTTGGGAGAAAGGCGATGGCAAATCTAGACAACATCTTAAAAAGTAGAGACATCACCTTACCAACAAAGGTCTGTATAGTTAAAGCCATGGTTTTCCCAGTAGTGATGTATGGAAGTGAGAGCTGGACCATAAAGAAGGCTGATCGCCAAAGAATTGATGCTTTTGAATTATGGTGCTGGAGGAGACTCTTGAGAGTCCCATGGACAGCAAGAAGATCAAACGTATCCATTCTTAAGGAAATCAACCCTGAGTGCTCACTGGAAGGACAGATCGTGAAGCTGAGGCTCCAATACTTTGGCCACCTCATGAGAAGAGAAGACTCCCTGGAAAAGACCCTGATGCTGGGAAAGATGGAGGGCACAAGGAGAAGGGGACGACAGAGGACGAGATGGTTGGACAGTGTTCTCGAAGCTACAAACATGAGTCTGACCAAACTGCGGGAGGCAGTGGAAGACAGGAGTGCCTGGCGTGCTCTGGTCCATGTGGTCACGAAGAGTCGGACACGACTAAACGACTAAACAACAACAACAACAACAAGTTTAATTAGCCAAAGGCCTGGGAGAAGAGCAATGGTTTTGCCTGACACCTAAAGATATCTGACAAAGGCACCCAATGAGCCTCTCTGGATTGGTCCCAGAAGGTGATGCTGGAAGATTGCTGACTTGGCTTATGGAGCTCTGAAGGGTCATACTATGCCCTCATGTTTCTCAACCAGTGTAGTGTAGTGTTTAAGAGCGGTAGACTCATAATCTGGTGAACCAGGTTCGCGTCTCCGCTCCTCCACATGCAGCTGCTGGGTGACCTTGGGCCAGTCACACTTCTTTGAAGTCTCTCAGCCCCACTCACCTCACAGAATGTTTGTTGTGAGGGAGGAAGGGAAAGGAGAATGTTAGCCACTTTGAGACTCCTTAGGGTAGTGATAAAAAGGGATATCAAATCCAAGCTACTACTACTCTTCTTCTTCTTCTTCTTCTTCTTCTTCTTCTTCTTCTTCTTCTTCTTCTTCTTCTTCAACATCTACATGAAACCATTGGATGAGGTCATACACAAACTTTTTGGTGATACACACTCTCCTTCTCCTTCTCCTTCGGGAGGCGATGTAAACCTTGAAGTTTTGCCTGTCAGTGGAGAGGATGAAAAATTTTCAAAACTGAATCCAGCCAGGGAAATGTCTCCTAGATCTATTTGAGCTAGAATGGATGTCAATTGGTTCTGCAAAATTGCAAAGATTTCTGCTATAGATCTCTATAACAAGCATGCAGATTTGGTATCGGTGCCAACAGCTCGCTTGTTAGTCCCGAGCAAGACTTACAGATATCACAGAAACACGGAGCTGGAAACCTCCTCACGGGGTGGGTCCCTTGGCCCCATTCAAAACTAACTTTGTTAAAGGCAAAGCTTCATTTTCTGGACAATCTTAAATATACACCTGGAAGGGACTTCAAAAGTAACTAATCCCACCGGTCCATTTGTACTTATACCTGTATCCTCTAGTTTTAGCAGGCATTAAAATCTCCTCATAAGTATCCTGTTGATCCTTTGTTAAGACCGTTAATTCTTTTTCAAAGTGGAGAAAACAGCACACAAAAGGACACCAATAATCTGTAGCACCTTGTAATTTAAAGGAAATTTGTTTCCCTTTTACATGGCTCTATTTACATATCTTTTCACAGTTCCTTCTTTTTTAAAATGGGAAACATAAGCAAGCGTTTTCATTGCCCAACTGCAGAAATAATTCTCTCTCTCTCTTCATTTAATTTTCATCTCACTTTTAATTTGTATACCGCCTTTCAACATTACTAGGCACAAGGCAGTTTACAACAACAAAATATACAATAAAGAACACACACCTTATGATAATCTGATCCGATACAAAAAGTCATAATAAAACATAACTTTAAAACAGAACACCTTGTTTCAAATTCAGGCATCTATTAGAATATAATAGTATACAACAGAATGAACTCTCAAATATCAGCATATAATAATTAAACAGAAATTCATTCTTAACAATTACAATAAACTATTACTGAACTGTGATCAATAAACTCAGGTAGGTAGCCATGTTGGTCTGACACAGTCGAAATAAAAACAAAAATATTGTCCAGTAGCACTTTAGAGACCAACTAAGTTTGTGATCAATAAAAAACAACTGCAAGTCACAATGCATGAAATACCACAATACAAAACTATGTAAAAGGATCAGATTGAGAAACAAAGACACACAATTCATAAAACTATTTTTAAAAAATATCCCTGAACACTCTCTCTCTCTCTCTCTCTCTCTGTGTGTGTGTGTGTAGGGCTTGTATGAACACTAATGGAATGAAAGAACCTATTACTGTCGCTATCCATCACATTCTAACAGGCAACCCAGGCAACTGGAAGGTGTGCCGCATATAGTACAGTGTAATAAGGAATCTCTTTTTGCTAGTAGCTGTTATGAAAACCTCTGTCTAAAGCTCTGATGAAGCCCCTTGACCAACGGGGTTGAAAACAAGTGATTTCATGAAATATTTACAGATATGCCATCTGCCGAGCAATGTTGTCACCATTTGAACATTCATGGAATCCCAGCTTTGTGAAAGGTTGGATGGCTGAGGGAGAAAAACCAAACTTCACACAGGCTGTGAGACATAGGAAATGTGTTGTGGGCAAGTTGGGAGACTGAAGACAGGAATGCCCAGTGGAAGGAGGTCATTGGGAGAGATGCTTAGGTTAAAGAACTCCATAGGTAGGATAGCTGAAAGGCATGAGAAGTTAGGAGGCAGGCAGGTGGGCCCTGGCTGAGGGTAGACTGATCCTGGTGAGGCAGTGATCCACTTCCGCAAATGGACCGCAGTGTATGGACTGGGTGTATGAAAGTGCCATTAGTCTAGTCATTGGGTAACACAAGCTGTCTGTTCAGCTCCATCTTTTCTTTATCATCTATTTTTTAGCATTTTCCATAGGTACCATTGTGAGAGGTCCTTGATAGGATGCAGAGGTGACATCTGGGTGACCGGGGACGACGGCGATGGCCCCCCAAATTTTCCAGGAGAGGGCTAGGCCCCCTCAAAATTCATTGGAGACCATACGCATGCCATGATCAGATCCCAGCCTCTCAAAGCACCACAGGGCTGATTCAGGGAGAGCAGTGTGAGCAGCTTTCCCTCCCCCCCAAAAAATGTGCCCGGGGGGAATCATTCCAGCAGCACACACACCCCCACTACACCCTTGGCCCTAAGAACTGCCTTCTCCCACATGAACTCATCTGAATCCTGCAATAATCACCAAAGGCCTTTCTTCATGTGCCTCTTCCACGGGAGGGTCAGAGGGTGGCAACACAAAGAATGGGACTTTTCATTGGTGTGAAATGCCCATTGGTGTGAAATGTTCTCCCTAGGGAGGCATGCCTGGTGCCATCATTTCCTATTTTAGGTGCAAGGTTAAAAGACTTTCTCTTTCCTCAGGCTTTTGGCCCTTAATTTGAAGGGTGGGCATTGTGGCCTCTGTTAGTGGGCCAAGGTCCGCAAGCCCTGCCTTTTCTCTATATCACTGTGTTTTCTGGGTCTTTACTTGGTTGCTCTTAAATATAAGCTAATCTGGGGCTCTCTGTGAGAAAAGCAACAAACAGAACAATGCGCCACTTATAGATGAGATGTTCCTTTACAGAGGAACCTGCCTTGTACCAAACCAGACCTGCAGTTGGTCTAAGCTCAGTATTGTCTACAGCATGGGTAGGCAAACTAAGGCCCGGGGGGCCGGATCTGGCCCAATCGCCTTCTAAATCTAGCCCACGGATGGTCCGGGAATCAGCATGTATTTACATGAGTAGAATGTGTCCTTTTATTTAAAATGCATCTCTGGGTTATTTGTGGGGCTTGCCTGGTGTTTTTACATGTGTAGAATGTGTGCTTTTATTTAAAATGCATGTCTGGGTTATTTGTGGGGCACAGGAATTCGTTCATTTTCTTTTTCAAAACATAGTCTGCCCCCCACAAGGTCTGAGGGACAGTGGACCGGCCCCTGCTAAAAAAAATTGCTGGTCTACAGTGACTGGCAGGGACTCTCCAGGGTTTTTGACTGAGTCCTTCCTTGTTTGGAGAGGCTGGAGGCTGAACCTAAGGCCTTCTGCCTTTGAAGCATAGGCTCTGTCACTGAGCTACATTTGGGCATGGTTTCATGTGACAGTGGCTCCATGCAGTGGCCATAATATGGAAGAGCTACCCACCCACATGGATCACAGATTGAACACTTGGGTAGAAACTTTCCATGTACTCAGGACTATCTGTAGGGCAAGCAACTATTGTATCTTATAGCAGCTGTCTGGAGCTTCCATCACAAATGAGAATTTGCAGAGAAGCTTCCATATCGTGACTATGATGGCAGGATTCTCCCAGTTACGTTGCAGTCTCTACTGGTCACAAACAATGTTTGGACAATCTACTATGGCAAGCTTGGAAAGGAGTAAAACGAAGAAGGCGTGTAAAAATTCATTTTAAAAAATCTTGTTTATGCATTTTCCAGTCTGTGTTTTACATACATTTATCTTATCATATTCCTACACAGACACGCCAACCTACCTTTCATCAACATCCAAACAATGACTATCATCAGTGCAGGTAAGGGAATTTTTTTTTTCATTTTTATCATCTACAATCCTGTTTTATGTATTTTATAGTACAGTACATTGATCATTGCTTTCATTTTATGGATCAATGGTCTCGTTAGATAGTAAAATAAATGCTAAATTGATCATTTAGGGGTTGTTTTTAAAAGTCTGAAACGGATTAATCCATTTTGCATTACTTTCTATGGGAAAGCACGCCTTGGCTTAAGAATACTTTGGTTTAAGAACGGACTTCAATCCCATGCACTTCTTATTTTTATCCCAATTCCTTATTTTGGCCGTCATACTTGCTAATTCCATAAATCATACTCACTAATTCCGTTTAAAAAGTGTGCAAATTCAAACTCTAAGATGGAAAACGAAATGAAGAAGAGCAGAAACCAAGCAACTTCTCAGGCAGAATTTGTAAACTGATCCTATCATTACTAAGTTTTTTAGTATTATTATTATTATTATTATTTAAATCATTGTGGTCCCAGTTCCCTTTCTATTGCCTCAGCATGATGAAATTCAGTGAGTATCAACTAACAAAGGAAGAAATGGTGGTATTAATTATTCACTCCTCTCCCGGGCCTCCAGGCACTCAACACTTGCACCCGTCCTGTGTACATTATTTAACACTTCATAGTTCAACACAGATACAATTTGACTGAGCAACACACAGTTCAGTGAGCAGCTGAGAGGATGGCTGTAAAGCATGTCGTGAGTGCTTTTTGATATCAATAGGAGAGGCACACGTAATGAAGGTTTTAAGGTTTCACATTCCAGCTGTTGTTATGAGTAAGGGTAGATGGAGGGAAAGCTAACATAGAAAAAGAGCAACTGCAATTCTGAATCCCTTGTTTCAGCAAGACGGGTGTGGGGAAAGTCTATGTGCAGGATTCCAGCCAATATACAATATTGGGTGGGGTAGAAATAATAAGTTGTTGTTGCTGTTGTTGTTGTTGTTAGAAGTCCTATAAATTACAGTGTTTTGGAGCTGCAGATCCATAGAAATTATGGCTATTCTCAACATTATTTCTTTGCTTTGGGAATCCTTCACAGTTCTCACACCTTGCATTGCTAGGTCTTTTATTTTTTAGGTATGAAATATTGTTGTTTAGTCATTTAGTCATGTCCGACTCTTCGTGACCCCATGGACCAGAGCACGCCAGGCACTCATGTCTTCCACTGCCTCCCGCAGTTTGGTCAGACTTATGCTGGTAGCTTCGAGAACACTGTCCAACCATCTCATCCTCTGTCGTCCCCTTCTCCTTGTGCCCTTAATCTTTCCCAACATCAGGGTCTTTTCCAGGGAGTCTTCTCTTCTCATGAGGTGGCCAAAGTATTGGAGCCTCAGCTTCAGGATCTGTCCTTCCAGTGAGCACTCAGGGTTGATTTCCTTAAGAATGGATGCATTTGATCTTCTTGCAGTCCATGGGACTCTCAAGAGTCTCCTCCAGCACCATAATTCAAAAGCATCAATTCTTCGGCGATCAGCCTTCTTTACGATCCAGCTCTCACTTCCATACATCACTACTGGGAAAACCATGGCTTTAACTATAAAGACCTTTGTTGGCAAGGTGATGTCTCTGCTTTTTAAGTCGCCGTCTAGGTTTGCCATCGCCTTTCTCCCAAGGAGCAGGCGTCTTTTAATTTCGTGACTGCTGTCACCATCTGCAGTGATCATGGAGCCCAAGAAAGTAAAATCTCTCACAGCCTCCATTTCTTCCCCTTCTATTTGCCAGGAGGTTATGGGACCAGTGGCCATGATCTTCGTTTTTTTGATGTTAAGCTTCAGACCATATTTTGCGCTCTCCTCTTTCACCCTCATTAAAAGGTTCTTTAATTCCTCCTCACTTTCTGCCATCAAGGTTGTGTCATCTACATATCTGAGGTTGTTGGATATTTCTTCCGGCGATCTTAATTCCGGCTTGGGATTTATCCAGCCCAGCTTTTCACATGATGAATTCTGCATAAAGGAGTCCAAATCCTAGATTGTGGGAGTGTAGTAACATAGGAAGCTTGCCTTATAGCAGGTCTGACTATACTTCTTTATCTAGCCCAGTATTTTCTGTGATGACTGGTGATGGCTTTCCAGAAACTTGGGGAGAAAGAGGGTCTGAATTTGCACCAGTCAGCAACCCTGAGAGCATCAGTCTAACACTGTAGGAAAATGAATAGTTAGGCACAAGGATGGTTTAGGAAGTTTGGAGGTTCCTCTCTAGCTGTCTTTTCCATGCAAGTATATCAGCCTACAGTGCAAGCTGAGTTGCATCCCAGCACCTCCAGCAGTTCAATCCCTAGCATTTCCAGGTCGGGCTGAGCAAGGCTCCTACCTGAAACCCCTGAAAGCAACTGCTAGAGGGACCAATACTGAGGTAGATGGACCAACAGTCTAACTTGGCATAAGGCAGTGTCTTATGCTCCTACATTCCCATCACCTATTATCTATCTTCCAAAATTAGAAGTGACAGGTATTGAACCTGGGATCTTCTACACCCATAGCATATGGTGCACCACTGATGATGGTAGCATGATATTCCCTCTCCAAAGGCATCAAAACTCCCAAGTGCATTGCTATTTATTTAAGATTTGTGATGTAGCCATTACATGGAATTATCTATTTTCCTCCCTCCCTCCCTCCCTCCCTCCCTCCCTTCCTTGTCCTGCATAATGGTACCCCAAAGAGGTACAGTGGTACCTTAGTTCTCAAACAATCCATTCCAGAAGTCCGTTCCAAAACCAAAGCATTCCGAAACCAAGGTGCACTTTCCCATAGAAAGCAATGCAAAATGGATTAATCCATTCCAGACTTTTAAAAACAACCCCTAAAACAGCAATTTAACATGTATTTTACTCTCTAACGAGACCACTGATCCATAAAATGAAGGCACTCAACAATGTACTGCAGTCACACAATCAATCGATCAGGAGCTGAACTGGATTCCACATAGTCACACACACACAAAAAGAGAGCCACAAAAACAAAAACCCAAAATAAATAGCAAAAACAGACAGACCTCAGTGTAACACTCAAAAAGGAAGAGTGACACTCAAATCAGAAGCGATAACACTCAAAACGGAGTACATTCGGCTTCCACAAAAAGTTCGCAAACTGGAACTCTTACTTCTGGGTTTGCAGTGTTTGGGGGTTTCAAGTTGTTTGAGTACCAAGGCATTTGAGAACCAAGGTACCACTGTATATGCAACAATTTCTCTTCTAGCAGAGTGATGGAATGCTGCTCTGGGAGGTTTGCCGGTCTTCAAGGGGTGGCTTTTCACGGAGTAGGGGAAGCCTGCTGGCGGAAGCTGAGCTTAAATGAACCCGTATGTGTGCAGTAGATGCTGCACAGACCCTTGGATCGTGGCCAACTGCTGGTAACATATCTAAATAAGTGCAATAATTATGAAGGGAAAGGGGGGGGTATGTTCTAGTCTAGACAAGTAGTCTAGACGTCTTCCATAATGTGGAAACCACAATGTGCGTGTCTTTCTCTGATAGAAGACCCATGCTCACTGGAGCCATTACTGTCGTCTTTCCGTTCGACATCCGCCATTCCAATAGAAATGCACTTATTTACTTCTTTCTTACATTGACAGATACCTTCAGTCAAGGGTGTAAACTGGTTGAGGGTGCACTATGTGTCCATACCTTTGAAAGCAATGTGAGAAAATGATTCTAATTGTAACGCTCTTAAGAGAGCATGTTAGAGCTTCCTGTTAGAGCATGTCTTCCTGTTAGAGCTACCACCATATTATTAGGGACTGGCAAATCCACCCATTTCTGGCTCATCTCACTTTTTCAGTGTTCACCCATAAGTCTGTTCCATCCCTTTTACCTACACAAACATTTGAATTTCTGTACATATTTAAATTCATCATTTTTAAGCATATGCGCTCTCAAGATACGTATTTCTGGATGTATATTCTCTAAGCACAAGTCCTCTAAAAACAATCCCCTCTAAACATATTTTCTCTAAAAGGTATTTTGATATGTGTGAGCCAAGGACTGCATTAGAACATTTAGGAGGAGCATTGAGTGGCATTGACTTGCCAGGGTTCCTGGTCCCATCCGGCATTGAACTTAGCACCTTCTGTATATAAACATGTGCTCGGCCCCTAAATCACAGCCCCTCCCACAGTGTCCACACATTGGCTCAATGAGGTTGAGACTGTCCGTCCTGCAGCCCGTGGAAGCGGGGCAGCCGAAAGGGGGAAAGTATGAGTAATGTAGCCCTTATTAAGAACAGATGATATGGCTTCTTGTCCCTATGGAAGGCACTTGATTCAATTAATTAACATTAAAATATCAATCTCACACATATTTTCAAAGCATGTTCGCGAAATTAGCTTCCCCCCGCTACTATCAAAGTATATCCTTTACACATTCCTGGCACTACATCAAGGTTAAGTTAAAAGCAGCACTTGAAGGCAGTTGCATGTGGTAATAGGGCGCACAACAAGGCTCATTAGCCTATGGTGAGTCTTATGAGAAGGCCTTTAATGTGGTACAATGGCATTTCTTCCCCAGTCTTCTATTAAAAGGGGGGGGGGAGTTAATAATGTGGAAGTTTTATTACTTTTTCTTCTTTTAAATAAGTCAATTTTATTTTGGTAGTGGAATAGTGCAGCTAGTTAGTGCAAAAGGGAAGGGGGGAACCCAGGGATTTCCTTCACTCTAGGGGACACTGTAATTGTACACAGGGAAAGGACCACAGCAGTAAACTGGCAATGCATCAGGGTCTTAACCTCTGAGCAGGAGGTGTTAGGCATCTTATCCAAGTCCTTTAAAAGCATAAACATGTGGTGAATCCATTACCTAAACTACAAAGAATGGGAGCTCCCCAATAAACCTAGTTACTAGGTTAAGTAAATACTGAAAGTGTTTCTTTCTCTCTCTTTTTTTAAGGTTGGTGGTGTGACTCTTAAAAAAAAATCGCAAACATTTTTCACTTGTCAGTATTGAACATTTGGAATCTATGAAACTGGATGGCTCTTCAAACAAACACTTTTGCTCGGCCCTTTCTCGGCATGTTAAAAAAAAAAAGGCTTCCATATGTTATGTGACTTGTTTAAGACTGCCCTTCCCTTGGTATATATTTGCTGGTGGCTCCAGCAGTGGGAGATATATCAGAATGCTTTCATATACGCAGTCAAGCTGATGTATTGGAGCACTTGGGGTTGCAGAACCAGTTTTCCACAGATAAAATCGGAGCTGTTTCCCCACCCCCCCACTCCCGTAGCTGCTTCTTATTACCGACCATTAGAAACTGCTACATCTAAAATGGGAGCAGAAGTAGTGTATGTTTTGGGAAGGAATATATTTGAGGGAACTAGGAATATCCAGGAAGTACTGGGGATTGGCTTGGCAGTGAGTTGCCATGGAAACAGAGCAACAGGAAGTAAGATGGGGAATGGGACATGGTGTGGACTTCACAACTGGTGGAGCTGGAATCAGTACCTGGAGGCAGGGATGCAAGAAAGAGACAAAAGTGTGGGTGTTATAGTAGGGTTGCCATATTTCAAAAAGGGAAAAACAGGACACCCCTAAGCTTTTTTAGGAAGACCCAAAAGTTGTTGAGCTTTATTTATTTATTTATTTATTTTACGAAAATGCCAAAAGAACAAGTTACTTGCTGGATGACACTTCCACCTTTGAAATCCCAGTAATGTCTTGAAAAATACAGACATATGGCAGCCCTATATAAAGAAAATACATTTTCATAAACCAAAGAATTGGAAAGCAGAAGGGGGAAAACCCTTTGGGGAAAAAACCCTTTATGGAAATCAAACGGGAGCTGCAGTACGTTCGCAGGGCAAATTCCCCATCATGGGATATGCAAACAAAACACTGAACTGTGCTTTTTTAAAGGTAATACAGTGGTACCTCGGGTTACATACGCTTCAGGTTACATACGCTTCAGGTTACAGACTCCGCTAACCCAGAAATAGTGCTTCAGGTTAATAACTTTGCTTCAGGATGAGAACAGAAATTGTGCTTCGGTGGCGTGGCAGCAGCAGGAGGCCCCATTAGCTAAAGTGGTGCTTCAGGTTAAGAACAGTTTCAGGTTAAGAACGGACCTCCAGAACGAATTAAGTTCTTAATCCGAGGTACCACTGTACTTGACAGAAATGGCTTCGTCTGTCACCTGTTAATGTCAATGGTATTAGTTGGATCACTTACTTGAGCAAAAGGAGTGGAATACCAGATAAATGGCCCAAACAATTGTTATTGTACTGTCTGATCCTATTTGGAGTATAGGCTTCCCTGATCCTATTGAAATCAGTGGGCTTAAATATGTCTAAGTCTGCATAGGTTCAGCTATCCAGCAATGATCAAGGTTGTAAGAATTCTGACCCAACTACAAGAAGTACCTAGATCAAAATGGTTAGACAAAGAAAAGGCAGTAAGTTATGGTGCTGGCCACACCTCCGACTTGTGTGCTATGGACCATAAAAACTGTGCTTAATAACAACCTGAAGACCCACAGATCATTAACCATAGTCCATTAATCATAGGCCATAAGAACTGCCCTTAAGTACACTAGTTCAATGAACTGGAAGCTTGAGGTGCATTTTTCACTTCTTAAAAAACATCTATTTTATACCAGATGGTTTTTGAAGAAAATTCTGGTTGCTGCCTCAGTCTTGGACTGAGTCACCTAAACTTTGAAGGATAATCCCAGAATGTTTGTAAAGTCTAGCAAACCTTTCCGTTTTTTGTTTTGTTTTTGCAAGTGTGCAAACCAGTCTCTGCATGACACAGAGTCTTGAAATCTGTTGTGGAAAACAGAAGACTACAGGAAGCATTTAGCTAAGAGAAAATAAAACAACCTTTTGTTACAGTGGTCGGTTGCAGTAGTTGGCCAAACCGTAGACTCTCATATTGATATTTCATTGTGGTGTTTCTGAGTGGATCCCTGCAGTGCCTCCGTGGGAGATCCACGTTTGTGGAAGGTGGGAATGTGAGTCTGCAAAAGGGGAGAGGAGAAGAGAAAGTAGAAGCCACTTTGCACAAGGAGAAGCCCATACATGCAACATTGGATTTCACCATCTGCTTCATTCTAGTGAACCTATAACAAAATATATTATTGCGGGGATATGTTGACTTGACTAGAGTCACAGTTCCAAAATAGAATTAGGGAATATCCAGAGTTCTTTAATGAGCATTCAGGATTATTTGCGCTCCTAACACAAAATGTGTGTCATATGCACTCCCTTTCAAGATGATTTGTGACCTTAGAACTTTTGAGGTGGTCACCTGGCATCATTCGCAATCTGTGCATAACCTGCATCTTCCTGCTGAAATCCCATAACTTTTAATGGCACAACGATTCTGATTTTCTTTTTTGCGCTATAATACTAGGATGCCCTGGCCATATGCCAAATTAATCATAGGAACATATGATTTGTAGAGCTGGAAGGTACTGCAAGAGTCATCTAGCACAACCCCTCTGCAGTGCAGGAGTCTGAACTAAAGCATCTATGGCAGATGACCACCCAACCTCTGCGTAAAAACCTCCAGCGAAGGAGAGTCCACTACTGCCAGAGGGAGACTGTTCGACTGTTGAACAGCTCTTATTGTCAGAAAGTTTTTCCTGATGTTTAGTTGGAACTTCCTTTCTTGTAACTCGAAGTCATTGGTTCAAGTTCTACCCTCCAGATCAGGTGAAAATAAGCACGCTCCATCTTCCATGCCCCTGAGATATTTGAAGATGGCTATCATATCTCTAAAGGATGCGGGTGGCGCTGCAGGTTAAACCACACAGCCTAGGACTTGCCGATCAGAAGGTCAGCAGTTCAGATCCCCATGACAGGGTGAGCTCCCATTCCTTGGTCCCTGCTCCTTCCAAGTTTGAAAGCACGTCAAAGTGCAAGTAGATAAATAGGTACCGCTCCGGCGGGAAGGTAAACGGCGTTTCCGTGCACTGCTCTGGTTTGCCAGAAGCGGCTTAGTCATGCTGGCCACATGACCCGGAAGCTGTACGCCAGCTCCCTTGGCCAGTAAAGCGAGATGAGCGCCACAACCCGAGTCGATCACGACTGGACCTAATGGTCAGGGGTCCCTTTACCTCTACTTTTTATCGTATCTCTGCTCAGTGTTCTCTTTTCCAGATTAAACATACTCAGCTCCTTCAACCATTCCTCATGATGATGATGACGATGATTTTGATGATGATGAATTATTATTTCGATTTCTTATCTGAACTTCACCATTGGTTCGAATGATGACCTCCAGAGCAGGAATGATGCAGCCACTCCCACATACTTCCTGTTAATGATGATACAAACATTCCCGTGGGTGGTTTTGTGGAAACAAGGGAAAGTTTAGTGCAGCACTCGCAGAACAAACATTAAAACTGCAAAGTCTAGTGGTGTTAGGGTGTCATGGCACAAGTACTTTTAAAAAGAGGGAGAGAGAAGCTTGCACTTGCCTCAGTCAGTGGCAGAATGTGTAATGTAAGAGAGAGAAGAGAAAGCTCTTGCTGGGTGGCCAATCGGTGGAGTGAGGAAGGGTTAGAACCTTTTCCCATAATGCTTAAATCTCCCAAAATAAAAGCAGTAGGTTTTTAAAAGAAGTGCTTAGCCTGTTCTAGATTGTTATCAATGGCATCTCTTATAGTGCAATTAACACTGGTCTGAAGTCTACAGCCTCAATTTTACAAATTCAGACATCGGACTGACATGTTGACAGTGCCTATGTCAGCCAACAATATCTAGCCCGAAGTTGCTTTCCTTGGGGTGAGGCTGCAAGCTATAGAAATAATTTCTGGAATTAGCTAAGCAGCACCAGAATGCTTTTGTTATTCTACAGAAAGTAATTGTACATTCCTCTACTATAAACAGAAAATGTAGGTTATCAAATATCAGTGAGATTATCCAAAGATGCACACAGGTCACTCCTGAAGTAGAATTCTTTCCTCAATTTGAATAGAAGCAAGAAAATTATAAAGTGATGAAATTATATGTGAGTTTTTGTTCCACCTGACTTTCCATGAAGCACTAGGGTAGGACAACAATACAGTGGTGCCCCGCAAGACGAATGCCTCGCAAGACGAAAAACCCGCTAGACGAAAGGGTTTTCGGTTTGGGAGCCGCTTCGCAAAACGAATTTCCCTATGGGCTTGCTTTGCAAGACGAAATGTCTTGCGAGTTTTTCCGACTTTTCCCCCCTCCCCCCCTTTTTCTAAGCCGCTTATCCGCTTATCCGCTTATCCGCTAAGCTGATAAGCCGCTAAAAGCCGCTAAAAGCCGCTAAACCGCTAATAGCGCTAATCCGCTAAGCCGTCAATGGGCTTGCTTCACAAGACGAAAAAACCGCTAGACGAAGAGAATCACGGAACGGATTCTTTTCGTCTTGCGAGGCACCACTGTACTGTGACATTTGAGCCAATAATACTATAGGTCTAACCTAATGAAGCAGCTAAACACAGGCTACAAATACTTCATTACATCAAGAAGCATATAGAGATACTTAAAACACAAAACAACATCCTCCCACTCCAGATTTTGGTTGCAATTTATGAATTCTGACATTATCAATCATGCATATTCTGGGATGAGTGAATCTGCCATTATTGATTTCTCTTCATTTTTCATTGTTCCAATCTTAACTTCAGATCTCCACATTTCCACACATTTGCAATTCAAAACAAAAAAAAGTCACATGAAAATTCATTTGCATTTTCAGGCAAATTTCTCATCATGCGCACATTTTTGTATGCAGTTTTGCCAAATGTACACATTTGGGCAGTCAATCTCCCCGATGCAAAGTCTTTTTGTTTGTTATTTTCACTACTATATTTATTTTTATGCAGGCTTTATTCTAACATACACGTTTTTTTGCACTTATCACTTTGCTGGACAACTGCATTGTGAAATTTGAAACAGCGTGAATTTCACAGGATTTTAATTTATTAAGACAGCCCTCCATGTCTGCACTGAATTCAACAGGGTTTACTCCCAGGTAAGTGGGGTTAGGACTGCAGTCCAGTATATTGAGGGGAGAAACGCTGTTTTGCCACAGCTTTTCTGATAAAAGCACCAGGAACCCTCCCTTGCCTTCTTGGCTACTGGATAACCAATACCTACTTCACAAATCCCCGCTTCTTTGGCTGGCCCCAGGAGAGCTTCCATTTGTCTGTCTCAAACAATCTGTTTTAACCACTGGATTCAGCAACTGCATTTAATGAGCTGAAGACTTATGGGAATTAGGATGTTGCAACTTTATGATGCAGAACATTACTTCAAATGTCATTTCCACAGGGACATGGAATGTGATACCATGAGAGCACACTGCCTCTTTGTGCAAGCTAGTTATCTACGTGTGTTGCTGATCCATTGCCAGTGGTTAAAAACAAAGCAGACATATAGGAGTGCTAGCCGTTACGCTCGTATCTAGCAAAATGAATTGAATTCCTAGGCAAATGAAATCTAACAAATCTTCCAAGTATGATATCCAGGCCCTTATCTTTGAGTTATAGTTGCTTTCTTGGCATGACATGAAACATTGAATAGGCTCTGTGCACAAGAACCAAAAGAATGGACCGATGAAGGTTATTTGTGCTGCTACGATGAGGAATTCGGCTTCCCAACCTGTCTGGCACCTTTAGTATAATTATTAATTGAGCTAATGTATAGATTTTGTGTGGGAAATGTATAGGCCTACCAAAAATATCTATGATGAGCAGCAGTACCTAATCAATAGAAGCTGCCCTCTCTCGATCTTACAATTAGTAATGCTAGGGTTGCCAAATTTCTAAAAGGGAAAATCCAGCCAAAATCTCCAAGGTTTTTGAGCAATTTTAAAGGAAATTCATCCCCAAAAATCAACACTTCCGACATGGGTTGCCATATACCTGGGTTTCCCCAGACATTTTAGCTGATTTCCAGAAATTCCACCTGGACACTATTTCCAAAGGATGAATCCCAGATATATCCGGGGAATCCTGGACACATGGCTGCCCTAAGTAATGCTAATGGACAGTATCACATAGGGTGTTCAAGGGTATCAAATAATATAAAGTCCTGCTTAAAGTGCCAGGGTACCAAGAAAAGAACTTCGCATTCACAGGAGGTTGGATTTCCAGCCCCATTGGGGCAGAGGGGAAAGGAGGAGAAGCTAAGGGTGTATAAATTTCCTGCATCCACTGATCTGCCTCTTCATCTCATACCCTCACCTCTTTCCCCATAGCCACAAGTTTTGAATCATGTTTGTTGGGGGAAAGGTGGGAAGGTGCAGCCAGGGAAGGGATGCAGAGGAAAAGTAGGCTCCCTTGCCAGTTCTACTGCTCTCTGCCTCAATACTTTGTATGTTGAGGGCAAGCACAGAGTTGCAAATCCCATACTTGCCACTGAAAGGGTAGTTGTGCCCTGAGTTACACAAGAAATGGGCATGTCCACTGGCAAATCAGTGGATCTAGGGGGTAATTAAACATTGTGCTAAGTTAAAGTGGCTCAGTGGTGTAGAGTGGTACCTCAGGTTACATACGCTTCAGGTTACAGACTCCGCTAACCCAGAAATATTACCTCAGGTTAAGAACTTTTCTTCAGGATGAGAACAGAAATTGTGCTCTGGCGGCGCAGCGGCAGCAGGAGACCCCATTAGCTAAAGTGGTGCTTCAGGTTAAGAACAGTTTCAGGTTAAGTACAGACTTCTGGAACGAATTAAGTACTTAACCTGAGGTACCACTGTACTAGTTGGGATAGCGCAGTGTTTCGGAAACGTGGGTCTCCAGCTGTTTTTGGACTACAACTCCTATCATCCCTGACCAAAACCAGCCGGAGACCAAAGTTTTGGGAAACATTGTGCTGGCAAAACTGCTTGCACAAGAGAAGGAGAGGAAGCCACGATGGTTATTGCGGCTGGTTGTGCAACTGGTTGCTGTAGCCTCAATACTACCTGTCGTACAACCTGCTGCACAAGAAGCTTCCTCTTGCACAACTGCTGTGCTGGATTCCACATTGCACAAACCATTATTCTCACCCTTAAGCAAGTACAGCAACCTTCACGCTGGCTGTCAGACAACACTGAATGTGGACCCTAATCTTCCTCTTGAGCTTTTGGCACTCAAGAGAGCTTCTCCCAGTCATACATTGATATGCTGGGGATTGATCCTGGGATCTTCTGCCTGCAATGCCAATCCTCTACCACTGGACTTACAATCCTTCCTCTAACACAACCCCCGGTTAAATAGTTAAATATAGGAAGCAACTAATGAACTTCGTACCCAAGAGATGGTCCTATTCAAGTTAATGGCTGCTGTGTGGAATAAGTTAGTTGTGGCATATGTGAAGATACTACACGATGGAAAAAGCTATAGAAATATATTATTTATCCCAGGATATTGTTGTTGTTGTTAATTGGCTACATTTATCTCCAGGCAAAAAGACCAAGAATGAAATATTCATAGCTTATATTTTAGGGTAGCTACAAGAAAGATTTAAATAGCCACCAGTTTCAACATTTTAAGCAATCTTGCCCAGCGAGGTAATTTTTTTAAAAAATACAAAAAATCCATACAACCTAGTTCTAATTGTGTTTATTAATGTTTTGATAGCCACTACTGCAAATGGAATGTTTAACTGATTTTTTAATTACAGAGCCTGAATTCAAGAATACTTGTATGCACTATTAATTTATGTGCTGTGAAATCTGTTAGATCATTTGCTAGTCAGTAGGTTGTCTAGAATAAAGGCACTTCTACAAAAGGATTTCAGGGTGAGGGTCACTCACATAATCAGAAACATACCCAGCTGGCCTCCAGCTAAACATTACATTGCTTCTAAATGTATTTCTGGTTTTGCAATGGTAGCCTTTCGAGGGAATAGCTATTTCAACAAAACACGGTTGTGCTTGTGCATGCGTGTGTGCGCTCTCTCACACACATTTATGCAATTATTTAGCACAATTGTTATATGTTTTTTTCTTAAAAATCTAGAAGCCCCCACTTGATCAAGTGTGAGAAAAATGTAGCACTCTGGATTGACTTGTCCGAACCTCTGGAATGAAATCTTCAAAGCTGCAGCAACTGTTGGCATTAATGCTAAGTAGGAAAGGCTAGGGCAGGAGTCTGATTAAAGATTTTGGACTTACCCACACAATGAACTGAGCCAAATCACTGCTGGTCTGGAGCACAAAGGCGCTCTTATGTTGTCTACAGTTTAGGGAAGGAAATGACATGGCTTGGACCTTGAATAGCAATTTATTGTGTACATCCACACTGAAGCGTACCGTTTATTGGAACAGCCTTTGCTAATGCTGCTGCAAGGAGGGATCTGTCAGCATTTCCATTATAGGTTATGTGTGCAGTGATTGGGGGAGATGCAGCTGTTCCAAATGGAATATGGGTGGCAAGGAATGCAGCTCACGTTGGGCTTGCTAGCTTGGGCATACTTCTTGTAGAATAAACATCTAACTGTGGTTTAAGTATTTTCAGAGATGTATGAAATATGGGAAGTGCTCACAAGTGCTTGAGCTGATGAGCATCTTATCCAGGGACAGATTGTGGTGTTAGCATGGGCAAGTGACAATGGGAAAGGCTTATGTCCGTGCGACTTTTCTTTTAATAAGTACAGTGATACCTCGGGTTAAGAACTTAATTTGTTCTGCATTGGAAGACACAAGATTTACCCACGCTGGAGGAATGGCAGACGCAGTTGATGGACTATATGGAACTGGCTGAAATGACTGGCAGAATCCGAGACTTGGGAGAGGAAACAATCGAGGAGGATTGGGAAAAATTTAAAGACTATTTGAAAAAACATTACAAGTTGTATGAATGTTAAAAAATGCACTTTTTTGAAATTCTTGCTTCAGCATCGATAAATTAATGAAACGGAAATTAAGGTACAAGAAGTCAAAGGTGGAATGTAGAAATAACTTTATTATGTTTAAGCTAAAATATATAAGATTTGGGTCACAATAGTTTTGAAATTAGGTAACATGATAAAATGAAAGATACAATAAGCTTTGAAATAAGTTAACAAATTGCTGATACTTTGTATTACAGAGAATGCAGGGTTTGGAAGATGTGGGGAAGTCCAATAGTGCTGGAAAAAAGGAATATGGAAATTTGTAACTTTTCTACTGTATCTTTTTTTATTTCTGTCTTTATTTCTTTTTTCTGTATTTTATAAACTTAATAAAAATATTAAAAAAAAAAAGAACTTAATTTGTTCTGGAGGTTCTTAACCTGAAACTGTTCTTAACCTGAGGTACCACTTTAGCTAATGGGGCCTCCCGCTTCCGCCGCACTGCCTCCACACAATTTCTGTTCTCATCCTGAAGCAAAGTTCTTAACCCAAGGTACTATTTCTGGGTTAGCAGAGTCTGTAACCTGAAGCGTCTGTAACCCGAGGTGCCACTGTAAAGTAATAACAGCTGTCTCATATTTCATGACCTACAAAAATGCAAACACAACACGCTGGCGAATAACTAATAGTGAATATATAATCGGTTATGATGTCATTCAAAATATACAAATAAGCCACTTCAAAATGATGTATATCTCATGCAACACATCTCACAAAATATACAAGTAACTACAAGTTGCTATATGTATCAGAGTCAAACAAAGAATCAAACAAATCAATGAATAGCGAGGAACGCCAAGCCGTCTCTGAAAGGAAGACATCTCACAAAAGTCTCAAAAGGACAGTATATCCGGAATAGTTCAACTGTTTCGGAATAAAGTCTTCATCAGCTGGAAATGGAATATAAGGCATTGCAAGCAGTGAATGACAACAAAACTGAGCAACCTGCATGTAAGTTATAAAGCAGAACAAAACATATAAAGAAGTACATACCAAATAATTATCAATGAAATATTTGTACTAGTGGGGATCATGCTAGTGGATCAGTGCTCACTGGACAGTGTAGCTGCTGATGCTTGCAACACAAATGCATGGGATATATAAAGTTGACCACAGGTGTATTTGTCCAGTTCATAAAGCCCCACTCCCCGTTTTAGCAAACACTTAAAGGGGGGGGGGGAGTGGTTTGGGCTCCTCACCTGATCTTGAAGGTCCCCACACACTATATGTGCTGCAGCTGAAGGATGCTCAGGTGATGTCTACATCACAGCAGTAATGCATGAATCAGCTCTTAGGCTCAACAAAAATAGATTCCTCCTCCCTTTCCTCTCTAGGCAAAAGAAAATATCTTTTATTCCTCCCTCAAGAGTTAACACCCAGCGCCTGCAAATGTATCACCATCAATGTTATTTATTGAATGTGCCCCTGTGAAAAGTTTCTAGATGGGAGGTGGTAGAAATGGAAAGGCCGTCTTTGGTTACAAGGGAGATGGAACAGAACCTGGACAACTGGGGATGGGGGATGGGGGATGGGGAGAAGTCGTGATTGGATTAAGAAACTATAGTGCACTTATTTTCTCATCAGAAATAGGGATGGAATGAACTTCTGAATTCAGTTTTCTTGGTTTCTCATTCTTCCAATCTTAAATTCAGTTCTCCAAATTCTGTGGAAATTTCCAGATTTTCTTTTTTTAAATCGTCATGAGCTTTCTTCGGCATTTTAGTGCTAATTTCTCCTCATAAACACATTTTTGCAAGCAATTTCTCCTAAAGTAATGTGTTTTTGTCTGTTATGATGTCTATTCCTTTTTATGCACGCTCTCCCTTAACGTGTACAATTGTGGAGAACTGCATGGTAAATTTGGGACAAGTGTGAATTTCAAAGGATGATTTTCAAATTGTTTGGAAATGTACAAATGTGATAAATTCAACTTTAAATGAGAACTGAATTGAATTTCTCCTCCATCCGTAGTTAGAATCCCAATTGGTAGGTTGAACACCCTTGCCCTGAGAAAATACTTACGGTATCTTTTGGGTGCATAGACTGAGCCTTAGTCACAGTTGTTTGGAATGAAGCTATGGAGAATGTTTGATTTATTTTGCTTAGTTGTTTCCTTTTTAGCTTGTTCCCCATTTTGCTAACATATTGCCTGTCCCCTGTCCCCCCACTCAGCAGTTCTCAGACCTTAACTTAAACTACGATTCTCATTGGGGAACCTTTGGGGGATGTGGTGTTGTATATCTGTGAGAACCTTTGCACTTGGTTGCCAATGAGTGAATTGGAACAATTTCTCTTTGAGGAAGTGATTTATGTAGGCACATTCATCAAGTGTAACCTGCTCTGCTCTGTCAACTTCCTGTTTGATCTCTTGAGGGTTGAGTACATTAGGGAGGGTCTTCACAGCCTCTCAAGTTAACCTGTTTTGACTCCTGTTTGGGGATGTCTAATGGGTGTTCTTCAAAAGTGGGGAGAGGGGAAAAGATGTTAACAAGTGTCACGGTTTTCTACTTCAGGCAAAATACGCCAGCAATACCCAAAGGGAAACCCTGTTGTTCACTCAAATTTGTTGGGTATAGCACGTTCCCTCCCAGTGTTTGTAAATATGGCACCCAAACCTGTTTTAAACGTTCTAATTTCAACCATAGCGACCACGTAAGGTCCGGCAGACCAACTCTGCAGCAGCTAAGCATCCCCTGGCGTCTTGCAGCGCTGTGGCTGGTAGAACACATTTTATTGTGATGGGGAATGCAGACCAGCTGGATGCTGAGGTTATCACTACACTTTTAAAATACTGCCAGAGAATGAATGAATGGATCTCTGTTTAACATCTGCTCAACAGGAGATTACCACAATGAGGACAGCACACTGCCCTGGCTCTATGCTGCTTTTGACTTGTATGAGAAATCTGTGTCCAACCATGACCCTTGAACCCAAAGGTTTTGGTAGAAGAGCAGGAGTGCTTGAAGGAAAAATACCAATTTAGGTAGGAGAGCTATATAGCTTTTCAAGACTTCCACTGGCTGCTTCCACATTTCACAGCTGGCTATCCACAATATGCACTGCGCCAACCTGGATCATATCCCTTTTCTATTTCAGGCAATTAACAGCTTGCCTCATATCATCGACACTGCCTGCTTTCAGGCAGCTGGAATACCCAGGGTCACAAAAGGGAGTCAGGTGCCAAGGGAGGGTCCACATTTATTTGCTGATGTAGCCAGTTAGAATACATCAAAAAGTACACAACCAAATTGAACACATTCCCACATAAACCGTAAGATCTAAAATAAAGATATAAAAAATCAACAGCAACAACCCCCTAAGGAATAACCCAGCCCAAGAGTCTCTCAGCTTTTGTAGCTGGAGTCAGCCAGGGCCCAACCCTCCCAGACTAGGTTGAAAATGCCTGCAAGCAAACCCTCCGAGTATCCCTATTTTCCAGGGACAGTCCTGGATTTACAGAAGCTGTCCCAGTTTCTGATTTGATCCCGTAATGTTTTGCTTTTCCTTCGGACGTCCCTATTTTCATCAGAAAAATGTTGGGAGGTATGGAGTTATGCAACCCCTGAGCCAAGGAGATACCTAACTATACAACCTTTGGAAGATACGTGAAGGCAGCCCTGTATATGGATGTTCTTTGATGTTTTATTACGGGGTTTTTTATATGCTGGAAGGTGCCCAGGGTGACTGGGGCAACCAAGTCTGATGGGCAGAGTAATACTACTACTACTACTACTGCTACTATTAGAATTGGACATCTGTATTTCTATTTTCATCAGAGAAATGTTGGAGGGTATGCTGCAAGGCAGGGAGCAAAACATCCAGGATTCACAGTCTAGATGGTCCTTACTTTATGAACTTAAAAACACCCTCTCCCCAAAAAATCTTTGCTGTATCTGTCTAAACATATATTATGACTATTACTGTGGAACTCCCTACCTGTAGTGCTATGAGAGAAACCACCTTGCCTTATTTCAGATGTCTTGTGAGAAATGCACTTTTTATACAGACCTTGAGAATACAATTTTTTCTTTAAACCAACCAGTATCTACTGGTTTTGCCCACATTTTATAGATGCTTTTGCCCACATTTTATAGATATTTTTTGTTTGGTTTTATTGTATTCCATATGCTGTAAGCTGCCTTGTTATGTTTTATGGAAGAGCAGATTATCAGTTTTCAAATAAATAAATGCATTTTCCGTTAAATTTAGGAGGTCAAATTCATAATTAGGAATGCAGTGAAGGAGAAGCGACAGAAGATTAAGAAAAGCAAGTGAAGCCCAAGGTGGCTTATCTTCATACAGTGGTACCTCGGGTTACATACGCTTCAGGTTATAGATGCTTCAGTTTACAGACTCCGCTAACCCAGAAATAGTAGTTCATGTTAAGAACTTTGCTTCAGGATGTGAACAGAAATCGTGCTCTGGCGGCACGGCGGCAGCAGGAGGCCCCATTAGCTAAAGTGGTGCTTCAGGTTAAGAACAGTTTCAGGTTAAGAACGGACCTCCGGAACGAATTAAGTACTTAACCCAAGGTACCACTGTATATGAAAAGACTCTTGTGCCTCAGTGGCCCACTTGCTCTTGAAATATCAAAATCGTTACACAACATATACAAAGCCAACATGTATTCAGGATGTTTCAAATGCTAGAAAAGTATGAAAATGGGGTTTGGGGTTTCTGTGTGTGGTGCTTGGCTTGACCAGTTGCACAGTAACAATTATTGCAGAAGCACATACACGTTGTAAACTCCAGCTGTGGTTTTATAGCCACAATTTTCTTCAAAATGTATTCAAATTAAGTCATTTGCATGCAACTAGATCTGCGAGTTTGCTGCCTCCCTCTTTCTAATGATATGCTTCTTACTGTTGAAGAATTCCACTTCTGTATTATGTCCAACACTGGGAACGTAATATCCTGAGAAGTCATATTAACATTAGAAAATGACGAGGTAATATTCACTTGGCTGTGTTAGGAAGTTGATGAAGCAGTGTTTTTGTCTGTTGCAATGATTATCTTATGTTGACTTCCATGGTGGACAGTCTTTTTATTTCATCCATATGTTGCAGTTTGTCTCCTCCATGTTTGTTTCCAGGTTTTTTCAAGGCATGGAGTATGTCTTATTTAGGGTTGCCATGTGTCCTCTTCTCCAGGACATGTCCTCTGTTACAGGGGTAAAATTTCTGTCTGGGTGGATTTTTTAAATTTGCCAAAGTGTCTCCGGCCATACTTTCTGGATGTGACATAGACATAACTTGGTGGTTAAAGACTTGCTATCCTCTTCTCTTCTCCTGCCACCCTCAGCAATATATCACAGCTTCTATAGACTACATATAGTTGTTGTTGTTTAGTCGTGTTCGACTCTTCGTGACCCCCATGGACCAGAGCATGCCAGGCACTCCTGTCTTCCACTGCCCCCCCCCCCAGTTTGGTCAAACTTTGCTGGTAGCTTTGAGAACACTGTCCAAACATCTCGTCCTCTGTCGTCCCCTTCTCCTTGTGCCCTCAATCTTTCCCAACATCAGGGTCTTTTCAGGGAGTCTTCTCATGAGGTGGCCAAAGTATTGGAGCCTCAGCTTCAGGATCTGCCCTTCCAGTGAGCACTCAGGGTTGAGCACATATAGTAGAGGTATCTAAAATGAGAGTCATCATAGTGTCCTTTTTTGCACTTCAAAATGTGGCAACCCTAAATGCAAGCCATTATATTATTATTATTTAAAAAACAACAACTAATAAGTTTCAAAACATTCTTCAAGTACTTGAATGTCTATTAAGCCATTGGATTTCAGTCTATTCTAGTCAACAGGTTAACTTAAAAGTGCTGAGCACTACTCAGAAGCTATTATCCTATAACAGCTGTCCAGGGGTGGCTAATATTTGTCCCTTCAGATGTTGCTGAACTACAACTTCCATCGTCCTCATCCATCAGGCAGCATCTGGAGAACACAGGTCAACAACCCCTGTTCTAAATAAACCAGTGGCTCTGCAATGTAACAATTAAAAAGGAGGGTACCCAAAGGGCCTCAGTCCCTGTCCAGTTTGACCAGAACTTCTGAGTTCCATTTGAATGTGCTGTTTGGGTGGTGACCAATGCCAGGAAAGTAGCCCATCCCCCCAGAGTCAGAATGAGTTGCTATATTGCCACATCTTCACCATGATTCAAATGACAACTTTCAGCTGAGAACAAGAAGGGAGGTTGGTGTGTTATTCTAGCCTTCCCCCCCCCCCCCCTTGTCGTCATCATCATCATCATCATACAACATCACACACTAAAAACTTCCCTGAACAGGGCTGCCTTCAGATGTCTTTTAAAAATCACATGGCTGTTTATCTGTTTGACATCTGCTGGGAGGGCGTTGTCAAGGCTTCAGGGAATCTGATCCCTCCCCTGGTGACAGTCATAAAGCAGATAACCAAAAAGAGTTCCTACCATGTAATTTATTCAGTATTCACACAGAGAGAGAAAGGAATGCAGTCTCTATTGAATACAGTTGTACCTCGGGTTACAGACGCTTCAGGTTATAGACGCTAACCCAGAAATAGTACCTCGGGTTAAGAACTTTGCTTTAGGATGAGAACAGAAATCTTAATTCGTTCCAGAGGTCCATTTTAAACATGAAACTGTTCTTAACCTGAAGCACCACTTTAGCTAATGAGGCCTCCTGCTGCTGCCGCACTGCCAGAGCACAATTTCTGTTCTCATCTTGAAGTAAACTTCTTAAGCTGAGGTACTATTTCTGGGTTAGCGGAGTCTGTAACTTGAAGCGTATGTAACCCGAGGTACTACTGTAATGACTTTGCTCTGAATAAAGCCCAACCCCCTCCATCTCCCTTATTCTACGTCATCCCTGTGCCAGCTGATCTGAGCTTTCTGCCTCTGAATTTTCTGTTCTACCACTCTCAGTGCCCACCTAGTTCTGGGAGAGGGGGGGTTCAGGAATGCTCTCCAAAGGCACTGAGTCTGTCAGCTGACTCTACCCGGGTGCTTCTTCCTGCTGCTGTTCCTCTTCCAATATTTCCCAGCTTTCCCCCTCTGAACTACGTCCTTCTGCAAACCACTGTTCTAAATCTAGACTTTCCTCCTGTTATTGGGAAGGTCCAGGAGAAGGGGGGCGGCCCCCACCATTCCTCCTCAGTCCAGTCACTGACAAGCATTCAATATCCTATGAGTATAATGCTAGAATTTGCTAACAAGGTAGTTTGTGTGTGTTTTGCTTGTGCATTTAAGTCAGAGCATTAACTTTACTCAAACACAGTTCTGATGGCAGCTATAAAATATTTCAGCATTAAATATATACGGAACCATTATAAGAGGAAAATTAGAGGCGTATGAAAGTAATAGCCCGCTAGGCATACAAGGAGATTAATATTTATGAATTGGAAGGGTCTTGAGTGCTCTGGGGTGCATACATTTTGCATGGGGGGGGGAGAGAATTCCACTAGATTTATAGGGAGGGAAAATACTTCAACCATTATCAACAACTCAGGAGCCTGATAAGTAAACAAGAGTTCTGTGTGGTCCTTGAGTCACCTCTTACTGTTAAAGGTTGAGAGGAAGATCATCAAAGGGTGATTCATTCAGCAGCTAAAAGACCTGTGCACTTTGCACTATTTAAATCAAGGAGCTTGTTTTAAATGTCATTTCGGGAAGTTATGTTTCATGTCGTTCTAAAGCTGATTTAATATGGGCTTAACCGGGAAAAGGAAGCATCTTTAATTTGGACTTGAACCATTTTGGGCTCTCCTTTAATGTTATTGCCATCTATACGGCTCTTTCTGTGCATGTCTCCATAACTCTCACAACAAATGCTCTATAACAGGCACGTCCAACAGGTAGATGATAATCTACTGGTAGATCAGTGGACATCTGTGGTAGATCACTGGTAGATCTCAGGCTCCCCCAAAGAAGCTCAACAACGTTGGCTCCCCTAAAAACTCAACATTTTTGCCCTGCACCCCCCTCAAATGGGGCTTTCCTCCTCCCTAAAAAAAGCTCAAAAACTTTGACCTGAACCCCCAAAGGGGGGGTAGATCACTGCCAGTTTTTAACTCTGTGAGTAGATCGCAATCTCTTGGGAGTTCGCCACCCCTGCTCTATAAGGTTAAGTGATTGTTTTATCCCCATATTTCAGATGGGTAGCTCAGACTGAAAGATACTGGCTTACCTGAGATATTGTGGGAGCTCATGGCCAGAAGCAAAATTCGGACCAGGAACTTCCTCGTTCACAACTCAAGACAGTGTCTCAGGGCCAGCCCCTGCAGATGAGTGTAACAGACACTTTAAATGTAAAAATTGCCACAAAAGTAGGAGTGGGGATATTTAGGGGTGGGAGGAAGGTGAGGCATTTAACCCCTTCACCCTGACTGCCCTTTCCTGGCTCCAAATCACACATAAGCCCCAAGCAGTTTTCAACCCAAGTTAGGGTATACCTGCTTATTTCTGGCATTTAAAACCCAGTAGTATAAAAAAAGATGTTGTGGAGTGGGAAAACAGCAGGCAATAAATGACTTTTCCTTATCCAAAGCATCTGCTGAGTAGCTGTTGACACTGACTTGCAAGTAGCATGTAATTTGGGACCTAGTAAAAAAAAAAAAAAAAAAAGCTAAAATAGCTCATGGATCCTTAATCCAGACTCTGCAAGTGACCCCATTTACCAGGGACAGTTCCTGAGTTACAGAAGCAGTCCCTTTTTCCGATTTGATCCTGGAATGTCCTGCTTTTCCTTAAGGTAAAGGGACCCCTGACCATTAGGTCCAGTCGTGACCGACACTGGGGTTGCGGCGCTCATCTCGCTTTATTGGCCGAGGGAGCTGGCGTACAGCTTCTGGGTCTTGTGGCCAGCATGACTAAGCTGCTTCTGGCGAACCAGAGCAGCGCACAGAAACGCTGTTTACCTTCCCGCCAGAGCGGTACCTATTTATCTATTTGCACTTTGACGTGCTTTCGAACTGCTAGGTTGGCAGGAGCAGGAACTGAGCAACGGGAGCTCACCCCGTCATGGGGATTCGAACCGCCAACCTTCTGATCGGCAAGTCTTAGGCTGTGTGGTTTAACCCACAGCACCACCCACGTCCCTTTTCCTTAGGATGTCCCTATTTTAACTGGAGAAATGTTGGAGGTTATAGAGTTATGCAACCCCTGAGCCAAGGAGATAAGTAACTAAACAACCTTTAGAAGACATTCAAAGGCAGCCCTGTATAGGGAAGTTTGGTTTTTTTTTTTTAAAAAAAAAAAGTTTAATGTTTTATTATGTTTTCATATATGTTGGAAGCCACCCAGAGTGTCTGGGGAAACAACAACAACAATGGAATAAGACGTCCTTATTTTCAGTGGTGATCTGAGCTATGAAGAATCAAGCCTTCTGGATATTCCCATCCTGGGTTCCTGAGCACGCTGAAATGTGGCATGAGATAGGTGAACACATCCCACGTTTTCTCTTTATTAGTAAGTTTGGAACAGCTTGGTTTCAGCTGATCAGATCCATATCCTCTTGGCATTGCCTATGTCAGGGCTGGGGAGACTGTGTCCATCTAAGCATTGCTGGACTCCAACTCCCATCAGCCCTGCCAACATGGACAGTGCTCAGGAATGATGGGAGTTGGAGTCCATCAACATCTGGAGGGCCACAGGTTGCCCATTTCCTGTCTGCTGACCTTGTATATCAATGTGTTATGCATTCTTAATCATGCCTGTCAACTGCCCGTCCATCATAAATATTGGTTTGCCACAGTGATGCTGCTAAAATGCTATTTATTTATCAGTTAGGAAATGTATTGACTTTATTTCAACATTCATGGATTAAATTTTTTTTATGCACATAAGAAAAATGGCTTTTCTTTGTATTTAATGTTTATTTAGCAACCCATATGAGCACATGCTGCCTCTGACCGCGCCTCTTTGCATAATGATCTCCCCAGACAATGTTATTTAGAACAAATTGTTGTTCTGTTTCTCAGGCCCAGCTTGGCTAGGCTGTAATGTCATCCTCAGCTGAGCATCTGGTAACAGTCAACCCCATAATCTACCTGAGGGCCTGGGTGGCCGTACAAACAGACACCTCCCACCCCATGCCCTTTAAGGACATATCAGTATGCATTTGAGTTAATTAAGATCAACATTCTTTCAATTTCACCCCTTATAAAATGTCTGGGAGGTTTTTATTCGGCGTGAAGCGTGACCCTAGCGCAGCCCAATGGGGACTGTTCTTCTTGCACCTCATCCATAAAACAAAAGACCCCTCGGTGCATTCCACCCTCAGCTGTTTGCTTTGAGCTCAGGACCAACACAGAGTGTGAAAAGAAAAGAAGAAAACCAGCAGCCAGTAAGTGGCAGGGATAGGTTTACCCAAGCTGTAATGCTCTCAAGAACAGAATTCAGACTGATCGGGTTTCTTTCCTCTGGATTGGAGCACAGTTGCTCATGACCTTGTTCTTTTGAGCTGTTAATAGGTTTTAGGAGCTGGGCTAATATTCTGTGACTGACGCAAAAGTACATTTTATAGCGCATTGTTTCCAGTGTTGGGAATTTGTCGGCCTACACATTAAAAGCAGCCACTCTTAACCCTATAGGCTCAATGTGGGCAACTTTTCTCTCTCTGTCTCTCTTTCACACATGCACAGCCCAAAGGGTTTGGACAAGAGATTGTACAAAGATTTGTTTTCTGGTGCCTTTTTGTTTATCAAATGGAGAACAACCACAGAGAAATGGAAGACTTAATTGTAAGCATAGTTGGTTAGAGTGTGATGCTGATAATGCCAAGATTGCAGATTCAATCCCCATATGGGACAGCTGTAGTCAGAAGATCAGTGGTTTGAATCCCCACAACAGGGTGAGCTCCTGTTGCTCTGTCCCAGTTCCTGCCAACCTAGCAGTTCGAAAACATGCCAGTGCAAGTAGATACATAGGTACCACTGCGGCGGGAAGGTAAACAGCATTTCCATGCACTCTGGTTTCTGTCACAGTGTTCTGTTGCACCAGAAGTGGTTTTGTCACGCTGGCCAAATGACCTGGAAAGCTGTCTGTGGCTCCCTCGGCCTGAAAGCGGAGATGAGCGCCACACCCCATAATCGCCTTTGACTGGACTTAACCGTCCAGGGCTCCTTTACCTTTACCTTTTTTTGCAAGGGGTTAGACTTGGTGATCCACAGGATCCCTTCCAACTCTACAAATGCTGCAGTTATTTGAGATACGGGTTTTTTTTGGGGGGGGGGTATCAAGAAAGCATGAAACATCTCATAGGTCAGTTTTATCTCTGGAAATGATAGGCAAATACATCTTGGTGAGAGTGGAGTAAAAAGGACCAACTGAGTCGTAGGAGATTCTCTTTCTAGGCACAGTTTATAAAGCTTTGCATATAGGTGGGGATGGATCATGTTAGAAGTAGCATATTGTGAAGAATCCAGGGATATTAAGTGCAGAACCCTACAGTGTTACTATCAATTAATTTTTCGAACTGTAAATCCATAGACCAAAGATTTTGAGGCATCTTCAGAGAAGTGCCAACACCCAAGATATATCTTATAGGACTAGTCATATTCCTCTGATTGTAAATTGCTGTAACAGATTTTAATAATGCATCGTTGTAACTCGTCCTAGGATCTTACGGTGAAGAGCCAAAAGGAAATCCAAATCATTCTCATTCTCCAGAACCGTCTAATGTTAGGCTCAGTCATTTGAGTGCAACTATGAAATTTCGTGCCAGTTTGACTTACTACTTTGCAACAGGCACATAGAAACATATAGAAACAATCTCATTTGCCAAGAAATCAGTCTGTACACATTATAAAATATTTAACTTCTGAACATTGGAAGTATTTAGTTTCCCAGTTATTTTTCTTCCTTCTGTTAGAGCAGGAGTGGCTGATGTGGTGCTGGACCCCAGCTCCAAACAACCCCAGTGGAAAAGAAAAGAAAAAGAATTTGGGGAAAAGTGATTTTGAGTTTTAAAGGGAAGAGAGGAAAAGGGTCTAGTAATCTCTCTCGTTGTGTTTTTCCTCCATCCAGGTACGTAGCCTGTCCAGTATGCACAGAGTTAAAAACCAGCCAAAGGATCAGTCACAAACTCCACATTTAAAAGAATTCTGGGAGATGATATATAATGAATCAAAGAAATGTAAGAAAGAAACCAGAAGCTTTCTTATTAGGAATTACAGGTACAGAGATTCCAAAAGACCAGAAAAGACTTTTCATGTATGGAACAACAGCCGTCTGGATGCTTCTAGCCTAGAGTTGGAAGGAAGGTACAGTCCCTACCAGAGAAGAATGGTAAATCGAGCTGATGGACTATGCTGAAAAGGCAATGCTGACTGGGAAACTCAGGAGCCAGGAGGACAAAGACTTTATAAAAGAATGGGAAAAAATTTTTAAGTTATCTAAGAGACCGCTGTAAGCAGATGGAAACACTGGCAGGATTTTGAGTTCACTTGTAGTGTAACAATTATCATGGAAAATATGGATTGATATAATAACTAGAGTTTGGAGAAGATGCTGTTTTAAATGAGTAAAATGGGTCTCCAGGGAAGGGGTGGGTGGGGGAAGTCCTGAGATTCGGAGGAATCTCTTTATATGGATATGTAATTGAATCTGCTGTAATTTCAATTTGTGAAAAGCAAATAAGAATGATTTCAAACAAAAGTTAATAAATCACAAACTCCACATATCATATAGTCTGAGCCCAAGTGATGCACACATTGGTAGCATAAGCCAGGTCCCTGCCTGACAGGGTTTCCCTACTCCCTAACCTTTGCGGCAACATTTCTATTTCTTAATGGAATCCTCCTGAAAGGATTGCATGAAAACGCTGCCTATGCTGCCAACACAATTGTTATTAATCATTCATCGAAACCTTCCCTGGCTTCTTCCTTCTTCCTTGAGTGCTGACCTTTCCGGCAAACACAGAGGGCTAATCGTGCATTCCTAAGGGGGTGCTGTCACACATGAAACAACATGGGTTTCAAAACAAAAACAAACAGCACCATCACCCGCTTTCTATCCATTTAAAAAAAGAAAGAAAGAAAGCGGGGGCATGAGGAAAAGTGAGTCTTTCTTTTAGAGTCTGTACATTGTTTCCGCACAGAGTCAGGGCTGGATTTAGGTTTGATGAGGCCCTAAGCTACTGAAGTTAATGGGGCCCTTTATATGTCCAGCTGTCCTTTGTCAACAACAAATTGTCACTGTTTTTTGTGTTGAATATATGCCATATGGTAATTTATGGACCTAATAGGTATCTAAAGCCATAATGGGATCAAAATAAATAAATAAATTGTGTATTACATGAAATCAATCAGTAGGCATAAGACTCATATCCTTAGTCTATGCTGCCTGATCATCAGTCTACAAGCACTCTTTAATATTAGATAACAGGTACAAGAGCTTGACCTACATTCAACTGTGTTGCACTGCAGTCTGCAGCTACATGCTATAAGTTGCCATGCAACCAGTCCATAAAGAATGTAGGCTCTCTATATATTGTTGTTGTTGTTTAGTCGTTTAGTCGTGTCCTACTCTTCATGACCCCATGCCCCAAAGCACACCAGGCACTCCTGTCTTCCACTGCCTCCCACAGTTTGGTCAAACTCATGCTGGTAGCTTCGAGAACACTGTCCAACCATCTCGTCCTCTGTCGTCCCCTTCTCCTTGTGCCCTCCATCTTTCCCAGCATCAGGGTCTTTTCCAGGGAGTCTTCTCTTCTCATGAGGTGGCCAAAGTATTGGTGCCTCAGCTTCAGGATCTGTCCTTCCAGTGAGCACTCAGGGCTGATTTCCTTCAGAATGGATAGGTTTGATCTTCTTGAAGTCCATGGGACTCTCAAGAGTCTCCTCCAGCACCATAATTCAAAAGCATCAATTCTTCGGCGATCAGCCTTCTTTATGGTCCAGCTCTCACTTCCATACATCACTACTGGGAAAACCATAGCTTTAACTATATGGACCTTTAATGAGCAAACCTTTTAGGGAGCAGGCCAGTAGGCGGGGCCCATTACTTACATCATAGGAGCCTACACAACACAAAACACTGTTGCTGTATGTAGGTCTTATTTTATTTTTTATCTTATATTTTGGGAATGTACATCCAGTTTTTTTTGTTTTTTTTGCCCCCCCCCCAAGATAGGGGGCTCCTAAGCTATAGCTTATTTACCTTATACGTAAATCTGGCACTGCACAGACTGCAAACTATTCTGGTTGTCAACGCAGCATTATTTCCTGTCCTGTTTAAGTTGCACAGGTATGAATTGCAACTTCTTTCGACAACGGGCCTTGAGACATGGAAGCAGAGTTAGGCCAGCTAGAGAGCCCTTTGCCGGAAATAAATCCACGGACTAGGGAAGCAGCCTGAACTAAGATTGCACTTTGAAGTTCAGCCGGCACATCTATTTGCATGTTAAGATTCCACGAACATGAGAACATCGAAGCAATGTGCGGTATTGCCAGAAGCAAAACCTCAATTCCTCCTCCTCTCTCTCTTTTTTTTTATAGTAGTAAAACAAACCATACTTGAAAGTGGGAAAGAGAGCACTGAACTCTTACTCTGGGAGTTGCTAAAAGCAACCCCCCCCTTCCACTTTTGGATACTGAGTCACAAGCACCATCTGTATCCTCTTCCCGTTCATAAAGGCAGCCTTTGTTTTCCACTTAAAAAAGGGAAAAGCTACTGGTAGTTGTCTAACTACCCGAATGGGCAGTTTATCACCAATCGCAACAGTTCTGCTCTGTTAATTGGCTGAGATCTTTACCATATTCGTTTCTCTACTTTTCTCTTTCCCTTGACTTCAGCGGAAAGAGCCTTGCACATTTCTTTGTTGTATTTATCACCATTATAATCACCATCAATTGTAATAAAACCCTGCTTAGGACGCTTACGGACAGACAGACATCCTTACCAGAATGGTTTGTAGATATAAAAGAAAGACACAATATAAAAAGGAAAAGGAAAGGGGAAAAGCAAAAAACGCAGAATTGTTTTCCATTCATTTTACTTGAAACAGGATGAGGATAGGTAAACAGTTGAGACAGGTATGGAGACCTATGAAATTCAGCTTAAAGGATGTGGTCGGCATCGCACACATAGCTCACAGGTCGTGTTCTGTTCTGTTCCCTGATATGCCAGGTATATTCTCTTATTTAGATCGGTGAAGTTTCAGTTCATTTATATAATCGTTTAGAGAGCCTGCCTCTTCCACCTAGGTAGGGAGCTTACAGTATAAACAAGATTAATGATGCTAGGAAGTTTTACTCCCTAACAACCTTGAAGGCTGGAAATCTAAGTGGATGGGAGGTGGGGGGGGGAGGAACAAATGAAGCTCTCTAATCACTTTTGCCGCCTCTCCCTCCAATTTTCCTAAAGACCAGTGATATTCTGCCCTGCTTATTCCCCAGTTGCTACAGCGTGTTGCAACACACACATCCTTCCCTATCTCAGCAGGTGATATAATGAGTTTGTCTCTTTTAGATACTTGTAGCTCTCAAACACCTATCATTTTACCATGCTAGTTGGGGTTCATGGGAGTTGGGAGTTACCGTAAGGACGGGAGCTTGGGTAACAGGCTGTGCACACCAGGAAGTTTGTGGCAAGGGGAACTGCAGTGTCTCCAACAAATTCTCGCTCGCTCTGCTTCTCTGCTCTCGGCGCAGCAACTTTTCTTACCCCACAGCCACACTAGGGGCTCGGCCGCATGTCCACCTACGCCATGCTGTTTCCCCATTGCCCCACTCCTTCCCAAAGGAAAACCCATTCTTTAGTGATCGATCAGAACCAATGGCAATTTGGGGGAAACCCGAATTGCCATTTGCTCCAGCTGAGCAGTGGGAAAGCAGTAGTGCGGATAAGTCTGGCAAAGATAGACTCTTCACATCTTTTAGGACAGGGGTAGCCAATGTGTTGGGAGTCCACCCCATATCAGCAAATGGTCTGGGATAATGGGAGCTGTGGTCCACATTTGGAGGGCACCAGATTGGCTACTCTGGTTGCTAGGATATGTGGGATGTATCCTCACTGAAGCAGTCAAGTACGTTTTCCTGTTGCCTAGAGTGGACACACGGGGGAATGTGGCTCCAGACAGGGAGGGCTTCCTGTCATTGTTCTTGAGCCTCCTCTCCTTGTGTGTTACCAGGTAGATGGGTGTGACCAACAGACCCTGTAAAGGGGCTAGCCATGCAGTCATCTTCCCCCTTTTCTCTTTTCAGACTTCTCTCTTGGACCTCCTCTTTTGGCTCTGAGCCAGCACATGGCTCATCCTTACAGAGGATGGAAGCCACGAGGTAGAACTTCTTTTCCCTACAAATGTTAACTGTAACCACAAGATAAAGCCCACCTTCAGATTACTGCTGTGAACTGAATGTCAGTAAACTTTACTCTTACTTTTAAAGAAGACTGTTGTGTTACTATTATTCAAAGAGGGAAATAAAAGGGAAACTTACCAGGACAATCCAGACTGGATTGCTTAAGGCTTCTAACAAATCCATCAACTTGCTTCCAGCAATCTGCAAGGGAATGTGCTCTGCTGCTTTTTCACTAGCGTGAGTGCAGAGAGATAATATTTAATCAATATACCCTCTCCTACCTTTCTCAACATTCCCACAGGATGACCCCAAAGCAGTGCTAGTCAATACACAGGTATGAACTGCAGTACTCCTTGAACTGCAGTACTCCCAAGTTGTTTAGCTGACTTGGGGAGAACGCTCCGTCTAAAGTCCTTTTTTTCTGGCAGCCTTTTGCCAGAAGAATGTCCCCAGAGAACATACAATACCGAGTTTTTGACATGGAAAGTATTTTATAGCTGTAAACTAAGTGGGACCAGGATCTGAAGGGGATACTGCTCCAAAAAGGCTGGTGGAAATTGTACCAAAGTCTTTCCCTGTGTTTCTGGCAGCAGCAAGGTGGAATAGCCGCTGCTGGAATCTGTTCTGGGAGAGGAAAACAAGGACCTTTCCACTTCTTCTTAGCCCTGTGGTTCTAATGGTAAGTACAGTGACAGCATACAGTGCTACCTTGGTACTCAAACGGCTTTGCTCCCGAACAAATCTGCTCCCAAACGCCGCAAACTCAGAAGTGTGTGTTCTGGTTTGCAAACGTTTTTCGGAAGCTGAACTTCCGACGTGGCTTCTGCAGCTTCCGATTGAGTGCAGAAAACTCCTGCAGCCAATCGGAAGCCGCACCTTAGTTTTTGAACGTTTTCGGGAGTTGAACGGATTCCCGGAACGGATTAAGTTCGAGAACCAAGGTACCACTGTGCTCCTAACTTTACCCAGAGGTTTGTCCCGCTCTGCTCAAGGGAGGCCCCTTGCAAATGTACTCATTCCAATAGTCCAAAACAGGCTGCCATTTCTTGAATAAGCTCAGACTGATGCAAACCAACCCCTATGGGAAAATTGACAATTATGGTAGATAACTAGCCCAAAAACTTAGGATCATGTTGGGGAAAAACCAGCAGGACATACGACAATGTGTGGCAGTGCAACACCCAGCAGGAGGGCTGCAGTCCAGGGTTCCTGCCAACACTCCTGTCTTCTATCAGAATACCGGAAGCAGTTAGGCACTGAAGAATGCCGATTCTTTTCCTCGCATTTAGCTTTCCCCCCAAATGACTCAACATTCCACGGCTTGTGGACCCTCTGAACATGCTCAGGCCTAATTCTCAGCAGCTGGCAAATGCAAGTATGTAAATGTAGCTACGAAAACATCAGAAAGGCAACAAATTAAGGTGCAGGTTTTCTCAGTTAGCAGCTTAAGCAGTGTTTGAGGGAGGTAGATGAAACAGTTTACTAGATTAAATTGCAAGCAGCTACAACATGATTCAACAAGTCAGTTATTAAGCCAGAATTTTATTCTTAACATTGCAGATCATCGCTCCATACAAACAAGCTCTTTAATTAAGAAAATAGCTCGGAGCTACCGATTTTATTATATGCGTTAGCATGAAATGTAGAACTGTTACCAAGCATGAGTAAACTATCTGAGGCTGTGTTCTTACTCTGAGGAAAAAATGAAACATTAGTGCCATCAAGAGGCAGCTGACAGATTGCAAGAGAGAAGGAAATGAAAAAATTAGGTAGCCCTGGAAAACAGGCTCCAATCAACAAGCCGGAATGCCTGGATCTCTTTATATATTTATAAAGTCCAATTCTACTGTAGGAACCAGCAAAAAAAATGACAGATGAACTGCATTCTAAGAAATTATGCTTTTTGTTTTAAAGCAGTGCAGTTTGGTGGCTTTGCATGGATTTTCTTTTTGCTAATATGACTCTCCGCCATCTTTCTTTCTGAAGTTCAACTGAAGTGTACACTTATTCTACAATTGACCATGCTTCTTTAAATGACATTTCCATTCTTCTTGTCCCCCCCCCCCCCTTAAACTCATCATCCATGAACAGAATGGCTCCTTCTGTCCATCAAAAGTTTAGGATTCAGCAGAAGTATCCCGGTGGCTGAAAGGGAGGGGTAGACAAGTTGTTCATATTCTCCCACCCCCCTGCAGCCCCCAGACCACCTCCCATTCTGTTCTGAAGGGCCTTCCATACCACTGGAATGGTTTTGGTAAAGTTCAAGGGGGAATTCAGAGAAGTTACTTTAAATAGACTTCTGGCGTGGTATTCAATTAAATTTTACCAAGACTGGACCCATTGAACTTAGTCACGTTCATTCATTTCACTGGAACTTCTTTAAGTAAAACTTAGTCGAATACCACTCTTTCAGGCTGAAACTTCTTAATGTAGGTACTAAAAGGTCATTAAAAAAATAAATCACAAAACCCTGATTTGGCGACCAGAATGAAGTCTTAAAGTTTGAATCATTGTTTTGTTTCCGGATGGTCCCCTAGAGCAGTGTTTCCCAACCTTGTGCCTCCAGCTGTTTTTGAACTACAACTCCCATCATCCCTGACTAGCAAGACCAGTGGCAAGGGATGATGGGAATTGTAGTCCAAAAACAGCTGGAGGCACAAGGTTGGGAAACACTGCCCTAGAGCAGTGTTTCCCAACCTTGGGTCTCCAGCTGCTTTTGGACTACAACTCCCATCATCCGTAGCTAGCAGTACCAGTGGTCAGGGATGGTGGGAAATGTAGTCCGAAAACAGCTAGAGACCAAAGGTTGGGAAACACTGCGCCTAGAGTCTAGATCAGGCTGGGGAATCCCCAAGTCATTGGAGTGCAACTCCCATCTTTCCTGACCACTGGCAATGCTATTGGGCCACAGTTTTCCCACCTATGGTTTAACCAGAAGCCTTAACTTTGGCCTGGGAAAGACTGGAGTTCAAGATCCACTTCTGTAAGGGCCACACGGTTTCTTCCAGGCTTAGTTTTCAATCTGTAGAAGAAGATTGTTTTGGAGTCCCATTTTTGGCCCAGCCAAGTACAACTTTAAGAGGGATCAATTCTTGGTGCAGCTTTCAGGCCAGTTTTTTAAAAAGACGCATTTAGCACAAGTGTAGAACTTAAGTCATGTGTAGCAGAGGGCGAAATGAGTCTTCTCTCAGAAAAAAATGGCATATTCACTTGAAATAACAAAATGAAACACGGGTGCAGTCTGTCTTTATCTTGAAGCGCTTCACATATAAGTCGGTGCTGAAGCTCACACTTCTTCGCATTTGTGTGGAAGATACTGTGAAGCAGAAAGTTCTAAGAACCCTACCTAAGGTTTAAAGAGGTAGTCTAGACATAGGCTCCTGTGAGCTAAGTAAGATATTGCTTGAAGTTCTCACTGGAGAAACACTTAAAATGATAGATTCATTGTAGCCACAACTTTCTCCATTCACTTCTCTTATTTATCTGAAGAGCACTGTTCAAAATCCAATTTCAGTGTGTGCTTCCATTAAGAGTCTCCTTTTTGGCATCCCTGCTCTCAGCTTAAGCTAGCAATGGCATTTCAATGAAATCCTTTGAGATAGATTTGTAAAGGAAAGCAACCACTTCCACATCATGTGAATCTGATAATTCACAGCACTTTTGCTGGGCAAAAAATAAATAAATAAATAAATAAATAAAAAGCCATTTGCAAGATGGCAGGATTTAAGATTTCAGCAAATTTATGGAAACAAAATGAGGGCTACAGTCGACATTTTTAAATCTCAAGATTTACAGAATCACTATAGATACACATCAGGGAGGAGGACCTGATGCTCTTCAGACATGGTTGGAATGCAGCTGCCTTCAGCATGACCAATGGCCAAGAATGCTGGAAGTTGCAGTCCAAAATCTGACATATATCAATAGCGATCTTGCATTTATGTCAGGTATTCTAAGCATATATCTTGGTAGGGTAGGAAAAACAACAACAATTAACACACAAATATATAGTTCTAAGCAGTTCTGTTTTTATTAGATCAATACTAATAGCTAATTCATCAGGGTTTACATTTTGCAGAGACTGCTCGGCATGCAAGATTTGTATATGCAAACAGAGTCCTACTGCTACAGGGATTTTCGCATTTCCAGGCTAGAAGCTTAACACCCAACTCTCACCTCGGCACCAAATCAAAATGTTCTAAACAGTTGATTGGGAAGGTAACCAAGGTGCAAGAAAGATGTCTGTGCTTCCTTTTCAAGGGATGCCAACTCTTGTACTGTAGGTGCCAAAATATCCACATGGCCTTTATAGGATCCACCTGCCAAAAGAACCAAAGTCTAAATTACACTTGTCCTGCCTACTTACAGCTGAGCTACAAGAGCTGAGAATATTGATTATTCCCACCATACTTATTTGTTAAAAAAGACCCTTTGCCCCCTGATGGATGTAATCTAGAGAACTAATTTAGGATTGTGTGGTGGTCAGCAATGTTTCTGAAATAGTAAACCCACATGCTGCTATCAAATCACATTAGGAGATCTGAAGTTTCAAAACAAGCTTGCTGCTCCACTGGGTGTGCAGAATTCTGGGTGCACAGAATAATAATCCACAGAAAATGGGGGGGGGGAGGAGAGAAAGAATAGATTCCAACTGACCAGAAAACCCAGTTCCCTATTCCAAAATGCAGCAAGATTTCTATTCAATAATTCTTCACTTACCTCCAGCAGCTCTCCTTTTCCCATAGGTGACTTTACCATCGAAATCATCTACTGGGACTTTTATATCTGGCTCAACCTGCGAAATGGTACAGTTCAGATGCTCTTCTACCTCGCCCAGCAGCTAAGGGAAGAGAATACAAAGAAAAAGAAAACACAAAGATGGTTCTTGATTCTTCATGGCAGCAAACGCACATGTGAAGTCCACTAAGGATCCAATGTTAGCCTCTAAAACCAATGCTACTGAAATGTAATTCCATTAAGAAACCTGGCCATATGATTAAGATGGGTGATGCACACCATTTTACTCATGCCAAGCATGATCCGGTCAAGAAGCTAAGAATGTAAGCTCAGCTGAAATCAATGGGCGATATCCAATGCCTTCCGGGTATAAGGCGGTATATAAATTTAATAAATAATAATAATAATAATGCTGCACGAGGGAAATTCTGCCCACTCCCTCTGCAGCAGAATGGGGTGAGGGGTGGGGGAAAGAGAAGACTTGCTGTGTGACACAATTGGATGCTACCCAATGGGAATAAAAACTTAAGGTGGACTGGCAGACTAAACTATTAAGACTATGCAGAGATGGTGAGAATGACTGGGAAATTCAAAAACCAGGAGGATCAAAACTTCAGTAAAGAATGGGAGAAATTCATACAATATCTTACAGACCACTGTAAACATTTGAACTCTTTAGCATGTCTTAAATAACTCTTGTAGCATTACTCAGACTTTAGATATGACGGAGAACTGAACAATTAGGAGGACTTATAGTATGCAGTTGAAAAGGTTAACTAAAGAACCCATGGAGGGGAGGAGGGAAATCCAGAGATTCGAAAGAATCTTGTGTTTTTTTATTTTATTATTATTTGTGATTTTGAGTGTGAATAAATTTGTAAAACCAAATAAAAATAATAATAAAAAAATTCAAACTTAAGCAAGATCACCCCCAGCTTTTAGGAGTTAATGATGGCGCACTCAAATAAGAGCATAGTCTTAACACACCCTTCTGTCACTGCATGCAATATTAAAGGCTAGCAAAAGTTGTACACAGGTGTTAGTACTAACATTTAAAACCTTAAAACAGCTTGGGGACCCTAGTATTCCAATGGCCGGAGTTTAAAGATCTACTATGAACCCAAGTTGGCCTGATTTTAGAAATGCAAAGGAAGAAAGAAGGGCTTTTAGCGGTACTAGTGAAAAAAGTTACCTGCATCTCATTGTACCAAATGGTGCAACCACCCTCATCCTTCAGTCGAGTGTTATAGCAACCTTTTCCTCGACTGGGGCATGAGTGATACCAAACCTAGGTAAGAAGTTTGAACAACATGTTAGGAGGCAAAACCCATGAGCGTTTAAGCATTATTAAGGAACCCCCCTTAAAACATCCAATAAAATTGTAGCAGTATCAAAATTTCTGACTTGACTTCGAGTTAAGTACTATGGAAAGCCTAAATTCTTAATGGCTATGCGGACTGTTCTTTGTGATTTTATCAGCCTCTGTGGGGAAACTTTGAATCTGAAAGGTTAGATATATACATTGCATACAGGTGCACAAAATTAAGACAGTAAAAAGACAAAAATATCTTATTTGCTGTATATTCCCTCTTTCCCTCTCGGGAAAGTAGAACTTACCTTTTCTTTTTCTGTTGCCACAAGAGAAATAGCCAGACCCATCCTGAAACAAACATATATTTTAGTTAATAGACTCAAGTATAAAAGGAACAAAATGGGATAAGAAAGGTTTCAAAGCATACCGTTCAGCTCTTCCCACTCTGCCAATCCGATGAACGTAGTTCTGTTTTTCATCTGGAAGTGTGACGTTGATAACTGATCAAAGAGAAAGAGTAGACACTGAGTTGTTAAAAAACCCCAGTTTGTACACAATTTATTTAGGTGAAATGATAAATTACGGAAAACTCCATACATTTCCCATTTTTACGTTTTTCTATCACCTATCCCACCTGTTTGGCTTTTTCCTTAGATGTGTAATGTAACCCAGGCAGGGCTAATAGCATCAGCAAATTCATCTACATCTATGTTGATTGGAAGCAGCTCCCCAGGACTTCAGAAAAGTTTTCTCCAGCTCTACCTAGAGATCCTGTGATTAAACCTAGTATCTTTTTCAGGAAAAGCAGGTGCTCTACCACTGAAATACAGCCCTCCTTCCAAGTTAAGCACTTTTAAGTTTTGCTGATTTTAACGTGAGAGAATCAGCCTGTGCCCAACTCTCCCACTGAATTCTATGGGATTTATGAATGTTTACCTGAAAATGGGTTTGAGCCCATTTTTTTTAATGACATCAAAGAGAGAGGAATAAATGGGTGTTCAGATTTGCCATCAACAAATAGCTACTTGCTAGTGAGAGTTTTCAGTTCTTACCATAAGGAACACCAGAGATATCAATTCCTCTAGCGGCGACGTCAGTGCAGATCAAGAATCTGACATCTCCTTTCTAAACAGAGAAGTTTGTTAAAGAGCCATGTATTTTCATTCACATATAACTATTTCAGTTTAAAGGCAAGGCATCACCTACAACTAAAAGACACATTCAAATGAAAGACATGGGGTCGGAGAAAAAGGTGCCTGTCTGTGCACGAATTTAGTGCTTCTATGAATGGAAGGGCCTTTGACCAAATGGAATTGTTAACAGGGCAGCTGGTTTGTTTGTTTGTTTGTTTGTTTGTTGGATGGATGGATGGATGGATGGGTTGGTTGGTGTCTCTCTCTCTCTCTCTCTCTCACACACACACACACACACACACACACACACCACTTCCAATCCAATTCCCGAGTGTCCCCTTGCCCTCTGGAGATTTCTTTGGGGGGTTGGGGAGCAGGCAGATGGCGAACTAGTGAAAAGAAGTAAAAATTGCATCCTGGACAGTACCAGGACCACCCTTTCCCAGTGTAGAGTTCTGCTCATGGAATCACAGAATATAAACCACTCTCCCCAAACCACACTACTGACAACACTGTCCTTATCTTTTTTTACCTGGAATCCTAATGTTTAGCCTACTGCAGAAGCTGCCACCGGACTATGACCAGGTATGGGAGCAATATGGGCCCCCGTGGGTTTGCAGTTCCTGAACAGAAGTTATGGTGACTGCTCAGACCAACCACAGTAGTCTTGGTAGGTAATACACAGATGCTTCAAGCTCACTGCTTAGGATTCAATGGGGCTTCACTGTCTGCACTGATAATAAAGTATACTAGTATTATTGAGTGGATGTGTCAGTGCATATTGGTTTTGAATGAAGCCCAAAACTTTGCTGCAGTTTGACCAAAAGTGAAAGAGGAAAAGAAAAATAGGGTATAAAATCTTAGGTAACAGTTCAGCCACATGTAATCCTAGGAACAATTTGAACAGTAATCTATTTGCTCTCTCCTCTTATCTTTACAGCTCCTGCCTCTGTTTTTGGCTCCCTCTTTTCTTTAATGATATCCAGAACTAATTATGCATAGTAGCCGTGTTGGTCTGCCATGGTCAAAACAAAATAAAAAAATTCCTTCCAGTAGCACCTTAAAGACCAACTGAGTTAGTTCTAGGTATGAGCTTTCGTGTGCATCCCCACCTTCTCACTATATAGAAAGGTCCGGTGACTTCTGTTTCAGTGTATCTGAAGAAGTGTGCATGCACACGAAAGCTCATACCTAGAACTAACTCAGTTGGTCTTTAAGGTGCTACTGGAAGGAATTTTTTTATTTTGTTTTAATTATGCATGATTATTGATTTTTTGTTTTCTCAATACTGATGACTGATTCGTATCATTTGCTGTCTGTTTTCGCTCTCTTTTCATTAGCTCTGAAGCTAAACGAACTAAGAATGAATGAACCAAGCATTATTGAGATTTTTGTATTTTCTCAATTACGATGACTGTATTCTTTATACTGCTATATAAAATAAATAAATAATAAATGATCTAAGGTTACATGTAATTACTAGACCTGTTCACCCTTTTTCTAGCTGATTACTTCCTTTTTACCAAATGAACTGAAATAGATTGGCATATTAAATAACCTTTAAATATAGATGCCATTTTAAAAGACTGAATAATAAAAATAAGAAGAGACTGAAAGAAGTTCAAGATACAATTTAATAGGAAGAAACACAACTACCATTCGTGCTTAGAATGATATCTTTCCTTTCTTTTCCCTAATAAAAAGCTGTATCTCATAGCCTCACCATTTAAAATCCCCCCTTGAACAAATAATGCTTTACTGGGTTAGCCTATTCAACATCACAGCCTTAACCATTACCTTAAAGCGCTCCAAATTCTGTTTTCTTTCATGAGGCTTTCTGTCCCCATGCAGGCAGACACATGAGAACTGATGTCCTTTCCTATCTGGACCTTAAAAGCAAACAAAAGCAGTATATTAGGACTCTCGTTGCTAGTTATGCAGAAGTATGAAAGAGAGCTTTATCTTAAAGCAAACGTGATGTGGCACCAGATTTAAAACAGACAGCTTGCACTGGGGGAAAGGTGAAATTTCTTTCTTTGTTTTAGTCTTAAAAAAAAAATCTCTTTATACAACCTTTGTATTAGATGGCAGTTTTCACGATGGTTTGCATGACACACTGAGCCAAACACTAAGCCAAACTTGGCAGCAAAAAGGATCAGAAAAGCAGCGCATCTGCAAGTCAAAGTTTGGCACACTGTGTTGTGTGAAGTGGGCAATATGAAATAAAATAGAAAAACAGAAAATAGAAAACCGAACAAATTTATAAATAGGCTGACCAAACTAAGCGGTCATCCAAAGGAACATGCAACAATTCTAATTGCAGATTTCCTCCACTGCCATGCAAATTAACAGAGGAGAGTAACCACGTACAAAGATTTTCTGGGCAAGTTAGTTTAATTAAGGAAAACTTTAAAAAAGTATCTTCAAGGTAGTTCACTGCTGCGAGGGAGTTTTTTTTACAGGGCTGTAACTGAGCTATACCACCAAACACCTCTAGTTCTTTGAGAAGGCGTTACATGTACACAGCAGAAGCAGGAGGAAATCTAACCATTATGGAAAATATCCAGGATGAAAAACTACCATTTGGAACCAATCAATCAAACCTGGAGGAAAGATCTGCAAACTGGTATCACCTTGCAAATAGACAAAATGAAGCCTAACAGGCATGAAATTACTACCTCCTCCTTGCTGCATGAAGTATTGCTCCATGTTATCACAATCTATCTTGGTTCTGCAGAAGATTATTGCTTGATCCATTTTGTGTTCCTTAATGGCCCGGACAGTGTATTCTCCTTTTAAAATCTTAATCGCTTCTGACCACATTTCTAAAGAAGAAGATAAATTATTCCTACACAGTGTATTAAGCATGCATACACTGAAAAATGAGTTTATTCTGACACCATGTACAACACTGAATTGAGGCAACTCATCCTTCTAGAATGACAGCCATAGATTTCAACTATGTTCTAAAACTTAATTAAGAAATGCTAGTTAAAAGGTATTAACATTTTCCATTGGGTGAGTCTTATCTTGTGATAATTTTTTTTTTATTTTACTATACAAAGATTCAGCCCCCTGTCTTGGTTAACTGTAACAAGATCTTTGTACTGAAATAAAGTGATGTTGCTTTATTGATTCATGCAGCTTGTCCTTCACTGAAGAACTTTGCTAAAGTCATTGGCTTCTACAAATACAAAAGAATCAGAGTTGGAAGGAACCCTGATGATCATCTAGTCCAACCCCATGCAAAGCAGGAATATGCAGCTTTCCCTTATGGGGATCGAACCTGCAACCTTGGTGTTATCAGCATCACGCTCTAACCAACTGAGCTATGTGTGTACCAAACGACTGGTTACCTGCAGAATTAGTACCAGGTCTTGTATTGTCCTTTGCATGCACCTCATCAGTCTGAAAAGTAAAATTTGAAATGTTAGAAGTGACCAAAGGCATTCAGAGCTAATGCAAAAGAAAGCAGGGCTGCAAGAAAGCACACAGTCATTTATATTTCATTGTTTAGTAATCCTTAAAAAACAGTTATCTGCAGCCACATGGCTTTGTAGCCCAATCTTAAGGTTGAGATTGAAATGATGCAGCCAAACACAGGCATCCAGGTCTCAGAGCTGTTCACAACAAAAAACAACGACACAAAATACGTAATAACAACAAGAACAACCCAATAATCCCCTCCAACAGATTTTATTTGAGGATCGGATGTCAATCAGCCACAGGGAGATTTGGATGTGAGAGGAGTCCACAACAAACCTCCCAACCTCAGTAAGGAAATAGGACATTATTAGAGTAAAATAAAAAGGTTGTAAGGCCCACCACACATCCTACAATATGTCCAAGGAGTTTTGTGTTCCTGAACTACATTTCAAGCTGAAACAGGCATTTCACAACAATGTTCTTAACATTCATAATCTGAGTTATGGAATCCCATTTCGTTTGTCCTTTATTCCACAATTCCAACTTAAATGTTTGTGTGCATCTTGAAACTATAATCTGGAATTTAAAAAATTCTGTCTATTCCAATATATTTTGTACTACTTACCCTGATGTGATTTTTACCAATCTTTTCCCAGTATTTGTCATTTTTGGGATTTACAGGGACAACAACATGGTGCACTGTATCCGGGACAGAATCCTCTCCTTTCAGATCTACCCAAGTGGGGAAGTGCATGATCTTTTCAGATAATTTCTTCACATCAAATGAATGCAGAGTTGCAGAACACACAATCACCTAAAAACAACAACAAGCAGAGATGAAAAGGGTAAAGACCTTTACTGTTGCTTGCACATGTCACAAGCCCCTCTGCGATTACAGTTCTTGACTTCTGTCAATCTATACAATTTACAAAATAAACCTCTTTTAGTCAAGACAAGTACTGGCAGAAGCATCAGCTGCTCAGCCATTTATATCTGGTGCACTGGGAAGGATGTATGGGAAATCTTCACATTAAGAACTGAGGCATTTGGCAGAATGCCTAGGCAAGTCATTGTAAGGTACATGGATGCTTAAGCACAACACTGGGACATTGATGTATTATGCTCCACTGAAATGCAGACAAATAAATGAGTAAATGCAAAATCTTGTTATTGCATACTCTGTGTGTAAAGTCTTCCATCCATAAAGGTTAGCCTTGTGGTGCACGAGTATGAGACAGAAAGAAAGAAGAGAGAAGGAAGAAGCCAGCAAGGCTTCACAACAATCCTCTTTTCTTCTGGAAGTATGGATCAATTTCTTGCTAGTGTTACTTTCCTTGCTTTTGCTTTTCATGCACTGCCAAACAGCAGGAACCTGAGGACACCATCAATTTGAGTAGACACTTGGAAGTGTTCTCAGTTTTTGTTTACCCTTCACACTATTTTATTATGAAATACCGTATTTTTTGCTCTATAAGACTCACTTTTTCCCTCCTAAAAAGTAAGGGGAAATGTGTGTGCGTCTTATGGAGCGAATGCAGGCTGCGCAGCTATCCCAGAAGCCAGAACAGCAAGAGGGATCGCTGCTTTCACTGCGCAGCGATCCCTCTTGCTGTTCTGGCTTCTGAGATTCAAATTTTTTTTTTCTTGTTTTCCTCCTCCAAAAACTAGGTGCGTCTTATGGTCTGGTGCGTCTTATAGAGCGAAAAATACGGTATATTATTTCAGCTAGAGCAACAGAAACTAAATTGTGCAAGTTCCTAGTTCACAGTGGCTCAGAAAACATTGTGCACAGTTTTAAAGTTTCCTTAGAGATGATGAAGCTTGAGCGAACAACATTTGGTACATACAACAGCTATGCTAAGTTTTGGGGAAAGGTCAACTAGGAAACCTTAAAGCGAACCTCTTACCTGCAGCCTCTTCCCATCTGAAGTTATCTGAGGAATCTGAGAATGAATTCTGTTTATGAAATCAGAATACCCCTGGCTGAGAAGGCCATCCTGTACAAAAAGAGTATTACACAGTCTCAATAAGGTATTTTACCCACATGTTTTAAAGCTGAAATAAAAGTATGTAGTAGATCCAGCTATTCAACGAACAGTCCTCCTGACTAATTACAGGGGTTCGCTAAACTCACGAACTCCTCCTCTGGTTGGAAGAAGCTATGAAGGTATTTTGACAGATGAAAATGTGAACAGGGGCAGACGGAAGTCATCCGCTGACCAGCTGCAATTCTCTTATTTGTTCTGCACTCACTTTGAGAGTCAGTTACAGGTAGGCAGTCGTGTTGGTCTGCTGTAGTCGAAACAAAATAAAAAAATTCCTTCCAGTAGCACCTTAAAGACCAACTAAGTTTGTTATTGGTATGAGCTTTTGTGTGCATGCACACTTCTTCAGATACCAAGAATCTGAAGAAGTGTACATGCACACAAAGGTATCTGAAGAAGTCTGCATGCACACAAAAGCTCATACCAATAACAAACTTAGTTGGTCTCTAAGGTGCTACTGGAGGGAATTTTTTTATTTTGAGAGTCAGATTAGAAGGGGGTCAGAAAACCAATGGTAGTTGGAGGCACACTAGGCTATTAAGAGTCACAGGATCTTGCAAGGACACGCAGGGTCCCAACTTTGAAGTGCTTGTCTGCCCCCCTGCATTTGCCAATAACTCACATAGACCAGAGTCCCAAGCATAAGCCACAGCACTGGCTGAGGGTTGGCATCCAACTGATGTCTCTTCCCTTATGTCTCGGAAGGAATTTTCAACAATTCCTCAACACTGCTGTTCCCTGGAAGGTCCAACAAGCCTCACATATTTTGGGAGGAGAAGGCTCCCAGAAAAAGGGGTAATTCATCAGTGCATGGGGCGTGTTGTATATAACTTTTTAAAATATGCTATTCAAAAAAGATGTTCTATACACTTACAGCCTCATCAAGAACCAGGAACCTAACTTGCGATAAAGTCAGTTTTCCGGTTGACACGAGATCGTCTAGTCTTCCAGGAGTTCCCACAACTATGTCTACCTGTAAAATGTAAATAGTGCAATAGTACACTGTGTCCATGCCAAAATAATATGAAAACACGATAACATTTGGAACGTAGCCTAAGGAAGTATTTCTCTTTCAAGCATTTTAGATTATGTCTGAAACACACTGTGTACACACAGAAATTATTGCTTTGATAAAACTTTAATGGTCTTTTTAAAGGTCTATACAAATATTGCAAGAGAGGCATTAACTGTACATAGTGCTTTACAACTCTATCTCATTCATACTTAAAAAGCCACCATCAGCTAAACTACTGATTTCTCAACCAACAGTTATATTGCTCCTCATCTGCCTTCCAGACTCTTAACTGCTTTAATGCAGTTTTATGTTGCTTTTATTTATTCCCAAAAATTATACACTGCTTTGCACCACACACAGTCACAAAGTACTTTCCACTACAATAAACAATCCACTATTTAAAATAATACCAAAACACTAGCTTTTGTGTTTCCATAGACATTGTGCAATGGAAAGGCAAGGGGGGGTCATACTTTTTTTTTAAAAATAAATACACTCACTAGAATTCATCTGTGCACCTTTTCTTTTTTTAAAGAAATAGATACGTTTGTAGATATAATGCAAACTAAGAGCAATTAAAACTTACCCCTTGCTCCAATACGGAAAGTTGTTCTCTTGCAGCAACTCCACCAATAATTAGGAGTTCCCTGAAAGCAACATACATTAGATTACATCTCGTGCTGTGAAATCATCTTATCCAACCAGAGTAAGAGAAGAGCATGATTGTATATGGAATCATGGGGATTTCAGCGGCACCCTATGACTCCCCCTGTCCCAATTTCATTGTACCTTAATTTAGGATTATCCACATATTTTTTGAATTGTTTCACGTTGTTCAGAGTTTGCTCTGCCAGTTCCCTGGAAGGCTCCACAATCAAGGCTTTGGGAGCATTCGGCTGATTCTTTGTTTGTGCTACTTGTGCACTTCCTGAAATAGGAAATGTTGAGAAAGTTCCCTTAGTACTGAGTTGACGACTGGACACATATTTTTTAGCTTTTGACTTTATGTGATATGACATTTTTCTTATGGCGGTTCCTACACCTGAGCACCCCCCAAGCGTACCTGCATGCTGGGATTTCACAGAGTTACCCTCGGAAGCCTTATCAAGAGCAACGAAGCCATCTTTGGGTGGAAATTTAAAGTCTTCTTCGCCAAAGTTGAATTTCAATTCAGCGTTCTAAAAGAATACACACAACATAAAAGCTTGCATAAAGAAAGGGAATTTATAGAAAAGTCACGTGATGTTTGATGCAAGTTAGAGGTCAGGTGTTAAAACTAGCCCTTTAAGGAGAAGCGGTTCACCTGTTTAGAGCATCAGTAAGGCAGGTTTCATCTTTAAACACTTGAAATAGAAAGGTATTTTTTGCCAGCACGCTGACATTACCCAAGGCCTTGGATCCAAAAAAGCCCTGTCGCTAGTTCCATGGAAGCTTAGGACCTGAACTTTCCAGCATCACCTTTCTCATTGTGCCACATGGAACTTCTTGAAGTACCACAAGCAACGCTTGGTAAAATGGAAGGAGGGTCCAGCATGATAGAAGCAGAGTATGCATCTTTTTTTAATCGGTTAGAATGAGTCTCGTGTGCTTTGGAAAAAGTCAGAAATTACCTTGAGGACACAGGCTGCAAAGAGTGCTTGGTTCTTTAAGTGCTGTGGGATTTCAAACGCAAGTCCAAGGTCCTTGCCTGGGGGGAAATAAAGCATTATGTTGACTGGTTTTTTATGAATTTAACCCATTACTTAAATGGGGGGAGGGAAGTAGACCGCTTACCATTTTTGGAGAACATGATTTGCCCTTTATCAACATCTACATAACAGCCTATTGTGTCATGCATAGTGAATTCCTACCAAAAGAAATAATAATGATAATAAAATTAAGGAGGTTGATTGAAAGTAGTTTGTTTTACAGGAATATAAAGCATCAGCAGTTGTATGGAGCACATTACTTATCACAATGGCTTAAATAGTTTTGGCTTGGATACTGGAAAGTGCAGGAGTGGATTGGTAGGAGATTTTCCTGCTTCTGGTCCCTCGGCCAGCCTCCTCCCTGTAAGTATATCCTGAAAAGGAAGGCTGTGCCCAGAAGAGGTGAAGATCACTGAAAATTGAGTGCAGGCACATTCTGTGAGCAGGAGCTCCCCTCTGCGCACTGAAGGTGCCTCTGCCCTATTTTCAGCAGTCCTCATTCTGCATCACCACAGCTCATCCCATTCAGGATGGTCCCCCAATTCTCAGGAGAAGTGTTTTTGTTTGGGGGGTGTGTGCTCCTGGGTAAGATGGACAGGAAAGTCTCCTTCCACCAACTCCCTTCCAACAGCACTTCACTGGATCCAAGCCTTTTGTAAAGAGTAATGGATCACACAAAAGTATTATACATAAATATCAAAAAATCAATAGAAGAAATTTTATCAGTTATCTTGTAATGAAGACAGAACTGCTACTGCCATTAAAGCTACTAGTTCCATCCTCAGGCATGCTTGTTTTAATTATTGTTGGCCACCTTATCATTTTAGAAGGTGGATATAAAGTGAAATAAAGTATCTCTAATTATCAATTAATAATTGATAATTAGAGATACTTTATTTCACTTTATATCCACCTTCTAAAATGATAAGGTAGCCAACAATAATTAAAACAAGCATGCCTGAGGATGGAACTAGTAGCGCGGGTGGCGCTGTGGGTAAAAGCCTCAGCGCCTAGGGCTTGCCGATCGAAAGGACGGCGGTTCGAATCCCCGCGGCGGGGTGCGCTCCCGTTGCTCGGTCCCAGCGCCTGCCAACCTAGCAGTTCGAAAGCACCTCCGGGTGCAAGTAGATAAATAGGGACCGCTTACTGGCGGGAAGGTAAACGGCGTTTCCGTGAGCTGCGCTGGCTCGCCAGATGCAGCTTTGTCACACTGGCCACGTGACCCGGAAGTGTCTCCGGACAGCGCTGGCCCCCGGCCTCTTGAGTGAGATGGGCGCACCAACCCCAGAGTCTGTCAAGACTGGCCCGTGCGGGCAGGGGTACCTTTACCTTTAATTTTCAATACTGAATTTTGTTGGAGATGTAAAATAAACTTGCAGAATACCAGTATCCGCCAGCTTCTAACCCACACTGTGGAGGAGCTTTAAAATGGATAATGCAACTTCTGAAGATCTCTAGATAGATAGTTTGTGTAAATTAATTGGGAATTATGGACTTTCAGGGGAAGCAAAACCATACACGACTATTTGGGCAACTGGTAGCCACCAGAAAAGTCTCATTGCTGCAGTTGTTACTTAGTGGCTTCTCCAATGAACCAAGGATTTCCATTTCAGCATACCACTGCAAACACTCCAAATGCAACATTTCCACTGGAATGTCAGAACTGAACACATACAACCAACCCAACTCAGGGTGTTGTCGCTAACAATTACAATGGGTAGGCTATTCCCATGACTACCGCATGCCCATATACCAGTCCAAGTTAGCTGAAGTCCAACATTTATACTCCACAGAAAATTAATGCTCATCGAACCAAACATCACCATGCACATTTCTGTTAAAAGCATTTGTTCTTTCCTCCTTTTGAGAGCTACATGACTTTCACCTACATTTATGTATTTCATTGTTGGTTCACTACAACATTTAATCGTTCTATTCTTTGGTAAAATGGAAAAAGAAAAACATACCTCCCCATAACTATCAAACTGTTTGTTATGAGATTTCTTTCCAGTTCCACCATAGCCAAAGCCAAACTTGTCAGTACCTAATAACAACAAATCATAAAACAACATAAAATATTGTTTTTAAATATTAGAATCAAATAGTTCTCCACTATCTCCTAACTATACTTTTGAAAGATAAGCAAAAAAATATATAAAAAAATAAAATACCGTATTTTTCGCACCATAGGGCGCACCGGACCATAGGGCGCACCTAGTTTTTAGATGGGGAAATCAATAAAAAAAATCCATCCCACTCGCTGCCTTGGCTTCCTCTTTAGCCCCACGCAATATCTCCCTGCCAGGAGAGGCTGCGTAAAGCTAAAGAAGCCATAGCCCCATGCAGCCTCTCCCTGCATTCGCTCCATAGGACGCACACACATTTCCCCTCAGTTTTGGAGGGGAAAAACTGTGTCCAATTGAGCAAAAAGTACGGTAAAATACTTTTTTTAAGGGTTCATAGCACAGTAGCGATCATGCTATAAGGCAGCAGACCATATACTTTTTGGATTGCTGTCACACTAGAAATTTGCTTTCCTCTTAAAAAAAAACCCTTTGAGAAAAGGACAGCAAAATTTCTTTAAACTGTGCACTACTGATTAGCATCACACTGAAATTGGGAGAGGTTTCTGAACCCTCCATAAAAGCAACCTCTTTCCCCAGTAATATTCTGCACCTCTTCTGCTGGGAGAAGTGAGGAACAGATCCCTGGCGAAAGGGCAACAAGGCTGCCAGTCTCTCACCTGATCCAGTGCTACACAGTTGATTACTTGCAGAAGAGTGTGGAGGGGGATGCACACCCACATTCTGCCACAACTAGTGATGCATAAGTAATGCAAAGCAAAAAAAAAAAAAAAAAAAAAAACTTGCTGTGAAGTGCTGGGAGACAAGAAAAGTTGCAATTCAGACTAAGAACGATGAGCCGGCTTTGCTTACTCTGTTAGATCAGGTATTAAAATCTGACTGAAGTTGCTGTGATGTTGCCACAGTTATTACTGATCCCTGATCAGATGGTCACATAAGTACAGTGGTGCCTCGCAAGACGAAATTAATCCGTTCCGTGAGTCTCTTCGTATAGTGGTTTTTTCGTCTTGCGAAGCAAGCCCATTGACAGCTTAGCGGATTAGCGCTATTAGCGGCTTTTAGCGGCTTATCAGCTTAGCGGATCAGCTGATAAGCGGCTTAGCTGCTTAGAAAAAGGGGAGGGAAAGGGGAAAAAACCCGCAGGAACTCGCAAGACATTTTCGTCTTGCGAAGCAAGCCCATAGGGAAATTTGTTTTGCAAAGCGCCTCCAAAACGGAAAACCCTTTCGTCTAGCGGGCTTTCCGTCTCGCGAGGCGTTCGTCTTGCGGGGCACCACTGTAAAACAAAGGCTGAGAACGGTACTAAAGCAATCACATATCAGATCTGCAAAAATGGGAGGCAATATAATTAAGGTAGTATGCCTGCATAGGAAAGCATATTCAGTGTCCCCTAAATATTTGAATGTCAAAATTTGGTGCAGTTCTGCAGATGATCAGTTTTAGATTATTTCATGGATGGAACAGAACCATACTTTTAAAATGAAATCTTATGTCCTTTAGCCTGATTTCTAAGCCTGAGCAGAGAATCCCCCACCCCAGCATTGTACTTATTTCGTTGCAATAAGAAGGGATGCCCTTAACGAGCAAGAAGAATCAGCGACTGCTAGCAGGTAACCTAGATTTCAGCATAGTTCCTTATGTAAATACTCACCCAAATCTAATGACGCTTGCATAGAGGACCACCCGACTCTGCATAAACCCTGGTCACGACAGGATACTTCATAATAATATTTCCCTAGAACATTTTAGAAACATTTACATGTAACCAATTTCAGCTTTGCTAACTTTTCGATAAAGAAGAGACATATTTGACTTAATATTAAAAATAACCATTTCAAGTGGCACAAACAAAAAGTTATTTTATTCTCAAAATCAACTAGCCAACTGGGTGATGTTGGCTACCATGTAAAAATGCCTGTTTGTCTAAATCTGTAGTCAGTATTCTGAAGGCAGACAAAGTAAATATTTATTCGGGGCATTCTTATTTCAAAAACGAACTTTATTACATATGCACACAACCACTGATGTAGTTTTGGTACCTTTAGTCACGCCTTTTGTTGATCGGCATCCATGCCATTCCTTTATCTCCCTGCTTTGGCAGCACAGACCATCAGACCCAATAGCTGAACAACAGAAAGGACACATCTGAAAACCCCAAAGACCTCTTACAGTCGCAGATACAAAATACCAGCTTTATGTAAAGACAGCAAACCTTGCAAAAAATAGCTGTGTACAAACTCTCGTAAGAACAACAATGAAGCTATGGATATGTGTAATTATGTCCTTGGGTTGACAAAGTTAAAGCATCATCTGACAAGAATCAAATACATCCTTCAAAGCTGTCCTATCAAATGTTTTGATTCCACTGAAAGTAGCTCAGAAGTTAAAACTACAGCAAACAAGTTTAAAAACAGCAACTACTACTACACCCACTTTCAACCCGCCTCAAACAACTCACATGGTAACATTTTGTAGACATTAAGCAAATTACAACTCCAAAGACTCAACCTATCACCCTCTCATGATCTTTGAACAGTTTTAAAATCTGCAATGGCATCTTCATATTACATGAAGATTTCCTCTTTTTTGTGTAAGTGTAAGGCCTGTAGGAATATGTACCCCATGTCCAATCTGCTATGCTTATACATACTGTTGGAATTCAAATAATAATAATAAACAATAGTTGAGTTTCTCTAGTGACATCAATGGGGAAAATTTAATTTGGTTATATGTGCTGTCATTCCTCTACAGATCAGAAAGTCAAACAGGATTTTCGGATCATGTTACCTCAGACCCAAGCCATAGTGGTGAAACGTACCTAAATTTTGGGCTTGATTTTCAGCTAGTTACCGTTTCAATGCTAGAAAAGTTAGTATCAAACTTACCAAAAGCAGACCCTCTGTCATATGGATTCATTTGCCATTTGTTGAGCACTGTTGAGAAGAAGAAGAAGAAAAAACAGCTATACCATACAGTACTATGAAGCACCACAATTATAGCATGTTTGGCAGGTGTCTTCATATAAAACATCCCTAGATTCAAACCATTGGGATTTACATACTACACAGATATTACTGATATCACAATGAAAATAAAATTTTAATTCCACTGATTTCAATTAAATTTATTGATTTTTTTGGCTTTAGAATTATAGTTGCCAGTTATTCACTCAGTTAGAGTGACTATCACATGAAGCCAAAACAGGGAAAGAATATAGGAAGCAATCAATATAGCAGAAGTTTCCAACATTGATAATTAGCCGAATTACATGTAGATAGGATAATACAGCTATTTTTGTAGATTATGCATTCAACTTGCCTGCCATTGGCACAGTTTCAAATATACAAGCAAACGATGTTTGTAAAATTCAACTTGCATCAGGTTTCAGGTATTGGGACAGTGAATGTTTTAGAAAAAGGCTTACCTCCTCCACCAGTTTTTATAGTGGTTTTTCCTTTTTTGCCTTCCTGTTGGTCCTTAAGAGTTTCATAAACAATCTGAATAACTGGGATGCTGAATGCCTGAAATATGAAGTTGCTTATTTAAATTATACAATCTGAACCAACTGTTTTCTTCTAGACTCTGGTTTCAAAGTGCTTATGATTAAACAAAGGAAAAACAAGTGTTCAATTTCTGAGTACTCCATGTCAGCATGCTAACAAAACTTTCAGGATCTATGGGTATTTAATGAAGTACTTTAAACTTAAGATAAAACTGTCCACAACCTGAACGTATATCCAAAAATTGTTTTACAGTTAAGAATGTAAATTTCACTTACACCAGTTTTTCCACTCCCAGTTTCTGCAGCCTGTGTAGAAATGAGATTTGATAAGAAAATTAAGATACAATGGTTACATGTATAGCAATTAACTCACAAGTTTAATCCCTTTGTGTTATTAAAATACTGGGAGAACTCCCTCCCCCCATATTTATTGAATAATAAAATAATACGCAAACATTCAGTCTGTTCTATGTGGGTATCAAGAGTAGCAGCTAAGGCATAATGTGTCACATACATACAGAATGAAGAGTATTAATTTCAAAGGGGATTTGATTTTATGCACTGTCTTCTTTCAACTTTCCTTCTTCATGTGCTCATTACTTCTGAGTAAGCATGATTATCATAGTGCTGCACAAATAATGAGGGTCATAGGGAACAATACTATCTCTAAGACAGACTGTGGCAATATTATTATATTTTAATTTATATACTGCTTACAAGTCAGAATGGCTTCTGGGTTTACAAATATACATACCATAAGTACATCACCACCTCCTAAAATTAACGGGATGGACTCTGCTTGGATATCTGTAGGAAGCCTACAAGAAAAAGGTAACATAGCCCAAGCTGTAACAATTTGGCATTTATCAGCGTGTTTATAAAAGAAAAACAAGAATGTTGCAGGGGAAACCCCTGCTCTTGATTTGCACAGTGCTGCGATACAAGAACTCTGTCTGCAATACTAAAATTAGCTTTGTACATGCATTTTACAATCTGAATCAGATTACTTGTTTTTGTATAGTTGGTGCTTGATTCAAACACCAGTTTTTCAGCAGAAGTTATTCACAGGTATTCACCACACAAGCATGGTAACTTCACTATCATAAGTAATTTCCATTGAAACATGGCAAGATTTCCAGAAGCACCATTTGATTACAACTCTGGAAGGCTACACATAAATGGGTGTGTGTGTGTGTGTGTGTGTGTGTGTGTGATACTTACAACCAGTCCATCTCTTCCACGGCTTGAGCAATTTCTGGCATCACACCCATCTCTGCAAGAAAATTAAACAAACAAATGTGTTAGCAGTCTGTGTTATGAGGGGGAAAACGGGTAGGAGAACCATGTATGCCACCTTGAGCTTCTTGAAGGAAAAGTCACACTATATAAATGCAATAACCAAAAGAAGAAGAAACACAGCAAATCCTAAGTATGTATACTGAAAAGAAAGAATTATATGCAGCGAGACTTACTCCTATGCAAACATGCATAGAATCATAGAGTTGTAAGGAACCCTGAGGCTTGCCTAGGCCAACCCCCTGCAATGCAGCAATTTCCACTAAAGCACTCATGACAGATGGTCACCCAACCTCTGCTTAAAAACCTCTAAGGCAGGAGAGTCCCCCACCTCTCATGGGTGTCTGCTCCACTGTTGCGCAGCTCTTATAGCCAGAAAGATTCTGACTAAACACCAGGCAGAACTATTTCCTTGTAACCTGAATTCATTGCTTTGGGTCCCACCCTCCGGTGCAGGAGAAAATAAGCTTGCTCCGTCTTTCATGTGACAGCCTTTGAGATGTTTGACAATGGCTATCATATCTCCTCTTTTCCACGCTAAATATACCCAGCTTCCTCATAAGGCTTGGTGTCCAGACCCTTGATCCTCTTGGTTGCCATCCTCTGCACACATTCCAACTTGTCAACACCCTTCTTAAACTGTGGTGCCCAAAACTGGACACGGCACTCCAGGTGTGGTTTGGCCAAGGCAGAATCGAGCTGGACTATTACTTCCCTTTGACCTGGACACTAGACTTCTGTTGATTCAGCCTTAGATTTGTTTGCTGCTGCATCACACAGTCGATGTGGTTTGCATATTTTATTAAGTGTGCTTTAAAATTTGGGCTGAAGCAGACTTGACAGGGATGGTACTCTTTTGGACACAGCATTCCAGGTGTGGTCTGGCCAAGGCAGAATCGAGCAGCACTATTCCTTTCCTTCAACCTGGGCACTAGACTTCTGTTGATGCTACCTAGAATAGCCTTAGCCTTTTCAGTGTTTTCATGCTGGCAGCATTAAGCTAAATTCAACAGTGTAAATAAGTGTTGATGGATGTAATAATGGAATACTGAACGGTATAGTTTTTGTAAAATATGCAGGGATTTATTATATGTAAAATGAACCATGGAAAGAGAAGCAGGGAAGTCATTGATATTTTAAGGATATATAAACAAGCACTTTAAATTGTAAAATCCGAAACCAGCATGATCAAGTATTCCAAAAGGACTGGAGTAAATTTATACGAAAGATTATTGTAAGCAATTAACATCACTAGCAGGTGGCTGAAATCCCAACAGCAGGGTCGTCTGAAGGCTTGTCACGAGAAATTTCCTATCTTTCTATTTTTATTTAAATTTTGAGCTAATTTGTAATGAGTGTAATTAGAACTGGAAAACGTTCAAAATGCAATGATATAAAGGTTAATTTTGAAAGCCATGAGGCGGGAGGGAAGGAAGTCGATAGGCTCTAAAGAGCTAAAGCGGATAATGATGATGTCAATGTATAATATTAAATGGAAAATTTATATATATATAAATTTATATTACTATATATATTATTACATTTTCTATTTTACAATTTTATATATATATATATATATATATATATATATATATATATATATATATATAAAATTGTAAAATAGAAAACGTAATAATATATATAGTCTTAGCTTTTATTTTATTTTGCTGCAGCATCACCACGGTTTTGCTCACGTCCAGCTTGCAGTGTCTACGAAGACCCCTGGATCCTTTCCACCCAGGCCAAGCCAGGTGTTCCCTTCCATTTGGGATCCAGCAGGATCCCAAACTTTCTGGGTCGAAAGAGGCCTGGCTCTTACAGGAACGAAGGGGCTCCCCGGAATCCGGGGGGGGGGGTGTTAAAGCTTTCGAGTCCAAGCGGATCTCAGAGGCAGGCAACTCGCCCCCACCCCCCCAAGCTGCCGTTCTTCCTCCCGCCTCCCCATTCCCCGCAAGCTTCTCCACGTACCTGAGAAGGCCGCCATGTTCGCGTGTCTGCCGGCAACGCCTGGGCAGCGGTAAAGGGCAGGACGCGTCACTGGGCTCACGGCGCCTGCGCACTCCCCATCCCCGTGCCCACCGCTTTAGTCCTCCGGTCCGAAACGCCGGCCGCTCAGCCGAGGTTCCGCTCGAGGCCGCAGGCCCTGGAAGCTACGCGTACAAACGCCTTCATTACAAAACCCGTTTAATGAGGAGCGGGCGCGGTTTGTTTTTAAGATGAAGGTGGCCCAGGCCGTTTTGCTTGCCCTGTTTCCTCGGTAACTGGCCTGTTCGCCCGCGTGCTTTCTTTTGCTTTGGAAGGAACTAATGCATTGCCCACTGGATATGCCTTATAGGGACTTATAAATGAAATGAATCTCAGGGTAGATTCCACACATATGTGAAATTGTTGGTTTTTTTTTAACGTTTTGAAAAACACAGTGGGCTTTGCATAGCTCCCTAGTGTCATCTGGTGTCACGTTTGTACCGTATATTGCACTTTGCAACACATTTAAAACGTTTTGTTTGCAGCTGTGCAGCTGAGTCCCAGAGTACAGGGCTGCGTGTTAGACTACTGGACGCTTGAGAATAATGCCTTAACAAGCCGATATTACACTTCTGTTAGCCTTTTCATAACCAGAACCCATTTGGGAAAGAGAGCAAGGGTTGGCTGCGCAAGGCCAATTTCGGACCTGTCCAAACAACCAGTAACATAACTTGTAACTTGGATTCAAATTGTGGGAAGGGAGGTTTTCAAGCAGATTGGATGGCCCTCTGACAGGGAGGTTTTCGCTGAGATTCCTGCATTGCAGGGGGTTCATAGAATCATAGAATCATAGAATCATAGAATCATAGAGTTGGAAGAGACCACAAGGGCCATCGAGTCCAACCCCCTGCCAAGCAGGAAACACCATCAGAGCACTCCTGACATATGGTTGTCAAGCCTCTGCTTAAAGACCTCCAAAGAAGGAGACTCCACCACACTCCTTGGCAGCAAATTCCACTGTTGAACAGCTCTTACTGTCAGGAAGTTCTTCCTAATGTTTAGGTGGAATCTTCTTTCTTGTAGTTTGGAACCATTGCTCCGTGTCCGCTTCTCTGGAGCAGCAGAAAACAACCTTTCTCCCTCCTCTATGTGACATCCTTTTATATATTTGAACCTGGCTATCATATCACCCCTTAACCTCCTCTTCTCCAGGCTAAACATGCCCAGCTCCCTTAGCCGTTCTTCATAAGGCATCGTTTCCAGGCCTTTGACCATTTTGGTTGCCCTCCTCTGGACACGTTCCAGTTTGTCAGTGTCCTTCTTGAACTGTGGTGCCCAGAACTGGACACAGTACTCCAGGTGAGGTCTGACCAGAGCAGAATACAGTGGCACTATTACTTCCCTTGATCTAGATGCTATACTCCTATTGATGCAGCCCAGAATTGCATTGGCTTTTTTAGCTGCCACGTCACACTGTTGGCTCATGTCAAGTTTGTGGTCAACCAAGACTCCTAGATCCTTTTCACATGAACTGCTCTCAAGCCAGGTGTCACCCATCTTGTATTTGTGCCTCTCATATTTTTTTTGCCCAAGTGCAATACTTTATATTTCTCCCTGTTAAAATTCATCTTGTTTGTTTTGGCCCAGTTCTCTAATCTGTCAAGGTCATTTTGAAGTGTGATCCTGTCCTCTGGGGTGTTAGCCACCCCTCCCAGTTTGGTGTCCTCTGCAAATTTGATCAGGATGCCCTTGAGTCCATCATCCAAGTCGTTGATAAAGATGTTGAATAAGACCGGGCCCAAGACAGAACCCTGTGGCACCCCACTAGTCACTCTTCTCCAGGATGAAGAGGAACCATTGATGAGCACCCTTTGGGTTCGGTCAGTCAGCCAGTTACAAATCCACTGAGTGGTAGCATAGTCAAGTCCGCATTGGACTTGATTATATCAATATATTGATCCTATCAATTATATGATTATATGAAAAACACCTTTCATAATCATATTTTATAATATAATATAATATAATGCAATATATTAAAAATAGTATATGTATTTAAACTCAGTGGGATTTATTCACACATAATCTATTAATATAGATGGTATTATAACAATATATGATATGCTGATATAATAATATATTAAAACAGTGTATGTATATGAGCTCAGCAGGATTTAGTCACGCATAATTTGTTAATATATTATATATTGCATAATGACAATGCGAGTTGATACGATCCCGCTCAGCGGGATTTATTCATATGTCAGGTAGCACAGGACGTCTGCAGCCTCCGCCACAACACACACAGCTGGCTCGCGTTACCTAGAAGCGCTTCGCGGAGGGATCGTAAAGAGTTAAAGAACGAACGCCTCTATCGAGAGAGTTTTGTCCCCTGCGAGCCGCCGTAGCAGCTGCAGCTGGGGTTGCCGATGATCATGGCTGCTGTGCGAAGAGGCGAAGCGGAGACTGGCAGAGGCAGCTCGGAGGCGGCAATAGAAGCAGAAGAAAGCGAAGAGGAGAACATCCTCTACGACTTGCTGGTCAACACCGAGTGGCCGCCGGAGACGGAGGTGCAGGTGGGTCTCCCTGTCTCCCCCAGGCAGGCAGGCAGGCAGGCAGGCAGGTACCTGCCCGGCTGCCCAGCCACGTAGGAGGAGAAGGGAAGCGGGACGGGCGACAAGCTGCCTATCAAACTAGTGGGGCTCTTACTCCTGAGCAGACGTGTCCTTTGGGGCATGGCCTTTTCTTATTAATTCTTATTATCGACCTATTATTATTATTATTATTATTATTATTATTATTAAATTAGCTTTTTACCATTTATTTTCAGAGGGTAAACATTTCCTATTCGTCTTTGTTTTGTTTTGAATTGTATTGTATTGCTTTGCAAAGAGTTACTCAGGAACACATCAAAAGGAGTTATTATTCTGTGTTGAAGCTTAATTTTTGCAGGTTTCTTCAGCTATGGGTATTAGACACATAGCTGTCAACGTTTCCCTTTTTTAAAAAAAAGGGAAATTCCCTTATTCCGAATAGGATTCCTCGGAAGAAAAGGGAAAAGTTGACAGCTATGATTAAACATGTGTTTCTGGCCAGTTAATACTATCATCTGTAAAGGGTGTACAAGAAGGTTACAAAAGATACACTAAAGATAAAATGAAACACAACAACAGAAAAGCTTACTTAACACGCTTGCTTAAAGTACTGGTGGTTTGTTTTTGTTTTGTTGTTATTGTTATTTTTTTGCAATCAACTGGAGCATAGATTTTATAAAATATACATATAACCAGGACCTATCTGAAGTCAGCAGGGAGGAAGTTCTACAGAAGTGGACTCACAATGCTAAATGCATAACCCGATATGAGCCATGTATTTGAAACCAATGGCTTTGCTATTAGATGCTAATGGATTGTGGAATATTGCTTTATTTGATATAAGTGGTTTGTTTTTAAGTTAATGGTGACTTTTTAATATATGGTTGCTATTAGCATTGGATGTTGTTTTTATATGCTTTGTAAGCCGCACAGAGTAGCAGGGGCAACCCAGTCAGATGGGCTACATTTTAATATTTTAATGTTTCATTATTTTAATGCTGTATTTTATTTTTGTTTTTAAGTTGTAATCATTCTTCTTGTTTTTATTATCGTTTGTAAGCCGCTCTGAGCCCGGCCTTGGCTGGGGAGGGCGGGGTATAAATAAAAAAATATTATTATTATTATTATTATTATTATTATTATTATTATTATTATTTAACTTGGTAAGTCTACTTTTCATGAAGAAGTGCATAAACTGCTTTAGGAAAATTGAGGGATTTCAATTTTACTTTCTGAAAACGGTAGGAAATGCTTAATAATAAATTATAATATAATAATATAATAAATATATAACCACAAGTACTTGGCCATTATTTTTAACGATTTCTATGCATTTCCACTTATCAAGCAAAACTAAATTATATTAATTATATAACCAAAATATATTTTGAATTCCCAGCCTCTGCTGGGATTATTACGTCTTGTGGTTGCTACCTACCACTGGAAAGTGCTCTCCATTTTCAAGACTGGTGTGAGTCTCACATCTGTGTTGGCTTTGCTTGTTCCTGGCCTCTTGCAAAAGGATGTGTGGTCAGCAAGCATCCTGAGGATGTGAATGTGAAATATAGAATGTTTTCTTGAATATGGACACTAGCCATCATTCTGATGTTTTCGTCTTTTAAGGAGATACTCACACTGCATTGTGTATTTCTGCTTTTCCTGGTTCCAGTTGAAGTGTGCTGTAAGAGTCAAGCTAGGTTTGGAACCTGAAGCGTAGACAACCACTTGGAAGATACACAACAAATTTTATCAAAACTATTTTAATATGATTTCTTTATTATTTGAATTAATACCCCCCCTTTTGCACAAAGGTGCCCAAGGTGGCTAACAACAAATAAAATAAAATAAAATATAATAATAATTTTTATTTATACCCTGCCCTCCCCAGCCAAGGCTGGGCTCAGGGCGGCTAACAAGCAATAATAAAAACAAGTTGAATGAATACAACTTAAAAACAAGATTAAAATACAACATTAAAATATTAAAATGCAGCCTCATCACAGGAGAAAGGAAAAAGAAAAAAGAAAAAAGAAAGAGGGGGAGGGAATCAAATTGGCTCCAAGCCAAAGGCCAGGTGGAACAACTCTGTCTTACAGGCCCAGTGGAAAGAAATCAGATCCTGCAGGGCTCTGGTCTCATGAGGCAGAGCGTTCCACCAGGCCGGAGCCAGAGTTGAAAAGGCCCTGGCTCTGGTTGAAGCCAATCTAACTTCCTTAGGCCCGGGACCACCAGGGTGTTGCTATTTATGGACCTTGAGGCTCTCCGTGGGGCATACTGGGAGAGGCGGTCCCGTAGGTACGAGGGTCCTAGGCCGTAAAGGGCTTTAAAGGTCAAAACCAGCACCTTAAATCTGACCCTGTGCTCCACCAGCAGCCAGTGCAGCTGGAAAAGCACTGGGTGAATATGCTCCCATGGCAGAGACCCCGTGAGGAGCCTAGCTGCAGCGTTCTGCACCCGCTGCAGTTTCTGGGACAGCTTCAAGGGCAGCCCCGCGTAGAGCGAATTACAGTAGTCAAGCCTGGAGGAGTAGTCAAGACTGTGGATCACTGTGGACAGGTCGGGGCGGGAAAGATAAGGGATATATAGCATCAAACAGCCATAGAAATGACAAAGCAGTATGTAAAACAAGCTGGTTGGTAAAAGACCTCAAACAGATCAATAAACAGCTAATTCAAAATGTGTGCATAGAGAGTCTTTTGGATATGCACCTATGCAAATGGAATATTAAAAGTTGCTGGGGCTCACCTCTGTGCATTCTGTTTTACATTTAAATGAATATCTGTATAGGATTTGTATCTAGATGACGTGCGTTTCTTTGTTTTTAGAGGAGTCCTATATTCTGTTAAAGCTAGTTGCTCTAATTTGAACATAGTGAGGTTTACGATGCTCCTGCTTTGCTCCTCCCTGGTCCTTTTTGCTGCCACACCATGCAGAGCTAAGCCAAATTCCACCCAGACTGGGGCTCGTGGTTGAGGACAAACCTAAGCTACAATTTGAAGTTGGTGAGGCAAGAGGCATCAGCCCCTGTTCGGACAACACTAAGCCAAATGTAGCAGCAAAAACAATTGGGTAGGAGCACTTCTTTCTGGGGGCACACAGAGTATCACTAAGCCAAAGTTCAGCTTGGTGTGTTGTATGAACCAGGCAGTTGAATGAATTTAATGGCACTCAGGACTACAGCTTTACAATGCAGTCTTCTACATTTTAACTCAGAAGTAGGCCCATCTGTGTTCATTGAGACTTGTTCCCAGGTAGCATAGGATTGCACTGTAAGTCTCAATCCTATTCCCGTTTATCTGGGAGCAAATCCATTGAACGGTTCCCTCTGCTCTTTGATCAGGTCTAAGCCTTAAAAGAGGAAGAACTGCTTTGTTTCATTCTATTTTGTAATTCCCCAAATGTGTCTACTAAAACAATTCTATAGAAGCAATTCTATAGGGTGATAAACAACATGTGTTGTATCCTCCTTGTTCAAAAATATTATTATCGTTGTTCAAAATACTATTTCCATAGGACAACTTAGGCTTTGGCACATAAACAAACAAACCAATAATTGCAACAGAGTTTATTTGCAATGACCTTAGGTAGGAGGGAGTGCATAGCCCAGTGGATCTTTAATAATCTTTCTTTCTTTATTTTATTAAATTTGTTAGTTGCTTTATCCTGCCAGGGATAACCCAAAACGAATTACTGTATAACCAAACAAATAGACAATAAACCACGCATAGATACATTAAAATCAAGAGGAAAGAGAAACACATTAAAAACATCCCACTCACTTCTAAAAGGCCACTGATAGTTAAAGGCCAAAGACTTGGTTATAGAGGAAAATTTCTGCCTGGCGCCTAAAGGTATATAATGATAGCGTCCAATGAGCCCCCTTGGGAGGGGCATTCCACAAACAGGGAGCCATTCTTGTGTTGCCACCCTCTGGACCTCTCATGGAGGAGACACACAAAGAAGGGCCTCAGATGATGATCACAGGGTCCAGGTCAGTTCATATGGAGAGAGGTGGACCTTGAGGTATTGCGGTCCTGATAGGTCAAAACCAGCATTTTGAATTGGGCCTGAAAACTAACTGGCAGCTGGTGCAGTCGGGCCGAGGTTGTCATATAAGTATATTTGTATATTAGTCACTATAATAAACTCCAGCAGCTGTTTTGTCAGTGTAATCTAGTACACCAGCACCGCGGTTGCTTTCTAAACAGGGGCCAGCCCAAATAATTCTTTTTTAATTTATATTTATCTTCATACTGAGGACTTCGTCTCTGGCCTGTGCCATTAAAGAGAGTATTGAGATTCCAGTGACTGTAGCTCAAAATTGGGGGGTGGGGGCAGTATCCCAAGGAAGAGGTTCTAACTGCTAAAGCAGGGGTGCATTATGTTACCTGCACATTTATATTATTACCTAATTGCGTCTATCCTTCCACTTGTTTTGGACTGGTGGCCATCTGCAAAGGTAGCAATCTCAGGTGACTTGGGAGTGACAAGCATGTTGAATGGCTTGCCAGCAAAGTGCCCTTGGAGCCGAAAAAGAATTTTAAATAGTTGCGCAGCCCAGCAGGTGATTCATAAACTTCATTTTCTTAGTAGGTTGGTGAATAAAGGGTTCAGTTGTTGTAGACTAATTCTTTTCTTGTAATTTCAGCCAAGAGGCAACCGGAAGCATGGCGCTTCATTTATCATCACTAGAGCAATTACAGGTAAATATGCATGGCTTGCCCTGATGGATTGTTTAGTGAATCTTATGTGGAGGAAATGAATGGGGTGTGAATTCATTGGATTTGTTTATAAAGTTTGTTATCTGATATTGCCGTATACCTATTGTTTTGGGCAACATGTATTGCATAACAATTATTGGGGAAAGTATTCTTCCTCTTAATGCCCTTCGTTTCTTTTCTCTCTTTCTTCCCTCTCCCAACTGCCCGCTGCTTGCCTTTTCTGCAACGATTGTGTCTCATTGGCATTCATTTATACACATACAGTTGTTATACACATACAGTTGGATCCCGAACGCTTTGGTACTCCAACGTTTTGGCTCCCGAACATCGCAAACCCGGAAGTGAGTGTTCCGGTTTGCGAATGTTGTTTGGAACCCAAAACATTGGGGCTTCTGCGGCTTCCTGTAGCCAATCAGAAGCCACACTTTGGATTCCAAACATTTTGGAAGCCGAATGGACTTCTGGAACTGATTCCATTCGACTCACAAGGTACGGCTGTATAGGCAAAAGTCAGATCTTTTGAGATTTCTTAAAAAAGGTTTTCTGCAAACACTTAATCCCTGTTTGGATATTCCAGTTAACCATGTGCTCTGTCCTCCTACTCATCTAGCACAGCTACAAGGGAGAGGTCAGCTTTTGCTTCTGGTTTAGATCAGCCCCAGCCTGTCATGTTGGTGAAGCCTTGCAAACCATGGTTAATCTTACCTTGTTTTAGACAAACCATAGTTGACTTCAAGTAATGGGTGATGCTGCTGCCTTGTTTAAAGAAACTGCCATTACAGTTACGTGCAGTTCAGCATTCGGATGGCCCGTTTAATGGAAATCAGGAAGAAAACCTTCCAACTACCCTGAGGCTTGCTGAACGTTGTGTTCTCGTGCTAAACTATGGTTTGATGTGACATCCAAACATGGCCAGTGTACATTATCAAAAACTGATAGTTGATTCTGTTTAATCACTGATAGCTGGATTCATCATGTAATTGCCTTTGATGCTTGTATTTTGCATTGATAGCCCACTGGGTCCGCAAGGCAGCTGAAAGTAGTGTTTTGCAGCAGCAGAGCTATGTGACATTATAGACTCCTCTGGTACTGAAGAAGTAAAGTCATCTTTCTTGTCAAAGCTTCTCCTCCTGCCTACTGTACCCAACTCCAGCTGCAATTAATATAAGTGGGCATTGATTCAGTTACTTATTGGTATCTATTGCAGTAAGAGGCACCTGTTGTTTTCACTTCTCTGGATCTATGATAGAATGCCTGGAGTTCTAGCATTTGCCAGCATGAGAACCCAGCTCTTGTCAGTGTTGCAAATGGAGTAGTGAGAAAGAGGCTTTTAAGGTTGCTCCTTATACAGTCATCGATACACCTGGCACCAAGCTCCCGTGTGTTCAGTGGGGCTTACTTCAGCGTAGATCTGCACAGGGTTTGCTTTGTTGGAGCCAGGCCTTAAGACTGTAGCTGTCCAGTGTTAAACTGCCCAAGGATAAACTGTTGCACATCAGCATCGTGTGCTGCAATGAATCAAAACAAGGAATATTATTGTTTAAGGTGATAAAACACTTTTGTATTTGCTTGAGCGTCAGAATGCGTAATGGAAATGAGTGTTGAAAGGTAAGATTGGCAGAGTAAGAGATGGGATTCGGGAGTAAGAGGAAGAAGGTAAGCAACGCCTCCTTGGGCTGGAGTAGATAAAGGATGGTGAGATAAGGAGTCCCATTCAATATGTCTGAGTTGACCTCGAAGAATGTATAAGAAATGTACAAAAAGCTATAGAAAAGTAGCCTTTTTTGCCAGTCTCTCTCTCTTTCAAAGATTTGAACAGGGCCTTCTGAATTCAAGCTTTTTCTTCTTTTATAGGCCCTGCCTTATTTTTGCTCCGATATTTGTGGTACAGGTAAGTTTCTTTGTCCTTTATTAAACAGAAGCTAACCCAAACCCTGTGTTAAGTTAGTTTGAAAGGATGCACAGGGTAAGACCACAATTTACGTGTGGCTTACTTTCTGAGGATAGGGCCTGAAGCTAAAATGGTGTATAGTCAAAACACATCGGGTGCAATGGTGGGTGGGATTTCCAAAGTCTTTTCCTCTGGACATCTTTTTTTTCCTTTTCCACCCCCTTAAAACATTTTTTTTTGTCAAGTTCATAAAGCTGAATGTGCACAAGTTAGATGCACGGTAAGTTGTGAGCTTACTGCAGGACATCTGCAAAGTATTGTGCTGCCCACTTGGTGAGCATAAAGTATTTGGTTGCTGTAGTGAACATCTTTTCCCGAAGCATTAATATTTGCAAATAACTTTTGCTGAATAGGAAGGGCATGGATGTATATTGTGCATGTATCCCAGGGATACGGGATTGCTGCCAGTTTTTAGGGTGTTTTATATAACAACTCTTTGGGAATATAGTTCTGATCTGTTAAGTTATACGATGCTGACAGTGTTTTTGTATGTTTGAGCTTTGCACACTCCAACATTAGCATGTATCTATTTCCAGCCCTGCAAAATTTTCTCTCCCTGTTGGACTTGTCCGCCTGGTCAGTAAACAGATCAATTGGCACTTAGTCCTCGCAAGGTAAGTGGCTTTGCTTTTCCTTTGCAAGTGTGTGTGGGGGTGTGTGTGGTGTCACTCGAAATTGCTGATGGGAGATTATACTCAGGTGATATTATCAGAAGGCAATTCCCATTTTACGGTGGCTTTTTAAAATATAAATATTGTGTTTAATGAATAGACATTACAGTTGCCATGCAAACTAAATGTCTGCACAGACATTTGTAAGCATATCATATAATGCAACACATCTATTATATAAACCATTCAATATTCTTAAGATATCTTAATACTGGGAAAAATCACTTATTCTCACTGTGACTTATGCTAGTGTAGTTGAGCTTGTTAAATATGTTAGAATAATTTTACATTGGACCCAAAGCAGTATAAGCTAGCGAGAGGCAGCATAGGGTTGTGGCTAGAGTAATTGACTTGCTGACAGGCAAACTAATGCCAGTGTATTGGAAGAAGCAAAGGTCACCAGTGTCGAAGCAATGATTCTTCAACATCAACTTCATTGGACTGGATGTTGTTCGGATGCTTGATTATCGTCTTCCAAAGCAACTACTCTATTCCAAACTTAAAAATGGAAAGAGTAATGCTGGTGGTCAACAAAAGAGGTTTAAAGACTCTCTGAAGGCAAATCTAAAAATATGTAGTATAAGCAACAACAACAACAACTGGGAAACACTGGCCTGCGAGTGCTCCAACTGGAGAACAGCCTTTACCAAAGGCATCATGGACTTTGAAAATGCTTGAACTCAGCTTGAAAGTGAGAAACGTCCTAAGAGGAAGGCACGTTTGGCAAACCTGCACTGTGATCAACTGGAAATCTATGCCCCCATTGTGGAAGGACATGTGGATCCAGAATGGGTCTCCAATGTCACTTACGGACTCACCATTAAGACCGTGTTCATGGAAGACAATCTTACTCAGCCACGAATGATCGCCAAAGAAGAAGAAGACTTGCTGTGTTGACTCTGCTTCACATCTCTACTAGTTTGCGAAGGGTGCTGGGAGTTGTCAGGAAACCCCTCACAGAACTACAGTTCCTAGCAGCCTTAACAGACACTTTCCATTATTCTTAGTGGAAAGCCATGACCATTAAAGTGGCATAAAAGGGCTTTTAATGTATGGTGTGGATATGGCCTAATTTGTTCAGAAGTCCTTTGTTCTGTGTTTTATTTATAAACTATTGCTCATATAATATATCTATTACTATTGTGTATCCTGTACAGAAGTACATTTTCCTCAAGGCCCTTCTTTCCTTAACATTACTCTGTGAAGGCTTGTCTGCATAGATGTCACAGCATACATTATTTTAATAAACACCCACAGTTCTTTATTCTGGAGATGTATTTCATAGTTTCAAAGTAGCTGTGTGCATCTTGGCAGGGAAATAACAAGTTTCCTCCTAAACAATATTTCATTGGAATTTACTGCTCTGAAGCGGAAGGCAAGTTCTGTCATTCAAGTCAAGTTACGACGAATTGCCTTTTGGTGGGGGTTTGTCCTCTGAGGCAACTGAAATGGGAGTATGAATTGGTTTAAAGGTTTCCATCACTAAATCTCTGTGTGAGTGTATGTTGGAGGCTTTTATTTCCCATAGGCTTGGGATTCAAACGGAGTAATGACAGTTGGTATTGGGCAGGCCTACAGGGAAGAATATTCCGGAAAACTTGTCAAAAACCATTTAATGAAAAGAACTCAAAACATATCCAGGAGGCCGTTTTGCCTCGGGTTTCCTTTCATTTTGTGTGATAATCTATTTCCAAAAGCCACTTGGTTTGTTGTAATCATTGTAATTTTGAAGACAAATGCTGGGACACAGAGAGTGTTCTGCTTCAGAGCTTTTCTCATGCCCCGTTCCCCTGCCTGCTGCACAGGGATGACTTCAGAAAAAGATAATTGCAAGGAGTTAATTGGTTGGAAAAAGGGAATAAGGATTTAATTTATGCTATATAGGACCTTAATGCACTGTGACTGAAAGTGGTGTAGCAAATGGTGGAGTTATTTTGTGGGGAGCCCTCACGGTCTTCTGAGGGAGCCACATTAATCTATGGTTTAGCTCAGCGCAGCGCAGCAGCAAAACAGTTGGGAGGCGTGAAGCAGCCATGAACTCCCTTCTCAGAGCTTGTGCATTTGTGCTAAGCCATGGTTTGTGACATTCAAACCAGACCACTGTCTGATCTTTGACCTATGCTGGTTATTGGAGAGCGATGGCATTTGGAATAGGGAATTCTTATACTTTATATGATCCAATTCAGGTTCCAAAGGAACAGTAGCTTACCCTTTAGGTTTAAGACTTGGAGGATATAAAATTATTCCTGACATCTTTTGAAAGCAGTAATTATTATGTGGGATTTTTTTCATTCAAAGCTTTTCTCTTTCAGCAATGGAAAATTGTTAGCAGCTGTTCAAGACCAGTGCATAGAAATAAGGTAAGATGAATAAGTAGAATCATATGGATGTCTATTCAGAAGTGACCCCATTGAGTTCAGTCTGGCTTTGCTCCCAGGAAATGAATAGGATCACTGTATAAGTATAACAGAATGTGCATACCTATTTTAGTAATTTTGTCTTGCCAGTTGGAGTGTGCGAGGTCATATAACACAGTAGCCATATTGCTAGTCTGGAGGTTTCACGTAAACAAATCTTGTGACACACACAAACTTTGTGCATCCTTGTTCTTCCCTGGGTGTTTAGCACTGAAAACACATGGAATCATAGCTTCAAGTAATGTCCAAACTGGGAACTATGGATAATGGCTTCCAAACATGCCAGGACTTGGAAGCCAACTTTAATTTGTGCCTTCATATCCTGGTTTGTTTGGAAGCCTTAAGCATAGTTTTCCAGTATGGAAGTAATAGAGAGCTTGCTGTTAGTTCCTGGTTCCTTTTGCTGCTTGTGTCAAGGAAGCAACAAAACGGCTACATCTGATCATTGGAAGACAGCCAGTATTTAGTTAAATTCCAAGTTAGAGAATGGGGAAAAATCTGGTCTGAAACTTCTGTCCTTTAGTTTTGATATTTAATCTAAAGAGCTTTAATATCTGATACATGTTATTGAATTAGATATCCCCTGCACGTGAAATAAGGTGCTAAAATCGCAAGGAAGTTACCTTATTATTATAGAAACAGCTTATGTATGTCAGATTCATTGTGAAGTTTGTGTTGTGTTTACAGCAGAGGTGGCCAATGTAGTGCCCTCTAAATTTTGTTGGACTAGCACTCTTATTGTCCCTGACTGTTGAGCACACTTCCTCGAACCGATGGCAACTGGAGTATCCATATATGTTGTTGTTGCTGTTTAGTCGTTTAGTCGTGTCCGACTCTTCGTGACCCCATGGACCAGAGCACGCCAGGCACTCCTGTCTTCCACTGCCTCCCGCAGTTTGGTCAGAATCCATATATACTTGGCACAATTCAGTTTGCTATTAATGCACCAGAATCTGTTTGTGCATGTTCATTTTCTTAAAGCCAGGGATGGGGAACATGTTGGACTACATCTCCCATCATCCTTGACTCTCAGGGCTCATGGGAGTTCGAGTCCAATGACATTTTGAGGGTCGCAGGAGCCCCATTTCTGCTTTAGACAAGAGAATTAGCGACACAGCCGTAAATCCTGACAAATGTACATTGCATCAAGTTTTATATATGAAATTCAAATCCTGCAGGTCTGCGAAGGATGAGTTTGGATCTGTCATTGGGAAATGTCAAGGTATGTAGCTTTTCATACGCAAGTAAACTACGAAAAGTAGCAATTAACAAGTGAGACCTTTAACAAAATTCCATTCTCTTACCCTCCAGCCCCAGCTACAGTTGCCCCAATCCTCAGTTTTTATTCCAGCATATTGTGACCACATAACATGCCTGCTGTCATTGGGCTGTTTTTCATATACACAATTGCATTAGATTTAATCTTATTTATTTACTTCTGCAAACCTCAGGGTTACCCAAAGCCTGCCCATACCTTTTTCGGTGAACGGATATTTTAATAGGGTTTGTGTTAGTGATGATATGGCTGCCATGTGGTAGCTTTTTTGTGCTGTTTGTGTGTAGGGTTGCCATATTTCAAAAAGTAAAAGCCAGGACACCCCAAAAGTTATTGAGCTTTCTTTCGGAAGACCCTAAAATTGTTGGCAGCCCTATTTGTGTGGATCAGTTGATATTGTAGCTGAGACTGCCCCCTTCACAGCCTACTGCAAGTAAAAGTAGCACCACTGACCATATACACCTTTTGTTCTGCATTTATTAACATGTCTCTTTCTGCCCCCATAGTCCCGAAGGATCCCAACCCGCAATGGAGACGTGTAGCATGGAGTCACGACTGCACTTTGCTCGCCTATGGCGAAAGCACAGGGACCGTGCGAGTGTTTGATTTGGTCGGCAGTGAACTCTTGGTCATTTCACCGGTATTTACTTTTCTTTTCCGGATTTTACAAGTCCAATTTGCATGCAAATGGAAGCTTTTTAGCTATTACGGTTTTAATGTGACGTACTTATGCGGAGAGAGCTTGCATTGTGAGCGCTTTATGGCTCATTTTGTTGAATGGTCGCTTTGCATGTTTATTGGTGAATTTCCATTCAGCCTTTCACGTAGCCAAACAGAAGTACATTAATTTTTATTTGTGGCAGCAAAGCTGTCGGTGCTTTAGGGTGGAATTGCTTTTGTTGTGGCCCTCTGAAAATAGCTGTTCCAAGGGGATGCGGTTTAACATCTGAATTAGTCTGCTGCTTCGTGTATTGTCGAAAATATTGCTTGTTGTGGCAGCTTTCACCCTTTTCTTTTATTTAATCCTAAACCTACTATTTAGGCTTTCTAATAGGCAGGTGATTACAGCACTGTAACCTCTTGAAAGCTTTAAGAAGGGATATGTTCTAAAATGGGTTAGGAAATGTGTGGTCTTTCAGATGTTATTGGACTCCAGCTCTCATGATCTTGGACCTTTCTCCTTGCACAACAGAACATGCCCGCATATGCACCCCCTAAACCTGTTTGGCATTCCCCCATAACCTTTCAGAGCAGATTTGTGGACAGCACAGGGCACAGATAGGGGGAGAAGAGGAGGCAAAAATCCCATCGCACTAGTCCTAAGCTTGGTTCTAGCGCAAATAGTGCTAGCACATTTATTTTATTTTCTATAAACTTTTTGTGTAACACATTTTTCTATGAATTTTTTCAAGCATTCAAACATTCATCATATCAAATAGTTACATTGTTTTATGAATTGACTTCCCACCCTCATTTCTGCAGTATTTTTACTCAAACCTTTTCCACTGCGTTATATCTTTATATACTAGAAAAAAGTTTCTCTGTTACAGTTACTTTATCATTTTTCTTCTGCTGCTTTTATCTCAGATCCTGCAATTTCATTCGACTGTAGTATTTTTAAAAATATTCCACAAAAGGCCTCCATTCTTCTATGAAAAGTTTGTAATTCGGATCTCTTAATTTCTCTGTCGGCTTTACTATTTCTGTGCCATTTCAAAAGCCACTCTTCCTTCATTGGGACCTGCTCCTCTTTCCATTTCTGTGCATATAATATTCTAGCTGCTGTGTTCTCTATATTTATAACCCAATTTGCCTCCAAGCAGCTGCCAGTGGCCTACCTGGTTTCTCCCCTCACTATTTTATCTTCACAACAACCTTGTGAGGTAGTTAAGGTGACAGATAGCAGCTGATGCCAGGTCACCCAGGAGGGAATTTGAACCCTATTCATTCCCAGTGTTTCCACCAAACAACAATGGCATTCGTTTTTATTTTTTTGGTTCAGTGTAGAAACAATTTTCTCATTCCTGGAATTGTTTTTTAACTCCCTTGCCAAATAAAATTCTTTTGAAATTTGTTTTTAAGAAATGTTTTCTTTTGGTACAGGGCGCTAGCTTCCCAGGAGACTTGACCTATGCTATTGCTGGATTGATTTTTCTGGAATACAAAGCAAGCGCCCAATGGTCAGCCGAGCTGCTGGTCATCAATTACCGTGGCGAACTGAAGAGCTACCTTGTCAGGTAAGTGCTCGGTTGATGCCTCTGCACCAGCCAACAGTATTAACTGGGATTAACTTACTTTAGTGAAACAAACCACGCATCGAATACGTTATTGCTGTGCATTATATTTTCTGCTTTGAAATCACTTTGGGATACATTTTGGGAAGTGATTCATAAGTGGAATATAAAAAAAATTAATTATGTGCGAGGCTGCCTTTGGGAATGGTCTGGGAATTTCAGCTGGTCCAGAATAGGTAAAGGACCCCTGGGCGGTTAAGTCCAGTCAAAGGCGACTGTGCGGTTGCAGCGCTCATTTCACTTTCAGGCCGAGGGAGCCGGTGTTTGTCTTCAGACAGCTTTCCGGGTCATGTGGCCAGCATGACTAAACTGCTTCTGGTGCAATGGGATGTCGTGACGGAAGCCAGAGCACATGGAAATGCTGTTTACCTTCCCGCCACAGCAGTACCTATTTATCTACTTGCACTGGTGTGCTTTCGAACTGCTAGATTGGCAGGAGCTGTGACAGAGCAAGAGGAGCTCATTCCGTTGCAGGGACTCAAACCGCCAACCTTCTGATCAGCAAACCCAAGAGGCTCAGTGGTTTAGACCAGAATGCCACTCGCGTCCCCGTCCCCCCCGGTCCAGAATAGGGCATTTAGCAGGGGCGTTGCAATTGTGATCAAATCATGCCTGCGCTTTGTTATCTGCACTGGCTTGCAGTCTGTTTATGGGCCCAACTCAAACTGCTGGTTTCAACATTTAAAGCCCTAAATGGCTTGGGAATGAGACCAGGTTGACCAAAGGGATTGTCCTCTCTCTGCTTGATCCTTGAGACCCCCTCAGAGGTCCTTATTTAGGTTCATTCACCTAATGAAGGGAGGCAAGTGATTACCAGGGACAGGGGCCTTTTGGCACTGGCTCCTCAATTATGCAGTGCCTCATTCTCACATTGTTGATTTGCACCTGCCAAAAAATAGGTAAACATCTATCCCCCGCCCCAGGCCATTTATTTTCCAACAAGTACATACAGTCACTTTTGCTCTTAAAATTCTTGCACCAATTTCTTTTACCCTTCCTGGTTTAATGCTGGTCTTGAAATGATTTCTTGTTGCTGCCTCCATGCTGTCTATAAGAAGCCCTTCTTAAATTATGATTTCCACCGCATATTGTTATTTTAACTTTTTTTGAATAGTTATATTTGTTTCATTTTTAACTATTTTGCAAACTGCCCAGAGGACTTAACCGTGGATGGGCAATATATAAATGCAACAAATAAGTAAATAAATGCCTTTACTTTTGTCCAGTGTTGGAACGAATCAGAGCTTCCAAGAAAGCCACAGTTTCAGCTTCAGCAGCCATTATGTCCATGGAATAACTGCTGTAATTTATCATCCTGCACACCGGTAAGTATGTTAGTCTATTTTATATAGTGTGTGTGTGTGTGTGTGTGTGTGAGAGAGAGAGAGAGAGAGAGAGAGAGAGTGTTGTGATGTAGTTTATGTGATTCGGTTGCATTTTAGAAAAGGTCATAAATTCCCCCACCCCACATCTTATAAGTTGCAAATGGTTTGCTGGTGGAAGATAAGAGTTTGCTGGCATTTGCAGAAAGTGGTGAAATTCTGTTTCATTTTTTGTTTGGGTGGTGGAAAGATTAGCATATTTGCAGTTTGTTCTAGGCGTGCCGGGGGACCTAGAAATGCCTAGAAAACGGATCCTCCAGAAATTGTTGGATCTGTGTGGGCAGACCAGCGGAAGGTATTTGTTTATCCCATCAGGTGTGCTGATCCCTTCAGGTCCTTTCGATTTGCCTTCCAATTCCTACAGCTATTTTAAAATCAAGGAGAAATGCAGCCTAGGCCACAATCCCATTCCACACTTACCTGAGAGCAGGCATAACTGAATACATTGTTCCTTCTGAGTAAACAGGCATAGGCTGGAACTTTTAGTCATTTACGTCAGATTGCTGCTCTGAAATGGCAGAGTCTAAAAACTAAGGTATTTCAGAAAGATCTGTTTGGCTTACTTCAAAACCTTCAAGGAGGTTGGTGCTCCACAAGACAAGTTGTTCCATTTCTGTATGGATCTCTTCTCTTAATGTTCAAATCCATTGTTTTGTACCCTATCATTCGCAGATGTTAGCCTTATTTGGTTGGTGCCAAGTTGGGGGCAAGTACTCTTTGGTGAGACAACCCTAGCAGAGATTTAAGCAATGTAGATGTGGAAATATAGGCTGTTAGCCCTTTAAAATGTGCCCTTTAAAGTGAGTCCCAAAGTTTTCCCTAGGAAAAAGACCACATGTTTGGTAAGTATAAATATGGTTTACTTACAATCTCTCTGAAGGTCAGATTCATGTGCTTCAGAATCGCTGCACAGGCAGTAAAACTTAGCTTTGTTTCAAAATGGTGAAAGTTCCTAGATTATTGGTAAAGGACTTGGGTTGCCAGCTGTTGTTGGACTACAGTTCTTATCATCCCTAGCTAGCAGGACTAGTGGTCAGGGATGATGGGAAGTGTAGTCCAAGAACAGCTGAAGACCCAAGTTTGGAAGAGTGACTTGTGAGAGCTATGCGGTTGAGCTTTTCACATAGTCTGGGGGAGAACAAAGGCCTTGATTACCTGGTTCCTTCAAGGTGAGGGGAACATAGCTAAGCTTGGCAGTACAGTCCACTCCACAGTATCAATCCCCTTTCCTCTACCCTTACATTATAGTTCCTGTTAACTGACTTGCTGGGTACAATAATTGAATACAGGATACAGGAAGCTGCTCTATATTGTGTTAAGCTATTGGCCTGTCTGCTGTGTGGCTGTACCTGGAGATGTCAGAGATTGAAGCTGGACTTTCTAAATGCAAAGCAGATGCCCTACCACTAAGTTATGGGCCTTCTCAAACAAATAGAAGGGCTGTTGTTGCAAAGATAACAGAAGAGCCTCCAAAGGATGCAGAAACGCTAGTCCTTCTCACTAAAAACATTTCTTACTAGCGAGATAATCCATGCTGCTAAAATGGATAAAAATGACTTTTGAATACCTACAAGAGCTGCTGGCAGAAATCCCCCAGCCTCCAAATGACACCTTTCCCCCCCTGAGCCCAGAATCGTCCTGCGCTCCCCCTTTGGTTGTGTGTCTGTCTGGTCTTCATAGTTTTTGCAACTACATTTACGGATTTGAATATCACCAGTGTGTTTCTGTCTGGTTTCGACACGGATTTATTTTTCAGCCCAGCTTGGTTGTGGATTTTGGAATTCCCCCCCATTGTGCAAACAGAGCTGCCTAACTTCGATAACCAGAGCTTTCCGCTCTTCTTCTTTTCTTTGTAATATGTCTGGCTAAGATAGCGAATATGAAAGACAAGCTCATTACGACTATACTGCTCAGTGGTGGGACGTAATCTGCCTTTCGCTGTTCTTCTTTGTTTCCGTATGTTTGGAATTCTGCTTCCAATAACTAGCGTCAGTGGCTATGTTCTGCCTCTGTGGTTGGAGGCAGTGATGCTTCTGAACATGGGTTGCTGGAAATCTGTGGAGGGCAGATTCCTCGTGTGCTTAGACCCTTCTGGGTTTCCCCCCTGTATCTGGTTTTCTGCTGTGAAAACAGGCTGCTGGGCCTATCCAGCAGGCTCTTCTTCTTACCTTATGCTTACAAATATTACCCTCATTCAATTCCTTTTCACCAAGACTTCCTTTCCCCATAGATTTCTGTGATGATGGCAGCTGACAGCAGATTGACAGCTTAATCTATTTTCCCAGGGAGTGCAGATTATTTCTTCATCTTGCAGAATTGATATTGTTCTGTTCCGCCCCCTTCCCTCGTGTGTTGCAGTAATCTTTAAAGTCCCCCAGAGAAGACACCTACCTTCCCCAGTAAAGTGTGAAAAGGAGTACGGCAGCTGTGGGGATTTGAGCTGCGATTCACAATTTTGCAGTCAAATTCTTTTTCATGCTGTCTGAGGCTGTTGTGCATTTCGTGGCCTCGTTTTTTATATGTCTCTCAACGGAGAATGAGGACATACAAAAAACCCCTGAGGTAAGTCACACTCTGGCACACCTTCAGCGGCGTTTGGTTGAAATCGCTCAAATTAAATGTGTATAAGATGTGATCATCATCAGAGTATATGTACTCAGAAGTAAAGTCCTGTTGAGTTCCATGGGACTGACACCCAAGTAAGTGGGGGTTTAGGATTGCAGCATTATGACTGGGGTAGGAGAGCTGAAAAACAAATCACATCTGGCAACCACTGTGCCCCCTTTGGTTTCAGATAGCACATGGGTAAAGGTAAAGGGACCCCAGACCTAATGGTCAGCATGTGGCCAGCATGACTAAGCCGCTTCTGGTGAACCAGAGCAGCACACAGAAACACCATTTACCTTCCCGCCGGAGCGGTACCTATTTATCTACTTGCAGTTTGACGTGCTTTCGAACTGCTAGGTTGGCAGGAACAGGGACCGAGCGACGGGAGCTCACCCCGTCGCGGGGATTCAAACCGCTGACCTTCTGATTGGCAAGTCCTAGGCTCTGTAGATGAGTCTAAAAAACCTGGGACACAAATTTTCACGACCCTCTAGTGGCTATGGTAGCTCCTTTTCCAGAAGTGATGTATTTCACGTTAACTAGGAATGTGTACAGTTGTACCTTGGAAGTCGAATGGAATACGTTCCAGAAGTCTGTTCGACTTCCAAAATGGTTTGGGAACCAAGGTGCGGCTTCCAATTGGCTTTAGGAAGCTCCGGCAGCCAATCAGAAGTTGTGGCAGACATTCGGGTTCCAAATAACATTTGCAAACCAGAACAATCACTTCTGGGTTTGCGGCGTTTGGGACTCAAAACGTTCGACTCACAAGTTGTTCGAGATCCAAGGTATGACTGTACTCGATTCTGACAAAACAAAGCCTCCTGAGTTATATTTTGCTCTAGGAGGCTTAGTTTGGTCAGAATCAAGGATACACTTCCAGAGTTAATGCTAAATACATTACAACTGGTAAATGAGCCATCATAGCTGCTAGAGGACTGTGAAAGTTTGTGTCCTGGGCTTCTTAGACTCATCTACCCGTGTACTATCTGAAAACGGGTGCATTGGTTGCCAGATGTGAGATATATTGGCATTATTTTCAGCTCTCCTACGTCACTATATTTTGTGGGAAAATACTTGCTATGGTATTTTCTTCCCTTATTGCAGTTGCTAACATTTTTGTACCCAAAATTGAAGATCAGTGTTGAAAGGCAGCAACCTTGCCTGACATCCCTCCCCATGGTACAAGAGATTTTGAGATATGCCCATTGATGATGATTTTATTTCTTTCTTTGTAGTTGATGAACCAAATGAGAAATTTGAATGTCTTAAAACGTTTACCTAAAATCTCATTGCTTTTAGTGCCATTTTCATAAAAGAGCGTTCATTGTATGTGTCCAAATGCCTTTCTGGTCCCAGCAAAGAACAGCACTGCAGGTGTTTTTGCTCTGTAATTGATATGGATCATTTCCCTTCTACTCTCTCTCAATTGTTTTCTTTTTAAAAACCTGAGAAGACTCTCCCTGACTATAATAATCTAACGTTAGATTAAATCTTGCTGCTAGAATTGTTAACATTTTATAATTGGTATTCATCAGTGCTGTATTCCTGTGTGAGTCTATTGCTGAGACATTTTTGTCGCATTTCAGTATTAGAATATTCTTCGCTTTTATCCAGGACACTACTTTGTGTCCAGCAAAGTCCTTGTGCGAGTAGAAGTCATTTCACCTCTGCAATGAAACTTCTCCCCCATCTTCTTTCTCAAACTATTGTGGCACGAGATCCGTAACTTTGACCACTAGGTCAAAGACTCTTCTGTGAATTGAGGGATATCACTGTATATATCTCAATAACTTAAAATGGCCCCATTTGGATGAAGATGCCATGAGTTCATAAGATGAGGTATGCATGAACCTTCCACCTGCATCCTCTGTGTGGTCAATTACCTCCCTTGCCTGCCATGTTTAACTCAGGAAATATTTAGCTAAACAGTGTTTTCCTTAAACCCAATGTGGAAAACTATGTTTACCAGTACAGTTGTACCTTGGTTCTTGAAGGAATCCATTCCTGAAGTCCGTTCGACTTCCAAAAACGTTCAGAAACCAAGGCACAGCTTCCGATTGGCTGCAGTAGCTTCCTGCACTCAATTGGAAGCCTCAGAAGCTGCGTCAAATGTTCAGCTTCCAAAGAACGATTGCAAACCGGAACACTTACTTCCGGGTTTGTGGCGTTTGGGAGCCAAAACGTGTGCATACCAAGGTGTTCAAGAACCAAGGTAAAGTGGTGCCTTGGTTTGCAACCGCTTTGGCTTACAACCGTTTTGGATTATAACCATGTCAAACCCGGAAGTGTGTGTCCCTTTTTTTGGATTACAACCAATTTGGGGCAGGGGGAGGCCCCATTGGTGAAAGCGCACCTTGGGTTACAACCCGTTTTGGTTTACAACCGGACCTCTGGGACAGATTATGGTTCTAAACCAAGGTACCACTGTACGGCTGTAATGGACAAACCAGGATCTTAAACCAAGGTATGAAGTTAGTTTAAGATCCTGGCTTGTCTTACCAGCACAATTATTAACTTACACCGGAAAGGGGTTTCTAATACTGTTTCTCCAACTTGATATTATTCTCATCTCTCAATATAGGGGTAGCCAACATGGTGCCCTCCAGATATCCCATCACCCCTTACTATTGAGCATGCTGCCTGGAGCTACTTTTAGAGCCTGAAACGTATCAAGGGGACAAACTTGGCCAGCCTGTCTTAGAAGTTCAGTAAGGAAAAGTAGAGCTTGAACAGCTGTTTGAGTATAAAAGTTGCTTGCCTGCTTTCCACAAAAGAAAGAGGGAGAGAGCAAGTAGGCAGTGGCGTAGCGTGGGTTGTGAGCACCCGGGGCAAGGCAAGTAATTTGCGCCCCCTAACCCGTAGATTTGCGCCCCTAACCCGTGGATTTGCGCCCCCTAACCCGTGGATTTGCGCCCCCTAACCCGTGGATTTGCCCTAACCCCAGATGTTGCGCCCGGTGCGCCCGGCCCCCCCCTGCACCCCCCACGCTACGCCACTGCAAGTAGGTGTTGCATCCATGATCCTTTCATTCCCTCGGTTCCACTGACTACTAAATTAAAGGTCATTCATGGTGCAGGAATTCAAGCTCAACCAGCTGGAAGTATCTGGACACTTGATGGCCTCAGGCTATCTGTCAACTTGTTTTGGTTATTCTTTTTTTGGCATTATTGACTCTCTTGTCCAGTCCTTTAAAAAGCTAATAATTCATAAGTGAGCTCAGACCTCCTTTTGTGGCCCTCAATGGAGCTCTAAGATTCATTTGAAAGCTCTGCGTCTTGGTCTCTTAATATAGCTCCCGTCTGCTTTGTGCTGCACTTCGCCAGCTCTGTGAAGAGTTGTTTAAAATTTTAAGCATGTGCTGCAATGATACATATGTCTTCTTTTGTTTTGTGGGAGCAGGGTTTTTGTCTAACCTGATATGGCAGCTTTACTCCAGCTTTCATTAAATCTCTCCCATCCTGAGACGAGACGCTTAAATTATAAATGATATTGTGGTGTCTGCTAGCGTTATGAACTCGAATGAATTCAGCTCGGGCCTTTTTCTAATCTTTACCCACCTGAGCTCCTCAACCCAGCAGCAGCAGGCAAATGCACAGGACACTTCCCTATGGTCGCTGGGTGTGGATTGGAGAGCTAAACCAGCACTTGGGGTTAGAAAAGAACAAGGAGATAGCATCTTGGACTCCCTGCTTGAAGCCTGCCAGTCGGGAAGGAAAGGCAGAAGGGGGGAAAGCCCCATATGCTCATTGTCATAGTCAATTTCTTCTCCATCAGTAAGGCTTTTTCCAACTTTGAGCTGCTGCCACAAGTTGGCAGAAGGAACTTTGCAAGTTAAACCAACAGCACAGGCTTCTAAAGTAGATTTGACCTTTCTCGGGAACTTCCTCTAAGACACAGCACTGAAACCTAACGAAGCGCTGGAAGTATGGAATAGCGCTCCTACTGGTTGGAGGTGTTGCTTTCAGTTTCCGGCCCATGTAAAGCCTCCAGATGTCAAATCTTTGCTGCTAGAAGGACAACACCTCTCCAGGATCTCTCCCTCTCGTCAAAAGCCTTGCGCTAATCCCCAGTGCCTTACAGTTTGGGAACCACTGACATATGCATCGAATATTCTAAGTGTCTAGGAGAAGATTTGTGGCGATGGTGATTTGGGGCTATCTCAAGGGAGGCAGAACTTGTGGCAGGGTTGAATGGTTTGCTGTCACCATTTATTGCTAATGGGAGTAAGTTCACACTGGCTCTTTAACTGTTGGACTTTGTCCTCTTGCTAGAGTTTGCCCTTGACCATTGGTGGCATGCTTAAATTGAGAATAGGCGGTCCTCTAGGTCTTGCTGGACTACTGCCACCCCTGATGATGGGCCATATTGACTGGGGCTGGTGGAATCTGGGAGCAGGGAACTGTAGAGGGAAAGAGGAATTAGTGAAAATCGCATCCGCTCCCTTTCCACCAGTGCAGACTGTCCATTAGAGGAGTTGAGTTCACAGGATCTACTAGTATAATCAGCAAGAAGAGTAAAACTTTAAACCCTACTAAATGTAGGAAATGATGTTCATATTACACCATTCATTTCTCGTTATTAGTTCCCCTACCAATTTTGGTTTGGACTGTTTCTCTTCTTAACCATTGCCATTAAGTTAACTACTGTTTTTGTGAACCTGTTATGACTTTTACTCAGTACCATAAAAGAAACACTAAAGGATCTAAGAGTAGAATAAAATCAGCTATAAATTGCTTCTCTCACATCTTTCCAATAAGATGTAGATAATGCATGCACCAAAATTAAATATCATCTTCAATTTCTGCATTTTGGAATCTCCAAAAATAATTCTTTGGTAACCTTTACTTAAGGGTTGTCCAGATGGAATGCTTTATGCTGCTAGCTCAGACCAGTTCTGTACCTGATTTTCGGATGTAGTATTAAAACTAACCTATATTTTATAGTTAACTATAAATACAGGTTAGCATCACATGCATGTGTTGCTTTCACACGGCAAATGAAATCTCTCAAGACCAGCTTGTTGCCCATTTCTCTAACAAAAGGATTCATTTAACATCTCTTAGCTTTTTCCTTGAATAGTTATTTGTTCCCCAAAATAATTTAGTTTCTTTTTATGGCAGTGTCTGGCGCAGAAACTTGAGCTTCTAAAACAAAGCATGACACTTTGCAATTACTGAATCCATTTTTGTTGTTGTTGATCTATAATAGTTTTGAGTATTTTTTTGGGGGGGGGGTTAAAACCATTTATTTACAAACTTCTATATATAATTTAACCACTAGATGGTGATACTTTGCCAACTGAAATCAAATATGCGTAATCTGGTTTTTTATTTAATGATTTTACTTGGGTAAAATAATGCTCCGACACCCCTATTTCACATTTGTTTTTATCTGAAGAGGATTTCTGGGTGGGAAAAGAATTAAAGCAGGCAATTGCTTTGAAATATATCCCGCTAGGTGAATTCACAGTGCAATCCTGTGCATGGTGTAAGTCCCATAGTGTTAGTTCATGGAGACTTACTCCCAGGTAGGTGTTTACAGGATTGCAGCCTTGGAGGTTTAAAAATATTTTAAAATTCACATGATTTTTCTTCCCCTTGCTCTGAGTAGCGGTTTGAAGTAGTAAATGTTACAACTGATACGCCCAAGTGTGGAATTATTGCTATAAATATTTCAGCAGTTGTCAAGTCATCGCAGATGGCAAGTGCCTGTTTTTATTTATTTATTTCAGAAATTGCAGACTGCTTCCCAACAAATATATATATTGCCAAATACAACTTCCCTGCTTTGCTAGTGGAAAGTTAACGCTAAGGGCTAGATAGCTCAGTGGGTTAGAGCGTGGTGCTGATAACGTCAAGGTTGCGGGTTCGGTCCCTGTTTGTGGCTGCTGCATATTCCTGTATTGCAGGGGCTTGGATCTTGAGGGAGCCTTCCAACTCTGATGCTGTGACCCTGTGACTCCCGCTAGTGCAATGGAACTTCCTCTCCACCTTTGTGCCTTCCCCAAATCAACTCTGGAGGATAGAGGAAAAAACTGCCAGAACAGCAAGGGGGCCCAAGAGAAGGGGATATTCCCTCTGGTGGTCAAGGAGAAATCCTTGCGCTGACTGAACAATCCTAGGGCTGTCATATGTCCCAGACAGTACCTGGATTTTAAAGGCACAATTGACGTACAGGGTGAATTAGCAAAAGGCGTCGCTTCGTCCCGCATCTTTGGACAAATCAATCAAAAAATCGTGGGGTGTAAAAAAACAAACCACAACTCAACAATTTCGGTGGTTTCCTTAAGAAAAGCTCAACAATTTTGGGGTCTTCCTGTTTTTACTTTTTGAAACTCTAAGCAATCCCCTTAGCGCTGCATTGAAACCTGCCCATTTCATATAATATAATAGTCATGGTAATCTTAATACAATGAAACTTGCTGCAATTCATTGTAAAGTGATTGCTCATTGCTCAGAACAGAATTGGAGCATGCCAAACTCAAGATTTGATTCCTCTTGCTTGCGATAGGCTTTTGATGGTCGGTGGCTGCGAAATGGATGGTGAGGGATCCGGCGCGTCCAAAGCAAGTAGCTGTGGTCTGTCGGCGTGGAGAGTTCTTTCGGGATCCCCCTATTACAAGCCGGTTACGAGTTACGAAGATGATATCGGGACTGTGAGTAGCGCCGCTATCATCTAATAGGATCGTTTGAGCATACGTCTATTGGCCCTAAAGCCGCAGATCTCATTTTTATTCTTTACATTAGCAAAGGTTTCACATGTGTCATCTTCCATTTTAGTATAAAGGCAGACCAGACAATGCTTCTTCCTTGTTCTAACATTTCCAGATGTTGAAAAAGCTGAAATGTATCATCAGCAAGCTCATAGGATGTTGCTGTTAATGCACTGGGAACTGAATTTCTGAATTCTTCCTCCTCACCTATTTTTATCAAACTTAGGGGAAAGAGCTAGCCTTCAAATTCCACAACCACCAACAGTCTGCACAAGAGACTGGTTTCATTGTATGGCCCTATTGCTTTTGTATATTGTATATTGGGCTACAACCTTGTATACACACATCTAGTAGTAAGCTCTACTGAACACAAAGGGTATTTACTTCTCAGGAAGCATGCACAGAATTGTGTTGCTGGGAGAATTTCTGTTTCTGTTGCCCACCTTGCCCCTTCTGTGGCTGGAAAAAATACCCCCCCACCCCCATTTATGCGGCATAAATAACCTTGTGTACCTGGTGGTCAAATGTGAAGCTGTGGTTTTCGCTGCCTTCCTGATCTCAGGTTTATTCTTGACAACTGGTTGGTTAAAACGCTCTAGGCAACAAATACCCAGAACCTCTGTTCTAGCTTATATAATTCAGAATCTTTTTGAATTCTTTGCACCCAGAGCTACTTTTCTAGAAAAAGAGGTGCTGGACCCCTCACCATAAATGTTTCCCTTGTTCTCTTATAATTGCAATGGCGCCCACCTGAGAGGTGGTGGAACTGAGTTCTGGCTGAAAAAAGACTCGTTTGCCCCTATTTTGGAGGAATGTTACTGTATTATTTGTTGCTTCCATGATTTGCTTTAGCTTCTGACAAAGAAAACACTTGCACACACGTGTGTGTGTGTGTGATAAACACACACACATATACATACATGAGGTTAATTTGATATGGTTCCTTTTTTTAACAGGCCAAGAGAAGGTCATTGTTCAAGATTAGGTCTCTCAACTTTTACAGTAGACAAGGAAGAGAACAGGTAACAGAGGATGTATATATATATATCAATACCTTATGCTTTTGTGAGACACGTGTCAAGTGCAACTTTTGCATCAGGGGTGGCAGTTCTGCGGCACTCAAGATTTTATTGGGACTCGCAGGCAGCATGGCCAGTGGCCAATATTTATTTGTCAATATGTGGTTTGTCTGTGGTGGTGACCTCTAAAATCTGCATCTCTATCTCTGTTTGTTCCATATCTGAGCACAACCTAATAATTCTGTTTCCAGCAGCCCCCAGTGACAGAAAAGAAAGCTGTTTCCACCGATTGTCATATGCCTGTTTTGGTGGAGGTGCTGGATTGAAGCCAACAGAGTCCTACTCAGAGTAGACTGATTGAAATTAATGGCTGTGGCAAACTGAACTTCATTTCAGTGGCTCTGCTCTGACTTAAAATTTATTTAAACATGATCTGTTCTCTCCAGATCTCCACACAGTAATTGTGGGGGATTCCTTGGGAGGTTGTAATTACAGTACATATACAGTGGTACCTTGGGTTACAGACGCTTCAGGTTACATACGCTTCAGGTTACAGACTCCGCTAACCCAGAAATAGTACCTTGGGTTAAGAACTTTGCTTCAGGATGAGAACAGAAATCGTGCTCCGGCGGTGCAGCAGCAGCAGGAGGCCCCATTAGCTAAAGTGGTGCTTCAGGTTAAGAACAGTTTCAGGTTAAGAACAGACCTCCGGAATGAATTAAGTACTTAACCCGAGGTACCACTGTATTGGACGTTCATAAATAACAGAAGATTTTGTTGCCTTTGCCCTTTTGCACAAAACCCACATTTTAAAAAGAATTGCGAATGAAAATGGCTATTGCCTCCCCGTCTCCCACTTTGCCCCTTGTGGCTGGGTAAGGCTTGTACTCTTGCGCACTTCTTCAGCCTTTTAAAAAAAGTGTCTGTGTGAACTCAGGTACGGAAACTCCTGTGCGCATACCCAAAATGAAAAAAAAAAAGGTTGTTGAGGATGGGTGAGTGTTTGCGGGAAATGATGGGAAAATGCAGCTCAGATGTGGATGGCAAGCGGCAGAGTGGTAATTAATATAATGACTGAAAAAAATGGGAATGTGAAGAACGTCACGTGCCAAATGTGTACATAGAAAAAAAATGATCTGAAAGACTCACTTGTGATATAGCATCTCCTTCTGGAAGCACCTATCATAAGGTGTGTGGTGACAATACTTTCCTTTCTCTCCCAACTTGTTTGACTGTGTGGTGATAGCTGCTCATGGTGGCAGCTGCATTCCCTCCTGTGACCATCCAGAGTGAGGTCAATGCAATACAGGAAGCATTGCCCTTGCTCTGAATTGGCTGTGTGCTTCCCTCAGTGATGTCACAGTGTCAAATCTGATTGGATATTAGGCAACATGATGTCATGAGATCCTTCAGTGCAGGGGCAGGGAACCTGTGACCTTCCTAATGCCTTTGGAGTCCAGCTCCCATCAGCTCTACCCAACTTGGCCAACAATCAGGAATGATGGGAGCTGTAGACCTGCAACACACTTTGTTCTCTATTGGCTGTATTATGTTGTGAGGAAGAAGCCTAGTGGGAAACAAAAAACAGCACTGAAACAGCAGCCAAATGGGGCAGGGAACAGTGGGTGAATAGCTTCACTGTGTGCTGAAAATGTTTGCCTGAAAACATTTGTCACCATGCTAAAACACCCTCAGTTTCTTACATTTTAGTCAGTCTAGTATTTTATATTCTAGAAATTAATGGCAGGGGTCCATTACTCTTTGGAATGATTCACTCATCTCTTTTCCATTTCTTACTCATAAATACATTTGACAGCATTTGCAACTCTTTTATATTATTTTAAAAATGTCTTATAGCCTAGTTTTTAAAATTATGTAGATCTTTCCTTCTCAGTATTTCATCTAAGTAGTTTCTAGCAATAAGAAGACATGACTTATCATTAAAAGCCACTGTGAGTTCTGATTGGTTTATATTTTGTCCATTGTTTGCATGACACAGATTTGACGTGTTGCCCACAGACTCCCCCTGCCTTAGTCAACAACCTGACATTCCCCTGAGTGTTCTGCTACTTCACGTCTATCCTGTCCTAGCTGATGGGTGATTGAATGGAACTTCTAAGAAACTGTGTTTAGGATTCAAGTGCCACTCTATTATCCACTTAACTGCTTCACAGTTTATGACCCCCAAATTTGTCATCCTCTAAATGTTTTGGACTACAACTCCCAGGACCCCAAACCATTGACCATGGTTTCTGGGACCATGGTTTGTGGTCCAAAATATCTGGAGAGCATCAGGTTGGGAAAGGCTGGGCTACATCTTGAAGGTCCTTTACACCTGGGGAGTCTAACACTTTTTGGCTCAAGGACTGCATTCATCCATGGCCAACCCTTTAAGGACTCCCACACTCAAAAATGGTGGGATCTTGGGATGTCAAATCAGGCCCTCAAACTAGGAGTTAGCCACACTTGTTGTACACACTTACCTGGAAGTAAAACCCATTCATAGAACTGCCCTACTAGTTTCAGGAATTGTGGTCCTTTCGTGATGCTTCTGTGTATCTGTTGTACAAATTCTAAGGCGCACTTCATGTTTTATAAGATCTGGGAGGTGTGCAAAGGGAAGATACATTGAAAATGGGGGGGGGGGGAATGAGGGCTATGAGCTTAATGCTTCTTCAGAATGCCTTTGCTTTTAATCACTGATCAAAATCTTGCGCAGGATGGTGTTTTCAAGATGAGCCTTTCTCCAGATGGGACTCGCCTAGCAGCTATTCACTTTAGTGGAAAATTGACTATCTGGGGAATCCCTTCTCTAAGACAACAAGGAGAATGGGAGCAGAGCGACCAGGTATGTGATGATTAACAGTTTGTAAATACTGGAATGTATTTGTAGCTATAGATAGCTTAAATGAAACTTGTATGACATTTCTTGTCACCTCCTTTTTTCTGCTTTTTAAATGGTGGTATTTATTTTTTTAGCATGTCGAAAATGCTAAAAGACATATATGTCTTTTTATATGCACAGCATATTTGTTCGTTATCAAGAAATGGTGCTTTTTAGCCATTGGAATGGTTATCCATATGGAAACTGAATCAATTGTAGACAATCCTACACATGCCTACTCTGGAATAAGACCCATTACTCACAGCTAAGTGTGTCTAGGATTCGCTTAAAACTCACTTGATCAATTAACTAAAATTTCTTTAATTGGATAACATACCCATTACAGTTGCTATTTTTTATAATCATCTATCTACATTATGCAGCTGCTAGGGTCATTTGAGCTATGTGCTACAATGCATAAAGATTAATATTGGCAAAAAATATTTGCAGCTGAGCTGAATTTACAGCCCAGTGTATCTTACAACATGGTAACATCATTTATCTTAAGATGATTGTATTCAAATCCGTTTGTTGTATACCTGGAAAGACAAAAGAGAGATGCACACAGGAATGTAGACCAAGGTTCAAATCAGTATTACTTGTTTAATCACTTCTTCCCCAGAAACACTTCTTGGAGTACCAGAACATATGTTTCATTCCTTGTTTTGCTTCTCGTTACTTCAGGGTTTATTGTCCCTCCCCCCCAAGACAATGATCAGTTGTGTCCCATATATTCTCTGTAACATTTCAAAATTGAAATAATTTAATCTGATTTATAGAGATGTAGTTTTAATATTAACATGTGCACACACACTGTTTGGAGGAAGTGTTTTCTGCCTTTGTGCTCAACTCAGCAGTGCTTCCCTCTCTGTGTTTGTGTCTGTATGGGGTTAGGTTTTCCCCCAAATCTCCTTGCACATGGGTAGGCAAACTAAGGCCTGGGGGTCAGAGCCGGTCCAATCGCCTTCTCACTCCGGCCTGCGGACAGTCCTGGAATCAGCGTGTTTTTACATGAGTAGAATGTGTCCTTTTTAAAAAAATGCATCTCTGGGTTATTTGTAGGGCGTAGGAATTCGTTCATCCTGCCCCCCAAATATAGTCTGCCCCCCCACAAGGTCTGAGTGACAGTGGACCGGCCCCCTTCTGAAAAAGTTTGCTGACCCCTGTCCTTTCCTATCTATCTTGTCATAGCAAGATAGACATTTGCAGTCATTAAAGCTTTGGAATTGGTTCCAATAATACAGAGACCGCTGAATGCATATCACAACTAAAAAAAATGTTAGATGGCATCTTCTTGTGACATGACTGGGGTAGGTGGGAATCCTAGCTGAAGTAAAAATGGAGCTCTATTTCATATCTAGCGTTGTTGTAATAGATGATTCAGACTACAGTAGAAATTTTGTTGGCAGTGGTAGTAGCTTCCTTCATTTTTTTAAGGCTTCCTTCATTGTATATATTTATTGCATTGTGCCAGTGTTTTGATTGAAATGGTGGTTCAAGAACAAACAGTTTTGGGAATTATGGGGACAGAGCTACCCAAACTGTATAAAAATTTATTCAGGTATGCAACTACAGTGGCAAGAATGTTACTTGCCAAAAAATGGAATGAAGAAGAAGTCCCAGGGCAAGAAGAATGGACACAAAAACTTATGGAATATGCAGAAATGGCGGAACTTACTGGAAAAATAAGAAATCAAGATAACAAACCTTTTGTAAAAGAATGGAAATGGTTTACAAACAAACTGTAAACAGATAAGAACATTGGCAGAATTACTGTAATAACCTGCAGTTTTATAGGAGTATATATTTAAAGTAGATGAATAAATGAGTAAGTTAATTTGGAATATGGAGAAAATATAAAAAAATAAATTTAAGGAACTGCAGAAAGAGTGGGAAGGAAGTCGAGTTTCAAAATGTTAAAATGATTGTAAAATTATTGAAATGTATAAAATTGAAAACCATAAACAATTTTTTGGGAAAAAGAACAAGCAGTTTGTAGAATCCAGGACTGACCATTTAAAGTAATAGAAGAATCCTGGCTTTTAACTTCCAATGAAATTGGATCCCAATTCATATGTTACACTTCGGTCATCTTTCTGACAGTGTGAATTGCTTGAGATTGGAAATTGTCATGTGTTCTAATCATGCAGAAGTAATAATTTAAAAATGGGGCCTGATTGCCTTGCTAGCTTGAGTGATATTCCGTTCTGTCTTTCTCCCTTACCTCCCCACTTGCTTTCGCGGCACCTTCTTAATGTTCAATCCAATATGAGGAAAGTTTTCAGAAGGATGGCTCCACTTGTTCAGAAGTCATAAGACACTGCTTGTTGGTAGTTTTGTTTATAGTGTACATATGAATATGTATAAAACTTAATTGGAGATTTTCTTTTTCTTTTAGCCAGGATATGATGAAATCAAACCGGAATGGCGACTCTCTCTTGAGAAACGGAAGAAAATCAAAGGTTGGAGCCATAGTGTAGTTGTGTGTGTGTGTGTGTGTGTGTGTGTGTGAGAGAGAGAGAGAGAGAGAGAGAGAGAGAGAGAAAGACCTGAATGAGCAGGAGAATGTTAACCCATCATTGTGTGTTTAAGATATCATAAGGGCTAACGTTACAATGCTGCCATCCAAAATGCTAGAAGATTACATGTCCATTCTGAGGAAGCAGTATTTGAGAATGTGTGAGTGACGGGCACATCCTCTTTCAATTTCTTTCCATTTTTATGAGCCATGTGTAAAATGTGAAGATATTCTTCACCCAGTTTGGAGTCTGTGAGGAGCTGTCCATGGTGCCAGGCAGCCTGGAATAGGATTTCTGTACTGCTTGTGTTCTAGACCCAACACCCTTTCTTTCAAAAGGATCAACAGCTTTCATCATTCTTGCTAGGTTCTGCCTCAGCTGCATTTTCCCTCCTTGCCCCCAACAGGGATCCCAGAGGACAGCTCCAACAAGACAATTTTACCCCCACCCCACCCCACAATACACATTCTGTCACTATCTTGATGGCTTCTCATTATGTGAAATTGTGTTCTGTGTATTTCTAAGATGAACTTTACTGTTACTTTTAGGCTGCGTTGAAAGGTTTTATATCTTGAAAAGTGGAGTGTAAATAATCTCAGAAATAGTGCAGTTTTGCGTGTGTCGTTGTCGTCTATTTACGATGCCAGTTTAATTTACAGTGTTTTGTTTACAAAGGGTGCCTTCAAGAGTGTACAAGTTGCTACCTTTTTGTGGACGATCCCATTTCACTTCCAAACTGATATTAAGTGTCTCTCCCATTCTTCATTTGCCTATGCAGGGTGGCTCATAGCAATTTAATTTTAGCATCCTTTAAATTAAGAACTCCTGTGTAATCATAAATACTGCAAAATAAATTAAAGGCAGAAAACAAAATAAAATATAACCTTGAAATGAAAAAGCAGATCCTTAGCAGGGGGAAATCTGCTGCAATAAAAATGTGTTTTCCCAGCCAGCAAAAGATGGATAGGCTATGTACATTCATCCTGGGGCAAAGTATCTGATAATGCAGCTACTTGAAAGGCCCTGACATTTGTAACTAACAACCGGGCCTCACGTGAGACACAATAATAATAACAATAATAAAAATAAAATACAAAAACAATTTTATTATTCGTACCCCGCCCATCTGACTGGGTTGCCCCAGCCACTCTGGGCAGCTTCCAACGTCTATAAAAACATCATAAAACATTAAACTTTAAAAGGCTTCCCTCTACAGGGCTGCCTTCAGATGTCTTCTAATATAGTTATGCATATAGTTATGCATCTCCTTGACAACTGATGGGAGAACGTTCCACAGGGTGGGGACCACTACCGAGAAGGCCCCTGCCTGGTTCCCTGTAAACTCACATCTCGCAGTGAGGGAACCACCAGAAGGCCTTTGGGGCTGGAGCTCAGTGTCCGGGCAGGATGATGGGGGTGGAGACTCTCCTTCAAGTCTATCTGTGTATTTGAATGCCAACACCCAATAATAATAATAATAATAATAATAAATAGATTGGTTCATGTGAAAAACACAATCTACCCTAAGATATTATGTCAGAGCTAGTATTTAGGACCCAGAAGAAGGTGATTCTTCACACTGGCAAATATTTTTCAAGTAGCGTAATTCTACAACATAACTATATAATAAGCAGTATAACAAAGTAGAATCTCTTTAACTCAGCCCCTTTGTGGATATTTCATTCCCTTTGGGAGAAGCCATATATATTCTCCCTCCTCCCTTCCTCCCTTGGTTGTGACACCTTTCCCAGATGGTTTCTGCTTGATATAGCTTCATTGAGATTCCATGAATAATGTTCTGAGCATTTGCCAGAGAGATTGTTGCGCAGTTGGCCTGAGGAGCCATAAGTCCATAAAGGTAAAGGTACCCCTGCCCGTACGGGCCAGTCGTGACCGACTCTAGGGTTGCACGCTCATCTCGCTCAAGAGGCCGGGAGCCGGCGCTGTCCGAAGACACTTCCGGGTCATGTGGCCAGCGTGACGAAGCTGCATCTGGCGAGCCAGCGCCACACACGGAAACGCCGTTTACCTTCCTGCTATAAAGCGGTCCCTATTTATCTACTTGCACTTAGGAGTGCTTTCGAACTGCTAGGTTGACAGGAGCTGGGACCGAACGACGGGAGCTCACCCCGCCACGGGGATTCAAACCGCCGACCTTACGATCGGCAAGTCCTAGGCACTGAGGTTTTACCCACAGCGCCTCTATATATTAATTTTTAAAGTTTCACCCTGCTTTGTGTGAGCAGATCTGCCTAACACACTTAGCTGCATTATTTTTAAAATATTACATGAATTAGTCTGTCAGAATCTTTAATTATTCAGTTTTGCTTTAGTTAATCCAGAGATAACTTTAATTAAAATACTACCGTAAAAACGTAGCGAAGCGAAGCTCTACGCAATGCCGATACAGTATATTGTCGTTAAAGTCTCAGATGATTTTTTAATTAAATAATTGAAGCTGTTCTAGTTCCTGTTGTAAAGCTTTTTTTTCTACTTTCCCCCACCTCCAAGACAAGGAATTTTTTTACCCAATGATAGACATCAACTGGTGGTCAGAGAATGCTGTCATCCTGGCTCGCTGCTCAGGTGCTCTGACAGTGTCATCAGTGAAGACCTTGAAAAACCTGTTGGGCAAATCCTGTGAATGGTTTGAAAGTTCCCCTCAGGTCACCTCTGCTCATGATGGTGGATTTCTAAGTTTGGAGGTAGGGAACACTGGCAGAAATGTCATATTTCTATGTGTGGAATGTCAGCTCCTTCGTGTGTAAGTCTCCTATACGTGTGTGTGCATGTAAAGCATTTTAGATGGACTTCAATCATTAGAATAGAAGAGTGAGATGCATTTGACGATGTCCCTATTCAAACGTATTTTTTAATTATTTCATTGCGTTTATGAAATGTTTTTTTCCGTAATATTATCTCAAAGCAATTTCACAGGGGCAACATCAATTCCATGTGTACAAACAATTTAAACAATTTCATATGTAAAACCAATTTCAAATCCAATATAAATACAGACTGGGGTAGTTCTGACTGGGATGTCACAGTAAACCATGGCTTTTTCCAAGGTGAAGTAGCTGCATAGAGCCTCCAGCCTTCTCTGGTGTGGCTGTAAGAAGTTGACCTGGACGCTTTATTACTTTATCAAAATAATTTTTTTAAAAAAAAAAATAATCGGAAATAAATAAGAATAGAAATGTGCATCCCCACCACCGAGACCATTCTATTGTAACTACCCAACCTCCCTAAACTTCAATACATCTTGAGATGGTTTGACCCCTTCCCATTTTAATAGTACAAATTCTACAAACACCCTCCATATCTCCTCAAAATCATTTCTCCTCTGTATTCCCCATCTTACCTTAATGGCACATGTCAACTTATCATTAATAGCTATATCCCACACCACTTTATACCATTCTGCCATTTTATATTCTGCTTGCCCCTTCCACTTCCTAGTCATCATAATTCGTGCAGCTGTCAATAAATTTGTGTGCAAGTCCTTCATAGCCTGTGAACCTTCCACCCCATCGAAAATTGATAATTATGCTACCTCTGGACTTTTGGTCAGCTTTAACCCAGTGATTTCTGTTATCTTCTTAAGCATCCTTTGCCCAAAAAATTCATACATATTTATACCTCCACTACATGTGAACATAATGTCCCGTTTTCTGGCATTCCCTCAAACATAACACCAAATATTCCTGACCTGGACACTTTATGTTGAAACCTGGCAAACTCTTGTAAATCTTACCTATGCTCTGTCTGAAACAAGCCAGCTTCATAATCTGTGAACCATGTTAAAATAATCCTATCCCTGCTTCATATGTGCCTCCACACACAGCCATTTTACTTCATGAGTGAGCAAGCAAGCTACATCTGAACCAGGTGGGTACTCAACCAAGTTTCACTCTGTAACTCATTGGAATTAATGAACATGGATAAATTAAGTCTGTTAATGCCAGTGGCTCCACTCCGAGTGAAACCTAGTTGAATACCTGCCCAGGAACTATAGCTAATGGCTTTGGAACAAGCCACGCTTTGAAGTTGGCTTAACACCCTAGCTTATTCTGAGGATGTAAATCATAATTTCACAATTAAGACTCGACAGGAAACTGTAGTTATTCTGGTGTTTTCCAGCTCACGAAAAGGGACAAACAAAGCGTCTGTGATGGAACTACAAGGATCATTTGTTAACTTGTTAAACTGACAAACGATCACTTTAACTTGACTGTGGTTAGTTTGTTCTTAACAAGCCATATATAAGATTTACTGCATTCTGTTGGGTTTCGATGAAATGGCAAACTGCCCTTAATAAAAAACAGACACAGGACATTCCAATCTTCTCACAGCCATGCCGGGAAGTTGGGGAGTGTGTGAGATCAAGGCTGTGGCTTATCCCTGTTAGGATAAACCATGGTTTATTGTGACATTCTAAAGTAGCTGGGTGACTTTCATTTACTGGCAAAAAATAAATTAATTTAATCTATAGTAAAAGGACACACAACTATGGAAAAGTTAATTCTGATTACATATTGTGGGTTCTTTTTGTTGAACTCAAAACTTCTGATGGTATGACTAACAAGCACTAAGTTATCCATAGTTAATAAATCTCATCTACTTTAGGAGCTCTTCCCGCCCTCTCCCCCAGCCAATGAAACTAAATTAATTTGTTTAATTTAGCTCTCTCTCTCCCCCCCCCATCTTTGGACTTGCAGTAGAGATCTATCCTAACACCCCTGTATTTATATACTTCTGGAACATCAAAAATGAAGCATACGTCATAGGAAATTTATGAAACGCCACAGAACATAGAATCTTCAAATCAGGAGAACACTGGAAATGCGAAGTAGCACAGTTTAAGGAGCAAGTCCAACATAATTTTTAATCCTCCTTTTTAGCACCAGCTGAGCATTGGAGGGTTAAATCAAGAGTCAGTAGTGTCACATCTTTCACTCAGCGATATAGTGGATATTTTAAAAATGCCTTCAATTAGCAAGCCTGTCTTCTTCTGAATAGTTGCCGTTGTTGAGCGAGACTTTTGTTCCCTTTATATTAAACATAATGTCTGTGCATATGACGTTTGTATGCATCTGATGTGTCTCTTTTGTTAATCCTTTACCTTGTCATCTTGTAATTTCCTCAGGGCTGTCTGCCTTTCAAATACTGAGATTTTTTTTTTGAAAATTATTTCCCCTCTAGTTCTTTTATTCCCGTTTCTTATGTTTCTTTGTGTATCAGCAGTGCCACTATTTCTCTTAAAACTAAAGATCTTGGTGCCATCCTTTTCACGATGATCTAAGTCTCGTTTTCAAGTTGTCAGATAATGCTAAATTCCCTTTTTTTCTGCCCATGCTCCATTCCCTTATTAAATAATGTCTTAATTACAGTAGTACCTCGGGTTACATACGCTTCAGGTTACACACGCTTCAGGTTTCACACGCTTCAGGTTACAGACTCCGCTAACCCAAAAATAGTGCTTCAGGTTAAGAACTTTGCTTCAGGATGAGAACAGAAATCATGCTCTGGCAGCGCAGCAGCAGCAGGACGCCCTATTAGCTAAAGTGGTGCTTCAGGTTAAGAACAGTTTCAGGTTAAGAACGGACCTCCGGAACGAATTAAGTACTTAACCCGAGGTACCACTGTATTGTTGTGGGGGGTTTTGGGGGTTGCAATTTTGTACTCTCTTACCTGGGCGTAGATACCATTAAGCTCACTGAGGCTTACTTTTGAATTGACGTATAGGAATGTTCTCTTAGCCATCCCTTTTCTGCCTAAGACACTTGCTCCTATTTTGTGTTCTGCTGCCCACCTGCTTTCTCTAGCTTTTCCTTATTATTCATTTGATTTCGTTCTAGTATTCTCATTCGTCCTTGCTTCTATTCCCTATCTTTCGGGGCTTTTTTCTTCATGAACTCTTTAGTGGCCTATATAAATGTACTTGTTCTCATTCTCTCTCTCCCTCTCCCTCAAATGCTTGAAGGTTCATTTGTCTGAGGTAGTCTATGCTCAGTTGTTTTTAGTGTTATCCTATTTTTTGTGTATTTTTAGCCCTCCTTCCCCCATTAGAATGTAAAACTGCTGGGCAGCATCTGGCTACCTGCATTGCTGAAGCTATAATCATACATGGCACTGTGTAGTTTTGAAGCAAGGTTTGAGGCAAAAGTGCAAAGCTTCATGTGCCTTTTTCATTGTTGTTCATTCAGATATACTGCTACAACCAAATTACATGTAATGATAGATCTTTCCGCATCATAATCTTGTTTTAAAACTTGTATTCAGTTTCAGATATTTCAGTATCATATGCTTCCTGTGTGACCTTGTGATTAGATGATATAGTGATATCACTATATCTATAACAAGAAACGAAACTTCTTTCCTTTCAGAATGTCTAAACCCTAACCCAAAATGCGAATTCTACGGCAGTTTACATAAAAAAATATAAATACACTATTAAAGCAACCAGTAAAAAACAAAACAAAACCATAACCTAAGAAATAATAAACTAGAAAACGCAGCTACTATTCAGCCAACTAATACAATACAGATTTCTCTTTTTTTCTTCAAAAAAATAGGTCTGGGCAAATGTAAACCTGGTACCAAAAATAATTCAATGACAGTGCTTGTCTTACTTTCAATACCAAAGGCATAGGGCATTCCAAGGAGACCCTACTAATTCTTACAAAATGTATTTATTAAGCATGTCCTAGTCCTTATGAATGTACTTAGCACTGGGCTTGTGCTAATGGCCCTTCCATGCTAATAACTTTGCTCTGTATGTAGCCTCTGCTGGATGTTTGAGAAGGAAATTCATTTTCTGGAACTGGTTTCTTTTTGGTCCCAGAAGCTTTGAGAATTGTGGTGGTGGCTTATTGCCTCTCTGTGTCCCGAAGCCTGACAGATTTAAGTGTGATACATTGTGCTGTTTAGTAAGAATTGCTTTCCTCGTAGTGCGAGGTGAAGCTAGCTCCAAAGAGATCGCGCTTGGATAGCAGGCCCGGTGATGAAGACGAAGGAGAAGATGACTCCGATTCGGATGACGAAACTTCTGCCAAGGCCCGGTATTTTGGCTACCTTAAGCAAGGCTTGTACTTTGTGACCGAAATGGAGCGCTTTGCTCCGCCGCGGAAACGTCCGCGCACTATCATAAAGAATTACCGCCTCGTGAACCTGAGGTCTACGACTCCTGAGGAACTGTACCAAAGAAAGGTGAGAGTGAGACATTCTTCCCTCCCTTTTCTCACGTGATCATTAATTTTCTCACAACAGGGCACTTGGGTCTTAGTTCAGCTGGACATGTTTCGGTAGCATTGGTTTAAACCAGGGTTTCCCAAACTTGGGTTTTTGGACTACAACTCCCATCATCCCTAGCTAGCAAGGGTCAGGGATGATAGGAATTGTAGTCTGAAAACAGCTGGAGACCCAAGATTAGGTAACACTGGTTTAAACAGAACTACCTTCCAAGTTATTTTGATGTGCCTTAATTAGTTTGTCATTGCACTCGTATTTCGAAGAGTATTGGGGTTGTTTGTCTGCTTATTGCATTTTATATTCCACCTTTCCTTCAAGGAACTTAAGGTGGTGCACATCATTCTCCTGTTTTTCATTTAATCCCCACAACATCCATGTGAGGCAGGTTAGGCTGAGAGTCAGTGACTGACCCAAGGACAGCCAGCAAGCTTCATGACTGAGTGGGGATTTGAAGCTTAGTGGCGCTGTGGGTTAAACCACAGAGCCTAGGACTTGCCGATCAGAAGGTCGGCAGATCGAATTCCCGTGACGGGGTGAGCTCCCGTTGCTTAGTCCCTGCTCCTGCCAACCTAGCAGTTCGAAAGCACGTCAAAGTGCAAGTAGATAAATAGGTACCACTCCGGCGGGAAGGTAAACGGCGTTTCCGTGTGCTGCTCTGGTTCGCCAGAAGCGGCTTGGTCATGGTGGCCACATGACCCGGAAGCTGTACGCTGGCTCCCTCGGCCAATAAAGCGAGATGAGTGCCGCAACCCCAGAGTCGGCCATGACTGGACCTAATGGTCAGGGGTCCCTTTACCTTTAACTTTATAATGTACAGTGAGAAGCAGAAGGCATTTTCTAGTCATGATGCTGAAGCAGCATAGTGCCTTGTGCATTTTTTCCTTCCCAATCAATAAATGTGCAGGTGTTACTCGTTTGTTGCAAATGCTTTTTCCTCAAGATACAATTTCTGCTATGGGGATCTCACATTTCTTCCCCTGAGCATTTGAAGCATATTATATTGTTCCTGGATGAAATGAATCCCTTCCTGTTAAGATTGTGCAGCCTTTGATTTGAGACTGCTGTGTAAAATGAAGGGTCATGGGCACCTGCTATATATGGATTGTGATGAAACCGGTTGTCTAGTGGATCAGACACTGTGCAATTGTTTTTGACTGGCAAAAGGGTATCCTGGGAGGGAAATGATCTTCCTGATTCTCTGAATAATGCTAAACCTGTTGTACTTGTTGCTTTTCTTATGGAAAGTTGGAATGGAGCCCGCAGCAATTGCTTTGATTTCATTATGCTTTCTTTGTAGATTGATAATGAAGAATACGGAGAAGCTTTGTCGCTGGCTCAAACATACGACCTTGATTCTGACCTTGTGTATCAGAGGCAATGGAGGAAATCGGCTGTTAGCATTGCTTCTATTCAGGATTATCTGGTATGTTCTCTTAGGGGAAGGTAGTTTTTATGTCAGCCTTTCTGAAGCTCATGCCCTGCACTGCAGATGTTTTGGACTACAATGCTCATTGGGTGGGCTTCACCTAACATGCCTTTGTCAGTGGAAACTTCCACTTGTGCAACAGGACTTCCCCCTCCCCCAGCCATGTGCCCCAACCCGCAACACCAAAATTGACTCTGAAGGGTTGTGCGATTCCCCCAGAGTGAGGGGCAATTGTTCCTTCTGACAAGTGTCAGTGCTTGTGCAGGTGGAATGTTCATAATAACTCGACAATGAATTCCACCAAATGACTTCAGGGCTCATGTGTGTTCCAGTCCAAAACATCTGCCGGCCGCCATGCTTTTAGAAAGCATGTCAAATTTCCAGTGTTATTGGGTCTAAAGCTGGATTTGAAAAAAACCCCAAAACAATTATTTACTATGCAAAATAAACAGGGTTAAGCATTTTTATTTTTATTTTGTACTTTGCAACATTAGTCATACTCAGAAAAGACCCATTGAATACCAATTGATGCCCATTGGGTAGTCTCCTGATGTCCCTTTGCTGGATTCAGAGGCCCTTCTTCATGTGCTTCCTCTACAAGAAGTCCAAAGGGTGACAACATGAGAATGGGCCTTTTCTGCAGCGGCTCCCCATTTGTGGAATGTTCTCCTCAGAGAGGTTTGCCTGGCACCTTCATTAGACACCGTTAGGCACCAAGTGAAAATGTTCCTATTCAACCAAGCCTTGGGCTGACTGACTTCCAATGTCCTTTTAAATGTGTTGTGGGAAGGGGGATTATTTGTTTTTGTTCTTTTTTATGGCTTTCTGGTGGGTTTTATATTGTACTGTGGTACCTCGGGTTACAGACCCAGAAATAGGACCTCGGGTTAAGAACTTTGCTTCAGGATGAGAACAGAAATCATGCTCTGGCGTCGCGGTAGCAGCAGCAGGCCCCATTAGCTAAAGTTGTACCTCAGGTTAAGAACAGTTTCAAGTTAAGAACGGACCTCCGGAACGAAATAAGTACTTAACCCGAGGTACCACTGTAATTTTATGTTGTGAGCTGCCGTGAGATCTACAGATGAAGTGCAGTATACAAATTTAAGAAATAATAATAATAATAATAATAATAATAATAATAATAATAATATCATCCTTTCAAAATGTCTACTGATGTGTTCTCTGTAGTCCAGTTGATTTGATCTCCAAATCACAATTAGGGGTGAATGGGAGGTTAAAAAAAGGTAATTGTTAGTGTAACAGAGCTTTTCCCAAACGTGGGTCTCCAGCTGTTTTTGGACTATAACTCCCATCATCCCTAGCAACAAGACCAGTGGTCAGGGATGATGGGAATTGTAGTCTGAAAACAGCTGGAGACCCAAGTTTGGGAAACACTGGTGTGACATCTGCAGGAAGGGCTAAATGGTAGAGCAAATACTTTGAATGTAGAAAATCCCAGGTTTGAACCCTGGTGTGTAGGGTTAGGTGAGACCCTCTCTGAAAACCCAGAGAGCTGTTGTCAGCCATTGAAGATTATATTCAGCTAGATAGACTGAAGAGTTTGTATCTGTTAAGCACAGAAAGCTGCCTTATTCAATGTGCTCTCATGATTGTATACACCCTTGCTATCAGTCTACTCTAATGAATCATTTGTGTCTCCCCCCCCCCTCGGTTTTTTGGTTTGTTTGTCTTTGGTGGTGTCAGAGCAAAATCAATAAGCGTTCTTGGGTCCTTCATGAGTGCTTAGAAAGAGTTCCTGAGAATGTGGATGCTGCTAAAGAGTTGTTGCAATACGGCTTAAAAGGAACAGACCTGGAGGCGCTCATAGCCATTGGGAAAGGAGAAGATGGCGGCAGGTTTGTGGAAGCAGATTGTCAGCTCTGCTCACTTGGGTCGCTAACCAGATTCAGCAAAGAGCGTAACAATGGTTGTTTATTGTTTATTAAATTATTGTTTTATTAAGCGATAAACTGTGATGGATCAATATTAAATGAAACTTCCCCTTTTTTTGCATGCCAGAATCTCCTGTGAAAACAAGGTTGGCATGTATGTCTGTCTGTCTCTTTACAAACCTGTAAACTTCCAAATTAGTAAATTGATAGGTTGGGGGAAGAATTGGATGAATGCAAAGTGATTCCACCCCCCTCCCAGAAGTACCATTCTAAGTGTGAAAAATTCCATAGGGACACTCTCTTTGGAACCTAAGTAAATGTCACAGGGAGTTCACGGAGCTTTTAAATTAAATCTGGCTACTCTTGATCACTGTGCCACGGGTCAAGTCCTAATGATGAGAGGTCATATTAGTTATTTTACGGTGCATACACAAGCCCCTCCCAGCATCTCTAAATCTTCTTAGATCTGATAAGATTGGAACAGAATCGCTAGGGGTGCAGGCCTGACTGTCATAGCTAAGTTCCCATTCACAAATGCCACAAATACTTATTTCCTTTCATACTTTTTTGGGGGGATGTTTCATATTTGTAGATGTTTCCTTTTGCTTGCTTGTTTTGAAGGGATGAAAAGACCTGTACATTTTGACTTCTGAGAGCTGTCCTTTTTTTAGTTGGGTGCTATTTCAGGATTTTTTTTTTTTTAATATATAAAAAATCAATTGTAATCTAGAAGATAGAAAGCTCTTTAAAAAACCCCAAACTTTTCTTGATCAAATAACCAGTTCCCCATTCATTGATTTTCATTCTCCTCCTAGGTTTATCTTGCCAGGTGATGTGGACATTGATGAACTGCTTTTTGAAGAGTTTTTAACTCCAGAGGAAGAAGCAGAGAGTAGGAAGGAGCGAGAAGCCATGAAGCGTCAAGAACTTCTTCAATCAGTAAACTTCTCCAAGTAAAGGCTGGGTGTCCTTTTGCTATATTGCTAGGTTTATATATGCAAAAATCCCCCCAAAGAGAGGATATTTTAAAATACATTTCACTTCTAATTGGATCAAGCTATAAATTTTTAATTGGCAGTGTATTTTGAAAATAGCTCAGCTTTCTGAATTTCCCATTCAGTTTTAAAATATGGAGAAGGATTCCACTATGCAGCTCTAACTTCATGCAGGCAAGGGGCCTGATCCAGCCCTTATTGCAGCTGGTTGCTCTGGATTCAGATGAGTGTCTGTATTCACATCCATTGGCAAGTCATGGCAGTGCAGGCAGACAATACTGACATATGAATACACAACTCTGTTTGCATTCCTGCTTCTGCCTTTGAGGGCATCTCTGAACCAATTGAATCTGAATGCATTGTATGTACATTCATTCATCATAAAATTTATCCATCGCTTGATGGTGAAAAACCTCAAAGCAATTTAGAGAGAGTTGAAACAGTAAGATCAGGAAAAATGTGCAATGCATCAAAGGATACGAAAAGTTAAAATTAAAATTCACAGACTTGGCCAAACAATTATGTTTTTACCAGGCACCAAAAATAGTACAGTGGAAGTACCTGCAGGGAGTTTCAAATTGTAGGTGCTTCCACAGTAAATGATCGATTTTTTTTTTTTTTTAAAGTAGGGGTTTGCTTGTATAAAACCGTAAAAAAGGTAAAGGGACCCCTGAGCATTAGGTCCGGTCGTGGCCGACTCTGGGGTTGTGGCGCTCATCTCGCTTTATTGGCCGAGGGAGCTGGCGTACAGCTTCCGGGTCATGTGGCCAACATCGTACACCCCGCCCCCCAAAAGCCAACCCCAAATACTCAGTGCTGCCGATTCTGTATTTCTTTATATATTGCCTTTCTCTCTCTCCTCCCCTTTTTAAAACAGGTTAACATTGGAACAGAAAGAACTTTGCCGGAGCAGATTGAAACTGCTAACGTATTTGGATCGGCTAGCAACATATGAGGTTAGGAAAATTGTGGATTGCATTTGTTATATACAACTCACTATAAAGCGCCCTCAGGACCTTTTACTCTGATAGTTTTAGCTTTCATGTTTTCAGCTCTGATTTTCAGTGGTTGTAAATAACGAGGCAGGCAACACCATTATTGCACTCCAGCATATTCTTCTCATACGTTATGTTGCATAATTTGCATTGCAGCACATTCTGTCTCTCTTTCTCTCTCTCTCCTCCCCATCCTGTCTTCTCTCTCCTAGAAAACTATACTTAAGGCCCCGGTATTTAAAACCTGTCCATATGTTTTTATAGCGCATTGCATGTGTGTGAAAGCTGTAGTGAAAATATGCAACCAACTTACCGGCCTGTGGTGCACCCAGTTGCACAGACCACTGCATCATTGATTAAGAGGGCAGCAGGACAGTCAACCTTTGGGTTCTTAAAATCACAGATAACCAGCAGAGGGCAGGGGCATGTATAATGGGAGTCTGGAGCTCTCCTCCAATCCACGCCCAGTGTTCCCCTCCCGTTTCTAGTAAATCTTTCTCGCTTTCCAAAGCACCACATGTACCAACAAATTTTCGGGAAGTTCACTGTGTCGTGTTCTGTTGAGGAACCAATCAGCTTTGTAAAATGTTTCCGATGATTTTTCCTTCAGGAAATTCTTGGTGGGCCACACGTTGCCGAAGAGAGATATGACGCAGAGTTCTTCAAGAAGTTCCGGAATCAGAATATTGTTCTTTCTGCAAGAACATATGCTCGGGTATAAATCATTTCACATAAAGCAAAATTTTGAGATGGGACTTGCCTTTCTATTTGTACAATGCGTGTCTGGCAGAAAAAAATATGGGTTGCGTTTAGGACAGACCATAATAGAGGTAATGCTTTTTGTAGTTTATCTCTGTTGAGAGGGAATAATAGGGCCTCTTTAGGTTACTTTTCCCACGGTTTTATCCCAGGCGACCAGATGTAATGTCTGAAGAAACATGGGAAAGTTGTCAGTGAGGCCATTTGCACCCATACTTGTCGCCAGTGGTAATATACGAGACCCTTTTGGTAATGGGCAAAGCAATCCAGTCCTATCTGGGGGCCAAGTGGAGCTACATCCATAGCCCTGTTACTGTGTGTGTGGGGGGGGGGGGGATGAAAAAAGCCTACTCAAGGTTACGCTAGCATGGAACTGGCATAGTTATTGTGTCCAGTTGTTGGGCCCAGTGACATCAACTGATGCAGTAGGACTGACTCGGAACACAACACTTTGGAGCAGGGATTGGGATTAGTCCCCCTGCCCACCTATGAGTAATAGATATATTCCTTGGATGAAATGCCTAATAATAATAATAATAATAATAATAATAATAATAATAATAATAATTTTATTATTTATACCCCCGCCCATGTGGCTGGGTTTCCCCAGACACTCTGGGCGGCTTCCAACAGAATATTAAAATACAGTAGTCTATTAAACATTAAAAGCTTCCCTAAACAGGGCTGCCTTCAGATGTCTTCTAAAAGTCTGGCAGTTGTTTTTCTCTTTGACATCTGGTGGGATGGCGTTCCACAGGGCGGGTGCCACTACCGAGAAGGCCCTCTGCCTGGGTCCCTGTAACTTGGCTTCTTGCAGCGAGGAAACCAAGTGGGAGACATCTGTCATCTAGTGGCTGAGGAAAAGGAATTCACCAAAACTGAAGAAGTAGCAGTTGCTTCAAATACCATTGGCCTCAGTCCATTTCCTATCCTTGTCCGAGATGGATACCTCTGGTGTAGCTGCGCTCTGTTTTTTCTTTGAGCGCTTCATTAGTGTTTTCTTCCATCTCCTTCTTTATCTTCGTTTATCCAGTCGTCTCTTCTTGCCCTTGGGAGTAAAAAATAAAATAAGAGTCCCTTTTGTATTTACCCCACTCCTGCTTTCCCCTCATTCTGGCAGTCTGGCTGCCCCTGTCCCAGCTGTTTGTTTTCTTTTCATCGTTCCTAGATTTCCCGCTCAGTCCGCTCGGTTGCTGTCTTCTCCTGTAATCCCCCGCTCCCCCAAAAAGCAATGCCTCCTTCCTCGACATTGGTAAATTTCCTGTCCTCAGCCACTATATGGTAGGTGTGTCCTTGGTCCAATAAAACCACCAATGGCATATATTTTTTCTTTCAGAGCATTCATGAAATATGCTTAGTTTCTGAACAGCACAAGAAAATCAACGGAGCAGAAGGGGATGGATAGCTAATACTCTGGCCTGTGGGTTTTTTATATGAGAATTATGCCATCTCCCATCATTTGAGGGGTGTGTGGGTGTGTATGGTTACTTCTGAAACAGACTGGTCCATAAGCTGTCTCATGAATACTAAAACTGAATTATTGGTGCAGGAAAGCAATGTAAGAGCCCTGGAGATTTTGTTCACATACCATGGGTCAGACCTCCTTCCGCATCGGCTGGCAATTCTCTCTAATTTTCCAGAGACCACCTCTCCACATGAATATTCCTTTTTGCTACCTGAAGCTTGGTAAGTGAATATGCGCTGAATATCAATGCAAAGCTGCGCCTTTATTTATTTAATATTGAAACAACAATTAGTATTCCTTATTTTAAAAGTTATACTAAAAGCTGCATATGCAGCTGAGAAGAGAGAAGGAAACCCAATGAATATATTTTCAGCTAAACATGCTCTGTTTGTTGTTATCTCCCGGAATTGGACAGCAGTCTCAAGACTTCATGCTCCTTCCCTCAAACCCCTTCTTCTCTTAAGAACATACAGTGGTACCCTGGGTTACATACGCTTCAGGTTACATACGCTTCAGGTTACAGACTCCGCTAACCCAGAAATAATACCTCGGGTTAAGAACTTTGCTTCAGGATGAGAACAGAAATCGTGCTCCGGCGGCGCAGCGGCAGCAGGAGGCCCCATTAGCTAAAGTGGTGCTTCAGGTTAAGAACAGTTTCAGGTTAAGAACATACCTCCAGAACGAATTAAGTTCTTAACCCAAGGTACCACTGTACAGTCTGAAATACTCCTTTGCAATATTTATAGCAAAATGCTATCCTCAGAAGTTAAGGTTATTGTGTATTCATAAGTTCAGCCACTGCTGAGTTCATTGCGGCTTACTCCCAGGTAACTCAAGAATTTACAGAATTTCTTCCATGAAATGATCTATAATTACCCTGTCTTTTTATCTGAAGCTGTTTCCTGTTCGACATATTAGTTAATAGAAGTAGACTTGACACACATTGCTGGAAGTGTGAGAATCAGAAGTGAATAGATTGCAAAAATTTCTGCCTTATCACTAAATGTGATATTCTTATCCTTTTAAAAATGGTTATGAGGCAAATGTGAAGTCCTCTTGTAGTTCTGCATCTTTTAGATAAAAAAACACCCTTCCAACCTTGGTAGCTTTTGTATTGAAGCTGAATTATAGTACTTTCTGCTTTGTGCCACAGCTACCTATGAGTCTACAAAGGGCTTTTTGTGTTCATCCCCTGCTGAAATTAGATTTGAAAGAAAGATTCTCTTGTTGCTAATAGAATAGGTTGTGGTGTGCGCTTGGTTGTTATGTGTGGTGCCCACAGTGATTGATCCAGTTTGCAAATGCGCTGATCGTCCCAGGGAGGTTGAAGTCTCCTGTTTGGAGCTACACAAAAAGGCCAGTGCCTGGCTGTAGCTCAGGCAAAGGTCTGACCTGGAAGTATTTATGGCCAGGCCATAATGAGAAACAGCAGTCACCTGTCAGAAGGTGGGTGCCGTTCAGGGATGTGAAAGAAAAACACTGCCCTTTCCTTTTTCACTCCTCAGCCTCAGATGGTTCCCCCATGAGAGTGACAGAGCATAGACTAAGAAGCTTGTCTTCTAAGATGAGGGCCTTTTATCTAAGCAAGCCCTAAATTATCATGTGTTACATAAGCACCTGCCTTTAATTTGCATTTTGTTTGGTCAGTGAAGCAATCCTAGGGAAAGTGAGTAAGGGTTGTCAACTGACTAGGCAAAAAACGCAGGAAAACATAGGTTTGATAAGTGGAAATCAGTAGGCAGAGGTTTTCATAATAGCTGCAGTAGCTGATTCAAGAGTCAGCCACCCTAGGATGGATTAAAACACCTGCCAGTCAAGGGATGGCTATGCCCTTAAAGGTTATCCAGTGCTGTGAAAGCATTTTATGCATTACGCTGAAGGATTTGAAGTGTTGAGCAGGCTTAACATGCTTGAATTGGTTGAAATGGAGCCAAGGAAGGCAAGAGCTCTTGGAGTGCGTCTCTAATTAAAGTTGGCTTAATATTGGCAAAGATCCCACCAGAGGCAAGACTGTTATGGCAACAAGCAATCCTTCCCCCATCCAAACTAATTATTTAGAGTTATTTCTGTGTTTCCAACCATATTATAGCAACAATTTAGAAATGTTCCTTTTTCTGAGATCATTTTCCTCACAAGAGCTTCTGCCTTCTTTAAATGGAAGGTGAAAATTCTTTGATGGTTCACTGGGAGTTCTGTGAAGGATGAAAACGTACAGGCAGCCTAGGACTGTTGGGCAGGTGGTCTAGAAATTTAAGCAGGGGGTTTGTGAAGGACCAGCCCAGGACTCTGAAGTTTCTGCTGCACCATTGTTGCAGTTTATCAAGAAAGCAGATTTCTAAACTGAAAAAGGACTTCCTTGTTTAGCTATGCTGAGTTGCTGAAGTAGAACCTTCAGAAACATTTCCAGCTATGCATTCAGTTATTAAAAGAAGAGCCTTTCTGGATCGCATCAGAGGTCCATCTATGCCAGCATCCCAAAGTAGCGAACCACATGCTTCCAGGAAGGCCTGGGCACAAAAAAACAACAGCCATATTCCTTGCTGCTTTCAAGCAAGCAACTGGCCACAAGCAGAGTCATATTGTGGCTCTGCACCTTGGGCTTCTTTGCAGCCATTCTGACTAGTAGCCATAATGTACTTCTACACCTCTAAGCTATATCTTGTGGAAGACAATTGCATAAATTAATTATGCACAGTGTGAAGAACTACATGTTCTCATGAAAGTGGCCTGCTTCAGCTGCTATGCTGGGGAGTGGCTAAAGGAGCAGGCATGGTGTCCTCCCCTTTCTTATGAAAGTGTGTGATGTAGCAGCTCCACCCAAATGACTTGTTCATTCACTTCCTTCTTCCTTGAGGGAACAAGGCATGGCCCCCTACTTCACCATGCAAAGCCTGTTGCCTTCCAAGTACAGTGGTACCTTGGTTTACGAACTTAATCCATTCCAGAAGTGTGTTCTTAAACCAAGGCATGCTTTCCCATAGCAGCGGGGGACTCAGTTTACAAATGGAACACACTCAACAGGAAGCGAAACATGTTCTGCTTCCAAGGCAAAGTTCACAAACCAAAACACCTTCTTCTGGGTTTGCAGCATTCTTAATCCAAGTTGTTCATAAACTAAGCTGTTCTTAAACCAAGGTACCACTGTATGTGTCTGAACCAGACAAATGGGCTGTAGGAGTCTGATTCAGACCAAATCAGGCCATTAGCCCATCTCATTTGGCATTGACTAGACTGGCAGAGGGGCTCAAGGGTTTTCTGAAACTTTTCTGGAGATGCCAGGAACCGGGATTTGCTGCTTGCAGAGCATGTTTTCAACTGCTAGATTACAGCCCTTCCTCAATAGACTTCTGAGATGGTAGTTTTTGTCTGCTTTTGGGTTTTTTTGGTGGAATAATGCACTGATTGGCCTTATTGTTCCACCTGTCACAATTTGGTATCCATCATGATCTGGAGGTGCAACACTAATGTGATACTTGTAGATTCCCCAAAGTGATTCCCTTCCCACTTCCTTTCTCTTAAAAAAGAAGAAGATTAAGGCTGCATTAGCACAGTTTAGTTGAAAGAAGGCTTGTTATTGCATGGACCACTTCTAATTGTAGATTAGTGCGAAGAACTAATATTCTTGCGGTGTCGGACACGAAAGCATAATGCACTATCAGAGTACACAACAGTAGCTATGGGAGATATCTCTAATGAGAAGGGTCACCTCTCAATGTGACCTGGTTCAGTCGTCCCAAATTCAACACCTGGCAGTGCCTAATTATTTTACTAGTACAATGTGTTCCACTGAAAGCAAATGACACGTTGGGTAGATAACATTTCCTGGAACCTAAACTAAAAGGCAGGAGACGCAGCCGAAAACACCATGGGACTCTTAAGTGTGTTCATGGTTTTATACAAGCAGGGGCTGCTCTGTATCTTTTTAAAGGTTTGGGAGCACTTCATGCATCCCATACATCTTTAGTTACATGTATATGTGTGTGTGTGTGTGTGTGTGTGTGTGTGTGTGTGTGTGTCTATATCATCTATATATATCTATGTACCTATATCTCTATCTATCTATCTATCTATCTATCTATCTATATCTATGGGACTGAGATAGCTGTCGTGGTGCTGCCCTGCAGTTGCTGTTCATCTGCAACTCCTTTCAGCCCCAGCCAGTATGGTCAGTGGTCAGAGACGATAGGCTTTGTAGTCCAACAACACCTAGAGGACACCCCATTGGCTATGGTATAGGAACATAAGAAACTGCTTGATACTGAGTCAAGCCCTTAGTCCAGGGTCAGCAAACTTTTCCAGCAGGGGGCCGGTCCACTGTCCCTCAGACCTTGTGGGGGGCCGGACTATATTTTGAAATAAATAAAAATGAGCGAATTCCTGTGCCCCACAAATAACCCAGAGATGCATTTTAAATAAAAGGACACATTCTACTCATGTAAAAACACGCTGATTCCCAGACCGTCCACGGGCCGGATTGAGAAGGCAATTGGGCCGGATTTGGCCCCCAGGCCTTAGTTTGCCTACCCATGCCTTAGTCCACCTAGCTTAGTATTTGCAATATTGTGGATAGATAAACTGTGGCCTCCCAAATGTTGTTGTACTACAACTCCCATAATCTCTGATCATGGGCCATGTTGGCTGGAGGTCATCAACATCTAGGAGACCAAAGATTCTCCATTCTTAGTCTACATTGATTGGAGGTGGGATTTAAGGTTCTCAGACAGGACATTTTCCTGACCCTACCTGGAACCCAAGACCTTTTGTATGAAAAATAAATGTACTCTTCTCACTGAGACAGAGGCATCTGTGTATTTTGTCCCATCCTTCCTCCAAAAGCAGGCAAGGAACTTCTTATGGTTTTGGGAACCTCTTGAGAAAGGTGATAACTGCTCAGTTATCTTGATTTGTGTGCTTTTAGGACACTGCTCCCCCCCATAAAAGCACTACTGTTTTAGTGGTTTTGCAGAACCCACCAGCAGTATAAATAAGAGTTCAGCTAAGCCAAGATGGGAACACCACCCTACTCTACTTGCTGTAACAGAGGGCAAAAATCTTGGGTTGAGCAAAGCCTATAAGCATTTGGGAAAGTGAGTATTCTTAAGTTTTCCCATGGGGCAAGGAGGTACATGGTGTGATACGAGTTGTTCTTGGCAGAGATATGATTGGTGTTTGGAATAGGGGGACCTCACCGCCCCATCCCATCCCAGGTTTTTTTTGAATTGTGTTTTTATACCTCAAGGCGGTTTCAGTTCAGGGCTTAATGGCAATGAGATCCTATTGGTCAGGAGTGAAAGAGGATAGGTTGGAGAAGAGAGTCATCCACTGCTTTGAATGGCCTACAGCTGCTGCTTCTTCCTCAAGCAAAAGAAAGGGAGAAATTCTTGGCTATCTTGTAACGTTAAAATAAGGTAATGAGCACAGCTCTAGGTGAGAGTATCTGGAAGCAAGGATGGAGGAAGACTTCATTTCTTCTTCATTTTAATGTTGAATGGACCTAGTTCACCCCATGTGGACTTATGAATGAACACGTCCAGAATTGGCACAAACCCAACCATCCCTACTGTTCACAAAGGAGCTGAGCCAAAACTGCTTTCACAGCTTAATCTGTGTTCTTTGCTATGTATTTGTCCCCTCTTTTTATTTTATTTTATGAAATCCCACTGGTTTCCTCCCCTTGCTCCCTTGAAAATTTTGATAATTTTTTGTTTGGGGCCATAGAGTCTCTAAATAGGCCTTAACAAACTAGTTCAGGAAGTTCCTTGAAAACAACAGTTCACATTTTCGTAAATGAGAGCAAAACTCAGAATGAATGAAAAAGACAAAAATGATTTTTTAGATTCGCTCTAAGTTTAGACGCTGTCTTAAGCAGTCTGTCTTTCTTAAATCAGAAGAATGCACTCATAATGATATATCTGGTGTAGATAGAATGTGTTATAATTCTATTGCATTTGATAGCTCAAAATAAAACCCTGACTTCCAAACCTTTATTCCCCTACTCACTTCCTTGCTCAGTTCCTCAAAAGAATGTGAAGTCTTTAAAAGGTAACACACTTTAAAGGATTATTAACCTTCTGGGGAAAATGGCATTTGCTAGTCTAAATTATAGGATTTTTATTAGATTTTATATTACCTAATTCAGGCCATGATAGCTTCTTCCTTCTATTGTGTTGGAGTCTTTTAAAGTAAGTTTATGGGACTTTCTAACAGCGTATTTTTAGATCTCGCAGACAGGATTGTCACATGTGAGAGCACTGGTGTGCTGCGTAGTGGATAGAGAAATAAGATTACAGCGCTACATCTGGCTTTGTCACTCTTGCGAAACGCATAATGTGATTTCCTTTTTTCCCTATAAAAGTGAAAAGCCGATTAGACAACCTAATCAAAATCTAACTCATGAATGTGTGGTTTGCTCCTCAGAAGCTTTTAAAGTAGCACCAGAGATAAAACACACTTGGCTTTGTACTTCGGTGGCAGTTTTGTTCTCTCTTTTACTGCATTTTCTTTTAATGACGCCACCCCCAAACTTTGATCTGTGGTGGTGAAGTGCTCCTGCTATATATTCAATATTGCCAAGCAGAAGGCAGCTTGCTCAGCTGCATGTTTCCACTTCCTTCCCCCCAACACCCGCAGTTTTTGCATTTCACCCTAAAAATCTTTCTGGAGGATCGGGGCGACCTACAGAACTCTTATGGGGTTGTAGTGGGAGAGGAGAATTTGCGGACATTGCAGCACAAAAACCCTCCGTTTGAATTTAGACAATTCCTCATTTCAGCCACACCTTTGAGATGGTTTTAAAGCTGCCTTTTGCTTGCAAATCATTGAATAAAACCAAACGAAAAGTCAGTCTCCAGCCTAATGCTGGGCGATATCTGGGTTTCAACATTGTGATATATCACTAGCTAAACATCACAGTATACTGCGATATCACAATGTCTGAAATAAGGATGGAGATATGTAGAGGCATTGGCTGGCTTCACATTTTTCCCTACAATGGTGATTTTTGCATAGCACACATACACATCATGATATGCGATATATTGCCAGCTCAAAAACTATGAAACCAATATCATGATATGGACTTTCGGTGATATATCACCCTACTCCAGCCCTTCTAGAAAGTAAGTCATGGAGTAAAGTGTGCAGGTACCTTCTAAACGATGAGAGCGAGTTTGATGTGGCCAACTTGTATATTTTTCCTGGTGCTGTTGTTATTAGACAGCATCAGCATGTATGTGTAATCAATATTGTGTTACCTTTGCAGTCAGGACCAGCTGAACATTGCTGGCTTCCTATGGTAAGCATAAAGCTGTTAGGGGTGGTTGTCTCTCTGATTATATGTTAGGCTGCGCTTTCCATGCCAGCCATTTTGTATTATGGCAGGCACCATTGCAGCCATTTTTGTTGGATCAATCCATCAACCTCTGATGGATGATTTAGAAGGATTGGGTCCGGCATCACTTTTGCTGATCATATCTGCACGATCCATACTCAGCAGAGTTACATCTCAACATAGCTCCTTCTTTGGAAGCGTCTTCGGGGTTGAAGGTACACACAGTAGGCAATAGACACTCATGGACACCATAAAGATTCAGTCAAGTATAGAAGTTTACTTGACAGGCATAAAAGCAAATTGGTAGCAAATATATACAGACATTCACTGCTGCCATAGTCAAGGCATGCTTAGAGTCCAACAAGAGTCCAAGTCTCTCTCTCTGCTTCTCTAGAAGCAAGGCACAAGCAAGAGACTCACAACAAGTTACAACGAGTTTCACAGAATCGTTATTGGTACTTCCTGTCACACTGTCCATGTCCAAAAACCAGTTCCCACAGAAAATGTCCTTGCATAGACAACACAATCTCAGCCTTCTACTGCTTCCTGAAACTTCTTCCTTGTTTCTGGAACAAATGATTCTCATACAGAGAGAGAAAATATCCAACGATTTTGTGACTGGTGGCCCCAGCAAAGTTTGAAATGTGTCCACTGGTTCAAAAAAGGTTAGCAAGCCCTACTCATCACCTCCAACCACTGCTGGCTGGGGCTGATGGGAGTTGTAGCCCAAAATTTCTGGAGGTTTTTGCCAGTTTGGCGAAAGTACCTTTAAAGAATGTGTTTTACGAGGAGGTTTGACCAAGGACAAGTTTCTTCCTGATAATACAGAGCAGCACGGCAGAATCACAAAGGTGAGAGTGGGAGGACAGGAAAAAAGGGCCGACAGTGGATGAAGCACTAACATTTTGAAAATGTATTTTCCTCTTAATGTGAGTTCAGGGTCAGCCTATATTTCCAGCAACATCTCGTCCAGCTATATTCTTGGCTGTCAGACTGTTGTCACCTTCTCTCCCTCTTCACTTTCATCCTGATAATAGTCATATTTGTGAGCTATTTGGCATTGCCAGAAGGCAGAATTTGTTATCTAGCTAAATGGCGATATTTCTTCCTTCCCCCTAAAACTCTTTATCTCCCCCTCCCTCTTCTCCCTTCTCCCTTCCCTCCTCTAAATGCACACAGACACGAGGAGACAGAATAATGAAAGCATCAACTTCAGACAAGTTTGTTTTCAATCTTGGTGGGATGCAGCTGATCACTGAAAGCATAAATTTATTACCATGACTAACAAAACAGAAATTTTAAATTATTATAGCAAAATGATTCGGCTTCCGCCTTCAGTTGCTATGATAAAAATGGTGCTGTTTCTGAGGTGGTGGATATAGAACTTTGAGCCTCTATACTCAAAGCTCTGTACCTGTCACCACGGAAACGGCTTCATTTTTATCAGAACAATTAATGAAGGCAGAAGTTGAAACATTTTGCTATGAGGATTTAAATTTGTTTTGTTAGATGATAGTCTGTCTGTCTGTCTGTCTGTCTGTCTGTCTGTCTATCTATCTGCTGGCAAAATTGGTGTATGTTTAGCTGCATAGACAGGAGAGACATTCTTTTTTCAATTTTCCTTTAAAATTAGACAGTTGGAAGTCTTGGTTTATTGTGAGAATCATTGCCATTTGAATTTAAGAGGTAATCCGTCTGGAAAATAATGGCCTTCCCCAGCATTATAAATGCACATAGCCAAAGCCTTGCAATTTCCTGTTTTTGTTTGTAATGCATTAGACTACAATATTGCTGTGCTATAGTCAACATATTAGTATCACCAAAGTCAGGAAATTCAAATAAACGACTCCCTTAACAGCTGTAACTTTGCTGAAGAGCATATTATGGCTGCAGTAAAAAAAGAAAAAAAAGGAAGGAGCGCTACTTTAAAGCAGAAATCCATGCACGTGGTCCTTTGTCTTCAGTGAAACTTCATTAGATTTTCCTCTTAGGCTGAACCATTTCATGTTTTGTCCAATGGCGGCTGGTGCCCATTGGGTGGAATGCAGGATATCGAACAGATGACAGGTGGGGCCAACTAATTCTGGAATTGTCCCCACCCTCCTCCTGCTGGGTTCTACAAGGGATAGCCAAGGCCATGCCAAGGTTGTAAGTAGGGCAGCTGGGGTTGGGGGAATCAAAGCAGCTTGATGGGGCATTGCCCCAGTTCGCCAAATAGACCAGCCTCCACTGCCTTCATCTCAGTCCTAATAGTGTTTGCTTTGTTAAATCTGCATGAAATCCAATGGAGATGGATATCGCAAGCCACTCTTTTACATTTTTATATCTCTTTATCTTTACAGTGACTTGGTTCTGTTAAGTCCAATTAGAGGCTACAACCTCATTCCTGGGATGCAGCATTTTTGCCCTAGCCATGCTTCAGCTTAGGGTTATGTGTAAATGTGGCCAGTATAGAAATTTACCCGTCTATGCAAATGAAATGAAATTCTAAATCCTGTGACCAGAATCCCATTCTGTTCAGCTGAGTGTGTTTGTTACTCCCCCACTCCGTTGGTGTTCTAAGTGTTCAGTGCTTCAGCCCTATAATTAAAAGATGCCTTTCTTCTTAAATGTCACATTTGGCTGTATATTTGCTTTTGTATATATCTTTCCCTGAAAGCGGAAAGGGCCTGCCTTGAAAGTTTTGCACAGCAGGGCTTTTGGGAAAGTAGCTGCCAAAGTTGACAGCTGTGAGTCTCTGCTTTTTTTTGTAAAAATGAAAGGAAATAGGTAATTTTTATTTTCAGTTGAGTTAAATAATAACCTTAGAGCCGGCTGGAAAAAGGCCCCAAACCAAATGTTATGGAATGGCTCAGGTACTTGCACATGCCTGATATTTCTCTTGAAAATGACCTAGGCGTTTTGGAAGACAGGTTCTGAATTTGCACACCACACTAAACCATTGTTTAGCATGCTTTTAGCATCATGTAGACACGCTACAGCAAGCTTTAGGCTCACACTCTTCCTCCTGTGTAGCTGGGGAGAGTTTGGACTTCTTTCTTTTTGTTAACCATCTCATCCAGATCTAGGAACTGTGGTTAACGCTATATCCAGCAAGCCAGCTTCAGAAACCACAGTTTGAAATGGGCTTGCTGGAAATTAACCACAAACAGAGAATTCTTCTGCTTAGTTTTACATATTTGTCCAAGTAAACAGAAATTCTAAAGCTTTGTGGCTAGAATCCTATCCTGTTCAATTGATTGTGGCTTTTCCTTCCTCCACAACCACCCCAGTTTGCTATTGATTTGTGTCACGGGTGGGTAGGAATACGCTGAGCTTCCTGTTAACCAAGACAAACTGCTCTAGTTTTGTCAGAACGGTTACTTAATATTAGAAACTACTGCACTACCAGTACTGACAACATTGGACATGGCTCTGTTTAGTTCAGGGGTGGGATAAGTTATGGTTTGTTTAACGGGCTTACGCACATTCCATAGGTGATGAAACAAACCATGGCTTGTCTCTCCAAAGCTGGGTTTGTTTTCTAGCTCTTGTTTCATGCTTTTGGACAGGCATCCTCAACCTTTTGCCCTCCAGATGTTTTGGACTACAATTCCCATCATCCCTGACCACTGGTCCTGTTAGCTAGGGATCATGGGAGTTATAGGCCAAAACATCTGGAGGGCAAAAGGTTGGGATACCTGCATTAGGATATCTGGGGTGGACTGGCCAACGAAGCAGTACTTAAAGAAAGGTGTTGGCTTTCCATGTAACATGAAGCCATTGTTAAAACAAACCAAGGCTCTTTAGTCAACAGCAAGGAGCAACCCATAGCTTCATCACTGGGCAGATTTGGGATGCTTATCACAGGAATCTGCCTTATACCATTGGTCTATCTAAGTCAGGCTTCCTCAGCCTCGGCCCTCCAGATGTTTTTTCCCTACAACTCCCATGATCCCTAGCTAGCAGGACCAGTGGTCAGGGATGGTGGGAATTGTAGTCTCAAAACATCTGGAGGGCCGAGTTTGAGGAAGCCCGATCTAAGTCACTGTTATCTACACTGACTGGAAGCAGCTGTCTGGAATTTCAGACAGGGAATTCATCCCAGCCCTGCCTAGAGACTCCTGGGATTGAACCTAGGACATTGGACATGCAAACAGAAGCTCTACCAATGTCCCAGCCCCTAGCCTGATCAGAGACGCTATGGTTCGAATCCCTGCGACGGGGTGAGCTCCCGTTGCTCGGTTCCTGCTCCTGCCAACCTAGCAGTTCGAAAGCACGTCAGAGTGCAAGTAGATAAATAGGTACCGCTCCAGCGGGAAGGTAAACGCCGTTTCCGTGCACTGCTCTGGTTTGCCAGAAGCGGCTTAGTCGTGCTGGCCACATGACCCGGAAGCTGTACGCCAGCCAGTAAAGCGAGATGACCGCTGCAACCCCAGATTCGGCCACGACTAGACCTAATGGTCAGGGGTTCCTTTACCTTTACCTTACCATATATGTGCAAACCAGGTCATTGTTGGGAGGTTATGGCTTCTATCAGAGCCGGGAATTCGTTTCGTGGGAAGGCCAGGAATTCTCTAATAGAAATCCCCAGCCTCCTTCTCCATAGAACCATAATGTTCAGGGTTCCATAGCAAACATGTTGACTCAGTTACTGCAGCATATCATAGAAATTGTAGGATCTTGAAACATCTGTCTATGTGGAATTTCAGCATCGATCCCATTATGCCATATTTACTTGCTCCCTTCTCTTAATTTGGCCCTGTTATAGGTTTTATTACATGCATCACCCCCGCTTACGTGAGGGCAGCATTCAAGGCCCCCGTGCGCTTAAGTGAAATTGCGTAAAGTGGGTAGCACCCCAATTTGATAGGGAGGGCATGTGGGGAGAGGAGAGGAGAGGAGAGGAGAGGAGAGGAGAGGAGAGGAGAGGAGAGGAGAGGAGAGAGAGAGAGAGAGAGAGACTAACGTTGGAAATCTCTTGGGGCTGCTGCCTGACCTATCCTGAGCCTGCCTGCCTGCCTGCCTGAAGGGAAGTGGTGTGTGCAGAAACTGGCCTTGGAGGGTGAGGACTAAGAAGGGCACCCAGCAGAACTAGTGCCAGAATGGGGTTCTGATCACACGGCAGAGTTGTGGAGGCAGGGAAAAGGTGTCCCCCCACGCTGCTGGTCGATTGAAGGCCGCCTTTCCTCGCTTGGGCAGCAGCCCCATGCGAGGGATGGCCAATCTATTTATTTATGTATTTCATGCTGACCCACGTATACAGGGTCACACGTAAGTGGGATGCACATAGGTGTTTGTGGCGGGGTGCCTGTAGAGCAGGCATGGTCAAACTTGGCCCTTCAGCTGTATGGGAACTATAACTCCCATCATCCCTAGCTAACAGGACCAGTGGTCAGGAATGATGGGAATTGTAGTCCCAAAACAGCTGGAGGGCCAAGTTTGACCATACCTGCTGTAGAGGGAGAAATGGATATGCTCGGCCATGACGGTTCAGTTTACCCCGGCATTTATTTTGCCGAGCACCATAATTTAATTTTCACATCAGTACTGCAATGCAAAGAGCAAACGTAGGGAGAAGGGGAACTTTATCGTAAGTGTTTCAGGGTGTCCCCACCCCCACCCTGGCTTTTCAAAATCTGCAGCTCGACTTGTGTACTAATATTGGAAAACCTCTTTTATGTATGTGGACAATTGCTGTTATCTTCGTGTCACACACAGAGGTGGAAGCATTTTGTCTTTTTGACACAACCTAAAGTGAATTGGCATGTTTTTCTCCGAACGCTCAAGGTTGTTTGGATCCAAGCCATTACCTCTGCAAGATATTGTTGTTTTGAATTAAAATTGTGAGCCATAAGCTACCATCCTCAGTAATTTACTTATTTAAATTATTTGTTTGTTTACTAAAATATCCGCAGAGAGGCAGGGTGCATTTTGATTTGCTGTTGGAATAAGAACAGATCTATTGGAGGTGGGTTTCTTTGATTCCCAACTGGGTAGTTTACAAAGCCACTTGCCAGGTTACACAAAGGAAAAAATGTGTGTGGAAGGAATTGTCCATTCCATATCTGTTGCGAGGTGTATGGAAAACGTGTGTGCATGTCATTTCATGCATAGGTACAGAACACCAAATTTGAAAATTGTGGTGCCTGGTTTTCTTTTGTTGTTGTTTTTTTAAAAAGATCTCTGTATAAACTGATAATCATAGTAGAACTGCTTTGTCTGGTGTGTTCAGGGCTCAAAAATGATTGCACATACCCCAATGCTACCATTTCATCTTGGAAGTCTGCACACTAGGGTGAAAATATTTTCAGAGCTTTATAAACATTTGATACCCAATGCCTGTGAGTTTAGTAGCGCAGCAGTGCCATTTTTCTTTGACTTGCAAAGCACCTAATGGAAACAATAAATAAATAGTCATGATGAAGGATGTTTTGCTGTTTGACAGACTTTTTCTGGCTTTCAAGTGCCTGAGGTACATTTAATCTACACTTTGATATGCTCCCTAGCTGGCACTTTGGAATATTGTGCTTAATTTTAGGCAGCATAATTTTCTTTTTTCTAGCAGAGCACTGATATGAATCCTTGGTGATTTGAAGCTTCAGACCCCTCAAGGACAGACGATAAAATAATCTATTTACAAGGAGAAATGTTATAAATGGCTCATTTTTAAAGAACTTGGGTTACGGGTGTTGAGACGGGAGCCAGGCCTTCGATGGCTTATAAATGTGATATGCTGTTACGTTATGGGTGCAGTTGGGCTTGGTGGTTCCTTGCCTTCATTAAAAGATAAGCTAACTCTTTAACAGCTTCATTCTAAAGACCACAGAAAGGGCAACTAGCTAGGAACTTAAAAGGGATAATGTGCATTGTTCAAGTGTGAGTTAGACTTTCTAGTTTCCTTGAAACATTCAGAAGGTTGAGATTATAATTGCGAAGGCTAATGACTTGCTCAGCTTTCAATTAGGCATTGCAACCTCAGGAAAACGTACAAGCCAACTATTTCTTTTGGCTACATCAATTAAACAATTTTATTTGTTTTTGCTCTGTCCTTTTATTTCTTTTTGGTAAAAATAAACCTTTTGTTATGACCTTAAGTGTCAGCTCCACATCAGCAGGAGAACCCTGTCTAACCCAGCAGGGGCTTTTGGTGAGATTTCCTGGGTTACAGCAGCTGCTTTGTCTCCCATGCTTACTTGTATGGAAAATGCAACATTTTTAAAGCCATTGGCTTGCAAGGCAATTTGAAAGGCTTTGCCCCTCCCTTCCCCCATCCTTTCCCCTTTAGGGAAGATCAGTGTTCGAAATTCGCCAGGTGCGTTTTCTTCCTGACTATTGGCCGCTTGCGACCAAGTGAAGATGTCCGGGTGCCAGGATAGTGCCTGACGTTTCCACCACCTGTAGGTGCATGCCTGGGGATCCTTGGATTTTGACTGTTTTCACACACCAGCAACACATCCTGTAGAATTCTATCCATTATATTTTATCTGCACAATCAGAATGAATTTCAGGAACCAAAAAGTCGTATCGAAAAAGGCGACTTTTGAAAGAAGAATGGTGGATGAAATTAATGGACTATGCAGAATTAGATAAATTAACAGGAAGGATTTGAAACCTGCGGGGACCAGAGATTCTTAGAAGACTGGAAAAATATATATGAACTGTTTGAAAAGCAATTGTAATGAACGGATTACGTTAGTAGGACTGCAAGGAGTTCTGTAAGGAGAACTATTTGAAATATTGCAAGAAAGACTACGAAGGGACTTATTCGTTAATGATAATTAAGAGTAATAGAGAAATTAAGAAGTGCAGAATAAGTGATAAAGAACGGAAAATCATCAGAGGTTGTTGACAGAAGTCTAAAATACTGTATAAGATAAGAAGCTATGTTAAATGATTGTTGAAAATGATATGTAAAAAACACCAGTAAAAATGTATAAAAAAAGAAAAAGACGACTTTCAAGTTGTCTGGTCCCAAAATGGCAATGTGGCATTCTGTTTTGGTGACAGCAACCCTGCTTAACGAGCCACTTGGCACCTAACTTACATATCTGAATTTCTAACATTGGCTGGAAGATATGGGCTGCTGGTGAGCAGCTGCTGTCTTCAGGCCTACAGTACCTATGTGGACCTATAGAACACTTTGCCATTGCCATTGCCATTGCCATTACCAAGGGTCCCTCAGCCCCTGGGGCAGAGGGAGCAGCAATAGGGAAAAGGATATGGGAACCTACCCCCCCCCACACCCTTGTCTCTTCCCCTCCATGAACTGTTGAAGGAAAATTAGAATGCAAGTCGATACCTGTGATTTGGCCGTCCCACTTCGTTCATTCAGTCATTGATCTCTCATCCCCTTCTATCATAAAACACTCAAGATGGCTTGATGGCAAAACCATAAAGTGAAGTGAAGTTAAACTGTTGCGTTAGGAACACCTGGGGTGCAAGCCTGGGCAGTGTGTACGGAGGTCCTGGGCTGCCCAGTCGACAAGACCCCTTTCTCAGCCTCGTTGATGTGGTTCGAAGGAAAGCAGAGCAATTTGTTTGGCACCAGCTTGGCTGCAGGGGTTGCCAGAAGGTGCCATCCAACCGCCTTAGGGACTCTACTCTGGATTTGTGTAGGGTTTACTCCTTTAGAGAGCCATTGTGGTATAGTGGTTAAGAGTGGTAGACTCGTAATCTGGGGAACCGGCTTCGCGTCTCCGCTCCTCCACATGCAGCTGCTGGGTGACCTTGGGCCAGTCACACTCCTCTGAAGTCTCTCAGCCCCACTCACCTCACAGAGTGTTTGTTGTGGGGGAGGAAGGGAAAGGAGAATGCTAGCCGCTTTGAGACTCCTTCGGGTAGTGATAAAGCGGGATATCAAATCCAAACTCCTCTTCTCTTCTTCTTCTTTACACCTTTTTCTTCTCCCGAAGATGTCCCGCAAGGCAGTGGACGTTTAGGACTAGAGTTTTCCTTCTCCTAGATGGCCTATCCTCCAAGGTTGATGAGCCCCATCAGTAAACGAGCAGTAAATAAGCAGTAACCGATAAGAAGAAGAAAGCACCGATCAATTATTCTAAAGAGTGATGTTATAATAACACTTAAAATGTAGAAGCAGTCTGAATTTTCAACTTAAGAAGCAACCAAGGCCTTCCTGTCCAAAGGCTTGCTGTGTGGCACTGTTGCTGTTGAAGCAGCAACCCAATCTAGTTATTGGACGTCAAGAAGAGCTCATATTCCTAAAACATGGTGGATCTTAACCTACAGTGGATGGTAGCCAGTAGTGCCATATGCTTGAGTGTGTCTCCCATTGATGCCCCTTTGCAATCTCTACTGTGGTAGCTGTGACGTGTCTCCATGCCTAGTTTCTAGAAGGTTTGCTTTGCTTGACTCTTCCTACAATGAGTTACCTTTCATTTTTAGGAGAGAGAAAAATAATTTTGCTTTTGTTTGTTTTTCCTTTTTGCGGGGGGGGGGGGGAGTGGTGCAGCATCCAGCCACAAGGTGACAATATTGAGTTCCCTATAATGATTTTTCTGTATTGAAACAGCATGCATTCTTGCATTTTGGCACGCTTTTGTGTCGGCATGCACGGATTTGTTAGACTTCCCACAATATTAGAAGAAAGGAACTTTGCCAGCAAGTATCCATTGACATTTTAAAACTGTAATGATACATGCTTGGGACTAGATTGATTTCTCTTATGCCTACTGTGAAGGTTCACACTGAGAAAGCAGCCTTAGGCCTGCTCATTTGTTTGTATATTAAGAGTGAAAGAAGATGTGCCAACTTAAATTTCTAAAAGCCAAAGTGGATTTGTTCAGCTTGAGCAGTTCTATAATAGTCTTCGACAAGCACTTAACACTATTCTTTTTGCTGGGTGATATTAAAAGTACTGCCTGCTGCTATCTCTTGTAGTCAGGCAGTGCTGTCCAAAAATAAGTGCAAAACAACAAATTTGCAGAAGGGATTAAAACTCTTCCTACAACTGCATGGCTAGGATTAACTGGGCGGATGGTATTACATATTTATGTTGAAATTCATCAGTTGCAGAAATGAGTTCAGTTGGCAACATGAAGTTTATGTAGTGTTCTGAAATAGCTGTGCCATTCAACCAAAATTCATCGAGGCATCATTAGATCATACATGACCTAGAGATTTGTCTCGGACTTCTCCAAATGGGAGAATAGCTGTTCTTTTTAATTGTTCTGTTTTCAAGTACCGTCAGCAGTGTGTAGCAGCTTTGGCGAAAGAGTGGCTGAAAAGCCCAACAATAAATAATTGAGAACAGACTACAGCTCTGCAGGCATCTTGTGCATAATAAGCACAGAAGGATTCCAAAGCCCCGAGAATAAACAGTATAAATCAAGGGTATAAAAAGCTGAGCAGATTTAGATCCCTTTTGATTTGAATGGGTCTAGTCGCAGCTAACTGTGTACAGTGCTGCAGAGGGAGTTGAGACACATTTTAAATGCAAGTTATATTTGTTGGATTAAAATGTGGAGCAAGCATTCTGGGCTGCTGTTGGGATAGCGGCAAAGATCAGATCTCCCTGGAAGCTGCACTTGCTGACTTGAAAGTACCTCTTGTCAATTAAGTATGGTAACTATAGATATTTAACAGATGGATAAACAATAAATATGCAGAAAAATTTATCTTGAATATGGAACCCATGGAGGGAGAGAAGTAGGTCCGAAGGTTCAATAGAACCTTTTATTTTAATGTTTGAAATGGTTAAAGTTAAAATTTATAAAATATTGTAAAAACCAATAGAAAAAGTTATTTTTAAAAAGGTTCCTCTTGTCAGAGCCAAACTACAGGTGTCTTTGTATTTAGCATGCGGTTGTTGTTGTTTTTTTAAATGCAAATTGCATTAGCTGGATTTTGGTGGTAATTGATGGCACAAGAGCAAAGTGGGTGGGGGAATTTCCAATGGAGGATTTCCTTCCAAACCAAAGAAAATATTGAAGATTTTTCATCAGGACTGCAATAAGGGGAGTAACGGGTTAAATCCTTCTGCACACCTCCCCTGATTCCATTACCTCCCCCCACCCACCCCATTGCAACTTCCCATATGTAGGCCCCATAGTTTGTATGTAGCAATGCCACTGCTCCAGAAACGAGTCCTGGATTGCAAACAAGTTTTAGAGTCCGCCCTGATGTCTGATGACGTCTGCTTAAGTTGTAGGATATATCATGGTTTCCGTGTGGCACAATTTTTTTCTATTTTTTTATGTGGCAGAATCAATAGTATAGCAGAATGGTTGGGCTAATGAGAAACAGAATGACCATTGCTCAAACGAAGACTTGCTAAAATGGTGGAGCTTTGTTTTCTGTCTCCCTTTCATTACGTTTTGTCTTTTTCATTACGTTTTTTCTCTTAACAAGTTGTTTTTATGGCTTTTGAGAGTCCTGGAAATGCCATGGCAATGATGCTTTTAAAACCATAACAGATCGGTCTGGTAATAACTCTTTTTGTTGTTAATCTTTATCTTTGTTGGCAAGCACCCATTCTGTTTGTAGATGTTTTTTATTACCACAGGAAATATTTCACCCTAGATGCCTATAGCAAGAGAGCCACATCTGACTTAATTGAGAAAATCAATACAGCAGGGATATCTTGGCTCAGGAGAATAATTTGCTCAGAAGTTGGTACAAAATCCTATTACTTCAAAGAATCCACAGATGTCATTTTCTCTCTCGCTATTAATTTAAAAGATTTGCAGTAGTGAGGTTGAGACCCTGCTGTGGAAGCAAGAGAAAGCCATCTATTTCTAATGAAGAGGTTGTATACATGTAAGAAACATGTGATGCAACACATGTCAAAATAACTCTGGTTTAGCCATGCAATTTGCTGTTCACTTGTGGCAAAGAACAAGGACGGGCAACTGACAGCGGTCTCTGTGTCCTCACAAACCTGCCGTCTTTCTATTCATTCAGTTGGAACTATTTCTTAGTGCCCCTGCTGGCCTTTTTAAAGATGGATTTGGTGGTGTAAATTGCCTGTGCTTGAGCTTCAAGTTGAGAAAACCATATACAGCGCCATCTTTGTGTGTGCTGTATTTTAATGCTAATAATAATAATAATAATAATAATAATATTTATATCCCGCCAGTCTGGCTGGGTTTCCCCAGCCACTCTGGACAGCTTACAGCATATTTAAAAACACAACAAAGCATCAAACATTTTAAAAAAGAACTTCCTATACAATAGGATAACAACAACAACCATAATAATGATAACAATGATAATAATAACAATAAAGATAATAACAATAACAACAGATTACAGCAGGGGTCAGCAAACCTTTTCAGTAGGGGGCTGGTTCACTGTCCCTCAGACCTTGTGGGGGGCCAGCCTATATATATTTTTTGCGGGGGGATGAACGAATTCCTATGCCCCACAAATAACCCAGAGATGCATTTTAAATAAAAGGACACATTGGTTAGTGGATGTATTAGTATTAATGTAGCATAAAGTGCTGTTTCTGCCTTTCACAGTATTTATTCCCACCCCCAATACCTGTTACTGTGCATTTAATTAGTAGACTGGTTTTCAACACACCATTGATATTTTTGTTTTGTTTTCTAACAGCAGCAGAGATGGAGCACTGAAAATTCTTCCCTGGAATGAACAGAAGCACAGGGAGGAAGACTGGTGCGAGAGGGCACCGTGCAAGTAGGTGTATGAAATTAGTTTGTGTGTGTGTGTGTGTGTGTTCAATATATCAATCCATTTTTACATTAGCACCAGTCAGTTGCAATTAAGCAACTATCCCACCTGGCCTTACTATCTTTGAAGACTTGAGTGTAGGAGCTACCCTCTTTCCTTATTGGAGAGGAAAACACATGTGGATTACTTCCTCCCTTTTTTTCTGGAGGAAACATAAAGTCCCAAAATGCACAGAGCTCTGGGCTGTGGTCCCGTGATACATTCCCAAGCTTTGATCATGCTGTATGAGGTGAAACCTGTATAAGTACACAGAAGAATTGCTATGTGCATGGTGCCGCGGAGTGATACACGCTTCCCTTTATGGCCTTAGCAGTGATTTGAATGATTCTTTACTTAGCAAGCCTCCTCACTTGAGCCACAGGATTTTAATCACAGTGAGATCAGAATTGGGCCTCAAGCACACAGGATCTTTCTCCTGCTCCCATCACCATGAGTAGAAGTGAACAGCTGAACCGCGTGGCACCTGTTCTTGCTTGGGTAAAATCCTGACAGCCAAGTAATAACTTACAGGCTCAGCGTGTTAACAGTGCCCTTTCTGGATGTGGCAGCAGGTTTTCATGCCTGCAACGGCTTTTGCACATTAAAGTATTGCTTCTGCTTAAATAGGCAAGCTTGTCAACTCATTTGGAGCACTGTAGTAAATTGCCTCTATTATGTAAACACCTGTTGATGTAGTGATAAGGTTAATTACCAGGAATAGCTAGAAATTCAGTAGGGGTAAATAAGTTTTCTCTGCGTAGGCTTTTGCATAAAGGTCAAATGCCCATTATGTAAATAACAGTGGTGACCTCCAAAATTAGATTTTTTTTTTTTAATTTATTTATAGGCACTAGTTTTTCAGAACAGAACTAGTTATCATTTAACATGATTTTTCAAAAGATAATCCTAATGAGTCTGCCTAAGACTTAGGTTAACATCCATGCCATACATTGAGATAATTCTTATACTACTTCAACAGCCATGGCTTCCCACAGTGAATTCTGGGACCTGTAGTTTAAGAATCCCAGGAATTGTAGCACTGTGAGGGGTCTCCTCCAGTTCTCAGGACATTTAACAAACTACAGTTCCCAGGTTAGCATCATTTTAAAGTCCTAGCTTTCTACATTTAATGACTGTTTATCTGTGATGTTCAGGCTGATGGTTGAACCAGCTCTTCAAGATGAAGGCGAGTTTTTATATGAGTCTCAACCTGAGTTGCTGAAGTTCAGAACCACGGATCTTTCCATAAAACTGGTCACGGACTGGTATTGGAAACGAGCAGAAGAGATTGAAAACTACTCTATGCAGGTAAATGCAATATTCTACCATATGTGTACTGCCATGACTTCAAATATACACCCTATAAAGCAAATTGGTTATACAGACCTATTTGAGTGTGTGTATGCCCAGCCTTCCACAACCTGGTATCCTCTAGATTTTGTTGATGATATAGCTCAGTCGGTAGAGCACGAGATTCTTAATCTTAGGGTCTTGGGTTCAAGTCTCACATTGGGTGAAAGATTCCAGCATTGCAGGAATTGTACTAGACAACCTTCACAGTCCCTTCCAACTCTACAATTCTATGGGTTCCATAATCACTGATCATTGGCTGTGCTGCTGTCAGGAACTGGCTGGATGACGAGGAGTGGTGGGAGGCACCAGCTAAGGAAGCCTCAGAGAATGAAGGTTTAGAGCACGGGGAATGGTGGTGGGACACTGAGGACAGGTCAGAAGATGAAGGTGGTGGGGAGGCAACAGGTATGAGTGAGAGAGAAGAGCCAAGGGCAGAAAGCAGTTCAGACTCAGCCCATGCAGCTTCCCAGGAGCTTGCCTGTCCTACTGTGTTAGGTTCCGTACCCCCTTGTCTCCAAGGACACAAAGAGCTATGCATATGTGGCTGAACAACAAGCAAGAGATCCCTCCCACTGTAGTTTATGTCTTTGTGGACAGCCTCCAGAAGAAGGAGATGTCTTAGTGGGAAGCAGGAATTGTCAGTCCTGGCAACTGTGCTATGGAAGCTGGTCCTGCCTTGAGGCTTCTCTGCATTGCTTTCTTGAATCAAGAACTAAGCTTCGCGCTCGTCTCTGGGTTTGAATGCTGACCTGCATCTGAGCCAGCCCTAACAGCTGCCTGGGGCTGTTGAGAGTTGTAGTCCAAAACACATTCGAAGGGCACCAGTTTGGAGAAGACTGGTGTATGCATACCATTATATATTCTGCACTGGGTTTTATTTGCATGCAATATGTAGAAGAATACATTTCTGTGTAAAGTTATGGCTGAGTTAATGTGCTTTTGTGAGTTGATGTTCTCTTGCTGCTAGATGGCTCCAGTTTGGGGATGGTGCCTGCTTGCCACTACTGTTGAAGTGTACAAAATAAATCACGTGATTATAGGCATGTATTCAGATACAACCATAACAAGGAGACGATGGAGTGCCAACAGCTTTGAAAAAAGCGGTTATGATTCAAAAGAGAGAAAACAAGAGCAAATGGTGATGGTATTTCATTATGGGATGTGAAATGGGAGGAGTAAATGTGTTGGTTTTGATTGGAGGAACAAGGCCATCCATCGTGGGATGGGTATGGTAAGAGGAAGAGGAAGCTATTGTCACGAGTCTTCCACCTCCATCAATCTAGTCAGCAGCCTTTTCATTTTCAGTGCTGCCAACTCTTGGGACCACCAGTGACTTAGCTTTGCTCCACATGTGGGGAGCTGGTGTTCAAGAGCCATTGCATCAACTGCCTAGTCATTTCCCGATTCCAGAGGTTAACCAGAGATTCAGCAGGATTGCCACTTTGAGTGACAGAAACAATTACGTTCATTAATGCCTAGGCTTATCCGAGCCTGGTAAAAATTAGGAGCCAACTGGGAATGTGTACTTCTGGTTTTCATGTAGTACTTTTCCCAGTGGCATGTTGTCATAACTTCTGCTGCCATTAATAAACTTGCCATTAAGTGTTTCAAATATAATTGGATTTTTTTTTTCAGATGACCTTTCAGCTAATGTAACAGAATTATTAAAAGATTTTCTGAAATATTTGTTGACTAGTATTTGACCAGGTGTGTTAATTACTTATTTCCAACATTCTTATGTTTAACAATTGGGCAAATCAATCTTATATGAAGTCAATCTCCGGCTTACTGAAGCTTTGTCACCACTGTAAACTTAATTTACAGGCTATTTTTAATTCCTTAGGTAATTATTAGAGGTACATTTAACTTGGAAGTAAGTGTCATGTCAGAATATGATTGGATTCAATTTTTGTTGCTTTGTAATCATGTAAATTCAGGCAGGCAAAATTGGCACCATAAATGATATCCAAATTCAGAAATAATTAGGGAGGGTTTTGTGTGTATAAAGTTCTAGTCCTGAGTTTTGCAGAGAAGTACACAGAGAGAGATAAAATAAGGGACTAGAAATAAAGAGTCAGTGGATGGTTGAAATCAAACTCCATTAATTTTTAAGACCTAATAACAGAGTTTCTTTAGAGCTGAATTGGCCATTCTGAAGCTCTCAGACTTGAATATAAAAATAATTAATGTAGGGACAGGACTCAGTTGTTCTTTACTTTGGCTATTTCAAGCTACTCTGTGCATAATATTGCTGAAAATTGCCAGTGGTTAAATGATATCATAGTTGTCCTATGAAAGAACAAACACAAATTTTGATTGGTTTTGGATGGTCAGTCAGTTTCTCAACCATTAATTATCCTATATTGAGGTACGCGGGTGGCGCTGTGGGTTAAACCACAGAGCTTAGGGCTTGCCGATCAGAAGGTCAGCGGTTCGAATCCCCACGACGGCGTGAGCGCCCGTTGCTCAGTCCCTGCTCCTGCCAACCTAGCAGTTCAAAAGCATGCAAGTTCAAGTAGATAAATACGTACCGCTCCGGAGGGAAGGTAAATGGCGTTTCTGTTCGCTGCTCTGGTTTCACCAGAAACGGCTTCGTCATGCTGGCCACATGACCCGGAAGCTGTAAACCGGTTCCCTTGGCCAATAAAGCAAGATGAGCGCCACAACCCCAGAGTCGTCCATCAGGGGGCCCTTTACCTTTATTATACTGTGATAAGTTGTTCTTATGGAATAGGAATAGAATATGCTGCTGAGGTTTTGTGACATTACTTTATTGATATTCTCTGGAATAATTGAACTGCTCTGTGTTGGTAGCTCTATGATAAAGGTATTGCATAGTTGTCATGTGACCTGTCTTTCATTGTAAGCATACACACTCTTTTTTAATCTATGTGAATTACTTCCTAATATCATTAGGGTTGGAAATCCAAGCCTATAATGAGACATCTCTTGAGCTGGCTTTTCATTATCCACGCTTGAAGTTACCTTTCAGCTACTCTATTCTGGCTGTCTCCAGCTGTTTCTGTTACCATGGTCTCAGCAAACCTATTTCTATTTCTGTTGGCAATAGATCAAGTTCAGTTATTCGAACAGCCCAGCTGAAATAATCGTAGAATCATAGAGTTGGAAGGGACCCTGAGGGTCATCTCGTCCAACCTTTTGCAATGCAGGAATCTCAGCTAGATCAACCATGACAGGCCGCCACCCAGCCTCTGCTTAAAAATCTCCAATGAAGGAGAGTCCACAACCTCCCGAGGGGGACTGTTCTACTGTCATACAGCTCTTACTCTTAGAAAGGTCTTCCTGATGTTTGGTTAGAACCTCCTTTTTTGTCACTTGAAGCCATTGTTGTGGGTCCTAGCCTCTGGAGCAGGAGGAAACAGAAGATGGCTATCATATCTCCTCTCTGTCTGCTCTTCACTAGGCTAAACGTACCCAGTTCCCTCAACCGTTCCTTATAAGACTTGGTTTTCAGACCCTTGATCATCATGGTCACCCTCCTCTGCACACGTTCCAGCTTGTCAATATCCTTTTACATTATGGTGCCCAGAACTGGACACTGTACTCCAGGTGTGATCTGACTAAGGCAAACTAGAGTGGAAATATTACTTCCCTTGATCGGGACACTATACTTCTGTTAATGCAGCCTAGAATAGCATTAGCTTTTTTTTTGCTGCTGCTGCATCACACTGTTGACTCATGTTCAACTTGTGGTCTACAAAGCCTCCTAGATCCTTTTCACGTGTACTACTGGCAAGCTAGGTGTTCCCCATCTAATGTTTGTGAAGCTGATTCTTTCCGCCTAGGCACAGAACCTTACATTTGTCCCAACTGAAATTCATTTCATTAATATTGACAGTTCTCCAACCTGTTATGGTCATCTTGAATCCCGATTCTGTCTTCAGCAGCACTGGCTACCCCTCCCATTTTGGTGTCATCTGCAAATTTGGTGACCATCGCATCAATTCCTTTGTCCAAGTCGTTTATAAAAATGTTGAACAATAGTGGGCCCAGGACAGAAACCTGTGGCATCCCACTTGTCACTTTCCCCCCAGGATAATGAAGAACCGTTAGTGAGGACTCTTTGGGTTTGGTCTGTCAACCAGCCATTAACAACCACCTAACAGTTATCTCATCCAGCCCGTATTTTACCAGCTTCTCCACAAGAACGTCATGGAGGACTTTTTCAAAAGCCTTACTGAAATCAAGATACACTACGTCCACCAATGTTGTAGCTCTATGTCTACAGCGTTCCTGTGATCCACCAAGCAAAAAAAAAAAAAAAAGTGGAAAAAACCAAGATTCATCTGGCATGACTTATTTTTGAGAAACCCACGTTGGGTCTTAGTAATCACAGCATCCTTTTCTAAGTGCTCACAGGCCAACTGCTTACTTATCTGTTCTGGGATCTTTCTTGATATTGATGTCAAGTTCACCGGTTGGGTCATGCACCCCTTGCATTCAGAAAGAGGTCTATACATACAGGTTCTTCTGTAGATTTTCACAGCTTTTCATGCTCCCTCTTCTAAATCTCCATCAAAATGAAATGCGCAAAAATTGTGGTTTGCTAAACTGAACTCATCTTGGTGCTTAGTGGGCCACCTTTGAAGCAAGATGCAGAATAGAATTCCACAAGCTTTATGAAGGCACCACCACCATATCACATGACTGATTTTGTGCATTGAGCTTGATGGGTGGCTGTGCATGTGTGTCACAAGTTGAGTAGGCCTAACCTAAAATTCTGAATATATATATATATAAATAAAATTGTCCAGTAGCACCTTAGAGACTAGGGACATGGGTGGCACTGTGGGTTAAACCACAGAGCCTAGGACTTGCTGAACAGAAGGTCGGTGGTTCGAATCCCCGCGACGGAGTGAGCTCCCATTTCTTGGTCCCTGCTGCTACCCACCTAGCAGTTCAAAAGCACGTCAAAGTGCAAGTAGATAAATAGGTACCGCTCTGGCGGGAAGGTAAACGGCCTTTCCGTGCGCTGCTCTGGTTCGCCAGAAGCGGCTTAGTCATGCTGGCCACATGACTTGGAAGCTGAACGCCGGCTCCCTCGGCCAATAAAGCGAGATGAGCACCGCAACCCCAGAGTCGATCACGGCTGGACCTAATGGTCAGGGGTCCCTTTACCTTTACTACCTTAGAGAGCAACAAAGTTTGTTCTTGGTATAAGCTTTTGTGTGGATGCACACTTCTTCAGATACAAGAACAAACTGCTACCTATCTGCATCTAAAATTCTGAAGCTGAGTTGATTAAAATTCAGAATGTGTCTGTGAGCTGGCCTCGCCGAATGTCGTTAAATGTCAAGTCATGCAGTTGCAACTTGAGAGTCAGAAATGAGTTCTGGAGGGATCTTATATGGTGCCTTATTGTGCTTAAGTGGACTAATGTGACCGGACATTTCATCTTCTGGTGCTAGTTCAAACACAAAGAACTCTATGCAGTGTAAGGTCTTCTCTTAGTGGCAGAGCTGACAACCTCTGGTGGAGAGACTGCAAGGAGCATATAGAAGCTCTGTAAAGAATTTATTTATTTTGTGTTTTTGCCTTACAGTACGACGACTATATTGTATAAATATGTTCACTCACAGCCAGGGCTTCTACTCCTACATAATATTAATTATAAAGGTACTCTGTGTTTCATGTGACGCTGTGTAATCAAAGGAGCAACTCGCAACTTAATATAAATAGTGCGCTTTATTAAGATTGTTTCCTACAGAGCAGATACTGGGCCTGCTGTTTTTGTCCTTTCCTCTATGTTCATACTCCTCTCTAATATCCCACACTTCCTGTTCTTTCTTCGACATCCTCTGCTATCGCTGGTTTTACTTTTGAGCTTCATTCATGTTGTTTCACTCTACCTTTGCACTGTCAGCAGGAGGTAGCTGAGAAGGGCAGAATTGGTATTTGCCTACATCTGTTGGTTGCACTAATGAATTTAGAACCTTGACATGAGGATAAAAATTAATTTGCTGCTTGTGAGGCACTTACACTAAGGCTGCAAAATGCAGTCCTTTATATTAACCTATTTTTTTTAATTTTAAAAAATTGAATGGCTCAGAGGGTGCCGTAATTAATTAGGCAGTAATTTTAAAGAACATATGTTTTCAATTCAAGTATATATGTAAAAGCATCCTCTTTTTAAAAAGTGATTTCCCCCCTACTCCCTCACACAGGAGGAATTGCCACGTCCAAGATGACACCTGCTACAGGGCACGCATACACCATCTAAAGCAAAAAAGAAAAGAAAAGGGAAATTGCTTTATTATGCAGATGCATGCAAATTTAATTGAATAAATCTGTGATTAATTGACTAAGATTTCTTTAATCAGGAGACAGCCTTAATTTGACTGTTAATTATAGTGGGGCAAACGTGATGTTCTCTTTTCTTTTATAAAAGAAGAGGCACAGCATTATTTCCCCTCATTTTTCATGGAACAATAATAGATCTCTTCCACGGCTCTTTAACCACAGTAGAGAAGGAGGTCCAGGTTTGAAGATAACACTAAGCTATGGTTAATTTGTTAAACTAGTTTAACAAATGAATTTCAACCATGGTTTATAAACCATAGTTAAGTCACAGGTATTTGGATGGCTAGCTAACTGGTTAACTAAGCCAGGCACCCCCAAACTCAGCCCTCCAGATGTTTTGGGACTACAACTCCCATCATCCCTAGCTAACAGGACCAGTGGTCAGGGATGGTGAGAGTTGTAGTCCCAAAACATCTGGAGGGCCGAGTTTGCCTATGCCTGAACTAAGCCATGACATAGCATTACATATGAAACAGGCTCCTACTATCTGTTGTGTCTACCATTAAAATTGTGGATAACTAGTTGGAAAATCCCAGGCACTGAGTTGGTTGACTGCCTCAAATTGATGTTGGTGCTATGGACATTTGGTATCAAGCAGGAAATCAAATTGAACCTTAACCCAAAAGGTGGTTGCAAGAAGTCTGCTTAGTTGAACCAGAACTTTGAACCAGAACTTGGAAGAGATTGGAGGACAGGGAGAGAGAAATCCATTATTCCCCCCCAAGTTGCTTACTGCAGCATGTACTATTTTTTTTTTTATCCTTGAAATAGAATCAAACTCTAAATACACAAATGAGGAACTGGATAAGAATACATGCTTTAATAAGCAGAAGCTCTCTTTTCTATCTCCTTCAATCTTAGAGAGACTATTTCCCCCCCCCCCCCCAGATAACCATTGGAGTGGAGGATGGAGAAGCAGGAGAAAGTGTTCTGGCGTTGGCAACATTCTAGTTTCCAGCACCCCACCCCCTACAAACTGTTTCTTTCAAAGGAATACAGTGATGCCTCGCAAGACGAAAAGAATCCGTTCCGCGATTCTCTTCGTCTAGCGGTTTTTTCGTCTTGCGAAGCAAGCCCATTGACAGCTTAGCGGATTAGCGCTATTAGCGGCTTTTAGCGATCAGCTGTTAAGCGGCTTATCAGCGGAACAGCTGATAAGCGGCTTAGTGGCTTAGGAAAGGGGGGGAGCGAAAAAAACCCGCGGGAACTCGCAAGATTTTTTCGTCTTGCGAAGCAGCCCCATAGAGAAATTCGTTTAGCGAAGCGCCTCCAAAACGAAAAACCCTTTTGTCTAGTGGGTTTTCCGTCTTGCGAGGCGTTCGTCTTGCGGGGCACCACTGTAAAGGCCTGGGAGTTGCATATAATCCTGGATCCAGCTGGATCCATTCTGCATCCAGCATACTCTCGATAGGACTGGAACACCCTCTCTGATATATGGGGTAACCATGTGGTTCCATCACAGATTATATATATATTTGCATTCATACTTCCTGCTGTTCACTGCGAGGAGAGACAAAAAATATAGAAATATCTCCAATGAGCTAAAATTAAGTTCCTGCTATGCTAGTTGATGTAGAAAGGATAACTGGGGTCTAAAAATAATTCTGTCTGTTCATTTGTCATATATGGCTGACAGGGTTCTGGAGACAGGGGCATTACTTAATGCAAATTGCATGCTAAATATATAAATATATATACAGTATATATATATCTGTCAAATTAAATACCATGTGTTCATTTTATAGAAGTTATGCTGCAGTTATAAGATTCTATATTAGTCATTCTGTATAAAATGTATTTGGACCAGTTATAAGTTGCTGAGCCGGTGGTCAAACCATATCTCTTCTCCTTTCAAGTTTAACCAGAATAAAACCAATTGCAAATGGTTACATTTTTCCTTTTCTCTCTTAAAAAATAATAATAGGTGGATTGTGCTTTGTCCCTGGTTCGTCTGGGCATGGAGAGGAATATTCCTGGTCTGCACTCACTTTGTGACAATCTGGTTACACTGGAGACGTTGGTTTATGAGACTGGATGTGACATCACTCTGAACTTGAAAGAGCTGCAGCAGATGAAGGATATTGAGAAACTAAGACTCTTGATGTTAAATGTATGTGCTCTTTTTTATGTCACAATGGGATGAAATGGTTTGGGAAGGGGGCTTTTCTGCTGCATAAAATTTCATCCTGAGCAGGATGAAACTGTTTGCCCAACGTCCTTCATCTCAGCCTTTTCTCTTCTCCTCTTTTGCTTTTTTAAAAATAATAATTTTATTTTTCATTTTCAGCTTTTACAAATATTTTTACAAGAAAAACAAAATCTTTACAAATCTAATTTACTTTCCGCTTAACTCCCCTCCTTTCTGCAGTTATTTATTTGGTATATTTTTATTACTGCATATCTGATTCAAATATATTTACAAATTTTCCCTTATCTTCCCCTTGTCTCTTGCTGCATGTGCTTATATCAGTCCCGCTAATGTTTTAATTTGTTTACAATGTGTCTTCAATAAATAGCTCAGTCTTGCTTGGATTTGCACCTGTCTGCACTCCAAAAAAAGCCCCCAGATGCTGGTTCTGGGTGCCACAATGTTACAATGCATTAAGTGCCTTTATCCTAATTTATTTTGGTGAGGTTAAGTGTTCCTTAATTCTGGTGTGGGATTGTGGCCTGACAGCCCTTTCTGGATAAAATAGAATGAAACTGGTTCACACTGATGAGCCTGTTTGTTAGTTTGCTTTCCGTAGAGAAATTTGCATTAGCACAGTTCATAACTTTATGCTCGCTATTTATGATACCAACCTTTTGAAAAGCATTGGTGAGATCAGAGGGAAAATATATTGCTATTCCTTTAACTGCTTTGCAATTTTAGTTTGCATTTGGCTCTTCTCTTAATGTGCATTCATATTTTTTCTTTAATTTAAAACCTTTTTCCATTTCAGTCAACGGGAGAAAGGTATGTGAAGAATGCCTATCAATGGATGGTCCCATTCCTACACCGCTGCGAAAATGAATCTCCAGGCATCGCTAATGAGCTTTTGAAGGAGTATTTGGTAACACTGGCGAAAGAAGACCTGACGTTTCCTCTGAAGATCTTTGAACATTCAAAGCCAGCGGTAAATTCAGATGATTAGTTGTGTATTCGCATGTACCTGAAAGTTTATCTCTCCTCCACCCCGCCTGAATTGCATTTGCAAGTATACTTAATAGTGCACCTTGTTTCGCTGATCAGTTTGGGAGATGGCTGTCACTGTACAGCGTGGCAGAACTGAACATTTGTCTTGTCGATACAAACATTTGTTCTCCAGACAAGGTTAAAGTGGAATTTCTAATACACGGCTAATCTGTATTGGGATGTCAGAGTGTAGCTTTAATCATTAATCATTTCTGCATTTATCCAGCAGAATGGGTATTTTAGCAGGGGGAGGCTCTCCACTAAAAGCCACTGTTCTTCTCTGTTGTGATCTAAATATATCTTCCATACCTTTGCCCAACCATGCAGCATCTCTGTGTTTTAGCCTGCACTGCATCCCTTAATAAGTCCCTGCTAAGCATCTCTGTGAGCTTTTTCCTCTCTTGCATTGTGGTGGGGGAGATCCGTGAATTTTATTGGGGGCCTGTGTGAGGAATTCAATGTATCATTATGGCAATTGTTCCCCCAGCGCAAGCATTTCAGCTTGCTAGATGGAATGATCCTGCCTCTACAGTAGAGTGGCACTGGGGAGAGAGGTGTGTCACACAGGCTTCCACTAGCAGGTTTCATTAGTTTAATCTGGCCCTATCGTTCTGTAGAAGGAAGCGCCTTTGCTCAGGACACATGCAAAACCTGACACTGGAAGAGTCACAAGCTCTCTTTAAGGCATTATTGCTCCTGTAGGGACGTGGGTGGCGCTGTGGTCTAAACCACTGAGCCTCTTGGGCTTGCTGATTGGAAGGTTGGCAGTTCAAATCCTCGCGACAGAGTGAGCTTCTGTTTCTCTGCCCTAGCTCCTGTCAACCTAGCATTTCAAAAGCATGCCAGTTCAAGTAGATAAATAGGTACCACTGCAGCGGGAAAGTGAACGGTGTTTCTGTGCGCTCTGGCACTTGTCGCGGTCCTCCGTGCTCCAGTAGCGGTTTAGTCATGCTGGCCACATGACCCGGAAAGCTGTCTGTGGACAAACGCTGGCTCCCTCAGCCTGAAAGCGAGATGAGAGCCGCAACCCCATAGTCGCCTTTGACTGGACTTAACCATCCAGGGGTCCTTTACCTTAAAAAAAAAAATGACCCTTGACAGTTCAGTCCAATCGTGAATGACTCTGGGGTTGCGGCACTCATCTTGCTTTACTGGCCAAGGGAGCCGACGTTTGTCTGCAGACAGTTTTTTCCGGGTCATGTGGCCAGCATGACTAAGCTGCTTCTGGCGAAACTAGAGCAGCATACAGAAACACAGTTTACGTTTACCTTTTTGTTTCTCCCATGTTGTGCAACACAGGAGCAGGGAGTGGGGACCTGCTATGTGGGCCTGCTCCTCAGTTCCCGTACATACAGCCATAAATGCAGAGGCTTCTATTCCACCCTGGAACTCTGTGTGATTGGCTCCCATCACTGCAGATAGTTTCACTGGTGCTGTGGATTCTGCTGGCTGGGGCTACTCAATGCATCCCTGTTCATCTCTCTCGTCTTGAGCAGCAGGGGAACAATAATAACCCGAAGAGAGAGAGAATTGAAATGAGATGCAGTGGACATTGTTTGTGTGGATACAACCTAAGTGTCCTGCGGTCCCTTTTTACAGTGGTGCCCCGCAAGACGAATGCCTCACAAGACGGAAAACCCGCTAGACGAAAGGGTTTTCCGTTTTGGAGGTGCTTCGCAAAACGAATTTCCTATGGGCTTGCTTCGCAAGGCGAAAATGTCTTGCGAATTCCTGCGGGGTTTTTTCCCCCTCCCCCCCTTTTTCTAAGCCGCTAAGCCGCTTATCCGCTAAGCCGATAAGCCACTAAAAGCCGCTAATAGCGCTAATCCGCTAAGCCGTCAATGGGCTTGCTTCGCAAGATGAAAAAACTGCTAGATGAAGTGACTCACGGAACAGATTCTTTTCGTCTTGCGAGGCACCACTGTAAATCATTCGTAAATTCCCCCCCCCCCAAAAAAACCCTGAACTTCACACCTGTCCTGTAATAGGGGAGCAGCACTTGGGGGAAGAACCAACTGAGGCGCAAATGAGAACGAAGCGCTGAAGGTGCCTGGTTTTCCTTTCACGTATTTTGGAAATTGAGTACACATCTAGGTTAAGAATGAGGCAGTAGGATTCGCAGGTGGCAGAGTGGGCTATTTCAGAACAGAACTGTGTGAGGTTGCTATTTTTGAATCCCTTACCTAAAACAAACCCCTGGCATGTAAAAGAAGAGAGATTCAGCACCAGCCTGTCCCGTACTGCACTAGTTTCCTACCTGCGGGAATGTTCCGTTGGTTTTATTGCTATGCTGTGAAACATTCAAAAAATTGATCTGCAGGATAAAGTAGTGCGATTCATTCTACCACCTTCCTGACAACTAACTTCCTGACAACTGTCAAATACCTCTTGACAACTAACTTCAGTCCAAGTAATCAAAAACCAGCCAAAATGCTTCCAAGGTCACTCTAAGGCCTTAGGGTTTGGTAGATCTCCAGGGGCACATGATTCCACAGTTTTGGGATCCCACCAAGAATGTTGTTTTTTGCCTATGTCTGTGTCTTGGTCCAGCAGTTGGTGTTAACTGGGAACTCGTGGTTGATTCTTAAAGAGCACAATGGAATCTGTTGAGAAAGTCAGGCTGCAGTCACGTTCCATTTACCCAAGAGTAAGCCCTGTTGAGCTCACTGGGGCTTACTTCTGAGTCGACATGTATAGAGTTGGATTGTCTCATTTATTTTACACAAGCCATTTGCTCTTGATGTCATCGTTGAAAGGCAGAGGAGAAGGAGCTTTTTTGAGGGAGATTAACTTGGTCTTTACATAAATTTGTAGTAACTTTCATCTTCTCGGGGGCATTGTATTATAGCCACGGATCCAGACTAAATTCACATTCCAGCATCCTAATAGCATCTTGATAGGATGTTCATTAATTCTTTACTTTTCCGACTGTGTACAGAAGTACATTGGCTGTAAACAACGAGTCATGGGAAGCTAGCGTTCTGGTGCATATTGAAGTTATTTATGTGCAAATGAAGGAAATAGCATAATGCAGCTGAGGGGGGGGGAGCAGCTTTAGAATTACATTTTTATTTTAATAAATTGTCTGATGAAAAATATTGTGATTTGTGTGTGGGTGCATGTTTTTAAATGAATCTAGAAATACCTTGCTGTTCCAACCGGCTGCTGTGATCACTGGTATCAAATGAGCTTCCATTGCCAATTCTGTAATTATGAAAAATATTCAACGGAGAATTATTAAAGAACCAGGAAGGCCTCTGCAATTAACAGAAATCACTAAATTGCCTTTATGGTTGTAATTGTGCTGTTCAAGAGCCGGTTGTCTGTCACACAGAGATATGGAAGAAAACAACTCCAAATTTTGGGCTGGGGGACACATACATACTCACAGACCGTACACTACTGTACAGCAATGAATATAGCGTTTTCTTGTTCTCCCAGTGTCAGCAAAAAATAATTTCGGATCAAGACTTGTTAATGACAATTGCGTTAGACTGCATCTACAGCTGCCAACGTGATGACCAGCTTTCTCATTGCTATGATATCTTAGAATGTCTCCCCCAGAGAGGTTATGGGTGAGTATTGACATGTCCCATTGTTGTTTTTTTCAAATAAAAAATAAAAAATGTTGAGCTAATAGAAATCCTTTACAAATGCTGCTTTTAAACAATTAAAATGCCAATCAGTATTCAAAGAATGATGTGCACTAATTTATACAATCCGTACAATCTAGTGGTGACCACCCCCCCACCAAACCCTCATGCTTCAGAGAGCCAGTGTGGTGTAGTGGTTAAGAGCAGTAGACTCATGATCTGGTAAACCGGGTTCGCGTCTCCGCTCCTCCACATGCAGCTGCTGGGTGACCTTGGGCCAGTCACACTTCTCTGAAGTCTCTCAGGCCCACTCACCTCACAGAGTGTTTGTTGTGGGGGAGGAAGGGAAAGGAGAATGTTAGCCGCTTTGAGACTCCTTCGGGTAGTGATAAAGCGGGATATCAAATCCAAACTCCTCTTCTTCTTCAGTCTGCAGCTGGGATTACTATGTGCTGCAATGCTCCCCACATGTTGAAAGCCTGGATAAGAACTTAAATTTCAGTCAGGTTGAGAAAACGGGGAATGCAATGCCATATCCTTTTTTAAAACAGTTTAGCACCTTGGTCACTCCATCCTGCTGAACTGCTCGTGTGTCAAGTTCTCTCTGGGTGCCATCACCAGTTTAGGCAAGTCATATTGCCCATCATAACTGGGCTACTCTTCCTTTGTGGGAAGAAGAAATCTTGGCTACGCTGCCTGTCTCTGTAGCCCCATCCACTGGTCATGGAATGGGTCTAATGGAATTGGGTGAGGAGGAAGCATGCAATCTGAGGATCGCTCCCACCTTCACTGAGGGTAGATTGGAAGGGTGTAATGGGTGATCTCCACATAAGTCATACTCAGAAAAGACTAATTGAAATCAGGGAATGTTCATTGATTTCAGTGGATCTACTCTGAATATGACTTACTGTACTTTTCCGTGTATAAGACTAGGGGTTTTTTTACGATAAAATAATATAAAATAATTTGAGTCATCTTACACAAGGGCAAACTCCCCCCACCCCATTTTCTCAATTTTTAGTCCCCCCCCCAAAGGGGGTGTCTTATATACGGAGGCGTGTTATACACAGAAAAACACGGTATTTGGGATATTACTCAGTGTTGGTTTGTATTACATTTTTTTTTCATAGTATGCAGAATATACAAATTTGTTGTTTTTTTTGTTTTGTTTTGATATATCCTTTCAGTCCTGAAACAGACATTACAAATAATCTTCACGACAAAGTTGATGGATTGGAACAAATTCTTAGGTAAGAAATGCGCCTTTCTTCATTCATCTCTTCCAGTACGTTTTCTTTATTAACCTAGCGCTAGGTTTTACAGTTCAAAATGCCAGGATTATTACAAAAGAGAGCTATAGGTCAAATATTACTGCAGGCTTAGTGGAAATTACTTTTTGGACCTTGACCTTTTCCATAAACACATGTTTATATCCAAAGGGGTTCCCCCCTCCCAACCTGTAACATTGTGAAGGGTAATGTAGCATTGTGACAATATAGTTAACACGAAGAATGAAAAAGAAAAGGCTCTTCATCTAATTTCTTTAAAGGCTCAGCTATATAGGCTGTTTCATTGTACTCCCCCACCTCCCGGAGCATCTCCTTATAAGGTTTTTTTTTGGGGGGGGGCGTGGATCAAGTTTTATATTGTTTTATGGAATATAATGATATGGTGCTAAATATTTAGAACAAAATGACTTCTTAAATGGTATGCGTGTCTGGGTGTGTATTTTTTGTATAACTTCAAGTCATCATTGTTCAGTAGATAAACATCACCATCCCTCTTGGTTTCGGTTTCAGTCTTAAATATATATTTATCCAAATTTTACACATAAACAATAATTTGCAACAATGGCCACAGGCAGGATTTAAGATTTGGCTGAATGGCTGATGATGCTTTTATGACTACTGTTATTTCAGCGTATCAGAAATCTTGGAGAAGCATGGACTCCAAAAGCCTGTATCCTTTGTAAAAGACACACAGGACAGCCCAGAAGAAGCACGGAAGCTGATGATTCGATTGACCAGGCACACAGGCCGCAAGTGAGTAACGGATGGTGGCACACGAAATTATGAGCTTTAATGGTTGTTTGGTACCTTCGCAGATGAAATGTTGTGCGTGGCTTTTCCAGGTCGGAACATGAACAGCTGAAGCTGTGGTCTCAAGCAGGAAAGACAAACAATTCAAAGGACAGATTTCTTTCTAAACATGTCTTTAGCTCCTCAGGAGGCAACTCAGTTGTTTGCTTCAAAAGGAAGATGGTTTTTAGTGGTGGTAAAATTCCCTTGGATGCCCTTTGTCGAACATAAAATAATTGCTCATGACACAAGCAAAAGTGGCAGATTCCAGCACGTCTTCTCCTTTGGCTCCATGGTTCATCAAAACACAAATCTTGCCCCATTGTCAAGGATCCATTGCCCATGGTGTGCAGAGCAGAATGGTACCACTCCCTTGATGGAGGCATGGCAGAGCAATTTAAACCTTTCAGAATGTAGGCCTTGGGTTAGATGATCTCCCAACGGGTAGCGCTAAGTGGAATATGTGCACGGGAAAATGTCTGCTTGTAAAACATGACCTTTCTTTCCTCCCGTATGCCACCCAACCTGTTCTGGGCAGTGGCACCAGGTATATGGGCTGGAGGCGACTTCAGATCCCCCAATATTTTTTAGCAGGGGGCAGCCCCCCAATGTTGAGGGGCCTACCACCCCCTGCCACCGCCTGGCACCCCAGCCCCAACTTCCACCCGGCAATTCAGGAGCCAGGCGGCGTCTGAGACAAGCACAGAGGGCGATCTCTGTGCTTGTTTGTCCCAGTCCGGTGCACGCCGGTGGTGTCACGTGACATGTCGCATGACCATGCCCCTTCAATGTGGGAGCAATTCATTGCCCCTGGTCCTGGGGTTTTCCTAACCTTGCAGAGCAGATTTTTATTTTTATTTTCTTGAGGGGGGCAAGTCCTGTTGTGTTAGTGGACCTTGTTCCATGCATGCAACAAGTTAGCTGAATCCCGCCCAGTATGTGTGACTGGAGGGTTTGGTCTGAAAGCTTTGGGGCTGGGGGGAAGGTGTGCAAAACTGTTGGATAAGAGATGTAACTGTGAGCCACTAAGTTGCTGGATGAAATCTCCCTTTGGTCACGGACTCACTAAGCAACCTACTCTCTCAAGCTCAGTTCTCCATGTTTCAAATGGGGATAATAATTCTTCTCTATCTTCCCAGAATGTTATAAGGACTGCTGAGCTACTGTGTGTCTAGATGTTATAAGCACCAGTGTTGTTGTTCTGCGCGTGAATGTACTCTTAACCTTTGGGGTGATATTTTAAGAGTTTTAAGATGGAAACATTTAATTCTGCTAATCACACTTCTCGGAACCTGCTTGTAAATGTTCGCTTCTTTGTGTCTTACAGGCAGCCCCCTGTTAATGAGACACACTGGATGGGATTGTTGCAAGATATCCTGGAAATGCAGCAGAATGTCTACACATGCATACAACCGGACACTTGCTATGAGGTGAATCTTGCTGCTTTTCAGGATGTTTTTGAATACATTTACAGTGGGTGGAATTCTAGGTAGTTCAGTTTCATACCAGCAGATTTACAATCCAATTTAAGTGTTTAAATATATGCTGAGTTTTCCTATCCTTGAACATGCAAATCATGCTGGTAACAAGCTTTCTTGACAATAGTGGTAGTTTCTACGAGATCCAGAAATCCCATTGATGGTGAGTACCCTGGTTTTGTTTCAAGACACCTAAATTCTAAGGATTTCCATAGCTAGGGTTTCATAGAAATAATTCTCTCTAGTCCTTCATACTTGGGGACTGGTGCTCACATCTGGATAAGAATAAAACTCAGGTTACCAACTTTACTCCTTTAAAGAAAAGGAACTTTGGGGTACCACATTGCCTTCTGATAAATTGCAGCCAAACCAATGACCAGTTCCTGTTACTCCTAGTGTAGAGAGTAGAGGCCATATCAGGGGGGAAGGGGAAACAGGTATCTTCTGTTGTAATTTTTAAATGCTTGCCGAAAACATATTTATGGTGGCAGGGCTAAGCAGGCAATTAAGTAGAAATATTTCTGTAATAATTAAGTGGTGATTTCAAATAATAATAATAATAATAATAATAATAATAATAATAATAATAATAATAATAATAATGGCTTATATTCAGCATAACTCTAAGGTTCCATCATCTCAGGGATTTTCCTTGCACAAAGGAAGCTTCTCCCCTCTCCTACCCCCAGATGCACACTAAATCTGTTCTGGGGGTCCTCTCAACCATCCAGGCCAGATTCAGAGATGACTTAGGGTGTGCACAGGTGGCTGAGAGGGAAAAAAAACCCTCTTTCACTAGTGGGAATCCCTGCAAGGACATCTTATAAGATTAGTTGAATATGACCCAAAGTATATAACTGTTGTAAGGGACGCGGGTGGCGCTGTGGGTCAAACCACAGAGCCTAGGACTTGCCAATCAGAAGGTCGGCGGTTCGAATCCCCATGACAGGGTGAGCTCCCGTTGCTTGGTCCCTGCTCCTGCCAACCTAGCAGTTTGAAAGCACGTCCAAGTGCAAGTAGATAGATAGGTACCGCTCCGGTGGGAAGGTAAACGGTGTTTCCGTGTGCTGCTCTGGTTCAGAAGCGGCTTAGTCATGCTGGCCACATGACCCGGAAGCTGTACGCCAGCTCCCTCGGCCAATAATGCGAGATGAGCGCCGCAACCCCAGAGTCGGTCACGAATGGACCTAATGGTCAGGGATCCCTTTACCTTTACCTATATAACTGTTGTAAATTGCTTTGGTGATTTGTTGTTGTTTTTTTAATGACATTATGAATGACATTAAATGACATTATTTATGCGATTTATATGCTGGCCTTATTCAGGAAAAACACAAAGACTGAAAATATACCGCTCAAATTACCCAATGCAAACCAACACAACCTATTCAGCTGTCCCCTGTGATTAGGCAGCTATGTACGTAAAATCCTTAGAAGGCAGGGGGATTTCCTTGCATAAGGCGGGATGGGGAAAATATTCAACTAATGTAAAAATATAACAAGAGTGGGTGCCAGGAAGAAGGGTGTTATGCAACTGGGGTGCTGCTGTCAAGAAGGGAAGGCATAGATCCTCTAACCGCACTCAGGGCTGCTGTTGTCAGGAGAGAGAGAATATGTCACATTAATCAAACGTTCCCAGCCAGATTGGTCAGGGAAGACAAAGATGACCTACTCTGGCCCCTCTCCCTAGCCAACTCCAAGATATAGGATTGCCAGTGGGTCTGGAAACAATGGCAAAGCTCCTGTTTATCCTATTGCTCACTGAAGATAAGGAGCGGGGGGAGCAAATTTCTAGAGTTTGTTCTGTTATACTTTTTTTTTAAACACTCAGAATTCCGTGCATTCAGACAGAGCTGTTATGAACTATGGCAGAATTACACAAGACATGAGATGTATAGATGGGAACCTTGACTTTCTTAATACACAGAAACTCTTGACATAAAATTGCTAACTAAACATTGGGAAGACAAATGGCTCGCCGCTTCACTGTTATGTTTATTAAATGGTTCACTGAGCTGAAAGTTCATTTTTAATAACGTCACTCAGGGTGCATATAGAACTTTGATAGATGTTTTCCTGTTTGCATTTAAAGTGAAATGCAAAGTTCGGTTTCTGCAGAAAATAATCTGCATTCGAGGCAACCTAGTTATTAAGATTCGTGAATTACAATGAAGCTCTGTGTGTTTGAATATGTGCAGTTTACTTGAAAGTGCACTTTTCTGTTTCGTAGTGTAGTACTTGAGTGAGCCTTCATGTTGCATAATTTACCTTTAAAAATTTGACATCTTTTAAACATTTCAAATTATTGTCAGTCTTCTTTTGTTATAGCATGTAGACTTTATTGCTTATGGCTGCTAATTTCTATGACTCCTGAGAGATTTTGAGAGCAAATCAGTACACTTCTGAATAAATTGCAAAAAGAAAATGGCATCTGGGATTTAAATCTAACTTTGAAAGGTGCTCCTTTTAAAAAAATGAATAGCAATACGTACATACATCATGTCAGGGAAAATGTGATATAATTATAGCTCTTACTTCAAGATATTAGATTTGACTGGAGCGATGAATAGACTTTAATATCAGAGTACCTTGGCAATGCATTAGTATAGGGGTAGGGAATTTGATGCCTTCCAGATGTTGCTGAGCTGCAGCCTCTGTCATCCCTAAAATTGACCATGTTGGCTGGGGCTGATGGAATTTGGAGGCCATCAACATCTGGGAGGCGGTGATGGGTCCCCCTTTCTTGCATTCGTGTTGCTTCTAAAGGATGAAGATTTTGACTTATATCCATTATTGGGTGGTGTTGCTTTTTGGCTTGTCCAAAACTGATAGATAAGTTTCATGAAGGATACTTCTGTTCAGATGTTTGTGTGGTCTTTTAAACTGTGTGTACGTTCACTGCACAACCCCATTTGCCCCATCATCCTGAATAATCCCCAGCATAAAGAGTGGCTCTCCAGATAAGTCTCAGAGTTTCCTGCAGAGATTCCACTGTCAACTCTCTAGTGCTGCCTTGGTAGTCAAATGAAAGGAAAGGGTTTCTCGAGGGCAGCAAATTAGATTGCATTTCCATTTCAGCATATGGTTTGTCAAAATCTAATTGATATTGGTCTAGATTTAGATGAATGCTGTTCCAGATATCCTCCCCTCCCCCAAGCAGATAGCCATACTCAGGTATTTGTCAAATAAAAAATTTGCTTGTATGACATTTGCTCTTGTCATTCTAAAGATCTTTACAGAAAGTCTTCTGTGTTCAAGTCGACTGGAGAACATCCATTTAGCTGGACAAATGATGCACTGCAGTGTTTGGTCAATAGATCCCCCTGTCAGTGTTGCTTCTAAAGGAAAACCACAGTACAGAGTTTGCTATGAGAAAAGCATTGAATTGGTTTTGGCTGCTAGCAGAGAATACTTCAATTCTTCAACCAGTCTAACTGATACATGCATGGATCTGGCCAGGTACGTTTTATCCACACACACCCCGCCAAAAAAAATCTTTTAGCCTTTGGTATTTGCTTAGAAAGGCAGATCTTTTATGATTTTGTACTCTTTTGCATACTTGAGTGCTTTCCTCCAATGCTCAAGCATTTCTAAGGCAACTTGTTCTTACTAATTAGTCCCTGGTGCAATTAGAATGAAGTAATACGTCTTTTGCCTAGATTATGCTTGGCTCATCATGAAATGCAGGCACCAGCACCAATCTGAAAATACTAGCTAATGGTTTTGGAAGTGGAAATTATTATTCTACGTAAGTAACCATTACAGCTATGAAAAACCAAGATGTTTCCTGTAAGGCCCATATAAGTTCAAGGGACGAAAATGAATACAGTCATACCTTGGTTTTTGAACAGCTTAGTGCTCAAATGTTTTGGCTCCTGAATGCCTCAAACCCGAAAGTGACTGTTCCAGTTTGTGAACTATTTTTGGAAGCTGAACGTCCGATGGGGCTTCCGTGGCTTCTGATTGGCTGCAGGAGCTCCCTGCAGGCAATCAGAAGCCACACTTTGGTTTCCGAACGTTTTGGAAGTCGAATGGACTTCCGGAATGGATTCCGTAACTACTTCCAAGGTATGACTATTTGTTTTGTTGAAGGAGGCAGCGGGGACCTTTGGCTTGTGTGCCAGATTTTGTCTGCCAGGCCTCCTCGTTTTACTCAACAGACTTTCCCCTCAAAATCATACCCACCTTTGAGGTGTGCAGTTGGCCGAGATGTGGAGGCATGAAAGCACAATTGAACAGCTGATGGGCAGCGTATTGAATCCTGTTTGGAGTGTCTGTGCAAACCTTTCTTGGCTAAAATGAAGTTCCATCCCCCCCCTTTTGTTTTAGCAGAGGTTTCAATTGTACCTCCTGGAGCAAGATGTGCCTTCACTGTCCATCATAGATTCTATGAGAAATCTGCTATAATTGAAATAATTGTTATTCACTGTTGATTTTTTTGTTGTTAGGGGGACAGTTACCACCTTAGCTGAGATGAAAGCTCTCCTTCATTCTCTATCATTAACAATTTTCTAGTGATGCTTTCATTTAAGTGGAAATCATTTCAGCATGGTTTCTTCTCATTGATAAGATTGGCACACAATTACAAGGCGTATTTAAAAATCAAATTTAAGGATTAATTTTTAACATTTTAAAAGTTAGCACATCCCCACATCAACCCCAGAAAGATAATCTAAAGCACCTACATTTTTTTAATTGAATAATTTAGGTGTTACAGTTCAACTGTTAATAGCAACCTTCACTTTCTTAATATTAGTATGTTTCTTGCCTTTATAGAAGAAGAGTTACATTTGCGGAACTGTGCTGTCATGCAATTGCACTAGAGTTTCACTTGGAGGGGGGGAAATTTATGAACCTACACCAAATGAATTTTATTTTTCCTCCTACTTCATCCATGTACAAAGTGATTGCTTGCTAAGTACAAAGCTTCTTTCTTTTGGCATGTAAACTCTTAGTAAAGTGCTTAGCTTTGACCACTGATAAATTGATATTATTTACAATAAAAAAATGCATCCGCAAAGAAATACAGGGTTATAAAGAGGATAACATTATATGAAGTGGCAGATTTTTAAGCCTTTATAGGAGACCCATCACTTTGGACCCATTGTAATGCGTCACCAGTGCATGCTCTTGAGGTTTCTGTGCATAGCTACAAGCATAGTTTAGTGTTGCATGTTTATCACACTGGCCTCATATAATGAAGATGCTTCTTTTTGACTAATTAGGAAAGCTGTTTGAAATCCTTAAACATTTATTTTTTTTCTTCTAAGATCCTGCTTACAGCTTATTACAGACTGCCCACCTGTTGTCCAAGAAGAGTTGGATCTTATCCGTGCTCTTAGCTACCTTGAAGAATTTGGTGTGAAAATCTTGCCATTACAAGGTAGGGTGTGATAGGGTTTGTTGAAATGTCTTGAATGCTAGTTATATAGTTTCAAATCTTCACATTTATATGTACCGTATACACAGTTCTATTTTTTCTAGAAAAAGAGGTGCCGGAACTCACCATGAACACCTCTTTTGTTCTCTTAAAATGACAATGGCACCTACCTGAGAGGTGCCGGAACTGAGTTCTGGAAAGTTCTGGCTTATAAAAAGCTCTACATATACATCATTTTGTATCATCAATTTTCCTTACAGCATTTTTTAAATAAATTGCTTGCATCAGGCACAATCCAGTTCAAGAGAAACCTTTTAAAGTCTCATTGGATTTTACTAAAGCGTTATGCACCAATTTTTCCTGTTTAAATCATTTTGGTTGGCTTGCACCTACAATTACTTCCCTTTTAAATACACACATGCACACTTAATATATAGTTTCTTCACTCATCCCCTGCTTGTGCTGCTGTTGTGCTATTATGATTAACATAATCTCTTTACTAGTAATCTCTGCAACAGTGCTTTGAAACACTTGGTCATTCTGGCAATAGCCCGGTTGGGAGGTTTATTGATCTTCATCAGGCCTAGGCCTAGGGAGTGGACAAATGGGCCTTTCTATTTTATTATTTTGTCAAAGCACATGTGCCAAGAAGATTAACTCAAAATAGTTATCATAACCCATAAGACGTCCATTGCACATCACAGCTTTGCAGTAACAATTTAGTTATGTTTGAAAGGAGGCTTTTACTGCTGTTTGAAGGTGCCTCCAGAACTTGGGCTTTTATTGATCTCTTTTATTCCCATGCTTTAGTGCCCAATAAAACTCTATTTTTATTTTATAAATCATAACAGCCTTATGACAACTGACATATTTTACAGGTGCTATCCTGCATTCAACTCCTGTGACCTTCCTGTCTTCACTGTTGTGTTAATGGATTTGTACTGCTAGAAACTGGATGAATAGTCCACACATTATTTTATTTTATTTTTTAAAAAACAACACAGTTATGTATTACATAAAGCTTTTGTGGTATTTTACGTCTACCCTTTAAAAGTTCAAACCATGTTCAGAATATGCAAGTAAAGGACTAGAATCGAGTGCTGAATTTTGTGTCTGGTGTTTCTTAAAAGTTTTATCTTATTTGGTTTTGAATGTGCACCTGTTTGTTTCAATCAAGTCAACCTGTTTTTAGATATTTAATTGTGCCCGCTGGAAGCAAACATTTTAAACGGGCTTGAATAAGAAATAGTACACAATGGTTGGTCTTCAGCTAAGTTTTACACAAAGTAGACCCATTGAAGTCAATGAACATGACTAAGTTATGTGCATTAATATCAGTGGGGCTACTCTAAGTAAACCTTAGTAAATAAGTAAAACTAGGTAAAACCACCCAGTGAGTTAATATGCTGAATTTGACAGCTATTATGTGTACAGTGGTACCTCAGGTTACATATACTTCAGGTTACAGCCTCCGCTAACCAAGAAATAGTGCTTCAGGTTAAGAACTTTGCTTCAGGATGAGAACAGAAATCGTGCTCCAGCAGCGCAGCGGCAGCAGGAGGCCCCATTAGCTAAAGTGGTGCTTCAGGTTAAGAACAGTTTCAGGTTAAGAACGGACCTCAGGAACGAATTAAGTACTTAACCTGAGGTACCACTGTAATAGCTTTACCCCCTGATCTGACGCCCTTCAGCAAGACACTTTAGTAAAAGCCTTCATGGATCAGGTCTTTCATTTGAAACCTGGATTCTCCCTGAGGCACGTGTTCCTCGCACAATTCTGATTAATCCTTCACAGAAAAGCCTTAACCCTAATCAAATATATAGAAGATGACGCACTGCAAGTTTGTGCTATTTCCAAACCATTGGTACTGGGTTATTTCGCCAGAACACAGCAACCCTGTCTCATATACAGCTTCTTGAGCACTGAGGGCAGCCAGGGACAGTGTGGAATTGAATTATGCATTCAGATAAAACGTGTATGGATTATTATTTAAATCTTTTAAATGATTTATATTATTCTTTCTAATTGTTTCTAATATGCATTTTTAAAAAACCGTTTTACTTAATTAATCACATGAGATGTTGTGAGCCACTTTGGGCACAATTTTGTGGGAAAATGGCATACAAATGATGTTGATGGCTTATTAGTTTCTTGTTTGGCTCTCATTGCTGGGGTTTTACCTCGGCCGAAAAGCTTCAGTATTTCTGTGTGTTTGCCATTCAGTGGCATGAGGTACAGTTAAATCATGAGGTTAGCAAGGACAAAGCTCATAAGCAGGACTGAGAAATTCTTTCTCTGAAAGACAATACCAGCAAATCTTCAATTAATGGGCATGTGGTAATTCTGTGACGTATATATATAAAATAAGATCCAAAAACTGTGAACTTTCAAACTAACTCAAGCCTCTTCCATTAGCCAAATTACATTTTGGATGTTGTCCATGGATTACAGACAACTGCTATCCTAAATGCTTGCTTGTGGATGTATCAGGGTTGGTTCCTCTTTGCCATTTTCAAGCTTAGATTTTCCTGCTTCATAGTTCATTCCCTGCAACCTGCCATTTTGCCTTTGCCACACCATGCCAGTCAACTGTGAATACTTCAGTGCTGGTACTGCTTTTTGCGATCTATTTTTTCCCCCCTTGAGAGATTAAAGTACACTGTCAAGTTACTTTGTGATCCTTCTGTCACCTGAAAACGACTAATGCTGCAATTTATTTCAGAAAAAGTACCTTTTATGTCATGAATATGCACACAAGCACATGGCTATATAATGGCGGCTGAAATGGGTCCTGCAAAGGGGACAGGGTCTGATTCTCAAATAATTGCATCCATTATGTTTTGGACACTTTAAAGACTACCACGCAGAAGTTAAAATGGGCGAAAAAGCTGCCTGCAGGTTCCTAATGCTTTAAGCTAAAACTTTCTTAACTTGGAAAGCCACTTTTAAGCATGAGTTGTTCTTCATAGAGTGCACAAAATAATTTGTGCTTCTTCTTGCATTTGAATTTGTAGTCATCTGAACTAAGGGGAGGTAAAGGAACCAGTTTTTCCTTCCCAGAAGCAGAGGCCTGTGGGGTGGTAGACCTGTGTCTGGGCTGTACCACCCCAGAGTGGAGGCATGCACAGGTTTGAATGTTCTCCATCTTGTTAAATGACCAACCTTTGCACATCAGTGATGATGTCCTCTCTCTAAATGGAGATTCTCTGTTTGCTTTGTAACACACACACACACACACACACACACACACCCTTAATGAAAACTAAATAAATGGAGATTTCCCCGCTAAAATATTTCTTGGGGCATATCTGCAGCATAAGAAACAAAGCACTTTCAAAATGTATTAATATTATATTGAAAGAATTTCTATTATAAAATAAAGTGTAACAAAGAAAAAAAGAAAAGAAAAAAGAATAAAAGTGAAAGAAACAGTATACAAAAAAGCAGTGTAATATACTCCCATACATTATTATATAAATATATATGATGTTATTATCCTAATACATAGGTTTTTTTAAAAAAATGTTTTTATTAAAGGTGCTATTAATAGCCTACTACATTCTGTATAAACATTCCAAATGTTGTCATATTTATCCAAATAAAGCCTATGTCTGTAAGCTGTCTGTTCATGAGTTGCAAGTGTTTTCATATTGTCAGTCCATTGATTGAAGAAACATAAGCACTAGAGATATTGTTTAAAACTTCTCTCCCTCCTGCCCCAGTTGCAGTGACTTTTAAACCCAGATATCGGCCCTTCCGTGAAGTTCGTAATATCTGTGTATGTAGCTTGCGTGTGCACTTAACTTTTTCCTTCCTTCATAAAAAAAATGCACTGTCTTTTGTGACATTGCCGCTTAATATGATGTATTTTCTTTCCAGTGCGCCTGTGCTCTGATCGACTCAGCCTCATCAAGGAATGTCTCCTGCAGCTGCCAACAAGCTACAAGCAATCTGCCAAGCTCTTGGGACTTGCAAATTTGCTGAAGGTTGCAGGTAAAATAAAAGCTGTAATGTAATTTACCCATGTTTTATGTTGAAGGTGTCCAGCTTTATGGGGGATTTCTTCAAGGACTTTACTCAAAGATCCTGTCTTCAGTGAAGCTTCATATATTGCATCCTTTCTAGATAAATACAGATTGATTGATTTCAATTTAGATATAATTTGGGATTTCACACACAGCCCTTCTATCACAAGTAGAATACATACCAGCGAGAGTACAGTTACCACCTAGTCAGATGTTAGAATTAAATCCCACTTTAACCCGTGTCAAATATGAAAAACAGATATCTTTTCTGTGCAAACAAAATGTATTCTATATCCTATAAAAAACATAGGTTTTACTTGCAGTCCTTCTTTGATCCTGTTGCATCGTATTAGTGAACTGATGCTATACTATGTAAAGTTTCTTTTTAAATATATGTATCATTGTTGTTAAATCTCAAAAAAATTCCAAGACGTTTATCATCATATACAGTTTTTCCCAAACATAATAGTATTTTTTTATTATTTCTTCTTGAATTTCCACCCCTCCTTTCTTGATGTTTCTTTTTTAGCTGTTTTGCAATACATCTGTTTTTATTATGTAAACTTCACTCTCATTAGTTCTTTCAGTAATTCACTGCTTATATTTCAAATCCTGCCCACAACTTCTCTGTGCAAAGGTTCTGATACTGGATCAAATCAAATTACGTTTTTTGTTTTGTTTTGTTGGCTAGCAAAGGTAAATATTTGATTAAACTTTCACTTGGAGAAATCGGATGAAGCTGATTTGACTATATCTTCCGCTTCCCTGTTCTTTCACATCATCATATCAAATACAAATTGAAAAATGACATGGGTCAGATCCAGAGTTAAGTGTGTGCATTAGGGCTGGCAGAAGCAAGCAGTCCCATACATTCCTTCCCATGGCAGCTTTCTAGTCTCCTAAAAATGTTCCCCTGAGGTTTGGGGCCATGTTTTGAAGTGGGTAGACTACAGCTTGTGAAGCTCAGGAGAGAAGGGGGACGGCTGCTGTGAAGATAAAGAGCAGGGAAATCAGCTTGGGCCAGCTTAACTCCAGAGCCAAGCCATTATTTTATTATGTAATAATGTTGTTGATACCCTGCTATCACCGTACACCAGAGCCTTGCCAAGTAATTTAAACAAAATACAAGTTCCTGTACAGTGGAGCTCACACTGTGTTTGTTGTCTTGGACTAGTAAATGACACAAATCTCTGCAGTGATTACAGTGGTACCTTGGGTTACAAACACCTTGGGTTACAAACACTTTGGGTTACAGACTCCGCTAACCTGGAAGTAGTGCCTTGGTTTAAGAACTTTGTCCCAGGATGAGAACAGAAATCATGTGCCGGTGGCGCAGTAGCAGCGGGAGGCCCCATTAGCTAAAGTGGTACCTCAGGTTAAGAACAGTTTCAGGTTAAGAATGGACCTCCAGAATGAATTAAGTATGTAACCAGAGGTACCACTGTAAAGGTAAAGGTAAAGGAGCCCTAGACGGTTAAGTCCAGTCAAATGCGACTCTGGGGTTGCGGTGCTCATCTCACTTTCAGGCCGAGGGAACCGGCGTTTGTCCACAGACAGTTTTCCAGGTCATATGGCCAGCATGACTCCAGCTGCTTAAAACAGGTAACCCAGAGAATCCATGCGGTTGTTGGTGGTGGTAGTGTTCAAATCAGACCGTTAGCCTTTAGCTGTCTTCCCTAACCTCCAGCTGTTCTGAACTGCAGCTTCAGCTGTTTCTCATCATTGGCCATGCTGGTTGCGGCTTAGGGGAGTTATAGTCCAAAACATCTGGAGGGCACCAGGTCAAGGAAAACTGGCCTGTGTGATTGCCAATACACTTCAGCACATCGCCTTTGCCAATCCTTACAACCCTTCATGAGTCAAAGGGCAGTTTACTGAAGTGGGGAGCATCCTCTGCTTTTGCAGCCCTGGGAAATCAGGTCTCTAAATCCAGTGGTTGTCAGTGTGCCCCTGTGCCGCCTTGGTCATGTGAGTAAATTCAACGCAGGGTGTTGATTGGGAGTAAGTCTCAGTGCTCAGTGTGGCTGGGTGGTATGCATCGTTTGAAGTCCATATTGCGATATCAGTTTCATAGTTTTGAGCCTGGTATATATTGTCAATCATGATATCTTATCTGTGTGTGCGTGCAAAAATCACAATGCAGGAAAACCGTGTAGCCCACCAGTGCCTCTACTTAGCTCCATCCATATTTCAGACATCATGATATAGCACGATGTTTAGCTGGTGATATATCACAGTGTTGAAAACCAGATATTGCCCTGACCCTAGTGCTTAGGAGACACGCTTACTGTTTGTTTCCTTTTCAAAAACCTAAGGGAAAATGTGACTTTTACCTCCGGTATCTGGGAGGTGGATTTAAGGATGCCGAGGGGTGGTTTAGTTTTTTTTAAATATCATTCGGAGTAAGCTTAAGCCATGGGTTCACTTGAATGAGTTAAATAATAATAATCCTGGTTGAATTCTGTATCTAAAAAAAAAAAAAAAAATCACTTAGTGACTTTATGTTGGTTATAGTAGGCAGTGTTTTTGCCTTTAAACATATCCTCATGGAGTCATTGTTCATCAGTCCTGCTGGTTTCATAATATAAGTAGGAATAATCCCATTTTTTGTCATTAATGTTTATCACAGCAGCGTCTGAATCTGTTCACTTTTGACATGAGTAAAAAATGCACCACAATGGGCCTCAGTTCTCAGATTCTTTGAATCCCTGTATTTCTTTGTTACACAAATTCATTTGGAAGACTGCATCTCCCTGAGGGGCAGCTATAACTCTGTGTAATTTCTTATCCAGCTATTTTGTATACCTTCCTACCTCCCACACAGGATACTTGAGAGTGTAATAGATCATTAGTTTGAAGCACACTGCAAACTTTAGATAACTATCAAAGACTTTAATTAGGCTTCTTCTCTTTAAATTATGCTATGCTGGATATGTTCTTGCCCTTCACATTAAAGTCTACAGCAGCTTGCAAATACTCAGGAAAACCTAGGTGTTCCTCGCATTCTGTTCTTGGTGGCTTGTTAGAACATTTATTTTAATTATAGACTGCCTTCCTCCTGAAGTAATAATAGCATTTTTATATAAAAGCAGCATAAATATATCCTCTTAAACCATCAAAGAGGAAAACATCTTGAACCCTCTTTTATTGCTGCTGGAGGTCTACTTTGAGGAAGGAACGTGCAGCCCTGCCCAGCTAGTTAGTCACAAAGCTACAGCAACCACTCCTTACACCTTTTCTCTCTCCCCTCTGGTTTACAGTGGTGTGTGTGTGTGTGTGTGTGTGTGTGTGTGTGTGAGAGAGAGAGAGAGAGAGAGAGAGAGAGAGAGAGAAACACACAAGATGGCTACTTGGCCAAGGGCCACCACTTGCTGGGTGGGTCTCTACCACCACCATTCCCCAGTCTTTCAGAGAGAGAGGGGGGGGGGAAGTCTTATCAGTATTTCCAAAACACATTTATGATTTCTTTCTCTCTCTTATTTGGAAATATTATCCCCTGCAGTTTAACAGCAAGGCAGCTTACATCATCCCCTGCCCCCAATGCACAATAAATTTGGGATAGTGAAATGTAATTAATTACAGATAGCTAAAAGAAATGAGAGAAACAGCAAAACAAACCGCAGCAGCAGGAGAACGATTGAAACAACTAGTTACTCAATAAGCAGTGTTAGAAATTGAGATATGAAAGCCAGGAGCTAAATGGCACCTTAAACCTAGGTTGCGGGCGCAACAACAGAATGTCTAGACTCACCTTTTTTACAACAAGAATACAAAGCCAAAAGTGAACGAACTGCAGCTAAAATCTTATGTTGGTTTTTCACATGGTCTAGTCCAGGCATAGGCAAACTCCGGCCCTCCAGATGTTTGGGACTACAGTTCCCATCACCCTAGCTAAGAGGACCAGGGTCAGGGATGATGGGAATTGCAGTCCCAAACATCTGGAGGGCCGGAGTTTGCCTATGCCTGGTCTAGTCCTTCCCCTGCCCGTCCACCCCCTAATATTCTTAAGGGGGTCTCTTCTCCAGTCTTCGGAGAGTAGCTGGAAGTGGGGAGGCAGAAAAAGGTCCTCTTTTCCTTCCACTTTGCAGTTGTAATCTGAAATCTTAGGCGCAGTATTGCACCCAGAGCTTAGAAACTGCTCACGCTAAGGAAACTCCCTGTCCCAAAATGTGCCTAGAGCAAGGGGAATTTCAAACACTGTCAAAGAGGGAGCCAACTAGGTGAACTAGACCAGGCTTTCCAAATGAGGGAGTTGACACCTTCGGAGGTCTTGGTTCCTATGAAGGCAAAGAGACGATGTTCAAAGCCTCCAATGATTAATGGCGAAACCAGACTCTAAGGGGGAAATAGTTGGTCCTGGTTCCAAGCCATACATTTATTATTATTTTTTAAATCTTTATTAAACATTCAACACATCTTTACACAACAGTTTACCATGTTACAATTTATGCACGTACACTACATGGAAAAAAGAAAAATACAACGAAAAATAGAGATGAACCGCCGACCTTCTGATTGGCAAGTCCTAGGCTCTGTGGTTTAACCCACAGCGCCACCCGCATCCCAATTCATGGGCTAATACATGCAAATTGCTCCTGTCTGGAAGCTCTGCAGCCTGCTGGAGCAATATGCTTCGGAAAGCTGCCCCAGCATTTTGCTGTGGGTTAAACCACAGAGCCTAGGACTTGCTGATCAGAAGGTCGGCGGTTCAAATTCCCGCGACGAGCTCCCATTGCTTGGTCCCAGCCCCTGCCAACCTAGCAGTTCGAAAGCAAGTCAAAGTGCAAGTAGATAAATAGGTACCGCTCCGGCGGGAAGGTAAATGGCATTTCTGTGTGCTGCTCTGGTTCGCTAGAAGCGGCTTAGTCATGCTGGCCACATGACCCAGAAGCTGTACGCCGGCTCCCACGGCCAATAAAGTGAGATGAGTGCCGCAACCCCAGAGTCGGCCACGACTGGACCTAATGGTCAGGGATCTCTTTACCTTTACCTTAAAGCTTCTGAGTGCTTTCCATGAGCAATCCCACATCGACCACATTGTAGAAATAGAATATGGATGTGACCACCACAGCAGGTGTAACTGCGAACAGACCTGCCTCCTCCAGGTGTTTGAACCTTGGCTCTCCTAATTCATTGCGAGGAATTCCTTTCTCAGTGGCCTACACATGTTTGGATAGGGCACTTGATAGCTAGGTACAATGGCCACCTCAAATCTTTCAGGCTGCAGTCCTATACACACACCTATGTAAAATTCTATTAAGCTTGATGGGACTTACTTCTCACTGGACATATATAAAATTGCACTGTAAGGGTTTTATAGATCAAAACCAGCTCTTCTGATTGTGTTCTCCCCACCACCACCACCACCACCCAAAGGGGAGCCTAGCAAATTCACTTTAACCACGTCTTCCTTTCCCCAGGCGGGAAAATCAGCAGAAGATTTAGGGAAGACAGGATTGCCAGTACGGCCAGATTGTGGTAGCCAAGCATGAACGATGGTCTTGGGTCTTTAGAATAACAGCTTGTAAAGGCTTACAGCTGAAATGTGAACCTCATCTTTTTGACTCCTGTACTTTGGCTTAAAGAAAAATGCCAAATTGCTGCAGAATGTGTTAACAAATCGCAAGAGTGGCAGCAGCGATTGTCACAGTGCGATTTCAGACAATTGCTATTGGAAACTGGTTATCAGACAAACTTGAAGAATTTTATTTTCAAAGAACTTCGTCCAGTAAAGCAGTATTTGCCTCCAATGTTATTGCATCCGAAGCACTCCTAAGGATAAGCGCATGCGCATATATATATATGACGTGCACTTTGTTTCTAACAGCATAGAACATTTGAGATTTACAGTGGTTTAGCTTAATTTTAAAAGAAGAAGATTACCATATTTTTCTGTGTATGACGACCCCTATTTTTTTAACCCCAAATTAAGAAAATGCACTATGCACTATCTGTGTATAAGGTGACCCCTTATTTTAAACTTCAAAAATTTAGGAAAAAAATATAGTCTTATACACAGAAAACAGTAATTTTAAAATTCCTAAGAAATAGCCTGAAATACTAAAGCTGATGCTAGAAGGTTTTCCTCCTCCTTTTTCATACCAATACAACTAGCACTGTTCTTCCTCTAATACTCTTATGGTGGATATAAAGCATCCATATTCAGCTTTCAGGAGTGCAACTCCCTAAATTGGTTAATAAACTCTTGCAGTGCATGGCCTCTAATGGAAACGCTGACAAAGCTTTTACTATATTATGTGAATGTTGCCTCCAGTAAAACTTAATGGCACCTATAAACCATGGCCATAAATTAAAATGTAAAAATCAAGATTACACTTATTTGTTCTTTATTATATGAGGGCGGAAGGTGCTGTTCCATATAACCAAGAGCGTTCCATATAACCTGTAGTGTTCTCTGCTATAAGAATAAGAGTAGCAAAAGGGAGCTATTACAGCATGGCTTGGGCATACTTAAAACCAAGGTTTCCTGACCTTACCTCATTTCTGGCATTGTGTGTGATTGTTGCTAGTCAGTTGGATGTTCAAGGAGTTGGGACACTGCTTTGGGTTTTCCGAAGCAACCTCTGGTTAAAGTAAACCTAAGCTCCTGCAGCCAATCGGAAATTGTGGAAGCCCCGTCGGACATTCGGGTTCCAAAAAACATTTGCAAACCAGAACAGTCACTTCCAGGTTTGCGGGGTCCGGGAACCAAGCCATCTGAGTAGGAAGGCGTTCGGGATCCAAGGTACGACTGTACCTCTATATGGTTTGCAACATCCTAAAAAATATCACAAATAAAAGTAAAATGCAAAAAATACAGTATAAAATACAGTTTTTAGAGTGGCACAGATAATAGGCAATATACCCTCTGAAACATCTATATAAAATGGAACAACTAACACATAGGAACCATGATAACTACTGGCAGATCCAGAATACTGAAATTCAGCAGAGACAGCAAGACCCACATACCATACAGTATATACAAGTGTGTGTTTCTAGGTCTGCTATCTCACCTGTAACACTGAAGATAGGTGGGGAAGAATCCCACATTTGATAGGTGGGGGCAAGTTATCCCATGCAACCCTCCCCGATTCCAAACATTACTCGATATCCAAACAGAGCATAATGTTAAGTGTGTCTCTTCACGTAACATTTAATTATCATTATTATTTTTTAAAGAAGATAATTATTGGAATTTTAGAAAGTGGGAAGGAAGGAGTTTCTTCTATAGTCTTAATGAAAATTGCTCCATTGGAAATCTGGCTGCGGCACTAAATCAGATGGCAGGATGCCTTGACTTCCCCTGCCCATCTGCCAAGGGTGCTTCCCAGCCCAAAGAAAAGCACACAGCAGAATTAACACTTTTGTTGTCAAAGAACGCACTTGCTTCTACAGCTCTGGAGACCTACGCACACCAATCTAGCGTTTAGGCAGCTATTCCCAGGTCCGCCGTCTATAGAGCAGTTGCTGCAACTGAGGAACCCTACCCCTCCACCAGTTTATGTACCTTCTCCAAACAGGCTGTACTCACGTAGCCAGAGACTATGCCTGCATGCAAGCTGCCTCTGCTTTTCCCATTTCAGTTCTCTCCTGGTTCTAGGAGACAGTGGTGCATTTACCTACCCTGCCTCTTCCTCCTCTTCCTCCATCTCTGAAGTTTCCCCTGCCCCTGATGTTTGTCTCCTGGTGGGTACAGGTCCCCACAGACCACCGCCCCCTTCTCCCAGATCAGTCCCCCTTCCCCTAGTTCACACACACCAATGTCCTGCCAGTCCCTTGCGCCATTGCTATGTCCCATAACATTAAGCATAAACATCAGGAATCCTGATGATCTTCTGGCAAGAACCCCTTTAGCATTCCTTGCCCTCCAGGAATTTCAGACATCATATCTGAGATCTTTGTGACTACCTTCCCATCTCTGTCCGCCAACTGAGGCCTTCTAAAACCACCCCCAAGATCTTTTCTTGGAGCTGGTTGAGCAATATTGTTCATCATCCTTATTTTTGAGTATTGCAAAAGGCAGAAAGCTTCTGTGCCACTCTATCTCCAGCTGTTTTTGGACTACAGCTCCCGTCATCCCTAGATATCATGACCAGTAGTCAGGGATATGGGGAATTGGAGTCCCAAAACAGCTGGAGAACCAAGTTTTCAAAACACTGGCTTAGATCTTTGTTAAAGGTTATGTGGTGGGAGCATCCCATAAGCAGAGTTCTGCTAAAGGCATTCCTGTGTCACAGAACAGAAACAGCATTTAGCATCATTTTCTTTGCTCCTTGAAAATCTGCTCCAGTGGTTTGGAGGACCCTCTGGAACAGCACGAGGAGCATACTCCATTGAGAGCTTCTGCTGGATACCAGTCTCCCCCATAAGAGGCCTTCTGCTCCCGGGGCCTATATTTTCCTCAAACATCTACTTTAAACGGATGAATTCTGTAACATACTGTATATGCATTTGGAGGGCAATTTCAAAGGTGCAAGGAATCTAGGACCACTTATCTTTTGACAAAGCAATCTTCAGCAGTGATTCTTAATTACTGTTTGTTTATTGCCTCATAACGTTAAAAAGACCTGGCACAAATGTTATTCAGGGCTGCCACAAGCTGCAGGAATTGCTATTTGAGTCATTAATTTCAGAAATCTTTTCTAATTAATTTTTGCTTCAAAATGACAGTGACATTCATGGGAATGAAATTAGTTTAGCAAGCTAATGCCAGCTCTGGCATTGGTGATTAAAAGAGGTTTTCTGCCCCCGAATCTGAAGAGAAATTGTTACATTCTGAGCAAAAAGTAAAGATGCAACCTTTATTACCGGCAGATATCTGTTCCCTCCAAAGTCTTTATAGATGATGATTGGGTTTGGGTTTGGGTTTTGGTACAAGGATTGTATACCCAGCTTTCCCCTCTCTTCTTCCGTTGTGTGGAAAGTGATTTTTTTTTTTTTGCAACAGTTTTGGTGTTAAGTATGGGAAATAGGGATGCGGGTGGCGCTGTGGGTAAAACCTCAGTGCCTAGGCCCTAGGACTTGCCGATCGTATGGTCGGCGGTTCAAATCCCCGCGGCGGGGTGAGCTCCCGCCCTTCGGTCCCAGCTCTTGCCCACCTAGCAGTTCGAAAGCACCCTTAAGTGCAAGTAGATAAATAGGTACCGCTTTATAGCAGGAAGGTAAACGGCGTTTCCGTGTGCTGTGCTGCGCTGGTGCTGGATCGCCAGAGCAGCTTCGTCACGCTGGCCACGTGACCCGGAAGTGTCTCCGGACAGCGCTGGCCCCCGGCCTCTTAAGTGAGATGGGCGCACAACCCTAGAGTCGGACACGACTGGCCCGTACGGGCAGGGGTACCTTTACCTTTACCTATGGGAAATATGACTGCAGGAACCTCCCACTGTTCTCCACTGGTTCTGGTGTTGAGCAGTTGGTAGACTCATATTTTAAAAATCACCAAAGGCATCAGCTCTACACTTCTCCAATAAAATATTCTAGACAGGTCAATCTTGAATTCCTTTAGAATGGCCTAGCTCAGAGCGAGTGTTTCCACCTGAAGCAATTTCAGATGTGCAAAGGTTGCAGGGCAGCAAGCTTTTACTGCCAACAAGAGCTGTCCCTCAACCGAGCAAATCAATCATGCTGCTACATAGAAATTTGTTTGGACCTAAGGCCCTATTGCACTGGCTTGCAGATTCGGCATTTGGTATATGAACTCTGCAGTTGGTAGTAGCTTAGCAGAAATCCTGTCCCAGGGATGTTTTCCACTATTTCCCAGATATCATCAGTTAAGAATGTCCTTCACTTGAACCAGTGGGAAGCAAGACTGTTATAAATATCCATTCTCAGCTGTTTGGGGAGTGGGGTGGTCTATTCAAACAGTAATTAGGATTACAGTGGTACCTCAGGTTATATACGCTTCAGGTTACAGACTCCGCTAACCTAGAAATATTGCCTCAGGTTAAGAACTTTGCTTCAGGATGGGAACAGAAATCATGCTCCGGTGGCACGGCAGCAGCTGGAGGCCCCATTAGCTAAAGTGGTGCTTCAGGTTAAGAACAGTTTCAGGTTAAGTACGGACCTCCGGAACGAATTAAGTACTTAACCTGAGGTACCACTGTATATATTAAGCGTGAACCCACACATGCCAGGTGTGGTAGAACAACCTTTTCTTATTATCCATGGTGGTAGTTGTTCTTTAACAGGTCACAGTTGTAATTTTATCAATTGGAGCCTCCTTTATGGAGTGGTAGAGGGACGCGGGTGGCGCTGTGGGTTAAACCACAGAGCCTAGGACTTGCCTATCAGAAGGTTGGCGGATCAAATCCCCGCGATGGGGTGAGCTCCTGTTGCTTGGTCCCCCCTCCTGCCAACCTAGCAGTTCGAAAGCATGCAGTGCAAGTAGATAAATAGGTACCGCTCCGGCGGGAAGGTAAACGACGTTTCCATGCACTGCTCTGGTTTGCCAGAAGTGGCTTAGTCATGCTGGCCACATGACCCGGAAGCTGTACGCCGGCTCCCTTGGCCAGTAAAGTGAGATGAGTGCCGCAACCCCAGAGTCGGTCATGACTGGACCTAATGGTCAGGGGTCCCTTTACCTTTACCTTATGGAGCAGTATGGGTTTTAATTTTTCTTTTTTGCATTCATAGTTTATGGCTCTTCCAAGCTCTGGGCTCAGCATGAGATGAAGTCCTTCCCTCTGGTATCATCTGCAATGTTACTTAGCCTCTCCTCTGGGTCAGCAGGCAAATCCTGCCATACAAGAGTTCCACATCCCATAACCGCTCCAAGCAGACTGCAACATTTAATCAGTTAGATTGAATGATTAACTGATCAAAAGTGGGGGGGGGGGTTAAGGCAGTAAATTCACACACAAGGAGGAATGCGTAGTCTAAGATGATTTAGCTGATGCTTTCTCCTACCCACTTAATTAGGGACGCAGGTGGCGCTGTGGGTAAAACCTCAGCACCTAGGGCTTGCCGATCGCATGGTCGGCGGTTCGAATCCCCACGGCTGGGTGAGCTCCCGTCGTTCGGTCCCAGCTCCTGCCCACCTAGCAGTTCGAAAGCACCCTTAAGTGCAAGTAGATAAATAGGTACCGCTTTATAGCGGGAAGGTAAACGGCGTTTCCGTGTGCTGCGCTGGTGCCGGCTCGCCAGAGCAGCTTCGTCACACTGGCCACGTGACCCGGAAGTGTCTCCGGACAGCGCTGGCCCCCGGCCTCTTAAGTGAGATGGGCGCACAACCCTAGAGTCGGACACGACTGGCCCGTACGGGCAGGGGTACCTTTACCTTTCTATAACATATGGGTGCATCACGTAAACAACAAAGGAAATACTGTTGTTTTACTCATGCAAATGACTAAAACCCACATGGTTTGTTTGAAGGGAGATGTTCTTAATATTCGTTGGCCGTACCAGATTTCCCTTCACGTGGAATGTTGTTGTTTTTTGAGGGGAAACCATGCTTAAAATGTCTTTCTGGATGCCCAGTGCATAGTCTTGCAGTGTTCAAGTTCTAATAAAGGAGAGACAGGCAGGCCGGCCCAGGGGAGGGGAATGTGGCCCTCCAAACTTAGAGATCCGGCCCTTGGAAGTGTCTGCAGCCACACCTCTTCATTGACCATGCTGGCCCTGCATCTTGCCATCCTTGAGTGTGTGTTTTTTTGCCTGGCTGTCATGTGTCTTCACACTCTGATAATGCCTCTTTCTTTCCTGGATGGAAGATTGTGTGTGTGTGTGTGTGTGTGTGTGTGTGAGCGTGTGCGCAAACTACCCTACTGTGAAAAGGTAAAATTTGCATGCATTGCTCCATCCACTTTCACCTCACCTACCATTGAAATATGGTCTAGAGGGGAATTCTGCCCTTAGAATCCTGTTTCTGTTTTAGTGTTCTTCCTATGTTAGCATTTGAGAAACCAGGGAGGATGAGCAGAGTCTTTGTGTGTCCTTTGCAAATTATTTAAACTCTTCCTGCAGATGCATGCAGTCTTCTTCATAACAGCAGACAGGACCACCTGCCCGGTTCTGGATTTTCCCTGTCTTAAGACATAGCACTTGATCAGTGTTTAAACAGCAAAGGCGATTCAGGAGGGAGAAGATTGTTAAGGCCTCATTGTGTCCTTTTAAAGTGGCAGTTTGACTTTTTAAATTGTACCTGTCAGGCGTTCAAGCATAAAACTGTCATTAGGAAACAATTTTGCTTTTATAGTCCTTAACGATATGTACATACGCACACTTTCCAATGCAGGATTCCATGAGGCTGTCACAGGGCTGGTTTGATTGGAAGAATGAAAGGGAGATACTTGAAAAATCTTCAGCGGGGTATGGCTTCAAGCGACGCCATTGTGAAGCCTGTAGGAAAAGCTCATTAAATTAAATTGAACGATTCAAACTGCATGTTTCAGGAGCTCCAGTCATGATGCTTTTAGTATATAGTGGTACCTCGGGTTAAGAACTTAATTCGTTTCAGAGGTCTGTTCTTAACCTGAAACTGTTCTTAACCTGAGGTACCACTTTAGCTAAAGGGGCCTGCCGCTGCTGCCACACGATTTCTGTTCTTATCCTGAAACAAAGTTCTTAACCTGAGGTACTATTCCTGGGTTAGCAGAGTCTGTAACCTGAAGCGCCTGTAACCTGAAGCGTCTAACATGAGGTACCACAGTACCGGCAAGGAGCAGAAACGAGAGGAAACTGTCAGGGAAAAGGAGACTGTCACAGGATAATTCCTGCATTTTTGATAACTCTTGTAAAAATACGTGGAGCAAGAAAGAGGCTACAGTTGTTGTTCATGCTAACTTAGCTTCGGCAAACCGCTCAGGCTCAATTAAGGAAAAGTCATTTCTCCCCCACATCTAAGTACGTCCACATTCCTTTCAAACAGAAACAAATCATTCTTTATTTATTGCCTTAGCAGATACCTGAGGAACAATTTAAGAAACTTACATTAAGCACTCACATTGGGCTATAGCTCCTTCCATTCTCTCATGGCGGTTGAGAGGCTCTTCTCCCTGTTGGGTTTTAAATCTATTAGGTGTAGGACCCCATGGAAGCCACAGGCATTTCACCTCAACTGCATTGGTTTTAAAGGTCACGATTGCTAGATAGTCCTAATTTTGAAGTTATCCCTTATTTTAGAACGGGGAACCTGCGGTGCACCAGCTGTTGTACACCACACATTTAAAGCACATTCCCCTACCCCAAAGAATCCCAGGAGCTGTGATTTGTTCAGGATGCTGTGAATCGCAGCACTGTGAGGGGCAAACTACAGTTCCTGGGATTATTTGTAGGATGAATGTGCTTTAAATGTCTACTGTGTGTGCAGCCTAGGAGTGCCAGCTCCAGCCAACATGGCCATTGGTCAGGGATGATGGCATTCAAGTCAACAACACATGGAAGGCCACAGGTTCCTCACCTTCTAGAACAGTTTCCCAAACTTGGGTCTCCAGCTGTTTTGGGACTACATTTTCCATAATCCCTGACCACTGGCCCTGCTAGCTAGGGATGAAGGGAGTTGTAGTCCAAAAACAGCTTGAAGACCCAAGTTTTGTACTATATTTACTATATGTACTATACTTGCATATAGCAGTCTTGGAGTGTGGCCTAAGGCTCGCATCTACCTTTTTGGTTTTGTGAAGACACAATACAGTCATACGATAAATGTGTTTCAAGTTAAGTATTTTGGGGTCAAAATGACACCACGCACATGTGCGGAAGCAGCGAAACGCGGCAGACGCAGGTTGCATTCGCTTCAGGATGCAAACGGGGCTCCGGAACAGATCCTGTTCGCATCCTGAGGTACCACTGTATTGGGAGATTCAGGGTCTGAATAGGCTCTGGTTTGGAGCTTTAAAATGAACTATTTTGGTCAATTTGCTTTGTGGCACTTCTTCCTCTTCCTGCTATTGCCATCCTTTGCATTGTGTTCACACATAATTGTGTGGGCCGCCCATCACATTCTTCGTTACTTATTTATTATTACTAACCAGATGTTAATTTTCTAATCGTTCAACAATAATTCTTCTAACTTTTGTAGGTGATGACCAGATGGAGAGAAAAGGACAAGTTTTGATTCTGTTAGTCGAACAAGCTCTTCAATTTCAGGATTACAAAGCAGCAAATATGCATTGCCAGGAGCTTATGGCTTCAGGTGGGAATGAATTTCCTCTTCTCCCCCCCTCCTCAACCCCCCCTCCAAAAAAAATTATCTCGTGGATTTTCTGACATTGTATGAAATGGCAGATATTTTGAGAGGAGCCTGAGGAAGTCATTATCAGTGTAGAGCCACTGAATCTAAGGGACTTGAGAAACGATTAATTTAAACAGTCTATTTCAGCGCATTTACTGTAGAATATAAATTGGATGAATAAAACTCTTTATCCTTATGCAAGCTGGCAAATTACTGTTTTTTGAATGCATCAGCCTCAAAGTTGGATACATGAGGTTCCTCTTTTTGTTCTATTTTTTGAATCATTTCATGGTGATGTCTGCTGTAGGGTGATGGAAGTTGTGTAGTAATGAAATATAGTTGGGTTGTATACAGAAAGAATAAATTGAAGGCAGGATGGTGTCTCTGATAGCTAATGTACAGACATGATCATGTTAAAATTCATATGCAGGGTACAGAATCATTGTATCTGATATGGAATGAGGTCAGGCTTTCATAACCATTCCATTGAAAACTGAATTGTGGTACTCTTCAAATTTGAAATGCTGGTGTAATTTCAATTTCAGTTTCATATTAATTTGCTTATTTATTTGTTTGTTTATTGTAATCTCAGTCCTTAATTTGAGTTTTCTTGATCTTTGATCTTAATTTCAGTTTTGTAATTGTTTTGTTTTGTTTTATCCGTATCAGGGTACTCTAACAGCTGGGAGGTTTGCAGCCAGTTAGGACAAGCCGAAGGTTACCAAGACATGGCCGTCCGACAGGAGCTCATAGCCTATGCTTTGACACATTGTCCCCCAAGTGCCATTGAACCGCTTCTGGCAGCGAGCAGTGCTCTGCAAACTGAGGTATGTCTAGATTCTCTAAAAGCCTTGTTTAAAATGCAAACAAAACAAAAATAAATCTGTTCTGAAGTCATATCTCCTACGCTTTGTTGCTACTGGACTGAAATACTGTTTTTAACAAATACCTGGGTTGAAATCTTGTTCTTTATATACACTGTATATAAAACAAAATCTTGTTCTTTATATACACTGTATAAGATGGGGGCATCTTATACACGGATACATCCCCCCATTTTCTTAAATCAGAGTCCCCTAAAATAGGGGCACCTTATACATGGGGGTGTCTTATAGACGTCTTATAGACGGAAAAATACAGTACAGTGGTGCCTCACAAGACGAAAAGAATCCGTTCCGCGATTCTCTTCGTCTAGCGGTTTTTTCGTCTTGCGAAGCAAGTCCATTGACAGCTTAGCGGATTAGCGCTATTAGCGGCTTATCAGCTTAGCGGATCAGCTGATAAGCGGCTTAGCGGCTTAGAAAAAGGGGGGGAAAGGAAAAAAAAGTCGGAAAAACTCGCAAGACATTTCATCTTGCGAAGCAAGCCCATAGAGAAATTTGTTTTGCGAAGCGCCTCCAAAACGGAAAACCCTTTCGTCTAGCGGATTTTTCGTCTTGCGAGGTGTTCGTCTTGCGGGGCACCACTGTATATGGTTTTGGTTTTGAATGAAGTTCCATTTTCAACATGTGGCTTCCACAGTTCTTTCTCAAAATTTGTGTCTGTCCTAGAGTCCCAAGTCCTTGAGTTACAACGCTTTTTAAAGTGAGCCTGTGCCCATTGAAAAATGTAAAACAGGAGTTTCAAGCTCATTTTAATTTATACCGTAGCTGTTATTAAGCAAGCCTTGTAAGTAGGCTCTCTGTGTGTCAGGTGTCAGTGAAAGGTATGCCCTCATAGGCATTTCTTTCTCTCTGGGACAATGGGATTTGTTACAAGAAATCTCCTTATCGGGACCCAAAGGGTTAGTGTCAGGGGAACAGCTTAAGTATCATTAGACCCTTGGAGGCATCCTGGCAGGGTTAGACAATTCCCAGAGTGGTTTAACAGTCCACCGCTCTTCTCCCAGAGGAATGGGAACTGCCAGAGGAATGGGAACTGCTTCTTGCTATCAAAAATCACATCCATGATAATCCTTCATGGTATATCATTACTAGTTCTATGACGATGTCATACTTTGCCACTATTCTCATGAAATACATAAAATGTGTTTAACAGTGTATCTTCACCCATCCCAGCCAGGTTCTTTCATTTATTTATTCATCATCGTAAGTGCTGTTTGATATCTGACTTGTCATCTATTTCGGGACAGTAAATTCTACATCTTTCTTTAGATTTAGATGAACAGGTAGTTGAGGTTTGTGGTTCCTTCGGGATCAGAAATCTGGCTCTTTTTAAAATTTTGTTTGGAACTCGATACTGTGTTTGTGTATGCACACACACACACACACAAACCCGAGGTACACCACCCTCTGCACATAAGACAGAGCTGGCTGGGCTTTAAATAAGCAATCTTCAGAAGGGAAGGGGCTCACTACACTTTATCACTTATAAATTATAATAAACAATTTAACAGATATGTTATTTGTTTTGCCTTAGATTCTTTATCACACAGTCAACTACCAGATCTGGCCTACAGAAAAATGGGAAAACATAAATACCTCCAGACCTGCAAGTGGAATGAAAACAGAGTCTTCTGTAGAGGTAAATTGTGTGTGTGTATGTTTGTTTTTTAAAGTACTGAGGATTTTTAAAATTCATTTGGATCTTTTAGCCTGATCACCGGTCTAGCGATGGAAACAAGGTGAGTTTAGAAGCTCCTGGTTTCTTTCCTCTGTTCCCCTTTCATCAGGCCTTTGCCTCTTTCCCTTGTTTTTCAGTTTTTTGTTTCTCAGCACATTACCAGCTTTATATCTGCATTTCATTGACCTTCTGCAGTCCCTGTATCTTTAGCTTTTCTGTCTTCAAAACCCTTTTATGCAAAGTCAATCGATCAATATTGTTTATAGCCAATGGGCATCATGATTATGTAGAGTCTCCCCACCTTGGATCACAACCTATGTTGTCTTCAGCACTACTTGGGGCTTTGGGGTCACACAGCTGCAATTGGCATGGATAATAATACTAATTATTATAATTCTAGCCCGCCCATCCGGCTGGGTCTCCCCAGCCACTCTGGGCGGCTCCCAACAGATGAAAAACATAATAAAACATCAAACATTAAAAACTTCCCTAAACAGGGCTGCCTTCAGGCAGAAATTCGATCCAAACTGACAAAAAATAAAATAAAATAAAATAAAATGCCAGTTTGCCACTCGCAGTGGTTAGCGTGTTTATGTGGGTGGGTGGGGGACACACAACTAAACCTTTGGGGCAGACAAGAGCCAAAGAGCTTGCTCTTAAATGCATCCAGTGCTAAATCGGAGTGCATTCTGAATGTACTAAATGCATTCCAGTACTCAATTGAGAGCGCCAGCGTGGTGTAGTGGTTAGAATTCTGGACTATGACCTGGGAGACCAGGGTTTGAATCCCCACTCAGCCATGAATCTCACCGAGTAACCTTGGGCCAAGTTGCTGTGTCCTCACAGCTACCTCATAGGGTTATTGTAAGGATAAAATGGGGTGGTGAGGACTGTGTATGCCACCTTGTAAACAATACAATCACATTTTCTTCTGTTTAGACCTTGCAGTAACTATAACCAGAGTCGAAAAATGGGGCGGTTGGCTGGGGTGGCAAATTTGAGGAGGGGGCTTTGTGTTGTCAATCTTAATTGTGGCTCGTTCTCAACTGTTGTCCTGGAAGAGAGATAAAAGAGAAGCCGACAGGTGTGTGTGTGTGCTTGTGTATACAAGCTCCTTGTTGGCTTCATAATGGCAGCTAAGTCCTGTGCAGTGAAAAGGCCAGCTTCCTTAGGCTGGAGCCAACTTGAAATCCTTATATGTGCCTATGTATTTTTATTTTTATTTTCCAAATGGCTCTGCTTTGAACAGAGGAGCTGCATCATGAGGATCTATGTCTCCTAACCTGATTTATTATTGTTTGGATAGGATTTTACCCAAATATTTGCTGAAGTTAGACTGAGATGGCTAAATCACCCATTTCATTACACTCGGGTTACAAAATTAAGAGAGATAAGCCTTCTGTGTGACCATGCCCAACTGGCAAAATGGGTATGCTGTCTTTGCTGTGTGGTTTGTCATGTATTTAAGACTTCGTTTTGAAGAGATCTTTCAGCAAGATACAGAGAACGCCTCTGTAATTGCCTCTTTTCTTCCTTTTACCTTTAGCTGCAGTTACACATGAAAATAATTTCTTCGTCTACTTTAGAAGTACTCAGACAAAACCAAAAATAACCCTCATTATAAGCAGTTTAAGGCCTTGATTAGTCAAAAGTATTTTAGAATATTATAGCCACCATTACAGGATTATTTAAAAGATGGTGTTTAGCCGTAAAATGGTGTGTGTTAGTCATTAATGGTTAAAGTAACAATTACAGTAAATCATGACAAGTAAATGGGGGGCAACTTTACACATAAGCCACTTAATACTAATGTATCTTTTTGTAGAGACAAGTATTTTATTTATATGTCATGGTAATATGAAAGTATAATTACTGAGCACGGTATTATTAACACGGGAAGGTGCTTACAAGTGGCCGTGTATTGCTCCAGCCCTTAAATGCCTTTTTATTTGCTTTTTATAAATGCTTCACTGCAAATACTTGTAAAAATTGCAACTTGCTTTCTTTAGGAATTCATCTGTAATGATAGAGCTACAAATGGAATTATTCACATGTGTGGATAAATAACGGGGGGTGGGTGGGTTTGGTGATGGAGAAGGAGTATGCATGGATTTTTTAAATTTATTGTTTTGTTCCGTAGTCTCGTGGGTTTATAGTGGCTCATGTGCATCTTTATAAAGACAGGTGTTAAAGGTAAAGGAACACCTGACCATTAGGTCCAGTTGTGGCCAACTCTGGGGTTGCAGCACTCATCTCGCTTTATTGGCCGAGGGAGCCGGCATACAGCTTCCGGGTCATGTGGCCAGCATGACTAAGCGACTTCTAGTGAACCAGAGCAGTGCACGGAAACGCCGTTTACCTTCCTGCCGGAGTGGTACCTATTTATCTACTTGCACTTTGACGTGATTTCAAACAGCTAGGTTGGCAGGAGCAGGGACCGAGCAACGGGAGCTCACCCCGTCGCGGGCATTCGAACCACTGACCTTCTGATCGACAATTCCTAGGCTCTGTGGTTTAACCCACAGCGCCACCCGCGTCCCTCTAAAGACAGGTGTTACTTGAGCTTAAAACAGGGCACCACTGAGGATGCAAAATACTGTTTCATTAATAAATGGCATTGTTCCCTGACATTGGATTAACACGGGTTGACCCTGACAACTGCCGGGAAGACCAGAATCCCCTTTGTATGCAAACACCAAAATTTGTCATTTTCATTTGAGGGAGGGGTAGGGCAAAGGAAAAGAAAGAAGCTGTGGTGGTGATGGGTGCTGTGGAGGAGAGAAAGACGAGAATTTGGAGGTGGGTTGAGAGAGGGATGTTCTGGTGATCTTGCCCAGCTGCACTGCATTCCATGAACCGCATTGCATGGCAGTGATCACTGGGTAAGAGTCTATTACTTGTGTTAGCTAGAACTCTTTGAGCCAAGCTTGGTCTTTAAAGGGGTCGTCTCTTCTAACTCCTGCGTAGAAGTAGCATGTAGATGGTTTGTGCACCACTCTCTCCCTCTCTTGTATGGTCTTCCCATCTTATCTTTTTTGAACTTCAATATGAGCCCAGCTCATAATGCTTGGCAGTGCCAATTTCAAAGATCAAACCCCAGATTTCATGATACAAGCGTCGCATATCTAAATCGACACTGGGCATGGTCTCCAAGCAGTGATTGTGAGCAGTTTGCGGACTCACTGCAGCTTTATGAGTTGCGTGGTCCAAACTTCAGGCATAATAGCAGGAGTCTTTGAATTCAATGGAAATTAGTGATTTAGTTAATATAAACTTCCAACTAGCCAGCAAATTGCAATGAGCTAACAAGCACAATCCTGTGCAAGTCTCCTGAGTTCAGTGGAAGTTACTCCCGGAAAAGTTTAGGTAGGAGTTCAGTCTTAATCATGTGGACATCTGACTACATTTTCTCAAATATTTTTTACTGATGACCTGTCCAGTATCAACAGGCAGGATGCCTCAGAGATGAAGTCAGGAGAGTCATTGTGTTTTGCACAAATATAAGGTTGGATTCAGGGTAAGTTAGTTCAACAAGCTCCACAGGAATCAGTGGGACAAGTTACTTGTGACTAAGTACTGATTTCATTGGGAACAAAGCATACCTAACTTAGTCTTGGTTCCAAACTATTGTGTTATATGCATCAGAAGTGTTTATGGATGCATGCATATATATAAGTTGAGTCATTTGATTCCTCTCAAATTTGAATACTCCTCCTTGTCAATCAGGAAAGCGTCACTCTAGAACAGAGCTTTCCAAACTTCTCATGTTGGCAGCACACTTTTTAGACATGCATCATTTTGTGACGCAGTTTTACTAGCAAACTGGAGGTTAAACTAACCCCTTTCCAGCCCCGGGAGGAGCGTGATGAGCATTCACATGACACACCTATACGCTGCAGCTGACATGCTAATGTGTCGCGACACACAGTTTGGAAAGCTGTGCTCTAGAAAAACAGAAAGACCTAAAACTGCAGGAACACTACAAAGACTTAACTTACGCAGCATGGTCGTTCACAAGGGCAGCCTGCTGAATATCACACCAGTTGCAAGCGTGGTTTGTAGCCCAGCTCTCTTTCTAAGGGACAACTGCTTATGCCCTCTGCCTCCTCTTTTCAGAGCTAAGTTGAAAGTTCTTTGATCTAGATTGGAAAAAAGAGGGCTACAGAAAGCCAAATGACGAATTAAAGAGGACTTTTTTGACCCAGCAGATATTACTGTTTGCATTCCGCCCCCCTCCCTGCCTTGGCTTGCACTTGGTGGTCAAGCAGTCTAAAGTCCAGCAGAAGATCATAGATTTCCTCTTTAGCAACTGTTCATTTTCTCACCCTTTTTTAAAAAAGTGTATAAAATTAGCTACAAGGGGTAGCTTCTTTGTTCTGTCTTTAAATACAGCTCAGTGCATCTTTTGCCATTTATTTTCTAAGCAGAGTGGAATTTTTGCCATATTTTGCTCAGCATGGGGTCCCTTCAGTTAGAGAAGCAAGAACTGAAAATTCCAACTGATTATTCAGTGGTTGGCAGGAGGCCTCCTCTTTATATCTTTTTACCACTATTAATAATGGAAAGCTTCACACTTAGGCATTCTCTTGCATATAGAAATGTTATTCTCTCCCCAGCTCCCCTTAAAAACCCCTCACCACAGTACTTCTTTTGATATCTTTTTTTACCCTATACTTTCAGCTTTTCAAATCATCATCACAATTATGGGTTTTTTAAAATTTAACACATTTTAGCATTTAACACATAACTTTTCCATCCAAATTAGTGGAATTAAGATAGAATGCTAGCTGAAATGTGATATGATGTTCATGCATTTACTTCCCAGGAGATGTCATTTAATATATATACTTAGTTGGTACCAATAGGTGTATTTCTGTGCTTTCCAGAGACTTTCCTTCCTCTTCCTCCTCCTCCTTTGGAGGTGCTGTTGAGGCGTTTCTCTGCCAAAAAAAGTGGCACACATTGGCAAGCGTGTGTTTGAAGAGGAGAATGACAAAGGGTTCTCAAAGAAGTGGCATACTTTACGTACACTTACAAGTAGTATTCTTTATTATTAATTTACTTCCTCAGAATATATTATTCTTAAGTAACCAGAAACATATTCAGTGTACTACTCAACCTGCCATTGGGGAAAATGTCCTCATTCCAGAGTGGCATCCAGCCTTTCTTGAAGTACTCAAATATCCTTTTTCAAAGTGACTGGAAAGTATTGCCTTTTGTATGGACAAGTATGCCATTTTCTATAAACCTTTGAGTGAAACTTCAGTCCACCTGATTTACTGCTGAACCTCTTTGGACGCTATAGCTGCAATAAACTCAAGGAGTTGAGAACGAAACATTTCTGCTCTGAGCAATCTGCTGTTTTATGTCCTCACTCTTTTCCCCAATCACTGGTAATCGGGCAAAGCGTCCATAATATCATCTGTTGCTGGTTTCATTAGTCTGTTGTAATCAGCGGTTTGCTATCTTCTAGCGCTAGTGCACAATCTGAAAAACCTTTAATAACAGTGTGAAACATAAATGGCTATTAACTGCAAGGCTATTATTATTATTATTATTATTATTATTAAGTAGAAAATGCAGTGCTAAAAATGCTTCCAGTACTAAATTCAGTGTCTGTGTGTTTACTGCACTTGTGTTATATCAAATCTTGCCACTTACAAGGAGTGTGGTGGTTGAAATTGCCCCAGCTACAACCTTTGAAAGACTTTTGATGCATGTTTTTGCACCAGTTATAATAAAAAAGTAACCTGTTTGGCAGCTTTGTACTAAGGATTGTGTGTTGCATAAACTCATAGGTTGGCACCAGCATTTCCTCTGGTCAGTCTGCTGACCTACTGCAGTGGACCACAGCTAAAACCATGAAGGTCCTATCTAATACAACTCTGACCACAAAAGCTATGCTGCATGCCGTCAGTGATCGACAGTGGTGGAAGAAGTCACTGACCTATCTTCGGCCATTACATGTAAGAAGTAACCATACACTTATCTTTCAGCTGTTTGACCATGGCAATTTACTGTTGCTTCATTCTTCACGTTTAGCTTTCTACTGCGACCCTTAACACTGATTTACTTAAAGGGACCTGGGTAGAGGAATCAGAAGTACAAAGACATGTTATTCATGTGGACCCTAGACAGTGCTGTTTTTCTAGAAAAAGAGGTGCCAGAACTCACCATGAACACTTCCCTCATTCTCTTAGAATGGCAATGGCGCCCACCTGAGAGGTGCCGAAACTTAATTCCAGTGAGTTCCAGCTGCAAAAAGCCCTGGTCCTAGACATGCATTTTAATTTGAGTGTTGCAAATACAGTGGTTCCTAGGAAGTCGAACGGAATCCGTTCCGGAAGTCCGTTTGGCTTCCAAAACATTCGGAAACCAAAGCTCGGCTTCTGATTGGCTGCAGTAAGCTCCTGCAGCCAATCAGAGGCCGTGGAAGGCGCGTCGGACGTTCGGGTTCCAAAGAACACTCTAAAACCGGAACACTCACTTCTGGGTTTGGTGCGTTCGGGAGCCAAAACGTTTTAATCTCAAGGCGTTGAGGATCCAAGGTACGACTGTAAGAGGCTTTTATCATCACTACTTAAACATGGGCACTCATCTGTTAGGATATCTTGTATTTTAACATTTGTTGAAATATGAGGACTTTTCCAGGTAAGAGCTTACGATGTCTTAATATTTGGGCTTCTCCGTCTTTCCCTCCCCTAAACAGGGTCAAGAGTTTGGAGATGCATTAAAAGGCAGCACTGGAGCAAATAAAGCAGTAGAAAAGCAAGGCTGCCATCCATTTTATGAATCTCTGATAGATGATCCATACCTTGCAGATGTAAGTTTACGACCTGTTAAATAGTTGGTAAATAAATAAATAAATGCCTATCCACACGACCCACCCTCCACGTATTCAAAGGAGGTGCAGAGAGGACTGTTACAGCAAGCTTCCCACCTTGCGTGGAGAAGCCCTAGCTGGATACATTGGTACGAAAGTCCTTCTTCTGATAGAGTTTGAATGTAAGTTTACGACCTGTTAAATAGTTGGTAAATAAATAAATAAATGCCTATCCACACGACCCACCCTCCACGTATTCAAAGGAGGTGCAGAGAGGACTGTTACAGCAAGCTTCCCACCTTGCGTGGAGAAGCCCTAGCTGGATACATTGGTACGAAAGTCCCTCTTCTGATAGAGTTTGAATGCACAAATGTCAGAAGAGAACAGGCAGAGGGCAGAATTTATGCACAACCCCCTTCACGCCCTCTTTCAGCATGTTGAGAGGGCATGCAAAGCCCCCTCACCAAATGACAATGAAACACTCCGAGTCTGAGTGTTTAGACTTGAGACCCGTGGATAAAAAAATAAATAAATTACTGGGTAGTCAGTTAATCAGATCTGATTAGCATCAAGGGCGAGAGAGTAGTTGGTGTAAACGGCACCTAATTGCAATAATGGGAAAGAGTAGAGAAATGAAACACGCAGCGAACGCTGGTTCTAATTTGTGCTTAAAATTTGTGTTCTGTAGAATGAAGTTACTTATACCACGTATCAGCACAATCCTTTGGAAAGTTTTGCAGAAGTATTGCTGAGAACTGGGAAGCTTGCGGAGACTAAAAGTGAAGGGCATTATCTCTTTCCTGCCACAGAAGGTACAGTGTGTGCTTATTTGCTTTCTTTCATGGGTGGGTGGATGGTATATATTTGTCACAGGGTGGTGTTCTAACTTATGTCTAGATCACTTATCTTTGAAATTTCTACCTTGAAACTGTAAGAGCTGGTCCAGTGAGGGAGCCTTGCATATCTGCCAAGAAAATCCAGTGTGGGGGTCACATAGGGTGATGGGCATTGGGCAGTCACATTGAGTTTCACACCCATGCTGTTTGAATTGTAGATGAACACAGAAACCACCCTCCCAAAGGTTATGGGAGAAAATTGGTGTGGCCAGCAGTTTTAAGAAGCTGCTCCACCATTATTGAGTTTCTCATTTGAGGAATCCCTTGTAAGCTTCTATGGGACCCCCACATTCTTCAGAGCACAGTTTTCTGGGGGAGGAATTCTTCTAGATTATTGCTTGCATTGTCAGTGCTGATTGAACATCCCTCTCCACCCCCTTGCTTCTTCATCTGACGTGACTTGCATTGCAATATCTGTTTTGTCGCAATGTCTGTTTTAATGGGTCTTTGTGGTCTTTGAATAATTAACAATGGAGATCAGAAATCAGGGACTTTTGGAGAGAATGTTCTGCAACCCAGGGAGAATCCCAAATGTTTGATGGTGCTCTGATTGTTAGAAGACACATGTTCATTAATTTTACTGACTTGTCGGAGAACTGTGGCTATGTGATATAGGTTGCTCATCCAATCATCCTCCTTATTCAGTATACAGGTAATATGGGCAAATAAATCTACTTCCGTTATTAATTTGATAGCTTGACATGTGCCTTGGCTGCTTTGTATGTGTGAGTGAGCGAGAGTTGAGTGAGTGAGATGCATTCCTAATAATGCAGTCATGCTTGGAACTTGATATTCTTGGTGCTTTCTTTTAAGTTATGTGATACACAGCCTCAGCTTGATGAGCACTGATGTGTAATTTTGCTGTTGCTCTCTCTCAGCAGAGAACAGTCCACTTTTGCAATCACAACCCATATTGACTATTCCTTTCTTTTTCTTGCCAAAATTATAATTGACTTGACTTCAGATTCACTCCTCGCATTCACACTTTTAAAAAAATGCATAGATCTTTTCATTACAATTGAGTAAGTATTTTATATGAAGATTGCACTTGGTGATTCATAAAACGAACACTGTTCTCCTTTGTGCTTCATTGAGTGGGAGGGAGGAAGTGGAGAGGGGGCTCTTAACGACCTTCTTTCCCAGTTGAAAATTAAACTGTTACAAGTATTTGTGTTTTGTAAGTATCCTTTGAAAAAGGATGCCTCAGTTTGGATGCTCGTATTGTCTCAAGAAGGTGAAATATGCATGAGACTTATGTTTGCCTGTTCTGTCTTCATATTGCCTGTCTCCTCCTCTCTTCTTGGATTCATTTTCCATATTTCTCACTACATCCAAACTGGGAAACAATGATTACCATTAGCTGAACAAATCGGGATAGGGAATCATAGTCATAGGTTGGGTTTAGATCCTAGCTTATTCCCAATGTAGTAATCATAGTTTCCTGGTTTGACTGTAAAGGGAAACTATGGTCAACTAACCGAGGAAGTCTTCAGTTGTGGTATGCATCCCTCATCTTCAGAAGCTGAAATATGTGCATCCAAATTGGAAATATTCCAATGCTACTTGCCGTGGAAGTTTTGCCATGAAAAATGAGGGCAGCTTGATTATGAGAAATTAACTCCACCCCACAAAAACTAGTTTTTTTAACACAGCTTAATAGTCCTGTCTAAGTTGATCGAGATGTCCATGGATCTTAGGAGGAGTATGAGAAAAAAGTCTTCAGGATTCAGTAGATCCAGAACATCCTAATAAAACTTGGAAATATGATGACATAATTGAAACAAACAAAAAACACTCACTTCAGTTGTACTGGCGAGCAATTTTCAAAAGGGTGTTTATTCCGCCATGGTTACTAAAAGAGAAAAATCACACCAATTAATTCTGCTAAACACAATTGTACCTATATGGACATTTATACAAGCCACTCATTTATAACTGACTTGATGTCGTGCAGATAAATGCTACTTGCAGTTCTGAGAGCATTGGCTCTCCAGGAAAATCAATCACCATTGACAAAGCACGCGAGCAAACTGGTGTATTTATGTGTATAAGATACCATTGTGTGATCCATTGAGTGCAATAATTCACCAGAAAAGGGCCCAATCCAGAAATCAATTCTGTACTGTACAGAAGAAATAATGTGATGGCTATTCTTAAGAAAAGTTCTGCAGATGACGTATTGCAAAAGCCTTATGAGAGAGAAACTCAATTTCCCTACCATTATGTTATCCATGGAGGCCTTTGAATAACCACAGAAACATGACAGAATAATTCTGTCATGGAAGTCTTGAATTGTGTTACTAAATTCTGATCTGGAGACAACTAGCATTGCTTTTTAATAAGAAAAAAAGAGTGCTTAGTGGATCAAAGAAAACAGGAAAAACCTGAAAAAAATCCAGAGTTTCTTATGCTGTTTTCGTGAAGGACATGAACATTTATTATTTGTTTTAGAGTAAAACCCAACCACTCTTTGAAACCCAGGGCAACATGAAGCCTATGATCTGTATCTTCTGCCATAGTGTTGCACCAGCTTAAGCTACACAGTGGAACCTTGGTTGTTGAACGCAATCCGTTCCAGAAGACTGTTCAACTTCCAAAATGTTCAACAACCGAGGCACAATGAGCGGTCAGCATTTTCAATGGAGAAAATGGAAAAATGCACCTCGGAAGCCATTCGACTTCTGATGTGCATTTGAAAATGGAAGCATTAACTTCCAGGTTTTTGGCATTCGGGTTCCGAATCGTTCGGCTTCTGAGATGCTCGAAAACCGAGGTTCCACTGTATTGGTCTAGCCATATTGCCAAGAAACTTTAGTGGCAGTTTAAGTGAGCGTGCGAGTTTGAGATAGATAGATGAGAGCGAGAGAGAGAGAGAGAGAGAGAGAGAGAGAGAATTCCCCAGGTATTCTTGTCTGTGTCTATTTCCTAATGGCTTGCATCAATGTGGATTCTGCAAAATGATGTTCCCTTCTTAACCATTCTCACAACACAGGGCAGTAGGAGTGGGAGGTTAATTTCCAAAATTGGGGGTGGGGGACGGGTGTCTCTGCAGCTCTGTTGCTATAGTTAAGGACTTGATATCTGCAGTTCCTTTCTGTCTTCTGCAATGGATGCTGTTCTAAGGATGGCCTCCTTTCCTGTGCCAAATATCACTTTGCAATGCTCTGTACCGATTTCCAAAGATGTTTAGGATGTTAGAAAATTGAGATGTTTGTTGCTTTTAAGATGTTTATTACCTTCAGATACTGTCAGGAATATAGGATCTAGTTCGAGTACCAGAGAAATTTAGCCTGCAATCATAAACACAGAGTAGGATTTAAGATTGAGATGCATAAGATTGCACTCTTGGTTATGAATAAATACAATATTATATTTGAATTGAGGTCATTGGTGTAGTCCAGCAGCATCTCGAAGGCATCATGTTGCCACCCCTGAACTAGAGGGACCAGTGATCTGGCATGGTATGTCAGCTTCCTGTGATCAGCGTGGCTTAGGAATAATTGCCGATGCTACTTAATTCCTTTCATTAGCTTAGGAATATTTAGCATCCCAGCCTGCTGCTGTGTATAACCATATATTTCCTGGTACACCCATAACTCTTCCATTGTAATGATTTGTAAAATGGCAAAATGCTTGCTGCTTTCTTCCTCGTGATAAAAAGTTGATTAATAATTGAGTCTTGTGGCACATAAAAAGCAGGTGATAAGAAATACAGATGTTCAGGCTGTAGGAAACAACATATTTCACGCTATTCTGCTGCCTGTTTTCCTAAACGTTCATAACTTACGTTGTGGCTGTGGTTTTACAGCCAGCCGATTTTGGTGCTGTAAATCAGCATGAGAGATGTTCCAGCCATTCTGTTTTAACATCTGCCATGGCACTATTTCATCTTGTTCTGATAACGTGTAAACACTTTGGCTGGGAGTTAAGCTAAAGCGGGCTTGCAGTTTTAATTACACATTATCTGTTTTTGGCCCCACTGATCAGTGCTTAATTGAATGCATGCAGGACACATGAATCTAGACAAAATTTAAAAAATCCTTCCAGTAGCACCTTAGAGATCAACTAAGTTTGTTCTTGGTATGAGCTTTTGTATGCATGCACACTTCTTCAGATACGGAGAAGTATCTGAAGAAGTGTGCATGCACACGAAAGCTCATACCAAGAACAAATTAAGTTGGTCTCTAAGGTGCTACTGAAAGGATTTTTATTATTATTATTATTTTACTACAGCAGACCAACACGGCTACCTACCTGTAACTAAAACATGAATCTAGAATCTTCAGAAATATAGCAAATGAGGAAATTTCCAACCTTGGTATGTGGGAAGGGCAGAGTGGCAGAGGAGTTGAAAGCTTTTATTTTGTATTTTCCTCTGTTGCAGTGCTGTTGCAGCTGGCCAGTGAAGCTTTGCCAAATGACATGACCCTATCCCTTGCATACTTACTTGCATTACCTCAGGTATGTTCACAGCTGAGATGTCTTCAGTCTTACAGTCAAACTTGATGGCTCTAATATTTCACATATTTGCTTGGCTTCAGTCTGAATCCAGAAGTTCATACCCTCCAACATTTCTCCAATGAAACTATGGGCTTCCTATTTCATTGTTGTTGTTGTTGTTGTTGTTGTTACTTTATTTATACCTTATAAAATTTATACCCTATAAAACACTTTGAAAGTGAAGTACCTTTGGTCCGGCCCCCCCCCCCCCAGTTAGACCTGGCAGGGATCCCAATTTGGCCTGTTAGGCAGCTTTCCCAAAGCCCTGCCCACCCACTGCGCATTCAACATTGACCAAGTAAAGACACAGCTGCAAAGGTTGTGATCAGGAGCCATAAAATGCGCTCCCAGTTATTCCTTGGTGCCAAATGCAATGCCGTCTGGGGTTGGTTCTGCTTGAGAGCTCTCAATTCACTATATTCTTTTCCACACCCTCTAAAAATGCTTTTGTTCAGGAAAGCCTACCCAGACATGGAGAAGTTGGGGTGGAGATGAGAAACCCCTGGGGCTCTTTGAAGGGAAAGCTTTTTTTTTCTTTTTTGGTCTTCTAAATAGATGCTTAAAAAATAACAACTTGACATGCCACATCCCCTTCTCTTCTTCCCAGAGTACTTTCTTTGACACTGGTGTCTCTATCTCATCATTCATAAAAACATAGAATTGTAGAGTTGGAAGGGACCACGAGGGTCATCCAGTCCAGCCCCCTGCAATGCAGGAATCTTTTGCCCAACGTGGGGCTTGAACCCACAACCCTGAGATTAAGAGTCACATGCTCTACCGGCTGAGCATTGAAGAGCAACTACTAAAGAGTTTGGTGAGCTTGCCATTGTGATGTTGTTTTAGCCAAGTTAACTCTCTCCTTTTTTCCCTTCCCAGGTGGTGGATGCCAACAAGTGCTTTGAAAAGCAATCTCCTTCTGCTTTATCTCTCCAGCTGGCAAGTTATTACTACAGCCTGCAGATCTACGCTCATTTGGCACCATGTTTCAGGGACAAGTGCCATCCCCTCTACAGGGTCAGTTTTCAGGAATTTCTTTTGCCCATTAGCATACAATATTTTTTTTTAATGTGCTATAAATCTGGTGCATAAGTCAAGCCCAGATCAGGATCAGACCTGTTTTATTCCAGCCAAGTTGCCTATCGCCATTTTAGCTAGTGTTCTATAAACACAGAACTGCTTAATACAATGTTTGCCAGAGTGGGTTATGTGCTTCTTAATTAATATTACCTAGCAGTTATATTTTTTAAAAAAGGATGATCATGAGCGATGCATTACTTTACTATGCAATGTTTTAAAATCAACCTTTTAACCTGTGGATTGGAATGTAGTCGGAGTATCTATTCTCAAAAAATTACCAGAGACAATCCAGGAAATCACAGTCTTGTCAACCTATTTTTGCTACCCTGGGCTCCTTTGGGAAAAAGAGAAATCTAATAAATAATAGTAACTTTTCAGTTTCCTGGAAATTGGTAGGAGAACGAGTAAAGCTGGAATTGTTACAGGTGTAGAAGCACAAACCTTGATGGCGAAGGATCAGCACATTTGTGTATTGCATTCAGCAACTGTGTGCAGTTCTGAAAGCCCCATTTCAAAACAGAATGGTACCCAACTAGAACAAGAGAATACAGAAGAGAACAGCTAAACTGGATTAAGGAGATGGTGCACCTTCTTGCCAATGAAAGGCTGAAAGCGTTTTGCTCAACACTTGATTCCATACTGAGCTCATGAGAAGAGCTGGCTTGTTCTCTCTTAGGATTTTTGTGAACTGCAACATAAGCATACTCCCATAAATGAAATACTTTGGGGCATATGCAGAGTGCCCATCCTCATGCACAGCGGAGCGTGCTAAAAGTACAGAGAAACACCAAATAGTGCTAGGAAGTGTCAGTTGCTGTACTTGGACTGTACAGTGGTACCTCGGTTTACGAACTTAATCTGTTCCTGAAGTCCGTTCTTAAACCAAAACCATTCTTAAACCGAGACATGCTTTCCCTAATGAGGCCTCTCGCTGCTGGTGCCCTTCCACCGTTCGGCTTCCGTTCTTAGACTGAGGCAAAGTTGGCAAACCAGGACACTCCTTCCGGTTTTGCGGAGTTCGTAAACTGAGCAGTTCGTAAACAGGGCTGTTCTTAAACCGAGGTACCACTGTATAATGCAGTTTCAGTTACATTCAGTCTTTCCAGCAGCATGCAGTCTTCTTACAGGGTATGTTCTGGCCAAGGGCAGGGCCCAAGAACAAACTTGCCTTAAACACAATAGCATTTATACTGTAGATTGTGCTGAGTCATTCTCACATGCTCCCTGCCTCATTCTCACATGCTTAACTAGCTGCAGGTGCAGGACAAAACACACCCAAATTAAACAGCATGCCGAAAATAATCCTTTCTTATCCTTTTTCTCTGCGTGCACAAGCCCCCTTATACATTAACAAAATATTACTGTAGAAAGATGTAGTACAGCCCATATAAGATTTAAATTTACAGCTCTGGGGTGGGTGTTTGGAGAAGAAAGCATGGCCAGGGGAAGGACTTTGCAATACGCCCCTGCTTTTCAGTGACTAGTGACCTGCGTTCTAAAACGTGGGTCTGCTGACATAACATTTAAGGCTGCAAGCGCTCAGGCCTTCTGAAACTGCCCTCCAGTCCCTGGCAAAATCCAAAGTGCCTCTTCCTCTTGCAAAGGCACCTCTCCTCCCTCTCCCACACTGCCACCATGGTCGTAATGCACAGGAAAGAGGAAAAAGCATTCCTTCTTGTTCTCGAGTGCTCCAACTTCCCAGCAGTGGCAGGATGCAAGAGGGAAGAGAGGTTCTTTTGCAAAGTAAACAGTGGATGTTCTTTCCCATCACACCGTACCCTAGGAAGATAGGTTCCCCTCTTCCTAATGCAGCGCTACAATGGAGAAAGAAACTCTAAAGAGCTTTGGGGACTCCCACTTCAGAGGAGAAGAGCAGAGAGAGTGCTATGCTTTTCCATCTCAACACTGTGCTGGAAGCAGAGCTTCCTCTACCAGCCCAATGCTGTGATGTGGAGGGAAAATATCCTGTTTTGTTCAGCACAACTTGGCAAAACAGTAGGGGAATTGGTCATATACTTGCCCATCTGCATGCATGCATGCACAATGTCTAGGCACCCCCCACTACTTGCATGTGACCCTTGGGAGGGTTGGCCAACAATAAGTGTGACTTGGCTTGACTTGACTTTATACCCCACCCATCTGGCTGGGTTTCACCAGCCACTCTGGGCAGCTTCCAGCTCATATAAAAACATAATAAAACATTGAACATTAAAAACTTCCTGATACAGGGCTGCCTGCAGATGTCTTCCAAAAGTTGTGTAGTTCTTTATCTCCTCGACATCTGATGGGAGGGTGTTCCACAGGGAGGGCGCCACCACCGAGAAGGCCCTCTGCCTGGTTCCCTGTAACTTTACTTCTTGCAGTGAGGGCACCGCCAGAAGGCCTTTAGAGCCGGACCTCAGTGTCCGGGTGGAACAATGGGGATGGAGACGATCTTTGGCCCAAAAATGTTAAACAACCTTGAGTTACAACCTTGGTTTGATAAACAAGACGATAGTGCACTTGGAGACAATAATTCCCGGCTGGCCTGTGATACTTTCACCTGCTGCCATAGGTGATGTTATTGTTAGTAATTTCATTCTCTCATTGCTGTTGGATCTCGGGATCCACTGTTTACATTCCATAGTGTTTGAAGTGTGGGAATGGATACCAGACACTTTACTTCCGTTCTGTGTGCTTTTGTACTTTCTCTCTTTGTTCTCTGCTTTCGGACGGAGAGCTGCTGCTCACACTAGCTATGTTTGTTGTTTTGATTTGCTGTAAATAAAGAAGCTTTTGCGATGCCAAATGTGCTTGTAACTCATCCGGCATATTTCAAAGTTTTCCTTGTCCATTTAGAATGTATGGGAGGAGGAGTTTTTGGAAGACTGAACACAGCAATTTACCATAAATATACATACCATGGTTCATGACTCAGGGTAGACTCCAGTGTGTGCTGATCTGCTAGTGGACGGCACCTGTTCCTAGACCTGGAGGGAAGCATCTTTCAAGTGATTCATCACACACGTCCCCTGCATTTTAGGAGGATTATAACATGGGAGGAGGAATAGATGATCACTACACATCACTATGTGTACTGCTGACGATTGCTTTCAACTCCAAAAAATACCCATTGCATTCTCACTCCCAGTTGTTAAGACAAGATTATGTAATAAATTGATTAGGAGAATTTAGATTATAACGTCTTGGCTTAATAAATCAAGATGTGAATGAGCCTTTTGGCCTTGTAAGCATGCATATGCTCAGCATGAGTTAGTAAACAAACCAAGGTGTTTCCCATTAGATATTGTTTCCTGTTTCATCGGAACCTGGGAACTATGGTTGCCACTTTTAGAAGAAGCCAGGATAACGAGCCATGGTCTAAGTTGGCTTAATTTTTCATCCTGTCTTGGTTTATTAAATTTAGATATGATCATCTGAATGCAGTCATTGTGTTGGTTTGTGTGTGCCATTTTCCTGTCTCCCTTGAAAGGAAAGTTGGACGTATAATGTTGAACTATGGTGCACTGCTATAAATGCTTTGGGAAAGACTTTTTTTTAGAAATAGGAGCAAGTGTTAGGAAGACCAAAAAGAAGTTCCTTTTTAAAAAAAGTCACTTAAAAAAAATTAAAAATGAAAATTACACAGTCTATTCCTGTACGACGTTTAGACCATGGGTAAGACAGCAATTTTGTTCTAATGAAACTTACTTCTGAGTAGACAGGTATATGGTTGCAAAGTAAGTAAATTTTTAAAGCACTTACTTCCAAAGGAACTAATTTAGTACACAGCTAGGTAATTACTTTCCTTTCTCCATCTTGCTGCAATATGTATATCTTACTTGTCCTTGCCATTTATTTTTCTTCAATTGCCTACAATGGATTTTTTCAAAACTCAAAGCAATTAAGTTCCAAGTTGCCCCTGAGAAAAAACAAGACACCTCCAGACGTTATTTAGAGGGAGTGGAAGGAAGCACACTAATATTTGAGTTCTTCCTTACCTATCTATTTAGAATATAAAGTAGGGAATACCTGATCACAAATTAGCAATCTCTCCATTTTTAACAGTTACCTTGGGGATCTGTTAATCTCTTTACTTTCTATCAAAATGTGCAATGCAAAGCAAATGTTCACTTAAACTACTTTTGCTAATAATGAAGAAATATGTTGCCTTTTGTTAATGTTGACAAATATCTTTCAGCGCAAGTAGATATTGCATTGGTGCCCTGATTTGATTAGCCTCTGTTGTATAAACTTGTTATCTTGCAACGCCGTTTGTGATTAAATGTCTACCCTTCCAATATTCTCCTGCAGGGCTTGCCACGCCTTCTGCTAGCTGATGCACACTTTTTAAAAATTGGAAACACGACATGTTTACACACGCAAAAGGGCCTTCTTTTAACATATGTAAAAGGAATCCTAGAGCCCAGTCTAAGACACTCTTTTATAGCCTAAGAGCAAACCAAAGGGAAGAGGTGTTCTCACTCCCAAGCCAAACCCCCAGGCCACCAAGCAGCCAGTAGATTGGCTTCCACAGTGAAGCCTGGGCTCTGCCATGTCTAGACTTAGCCCCCAAGGTAGACTGTTGCTTGGTTGTAGCCCAAAAGTGCAGACTCTCCATGTGTTCCTGTGTTCCAGGGACAGTCCCGGATTTACAGAAGCCTTCCTGGTTTCTAATTTGATCCCAGAATGTCCCACAATAGCGGTGTCCCTATTTTGGAGAGTGTGGAGTTATCCAGCCCCTGAGCCATCTGAAGGCAGCCTTGTATTGGGAAGGTTTTTTAATGTTTTATTATGTTTTTATCTATGTTGGAAGCCACCCAGAGTGGCTGGGGCAACCCAATCGGATGGTTGGGTATAAATAGTAAAATTATTACTATTATTAATTATTATTATTATTATTATTATTATTATTACTACTACTATTATTATTACTATTATTATTATTATTGAATAGGATGTCCTTATTTTTATCGGAGAAATGTTGGAGGGCATGCAAGGGTCTCACCCACCTACCAGCCCCACACCATTCAGCCAACCACAGCTGAGCTCCCTAGCAGGAGAGGACCTTTTGTCAATTTTTTAGCATGAAGTCAGAGCTATACTCTTCCTGAGAAGAGCTGCCTGGGCAGACCTGCACCTGGAATGAATGAAAAATCCAGTCGTGCTCAGTGCAGAGATGCACCAAGATTAGCCACTTCTGGCAGAGGGAGAAGAGGCAGGGCAAGACAGTAAATCGTGCAGAGGAGTAGTTCATCATCTCTCCATGGAGATTTGCCTCACAGGAGCCTTTAGTTGCTTCCCCCTCTTCTAAGCACTGTAGTGTACCCTGCAACGCAGTTTAGGAATTACTGTTCTACTGCTTTAAAAAGAGGGGGCATTTCTGTGTACATGTGGCTTGAGCACATATACACCATTCCCCCCAAGTATGTGGACCCCAAGTCTTGAGGGTCCAGACCCCACCGGATCTCCCCATGGCGGTGGAGGGCCCCGTAGGGCCTCACAGCCTCCTCTCAACGTGCATGCAATGCAGTGAGCCTCCCCATTGGTGCATGGAACTCGGCACCTCTGCCTGCATCACGGTGGAGTAGTGCGAATGTTGGACCTTGGAGAGCCAGTGTGGTGTAGTGGTTAAGAGCAGTGGACTCGTAATCTGGTGAACCGGGTTCAATTCCTCGCTCCTCCACATGCAGCTGCTGGGTGACCTTGGGCTGTCACACTTCTCTGAAGTCTCTCAGCCCCACTCACCTCACAGAGTGTTTGTTGTGGGGGAGGAAGGGAAAGGAGATTGTTAGCTGCTCTGAGACTCCTTAGGGTAGTGATAAAGCGGGATATCAAATCCAAATTCTTCTTCTCCTCCTAAAATACAAGTGGGTGGCGGCTCTGGTAGTTTTAGTCCAGCAACATCTGGAGACTCAGAAATTCCCCCATTCCTGGTAGAGAGAGGGAGGTTTTCATCTCCATTCCAGTCCGGCTTCCGCGCTGGTCATGGGACTGAGACGGCTCTGGTTGCCCTAACAGATGATCTTCGTAGACAGCTGGATCGAGGCGGGTCGGGGCTGCTGATTCTTCTAGATCTGTCAGCAGCTTTCAACATGGTCGATCACGAACTCCTGGCCTTGCCGACGTGGGGATCCAGGGCACAGTCCTTCAATGGCTGCGCTCGTTTCTCTCTGGTCGGGGACAGAGGGTGGCGCTTGGGGGGGAATTGTCATCGCGCCACTCCTTGGTGTGTGGAGTGCCTCAGGGTGCGACTCTCTCCCCAATGCTTTTTAACATCTTTATGCGCCCCCTCGCCCAGCTTGTCCGGAGTTTTGGGCTGGGCTGCCATCAGTATGCTGATGACACCCAACTCTATCTGTTGATGGATGGCCATCCTGACTCGGCCCCAGACACACTGATCAGATGCTTGGAAGCTGTGGCTGGATGGTTACGTGGGAGCCGGTTGAAGTTAAATCCTTCGAAGACAGAGGTCCTCTGGCTGGGACGGGACGATATGGGATTGAGGGGGCAACTCCCATCTCTTGCGGGGGTGCAATTAGTGCCAGCACCGTCCGTTAAGAGTTTGGGTGTAATCTTCGATACCTCCCTCTCCATGGAGGCGCAGATTGCAGCTATTACAAAGGCGGCATTTTTTCATCTCCGCCAAGCTAAGCAGTTGGATCCTTACCTCTCTCGCCCTGACCTAGCCACTGTGATCCACGTGACGGTCACCTCCAGACTGGATTATTGTAACTCGCTCTACGTGGGGCTGCCCTTGAGACTGACCCAAAAACTCCAGCGGGTGCAGAATGCCGCAGCGAGACTCCTTACGGGGTCTTCGCTGCGAGATCACATTCATCCGGTGCTATACCAGCTGCACTGGCTCCCGGTGGAGTACAGGATCAGGTTTAAGGTGCTGGTTTTAACCTTCAAAGCCCTATACGGCCTAGGACCCTCGTACCTATGGGATCGCCTCTCCTGGTATGCCCCACAGAGGAACTTACGGTCTTCAAATAAAAACATCTTGAAGGTCCCAGGCCACAGAGAGGTTAGGCTGGCCTCAACTAGAGCCAGGGCTTTTTCGGCTGCGGCTCCAACCTGGTGGAATGCTCTGTCACAAGAGACTAGGGCCCTGCAGGACTTGACATCTTTCCGCAGGGCCTGCAAGACAGAGCTGTTCCGCCAGGCCTTTGGTCAGGGCGCAGCCTGACTCCCTCCTTTGGCAATCTTTACAAAACTTTAGTTTATGGTTGCCATCAATTTTGATTTTAATTAATTTTTATAATGTTTTTATAATGTTGTACTACTTTAGTGTTGTTAGCCACCCTGAGCCCGGTTTCGGCTGGGGAGGGCGGGATATAAATAAAATTTATTATTATTATTATTATTATTACTATTATTATTATTATTATTATTACCTGCTGGAGTGGAAAGTAGAGCAAAAAAAGAGGCACTCCCTTGCTAGCAAGTAGCAATGATGTGCCTACGAATTCCTAAGTCCTGAACTAAAGCTTGGTGATATTTCCCAGATTGTTTCATCAGGCCACTTAAAAATGTCATGGGATGAAGCTTATTTGATGAGCTTGGTTTGACAATTCCAAATACCAGCATGTGTTTTGTTTCAACCGATTCCGCAGGCTGACCCCAGAGAATTAATTCAGATGGTCACGGAACACGTTACCCAGCGCAGCCGTGCAGACTGGCCCGAGGAAATAGCCACTCTGATTAAACACCTGCAGTATTACAACGAGCGGCTCTTGGACTTCACTCAGGCTCAGATTCTTCAAGGCCTCGGCAAAGGGGTGGATGTGCAGAGGTTTACAGCAGATGGTCAGTACAAGAGGGAAACCATTTTAGGTCTGGCTGAGTAAGTACAATCTACTCGTCCATTTATTTATTTATTTTAACGTGACATATTTAAATTGCAAATCGGGAGAGTGAACTTTCAGCGGCACTGACCTTTAGAAAGCCTTATTCGTCATATCGCTCGGTTTGCAAGGTTGTTTTTTAATGGGATTCCTCACACCCCCACCCATAGTCATGTTTTGTCCAGCTGCGTGGATCAATAAATAACAGAGTATTGTTCCTCTTTACCCTCTTTCATGGGCTCTAGTAGCCAATATTCCATTATTTGAGACCCCTTGGCCAATAACACGTTTTGAACTACACAATGGTTCCCCCCCACATACACACTTCAGATGTGTGTGTATCTTGTGTCTTATTAATGTAGATTCACTTGAGTGTCTCTTATCATTCATATTATTTATATATTGTTATTTATGCATGTAGCACTTTACGAAGATTGAGAGACTCCCAAGAGGCTTAAAATCGTAAGGCACAAGAGAAATATCGTAGGAATATATTGGTTATTCTCTTACATGTTTGTTTCAGTCCCCTTGTGGCTTTCTCTACATGGGTTTTAGCTTCTTTATTAAACTAGAAGTCAAGTAGCTTGAAAGGCATAGAATGGTAGGTTTCAGAACCTACAGTGCTTGTGAATCCTTACGCATTTTTTAAATTCAGTGTTAGTCAAAGTGGTGCCTTCTAGATGCTTAGGACTGCAGTTCCCACTGCCCCCAACTAACAGGGCAAATGATCAGGGATGATGGAAGTTGTGGGTCCACAACATCTGGGCGGCCACCCCTGTTCTCACCTATTTTTCTTGTGCTGCAATCTCAGGTCCAGGAAGCTTTTGTTTTCCCTTCAGAGATAGGCAGCTACTTGTGGTCACAACTCTGATACAGTGGAACCTCGGTTCTCGAATGTCTCCATTGACGAACGATTCAGAACCCAAACGCCGAAAACCCGGAAGTCATTGCTTCCATTTTCGAATGCACCTCAGAAGTTGAACATCTTCTGCTGCGTGTTTTTCCATTTTTTCAATGGACTTTGCCAACCGCCCATTGATCTTCGGTTTTCGAACATTTCAGAAGTCGAACGGTCTTCCAGAATGGGTTACTTTTGAAAACCGAGGTTCCACTGTAGAGAGTCCAAAGATAGTTGTCCTTTTTTAAAAAAATATTATTATTACTATTATTATTATTATTTAAACATGTGTACCACCCTTCATCAAAAGATCTCAGGGCAATTAACAGAATAAAATAGAAGATAAAGCACAGTAAATAATTAAATCAAAACAACAACATAAAAACCCACCCCCCTTCCCACAGATACATTTAAAAGAATGTAGAATGTTAATCAGCCATAAGCCTGGTTAAAGAGGAACAGTCTTGCCTGGTGCCTAAAGTTGTATAATGAAGACACCAGCCGAACCTCCCTGGGGAGAGCACCCCGCAAATGAGGAGCCACTACAGAAAAGGCCCATTCTAATGTTGTTTTCAGCTTTGAGCAGGGGAATGTTCTGAACTATAGCTTTAGTTATTCACAAAATGGTTATCAGCAAGGCCACCAAACCCTCTGAAAAATGCTTGGCTGTCTGGGGCTTGGTCACACCTGATACCTTCCATGTTGCTTAGCATTCCTTGACATCACATGCTCAATAAGAGGAATTGTGAGATGGGGAAAGGAATATGAGTGTTTATGCCCTGGAGGGACTTTGATAACAGTTAATAGTTCACGTTGCAATTTCATGATTCTTCTGTATTAAACTGATGAAGTTTTCATGCTCAACTACATAAATAATGCCCTATGGTTCCAAACAGCAGCCTCCTTTACTCTTAATAAAGAAATTGATGAAAAGTGAGTGTTGCTTTTCCCCTTTTATTGTTTTTGAAACCTCTCTCTCTGTGAATTCATCACTTTCTAATATATTATACTTTGGGGAGAAATGAAAGATGGTGAAATTATTGCTGTTGGGCCTGCTTAGGGAAATAAGACGTGCCAAAAAGTGATCAGTTTTCTTCCTTAAACAGTTCTCCTTTTGATTATATCCTAGAAGCCTAATCAAACAGGTTTCCCCCCCATAATGTATTTTATTGTTTCTCCTTAACAGAACCCTTGAAGAAAATGTGTATAGGATAGCTCTTTCCTTGGCACAACGGTACAATGTCCCGCTCTGGGAAGTTTACATGACACATCTGGAATTCCTTTTCAGTGACAGCGGGTAAGTCCAGCAACTCATTCTACTTTGCTTACCATTATTGCTGAGAGCCCAATCGGGATTTAGCCGAGGCAGAATTCAAAAATAAACAAATAACACAGTGCAACAAAATAGAAAACGCCCACAGCAGACATGAAGAAATCCTTCTCTCCCACCATGAAAATAACATACAGAGGCTAACCAAACCTACCCTGACATAGTTGGGCATATGTTACCCGAGGATGCAATACCCAAATCATTTTCAGCTCCATATGTTATTAAAGCGTACCACATTTCCATAAAGTCATTTTCCGTCGCTATCGATTTAGTGCTTTTGTTTGGTGAGCTTTCCCCTAAGAATAATTGCCCAAACCTTCTGTTTCCAAATAGTCAAGTGTAAATTATCCAAACCTTTCCAGTTTTGAGCAATCAGTTGTCAAGTCGCAACCAGCAGAAATGTGATCATTTATTTGTGTTGAAGGTTCTTTATTTCATCCTTGAAGATCATTAATAAAGCTAATTGTGGAGTGCATTGTGCAATCTGCTTCGTGATCAAACCTATTTCCTGAAGTACTGCAGCCCAAAAGGTGCAACCAGCACCAGAGATCCACCATATCTGGCACATAATCCCGATATATCTGCAACCCCTCCAGCCTAACAGTGAGGCCTGCGCATTAATCTTATTGCATCTTTGTAGCATCAGACACCATCTATGCAGGGTTTTAAAAGTATTTTATCTACTTCAAGCCAATACAAAGTCACACTCTTGAGCCAGCTGAGTATTGAATTTGGTTGTTGGCAATGAATATCATAAACACCTGTAGCCATTGCTTGAATAGAAGGTACTATTTAGTGGCTGGTAAAAACAATGTATTTGCATCAAAAGTGGGTGCTGGCATTCTCCATGTTGAATTCTAAAATGCTATTTAGCATTTGGTTAAAAGTCTAGGATAAGGTTTCCCAAACTTGGGTCTCCAGCTGTTTTTGAACTACAACTCCCCTCATCCCTAGCTAGCAGGACCAGTGGTCAGGGATTATGGAAATTGTAGTCCAAAAACAAATGGAAACCCAAATTTGGGAAACCCTGAACTGGAATATTGGCTTGGTGGTAATCAACATGGGTTTAGCTAGGCTTGATTGTATTAAGCAGTATCTGATGGTGTTTTGTGTCACTCTTCGCTAAAGCATAACTGGTGGTCCATAATTATGATATCCTGAATGAGGATTAACTCCTGATACCACCTTTGTTTTAGTTTGTTGTTCTAATCTATTTTAGTGTGTTCTTAGACATTGTTTTATAGTTTGTTTTGGGTTGTGATGGGGTTGCATTAGTTTATTCCTCTGTTGCAAGCCACCTTGATTGTTATTTTGCCTTTTGGCAAAAATATTCATCACCCATCATCCAGCACCTGTCTATGTAATGTTCAAGATGTGTTCACATGGTTTAATTAAACACACACACACACACCAACCACCCAACGTGTTTACTAGGTATTGGAGTGAATTTTGCAGCAGTAATGAAACTTTGTCCAGAAGCATTGACAATAGGATGGATATTTAAATGCTTAACCTTGGAGCAGAAGCCTGTTATGCCCATAGCACAAACAAAATCCCTATTGGGCAAAGCAGGCGACCTAAGGAAGAAAAGATGGGAGTAGTTGGTGAGGAAGGGAAGGTAAGCTGAAGCAGTACCAGGTGGTCACCCCCAGAAGAGGAGGAGGGAGCAGGGAACACACAGAATGGTGATGGAGGTGGCAAGGGCCTAGGGGTTGGAGGCAGATAGCAGCCAGCCAGCAGATGAAGCCTAGAGGGAGGAGGGGGCTTAAGGAAGGAAAGCTGAAAGCAGATTAAGGAGACACAACCGAGTGAGAACTGTGAAAGCATCCAAATGATTGAGCCCATATTTGTTAAGGGGGGAGGAATCAACTCCCTGCTAATTTTGAGAAATTATAGCTCTTCGATGCAAAAAAACTATTCACCTAAGAAAATGTGTTGTTATTTGTTTGTTTGTTTCTGTTTTTGTGTAATGCATATTTCTAAGAATGTTTTCCTGCTCCATTTTGGATTTTTCTTTCTGTTTTGTGCTTATTCTCCCGGTGCTTTCGTTCCAAATTGGTTTACTTGCCAGAGTAACTATTAAAAGGGTGTGTGCGGAAAGATGCGTTTGCGTGATATATAATTTCAGAAGGCTGCAAAACATCAGCATATTATGAGTTAGCTTGAAAGCTTGATTTTCCCCCTTAAAAAATCATGTCAGGGAAAGAACTTGAATACCCACCTCGATGAGAGATTTGGTAAAATGTAATTATGAGCAAGCAACTTAAACTTGAGCTTTTGTCACTAAAAAACATACTCTTAAGACTAATACTTGTTATAACTGTCAGTGGGAAAACCTGTTCATAATTTAGTACCTCTTCCCTTGTAGACAACAGTCTGCAATTTTACTGGCAGTACAAAGTAACACCCTTCATGAAAACCCTGCCATGCATAATCTTGATGTCTCAGCCTCTACTACAACGTTAGAATGTGGAATTTGCATGATAGCTATTGACTTAAGGTGGGAGACACAGGAACTTGTGCCCTGTTCTTTGCAATGACCAAATTTGTTCCATTACCCTACACAGTTTATCCACAACTGCTATAGAAGAACGAGCCCAAAGTCTTGGCCTGTTTGAGACTTTGAACACAATTCCTGAAGCCTTTCATGAACATATGGCCAAATATGTATACCCGACTATTGAAGGCAGAGATCATCAACGTTTGCTGTATTATTTCACACTCCTTGAAAATTGTGCCTGTCCTGAACATGGGAAATTAGCTATCAAGCCCGAAACGCACATACGCCTGCTGAAAAAATTCAAGGCAGTTGCACCAGGTACACAAAGTTGACATTTTGCCTTTTACATTTGTATCTGCTAGGCTCATTCCTTTTTTTCTCATTCGCAAAATGTGATGTTGGTCCTCACCTCATTGCAAGAGGGAGGGGCGCTCTGTTGCAACAGCAAAATGTGATGTTCAGATGGGTGTTCATGCATCTAGTATATGCTAAATATGATATTTTATAGCAGTTGTAACATTTATTTCTCGGGAATGTGCAAACACATGAAACTTGCTATATCTGTATTATGCTTAAAACTTGAATTAAGACTTGCTTTTGCTCTACATAAACCAAAGGAATAAATTTCAAACTTACCCAGAAAAAAAAATATTTGTGTTCCCTTGCTTTTGTGTAAGATGTTTATGGATCATACTTAGTAAGTAGGTGTCAGCCTCCTTTGTATATTTTAATGTGCATCAAATTTATGGGGCAGTGGAGTGATAAAATTCTAAGAAACTGTATCAATATGCGCTCATGAAGGCAAAAACGTCATATGTTACCTGCTGGTTGGTCGTTTTGAAATAGATCTGGTGAGATTTTGGAGTTGGAGAATGGACTCCTTTTTAAATACTTAATTTTGTAACAAGAAACATTTATTGCTATTGTTTGTGTCAAACTAGGCTTTATATTTTGACATATATGTGCTATTAGACAACATATGTGTAAAAAATAAATATGAAAACAGATTCAAAGATTCTTCTCTTACTATGAGTACAAAACAAAAACTGAAGCTATCTAAAACAATGTTAGGCTTTTGCTTTGTGGAAGCGCATAAAATAGTTGTAAATTGGTAGCCTGGGTGGAAACTGTGAATTGATAACACCAGTAAAGACTAAATCTGTATCAATCAGCTTTGCCTTAAAGGAGAGGGTTTCTGCTCGTTCAAATCAGGACCCCCAGTTTTTGCCAATTGCTCCTACTTTGTCCCCTCCAGAAATCTGTTCCTGAAAGTTGTGGACCTTCTGGAGCAAAATGAGATATGACATGAAGGAGTGCAGGGGCATTTGAGAAAATTGTGTGCTATCCTTTGCACAAGCAAATCACTTTCTGCTAATGCAACTCCTCTGGATACAACCTGGGGGATTTTCTGAATTTGTGAAAGTTCAGCATTAAAAAAGAAGAATCTATACACACACACACACACACACACACACACACACACACACACATATCTGTGTGAGGACATGTTACATATATGCAAGTGTGGAGGGGTAGGGAGGGACCTAGATGCGAGTAGCATTCAGTTGTTATATTTCTTACCTGCCCTTCACTAGCTCTAGAATCAAATCAATGGTTTTGCTAGCATTCCCCTGCCTTCTCTTACGCTCCCTGCCCCGTAAACTCCAACCAAACCATACGCAAAAAAGCAAAACCCTGAGGCTACAGTCCTGTGCATGCTCACCGTTGAACATGGTGGGACTTCCGTGTAAACGTATGTAGGTTTCTGCTGTGATCCACCTAAAACAGACTAAATGGCAAGCGATCACGGGAGCATCCATGCAATGTTGGTAGCGATCAAGCTGATTCTTGTGAGTCTTTGGCATTCCTGCCTTCGCCTTTTTAATGCATGTTTTGTTCTTTAAGTGGCCCTTGCATAACACAGGTTTTCATTGCCAGATGCTGGGAGTTAGTGCTAGCAAGGAGGGATCTTCCTGCACTGCTATTAGATCTCTGTCACCCATAGATAGCGGTTCTTATGTTTAAAATTAGAGTTTGCTAGTTGCGATGCTTTTATTTAACGATCTAACTTAAGGACTTCTGCTCATCTCTTTCCACTGTTAGGTCTCAATTACAAAAAACTTACGGAAGACAATGTGAGTCCCTTGGAAGCTTTGAATCCTGTCCTCACAAGTCAAAACATTTTATCCATTTCCAAGCTTGCTCCTAAAATCCCAGAAAAAGATGGAAGGATGCTTTCCGCAAGCTCTGTCTATGCCATCTGGATCAAAAAACTCTTCTGGGATGGGGACCCCCATCTTATTAAAAGAGCTCCAGAAACCATGGCTGAATGGTTGCATTCATATGATATCTGTGCCAAGTACTTTGATAGACTCCACCCAGGAGATATTATCAATTTCATAGATGAAATTACTTTTTCCTCAAAGGCTGTCACCAAGGTAAGTACATGTTTACAGCTGCATTGTGTAAATTCAGATATTTCATCTGAAGCGTTCAAAAGCTTTGCTTCTCACTGGGATATGTATGAAGTTCAACTTTTTAATTGGAGTATTTGCTAATAACTTAAATTACAGGGCTGTGTGTGTGTGTGTGTGTGTGTGTGGTATATATATATATATATATATATGGTAAACAGAAGAAATGTATTATATGAATGTAGTGTGTGTGTGTGTGTGTGTGTGTGTGTGTGTGTGTGTTAAACAGAAGTAATGTATTGGCACGTCCCAAACTCCAGGTTCATGCAGATTTCTGCTGGTTCTAAATATTTTTTATCATATGCTATATAGTCTGGATGCTTGGAATATTGGGTTGTATGCAATTGCACCCGTCCATGAATGTAAGAATCCCCCACACTAACTTTCATGCTGTTGGGTGAGAGTGAGGTTCCCCCAATCCTCAGTGGCAGAGTTTCATTGGATGCAGGAAGAAGGTGGAATTGGATAAAATCACTCCCCTTATGTCAGCAGAGGGATCAGGAGCCCTTCCGAAAACCTAAATAATAGCATTCAATTCATTATGCAGCTATGACCCCTCAAAGATGATTTTTCAGTTGGACTTTCAGAATAACATAGAAACATCTATCTTGGATTAGTCACAGAGGATTCCTAACAGCCTATTATGTTAGTTGTGGAGCTAAAGGGTTATGCAAATAGCCAAGGGGGATTTGTCCTGTTTTTTAAGCAAGAATTTGAATAAACTTTTCACTTGTGTGCTTCCTGTTCCTCCTCTAGAGAGCAGTAGCAAAAAGCAGTTTAGAAGATTCCAAATTAGATTAGCAGCAGCTTGTTATATTATCTTAACTAATGGTGATTAATCTACCTATTGTGTGTTTGAAACCATGGTTTATGAAGCTGGTTTGCTAATAATAGAAAAAGCGCACTTCAGATAAGATGAAGTTTAGGGTTTCGGTGGTAAATGGAAGCAAAAGCTTCTGAGTTTCTCTTCATAATAATAATAATTTAATTGCTTATACCCCGCCCACCTGGCTGGGTCTCCCCAGCCACTCTGGGCAGCTCCCAACAGAATATTAAAAACACAATAAAACACCAAACATTAAAAACTTCCCTAAACAGGGCTGCCTTCAGATGTCTTCTAAAAGTCAGATGGTTGTTTATTTCCTTGACATCTGATGGGAAGGTGTTCCACAGGGCGGGCGCCACTACCGAGAAGGCCCTCTGCCTGGTTCCCAGTAACCTAACTTCTTGCAGTGAGAGAACTGCCAGAAGGCCACACTGAAGGAGGGGAGGGGAGAATATGAGCCTAAGTCTCATTGTGGCTTGTTCTCATCATTCTAAACTATGGTTTGGTATGATATCTGAAACACAGCCTTTGTGCAAGAGCACCATTTTCAGCTACCGTATAGAACCCGATTGAATGCAGTTGATAAGAGTGTGCAAGCTGGTAGCTTGTCCCTGATAATAAAGCTTAGGAGTGAAATTTCATTTATGTTTCAAATCAGTTGCCTCCTGCTCATGTAAAAGAAGGCTGCATATGACCCTTTTTATTCAGTTTGGATAGTGGGAGCAGATATCCTTTACCCTCCTCAAAAAAATCAAAACCCTTTCAAAAAAGGAAATTGCTTTTCACATATTTTGCAAAATGCAGGCAATGATGAACTGTAGCATTATCAAAACGTATTATCACTAGGCAGAAATGAATGTACAATTAAAGCCCTAGAATTCTTCTTTTAAATGGACTAATCTCTGCTTTCAAGATCATTGTGGCTTCAGAGCATGGCAAACACTTTCACTATTCTTCAGCATCCAACGGAACAATTCAACTGTGTGCATAATGCGGCCGTCTGCATCACTTTACCCTGATTTTGAGCATTTTAATGCACAGAGAAGACAAGGGAAGGGTTGGGAATGGTTTTCCTTAAAAAATAATGGATATGTTAATAAAATATATTTTGCATAATATGTAAGCACCAAATCTGGTTTCTTATGCTTGAAGTATAATAAGGATTTTTAGGGCTGGAAACCAGAGATCCCATAATTGGAACTCTTCTCCTGAAGAGCTCCCACTAAAGGAAAGGGCATGATCTCCCCACAGTTTTCCCTACCCCTTGTGTCTCTTGAAAGCTCTTCCAGAGGATGGGCTGACCCACTGGAACAGCATGGGAGCTGCTTTGGGGGCTGCAGGTGAAAAGGGAGACTGGCAAGAAAACCCCAACCTGTCCCAGTAGGAGCTCCCCCTCGAGATCAGCTCCTTCCATGAAAGGAAGGAAGCCTCTTTTCCATTATCTCCATGCTCTGATGCAGGTCATGTGAACTCCAGGAAAGCTGTTTTCTCCTCCACATAAATGGTGTTCAGTACAAAATAGCAGCTGGTGTGGTTTTTTAAAGGGCAACACGCAACCTAGCACCTGCTATCCAAATTGGGGCATTGACGAGGGGTTGGTTCCTATGTACATTTCCAAAGAGTGGTATTAAGCCCAACGCTTGATTTTCAGCAGTGCCACTTAATGCGTTTATCAAGTGTGCATGTGTGAACCCAGGGAACAAGAATGCCCTCTTGATTACGTCTGTGCACCTTATCCTGAAGATCAGGGGTCAGCAAACTTTTTCAGAAGATCAGGGGTCAGCAAACTTTTTACAGTCCACTGTCCCTCAGACCTTGTGGGGGCCGGACTATATTTTTGGGGGCTGCTTACTTGTGTCTTGCAAGCAGCAGGGACTGGCGGTGGCAGAGGGACGATGAGCAGCACGCGAAAGGGCTCCAGAGAGGGGCTGCTTAAAATGGCGGCCGCTCGAGTGCTGCTGCTGCTGCTGGCACCAACAAAGCCCAGACCCCTTCCTCCTCTAGGCAGAGCGGGGAGAAGCCAGGAGGAGGGAGGGAGGAGGCGCCGGCGCCGGCACTGTGTGAGGCGGAGGGAGGGAGAGGGAAAGAACATGCACGCTGGCGATCCACACGGCAATTCCTGGACAGTCCACAGGCCGAATCCAGAAGGCAATTGGGCCTGATCTGGCCCACGGGCCTTAGTTTGCCTACCCATGCTGAAGATGTCCCCAAGAAGTGTTCCCATGGCTCCTGCACTTTTGAGAGCTTGTCTGTAAGCGTTCGTACACAGGCAGTGCAATTGTATATGTGTCTACTCAAAACATATGCGCCCCACTGAGCTTAAAGGGGGCTTGCTCTCAAGTAAGCGTGCCTTTTCCAGCAGAAGCGTGGACAGTATAAATAAGAGTGAGGACCCTTTATGTAGTGTCCACCCTGACTTAGGAATCTTGCCTGGAACTGACAGTAACATTTTCCCACTTCTCTCAGACATTTTATTCTTAACTTTCTGCTGCTTGGTGGGTTTTTATGAGAATACGCAGCGGGGCAGGGGGTGGTTCTTCATTTGGGAGATTTAATGTATGATCATTTTTATTTGTTTGTTTACTTTATAACCATTATACACCACTTGATTATAAGAAGTGGGGGGGAGCCCTCAAAAGTGTCTACGAAAAGATAAAACAATGAACATTAAAACGTACAAAAACTTAAAATACTAAAACAGATTAAAATTCAAGCCAACTTCCGAAGCATCTGGGTAAGCTTGTCTAAACAAGAATTCTTTTAGCAGACGCCGAAAGGAATACAGTAACAGTTGTGCTTTAATTTTTTATGTAACTGCTCCATTTGTACTGTATACTCTGCTCTGTGAATTAAGTTACTGTGATAATGTTTTGGTACGAGGCGATGAACGAATGAAACAAACACATTCCATGTGTTTTGCAGACCCTTTGTTATACGTGCATAGTTCCTTGGCCTTGGCCTTTGGAACGAGTCAAGTTATTTGCAAGCTAAATAAATAGTTATGCATTAGCTTATGGAAAGCGCGTTACAGCACTCCGCGTGCTAAAAACACCACATAAAAGATGAAGACAGCCCAATGAAGTACATGAACTGGAATTTATCATGCATATTGGGCATTCAAGAACTATAAAGCCTGAGGATAAATGGGCCAGTGGGATAAAAACTCAATTTCTCTTTCTCCAGGCCAGTGGACACACTGCGAATGAATTAAAAATAAGTCACCTTGTAGGAGGTATACTCAAGAGTAGCTTGCCCTGCTGTTGAGGATAGTTTATGGTTCAGGACTGACGTCGTAGCTGAGAAATGCTATTTAATATGTTGGTACCTTTCTGGGGCAACAATTTCTCGCTCACAGTCGACGGACACGTACCTGTGGCACGCCGCAGTCCATCACCTCACCTGAAACAATGTGGTTTTGTGAGGTGGTGCATCCAATTCTAGGAATATAATGGAAGCCGCATTGTGTAATTGGCTTGAAACCACTGTGCGCCTTTGAGGTAGATTCATTAGAAGAAGAAAATGGAATTGTACAGGCCTTCTGCAGCCTTTCTGCTTAGTCACCCTTTTCGACATGAATATTTAACATGAATATTTATTTTTTTATTTTTAAAAAAATCATCTTGCAATGAGAGTGGAAAACTTCCAGCTGGTAGCTTCAAATGAATTTTTGAAACCATTTAAAGCATATACAAAGTTATGCCTCAAGATTGTTACAGACTATAATGCTTTAGGAGAGGAAGTTATTTGTGTTGGTTCTTTTTTAAAAAACGAAGACTTTTAAAGTTAGATAATGGAATCGCTCAAGAAGATGTAGGCGTGACAAAAGAACGAGCTAACATGGGATTAGAAACTTGAAAGGAACGGCTCTTTTTAACTAACAAAGCTGCTCTCTTTCACATTTTCTGTTATGTTTAACACATTCTTGTCCTTTAGAAGCAAAGACAATTACCTTAATCAGTGTTTATGTTTTGCTCAGCTACTCATTTGTATCCAGATACACCTTGCATTGCATGTGACAATTTATGATGAAACGTGCATTATCTTTTCTCAGCTGTCGGTTGATTCCCGGGTAGAGATGACGAGGAAGGCTATTAAGTCAGTGAAACACATCGCCGAAAAAGCTGGGAAAAGGTCCTCTGAGGGAGACCATGCAGAAGACATGCCTGGCAGGCAAATCACTTATGAAGATGCTTTGAGTCACCTACAGCAATCTCTTGCACACCTGGAAACACTTAGCCATAGCTTTATTTCTTCCCTTAAAAACAGTGACCAGGTAAATGATTTTTTAATGAAAAAAACTGACCAAATCAGTGTTACAAATAATAATTATTTGCGATGCTGAACACACACACACGCGCATTTCTATAGGCTTTCTCAGAAGAATGGGTTGGCTCACTGGCAGTATCATTTTGGGAAACAGTTTTTAGATATCTTATATATTGTATGTTTATTGTTGCAAGCCACCTTGATACTACTTAATGTTTAGCAGTCTACTCTTGGGCCCAAATAAATTGGTAACATACCTGCATGGTTGATAAGTCATCTGCCTATACAGCGAGGGAGGGAAGTATTTGATTCCCTGCTAAATTTGCCCGTTTGCCCTCTGACGAAGAAATAACCAGTCCATAATTTTAATGGTAGGTTTATTGTAGCTGTGAGAGACGGAATAACAACAGGAAAAACCCCAGAAACCCAGAAGAAAAAAGTCAGAGATTGATGTGCATTATATGTATGTACTTGTTACCTATTTCCCATTTTATTATTTAATTTAACACTTAGTGGCTGTTTCGTTCCCACCACCAGCTGTTCTGTCTCATTCATGTTGTTTTACTGGACTTGGTGTTTCTGGATTTCATCAAAAAAACAATCCCCCATTCCTTTACTCTTTAAACAGTTCCTCAGAAATACAGCACAGGGGCTCAGATATGAGAGCCTTAACTTTCAATGTACCTTTAAAGTTCCATTCTTTGAATACATGAGATACCTATGGCAGGTACATTTTTGAAATGGATGTTTTTTGACATGGCTCTTTCGATTAACAGGGTTGTATCTGATGGTGACTGGATTTGATTTACTCCTACCCACTTAACACCACACCACCTGTACTGTTCCTGATAGCTATGGGGTCTTCTGAAACTGAAACAGAATGGGATATGGTGTAGAGGGCTGAATTGAGGGTGGGGTTCCGTGAAAATCAGGTGCCTTGACTTATGTGAGGGAAGCACTTTCTGCTAAGGCAAAGCCACCATTGGAGACAACTGGAATCCTTTCTCCGTGAATGTTTCTGGAAGAAGTTAGCACGAGAACTTAGCCGCAGTTGGAGTTCCTTGACTCTGTTTTGACCCACCCGACCTCCAATGAAATAATGTTGGCAGTGTTGAGTTAATATTTTATGGGGTTGTATCCAGCATAGCATTGTCATAAAGAATTGATGATGAGGTTATATTGCTAGCATTTTGCAAAAGGAGATCTGCTTGGGCCAGAGGTTCCACAGGTGGAAAGTTTGCATTTCTATGTTCAATTTGTAGAGGATAGGAAAGTAAAAAAAAGTAGTGTCTCTGCTGTGCAACTTTGAGAAATGAACCCCCACTACCTTAAAGGCCCTTGCACTAGCGGACTGGGAGCACTGGATACAATCCCTCCAGTGGTGCTGTGGGTCAGTACACCTGACTGTTAACCAGATGGTTGGAGGTTCAAGCCCACCCAGGGATGGCTGTGGGCAGAATTCCAGCATTACAGGAGGTTGGGCTATATGACCCTCGGGGTCCCTTTCAACTCTACAATTCTAAGTGTAACCCACGACCACTTAATACTTGTATTATATTATGGTAGCAGTAACATCCTTTGGACACGGCTTATCACATCAAATCCATTTTCAGGGTGCTGTAAGCCCACTTATACAAAAAGCAGTAAAAACTTACACAGAAATACGTAAGCATGGAAATTTTTAAAACAGCATTATGAGTTTCTAGTCCTATCTGATTAGTTCCTAAAATTGCTTTGTGCAGTGATGGAAGTAATAACTCCTGTTGTAATTTATTGGTGTGCAGTCTAGAGCTTTCTGTTTCGAGTGTTTTGGGAAAGTCTTTTCTTGTGTCTTCAGTGAGCAGCGGAATCTGAAGTTTTAATTAAGGTTGACCTATTGAGCATAAATCCCGCAAAGGAAAAGTTGACTGCTCCATGTGCATTTAAAATACCTCTCTCTCTCCAGGATATACTAAGAGAATATGGGCACCAGTATGATTTATCCCGGTCAGAAAAAGAGAAAATCAATGAGCAAGCTGTAACTATGTGTATAGATGGTCAGCCCCTGGATATGATACAGAAACTATTGGATGTTGCTGTTGGAGATGTGGGACTCTCGCCTAGCGATATAGTAAGGACAGCGGTAAATAAAGTGGTGGGTGCTTTAAGGTAAGTTACATTTGCACTCCCACAGACCCTTGAAAGCATATTCTTAAATTTAATTGAATGCTTAGGTTTTACATGAGGCCCACCTAACCCACATTCCATTAATGAAAAGCTCTGAAATATATTTCCTGGATTTAATCCAACAAAGGGGGGGGGACCCCACCTATAAACTAATCAGGAACCACCTGCCTAAATTGTCATGTATTGGCCAGGGAATGACAGTCATTTCTAGGTTTGACACTCTGGAGTCAAAGACAGAGAAGGCTCTCCAACTTGATCTCCCCTAAACCACAATCAACATTACTTTAATAAAGGTAAAGGGACCCCTGACCATTAGGTCCAGTTGTGGCCGACTCTGGGGTTGCGGCGCTCATCTCGCTTTATTGGCTGAGGGAGCCAGCGTACAGCCTCCGGGTCATGTGGCCAGCATGACTAAGCCATTTCTGGTGAACCAGAGCAGCACACGGAAATGCCGTTTACCTTCCTGCCGGAGTGGTACCTATTTATCTTCTTGCAGTTTGACGTGCTTTCAAACTGCTAGGTTGGCAGGAGCAGGGACTGAGCAACGGGAGCTCACCCCGTCATGGGGATTCGAACCGCCAACCTTCTGATCGGCAAGTCCTAGGCTCTATGGTTTAACCCACGGCGCCACCCGCATCCCTATTACTTCAGTACCTCAGTTCAAATGTGCACAAAAAAGTATCAAGGCATTTCCTGGGCCTGCTGTGGAAAGGGGTGAACCAGGTGCTGCTCATCTTGATTCTTCCCACTCACTGCTTCCCCCTGTCCCCTGATCCAAGTACCTAGTTTCATAGCCTGATGAAGAAAAACCACATGTGGGAGAGACGCGCAGGCTGACAATTTTTCTACCAGGGATAATGAGACCGGTAGTTTTGTCCCAGGCGTGGAAACATGCTTGGGGACCCCCTGCCATTTCCACTGCTGCCACCTTCTCCCTAGCCTAGGGTTGCCATATTTATGAGGTAAAAAGCGGGACACAAAAGGTTGTTGAGCCCGAGCCAAGACCAAGCCAGAGCCCAGGCCGCCCAAGACTGAACCCGAACCTGAACCAGAGCCGCATACAATTTTTTTTCTGAAAACCTGGACAATTGCTCTAAATTGTGAGAATCCCCCCCAGATGAGCATGTTGCCCCCCCCCCAAAAAGAGGACATGTCTAGGATTTCCTGGATGTATGGCAACCCTACCCTAGCCTGAAGATAAGTTTTTTGCAACATGGCAAAGGAATAGAAGGGAGTGAAATTTCTGGAGAGGGCTCAAGCATTCATGAGCCTTTTGCAAGCCCCCAGTTCATGCGCTAGATTCTGCTTCTCAACACACAAGCCATTCAGCAAAAGTGGTATGAGAGTCTGACTTCACCCGTGAGTTTTATGGTGACGTACGGCAAGCTACTACAGTAAAACTCTGGCAACAAATTATTCCAGTCTTTCTCCCTTTGGCATAATTGGGGGTCTGGCATTATAGCTTCATATTTCCTTTTTTATTTGTTGTGACAGTGATAAAAGGCAACATCCGCGTAGGAAAATGTGCCATTTGCCGTGATTTGCTGCTGGATAAATAGCATAGAATTACACACTCTTAAGCATTAAGGATTCTGAAATGTTTCTTTCTGAAGCGTGTGTTTCTACAACCTTGCTTTCGTTTCTTTCCCTCAATAGTGAAAGCGGTGGCCAGTCTCCTTTCAAAAAAGATCCTTTCCAGATATTAGAAAGTATTGTGTCTGCGGTCCACGCAAGTGCTGAAAACGGGTAAGAGCTTTGTAGGTGCATCGCAAACAGAACTACACTTGTTAATCCTTTGTAAACTATAGTTGTCCTGGATGTTAGAGTGGAAGCACTGTGGTGCTGATTCCCCACCCCCCACCCCCCGAGGAATTTGTATAGTCCCCACTATGCTCAAAATGCAGATAGTGATAGGGACATGAGTGAAAACCCAAACACACACACACACACACACACACACACACACACACACATAAAGAGAGAGACCCATACCCAGCCATCAGTCCTGCAGGTCTACTCATATTCAACCTGAAATGCACAAATGCCTCTGACACCTTTCACTTGACTCCTCCAGTTGCAAAGTCATGCCAAGCATGTGAGTTCCACTAAAAGGCAGAGGAACTTTTCGGTAGTGGTACCCTCCCTCACTGCGAGAAGCGAAGTTACAGGGAACCAGGCAGAGGGCATTCTTGGTAGTGGCGCCCAGCCTGTGGAACGCCCTCCCATCAGATGTCAAGGAAATAAACAACTGTTTGACTTTTAGAAGACATCTGAAGGCTGCCCTGTTTAGGGAAGCTTTTAATGTTTGACGTTTTATCACTTATTCTTATTCTTATTAATATTAATAATAATATTCTTCTGGGAGCTGCCCAGAGTAGCTAGGGAAATGCAGCCAGATGGGCAGGGTATAAATAAATTATTATTATTATTATTATTATTATTATTATTATTATTATTATTAGTTCACTCATTCAGAAGTCTGGTTAAATGAGCACCGTTGACCACTGTTTCTGTGGTAACCCTGTAACATTGTTCAGAGATTCCTATTTTTGTTTTTTTGTTTCCTGTTATTTTTGCAGCTTTTAGCTCTACTTTGATATATCAGCATAGCAACAGACAATGCTCAAAATTGATATTTTATGAAACGTTATTTACCTCCGCCTCCTTTCTTTCGTTGTGGAGAACCAAATATAAATTGCGTCCTTCAGATGTTGCTGTCATTTGAAAAATGAGCCTGGGTAACTTTTGAAACCAGGGTCTCCACAGTTTCCTTTTTAATTTTTCCACTTTTTAATTTACGTTTTGAATGCTGCTCACTCTGAAGCCTCATTTCTAATTTAGAACCAATTCTCCGAGAGATGGGGCATAAAGAGAATAGCAGGCGCCAAGTAATTTTTCTGAAGTTTTTGCAAAATGATAACTTAAACTGTCAGCTCATATTATTTCAATACTTCCAGACAGGTTGAATTGGTGTTTTCTGACTGATATTACTTTCCCATCTGTCTTGTTAGGATGAATATAGCAACCGTTAGTTACAATATAAATCACATTCTACCTGCAGCCTCCTTCCTTTGAAATGCTCGGTGTCAGTTTGAAATATCGCCAATGAATACTACAACATTATTTACGCATTTATTTATAGCCGTTTGGAACTCGTAAAAGGACAAAGGCATAAGGAGTTGGAGGGGGGAGTGTCTAAGATGAGATTGCATGGCAAGTCCCCTCCCCCATGTCAAATGAAGACACAGGACACGTTATTTAAGGTTAATGGGCATAAAAAGGCCACAACTTTATTGATTACAGGAATAGGAAGGTATTGGCCTTAGGCATTGGCTCCTATTGACTACCAGGCATGGAGACCGCGAAGGGTTATCCACAAGCCGTGGGGGTCCTGTTGAAGTACGCCAACTAGGATCCCACGGGTGTCACCGCTCGGGGGCGTCCCGGAGGCCCTTACCTCCCTAGGTTTCAGACAAGGCAACGCCCCCCCAGAGTCCTCTACCGGACTACCCTTTTCATTGGGGGAAGGTGATGGCGCTTCCTTCCCCCTTCATTTGCATAACAATTACCCCTGCCAATGCCTAACCGCCAATACCGAGGAAGTTGTGACGTTTGCTACGAGGTAGGCGAGAAAACCAAAAGGCTGGAAGTGCGCCAAGTTGGAAAAATTGCTACCAGGCCCCTTGCGGCGACCAACCGAAGTCCATAGCAAGGTCATAGCTAGCTAAGCCTAAAGGGTGGGTGGGATGGGAAAACCGGTCAGCTGGAACGGGGCAAAGAGGGCGGTCCCTGGTCGTGCCTGGCCTTAAATGGGCCAGGCCATGCCTCCCTAGCCCGCCGATTGGCGGGCAGGGTTGCAGGCACGCCCGGGGGTTCCCTTGTTCTCGCGGGGGCAAAAAGGCCAGCCCCCATGTGTGTGGGAGGGGGTAGCCCGCAACCCCCTCTCCTCTCCAGTTCGGAAATGGCTTTCCTCTTTACTGCTCCTAGCTCAGTCAGTAGAGCAAGAGATTGTTTATCTCAGGGCTGTGGGTTCAGGCTCCATGTTAGGCAAAAGATTCCTGCATTGAACTAGACAATCCTCATGTTCCCTTCCATGTTGCACCTGAAGCCGTTTGTTGCTTGTTGAAAACTATGTATTAGACATAAAGATGTCCAATGATGTAGACCAGTGATTCCTTCTGGGTAACTGGCAAACTGCCTCCTTCCTAATTCTCTTCCCTGTATGCGGTTTTGCCAATGCTTTGCTTTGGATCAGCTTCTCCCTGAAAAGGTCAAATAGTTACTGGGATGTGTCCACTTGAACCAAGTTTGTGATAGAGCACATCAGGCTTGAAACAGTAAACGTGGGTTTGAAACAGTAAATATACGTGATTTCACTTAGATGTGCGGTGCCTCAGAACGTAACCCCCGTGTAAATGGGGAGCTGCTGGTATCGATAATGTTATTGTCTGCTTTTAAAAATCTTTTTATTCCTTTTTGTTTTTTTTAATATTTTACATTGGGGTGTAAACTGCTTAGAGATACTTGTTGATTAAGTGGTGTGTGTGTGTGTGTGTGTGTGTGTGTGTGTGTGTATACACACACACACACACACGCAGTGATACCTCGGGTTAAGTACTTAATTTGTTCTGGAAGTCTGTTCTTAACCTGAAACTGTTCTTAACCTGAAGCACCACTTTAGCTAATGGGGCCTCCTGCTGCTGCTGTGCCGCCAGAGCACGATTTCTGTTCTCATCCTGAAGCAAAGTTCTTAACCCAAGGTACTATTTCTGGGTTAGCGGAGTCTGTAACCTGAAGCGTATGTAACCTGAAGCATATGTAACCCGAGGTACCACTGTGTGTATGTGTGTGTGTGTGTGTGTGTGTGTGTGTGTGTGTATATATATATATATATATATATATATATATATATATATATATACACACACATGATTCTATGGTTCTATGAAACAGAACCTCTGTAGAACCTCTAAGAATCAGCAAATTCTTAGAAGGATCTTAAAGCCTTGATTATGTCCCACAGACCCGTCACTGACCACCTGGAAGTGGAATGCTCAGCTTACTGGGCTTTGGTAGGACCAGAAAGAAAGCTGAGTGCCTAAGCTAGGATCCTGATGCCCCATGAGTGTGCCTTTCATGATCACCATAGCTTTGCTGCTAGATGATCTGTAACTGATTTTTGTGCAGAAGTATTGTGACATGAACTCAAAACCTATAATCCGTCCATTTCCTTTGCCAACCAGGTTTTAATTTTGCTGGCCGTTGTTGAGCAAAGACTTGTGCTAAAACGGATAAGTTGCCATAACATTTCCTATAAAGAAAAAATAAGTTCTGTGCTAATTAGTTGCTGTGGGACACTTTTTCCAGTGCACCTTTCCTAGGGAAGTAGAGAAGGGCATCAAAGTGAACCTTTTGCATCAGTAGTTCATTCTCATGCAAATAAGGAAAAAAGTCAAAATTACTTGCTGCCACAGAGGAATTTGTGCAAGAGCCTCCAAAGCTAACACAGAAGCAAGGAAGCTTTTATGCAGATGCCTTTAGTAGTAAAGGGAAAAGAGAAATGTTGAAAATGTTTTTATATATAAAAAAAATTATATCCCCCCCACTATTTTGCTCCAGGGCATTATAGTTTGTTTCTAGACAAGGAAATATTATGTCATTGAAGTTCTGGTGTGTTTTTCTTTGTCTATTGATCTTGTGACTTCTAAAGTATGAAATAAGAAGAATTTAAAATTAGACATCAGTATCTTTGCTTGCTGATTAGAGTGTTTGGATCAAATATTTGAGTGTTTGATCTCTGCATGTTCGTTGGTCACAAGTGACTTTCTTAAAAGGGCTTTTTTGGTTTTTAGAGAGCTGATGGAAGCTTGAGTTGCAGTCTCTTTGTAGAAGTGGCTGTCTGACATGCCTCATGTATCTGAAGTGCTGTGAAGCACATTAATTTCACTTGTCTGCATGCTACTTCTACAAATGTAGCTTTTGAGATTCACTTGAGGGGCTGAGAAATTAAGATATTATGAGGGGATGCACGTGCTCAGCGAGATTCTCTCCAAAGAGATCTTTGTGGAGATTCTGGGTCAGAGGTGGGTTTCAAGGACCCTTAAACATAACCCACATAAATCCCTTTTTTTTGGACATAGAAAGCTCCAACAGGACACTTAAATACTTGCAAGGTATCATCATCATCATCCCTGGAACATAACTCCCACATAAGTTGAGAGTCACCTGTATAGAGACACGACTTTGGTTCCACCACACCGCATATCATATTGCATACTGCTTTTGGACAGTTCCTTGTTTTCAAATCATTTTTGCAATGTTGTAATGAAGTACCCAGAATGGTTCCAATACATTTAATTTGGAACCCGTTCTCAATAACTTATACATTTACTGCATGGAAAAGCTGAGGGTTTTTTTACACTTAGAAGTCTAAGTGCAACCATCTTATCGACTAAAAAAATAACAAACCCTTCCCTTTATCACAGATGAGTGTGGTTACTCGTTTTGTGGAGACATTGAAACACATATGATGGAGCTTATGGATTGATTTCTTGATATACCTGGGAATTTTCTGGCTTAGCACTTTCAAACCACTGTGGATTATCTTTGTAGATGTTCTGAGTGTCAGAAACATTGTCTGCCATTCAGACCTATTTCTAAGAAGATTAACTTTTGAACAAAATAATGTAGCAGTCAGTGATTGTCAACTCTGCCCTTTTACGTGTATTTTTTTCCATGTCTTAATTTTTACTAGTCTTCATTTTTAATAACAAATATTCCTGTTACATTCATCATCAACGTAACAAAGTTTAATTCTTAGGAGTATAAAAAGAACCAGATCCTTACTTGCAGACAGTGCTTTTTTTGGGGGGGGGGGGCAACGCAGGGGCACGCATACCTCTAAACATTTTGTGAATCTAAGTTTGGCCTCAATGAGGGGCAGTATTTCAATATGAGAGTATCCCTAAACATTTTTTTAGGAAAAAAGCACTGCTTGTAGAAAACGTATGCGTGCGTTATAAAATTGGATAAAAATAATTTTTAACACGTGTGACTATTGATCTGATTGCAGTGAGAACCTAATGTCTTCAGATGATCTCTTGGCTTGGCTTAGACCATTTTGTGGAGATGATTCTTTGCCCGTGAAGCCCCGCATTAAAGTCCTGCAGATTTTGGAGCAAGCCTTTCACCTTAGTGACGAAGACAGCAAGCTGCTCGTGCTCTTCAGAACTCAAGCTGTTCTCAAGGCCTGTTGGCCCCAGACACAGGTAGGTCATCTTGAATGGTGATGCTTTAAAACAACTCTGGGTTGCCTTTAAAGAAAGGACAAACAATTTAATGTATAGAAATTAACACTAACTTTGGCTGTCAGTGAATCAGTTTCAGAATACTGGGGATGAGTATACTTTTCTTGTCAAAGATTATTTTATTTTAAAAAAATAAAAATTGTATCTGCAGGTCCCAGTTCACAACATTGGGTTCTTAATGTTGTTCCCAACCTCCATATCAATGTACGTTGCGATTTTTTCATTTTCTAATGGGTTCCCCAGCAGCACTGTTGCTAATTTTAATGAAACATAATCATTATAAATGGGGGTGAGGGAATTAAACTAGAAAGAACAACTGCAGCTGGGTCATATATCATGAAAAGTTGTGTATATGGTGTGGATCGTTACTATTGTGTTTTGCATAATAAGTCTAGATGAAGAGCCCAAGATCCAAAAAGTCTCAGAATAACCAAACTAGAACGTCCCCTCCCCCTACTTTGTGTAATATTCAAAACCATTTGTGGCTCCCATATTATTACTGGTGGGAGTTGGGGGTGTATGGGCTGGAAGCCTTCAAGTCTAATGGGGTTCTGTAGCTCACGGCTTCTTTTTCTTTGTACTTTATATTCTAGTATGTATCACTCCTGCCTTCAGGGTCTATTTTGATCCTGCTACGAAGATTATGGGAGTGGTATTTTCAGGAGCAGTCCAAAGCATTTTGCTACCTGAGGCAGAGGAGCAAATAATCTTCAAGTCAAGGCCAGCCAACTTATTCTGGTACCCGATATAGGAAAATCTCACAAACCCCTCTCCCTGGCAGTAAAAAGCCAGTAATAATAAACTAACAAAATCTGTTGCAGGTTTTCTCAGTCTGCCTCATGGGCCTAGAGATTTTCATGTCCTCATGATGGCTTAACCCCCTCAGATAATCATTGTTCTATATTTATTGTCAGTGAAAACACAAGGATTTCTCTACTGAAATATCCAACCGTTAGATATTCAGCAGATATCTTTGTTTTGTGGTAATAATGAATTATTATGAGGTTTTGAAGAAATGCATTATAGAGCACATTTCAGAAATACTGGAATGTCATATCTGTTTGATTTTAAAACAATGAAAAATATTTAACCCTTATCATTAACCGCAAAGATGACCAGTGAAAAGGCAAACTATTACTGTTGGTATCAGAACTATATATACTGGGGGGGGGGTATTGGGTTGTTTTTATTTTGATTATGTATTTTGTGGTTTTATATTTTGATTTTATTATGTGAAACGCCCTGAGACCTCTGGGTATAGGGCAGTATATTAATTCAACAAATAACATAATTTTTTGGGGGGGGATACTTATCCATATACTTGAAGCCTTTGCCCTGTGAATTAAAATATTTCACACCTCTTTAGAGTTTGAGGGTGAACATAAAACTTTGCATGTTGTTTTAATCAGCACTTTCTATTTTGGGGTTTGCGAAATGCCTGTAACATAATTACACATTCTCATTGTCTGTTACACATATTTAAATAATCATTCCATCCTTCTCTTTGCCTTCTTTTGGTATTCCTTTTTAACAGTATACTCCCCCCCTCCCCAATTTCCTTCCCAACACCTAAAGGTACTCTAGATAATGCCAGTGATGGATGTGGATTCTTATTGTGTAAAGATAATTTTAATGATATTGCAATGTTCAATTACCAGAAAGTGTGTGAAAGCCACCTTCGGTGTGTCTAAGTAATCCTCTTAGCCAGACTTTGCATACATCAAAGTGGGACTTAATATTTAATTATGCTTTAGGTGCTATAAGTTAGTGGTCCCACAAATCAATGTACTGCTGGGAAGCAGGCCAGCCTGTGCAGAATTAAAAATGTGCTTTATGAAGGAAGCTACCTATCTCACAGTCGGAAGCACAGCTATTTCCAGTTCTGTAATGATTAGTTAACAAAATTAAGAAATCCAGATGTCCCTATTTTTCAAAGGCTTGGGAGACCTTAATGCACATTCCAATGGCACCCCACTGGGGAAATGGTGTTTAGGGACAGGGGTAACTAGGGAGTCCAAGGGTGAGTTGCATTGTTTTGTAATCCCCATGATGCATTTTATCTAGGGTCTTCAGGGTCTATAATTTTCTAGTTAAACGGAGCATTAAAAATGTGCCTCAGAATGGTGACATTTTCCTTAAAAGGGGAAAAAATAGCCTGTTTGGAAGATTTCCCCTCTTTCCTTTCCAGAACAAACCTATGTAGCCGAGCTGTTTTGTTCCTTTAGTATATCTGGGTGCGATGGGTCCTTTTCCGCCGATGTCACAGCACTTCTCTGTTGCTCTTTGCCGACTACTTGATGATTTAAAGCACAGTCTCGGGCTCAAAGTTTGCATTCTGGGAAGGTCAGGCATTAAAGAGGAAGTTGTGAGCCTGCCGAACATGGGGCATTTCTCACAAGCACTTCCCGCAGCAGCAAAACCACTCCCTCCCACTCACTTCTCTGGACGATTTCAAAACTGGGCAACATACCTAATCAGCAAGCACTGTTTTCACTCTGATTTACTTACCCCCAGTAATGTCGTTTTGCAACCAAATCTAATTGATCTGTGATGGTGCACTGTGGCACTGGACTAGTTGGGTTATCCATTAAGGCAGACTGATCCACGAGGAAGGCATTGAACTAAGAAGAAGTGATGTAAATGGGGGAAAGGTGGAAACACTCATAGTGTGCATATGTTCTGCTTCAGCTCCTTGCTTGAATGTCTGCAGCACCCACCACCTCTGATCATTGACCAGGCTGGCCAGGACTGATAGGAGATGGTATTCGGCAACATCTGGAGGGCCACAGGTTCCTCGCTCTGATCTGGAGCTTAAATCTTGGAATTGGCTGGCTTTGTAGCCATTCTGTAGTACGTAGGACCAGATCCATTCTGAGATAAAGCATTCCTCAGAATTATTTTACTACACCTTTACCTTTATGCCTATGAATATGTGGGCATGTAGACCTACAGACAGACTTGTTATGGTAAACTTGCCAACAAACACACATTCTAATAGAACCCTTAAGAAGTTGTAGTAGCGAGAGGAAAAGGTGGCTATGATTTTTCACTTAAGAATAACTTCTCTATTTTCATCTGCAAAGTGTTGGAGAATATACATTGCTGTTTTTTTCAGATGTGCTGCAAAGATGAACCGTGAATTAACAATATAGCATCTAATTCAGCCAGCACTTCAACTTCCTAGTGACTTTGGAACACTTTCCTATTCTTTGACCTCAACTCTTCTGTCCTCAGGTTTGCAGATGATAGCTTTCTGCAAAAATAAAATAAAAAATTGACTCCCTTAGGGAAATTTGAATGAACCCAGGAGCTCCACCAGTTTCCTGAACTAAATAGTCAGATATATATATTTACCGTGGTAATTTCCAGATTGAATTTCCAGTAGTGAATGCTTTTTAGAATGAAGGGGTGCACCTGCAGACTTGACAGGACAGACGCCACAACTGAATAACTTACACAGCGCCCTGATAGTATCAGAAGATTCAGCTAAAAAAATTTGCACTATCCAAAAATCGCATTAGTATGTATTGCAAGCTCTGACACTGATAGATACCAAATGTTGTATAAGTAATTCCATGGGCACTGAACAAAAATTGTCACTTTGTGTGCACTGCAGAAGCTGAAGTCTCTGAGTGGGCAATGATTGTGGTCTAGCTGAGGTACTCGGAATAATTAATTCCTCTCCATAAATCTAGCACTTATCTAAGATACTAAAGAGGAACCTGAGCCAAGCCAATAATTTACCTACACCGCATTTCCTCTCAGTGAAGTTGGAATAATAATTTATCAATCAGCGTCTTCCATTTGAAGTTAACCTCCTCTGAAGGAAGGAGCCTCCACCACAGCTTCATGTTGCCATGTGCGTCATAATTGCCTACATGGCTCAATAAAGCCACGAGTGGAGACTGAGGTGTAATTGAATCAGTGGGAGATTGCATTCAAGTTCACATCCCTATTTCATGTCACCACAGCACAGCGTCTTAAGGTAAAGCGCATATCCCATTTCAAATTTTATTTATTTATTTTGAAAGCCCTTCCGCTGCAAATAAATCTGAATGTGGCGTTTCTTTTTAGCAGCGCTTCACCGCAACTGAGAATGTATTGTCGCAATAAGGGACTACTCTCAGGTGCCTTCTTTGCCATTCTGCATTTAATGATACATTAATTCACATTCATGTTTGCAGTCAAGGGCCTCAGAATATTTGTGAGATACTTACTTGTACACAGTGCCGCATGTATTAACGTGGATTTTGCTAGGGCATTAGTAAATCTTCTGCTCTGAGACTTTGTGGGTGAGTAATGGCAGGTAGTTTTGCAAGCATTCGACCAAAGAACATAGTTTCTCTAAACATCAAGTAATTCTATGAAAGGAAAATGCTCAGATCCTACAAGTCCTAGACTATATCAGTATTATTTCTTAGCTCTCATTTCAGTCCATTCCTGAGAATGCCAGTGCTTCTAATGAAAATATTTATTTTAGAAAGTTTCACCACTTATATATGGATTGTTGTGAGCTAATGAACAAGGCTAAATTTGGTGGGGTAGGAATCTTGAACCTTTACTGAAACATCTCCTTTCTACTGAGTTGCTTACATGGAGGTTAGCTTCAGATTATCAGGGAAATTAGTCACATCATATGAATTACCTAGTAAGCCTGCATTTTAAGGAAACTGACTTATTTGTTACCTTGAACCACCAGGGTTGGGTTCAGAAATCTATAGTGCTGAATATACACTGTATTTTCATATGAAGGAAAACATGCAAATGAAGGTTAATTGCCACTTGTTTATTTAATATTTTGCAATGTTAATTTTTGTATTGCATTTATTCCTTTTTGCCTGGTGCAGAATATAATCACTATGCTTGCATTATGTATATATTCATTTGTATGCAGTAGTCATAAAATACCTGACAAGTTGAACCATTTCAGTTGTGTTTTGCCTTGGCACAGGAATGATTTAGATTTATGGTTTATTTATTTGTTTTAAAAGCCCACTGTCTCTTCTTGATTTGAATTAATTACCAAACTTGTTTGTTGTATTTCACTAGTTTCGATATTTGTTTGTCCTCTTGGGTTATAATTTAATTTTAATTTACATTGTAATGATATTATCCCCTCCACTTACCTTGATGCCCCAGCCCTTTCCAAGAGATTCTGATAGCTCTTCCCATTATAATCTTAATAATGGGTAGGAATCTATTGATTATGTGACTAATTGATTTTATTTCATTAAGAAAAAGTATATACTGCCCTTAAATTCTCATGATTTTACCCTGACAGTGAATCCCATTTAGTTATTTCCAAACACACCCAAATAATCAACTTTTAACAGTGCTTAGCGCGCGCGCACACACACACACACACACAAATGGAGTCATTTGTCTGCAGTTTGGTAGGTTTCTTACCTGGGGAAACAGTTTTCAGACTAATTCTCCACAAACACTGGGAAAGGATAAATGGCTCCTTTTCTATCCACTCAAAACTATGACAGCTGCCCTTGTGGGGAAAACAGTGCAGCCACCCTCATGAAACTAGTTCATGCCCTCATGTGGAGAGCCAGTGTGGTGTAGTGGTTAAGAGCGGTAGTCTCGTAATCTGGCGAACCAGGTTTATGTCCCCGCTCCTCCACATGCAGCTGCTGGGTGACCTTGGGCCAGTCACACTTCTCTGTCTCTCAGCCTCACTCACCTCACAGAGTGTTTGTTGTAGGGGAGGAAGGGAAAGGCAAGGAGAGTGTTAGCCGCTTTGAGACTCCTTCGGGTAGTGATAAAGCGGGATATCAAATCCAAACTCCTCCTCCTCCTCTTCTTCTTCTTCTTCTTCTTCTTCTTCTTCTTCTTCTTCTTCTTCTCAGTAGGAGCAAGCTTGTCTACAAATGCCATTTAATTCTGTCCCCCTCTCCCCCAGGAAATAGTTTTTGAAAATGTTGTGTTCTAGAGCTATCCAGGACAAGATCACCTGGATCTATTTGGCTCAAATTTGGCAGACTTTATCTCCACTAGAAGGTCTAGCATGCCTGTTAATTTCATCCACTTCTGCCAAAGAAGGGGAAGTGAAGTTATAACCATTTTTAGTTTCCCCAATAGAGAAGGGGAGAGGGGAGCAAGAAAACAAAGAGAAAGTGGTTTTGGATAGCCCCAGAAACTGGTCTGGTAACCTATATAGTGCCTCAGAGAAAAGGTGGCCTATTTTCTGAAGCACCAAATTGAAGTCCATACTGAAACTTGGGGTCATTGCACACCTAAAATATTTATTCTCAAAGTGCACGGTGCATAAGTTTTTTAATAGCACTTTATTATGAAACGGTAGCATTAATCTGTCTTTGAACTCCCATTCCTTCAAAACTCGAACCTAGTTTCCCCCCATTTTCTGTTTTATCTCATTTTTTGTCCAGTTTCTCATCCCTGCACTGCTTTTTAAAAGATTGCTTCAGTTAAGGAGTCTTACAGTTAGCCCTGAAATATACTTCAATTTATTTTAAAGATGGTGGCTTGTTGTTTTTTTAATATTCATTTAGTGCACCTTGACTTTTTGGGGGGTTTCTATATAAATGGACTATAGAGTTATTCTGCAATGTTTCTTGTAGCAGAATAATATCAAATTGCTCAAAATAGTTCATCAGCTGTTTATTCTGCTTTGAACGCCAGCCTGCTATGTTCCATGACATCAGTTTTAGCCCCAATTCCTTTAAGGCTCTGTGCTTGTCCCTTCCACTTTGTCCAGATACCCAATTTCTTTTTTTAAAAATGCTTCCATTCCTCTTGTCAGTGGGAACATTAGTATACCTTCTGATTCTTGGGAGAGGACTACCTATTTCATTTGGAGCTAATTTCCAATAGCTCAGCCAGGAACTTGTAGTTTTCTGGTTTGCCCCTCACCATATCATATTCCAAGGGGGGTTGAGTTTGCAGCTCTGCATCTATACACTTAAAAATTCCTCTGGCAGCCCTCTTTTTAACTATACTATTTTGGAGAAACAGCTAGTGGGCAAAAGGCTTGATTGTCAATTGTTTCACCAACGTTTTGTTGTCCATTTGATTATTGACGTAAACCCCCAAAATGTATTTTCTATAGTTAAGTTTTTACCTCTGTCTTCAGTACATTTTATTTTATTTTATTGCTATGGCTAGTGGCTGATGCAAGTAAAGATTCTTCTGATTCTGATAGATGGTACTTCAGTATCAAAGCATAAGATCTTTTAAGATATAATGTTACAGTACAAATGTTCCATTTCTTATACAGTAATCTGCATTGGTAAAGTATAATAAATTTTGTTTGTCTAGGGAATTCAAGGAGGTGGGGGAATCATTTGTACTATTCCATTAATCTGCTTGCACGGCTTTAATGTTGTTTGGAGACCATAACTCCTAGTAATTTCATATTATCTCTGTGTTTCTGTGTGTTCAGCATACATAATTGCAGATGAGACTGAATAAAATGTTTCCTAGGAAAATCCCGTCGACTGCTTCTGTATTGTTTCAAATGTGACTTCAGTGCCATATAGGAATATTATCATATTTATTGCTGAAAATAGTCGGTTCATTAATCTGAACCCCAACAAACCCTACACTTAACGTGCTTCATTCTCTCAATTCCTTAGGTGGAAATAACTGATATTGAAAATGAAGAAAAGAGGTACAGCCTTTTCCTCAACCTTTTGGGATCTAGTAAGGATCATGGAGAATTCCAGCATTTAGTCATGCTCCTGCAAGCCTGGCCACCTATGAAAAGTGCAAATGTGTAAGTATTTGCTCACAGAACCTTAGAATTGTAGAATTAGAAGGGATCCTGAGGATCATCTAGTCCAGTGGTGGCAAACCTTTTAGAGACTGAGTGCCCAAACTGCAACCCAAAACCCACTAATTTACTGCAAAGTGCCAACAAGGCAATTAAATATGGGATAATAATGATACAGGCTCTTGGGTACCCCATAAGGGAAAAGGAGCAGTTGTTTATTAGGTCGGCGGTTCGAATCCCCGCAATGGGGTGAGCTCCTGTAGCTCAGTCCCTGCTCCTGCCAACCTAGCAGTTCAAAAGCACGTCAGAGTGCAAGTAGATAAATAGGTACTGCTCCAGCGGGAAGATAAACGGCGTTTCCATGCGCTCCTCTGGTTCGCCAGAAGCGGCTTAGTCATGCTGGCCACATGACCTGGAAGCTGTACGCCGGCTCCCTCGGCCAATAAAGCGAGATGAGTGTCGCAACCCCAGAGTCGGCTACGACTGGACCTAATGGTCAGGGGTCCCTTTACCTTTACTTTAGTTCCCACAACAAGCCTGCGAGGTAGGGGAAGCTGAGAGGCAGTGGTCACCCAGGCGGGCTTCATGACCTGAACCCGGGTCTTCCCAGGTGCTAGCCAGCCCTTCGCTTTTGGTTTATCCCACCCCAGGTTCCAGCTTGCAGGCCCCACCGCCAACCCTTCGAGGTTGGACAAGGGTGACCTGCAGCTGGGAAGGCGCGAACCAGAGCGGATGCCTGACTAGGCCCATCCTAGCGCAGCAGAGGCACTCAGCAGCAGCAGCAGCTGCACACCACGACATGGCCCCACAGAAAGAACACACCGCCTCTTCATCCCTCAACTTTCCCTGTCACCCAACCCCAAGGAGTCCTGGGCTCCTTACGAAATTCGCCTCAGAGGGGAAGGTCAGAAGCATGGGCTGGGCAGGAGGAGGAGGAGTTATGGACGTCGCTTGCCTTGTAGGTCGGGGCGCGGTGAGGACAAGCCTCCCGCCCTCTTTCAGCGGTGGGTGGGGAAGAGGCTCTTGGCCGGTTGCCGACAGGCCCTCCTTCCTCAGCACGCAGCTGCTGGGCTTTACTTGCGAGTAGGAGAATGCTGGTCTCCAGGTCAGCAGGCCGCGAGTCGCAGTATTGGAAGGGGTCCCATGGGTCATCCAGAAACGGCACTGATGGGGCAATGGCGTGCGCGCCCAGAGAGAGGGCTCTGCGTGCCCACTCTGGCACACGTGCCATAGGTTCTCCACCACTGATTCTAGTCCAACCCCCTGCAATGCAGGAATATGCAGTTGTCCCATATGGGGATCAAACCTGCAACCTTGGCATTATCAGCACCATGCTCTAACCCAACTGAGCTATTTAGGCACACACAAATTTCCATGAGCTAAATATTAATCCTCTTTTTTTAAAAAAATAGTATGTATTACAGTACTAAAATGGCCCAAGAAACTAATTCCTGCAGCAGTTGGCATCTTAGATAGTACAACACCACTGTGCTAAGTGCCTTACTCAGAGCTAACTAATCTGGAAAGCTGTTGTTTTATCTCTGTGAGGACTTAAGTGTTCCTCTTCAGTAATCATTTTATGTTGAGTGCATTCACCAGTAATTTGCCTGTGGAAAAATTGCTTATTGATGCCGATGGATTCGATGCTGGAGATGGAGAACTCTTTACCTCCTTAGTTGCTCCTTCCATTCCAGACAAAATTCTATGTTGTTCATTTTTCATATTGTAATCCCACATGGACCCATTTCACCTGTATGTGGCTCGGTAGACACAAAGCCAGCACATCTTGCCATTGTAAGGAAAGCAGATGTGTGTGATTCAGTCTTCATAATGCAGCGATCTGCCTCTACGAATGCCACCGCTTTTTATGTGGCATATAAAGATCTTCCTCTTCCTGTGCGTGCGCACATTCATTCATAGTCTTTGTTCTCGGTTTATAAACTTTGCTTTTAGCTGGAAAAATAGAGCAGTAATTGATATTCATTCTGATCTCGCAGAGCTTTTGATTAAGCCTTCAGAAGGACACCGGAAGCTGCATTCTGCTGAGCCAGTGGATAGCTCAGTTGGTTAAGGCGCCGTGCTGATAACGCCAAGGTTGCAGGTTTGATTCCCGTAAGGGACAGCTGCATATTCCTGAATTGCAGGGGTTGGACTAGATGATCCTCAGGGTCCCTTCCAACTCTATGATTCTGTGATTAAACTACACTACCTAGCAGCAGCTCTCCATGGTTTCAGAGAGGGATCGTTTCCAGCCCTTGCTGGAGATATCAGGAGGTCGAACCTGGGACATTTTGCATGTAAAGCAGATGCTCTAGAGAGAAAGAGGGAGAGAGATACATAAATATGGTGGTACCCTATGGAGAGATGCATTTCTCTTCCATTTGGGTGTCTGCCTTCCTAGATTGGAAGACGAGACTTCCCCTCATGGCAACTGGCTCCACTGATGGCTGCAAAGCAAGGATTCTTTCCACTTGATCTTGATTCTTTTTCTTCTGGATCTGTTATACCTTGCTCCTCGGTTTATATTGCTAAGCAGATGGCTGTGGTACGTACATGTTCGCTTGCTTGATCAGTTTGCTTTCAAGAAATGTCTTTTTTCTCGCATTTTAGAGCATGCCCTAGTAATAACCCTTGGGTAAAACTGGGAACCATGATGCTCACGACAAGCCCGCAGGACCAGAAGGAGAATGCAGGGAATGAAATTTTGAAATTCTGCCGCTCTTTATATGAGACAAAGCACGTGCTCTCCACAGAGGTGAGTTTGTTTTCTTAAAAGAGCCCATTTGCATGCGTAGCAAATTCATCAGTGGCTGTGTTTGCTGTCAACATTCTGCTTGCGAACATCACAGAGGTATCTGTTCGGCCAGTGTGGGGAGCGCACCTGATCCAGCAGGGCTCTTTTCCTTCTTCAGCATAGGAATACATTTGTAAGCAAGTACTGAAATAAGTTTGCCTTAACTGCAAACGCCTTCCATGCAGGCAAAGCACTATTTCCTCCGTTCATCAGGCATTTTTGCTTTCTAACACCCATTCGTTTTCACTGGGCTTTGCTCCTCGTGCAAGCCTTCTTACACAACCCACTCACTAACAGATGGAGCTCCTTCAGGGTGCATGCCAGCCAGCCATACATCCTTTTGGGAAAGTATAAGCTGGATTTTCTTCCCATTGTTACCCGCACCCCAACTGACAATCAGTATCACATAGTTCCTGGTGTCTACTGAGCCTACTCAACCCTCAATGGGCCGTTTGAGAGAACAAGGTCGCTCCTTTATTGAGATTTTTGGGTTTTCTAAGATTTTCTTTTTGTACTGCTTCTGCTTGCTAATACCTGCCTCTTGTTCCTCGGTGGCCCTGTTTTGACTCTTATTTCCCCCAGCACAAGGATTTTGAGTTTACAGTTAGAAGGAAGGGTTGTTCATGGCATCTCCTACTGTGATGCTGAAGGTATTTTGCAACCCATTTTCAAGTTAAGCAAGCCTATGCCAAACATAGGTGGCGAAGGCAAAACAGAGCTGCAACGTTCTGGGATTTGGCTGTTCGTGTCCCATGAGTGTTTTGTTGCTTCTTTATCAAATGAATGGTCTAAATCTTTCATTCACCAGCTGTCCTCTCGGGTGAACACCTGCATTGGAACAATAGGTGAATAGGGTGACTAAAAGTACTAGTCAACTTTAAAGTCATTTAATTTAGTTTTCTAGTCTTTTCAAAGTTGCCTCTTTTCCACTTCATTTTTGGTGAAAAGCAACAACGAAAGTGCACAGGACGAAACAGTGAATATTGTATTTCTCTAGCCCTGAGCATTATGTGTATTTTCACACAATGCATGTCTTGGAACTGCAATTTCTGCGTGTCTTGGAAGTCCAGTTTATTGCCATGGGCACAATGTTTGCAAAAATAAATGCTGATGGCTGTTAGAATGCAAAGCCTGGGTGCAGCAGCAGTTTTATAGCGTCAGTAACATTTTATATCTGCAAACCCATCAAAACCTTAAGTGAGGAAGCATCATCATAAGAGGCTTGACAGAACAATAAAATTTCTTTCAAAAGAACCCCGAAGATTCTAGTTCCTAGAGCCTGGCCAGCATGGGGGGGGGGGATAGGTAACTAAAGCACAGTAGCAAAGAGCTACAAGAAATACACTCAGAACGGTTTCACCGATGCGTCTAAAACAGTGGTGACTTATGGACTGGTGGAGGCATAACACTGTGTCCCATTTAGCAGTGGCTAACGGACAGGGAGCCAAACATGGGACCATCCTTCCCAGAGCAAAGTCCCCTCCTGCTTAGTCATAGTTGAGCCGCTGAGATTGTTTGGGCTGCTCTTAAATTGTGATATAGACTAACCCAAGAAATGTGATTATCCTAAATTTGCATGATTTAGCTGCTGCCCATTTCAGGAGCCAGCTAAGCACACAGTCGGCATTATGAATACTTCTTTTTTATTATTTTATCTAGAAAAATGTAGAAACATTGGAAGAAGTTTAAAGTTTACTTACAAAAACATTGTAAAATATATGAATGCTGAGGACATTGAAAATGAAACGAAGGGGTTCTAGTGATTAAGATAAGTTAAAGTATAAAGGGAGGGATAAAGGATGAAAACGAACTATGAAGGCTCTTGCTGAACTAATTTTTAACTGGAATACAAGAAAGGAAGGCGGATGGAAGTATGGGAAATAAGGTTTTGAAGGTTATATATTTGAAAGAGAGCTTTTTTATGTTAAAATTTTCTTTTTTATGTCTTTTCTTTTTTGTATTTTTGTGATTTTTGTTGATTATTGTTGGTTTGTTAAAGTTTTTTTTTTCTTTTTCTTCTGTAAAACCTAATAAAATATTATTAAAAAAAAGAAAAGAAAAATGTAGAAACCACTTCATCATAAGACGTGTCCATAGATAATTATCAGTAAAAGCACAGATAAAAGCAGCAGAACTTTAAAAGCAAATATGCATAAGCAGGTAAACTTGTTGAAATAATAATAAAAAAGCTTTCTGCAAGTGTCTAAAACAATAGCCTTGTTCACACAACACAGTAATATGGCTTACCAGGACCACACAAATGTATGGCATCCCGGAAAAGGAGTCCCAACCACTTTGCTTCTTCCTATTATTTTTTTCCTATCCTCCCCCACACACACACACACACCATTTTATGCTAAGCCAAGGTTTAAGTTAGTGTATTGTCAAGACCTGGACATGTGCTTAACAAGAAGAGAGAGATTAACCATGAGATATAGCAGCACAGGACTGAAAAGAGCCAGGAGCAAAATGCTTGTGAGATGCTTTTGAGAAGCACACATGTTTGTGCAGTCCTGGGAAGCCATGGTTTGAATCTAAGCCTGAAGCCACCAGTGACTCAGCAACCTTGCCCAGTCACCCCAAATGATTTTTAAATGTATAGATGTCAAGTCCCACAGGGCCCTTGTGTCACTTGACAGAGTGTTCCACCAGATCGGAGCCACAGCCAAAAAAGCCCCGACTCTGGTTTGAGGCCAGCCTAACTTCTCTGTGGCCCAGAACCTCCAAGATGTTTTTGTTTGAAGACTGTAAGGTCCTCCGTGGGACATACCAGGAGAGGCGGTCCCGTAGGTACGAGGGTCCTAAGCTCGTTCTTGACTTGTCCACCTGCAAGTGGTCCCAGAACTGAACTCATTGCCAATATGGGGCTTCTAAAAAGTTTTTTTTAAGTTAGCTTGCATTTGGATGTCCCAGTAAATCATGGTTGAATCCTAGTGGTTTTGCAATTTTTTCTCAGATACATTAGCATTCCTGCCTGTGGATGCAGAGGTGAGATGACAGATGTACACGAAAGAGCTTTACAACACCATAAAAGGACATTTTGCAACAGCATAACGAAGAATTAAACTTTGGCATATGTTACAGCCCAGTGGCCATCCCTTGGCTTGTTGGGGGGACAAAGCAGTGCAAGGTGTCCAGAGGAGGAGCTGCTGAGGCTCAAAGCCACAGGGTCTTTTCTTTCCCAGCAGAAAGGGAGGAGGTGTTCAGTGGGAGGGACAGGGCAGGGGAGGAAGCGAGGATGCTGTAGTCAGTTACCTGACATAGAAACAGCACAATCTCCTCATATCTCAGGCTGCTGGGTACTTCATTTCCCAACAGGAGGAGGACGTGGTGGTGAAAGAATGGCCAGCCACTTGCTGTGGAAGGTTTGGGGGAAATTTGGACTAGTTGTAGTTTCTGAACTACAACTCCCACCATCCTTAGCCATTGGCCATGCTTGTTAGGGCAAACGAGATCTGTAGTTCAGCAACATCTGGAAGGCCAAAAGTTCCCCAATCCTGGACTGTAGCATATACGTGCTCTCAAGGCAAGAAGAAGAAGCTCTTAGTAAAACTATGAAACTCTCTTTAATGTCTGGCTGCCTCCTCTCTTGATGTGCACAGGCGGTGTAAGTGATTTGATTCTTCTCTGTGCAGATCACACAATAGGAATCCCCAGGTCGCTTTTTATCTACAGTGCAGCAGGCAATCTCTTTTACTCGATTTATTCTTTAAACGTCTCAGGCTTAATTTCCACTGGAGGGTGTTCCTCCCCTTTCTTTCCCCCACCCCCCAACCCCAAGTTTGTTTTTAAATGTTTGACTTTCATTTTACACTTGACGCAAGGTTGCCTTGAACTCGAGTTCGAGTTGTGTCCCTTTGTTCCCGTCCCTTCTGATGCCTGACTACGCAGGATTTGCTTTGCTTTTTTCAGTGCATAAAAGATCTCTGTTTGCTGCTCCTCGACCAGTCCCTTCTGCTGCCGTCCCTGAAGCTGCTTCTGGAAAGCAGAGATCAAGATCTTCACTCTGTGGCACTGGAGCAGATAACGGCTATTGCTAAGGTATGAACAGCTGAATTAACCATCCTTCCTCGTTTCAGGTAATAAATTAGCTCTTTTATCTTCATGCAGGAAACCAGGCCCCTTGAGTCTGTTACCGTTACTAAGACTTTCGAAAGCTTTTGTGTCTGCAATCTGCAGAACCATAGAGTTAGGCCGCTCTCTTTATGTGCTCAAGGTGATTAAAACTAACAATCTTTTATCATCATCACCATCATCATTATTATTTTATATTATCTGCCCAACCAGTTGTATAGCAAAATAACAAAAGACCGTCGTGGCTGCTTCATGCTTCGGTTGTTTGGTTGTTTTATGCGTAAGCCATTAACGCTCTATAAACATGAATATCTTGAAGTATATATAGCGGTTTTGTCTCTTGTTGTTCCCTGTGGATGTGGCAGAAGTATTCAGCTAATGCAAATGTTAATGCTACTGCTGTCTGAAATGAAAATTCTGAGATAGCAAAATATCACTGCACTTTTTTTAAAAAAAAATGTTTCTGTTTGCTGCATTGTTACCCCTTGGAGAGTTAAATAATCAGATCTTTATTAAAGGTGTGCCGAATATTTTCTTACTCTCGAGTAGAAACGTCTAGTTTGGGGCAGGTAGAGACTTGGCTTTGATCAGCGGGGTAGTATCATCAACAACAATAATACTTTATTACGGTCGTAGACCAGCATAAGGAGGGAGGGGTACAATCTTTTAAAATAAATTAAAATATTTTTAAAACAAACACTAAAATCAGTTAAAACAGAATACACACACACACACACACACACACACATATATAAGTCCATAAGAATCCAAAGAAGCTAAGAAGGCCGAAAAGAAGGGTTTGGAGCATCAGACAAGAGTGAAAGGCTGCAAAAGGCTAGTATATATAAGATCAAATATATCAGTCTACAGAGCACTCCAATACGAGTGCCCATTATATCTAGTTTGTGGCACAGGTCATCATCCATCAAATCTTGAGCACTGCGGTGTAGTATGTTTACATGGTGCCCAGGATGCACACTTGTGCATGCTGGGGGTGGGCCCTGGAGGGCGAACAGAGCCCACTACACGCCATCTCGCCACCAAGGCCGATAGAGCAACACCATCCCTGAGCTACTTTGCGAGGCTGGAATGATCCCAGCCTCACAAAGTGGCACAGGGCCCTGCGCCACCTTGCGAGGCGGAGATCTTACCAGATTCCCTGCCCTAAATGGCCTTGGCGAAGGAAGAGATTTGATGGTAGCTCAGCTGTTAGGAAAGGTGAGCTGAACCCTCTCTGCTTCCCACGGAGCAAGAAAGTGGGAGCGTTCCTTATGCCAATTTAAGCGTTTGTTCATTTTTGTGTTTCACAGTACTGTGGTTTCCTTTCAAAAACTCAACCCCTGTTTACATTAAACAGGAGAATCGTAAGTAGCATCTGGAAAGGCAAATCAGAGCCTATTGATTTCCCCGGCACAGAGCTAGCACATCTTACAAACACGGCTATGGGAGAGGAAATGCAGTGCTCGCTTGCTGATCCAATGTATTATTTAGCCATTTGTTGCATGATGCTGACAGCTTTATGGATGTTTACATTTAAAAGGATGATGCTGGAAAGTGCTGATGCTGGGGATTCGACAGCTTTTGCCTGCAATAAAAGGACCAGCTCCTTTCCCAGGCTTGTCTGAAATTGCAGAATCCTTGTGTTGTTGCCTAAACTTCTGCAAACTGCCAATTCCCTCTTTTTCCCCTCATCAGAAATAAGTAGGCCTTCTTCGACAATGAATATTGCAAATGAATAATTGAAATAACTCTAGTGTTGCCTGTTTAAGTGGTTTGTGGTAGTGGGATCTAATGTTTGCTTTTAAGAATTGTTTGTCTCTAGGATAAGGCGTACTGGTTTTGCATTTTTATTTTGCTTTTTGAACTTTGATGTGTGAGCGGGAAAAGTTTTAAGATTGATATTTCTTTGAGTAATGCTGTGTGGCTTCCAAATTACATATTTAACCCTTCAGACAAGTATTACTTTTCACATTTTGTCCCAATACTACTACTACTACTACTATTTATCAATTGCTAATATTCATGGGAAATGAGATCATTTTCACCATAGATGGTCGCTAGGCAGTTTACAGTACGATTAATAAAACAATCTGTCAATCAAAATACTGTAATATGATGTTTAAAGCAAACAAGAACCACAGATAGAAGTGTTTAGTTCCGTCAGTAAACATCATGATACAACTTACCTAAAATACCTGCTGTAATAGAAACTTCGTCAAGCACCTGCAGTTTAATAGGGAGGAGGCCTAGCCAATCTTAAATGGGAGCGAGTTTCACAGAATCAGGCCCACAATACTAAATGCTCAGCTTCTGAAAGTTACCAGCAATGCTCCTGTGCTGTGGGGGACCCCTAATAGAGACTCCCCCAGTGATCTCACAGATTGAGCAGGGATATAAGCATCAGACGTGCCTTATGATATCCTGGACCCAAATAAAATGAGAACCTTGAACTTTACCTCGTGAGATATAATTATTATTATTACTTTATTCATTCATTCATTCATTCATTCATTCCCTGCCCATCTGGCTGGGTTTCCCCAGCCACTCTGGGTGGCTTCCAATAGAATATTAAAAATATGATCAAACATTAAAAACTTCCCTAAACAGGGCTGCCTCCTTGACATCTGATGGGAGGGCATTCCACAAGGTAGGCGCCACCACCAAAAAGGCTCTCTGCCTGATTCCCTGTAGCTTCATTTCTTGCAGTGAGGGAACTGCCAGAAGCCCCTCGGAGCTGGACCTCAGTGTCCAGGCTGAACAATGGGGGTGGAGATGGGGGTGAGCTTTCTGCTCACAGAAGGGTTGGCAACAGAAGACCCCCATGCACAGAGCCTATTGCACACAGGAGAGGTGAGGGGTGATGTGAATGGAGGCTGGATCATGCCCTATGTCTTTATTAAGCATTATCTCTTACTTCCACCCATCTTTTGTAGCTTCTGCAGAACGCTGTTTCTACACAAAAGATCTGAAAGAAAAACAAAACTTTTAAACAGCCTTTTTCATCTCAAACTAACAAAAAAAAAAAAATCACTGCTGGCAATGGGCCACTTCTCATAGTATTTTATATTCATTGCCAGAGTATTGAAGGTTACGTTTGACACAGTTGGCTTGTTTTCCAATCAAATTTATAAATATAAAACACTAAAGGAGAACATTTGGAAAATGAAAATGAGCTTTGCTGCGGATTTCTTATACTGATCCTATGTTAATAAGCTAAATAACAATTACATAGTTCTCCAACTTAATTCTTTTTCTCCTGCATGGGCAGTGGTTTCGGAGCAAACAGCTATAGCCCAGTTCTTTCTTTGGGAAGCTTTTCAATTTTTCAATAATGCCTTTGTCCTTAAGCCTCGCCTTTTCGCTGCTTCGGAAACAGATTTAGCTCTGTGTGAGTTTTTCACATTCACCTGGCTAAATAAATGAGCATCAATTATAGCCCAAAACATTTCCTGCCTGCTGTGCAGAAACATACCTCACGTGGTGTTGCGGTGGGCACACCATATGTGCAGTGCTCTTGGGTCAAGGCCACCTGAAACTGCAGATCCCCAGCACAATCGGGTGCTTTCAGCATTTAATGGGATTTTGTTGTTGTTTAGCTCATTATAGTCCTTAGCGTTTGCATTGTGTAAGTCTATAAAATCAAACTTAAGGTGAGTGGCGGCTTTCCTATTAATAATCTTAAAAGTTAAGTATTAAAAGATTGGCCCTCAAGACACCTGTTGAAAAGAAGTGGGGGAAATACCATGTGACTCTTAATGTTTGCATAAAAAGGTAAAGGTAAAGGACCCCTGGCAGTTAAGTCCAGTCGCAAACGACTCTGGGGTTGTGGCACTCATCTCGCTTTACTGGCCGAGGCAGCCGCCGTTTGTCTGCAGACAGTTTTTCTGAGTCATGTGGCCAGCATGACTAAGCCGCTTCTAGCGAATCAGAGCAGTGCATGGAAACACTGTTTACCTTCCCGCCGGAGTGGTACCTATTTATCTACTTGCACTTTGACATGCTTTTGAACTGCTAGGTTGGCAAAATACCTTTGCATATTTGGCCCTTATTTTGCATTTCTGTTCAGCGTGCCTTCCCTACCTCTGCAGCAATGGGGAACCTCTAGCTCTTGGGCTTAACTGGGCATTTCTTCCCTGGCTGACCTGCAGCATGGTTTGACTCAAGCCACACCCACCTGCTGATCAGCTGATGTCATATGACATCAGGCGTGGGACTGGTAAACCTACAGGGCCAAATGGTAAAGGAAGCATTATGAGCACACTACAAGTCTGCTCCCAATTCGTCATTCCCAGCCACTGGTAGAATCCAATGTTTGTTTCTAATTGGACACCTTTTTTCCGTTGCACTGTGATGACAGAAAAAGGTGCCCAATTTGACAGGTGCCAAGCAAGACACTAAGGGTCCTTAGGTCCCTCTTTTCCAGCTGCAGCCCTCCAGCCAGATCAGTTTCTTTCCCCTTGTCTTAAAGGGCTATTTGCTTGTTTACTTTTGGTAGCTGCATCAACTAAGAGGCAGGCTGCACATTACATTTGCCAGACAAGAGCAGCCCGCCTCTTGCCTGCTGAGAATTTTTTAGGCTCCCCTGCTGACAAAAAGCAGAGGAGGCTGGAGAGGACTGCAGTCACAGAGCGAGAAAGAGGAGCTTCTGGCTGGTCTGTTATTGTTTAGCTCTCTCCTTGGCAGTTAATCTTCCCCTAAGAGTTGAGAGATGGATAAGCAGAAATTATCCACTGGGGAGAGAAATGGGCAAAAACCAATAGTGAATCGACCAGACACTCCTCTTGCCTGCATGTTTAATTGAGAACTCCTCTGGTTTTCTCCACCTGTCTTTAGTGCAGGCTTCAGAATTATCAAACATCAGAGCCCAGACAGCACATGAATCCAGGATTCCAGTACATTGGCATTCATCTGGTTTTCTTCACCTTCCTGAAACTAAGCTATAATTCCATGCGATAGTAGGGGTTTGTTGGGATCATTCCTTCAAATAAGCAAATACGTTGGCACCTCTTCTCTCGGAGTATCTGTATTTATTCATTTTTTTAATTCAGTATTCAGGGATCAGAATGCACTCCTAACTCCACTTACTCAGGAGTAAGCATCACTGCGTTCAACAGGGCTTCCTTCTGAGTTGATGTACCGTATTTTTCGCCCCACAGGGCGCACCTAGTTTGGAGGCTGCTATCCACAAGCCTTGGGAGCCTGATGGGAACTCCCGCGGAGCTCCCAAGGCTTGGGGATAGCTTCCTGAAGCCTGGAGAGCGAGAGGGGTTGGTGCGTCCCCATAGGACGCACACACATTTCCCCTTCATTTTTGGAGGGGAAAAAGTGCGTCCTATAGGGCGAAAAATACAGTAGTTAGGTTTGTGCTGTTAGCATTTGTGGGCACGGTTTGCAAACCTGGGAAACGCTGTCCCCTCCACTATCATGTAGCTTTCAGATTTTCAATGGATGAAAAGTTAGTGAAACAAAGGAATTCAGTCTGAAAGAAACAAATAAGTGGGGACAAAATAGATTTGATTTGATGTGACTTTACCAAAATGAAAGCTCAGAGTGTGGGGCCCTTCCTGGGGGTGCCAATGAAGAACTTGCAGGCACCATGGCACCAGTATGCATTATGCAGCTACTAAAAAGCTAAATAAAAAAAAGGTAAATGACCCCTGGATGGCTAAGTCTAGTCGAAGGCCACTATGGGGTACAGTGCTCATCTCGCTTCAGGCTGAGGGAGCCGGCGTTTGTCCACAGACAGCTTTCTGGGTCATGTGGCCAGCATGACTAAACCACTTCTGGTGCATGGAGGACCGTGACGAGTGCCAGAGCACACAGAAACACCATTTGCCTCCCCACCATGGTGGTACCTATTTATCTGCATGCACTGGTATGCTTTTGAACTGCTAGGTTGACAGGAGCTGGGACAGCGCAACAGGAGCTCACTCTGTCGCAGGGATTCAAACCACTAAACCTCTGATCGGAGAAGTCCGAGAGGCTCAGTGGTTTAGACCAGTGTTCCCCAACCTTGGGCCTCCAGCTGTTTTTGGACTACAACTCCCATCACCCCTCGCTAGCAAGACCAGTGTGGTCAAGGATGATGGGAATTGTAGTCCAAAAACAGCTGGAGGCCCAAGGTTGGGGAACACTGGTTTAGACCACAGCGCCACCTGTACAACTATGCAGCTACTATGCTGTACTTAAAGTAGAATTAGCCTGTTTCTTTTGTACAAAGTATTCTTGTAGAATCATAGAATTGTATAGTTGGAAGTGATCCCAGGGTCATCTAGTCCAACCCCTGAACTGCAAGAATCTCAGCTGAAGCATCCATGAGAGATGACCATCCAACTTCTTCTTAGAAACCTCCCAGGAAGGAGAGTCCACAACCTCTTGAGGGAGACCGCTCCACTGTGGAACAGCTCTTACTGTCAGAAAGTTCTTCCTGATGTTTAGTCGGAATCTCCTTTCTTGTAACTTGAAGCCATTGGTTAGAGTCCTATCCTCCAGAGCAGGAGAAAACAAGCTTGTTCCCTCCTCCATAGGACAGCCCTTGAGGCCCATCTGATTTGATGATGACTGTGGTTTGAAGGCTGGGATTCAGGCCATTTTGCAGTAGCTCAAGGGGGAGACTCGTGCTGCCTGCCTCCCATTCAGGGGCTGCGCTCCCTGCTGAGCAAGTGTTGCCCAGGGATCCAGCTGCTGGGCTGGAGACCACTCTGTGTTATACACTGAACCACTGAGATAAGGCAAGCTGTAATTCTAAATAATTTTCACTGTGGAGTCATCGTGGACCATTGAAGCATTTCTGGCAACTGTGGGGGACCACAGGACATTTCGGCTGCTGCCACCTGAATAATTCTTCCTGCTGTGGCAGTCATCAGAATACAGAAAGTGGCCACACACTGAGTAGCAACAATATATGTTTATATATCTTTTTAAAACATATGCCAGACAAAGAGGCATTCGTTCTTTCTAAACATAGTTGGATAATTAGTGTTTAATCTGCTGGAGTTGCACTTGTGGATGAGTGAGGTTTTATGCAGCTTCTTAGAGGGTGGATTGGCTTTTTATGTGCATCTTCTAATGGCTTCCTCATTCGTTTTTACCTGGAGGTTGAAAGTGTGCTTTGTTCTGTTTAAAACAAGTGTGGCATTCTGTGAAAGCACCCTGCTAAATCAGCTAACCTTTAAATAAGATATACAGATATGCACATATCAGCATGAGGCCAGCTTTAGTGTCAATTCACCTTACCTAATAGGTTTTGGATAAATTGTAGGGACAGGGCATGCTGTTCACAAATCACTTAAGCTTGCTGTACTGGCACTCAAACTAGCTTAGTCTGCTGGAAGCCAGTTTTGCCACCAACTAATCTGGAAGTCAGCGGTAACTTGAGGGTCGCAACCTCATGAGCCACTCTTGCAAACACAACAGCTTGTGGGATTGATCATAAGGGTCCCGACCCTTGTGCAAGGGCAGAAAATTGTATTTCTGGGTGGGCTGACTGGTAAATATGCATGAACGCCAACTGCATATTCGCACAATGAAGTTCTGGAGAATTGTACTGGTCCTTTTTGATAAGATTAGCTTTGTGTTGTGTTCTTTTGCCCTCCCATATAGGCTGATGCTTCCAACTGTGACTCTGAACTGCTTTCCTTGCTCCTGGATGAGAACTTGGTTGCAGACTGCATCTCCACTGTCCTTTATCCTCACCTGATTAATCACTTGCTGGCCAAGCAAGAGGAAGGACGCTGGGATATAGAAGAAATAGCAAAGCAGCTGCAAGGTGCAGGTTTTGTTGCAGAGGCAGGTTCCCTCCTGATGTCATATAAAGGAACGCATCCTGCACTCCGGACCTTTGGAGCTGCCATCGCAGCTGTTCGCCGCTGGATTTAAATGGATAAGCCTTTAAAGTTATACTTGGTGCCTGAACTACACACTGCTTTTCAGGTGGAAAGATGTTTCCAAAGAGACATCACTTGAAAGGCTATCCTTCAAAATAATCATTGCTCCTGTGCATTGCATAAAATCCTGACAATGTGCATACTTCCTTGCAGTGTTACCCGTCCTATCCCTAGCTCTTTTCCTAAGTTATAGCTTACATCAGCAGGTTGGAGTGTATTCAGTGCAAGCCAAGAATTATATTTGGGTAAAGAAACGTTTTCCAATTCGTGCCACAATGGACAGCAACGATGCTCCACAACTTCACCTCCAGTATAAACATATAGATATAAATTAAAGGAGTTGAAGAGGACTAATCCCCTCACTTCAAAGGGAGCAGAATGTTCAGGGCATCTTAAGAGTTTGCACTTTAAGCTTTTTGGAAGTTAATTTCTAAATTTAATTGCAATGCATTGTGTTAATTAAAGGCTTTCTTTTCACCCAACTTGAGCTGCTTTTGTTATGTGGCTTCTTCCTTTCCCCGAAAATATAACATCTTGCTGATAAATTGTTTCTGCCGCTAGATTGTGTACATTCTCAGAAGGCTTGCTCTCTATTATCATTGTGATCATTGAGCACGTAACTGAAGCATTTCTGTTTTCTTAAGGGGGAAGTGCATTTCTTCATTTGCTGTAGGAGCAAGAATAGACCTACTTTTGCTGTAGGAGCAAGAATAGACCTACACAGCCCCAACCTACAGACATTTAAACTAAAAGTGACTTGGGATGCCCATTCACACAAGCGCTCTGCGGCACAGTAAACAATTGGGAACCAAAACTGACCTGGGGGTTGCTCCCACCTGGCAAGCCATTTCTGTCAGTGGCCTTTTAAAAAACATTTTGTTCCCAGCATGCAATCACAACCTGGAGAAAAAGGAGGGAATTGCAATGGATTGGGGAAAATTGTTGGAATTGTGTGGGAAGCCATTTCAGATTATCAGCTTTCTGCACATTTGTTTTTTATGCACACTGAGCAGCAGAGTGCATGTGGGCATCGCGCTTATGGTATTCTGAGCATTTTTGGAAAAAGGCAATCGAAAATTAAATGGAGATTGGAATGGTCTAAAGTTGAGGGCACTTTAAACATTTGACTGCATAATGAGGCTGCCATTATGCACATATGTGGTCTGTGTGACAGGCATAATGTTTAAAAGGCTTTTTTACTGTAAAAAGCTTGTAACATCCACACACCAATGTAAGCACCAGAAAGGAATATGCAGCCTCTTTATTGAATGCGCCAGCACACATAATAGGAACACCTGCCCTATGGAGTGCCTATGACTCACTCCATCATTAATTAAATGTATACCATGGAATAATAGTGACCATACTACCAGTTTTATGCTGGAACGTGTGTTATAGCATAAACAACCCCAAAAATCTGTGAGGAGAATGGTCGATACTATTGACCACAAATACAGCATTTCAGCAATCTGTTGCATATCACAGATTTAGGAGGAGGGGAAACATAATAATAGCATTGTAGAGTTGAAAGGGGATCCCAGGGTCATCTAGTCCAATCTTCTGCGATGCAGGAATCTCAGCTGAAGCATCCTTTTTTTTGTAAGATAGAAAATGTTTATTTTTGTATACCTCCACTTATATTTGAAAACATTTCTTCTACTTTTCTTTTTTCTTTTCTTTCTTTTTTCAAACAAATAGTCATAAATAAGTAAGAATGAAAATGTACACCCCACCCCCAAGACCATTCCATTGTAACCATCCAACCTCCCCAAACTTCAACACCTCTTGCGATGGTTTGACCCCTTTCCATTCTAACAGTACAAATTCTGCAGACAACCTCCATATCTCCTCAGAATCATTTCTCCTGCATATTCCCCATTAATAGCTATATCCCACACAGCTGAAGCATCCTGACAGATGGCCACCCAACCTCTGCTTAAAAACCTCCAATGATGGAGAGTCCACCGCTTTTTGAGGGAGTCTCTTCCTGTGTCAAACCGCTTTTAATGTCGGAAAGGTCTTCCTGATGTTTAGACGGAATCTCCTTTCTTATAATTTGAAGCCATTGGTTTGAGTCCTACCCTCTGGAGCAGCAGAAAACAATCTTGCTCCACCCTCCACATAACTATCATATCTCCTCTTATCCAGGCCAAAAATGCCCAACTCCCTCAACCGTTCTTCATAAGGCTTGGGCAAGTTCACCTACGGGTCCATAAATCCACGGACGAGATCCTTCGCTGACGAAATGTCTTGATCAGACGAACCGGAGAAAACAGGAGCAGCTAAAACCAAAGCAGCTGGCGGGCAGACAAAGGGAGATCCCTGGTTGCGTCCTGCCTTTAAGGGGCAGGCCACACCCCTGGACCAACCCAATTGGCCAGCTAGGGGGTGATGCAGCCGGGAATCCCCCAATCATGCAAGGGCTGGCCTCCCACCCCCTGTGCATGTGGACGGGCCGTGAAGTCCGCAACCCCACCTCCTCCTCAAGGCGGAAGTGGCTTTCTTATAGGTTTATAAAATTTATTAATCACTATTCCTCATGCAAGATTCTCAATGTGTGATCAACAGTCATCAACCAGATGCCACCCTAAAGGCATTTCAATCACCACAAAGTACTCCTAACAATAGCATTCAGAATCCAAAGGGCTCCAGAGATTATCATTCAAATGTCAAGAGGTCGTGCCAACATGCATTCTTACTATGCACTGTTCATCCACACAGAAGACACTTGGAATCTCAAGGATTCCATCCCACTAGCTAGGTAAAGGTAAAGGGACCCCTGACCGTTCGGTCCAGTCGTGGCCGACTCTGGGGTTGCGGCGCTCATCTCTCTTTATTGGCCAAGGGAGCCGGCGTACAGCTTCTGGGTCATGTGGCTAGCATGACTGAGCCACTTCTGGCGAACCAAAGCAGCGCACGGAAACGCTGTTTACCTTCCCGCCGGAGCGGTACCTATTTATCTACTTGCACTTTGACGTGCTTTCGAACTCTCTGTTTAACCCACAGTACCACCCGCATCCCTTCCCACTAGCTAGCTAGCAGCTAAAATGGTCAAACTGCATTCTGTATGGTTCTGGTGCTTTTCTAATGGCACAGATGTGCCCCTCTTCCCAAGGCAACAGCCCAATTCCATATGCAGCTTTGATACTTTGAATAGCCTTGGAGCTGTTTACAAACCACAGTGAGGGGGCAAGTGTATGAAGGTCTTTAAACCACACTTTGTGGACTTTTTTAGCTCTCTCGTGCACCTACGTTATTTGTCGCTATGGGTGGAACAGATGTATACTGTTTAAAAGTACAGGTGCAGCACTGCAAAGAAATAAATGCAAGAATGTTGAATAAATGAGAGACTACAAACCAGGGAATGAAACCTGAAAGGGATTGTAATGAATACAATTGTGCCATCTGCAGAGTACTTGGCAAGAGGAAAGAAAAGGTAAGACTGTAATTCGTGTCGATTCCGAACTGCCGGCTTTAAAAGTCAAGAGGCCCTTCTGCAAAAAATGTTGCTTTAAAAGCCAATATATTCTTCAGAATAAAAGGTGGTTCTTGGAACTGAAACACTTCTATTAATGTGGCTTTTCTGATCACTGGGTTATTGCAAGCAAGTTACTGTTCCAAGCACGTGCGCGCGCACACACACACACACACACACACACACGTGTAAAATTGTGAACTGAATAAACGATGGGGTTCTTTGGAAGCAAAATAAATCGCATGGAAGTTGAGGGTATAAAAACAATATTTTTTTATTGCTGACAATAACTTGGGACATGAAGAAGTGAGGTAGCAAGGACCGGGTCTCAGCAGCAATGATGGGGGCAAGGACTAAGAAAGAGTTATTTGGGGAACTGGAAAGGCCAGTAGTCTCGGTCACCATTTACCTCCTAATGTGTCTCAATAAGAGACAAGGTACAAGGTGGGAGAGAAAGATCAATACGGTGTGCTTCATTGAAGCATTCAATGAAATTTCGAGATTCTCCAGTCATTGTTCAACATGGTCTTGTGGTTTGTGTCAATCCTCTGTATCAAAATCAAGCCGAACAAATTCTAAGGACTATTCTAGTAAATGTAATCACCTGAGTCTCTGCAGGAGTGGATTTGACCTTGTCATCAAAGAATACAGGGTGCGTAATATCTGTAGAGTCAAACACAGCAGGAATGAGAAGGAACCTCCTTTTGAGAACCTCTCAAAAGGTCAAGAGGCTATTGGAGCACAAACTCCTGAGGAGTAACTCCCTCTGGTAATATGCTGTAAATGTAATGTTTTGCCTTCGGCTCTTCCTTAACCTTGGATGTTTTACAATATTATTTGGTGCTCTTTAAGTACTAATCATTACTGAACCGGCTTGAATATGTTTTTCCCTCTCTGTGATCTATGAGCAATTTATCTAAATTCAAATCTGGTAATTAGAAATTGCATTCATCTTAATGTATGTTTCTGTACGAGGAAAGGCTCCTTTGTAGACTCATAGGACATCTTATTTATTGTTTGGAGGGTTTTTTATTATTATTTCTGCAATATAATTATTGCTACATGTTATGTAACTTATTGCATATCTATTAATCTGCATGATGCATATAATTTTCAGTCCAAAGGAGCTCTTCCATGGTGCTTTTATTGCAAGCATCAGGGCTGTTTTTAGAACACAAGGTCTTTGTATCTGAGTCCATAGGAGAAACTGTTCTGCATTGCTCCAATCATACATATAAACATTATTTTCTATTATTATTGTTGTTGTTGTTGTTGGCAATGTGTGTACATTTCTTCAAACTCCTTTTCCAGAGTTACAGCTTGACTCAAATAATGTGCAGAAATGTAATTTAAAACATGATTGATTTTTCCCCATTTTAAAAACGCTCAAGGCAATCCCAGAGGCATGGGGTTGGTGTTAGAGCAGCTATAATATGTACTGCTTCTTCAAATGCATAATTTTTTCTCCCCTGCAGTTATGTGAATCAAAGTTTGCAGTTCAACAGCCCTTTTTCAAATGTAGTTGCTGTTCTGTCCCCATTTTCAGCCTGCAACTCAAGAGGATAAGGATTCCACAACCACCACCAGACACGGAGTCTCCTATAATCCCAGTAGGAAGTAGCTGCTTGTTTGTTTGCTTGCTGCACCCTCGGCTAAACAGTTCTGCCAATAAATTTATATTGTTATTTACAGACAGTGTTCCTGTTTTTGAAAGTGAAGGTCTTCACCGAATGTTGTTTGAATCCAGTAGTATGCTGTGGAGCTGGTTCTCTGTTACATGCTTTTTGTTGTTGTTGTAATGTGAGTGGAAGCCCATAAACTAGGGCCAGGGCCTTTTCAGTACTGGCCCCGACTTGGTGGAATGCTCTGTCACAAGAAACTAGGGCCCTGCGGGACTTGACATATTTCTGCAGGACCTGCAAGACAGAGCTGTTCCACCTGGTCTTTGGTTTGGACTCAGTCTGACCCTTATGTTTCCCTCCCTTTATGGTTTTGATCTATGGGCTACTTTTAAAATGAGGCTGCATTTTAAATTGCATTTTAACCTGTATTTTAAATTGGTTTTGTTTCCCTATTATGTTTTTACTGTAATTTTACTGGTGTTAGCTGCCCTGAGCCTGGTTCTGGCCGGGGAGGGCGGGGTATAAACAAAATGTATTATTATTATTTATTATTATAAAACTGTCTTGGTGTGCAAATGCCAATTCAAGAGCATGGAGAACTGCTATCTGGACATGCAATCATTGGCTGGTTCTCATGTTGCCAAGTCAGTGAATCTATGCTGTGCAAATGCATTGCTCTTAGGTAAATGATCATTAGCACATGATAGCTTTTTTTACTGTAATAGAATTAAGCCTGTTTAGATGCAAATGCCCTGAAATGCTGATAGACTGAGGTGGAAGTGGGAGAGTAAATTTTAAATGCCTTCCCAGTTTTACTCAGCAAGTCTCCTCTTTGAAGCTGAAGCTCACAAGAAGCTGCTACCCAATGAAACATAGGAGCATGAAATATACCAGTCAAGTCAAAATAATAGAAAGACTGCCATATTTATATACTGTTGGTGTATCTGTCCTGCCCTTTGCAATATAGTCTCTAGGCTGTTGTTATTTAGTTGTTTAGTCGTGTCCGACTCTTCGTGACCCCATGGACCAGAGCACGTCAGGCACTCCTGTCTTCCACTGCCTCCCGCAGTTTGGTCAAACTCATGCTGGTAGCTTCGAGAACACTGTCCAACCATCTCGTCCTCTGTTGTCCCCTTCTCCTTGTGCCCTCAATCTTGCCCAACACCAGCGTCTTTTCCAGGGAGTCTTCTCTTCTCATGAGGTGGCCAAAGTATTGGAGCCTTCAGGATCTGTCCTTTCAGTGAGCACTCAGGGCTGATTTCTTTAAGAATGGATAGGTTTGATCTTCTTGCAGTCCATGGAACTCTCAAGAGTCTCCTCCAGCACCATAATTCAAAAGCATCAATTCTTCGGTGATCAGCCTTCTTTATGGTCCAGCTCTCACTTCCATACATCACTACTGGGAAAACCATAGCTTTAACTATATGGACCTTTGTTGGCAAGGTGATGTCTCTGCTTTTTAAGATGCTGTCTAGGTTTGTCATTGCTTTTCTCCCAAGAAGCAGGCATCTTTTAATTTTGTGGCTGCTGTTACCATCTGCAGTGATCATGGAGCCGAAGAAAGCAGCTTACAATAAAAACAGAAATGCCAGCAAATAGTTAAAACAGAATGTGAAACAATAAAAAAACCTGCAGTTTAAAATGTAAATCAAAGCATCCTAAAAGGCAATTTGCAAAGATCTCCAATGCCATTAAACATTGTTAATGTAATATGGGAATCCGCGTGCATCTGAGCATATCAGCCAGAGGTTAGGGATTAAGAACATTGGAGATGGAGTTAAGATTTCAGGACCAAGGACAGATCACAGAGAAGCAGAACTCCAAGCATCTCTGATCAGGAATTCAGTGAGGACTGAAATATTTTGCTGGGGCTTGAGAATTTTGGCCACATATTAGCCCTTCTTCTCCTTCTCCTTTTTCTTTGGTATATGCCATTTTAAATTTACAAAGGAACACCCTGAGCTTAGAGGCACATTCAGGCACCCAAACATATAACTGTAGTGTTTGAAAAAACAGTATCGGTCCCCTCCAAAGCAAACTGCACCAACTTGTCCTCCAAAAACTCTCCTCCTTCCTTCCTGATTCAAAACTTTGCATTGTCCCCACTCTGCTGAAAATGAAGATCAGGTCTGTAGGACCAAGGGGGGGGGGAGTGTGGGCTACATAGGGATTCTGTTGTAAGCAAAGCACAATAAGAGAGACTGTGGAGCTGATTATATGACATGAAAGATAAGCAGGTGCTGCTTATCTCCTTGGGGGTTTTTTGGACACTGAATTTGCAAATGTCTCAACACTTCCCACTGTGGCTGCTTCCAACTCTGCAGGCAAAATAAAATAAATCTTTTATGAGTTCTTCAGTGTTATCACAGAAATCGTTGTGATGTGCTGCTCATAGCCAGGTCACCCTTCACATTAACCATGGAGAATGTGTAAGCCGTCAAAGTTGTTGGAGACGCAGGTGTTATCTCTGGGAAATCTGTCTCTTCGGATCTCATCTTGCCCCCATTCTAGGCTGCAGATGTACTGCGATGCATGTGTTCTCTGCAAGACATCCTTCCAAGACTCTGCAAATCAATCTCTTAGGTCCAGAGCACACTATGCAGGTTGGAGACTGTGCCTGAAGAAGCAGATAATGAAAATTAAATCTGGACAATTAAATTATTCCAATATAGTCAACTGCATCCTTTTAAATCATATCTGAGGTGAAGAATTGCCCAAAATTAACTTCCAAAATAATGCTTTCCCCCCTTATTTAACACAGAATTGTAGCAAATAACAAGTGTGCGCCACACTATTTTATATAGACGGCATGCATTGCCCAGTATTGCTGTTTCTATGCAGTTGCGATTTTGTAAAGATGAAAATCAATTTTAAAAAATAAAGAAAATTCATGAAGCAACTGACTGCGTAAGACTGTGCAAGAATGCAGTCCTGCTGTGCGGACTTAACAAGCTCCCTGGTTAAAATCTGCTTGCTATGAATGAGCCAAAAGACTTCACACCCAGGAAAACTGTATCTGACAGACAGCCTTGCAGGGTGAACATTTTTAGAGAAAAACAGGCACAACAATATGTTTTATTGGATTGTCTTGTTTTAGCACCCTTTTTTGTGTAAACTTAACCAAGCCCTTTTTCATGCAGAAATTGTTGTGTGGCTGGTTGAGTCCAAACCATGAAGAAAGAATTTGGAAACGGCAACATGAACAACCACAATTAACGTCACAAAGAATGTGACATCTTCTTTTTTTTTTAATGATATTTTATTAAATTTCCACAATAAAAAAAATTATAAACAATAAATAGGAAAAACACAAGAAAGATACAAAACCACAAAAATACAAAAATACAAAAGTACAAAACACTTAACATAAAAAAGAAGAAGAAAAAAGAAAAGACTCTTTTCAAATTCATATCCTTCATAGCCTTATTTTCTTGACTTCCACCCGCCCTCCTTTCTTGTATTCCACTTCAAATTTAATTTAGCAAATTCATTTATATTAGTTTCATCCTTTAAAAGTTCCTTCAAATATTATATTATTCAAATTTTCATCCAATATCTATCCCTTCTTTCATATTTTTATTTATCTTAATCACTTGAACCTCTTCTTCTCATTTCAGTGTCATCAACATTCAAAGATTTTGCAATGTTTTTGTAGATAGTTTTTAAACTTCTTCCAATCTTCTTCCACCTGCTCTTCTCCTTGATCTCGTATTCTGCCAGTCATTTCTGCCATTTCCATGTAGTCCATAACTTGCGTCTGCCATTCTTCCAAGGTGGGTAGATCTTGTGTCTTCCAATGCTTTGCAATGAGTATTCTTGCTGCTGCTGTGGCATACAAAAAGAAAGTTCTATCCTTCTTTGGCACCAATTGGCCGACCATGCCCAGGAGAAAGGCCTCTGGTTTCTTAGGGAAAGTGTACTTAAGTACCTTTTTTAGTTCATTATATATCATCTCCCAGAAAGCCTTAATCCTTAGGCATGTCCACCAAAGGTGAAAGAATGTACCTTCAGTTTCTTTACATTTCCAGCATTTGTTATCGGGCAAATGGTAGATTTTAGCAAGCTTGACTGGGGTCATGTACCACCTATACATCATTTTCATAATATTCTCCCTTAAGGCATTACATGCCGTAAATTTAATTCCGGTGGTCCATAACTGTTCCCAGTCAGCAAACATAATGTTATGTCTAACATCTTGTGCCCATTTAATCATAGTAGATTTCACTGTCTCATCCACAGTATTCCTTTTCAACAGCAGATTATACATTCTTGATAATATCTTAGCATTGGGTTCTAACAATTCGGTTTCTAACTTTGATTTTTCCACCTGGAAGCCAATCTTTTAATCTAAATTATAGGCCTCTCTTACTTGAAAATAATGTAGCCAATCCCGCACCTTGTCTTTGAGTTTTTCATAACTCTGCAATTTCAATTTATCACCCTCCTGCTCCAAAATTTCCCAGTACCTTGGCCAATTGGTCTCCATGTTAAGTCTTTTCATGGCCTTTGCCTCCATTGGCGATAACCACCTTGGGGTTTTGTTCTCCAACACATCTTTATATTTAATCCAGACATTAAATAATGCTTTTCTGACAATATGGTTTTTAAATGCCTTATGTACCTTAACCTTACTATACCACAAATACGCATGCCATCCAAAAACATTATCATACCCTTCCAAATCTAAAATGTCCGTGTTTTCAAGAAGTAGCCATTCCTTCAGCCAGCAAAAAGCTGCTGCTTCATAATATAACTTAAGGTCCGGCAGGGCAAATCCCCCTCTATCTTTCGCATCCATAAGTATCTTAAATTTAATTCTGGGCTTTTTGCCCTGCCAGACAAATTTAGAAATGTCCCTTTGCCGAATGTGACATCTTCAAGCCCCTTGCTGGTCAGTAAAAAAAAAAAAAAACTAATTGACTTTAATGATTTTACTGTGTTTATTAAATCCCCAATATGTTATCTGAATTCACTGAATCTCTAATATGTTATCAATGACCAGAATATTAATAGCATATCAACAGCTTCAGTCTTTAGTATAAAGGTAAAGGGACCCCTAGGGATGCAGGTGGCGCTGTGAGTAAAAGCCTCAGTGCCTAGGACTTGCCGATCGAAAGGTCGGCGGTTCGAATCCCCGTGGCGGGGTACGCTCCCGTTGCTCGGTCCCAGTGCCTGCCAACCTAGCAGTTCGAAAGCACCCCCGGGTGCAAGTAGATAAATAGGGACCGCTTACTGGTGGGAAGGTAAACGGCGTTTCCGTGTGCTGCGCTGGCTCACCACACGCAGCTTTGTCACGCTGGCCACGTGACCCGGAAGTGTCTCCGGACAGCGCTGGCCCCCGGCCTCTTAAGTGAGATGGGCGCACAACCCTAGAGTCGGACATGACTGGCCCGTACGGGCAGGGGTACCTTTACCTTTTTAAAGGGACCCCTGACCATTAGGTCCAGTTGTGACCGACTCTGGGGTTGTGGCACTCGTCTCACTTTACTGGTCGAGGAGCCGGTGTACAGCTTCTGGGTCATGTGGCCAGCATGACTAAGCCACTTCTGGCGAACCAGAGCAGAGCATGGAAACACCATTTACCTCCCCACCGGAGCAGTACCTATTTATCTACTTGCACTTTGACATGCTTTCGAACTGCTAGGTTGGCAGGAGCAGGGAGTGAGCAACGGGAGCTTACCCCGTCATGGGGATTCGAACTGCTGACCTTCTGATCGGCAAGTCCTAGGCTCTGTGGTTTAACCCACAGCGCAACCCGCGTCCCTAAAGTCTTTAGTATACGTACTTGCTAATACATTCTATTGAAATAATGGATTCAGAAAAAAATTACTATTTTGCTCTATATTTTTCAACAATGCAATGGCTCAACCTGCAGATTACCCAAACTGAATGAGTCACACATAGCCTCCATTGCAGGCCTTCTTGGACCTTTTTCATCATGCAGAGAACTGAAGGTCTGAGGAGGGACCTCTCTCTGTGTGTAAATGATCTCTCCAATAACACATGGCTCCCAATTCTGTAGAGCACCGATGCACATAACAATGTGGGTGTCCCTTTTCAGATTTCAGATCCCTCTGTAGGAGATCTGGGGGCAAATCCTTCGGGGGCGATGAAAGAGTGGACTGAAGACACCAGGAACAGTACTGTTTCCCCTTCTATGCATTTTTCCCTATGGGGTGGAGGGAATTTGTGAAAGGAGCTTGCATTCCTAGCTTATTGGTCGCCTGTAGACATTCACTCACAACTATTATGGTTTTTATGAATGGCTTTTAGGCAACACCGATGGCAAGAGCTGTAGAAATCATTAATTCTTCTGACCCTGCAAAAAAAAAAAAGCTTTGCTCAAAAATACATATAAAACCACACTAGAACAGCTATCCCTGGTTGGAAGCCAGAGCAGTCAATCAAATAACTATGCTGTCTTTTCTCCCGTACTTATATGGAGTATTTGGGGCTTGGGGAAATGTGCCCATTTTAAAGAGACAACAAATCTGAGGTCTATGGGATTTCCTAAGCTCTGAGATGTCCCGATTGGGTACAGGCTTCTCAAACTTTGCTTGAGAAGAGGCCCGTATCTCTCTGAATCTTAATCCAAATCTGAACCAAATCCATACCCCTAATCATTATTAACATAAAGGGTGCAGAATGGTTGCATTAAGATGTTCTTTCTTGTGACAAAACAATGTTTTCCCCACCTATTTCCAGTTCCCTCAAGACTCCCTCCTCCCAATTTGCCACAGACCTTTTTATCTCCTTTCCTGTGCCCATTTAATACATCCCGGAACAGCACATTTAGAACAACCGTTCTGTGCCAGGAGTGCTTTCCGCCCTCAATAAGATTTGTTTCACACCGTCCTCTTTAAACATGTATACGCACCACAAACCAGGCTTTATTATTCCTTGGGCCACACACCTGCAATTGGTTTCCATGGTGACAAGAGTTTTGCAGCCCCCATCTGTTTTGTTCTCAGTTCCGATTAACAGATCACTAGCTGGCGGTAAAAATGCAATTAGCGGGGAAAGGCAACTTTTCAGGTGGGTTCGGGAGTTTTAAAATCTCTCGGCAGTTGCAAATGCTGCTGGAGGAACAATACCAACAACAAAGACCCCTTTAAATAAAACTTCTGTGGACAGAGCCCACTAGGCCTCCCAGTGCTTGGTTCAAAATGGATGGTCTCCCTGGCTCCTGACACTGGGGAGGAGTACAGGTAATGTGCAGGGCAGTCAAGTCGGTTTCTCTTAATCCTCATGGAAACAAGTTGAAATGTTTGCTGTGCAGTCACAAACTGAGCCCAAACATATCTTTGGAGACCCATTTCTTTTTTTCTTTTTTAATCATATATTTGAATGGTAGCAGATCCATCTTGGATCTGGCTAAGACCTTGTACTGGGTGCTGACCTCCCAGTTGAAGACCAGTCCTCTATGGCAAGGATGGGGCACTTGTGGGCTACAGCTTCCAACACCGCTGATCATTGACCATGATGGCTGGAGTTGCTGGGAGTTGGAAGTCCAACAATATCTGGAGAGGTTTCCCACCCTTGCTGCTCCCCACACATTCCACAGTTCATCCTAAGTCCCACCAAACCCTTAAAGCCGAGCTGATTTAGATGCCCTGGGTGAGAGAGGTGATTAAAATGAGACAGTGTCTTGCTCCTTGTCTTGCCTAGGTAGCAAAATGGCACACACAACTCAGTCAATGTGTCATTTTGGCACCTGAGGAGTCTCTCTCTCTCTTCCTTCCTAGGAAACAAGTAACAATTGGTGACCATTTCATGACCATCAAAAACAATTGCCCAGGCAACCAGTTCACCCAGCCCTATAATTAGGCTGGCTCTTTTTCCCAGTGGGAGGAATGTCAATGATGCTTTTTTTTCACATGTTCAGTCACTCTTGCATATGTGTGTGTGTTGCATGTGTGTGTATCTGTCTGTCTGAAATCTCACTCACTCACTCACTCACTCACTCACTCACTCACTCACTTCTCGTTCTGCCTACTCAAGCCCAGATTCCTAAATGTATGTAAGGAGCTAGGCCTGGCCTCCATTTAATAATATCTCCTTCCATTATGCATGAGCACTTTAGAGTGACAAATGAAACTTTATCTTGTCTTCCGGAGCCGAGTTTTGTTTTATTTGCAAGCCACGACGAGAGTACATTTTCTCCCCTGCTTGCTTTCTGTGTCACGTTCTTAGAAGGCAATATTGGGATCTCATTTTGTCTGTCTGTCTCTTCCCACTCACTTGCCACATTACCAGCGCCTCATCAGTTCTGAATACCTGATCTTTTTAAATGTTTTACAAAGGAGGATCTCAACTGAAGCACAGGGTTTTGTGCAGTGCTATTTTTCTAGGAAAATAGGTGCAGGACCTCATCACAAACGCTTCCCTTGTTCTCTTAGAATGGCAATGGTGCCCAACCGAGAAGTTCCGGGACTCAGTTCCAGCTGATAAAAAGCCTTGGTTTTGCGATGCTTTCTTGAATACCTTGGACAAGGCCTGTCCTTTGATATGTTGCTTAAGCACATGAAAAGTTATGGGATTACAGTCATACCTCGGGTTACAGATGCTTCAGGTTGTGTTTTTTCGGGTTGCGGACTGCCGAAACCCTAAGTACCGGAACGGGTTACTTCTGGGTTTTGGCGGTCGCACATGCGCAGAAGCACTAAATTGCGCTTTGCGCGTGCGCAAAAGTGCCCAAACGCAACCCGTGCGTGCGCAGACGTGCATCCTGAATGGATCACATTCGCAACCTGAGCGTCCACTGTATAAGAAAGGTAAGCGTGTGTGTTTGTGTGAGAGAGATGGGTGATGTGTGGACAGGTTTCTACTGAGCAACGCCACCCTTTAGAATTGTCGCTGCATGTTCCCCCACATGAAACAGGCTATGATTGTCAGAGAAAATTAGACCTTTCAGAAGTGACTAGTGTCATCCCCGCTTGCCTGTAGCTCTGGTGTACTATTTACACTTTTATCTAGGCCGCTGAGGGTGTGCAAGCAAGTGCAGCCGGGAGTGTGGGGCCTGCACAATGGCGGGTCCCAGTCAGTGATCAAACACAGGAGAAATAGAGACTGACAGTTGTCAGTGCTCAGGCATCAGCATGTTCCCAGGTGTGTGTCCCTTGAGAGGCTTTCTGTGCCAACCTCCGTCGTGGGAAGCCTGTAGCTGTGCATCACTGTGGATGGATAGCTTGAGCAGAGTTCTCAACATTTATTATTTTTTCGAAATATATTTCTCTTTCTGAAAGCTGCTGTATGTGTCATGTTCCCGCCGCCGCCCCAGTGGCAGGCTGGTGCTAATCAGTGTCAAGTTCCTGTCAGCTAATGCTTTTGCTGTTTTTAGGATGGCAGCTCTGTTCTGGGAAGCGGTGAGGGATTCAGCGAGGCTGCAGCCATCCAAGGCAGCTTTTTTTCTCTTCTTAAAGGGATTTTGTATTTCTGAAGAAGGGAGAGTTGTGTAAAATGAAAGGGGAAGCACTGCTCCCAAACATGGTGTCTTGTACCACAGGAACTGACAAGCAGTATTGGAAGTTAAGTTCCCTTGATGGTTTTCTGCAGTAACAGGCTGAATCTAGACATATATATATGTAAAATAAAACGCTGTGAAAATGCTTTGTTTAATTTTATAAAAAAAAATTAATATGGAACTTCCCATTAGCTTACCATCGCCATCTAGTGTCACATTTGTATAAGGCACTTAAAACACGCTTAAAACATTATTTTTTTCCTTTTAGTATATAAACTTTATATACATGTTGAAAATTATAGTATAATAAGCCTTGTGATGTAATATGATAATGTTTACCGATGTAACATAAGAATTTTAATAAATAAATAACATTCAAAAAAATAAAAATAAAATTTTATGTTTGCGGCTGTATTGCTGAGTCCACAGTTGAGGCTTTTCTTTCTTTTCTTTTTTTCCAATTATATTTTATTAAATTTTCCAAAAAAATTCACATATACATTCCAATACATACAAATCTTTTTCTTTCATTTCGTCTGAAAACCAAGCCATTGTGGTTCTTCCTGCTAAACATCTTACCTCCCCCGTTTTACAAAGCCAGCAACGTACACCTTAGTTCCAGTTACTGAATGGAAAGAACAAATAGCCACCTTCTAATCATCTGAGATTTTACAAGGCAGTGACCACACACCTTTCAAACCTTTCTCTGGTGTAACCTTGGAGACTAAACGGGTCCCCCCCCCCAAAAAAAAATGAAAGTCGAAATGATCAGGATGTAGATTTCTGTACCCAGTGCCGTTTTCTGTATTTACATGGTGCGTCTGTGGGAAATAGATATCCATGCCAGAGTACAGTGCATTGCAATCCATACTAGGATTTATTTTTAACTGCTACAAAAGTGTTCTCGGAAAGCGCCAACTTTTAAATGAATACAGCTGTGATTTGCCTTCCAGTAGCTCTAATTGCTAATCTGGTTTTTAGATGTTCAGAATGGTCCCTGCATGCACCTCCTTAAGAGGCATATTGAGTCGAAACCAAAGTCCTAGAACTGCTGACGTGACAGGAAAAAAATGGTCCTTTTCACTGCCTGCCAAATGTCTTGTAATTCTATAAGATCTTTCATTGTGAAAAAGAAGATAAAACAAAAGCGGCCTTTATTATCCTAAAGGAAACTATATACCTTTCTGCAGTGGTGTATAAACCTCCTGTAATTTATTTTTATTTTTATTTTGGCTCCGTAACTTGTAGCGTTGTAGTGTGTTCTGTTCTGTTTTTTGAATGCACCATCTGGCTGATGAAACTTAACATCTATAGCCAAGGATTACACAGTAAAAAATGGGGCAGGGAAATGAATGGAATCTTCTGAACAGTTAGTTTTAATCAATTGGAAAACAATTAGGCTGGCAATGTTGGCAGGAGTTAAACTCTCTACCACAGCAGTGTTAAAAAGCAAACTCCCCCCCCCCGCCCCGCCCCTCCACCACCCAAAAAACCAGATGTCTTATAAAATGCAATATAAACTACATACATAAACTACTTTCACCCTGAAGCATGTCTTGTAGGAGTGAAGACATCTAGAATTATAGGATTGCTCCAAACAGGACCATAGAGCCACTGCTTACAGTTTAACCTACCTAATTCCTAGCATTCAGGTACCTTTTGATAATTAAGCCAGTTGTGAGGAAATCAGGAAATCACACGCAAGTCATGGCTGCACTTCAAGATCACATGCCATTCAGGTGAGGGCATTCAAGGAGTTTGTGGAGCCAGGCTCGTGAAGGGTGTGCCTGGGGTGTGGGTGTGGCCTATTTATTAATTTAAATTTATGAATTATTAAATTTATATACCATCCTTTGGCCAAAGGTCAGAGGACGGTTTACAGCATAAAAATACAAAAATGGCCTTGAGAGTGTCCTGAGGGTCAAGATAGAGAGTAACCTTCATTTGAACCTTGGACCCCACCTTGGGCCCAGAAAAGAAATATTTTTGGGGGGTGGGGAATTGATGCCTCGGGACTGGTACCTCGGGTTACAGATGCTTCAGGTTACAGACTCCACTAACACAGAAATAGTACCTCGGGTTAAGAACTTTGCTTCAGGGTGAGAACAGAAATTGTGTGGTGGTGGTGGCAGCGGGAGGCCCCATTAGCTAAAGTGGTACCTCAGGTTAAGAACAGTTTCAGGTTAAGAACGGACCTCCAGAACGAATGAAGTTCTTAACCCGAGGTACCACTGTAGTGTTGTTTCCTCCTCACCTCTTTCCAGGAAAAGGAGTCTTTGGCAAACAAGGGACTCTGCTTTAACTAAATACTAGCTGATACCCATCAATGTTTGGCATGCATATTTACACACACATAACAAACACACTCCTGCCATTCACTCAGGCACCGCTATCTGCCTGCCTCCATTGTGGGCTTGATGTGTGTAATAGGGAGGGAAGGGAGAGTCTACTGATTCTGGAGCTCCAACCATGGTGGTGGGGAAGCCAAGCCCTTCCATTGTTCGTGACCGAAGCTGGATCATTGGAGGTCTATGCATTTGTAGCTGTGTCTACTAGCCAGATCTAAAACTGTTTCTGCATGGGCTCAGACTCATGGTCATGGAGGCAGATAGGCACACCCTGGACAAAAGGGATGAAATGATTTTGCAAATCTCTCTTAGCAAATCATCTTAGAAGAGCTGTTTACAGACATCCCATTTCCTCAGCCATGGTTAACATATATATATGCGTCTATGAACTTGCCATTGTTTTATTCCCCCTCTTCTGCAGAATAGGAGAAAGCAGGCTTTCTTCTTAAACTGAGCGGCAAGAGTTTAAGCACATCTTCCCAGCCCCTTCTCCCACACCTCCGAGTCACAAATCAATCTGTGCAGACTAGGCTTGACATTATTAGTTTGTTATAATTCAAGATGGGCAGAAGATAAGTGCTGCTCAGCCACAGAGTCCCTCATCTCTTATTTCAGTCATGCAGACAATGCAGGCTTCGTTCTTGCTTCTTTTCCATTTAATTGTCATGAACGGATCTTCTGGGATAAGATTCGCTATGGCCTTACAGTATTTGTACTTGTGCAGTTTAGCTGCATGTTCATTTCTGGCTTTGTTACGTTTCATTACTATCTGCTATCGGGGTTGCATATACAGAAGATGAACAGAATTCAAGATTTACTGTTCACATGGCAGAAGTTCCTGATAGAACTCAATATTTGGCATTGTGGAATAGGCAGCACTCGGTACATGAGCTGCTTAACTTCAAAAGGTGTCACTTTTAAATCCTGCTTGCTGTTTCTGGGATCCTGGCATTTACAAGTTCCTGGCCCTCATGCTGAAAGAATTATGGGAAATGTAGATTAAGGGTGCTGGGAGTTATAGCTCTGTGCTTTCAATGTATGCTGCGACTGTGACCATAGTTTGAAAAGGTGATGACAAATCACCACAAAGAAACAAGATGATAGTTTGTGTGACAGGTGTTATTCTTCCAGTGTTCCCAGAATTAAAAACTCAATATATTTTATTTGTAGTTTGTGGGTGTATAATCTTTCAAAAAATAGTTGCTGTGACCAGTGCCTTTTTTCTAAAAATAAATAAATAAAAATGTTTAGGGGCACAGTCATACCTTGGTTCTTGAACAGAATGCATTCTGGGAGTCAGTTTGAGTGTTTGAAAACCAAGATGTGGCTTCCGATTGACTGTAGGAGCATCCTGCAGCCAATGAGTTCGAAAACTGGAACACTCAATTCCAGTTTACGATCGTTCGGGAACTGAAACTTACGAGTTCCAAGGCGTTCGGCAACCAAGATATGACTGTACTCCCATTTTCCTACTCATACTGAAATAATGCCCCTCAATGAGACCAAACTTAGATTCACAAAATGTTTAGGGGTATGTGTACCCCTGTGTCCCCGTAGAAAAAAAGCACTGGGTGTGACAGATGGCTCAGGAAAGGAAGTGTGAGTCTGCAATATTCAGTATTCAAATCATATAGCTACTTAACAAAGGACAGTCCTCTTTTTGAAGGGACACCTGACCCAAGTCAGCTTTCAAGATGAAGAACATATAAACATATATCAAATCCAATACAGGAATTCAGAAATAAGAGGTTTCAGTTTTTGATTTAGCTGTGGTTGTGGGGGGTTGGACCAGATTACCACAGCTCCACATTTCTATGATTTCAGAAGGTGTCCCCAGAAAATCTGGGCAAAAAGATATGATTTCAGAAGGTGTCCAAACCAACTAATAGATGTTGCTGCACATGCATTTGACACGATTTACTGGGCTGCAGCACTCTTTGAATTGCAGGTCCTTCACGCGTCTCGTGTGAGAAGGGAACGTGTGAGGACACGTGTTGGAAAAGCTTCCCTGAATAAAAGCTAAAGTCTTGCCAACCACTTCAAGGGACATTGCCATCCACTTCAGATCAGAGATTTAGTCCTTTCCCACTCTGTTCCCTCTCCCAGACGTATGTCCTTGCAGATAGCTGCCTCGCATGCTCCAGTTGGTATCTGTGTCTTATTAATTCAATCCCAAGACAGGAAACCTGTCAATAAAGGAAGCCGATTGTTCAGACTGTACAATTCAAAGTTGGTTTTAAATGATCTGAGGTGTTTTAAAGAACGGGTGGCGCTGTGGGTAAAAGCTCAGCGCCTAGGGCTTGCCGATCGAAAGGTCGGCGGTTCGAATCCCCGCGGCGGGGTGCTCTCCCGTTGCTCGGTCCCAGCGCCTGCCAGGCTAGCAGTTCGAAAGCACCCCCGGGTGCAAGTAGATAAATAGGGACTGCTTACTGGCAGGAAGGTAAACGGTGACCTGCCCATTTTCTGTTTTTAAGCTGCGTTCATAAAAAGATTTCAGAAGCCATACAAAACTTTTTTGCTTCGTGGCATACTTTTTGAAACAACAACAGCACAGTTGTATTAATACTTTTCTCCTGTATTAGTTATGTGTGTGTTTGTTTTTTTAAAAGGGATTAATATAAAAGATAACACAGTTTGCACATTCCCCTGTTCAGCTTGCTCCCATCATCCAGTCCCAATACAGTCACTCTCTCAGCCCATTCTATACTGAAAGCAGTGCTTTTTTCTGGGGGGATGCAGGGGAATGCATACCTCTAAACATTTTGTGAAACTAACAGGAGAGAAAACTAAAGAAAAAAAGAAAAAAGTTTCTTCTCTAGCACGGTGAATCATCAGTTCCGTGGCTACCCCCGATGGTGGCTTCCTTTCCTTTCCTGGTGTTTACTGAGTCTCAGATAGAAGCGAGTGTTTAATGTGTGAAACAGTGTGGAAAGTAGATGTCTGGTGCTTTACTGATGAAGTTCAGGAAGATGTTAGTGCACACAATCTCATGCCAGTGTGGAAGTTACTGTGAGCTGTCAGCTGCGTAATATGAGGCAATGCATGTTCTTTGTACTTTTGTCCATTTACTGTATTTATTTCCCTCGATTTGAACTATAAAATGGCGATTTTCTTGAGTCAAAATGAGAGTACCCCTAAACATTTTATATATATTTATATAAAAGCACTGACTGAAAGTGATCAAATTTCCACAGAAGCTATTACAAGAAAGGAGATTCAGACTAAACATCAGGAAGAACTTTCTGGCAGGAGGAGATATTCAACAGTAGAACGGACGCCCTTGGAGAGTGATGAGCTCTCCTTCCTTGGAGGGTTTTAAGCAGAGGTTAGATGGCCACCTGTCATGGATGTTTTAGTTGAGAGTCCTGCATTTCAGGGGCTTAGACTAGATGACCCTGGGGGCTCCCTTCCAACTCTATGAACCTATGAAGCACAAAAAATGGACTGTCAACAATAATAATATTGAGGATAATTCTAAAATAAATTTTGTCTTCAGCTCCCAATTGCGTCTTGGGGGAAAATTCAGCTGACAGCACGGCCCCCCCAAAATGTGCATTTTGGGGCTCTGCAATCTTGTGCATTTTGGGGCTTCATGCTGAGAGCACAGTGCCCAAAAATTACATCTCCCGATTTAATCGGGGCAATTGAGGAGTGTGTGAATTTACTGCAATGTGAAAGCACACTCGTGTGGCATGCAAATTGAGTTCCCACTGTAATCTCTGAACTGCAAGCACCCTGCTTGAATAGGACTTCGCCATGGTCAATATTTTGCTTGATACTTTCCCCAGCAAAGGGAAAACAGAGAGAAAAAGGCTTCCCTCCTCCTAGCAAATGCACACAGATCAGTCAATTATTATGCCAATATATCTGTGGAAGTAGACAGTTATTTCAAGAAATTAAAAACCCTACAACAACTAATTTAAATTAATATATATTTAATATGATATATAGATGTTATGGTGTGAATTAAACTGAGAAGGCTATGCTTATATAGAAATCAAATTACTGAAAATATGGACATAAAAATTATTAGCATGCTTGGTAGGATTGTCCTATAAATGTTTGCTTCTGGAAAGATGTAAAAGAGATACTAGGTCAAGGACTTCCATTAAATGAATTAAATCATTCTAGTAAGAGAAGAAAAGAAAATATGTTTAATTTATTGCTAAAACCCAGGGTTGAAATGGCTTCTAAATGGAAATCAGATATTTTGCCTAGTGAAGATCGGCTAGAAGAGAGGATAAAACACATTACTAAAACCTACTTATTTAATGAATTCAGAGAAGAGAAGTTTGTTTACAGGCAACTGGAATTTAATCTTGACCTTCTGGAATAGAATACAGTATTCAGACAAAATCCTGCTAGTAAAATTACTGTGTTGATTTGTGTTGTGGTTGAAGAGGATTGCTTGATTAAGAGACTGTGTTTTTTAATCTTATTTCTTTGTGTGTGGAAATGTTTAAGCATTTTTTAAAAAAAAAAAATAATTAACATCAGCAGTGATAAACGCTTGCTGTGTGAAGCTTGCAATGAATGTTTCAATAGGCCTAATCTGCCTTTTATTCACCTGAATGTTCCATTTCCTCTATGATAACTGGGTTAGGCTTGCAGTCTTCTCTTTGTCTACTCTGCATCCGTGGTAAGGAGGGCAGGCCACAAAACTTGAAAATGAGGCCGTTCCTAATTTGAAAGTGAACACTTCACTCTAAAGCAACTTCCTGGAAGACTTGCATTAGGCACATGATATATTCATGTGCTGAACAACGTATCATAGTCTTTAATGGTCCGTTTCTTGTTTTTAAGAGTAATCCTGTAAACTAGTGGCGTTAAGTTTTATGGCAGATTGAAAGCGATTTTCTCTATGCTTACTTTACATATTCTCCTAATTAAGGTAGACTAAAATGCATTTTTGGACCTGAAGAAAGCCATTTCTTTCCAGCAATCTGCATTTATGAAGCGAATTAGCTCATTTCAATCAAACCCAACCTCTAATTTAAAACCATTGTCAGCTATAGTGCATAATCATAAAAAGATCTCAACAATGAGCAGCAATCTAATCCTGAAGGTGACATTTCAGAGTTAGCAAACTTCATTCCCCTGTATAATCTTGTGTGTGTTCTTGAAAAAAAGTGGTACCACTCAGCCATGTTCAAGTGACATCTTACGAACTGAGAGCAACTTACTGTCCTGAAAAACATCATTTTCATTTGAAAGTTGTGTAACAAAGCATTCATAATGGAGTTGCCAGATTATACACCTGGCTTAAACATATAAATACAGTGGTACCTCAGGTTACAGACGCTTCAGTTACAGACTCCGCTAACCCAGAAATAGTACCTTGGGTGAAGAACTATGCTTCAGGATGAGAACAGAAATCAACGGTGGTGGTGTGGCGGCAGCAGGAGGCCCCCATTAGCTAAAGTGGGGCTTCAGGTTAAGAACAGTTTCAGGTTAAGAACAGACTTCCAGAACAAATTAAGTTCTTAACCCGAGGTACCACTGTATAAGAACAAGAGCAAAGTAGGCTTGTCTTTAGGACATTAGAAGAGCCCTGCTGAATGAACCCAAGGCCCACTTGGTCTTGAATCTGACTCTCAACATTGGCCAGTCAGCTATCTCCAGGAAGCCCTCTCACAGGGCATGAAAGCAACCCTTCCCTCCCTGTTGCTTCCCATCAGCAAGTTTTCAGCAGCATGTGCCGCCTGAACATGAGAGCCCCTTCCAACGAGCACAACAATGAGCTCACCTCCTCAGAGGTGCCAATTTGGGCCCCAGACGGTGGGTGCCCAACGTGACGTGAAGGCATGACGTTCAGTCATGTTGCATGTGTGCATGCATTGCTCGGCCTCCGCCCCCTGCCCTCTACGCTGCCATGGCAGAAACTGGACCAGGGCCTCCGCCTCCACAGCGGGGCCTCTGTTGCACAGATGCACCCCGGAAGCATGTCCACAGTAGGCCCCATCAGAGGCCCTGTGGGGTAGGCAGAGCCCCTGGCCTAGTTGTCATTGCAATTCCGGAGAGTCAGAGGTAAGGCAGTGGGCAGCAGGGCAGCGGAGGACGGACACACACTGTGAAAAAATTGTGGGTGCCCAGACTCCCAGGGCCCCTGGAGTTGGCACCAGTGCACTTCCTTTTCCCATAGCCAGTGCTCTAATGGGGTAAAGCTAGTCAGTCATGGTTGGCCAGGCAAGTGCAGGGTTTTTGCCCCATGTTGGTGCTGGCACTAGGAGGTCCCTTGGTAAAAACAGGGACCCCCCAGCTTGCTGCATTTTTTTGGGGGGGGTGTTTCTGTATTGTATTACATTTTATTGCCAAAACCATGTAAACAACAGTGACATTTTATATTAATATTTTAAATAAAGATGTTGCAGATCCCAAAGAATTATTTCTGTGTGCGGAGAGAGGGAGAGAAAGAGACAGAGAGAGAAACTGAAGATTATTTCTTTGAAGTATCATGGTTTCTACTTTCTACTCCAAAACAGAAAAAGAAATTCAGAAATACTTAATCTGTATGACACCTGTTTCCAAAATTATCATTGTACTGGGGGGGGTGTTTAAAAGGGCAGCTAAAACAACACATTTTTAGAAAACCTTGCAAAGAAAATAGTCAAAGCTAAATTTGTTGAACAAATAATGGGAGGAAAACAAAGTCAGGTATGACTTAGGTGACAGCTTTTCCACCTGCTCATTTCAAGATACAAGTTGCAGGTGCTATAAAAGCTTGTATTGTGCCAAACCTTAATTTGAAACCTCTGTCTGCCTTAACAAAACACACAATGATTTAGTTGAATGCACTGCATAGTTGTTCTGTAGTTTCCATTTGCAGTGATTCCATATTCTTTCACTTCATCTATTTCTATTTAAAAACAACAACACATAAATAAGAGAATACCTGGTTTTTGGAGTTTTTTGTAGGGTATACTAACTACAATTTTGTGTATTATGCATCAGATACTGCTCAAAAGTGAAATATATTTGCTTCTCACCAGCACCAAAGGAAAAAGCCTCAAGTCCACAATTGGTTCATACATTTGTTCAGGCTGAACTCTAAGCCAGCTTCCCCCATAAATAAAATTCTTTTTTAAAAAATAATGAAATCAACAGAGCTCTAGGTTGCTTAATATATACAGAATAACAGTATTCCAAAGACTGATTTTTATTTTTGAAATGGTGTGTTCCCTCTTTTTCTTTTTGCTGGACAGAGTCCTTTGCTGGACCATCTTCCATGACACCCATCTTACCATGTGCTTTCCCAATAGAGATGCAGGTGTATCTCGACTCACATTGTAATGCTCATCCGACACCCTTTCCAAATGGGAAAGTCTATTCACGCCTACATCCACTACTTGTGGTGGACAACTATTTTAATAATGGTAAACATGTAAGGTCCGTATAGTTAAAGCTATGGTTTTCCCAGTAGTGATGTATGGAAGTGAGAGCTGGACCATAAAGAAGGCTGATCGCCGAAGAATTGATACTTTTGAATTATGGTGCTGGAGGAGACTCTTGAGAGTCCCATGGACTGCAAGAAGATCAAACCTATCCATTCTGAAGGAAATCAGCTCTGAGTGCTCACTGGAAGGACAGATCGTGAAGCTGAGGGTCCAATACTTTGGCCACCTCATGAGAAGAGAAGACTCCCTGGAAAAGACCCTGATGTTGGGAAAGATTGAGGGCACAAGGAGAAAGGAACGACAGAGGACGAGATGGTTGGACAGTGTACTCGAAGCTACCAGCATGAGTTTGACCAAACTGCGGGAGGCAGTGGAAGACAGGAGTGCCTGGCGTGCTCTGGTCCATGGGGTCACGAAGAGTCGGACACGACTAAACGACTAAACAACAAGAACAAACATGTGAAGTCGCCTATCTTGGGGGAGGAGAGAGGGACAGACAGAAGGAGAGAGATTTGTTTTGTGACTCTTTATTGCTGGAATAAAAATCCAGTGACAAGCTCTCTGTGTGTATAGACACACACATTCATGCACACACAAACACATACACATAGCACTAGAATATCAACACAGAGGGGAAGAGAATCATGAATAGAATAGCATGAGGAAATGGAAGTTTTCTTCCCATTTGATCACCTTTCTTGGACATCAAAGGAAGGCAGAATGTCATGTGGTGGACACGATGGGAATTAATTATTAGAGACTGCACGCCAGATATATGTGTTTGTTATGCAAGAGAAAGAGAGAAGTGCTCGAAGTTCACCTAAAAATTATAGCTCAGAGTCACGCAGCATCGATGGCTCTTATCTCAGTTCTCCTGCAATGCACAGGTGAAGTATTTTCCTCAGTGCTTCATTAGCCGCCATTAGCCTGCTAAGCCTTCCTGTTTTCACCAGCAAAACAGCATTCATCCGACCAGGTTCTGGGCTAAGGATTTGTAGTTTCATTACTACAGATAGGACTTTTTATGGCTTTGTTTCCAGTTCAGGTTTGCTGCGCTATTAATCAAATGAAATAAAAAAATGGGAGTGTAAAAAAAATAAAAGCCTGAAAATTGTCCACTTTTAAATCACAAGGAAGCATCTAGGCTTGTTTTGTTCATATGTTACACTGAACAATAGAACCAGCTGCCTGCACACATGCATAAGGAGGGGTGCCAACTTGAATAAAATATTGGGGGGCAGGTAAGCTCCGCCCCACATAATCAATCAAAAATGTGGCACATGTACACCATTTGAATGGCAATGCCCGTTAATTGGAAGGAGGGCCTCAAATATTTTATTGGGGGAGACAAGGTGACCACAGCCCCTAGGAGTTGGCTCCTATGTGTATAAATGTTTGTAGGAAAGAGTGCACACTTTGTATGGTTCAGCTGTTTGTGTGCAGGCATGCAGACTGTACACTCATCGAAGGCAATACAGTGGTACCTTGGGTTAAGAACTTAATTCGTTCTGGAGGTCTGTTCTTAACCTGAAACTGTTCTTAACCTGAAGCCCCACTTTAGCTAATAAGGCCTCCCACTGCCGCTGCACCACCGCTGCACGATTTCTGTTCTCATCCTGAAGCAAAGTTCTTAACCCGAGGTAATATTTCTGGGTTAGCGGAGTCTGTAACCTGAAGCGTATGTAACCCAAGGTACCACTGTACATGAATGCCCTTTCTAAAACCTTGGCCAGCAACAGAAGAGAATGGAGAGTGACAAGCAATATGGCCTCTGATCTCACAGACAGTCCTGTTGTCAGAGCCACCCAAAACCAGTTCAAGACACAGGAGGGGCTGAACTGGGAACGTCAGAAGACACAGGAGTTAGACTGTTAGGATATAGTTCCGTTCCACCTTAAATGGTCAGGCATGATTGTTGTGTGTCACATGCCTGCTCACTGGGAGTTTCCGTTTTGATTTTCTGGCTGTTTTCCTGGACACAGAGGCAAGCAGTCATGTTTTTTCTTTGTTCTGATCTACGTTGAATAAAGCTGTAAATATGCTCTCCTGGCTGAATCTTCCATTGTGGAAACTCTGCAGAAAGGGTGTGCACGAGTCTTGGAATGTGTCTGAGGCTCGTGTCGCTAATTGAATGATGCTGTTCTATAGGAGATCGGAGATCGTCCAGAGACGACGTGGAGGCCTTCCTGATGCCTCCGTCTCCCTGGAAGTATCCTCCCCAGCAGCCCATTTGGTCCCTCCCCATGATCTATCCCCCTACCCTTGGTACACATGGTCTCTTCCTCCACCACCTCCAAGGCTTTTGATGGGTCTAATGAAGACAGTCCGAACCTGTTGGCACCTTCCCCAGAATCAGCGGACTCAAGTTCTTCAGGCTCCTTCCTCCTGATTTGACCAGTCCAGGACACTTGCACAGGATTCATGGCTTTGTTAAGGAGAACACAAACTCTGTTGTTGCTGTTGACCAACAACATCTAGAGGACAATAGCTTCCCCACCCTTTGACACCACAGCAGAAGCATCATTTGTAAAATTAGCCCTAAGAGAGGAATAAAAGCTCGTCTTGTTAGCTAGGGGTGATGGGATCTGTAGTCCAAAAACAGCTGGAGACTCAAGTTTGGGAAACACTGGCGAGGAACACAACAATACCTAAAGGGGTATGACTACAGCCACAGAGATTTTCTCAATTCAGGCACATTTGGCGTAGTTGATGTGTTGTTTGATCTGGTATTGTTTCAGACTAAGGGCTTATGATCCACACTTCCTCTTGTCTCATTGCTTTCCCCCAGGGAAAATTGCTCTTTAGTGCTCAGTAGGAGCAAATGGCAATTCAGGTTTCCCATGAATTGCTGATTGTTCTGATTTAAAGCTGAAGAGCAGGTTTTCCATGGGAAAACCATTCAGATCCATGCTTTCTAGACATGGGACAAGCAGAAGTGTGGGCAAGCCCCAAGTGAATGGATTAATGCTTCTGCCATCCCTTTAATTTCACCTGCATGCATTGGGCATGCCTTGAACTGATTAATTTAAACTGTGTTGAGGATCACATTGCTCTGATGGGTGTGACGCAGCAGGCTAGTCTAGCTCCACAAAACCGTGAGATTTCAGAAGGTTAAGCAACCACAATTCTACATAACAGCAGACCTCTGAGAGTTTAAAAAAAAAAATTGTACAAGTTGAGTAATGCGGTTATAATTATTAATGACTTTGAATCTGTAATGGTATTTTGGAATCCCAGCAAAGAGCCAAGTCCCACTCTCATGTACAACTGTAATCGTGTTGAGAAACAGTCTGTGCAAAAAGTGATTTATTTCTATACTGATGAAACTTTGCAGAAATTAAATGAATGGCGGTTTGCAGAAATGTGTCTGATCCTGGGGTCATAGTGATCGGGAGGTTGTGATGGCCTCCTGCCTTTTAATTTTGTGTTCCATGTATAGAAATGCCCTTGAACTCCTGGGTATTGAAGAGAATGGGATAGTCTTTACTTACCATAAGTGCACAAGCGCTCTCCTGACTCCTAAATGGAATATTTCATTTATTCCACTGCTCCTCTAAGGTGGTTCCCCATTTCATCCTAACAGTCATAGAGAAGCCTTGGGGTGTGGATGGGGTTGCTGAGCCCTTTCTCTCTTGGTCACATGGGAAGATAAAAAAAAGGAAGCCTCTCAAAAGCTGTGTTTCAGGGAAATCTGCTTTGGTACCAATGGGAGATGGAATGGAATGAAGCTAGCTGCTTTTCCTTGCCCTGGAGCCCCCAACAATGGCCGCAGAGGGCACTCTTTATATAGAAAAGAGTGCCAATTTACATTTCAGCAGCAGCAGAATTAAGGGCAAAGGGGCATGGTGAAGTTTCCCCCAAGAAATTATCTCTCCTAGAGCAGATTATCCATTGTTTGAGAACTATGTGTGATATAATTAGCACTGAATCTGGCCAGTGCTAGTATAGTCTTAGCTGAGGGATGAATAAAATAAGAATACGTAGCCTTTGTGTTGTCATCCGGAAGCACCTTTAAATTAATTGTAGGTCGTTAATGGCTGTGCCACAGAACGGCTAAGAAATGACAAGAATAAAGAGCCAGCTGAAGTATTTTAGGACAAATAATTTAGTACTCAATATAACTACGAGTTCATTGTTAAACTATTATCATCTGTTTATCCTCCTTAGTAAAATGTGTTAGCTATCTATGGCTGGGGTAAAAAAACACAGTAATTCTTCATCTATATGACTTACAGTTGGTGAAGAACTAGAGAAGGAAGTGCTGTTGTTATTAATTTTCTGTATCTGTATCTTTGTTTTTAGATAGTATGATGTGGAGATTGTTCAATTTGGTTGTGTACTTTTTGATGTGGGGACACAGGTGGCACTGTGGTCTAAACCACAGAGCCTAGGGCTTGCCAATCAGAAGGTCGGTGATTCGAATTCCCACGATGGGGTGAGCTTCCATTGCTCGGTCCCAGCTCCTGCCAACCTAGCAGTTCGAAAGCATGTCAAAGTGCAAGTAGATAAATAGGTACTGCTCTGGCGGGAAGGTAAATGGTGTTACCGTGCGCTGCTCTGCTTTGCCAGACCACATGACCCAGAAGCTGCCTGCAGACAAACACCGGCTCCCTCGGCCTATAGAGCGAGATGAGCACTGCAATCCCAGAGTCGTCCACGACTGGACCTAATGGGCAGGGGTACCTTTACCTTTACTTTTTGATATGTTCCATTTATTCTGAATGACTACTTTTGTCATGTTCATGATTATGTAAATCTTTTCATGTGATAAGCTGGCTTGAGCATGATTTTAACCAGTGCTTTTTTTCAAGAAAAATAGGTGCTGGAACTCAACCTGAGGTTGCTACAGTAAGTGGCAGGGAAAATTGTGTTAAAGCTTCATTCCCCATGTCTGCAGTCATGGGATTGTTGTCTATCACATGACAGTGTATCTTTTCATTCCACAGAGTGGGAAGTGATGGAGCAGGATGTTTGTGTTACTGTGTTCCGTGAAGTGGGACTATTGTCCTTTGTTCTCTCTCTTTGCTGTCTGATGAGAAAGAGGAAGAAGCTAAGTCAGAATGCTACGAGTGTTTTATATGTAAATAAAGTAGATTAGCCAAAATGCAGAGTTGCTGAGGCCTGTTATGTGAACTGCGAACACTCTGCAGATCCCTGAGTGTGCTGATGTCTGTTGGCATCAGTTGCTGTGATGTTCAGACAGAAGAAAGCTTTTGAAGCTCCCGAATGATCGACCAGGAGGGAGAGAACATGCCAGTCGGACGTGTGTCTCTACCAGGGTCCTACACGAGAGTAGGACGATCCTAACAACTTGGGGCAGCTCTGAACAGATGCCGGTTTGACAACAGCCACAACCACTGCCCGCAGAGGTGCTAAAAACTATAGCAAGCTGGCTCCCTAGCTGGTTTGGGGTCACTCCTGGTTATAGTGCAGGTCAAATAAATGTGCCCATGTCAAATGCAAGGTGGGTCTTTTAAATGAGATTCAGAAGTAATACAGAACACACGTGAGTGAGAAGATTAAAGATTTTATTCTAAACAACAAGCAATATATACATACCAAGCAAGCACCTCAATCTGCCACTTGGAAACCCTCAAGAAGTGGCGAAGTGACTTGCTCAGTTTGCACTGCCCTGTGGCCATCAGTCCGTGCACAAGCTTCTTAGACTCTGCCCAACACTATCTGATTTATAGATAGCTAGCCTGTTAGCCTGCATGGCTTGCTTGACTGGCTACGTGTGGATTATCCATTGGCCACCTCTCCCAATGCCTCACATTCTCCAAACAATGTCTAACATCAAAGAAAGTGAAGGTACAGAACACTATCACTTCCTTCCACAGATTAGGGCATTAAAGGCCGTCCTCAGCCATCAAAGAGCTTAACAAAAGATAGGGAAAAGGAAGGCACAGGGGGCAGGAAGGATAACCATGTCAGATCACTAATTTCTCGAAATACAAATAGCTTCCAGCTAGATTTCCCATACAGCCCCTGTCTCCCTTGTTCTCTTAGATTCAAGTGGATGGCTAGGGCAGCTCAGAAGGGCCCTTGCACAGACGCCTAGAAGCCTGGCGAGAAAGCTTAAAACCCACCACTGCTCCACAGGAGATGGATTGAAGAAAAGGAAATGTGAATTGCCCCCACTCAGTAGCTTGACGAATTGCAGCTAGGAGCGGTTAGGAGCTAGGTGGGAACATAGATTTTAAAAAAAGAAGAAAAAGGTATAGACTTGCACATGCTGGCTAGCTTCCTTTTTGACTTGAAATGTTCATTTTATATGCAATAACAGCAGCAAGAATATTATTGGCCCAAAAATGGAAGCAAGAAGAGTTACCGTCGATTGAAGAATGGAGGATGAAGTTAATGGACTATGCAGAATTAGATAAACTAACAGGAAGGATTTGAAACCGGCGAGACCAGAAATTCACGAAAGACTGGAGTAAATTTACGGACTATTTGAAAAGTAATTGTGAAGAACAGACGACGTTTGTAGGGTTGCAAGAAGTTTTGTGAGGAGTATTATTAGAAGTATTGTAAAAATGGATAAGGGGGAGGATGATTTGTTAAGAGATGTAAAAGCAATATAAAGTTAAGAAATGCATAAGAAGTGGTTAAAACGGTGGATCATCAGAGGTGCTGATGGAAGTCCAAAAAGATTGTATAAGTGATAAGCTTTGTGGTACATTTTATAATTTATATGTTAAAATTAATAAAAAAATATTATAAAAAATAAATGTTCATTTTGGGCTTCTCAGAAGTACATAAAAGCATGAAGCAGGCGGGGGAGCACCGGCCCACAATGGCACCCGCCTAAGAGGTGTCAAAACTGTGCTCCAGTGTACTTTGGCTGAAAAAAAGCACTGGTTTTAACTATAAAATGGCAGCATATAAATAAAATGATGATGATGATGATGATGATGATGATGATGATGATGATGATAGGTGAGGTTCATGAGGGCCCTCACATTTCCAACTCTCTTTTGAATATTTGCACCCACCCCCAGTTTGGAGGCAACTATTTTTCTCCTTCTTTCTCTCCCCAGTTTTTGAGCCAGTCAAAATCAGCATGTTGCCATCCTGAGAAACTCTGGCTCACTTTGAAATGGCTGCAGTTTTGAAAGAAGCTTTGTAGAGAGTTAATTACCAGGTATTTCTGCTTTGCTAGTTTGCCACCTCTTTCCCTCTCGTAATCCACATGAAGAGCTTGACCTACCATCTGCTATCTTTCGTAGTCCAGCCCCTTCACCAAAGAGGCTTTGTACAGTGGAAAATAACATTGTGTTAATATTATCAGTTAAAAGGAAAAGCGAGGGTAAATTTCCTTGTTACTTAGAAAGCGCGCGTGAATTTAGTGTGGCTGCTTTTATCTCCTGACTTAACGTTTTTACTGCTTCGCTGGAGCAGAGAAAGCATAAAATGAAATATTAAAGGGGGATGGAAATGAAGGAAGGAAGAAATGCTATATGAAATTAAGAAGTAACGCAGATAGAGCAGAAGTTAGATGAGACCAGACAGATCTGTTTATTCAGAGAAGATAGTTAATAACCCAGTTTCATTCTGACATGAAGTCATCAGTTCCTGTTAAACCTTTCAGAATCAGCTAAAATCATGCCTAAAGTGATGAAAGGACCCTTGCTTTTCAGGCAAAAATGAATTGCTTTAAAGTCAGCTTCTTTGTTAATTATTTCAATATGGCAAGCAAGAAATTCTTATCCTGGGTCTCAATCAAAGGTGGGCTGCACTGCCCAGGGCAGTTTAAAATAATTCTCCCCCCAAGAAAGTGAGGTGCTACACTTGTTAAGTATCATTCTGGCCTCGGCAAATGTTGGGAGGGTGCTCTACCAAGTTGCTGCTACCCATTTTGGACCTTACTTGGCCTGGGGCACTCTCTGGAGAAAGAAATTATTTCTCCCATATGTAGTGTTAGAACAGGAACAGCCAACACTGTGCCCTCCAAATGTTTTGGAGCTTTCATCATCATCAGGACCAATGGATGATAGGAGTTGAACTCCAACCACATCTGGAAGGGCTGTGTTGGCTATCCGTGTTGGCTCCTGCAGCCCCGTTGGATGTTCTGCTTCCAAAAGAACGTTTAAAAACCGGAATACTCACTTCTGGTTTTCAGTTGTTTGGGAGGCAGAACATTCGACTCCCAAGATGTTTGGGAGCTGAAGCACAACTGTATAACAATCACAAACACCACCTTTTAGATGTTTTTAGACAGTTCTATTTTTCTAGAAAAAGAGGTGCCAGAACTCACGATGAATATTCTCTTAGAATGGCAATGATATCCACCTGAGAGGTGCCGGAACTGAGTTCCTGTGAGTTCCCACTGAAAAAAAGACCTGATTTTAGCTATGTGTATTTTCTTTTCATTTTTGTGAGCCACCTTGGGTTCTAGTTCCGGGAGAAAGGCAGAAACATTAATAATAATAATCTAATTTCTTGAGATCACTCACCCCTATATAACAATAATTTAGTTTCTTGAGATCATTCATCCCCAAATAATACTAATAATTTAGTTTCTTGATATAATCTCCAGTAAATTACCATCTGAAATGTTAAGGTAACAACCAAATCCTTAAGAACATTCAAAATAGCCTCAAGGCAAAATGCTTCATCCCACTTACCCTCTCTGAAGGACAAGAAGCAATTATATGTTGTCGTTGACTCTGTTGTTCAGCAGCGGCAATAATTAGCTGGGAGTTTGCTCGTGGAGTGATGTTGCAATTTTGAAGTTGAGAAATGTATCTTTGATGGGTAGGACATATAACAAATGCTGCAAAAACTGGGAAAATTGGTACTTGAGTGCAGAACAGCCAGGAGGAAAACAAAAAAGGCTGATAATATGTAGGAGAAAATGAAAACCAATTAATCCTTTTCCACTGAGTAACTGATGAGTTAGTAAATCCTTCCTTGAACTACACAAATGTTTCTGTCTTTGCTCAAGGTATGGTGCATTTAACATTTCTCACACATAATTAATTTACTGTGTGGCTTCCTCCTTCTCCAGAGGTACACCATTTATTTTGTCAAGCTCAGAAACTGTGGCCATGATTCGACCAAAGCTCAGCATGTTTTCAATGTGAGAGTTAGGTATGCATTTGGTTTCATTCCATTTACTTTGATAGAACTTAAAAGAGCTTAGCTTTGGGCTGGATGAAGCCCTATCTGTATACAGTCGTACCTTGGAAGTCAAACGGAATCCGTTCCGGAAGTCTGTTCGACTTCCAAAATGTTCAGAAACCGAAGTGCAGCTTCTGATAAGCTGCAATAAGTGTGTCGGACGTTTGGGTTCCAAAGAACATTTGCAAACCGGAACACTCATTTCCTGGTTTGCGGCATTCAGGAGCCAAAATGTCTAAGTACCAAGTCATTTGGGATCCAAAGTATGACTGTATGTACATAAATTAATGCATTAAAATTAAAATTAGCCATTTTATCCCCCCTCTCCAAGAATTTTTGTGTGTACTTAGATTTACAGTGGTACCTCAGGTTAAGAACTTAATTCGTTCTGGAGGTCTGTTCTTAACCTGAAACTGTTCTTAACCTGAGGTACCCCTTTAGCTAATGGGGCCTCCCACTGCCACCATGCCGCTGCTGCGCGATTTCTGTTCTCATCCTGAAGCAAGGTTCTTAACCCAAGGTATTATTTGTGGGTGAGCAGAGTCTCCTGTAACCTGTAGTGTCTGTAACCTAAAGCGTCTGTAACCCGAGGTAGTACTGTATACTTAGAAAAATTCACAGTTGGATAATTTATTGACCTCTCTTGCCCCAGCAGTCACTCCCTGGAAAGCCTTTTCAGAGGCTCTGGTAGATACCGTACTTCCGACCAATGTGGGCTGGGGTGTTAGGCATTACTGGGGAGGAATTCAGGTGCCCCCCTCACTCAGCAGCTACCTAAAACCCATATTCATTGTTCAGGAGGGCCTCTGCCTTCCAAAGGGGATCAGACTGCCTTCCAAAGGGGAAGGAAGGACTGTGAATTATTGCCTCCTTTGGGAAGGAGGTTGGGATATAAATTTAACCAATAATAATAATACACTAAAGGTGCCAAGCACAAACAGTCCTAGACTTACTTGCCTGCAATTTGGCAGGCTTCATCCATTTCATTTTTATTTATTTGTTGTGGGTGGAGAAATTATAGCCAGGGTTATTTTTTATTATTTCCCATTAGTGAAACTAGGAGGACAAAATGGACTTGGATAGATCCCAAGCCAAACTGAGCAACCTACAGCGTTCTTGGGACCAAGACAGCTTGTTTTCTGAAGTGTTGAGTTGAAGTCCAAAGCAGAAATGGTGTGGTCGCTGCAAGACACACCCCTGAGTGATTGCCAAACCTTCCCTCCTCATCCTCATATTGAACTCCAAGGCCTTACATGTGCTGCTGACAATTTGGCAATTGTATTAACTTCTGAGCCAGCTTTCCCAGTTTGCAAGCAGCCTTTCCTTCAGCAGGAATAGAGTCAAGGTTGTAGTGGAAAAAAGGTTCCCCTGATCTTTGGTTTAATTTCCCCAGTCATCCATTGTTTCTGAAGGCTTGCTCCTGAAGACACAAATAGGTTTCAGATGTATATAGAGACATGTGACCTTTTGATTCTGCGGAAGAAAACAAGACACTTACCTGGAGGGGACTTTGCCCCTGATCATTGCAATGTCTGTAGAAAGAAGCATGTTTTGCTGCCTGAGTGACCAGGCATTTACATTGGGGATGAGACTTTAGGATGTATCGATTCAATCTCATTTTATAGAGTGCATTGCAATGTATTTTACTGTGCTCTTGCTGGAATCCCACCAGAGTTCTGCCTGGAGCAGGTGAGAAACAAAATAGCTACATTATAACGGCAGAGATGCAGCAGATTTCTAGATTTCGGCTGAAAAGTTTAAGAAAATCTTGGAATTCTGGTTGATAGATAGTTTCAGGAGGTGCGAGAGCACCAATCCAGAATGCCCATCAGGTATCTTGTGTCAATATGGTGGGCAGATTGTTCCAGAAATATGCTCTGCCCCAGTAGATCCTGTCACCTGAGGTGGTCACCTCACCTTGCCTCATAGGTGGGCTGAAGCCACCAGAGCAGACAATGATCCACATACCTACAGCTTTTGCCCACAGTTCTAGAGACAATAGGCTGCTTGTAATGTATTGGGATAATTGCTCCATTATACTTCCCACTCCAAGTATATTAAACAGAACATTAAAAATAAAGATCCCCAAATGAATGCAACGTCTTATTTTACTTCTCAGGCTGCCTGTTTCCATTTTCCAGGGCATTGTGCCATGCCCATGAATTGACAAGTGGGTTCATTCTCTAATCTGTAAAGGTGCAGCCTAAATAAAGTCCGGGAACGTAATGAGTTTTTGCCCAATTAGGTAATCTGTCATTAAGACAACTTTCTGCTCAAGCCAGTTTTTTTCCAATCTCTGTAGCCCTGAAATACTACTTTAATCTTTCAGAAACAAGTCTCCCCACTGCTGACTTATTGAAATCTACACCTTTCCCCCCACTAAGACGTGAGAGCAATAGCATTCTCTGCTTCCAAGCCTAAGGATTAGGCAGTTGTTTTCTGTCTTCACCATTTCTTCCACCATTTGTCGCTCCTCTTGCATGCCATTAAATATTTTAGGTAAGGCTCACCCACACTTATCTTTTGCCCTGAGCCTTCAAGGCACAGGTCTACACTTTAAAGTGCTGTGTCTGAGTGCTCCACTGCCCCTGGCGCAAACCAGTTGTCCTGCTCTAAAACCGCCTCTGTGAGAGTTGTAAGGAAGCCCCTATTCCTCACAGAGCTGCAATTCCAAGAGTGCTTTAATCATAAATCACAGGGAACTTTGGGAATCATAGCTCTGTGTAGAGGTAGGGGCCTCCTAACAAAGCGTGTTCTCCTTCATGGAGAGCATGTGTTGCGGTGGGGGGCGCCAGGACACTCCAAAGTTGGGGGGCGGGCTAATTGATCGTTGGCCACTGATGCGATTGGGGCTTCCCTTGTTGTTGGGAAGAAGTTAATGTTGCCATTTATTGATTGACAGCCAGAAATAGTAAAACTCCTTGCATGAGGCTAGGGCTTCCTCTTTTCGCCCGTGCATTGGATTGCCCGCCCCTCCCTCCCTAGAATAGGGTTGATCGCTTTGACCTTGCTATGCCTAACATGGGGTCGTCTGCTTTGGAGCGGGGGCCTGGTAGGAATTTTGTCCATCTGGCTGATTGGCTGGGGCCATTTGGTTTTTGCCTACTGCGTAGCAAATCATCACAACTTGTAAGGTTCGCGGTTAGGCATTGGTTTATGGTTTGGTTGGTTGAGGGGCATGGATTGGCTGTGCCTGCCCCTCTAATGCTGCTGCTGCAAGGGATTCCGTTAAAGGAATTGGGAGCTAACTATTGCTTGTCCACTCTGTCAAGGGGGCTCGGGCCATAGCAATGAGCTCCTGGTTGCATTTGGGGTGAGGGCAGGTTCCCTGCTCCGCGTAACCCCCAAGTGTATCCCCCCATTCTGACTTTCGCATCGTGCGGAGTGTCAGTCTGTCCCCCATGGTGGGGGCAGATAGTCGCAACCAATGCCTACGCAACCACTCACAAATTTGTATTTTAATAAAGTTGTGGCCAAAATTATGTCAAAAATCTTAAACAAAAATTTCTGTGTGATGTGTGAGTTTGGGGTGGACCTGGGGACCTCGACACGCAATGCGCAGCACCCTTAACAGACTATAGTTCTCAGGATTTTTTTGGGATCTATGGCTGTTTAAAGTGGGATCACAGTGCTTTAAATATATGTTATGAATGTGGCCCTAATGCCATGACCCAATAATGACTTCAGTACTCTACTAAAGCAGAAGTTGTTGGGGTTTTTTAATGCCAGGATATGAAAATAAGGAGTAATACTATTGACATCCATTGCACTGTAAATCAGTTTAAATGTAAGTAAGTCAGCTAAATTTTGTTGTAGATTTGGTTTCTGTGCAACCGAACTTGCCATCTTGAATTCCATGCATCCACCCAAATGGATCTATCTGAGAGTGGCAACTCTCTCCTATGGACCAACTATGCCTTTGAATCCTTCTTCTACACACACAGTTATTTGGCTAGATAGCATTTTCCCCCATTGGGCATAGCTGACTGCAAGCTAGCATGGTAAGGCGAAACACAATATTAAAATCATTTCAGCATCCTCACCGTGACTATGGTAGTTTCTCACTGAGAATGTGCCTTCTTTCAAAAAATTTCTTACATGATTTCTTAAAATGCTCTGCTCAGCAATTCTCCAGAACATGGGTAGGCAAACCAAGGCCTGGGGGGTGGCTCCAGCCCAATCACCTTCTAAATCTGGCCCATGGACAGTCCGGGAATCAGCGTGTTTTTACATGAGTAGAATGTGTGCTTTTATTTAAAATGCATCTCTGGGTTATTTGTGGGGCATAGGAATTCATTCATTTCCCCCCCCCAAAAAAAAATAGTCCGGCCTCCACAAGGTCTGAGGGACAGTGGACCAGCCCCCTGCTGAAAATGCTTGCTGACCCTTCTCCAGAACCTCAAAGTGGAATGACTGTCCATTTTGACATTTCTCCTGATTTCCTGATCACTGGGGAAATAGTGATTTAAAATTGTGATCTGCCAATGACCCAAAGTTTGCGAAAGGCTATTGCCTGGTGGAAGCAAACATGCCAGACCGCAAAAGATTTTTTGAAGTGCTAATCATGAGATAAATGGCTAAACCTTTGGTTACAACAAATGTTCATGGTGGGTACCAAACGTCATGGGGTGAATGTGTTGAGAAGCTCCCAAGAGGTCCTTTTGGTAAGATCTATCACTGTAAATCTTGCTAGAAGACAAAAGTTGTCAACAGAGTTGAAAGAATTTTGAAGGATTTTTCAAGTGCACTCGGGAGAGTCCTATTTGACTGGCTGTACAGACGGATGCTAAACCCCCTTTATTATGTACTTTCAATGCTCTGCTGGTAGGCAGCTGCCTGAACTTCTTGAACATAATATTTGCCAGGGAAAACTGCAGCAGGAAGCATTAACCTTACAGACATTGTATTTGTGAACCAATTGCACAATTTTTACCCATGGCAAATAGTTCTGTTTTCCCTGATATGTGAGACATGATATTTCAGCTCTGCAGATCATTCATTCTTGAGTTGTTAGCAATGTTGGTAGATGCTTAGATAAATGCCAGAGTGAATAACCTTTCATGGGACAGGTATAAACTCACT